>NW_026562179.1:2849778-5697056 GCF_027943255.1 Anastrepha obliqua | reverse complement strand
TTTTTTTTTAATTACTCATAACTTAGTCAAAAAGTAAGCCCATTTGAATGATTCTGGGTTTAAAATAATCGTAATTACTTACACAAGCGACTTCATGCAGAAACAATTGCAAAAAAGAAGTTGAAAATGTTTTATTTTGCAAAAAACAAAAAGTGCGAAACAGGGTTTTTACTCAAAAATTCATTACTCAAAAACAACGCATTTTAGCTACTAGGCATTCAGCTCAATTAAAGTTTGAGATGTCCTTTTGATTTGGAAAAAGTTATAAACAAAAAAAAAATACACTTTTTGAAATATTGAATTTCGAAAAAATTTAAATTTTTTTTCTTCTTTGCTAAATAAAAAAATTTTAACTACTTTTTTGCAATTGTTTCTACATGAAGTCGCTCGTGTAGGTAATTACGATCATTTTGAACCCAGAATTATTAAAATCGGTTCGTTTTTGACTAAGTTATGGGCATTTAAAAAAAATGTTTTCTTATATAATTAAAAAAAAAATCAAGTTTGAGCCGAAAAACAAAATTGCCGATAACTCTTGAAAAAAATTTTTTTCGGGCGAACAAAAAAATACGTGTCTCATTTTTTTGACCAGAGAGCAACATATTTGAGTTACATCGAAATCGAAGAACATCGCCCGAATAGCCCGGTTGAATTGAAATGGAAAGCATCTTCTGCTAAAAACGTAGTCGGACCTTCCGTTTATATCCTGTATGATGCTGTGACCAAAAAGCCTTTGTGAGAATTGTCCAATCATTATCAGTTTTAGTGCAGGTCTTGGTTTCTTACTACTAATTTGATTGGAAGCCAGTCGAAAATTCTTTCTGTTGCCGCTGTTGGAGTTATGCTCATAGCGCCGGTTACACATATTCAGCTGGTTGATGTCCTCATGACAGCAAAGGCTTACATCACTGCCATTTAAGAAGAGCATTAGACCTTACTACGTATAATACAGCTGCCATGTACAGGAGCGCAAATTCGGTGTTGGTTTTATAGTGGGAGAGAGACTTCATCGTAAAGTACGGTCGCTCACTCCAGTAGATAGGCGTCTCGTAATAATTTGCATCAAAGCCCGATTTTTTAACAATTTGCTAATTTACGACCCACACCCCAACGGAAGAGAAGGACGATGCGACCAAAGATTTTTTCTATGAGAGCATGGCACGTTCCTATGAGCGCTGCCCACCCACGACGTAAAAATCGTGATTGGCGACTTCAACGCCAGGGTGGCAAAGCGGGAATTTTTGGAAAATTCATACATAATCCTAATACTTAAGTCAGTCTGCTTCCTGTTTTATCGAAAACCTTCGAAACCTTTACTAAATAGGCTGAACCCTATAATTGCACAAAAAATTCTTATCGCTACGCATCGATTTGAATTCAGGAAATATCATTCCATCATCGAGCAGGTCAACTCTGTATATAATTTTTTCAGAGAAACATTCGAAAATAGGGAATACTGTGTTGCCGTATTCCTAGACATAGCACAACCATTTGACAAGGCACAGCCACATATGCAGGTGACACTGTAGTAATGGCTAGAAATAGTGACACTTTTACTGCTTCTAATCAACTTCAGCAAAACCTGGATAGCCTTGACACATGGCTGAACAAATGGCGTACAAAAGCCAATGAAGCAAAATCAGCGCAAATAGCATTCACGCTCCGCAAGTGTATTTATCCCCCAGTGCATTTTAACAACTGCGTGCTACCCAAAACGAACAACGCTAAGTACTTAAGCTTGGAATAAAACTACGTTCCCTTTACTGAGTACTTGGCCAAAAATCAGAAAGTTAGCTAGACAATGAGCTGTTCATCTATGTATAAAGCAATACTGACATAAATATGGACATGCGGGCTGAAAATTTGGGGCTTAGTGGTAAAATCAAGTCTTGACATCATACAGATGTTCCTGTCGAAAATGTTGAGCATGTGTGGAACGCCTCATGGTTTGTCTGCAATGATATAATTCATCGTGAAGTCTATCACACAAAACCAACGTCCTATTAAGACGTACCAATTTTCTACCTACTTATCTACCAAATGTAGACTTTAAGTATTGGACTCTATTGGGGGTTCATACACATGTCATCTTTTCAAAATTTTAATAAATGTAATACTGAATGTTATGCATAACATATTGTGCCTCTCCAGTGTCTCTCTTTCCCTTCCATGATATTTTTCAGGTCAAGATCATTCAACTGACTTCTTCTTATTGCATCTGGTTACCACTCGTCATCGGGTTGTAAGTGCATTGATGTCAACTTTCCATTCAGATCTCTCGACCCTTGGGACAATTCTTGTCCTCTATACATCCAGGGCGCCGAGATAGCACATCTGTATTTTCATGTTGTCCTCCTTTACGATGCTCGAGATGGGTCTCTCCAGCGTATTTTGCTTCCTTCTAAGCTCGCGTTTGGTTGGCTATGGGGCATACTACAATTGTGTGCCATATACGAGGAGTGTTCAAAAAATAAGGTGAAAATTCATTGTTCTCAAAAAATATTTATTTATTCCTCAATTTCTATTTTATCTCAGATATATTCTCACAGAGAGAACGTTGGTTCGAATCTCGGTGAAACACCAAAATTAAGAAAAACATTTTTCTAATAGCGGTCGCCCCTCGGCAGGCAATGGCAAACCTCCGAGTGTATTTCTGCCATGCAAAAGCTCCTCATAAAATATATCTGCCGTTCGCAGTCGAATTCAAACTGTAGGTCCCCCAATTTGTGGAACAACATCAAGACGCACAATATAAATAGGAGGAGGAGCTCGGCCAAACACCCAAAAAGGGTGTACGCGCTAATTACTAATTACTAATTACTTCTGCCAGCTTTTTTTCAAATTCTCCAAGCAGTTCTGATATGCACTTTTTGGTATGTCCTTGAGTTGTATCAGCGATTCCGTTTTAATCTCCTCAATAGTCGCAAAACGCCGTCTTTTCATGGGCCTCTTCAATCTTGGGAACAGGAAAAGGTCACAGGGGGTCAAATCTGGTGAATACGGTGGATGAGGCGTGTTTTTGGCCAAATAATCTCTCAGAAGCAAAGAGGGGTGAGCAGGTGTATTATTAAGATCTAAAGACAAACATAATTTTTCCACAATTCCGGGCGTTTTTTCGGATTGCATCACGTAAACGACGCATAACTTCCTTATTTACCGTACGACCTTGTGGTAAGAACTCCTTATGCACTTCGCCATGATAATCGAAAAAAACAGTCAGAAAGACCTTGATCCATGATCTTGGCGTCCTTTCTTTGGCCTTGGCTCTCCTGCACTCTTCCATTGGGATGATTGAGCTTTGGTTTCGACGTCATACCCATATACCTAAGATTCTTCACCTATTATGACCCTTTTAAGCAAATCTGGATCATCGCTGATGTCGTTCAACAATTCCTGAGCGAGGCTCAAACGTTGTTTTTGGTCAAAATTCTGTAATTTTGGAACGAACTTCGCGTTTCATGCCCAGAATTTCCGAAAAGATTGCGTGGCATGAGCCAACCGATATGCCGATATCCTCAGCAGCTTCTCTAATTGGGATTCGACGATTCTCCATAACAATATTCTTAACTTTCTCAACATTTTCATAGATATTTGATGTGGGGGGGGGGCGTCCAGAACGAGTGTCGTCATTCATTCTCGACCTTCTGTGAAAAGCTTGTACCACTTATAAATTTTTTTTTTTGACTCAGAGTAATCTCACCGTATGCCACTGTAAATATTTCAAGTGGTTTTGAGTATTTAATTATATTTTTTACACAAAATTTGATGCAACTTGTTAGATCCATTTTTTTTCTATAGCAGAAAATCGCAGAACACTTGTCTTATTTATGCCTCTGACAAACAAACTAAACATGGTACGAGTATAATGCTAAAATAGTGAACATAATATCTTGGAGACGAGTGTACCAACATAAAAAAATAATAAAAATCGAAAGTCGTACCCAGCCCGCAAAATTTGAAAATTAACCTTATTTTATGAACAAACCTCGTATTTAGTCTTACCACAGCTCTAAGACTTTATATCCGAACTGCATTTAAGGTAAGGTCTCTCGTATTACTCTTCTGATATTTATTCCAGCAAGGTAGTCTGGCGGCCGCCGTAGCCGAATGGGTTGGTGCGTGAATTGAATTTGAAATTGAATTTGAAAAGGTCGAGCCAAGGAGCACCAGGAGATTTGGTGGCTCCTAAAACACTCAGGCTAAAAAGCCCATTGTATTTAAAGCTCTGGAAAGGGGGTAGATAGTCAAGGAGGGAGGGAGAAAAGTATCAGAGAAAGAGATAGGAAAGAATAGAGACAGAGATAGAGATAGTTAGTCCTGTGAGAATTTTCCAGATTCTTTGGCAAATCTGTAAATATCCTCCAGTTTTAGAGAACGAATATTACCCATTCCCATGACATCGGAACCCAATACCCGTAGTCGCGCTCTAGCAAAGGCAGGACACTCACAGAGAAAGTGCTCAGTGCTATCCGCCTCCTCCAAGCATTACAGGCATACCGGGTCCTCGATGATTCCAATGGTGGTCATATGCTGACCCCATGGGTTGTGTCCTGTAATGATGCCGACCATCAACCGAATGTCTTTCCTTCTAAGTTTTAGTAGAAAGTTTGACAGTTTTCTGTTCGGACTTGTCACAAAACACTTTGCAGTTCTGCAGCGTTCTAGACCGGACCATCGCTCTTTATGTAGATTGCCTACATAATCGTTGATCCAGTTCTTGATTCCTGCGGGACTGATTCCGATTATTGGCTCTGGCCCCTGTGGGGGCACCGCTGATCCACGGTTGGCCAATTCGTCGGCAATTTCGTTTCCTTGAACACCGGAGTGTCCCGGAACCCATATAAGTACAAGCCTGTTTTGTCTTGCGACAGAATTAAGCTTCTTCTTACATTCTTGAACAATCTTTGAGGTTTGCTTCGCGTTCTCCAGGGCCTTCAATGCAGCCTGACTGTCACTGAAGAATCCAATCTGTTTCCCGCTCCATCTCCTCTCGATTATCCATTCGGCTACTTTTAGGATGGCAAAAACTTCTGTTTGGAAAACAGTTGCCATTCCCCCCATAGCGTAGTGATACTTATTACTATCGTTTAAGTACCATCCGGCTCCAGACCCTATTTCAGTCTTGGACCCATCGGTAAAGAAAATATCCGTCAAACCTCCCTGCATGCCTCCTGGATTGCTCCATTGCTCACGCAATGGAAATCTGACATCAAATTTCCTTCCGAATGAAACTGTGGGTATCAGGTCATCTTTAGGTGCCAAAAACAGTGGACACTGCTCCGACAGCAACTTAAAGATTTCTCTGTGTCCCGAAGCTCCATCTTCGTGCCAGAGACCATATTTATGGAGTCTGCACATTGCTTTTATTGCTTCCTGTTGTATCTTAAGATCCAGGGGGAGCAAATCGAGCATAGCATTTAGGACATCTCCAGAGGTTGTACTCATGGCACCCGTGATGCATAAACATACACTTCTTTGCAGCCTGTATAGTTCCCGGATTGTGGACTTAACCATGCTCCGTCGCCACCAGACCACAGAAGCGTAAGTGATGATTGGTCTGATAAGTGCCGTGTATATCCATAGGACCACAGCAGGTTTCAGACCCCAAGTTTTGCCAAAGGCTCTACGGCATTGCTGAAAAATCTTCAATGCACGATTCACCTTCAGTGAAACGTGTGTCTCCCAAGTCAGCTTCTTATCCAAAATTACTCCTAGATATTTAACTTCGTTGGAAAGACCAAGTGTCACACCTTTCAGTGTTGGAAGACTGAGTCCATCCAATTTCCGTTTTCTCGTAAACAAGACTATGGTTGTTTTGTTCGGATTAACGGAAAGACCTTGTCTCATGCACCAATCATCGATTTTGTCAAGAATCCTCTGCACTTTCGTGCAAAGCCTCCTTAAGGATTTATCCGATGTTAGCGCACAGACGTCGTCCGCATATGCTTGGACATGAAAGCCGAGTTCCTGCATCTCCACTAATAGGGAGTCTACGACGAAGCACCACAGCAGCGGAGAAAGAACACCCCCTTGGGGACATCCTTGCTTGGCCCTGACTGTGATTTGCTCGTCATCGCTCCCACCAGCGGTTAACAGCCTCTCAGAGAGCATGGAGTATATCCATTTTATAATGGCTTGATTAACTCCGTGTCGTTCGGCAGAAGAACATATCGAGCCGAAAGTGGCATTATCAAAAGCCCCCTCAATGTCCACGAACACGCCCATTGTGTATTCGTCAGCTTCCAGCCCAGCTTCAATCTTGCTAACAAGATCGTGTAAAGCTGATTCACATGATTTTCCACTCTGGTAAGCGTGTTGATTTCTACTAAGTGGACTTCTCGGCAATACCCCCACTCGAATATGTTTCTCCACCACTCGTTCCAGACTTTTCAACATGAACGATGTCAAACTGATTGGTCTAAAACTTTTTGCTAGGGAATAGTCATCTTTTCCTGGTTTCGGAATAAATACTACTCTTACGCGTCGCCATTGGGATGGTATATAACCAAATGCAAGACAGGCTGTAAAGATCCTTTTCAGGGCCTCGATCAGCCTGTCTCCTCCTTTTTTAAGCATTGCTGGATATATTCCGTCAGGTCCAGGGGACTTAAAGTTTTCAAAGGAAGATAAGGAAAACCTTATCGATTCCCTTGTCACTATCCGACTAGCAATATACCAGCTGTACCTAGAGGTTCCACCATTGCCACCGTTGTTGTTCATGCCACTCTCACCTTCAGAGAGAGTTCTACTACCCGGAAAGTGGGTTTCGAGTAAAGCATTAAACGTTTCCGATTTGGAAATGGTGTATGAACCATCAGGTTTTCGAATGGAATCCAGCCTTACTGAGCGGTCTAAATGAAGGACCTTACAAAGTCTCGCTGTTTCCCTCATTTCTTCGACGTTACTGCAGAAATTTCTATAGGATTCAAGTTTGGCTTGCCGTACTTTCTTCTTATATTCTCTCTGTGTAAGTCGATGATTGGCCCAGTCCTCTTCTGTTTTGGTCTTCAAGGCCTTATTAAGAAGTTTCCTGGACCGTACACGAAGCTTCGACAGTTCAGGGTTCCACCAAGGAACCGCTTTCCCCTGTCTGCTTTGCCTGAGTGGACACAGTTCCTCGAAGCAATTGATTAAAGTACCTTCTAATTTCTTAGTCGCATCTTCAATCATTTCTGCTGATTTGAGGTTTTTCAGGTTTGGTAATCGCTCTGTTACAAGCTCACCATACCTGTCCCAGTCCACATTTCGAGGATTCCTACCGGAAGGTATTGATATTGTGTCAATTCCCAGTCGGAATTCGATAAGATGATGATCAGAAAGAGAGTCCTCTTCCAAAACTCGCCATCGGTTGATTTGATTTCCAACTGACCTATTGGTAAGTGTTAAATCAATCACCTCTTGTCTCCTTCTGGTCACAAAAGTTGGTTTGTTACCAGTGTTTTGAATGACCAAATCGGATGACAGGATAAAATCCAGTAACTTGAGACCTCTGGGGTTGCATTTGCTGCTTCCCCACACAATGTTCTGTGAATTTGCGTCACAGCCCACTATTAGCCCCAGATTATTGGATTCTGCGTACTTGACCACTTCTCTTAGCTCCCTCGAAGGAGGTGGCTGTACAGAGTCATAGGGTAGGTAGGCCGAAACTATGATAGCTTCGACACTGTTCCCACTTTTCCAGTACTTTATTTTTGCAGCAACGATATCTCCAGAGCATAGCTCTTTTAACATCGTGTGTTCGATCAACCTCGGCATGATAATACATGCTCGCGGTCTCACATTCCCTTCACAATGAAGTATTTGTCCCCACGACATAGCACTTAGACCACAGATACGCTTGTGACATACCCATGGTTCTTGTATAAGTATTATGTGTGGGTTTGTTTGCAGTTTTGCATGCCTACGGCACAAGAGAGCCATAGACGCTTTGCTATGCTGCAGATTAATCTGTGTAAATATTACTTCAGTCATGAGACTGAGTATATTTACGCTTTGTCCTCCACCTTATCCTGGACGCGGAACTGGATCCGCCCCAGATGTAGGTGAGGACGGCAACCGTACTTCGACTTAAGCACCTTGAGGGACCCAAGATCGATACCCAGTACCAGGTGGGAACCCGTCTCCGAAGTGGTAGCGGATTTCTGCCTGGTGCAGGAGTATACTCTCCAGAGAGTCGTGTCAAGATCCTTGTTCTGAACACGGATGCGTTTGAGGAGTTCTGCTGAATTACAGGAAGGACCCGGAATCCAGACACTCGCTCGTACCAGCCTTTCTTTGCTACTCTCAACAAGAATAAACTTGCTGTTTTCGCAGGCTGGAATCTTTGCTATAGCTTTTTCTAGCCATTCTCGGGAAAAAGCATTGGAACAGTGCCCCTTTACGATGCCGTCCACCACGCTTTTCCCCTCGAACGTCGGCGCGTCTTTCGACTCACCGATAGCTTTCCAAAGATAGCTGTCAAGATAGTCTTGTTGCCCTTTGGACAGTAGACCATCTTGTTTGTCGGTATGTATCTCCACCGTCATTGCCTTTGCTGCCATTCTCGCGAATGATTCGCCAGACGTTGACGGAAGAGTGTCATTCGACATTTGAGGTCCCTTAGCCTCTGCCTTGTCAGGCAAAGGTTTGTCTGCCTTGGATTGGGTCGAGGATGCAGGCATTTCCGAATTCCGTCTCTCGACTTTCCTCTTCTTTGCCTTTCTCCTCTTCCCTGTCGTTGGCACAGACCCCGTTTCGTTTCCGGAAGAGCGCAGCGCTACAGAGGAATCCTCTGTTCTGCCACGCTTTCCCGTTTCCGTTACAGGTGTCGAAGTTGACGGAGCTTGAGTCCTTGCCTTAGCTAGTGCTTCGGCTTGCCTCGCCTTCTGTCTCCTTCGTTTGATCTGCCTTGCGGTTAGACCAACACCTGCGTTCGAATCTCCAATAACTTCGGTCTTTTTACCGGTACTTACCTGATTCGCACCAGGTTTAACCGTTATCAAAGACTTACTCGGTACCAGAGATCCGTCTGAGTCTACTGAGAGATTGTCCGCCATCTCCACATCCTCCACAACTTGTTCAGTTGCTTCAGATCGTTTCGACGGCGGTGTATCACTCACACTCACTCGGCTCTCCATTGGCATAGCCAATGTGCCATGTTTCACCACTAGTAGTTCGCTTCCTCCGGAACCCTGGGTGTCAGTTCCGGTCATAGGGGAATGTGGGGTTCGGGCCTGCACGTCCGATGCCCGAGCCGTCGATTGCTCGACGGGAGGATTTCCCAGAAGTGGGTTACCTCGTGCAGAGAGATCCTTGTTGAGCCTCCACATTGTAGAAAAATGCATTTTATACCTCCTGCCAGGTTGTCGGTACGGTACTCTCCACATAGTACTTGGGTGGCCACCAATTCCGCCGTTCCGCGGTTGAGTGGATACCCAATTCCTATGTGGAGCTGCCCTCTTAGTTCGTGGTAAGTTAATCTCCATAGAATGGGGTTAACTCCCCACTTAAGCCTCATCCCCGCGGCAAGGAGACCGACATGACAAGGCTGGTTGGTGCGTGACTACCATTCGGAATTCACAGAGAACGTAGGTTCAAATCTCGGTGAAACACCAAAATTAAGAAAAAAAATTTTTTCTAATAGCGGTCGCCCCTCGGCAGACAATGGCAAACCTCCGAGTGTATTTCTGCCATGAAAAAGCTCCTCATAAAAATATCTGCACTTCGGAGTCGGCTTGAAACTGTAGGTCCCTCCATTTATGGAACAACATCAAGACGCACGCAAATAGGAGAAGGAGCTCGGCCAAACACTTAACGACAGTGTACGCGCCAATTTATACATATATAAGGTAGTCTCATCAACTTCAACATAATGAACGCTGTGCACTGGCTTGCTCAGGAGAGCTGATGTTTTCTGTATCAGTGCAAAGGACTCTGTTTCAGTAAACATCCTTTTCAGTGTTGAGTATGCTGCCCGTTTCATGGCACTTCATTTTTTCCACGAAGTCTGCAGTTTCCTTCGCATACGACAAATTCGCTATACGCTCGATTTCTGTCGCATATTCCTGCAAGGCATCATATGTCTTTTGACGGCCATTAGTCAGATCCATCTGGAGCATCTGGTGAATGTGGTCACTTCCGTAACGTATCTTTATAGCTGCCATCAGACTCATAGTTACCCCGATCGCCTTCTGGCAGTGCCTGCAGTACTTCGGCTGCGGAGCTCTTCGGCGAGATAACCAAATAAGCAAATTTGTCTACAGTACTCCATTGGCTTATTGTTGCTGTGGTTTCGAATCGGAGCTTAAATATAGTATAAAATGGTACAGTATCGTCAAAGGAAGGTGCTTTACTTTCGGACCACTGGTTGAAATATTGGAACGATTTAATTGTAGTACACAGAGGCGAGCTTTCACCTCGACGTTTATTTGCGACTACTGCAATGGTATTTTACTAACACATCAACGATTTTTGGCATAAAACTCGACCGCCTATCGCTAAAAATAGAGCCGCTTTACTGAAAGTGCGTTACGCTCTACAAATGATGTCGAGATACAATTTTTTTTGCCAGATCAGGCAGAGTCTCAAGTTGATTTTCTAACATCTGAAGAAAAAGTAATAGTTTCAAGGTGAAGTCCAAAATAAACAAGACTGACGTCATAAAAATCTTTTTGATGCGCCATCTTTTTAATGAGTTAGTGCGTTAGAGGTTAAATCCCTAGCTGACTTCCAATGAAAGCTTGGTGACACTCGGTTCAGTGGAAGCGAAGTTGTTGCGTCTAAAGTGTCAGTTGTTGCATAAACCTGTAGAACTAACTAGTATCCGGATAATTGTACCAATAATGGAAAGCACTAATATAAATGCAAAGTACCAATATAACTTTATTTAACTTGAATTGATTATGATAAATTACAGTGAGATGTATATACCGCGTGTTAATGGAAAGAAAATTATATGCTGACAGATAAAAAGGTAGTGAATACAAAAATGTATCGAAATGAACTTTTATTAACGATAATATAAGTTCACAGGAGAGTTGCCAGGTATGAACTATTGTGGCTAAAGCTTTGAATGCATAGATAACTCCAACACTCCTCCTCATTAATATGATTTTAGGCCATATTTTCCTTTAGTAATTTAATGCGCACTGCTGTCAATGGCTTAGTTAAAAGATCTGCAATCATAGTTTCCGTTGGACAGTAAGATTTGATAATTTTGTTTTGTACGTAGTCTTTAACGAAGTGATACCGGGTGTCTATGTGCTTGGATCTACCCGACAAGTTTTCTTCTTCGATGAGTTTTAAGCAGTTCTGATTGTCTTCGGATAATATCGTTGGGCCAGTCTCCTGATGGTTCATGTCCTTTTACGGATCCACCGAGCCTCTTTACATGCTTCTGATAGAGCGATGAGTTCTGCTTCAGTTGAAGATAGTGCCAGACAGGTTTGCTTTCTGCAGCTCCAGCTGACTAAACCACCCATATACATAAAAACATATCCGCTGTTTGATTTTCTATCAACGCGATTTTCCGCCCAGTTAGCGTCAGAATATCCGACGAGGTTGCATTCGGCGTCGCTTCTTCCAAGAGCTAATGATAAGTTTGCGGTGCCGTGCAAGTACTTAGGTATACGCTTGAGTTCATTCCAATTCACGAGATATCTTTTCAATATGTGACCTTTGGTTGAGTGTATAAAATCCATTTGTTTTTGTGATTGTCAGCCCGAGGTAATTTTGTATATCTCCAAGATTCCGAATTTCGAATTTTGCCTTCAAAGCATTTTCACACATTCTGATTAAGTTCGCTGATCTGCTTGCCACGATCAAGTCATCAACATAAATAAGTACATAGCAAAACTCACCTTTAGCTGCGTATGTGTAGAAACATGCATCATTTTTGCTTTGAACATAATCAGCATCTAATAAAACTTTATGTACCGCTTGGTTCCAAACTCTTGCTGATTGTTTAAGTCCGTAAATACTTCTCCTCAATCGGCAAACATAATGATCCTTCTCTTCTACTTCGAATCCTGGAGATTGCTTCATGTATATTGTCTCCTTGAGTTCCCCGTTTATGAATGCTGTTTTTTCGTCTAAATGCTGCACTATAAAGTTTTCTTTCGATGCAATAGTAAGTAAAATTCGAAAAGTTGATTGTTTTGCTACGGGTGCAAATATCAGATCGTAATCTGTTCAAAATTTTTGTGAAACACCTTGTGCGCTTAAACGAGCCCTGTAGCTAGTGACAATCGGTTTTGGTTTTAAAAACCCATTTGCAACCAACTCACACAGTTCCCATGTTCTATTATTTTGAAATGATTGCGTTTCCTCTTGCATGGCTGCTAGCCATTCTCCTTTATGCTTGCTCGCCACAATTTCCTTTAAACTTTTTGGTTCTGTTTTTTAATTACTCAGTAAATTCGCTTCTTTATAATTTACAATTTTAACAGCCCACCTCGTAGCAATTCTGGCCTTATTTGTCCTTGCTTACTGACGAAGTTCTGTGTATCGCTGCTTGAATCCGAATCACTTCCCGGTTCTTCTTCGTTTTGTAGTGTGTCTATATCGTTAGTAATTTCTTCATGGGCTTTTTCATTCGTGGCATTCTGATCATTCTGCTTATTTTGTAGTATGACTATATTCTACTTCTGAAACCGGTTTATTTTAAATTCGCTATCCGTGTGTAAGAACTTCATATCACGACTCATGATAACCGTACCAGTTTTGGAACGTAATATCTGAATGCTTTGGATGTGTAGCCAACTAAAATAGATTCGATACCTTTTGAATCAAGTTTTTGTCTCCTCTCACTTGGTACGAAAACATAGAATTTTGATCCGAACCGGCGTATGTGCTGTATATTTCGTCTTGTACCGAACCAATTTCCAAATGGTGTCTTTCGTATGCCTATAGCAGGAAGACGATTCTGGATATAATTTGTCATCATTACTGCTTCGCCCCAAAACTTATTTTCGACTTTGGCCTCCATGATCATACAGCCAGCCATTTCTATTAGAGTACGATTTTTTGTTTTGCTACCCCGTTTTGTTGCGGACTGTAGGGAGCAGTACGCTGATACTGTATGCCATGAGTTTCTACATATTTCAGAAATGCTCTACTCATATACTCACCTCCTTTATCAGTCCGAATCATTTTCGGTTTTTTGCCGAACAACGTTTTGCATATTTCCAAGAATTCTTTAATTTTTTCGAATGTTTCTGATTTTTCTTTAATAAGGTAAACGGTGGTATATTTTGATAAGTCATCAAAAAATGTGAGTACATATTTTTTGCCTGATGGCAGTGGCGGATCCACGGGGGGGGTTTTCGGGTCCGGAACCCCCCGCCCCCCATTGGAATCATGCTCTAAAATCTAAAAGTTTGTTCTACTGTATTTTCCTCAAGGTTCGACTTCTCTGTGTTTTCAATCTAAAACAATAAGTAAGAAATCCAGAATTTGTAGTTTATTTTTACTTTCATTCATATTGTAAATTATATTGTGAATTTTGAAACTAAAAATGATATTTCGTAGAGGTAAAGAACGTAAAAAGCCAACTACGTAGAGTGATACATTTCCATAATCAAGCTCTGCATGTTGAGTTATAATAAAAATATGCACGAGTTAAAAAGATTTGGAGTGAAAACACTTGTATACACAGAATGATTGTTTACAGTAAAATATCTTGTACAAAAAACGTTAACTTTTTACTTACAGTGGGTGCTCAAATTATTAGAATCATACTCTCGAGGAACAAATTGCCGAGTTTAATGACGTGTAGTTTGCAAAAATGTTAGGAAATGCTATTTTTTTGTATAATGTGAAACATTGTAGCAATCATTGCTTTGTCGAAATTCTTCTTCTTCTTAATTGGTGCGATAACCGCTTACGCGATTTTGGCCGAGTTTAACAAAGCGCGCCAGTCGTTTCTTTCGCGTGCTAACCGGCGCCAATTGGACACACCAAGTGAAGCCAAGTCCTTCTCCACCTGATCTTTCCAACGCAGAGGAGGCCTTCCTCTTCCTCTACTACCACCAGCTGGTACCGCATCGAATACTTTCAAAGCCGGAGCGTTTGTATCCATTCGGACGACATGACCCAGCCAACGTAGCCGCTGGATCTTTATTCGCTGCGCTATGTCTATGTCGTCGTAAAGCTCATACAGCTCATCGTTCCATCGTCTGCGATATTCGCCGTTGCCAACGTGCAAAGGTACAAAAATCTTACGCAGAATCTTTCTCTCGAACACTCCAAGCGTCGCTTCATCGGATGTTGTCATCGTCCAAGCTTCTGCGCCATACGTTAGGACGGGCATGATGAGAGTCTTGTAGAGTGTTAGTTTTGTTCGTCGAGAGAGGACTTTACTGCTCAGTTGCCTACTTAGTCCAAAGTAGCACTTGTTGGCAAGAGAGATTCTACGTTGGATTTCAAGGCTGACATTGTTATCGGTGTTAATGCTGTTTCCTAAATAAACGAAGTCTTTTACAACCTCGAAATTATAACTGTCTACAGTGACGTGGGTGCCGATACGCGAGTGCGCCGACTGTTTGTTTGAAGACAGGAGGTACTTCGTTTTGTCCTCGTTCACCACCAAACCCATTCGCTTTGCCTCTTTATCCAGTTTGGAGAAGGCAGAACTAACAGCGCGGTTGTTAAGGCCGATGATATCAATATCATCGGCATACGCCAACAATTGTACGCTCTTATAAAATATTGTGCCTGAGCGATTAAGTTCTGCGGCTCGTACGATGCTCTCCAACATCAGGTTAAAGAAGTCACACGACAGCGAGTCACCCTGTCTGAAACCTCGTTTGGTATCAAACGGCTCGGAGAGGTCCTTCCCAATTCTGACGGCGCTACTGGTGTTGAGCAACGTCATCTTACATAGCCGTATTAGTTTTGCGGGGATACCAAATTCAGACATCGCGGCATACAGGTAACTCCTTTCCGTACTGTCGAATGCAGCTTTGAAGTCGACAAAAAGGTGGTGTGTGTCGATTCTCCTTTCATGGGTCTTTTCCAAGATTTGGCGTATTGAGAATATTTGGTCGATGGTAGACTTTCCAGGTCTGAAGCCACACTGATAAGGTCCAATCAGTTGGTTGACGGTGGGCTTCAGCCTTTCACACAATACGCTCGCTAGAACCTTATAGGCGATATTTAGAAGACTAATCCCGCGGTAATTGGCACAAATTGCAGGGTCGCCCTTCTTATGGATTGGGCAGAGCACACTTAAACTCCAATCGGCAGGCATGCTTTCATCCGACCATATTTTGCATAGGAGCTGATGCATGCACCTTACCAGCTCCTCGCCGCCATGTTTGAATAGCTCAGCCGGCAGTCCGTCGGCGCCCGCGGGTTTGTTGTTCTTTAGCCGTGATATTGCTATTCTCACCTCGTCATGGTCGGGTAGCGGAACTACAATTCCGTCGTCATCGATTGGGGTATCGGGATCTTCACATTCTCTACGACATGCGCAGCTGTCACTGTTTAACAGGTTCGAGAAGTGTTCCCTCCATAATTTAAGATTGCTCTGTACGTCAGTCACCAGATCGCCGTCTTTGTTCTTACAGGAAAACGCCCCGGTCTTAAAACCTTCTGTAAGCCGCTGAACTTTCTGGTAGAATTTTCGGGCGTTGTTCCTATTGGCCAGCATCTCAAGCTCCTCGCACTCACGTATTTCGGCCTCTCGTTTCTTCTGTCGGATAATACGTCTCTCTTCCTTTTTCAGCTCTCTGTAGCGATCCCACATGGCTCGCGTTGCGCCCGATCGCAGCGTAGCTCTATAGGCGCCATCCTTTCTTTCTGCAGCAGCATGACATTCCTCGTCGTACCAATTGTTTTTTCGGGCTCGCCGGAATCCGATTTCTTCTTCGGCGGCGGTACGTAGGGAACGAGAAATGTTGCTCCATTGCTCGTGCATGCCGGTTTGTTGGGAAGTGCTCTCTGAGAGCAGGAGTGAGAGTCGAGTGGCGAATCTTCTGGTTGTCTGTTGTGATTGCAGCTTTTCGATGTCGAACATTCTTTGCGTAGGTAGATGTACGTTTTTTGCTGCACAGAGGCGTGTGCGCAGTTTGGCTGCAACGAGGTAATGATCCGAGTCAATGTTAGGTTCTCGGATCGTACGTACATCTAATACACTAGAAGCGTGTCTTCCATCTATCACAACATGATCGATCTGGTTTCGCGTTTTTCGATCAGAGGACAGCCAGGTAGCTTGGTGGATTTTTTTATGCTGGAATCTGGTGCTGCAGACTACCATGTTTCGGGCCCCGGCGAAGTCGATCAGCCTCTGTCCGTTACCGGATGTTTCGTTGTGCAGGCTGAATTTTCCGACTGTGGGACCAAAAATTCCTTCCTTGCCCACCCTGGCGTTGAAGTCGCCAAGCACGATTTTTATGTCGTGGCGGGGGCAGTGCTCATACGAACGCTCCAAGCGCTCATAGAAGGAATCTTTGGTCGCATCGTCCTTCTCTTCCGTCGGGGCGTGGGCGCAAATTAGCGATATGTTAAAAAAACGTGCTTTGATGCGGATTATTGCGAGACGCTCGTCCACCGGAGTGAACGACAGTACTTGGCGACGAAGTCTCTCTCCCACAACAAATCCGACACCGAATTTGCGCTCCTTTACATGGCAGCTGTAGTAGACGTCGCAAGGTCCTATGGTTTTCTTGCCTTGCCCCGTCCATCGCATCTCTTGGATGGCAGTGATGTCAGCCTTTGCTCTTACGAGGACATCAACCAGCCGGGCAGAGGCACCTTCCCCATTAAGGGACCGGACATTCCAGGTGCATGCCCTCAAATCGTATTCCTTATTTCGTTTGCAGGGGTCGTCATCAGTGTTGGAAGTTCTCATCCGAGGCTTTGTTGCTGTTTTCATTGGGGGGGGGTTTTTAAGTGGCGGGTCCCAAACCCAGCGCACAACCAGCTATGCTGGGATGTTTCGCCTTCTCACGTTAGCTCACTCCCGAACGGGTGTTCGAAAGCTAACCAGAGGATACGTGGGCTAATCCCGGACGTTGTGAGCTGCTTGAACCATATGTAGAAGAATCGTCCTGGCCACTCCCAAGTGAATGGCGATCAGTAACTTTCCCCACTTGCGTGGACTTCTACACATGGAACCATCCTCCCTTTGTCGAAATTACCGTTCGATATATTTGGCTTTTTGTGAGCAGCTTTTTGGAAGAGCAAAAAATTCAGGTTCTTAATTGGCCAGGAAACTCACCAGACCTCAATCTAATTGAGAGCCTTTAAGAGTCAACAAAGACAGAAATATCGAAAGATAATATTACAAATAAAGAACAACTGAGCGAAAGACTGCAAAATATTTGGAAAAATGACGACCAAATAAAAACAAACTGCTTAAAATGCGTTGAAAGCATACCCAAAAGGATTCCGGTTTTAATTGCTGCACGAGGGTGGTTTGAATATTGTTTTTGTCGTATTATAGAAATTTAATAAACAACATATTAAAAATAGACTATTCTTTGATTATTATCAGTTAAATGGCTGAAACTTGAATTTTTCATAGTGATTCTATTAATTTGAGCATCAACTGTACACTGACTGTTCTTGGATACAAATTTTTAACTTTACCTGTTTTTCCTTCTTTTTTATTTTTGGTTCTGATTCTGGATCAAGGCGCTCGAAATAAGAAAATAATGTTCTCTTCATGTTAGGAGGCGTATTAACAATCACATTAACTACTTGTCAACAAATGCTCGACACAATGTATTCTGCTCGTTGAAAGAAACAAAAGAATAGAAGCATGTTCATGCATGTTTAAAGATAGCCTAGTTATTCACCAAAAAAACTTAGGGAAAAATCACTCGGCGCCGTCATCGCGATTTCGTTGGCGCGCTATTTAAAATTTCGAGTTAACAGTACACAGGGTGTCGCCGTTACGATAAGGAAAAGCTGCAACGGCTCTTTCATGGTAACTTTCTTGCCGTTATATAGCAACACATGTTGTTAGAGAAAAGCGCAATTAAATATATAATATTATATATAAACACAACCGTTTCGTTTGAAGAACTTTATTGGAGTGAATTGAGTCACAGTAAGCATTAATACAAGAAGAAGAAGTAAAGAAGTTACAAACAGGGTTGATATTTTTTTCGTACTTAAACTATACATGGTTGAATTGCAATTTGGCTCCAACACATGTTATAATATATTGTATCTTAAATAGGCGTAATTATTTATGAAGGTGTGCCACGATGTATAAAAACCGCCAATTATTCTTGTAATTTTGAATCAAAGTCCTTTACTATTTTTAGAATTTTTTTTACAAGATATCTAGAGCTATTAGTTTTTTCATCGGCTAGTCACGACATGCAGCGCGAATAATGCCATATTTTATTCACGAAATTGATTTTTAATAAAAACACCCTTCTAAAATACCCCGGACCCCCCCCTTTATGAAATCCTGGATCCGCCACTGCCTGATGGTGAGGTAGTTTGCATAGGACCGCAAACGTCTGAATGTACTAAATCAAGTACTTCTTTTGTACGGATGGGCCATGTAAAATTTGATTTTTGGATCGGCTATAAAAAAAAACTAATTAATATTTTTTCAAATTTTTTTTTTATTTTGAAGATTGAACATTGTCATTTATGAATGAAAGATAATATCGTTCAAATGACTGCCACGACTGGCTTTACAGTAGGCCATTCGATCAACCCAATTTTTAAGCTCATTTTCTATTGTTTGGGCTCCAATATTTGTAGACGATTTTTGAGGAAATTTCATTCTGCTCATTTTTCCTTCTAAGCATACCTCACAATTTAAGATATTTTTGCAACCGCTTGCTGCATTTCTGAAATTTTACACCTTCTACAAGGTTTCCAGTTGATAAAGTTCTGACTGCCTTAATTTCTCTATGATCGAGCCTTTTGTGCCATTCGTGAGCACACCCTTGACTATAAGTTAAATAACGGTTCTCAGCACTGTAAATCATATTCAATGTTCGCAATTTGTAGCGGTTCCATCGATATAAGCAACAGCAACATGATTTTTATCTTTAATTATTTCACAACCTTTGCAACAAAAACAATTTCATGGAGGTTTGGATTAAAATTTATAAAATGTTCTTTATTCCCTACAATATGGCATGTCGCTCCTGAATGCATCCTGAATTCAGCTGATGTGCTGAATAAATATTGCTCTGTATTGACACTTTCAACCAAATTTGCCTTTTCTTTATGTTCCTTCTTTGCTAACCATTCTTTTGACTTGTTCATTACAAAAATAACACACTCGTTTCTTGTTACTCACTGTTTTTAACGCAATTTCCGGCTTACTATTTCTGTCTCTTTCTATTCGGCGTTACTTAGAAATTACCTTTGATCATACCAAACTCGATGCCAATTCTTCGTTGCGAGCTTCAAGCACGGTTGTGAGATTATCGTAACTTTCCGGTAACGAGCCTAATAATGTAGCACTCATAAAAAATTCCGGCTCTATTTCGCCACCTAGAGCCAATAACTTTTGAAATAACTCATTCAACTTATTTACGTGCTCTTCGACATTCCCACCTTCTTCAAGTTTCTGCCTCATAATCATTCTTAAAATGCTTACTCGATTTCCTGGTGTGTCTTTTTCGCGAAATTCTTTTAAAGCACTCCACGCAGCCTTCGCTGTTTCGCAGTTCCTTATATGCTGTATTTTTTCAGAGTGAGCCCTTTGATCTGTTTCTGTCCACTGTGATGATACTGGACTTGGCATCTCCTGATATATCGCTTCCATACACCTTTTTCATTCAGCAGCATTTGCATTTTGTAGCGTCAGTTAAAATAATTGTCGCTATTGAATATTTAGATTTTGTCATTTTGTACAATAGAATTTGCACGTTAGTAACCTTAAATGTTTCTTTGTTGCGTGGTAATGGAAAGAAAATTATATGCTGACAGATAAAAAGGTAGTGATACAAAAATGTATCGAAAGTAACTTTAATTAACGATAATATAAGTTCACAGGAGAGTTGCCACGTATGAACTATTATGGCTAAAGCTTTGAATGTATAGATAACTCTAACATCAGTATGTGTGCGTCATCGGTAAAATATGAGTTTCGAACAAAGAGCTAATATCAAATTTTGTTTTAAAATCGGTAAAACGTTTACCGAAACATTTGAATTGATGAAAAAAGTTTATGGCGATGATTGTCTATCTGCCAGAGTTTATGAGGGCTAACACGTTTCAGAGATGGTTGTGTGGTAATAAATGATAATGAACGCCTTGGTCTTAAAACCTTCTGTAAGTCGCCGATCTTTCTGGTAGAATTTTCGGGCGTTGTTCCTATTGGCCAGCATCTCAAGCTTCTCGCACTCACGTTTTTCGGCCTCTCGTTTCTTCTTTCTGATAATACGTCTCACTTCCTTTCTTAGCTTTTGGTAACGATCCCACGTGGCTCGCGTTGCGCCCGATCGCAGCGTGGTTCTATAGGCGCCATCCTTTCTTTCAGCGGCAGCATGACATTCCACGTTGGACCAATTGTTTTTTCGGGCTCTCCGGAATCCGATTTCTTCTTCGGCGGCGGAGAGAAGGAGGGAGAGTCGAGTGGCGAATCTTCTGGCTGTCTGTTGTGATTGCAGCTTTTCGATGTTGAACATTCTTTGCGTAGGTAGATGGACGTTTTTTGCTGCACAGAGGCGTGTGCGCAGTTTGGCTGCAACAGGGTAATGATCCGAGTCGATGTTGGGTCCTCACATCGAACGTACATCTAATACACTAGACGCGTAGATCTAATACACTAGAAGCGTACGTGGCGACCTCATATGTGTCTTCACAGCATTTACCACAATCTCAATCGTTTCCAGTTGCGATTTCATATGTAAGACACCTTCTAATTTGGATATACGTGTATCCTGTTTTTTCAGCTGCGCATCTAACTTAAACGACAACTCAGCTAACATTTGTTGCGATGCCATTTCCGCTGATATTGGGGACATTTTCGATTCCATTTGCAAAAGTCTAGCTATAATCATTATCATGTCTAAACCTGGTGACGGTCTTGGAGGCTCTGCCTTCTTCTCTTTTTGGTCGATGACTGTAGAGGCCATCCAAAAGGCTTGTACCGACATCCTGAAGAACCTTCCGGTCAATAACTTGAAAAACCCCTTCGAAAAGCTTTTACATCGAGCAAAGCAGTGTATTGAGGCCAGAGGGAACTGTTTTGAATAAATAGAAGTTATCCGAACAAAGGTCCTGCCGTTTCTATTTAAGCTCAGTCTTTTTATATTGAACTTCACCTTGTATAAGTTGTCATGGGCTGTTCCCACAACAAACATAACTGATCACGCTTCCAGGCAGGTCATCCAAATCATTGGGACATTCACACGGGTTGGAGTTTCGCTGAAATGGCACACGATCGTCCGATGCGTACCGGATGTCAGCTTATTGATTGTTACACTCAATAATATCCAGATAACGGTGTCAGCATATTTAATAATAATTAGAGGCTGGCTTCTAAGTAGAATACATACAGAAAGCTGATATTATTTTACCCCTTTAGCCCCAGGAACCCTCTTTGAGATCTTGGTATTCTTTGGCCAGGAAACTCACCAGACCTCAATCTAATTGAGAGCCTTTAAGAGTCAACAAAGACAGAAATATCGAAAGATAATATTACAAATAAAGAACAACTGAGCGAAAGACTGCAAAATATTTGGAAAAATGACGACCAAATAAAAACAAACTGCTTAAAATGCGTTGAAAGCATACCCAAAAGGATTCCGGTTTTAATTGCTGCACGAGGGTGGTTTGAATATTGTTTTTGTCGTATTATAGAAATTTAATAAACAACATATTAAAAATAGACTATTCTTTGATTATTATCAGTTAAATGGCTGAAACTTGAATTTTTCATAGTGATTCTATTAATTTGAGCACCAACTGTACACTGACTGTTCTTGGATACAAATTTTTAACTTTACCTGTTTTTCCTTCTTTTTTATTTTTGGTTCTGATTCTGGATCAAGGCGCTCGAAATAAGAAAATAATGTTCTCTTCATGTTAGGAGGCGTATTAACAATCACATTAACTACTTGTCAACAAATGCTCGACACAATGTATTCTGCTCGTTGAAAGAAACAAAAGAATAGAAGCATGTTCATGCATGTTTAAAGATAGCCTAGTTATTCACCAAAAAAACTTAGGGAAAAATCACTCGGCGCCGTCATCGCGATTTCGTTGGCGCGCTATTTAAAATTTCGAGTTAACAGTACACAGGGTGTCGCCGTTACGATAAGGAAAAGCTGCAACGGCTCTTTCATGGTAACTTTCTTGCCGTTATATAGCAACACATGTTGTTAGAGAAAAGCGCAATTAAATATATAATATTATATATAAACACGACCGTTTCGTTTGAAGAACTTTATTGGAGTGAATTGAGTCACAGTAAGCATTAATACAAGAAGAAGAAGTAAAGAAGTTACAAACAGGGTTGATATTTTTTTCGTACTTAAACTATACATGGTTGAATTGCAATTTGGCTCCAACACATGTTATAATATATTGTATCTTAAATAGGCGTAATTATTTATGAAGGTGTGCCACGATGTATAAAAACCGCCAATTATTCTTGTAATTTTGAATCAAAGTCCTTTACTATTTTTAGAATTTTTTTTACAAGATATCTAGAGCTATTAGTTTTTTCATCGGCTAGTCACGACATGCAGCGCGAATAATGCCATATTTTATTCACGAAATTGATTTTTAATAAAAACACCCTTCTAAAATACCCCGGACCCCCCCCTTTATGAAATCCTGGATCCGCCACTGCCTGATGGTGAGGTAGTTTGCATAGGACCGCAAACGTCTGAATGTACTAAATCAAGTACTTCTTTTGTACGGATGGGCCATGTAAAATTTGATTTTTGGATCGGCTATAAAAAAAAACTAATTAATATTTTTTCAAATTTTTTTTTTATTTTGAAGATTGAGGAAATTTCATTCTGCTCATTTTTCCTTCTAAGCATACCTCACAATTTAAGATATTTTTGCAACCGCTTGCTGCATTTCTGAAATTTTACACCTTCTACAAGGTTTCCAGTTGATAAAGTTCTGACTGCCTTAATTTCTCTATGATCGAGCCTTTTGTGCCATTCGTGAGCACACCCTTGACTATAAGTTAAATAACGGTTCTCAGCACTGTAAATCATATTCAATGTTCGCAATTTGTAGCGGTTCCATCGATATAAGCAACAGCAACATGATTTTTATCTTTAATTATTTCACAACCTTTGCTGTGAGTTGTTTTACAGAAATTAAGTTACCATTTATTACATACATCAATACAATACAATACATCCGCAATATTGACTAATACTTGGTTCCCGAATTTATTTATAAAATTGATGGCTGCCGTTCCTTTGCCTGTGGCTAGTACTCGTTGACCGCTTGCAACAAAAACAATTTCATGGAGGTTTGGATTAAAATTTATAAAATGTTCTTTATTCCCTACAATATGGCATGTCGCTCCTGAATGCATCCTGAATTCAGCTGATGTGCTGAATAAATATTGCTCTGTATTGACACTTTCAACCAAATTTGCCTTTTCTTTATGTTCCTTCTTTGCTAACCATTTTTTTGACTTGTTCATTACAAAAATAACACACTCGTTTCTTGTTACTCACTGTTTTTAACGCAATTTCCGGCTTACTATTTCTGTCTCTTTCTATTCGGCGTTACTTAGAAATTACCTTTGATCATACCAAACTCGATGCCAATTCTTCGTTGCGAGCTTCAAGCACGGTTGTGAGATTATCGTAACTTTCCGGTAACGAGCCTAATAATGTAGCACTCATAAAAAATTCCGGCTCTATTTCGCCACCTAGAG
Source organism: Anastrepha obliqua (assembly GCF_027943255.1). Taxonomy (NCBI): domain Eukaryota; kingdom Metazoa; phylum Arthropoda; class Insecta; order Diptera; family Tephritidae; genus Anastrepha; species Anastrepha obliqua. The sequence continues at coordinate 5,673,244 of NW_026562179.1, read as the reverse complement.
CCAATAACTTTTGAAATAACTCATTCAACTTATTTACGTGCTCTTCGACATTCCCACCTTCTTCAAGTTTCTGCCTCATAATCATTCTTAAAATGCTTACTCGATTTCCTGGTGTGTCTTTTTCGCGAAATTCTTTTAAAGCACTCCACGCAGCCTTCGCTGTTTCGCAGTTCCTTATATGCTGTATTTTTTCAGAGTGAGCCCTTTGATCTGTTTCTGTCCACTGTGATGATACTGGACTTGGCATCTCCTGATATATCGCTTCCATACACCTTTTTCATTCAGCAGCATTTGCATTTTGTAGCGTCAGTTAAAATAATTGTCGCTATTGAATATTTAGATTTTGTCATTTTGTACAATAGAATTTGCACGTTAGTAACCTTAAATGTTTCTTTGTTGCGTGGTAATGGAAAGAAAATTATATGCTGACAGATAAAAAGGTAGTGATACAAAAATGTATCGAAAGTAACTTTAATTAACGATAATATAAGTTCACAGGAGAGTTGCCACGTATGAACTATTATGGCTAAAGCTTTGAATGTATAGATAACTCTAACATCAGTATGTGTGCGTCATCGGTAAAATATGAGTTTCGAACAAAGAGCTAATATCAAATTTTGTTTTAAAATCGGTAAAACGTTTACCGAAACATTTGAATTGATGAAAAAAGTTTATGGCGATGATTGTCTATCTGCCAGAGTTTATGAGGGCTAACACGTTTCAGAGATGGTTGTGTGGTAATAAATGATAATGAACGCCTTGGTCTTAAAACCTTCTGTAAGTCGCCGATCTTTCTGGTAGAATTTTCGGTCGTTGTTCCTATTGGCCAGCATCTCAAGCTTCTCGCACTCACGTTTTTCGGCCTCTCGTTTCTTCTTTCTGATAATACGTCTCACTTCCTTTCTTAGCTTTTGGTAACGATCCCACGTGGCTCGCGTTGCGCCCGATCGCAGCGTGGTTCTATAGGCGCCATCCTTTCTTTCAGCGGCAGCATGACATTCCACGTTGGACCAATTGTTTTTTCGGGCTCTCCGGAATCCGATTTCTTCTTCGGCGGCGGAGAGAAGGAGGGAGAGTCGAGTGGCGAATCTTCTGGCTGTCTGTTGTGATTGCAGCTTTTCGATGTTGAACATTCTTTGCGTAGGTAGATGGACGTTTTTTGCTGCACAGAGGCGTGTGCGCAGTTTGGCTGCAACAGGGTAATGATCCGAGTCGATGTTGGGTCCTCACATCGAACGTACATCTAATACACTAGACGCGTAGATCTAATACACTAGAAGCGTACGTGGCGACCTCATATGTGTCTTCACAGCATTTACCACAATCTCAATCGTTTCCAGTTGCGATTTCATATGTAAGACACCTTCTAATTTGGATATACGTGTATCCTGTTTTTTCAGCTGCGCATCTAACTTAAACGACAACTCAGCTAACATTTGTTGCGATGCCATTTCCGCTGATATTGGGGACATTTTCGATTCCATTTGCAAAAGTCTAGCTATAATCATTATCATGTCTAAACCTGGTGACGGTCTTGGAGGCTCTGCCTTCTTCTCTTTTTGGTCGATGACTGTAGAGGCCATCCAAAAGGCTTGTACCGACATCCTGAAGAACCTTCCGGTCAATAACTTGAAAAACCCCTTCGAAAAGCTTTTACATCGAGCAAAGCAGTGTATTGAGGCCAGAGGGAACTGTTTTGAATAAATAGAAGTTATCCGAACAAAGGTCCTGCCGTTTCTATTTAAGCTCAGTCTTTTTATATTGAACTTCACCTTGTATAAGTTGTCATGGGCTGTTCCCACAACAAACATAACTGATCACGCTTCCAGGCAGGTCATCCAAATCATTGGGACATTCACACGGGTTGGAGTTTCGCTGAAATGGCACACGATCGCCCGATGCGTACCGGATGTCAGCTTATTGATTGTTACACTCAATAATATCCAGATAACGGTGTCAGCATATTTAATAATAATTAGAGGTTGGCTTCTAAGTAGAATACATACAGAAAGCTGATATTATTTTACCCCTTTAGCCCCAGGAACCCTCTTTGAGATCTTGGTATTCTTTGGCCCACAAGTCAAAAACTTCAGGAAATTTTAGGTAGGTATGAAGTACTATTCCAGTTGATTAAGATATCAAACCGGAGCTTAAATATCGGGAATGGTGCAGTGCCGTCGAATGATAGTGCTTTTAGTTTCGGAACATTGGTTAACATATTCGGACGATTCAATTGCAATCCAAAAAGGCGAGTCCTCACCAACCAACCTTAGCCTCAATTATTTCCAGTTGTAACCTCATATGTGTCTTCACAGCATTTACCACAACCTCAATGGTTTCCAGTTGCGACTTCATATGTGTATTCTCAGCTTCTAACTTGGATATACGTGCATCCTGTTTTTCCAGCTGCGCATCTAACTTAAACGATAACTCAGCTAACATTTGTTGCGATGACATTTCCGCTGATATTGAAGACATTTTCGATTGCATTTGCGAAAATCCAGCTTTAATCATTATCATGACTAAACCTGGTGAAGGTCTTGCAGCCTCTGCCTTCTCCTCTTTTTCGTCGATAACTCCTCAGCTTCCAACTTGGACACAGTCGCTATCTGCAGTCGCCATCAAGGCTAATTCATGTTTTTGTTTTGGCCTTTCGTTAGCTATTGTTGTCATCGGTTCGCGAAACCTCGCGATTGTGGCAATAATAAAAAATAAATAAATTTTGCACACAATCCACGAAACAAAAATTACTGAAATTAACGGCTAAATAAACTAGAAATGAGTTAGCAATCGGCAATACAAAATTAATAAATGGACTAGTAAAAAATAAATAAATTAGCAGTAAGAAAAAATAAGAGGAATAGATTACAAAACTCAAATTCAAAATAAAACAAAAGTTATATAAAATGAAATAACACAAGGAGAAATAAAATAGAAAAATGGATTCGAATAAAAGAGACAAGTTTAAGCAAAATAGTACAAAATTAGAAAACTAACAAGTATTAACTTGCTAACGACAAAAAGAAGAAAAAAAAAAACACAGAACTAACACAAAAACACTAAGTTCTTCTTCTGTTAATTGGCATGATTTACGCGATTATGTACGATTTACGGGCTTTTGTATCCATTCGGACGACATGACCCTGCCAACGTAGCCGCTGGATCTTTATTCGCTGCGCTATGTCTATGTCGTCGTAAAACTCATACAGTTCATCGTTCCATTGCTTACGAAATTCGCCGTAGCCAACGTGCAAAGGTCCAAAAATCTTCCACAGAATCAAAATCTTTATTTCAAACACTCCAAATGACGCCTCATCAGATATTGTCATCGTTCAAGCTTCTGCGCCATACGTTAGGACGGGCATGATGAGAGCCTTGTAGAGTGCTAGTTTATTTCGTCGAGATAGGACTTTACTTCTCAATTGACTACTTAGTCTTGTTGCCAAGATAGATTCTCCGTTGGATTTCACGGCTGACATTAATATCGGTGGAAGTGCTGGTTCCTAAATAAATGAAGTCTTTTACAACTTCGAATCACAACTGCCAACAGTGAGGGGGGTGCCGATACGCGAGTGCGCCGACTCTTTGTTTGAAGACAGGAGGTACTTCGTTTTGTCCTCGTTCATCATCGGAATGAGGGTTCAAGTTGTTTGTCCTCATGGCATAAGTGGTTCTAAGGGTTTACTATGACTGCTTGTGAGATCAAATACAGGGCTTGGATAAGAGCATTACAGTAGGTTCCTGTCAGCCATAGCCTCTACTAAGCCAATACTGCTAGTGAATGGGGAAGAATTACATCCTGCGCGAGGTTATCCTGCTAATTAATACAGTAATATCCCTATATATAATATTGTCAAACGACAAAGAAGGAGAGATTATTGAGTTAAAACAGAACACTAGGGATCTACACAGCTCATTTACGTCTCAGCGCTCTTACGCTATCTTCTTCGGACCAAAGTAATATGGTTAATTCGGATGTAGATCTGAAAAGTATCATTGCTCTAACGGCTGTGAAGAAAGCGACTGTTCCGGGAAGCAAATTGGTGGACTCAGATGTACTTATGACGCAGATAGCCCCTGTCCGCCATGTCACCGCATCCGAGAAAACCAATATGGTTCCTGTGCTGGTACTAGGTCCGGGGACTTTTGGGACTATGCTTAATCCGGGTTCGCGCTCAGAAAGTACCTGTGTAGCAAAGGACACTGAACAGGAGCCAGATTCAGGAGTAAATCTGTCCAAAAGGCAGAGAAAGCGACAAAGGCAGAAGAACGCTAAAACGGCGAGATAAGCGACAGCTATGGCTGCGGCAAAAGAAGCTATGCCGAATGCAACTCAATCTGGAGCTGCGGATTTACTGCTTTCGTCCACGCCTATAGGAGAAGCTGTCAAGAGGGACCGATCTGATGATGACCCATCGGATCCGGTCAACTGGACTCAACCAAAGGCGAGCGCACCTGTTGGCAAAAGGGAGAAGAAAAGGAGGAAGAACAAAAAACCTGAATCAACCTTGGATAATGGGTAGCAGTGACTGCAGGAGAGGCCTCTTGCAGCAATCAAGTATCTGGTAGTAGTACCAACAAACCCAGGGAAACAAGTGCTGCAGAAGCTAATAATGTAGAAGCGAGCACAAAACAGAGTCCGCCTAGTGATCCCCTATCGCCCGCCGGAAGAAAATATGCTGCAGCAGCTGCTAGTGGTATGATGATAGAGATCTGTGTCGATGGACAGGTCCAATTGTCTCAAACAGTTGGACTTTGTCGATAGTCAAGTTTGGAAGCTGTAGGGAAGTCGAAAGATGCTCCTCATTTCGAGCGAATGAGAATCGAGCATGATATCTTGAAGGTACAATGCTCAACTCTCAATCGCTCAAATCGCTAACAAAAACTGTGGCTGCGATGCCAGTTTTTAAAGGAGGGCTTGGGAGATATAAAGTGGGGGTCTGTCCTTTATAAAAAGGAAGAGGTTTGTCCGCGTACGTGTATCATTATGCCAAAAACCGTCAGTTGTATTCTGTTGCACTTACTTGCAGCTAAGATAAAGTATCGGCTAGAGGGTAAAGAGGTAGAGACAATCGTTTTTTCGGCTTATTTTCCCTGCGACTCTATTCTCTCTCAACCCATAGAAAAAGGCTATGGATGTCGTAAAATACGCTGAATCCATGAGATTAGGTCTTATTTTGGGATGTGATGCAAATTCACAGAAAACTCTCTGGGAAAGCACAAAATGTAACTTCAGGGGGCATACGCTCATGGACTTCATTCTGTCATCTCGCTTAGTTATACGGAACTTTAGCACCAGCTTGCCTTTCATAACCAGAAGGAGACTAGAAGTGATTGATATGACATTAACAAACTACAAAATATCTGATAATATCACTGGTTTGAAAGTACTCAATAAAGATTCCCTGTCGGACCATCGTCAAATACAGTTTAAGCTTGCCGCTTGACAACCTCGACGCCAGCAGGCCGAAATCCTCAAAAAGCAGATATATGATGATCTCATTAAAGAGTGAATCCTTGATGTTCCCAAAGTCCGGACGATAACTGCGATTGAAGAAGCCAAAAGCTCAGTAGGGCGAATTTTAATTGAGAGTTATGAGAAAGTGTGCTCGAAACGTAGGAGAAGAGAGGGTGAGGCATCCTCTTGGTGGAATGCTGAACTTTCAAAACTCCAAAAACTTCTCTACAAAGCTCTTAAAACTCAATTGGAAGCGGACTGTACTACCTACGGTGAACTGAGGAGGGAATATAAGAAGAAAATTAGATCATCAAAATTGGACTCTTATAGAACCTTCTGCAGTGAACTGGAGAAGGTTGTGCAAGGTGCTCCAAAGGGGTTGGGCGGCTAAGCTGAACTCACTGCTCAAGGCCGATAGTAGTTATACTGACTCAAAGTCAGAAGTGAACGATCTTCTTTTTTCAACACAATTAACCTGGCTCCAGGAATCTTCTTGGCCAAGGCTCCATCGATCAATCTGATCAGGCCAGTATAACTACCAGTAGACGTGATTGGCTCATTGCATCTAGGATAGTTAACTCAAAGTTTCAGACCTATAAGTCTTACATCGTTTATGCTTAAAAGTTTGGAACATATGGCCGAAAAGCACAATAGGACGAGAGTTCTAAGTCGCAACCCTCGCAATGTCAGACAACACCCTTATCAAAGTGGAAAATCTTGTGAATCGGCTGTAGATGAGTTCGTCAGCATCATCGAAATAGGGTTGGAAACAAGAGAGTACACTCTTGGTGTGTTTGTGGTCAGTGAAGGAGCTTTTGACAATGTTACCTTTGATTCTATGTCCTCTTCTATCAGAAGGCATGAAGTAGAAGAAATCATTGTCAGATGGATTCACTCTATGCTATCCAAGAGTCTGCTTATCACAGACGGAGGAAGCGCTGAAGAAGTCAAGGTGAGGGTTAAGAACGGCTGTCCATAAGGGGATTTACTTCCTCCCCTACTTTGATGCTTTTTTGTGGACTCTCTTCTTAAAAATCTGCAGGAAATTGGACACGTCCAAGCCTACGCAGACGATGTGTGCGAACTAATTTCAGAACCGTCACTAGTAGCTATATGTAATAAAAGGCAGGTAGCCCTAAACAAGATTGTTCAATGGTGCGAATTTCGTGGCCTTTCGGAGAATCCTATAAAAAGTTCCTTGGTACTTTTCACTAGAAAACGCAATGCGGAAGGTTTGCAACTGCAACTGTTTTCAGAGGTCAAATACTTAGGGGTAATCCTATATTGTAAGTTCACCTGGAAGACAAACGTAGAGCAGAAGGTCACTCGAACACTAAAAGTCTTCTGGCAGTGTAAGTGAACCTTTGGCAAGACATGGGGTTGTTGTTGTTGTTTTGACAGCATAGGTAGCCCTGTCAGTGTAGGCACATCATCGTTCGTCTTCGTCTAGCTCATCTAGGGGTAGGCCCAGGAAACATGCTGTTTCGACAGGTTGGGTCCAGAGGGGAGGGGGGTTAGATGAGTCGGTTTGAGGGGGCATGTGAAGAGGTGGTTAGTGTCGTGCGGGGTACCTTCACATGCCGGACATGAGTTTGGTATGTCGGGGTCGATTCTGGATATGTAGGGGTTTAATCTGCTACAGTATCCAGAACGTAGTTGTGCCAGTGTTAGACGAGTCTCACGGGGAAGCTGGAACTCTTTATCTGCAATAGGTGGTGGTTGGACTCCGATTACGGCATTCACGGGACGGGAGTTCATGAAGGTCGTAACGGTCTCCCGGTGAATGCCGTTTATTGACTGTCTAAATACTGTCCGGTCCAGTAGGTTGCGGTCAGTTTTGTCCTGGATTTCGTCAGCGTAGTCTAGGCGATGTCTCGTGACGTGCCTAGGAGGCGGCTCAGGCTCAAGCAAGTGTCAGCAGGGGTGAAACCTACGGTAGCATCCAAGCAGAAACTGCTTGCTGAGCAGTTTGTTATGCTCCACTACTGGGAGCATTTGTGCCTCGTCATGTAGGTGTTGGATAGGTGACATCAGGAGGCACCCGGTCGCTGTCCGAATGGCGGTATTTTGACAAGTCTGTAGCTTTGTCCACTGCGAATCACTAGTTCCAGGCGACCAGACAGGCGCAGCATAGTTGAGAACCGGCCGGCCAATTGCCTTAAATGTCGAAAGCAACAGTTCTTTGTCTTTGCCCCAAGTGCTGCCGGCCAGCGATTTGAGGACCTTGTTGCGATTTTGGACTTTAGTGGCAATTGCGGTTGTGTGCGCAGAGAAGGAGAGCAAGTTGTCGAAGGTTAATCCCAAAATTTTGGGGTTGTTTACCGTCGGAATTGGTGTATCATCGACTTTAACCTTAAGGGACAGCTTGACGTCCTTTGTCCAGGTGGTAAATAGGTTCGCCGTGGACTTGGTGGGGGAGAGTTGGAGATTCCTCGCAGTGAAAAAGCGAGAAAGGTCGGTGAGGTAGCTGTTCACTTTGGAACACAGGCCATCGATGTCATTGCCCGATGCCATTATCGTGCAGTCGTCAGCGTATGAGATCAGGGAAACTCCCGCTGGTGGTTGGGGGAGCTTCGAGATGTAGAAATTGAAAAGCAAGGGAGAAAGGACACCACCCTGCGGTACACCTTTCTTAATCTTTCTCTGCTTTGACGTTTGATCTCGAAATATCACTGACGAGTGCCGACCGCTTAGATAGTTCGCGGACCACCTCTTCAGCCCTGGCGGGAGTGTCGACTGATAAATGTCATCTAGTAGCGTGGAGTGACTGACTGTATAGAAAGCCTTCTTCAAGTCCAACGCTACTAGGACAGTCGTCTCGCAGGGGCGGTTTTGGTTAAGCCCGCGATTTATTTGGGCGTTTATGGCGGTGAGTGCAGTGGTGGTGCTGTGCACTCGTCGGAAACCGTGCTGATGTGGGGCTGGGGCCAGGTGTTTCGTGTAGAGAGGGAGTAGGAGGGCTTCAAGTGTCTTCACTACTGGGGAAAGGAGAGTTATCGGCCGATAAGACTCCCCTTGGTTGGCGGGTTTCCCAGGTTTCAGTAGTGGGGCCACACTCCCTGCTTTCCACTTGTCAGGGATGATGAGAGTGGCCATGGACAGATTGAAAACCCTGGTGAGGAATCCTACTCCCAGGGGTCCCAGATGTTTCAGCACCAGCGCGTTTAAACCGTCAGGGCCAATGGCTTTCGATGATTTCGACTTGTTGATGGCCCCCTGAACCTCATCACCGAAGAAAGTAAGTGGCGCACTGTCGTTCGTCAGTTTGTGCAGGCTTCTGGTAGCACGACGTTTGGTTCTGTCGCTCGGAGGATGCAGTATGAAAAGCCGGCTAAAATAGCTCGCGCATCTCTTCGGGTCCGACGAGGTACAACCGTTGAAGGTGATAGCCACCTTGTCGTTGTGCTTCGTCGGGCTTGACAGGGATACTGTGCCGGCTCATAAAGTCAACTATCTCGTCGACCTTACTCGTTAGTCCGTTACAGTTGAATTGGAGAAGCTTGAAGCTTCTCGGTGAGGTCTGTGTGAATCGGGGGGTGAGGGACGCGTGGGGTTGTCGACGTTGCACCTGCTGCACAATCCACTGTGGTTGTTGCGGCCTGATGTTGCGCACTGGGATTGGAGCAGGAAGGAGGGGGAGTTGTGTTGCTCAGATAGGCTCCGCACCGTGGAGGTGTGGGTGGTGGTGGCGGTTGGTAGTGCCGGCCTATCAGGGGGTGTAGTAGCCGTGGAGGCATCAGACGCCTGCTGGCGGGAGCAACACGTGGCCACATACCGTGTGGACCACTCCCTATGTGACTTAAGACCCGAGCAGGTCTTAAGGTGGCTCCACCCGTTGCACTTGTTGCACCTAACCGAGGTGGAGTTCGGGTGAAGCCGTTTATGGCAGACGCAGCAGTAGAATACTTCTGGCCCATGGTTGGACTCGATTCCAGCCCTGAGGAGAAGCATTTGGAGCAGGATTGCTGCGAGAGTTTGCTCCTGTGACGTAAGGGGTAGAGTGATGTGTGTTTCACTAGACAGGGCTAGTATACTGGGGCGGCAGCCCTTGGTCGGGAAAAACCCGAGTCATTCCGGTACGTAGAACCCGCTGCCAAGACATGGGGTCTCAGACACTGGTTGTACATCACCCTGAAGAGACCCATTATCACATACGTCTTCGTAGTCTGGTGAACGGCTTCTATGGTTAATTCCGAAGTAAAACCCCTAACCAGGCTACAGAGAAGAAAACACTGGCCACTGTCAGACTTGCCACCAGTTGTCGGAACGGTGCACACTGTTCTCGATGCCAGCGGACAATCCAGTGCCTTACGTTGGCTTCGGTAGGAAGTATGATGTTTTGATCCAAGATAGAGATCAATGGTTAAGTCTAGAGAATCTACTTAAACGAAGACACTAAGTACTCCTACGCTACAGGACATTTAGCTACGGTATCCTTAGCGGAAGTCTATGTCATCTTAAATGTATTATAGCATACTGGCTAATTGAGAAAAAGTGGCGAGGTAGTAGTATAGGAATTTGTAGTGACAGTCAACCCTTTCTAGCGCACGCTGTTCTTCGAAATTGGTCAATGAATGTAAGACAAAACTGAAAAGAGTTGCAAAACACAACAAAGTTTGTCTTATTTGGAGGCCAGGAAACTGTGGTATTATAGGGTACGAGTTGGCTGATAAACTGGCTAATGAAGGCTCTGCAAGCACACCTCTGGGCGCTAAACCCTTCCTAGGGGTCAATTCTTCATCGGTTCAATTATTGATTGACGACTTCATACCTTCTACCCATCGAAGGCGTTGGTTTGAGTTGAGCTCCTGCAGAGTAGCTAAGTGCTTTGTGAAAGAATCAAACAGGAAATTAGAGACCTTTCTCCTACAATTTAGCAGAAAGGACCTGGTAGTACTGGTAGGTGTAATAACAGGGCACAACGCCTGTGGTCAGCAGTAATATGCTGAGAATGATCGACGACCCAATATGCCTATCCTGTCGGGAAAACGAGGACTGTGCAGAGCACTTTCTCTGTAGGTGTCCGGCGCTCTCTAGAACCAGATCTAGGCTGCTGGGGTAACATGTTATGAGAATGGAAAAATTTCATACTTTTCCTCTTCCGGATCTCTTAAGATTCATCAATGAGTCCAAAAGATTCGCGGAAGAGTGCGATTAAGTTTAGCGGCTCGTACGATCCTTTCCAATATCAGGTTAAAGAATTCACACGACAGCGGGTCACCCTGTCTGAAACCTCGCTTGATGTCCAACGGCTCGGTGAGGTCCTTCTCAATTCAGACGGTGATGCTGGTATTGAGCAACGTCATAGCCGTATTAGTTTTACGGGGATATCAAATTTAGACATCGCGGCATATAGGTAACTCCTTTTCGTACTGTCGAATGCGGTTTAGAAGTCAACGAAAAGATGGTGTGTGTCGATTCTTCATTCATGGCTCATTTCCAAGACTTGGCGTATTGTCAATATCTGGTCGAAGATGGACTTTCTAGGTCTAAATCCACATTGATAAGGTACAATCAAGTGGTTGATGATGAGCTTAAGCCTTTGGCCCATGTTCTCGCTTGAATCTTATAGGCGATGTTTAGAAGACTAATCCCGTGATAATTGGCACAGATTGCGAATCATAGTCCTTAGCTCGTTTCCCGCGGTTTGTTCGTGTTTTCATTGGGGAGGATTTTTACATGGCGGGTACCAAACCCAGCGCACATCCAGCTATCCTGGGATGGTTCGCCTTCTCACATTACCTCGCTCTTGATCGGGTGTTCGGAAGCTACCCAGACGATACTTGGGCTAGTCCTGGAAGTTGTGAGCTGCTTGGACCATATGTAGAAGTCCACTCCCAAGTGAATGGCAATCAGTGACTTTCCAATCAGATTTCCTCTTAAGGTATTGGCCAACAACGGCCTTCACATATTCCGTAAGAAGCCACCGATCATGACGATTTAGAGTGGAAATGGTTGGATTATACAGGCGCCGTTCAAACTTATTCACGTTATTCGCCTACAGAAATATGCTACAAACACGATGCAATTGGTAAATTTGGCTACACCAGCAACAAACTGTCAGCATAACTGTACACCAACCAAACGATGGAACGCCTCAAAGAATTAATGGCCCAAAGTTCGCTTCATAGCATCGCCCTTCTGCGTGAAGAATTAAACGATATGGTTTGTGCATGTCAGCTGGCGGAGTGCGGTGTTGTTAACACGAACTTGCTCAAGGCGGACGAAGTCAACCAGACTGAGAAGGGAACACTGCCATACCAGAATACGATCGAGGCAAGTGAGTATGGCAAGCCAGAAATATACACAAATGGCAAGCTACTTCTCTACGTATTTCCAAATATTACTTGTTGATTAGGCCATCTACTATTTGCTAGTTGCTAGTAGCCTATTCAGTTAATGAAATGGAACCTCAATGGAGCCAATAAATGACCACACAATATTCCTGTAAAATTTTCTAGAGCAATTAGAAGCAGTTACACCTCCCATGAGGGTTATGTTACTCAACTAAATAACGAAATCGACATTAAAACCATTGTTGAAAAAGATGAAAACTTTCGGTCTCCGGGCAATACCAGAACTTACCGTTAGTTACACTAAATATTGATAGCGACCAAATAATATGAATAATAGACACCGGTTCGAACACTTTGGAGAAGACAAACTATTAAGATATAAGCGATTAAAGCTTACTTAACCCATAAACTTTAGGACATTAGACGGAGATGTAAGGATGGATACGGAAATCATTCCTACAACACCCCTACACAGGAATTCAAGGAAAGCAATTTCATTAGTTGGAAGTTGAGTAACCTTGAAAATAAAGAATTTCACGAAATACTTGAAAAATAAATGTATTTATTGAATCAAATGGACGCGATGATTAACCTTGATGATGGATATACCTAAATCCACTCTGGAAGGACGAGATTCATCGATACATGCCCACACAAGTACGAGGATCTTTACACACTCGAAACTACAAAAATAGACTGACTTATTCTTCCAAGAACGACAAACATTTTCCCATACACACGAAGTAAAACACGAAACAACAACTGATAGGCCGGTTTACTATAAAATATACTGCTATTCAAAAATTCAGGAGGAAGAGATAATTAAACATATGAAAAAAATGATAGGACATGGAATTATTGGCGAGAGTAAGGGGAACAAATTCATCTTATTCATCCGGAAAAAATGGCGTGTGCTTATAGACTAGAGAGTTTTAAACGATATCACCATCAATGACAAATTCTCAATGCCCAAAATAGAGGATGCATTCGAAAAATTGGGAGGAGGCCAATATTTCACGATACTGGGTCTGGCTAAGGGTTTTCATCAGATACTTATATAAGGGGAAGATAGGGCAAAAACCGCATTTTATACGCCACCAGGATATAACGGATTCATTCGTATGCCTTTCGGGATAAAAACCGCCCCAGCCATCTTCCCAAGTCTAATTAATTCAGTCCTAAAAGATTACATTAATAGAATATGTGTCGCCTATTTGCACGATATTCTTATAAATATTTAGCACTACAGCACAAGAACATGTAGAGAATACTAGGAAAATTTTCGAGATGTTAAGACAGCGTAACCAACGAATACAACTTGATAAATGTAACTTTTGCTTTAACCGCAGAATACTTAGGACACACAGGGTCAAGCTAAACCCCACTAAAGCGGAGTCCATTCAAAAACTTAAGCTGCCGCAAATAGTAAAACAAATAAAATCATTTCATGGAGCAACTGAGTATTACTGTAAATTCATAAGAAATGTCGGTAAAATAACGTAAGCTATGACAAAATATTTAAAAAAGGACACAAAGGTCAACATCCTCAATACACAGTACATGGACACCTTTTATAAATTAAAAAGATTACTAACTGAAGTATCCAGACTTAAAAAGAAATCGAAATCGTGACAAATGCAAGTGATTATGCCATGGGAACTGCACTTATGGTCATCCGATATGTTATGGAAGTAGAACATTGAATGATCACGAGAAGAAGTATTCAACCACCGAAATAGAACTTTTTGCAATCGTATGGGCAGTACCCTATTTATATTAAGAAAATTCGATTTATTAACCAACCAGTTATTACGCACATGTATACGATTAGGGTATTCAGTCTTAACTTAGACGTGTAAGCGACTAAACGAAAAGTAATAAAATGATTCACTAAAGCAAGCAAGCCATTAATTTGTGACTTTTATTTGAAAATGTAGTAATCGAACTCAGAGGAATTAACGGGGTTCTTAATAAGAGGTGTTATTTCGATATTCAAAGGAAAATGCTATTTTTTAATATAAATAATCGGATGTTTATTTCACTATAAAGAGGAAGGTATGCCGTTAATAGTGGAAAATAACATCAGGAAAATGACTACCATGACCTCGCTTACAGGAGAATATCCTTTTCATGATATTTTCCATAACCGAATTGCAAAGTGGCTGAAAATAAACGTTGCCCAGATCAATACCATCCAATTTCTGCCATAAAAAATTATTCATCATCTCTCGATAGCGCAATCCATTCACCTGTAACACCTGTTATTGTAAAATATATTATGAGAGATTCATTTGGATTTTAACGTAAAAAAATTCGAAGCAATTGGTGTCAGAAGTGAGATTGTTGATTAAAGTCCCAAGAAGAGGATCGTGAAAATAGCAAAGTTTAGCGAGCTCAAGATTCAGCAGCTTAAGAAAGAGTTGAAACAGAGTGGCTTGTTACCTACTGGGAACAAGGCAGAGCTACAAGTGTGGCTGCGCAAAGCTATGGAGGCTGAGGGCTTCGATGTAGACGAATATGTCGTCTTGCTAGAAGAGGAAGATCTTTCGAATCCTCGACCAAAATGGAAGAAAAGATCTTCACCAAGTACAGGAATGAAAGGAAAGTAAAAGCACCATCCTTCGACAGCACGGTACCATCCCCGATATTTAAACTCCAATTTGAAACAACACTAGCAACAAATCATTGGAGTACTTCAGAAAAAGTTTTTGCATCGTTTAAGGATTCAGACGGCGAAGTACTGCAGGTAGTTATAGAAGCGGATCAGGATAACTATGAAAGTCTGATGGCAGCAATAGAATGATGTTACGGGAGTGATTACAGACAGAAAATGTTCCAGATAGAACTGACGGATCGCTGCCAGAGGACAAATGAGACCGTGCAAGAATACGCGGTTGATAGATATTGAGCGGTTGACACATTTGGCGTGATAGAAAGAAACCGCACCCTTCGCAAGCAACAACTTGCCCACCCTGCTGTTGAAGTCGCCAAGCACGATTTTTATGTCGTGGAGGGGGCAGCGCTCATAGAAACGTTCCAAGCGCTCATAGAAGGAATCTTTGGTCGCATCGTCCTTCTCTTCCGTCGGGGCGTGGGCGCAAATTAGCGAGATGATAAAAAACGGGCTTTGATGCGGAGTATTGCGAGACGCTCGTCCACCGCAGTCAACGACAGTACTTGGCGACGAAGTCTCTCTCCCACAACAAATCCGACACCGAATTTGCGCTCCTTTACATGGCAGCTGTAGTAGACGCCGCAAGGTCCTATGGTTTTCTTGCCTTGTCCCGTCCATCGCATCTCTTGAATGGCAGTGATGTCAGCCTTTACTGTCACGAGGACATCAACCAGCCGGACAGAGGCACCTTCCCCATTAAGGGACCGGACATTCCAGGTGCATGCCCTCAAATCATATTCCTTATTTCGTTTGCAGGGGTTGTCATCAGTAAAGGTAGTTCTCATCCGAGGCTTGTTAATTCTTTTCATTGGGGGGATTTTTAAGTGGCGGGTCCCAAACGGGTGTTCGGAAGCTATCCAGAGGATACGTGGGCTAATCCCGGACGTTGTGAGCTGCTGGAACTACATGCAGAAGAGTCGTCTTGGCCACTCCCAAGTGAATGACGGTCAGTAACTTTCCCCACTCGCTCGGGCTTCTATACATGGAACTATACTACACACATGGAACCATTCTCTTTGCTCAAGATCCTGGAGAGAATAATGGATGAAAACATACGGGGCGTTGTGCCTTTAAATAGACTCTCCTCGGCGCAACATGCCTATACTAAAGGGAAGAAACCGCCTTACACTCACTCGCCGGGTTGGTGGATAAAAGTTGATTAGACAAAGAGTTTGCATTGGTTTCTTTCGTTGATATAGAAGGCGCCTTCAACAATATAATTGCAAACACTATAGTAGATTCATTAGAAGATTTTGGAGTGGAAGCACACATCGTAGCCCTGATAGAAGATATACTCGTCAAAAGAAAGGTAACGGCTAAATTAGGCAGCACTACTCTAAGAAGACAGGTCTACAGAGGCACGCCGCAAGGCGGAGTCCCCTCCCTTCTTCTTTGGATTTTGGCAGTAAACTCCCTATTGCTGACCCTGGAAAGACGGGATTGCCACGTCACGGCTTACCCACATGACTTAGCAATTGCCGTTAAAGGCAAATATCCGAACACCCTTATGGATATTCTGTGCTCTAACATGGCCACACTTAGAAGCTGGACTGAGAGCAGGGGACTCGGTATAAGCCCCTCAAAAACTGAAATAATTCACTTTACAAAGAAACATAGGCTCCCTATAATCCCCCCGCTAATTTTTAAGGGTGTGGATATTCCTTTAAAGGAGAATACCAAGTACCTGGGACTCATGTTAGACAGGAAACTTACGTGGAAATCTAATATTGAGGAAAGAGTAAAGAAGGCCAACGTTGCACTATATAATATAATGCGCGCAACGTTTGCGTTAATGAACACTCATTTTGATAATAAAGTTTTTTCATTTGAACGTGCTGTTCAATCGTGTAACTTGCTGTGAAGATTTGGCATAAACAACTGAATAATAAACAAAAGATTTGACAGATGTCACCAAAACAAAATGGCTGCCACAGGGCGCCAAAATCGACCCGCGCCAATTGAAAAACCCTTTACTTGCAAAAAAGCTGTCGGTATTAAATGGGGACTTACACCTCGTGTTACGTATTGGCTCTATACTTCTGTAGTTAGGCCAATTTTGATGTATGGAATACTTGTATGGTGACCATCTGCTCTAAAGGCGAGTTACGCCAAAATCATGAGTAAGGTCCAAATAATAGCTTTTTAATGCATCTCTGGCGATTTAAGGACTACTCCAAACAGAAGGCTGGAAATGCTAATCAATTTATCTGCCCTAAATCAACATCAAGGCGCACACCACAAATTGGAGGAGGAGCTCGGCCAAACACCCAAAAAGGGTGTACGCGCCAATTATATATAAAGCGTTTTTCAATAGGTGCGCTTCAACTTTTTTCCGATAGGGAGGGCGAACGACGCAATATTTTTTTATTTTTCGCTTGTCATTTGTAAACTTCATTAGTATACATTTCATAATGGAACGCTACACACTTGAGCAACGATTGCAAATCGTGCAAATTTTTTATGAAAATTTATAAATTTTCCAAAAAATCATCTTCAGTGATGAACCTCACTTTTGGCTCAATGGATTTGTCAACAAGCAAAATATGCGTTACTGGGCAGAAAGCAATCCACACGTGATTCATGAGGCACCGTTGCATCCCGAAAAAATCACTGTTTGGTGCTGTTTACATGCCGGCGGCGTAATTGGCCCATATTTTTTCGTTGACGAGAACGGTCGCCACGTTACTGTGAATGGAAATCGATACCGCGACATGATAAACGATTATTTTTGGCCGCAATTGAATGGTATGGACTTACACGACATGTGGTTTTAACAGGACGGGGCCACAAGCCACACAGCACATGCTACAATTGATTTGTTGAAGAGTAAGTTCGATGAGCGCATTATTTCCAGAAATGGACCGGTCGAATGGCCGCCGCGCTCGAGTGATTTGACGCCTCTAGACTATTTCTATTTTCTTTGGGGTTATGTGAAGTCATTGGTCTACAGTAACAAGCCGGCGATGATTTGTGAGCTCAGAGCCAATAGTGAACGCGAAATTGCTGGAATTTCGGCCAATTTATGCAAAAGAGTGGTCGAAAATTGGGTTGAACGATTGGACTTCGTAAAACGTGCACGCGGTGGTCATGCAAAAGAAATCGAATTTCATACTTAAATGTATATGTTCAAACTCGATAATAAAAAAAAAATTAGTTAAAAAAGTCAAACCGTTTGTGTTTTATTCAAAAAAAAGTTGAAGCGCTCTTACTGAAAAACGCCTTATATATAAATCTGGTAGGGAAACACGTGGCCACCGCCTCGGCGCTCAGACTCAAAAGTTTGGCGCTATGGAAAGACCGGTGGTTTGGCAACGCTTCTATTTTGCACTCTCTGAATAGTTACTAAGAAGAAATGGACTACTCTATCCCTAGACTCACCTTTGAGAGGCTCTTCAAGACGAGTACACCGTCAAGAAGGGAGCGGCAGGCACCAAGGCTATCGAGAAGGGGGGAATTAAAATTTTATACAGATAGTTCCAAGCTAGACGATAAGGTTGGATATGGAGTTTTCTCGAAGGAATTAGGACTGGAACTATCCGTTCGACTACCGAATTACTGCAGCGTCTATCAGGCAGAGGTTTTAGCTATCAAAAAAGTGGCTACATATCTAAATACGCACGCCGTAACAAAAACGACTATGAATATATTCTCGGATAGCCAGGCGGCCATCAAATCAATGAATGCGGCTATACTAAGATCGAAGGTTGCACAGGAATGCCGGGCGGCCCTAAATGATATTAGTGACGTATTCAAGGTCAGCCTGATTTGGGTTCCGGGCATAGAGATATTGAGGGAAACTGAAAAGCTGATGAGCTAGCCAAAAAAGGTACTGCTCTTCAACTGCTCAGTGGTAAAAGTACCATTGGAATACCCATGGCCACAAGTAAACTAATAATAAAAAGACACATTACCCATTTAACCGGTCACTGGCTATTTGGCAGGCATTCCTCGAGACTAGGAGTTTTCTCCCACTTCCTTTGCAATTGTCCAGCCCTAGCTAAAATCAGAGCAGGTTGTCTAGGTAAATACTTTTTTAATTCTCTTAAAGAGCTGTCTGGCGTCAGGTTAGGATCAATATTAAGTTTCATAAGAGGCACAAAATGGTTCCACGAAGGAAGGTAAATGAGGTTCGCGGGTAGCACAGTGGTATCACAACGGACCTGTAGGTCTAAGTGAGTTGGTCGTGCAGACCGGTTACCACCATAAATCAACCTAGCCTAACTAGCGTTCAGGATCGCGGCAGACATAGCACACATGAATCGCAAGCGATTTAAAAGTCAAAAGCGGCTACAACTAGAACGTAGGAAAGTACTAAGAGAAGTACACCTAAAGTAGTTGTTGCCTCTACCTCCAAAGCAGCATTGTGGGCGGCCTCCGGCGCAGACGCGCCCATAGGAGCCCAGAAAAAGAATAATGGGCATGATCATGAAGCAAAGGTACCAGAGGACTGTCTATATGTTGGACAGAATAGCAAAGAAGGCAGCAGCATGTACCGTAAATGAACGCGACAAAATCGACAAGCAAAGGTGCGAGGTGGTGATTGAGGGGTACAAGAAGTTTTCGGAACGTACAGCAGTGCCAACTACTAACGCAGGCAGTCAAGCACAAAAAGAAATCACTTTCAGAATGCAAGCCATAATGTTCATCCCAAGAAGCTCAAAAAGGGGGATGAGCAACAAGGCGAAGCTCCAGCAGTCACTACGCACTTCAGCGAGGATGCAAGAGACCATTTACAGGTAGCGATCATAGATCAGAATACACAAACACCGCAGTCTGTTCAACGAAATTGGGTGGAGATCGATGTGGGAATATCTCGAATCGTAATGAACCACGTACTTAATAAATCCAAAGGTTCTCACGGAGTTTTATTCATCGGAAACCTTTCAGGGTTATAAGGGAATCAAATGCGCAGATCAATTCTCTCTGGGTTTCATTGCTCATAGTGTTACTAAGCTAAGTGGCACGGCTTCGAACTTGAAGGTCAAGCTGATCCCGACGAGTGAGATACCAAGAAGACCCAGAGCTTGCATTTGGTGGCCACCGATAAACAAACCAGGCGAAAAACTGCCTCGGTGTATCAAGCTACAGAATAGCAAGATCCAGCTATCAAGGAATGGCAGCTAATAAAGGTAGAGGAAGCCAAGATAAACTCTCGGCCACTCTTATTGGCCCTCAGTGAAGAATCATTGGAAGAACTGTCCAAGGTGGACAGCAAAATCAGTTTTGCCATCCGAATGGCCATCCGACACAGAGGATGTCGACTACGCAGGCCAGCTGCTGATGGACGTGAACATCATCGGTGACAACAAAGATATTGAGTTTCGAGAAGAATAACCTACGCAAAAACAGCCACTAGCAGTTTAGATATCCTTCTCAGGAGGAGGATATACATATTAGTTTAATACAAGAGCCTGAATAAACCATGGTAAAATGATAGGGCTCAACAACAGTGCGCACAATCTTTTCTATAGAAAAAAGCCAAATAATCCTAGATTACGCATTCTTATCAAGAAAAGTGTAAATGCTTACCTATGTTCTAATTACGGCACATCAGATATTACGGTCGTGAAGATAGAAGAAGCCGGGTTCAAAAGCGGGTTTCGATTTCGGCATATATGCCCCACGACAGAGAAGCATCGCCAAAGAAACTGAAAGAGGCTGTTAAGCAAAACCAACAAGACATTTGTCTTATAAAGTGTGACACAAATGCGTGGTACACGCTATGGAATAGTAGAGAAACAAACGACAGATGTGAGTCACTACTTAACTTTATTCTAATTCCCAAGCTCACATAGGCTTCAGGGATGGGAGGAAGTCCTGGATCTTACGCTATTGACAAAGAACAATAGTGTGTCCGTGGAGAATTTGATGGTATCACATAGAATATCAATGTCTTATCACTCTTTCATACTATTCAACCTCCAAAGCAGACCCCACACTTTTTACATGTTTAGAAATCCGAGAAGAACAAACTGGGATGAATTCGTCAGAATCTCGAATCGCAAACTAGAAGGCTGTAAACCTGGGAAGGGGATGGTCGATTTGGATACTAAGGTAAGCGTGTTGGAGGGGGTCCTGAATAAGCTTTTCAAGAAATCCATACCAATCAGTGTCGTTAAGAACAAATCTCCACTGTGATTACACGGTGAATTGAGAAAGCTTAGAAACAAATTAAAGTCATTTTTTAATGAACGTTAAGTGACCGGTACACGAAAAGCGTAGTGCATGGCATCGTAAAGGTGCACTGTTCCAATGTTTTTTCCCGAGAATAGCTGGAAAAAGAGATAGCCAAAGTTCCAGCCTGCGAAAACAGCAAGTTCGTTCTTGTTGAGAGTAGCAAAGAAAGGCTGGTACGATCGCGTGTCTGGACTCGGGGTCCTTCCTGTAGTTCAGCAGGAGCACACACATCTGTGCTCAGAACAAAGACCTTGACACGACTCTCTGGAGAGTATACTCGTGCACCAGGCAGAAATCCGCTACCACTTCGGAGGCGGGTTCCACCTGCTACTGGGTATCGATCTTGGGTCCCTCAACGTGCTGAAGTCGAAGTACGTGTGCCGTCCTCATCTACATCTGGGGCGAATCCATTTCCGTGTGCAGGATAAGGTGGAGGACAAAACGTAAATATACTTAGTCTCATGACTGAAGTAACTTTTTCACAGATAAATCTGCAGCACATCAATGCATCTACGGCTCTCCAGCAAAACTGCAAACAAACCCACACATAAAACTAATACAAGAACCCCGGGTATGTCACAAGCGTATCTGTGGTCTAGGGGCTATGTGGTGGAGACAAATACTCATTGTGAAGGGAATGTGAGACCGCGAGCATGTATTATCATGCCGAGGTTGATCGAACACACGATGTTAAAAGAGCTATGCTCCGGATATATCGTTGTTGCAAATATAAAGTACTGGAAGAGTGGGAACAGTGTCGAAGCTATCATAGTTTCGGCCTACCTACCCTACGACTCTTTACAGCCACCTCCTTGGAGGTAGCTAAGAGAAGTAGTCAAGTATGCAGAATCCAATAATCTGGGGCTAATAGTGGGCTGTGATGCAAATTCACAGAACAATGTAGGGGAAGCCGCAAATGCAACCCCTGAGGTCTCAAGTTACTGGACTTTATCCTATCATCCTATTGGGTCATTCAAAACACTGGTAACAAACCAACTTTTGTGATCAAAAGGAGAAAAGAAAAGAGGTGATTGATTTAACACTTACCAATAGGTCAGTTGGAAATCAAATCAACCGATGACGAGTTTTGGAAGAGGACTCTCTTTCTGATCATCATCTTATCGAATTCCGACTGGGAATTGATACAATATCAATACCTTCTGGTAGGAATCCTCGAAATGTGGGCTGGGACAGGTAAGGTGAGCTTGTAACAGAGCGATTACCAAACCTGAAAAAACTCAAATCAGTAGAAATGATCGAAGATGCTACTAAGAAATTAGAAGGTACAAATACCCTTTATCTAGACCGCTCAGAAAGGCTGGATTCCATCTGAAAACCTGATGGTTTACACACCATATCCAAATCAGAAACGTTTAATGCTCTACTCGAAATCCATTTTCCGCGTAGTAGAACTCTCTCTGAAGTAGAGAGTGGCATGAACAGTAACGGTAGCAACGGTGGAACCTCTAGGTGCAGCTGGTATATTGCTAGTCGGATAGTGACAAAAGAATCGATAAGTTTTCCTTGTCTTCCTTTGAGAACTTTAAGTCCCCTGGACCGCACGGAATATATCCAGCAATGCTTAAAACCAGGAAAAGATGACTATTCCCTAGCAAAAAGTTTTAGACCAATCAGTTTGACATCGTTCATGTTGAAAAGTCTAGAACGAGTGGTGGAGAAACATATTCGAGTGGGGGTATTGCCGAGAAGTTCACTTAGTACAAATCAGCACGCTTAACAGAGAGGAAAATCATTTGAATCAGCCTGTTAGCAAGATTGAAGCCGGGCTGGAGGTTGATGAATGCATAATGGGCGTGTTCGTGCTTTTGATAATGCCACTTAGACTCTCTACTAGCAGAGATGCAGGAAATCGGTTTTCATGTCCAAGCATATGCGGACGACGTGTGTGGGCTAACAGCGGATAAATACCTAAGGAGGCTTTGCACGAAAGTGCAGAGTATTCTGGACAAAATTGAAGGTTGGTGCATGAGACAAGGTCTTTCCGTTAATCCGAACAAAACAACCATAGTCTTGCTTACGAGAAGACGGAATTTGAAGTTAAATATCTAAGAGTAATCTTGGGCGGCCGCCGTAGCCGTTGATTATCATACTGTTGTTGCGTGATTACCATACTGAATTCACAAAGAGGACGTTGGTTCGAGTCTCGGTGAAAGCAAAATTAATAAAAACATTTTTCTAATAGCGGTCGCCCCTCGGCAGGCAATGGCAAAACTCCGAGTGTATTTCTGCCATGAAAAAGCTCCTCATAAAAATGCTGCCATTCGGAGTCGGCTTGAAACTGTAGGTCCCTCCATTTGTGGAACAACATCAAGACGCACACCACAAATAGGAGGAGGAGCTCGGCCAAACACCCAAAGAGGGTGTACGCGCCAATTATATATATATATAATCTTGGATAAGAAGCTGACTTCGGAGATATACGTTTCACTGAAGGTGAATCGCGCATTGAGGATTTTTCACCAATTCCGCAGAGCCTTTGATAAAATCTGGGGTCTCCAACCTGCTGTGGATATACATAGCACTTATCAGACCAGTCATCACTTACGCCTCTGTTGTTTGGTGACGTCGGAGCATGGTGAAGTCCACACGCCGAGAGCTATACAGGCTGCAAAGAAGTGAATGTTTATGCATCACGGGTGCCATGAGTACAACCTCTGGTGATGCCCTAAATGCTATACTTGATTTGCTCCCCCTGGATCTTAAGATACAACAGGAAGCAATAAAAGCCATGTGTAGACTCCATAAATATGGTTTCAGGCACGAACACGGAGCTTCGGGTCACAGAGAAATCTTTAAGATGCTATCTGAGAAGTATCCACTGTTTTTGGCACCTAAAGACGACCTGGTACCCACAGTTTCATTTGGAAGGAAATTTGATGTCAGATTTGTTCAAGAATGTAAGAAGAAGCTTAATTCTTTGGCAATACAAAAAAGGCTTGCATTTATATGGGTTGTAGGACACTCCTGTGCTCAAGAAAACGAAATTGCCGATGAAGTGGCCAACCGTGGATCAGCGGTTCCCCCACAAGGGCCAGAACCAATAATCGGAATCAGTTCCGCAGGAATCATGAATTGGATCAGCGAGCGATGGTCCGGTCTAGAACGCTGCAGAACTGCAAAATCTTTGTGACAAATCCGAACAAAAACTGTCTACTAAAACTTGGAAGGAAAGACAAGTGAACGTCAGTATCATTACAGGACATAACGCATGGGGTCAGCATATGATCAGCATTGGAATCATTGAGGACCCAATGTGCCTGTCGTGCTTGGAGGAGGCGGATAACACCGAGCACTTTCTCTGTGAGTGTCCTGCCTTTGCTAGAGCACGGCTACGAGTTTCGGGTTCCGATGTTATGAGAATGAGTAATATTCGTCCTCCCAAACTGGAGGATATTTACAGATACAGATTTCTCAAAGGACTAACTATCTCTATCTCTGTCTCTATTCTTTCCTATCTCTTTCTCTAATTCTTTTCTCCTTCCTTCCTTGACTATCCTACCCTCTTTCCAGAGCTTTAAATACAATGGGTTTTTTAGCCTGAGTGTTTTTGGAGCCATCAAATCTCCTAGTGCTCCTTGCCTTGACCTTTTCAAATTTTCATTTCACTTTCACTCGTCAGCCGTACCATGAGGAACGGAAATAATATAGAAAAAGTAAAGCTGAATCTTGGCAATCTTATTGCACCTTAATAGAAGACTCTACAGAATCCGCAAGGCTGAGTAAGGTATTGCCTAAAGAGCAGAAGCACATGAAGTTCTGCCTCCTGAGCCTAAGCTCTTCAAATCATGCCTTCGTCTAACTTATATCCTAGAGAGCTGGAGAAGAGTAAAGGTAGTATTCATACCCAAGGTGGGAACGAAGAAACATGAGATAGCGAAGGATTTCCGACCGATTAGTCTTACCCCATTCCTCTTTTAAACACTAGAAAGAACCTTACATATACACATTACAGCTTCAGCAAAGGCGGACCTGCTTTCGAGTGGGCAATCACGCTTATATGAAGGCTAAATTCACGGTAACAGCTCTTCATGAAGTTATTGGGCACATTGAAAAATCTCTGCATCAGAAACCACTCACTCCTTAGCACAGAGGGAAGAATAAGCCCCCCTGGTGGTCACCCGAACTGAAAAAGCTACAAAAGAATTGTAGGAAACAATTCAACAGGGCCAAACTCTCCCAAAACGAAAGCGAATGGGACTTGTACTATGAAAAACTGAAGATATATAAGAAAAGTATAAGAAAAAAAGGTCTTCACGGAGAACTTTTTGTGGGGAGATCGAGACTACGGTAGAGGCATCTGGACTAAGGAAAATCCTAACCAAGTTCGCTTCACCCATAGGGTATTTTGTGAAGCCAGGCTCCAGCTGGACAGAATCCAGCGAAGAACCATTAGACCTACTATTAAATACTTCCCAGGTAATTGGACTGTAGAAAACTTCCAACCATACAAAAACCCGGGACCAGATGGGATAATCCCTGCGCAACTGCAACAGACAATGGGCAACATTAAGGAATGGCTGATAGCCATATTCAGAGCAACACTACTATTGAATTACGTCCCCCTAAGGTGGAGAGAAGTCAGGGTAGTTTTTACACCATAGGCTGGTAGGAGCTCGCATACGAAACCTAAAGACTTCAGGCCTATTAGCCTTTCCTCATTTCTGTTAAAGACGTTAGAGCGATTAATAGACACCTTTATAACAGAAAGCTTACCACCGTCGCTACTCGGGAGATCACAACATGCATACTCTAAAGGTATGTAAATCCAGAGAGAGAGGACTGAATTTCCTAGTTACGGCAGATAAATCAATAGAGAAGAAAGAGTATTCTCTGGCAGTCGTCCTAGACATAGAGAGCCCTTTCAACAACGTACCGGAGGCCATAACCAGTGCCGATAACTGATTTGGGTGTCGCCGAGGGACTTGTGGAATTTACGGAACAGTTGCTATTAGGCAGCTTCGTTATTTCAACGTTGGGCCTCTCGACGAAACGCAGATCCATCAGGAGGGGTACCCCTCAGAGCGATGTACTTTCTTCTCTGCTGTAGATGCTGAATCGATTGTTAAAGAATCTAGAGGAGACATTAAAAGAATGTATCGACGTTTTGCATAACTATTACAGTACTTTGTAATAAACCTACTCTGGGTGCCGGGTCACAGCGACATAGCAGGCAACTTGTAAGATGCTTGTAGACAAACACACTATCAGAGCTGCAAACGGCCTACGGGCTCAGTCCCTGACCTGTACAACCAGTAGAATGACGAGACCAGAATGGAACATGGGCGGCACAAACCGATTGTTGAAACTAAACAGGAAGGACATGAGAAATCTTCTTGGGGTCCGAACAAGACACTGTCTTATTGGCAGGCATGCCAGCACCCTATAACGACTATTGCAGAAGCTGTAACGACATTGAAGAAGAAGAGACTATAGAACACTTTCTATGCGGGTACATGGCTCTGGATAGAAGAAGGTTCAATATTTTAGGAAAAACTTCCTTGAATAACTTGGCAAACGTAGCCAATTTAAAATTAACAAGCTTTGTTAGATATATTAAAGCCACAGGTTGGTTCAATGAGGGCAATGTAGAGTGAGGAGAGGTGATAGCCCTGGTGGTATCATAATGGGCCTACAGCAGGCCTAGGTGTGTCAAGCGACAACCACTATACCTACCGTAATCGATTCGCTAGCAACTTTGGTGTCAATGACTGTGTGAGAAACTGGATTCGATGTATGCTTCAAAACATAAATATTTTAACATCAAGCAGAGATGCTGCGTTTACCCAAATTGCGAGCAGAGGTACTCCACAGGGTGAGGTCCTATCTCCACTTTCATGGGTCTTATCGTTAAACAAAATTTTACTGCAACTCATCAGAAGGGGAGTGAGAGTAGTCGCGTACGCAGATGACGTCGTGATCTTAACAACGGGCCTATTTACTCCCACTATTAGTCAAATGCTAGAAGGAGCTCTGGGAAGGCCGAGTAAATGGACTAGCAATAGTGGTCTTAAGATTAATCCAAGCTAAATCCAGTTAGTGATGTTTACAAATAAACACATGATTTCACAGTTTAGACTACCGGCAATCAACGGTTGAAATTCCGCGTTCAGACAGAGCGGCGTATCTAGGAGCTTATGTAGCTTATTATACGTACAAAAGAGTTATTAGCAGAAATTAAGAGCTCAAAGCCTAAACCCACTCTCTGGATGTACATAGTGAGACCGATTTTGACATACGGAGCATTGGAAGGGTGGCCTGCGACAGGCTCTAAACTGACCGAAAGAGAACAAATTCGTACATAAGAATTTACACCACTGCGAACTGAGCTTGACAATTCGTTACCACACAAACAAAAAATAGGACTAATTACCTACTGTAGAGTACCTTCACTTCACTTTCAAACTTCTTTCGAATTCTTTAAATATATTTTTAATAGGTAAATGAACTCAAACTTAAATTATTTAAACCATTTCAATGTCAATGTCATTGTTGTCAAATAAACACTTTAATTTCAAAGACAAAAATTCCAAAACATAAGTAAACACATGGCACACACACACCTCACTCCAAAGCAAAACCATAGCTTACTGTCAAGTAAGTCTGCCTAAACAAAATTTAAGTCAGCCTAAGCAAAATTTTATTGCATAGTATTTTTTTGAATTTATAATTTTGTTATTGATTTTTACTTGTAACAATGTTTAGTTGTAATTATATATTTTATTGATGAGAAGACAAAAAGAAAGTATAAAATAAAGCCATTCTATCAGAAGACGGGCAATTCAGTCAGACGGGCAAGGCAGTCATTTGCCCTAACTAAATAAATAAAAAAACAATCTTTTATTTAAAAGGAACCTTTAGTTGCCAGGTTTGGTCTAAAGCTCTTCCCCGATAATAAAGACTTGTCATGGCGAACCTTTAGTCGGCAGGTTTGCTCTAAAGCTCTTGCCCCATAATAAAGACTTTTCATGGCGAACCTTTAGTCGGCAGGTTTTCTCTAAAGCTCATCCCCGATAATAAAGACTTCATAGCGAACCTTTAGTCGGCAGGATTGCTCTAAAGCTCTTCCCCGATAATAAAGACTTTTCATGGCGATCCTACGGACGATCCTTAAATTCTGAAATACCTTTTTGAACTTATTTGAAAAAGTCAATTTTCATCCAAAACTTTAAATTTTTAACAACTATATGGAAGGTCCAAAGAAGCTTTTTATACATCAGTAAAAAAATAGATTTGAGCATAACAAAGATACCCATCGTGTGGCTAGCCCCAAGGAAAATCTCAAACTTAAAACCCGAGGAGGAGTTAAAAAACGCCTTAGAGTGGAAAAAGCTAAACTTCATGACATAAAAAGAAGAACAGTGAACCAACAAGCAAGCAATAATTTCTCAAAAGCGTTAGCAGCTGACCTTGCTCTAGAACAAGTAAACAAAGAACTTAAGGCAAAAATACACCAGAGGAAAAAAAATTGGGAAATCATAGAAAATACAAAAGGTTACGCTTATGGGGAACTGGTAGTCAACAGAAAAGAAAGAGGAAATCATCCTGAAACAAACAGCAGCCAACAACAGCAGCTTTTTAGAAAACAAAATAATAACACTTGATGTAATCATTTTATTCACTATCTCTATCATAATTTTATACATTGTACACAGAATTAATAAATGTTATAAAACATACTTACACAAACACTTGAATAGAAGTAGGGAAATAGTTTAAGACAAAAAAAAAAAAAAAAACAAATGTTAAGCAAAAATTAAATAAAAAAAAATTATAATAAAATTTTTTTCAAATTTTTTATGTATTAATAAAACAAAAAAAATATATATCATACAATAAAATGAAATTCTATAATTACATTTTAAACGGAAAATATTGAAGAAATTGTACGGACTCTGTCAGGGATATTAGAACACATAAAAAAAACAGGGAACAATAAAATACAAAGTAGAAACTTTATTACAAAAATTAAAAGACATAGAGAACTTGAAAATTGAATTTGAACTAGCCCTGACATAGATTACAAAGAACTCACGATCTTAAAAACCAAATTTCAGAAATTATACACTGAGACAAAAGGACAATTAACAAAACAGAAAAACGATCAAGACAAATCAGAACAGAGCGGTTCAAATAATATTTCAACACATAACATGTCAGAATTCGATATAAATACATCCTTAAAAGTAGTCCCAGAATTTACTGGACACTACAGGGACTTACCATCATTTTTAAAAATCAAAGAGTTGATCTATAAGACATTAAATAAACAGAGTAAAAAAACATTTATAGAATTTGTTAGGGAAGTAAAATTGAACACCAAAGTAAGGACAGCAATTGGAATTCTAGACCCAATTGACAATTTTGATAAATTACAAATTGAATTAACAAAGCTGTACAAGAATCCATTGACCATTCCAGAAATGTACTCAAAACTTAATTGCTGTACGCAGAGAAATCAAAATGTGGCTACATTCACGACCATATTCTGCAACTTATTTCTGAATTGAATACATTACACATCGCAGAGCTGGAAGGAACAGTAACGAACGAAAGAAAAGATGACGTCATTAGAAATAACCAAAAATATGGCTTAACTATTTTTAAAAATAATCTAAACGACAACCTAAGACAAGCGATATGCTTAACCCAAACGAAGACACTACAAGAAGCCATAAACTTGGCAAAAGACCTAGAAAGGACTACCAGTAAGTCTGGACAAATTATGTTTTTTAGTCAAAACAATGTCAGAGAACGAAACAATTACAGAGGACATAACAACACAAATAAACAAGGACGTAATACCTTTAACCAAAACTAATATATGTTGGACAAAATTCACACCGTGGAAATAATTACAAAGGAAATCATGGACACCGTGGACAAAATCTTAATGCAAATAACTATTTTGGAGGTAATAATAACAATTATAATAGAAATAATTATAACAATAATTTTAGATACAATAATAATTTTGGAAATCAGTACAATCGTGGGCACAACAGGGGACAAAACAATAACCGTGGGAACACTTACAACCGCGGAAACTTTAATAATAATAATAACAGAATTAGAGTAATGCAACACGGAAACGAGTTTGCCCCGGAGGAAGGACAAACGAACGAGAGTCAATCACCGGGTACCCAAAATTAAATATTTTTAGAATTTCAAATAATGCTACGAATATAATTTCATTAAGATGTGCAGACTCAAATACAAATCTAACTTTCATAATAGACACAGGAGCAGACGTATCTGTCATAAAGACAAAAAATCTAAATGACGACTTATTTTTCAATGACCAAGATAAATGTAAATTAACAGGGGTATCAAACGAAATTATTTACTCAAAAGGAAACATAAAATTAGATTTTGGAGAGAAACCGCATATCCACAAATTCAATATAGTAGACGACAAATTTCCTATAAAAACTGACGGAATATTGGGACAGGATTTTCTGAAAGATTGCCTTTGCAAAATCGATTTAGAAACATATACCATAACACTCCTTGTTGATGATGAAGAGATCATTTTACCCATTCATTCAGATTTACCTGAAGTTTCGGATATAATTATTCCTGCAAGATCGGAAATAATTCACCGAGTAAAATTAGATCTAACTAAAGGCAGCGTCGTGTTCAATAAAGAAATTCAAGAAGGCGTATTTCTAGGAAACTCCATAGTACCCAAGGAAGGATTTGCTCACATAAGACTACTTAACGTTAACGACAGTGAAATTCGTATAAAAAATCTAAATCTTGAAACAGAACCCTTAAATAACTATTACATAATTAACCAGAAAAATAAAGATAATTTTGACAAAACACGTTTTCAAAAATTAATAAAAATTTTAAATTTATATTCAGACGACAAAATTGCAATGGATTCATTATATAAAATTTTCGAGCAATTCCCAGACATTTTTCATATAGAAGGGGAAACTTTGAATACTAATAATTTTTATACCCAACATTTGAGTATGAACGATAAAACACCTGTACACATAAAAAATTACAGATTACCTCAGACTCAGCTTGAAGAAATAGAAGAACAAGTAGAAAATTTATTGTAAACCGACATAGTGGAACCATCAGTGAGCGCCTATAATTCACCACTTTTGATTGTACCAAAGAAAAGTAGCGGAGACAAAAAAAAAATGGGGGCTTGTAGTAGACTATAGACAACTAAACAAAAAGATAATTAATGATAAATTTCCGTTGACAAGAATAGAAGACGTACTAGACAAACTGGGTCGCGCACAATATTTTTCAACGCTCGACATGACAAGCTCTTTTATCCAGATAACGCTAGACAAACACTCAAGACACTTGACTGCATTTTCCACAAGACAAGGTCATTACCATTTTAAACGTTTACCATTTGGACTCAAAATATCTAGCAATAGCTTTCAAAGAATGCTCACAATAGCTTTGGGTGGTTTAGATAGCAATGCATTTTTATACGTAGACGATATTATAGTGTTTGTCTGTAGTCTAAAACACCACAACAGTAATTTAATTACAGTTTTTGAAAGACTACGGAAATATAACTTAAAACTAAATACGAGAAAGTGCGTATTTTTAAAATCCGAAGTCGTGTACCTAGGGCATCTGATCACGCAAGATGGCATAAAAACAGACCCATCAAAATTTGAAGTGATAAAAAAATACCCCGTACCCAAAAGTAGGTAGTGACGAGCTTTTTGCAATTATTATAGACGTTTTGTACACAATTTTGCTCAAATAACCAAGTGCCTAAATAATCTTGTAAAGAAGGGACAAGTATTTGATTGGACTGACGAATGTCAGAAAGCATTCGAATCACTAAAAGGAAAACTAATCAATCCACCTATCTTACAATATCCAAATTTCGAGCAACCATTTGTGCTCACAACAGACGCATCTAATTTCGCACTCGGTGCAGTACTTAGTCAAGGAGAAATAGGAAAAGATTTGCCTATATCATATGCAAGCAAAACTTTAGTAAAACATGATATAAATAAATCGGTCATAGAAAAAGAACTACTCGCGATTCACTGGGGAATAAATTTTTTCCGTCCATACCTAATGGGTAGAAAATTCACCGTGGTAACGGACCACAGACCTCTTATCTCCTTATTTTCACACAATAATCCTTCGTCCAAGATGACAAGGATTAGACTTGATTTGTCAGACTATGATTTCGAAACAGTCTACAAGCAAGGCAAAATGAACACAAATGCCGATGCATTATCACGAATAAAGATAGACTCAGACATACTAAAAAAAATGATACCAACGGATTGTGATGACAATAATAAAATGTTTGTAATAACAAGGGGAATGTCTGCCAAAAATAACACCAGGGTAGACAAGGAGAACTACAACTCTCATTCGAAGTCAGGCCAACTTCACATTTGGGATTGTACGTCCACAGCCGATATAAGAAATATAAAAAGATTAAAATTCGTATACGAAGAAAAAATGAAAGGATCCAAAATACAGATAAATAAAAATGGGGATATCATAGTCCGATATAGTGAGGAGCCTCTGAAATACGTTTTAATCATGGCGAAACTATCATCAATAGCGACTAAAAGAAATATAGAAAAGCTAGCGCTAGAAAAAGATAATTTATTAAGAGAAATGAATATTGAAAATTTTAAGAAAGCATTCAACAAGTTGCAAACTGAAAGATTAGAACAAAATTTAAGACCCTTAAGAATAATTTTATATAAAGCCCCAAAACAAATTAATGACGAAGAAATTATAAAAAATTGAATATTTGAGTATCACAATTCAGCACTTGGTTATAAGAAAAACTATCTTAAAATTAAAACAAAAATACACATGGAAGAACATGAGAAAAATAATAAAACATTATATAAACAGTTGTAAAGAATGTACTCGAAACAAACAGACAAAGTACATAAAAGAAAAAATGACAATAACGGACACACCTAGTACAAGCTTTGAAAATTTAAGCATAGATACAGGACCATTGATTATATCAAATCGTTTCCGATATAACTATTTTAACGGTACAATGCGAACTGACAAAATACGTAATCTTATTCCCAATGAAATCTAAAGAAGCAATTTCTATCGCAAAGACACAAGTAGAACAAGTAACACTAAAATACGGACTTTTTAATACATTAAAATCTGATCGAGGTACAGAGTTTGCAAATGAATTAATGAAAAATATATGCGAAATACTAAATATAAAGCAGACCTTTTCAGCACCCTATCACCATCAGACAATAACAGTTGAAAGGAGTAACAGAGTCCTAAATGAATTTTGGTTACACTTCGTAGAAAATCACTAATGGGATCAATGGCTACCTTATTTTGCATTTGCTTTTAATACCACACCGAACATAGAGACGGAATTTTCACCGTACGAGTTAATATACGGAAAACTTCCACGCTTACCAACTGACATAATCGAGGACAATCAACCAGTATATAACTTAAACAATTACGCAAATGAGATGAAACTTAGACTAAAAAAGTCACTTCTTAGGGCACAAGAGCTGATAAAACTAACAAAACAAAAGAGAAAATATTACAAGAGCAGTAACACATCAGAATTAAAAGTAGGTGACTGGGTATTTGTAAAACTAGAAACTAGAAGAAAACAGCAAAGTCCATATCATGGCACTTATCTCATAGTGGAGCGTAAAGGAGTCAATTCTGTATTACAAATTAACAATAAGCTTAAGGAATATCATAATAATACCCTTAAAAAATACAAAATCACCTAAAATATTATCATATTAAATAAATTAAAGAAACATTTTCTATAAAACATACAATTAAAAATAAATTTAAATATACTAAGAAACTTTTAAAGTCATAAAATTATTTTTATTGAAAACTACTGAACTTGCAAAATTTAACCAAATTTTTTAGCACAGTAATTTTCAATCTTAACCATAGGGGTGTAGATCACCTTCACTTCACTTTCAAACTTCTTTCAAATTCTTTAAATATATTTTTAATAGGTAAATGAACTCAAACTTAAATTATTTAAATCATTTCAATGTCAATGCCATTGTTGTCAAATAAACACTTTAATTTCAATGACAAAATTCTTTTTCCTTTTTTTTTCAAACCCAAAACATAAGTAAGCACATGGCACACACACTAGGGTGGTTCGAATTCCAACAAATTTTTCAAATCAAATTCTAATAGTGCGGAAAAGTTGCTATGGAGTAACACAAGTAATTTGGTAAAAAAAAAATTGAAATCGGTCAATATCTTCTGTTCGCGCAACTCATTTAAAGTTTTGAAAATTTTGTCGAAAAATGCATATTTCCTAATTTTTTTAGAATTATGTTTTAAATGTCGTTTTCCAAAGTTTTACTTATTATTATGTTTAAATTTAATTATTTATAAGGATTAGTTTGTATTTAAACAGTTTATTCATGCATTCTATAAGGCTTTTCACGCTTAGCTTTCCCCAGGATCAACGACGAGGACGTGGTGAAAAATCTGATCCCACTTTTTTTTTTTGTTTTTTTTTATATTTTATAATTTTTTTTTGTTTTTTTTTAATATTTTATGTTTTTTTTGTTTTTTTTTTTATATTTTATAATTTTTTTTTGTTTTTTTTTTAATATTTTATGTTTTTTTGGTTTTTTTAAATATTTTTTTTTGTTTTTTAAATTTTTTGTTTGCTACTATCATTAAAAAAATTTACGATCGTGAAGATTTGTACAGTGAACTCTCTTTATGCGTTAATTACAAACTGTGATCAAATTTAGGCAAACTAGAACGAGAAAATAAAGTTGACCGTATGTGACCATCCCTATTTTGATAACCACATACCTTGTTCGACGCTTCAGGGACAAGCTTAACAGTTCGCTCTACCGCTTGAGTGTGGCATGGAAAGCTAAACAAGTTCCATTGAGAGATAGATGGTTGGTTATCAATAGAAGATAACAGATCTGCATTTAAGACATTTCTTAGTACTGGAGGAGGTGATAGTATTGTAGAAGACCAGTCGATCATTTCATAGTAATTAGTGGCATTAAAGTTCAGTTTTGGCAAAATGAATGAGCGCACCGAATTCTTCGCAGTAGAAGTTGTCTCTCTGGCTTTTAAAATCCTTTGTACCCCAATCTTACGTACATTCCGATTTTCATCTGTGATCATAGATAAAAGCAAATTTTCAGGATGCGCGAAATAAGCATTGTGTTGTATCACAGGATCAACTACTCTCAGAAGATGTTCTGGTAAGTACCGAGAATTTTTAATCATAGTGAAGACATGTCTCGCACCATCTGCAATTGAATCGTTCAGTTTTATTTGAAACCACATAGGTAAATACACTTTCATTATAAATGTAACTATGTGAACTAAGTTTTCAGAAGGGTCTTCACTTGATATGTATAATCTCAACGTTCTGTTTCCTAGAGTGAGCCAACGCGCGTGGGAGAGTTTTCCTGGATCTCGCAGAGACGGATCAGATGAACAATTACCTAAATGAATAGCTTGCCCAATGTCGTAAAGATATTTTTGATCTTTACTCAAATTGTCTCTGCATGTGACTTGTACTAAATCACACTCAATTTTATTGAAATTAACAACAGGCAAGTGTTCAACGCCCTGAAGTTGTTTTCCGATTGTACCTGAAAATGAATTCGGTCCACTTGTTTTTCCATCAAAATGTTGAAATACGTGTCGCAAAGGTAATTCCTTTGTATGAAGCAAGCATATATTCCACTGAATTGGTCTGTTCAAGTATAATTCAATACGCCTAATAATACCACCTCTCCAGCCTGTATTAGTTGCTGTGCCATCACAACCAACTAGGAGAAGTTCACTAAAATCAAATTCCATTTCATTTAAGTGAGATATCATACTTTCAGTGATACCTTTGCTTGTACCAGAAATAGGCGTTACATGAGTTATATATTGAGAACCAGGTTCCATTATAATAGAGACATGTTCTTCCTTGCGTGTTTTGCGATAACGCTTGGAGCCTACTTCCTCCTGGTATAAGGTCTCATCTTTTCGGGCTTCGGACATAGTTTTAGGTTCCTGTTGCAAGGCTTTTCTGATTTTAGATTTCTCCCTTCTGATTTTATTTTTACCTATAACAAAAGTCAAGTCCGTATCAGTAACGATTTGTAGGTCTTTCAGAACTGACGTCGCAATTGCAGCGGTTGCTCTTTCCGAAACACCAAATCGGTCACTAATTACTGCAGTTTCAGGAAGATTAATGCGCATTTGTGAGGTAGAAGGCTTTTGAAGGTATGATGTTGATGGGCTGAGAGCGAATGTTGGATCTTTGACATGTTCTTGTACTTCAGGCGAACGATTCTCAACGAAATCTTCAAGGTTGTCATCCAAATCATCTGAAAAACTTTTGGCATTGTCAACAGAAGAAGTGTAAGTACTAGAGGATGTCATTTTATGTTTCGTTTTTTCATTTCTTTCAGCTCGACGAGTACGTTTTGCAGTTTCAAGTACATCTATAGAACCAATCTTTCCGACTCTGGCAGTTCTTTGATCGAAAAGAAATTTACGTTCTATGACAGGAATTTTACGATCTTTTTCACATCCACAGTCAATAGAAATAGGGTTTGGACAAATACATAATGACAAAGGTTTACCGCAGTTACAGTCATTTGACATTTGCATGAAGAAATGTCAAAAATTTTCTCTGCTTCGGTCTTGAATATTTCATGAGCTTTCTGAAACTTAGGATTTTCTTTATCTCTTTTGTAAGACTTTCTTTTTTTCCAATATTTTGCATGATATGCAGTGATCATTTGTTCAACCCTGGTTTGAGAAACTGTAGGGATAGATGCTGTCATATAAAGCATCTTAATTTTCTGAGCTACCACATTCGCTATTTCTGAAAAAGCAATTTTCTGTGAAGGTAATTCTGTTGATGATGACATTACGTATCTTTGTTCAAAACAACAAAGAATAACGTCAGCATAAGAGGGCAGATTTCTTAAAGAAAGAACATGATCTTTCCGAGAAATATGAAACCGGGTTTTTTTTGTTTTTTCACTCATTTAACAATTAAAGAAAGTGATATAGCTTGGTAATAATTCGTAAAAAGTGCCAGTAAAAGTCAATATTATTTGACTTTTGAATATCGCGTACAAGAGTCACAGTCTCACTCTTTCACCTCCACTGGATCTTAAAAAATAATTGTCTCAAACAACATAAAGTTAATTATTATGACAAAACTAACAATCTGACAGCATAAGTAACAAAATATTAATAAAAAATAACAATTAAATCTTACTTTCAAAAAGTTCAGAAAATGCACTATTTTCGACAACATTTTCAAACTTTAAGTGAGTTGCGCGAACAGAAGATATTAACCGATTTCAATTTTTTTTTTACCAAAATACTTGTGTTACTCCATAGCAACTTTTCCGCACTATTAGAATTTGATTTGAAAAATTTGTTGGAATTCGAACCACCCTAACACACACACCTCACTCCAAAGCAAAACCATAGCTTACTGTCAAGTAAGTCTGCCTAAACAAAATTTAAGTCAGCCTAAGCAAAATTTTATTGCATAGTATTTTTTTGAATTTATAATTTTGTTATTGATTTTTACTTGTAACAATGTTTAGTTGTAATTATATTATATATTTTATTGATGAGAAGACAAAATGAAAGTATAAAATAAAGCCATTCTATCAGAAGGCGGGCAACTTAGTCTTAGCCTGGTAGTTGGAAGGCAGTCATTTGCCCTAACTAAATAAATAAAAAAAAACAATCTTTTATTTAAAAGGAACCTTTAGTTGGCAGGTTTGCTCTAAAGCTCTTCCCCGATAATAAAGACTTTTTATGGCGAACCTTTAGTCGGCAGGTTTGCTCTAAAGCTCATCCCCGATAATAAAGACTTTTCATGGCGAACCTGAAACCTGAACCTGATATCACTAGAGCAGCCCTGGATTGGAACCCCCAAGGCAGCCGCAGACCTGGCAGACCATCTAACACGTGGAGGCGACTAGTAGAAACAGAAGTGCAACAAGCAGGCCGCTCCTGGCGGCAAATAAAATTCCTAGCTTCTAATAGATTTAACTTTAACTTGTTCATTGAGGCCCTTTGTTCCACCTAGGAACCACGGGAAAATATATATATATATGGCGAACCTTTAGTCGGCAGGATTGCTCTAAAGCTCTTCCCCGATAATAAAGACTTTTCATGGCGAACCTTTAGTCGGCAGGTTTGCTCTAAAGCTCATCCCCGATAATAAAGACTTTTCATGGCGAACCTTTAGTCGGCTGGTTTGCTCTAAAGCTCTTCCCCGATAATAAAGACTTTTCACTACAATTATATAATGAAATAGCTATATGGAATAATGGATGACGGCGACAGATAAATTCCCCTCAAATAGCACTCAATACAGTACGAAAATGAAGATATACAAAGCAGCTCATAAACCTAGACATACTACTAATGGTGCTAACATTCACCAACTTAAACGTACGTTCCGAGTCAGTTAGCACGATAAAATAATGAGAGCCCCATGTAAATGACAACTCATCACCGTTCCGTTACGTAGACGTAGGATCGTAGATCGTGTATTTGAAATGAAAAATTTTCGATTATTTCGTTAAAATGTGTCAGCTGATTGTTCTCTCACCACACAGTGCTACGAAACATTTCGAAATCATTTACAAAATAAACTTAGAAAATTTTACATTTTTATTAAAATAACTTAAAAACAATGTTGAATAATGTTAATTATAGATAAATTAACTATTTGCATTTGTTGGTTTTTGGACTTGGTTCATTAAACAAATATAAATTGTAACTGATAATGTGGTTGTATGGTAAAAGAGTGTATGCAAAAATATCAATAGCAACATTGTGTTGATACCACGAAACACAAACACATACAAACCGATTTGTTGTGCAAATACATATATAACCAAAGGAAAGCAGCTGGTTTGTGTATCTTACGGGACAACGATAACGTCGGTGAGTGCGGGCACAATAAGAATTAAAGTACTTAGTGATATCAAAGCTATATTGAGCCGTATGTCCCATAATTGAATTACTAAAGCTTTGCTCAGTAAGCAGCTTTCTCGTTCCCCCTCACAA
This sequence comes from Anastrepha obliqua, assembly GCF_027943255.1. NCBI lineage: Eukaryota > Metazoa > Arthropoda > Insecta > Diptera > Tephritidae > Anastrepha > Anastrepha obliqua. The sequence goes on along the minus strand of NW_026562179.1, from coordinate 5,634,555 downwards.
ATTGGCTGCCTTAGTTAACTGAGTTGCTAATTCTGGAAATTTTGAGTAAAAGTGGAGGCAGAATAAAATTTGTAGAACAAACATATCCGTTGACAGCATTGCTATTTGATTTTTTCATATTCGCTGGCATTTGAATTTCTGAATTCGTGAATTTGAGTAAGTATTTTAGTAAATTAAAATTATTTCAGAAATAAATTATAATTTTACATTGATTAGGTTATTTTCGAGCTGATTTGAGCCTTTTCCTGCCCAGTGTAGCGACACATCCTTCGCAAATGCGTCATAGAGACATTTTACATCAAGAGACGTAAGTTCAAACCAGTGGCCAATAGACTGTGTTATTATTTATCGAGTGAACCTTTTCGTTTACAGGTTTCACACTGTGCTATTACAGCGCCGCCCATGTTTTAGGAGCCCAACTTGTAATTGGTACATATGTACGTGTCGTAAGAGCCCATGAATAAACTAGCAAACGGAAGGAGAATTATTTGTTTGTGAAGAGGAAGAACAAGCGAAAGCAATGGAAACATATTCTCTTGCTATGGCGTCTTCCGCATAAAAACGCAAACAAACTAATTTTTAAGGCTTTATATTAATTTGTGTTCTCACAATTTAAAATACGGCAATTCGTTTTCATTAGTTTGATTAGTTTACATCTCACAAATCACAATATTACCGAGCTATTCACTTTGGTTTGTTCGTTTGTTTTGTATTGCGAAAATCGTGAATAATAAAGTAACGTTTTCTAATGGTGCCATTTCAGATACCCAATTCGCCTTGATGTAAGAGTATATAAATTCTGCGTTATTTTTTTAAATATAAAGGGTGGTTAAGTTTCAAGGGCCGGTGTTGATTTTGAATAAAATAAAATTTTTTTGGGAAATTATTGTCACTTTTCTTTATTATGATAATACTGGTATAGCTCAATTACGTATGGAACAAAATATCGGCCAAATGGCCACCCTGGCACACCTCCATCCGATGGTCCAAATTTTCGATGACGCTGAGGCATAATTGGGGTTCTATGCCGTTAATGTGCCGAATTATCTCATTCTTTAGCTCTTGAATTGTTGCTGGCTTATCGATATTATTTTAAATTTTATTGCACATGCCAACAAATAAAACAACCGGAGAATATTACTTATCTACGCTGGATTATTTAACGTTACTTGTGGAGTTTATTTTAGTTTAAATGTTTTATGGTCAACATAAATTTTGCTCCGGTTGTTGTGTACTTTGAATGCAATGTTTATACATGTGTGCTTGTTAGTTAGAAAAGTAAAAACGCTGATTAAGTTTTGTTACTAAATTAGTAAACCAAATATGCCAAAAGTCGTTTGAAAATTGTGCTATAAGACGTGGGCCCAACGAAACATCAGTATGTTCCATTCTCCGCAAGATGCGATAAAAAAAATGGTCAGAGTGTTGGGCTGTCAAATTGCAGCATGCTTCAAAACTTCACTACACTTTACTGCAGGGGATTTTGTGTCTGGGGCGAATCGGAAACGGTTGAAATTATCGCAAAATGATTTGCCTGTTACTTTTAAAAGGATTTGCAGTTGAAATGAAATAAATAATAATTCTTCCAAATTGGTATGTATCAACCCAAACCGAGTGAATATTAATATAATTTAATTTAACAGCACGTTTTCTTTTATAAATGAAGTTCCTACTCTACATCATATGAAGATTGTCGAGTAGCATTTCTTGAAGTAGAAGTGGAGAAGCTTAAAATCAAAGTCGCTGAATATCAGAAGCTCGAAACTAGTGTGTGTGCAGTCCATTTTTACATCGGGGCGGGTGCGTAAACTTAAAGATGGCAACAAAAACGTTCACTGGACTTGGAACGATATTTCTTCCGCTATTGCTCTACACGCAGTCGGACCAAGCTCATACGTGCACCTGTGTAAGAATGGGTAACCATTTCCTGGCGAATCAAATATTCGAAGATGGCTACTGAAAGTAAAGGTAGACGATGGAGTCTTGAACTTCTCGTTAAACATAATGCAGAGAGCGAAAGAAGCATCTGTTGAGGGTAGGTTCTGCATAATTTGTTTCGACGAAATGAAAGTCGAAGTTACATACGAATACGATAAGGTGAACGATGCCATTCACAAACCGTGCAACTACGTTCAAGCTGTGATCGCACGTTGACTTAAGTCTTGAAAGCAGCCAGTTTTCGGTGCGTACGACTGAAAAATTACAAAGTGCATTGTGGACAACTTAATAAAAAAAATCCACGAGTCTGGGTTCATTGTCGTAGGAATGGGGTCGAATATGGGTGCAGGTAATCAATCGTTATGGAAAGAGTGAGTGTGTCTAGTGATATGCGAAAGTTCATCAATATTTATTACAATGCTCTATAATCATATCTTTTATTTAGAGCAAACCTGGTTTTCAAATATAGCAACAGGCGGTAAAATTTTTGTGTTTGCTGATGTGGAGGATGGTTCCATATGTAGAAGTCCACGCAAGTGGGGAAAGTTACTGATCGCCATTCACTTGGGAGTGACCAGGACTATTCTTCTACACATGGTTCAAACAGCTCACAACTTCTGGGATTAGCCCAACTATCCTCTGGGTAGCTTCCGAGCACCCGTTCGAGAGTGAGCCAACGTGAGAAGGCGAAGCATCCCAGGATATCTGGTTTTGCGCTGGGCTTGGGATCCGCCTCGTAAAAATCCTCCCAATGAAAACACGAACAAAGCCTCGGATGAGAACTTCCTATACTGATGACAACGCCTGCAAACGAACTAAGAACTACGATTTGAGGTTATGCACCTGGACTGTCCGGTCGCTTAATGGGGAAGGTGCCCCAGCGCGGCTGGTTGATGTCCTCGTGAGAGTAAAGGCTAACAGCACTGCCATTCAAAGGGTGCGATGGACGGGGAAAGGATCGTCCGAGTGGCATAACATAATCGCTCAGGCACATTTTTTTATAAGAGCGTACAATTGTTGGCGTATGCCTATGATATTGACATCACCGTGCTGTTAGTTCTACCTTCTCCAAACTGGATAAAAAGGCAAAGCGAATGGGTCTGGTGGTGAACGAGGACAAAACGGAGTACCTCCTGTCTTCAAACAAACAGTCGGAGCACTCGCGTATCAGCACCCACGTCACTGTTGACAGTTATAACTCGAGGTTGTAAAAGACTTCGTTTATTTAGGAACCAGAATTAACACCGATAACAATGTCAGCCTAGAAATCCAACGTAGAATCTCTCTTGCCAACAAATGCAACTTTGGACTAAGAAGTTCAATTGAGTAGTGAGTCCTCTCTCGACGAACAAAACTAACACTCTACAAGGCTCTCAGCATACTCGTCCTATCGTATAGCGCAGAAGTATTCGATGCGGTACCAGCTGGTGGTAGCAGAGGAAGAGGAAGGCCTCTTCTGCGCTGGAAAGATCAGATGGAGAAGGACTTTGCTTCACTTGTTGTGTCCAACTGGCGCCGGTTAGTACGAGAAAGAAAATACTGGTGAGCTTTGTTAAATTCGTCCAAAATCGCGTAAGCGGTTATCGCACCACTTAAGAAGAAAAAGAAGAAGATTGTGTTTAAAACAATTTTCTCTTAGGATTGGTGGGAGGATATACGGGCGCACTGTTTTTTTTACATAGCCGATATGTAGTTTTGTTGGTAGTGTATTTGTGGCAAATCTTAATATAATTAAGTCTGTTTCAATCTTCTTCTTCTTAACATCAAAGTCCGTGGTGAACCATTACTGCATTCACAACCTTTCCCCACCTTTCTCTATCTAAGACTACTTCCTTCCCGCGCAGGACGTTCAGGTCGGCAAGGTTATCTTTGACGTCTTCGAGCCATCTCTTTCTGGGGCGTCCTCTTCTTCTGCCTCCAACAGGGCGAAATTCAACTGCTTTTGGAGTTGATTTCTCCTTGGGCGTTTTAAACACGTGTCCCAGCCCTCTTCTCCTCTGCGATTTTATAAATCTTATCACAGTTTCGTTTTTTGCAAAAGTTCCAGCTCATGATTATATCTTATTCAATAAGTACCGTCCTGAAGACTTTTTTGTCCATAAAATTTTCGCAAAATTTTTCTTTCGAAGGTTGAATAATGTCAGTAGTTCTTAGCGTCCATAGTTCGCAACTATAGGTTAGCACTTAACTTTTGGTCGCGAGGTAATAATTTTGACTTAAGAAGTTTGAAATTAGAGTAATAAGACTTATTTGATGCAAAAATTCTGTCAATAATTGCCAACGACATATCCTCATTGGCTGATATTTTGATACCCAAATAGGTAAATGCTTGCACCCTCTCGAATGCATAGTCTCCGATTAGCAGGCCATCATGCCTCAAACTGATTTGGGAATAACAGGCAAAGTTTGTCGAAAATCACCTGCCAAATATGTTTGTGTTATTTCGAAAATCTTTCAGTGTTCTATTTAAGGCTTCCAGTGATTTTTTATGAGCCATGGTACATTCATCCCATCCAATAACTTTACATGTTTGTAAAACCTTTCCCATTCCAGAATTTTTAGAAATGTTGCAAGTTGGTTCTTCATTTACTTGCATATTTAATGGTAACTTTAATGCAGAATGTGCAATGCGACCGCCGTCCAATAAAGTTGCCGCTATTCCAGATGATGCCAAAGCCAATGCAATATTATTCTGTGATCGAATGGTGGCCAAAATTAACGACAACAAAAACGTTTTTCCAGTCCTACCTGGTGCATCTAAGAAGAATATTCCTCCTCTTTCATTTGCAACATTGTCTATAATTGTGTCATATGCATGCCTTTGTTCTCTGTTTAATTTTGGTAGGTTTGTTGTTACAAATGTGTTCAGATCATTTCGATCATATTCTTTATCACGTCTTAATTCTGCATTGTATGCATCATGCATCGGACGATTTGGTGCGATCATACCTAACTCACTCAGAGTTTTATTTGCAATCATCAGGCAAAAGTCTTCGATTTTAATTAATTCCTCATTATATAATTCATCTGTATAATTCAAATTTGGATTTGCAGTAATGCGACGTACTTGATGTAGGATATCTTCCGTCATGTATTCTTGGTAAGTACTCCACAATTCTTTTGGGTTTGCTGGGAAACATGTAGCAATAATGATGGCAAATAGTGTTCTTATTTGGTGTGGAGAACTTGTTGCACATGCATCCATAAGAGTTGCATCCCACTGATTATCATTTTCAAGTAAATTCAATTCTTTGCATGCTTGCTGATAAGTACAACAAAGATGACCATTAACTCGTTTCAAACTTTCGAATGATCTTGGGCCGGGAATATCAACTAAGAGTAAACGTAAATAGAAACATTCCACTTTACGTGGATGCACAGTGTTAAGTCGTCCGATTGCATCACCCAAATGAACACCTGGATATCCATCTACAGGTATTCCTCGTTGCCTTCGTACCCAGGACCTTGATGATGCATTCCAAGTATAATACTTAGGAACATTTGAATAAAGCAATGTTCTTGCAAATGAATCTGTTTCACATAAGTTGAAAAATGCAGTTAGTGTTTTTGCTGGTGGTCGTTCGGCCGTTTATTGAGCAGTATTTTCAGTGAAATAAACACTTTGTTCATTTTCTAAATGGACTGACAAATGAATAACAGCTGGATGGCGATCATGAATCGGAAATGATAATATTCTCCAAACTGCTTCGTTGCTACTAATATATCTTCCCATTTGGTAATTAGTAATTTCATCAAATACTGCCATGTCACTTCCTTTATTGATATATTTGCATATGTATTTGATGGATTTTACGGAGTTACAATATTCAACTTTTATATGTGCGTTAAATGTTTTCGATAATAATTTGGAATACAGAACTATCCAACGTTTATCGATCTCCACATCTTGATTATTTATTTTCACAGTGACTGGTTTTCCATTATCTTCTGGTGATCTTCTACGGTACAATGGATATCCATCATTTCCAGTCATTTTTTCAGCAATTAATTGCCTTGGGTAGTTTTTTGAACATTTACCATCAACCATACATGGAGAATTTTGATTAAACGTACCACACGGTCCATGAATCATGTTTTTGGTTACAGTAGTATGTAATTCTGGACCTTCATTTATATCTGGAATTTCAGCACATATAATATGATCAATTTTATTTGTGGTTAGTTTTTGTTTTAACTAAATCAAAATATGCGCATGAGGCAAGCCTCTTTTTTGCCATTCCACAGAATACATGAAACATTGTACATCTCCGTAAACTTTATGTTTTACAATGAAATCCATTAGAGACTGTAGCTTTCGTCTAAACACTCTTGCAGTAATGTCATGCCTATCAGTAGCTGATTGCCCAGTATATAAATGATTCTTAATATCATCCCATTTCAGATTGCATGTGAAAGTTATGAAAAAGTCGGGTCGACCATAATTTCTGACATAACACATTGCATCTTGGGCGTATTCATGCATATGCCTTGGACTGCCTGTATACGATGAAGGTAATATTACCATTTGACCAATGTTATTAACGTTGGTATCGTTGTTAATTGCATCTCGTAAATGTATGTATTCGTCACAGCGTAATTTTCTTTGGTTAAATCTAATGTAATTCAATCGTTCTGTTTCTATTTTCGCCGGCAGGCGTTTTATTTGCATCAATTTTAATTTTATGATTATCAGATGGCAATCTTTCGATTGTTGTTTTAAAACTTTGCACCAAAACATTGTGTGTGTGTAATAAATCTTGTAACTCTCTCATAATGACTCTGTTTATATTTCTGAAAAATGCACACCGTGCTTCAAGTTCATCATCGTTGTCATTAATGAAATAAACTTGCAAAAATTTTGACTCTTGATCGGGTAGTGGTAGTAATGAACCTATTAAGTGATATGCTTGCCCTTGAATCTGAAAAAAGCCATAATTTGTGTCCATAAAATCTAATGATTCATTAGATGTGTCAGCGAATGTTGTTGAACGTTGAAGTTTATGTATTACCTTGAACGTTGGCATGAAGTTATCGGTTATAATTTTTCCAGCGCCAAAGGCGTCATTTGAAAACATGAATTATATGTGGAAATTTTTTCAAGAAAATGTTTGGAATCGGGTGATGTTCCCGATAATAATGTAGCTAATGGTTCGGGCGGATATTGTATGTCTGGTAAACGAACTTTTCCTGCAGCGCAACACATGCCTGGTGTTTCAGTTTTGAATTTCAATGCGTGACAAAATCCGCAAATTTTATCCATACTTCCAATGACAACGTATTTGTGAGATGAATAATCAAGTTGTGGATTATATTGAAATGCTGCACCATTCAAATTTACAGAATTGATATTTATTTGCCGATTTTGAGAACGTGACCTAGTACGATCTCTTTGTTGACTTAATCTATCAGCATGATTTTCCTCACTTTCATTTTGTCTGTGATTTTGCACATTTCTATTGTGAAGTGTATTACGTCCGATGTCTTCTACCTCTTGGCATTTCTTTTACCGAATCAAAATGGTCTTCTTTATGTCACTCTGAGCTCTTGATTGCTACTTTTCTTGTTTTTAAACTGGAATTAAAATTAACAGTATGTTTTAAAAATATAATTGAACTGTGAGCACACGTTGAAATGGAAATTACACAGAATAGAAATGGGAAATGATCAGCAAAAATAATATATATTTTTGAAATTTTTCTTCAAAATATCTACGGAAAGTGTGAAAACAATATCTTTTCTTAAATATCTTAAGTAAAAACTTCTAAAATATTAATTATTTTTGCCGATTTCTGTTGTGTGTATTTTTCACACCATTTATTCACTGTTTCACTTGTTATCAATCATTTGCAAAATTAATATATATTTTGTAAATTTTTCGTGAAAATATCGTTGGAAAATGTGAAAACAATCTCTTCTCTTAAATATTTCTGACGCACTTTTTTTATCTCTTTGGTTGATGCTTCTAAACTGCTTTACTGATATCTTTTGGTAACCTTCTAAGAAAACGGCCTTGCTTAAGTACTTTTTTAGCGACGACCTGTTCAGGTTCGTTGAGCTAATGGTTTTGCTTCAGTTATGCCGAAGTGTGGGTGTAAAGAAGAAGTATTTAAGCAAAGTGTTAAGTTAGTCACAGCAGCATTGTGTTACGATTAATTATTGCAGGCTGTCAGCTACAGCTGTGCCTGCTAATTTGTATGTTTCTAGTCTATGCATTGATAGCGTGTTAAGTGTTTCGCATAAGAGAGTTTGTATGTAAGGAGCACGCCCAGATATTTATATTCGTTAACAATATCGATATTCTTGTCGCTAAACTTCCAATTATAAGAGGAAGGAATTCTGCTACACTCTCTAAACACCATGCAATTCGACTTGGTCCAATTTACTTTAAAGCCCCATTGAAAGCTATCATATAATTGCGGATTGCAGTTATCATATCCTGCAATTCATTCGGAGACTTGGAAAAAAGCACTAAGTCAACGGCGTTCATTAAAAGTTTGACTCGAAGATTAGCCAACCACACCAACTAGAAAATCGTTTAAATCATTTAAATACAAAGAGTCCACAAAAAATGCAAAAGTTTTCTTCTTAGTCTTGAAGTTTAGATGCACAATCAAAGAAAGGTAAAAAAAATTATCTATTGTTGAGTATCCTCTCCGAAAACCTGCTTGAATTTCAGTAATTATTTTGTTTGCGTGTTAAAAAAATACCAGGTAAAGGTTTTGTACAAAGAGGTTGGAACTTGCCTTTTTAAAGATATTGAGTTGAAAATTGATAATACCCCATAAAAAACCTTTCAGGTGCATATTTATAAAACTCGTAACTTATACGATCTAAGCCAGGGACTTTGTTGTTTTTTGATAACTTTAACATAGATTTTAGCTCTTGCATTTCATGGTCCAATGTATAGGAAGCCCGCTATCTGGGCGGAACAATAAAGAATCGAAATGATCGTAAAATTCAGAAATTGAAAAGCTATTATAAACTCTGGGTGAAGGTTTTTTATATTATAAGCGAGATGCCACCATTCACTACTAAATATTACTGACTGTATTTAACTGGTCGATCAGATTACACTGCCACTCAAGCTTCTTCTGACTGCACAATTTGTTGTTAATGGTTTGGTAGTTTAAATATTTTACTCTGTCTGACCCCAAGTTAAACTTAAGGGTTAAACTTAAGGTTAAGGGCGTCCAGCATTTTTTACGGCAATTGTAATATTTGGCAGAAGAACGATTCATTTTTTGTTTCAAATATCCTCTTCCCAACATCTTTTCTTTAGGAAAATGAAGTGCGTCATAATATTTTTCAGCTCCTTTCGGGTTAACGGCATGTGGTCCGAAAAAGCTTTGCTTCCCATGGAATCATCAATCACAGAGCAGCCAGCAACACCAAAAAATGTAAATTCGCCAAACGCGTCCCCGGGAACACGTCCATTCAAAACAACCCCTTCCACATCATTAATCAGATTAGAAGTTCTTTCCCTTTATGATCCAGTGTAGGGCCTTTGGATTTTCTACTAACCGTAACTTCCGGAAACCCGTCGAAAGCCTCATTATCTAAAACTTTCTCTGTTCCTATTCGTGCGTTGAGATCACGCACTATAAAGAATGATGGAATACTAGAACTGTTAAAGAGTTCTTCTAACTTAATAAAGTCGTTGTTCCAGCTTGTGCAGTTTATGTATTGAGATATAAACCATGAATTGGTGTCACCAAGATTAACATACAGAACAACATTTCCTAACAGATCAACAAACTTTGTATTAAAAATAGTTTCAAACTTTTTTTTGTAGCCAAATACACAACCGCCACTGACACATCCCATCCTATGAACTTTAAGAGCATTGATCCATCTCAAATTGAAATCATTTAATAGGTTGAAAAACGTTGATCTTGAAAAAGTTGAAAAAAGTTTATTTATATACTTAAAGAATTCGGGGAATTTTAATTTGCTTTTTAAGTTTGCTATATTATAAGAGAGAACATTTATATTTTCATTGGGGTTTTTTGAGTTTATACGAAGGCTACTAATATTTGTATTTTGTGCTTTGGATTTGCTGATAATATAGTGTGTTTAAGATGAAGGAAAGCCTGATTCTCTAACGATTTATCGCTGCTTAAATCATTGTCGACAGGGATATTCGAGCCCGAAAGCTTACGAATGTTTCTGAAAACCTCCCTCACTGCAATTTATGATGAGAACTCCTGAAGTTAGGGGTGAAAAACTCTTCTCGACTCCTCTGAAGATCAAATTTTTTCACTTACACTCATCGATAAATCTTTGGAATTCAGCCCGATTCACTCTTCAGCGCTTTGTTTTCTTCAGCTAACTCATTTACCCCTTCCGCTAAGTACTCCAACTTCGTCGTAACCACAGAAAAATCACTTTTTGTGGCAATGTCCTGCAGCTTTTCGTCCAATAAGCTATGCATTAGTCGCATAAGTTCAGTAACATCCTAACTACCAACTGATTTTTTTAGTACAACTGGGTTGGATTCAGGTGAAATTTCGAGCAGCAACCCTGTGCTCTTGGGTGCCAGCAGGTGGGCAATAAGCTTCCGTGAGACACACTTCAACACACTTTTTTTATTTTACAAGTGCGAAACGCATGTATTTTTATTTCGTGAATTCCTTTTTTTCTTTAAGTTTTAACTTTAAAATAAAGTTTTCATTTAGAAACAACTGCTCATCTGAAGACGAAATCTAACTGTTATTATCAGGGATTGAAATTGGTCAGCTATTCGGCCGGAGCGCTATTTGCAAAATTTTTCATGTGTACGAATTTTAGAAGGTAGCTAGTGAGTGATATTGCGACAACAATAAAGCATTGAAACTCTTGAAAATTCTGGCTAGCGACAATGGGAAAACCAAAAAAATCCTTGGCTTTTGCAAATAATGAGGTAACTAGTGCAGCTGTTACCTGCCCCAAATATATTGTATAAAAAGAGGTAGCATCTGAAGTCTTCAATCCATCAGTAAACATAAGTTCCACCCATTGTTTTCGCAAATGTGTCTTTATAAACCGGACTGGAAGTGCTTTGTTTGGATAAACCAATTAAAGCACCTTCGAATAATACAGGACCAATAAGCCAAGGCGGAAAAGTTTCAATAACTCTTTTCCTTCGTTAAAGAGCAATGAACTTTTCCTTTGCGTACTTAAGCGATCTTTAGATGGCTGATAATATCCTCATCTGTGTTTTGCGTGCGATAACATTTTTGAATATATTTTCGAGGATGTTATTTGTGGCTTCGAGATTGGGGAAGTCGGAAATTCATGATACGGCGCTGAGAGTTTGCGGACTACAGATTTAGTACAATATCCATAGATTGGTAAAGCGTAGTAATTTTTCGATAGCAGTAGTGCTCTGCTAGTTGCTAAGGAGCTTCTTATGTATTCACAATGCGACTTGAAATAATACTTAGGGTCTACGGTTAATCCTAGAATAGTTAAGTTATCCTTAGATTGTAGTTGTAGATATATGTAGTTGCCAAAATTTAACGTTATGTTGCACTGGGCTCATTTTGGGCATATGTATACAAGTTGGTGTATACAGGTTTATGTAACAGATTGGTTTTTGAAACATATATGTAACAGATTTTGGTGAAACGCCTGAAGTTAAAGACCATATTAATATATCATTCAGAATATTGAGGAAGGTGTTTTGTACAGAAGAGGTGTTATTAGCTTTTGAATACGTAATGACGTCGTTAGCGTATATATGCGAAAGATGTGTACTTAGTTCATCGAAGACTATACTAAAATGTAAAGCAGATAAATGGTGACAGTGGCCGTAAGATTCCTGTTAGTAAGAAATGATTTCATGAAATAAAATATTTAATTTATATTTCAAATATTGTTTTTATTAAATAGGGCGTTAGTTGCGAGGTTGCCGAAACATAACAAGACGTTAAATGTACCATGCGATATTTTCTAAGCAAAATGTCGCGGACTGATAAAGTTACTTCCTTCGGCGTACTATGTTAGTCGAATACCCATAATCTTTTCTAAGGTCTATATGCCACCAAGTGCTATGTGTTGAAAAGTGTGCTGCACTGCCATTATTAATAGCGATCGCTGATATTGTAGTTTCAGTTGCGATTCTCTTAAAGGCAATCCTCTTTTGATTAGTGTTGCGACACCTTGTTTGTCCGCAGTTACTATAAGTATATATTATGTTTGTCGGATTATGGAATATGCTAATATAGCGGTTTGGATGAAATGCATTAACATTGTACGCTAAATGGGTTTCATTCAGTAGTATTATTGAAAGTGCAAGAGACTGGATCAAGAGTTAAAGCCCATGAATATTTGTGTTTGAGTATTTTTGTTTATGTTTATGTAAGAGAATTATTGTAGAGCTATTCAAACGAATAGGCTGATTACCTTTCAGAGAACTTGATCAAGCAGCGAGAGAGCGTGATTGATCATGTTTGTTAGAGTGGGGTCAAGCGAGTAAGGCTGTAGTTTTTGCAAGCTGCTTTGCCTCAAGTAACTGGCAATTTCTGCAACGCATGGCGTTAAATATGTATTGTCTGATGTTTGCTTTACGCCAGCCAATATCAATTTGTGAAGGTAAAATTGAACAAATCACAGGTTAGAAACGCGACACCATTTGGTGAGATTGATTGTTTTTAGTTGTTTTTTTCTGAAATTTGTAAGCGCCAACTACGCCTTGCGGACTTAGTTTACTCACGATTTCAGCTTCGCTAATATTGTTTAAGAATGGGATAAATACGGAAAAGTTCAGATTTTCATGATATTGATTTAAAGTTCAGTTTTTTTTATTGTTTACCAATGACCAGATTTCGCCGTAATGAAGCTCACTGACTGTTTAGTTTCATAGCTCATGGCGCATGGGGCTTTGTGTTCTAAAATATTTGGGATTGTTGAGCTTTCTCTGGGTTGTGGGTAGACTTAGAAAATCAAAAATCTTATTTAATCGCTTGTTTGTTAATTTCGCTTGTGACTTGTTCCCTTTTCCTTTTTTATTTGGGAACTATCGGCAAGCGGAGCAAACCGATTAGACCAAAGATAGGTGCTACCGGGAGCCATGTTAACACAATTATTAGAAACAATTGGCTAAGAAGTTTTATTTGTAGCAGTTGGGTAAGTGAAAGAGTAAAGATTTGATACAAACACTTCTTCTTCTTCTTCATTGGCGTGATAACCGCTTACGCGATTTTGGACGAGTTTAACAAAGCGCGCCAGTATTTTCTTTCTCGTACTAACCGGCTCCAGTTGGACACAACAAGTGAAGCAAAGTCTTGCTCCACCTAATCTTTCCAGCGCAGAAGAGGCCTTCCTTTTCCTCTGCTACCACCAGCTCAGAGCCGGAGCATTTGTATCCATTCGGACGACATGACCCAGCCAGCGTAGCCGGTGTCTATGTCATCGTTTCATCGCCTGCGATATTCGCCGTTGCAAACGTGCAAAGGTCCAAAAATCTTGCGCAGAATCTTTCTCTCAAACACTCCAAGCGTCGCTTCATCTGATGTTGCCATCGTTTACGCTTCTGCGCCATACGTTAGGTCAGGCATGATGAGAGCCTTGTAGAGTGTTAGTTTTGTTCGTCGAGAGAGGACTTTACTACTCAGTTGCCTAAGTAGCACCTCATGGCAATAGAGATTCTACGTTGGATTTCCAGGCTGACATTGTTATGGGTGTTAATGGTGGTTCCTAAAAATCCGAAGTCTTTGCAACTCGTACGATCCTCTTCAACATCAGATTAAAGGAGTCACTCGACAGCGAGTCACCCTGTCGGAAACCTCGTCTGGTATCAAACGGTACGGGGAGGTCCTTCCCAATTCTGACGGCCCTGCTCGTATTGAACAACGTCATCTTACATTGCCGTATTAGTTTTGCGGGGATACCAAATTCAGACATCGCGGCACACAGGTAACTCTTTTCGTACTGTCGAATGCCGCTTTGAAATCGACGAAAAGATGGCGTGTGTCGATTCGCCTTTCATGGGTCTTTTCCAAGATTTGGCGTATTGATCCAAACACAATAATGTTAAAAACAACAGAAAAGGAACAACACCGAAAGCACACGTGAAGAAGATAGCCGCTCACTATGAGTGATAGTCGGAGAATGATAGAAGATGCGTTCCATTTGAATTCAACCGGGCTATTCGGGACATGTTCTTCGATTTCGATGTAACTCAAATATGTTGCTCTCTGGTCAAAATAATGAGGCACGTATTTGTTTGTTCGCCCGAAAAAAACGTATGAGACACGTATTTTTTTGTTCGCCCGAAAAAAAATGTTTTCAAGATTTATCGGCAATATTGTTTTTCGGCTCAAAATCGATTTTTTTAAATTACCGATTGAACCGATTTTAATGACTCTGGGTTCAAAATGATCATCATTACTTACACGAGTGACTTCAAGTAGAAACAATTGCAAAAAAGTAGTTAACAAATTTTTATTTTTCCAAAAAACAAAAAGTGCGAAACAAGTTTTTTACTCAGAAATTCATTACTCAAAAACAACTCATTTTAGCTACTGGGCATTCAGCTCAATTGAAGTTTGAGGTGTCCTCTTGATTTAGAAAAAGTTAAAAAAAACAAAATACACATTTGGAAATAATGAATTTCGAAAAAATTTCGTTTTTTTTTTTTGCAAAATAAAAAACTTTAAACTACTTTTTTGCAATTGTTTCTACATGAAGTCGCTCGTGCAAGTAATGGCGATCATTTTGAACCAAGAATCATTAAAATCGGTTCATTTTTGACTAAGTTATGGGCATTTAAAAAAAAAAAAACACCAGTCTAACGGTTAGACGCGATAGAAGTGAAACCTTCCGTAAAACAAACTGAGAGAGAATAAGACGAAAGCAGCATTAGGAGCAAGATAATTATAGGTTCATTATAATATTGCTATAAAGTTCATATTTTATTTTCTTCATTTTATTATTATTCATCCTCAATGTTTTCAATTTCAACAAATGATACGAGTGGCTTATGATAGCTAAAATATGATACAAATGCTTTGGTTTCGATGTTGTCAACATGTCTTTGAAATACCGCGTCAATGGTTGTTTTTGATCGTGTTGTCGATTCAGTGCGATTCTTACACATTTCTAAATTGAATGTTGTATTGAGAACGTCAATTAAAGGAACCGCTATGTCCAATGCAAAATTTACGTTAAAATCGCCACTTAAAATCATTGGAACTTTATTGTAATCTTTTCTAAGTATCCGCGATACTTCTGGTGTATACTTTATTAAATTTTCGTGAATGAATTCCGTGATGCTATTTATTGATTTTTTTTCTGTCGATATTCACGACACTTTTCTGCATTATTTTTCGGCATAATTGCGGTAAATATTTAAAAATGAATAAATAAAAATACACACGCAGTTGCTATTATGAGCGTCCCCAGCAAAACCTGCGTGACCGAAACTCTAACACAATTACATTTTTTTGAATGTTACAAACACATATGCACGCAGGTTTTGCTGGGGCGTGACCGAAACTCTAACACAATTACACATATGCACTCGTATTTGTTTGAAAATCGACTTTTTTTTTGGTTCTCCGTCACCTTTGGAAAATGTGTAAACAGTAAGCAAACTTTATTCATATATTTTTCCTCATTTTTGCATCAGTAAAATTAAACAAACGCCGTAGCCGAATGGGTTGGTGCGTGACTACTATTCAGAATTCACAGAGAGAACGTCAGTTCGAATCTCGGTGAAAACACCAAAATTAAGGAAAACT
Source organism: Anastrepha obliqua (assembly GCF_027943255.1). Taxonomy (NCBI): domain Eukaryota; kingdom Metazoa; phylum Arthropoda; class Insecta; order Diptera; family Tephritidae; genus Anastrepha; species Anastrepha obliqua. The sequence continues at coordinate 5,618,896 of NW_026562179.1, read as the reverse complement.
ATTTTTCTAATAGCGCTCACCCCTCAGCAGGCAATGGCAAAACACCGAGTGTATTTCTGCCATGAAAAAAAGCTCCTCATAAACATATCATAAAATAAAATAAAATAACTGTATAAAAAAAAATTTTTTCTTGTGATTCGAATCAAGGATTTTGGATCGGAAGCTCACATTGCTAGCCGCTCGGCTATCGCGCCATGCTGTCGGCGCTGGCCTAAAAGTTATTTAGTTCGTCGCTACGTGTATATATAATATTCGTAGCCAAGAGTGTCGCTTTTTTCGTTTCACTTTTTCTCAAATCACTCCCAACGATTCTAAAGAAGTTTTCACTTCAAAAAATTGTTTTTATATAATTACAAAAAATCGATTTTGGGCCGAAAAACAAAATTGCCGATAAATCTTGAAAAAAATTTTTTCGGGCGAACAAAAAAATACGTGTCTCATTATTTTGACCAGAGAGCAACATATTTGAGTTACATCGAAATCGAAGAACATGACCCGAATAGCCCGGTTGAATTGAAATGGAAAGCATCAGTAATATTAATTTTAAATAAGGGGACGTGGGTCCTCCCACACAAACCGGTTTTTTAACATTATATTTTTTGAGAACCATTCGCGACTGAATACTGAAATTTGGTACGAGGTCATAAAATGTTAATACCTTAACAATTCCGAAAAGTTGTTAAAGGAAACGTGGCAGTCCCCATATAAACCAATTCTTTATTATTGTATAGTTTCGAAAACATTTATGTGAGAGTAGTGGGAATTAGGACAAATGAATAATATTATAAAGGGTTTTCAAATCAGAGGTGTTATTTTGATATTCAAAGAAATATGTTATTTTTTAATATAAATGATCGGATGCTTATTTTATTATAAAGAGGAAGGTATGCCGTTAATAGTGGAAAATAACAACCACGCTTACAGGACAATATACTTTTCATGAAATTTTCCATAACCAAAATGCAAAGTGGCTGTCATATGTCCTCGATAGCGTCACGAAATCCATCTTTGAAGTCATGAATCGACCCTGGGCTGTTGGCGTAGATCTTCTTTTTTGTTAAATCACAAGATCTCGGTGGCCAATTGTGATCACCTCTTCGAGAGCTAACACGGTCCAGAAATTTTTCCCGTAAAAAAGATCAATTGTTTCGTTGCTTGTGTGGCACGTAGCGCCGTCTTGTTAAAAATAAATGTTGTCCAGATCAATACCATCCAATTCCGGCCATAAAAAATCGTTAATCATCTCTCGATAGCGCAATCCATTTACCAATACCACCTGTTATTGGAAAACCCTATATATCAGTACCTTAATAATTATGAAAAGTGGGCGGCATTGATGAAAAAAGCGTGGAACCTCCCGTACCAACCAATTTTTAAATATCTTATATTGCCGAAAAGTGATCGGGAATCGGTAAAGGAAGCACAACACACAAACGTGCATGAAACACGTTTCCTTCGAAAGGCAAATGAAAATCTCCGAGTCTAAATCTGCCTTGAAAAAACCTTAAACCTGCTCCTCATAAAAAACATTTCCCGTTCGGAATCGGTTTAAAACTGAAGATCCCTTCATTTGTGGAGCAATAAAAACGCATACCACAAGTAGGAGGAGGAGCTTGGCCAATAAGCGCCGATTATTCTTAGTTCTGCCATAAGTTCTGTTACAAGTTAAGTCCGTTATAGACTTGCTGATCTTGCTGAAATATTGCTCTTGCTCTCTATTGAAGAGCAATAGTGCTTCATCACGCCTTTTAAGATATCCTCCTGGTACACTTTTGCCCCGGTCTTAACCTATTTTTCGCTGAAATGAAGAGAGAGAGCAACATTTTTTGCATCTTTAAAAGAAAGTTTTCATGTGAAGATCATCTCTAATTAGTCTTGACATGGATCTAGTCGATACATTCATTTCCTTAGACATAAATTTCTGCTTTCTACGGGGATTTCTGCGAATTCTTTCTCGGACGGATTTTATGGCTGAACTGGTTCGAACCACGCGAGGACGACCACTTCTGTTTCTATGTATCTGTCTCTTCAGACGTTTGCGGAAGACGTTTGATCGTGCGATAAACAAACATTCTCGAAATATTAAGTTTTTTCAGCAATTCGTAAATTTCCCTTGTACTTTTACCACTCCTATGTAATGCAATCTTTTTTACAATAGCTACATTTTGCAAATTTTTTGTCGCTTGTTTTTTAAAGAAATTCAACCCTTTAGAAAAAAATTAATTCCAACAATATTTCAGTTTTGTATTATCGTTTTAGGTTCTCAAGCTCTTAAAAATAAGCTCAAAAAGTTGAAAAGTTAAAATTTAAATGCAATTATCAAGCATAAATTTGTTTCTTTTTTTACAATAAATTAAAATAAAAATCACAATTATTGAGTAAAAAGATAACATTTCAGTTTTTATAACAAAAAAAAAGCTAACAAATTCACAGCATAAACAAAACTATGTTTGTAAAATATCACGTATTAAAGAGATCACAATTCAATTATCTTTGCTTTTAGGGCAAGGTATAAAATATTTACATATTTTTACTTTTGGCATTTTCTTTCTTATATCAAATATCTTAAATATCTTCGTGCAGTATTTAACCAATACTGTGAAAAATTAAAATATAAAGTAGTATTAAAAATTCAGCTACACAAAAGTAAAAAATATTTTTAAGCATATAAGTATTACGAAGTATTTACAGAGTAAATTTGATAATATATGTATACTAGCGGACCCTCTGCCTGCTTCGCTAGGCATATCAAAATTAAGAATGAATAATGAACACTCGATTTAAATTCACTCTATGTGTATTTATTCTTTTTTTACAATATAAAATTAATGTTAATTTTAAACTTAAACTAACGCAAAGCCTTTTCGTAAACTACATTTTTTGTTTTGCCCTGAGTTGTGGTATAAATAAACAGAACTGATGGTTTTCCTACACGTGAACATGATACATATAATTGTCCGTGGGAGAATCATGGATATTCTAAGTCAATTCCGCATAATTCCAGCGATTGTCCTTGTGCTTTGTTTATTGTGTTTGTTTTAATCTATCTTGCTCATTGCGTTGGATACGTTCTTCAGGTGAATGGCCTGAACGTGATCTGGCCATACGTTCCCTTTGATTTTGGTTTTTAATTTCTCGCTCTTCTTGTGATTGATTTTGCCTTTCATTTGATCTATTTTGCGTTCTACGCGACCGACGACCAATATCATTTATTCGCGGGCGCGGCATTTCTAAAATAAAGCGATGAAAATATAAGTAATATAATTTTCTTTTTGTATTTTTGAAATTAAATTTATAATTCTTTTGGCCGCATAAGTTGATTTCAAATAAGTTAAAACAAAATAATTGAAGAGTAATGAATTTAATCAAAAAAACATGAAAAACACACAATGTGCATTACAATCGCTAACAACAACAACGAAACCACCGTTTTTTTATTTTCACTGATTATTAAAATTTTACGCACAATATATTTTATTTTTATAAATTTTTTCCCAAAAAAAAAACAAACAATGAAAAACGCACTTTAAAATTGTTGACCACTCATCAAATGGTTTTGATACAGCTGATTATGTTGACCTCAGTATATCCAGTAAACAAACTGTGGTGAAAGTCCTTTATAAGGACCAAGTTTATAGTGGTGAAGTTTTAGGTACAACACAATTTTCTGTACGCAAAGTTGCTCTTTGGCAAAAATAAAGTAATCTTTAGAAATCATAAAAAAAAGTTGCAAATTTTAGAGAAATTTCTTAAAGAAAAACTAATACATGCATTTACTTGAATAAGTAAACACCAAAAGTATACTAAAATGACTATTTAATGCGTTGTTTGATACAAATTTATATTATTGCTCAAAACCCTCTGCGCGCTGTCGCTGTCTTTTTGTTTCTGTATCGCATCGCGGTGAATTCACGTTTTTCAGAAAGTTGGCAACAGAAGAAAATTGAAGAAAGTACATATTTTGCTCATATTTGCTATTTTAGTTGTTAAATGAAAATGTGTTTCAGGTATTTTTTAATGTTGCAACTATTCTTTGGCTTTGAAACTGCTTACACTCACAAAATAATCCACCTCTTTTAAACACACATACAAATATAATTATTTATTTTGGTTTTTCCACTCATCAAAGCAGAACATAAGGTTGCATTATTTAATTATTACCTAATACAAACTTGTTCTCTTTTAACAATGATAATATTACTATGTGAAATCAAGTAAATATGCATTTTTTGTATTATATCCTGAGCATTTGTCTTCAGCGCTATACCAATGCTCGAACACTTGGAGCATGAAATTTACAGAAGTATTGTAACAGAAATCCCTGAGAGCGCTATTTTAGTTATTCCTGCTTTTAGGCATTTATCTCGTAAACGTACGTTTGCCCATATAAAATTGTCTACCTAAATGCATGAAAAAAGTGTTAGCATAACTTTTTCGAGTATATATACATACAGGAGGATTTATTTTTTACATTTTGCTCGTCGGCTTTCGCGTTTTCTTTTCTCGGTTTGAGACTTTCACCACAAAAAAATTACGCAAACCCGTGAACAAAGTTATACTAATAGAAACCTGATCTTAATACTCGAGCTACCATCAAATTAACACATTTTATTTTTTAAAAGAACATTTATGGCGACTGTCGATCCATATTGATGGATTTCAAAAAATGTATGGATTCAACCGCTGAATAATTTCGTATATTTTAAATCCATCTAAACTTTTACATTTGCGCATTTATATATATGTATTTAACATTTAATTTAAGTAAACGTTTCAACATTTGTCCAAAAACTTTGAACTTCGAAAAATACAGGCTTATGGTTTTAATGGAATCAAATATATTTAACGAATTTTTATTTTATCTAAATCATAAAACGTTCAAATGAAGCTCAAAATATTTTTCCAGTTTAAACAAAAGCAATGTGCTTTGATGCCGTGTCACGCATGCATAAAAGGGAAACAAAAGAGAGGACAACTATTGCGTTACGAATAATACAGTCCCATACGTCACTCGACATCGAAATAATGTTATTCATGTCAGTGTATATTCTATTCATTTGCGTGTATTCTCATTCCGTATACGTAATGTCCGTATAAGGGAAACACGCAAATATTGCATTTTTCACACTTACACAACGCACGCATACTTTTACCGATTTCTTTAAAACTTCACATAAACCATCTATGCACCAATACCAATGATCTGTGAAAGTTTGATTGAAATCGGTGAATGCGTTTATGCGTGAATCGGCGACTAACGAACACAAAAAAACGTCTCCATTTTTATATTATACTAGCGTACCCTCGCCCGCTTCGCTAGACGATAAATTCAATGATTTGCTGAAAGAGAATAAAATTAATACGAAACAAAGCAAATTCTTTGATACAATTTCATTCGAACTTTATTGTAACAATTTTTGGTAGACAACGTTTTTGGTTTTTTCATCTTTCGCGTGAATAATGACGATGGTTTGCCAACTCGTGAGCAAGCTACATACAATTGTCCATGAGAAAAAATTGGGTATTCTAAATTAATACCGCACATTTGTAGAGACTGTCCTTGCGCCTTATTAATTCTCATAGCGGAGGCCAGGCGAATAGGGAACTGCAAACGTTTGAAATCGAATGGTAAATCCGCCGGAATCAGTCGAATTCAGGGTATCAAAATGTCTTCTCCTTTGTACTTCCCTTTCAAAATTGTTGCTTCGGTAACGTTACCCATTAGCTTCTTCAAAGCGAGTCTGGTACCGTTGCAAAGTCGGGGCACATTACTATTGCGCAGCATAATAATCGGTGCTCCAATTTTTAATCATAAATTATGAGGTGGTAAGCCTGGCAAATCGAGTGAGTTTAAGAATTCAGTTGGATAATTTACGACCTCATCTTGATCACTAATAGTGTCCATTGACTTATACGCAACTATGTCACCAGGTATTTGATCTAAAATAGCTGAATTTATATCATTGACGTCCTTATTTTTCCCAGCTAAAATTGCTCTTTCGCTGAGTCAATCATGGTTTTTGTAATGTTGAACTATGTTTGGAAATATACTCTGTATCAATGCCTCTTTAGACTGTGCAAAAGTGCAGAAATTGTTAGACAATGTTATCATTCCTGTTGTTTTTGAAAAAAGGTTTATTTTTTTTGGTTAAAAAGTGTTTTTTGAAGTTTTGAAAAACACTTCGCTCTAACAAATTTCTTCTCAGTTAATTGCTGAAAATTAAATATTTTGAAAAAACTATTTTTTTTTTAATTTAACGTTTTTGAGAAAATTTTGTTCTTGAAAAAATTTCATACTTTTGTAAAAGTTTAAATTGATTTGTTAAAAAAGATTTTTTTCCGCTTTGAAAAACACCCCCTCGAAAAAATGTATTCTCTATTAATAGTGGAATATGAAATGCTTTGAAAACACCATTTTTTTTTTAATTTTGTTTGGTTTTCGGAAAATTTTGTTTTGAAAAAATTTCATACCCTTGAAAAAGTTTTATTTTATTTTATTTGTTTAAAATTTTTCAAATTTTTTTTTTGTAATTTTAGAAAAACACCCTTTGAAAAAATGTTTTCTATGTGTCATAGTGGTATTCCATTAACTTTTAGGATTATAGTCAAATACTTACAAATATCTACGCTTTCACAAATAGCAACAATAAACAAATTTCCTCAAAACCAAAAATTTTACTTTTTTTCTAAAAAAATTCTAAACAAACAACGTAATAAATTTAGAATTTTGTGTTCACGAAAAAACAGTATTGTTTTTATTGTATTAACTGAAAACTAAAATGTTGCAAAAAATCAAAACAAAACTAAATTATTTTTTTGTGTTCATTTGGTCCATATGTTCCATAAAAATTTGATATGGTAAATAATATGCAGGGTCTGATACACGCAAATTTCCATTGACCATTATAGTGACAAAATTATCGATCACCAATTCCAACAGGATTTCAAAATCAGAGTTTGAATGAGTTGTTGTGTGGTATACTTCTGAAAAAATGAGAAATAAACAAAATAAATCTAAAAATTCGAATTCTAACTTTATCTTGTGTATGTTCTTATTACCTTTTAATTTTTCCAATGAAGCACCATTCATTTTAAATTTTCCAAGAATTTTTTTATCATTTCGCGTTTCTTTCCTTTTTCATTCGATTCCAACATTTGTTCATAGCCGAAAACATCGTTTGCAAACGCATTCATTTCCATATAGAATTGGTCAAAGAAAGCATTGCTCAATTGAATTGAAACATTATTTTCATAAATACTTAAGACCTTAACTAATGCACCTTGATGCATACCTAACGCAGATATTCATCGCGACCTTGACATCGATACTATTGATGAAACAATACAAAGCGCTAGCAGAAGACACATAAATAGACTATTAACGCATACAAATCCTATGATGAGAAGACTACCAAATAAAGAAAAATCTACCCAAAGTCGGCTTAACCGTCAAACACCAACAGATCTTGCAAAATCCTTGTAAGCAATTGTCAACTAATCGTATATGTCATTGTTTGTTAACCACTTGTTTTTAAATAATATGTATATATTTCTTCTAAATGAGCTTGGGGGCATTGGCCCTTCAATATCACTCTCATTCCATCTTTTTGTAAATCAAATTACTTATTGTATTGTATTGTATTTTATGGAAGAAATTAAAAAAAAAAAAAATTTTCATTCGAATCATTTGAAATTTCTGTATACAATAACGAAAAACTCAAAAAAAGTTGTACACATAAAATGAATGTCGATTCGAAACTTACTTTAATCTAAGAATCGAGCAAGTTTTGTTTTGTACAATATTTTGATTTTTTCTTTTTTTTATATGAAGAAAATATTTAAAAGAAATTTTTTTTTGCTAAAAACCTTCCCCTAGTGGATCCCTATAATATGAAAAAAGAACGAATAAAATTGGCCTCGTATCGGCCCAAAAAAATGCGTACAAACGAACATCATTTCATTTTTATATATATAGATATAAGATGTACAAGTCACCCACTGTGATAGCCTCTAACTTTATTCATTAAAAGGGAGTACAAGGCGCAATCTACAAATGGTAGGAAGTGGGGCCTACATCGAAAATAAAAATATACGAAATCAGTGCGAAAAATATTTAATAGATTATATATACTCGTATGCCTCAACGGTGTGTTACACTCAAAAATTTTATATTTTGAAATTAAGATTCCTTACCTTCCTATTAAAATAGTCTATCAAAAAATGAGTTTTAATTCTTATTAAGAAATACTTTATAATTTTTGTATTACAATCAAAAATATGGCTCTACCTTAATCATATAAACCTCAAATAAAATTTAGGACCACTGCCGATGATCTTAGCACTTATTTGTTACTCAGCTTTCATGCAAGGTACTATCTAACTCCTTGGTGGGGAAATTACTAAATCGTACCCAATTTCTCATTTTCTACATACCAAATTATATCACTTATAACACTCACCTAGTCATTCCTCCCAATAAAGGAAATGCATACAAAATTGCCCCCAATGGGCAGTTCACGATAAAGAACTCGTTTACCATTTTCCATCTGAAAACACGTAAAAAACAAATGAGGTGCTATTTTTAACAGTATACTTCGCGGAGGATGGTTCCATATGTAGAAGTTCACGCAAGTGGGGTAACGTTACTGATCGCCATTCACTTGGGACGATTCTTCTACATATAGTTCAAGCAGCTCACAACTTCCGGGATTAGCTCAAGTATGCCTGGGTAGCTTCCGAACACCCGTACGGGAGTAAGCCAACGTGAAAAGGCGAAGCATCCCAGGATTGCTGGTTGTGCGTTGTACGTAAAAAACAAAAAATGGAACGAATTAAATGATAAAAATGGTATAACTCGACCTGAAAAAATTCAATTGCTTAAATAAATATCTCCGCAATAATTACATTCTAAGTGTTGAGAATAGTATTAAATCTAGTTTTTATTCTTTTCGGCACTTCATTATATCTAAGAAATCTTGTGGTAGTGTTCCATCAGGTATTTGTTTTGGTAGTAAATCAGCTAACACGCCATTAAAAGTAGTCAACATTCTTTCACAGATTCAACAGATTCTTATCTTTCAATCAATCTCCAACTCAGAATTTTAGACATCTATGTTAAGTCTTTCAGATGATGATGTCGAACACAAAATTTTAATTTTAAAATCTTCTTCACAAACTGATATCAATGAGTTTTCTATTATATAATTTTACTAAAGAAATGTCCGGCAGTTATTTCGCCCTCAAAAATAATCTTTAATACGTTAAAAGTGGCAATAAGAATGGGGTAAGTAATTATCGCCCAATTTCCCAGCTCTCGACAATTTGTAATCTTTTTGCAACCTGCGTCAAAGAAAATATTTACTTTGCCACTAAAAGCCTAATTTCGTGCAATCATCAATGGATTCGTCAGTGGACAGTGTTTAATCTCGCCGTTTTTAGTGAATACTGCATTAAAGCCTTCTCAGCAGGGCAGCAAGTCGACTGCATTTACATGGATTTTTCCAAAATTTTCAACAGAGTCTGTCACAACATTTTATTATATCAATTATATTCGCTTGGGTTTCACTAAGTTTTCCTGCAATAGTTGAAATCCTATTTATGCGGAAGGAGTTGTGTGGTCACAATTGATGGTATATCCTTTGAAACTTTTCGTTACCTGCTCTGGAGTACCTCAGGGAAGTGTTTCAGGTCCGCCACTCTTTGTGCTCTTTATCAACGATATTAGCAATTGCTTCAAATTTGCTAATATCCTGTTATAGGTTAACGAGTTAAACATATTTTCAGTTTGCTTCAATTGCTTCAAATTTGCTAATATCCTGTTATAGGTTAACGAGTTAAACATATTTTCAGTTACAAATAACACAACTCATGTATGAAGGCTTCAAGCAGATATAGACAAATTAGTTAGATGGTGTCAAAAATTAAAACTTTCTTTGAATATCAAAAAATGTTATTATGCCAGTTTTCCCAAACTCACTATTGTCTTTCATACTACTATTGTACTTCAATCTGTTAAAGAATCTAAATATTTCGAAATTGAAAATTATTGCCTATTTCTGCTCCAAAGTAATAAATTCCCTCACCTCCCAGAATTCTTCGTAACGCTCATTCTTTCTATTTAAATAAGTTCAATACAAACTCTGCTCGTAATGCTCCTAATGAGCGTCCTCTTTGTGATTTTAATGAGATCTTTACCTCTTATTTCTCAGTTTCAAAGAGTTTTCTGTACTGTTAAACTCTATCTTTAGTTTAGTTAAATGTAACTTTGTAATTAAATTATGTATGTGTATATTTTTCTTTAGTTTTACTAGACCGTTTGAGATCATAAATAAATAAAATCTTCCGACATGGTTACGGCCAAACGCGGCTTGCAGTTCTTAGCATTTTATATTGATACAGTGCACTCGCGGTAACTCGAATAGCCGCTAAGTCGAACGACGTGCTAACTCGAACACATTTTTTCCCCTATTGACTAGTTTGTAACTCGAACAATATTAAAGCGCTATAACTCGAACAAAAAAGCAAATTTATTTGTACACAAATTCTTTTCAAACATGTACATTTTGTACATACATACATGTGTAATAGTATATGTATATAAATTATATGTATACTAGTGTATTGTCCATATGAATATTTCGGCGTTAATATCCCGTTAGTTTTCTGGGAACAACATCTTGCATTGACCAAATTGCTTTAAATTTGTCATTTGTAGTGTATCAGTGCATGTGAGTAATGGATCGTAAAAGGTTGAAGTGTTTAACATTAAGTCCTTAACAAAATTAAACGTGGATGTAGTGTTACTTCTCTAGCGAAGGAATATGGGGTAGCCAAGTCCACCATAAGTCTTATAAAAAAGAAAGACAAGGCAATTTTAAAAGCAGTAAACAACACGTTTTTGGGTCCTGGGAAGAGGAGAACTTTAAAAGCTTCTGAGTTTCCTAAAATGAAAGCCGCTTTATACAAATGGTTTCTGTCCCAAAGAAAAAATAATTACCCAATAAGTGGACTCATCTTGAAAGAACATAACATGAAAAACATAATTTACAAGTCGAATTTACGCTTTATGATGTTAACAAATGGAATGATGGTGCCGAATTTACCGACACAGAAGTAATAATTGAAACTAGTGATTCTGAGTCTGAGTTTAACAACACAACTGAGACATGTGAGCGGATATCATCTGAGGAGGCAGTTAGCTCTATCAATAAGGTAATTCAGTGGGCCACAACTGAACAAGTAAGCCCCGCAAAGGTTAACACTCTTCAATTGCTGCGTGAAAAAGTCATATTCAACATTGCTGCAGGCAAGAAAAGACAAACACACATTACAACTTTCTTTTCGGCCTAACTTTTCTGTTAAAGCTGACTTTTTTTGTGTAACTGACACAAAGACTGCCATATATTTGATGAAAAATATTGAAACTAATTAATTATTTTAAACATATTCATGTTCATATCCATATGTAAATAAATAAATAAATTTAATTGAAAAAAATCGATATCGATGACTGTTTTTTTAACATAGCACACTCAATTGATAAGTCGAACAAATTCGATAAATCGAACAGCGCCTGTTTTAATTAGTTCGAGTTATCGCGAGTGCACTGTATTTGTATTTGTTGGTTTTTGGCTCTAGTTTATTAAACAATGAATAATTTTAACTGATAACGCGAAAAGTGTATATGCAGAAGTACCAATATTATCTATGGTATCAATGGAAACATTGTCATAGATGACTAAATGTGCAACTCTTTTTCTCGTGAGAGCGCTGAAAAATGTGCATTTTTTATAACATTTGCCAATATTGCCACTCCGGTAGAAACATGAGTTGGGTATTTTTTAAACAACAATTGGGAATTTATAGTTTCCACACTACCATTGAGGTTAGTATTTAGTGTGCGGTTATCCAATAGCCTTATATCACTCGTCGTCACCTACATATACTAAAAATAAGCACAATCCGTATGAAATATGTACAAAAATAAGCCAAAAATTTATATTTAAATGAAATTGTTTAAAACTGAAATACAAAAGTAATTTAATAATAATAAAGTAATGAACACGAAAATCATGAGTTATAACTAAATACTATACATGACGTATTGCGATTTTTTAATATAACACAGAAAGTGGGTCACAAAAAAACAATCTCAAACAACGAACAGAATAAGTTAAAGCAGATTACTTTTAATCTTTGTAAAATATCTCAAACCCAATTCCAAATAGGAAAAGGAGCTCGGCCAATCACCCAAAAAAGGGTATACGCGCCAATTATATACATATATATATATATAAAGCGTAGGTAAGGGAATTGAATTTGAGTTTGAGGTATTTTACAAAAATTAAAAGTAATCTGCTTTAACTTATTCTGTTCGTTTTTTGAGAATTTTTTTTTTGTTACCGACTTTCTGTGTTATATTAAAAAATCGCAATATGTCATATTTTTAATTATAACTTATGTTTTTCGCGTTCATTACTTTATTATTATTAAATTGCTTTTGTATTTCAATAAATCAATTTTTAAATAGTTTCATTTACATATAAATTTTTGCTTATTTATGTACATATTTCATACGGATTGTGCTGATTATTAGTATATGTATGTCGGTGTTTACAAGTGATATAAGGCTATTGGACAACCGCACACTAAATACTAACCTCAATAGTGGTGTGGAAACTAAAAATTCCCTATTTTTTTTTAAATACCAAATTCATGTTTCTACCGGTGTGGCAATATTGGCAAATGTTATAAAAAGTGCACATTTTTCAGCGCTCTCACGAGATAAAAGTTTCCCATCTAGTCATCTATGGTGCTGGCATCATGAGCACCATTAGCTGTTTGCTAGCCCAGGGAGTGCAATGCTGCCCAGTTTTGCAACGAGCTCATAGGCGTGCTCTCACGCCCATGGGATGATGAACAGCTGAGAGGCATAACGGCGCCTGCCAGAAGAAAGGCACACAAAATAACTGACGAAAACAGTTCCTTTTTGCTTAATGGAAAATTTTAAAATAAATTCAATTGAACCGTAATAATTTAAATTAAAGTGTGTTATTAGAATTTTCCAAAGCCTCTTATATTCTTTTCCGCTTATAATTTTAACTCGTTTTGTGTAGATATATGAATACATTTAACATATATGTATGTAATTTTGTTGAAAACTGTGTGTTGGCTTGTGCATGTAAATTTGTATATATGTAAACATATCATGGTTGAAAAGCTTGTGTAGGCGAACTGAATTTCAGTTTGAGATATTTTACAACCAAATTTTGTTAACTGTTTTTAAGTTATAAAATATTAAAGGTCATCTGCTTTAACTTTTTCTGTTCGTTGTTTCACAATTTTTCGCTTATTCCCATTTGACCAATGTTATTAACGTTGGTATCGTTATTAATTGCATCTCGTAAATGTATGTATTCGTCACAGCGTAATTTTCTTTGGTTGAATCTAATGTAATTCAATCGTAATTCTATTGTTGAACGTTGAAGTTTATGTATTACCTTGAACGTTGGCATGAAGTTATCGGTTATAATTTTTCCAGCACCAAAAGATGTCATTTGAAAACATGAATTATAGTGGAAATTTTTTCAAGAAAATGTTTGGAATCGGGTGATGTTCCCGATAATAATGTAGCTAATGGTTCGGGCGGATATTGTATGTCTGGTAAACGAACTTTTCCTGCAGCGCAACACATGCCTAGTGTTTCAGTTTTGAATTTCAATGCGTGACAAAATCCGCAAATTTTATCCATACTTCCAATGACAACGTATTTGTGAGATGAATAATCAAGTTGTGGATTATATTGAAATGCTGCACCATTCAAATTTACAGAATTGATATTTATTTGCCGATTTTGAGAACGTGACCTAGTACGATCTCTTTGTTGACTTAATCTATCAGCATGATTTTCCTCACTTTCATTTTGTCTGTGATTTTGCACATTTCTATTGTGACGTGTATTACGTCCGATGTTAGCATGTCTTCTACCTCTTGGCATTTCTTTTACCGAATCAAAGTGGTCTTCTTTATGTCACTCTGAGCTCTTGATTGCTACTTTTCTTGTTTTTAAACTGGAATTAAAATTAACAGTATGTTTTAAAAATATAATTGAACTGTGAGCACGCGTTGAAATGAAAATTACACAGAATAGAAATGGGAAATGATCAGCAAAAATGATATATATTTTTGAAATTTTTCTTCAAAATATCTACGGAAAGTGTGAAAACAATCTCTTTTCTTAAATATCTTAAGTAAAAACATCTAAAAGATTAATTATTTTTCCCGATTTCAGTTGTGTGTATTTTTCAAACCATTTATTCACTGTTTCACTTGTTATCAATCATTTGCAAAATTAATATATATTTTGTAAATTTTTCGTGAAAATATCGTTGGAAAATGTGAAAACAATCTCTTCTCTTAAATATTTCTGACGCACTTTTTTTATCTCTTTGGTAGATGCCTGGAAACTGCTTCACTTGAACACTTTACCAAATAAAACCCTTTCTTGTTAGTTTTAACACTTACTTTCACTATGCACTATTACTGATAACTTTTGGTAATCTTCTAAGAAAACGGCCTTGCTTAAGTACTTTTTTAGCGACGACCTGTTCAGGTTCGTTGAGCTTCGGTTATCCCGAAGTGTGGGTGTAAAGCAGAAGTATTTAAGCAAAGTGTTAAGTTAGTCACAGCAGCATTGTGTTACGATTAATTATTGCAGGCTGTCAGCTACAGTTGTGCCTGCTAATTTGTATGTTTCTATTCTATGCGAATGCAGGCGTGCAGCCACTGCTGTATGAATATATGTATATGTATGTATGTTTGCATTCCATTGAAATATATGTAATGGAATGAAAATTTAGGCATAAGTACTGCTGCGTTAACTTGTACATATGTGAGTAAAATGTACGCTCAATGCAACCGTTTACAATAATAACCACACGCGTAAAAAGATTGCTTCCTCGTGTAAGTTAGCACCACTTAAGTTATACCCACACCCGTAATGCAATTGCAACATCTCAGATGCTGAATAAACAAACGCAACAATGTAAGCAATAAACATCCGCCATGCGCCGATGTAAAGCAATTGTAAAAAATGCTGAGCCTAGCTTTAGCAATAAAAATCAATATCCAAATATACTGACACTTCGATCAGCAAAATTAGCTTTATCAATAAATATAAGTTTAAGTAATAAACATCCGCCATGCGCCGATGTAAAGCAATTGTAAAAAATGCTGAACTAGCTTTACCAATAAAAATCACAATATCCAAATATACTGATACTTCGATCAACAAAATCAATAAGCAATAAACATCCGGCATGCGCCGATGAAATCAATTATCAAAAATGCTGACACAAGTAGAAATAAGCTATATTAAGGACAAATTTAGTATTAAGTTTTGAGTTGTAAATTGGAATCTGAAGAATAAAGGTCTGTCGACCAAGAAAACTTGTGTTTTTTTTACATCGTCCAATCTTTCGGACGATAACTGGCGCCCGAGACAAATAAGCTTGGCAAAGTCTTACAAAAGTTATTGCAGAAAAAAGTGCCACTAAGCTATAAAAGAAAGTGCCACAAAAATTTTTTTTCAAAGAACTACAAATAAAAGTGCCACTAAGCTATAAAAAGAAAGTGCCACAAAGAAAATTCTTCTAAGAACTACAAATAAGTGCCACTAAGCTATAAAAAGAAAGTGCCACAAAGTTTTTCTAAAAACTACAAAAGTGCCACAAAGTTTTTTTAAAAAGCTACGAGGTGGCACTAAGTTATAAGAAGAAAGTGCCACAAATTTTTCTAAAAAGCTACAAAGTGCCACAAAAAAAAAAAATCTTTAAAAAAAAAGCAATCAACATAAAAGAGCCGTGAAAGGGAACGTGGAACTTCCCCGACGCCCCAACGAAAAGCCAGACGAAGCCAGCCCGGACAACAACAACAACTTCATCAGCAAGGAGCAAGCCTAGTGCCCCTCAGTACCTACGGAAAACAGGACCACGCACACTTGCCGGCACCCAAATGCAGCTGAGATTAATGTAAGATTATAATAAATTATATATAACATAATACATTAGATTTAAGAATTTAACTCACATAGATGAGATTATTGTAACAATATAAAATTGGAAAATGTAAATTAAATCGTGTCTAACTTGATAATATTTTTGCTGAAAGAAATTGCAAAAATATTATGATATTTTTTAAAATAGTAAAAAAAAACGGAAAGCGTAGAATAAAATTTAAGCGAGGAATATTGCCACAGCAAATTAAAATTTCTAAATCCTACAATAGTAAAAAAGAAAAAATAATTAAATTTAAAATATTAAATCGCGTAACGTTAATAGAGGAAATTAAATTTCTCAAACGTTCAAACATTTTCCACTTTTGTAAAAATAAAATAAATAATAGAATTATAAAGCAACTACAAGGGTTTACTGAAAACCTGTTGTTAATGTAAAAAAAATTTTTTATCTTTTTTTGAACGAAGTATTAAATAATAAACCATGGCAAACCCAAACAATCTGATTAGGCCACCAGTGCTAGTCGCACCACCTTCACCCCCAAACCCCCAAATTTCCCCAGACTTAGCTACTCTCATTAGGAATATGATTAGGGAAACCATAGAATCCAATGGACCTCATCTTATACAAAATGTCCTTAACAATAACAGCCCCCCCATAATAACAGATCAAACAATAGAGGAACAATTTAGGAACAACATGAATGAAATGGACAAAATTCCTGACGTAGTACGTTCACTACGAGAATTTTCAGGAAATGCCTCCGAATTTAGTTCATGGAAAAAAAGCGTTGAACGTATTTTAAGGATATACGAACCCTCAAAAGGCACTCCGAGATACTTCGGTATCCTAAATGTGATCCGAAACAAAATTATAGGAAAAGCGGATATAGCCCTTGAATCATACAACACACCTTTAGATTGGACAGCAATCTCCCGCTGCTTAACTACCCACTACGCAGACAAACGCGATATAGGTACCCTGGAATACCAGATGACGTGTCTCATTCAAGGAAGAATGACGATTAACAAATTCTACCAGGAAGTTTATAGCCATTTATCCCTGATCCTTAATAAAATAGGATGCATGGAAATAGGAGAAGAGGCAGTCCATCTATTAACAGATAACTACCGTGCTAAAGCCCTTGATACCTTCATCAGAGGACTTTCTGGAGATCTTCCTAGACTCCTAGGCATAAAAGAGCCGAAGAGCCTTCCAGAGGCCCTACACCTTTGCCTCAAACTAGAAAACCAGAGCTTTAGAGCGCAGCATGCATATAATCAGATGCCACAACCAACCCTCAGAAATCAAACTTTTAATTCTTCTATCCCTAGACAACAGCTTCCCACCTCAAGATATGTGCAACCTACAAATTCACAATTAAGATTCTACCCCGAACTAGCCCATATACCTCACCCTCATCCAACCTATAGACAACAAAACCAAAACCAATCAAACCTATACAATAGATACCAACCACAAAATCCCTATTACCAACCACAAAATCGCTATTACCAATCACAAAATCCCTATAACCAACAACAAAACCACCCCCCTCCAAGACCACCTAAACCACCTCAACCTATGGATGTAGACGAAAGTATCAGGACGAAAGCAGTAAACTATACAAACCGTCCCAAACCACACGAACCAGGTAAACGCCCACCAAACGCATCAATGATAAACCACCCCCCCACGAAAGTTCAAAGGAACTTTCATATAAGTTCCGACGAAACCACAAACGACCAAAACTACGAAGACCAAAACTATGACGAATATGATAACGGCCAGCCGACAGACTACAATATGAAAGAGACCCACGACCTGACGGACGTACATTTTTTAGGCTAAACAGCTCTTCGTTACCATACTTCAGATGCAAGACGAAGAGCGGCGACATACTAAACATTCTAGTAGATACAGGATCAAACAGAAATTATATACAGTGCAATTTAGTAAAAAAATATATGGAAAACGAAAAGCCTTTCTTTGCTAACTCAGTCGGAGGAAGAATAAAAATTACCCACCACACCTTTTTAAACCTTTTTAATTTAGAAGATTGCAGACTTAAATTTTTCCTGCTACCCACACTAAAGACATTCCATGCAATATTAGGGAACGACAGCCTAAAAGAACTCTCAGCAGTCATACATACCAAAGAAAATTTCATGCTTATAGCAAATACAAGAAGAATCCATCTCAGACAGTATAAGATACAGGACGTAAATACAATACAAATTCGAGACGAACAAACGACAACGATAGGTAAAGACAAAATAAGACAGATAACGCAAAAACACCGCAATTTATTCTCAGAACCAAACGAAAAATTGACATACACAACAAAAGTAGTAGCAGAAATACGTACTACTTCCGACACACCCATATACTCAAAATCCTACCCATACCCCATCAGCCTTAAACAAGAGGTCGAAGACCAAGTAAAAAAGTTATTGGAAGACGGAATCATACGGAAATCAAGGTCACCCTACAATTCACCTGTGTGGATCGTACCCAAAAAAAACAACGCTTCAGGTGAAAAGAAATTCCGAATGGTTATTGATTACAGAAAATTAAATGCAGTCACAATTGCAGATAGGTACCCGATACCTGAAATAAATGAGGTTCTCTCTCAGCTAGGGAAAAACCGAATATTCTCTGTGATTGACCTAAAAAGCGGTTTCCACCAAATTCCTCTTAAGGAATCTGACGTGGAGAAGACAGCTTTTTCCGTGAACAACGGAAAATACGAGTTCACCAGACTGCCATTTGGTTTGAAAAATGCCCCATCCATTTTCCAAAGGACATTGGACGACATACTAAGAGAACATATTGGACGTATATGCTATGTATATATAGATGATATTATTATATTTAGCAAAAATGAAAAAGAACATTCCGAACACATAGATACAATTTTTGATACTCTTACAAAAGCAAACATGAAAGTTCAAGTCGACAAATGCGAATTCTTTAAAAAACAAGTCGAGTTCTTAGGATTTGTAGTATCCTCCGAGGGAATCTCAACAAACCCATCCAAAGTACAAGCAATAGCCAACTTCCCCTACCCTCAGACGATCAAGGACTTAAGATCCTTCTTAGGTCTATCTGGATATTATAGACGATTTATCAAAGATTATGCTAAGTTAGCAAAGCCGTTAACATCCCTACTTCGAGGCGAAGAAGGAAGAATGTCAAAAAGCAGTTCAAAGAAAATCCAAATAAATTTAGATGAAAAAGCGAAAGCAGCGTTTAATAAAATAAAGACCACCCTAATATCCAAAGATGTAGTACTTCAATATCCTGATTATAGCAAAGAGTTTGACCTGACCACTGATGCCTCAAAATATGCCATAGGCGCGGTCCTAGAACAGAACGGAAAACCGATAACCTTTATATCAAGAACATTGAACAAAGCAGAAGAAAATTATGCAGTAAATGAAAAGGAGATGCTCGCCATAATTTGGGCACTAAATTCCTTTAGAAATTATCTATATGGTACAGCAAAAGTAATTATTCATACAGATCATCAGCCACTCACTTACGCCCTAAGCAATAAAAATAATAATTCTAAATTAAAACGTTGGAAAGCAATTTTGGAAGAGTACAACTATGAAATTAAATACAAACCCGGAAAATCTAACGTAGTTGCCGACACGTTATCAAGACCATTTGAAATAAATTCCCTATCAGTCGCTACACACTCCGACGAAAGCTCATCTCACAATCTAATCCCAGCAGTAGAAGGACCCATAAATGCCTTTAAAAATCAACTTTGGATCTCACTAGGAGACGAAGACAGCTATCAGTTTAAAATTCCATTCCCAACCTACCATAGGCATATAATAATTAAACCAAACTATTCAATAGAAAATCTAACTGCATTACTGAAACGCTACCTAAATCCTTCAGTAATAAATGGCATATTTACCTCCGAAGAAATAATGGGAAAAATTCAAGAAATTTACCCACTTCATTTTTCCAATTATAAAATCCGTTATACCCAAACAAAAGTAGAAGACTTAGTAAACGAAGATACACAAAATGAGGAAATATTAAAGGAACATAAACGAGCCCACAGAAATAGAGACGAAAATAAAAAACAACTTATACAGAGATGCTACTTTCCAAAAATGAGAGCTAAAATAGAAAACATAATTAAACATTGCAAAATTTGCAAAGGAAATAAGTATGAACGTAACCCAAATAAACCACGCATACTGGAAACCCCAATACCTCAGTATCCCGGAGAAATAGTACATATAGACATTTACAATACAGAAAAAAAGCTAGTCCTAACAGCAGTGGATAAATTCTCCAAATACGCTCAAGTCAAAATAATAGAGTCAAAAGCAATAGAAGATATTAGAGAACCCTTACGACAGATACTTTTCGCCTTCGGTGTACCAAAAACAATAGTTATCGACAATGAAAAGTCTTTAAACTCAGCTTCTATACATTTTATGGTAGAAGACCAACTTGGAATTACAATTTTTAAAACCCCCCCATATGCAAGCATAGTTAACGGACAAGTGGAAAGATTTCACTCCACTTTATCTGAAATTATGCGTTGTCTCAAAGCAGAAAGCACACACCGTTCCTTTCAAGAACTATTAGATCGATGTACATACGAATACAACTACTCCATACACTCCACGACAGGAAAAAGACCTCTAGAAGTATTTTTTGGTAGACGTGTTTCAATAAACCCAGAACAATATGAGAATTCACGACAAGAAAATATAGAAATCCTTCGAAAAAAAAACAAGCAAAGGACTTAACCATCCACAACAAAACGAGAGAACCCATAAAAACATACGCCCCAGGAGACATAATATACGTTAGGATAAACAAACGATTAGGATCAAAAATTACAGCAAAATATAAGAAAGAAATAGTAAAAGAGGACAAATCCAGTATAGTGATCACAGAGAAAGGACGAACAGTACACAAAAGCAACATTAGACGATAGTAAACAGGTTTTTCCCTCCTTACAGATTTTGCAATAGAATTAAAATATAAACTTAGGATTATAAGAGAAGAATTTACAAATATAGATTATGCAATTCATTGGGCTAAGGCCGGAATTGTTAATTCATACATTTTATCAAACGAGGAATTAGAAATAATGAAATCGGTATTTATAAGTAATAACCTCACATTAAATAATGCTGAGGAATCTTTAGAATTAGGAGATATAAAGATAGTTACAAATAGTTCTATGATATTTTATATTGTCAGTATACCTCTAACTAATGAAGAAATTTGTAATTCAGTCACAATCAAACCAATTAAAAAGAACAAATATATCAATAAAATCCCATACGAGGATATTATTACTTGTAACAAAAAAATGTTTGCTGTTAAATTAAAATGTAAAGAAAATAATAATTTAAGAATTTGTAATAACAAAAATATAATAGATATTAGTAATACTACCTGTATCCCACAACTCCTTAAGAGCAAACCAGCAAAATGCACGTTAATTAATAATCAACACATTCCCTCAGTAGAAGTCATAACACCAGGTATAATTTTACTTAATCAATACAAAGGTTCAATCGAAATTGACAGTCAGAATATCACCCTTGACGGGTCATACGCAGTACAATACCATAATTCTACAGTTTTCGTAGATAATCAGAAATACTCCTTTAATGAGGTACTTACCAATAAACCATTGCCAGCCATATTACAGTCAAATATTCCCTCAAATATAGAAGAAGAAATACTTAGCTTAGAGATGATGAAAGAACTCCATATCAATAATACAAAAAAGTTAAATTCATTACAGACAGCCCATGTAACAGCCTTAATAACAAATTTTTCGCTAACCATAATTAGCATTATTTTAATAGCAGGAGTAGTCATCAAATTGACCATAGAAACATTTATTAAAACAAAACCAAGAGAGCCATCGAGTTACAAAGTCGACGTCAATGTAACCGACAGCAAACGGGTCGCAACTCAAGAAACGCCTGCAGAGTCCTTAACCGTATGCTATTAGTTTGAACGAACGGGGACGTCCGTTTTTAGCGGCGGAGGAGTTAGCACCACTTAAGTTATACCCACACCCGTAATGCAATTGCAACATCTCAGATGCTGAATAAACAAACGCAACAATGTAAGCAATAAACATCCGCCATGCGCCGATGTAAAGCAATTGTAAAAAATGCTGAGCCTAGCTTTAGCAATAAAAATCAATATCCAAATATACTGACACTTCGATCAGCAAAATTAGCTTTATCAATAAATATAAGTTTAAGTAATAAACATCCGCCATGCGCCGATGTAAAGCAATTGTAAAAAATGCTGAACTAGCTTTACCAATAAAAATCACAATATCCAAATATACTGATACTTCGATCAACAAAATCAATAAGCAATAAACATCCGGCATGCGCCGATGAAATCAATTATCAAAAATGCTGACACAAGTAGAAATAAGCTATATTAAGGACAAATTTAGTATTAAGTTTTGAGTTGTAAATTGGAATCTGAAGAATAAAGGTCTGTCAACCAAGAAAACTTGTGTTTTTTTTACATCGTCCAATCTTTCGGACGATAACTTGTATACTGTGTGTTGACAAAGAAGTAAAGGAGATTTTAACCAAACATAGTTACAAACCTTCTCCACATGTGTCTCTTCAATGTGGCAAAGTTTGGTTAAATCGGTTGAGCCATTCTCCGTAAAGTTCATCACAACGCGAAAACGGCTGAATTTTTATATATATAGATTGTATATTGCAGTCTCAGTAGATTTACCTTGTTGGTAGGTTGAAGTTGGTCCAGTGGGAAATTAATTAATAACACGTTCACATATTAGTAGATGATATACTTGTTTGTGTTTAACTCTCCATTCGTAATTAAAAAGCAAGATTGTTCTTACAAAATTTCTCTCTTTTCTGAGATTCTAAAATGTTCCTAGATAATAACCATACTTTTTAACATACAACCCTGTGTTTTCTGTGTAATAAATAGATCATTACTTTTACGCGAGCATAGAAAAACGTCAAAGTAAAACCTAAATAAAATGGATGCCGGCAAACAAAACAGGTCTGTAAACATAATTCTAATACAATGTTTCTTAGGTATTATTAATTATGCATTCATGTAAGAGAAAAATTGTGTGTCCGTCAACGTGTGCCCTCTTATTACTTATTATAAAATGTAATATGTATGTAATATCCAATTTCGAATGCGTATTGCTGCCATAATTTTTTGAAACCTCAGTAAACGTCGTTTATGGATTTCCTCCAACTGTTTATTGCTAGCAGCCAATTCCGCAATTAAATTAGCTATTCCTTCTTCTTGTATTTTCTTCATATCGTAAGATATAATTAAACAAACCAAAAACACCGAAATATTCCACCTAAATAATTTCTATGAAGAAAAACCTTTCACAACAGTATTGAGAGCTGATTGTCAATTTTGCAGGTAATCTAACAAATGTGAACGGGTAGATGTGGATTTATTGGTAATTAATGCATATGTGAACGTACTTTAAGTTGTTCTCCTTTATGTGCTGATCCAAGATTTTTTCCATTGTTTTGCGAAAAAAATGAGCTGAGGCTAATCGGTCTATACAACTTAGGCAATTGTTCGGGTTTTTTCTCTGCCCTTGGAATAAATACAACCTTTACCTCAGCCCATTTCGTAATCAGGAAAGGGTAAGGACAACGTATTGGATTGCCTGTTGTAGAAGGCAAGGGGATATCCCATCGGTTACAGGAGATTTGTATGTGCTACATGTAGATATAGCCCACTGTACCCGATTTTTATAGAATAGATTATTTGTCAGCTTTAGGTCCTCCCTAGCAGCAGAAGTGGCAAGTTCTAACGACATTGGGGACTCCTGTAAAATATGGCATCCCGGGAAATGAGTGTCCAGTAGAAGTTGACTGGTTTCCTCTGGGTTTTTTGTGTAGTTACCATCTGTCTTTTTCAGGGTGCATATGCCGTTTGAGTAATTCTTCGATAGGGCTTTCTGAAGACGGATAGCATTAATAAGATTTGAAATCGTATCACAGTGATTCGTCCAGGAAGCCCCTTTAGATTTACTCAATTCTTTGTTAAAGTTGATTAGAGTTGTAGAGTATAGATTGGGTATCCATCCCCTGTTTATTTAGCTCTAATCCATAATCCTTCCTACCCCGTACTCATGCTAATTTGATACTTCTGTTGTTTCTGTTCCCACTTTTTATGTTACATTAAAAATTTGCAATATTTCTTGCATGTACTTACTTATACTTATGTATCTCGTTTTCACAACGGTATTACCATTATATTACTTTTGTATTTGAATTTTGAAAAGTTTTGTTTTAAATCCATTTTTTTTTTTTTTGCTTATTTATGTATTTTATAATGATGCTTCTAATTTTTTTTCAAGGGGTATACCGGTAATATAAGGATACTGGGCAACCGCGCACCATAAACTGACCTCAAAAGTGGTGTGAAAACTAAAAATTCATTTTTTTTTTAAATACCCATTCAATCTTTCATTCGGTATGGCATTGCTGACGAATGTTATAAAAATATCACATTTTTCAGCGCACTAACGAGAAAAAGAGTTTCGCATCTAGTCATCTATGTTATTTATCATAGATAATCAAGAATGATAGAAACAAGATTCCGCCCATCAGAGAGTGCGTGACGTCACGTTTGCCAAGTTTTACAGTGTTGCCCACCATTTAAAAAAATAATAATAATAATTAGCGCGTATACCCTTTTTGGGTGTTTGGCCGAGCTCCTCCCCCTATTTGTGGTGTGCGTCTTGATGTTGTTCCACAAATGGAGGGACATACAGTTTCAAGCCGACTCCGAACGGCAGATATTTTGCTAAGGAGCTTTTTCATGGCAGAAATACACTCAACGGTTTGCCATTGCCTGCCGAGGGGCGACCGCTATTAGAAAATGTTTTTCTTAATTTTGGTGTTTCACCGAGATTTGAACCGACGTTCTCTATGTGAATTGCGAATGGTAGTCACGCACGAACCCATTCGGCTACGGCGGCCGCCCACCATTTGCTCTTCACAATAAATTTAGTGCTTTTTTATACCCAAAATGCGAAAATTTTTAAGTTTGGTGTTTGTTTCTTTTTGATTTTAATTTAAAAAAAACTGTATTATTAAACCAAAGAAGGTTAAAAAAGGTCACTCTGAGAAGATTTTAGTGCTAATGAAAATTTGTTGTTTCTTATAAGGTTTGATATTTTGAAAGTGTAAATTTAATTTTTTGCTCCTTTTAAGTTAATACAAGAATATTAAATGTTCTTCTCTCAACTCTTCTTAACATTGAACACCTTTTTACACATTTTACTGAATTTACTGAATGCGAATTAAAACCCTAGAGGTGTAATCGTTTCGTCCGCTCCTCAATCCTTAGTGGGACATGGGGCATCAAGAGGTGTATTCATGGTAAACATAAGCAAAAAAATACCAGAATATACTGAGAAAACCATAACGACACTTTTACACAAAGGGTATCTTATTTTGTTACATAACCGAAATATAGCAAATAAGTCGTTCCCTTAACAAAGAGTTTCTTTTAACAAAACAACTCATAAATCAAATTGGACATATCAATAACACATTTATTGAAAAAAAAACGCACATTTTAAAGACAATTTGTCACGCATACACAGTTCTTTAAGTAATTCAATTAAAATTTGGTATTTTATTTTCTTTAAATGGGCATTTTAGTGCGTTTTTACATCCGAAGCTAGGCAACACTGCAGTAGCGAGAGACATGACTGCTGAAAACAGAAGAGCACCAACAACAACTGCAATCCCGGGCAATGCGACCAGATGTTAAAAAAAGTAAAGCTAAATGAAACTGTGTGAATTATTGAACTAATTTTTAAAAAATTTATAGTTTACAAAATTATAAACATTGCTTTTATCAGAACAGGCTAGAAAAATGCCATGAATAAAGATGTTAAACTCCGAGACTAAATAACAAAAAAAATGCTAAATCAAGTTACGAAAATGGTAATCTGGCCATAACGGTACCACGATAGGCGCTATCTCATTATTATTTTAAGCATGATAGATAACATGGATGACTAGTTGCGAAACTCTTTTTCATAGATAATAAGATGGTAAACTCTTTCATTTGGAGAGAGAGCGCGCCCATGAGGACGTTTCAAAACTTGGCAGCATCCACACATTATGGGATTTTGAACAGCTGATAGCTGAAATGGCAGACTGCCAGAAGAAACGCGCCAAAAATAACTGACGAAAACAATTCGTTTTTGCTTAATGGAAAAATAGCGTGTTGACATGTTTATAATTATTTGTCTTAAAATTAATTCAAAGATCGTTATATCCTTTTCAGCTTCTACTTTTAATTCGTCTTGTGTACATATGCATATGAATACGTTTTACTCGCACATACATGAAATTTTATTGAAAACTGTGTGTTGGTTTATGTATTATAAATTTGTATATAAGTAAATATTCTATGGTTGAAAAGCGTAGGTAAGGGAATTGAATTTGAGTTTAAGATATTTTACAAAGATTAAAGGTAATCTGCTTTAACTTATTCTGTTCGTTATTTTAGAATTTTTTTTTGTTACCCACTTTCTGTGTTATATTAAAAAACTAGCAAACTAGGCCCGCTTCGCTGGGCAAATACACGGTGGATCCACGTTTTGGCATATATTTCGAGACCCTAGTCATCAATAAGTATGAAAATTACCCCATATTAAAGCACTTATCAACAGCTTTCATTTGATACCCATATTGTACATACACAACCAAAGGTTACCCGGGTCCACGTTTTGACCTATATCTCGAGACCCTAGTCACGGAACGGTATGAAAAATAGTCTATACTATAGAAATCATTAACAGCTTCCATTTACGTCCGAAGGTTACCCGGGTCCACGTTTTGACCTATATCTCGAGACCCTATCTACCAATAGGTATTCAAACTATACGGAAACCATCTTCAATACCTACTTAACAATGTGTGTAAGTTTGGTTTAATTCGGTTTAAAGACACGGCGGGTCCACGTTTTGGCATATATTTCGAGACCCTAGTCATCAATAGGTATGAAAATTGACCCGTATTAAAGCACTTAACCACAGCTTTCATTTGATATCCATATTGTACAAACATATTCTAGGGTCCACGTTTTGGTCTCTATCTCGAGACCCTAGTCATGGAGCGGATGGAAATACTCTGAACTAAAGCATTCACCAACAGCTTCCATTTGATACCCATATTGTACATACACATCCCCAGGTTACCCGGGTCCACGTTTTGACCTATATCTCGAGACCGTATCTACCAATAGGTATCCAAACTATACGGAAACCATCTTCAATACCTCCTTAACAATGTGTGTGAGTTTGGTTTAATTCGGTGCAAAGACACGGCGGGTCCACGTTTTGGCATATATTTCGAGACCTTAGTGATCAATAGGTATGAAAATGACCCCGTACTTATCAACAGCTTTCATTTGATACCCATATTGTACATACACAACTAAAGGTTACCCGGGTCCACGTTTTGACCATTTTCCCGGCAATTATTCGAATTTTTCTCACCTTTTAAACCTTCCCTAGACCTCCACGAATAATTCAAGACCAAGATAAGATAAATCCGTTCAGCCGTTCTCGAGTTTTAAGCGAATATAGGGACAGATTTTCACATTTATATATATAGATTGCAAAATGTCATGTATTTAATTATAACTTATGTTTTTCGAGTTCACTAATTTATTATTATTTAATTACTCTTGTATTTCAGTTTTAAATAATTTTATTTACATATACATTTTTAATTTTTTTGCTTATTTATGTACATATTTCATACGGATTGTGCTTATTTTTAGTATATGTAGGTGACGACGAGTGATATAAGGCTATTGGATAACGGCACACTAAATACTAACCTCAATGGTAGTGTGGAAACTATAAATTCCCAATTGTTGTTTAAAAAATACCCAATTCATGTTTCTACCGGTGTGGCAATATTGGCAAATGTTCTAAAAAATGCACATTTTTCAGCGCTCTCACGAGAAAAAGAGTTTCTCTTCTAGTCATCTATGCTCTTTTTCTCGTGAGAGCGCTAAGAAATGTGCATTTTTTATAACATTCGTCAGCAATACTACACCGGAAAAAACATTGAATGGGAATTTTTTAAACAAGCACTGGGAATTTTTAGTTTCCACACCACCACTGAGGTTCGTTTATAGTGCGCGGTTGCCCAGTAACCTTATATCACCCATATACACCTACATATAATAAAAATTAGCACAATCAGCATAAAGTTTAAACAAGCATTGGGAATTTTTAGTTTCCACACCACCACTGAGGTTCGTTTATAGTGCGCGGTTGCCCAGTAACCTTATATCACCCGTATACACCTACATATAATAAAAATAAGCACAATCAGCATAAAGTACATAACTAAGCTACAAAATAAAAAATATTTAAATTGAATTATTCAAAATTGGTATACAAATGCTATATAATAATAATAAAGTAATGAACTCGAAATACTTACATATACACAAATTTAGAGACATAAACCAACGCACAGTTTTCAATAAAATTACAAGTATGTAAAATGTATTCAGATATGTACACAAGACGAATAAAAAGTAGAAGCCGAAAAGGATATAAAAAACTTTGGAAAGTTCTACAAACTCCCTTCAAATTAAATTATTATGTTTCAATTAAATTAATTTTAAGACAAATAATTATAAACATTTCAACCGCGTAATTTCTCCATTAACCAAAAACGAACTGTTTTCATTAGTTATTTTGGGCGCGTTTTCTCCGGCAGCCCGCCATTTCACCTATCATTTCGCCATCTATCATAGATAATAAGAGGCGAAGCTCTTTCATATTGGGAGATAGCGCGCCCATTAGCTCGTTTCAAAATTTGGCAGCATTCACGTATCATGGGATGACGAGCAGCTGATAGGCGAAATGGCGGGCTGCCACAAAAACCACGTGAAAAATATCTGACGAAAACAGTTCGTTTGTGCCTAATGGAAAAATGCCGCGATTGAAATTTTTATAAATATTTGTCTTAAAATTAAATGAATTCAAACGTAGTAATTTAAATTAAAGTGTGTTTTTAGAATTTTCAAAAGCCCTTGTATCCTTGTCGGCTTCAACTCCTAATTCGTCGTGTATACATATGTGAATACATTTTGCATATATGTGATTATATTGAAAACTTGTTTGGGTTTTAATCTGTAAATATATTACGGTTGAAAAGCGTAGGTGAGGGAACTGAATTTGAGTTTGCGATGTTTTACAAACATACGTTTGCTAGCAATTTTTAAGTTATAAAAAATGAAAGGTTATTTGCTTTAAGTTATTCCGGCTGTTCTTTCAGCATTTTATTTTTTGTTACCCACTTTTGCATATATTTTTCGTATTCATTACTTTACTACTATTAATATTATATTACTTTTGGATTTCAATTGTGAATAATTCCATTTAAATATTAATTTTTGAATTTTTTGCTTATTTATGCATTTAATACTGATTGTGCTTACTTTAACTATATGTGCGTAGGTGTATACCGATGATATAAGGATACTGGACAACCGCGCACTAAAAACTTACCTCAATAGCGGGGTGGAAACTGAAAATTCCCAATTATTGTTTAAAAAATACCCATTCAATGTTTCTTTCGGTGTGGCGAAAGTTTAAAAAAAAAAATTACATCTTTCAGCGCACTCACGAGGAAAAGAGTTTCGCACAAGGTGGATTTATTATAGGTGACAGCTTTCACCCAGCTGAATTTTTCGCCGTAAATATGGTTTACGTCAAAATGATATGCTTTGTTTGTATTGGTATGTATATTCATACATACATATGTTTACATTTGTGTTTACTGAGCTATTGATGCAAATGGAACATTTATTCACGTTTGCCAGTTTATTGACTCGCGGTTGTCCTTTAATTTAATTAATTTAGAATTTTAGGACAATTTATTGTGGCTGTATCATTTCTAGACCGTGGTGAATCATACAAAGCACTGGTTCGACTCGCTGCTTATCGAAAAGACGTACAAAGGTCTACAAGAATTGACAATAATTTTATCTGGTTGTGGTTTATATACTGCTGCATTGAAGCTGCTTTCTGGCTTCGGGTTATCACCTCTTCCCATATAAGTACACCGCATTACCAAGGAAAGCGGCAATGAAGCATGAGCGTGGTCACAAGAAAATGAAATGGCTGATGAAAAAAAGTAGTTTCTATGGAAACATTTTCTTTGCTATATGATTTTTTCTATAATTTAGATTTGCCTCATCGCAATAAAGCAACCAATATGACCCGGTCACTGTTACAAAAACTCATTTATGATTATGAGTTAGAAAATTCTACTAGCGTACGTAAATATATAGCAAACAAGCTAAGTCTCAACGCTTTTATACCGCAATGGCTATATAATGACTACAAGGTATGAAATATGCTATAAAAACTTTTGACGTAATTTATTAAAAACATGCAGACCAACAGTCGGCGAAATGTCCAGAGCTATCGTATTTTGTAATAAATAAAAGACGATTTTCTGTTTGATAACCAATGCTGGATAACCGACAGGTTGTATTGTCAAATATTTATTGATTGATCATTACGATATGGTCGAGTTTTTATACTTATTTTACTTATTTCTACATATTTTATAACACGAGTTTGAATTGAACGAATTTGAAAATGCCAAGGAGCACCAGGAGATTTGGTGGCTCCTAAAACGCTGAGGCTAAAGAGCCCATTGTATTTAAAGCTCTGGAAAGGGGGTAGATAGTCAAGGAGGGAAGGAGAAAAGTATCAGAGAAAGAGATAGGAAAGAATAGAGACAGAGATAGAGTCCTGTGAGAATTTTCCAGATTCTTTGGCAAATATGTAAATATCCTCCAGTTTTAGAGAACGAATATTACTCATTCTCATGACATCGGAACCCAATACTCGTAGCCTTGCTCTAGCAAAGGCAGGACACTCACAAAGAAATTGCTCAGTGCTATCCGCCTCCTCCAAGCATGACAGGCATACCGGGTTCTCGATGATTCCAATAGTGGTCATATGCTGACCCCATGGGTTGTGTCCTTTAATGATGCCGACCATCAACCGAATGTCTTTCCTTCTAAGTTTTAGTAGAATGTTTGACAGTTTTCTGTTCGGACTTGTCACAAACATACATAATCGCTGATCCAATTCTTGATTCCTGCGGGACTGATTCCGATTATTGGCTCTGGCCTATGTGGGGGCACCGCTGATCCACGGTTGACCAATTCGTCGGCAATTTCGTTTCCTTGAACACACATGTTTACTTAACGTTTATGCTTGTTGTCAGCTTGTGCAGCTCATGCAATGAACCTTTGAAATATGAAGCATGCATTAATTAAATTAAAAACAACTGAGTATACTACGTTAGGCATGTTCAACTTATAATCATACTACAATTTGTTCGTCAAACATAATCCCTTAATTGAAGCTGCCGAATTACCACATGCACTGTTGGAAGCTAGAAGCGAATACTCAGTTTCAGATATCGAGTATAAGCAGATATGCATAATAATAATTCGAATAATAGGCATAAATTATAATTTGTTTTTTATATCATAAGAGCTCACAAATTTAGACGACGATACCAGACAGCGCACAGCAAATAAAATATCCAAATAGATGAAATAAAATTAATGTAAATTTAATTAAATTAAATACTTAATTTTTAGTCAATTTTTCAATGTTCAAGAACTTATGTTCCAAATACAGGCTATAAAATCAATAAAGTTGAATTATATAAAATGAATTCACAAGCATGTTACAAATTTGTTATCCAGAGTTTTTAAGTGTTCAATTTTAGATGTCAATCATAGCGATCGATTTTCCACAAAAAACATGAAGCAAACATTTTTATGCAATATGGTATGCGCATCTCAACAGTATTTAGTATGAAGCCATCATAGTCATTAGCAGCCAAGGTGGGTTTCTGATAGCCATCAATATCCTATGAGGATATAGAATTACACATGTAAAAATTGCAAATTAAAAATGTGATACAAATACAATTGAGCTCAATATTACATACACTAATTTCTGTACGCAGAGACTTTAATTTTGCCCTTGTTTCGAAGTTTTTTTGCGTTAAGTTTCTCTATTTTAAACTTTTCCGCGTTCAAACTTCACTCTCTACATTCAATTTCACCTTATGCATGCCCGTGGCAAATTCTGAAATATGTATGTATTGATAATTAAAATACCGCAAACTCAAATGATTCCTTTCATATCCACAAGAACTTACAATTCACACATAATAAATCCACCTTACACATAACCTACATACGAAATTTTCAATGAACTGTGGGAAATGTGGCGACTTTTTATTAAAGAAGATTAAAGTTAATACCAACAAATCTGTACATGTTTTATTTACACTACGGCGAAATGACTGTCCTGACTTGCAGATCAATGGAAACATTATTCCTAAATGTAACAGTGTAAAATATTTAGGCTTACACCTAGACAAGCGATTAACATGGAAGTGTCATATACAAGCTAAAGCTAACCAATTAAAAATTAAAACAAGAAAACTCTATTGGTTGCTTGGACCTAAGTCACCACTTTACCTTGAAACCAAATTATTATTCTACAAAGCCCTATTGAAGCCAGTATGGACATATGGCGTACAACTTTGGGGAACAGCCTCTAATTCTAATATAGAAATCTTACAAAGATATCAGTCGAAAACCCTTCGATTGATAACGAGTGCACCCTGGTTCATTACCAATAAAGCCATTCATTCAGACTTACATATTCGTTTCATAAAAACTGAGATTAAAAGATTCAGTACAGCATATTTGCAAAGGATAAGCTATCATGAAAACCCGCTTGCAATAACTCTTTTAGATGAAACCAATGAAATAATAAGACTGAAAAGACAACATGTTTTAGATCTCCCATTTCGTACCTAATCACTATTATTAATAAGTTTACAACATATTCATATAACGTTATCACATGTATAGCCTTAACTTGGTATAAATATATGTATGTATTACATATAAGTATATTATTATTGTTTTCACTGGAGATCAATAATACATGTCAAATAACCACAATGTTATATAATTTGCTTATTGTTCTTAGAATAGATTGCAAATAAAAGTATTAATAAAAAAAAAACTTTTTATTTTGTGACTATTTCCAGCATACGTTTCACAAGCAAATCACACTGCAAATGAACAGCTGATTTTGACTTGATGCTTGGACCAAAAGCAACAACAAAAACATGTAGGGCTTTACTTATATGTGGTTGCTGTCACCTATATTAAATTCGCCTTGGTTTCGCATCTAGTCATCTATGTTATCTATCATAGTTGACTAGATGTGAAACTCTTTCATTTTGAGATAGAGCGCGCCCATGAGCTCGTTTCAAAATTTGACAGCATTCACACACTATGGGATTTTGAACAACTGAGGCTTGGGCTGTCAGAGAAAACGCACCAAAAATAACTAACGAAAGCAGTTCATTTTTGCTTAAGGGTAAGACTCCGTCAGAAAATATGAGATTTGCAAGTGGTCTTTCGATTTGTTTGAAACTTGGGGAAATATTAGTTCTAGGTAAGATACATTCGAGCCTAAAAGGATTTTGAAAAATTTTCAAAATTGAGTCATCTACGCCATGTTGAAAATCGGGACCGTGTTTTTTTTCAAAAATCAATATTTCTTGAACCGTTGGATGGATTTCAATGCAATTTACAGACAATATAGAAACAAATAAGTAGTTTAAATTAGTATTATGTTAAAAAAAAAATTTCGAAATTTTGACCAAAAAAAAGTCAAAAAAATTTTTTGAATCAATTTTTAGTTGATTTGGCCAGTTTTTTAGATTTTCTGTTATACACGTAACGATTCCTTATGATTTAACCTTTATTTTGAAAAAAAAAAATTTATGGTGTCTATAATAATTAGTTCTCGAGATATTGCGATTTTAGTGGAAGCGCGCACCGTGAAGTTCGCGGTTACGCAGCGCGGGAGTAGAAAAACGCGCACAGACCTGCAGCAGTCTGCTCCAGTCACTTCAT
Source organism: Anastrepha obliqua (assembly GCF_027943255.1). Classification (NCBI taxonomy): domain Eukaryota; kingdom Metazoa; phylum Arthropoda; class Insecta; order Diptera; family Tephritidae; genus Anastrepha; species Anastrepha obliqua. The sequence goes on along the minus strand of NW_026562179.1, from coordinate 5,584,826 downwards.
ACAGGAACACATAACGCAGCGCGAACCGTGCGTGCGCGCTTCCACTAAAATCGGAATATCTCGAGAACTATTATAGACACCATAAAATTTTTTTTCCAAAATAAAGGTTAAATCATAAGGAATCGTTACGTGTATAACAGAAAATCTAAAAAACTGGCCAAATCAACTAAAAATTGATTCAAAAAATTTTTTTGACTTTTTTTTGGTCAAAATTTCGAAATTTTTTTTTAACATAATACTAATTTAAACTACTTATTTGTTTCTATATTGTCTGTAAATTGCATTGAAATCCATCCAACGGTTCAAGAAATATTGGGTTTTGAAAAAAACACGGTCCCGATTTTCAACATGGCGTAGATGACTCAATTTTGAAAATTTTTCAAAATCCTTTTAGGCTCGAATGTATCTTACCTAGAACTAATATTTCCCAAAGTTTCAAAGAAATCGAAAGACCACTTGCAAATCTCATATTTTCTGACGGAGTCTTACCCTTAATGGAGAAATGACGTGTTGAAATGTTTATAATTATTTGTCTTAAAATTAATTCAATTGAAATGTAATAATTTGAATTGAAGTGAGTTTGAAGAATCCAAAGCCCGTTATATCCTTTTCGACTTCTACTTTTAATTAGTCTTATGTACATAATGTAATGTAATGTTGAAAACTGTGTGTTGGTTTATGTAAATTTGTATATACGTAAATATTCTATGGTTGAAAAGCTTAGGTAAAGGAATTGAATTTGAGTTTGAGATATTTTACAAAAATTAAAGGTGATCTGCTTAAATTTATTCTGTTCGTTGTTGGAGAGTTTTTTTTTGTTGCCCACTTTCTGTGTTATATTAAAAAATTGCAAAGTGTCATGTATTTAGTTATAACTTATGTTTTTCGAGTTCATTACTTTATTATTATTAAATAACTTTTGTATTTCAGTTTTAAATAATTTCATTTACATATACATTTTTAAATTTTTTGCTTATTTATGTACATATTTCATACGGATTGTGCTTATTTTTAGTATATGAACGTGTATAAGAGTGATATAAGGCTATTGGGCAACCGCACACTAAATACTAACCTCAATGGTTGTGTGGAAACTAAAAATTCCCAATTTTTGTTTAAAAAATACCGAATTCAGGTTTCTACCGGTGAAGGGTGGTTAAGTTTCAAGGCCCGGTGTTGATTTTGAATAAAATATTGGAGGTTGAATTAGTTTTAAAGGTTTTTTTCGAAGATTTGGGGCTTTATTGTGAAAAAACGGTACAAAATATTTTATTCGAAGTATTGGCCATCGCTAGCTACAACTTTCGCCCATCTTTCGGGCAATTTCCGGATGCCGTTTCTCCAAAATTCTGGCCGCTGCTTGGCTATCCATGACTCAACCCATATTTTGGTAGCCTCGTACGAGGAGAACCGCTGGTCCGCCAAATCGAGACTCATATGCCGGAACAAATGATAATCGGAGGGAGCTATGTCTGGACTATACGGCGGGTGGGGTACCACTTCCCAGCCAAGCGTTCCAAGGTATTTTTTGACAGGTTGATCAACATGCGGCCGAGCGTTGTCATGTTGCAAAATAACCTTGTCGTGCCTTTTTACCGTTTCCGGCCGTTTTTCTTTCAATACCCGGCTTAAACGCATCAATTGCAGTCGGTAACGATCCCCCGTGATTGTTTCGCCCGGTTGGAGCAGCTCAAAATATACGACGCGGACCTTATCCCACCAAATGCAGAGCATGATTTTCTTGCCGTGAATATTCTGCTTGGCCGTCGACGTTGATGCGTGGCCGGGCAAACCCCATGATTTTTTGCGTTTTGGGTTATCGTAGTGGATCCATTTTTCGTCGCCAGTCACCATCCGATGCAAAAAACTCACCACTTTTGAATCAGTCGTATTTTTGACTAGTCGTAAATAATACCTGTTGTTTTAACGTTTTTATTATTAATTTATTATTATATATGAAGGAAAAAATATAATATAATAATATTTACTTTGGTGAAATTTTCATAGTCGAATATACATATGTCCTATGCCAATACATATAAACATGCATATATACAATTTCGCGCAATTTTCAAACAAAAAGAACAAATCTATATATAAAGATGCATACAAATCATATGGGCATATCAAATGTACGAATCTATTCTGTACGCAAGCTAATGTACCTTGCTTGAACTGCAAGCGAGAGCGAATTATATTAACTGATTATGCGTTTTGATAAAAAAATATAATACTTTTATTAAAGTGAAATAAGACGCGACGTGTATAGGGTTATTCAATAGGTGCGCTTCAACTTTTTCCCGATAGGGAGGGCGAACGACGCAATATTTTTTATTTTTCGCTTGTCATTTGTAAACTTCATTAGTATACATTTCATCATGGAACGCTACACACTTGAGCAACGATTGCAAATCGTGCAAATTTTTTATGAAAATAATCGTTCTGTTGCTGCTACTTTAAGAGCATTACGGCCATTTTACGGTCCATTTAACAAGCCGTCCCGTTTTGGGGTTATGTGAAGTCATTGGTCTACAGTAACAAGCCGGCGACGATTTGTGAGCTCAGAGCCAATATTGAACGCGAAATTTCTGGAATTTCGGCCGATTTATGCAAAAGAGTGGTCGAAAATTGGGTTCAACGATTGGACTTCGTAAAACGTGTACGCGGTGGTCATGCAAAAGAAATCGAATTTCATACTTAAATGTATATGTTCAAACTCGATAATAAAAAAAAAAATAGTTAAAAAAGTCAAACCGTTTGTGTTTTATTCAAAAAAGTTCAAAAGTTGAAGCGCTCTTACTGAAAAGCCCTATATATGCCAGTGGCAAGAATCAACTGATTATCTTTATTCAAAACAATTAAAATGAAAGCTTTACATCGATTGCTTAACTTACATACATGTGCCTTACATTCTATTAGTGTTGGTGTATTTAATTGGAGTTTAATACGATTTTCATATCTTGCTGATTATACTTATTCTACATACATGTGTCTAATATTTAATTTTATGTTGATACAATTAATTGGAATTGGAGACGTTGCATTTGTGTTTCGGTTGCGAAACCGGATGCTTAGTTGACAAAAAGAAGTTATTAACTTTTGACGCGAAATCCCTTACTTGGAATTTAGTGAGTTCAATAACTCCTGCACTTTCTGGCTAATTGGGCTAAGTTGAATGTCTGGATGTGCGTTGTGTTCTGGGAATGGAGTGGGCTTATACATAACTTCTGTCCCCTTTAGAAAAGAATTCTCCTGAATTCTACTATTGTTAAGTTGGATTTTAATTTTTTTTGTGTTTTAACATAATCAAGATTATTAATATAATTATTAGTATAATTATAGCTGCATTGAATGAATAGATTATATCTTTATATGTGTTCGGAGCCGCGAATGATCTGCCCTAATGCACCCGCAAATAAACAGCAGCATGCAAGCACATATGTACGTACATACAGATGTGTGCACATACATATTTTTCTTATGTATCACTATGTTGTGCCGGTACATAGAAATTTATGTAATTATCATGTTTTTTATTTCTGTTATTCCTTGGAATCCGTTCTTCGTTGTTCTGCATAAATATGTCACACAGCAAGTAAGTTAGGCAATCTTGTACAAACATTTGAAAATAAAGAGTCGAATAAAAGGGCAAAGGAATCGTTTCTTTCTTCTCACATAACGCTACTAAAAAGGCTTAGCTAGCTTTAACATTGGTGACCCCGACGTGATAATATAACGCGATTTTCCGGTATTTTAAATCCGTTATTAAAAACGTACAGTTGTGCCTGCCGCGCACTGATATAATTTTGACTCTCGTTTGCCAACGTCTAAACCTTCGTCATTCAAGGGGAAGATATAGATCGAACAGCCTTTTTAAGACTGAAAACCAAGGCTATTTTCAACAGATTGGAGCGTTTAATCAAAGAGTTGGACTCAGACAAGCTGCACAGTATGGACGAATACAGTATTTCGGCAACGCTAGAAGCTGTGGTCGAATTGAAATCCAACTTTTCTGTCGCACATACAAGCTTAGAGGAATTAGATTTTGACTCCATAGCCAGCGATTTGCCAAGCCACTTCGATGCTGCTCTAATCAACCTTAGGGCTAGCTTGCAACGCGAGATAGGTAAACGTAGTACCTCTCAGCATTCCTCCACGTTCAGGATGAACTCCAGTGAAGCCCAATCAATCGTCGTGAACGCCAATAGTTCACGTCTACCATTACTAACGCTGCCTAAATTTTGTGGGGCCTACACTGAGTGGACAAATTTCTATTCGATGTTCACGTCAATTATCGACAAGGACAGCGACCTCACAAACATCGACAAACTACAACATTTGTGTTCCTGTTTGAGTGGCGCTGCCCTCGACACCGTGCGCTCACTGGAAATAAGCAATTATAATTATAAAACTGCTTTAGAACTTTTGCAGAAGCGTTTCGATAACAAACGTCTTATATTTCAGGCACACGTCAGGGAGATATTTGGGCTGAGCAAGGTGGATTCAAACGTAGGCATGCTCCGAAAGCTGACAGACAAGGTCACTTCACACATTCGTGCATTACAGTCGCTCGCATCTAACGAGAAAATTGCAGACTGCATCATCGTACAAATGATTCTCCAGAAACTTGACAAAACGACGTAGGCCAAATGGGAGGAAACCTCTTCGATCAGCGAGCTGCCATCCTGGGATCAATTGACTGCATTCTTGGAAAGGCGCTGGCGAATGCTTGAGAATGTTGAGCATGCTGTTCAAGCACAGACTGGTCAGGCGTTAAGGCATAGCAAAAACGACAGTATTAGTCAAAGGAAAACGTTTGTCGCCTCCAAAGGCTCAACACGTGTTTGTTTATTTTGTGGATCACCCGAGCATGCAATTTATAGTTGTCAACTTTTCGCAAATTTAGATCCGAACTCGCGCCTGGGGGAAGTTAAGAAACTTGCACTTTGTCCATCAAATGCGGGACTGCAAATCCGGATCGTGCCGCACCTGCCAGTCGAAACACCACACGCTCCTGCATTTTAACCGCTCAACTGCTTCGTTAACCGATAGTCAAGCCGATGCTTCATCGGTGGCCACAATTCGATCCAGTGTTATGACTGCATCGATATCTGCTTCGCTTAATGCCCCCGTGTCTCCTTCTGATGCTGTGCTCCTAGCTACTGCCGTCATTCTTGTAAAAAATCGTGCTGGAATCTTCGTGTCCTGTCGCGCTCTTTTGGATTCTGGTTCCCAATTGCACTTCGTCACAACTCGCTTCGCAAATCAACTTCAGCTATTCAAAACAAAAGCTTCTGCTACAGTCTCTGGAATTGGAGATGCCAACTTCCCAACGGAAGGTTACTCACTCGATCTCGTACTTAAGTCGCGGATTTCAGATTTTTCAACAAGCATCACTGCCCTTGTTGTGAAAACCATCACCGACAATCAGCCTGGCTGCTCCGTGAGCACCAACGAGTGGAATGTTCCGTCGAATATACCACTAGCCGATCCTGGGTTCAACTTACCACAGCGTATTGATCTGCTCATCGGAGCAGGACTGTTCTTCGATCTACTTTGTGTGGGTCAGATACGCTTAGGATCTGGTTTACCACTACTTCAGAAAACTCGTCTCGGATGGGTGCTATCTGGAGGTGGGCAACAAACTCCAAACCTGTCATCATTCGTCGTGAGGCAGAAATCTTCCAGTGGTCTCATTCCCAGCACTCGGCTGGACTATTTAGTACGTCGGTTTTGGGAGATCGAGCACATTTTCGAACTGATCTCTAAGGCCTCCCAAGAAGATCTTGACTGCGAAGCCCACTTCCAGGGAAATTATTTTCGATTGCCATCAGGTGAATAATCTGTTCGTCTGCCCATAAAACGCAGCATGGATGCCCTAGGAGACTCCTGTTTACAAGCTCGTCAACGCTTTCAAGGTCTGGAACGAAAATTCGCCCGTAACCCTGATCTAAAGGCAGAATACAGTAAGTTTGTTAAGGAATATCTGGACCTCAACCACATGTCGCTGGTTTCCAACGAGGTTGTACAACAATGCAAGTACTTCCTGCCACATCATTGCGTTATCAAGTGTGACAGTAGTACAACAAAATTGAGGGTGGTTTTTGATGGATCTGCAACCACTACCTCAAGTTTTTCGTTAAATGACCTACTCATGGCAGGCCCAACTATTCAACCGAAGCTTTTTCATATTCTCATTAGATTTCGTACTTTTCCTATAGCACTTACTGCAGACATCTGTAAGATGTATAGGTGTGTTCGCGTCACTCCACCGGACAACATGCTCCAATGTATTTTGTGGCGAGAATCTCCACAAGAAGACTTTCGCATCTATAAGCTCGACACGGTGACGTATGGAACTAAGCCTGCAGCGTTTCTAGCCATCCGAGCCATGCACCAACTCGCAGCAGACGAATCCGTGACTTATCCCATTGGAGCAGAAGCGGTATTTCGGGACTTCTATGTAGATGACCTGATAACTGGGGCCGATTCAATGGCAGAAGTACTCAACATTAAACTGCAAACAACTAGCCTTCTTACCCGAGGAAGCTTCAAGTTACGCAAATGGTGCTCTAATAGTCCTGAGATCCTTCGTGATATTCCTGACGTAGACAAGGAAAAGTTTCTTAAGCTTGACGATGGCAGTGACATCACCAAAGCACTGGGGCTTGTCTGGGACCCGCACAAGGACAAATTGCTATTTTCATTTGGACCACAAAGAGAATTCGGAAAAAACTCCAAACGCTCTGCTTTGTCTACACTAGCTCGATGTTACGATCCCCTTGGACTAATGGGGCCACGCTGACCAAGGCGAAGATTCTTCTGCAACGAATGTGGAGAGATAAGCTCGAGTGGGATGAGAGTCTGCCACAATCGTTAGACACTGCTTGGTCTGCTTTTTGCACTGGATTTGCAGACATGCAGTTTCTATCATTTCCTCGTTATGTTTTTCAGTCTGAAGCTATTAGAGAAATCCATGCATTTTGCGATGCAAGCCTTGAAGCTTATGGGACTTGTGTTTACACGTGATCAACCAAGGACAACAACATACAAGTTCACCTATTATGTTCAAAGGCCCGTGTTTCTCCACTAAAGACCGTCACCATACCCAAGCTGGAACTCTGTGCAGCAACATTGCTCGCACAGCTAATGGGTGAGTTTACAAAAATGAAACTTTTTAATTGTTCATTTCATTGTTGGTCAGATTCCCCCACTGTCCTTTCGTGGCTGCGAGAAGAACCGTCAAGGTTTAACGTTTTTGTCGCCAATCGGTTTCCACCATACATCAGCTGACATAGGGCATGCAGTGGCACTACAGCAATGAACCCGGCTGACATTTTATCGAAGGGAGCTACACCCCGGGAACTTCTAGGATCGAAACTTTGGATGCACGGCCCACCCTTTTTGCTAGAAGCGGAGGACAACTGGCCACGCATGTGCTCACCACAACCAAAACTTCCCGAAATTCGACAAAGGGTTTTGCTTTCTGCAAATAATCATATAGACATTTCCCTTTCATTCAAATACATTAACTCATTCGGAACAATGCAGTGAATTTTTGGGTATGTCAGCAAATTTATTAACATCAAAAAATCGCCAAGGTCATCGCAACTTAAGGCTGAAGACATTCATCAGGGAACTCAACTTCTTATTCGCATAGTACAAAGAGCGCAATTGTGGCCGGAGTACACTGTATTGCAAGCCAATAAATGCGTCCCTAATTCGAGCAGCATTGCCTCGTTATCGCCATTCCTTGATGACTTCGGAATTATTAGAGTCGGTGGACGATTAAAAAATTCGATGCTTAGCTTTTCATCACACCATCCATGCATTCTACCGAAGGATCATCAACTTTATTCGTATGCAGTTTTGGCCAATAGGTGGCAGGAAAACAACAGCGTTCTACAAAAATGCATTATCTGCCTCAAATCAAGACCGAGACTCGTCGAGCACATAATGGCTGATCTGCCCAAGGAACGCATTCAGGCTTCGCGGCCCTTCATAGTCACCGGTGTGGATTACTGCGGCCCGTTTTATTACAAGCCTGAAGTGCGCAACAAATCGCCACAAAAATGATATGTTAGCGTGTTCATATGCTTCGCTACAAAAGCTGTTTGGATGGAGTTGGTAAGAGACCTTTCAACGGTTTGTATCTGGTCTGACAATGAAACGAATTTTGTAGGCGCTAAGAACGAGCTTAAGGAACTACGAGACTTAGTTCTCAGTGAAAAACACCGCAGCAAACTTCACAACTTTTGCCTCAGTAATGGTTTCGATTGGCGCTTCATTCCCCCTCGCTCCCCGCACTTTGGCGGTTTGTGGGAAGCAGCCGTAAAGACAGCCAAGCAACATTTCTATCGTTCCGCTAGCTCATCAATTCTTGGGTTTGATGAATTGCGTACATTGGTATGTGAAATCTCTGTGATTAATTCGCGTCCTCTTACCCCTCTTTCAGAAAATCAAGAGGATTTGGATGTCCTAACACCAGGGCATTTTTTGATTGGTGGTCCTCTGACAGCTCTTCCTGAACCGGATCTCACGGCGCTAAATTACTCGCGACTTGATCGATGGCAACGTGTAACATATATACAACAAGTCTTTTGGAGGCGGTGGACTCACGAGTATCTAACTCTTCTCCAGCAACGCGCAAAATGGCTTACGCCTCAAGGCAATATTCAAGTCAATGATGTCGTGTGCATAAAGGAAGAAAATTCACCGCCCTTGAAGTGGCCTCTAGCACGAGTAATTGAAGTTATCCCTGGAGCAGATGGTGTCGTACGAGTGGCACTTTTGCGAACATCTAGTGGCATAAAGCGTCGAGCCGTAAACAAACTGTGTGTTCTCCCGGTAAAGGATTCTGTTGAAAGCCGTGACCTTTCAACGGGGGGGAGGATGTTCGGAGCCGCGGATGATCTGCCCTAATGCACCCGCAAATAAACAGTAGCATGCAAGCACATATGTACGTACATACAGATGTGTGCACATACATATTTTTCTTATGTATCACTATGTTGTGCCGGTACATAGAAATTTATGTAATTATCATGTTTTTTATTTCTGTTATTCCTTGGAATCCGTTCTTCGTTGTTCTGCATAAATATGTCACACAGCAAGTAAGTTAGGCAGTCTTGTACAAACATTTGAAAATAAAGAGTCGAATAAAAGGGCAAAGGAATCGTTTCTTTCTTCTCACATAACGCTACTAAAAAGGCTTAGCTAGCTTTAACAATGTGTTTTTAAGTTTTTGATACTCATCCAGTTTATTTTGTTTGTTTCTAATATATTTTCGAAAGTTATTTGTTTTGTAAAATTTTGCACTTGTCTCTTTTTTTCGTATAATGTTTTTTCGTTTTCTATTTCATAAGTGTTAGTAAAATAATTGTTATCTATACCTATTGTATACCAAAATTCTGGCCGCTGCTTGGCTATCCATGACTCAACCCATATTTTGGTAGCCTCGTACGAGGAGAACCGCTGGTCCGCCAAATCGAGACTCATATGCCGGAACAAATGATAATCGGAGGGAGCTATGTCTGGACTATACGGCGGGTGGGGTAACACTTCCCAGCCAAGCGTTCCAAGGTATTTTTTGACAGGTTGATCAACATGCGGCCGAGCGTTGTCATGTTGCAAAATAACCTTGTCGTGCCTTTTTACCGTTTCCGGCCGTTTTTCTTTCAATGCCCGGCTTAAACGCATCAATTGCAGTCGGTAACGATCCCCCGTGATTGTTTCGCCCGGTTGGAGCAGCTCAAAATATACGACGCCGACCTGATCCCACCAAATGCAGAGCATGATTTTCTTGCCGTGAATATTATGCTTGGCCGTCGACGTTGATGCGTGGCCGGGCAAACCCCATGATTTTTTGCGTTTTCGGTTATCGTTGTGGATCCATTTTTCGTCGCCAGTCACCATCCGATGCAAAAAACAATGCAACGAATTTTGTAGGCGCTAAGAACGAGCTTAAGGAACTACGAGACTTAGTTCTCAGTGAAAAACACCGCAGCAAACTTCACAACTTTTGCCTCAGTAATGGTTTCGATTGGCGCTTCATTCCCCCTCGCTCCCCGCACTTTGGCGGTTTGTGGGAAGCAGCCGTAAAGACAGCCAAGCAACATTTCTATCGTTCCGCTAGCTCATCAATTCTTGGGTTTGATGAATTGCGTACATTGGTATGTGAAATCTCTGTGATTAATTCGCGTCCTCTTACCCCTCTTTCAGAAAATCAAGAGGATTTGGATGTCCTAACACCAGGGCATTTTTTGATTGGTGGTCCTCTGACAGCTCTTCCTGAACCGGATCTCACGGCGCTAAATTACTCGCGACTTGATCGATGGCAACGTGTAACATATATACAACAAGTCTTTTGGAGGCAGTGGACTCACGAGTATCTAACTCTTCTCCAGCAACGCGCAAAATGGCTTACGCCTCAAGCCAATATTCAAGTCAATGATGTCGTGTGCATAAAGGAAGAAAATTCACCGCCCTTGAAGTGGCCTCTAGCACGAGTAATTGAAGTTATCCCTGGAGCAGATGGTGTCGTACGAGTGGCACTTTTGCGAACATCTAGTGGCATAAAGCGTGGAGCCGTAAACAAACTGTGTGTTCTCCCGGTAAAGGATTCTGTTGAAAGCCGAGACCTTTCAACGGGGGGGAGGATGTTCGGAGCCGCGGATGATCTGCCCTAATGCACCCGCAAATAAACAGTAGCATGCAAGCACATATGTACGTACATACAGATGTGTGCACATACATATTTTTCTTATGTATCACTATGTTGTGCCGGTACATAGAAATTTATGTAATTATCATGTTTTTTATTTCTGTTATTCCTTGGAATCCGTTCTTCGTTGTTCTGCATAAATATGTCACACAGCAAGTAAGTTAGGCAGTCTTGTACAAACATTTGAAAATAAAGAGTCGAATAAAAGGGCAAAGGAATCGTTTCTTTCTTCTCACATAACGCTACTAAAAAGGCTTAGCTAGCTTTAACAATGTGTTTTTAAGTTTCTGATACTCATCCAGTTTATTTTGTTTGTTTCTAATATATTTTCGAAAGTTATTTGTTTTGTAAAATTTTGCACTTGTCTCTTTTTTTCGTATAATGTTTTTTCGTTTTCTATTTCATAAGTGTTAGTAAAATAATTGTTATCTATACCTATTGTACAATTTGCGGAATGTATTAAAGTATTATGGGAGGTTGAATTAGTTTTAAAGTTTTTTTTCGAAGATTTGGGGCTTTATTGTGAAAAAACGGTACAAAATATTTTATTCGAAGTATTGGCCATCGCTAGCTACAACTTTCGCCCATCTTTCGGGCAATTTCCGGATGCCGTTTCTCCAAAATTCTGGCCGCTGCTTGGCTATCCATGACTCAACCCATATTTTGGTAGCCTCGTACGAGGAGAACCGCTGGTCCGCCAAATCGAGACTCATATGCCGGAACAAATGACAATCGGAGGGAGCTATGTCTGGACTATACGGCGGGTGGGGTAACACTTCCCAGCCAAGCGTTCCAAGGTATTTTTTGACAGGTTGATCAACATGCGGCCGAGCGTTGTCATGTTGCAAAATAACCTTGTCGTGCCTTTTTACCGTTTCCGGCCGTTTTTCTTTCAATGCCCGGCTTAAACGCATCAATTGCAGTCGGTAACGATCCCCCGTGATTGTTTCGCCCGGTTGGAGCAGCTCAAAATATACGACGCCGACCTGATCCCACCAAATGCAGAGCATGATTTTCTTGCCGTGAATATTATGCTTGGCCGTCGACGTTGATGCGTGGCCGGGCAAACCCCATGATTTTTTGCGTTTTGGGTTATCGTAGTGGATCCATTTTTCGTCGCCAGTCACCATCCGATGCAAAAAACCCTTCCGATTTTGTCGCTCGATCAGCAATTCGCACGTAAAAAATCGCCGCTCGACGTCGCGCAGCTTCAACTCGTACGGGACCCAATGTCCTTGCTTTTGGATCATTCCCATCGCTTTTAGACGCTTGCAAACGGTCGATTTATCAACGCCCAATGATTCAGCAAGCTCTTCTTGGGTTTGGCACGTGTCCTCGTTTACCAATTCCCCCAATTCCGCGTCCTCGAACTTTTTGGGCTGGCCAAGACGCTCCTTGTCTTCGGTGTGAAAATCACCACTTTTGAATCGTCGAAACCAGTACTCACATGTTGAAATCGACGGAGTATGGTCTGGGTAGGCCTCCTGCAGCAATTCACGGGCTGGGGCTGTATTTTTTTTTCAAATTGAAGCAGAAAAGCGAAGCTTCCCGCAAATTGCGTTTCGACGGCACGAAAGTTGATCTGCCGGAGCACGAAAACACTGCGTTGTTTATACTTCGGCGAAATGACAGATACTGATAAACAAAGCCTAGAGATGAGGCTTTGTCATGAATATATATTCAGTATTGCCAACGCGATAAAGTGATAAATAGCGCCATCTGTGTGTCACCTTTAAAACTAATTCAACCTCCATAATTTAATGTTATGGCGAAGAATTTAGCTTTATTATAATTTGTATTGTTTTATTGTTACAGTTTTGATACAATTTTTCATTGTTTGCATTCTTGATTACCATGGTCTCCTCGTCAACTTCTATTATTTCCATTTTTTCTCTTTTTATCAATTTACAATTTTTTTTTTTTTGAATATACAATGTTTGCTGTTTTTCATTTCTTTCAATTTTTTATTTGTTTCATATGTGTAAGTAGCATTTTTGTACTTAAATACAGCTTCGGACTTTTGATTTATTTCAAATATTTCATTATTAGGTACTTGTTAATTGCGTTCGGTTGACTTTCTATTGTTTTTCTATCTGCCTTAATTACATGCTTGATGTAATTGATTGTATCATTAAAATATGTGTTAATATAAATTTGTTTATTTAATAACTCATCAGTTTCTTGCATGTTTTCTTTGAATTTTGATAAGTGATTCTCTATTATTTTTCTGTCTTCTTCGTCCATTGTGCCAAACAACCATTTTGCTCCACTACCTACTGCATTAACTAATCCTCTTCTTTTACGTGTATGATTTCCATATAATAATGATGTGGGGAGTATTCCGTATTTATTAACTTGATCAATAAGTTTCCAAATACAGACTTAACTTATAAGCTATGAGAAACTTAAATTAGGTCTTCAAGAAATATTCAAATGTATGTATTTATGTATTAACGTGTTTAGGGAAATTCAGCACTGGAAGAACGTATATATGTGAATGTGTATTAACATTAACATTACTAAAGCTAAGAGTCTATGTCAAGTTTACAGTAGATGTAAGATAACAGATGTGAGTGTAAATGCAATAACATTATTGAGAGTTTATAAAAGGAAAGTATGTTTAATACTATGTATGTATGTAAATTAAGTATGTTTGCATGTAACGTGTTAAATTGTAAGAAAGACTAAGTGTAATTAAATATAAGAGTATGGTTACAATTATAAGTAAGTATAGTAGGATGTAACATTATAATATAACTCCTCCACCCTTAAGTTATTTGCTTCCACGCAAATAAGTACCTAATAAATTTACAAAAATATAGTTATTTTGAAGTGCATATTTGTTTTTGTTTACGCACGTAATTTCTGTCTTTTTTTCTTATTTTTATTTTTTTTATTTTTATTTTATTTTTTTTATTTTTATTTTATTTTTTATTTTTTGTTTTTTTGAGTGAATAAATGCAAAATCAATTTGAACTATCATTGGTAAACCTGTATTTTCTTTTCCATTGACTCTTATAATATTTAGTTTTTCGGTTATTGGAAGTATCGACAACATAATTGCCTTGACGATCATGACTTTCAAGTTTCTTATATTTCGGCTGAGCTTTCTCTATTTGCCTATTGACTACTATGTTTTACAACTGCTCCCCTTCACAGTTTCTATCCACATAAAGGTTGGCAAAAAAGTCTTGCGGTATTTTTATTGAATTTTCAATTGTTCATAAAATTGGTTATAATAATGCGATTTAAGTCAAATATGCGCCGTTTTGTTCGATGACGAGTTCCCAACGAGATGCCAACTTCATAATGCCCCTCTTATAGAAGCTCGCTTCCCTATTTTCAAAAAACTCGGAGAGCCAATTTTCACAGGACTCTCTTGTGGACAACTTCCGACTACCAAGCTCGTTCGCCATGGACAGAAATAGGTGGTAATCACTTGGTGCGAGATCCGGACTATACGGTGGATGCAAAAGAACCTCCCATCCGAGCTCCCGGAGCTTCTGGCGCGTCACCAAAGATGTGTGTGGCTTGGCGTTGTCCTGATGGAAGACAATTCGGCCTCTGTTGATCAAAGATGGCTTCTTCTGCATGAGTGCTGCATTCAAGCGGTCCAGTTGTTGGCAGTACAGGTCCGAATTGAGCGTTTAGCCATAGGGGAGCAGCTCATAGTGGATGATTCCTTGCCAATCCCACCAAACACACAGAAGAACCTTCCTGCCCGTCAATCCAGGCTTGGCCACCGTCTGGGCAGCTTCACCGCTTTTCGACCACGACCGCCATCGTCAGTCACCATCCGCTTAAAAAACGGGTCGATTTTGTTGCGATTCAGAAGCGATTCGCATGCATCCATATGGGCAAAAATGTTTTTTTGCGTCAAGTCGTGTGGCACCCATACATCGAGCTTCTTTTTGAATCCAAGCTTCTTCAAATGGTTTATAACGGTTTGATGTCTCATGCCCAGCTCTTGGCCGATGCTACGGCTGCTACTATGCCGGTCTCTTTCGGTCAATTCAGCGATTTTATCGCAATTTTCGACGACAGCCTTCCGGACCGTGGCGCATCTTCGATCACCTCCGCACCAGAACGAAAACGTTGAAACCATCGTTGTGCGGTGGAAATGGAAACTGTATCGGGTCCATAAACTGCACAAATTTTATTGGCAGCATGAGATGCATTTTTGCCTTTATCGTAGTAGTACTGTAAAATATGCCGTATTTTCTCTTTATTTTGCTCCATGTTTGCGACGCTATAACTCACGAACGACTAAAAGCAAACAACAATTAATCAAACACGTGTTAGCAGAGAATGTTAATGCAATGAGAAGGTGCAAATGTTACTGTAAGCTTTTTTTAGTACAATTGAGATCTGAAAGATTTGTAATAAGGTCATTTAGCACACCGAGTTTATAGACACCTCTCTGACTTTTGCCCACACAAAAATTAGAAACACCACACATCTTTCACCTCAACACACAACACATTTCTCACCTCGACATTAAACCAATTAAATTTGTACTATTTTCGTATTTTTGAAATAATAAGCGAATACGTAAAATTTATTACATAATTTTTTTTTTTTCAATTACATTAAAAAAAAAAAACGATTTTAAAAAATAAAATTTATAAAAAAAAGTTTGCACCGGGAATTGAACTCGAGTCTAACATGTGGCGAGGAAAAATAGGCGGTGCGTTTATTTCTTCGACTGCTTATTTTCTTACCATTTTGTTACTTTTGAAATGATAAGCGGATACATAATATTTATTAAAAATTTTTTACGATTACATTAAAAAAAAAAATTTAAAAACGAAAAAAAAAAATTTGCACCGAGAATTGATGGCGAGTCACGTGGGGAGGATAAATACATTAAACTAATTAAATGTTTACTATTTTCGTATTTTTTGAAATAATAAGCGAATACGTAAAATTTATTATATAATTTTTTTTAATTACATAAAAAAAAACGAATTTAAAAAAAAAAAATTAATAAAAAAAGGTTTGCACTGGGAATTGAAATCGAGTCTAACATGTGGCGAGGAAAAATAGGCGGTGCATTTATTTCTTCGACTGCTTATTTTTTTACCATTTTGTTACTTTTGAAATGATAAGCGGATACATAAAATTTATTAAAAATTTTTTACGATTACATTAAAAAAAACACATTAAAAAAAAAAAAAATTGGCGCCGAGAATTGATGCCGAGTCACATGGGGAGGATAAATACGCAGTGCGTTTATTTCTGCGCCTGCGTTGTGAACCAAGGTTTTGTACATGTGCGCGACGCGAATTAATTTTAATAAAGTTCTGAAAGTAATTCATGAAGTTTTTCATTAAATACATTCATAAATGAACGTATACTCTATATGTACATAAATGATGGTATATGACAATATACATACATAATATGTATGTACATGTGCATTAAGAAAAAAAAAACGGTTTAAGATAAATCAACACTTATTTTATATTGTATGTCAATTTATAGTTGATGTATTCGACAGCATTTACATACATATGTAGGTATGTACATTTGTATATGAAAAACAATAATGCACAAGCGCAAGAACATCATCCTTTCATACATATGTACATATGCATGTATGCCCAAATAACCTTGACTTATGTATGTACACAAGTCACAGCACATCACATTCTTACAAGACAAATACACATACGCACTAGCGAGTTTCTTCCTAACAAGTGCAAAAACAATTCTGCTCTATGTATGTATTATGTCCTAGCATATATACATACATATATACCTACTTGCCTTCTAAACTTCCTACAAAATAATTGCATTCATATGTTACTATATCCATGCACGTTCATACATTCATGCATATGTATATGCGCGAGCACAGCGCTCCCTTCTTGCTTCCGTGTACTTTTGTCTTTCAACAGTCGATATTCCTAATATTGTACTTACAAAAACACGATATGTACTTTGATAGACGCAAAAGCAACAGCAAGCGCAACGCCATGGCCGCTTTGCCACCGCACATTCTAAAATGTTCTAGAACACAACAAAAACACATACCTCACATGCGCATGTCGCCCAAAGCTAAAATCTAAGCCTAGCGACTACAAAAACAAAATACATTCGTAGACGCAGTCGCAGCGGCCATGATTCTATCAGCGACGGCGCTGAACAATTTAGAACAAAACAAAAAGTTCATTCATAAGTTAGAGCTCATATTTCAATTTCATTCATAAAACGAGCCGCCCATATGCCAATTTTCGCGACCATTCGAAAATAGTCAATATTGGAATATTTCGCGTGGAATTATTTGCCAATATTTGATAAATCTTAAATTTTTGTCATGTCGAGTGGCCGCGGCTCCGTATGTATGTATGCACCCTTATATGTATGTAAATATGTCTTCTAACTGTGCGACAGTCGCGAGTTAATGCGACTTCCAGCGAATCACACATTGCTGTCCGCAAAGCCGCATGTATGTACCTTATGATCAGAAAGTACCGGGAATGTTTAAATTAAACAAAACAGAGTTAAATTTAAGGCAAATTTATATTATCTTCTTCAAAATATGACCCGTCTGAAGCAACACACATGTGCCAACGTTTAACCCAGTCCTCCAAACACCCCCGGCAGGCCGATTTGTATTCTCTTTGATCAGTGCGATGGCGCGTTATCATCATGCAAAATCTGAGAATTGTTTGCTCACATTTCCGGCGGTTTGCAACACACAGCATCTCTCTAAGGTTTCAAAACGGATAAATAATATTCTCTATTGACTGTCTGGCCCGATGGAAGATACTCATGGTGGACTATGCCTTGGCAATCGAAGGAAGCAGTCAACATCACCTTCCCGGTTCTTTTTGCTCATAGGGTATACATATCCCATGTGTCAAGAGTGCGCAGAAGCTTGTGTTCTGGGTTTGTTAGAATGGTGGTAGTTTGTACATACATATATTTATACACATATGTGACTATGCGCGTTAGGCTTCCTGGATGGATATTAGAATATTTTCTCATCAATATGTGTATGTAAGTAGTTCAGATTTGACTGAAGAGATTCAATATAGGAATGCATATTCATATGATTGCCTTTATGGCTGTTTTACATATAAATTAATTCAAATGAAGTATTAATAATGTTATATAGAAAATAAATTTATAAAAAACAGGTATTAGAAAAACCTGAATACACTATTTTAAATCAATTTCAATTAAACCAAATATAAAAAATGAAATAAAAATATCGAACAAAAAACTGTGCACAGGATTTGAACCTGAGTCAAATATGAGACGATGTACTGCATATATGACACGTCTTTCACGATTGCGCTAATCTACAATTATTAATGATATTTTCTAAATCACTCATTTATTCGATTCGCAGTTTTATATGCACATATTCTGCGTTAGTTGAAAGTTTGTATGCGTAATTATATGAATATGCATGTGTGTATGCGCGTTTGGCTTTCTGGACGGATATTAGAATGATATTTTCTCATCAATATAATTTGGATTTGATGAAATAGATTACAGATATATGTACATATTTTCTGTTTTGATTGATTTATATAAAAGTCAGGTCATATCCAGTATGAACTATTTTATACCGAAAAGAAATTTCCATTTATAAAATACAAAAAAAAACAGTATTTTAAAGAAATTTTAATTAAAATAAACTCAAAAATTTTACCAAACTTTCCTGGTTTGAATTGTAAAAAAAAAATGTGTAAAAAAAAAAATATGACTTCAGGACTTGAACCTGAATTAAATACGTGCAAAAACACAAAACGAATAACTCCGCCGACTTTAGCTTCTGCACCACAAACTAACTACCGCGCGGCCTTCTTAATCGCAAATTTATTCGCTTCGATTTCCTTAGTAGTGTGCCGAAAAATCTTATGAACGTCCTCAGTAGTATGGTAAACGCAGAAAATATCTGAATTCTTGGCCTAGCGTGGTAAGTAAATATAGAAACCCTCCACTCGCGTCACTCGCGTGGTAAATATCTGCAATTCCGACCTCTTCAGGAAAGTTGAATTTGAAATGACCTTATTATGAATCTATAAATTAGAACTCGAAAAAAGCTCTTTTAACATTTGCTCCTTCTCATTGCATTAACATTCTCTGGTGTTAGCACGTGAAAAGAGCTTTCCAAAAAGCTCTAGCGTGAACCGATGCGACGAATACAACTAGAACCAGAGAATGTTAATGCAATGAGAAGGAGCAAATGTTAAAAGAGCTTTTTTCGAGTTCTAATTTATAGATTCATAATAAGGTCATTTCAAATTCAACTTTCCTGAAGAGGTCGGAATTGCAGATATTTACCACGCGAGTGACGCGAGTGGAGGGTTTCTATATTTACTTACCACGCTAGGCCAAGAATTCAGATATTTTCTGCGTTTACCATACTACTGAGGACGTTCATAAGATTTTTCGGCACACTACTAAGGAAATCGAAGCGAATAAATTTGCGATTAAGAAAGCCGCGCGGTAGTTAGTTTGTGGTGCAGAAGCTAAAGTCGGCGCAGTTATTCGTTTTGTGTTTTTGCACGTATTTAATTCAGGTTCAAGTCCTGAAGTCATATTTTTTTTCTTGCACATTTTTTTTTTACAATTCAAACCAGGAAAGTTTGGTAAAATTTTTGAGTTTATTTTAATTAAAATTTCTTTAAAATACTGTTTTTTGTATTTTATAAATGGAAATTTCTTTTCGGTATAAAATAGTTCATACTGGATATGACCTGACTTTATATAAATCAATCAAAACAGAAAATATGTACATATGTCTATAATCTATTTCATCAAATCCAAATTATATTGATGAGAAAATATCATTCTAATATCCGTCCAGAAAGCCAAACGCGCATACACAGATGCATATGCATATAATTACGCATACAAACTTTCAACTAACGCAGAATATGTACATATAAAACTGCGAATCGAATAAATGAGTGATTTAGAAAATATCATTAATAATTGTAGATTAGCGCAATCGTGAAAGACGTGTCGTATATGCAGTACATCGTCTCATATTTGACTCAGGTTCAAATCCTGTGCACAGTTTTTTGTTCGATATTTTTATTTCATTTTTTATATTTGGTTTAATTGAAATTGATTTAAAATAGTGTATTCAGGTTTTTCTAATACCTGTTTTTTATAAATTTATTTTCTATATAACATTATTAATACTTCATTTGAATTAATTTATAAGTAAAACAGCCATAAAGGCAATCATATGAATATGCATTCCTATATTGAATCTCTTCAGTCAAATCTGAACTACTTACATACACATATTGATGAGAAAATATTCTAATATCCATCCAGGAAGCCTAACGCGCATACTCACATATGTGTTTAAATATATGTACAAACTACCACCATTCTAACAAACCCAGAACACAAGCTTCTGCGCACACTTGACACATGGGATATGTATACCCTATGAGCAAAAAGAACCGGGAAGGTGATGTTGACTGCTTCCTTCGATTGCCAAGGCATAGTCCACCATGAGTACCTTCCATCGGGCCAGACAGTCAATAGAGAATATTATTTATCCGTTTTGAAACCTTAGAGAGATGCTGTGTGTTGCAAACCGCCGGAAATGTGAGCAAACAATTCTCAGATTTTGCATGATGATAACGCGCCATCGCACTGATCAAAGAGAATACAAATCGGCCTGCCGGGGGTGTTTGGAGGACTGGGTTAAACGTTGGCACATGTGTGTTGCTTCAGACGGGTCATATTTTGAAGAAGATAATATAAATTTGCCTTAAATTTAACTCTGTTTTGTTTAATTTAAACATTCCCGGTACTTTCTGATCATAAGGTACATACTTGCGGCTTTGCGGACAGCAATGTGTGATTCGCTGGAAGTCGCATTAACTCTCGACTGTCGCACAGTTAGAAGACATATTTACATACATATAAGGGTGCATACATACATACGGAGCCGCGGCCACTCGACATGACAAAAATTTAAGATTTATCAAATATTGGCAAACAATTCCACGCGAAATATTCCAATATTGACTATTTTCGAATGGTCGCGAAAATTGGCATATGGGCGGCTCGTTTTATGAATGAAATTGAAATATGAGCTCTAACTTATGAATGAACTTTTTGTTTTGTTCTAAATTGTTCAGCGCCGTCGCTGATAGAATCATGGCCGCTGCGACTGCGTCTACGAATGTATTTTGTTTTTGTAGTCGCTAGGCTTAAATTTTAGCTTTGGGCGACATGCGCATGTGAGGTATGTGTTTTTGTTGTGTTCTAGAACATTTTAGAATGTGCGGTGGCAAAGCGGCCATGGCGTTGCGCTTGCTGTTGCTTTTGCGTCTATCAAA
The DNA here is from genome assembly GCF_027943255.1 of Anastrepha obliqua. Lineage (NCBI taxonomy): Eukaryota > Metazoa > Arthropoda > Insecta > Diptera > Tephritidae > Anastrepha > Anastrepha obliqua. The sequence goes on along the minus strand of NW_026562179.1, from coordinate 5,563,778 downwards.
GTACATATCGTGTTTTTGTAAGTACAATATTAGGAATATCGACTGGTGAAAGACAAAAGTACACGGAAGCAAGAAGGGAGCGCTGTGCTCGCGCATATATGCATGAATGTATGAACGTGCATGGATGTAGTAACATATGAATACAATTATTTTGTAGGAAGTTTAGAAGGCAAGTAGGTATATATGTATGTATATATGCTAGGACATAATACATACATAGAGCAGAATTGTTTTTGCACTTGTTAGGAAGAAACTCGCTAGTGCGTATGTGTATTTGTCTTGTAAGAATATGATGTGCTGTGACTTGTGTACATACATAAGTCAAGGTTATTTGGGCATACATGCATATGTACATATGTATGAAAGGAAGATGATGTTCTTGCGCTTGTGCATTATTGTTTTTCATATACAAATGTACATACCTACATATGTATGTAAATGCTGTCGAATACATAAACTATAAATTGACATACAATATAAAATAAGTGTTGATTTATCTTAAACCGTTTTTTTTTTCTTAATGCAAATACCTCCTATTGACATGTACATACATATTATGTATGTATATTGTCATATACCATCATTTATGTACATATAAAGTATACGTTCATTTATGAATGTATGTAATGAAAAACTTCATGAATTACTTTCAGAACTTTATTAAAATTAATTCGCGTCGCGCGCATGTACAAAACCTTGGTTCACAACGCAGGCGCAGAAATAAACGCACTGTGTATTTATCCTCCCCATGTGACTCGGCATCAATTCTCGCCGCCAATTTTTTTTTTTTTTTTTTAATGTGTTTTTTTTAATGTAATCGTAAAAATTTTTTAATAAATTTTATGTATCCGCTTATCATTTCAAAAGTAACAAAATGGTAAAAAAATAAGCAGTCGAAGAAATAAATGCACCGCCTATTTTTCCTCGTCACATGTTAGACTCGATTTCAATTCCCAGTGCAAACCTTTTTTTATTAATTTTTTTTTTTTAAATTCGTTTTTTTTTATGTAATTAAAAAAAATTATGTAATAAATTTTACGTATTCGCTTATTATTTCAAAAAATACGAAAATAGTAAAAATTTAATTAGTTTAATGTATTTATCCTCCCCACGTGACTCGCCATCAATTCTCGGTGCAATTTTTTTTTTTTCGTTTTTAAATTTTTTTTTTTAATGTAATCGTAAAAAAATTTTTAATAAATTTTATGTATCCGCTTTTCATTTCAAAAGTAACAAAATGGTAAAAAAATAAGCAGTCGAAGAAATAAATGCACCGCCTATTTTTCCTCGTCACATGTTAGACTCGATTTCAATTCCCAGTGCAAACCTTTTTTTATTAATTTTTTTTTTAAATTCGTTTTTTTTTATGTAATTAAAAAAAATTATGTAATAAATTTTACGTATTCGCTTATTATTTCAAAAAATACGAAAATAGTAAAAATTTAATTAGTTTAATGTATTTATCCTCCCCACGTGACTCGCCATCAATTCTCGGTGCAATTTTTTTTTTTTTCGTTTTTAAATTTTTTTTTTTTAATGTAATCGTAAAAAAATTTTTAATAAATTTTATGTATCCGCTTATCATTTCAAAAGTAACAAAATGGTAAAAAAATAAGCAGTCGAAGAAATTAACGCACCGCCTATTTTTCCTCGCCACATGTTAGACTCGAGTTCAATTCCCGGTGCAAACTTTTTTTTATAAATTTTATTTTTTAAAATCGTTTTTTTTTTTAATGTAATTGAAAAAAAAAATTATGTAATAAATTTTACGTATTCGCTTATTATTTCAAAAATACGAAAATAGTACAAATTTAATTGGTTTAATGTCGAGGTGAGAAATGTGTTGTGTGTTGAGGTGAAAGATGTGTGGTGTTTCTAATTTTTGTGTGGGCAAAAGTCAGTGAGGTGTCTATAAACTCGGTGTGCTAAATGACCTTATTACAAATCTTTCAGATCTCAATTGTACTAAAAAAAGCTTACAGTAACATTTGCACCTTCTCATTGCATTAACATTCTCTGCTAGAACTACGCGCTTGCAAAGACAAGCTTGCGGAAATACCGCAAGGCTTTTTTGCCAACCTTTATAATTTATTAATTTTTTGTATTTTACGCTTTTCATATTCGTTACTCAAATTTTCTATTTCTTCTTTACTAAAATTTTTAATTATAAAATCAATTGGTCTTTTTTTCGTACTTGAGTGTATAGGTAGTTCTATTATAAGTTTCAAAAATTTTGAATAATTTTTCTTCTAAGATTAATGTTGTATTACTTTTATCTGCTTTTAATATTCGTAGATGCTCAATGAGTGTGCCATGTAACCTCTCCATTGCTGAGTTTCCGGTTTTAAGATATGGTGTCGTTGTGTTCGTATCAATCTTCTGTTCTCTTAAAAACAATTTAACTGCGCTATGAAGTATGCAACGATCGTTGTCAAATACAAGATTATTTTTGCCTAAAAATAAAATTCGCTCTTTTAAAGCTGCTAAAATTGATATTCAATTTCGATCATTCAATTTGTGAAATGTCGCATACTTAGAAAATTTATCTATTGTGGTTAAATAAAATGTATTTCTGCAGGGAAACCATATGTAAATATGAACTATATCGTTAAAGTGTGAAGGACTTTCAGAAATTTGGTATGGAATTTTGATAGGATTTCTGTCAAGTTTAGCAATATTACATATAGAGCAATTATTTATAAAAATCGTTATTATTTTATATAGTTTCGCGTAAAAGTATTTATTTTTTAGTTCTGAATATACTTCCTGTATTCCCCTATGGTTATTTCGAATATGTTCTTTTTCTATTATTGCTAATATGTCATTTTTACACGTAACTTCTATTAGATTAACATTCTTCTTCTTCTTAATTGGCGCTATAACCGCTTACGCGATTTTGGCCGAGTTTAACAAAGCGCGCCAGTCGTTTCTTTCTCGTGCTAACCGGCGCCAGTTGGACACACCAAGTGAAGCCAAGTCCTTCTCCATCTGATCTTTCCAACGCAGTGGAGGCCGCTCTCTTCCTCTGCTACCACCAGCTGGTACCGCATCGAATACTTTCAAAGCCGGAGCGTTTGTATCCATTCGGACGACATGACCCAGCCAACGTAGCCGCTGGATCTTTATTCGCTGCGCTATGTCTATGTCGTCGTAAAGCTCATACAGCTCATCGTTCCATCGTCTGCGATTTTCGCTGTTGCCAACGTGCAAAGGTCCAAAAATCATTAACATTAGAAGGATAAATAATAAGGTTTCTACTATGAAAAAATTAGTATAAACATTCTGAAATTTCAAAATGAGTTCGTCATCATCACAAAAAATACACATTATTCCTTTTTCAATTAAAATATTTTGCATAATGTTCCTTAAGCAAGTTTTATCAGTAGCTTCAACAAAACTTTGATGCTTGTTATTTACTATTTTGATGCGAAAATCTTCTTTCTGTCCGTAATTTAAATAAATTTGATTTTTGTAATAGGTAATAGGTTTTTCCGTAATTTTTATGTAATTTAAACTGTCTTCAGGTGCGCTGTGTATTGTAGCTCCAATCGAACTAATTTCCATTTGTTCTTCATTGCATTCATTATTATAAGTATTTAGCTGATTATTAAAAATATTTGCTTTTTCAAAATTATTACCATCTTCACTAACATATCTACTCAAAAAATCAGCAACAGTATTATCTTTTCCCTTGATGTGAACTATATCAAAATCATATTCATTTAACATTATTTTCCACCTTTGCAATTTCATATTTGGTTCTTTTATATTATTCAACCACACTAAGGGTTTGTGATCAGTTTGAATATGAAATTTACGACCATATAAATAAGTACGAAAATGCTTTATAGACCATACAACTGCTAAAGCCTCCTTTTCGATAGTTGAATATCGAATTTCGTGATCTGACAGTGTACGTGATGCAAAACGGTCATCCAGTTTTGACTTAATACCGAGCCTATTGCATATTGCTATGCATCAGTCGTAAGTACGAATTTCTTACTAAAATCAGGTGGTTGTAAAACTGGTTCACTTGTAATAAGTTTTTTCGACATTTAAAATGAACTTAAAATCTCTCTACTTTTGAAATCTAGTATCGCGTTTTGTTTTAAAAGTTTAACCATCGGATATGCTACTTTCGCATAATCTCGCATGAACTTCCGGTAATATCCCGTGATACCTAAAAATTGCTTAATTTCTTTAATGCTCTTTGGCGCTTGCATTGTACTTATTGCTTCAATTTTTGACGGGTCAGACTTAAGCCATCACCTGTCACAACGTGTCCTAAAAATTTTGTAGTTAGATCTGCAAAATGACATTTGTCAAATTGGATTTTTAAATTTGCATCTCGCAAAGTGCTTAAAATTTTTCTTATAGATTCAATATGCCCTTGAAAACTAACAGAAAATATTAGTATGTCGTATGTATATTCTCTTAAAATGTGATTATTAATTAATCTTTGAAACGTAGCTGGTGCGGTCTTAAGGCCAAACGGCATACGATTAAATTCGTAATGGCCGCTTGCGGTCGAAAATGCTGTCTTAGCCCTATCGTCTGGATGCACCTCAATTTTGTGAAATCCTTTGGCAAGATCTAAGGTACTAAAATAACTACATTTTCCCAACTTGTCAAATATGTCTTCCATATTTGGAAGTGGGAACTTATCGTCAACTGTCTGTTCGTTTAGTCAATTACTATTCTCCATTTATCACTTTTCTTGGGTACTACCCATAATGGAGAATTGTAAGGACTATGACTTGGAGAAATATTATTTTGTTCCAGCATACTCTGTATTTGTTTGTTAACTTCTTCTCGATGTATTACTGGATATCTGTAAAGTTTGGTATAAATTGGAATATCGGATTTAGTGATTATCCTATGTTGAAGCTCGCCATCTTTATAAAATATGTCTTGAAATTGACGTAAAATATTTTTTAAAACTTATTCATCTTTTGAATTCAGGTTTTTCGAAAAAAGGCTATCTAATGTTGCATCTCTGTTTTCTTTTTCGCTGGTAAGTATTTGTATGTATTCATTTTGCAGGTAATCTGTGACAGTCAGTTTTTCTTCTTCACTAAAATAAATTGCTAAGTGTGCATTGTCTGTTATCAATAGCCTGTTCTCATAATCAATTTTTGAATTAAGATTTAGCAGAATGTTATTACCTACAATGCCATCAAAATAGTCATGAAACTTAAACTCTAAAAAATTTACATATGCGTTGGTTTCTTTAAATTCTTTAAATAGTGGAATTCTATATTGCACATCTGTTGAAATGTTTCTGTTAACAACTTTCAATGTTATGGTTGGCGACGTTATTTTCCATTTTGGATTACAGACTTTGGGGTTTATTATACTTAACTCTGCTCCTGTGTCTATAATAAATCTCAGTTTTGTCACGGGAATGTCCACCGTTATATAGGGTAATTTTCTCCCTTCTAATAGAAAATTTTCTCCGTTCTCATTCACTCCTACTTCCATTGGCTCTGGTAAATCGTCATTATGTAACTGGCTTTGGTTTTTATTAACATTATATCTTTGGTTGTTATTGTTGTTTATTCTGCTTGAACTATTTTGCCTTCTGTTAGTAAAATTGCTACTACTATTGCTGGTATGCCTTGACTGCATGGAATTATTATATTTATTGGTGTACTATATTGAATTTGTTGTCTGTTGTTTAAAGTGCTGTGGTTGTTGTTTTGTCTAGGCTGTTGATAAGTAGAATTTAAATTATTGTTTTCCCTTGGTTCAGAATTATTTCTGTTATATTGATTTCTATTGAAACTAAATGGCCGATTTCTATGATTTAAGTATCCGTTCGATTTTATTATGTCAAATGCTTCTTTTAAAGACTTTGGGTTTCTACTTACAATAATGCTTTTAACTGGTTCTGGTAAACCGTATTTAAAAGAGTTTAAGATTATTCTAGCATTGCTTTCGCTAGTCACTTCCGGAAACTTATTTCCGCTGAAATATAATGCGTTATTTAATCTACATAAAAGCGTATTAAGTGCGCTATAAAAATTTTCAATAGTTGAGTCGCATCTGCAGACTCTTATTTTGTCAATAAGCTCCTCTACCGAATTTTTTTCTCCATGATTGTCAATGAGTACTTGCTTTATAAGTCGCCAGGTATCAGGATTACCATTAATTAAAATTGACCTTCTAGAATTTCCTATAATTTTATCTTTAATATTTGCTAACAACAAAACCTTATAATCTTGTGTAAATGAGTTTAAAATGGGTGTCATAGACTCAATACGTTCTAGAAAATTAATTAAGACATCTATATTCCCATCATAAGGTGGTATACTACATATTAATATTAGTTGAAATAAGCTTAAATTTACTATTTATATTAAGTTCTTCCATATTTGTAAGCTGATATGTTAACTTATTTAATATACGTATATGTGTACTTAGCTAAGCTTAAGTCTCTTGCTTTTGGCTGATGCTGCTATGCTGTGTATTTCTTCTTCTAACAGAGAGTTGATTGTTGTTATTTTCTGCTGCCTCAATAGTTGGCAAATTGCTGGTTAATATCCCAAAAAAACCCGTGCGCTGCTTGATGTAATTGTTGTTGTTAACAACGGCCAATCGTTGTTGATAGTTTTGTTGTGGCTTTTATTTTATGTTGGTAATATTATTTTCCAGTGATCTCTCGCTGCTTAGTGTTTTTTTCTTATGTTTTTGCTTATTAAGTCCGTTAGCATATTTCTATACATTTGCCGGCTCTTTTCAAGGAACTCAGCACAAGTTGATAAAAAGAACTCTCTTTCTTTCTTGTTTTTTTTCTTTTTCTGCTTTCATTAAGCTCTTTGGAAAAAAAAACGTTTCTTCTTTTTTTGTATGCTCTCTTCAAGTACAGCAAATTTAAAAACAGTTTTGCAATTTTTTTCTTCTCAAGATAACCTTCTGAATTATTTACGTTTTAAAACGCCTTTCTTGATCGATTTCAAGTAATATTACGTTTCCACCGCAGCCGGAGTTTGGGTTCTCTGCCGCTATCGTGTTTTTAGGGCAAACACCAAACAAAACACCTGTCAAATCCCATACAAAATTAAAACACAACTCCATACCTAAACCCATTTTTCAAAGTGTGTTTTGTTGGGTTTGCATCTAATTTAATTATTAAGTGGTGGCAATGTTGTTCATTTTCCTCATTTATTATTGCATTCTTATCGAAACATGGCAACAATGATTGCAATTTGTCAATATGACATTTGATTGACGTTTAATATTTTTCGTGTGGTAAGCGTTTGTGCGCGCAAAAAATAAAATTGAAGTTATTGATTTTAATGGAAAACCATAAAAAATCAAAAACTATTTGGCTTCCTTCTGCGGACGAAGCATTTCTGGATATATGGGGTGAGAAGGCAGCTGAATTGCGAGGTCCACGAAAGAACTCACATATATATGCGGAGATGGCTCAGTCGCTGGGAGTTCTTGGACATGAGGTCCGTTCAATTGACATAAAATACAAAATACACAATTTCACAATGAAATATAGGTAAGGCATATAATATATTATTTCATTAAAGTAATTTTGTTAAAGCCTCAAAATTTCCTTTGCAGAAAATGCAAAGCAGAGCGAGGGACAGGATGTTCTCCTGTTTCTTGGAAGCACTACCAGAGGGTTCACCAGATAATAGGAAGCGATAGAATTAATAATGTTGATGCGGTCGTTGTGGATAGTATAACAGGTTTTTTTTTATTTATATATGTAATTTTATTTGTATTTACATCTAATTTTATAATGTTAATTTCTATTTATATATGTAGGCATGCCTGATTCGGTTGCTTCGCCAGCTCCATCACTTTCGCCAATATCGTCAGATTCACGTTCATGCTCCTCACTTTCAGCTGCTCCGTCTGCTTCATTTTCATTTTCGCCACCATCGTCTCCAGCACTGAACGAAGCTTCCGCACCTGCAGCAAAAACAAAAAATGCGAAAGTAAGTGAATTAAACGAAACTATTAAATCTGCTATGACGGAAAACAATAAATTAACTGCTGAGTTAATTGTATCGAGAAAAAAAAGGTTGCTGCTATTGATTTATTGACAGAAAGTGTGGTTAGTTTCTTGGAGAGAAATTAATTAACTAAAACTTATAAATCCTTTGAAATATTGCTTGTGAAAGTGCTTAAAAATTAATATGTGAAATGATATTTAAGTTTTAATGAATTGTGCCTTTTAAAGTTGCACTAAGTGCCTCTACTATCTTTTTTCAAAAATGAATAAAATGTTATTTTATAAAATTATGTATTAGAAATTTTATTGTTCTGGTGAAAAGTTGTTTTTCAGATTCAAACCAATTGGACTCTTTGTGGCTTTTGTAGGTCGAAATATTTAAATAAATATCTGGTTTGAAGATAAAATTGTTTAAACCAAATAACCTTTTTAACCAATAAATTATGGTTAATTTAATAAAACATACGGGAGAATCTAGATGAAAAAAGTTATATTACTCACTGAAATATTCCTTTAACGCATTTCTTTTCGATTCCCCTTCAGATCGGTCAACTGCATTGGTGCCGTATTGAATATTGCGCCTGGAATCGCGATGCATTTCCACTACCCAATTTTCCAAAATTAAATCCTTCTCAGCAATCAAAAAATTATGTAAAACACATGCACATGAAATAACTGTGTTTACATTTTTGGTTTGGTTTACATGTGGTTATCCACGCCTTTTCCAATTCTCCTAAATCTAAAATAGAACCTGTATTACCAATTTTTAAAAATATTAGAATCTCTAAGTTGTATTTACCGGGCTTTTAAATGGCCAAAAGCATTTTCCACAACACGCCGGCACTTAGACAATCTATAGTTGAATTTTTTTTGTTCGGGTGTGTTGGTCACACTATGCGGATATGGCTTCATTAAATGCTGAGAGAGACGAAAAGCAGAGTCCCCTATAATATGGACTGGTATTTTTGTGGATCCATACTGCAAGCTCAATTCATCAAGAAGTGCACAACTTTGCAACTCGCGCTTTAGCGATGATTTTTCAAAAATTGCGGAGTCGTTGCATCTTTCAGGACTGCCGCAATGTATGTAAACAAATCTATATTTTGCGTCTACCAAAGCCAATAGTACTACGGAATACCACCCTTTGTAGTTGTAGTAATCAATGGCTTCTTCCTTTCTTGGATGAATTTCAATATGACATCCATCTATCGCATTACTTATAAACCTACCTATTGCTCCAATATATTGTGGATAGCCCATTGCATTAAAATCTGCGACTCCATTCTCAATTTGCGCCATTGTCAGTGGAAAATTTTTCAAATATATTGGAGCCAAAGATGTCCCAACTTAATTGCAAAACTCGATGAGTATTTTGCAAACAGTTGCTTTGCCTCCTCCAAACAAATGTCCAATTGATCTGTATTCACTAGAAGATCCTAGTGCATACAGAGCAATTGCCACGCGCTTTTTTAGTGAAATCGGGTTTCGATAGTTCGTTTATCTTTTGGCTATTTTTTCAAGTTTGCAGCACAATTTTTCAAAGCAGGATCTTTCCATTCGGAAATTATCTTTGAAAAACTTGTCTCCATTACCCTGGCAGTCTACTTCCCAAAAGGTACTGGAATGTTCCTAAAATATAAATATACATTATACACAAATAATTTATCATAAATCTGTTTACCATACCAAAGACCATACACTTTGCGATCGCATTAAATTGGCAGCAACACTTAAAATTATTTTATTTTCCCTTCACCTTTTTTTTAAATAATATGTGACCAACTCACTATCAATTACAGTGCACTCGCGATAACTCGAACTAATTAAAACAGGCGCTGTTCGATTTATCGAATTTGTTCGACTTATCAATTGAGTGTGCTATGTTAAAAAAACAGTCATCGATATCGATTTTTCGATCGATTGTTGAAAATGGAAGCCAGTAGAAAATTTCTGTAGTATAGTTTCGTTATACGAATTACATTTTGGTCCATTGGCTGGATCAATGGTGTCGCATTCGGCGGCATAAACATAGTTAAAATTAAACCATCCTCGGACTTTAATTCGATTTCGTTGGGATGTGATTGGGCATTATCAATTAGAAGAAGAGCCTTCTCAGGTAGTCCCCCATCTTTCAAATATTTTCTTACCTAAATATTAAAGTCATTTAACTTGGTTAAAAAAATTGTTTTAATGAATCTGGATTTTACCTGCGGCACGAACGAATTATGAAACCAGTCTTTGAAAATCGCCGAAGTCATCCAGGCTGATTTGGAATTTTTGTACTCCACCGGACAGTTAAAATTTTTGAAAACACGAGGATTTCTTGCTTTGTCAATAACGAGAAGTTTAAGCTTATGGTTGCCGGTAGCGTTAGTGCAAGCCATAAATTGCCTTATCTTTCTTTTTTATAAGACTTATGGTGGACTTGGCTACCCCATATTCCTTCGCTAGAGAAGTAACACTACGTCCACGTTTAATTTTGTTAAGGACTTCAGCCCTCTCTTTTAATGTTAAACACTTCAACCTTTTACGATCCATTACTCACGTGCACTGATACACCACAAATGACAAATTTAAAGCAATTTGGTCAATGCAAGATGTTGTTCCCACAAAACTAACGGGATATTAACGCCGAAATATTCATATGGACAATACACTAGTATACATATAATTTATATACATATACTATTACATATGTATCTATGTACAAAATGTACATGTTTGAAAAGAATGTGTGTACAAATAAATTTGTTTTTTTGTTCGAGTTATAGCGCTTTTTTATTGTTCGAGTTACAAAGAATTCAATAGGGGAAAAAATGTGTTCGAGTTAGCACGTCGTTCGACTTAGCGGCTATTCGAGTTACCGCGAGTGCACTGTATTTTAAAATAAAATGATAAAATCAACATAACAAATTGAATTTTATGCACCATTTTATAATTCTATCAATTTTTATAATTTTTATTTCACAATGTCAACAAAAGACAGTTCAAACACAATTTCTCCCAAACTTCCGGTGGAAACAGTTGACAGTTCTCCCAAACACAACTCCTGCAAACACGGTGTTTGCTTTTGGTGGAAACGTAATATAAGTCACAATCAAATTTGTGTTTGTAACAAATGTTCTTTTCGAACAATTTTTAGAGTTTTGCGTAAAATGTTTTTTACAAACCACTTTCACTAATTAAATGTTTGCTTAATAAATGCTCATTTCGAACAAATTTTTCACTTTTTTTTTTTTGTTAACTTTTGTTTGGTTAACTTAACCTTAAATTTCAATTTAATTTTTCCGTGCGTTAGGTTCTAAAGCTGAAAACAGTGAAGCCCGTAAACGCAATTCCGACTCAGCTGTTTCGATCAAAATAATGAGAACCCCATGTAAACGAAAAGTTCCTTCCTTCCGTATCGTAGTACCGTAGATTTTATTTCACGATTATTAAAAAAATTCCGTAATTCCGACTCAGCTGATTGCTCTCTCACCACACAGTGTTGCCAAGCAGTACATTTCGAAATCATTTACAAAATAAACTTAGAAAAATGATAATTTTTGTTAAAATAGCTTAAAAATACTGTTGAATAATGTTAATTATAGATAAATGAACTATTTGCATTTGTTGGTTTTTGGCTTTGGTTTATTAAACAATGAAAAATTGTAACTGATAACGCGTATGTGTGAAAAAGTGTGTAAGCAAAAATATCAATGGCAACATTGTGTAGATACAACCAAACACATACACACACAAACCGATGTATTGTGTAGACACAACTAAACACATACACACACAAACCGATGTATTGTGTAAAAATGTAATTAAAAGAACGCAGTTGTTCTCGGGGTGAGTTTTTGTGCACGGTAAGGGACTGCGGTAAGGGATTCCGTGCGGCCTTCACTGTTTTCAGCATAAACGTGACTGCGCCAATAATGATGTGGGGAGTATTCCGTATTTATTAACTTGATCAATCAGTTTCCAAATACAGACTTAACTTATAAGCTATGAGAAACTTAAATTAGGTCTTCAAGAAATATTCAAATGTATGTATTTATGTATTAATGTGTTTAGGGAAATTCAGCAATGGAAGAACGTATATATGTGAATGTGTATTAATATTAACATTACTAAAGCTAAGAGTCTATGTCAAGTTTACAGTAGATGTAAGATAACAGATGTGAGTGTAAATGCAATAACATTATTGAGAGTTTATAAAAGGAAAGTATGTTTAATACTATGTATGTATGTAAATTAAGTATGTGTGCATGTAACGTGTTAAATGGTAAGAAAGACTAAGCATAATTAAATATAAGAGTATGGTTATGATTATAAGTAAGTATAGTAGGATGTAACATTATAATATAACTATATCGTCCCCTTAGTATAACAATAGCCTATGTGCTCATTCTTTTATTGAATTTTTGGATTCTCCATCGTCGATTTTATATGTGGTCAAAATTTTGTCAAATTCTAGTTCCACAAAGTGGGTCAAAACGTCAGTCAAAAATAATAAATATTTACAGACATAACGAGATTTGAGTGAGAGCTACTTTCGACAAAAAGTTTGAAATTCATTTTCTCAAAACATCAAAAAATTTATAGGCTATTTTAATACTAAGGGGACGATATAATGTATATAATTTGTGTTTTGTTTCTGTTAACTGTGTCTATAATATATGTCTGTTATCATTGTTTATCAATTTTATGTTGTTTTCTAAGTCATTTAAAATGTCGATGTCTTATAAATTGATTATGTGTACTACTATGTCTGTTGTTGTAACTATGTCTTGGTTTTTCGTGTCTATTATTGCGTACCCGTCCTGGTCAAGTATTTGCTGAGTCGTCAACGTTCCTTGTATTGTCTTCATTGTTGTCAGAATTAATATTGCCATCATTAGCATCTTCTGTAAATTTGTAGGCTCGTTTAATATTCTTTGGGTCAATATTTTTTAGTTTTGCCCTTTTATACTGCCCTATAGTTCTTTATAAACCCTTCTTCTCGTTTTTCTTCATAATTTTCTCTGTTACTGTTGTTTTTTTCTAACATTAGCAATTTCTATATTTTCTTTAATTTTCGTCAGTTCTACCTTATTATTTTGAGCTTCGTTAGGGGTGCATTTAATTGTACAGTGATATCTGTCATTGTAATTTCTTACGGCTTTTTGCATTATCTGTTTTATTGACATGTTTGATGTTTCTGTTTTAAGTGTTACCCTAAATTTTTCGGCCAATGAATTATGTAGTCTTTCTATGTCTGAATTTCCCGTGTGACTATTTGGTTTAGTTAGGTGTAACTCTATTCCTTCTTGCATTAATAATTCTTTAATTCTGATTGAGTTAAACTCATTATCAGCTATGATTTTATCAGGCTTTCCTACTTTTGGGAAATGTTCTTCCAGTTGTTCTACTATGGTCATGTGATTTCTATCATTTAATGAATATGCTGCTGCAAACTTGGAAAATTTGTCTATAGTTGTTAAGAAATGTGTAGTTGGGAACTTCCTCAGAGGACGAACTCTTGGCCTCCAGCCAAGAGACGGTTGATGGCAAAGCTATGGGCCACAGCACGCCATCAACCTTTAATCAACCATCCACATCCGCTGATGCCAAGGGGCAAAAGCGCCAAAACGTTAAAAAAGGCCCGTCCAGGTATAAGCTTTACCAGAGGTCTCTGACTATTCTCGGTAGAATAAATAAAAATGAGGCTGAAGGGAAAACTCATCCAAAGGACGCGGCCGATAAAGGTGCCAAAAGGTGGTCGATGAGCACCTGGCGTTCCAGGCCACCCAGAAGGCAGAAGCCGTGAAACGCAATCGTTCGCAGGACGAAAGCGACAAACCAACGAAGAAGCACAAAGTGTCGGTTCAATACCAAAACCAACCAAACGCTCATTTAATGAGGTGGCACGGGATCACCTGCAAATAGCGTTGGTTGATGAAATAACAAACCGCGGTAAACCTGCATCAGATAAGTGGTCCGAAATCGAGGCACGGCTGTCCCGCATTGTCGTCGATCATGTCATGGCAAACCCGGAGGGTCATGTGCCAGGATTTGATTCAATGGAGGTGGTCCGCGGATACAGGGTGATCAAGTGCGATGATCAACTCTCCCTTAACTTCCTGCAAACAGTTGTGGGCAAGATCCAGAGCGACTGGGAAGGTTTGACGCTCAAACTAATCCCGCCCAGCGAAATCCCTCGACGGCCGAGGGCTCGCATCTGGATCCCGAACATGGAATTCGAAGCTAAGCAACTTATTTCATACTTGCAGACACACAACCGCACTGTTCCAATGGATGACTGGAGCATCATCAAAGCGGAGGCTCCGCAAAAGAACAGTGTGTCCTTCCTTCTCCAAATATCGGAGGAGAGTATCGAGCCACTGGGAAAAGTGGACAATAAACTTCGGTTCGGCGTCAGGAAAACGCAACTGAAGATATTCCGATCTGCAAATCCGGAGGATGAACAGGACGAGGTTGACGGCGCCAACGAGTTGCTCACAGGCATGCAACTTGACGACGCCGCATCTACCAAAAACGATGGCGCTAATGAGCAGTACCCGGGAGTGCAGCTTGGCGACGCCGTCGAATTGTAAAGCGACCAGCAGCATGGGTCTCAAGGTTGTCCAAATAAACCTGCAGCACTCGCGGACTGCAACGGACAACCTAACCGTTCTCCTGGCGGAGGAGGACGTCGACATCACTTTAATCCAGGAGCCCTGAGTGCAGAGCACCGAGGTGAAGGGGTTCACTGGGAACAACCACAACCTTTTCTACAAACGGACTGAAGATAACCCCAGATCTTGTATTGTAGCTAGGAAACATTTGAACATATTTTTAATCCCATCATATTGTTCACAGGATGTGACGGCTGTGGAGGTAGAAACCGCTATCATACTGGCTTCCATCTACATGGCACATGATCGGCCAGCACCACCCGAGGAGGCTCGTCGGCTTGTGTGTGAAGCCAGAAACAAGAATCTGCTACTCGGATGCGATACCAACGCGAGGCATGCGTTGTGGGGAAGCTCCGAGACAAACGACCGAGGTGAGTCTTTATATAATTTTATATTAATACTAACTTATCGGTATGTAACAGGGGTAACACTCCCACTTTCACCTTTCCTAGTACGGAGTACTTCAGAGGATGGGAGGAAGTGATTGATGTTACTCTACTGTCTGAAAATAGCTCAGTAAGGGTAGATAATTGGAGGGTATCCAATAAAAGGTACTTTTCTGATCATAGTTGGATCCTCTACGATTTAGATCTTAAGGTAGATCCACCCCTACCGTATCGAAATCCCTTAAGAACCAACTGGAAGAGGTTCAAAAATGCAGTAAACAAGAGGATAGGAGAGATTCCTATCCCTCAAATCACTCTCACGGAAAACCTTGAGAGTAAGGTCATAACACTGGAAAAGGCATTTAGTAGGGCCTACAAAACGTCCTGCCCCATAAAATTTAACAAAAAACTCACCCTCTTTGGTGGAGCAGTGAGCTCTTAAAACTAAGGGAAAAATCTAGATCAACGTTTTACCTCAGCTACTCGACGGGAAATTGGGAATTGTACAGAGAAAGTCGGAGACAGTACAAGGAGGCAATCAGGGGCACCAAAAAAGAGAGCTGGAGGGAATTTTGTTCGTCAATCGAATCCACCAGGGATTCTGCTAGGCTCAGCCGTGTTCTTTCCAAAGACCACTCAATGGCTTCTTGGGTCAAGAAACCTGATGGAACTTGGACTGCTACAGCAGAAGAATCGCTAGAGCTTCTGCTAAACACGCATTTTCCGGGATGCAGCGCTTACGAAAGTGAGAGGGGAAACATTAGGCGGAGCCAATATAATCCACAGCATCTTCCAAATGAAATTATTACCAAAGAAAAAGTTGCATGGGCAATCAAATCTTTCTCACCCTTTAAATCTCCGGGGCCAGATGGGATCATTCCGAAGATGTTACAGGAAACCTTGGACTGTATCCTACCATGGCTAGAGGAAATTTTTAAAGCGTGTTTAAACTTAGGCCATATTCCAGATAGCTGGAAACTAGTCAAGGTCGTCTTCTTACCAAAAGCAGGTAGAAGAGGACATGAATCAGCGAAGGACTTCAGGCCAATCAGTCTTTCGTCTTTCCTGTTAAAAACTTTTGAAAGACTTTTGGATATGCACCTCAGAAGCTCTTTGGAGAGCTCTGGTATATCAACTGCACAACACGCATACCTTAAAGGCAAATCTACAGAGACAGCGCTTCACGAGATAATCCGAGCAATAGAGGGCTCTCTAGAGAGCAAACATTATACCATGGCGGCATTCTTGGATATCGAAGGCGCCTTTGACAAAGTTAGCACAGATGCCATCCAACGGGCGTTGATAGACCTGGAGGTGGACAGGTGCATTAGTAACTGGGTCATCTCCATGCGAGAAACGAGGATCATCAAAGCTAATATGGGTAATATCAACATAACCAAGAAGGTCCACGGGGGCACTCCACAAGGGGGAGTATTATCTCCACTTCTTTCGCTATGTGTGATCAGCAAAATCTTAACAAAACTTGACGGAGGTGGGGTAAAAGTGGTGGCGTACGCTGATGATGTGGTGTTAATGGTGTCAGGACTGTGTCCAAATACGATCAGTGGGATCATCCAAAGGGCGTTAGGCGAGCTTAACTCTTAGGCCACAGGATGTGGGCTAATTTTAAACCCGCGTAAAACAGAACTTATGCTTTTTACCACCAGATACAAGGTACCAATTTTTACCCTACCAAATATCAACGGACAAACTCTGTCTTTATCAACCAGTGCAAAGTACTTAGGGATAATTTTGGACTCCAAACTTAGCTGGAAGTTAAACGTCGAAGAACGGGTAAGGAAAGCAGAAATTGCTTTATATGCCTGCAAACGTATGCTTGGAAGAAGTTGGGGTCTTCAACCTAAGCATACATTATGGCTGTATAAGGCGGTTATACGACCCATTTTATCGTATGGTTCAGTAGTTTGGTGGAAAGCTCTAGGGAGAGAGTACAATACCAAATTACTCGGCAGAACACAAAGATCAGCCTGTGCAATAACGGTCGGTGCAATCAGATCATGTCCTAGAGAGACTCTCAATGCACTGACACACGTTATTCCAATAGATCTACATATAAAGAAGACGGCAACCATGAGTGCATTTAGGTTAAATGAAGCGAGTCGCTGGAAAGGAAAAACTTATGGTCACGCTAGTCTATTATTGCGACAAACTCAGTTAACCTCGGTGAGGACTGACTACATCGTCCCGATGGTAACGTTCAATAGGAATTTTGCCACACTCTTTCCATCTAAAAAAGAATGGAATAAGGGATTCTCTCTAAACAACTTCGATACCACAGTCTATACAGATGGCAGTAAAATGGACTGTGGTGTTGGAGCTGATATATATTCTCATAGACTTGGAATTGAAAAATCTGTGCGTCTCCCTAATACCAGCAGCGTCTTCCAAGCGGAAGTACTAGCAATTGGGGAAGCCTGTAGGTTACTAATCGCAGATTTCTCTTTTAAGGGCAATATCGCTATTCTTTCGGATAGCCAAGCCGCAATCCAGGCGCTGGACGCGACCATAACAACCTTTAAAGTGGTGGAGCAAAGTAGGAATAGCCTCACCAACTTGAGTTAAAACCATAGAGTAACTTTGATTTGGGTCCCGGGACACCGGAACATAGAAGGTAACGAATAGCGCTCTTGCACACCAGTATTCACTCCACTAGGTGCGGTCAAGAATGCAATTTCCCTAAAATACCTTCGAATTGCGGATTGTAGATGGAGAGACCAGACGAAATGCAAAATCAGCAGAACGTTATGGCCCACCTACAACCTCAAGCAATCGTTGACATTAATAAACATGAAACGACGGGACACCTGTAGACTTACGGCAGTCATAACTGGCTTCTGGTCTATCGGAAAACAAGCCGCCAAAATTGGCATCCCTCACAACATATACTGTCATAGTTGTAAACAACCGAAGGAAAAAGAAACAATCTTCCATTTCCTCTGTGAATGCCCTGCCCTATTGAAGGACAGAATGTTAACCTTGGGCAAACCACTGCTCGAGAGTCTCGAGCAACTGTCTGGCGTAGACGTCAACAACCTAATAAGGTTCCTAAACCGCACAGACTGGATATAGTCCTGCTGCAAATAACTGTTAAACAATTTGGTAACGAGGATGTGGCAACAAAATGGTGCGAAAGCGCTAGTTGGATTCTGGATGAATCACCACTCTAACCAACCAACCACCCATCGTTGGAAAGTCATATTTGGCTTTAAAAATTATTCTTTTACCATGTATTGTTTTAATTTCTTCTATTTTGCAGTTTGTAATAATTATCTGTGTTTTGTACTTATTAACTATTTCCTCATTTATAGAAAAATGATTGTGTGAATTGTCTTCAGCTGAATGTATTGTTTCTATTGACATATTATCTTCTTTATCCTCGATGTTTGCTATCATATTTATATCTGATACGTTGTCGTTATTTACGTTCTGTATGCCATCTTTTTTATCCTGCATGTAGTCATTGTCTTCGAGTCTGCTCAAAAAGCCTGCTACTCTATTTTCTTTTCCTTTTAAATAGTCAATTTAAAATTGGTACTCTCCTAGTTTCAACAGCCATCTTTGATGTCTAGGCGAAATGTCTTTTCCTTTATGTTTCGAATGTAAAAATTTTATGGGTTGATGGTCGGTCAATATTTTAAACTTTCTTCCACACAAATAGGGTCTAAAATAATTAACGCTCCAAAGAATTGCCAAAAATTCCTTATCGGTAGCCGAATAATTCCTTTCGTGATTATTAAGATTCCTAGATGCAAAACAAATTGGGTGACCTTCTTGGGATAACACCGCACCTATTTCATAATTCGACGCGTCAGTCGTAAGTGTAAATGTTTTATCAAAGTTGGGAAATCTAAGTATAGGATGTGAACTGATCATATGTTTCAATTTTTCGAATGCTTCTACATAAGTTGGGTCTTTTGTATTAATTTTCACATTTTTCTTTAAATATTTTGTTATTGGTTGTGCTACTTTAGCATAATCTTTAATAAATTTCCTATAGTAGCCTGTTATACCAAGAAAACTTTTTATCTGTTTTTCTGTCCGAGGCAGTACTAGTTTTTCTATAATGGCTATTTTGTTAGGATTTGGTTTAATACCTTCCTTTGTCAAAATATGTCCCAAAAATTCTGTTTCTCTTTCCTAAAATTGCATTTATCTATCTGAATCTTTAAATTTTTCTCTTCCAGGATTTGGAAAATTTCATTAATGGCCTGAATGTGTTCTTGGAATGATGTGCTAAATATTAGTATATCATCTAGATATACAACACATTTTTTGTTAAATTCGTTGAATTAATGAATTTCGTTCATAAACCTTTGAAAGGTAGCCGGGGCATTTTTTAACCCGAATGGCATTCTTATAAACTCATATAAACCATGTGGCGTTACAAATGCTGTTTTCTTTCTATCTTCTTCCTTAACCAAGATTTGGTGATAACCCTTAGCCAGGTCTAGCGTAGTAAAATATTGGGCTCTTCCGAGTTTGTCCAAAATTGAATCGATATTTGGGATTGGAAACTTATCGTCTATTGTGATTTCGTTTAACTTTCTATAATCAATTACTATTCGATATTTCTTTTTGCCTGAATTGTCTATTTTCTTCGGTATTACTATCAAAGTGCTTGAATACCTTGAATTACTTTTCCTTATTATACCTTGCTCCGTCATTTCTTTTATTTGTCTCCTTACTTCTTCCCCATGTTGTGGTGGATACCTATAGAGTTTTGAATTTAATTGTTCGTCTGTGGTTGTGCGTATTTCGTGTTCTATCTCTGTTGTACTAGTCAATACGTCTCCCTCTTTGAAAAATATTTTACTATAACGTTGCATAACAATTTCAATTTCTATTCTTTCTTCTTTGTTCAAATGATCTAGCTTTAGATTATCGAGGCTTCCTTCGTTGCTTTCTAATGTACACAATTCTTTGTACTGATACGGGTTATTTATGATTGAGTTTTCTTTATGATTTAGTGTTAAAACTTTTTTTTCAATATTGATAAACGCGTTTGAAAAATTCAATAGGTCTATGCCCATGATTCAATAATAAAAGGTTTGCTCAGTAAGCAGCTTTCTCATTCTCTCATGACAAATCGGCTCCCTTAGCAAGACACTGGGTTGCTAACTCTAGAAATTTTTAGCAAAAGTGGAAGAAAAGTAAAATGTCTAGGAAAAACGTTTCGTTTTCCAAAGAGTGTATAAGCACTTCCTCGGTATGTCCATAACCAAAACGATATGGAAAACATCCTGACTGCTTAAATCAGGATATCATAGAACATATTTTTGGGGCAATGAATGTGAAAGATGGACGTTTTGACAATTTGAATCCGATGCCTTTCAAATACAGGTTGGGGGAGTACTTACTAGGTTACTTTAAAGATACATAAGTACCAACAAGAGCTCATTTAGCAATATGGCAGATGGTTTTTTATGAGGAAATACGCATGGCAGAAATACGCTCGGAGGTGAGAAGCCTCCGCTATTACAAACAACATTTTCTATCATTTTGTGTTTCATATCCGGGGTAGTTCGTCAAGTGTTCTGGAGAACAATCGCGACTTGGGGAATAAAACTCCAAACTTACATGGGCATAGCATAGTAAAGCAAGGCGTGGGTTTGTTCATAGATTGTTGTTAGTCAACTAAATTTATGACGAGTTCGCTTCTCCTCTGAAAGGCTTTCATTAGGGCCATAACACTTAAGTAATATAATAGCGTCATATTCGCGTGATCAGTTTTCAATTTAAAAATTAATTCACAAAATATCAATCTGGGTTTAACTTAAGAACCTTATTTTTAAAATCATTCCTGACAATTTGTGTTTGTACCATTTATAATTTAAATAAAAACAAAACATTTCTTGCTACCATTTTTACCAAGAAGGTATTTGATTTTTTCATTTTCTTCGCCCTTCTTAAATGCGACCTTTTGTAAGGGAGTGTCAGAATTCTAATGTCACAAGTGAGCAAACCTTTAATAATTGAATCATGGTCTATGCCTATGATAAAACTGTACTTTCTTCCTGTCAGTGGGGCTACTTTCCAACGAACTCTTGCATTACTTGGTAAATTAAATTCTTTTGGTGCTGTCGTATGAATTTCATGCTCTATTATGTCTTTGCTATTTATCGTACTATATGGAATTGGTCTGTTTAATTTTATTTTTCTGTACCCGTTGATTTGGTCTTTTACTAGGCTTAAAGTGGCTCCTGTATCTATCAATGCTACATATTTTTCTTTATTTATGTTTAATTCTATTAATGGTAGGCATTCCGAGGCTGCTTCATAAAAAAAAAACAGTATTATTAATCTCTGCATGGTGACTGTACTGATCGTTTGAATCGTTGTTGTGGTTGTAGTCGTCATCTTGATATTGGTCATTGTCATACTGGTCATTGTCATTGTTCCTGTTTTGGTCGGCTTCTAAATTATCAATTTCCATTGGTTCTGCATTTCCTGGTCTATACTGTCTGGATTGGTGTGAACCTGATTGCTGATAGTTTTGATTTTGTCTACTTTGTCCCGAATTGTTGCTTCTTACATTTGGCTGTGTATTATTTTGCCTAAATTGCCCTGAGTTGTTATTTCTATAGTTCTGTTGTTGGTTCCTATTATTTTGGTTATTGGAAAATTGCTGATTGTTCTGTTGTACATTGTTCTGATTAAAATTCCTATAGTTTATGATTAAAGTTTCTGTAATTTTGTTGTTGGCTGTTTTGATTAATGTTTCCCTGGTTTTTGTTGCTAGGCCCTGCCTCTGCATTGTTTCTGTTAGTTCTGTTTTTTCTTTATTGATATCTAATACAGCTGTTCTCGTATCTGCGTAACATCATTATTTTTAATATTGCTCCTAATTCTTTTTCTTCATATATTTTATCTAGCAGTGTACCTAATGTCATTTCTTTCACCGTGTTTACTAACAAAGCTTTCAACATTGCTTAAATCTATGAAATTGTCATTTTTATGATAAAGTATTAGTTCATCAGTTTTATATTTTATGTTCTATATTTTTACGGCTAGTTCACCGACCGTGTTTACTCTTAGGTCGCAGATCCTCCTGTAAATTTGGTGTGGTTCAGTGTCCGGACGGTATCTTAGTTTTAAGATCGCTTTAATTAACTCCCAGTTGTCGGGTTCCGGCACGTTGATCACTGCATCCTTCGCTTGTCCTTGGATTGTCCTATAGAATATCGTCCTGGTGGCTTCTCGTTTTAACTCTGGATCTTGTATTGACTGGAGTAGATACTCGACGCTGCTGAAGAATGAATTTATCGAAATATCCCCTGTTCCTGTGAACGTTGCCAGGTGGTTTATGGTTTTAAACAACCGTCCTTGTGCTGTATTGGTGTTGCTAGCCTGGAGTTGCACATAAGCTTGCTGTAATGGTTCCAACTGGCGCTCTCTAATGGCCAATTGTTCCAATAAATCCGCCTGTGGAATTTGGGTGTTATCGTTCGCCATCCTTGCCTCGTCGTAATTGTCTGATCTCTGCTGTCTTCTTGATGCCAGGTTGAGTTGTTCTTTGTTTGTTTTGCATCAGTATTTTCTTATGACGTTGTCACGTTAAACTATCGTCAGTAAACCGACTTTACAGACAACTTGTTCTTTTAAACAAAAATTGGGAATTTTTAGTTTCCACACCACCAATGAGGTTAGTATTTAGTGTGCGGTTGTCCAATAGCCTTATATCACTCGTATACACCTATATATACTAAAAATAAGCACAATCCGTATGAAATATGTACATAAAAAATCAAAAAATTTAAAAATTTATGTGTAAATGAAATTATTTAAAACTGAATTACAAAAGTAATTTAATAATAATAAAGTAATGAACACGAAAAACATAAGTTGTAGCTAAATACATGACATATTGCGATTTTTTAATATAGCACAGAAAGTGGGAACAAACAACAAATTCTGAAACAACGAACAGAATAAGTTAAAGCAGTTTACCTTTAATCTTTGTAAAATATCTCAAACTCAAATTCAATTCCCTTACCAACGCTTTTCACCATAGAATATTTACGTATATACAAATTTACATAAACCAACACACAGTTTTCAATAACATTTGATTATGTGCATAAGACTAATTAAAAGTAGAAGTCGAAAAGGATATAAGAGGCTTTGGAAAATTCTAAAACTGCCTTCTATTTCCATTATTACGTTTGAATTAAATTAATTTTAAGACACATAATTACAAATATTTAATCGCCTCATATTTAAATTAAGCAAAAACGAACTGATTTCGTTAGTTATTTTTGGCGCGTTTTCTCTGCCAGCCCTCCATTTCGTCTATCAGCTGTTCAAAATCCCATAATGTGTGAATGCTGCCAAGTTTTGAAACGAGCTCATGGGCGCGCTCTGTCTCAAAATAAAAGAGTTTGACATCTAGCATAGATAATAAGGTGGAAGGATGGTTCCATGTGCAGAAGTCTACGCAAGTGGCGAAAGTTTCTGATCGCCATTCACTTGGGAATGGTCAGGACGATTCTTCTGCATATGGTTCAAGCAGCTCACAACGGCCAGGATTGGCCAACGTATCCTCTGGGTAGCTTCCGAACACCCGTTCGGGAGTGAGCTACCGTGAGAAGGCGAAACATTCCAGGATAGCTGGTTGTGCGCTGGGTTTGGGACCCGCCACTTAAAAATCCCCCCCAATGAAAAGTTTAAAAAAGCCTCTGATGAGACCTCCCTATACTGATGACGACCACTGCAAACGAAATAAAGATTACGATTTGTGGTCATGCACCTGGAATATCCGGTCCCTCAAAGGGGAAGGTGCCACTGCCCGGCTGGTTGATGTCCTCGTGAGAGTAAGGGCTGACATCACTGCCATTTAACAGATGCGATGGACGGGACAAGGCAAGAAAACTATAGGACCTTGCGACGTCTCCTATAGCTGCTATATGAAGAAGCGCAAATTCGGTGTTGGATTTGTTGTGGGAGAGAGACTTCGTCGCAACAATCCGCATCAAATCCCGATTTTTCAACATATGGCTAATTTGCGCCCACGCCCCGACGGAAGAGAAGGACGATGCGAAGATTCCTTCTATGAGCGCTTGGAACGTTTCTATGAGCGCTGCCCCCGCCACGACATAAAAATCGTGCTTGGCGACTCCAACGCCAGGGTGGGCAAGGAGGGAATTTTTGGTCCCACAGTCTGAAAATTCGGCCTAAGCAACGAAACATCCGGTAACGGACAGAGGCTGATCGACTTCGCCGAGGCCCGAAACGTGGTAGCCCGCAGCACCAGATTCCAGCATAAAAAGATACACTAAGCTACCTGGCTGTCTCCTGATCGAAAAACGCGAAACCAGATCAATCATGTTGTGATAGATGGAAGACACGCTTCTAGTGTATTAGATGTACGTACGATCCGAGGACCCAACATCGACGCGGATCATTACCTTCTTGCAGCCAAACTGAGCACACGCCTCTGTGCAGCAAAAAACGTGCATCTACCTACGCAAAGAGTGTTCAACATCGAAAAGCTGCAATCACAACAGACAGACAGAAGATTTGCCACTCGACTCTCACTCCTGCTCTCAGAGACCACTGCCCAACAAACCGGCATGCACGAACAATGGAGCAACATTTCTCGTTCTCTACGTACCGCCACCGAAGAAGAAATCGGATTCCGGCGAGCCCGAAAAAACAATTGGTGTGAGGAATGTCATGCTGCCGGAGAAAGAAAGGATGCCGCCTATAGAGCCACGCTGCGATCGGGCGCAACGCGAGCCATGTGGGATCGCTACAGGGAGCGATAAAGGAAGAGAGACATATTATCCGACGAAGAAACGGGGCGTTTTCCTGTAAGAACAAAGACGGCGATCTGGTGACTCACGTACAGAACAATCTTAAATTATGGAGGGAACACTTCTCGAACCTATTAAACAGTGACAGCTGCGCATGTCACAGAGGGGCGCCGAAGGACTGCCGGCTGAGCTATTCATGGCGAGGAGCTGGTAAGGTGCATGCATCAGCTCCTATGCAAAATATGGTCGGATGAAAGCATGCCTGCCGATTGGAATTTAAGTGTGCTCTGCCCAATCCATAAGAAGGGCGATCCTGCAATTTGTGCCAATTACCGCGGGATTAGTCTTCTAAATATCGCCTATAAGGTTCTAGCGAGCGTATTGTGTGAAAGGCTGAAGCCCACCGTCAACCAACTGATTGGACCTTATCAGTGTGGCTTCAGACCAGGAAAGTCTACCATCGACCAAATATTCACAATACGCCAAATCTTGGAAAAGACCCATGAAAGGAGAATCGACACACACCATCTTTTCGTCGACTTCAAAGCTGCATTCGACAGTACGGAAAGGAGTTACTTGTAAGCCGCGATGTCTGAATTTGCTATCCCCGTAAAACTAATACGGCTATGCAAGATGACGTTGCTCAACACCAGCAGCGCCGTCAGAATTGGGAAGGACCTCTCCGAGCCGTTTGATACCAAACGAGGTTTCAGACAGGGTGACTCGCTGTCGTGTGACTTTTTTAACCTGATGTTGGAGAGCATCGTACGAGCCGCAGAACTGAATCGCTCAGGCACTATATTTTAAGAGCGTACAATTGTTGGCGTATGCCGATGATATTGACATTATCGGCCTTAACAACCGCGCTGTTAGTTCTGCCTTCTCCAAACTGGATAAAGAGGCAAAGCGAATGGGTCTGGTGGGTAATTTAATGTTGAAAACTGTGTGTTGGTTTATGTCAATTTGTATATACGTAAATATGCTATTGTTGAAAAGCGTAGGTAAGGGAATTGAATTTGCATTTGAGATATTTTATGACATCATCATAGATGACTAGATGTCATAGATGGCTAGATGGGAAACTCTTTTTCTCGTAAGAGCGCTGAAAAATGTGCATTTTTTATAATATTTGCCAATATTGCCACACCGATAGAAACATGAATTTTTAAACAAAAATTGGGAATTTTTAGTTTCCACGCTACCATTGAGGTTAGTATTTAGTGTACGGTTGCCCTATAGCCCTATATCGCTCGTATACACCTGCATGTACTAAAAATAAGCACAATCCGTATGAAATATGTACATAAAAAATCAAAAAATTTAAAAATTTATATGTAAGTGAGATTATCTAAAACTGAAATACAAAAGTAATTTAATAATAATAAAGTAATGAACTCGAAAAACATAAGTTATAACTAAATACATGACATATTGCGATTTTTTAATATAACACAGAAAGTGGGTAACAAAAAAAAAATTCTCAAACAACGAACAGAATAAGTTAAAGCAGTTTACCTTTAATTTTTGTAAAATATCTCAAACCCAAATTCAACTCCCTTACCTACGCTTTTCCACCATAGAATATTTACGTATATACAAATTTTCATAAACCAACACACAGTTTTCAATGAAATTACATAAGACTAATTAAAAGTAGAAGTCGAAAAAGATATAAAGAGCTTTAGATTCTACAAACTCATTTCAATTCAAATTATTACATTTCAATTGACTTAATTTTAAGACAAATAATAATAAACATTTCAACACGTCATATCTCCATTAAGCAAATATGAACTGTTTTCGTCAGTTATTTTCGGTGCGTGTCTTCTGGCAGCCTGCCATTTCGCCTATCAGCTGCTCAAAATCCCATAATACGTGAGTGCTGCCAAGTTTTGAAACGTCTTCATGGGTGCGCTCTCTCTCAAAATGAAAGAGCTTCCCATCTTATTATCTATGCTAGATGTCAAACTCTTCCATTTTGAGAGAGAGCGCGTGCCCATGAGCCCGTTTCAAAACTTGGCAGCATTCACACATTATGGGATTTTGAACAGCTGATAGACGAAATAGTGGGCTGCCAGAGAAAACGCGCCAAAAATAACTAACGAAAGCAGTTCCTTTTTGCTTAATTTAAATATGAGGCGATTAGATATTTGTAATTATGTGTCTTAAAATTAATTTAATTCAAACGTAATAATGGAAATAGAAGGCAGTTTTAGAATTTTCCAAAGCCTCTTATATCCTTTTCGACTTCTAGTTTAAATTAGTCTTATGTACATAGTCTAATTTTATTGAAAATTGTGTGTTCGTTTATGTAAATTTGTATATACGTAAATATTCTATGGTGAAAAGCGTAGGTAAGGGAATTGAACTTGACTTTAAGATATTTTACAAAGATTAAAGGTAAACTGCTTTAACTTATTCTGTTCGTTGTTTCAGAATTTGTTGTTTGTTCCCACTTTCTGTGTTATATTAAAAAATCGCAATATGTCATGTATTTAGTTATAACTTATGTTTTTCGAGTTCATTACTTTATTATTATTAAATTACTTTTGTATTTCAGTTTTAGATAATCTCACTTACATATAAATTTTTAAATTTTTTGATTTTTTATGTACATATTTCATACGGATTGTGCTTATTTTTAGTACATGCAGGTGTATACGAGCGATATAGGGCTATAGGGCAACCGTACACTAAATACTAACCTCAATGGTGGTGAGGAAACTAAAAATTCCCAATTTTTGTTTAACAAATACCCAATTCATGTTTCCCATCTAGTCATCTATGACATCATCATAGACGGCTAGATGTCATAGATGACTAAATGGGAAACTCTTTTTCTCGTAAGAGCGCTGAAAAATGTGCATATTTTATAATATTTGCCAGTATTGCCACACCGGTAGAAACATGAATATGGTATTTTTTTAAGGGGGGACCCTCATTTATCGGGTCAAAAAAATCGATTTTTTGGAAATAATTTTAATCTATTCTACAACTAATATATTTAAGAATATACTTTCAAAATTTCAAGTCGATATCTGTATTTTTGAAGGAGTGACAAAATTTTTAACAGGACGCGACGGGTGGCCTGATCGCCTGTATCCAAAACTTTAAACGCGTTTTTCTCGAAACATCATTTTTCGATTTTGTGTACACAATTGAGAACGCTGTATTGAACCAATCAGGCTTTACAATAGCTCATTTTAAAGATAATTAAATTGTTTTCAATGTGACATTAAGTGTTTTTTTTAAAAAAAAAGATTTTCATATTTTTTTGTAATTTTAAAGTCAATTTTTATGCATGAAAAATCACTTTTAACATAAAACTGGGTAAAAAATATCAATTTCGACATTTTTTTTTTAAATCAAAATGTCACATCGAAGGTATTATCCTAAAGTTTTAAAAAAAATTTGGTTTTTTTATTTCAGAAAAAAATTCAGAGCGCTAGAATGTACACAGATAGAATGAGGTGCCATGGACGAGGTGTATATTTCCATACTTAAAATGTTTTTTTTCTTCTCCGAAAATTTTTGTAGACAGTCAAGACATTTATTAAAGTACTTTATGAATTACTAGCAAACCCCGCCCCCTTCGCTGGGCACACTAAAATAGAATAGATATGGTTTAGAACAGAAAATATATGGTTTTCATATTATTTATTTCTTTATTCTTTATTCAATCGCTTTGGCATAAACAATATTTTTTGTTTTTCTATTTGTTTTTGAGTAAATATAAAATACAAATTGAAAATCAGGAAAAAAGAAGATTGTTTTTAAATTTCAAATCAACGCAAATGAATAACTAAGAAACAACCGTCTTTTTCCTGATCATCCATGAATTTTTCGTTTCAATTTATATGTTTTATTAAGCATTGGAGCTTTTTTAACCATTATCCATTTATATTTTTCAAAAAAAAAAAATAACGAAAAAAATTGTTTTTTCCACGAACACATAATTTCATTCGGATTTCACATTAAATTCTCAAATTTCGTAAGAAATTATTCACTGTTCCAAAATCCACTCCAAAAAAATTCACAAACAATTTTTACATGTTGCACTTACGCTTTTTCCTTATGGCATCCAAATCAGAAAGAAATATTGACACATTGTAACTCACACTGTCAATTTGACAGTTCAGTTCCGCCCCAAGCGTTAAAAAAGTAAGCGACATTATGGCTGGCTCAAAAGAACGCTGTACCCGTTGCCAGTGCTCCGAGTTACAACCAAACTTTACGAAACCCATTTTCAATACTTACTTAACAATGTGCGTAAGTTTGGTTTAATTCGGTGCAAAGACACGGCACATCAATAGGTATGAAAATTACCCCGTATTAAAGCACTTATCAACAGCTTTCATTTGATACCCATATTGTACATACACAACCAAAGGTTACCCGGGTCCACGTTTTGACCTATATCTCGAGACCCCAGTCACGGAGCGGCATGAAAAATACTCTGTACTAAAGCATTCACCGACAGCTTCAATTTGATATCCATATTGTACAAACACATTCTAGGGTCCACGTTTTGGTCTCTATCTCGAGACCCTAGTCACGGAGCGGCATGAAAGATACTCTGGACTAAAGCATTCACCAACAGCTTCCATTTGATACCCATATTGTACATACACATCCGAAGGTTACCCGGGTCCACGTTTTGACCTATATCTCGAGCCCTATTTCCAAAATAAAATATGATCCATGTTACTCGTGGATGATGTAGCTTTCGAATGGTGAAAGAATTTTTAAAAGCGGTCCAGTAGTTTTTGAGCCTATTCGTAACAAACAAACAAACAAAGTTTTCCTCTTTATAATATTAGTATAGACAAAACGTTTGAAGTTATTTTACCTGAGAAAAAAATTCCCAAAAATGATGCATTTTTCGACCGTCTAAATGAGGGTCCCCCCCTAATAAAAAATTGGGAATTTTTAGTTTCCACGCTACCATTGAGGTTAGTATTTAGTGTGCGGTTGCCCAATAGTATATTACTCATAAACACCTTCATATACTAAAAATAAGCACAATCCGTATGAAATATGTACATAAATAAGCAAAAAAATTAAAAATTTATATGTAAATGAATTTATTTAAAACTGAAATACAAAAGTAATTCAATAATAATAAAGTAATGAACACGAAGAACATAACTTATAATTAAATACATGACATTTTGCAATTTTTTAATATAACACAGAAAGTGGGTAACAAAAAAAAAAAAAATTGTCAAACAACGAACAGAATAAGTTAAAGCAGATTACCTTTATTTTTGTAAAATATCTAAAACTCAAATTCAATTCCCTTACCTACGCTTTTCAACCATGAAACATTTACGTATATACAAATTTACATAAACCAACACACAGTTTTCAATAAAATTACATTATGTACATGAAACTAATTAAAAGTAGAAGTCGAAAAGGATATAACGAGCTTTGGATTCTACAACCTCACTTCAATTCAAATTATTTCATTTCAATTGAATTAATTTTAAGACAAATAATTATAAACATTTCAACACGTCATTTCTCCATAAAGCAAAAAGGAAATGTTTTCGTCAGTTACATTTTGTTCAACGGCGAAGGACGGTCGGGGAAGAGAGAAGGGATTTTGTCTCCCGTACTCGGCGACACGCTTTGCTCTTCTTATTCGTATTTCTTATCTTAAAGCAATTTTTGACAGTTGCTTCATTCGCTTTCTTCTTTTGTGGAAGAAAGTTCTAAGTTATGTGTTGGTTTTCAATCAAACGGAAGATAACAACGATGACAAATATCCGAACGCTGCTTGGGAAATGCACGATTATTTTTTCTAGTAAAGTAGGTATAATTTATATAATTTAAAATAGTTATGGGGCATGTTTATGTTGATTTCTAATTTTTCCCTGCATTTCTAGATACTTAAGTTAATTTTAAGTTAATTGTTTACATATGAAGTATTTTTAATTTAATTTTTTTTATTCAAGTATAAGAATTTATAAATATATTTCAATAAAAAAAAAACAACAAATTATTTATTATTTAACCAATTTGCATTTTTCATTCATATATAATATTTAAGAAACTGTTGTCGAACGGTCTCTGCTTTACATGTAAGTGCGTGCTAGAATACATCCGAACCAGACGATGCTAAAGTATTAAATGTCAAAATGTCGCGGAAACATTTTTGCCCGTGTGTACGCGAATGAAAAATCTAAAGTGAATTTCCAGTGTCTCCCTTCCAGATGTCTCCTCGTGTAAATCGGGACATAGATGAGTAGATGTGAAACTCTTTTTCTCATTTTCCAATATTGCCACACCGGTAGAAACATGATTGGGTATTTTTTTAATTAAAAATTGGGAATTTTTAGTTTCCACACCACCATTGAGGTTAGTATTTAGTGTGCGGTTGCCCAATAGTATATTACTCATAAACACCTTCATATACTAAAAATAAGCACAATCCGTATGAAATATGTACATAAATAAGCAAAAAAATTAAAAATTTATATGTAAATGAATTTATTTAAAACTGAAATACAAAAGTAATTCAATAATAATAAAGTAATGAACACGAAGAACATAACTTATAATTAAATACATGACATTTTGCAATTTTTTAATATAACACAGAAAGTGGGTAACAAAAAAAAAAAAATTGTCAAACAACGAACAGAATAAGTTAAAGCAGATTACCTTTATTTTTGTAAAATATCTAAAACTCAAATTCAATTCCCTTACCTACGCTTTTCAACCATGAAACATTTACGTATATACAAATTTACATAAACCAACACACAGTTTTCAATAAAATTACATTATGTACATGAAACTAATTAAAAGTAGAAGTCGAAAAGGATATAACGAGCTTTGGATTCTACAACCTCACTTCAATTCAAATTATTTCATTTCAATTGAATTAATTTTAAGACAAATAATTATAAACATTTCAACACGTCATTTCTCCATAAAGCAAAAAGGAAATGTTTTCGTCAGTTACATTTTGTTCAACGGCGAAGGACGGTCGGGGAAGAGAGAAGGGATTTTGTCTCCCGTACTCGGCGACACGCTTTGCTCTTCTTATTCGTATTTCTTATCTTAAAGCAATTTTTGACAGTTGCTTCATTCGCTTTCTTCTTTTGTGGAAGAAAGTTCTAAGTTATGTGTTGGTTTTCAATCAAACGGAAGATAACAACGATGACAAATATCCGAACGCTGCTTGGGAAATGCACGATTATTTTTTCTAGTAAAGTAGGTATAATTTATATAATTTAAAATAGTTATGGGGCATGTTTATGTTGATTTCTAATTTTTCCCTGCATTTCTAGATACTCAAGTTAATTTTAAGTTAATTGTTTACATATGAAGTATTTTTAATTTAATTTTTTTTATTCAAGTATAAGAATTTATAAATATATTTCAATAAAAAAAAAACAACAAATTATTTATTATTTAACCAATTTGCATTTTTCATTCATATATAATATTTAAGAAACTGTTGTCGAACGGTCTCTGCTTTACATGTAAGTGCGTGCTAGAATACATCCGAACCAGACGATGCTAAAGTATTAAATGTCAAAATGTCGCGGAATCATTTTTGCCCGTGTGTACGCGAATGAAACATCTAAAGTGAATTTCCAGTGTCTCCCTTCCAGATGTCTCCTCGTGTAAATCGGGACATAGATGAGTAGATGTGAAACTCTTTTTCTCATTTTCCAATATTGCCACACCGGTAGAAACATGATTGGTATTTTTTTAATTAAAAATTGGGAATTTTTAGTTTCCACACCACCATTGAGGTTAGTATTTAGTGTGCGGTTGTCCAATAGTATATTACTCGTAAACACCTACATATACTAAAAATAAGCACAATCCGTATGAAATATGTACATAAATAAGCAAAAAATTTAAAAATTTATATGTAAATGAAATTATTGAAAATTGAAATACAAAAGTAGTTTAATAATAATAAAGTAATGAACGCGAAAAACATAAGTTATAGCTAAATACATGACATATTGCGATTTTTTAATATAACACAGAAAGTGGGAACAAACAACAAATTCTGAAACAACGAACAGAATAAGTTAAAGCAGTTTACCTTTAATCTTTGTAAAATATCTCAAACTAAATTTCAATTTCCTTACCTAGTCTTTTCAACCATGGAATATTTACGTGTATACAAATTTACATAAACCAACACACAGTTTTCAATAAAATTACATTATGTACATGAGACTAATTAAAAGTAGAAGTCGAAAGGGATATAACGAGCTTTGGATTCTACAAACTCATTTCAATTTTTAAATTTCAATTGAATTAATTTTAAGACAAATAATTATAAACATTTCAACACGTCATTTCTCCATTAATCAAAAAGGGACGGTTTTCGTCCGTTATTTTTGGCGCGTTTCTTCTGGCAGCCTGCCATTTCGCCTATCAGCTGCTCAAAATCCCATAATGTGTGAGTGCTGCCAAGTTTTGAAACGTCCTCATGGGCACGCTCTCTTTCAAAATGAAAGAGTTTCACATCTTATTTTCTATGCTATGTTATCTATGACAGTCAGTCAGTCAGTTTGAATGCTAGCTGTTCTGCAAAGTTAGTCGCACGGTTGGTTTTCTTTTATTTAAGTATGAAAATTTATATTCAAAAGCATCTCTTATTTAAAAAAATATAGGTTTAGTACGTATAATAAATGATTTGAAAGGTCCCAAAATTGCGGTTTTTTGTGGAACATTCAAGGTGGTGTAGAAATCTAAAATGTCATGGGAGAATCGGTGAAATACATGGAAAAATGGGTTCGTTAGCATTAACTTGAAATTAAATTATATGTACATGAACGAAATTTTAGCGATGAAAAGTCGTGTAGTGTTTATGAAAGAAAGGAACACTCATCCCGCGGCTCACGAAAGTTTTATTGGAACTTTAACAATAATGTTGTGTTGCGCGTAACCTTCAAGGTTTTTCTTTTATATTGTTGTGCACGTAGATTTATCCGCTCGTTTGTATTTTACTAATGTCCGTCACTGAACGATACTCGTTAAAGCAAATCGTTCGTTTGAGGTTCCTATCAAAGTCAGTTCTGAGCTGTGCGGATCTTAATATAATTGTACAAAGTTATTTATGTATATATTACCTACGTTATGTGTTTGAATTTGCGAATGAACGCTTGTGTACGACTAAGTTGGCAGGGCTGCACATATGTTCGGCCCAAACTGAACTTGAAATAAATGTATATAGCGATTGTAAATTGAAAGCAAATAATATAATTTTTTGTGGTACATTATATGAGTGGAAACACAGTTTAAATTAGTAGATAATTCTACATATCGAAGGCGTAGTAATAGAGTCAAAGTGAAATCGAGGATATATTTCGACTCCATGACAAGTTACAGATCCCTGTGTTATTACGAGGGTTTAAGTTGAGAATGAAGTTGGTGCTGTCTTATTTGATTCACTATAAATACACTTAAAAAAACTTTAATCAGACTTATCTATGATGTGTTTGAATTATATTAAAAGTGATATGAAATTAAATTTTAACTTTACCTCATATTTATATTCGTACGAATGTATGGCACATGTGTATGGATACACATCCTAAATTAGTGCATATACTGTAGATATACAAAGCATGTGTTCAGTGACAATTTGCTTCTAAAATCTTATGTAAATGTTCGATCTAATGCATATAATTTAAGTTAAGAAATTCAATGAAAAGTAACATAAATTGCTTACTAATAGGAGCTCATATTAGGTTGGACTATAATAGAAAATGATTATCTGAGATAACCTTGTTTAAGACGTTTCAAACGGTTTATTCATTAAAAAAATATCACACTTGTTTCAGTGACAGCAAGCTTCTTTAAATATTAAAAAAACAAAACAGAGTTGGAATATTCATGTGTAATTTCGGATATTCCTCGAAACAGATGTTATACTACTCGTGATTTTCCCGCGCAATAATTTTGTTATTCCGTTGCAATACGTACAAAACGATTTTCTATATAATTTTTTGAAATATTGAATGCTTCAACATATAACGAATTAAATTTCCGGATATAAATACCTGGACTATATAGGTATGTGATAAAACTATGAGTTATCCTTGATAAGAGCAATATCGTTCACCACCCAACGTTCCCTAGAGGAAAGTCTATATTACTAGGATTGCCTTCATTACCGCAGCATGCTTTAAACTAGTGGTGGGACTATTCGAATAAAAATTATTCGAATAATAAAATTTTTTATTCGAGAGGTATTCGTAATTCGAATAATATTTATTCGAATTTTTTATTCGTTTATTCGAATACCTCACTATTCGAATACCTTACTATTCGAATACCTTACTATTCGAATACCACCGCACTATTCGAATATTTTTTGTAAATATTTACTTAGATTAGCGGACTACTAATCGGTTTCTGTACAAGTGCATGTACCTATGTATGCAAATTCTAAAACCACGCAAAGGCTTATATTAAATGAAAATACTACCTACTTTTTATTGTGTCGGCGCTTTGTTCTTGTTTCATATTTTGGTAAATATTTACTTAGATTAGCGGACTACTCTTGCTTGAGGCGTGAAATTATTTTCTTTTAGGTTTTTGGCTTTTCGCAGTACTATTATATGCACATACATATACTCTACCTGCTACTGACTGACCTAAGCCCGATAAACGAGTGCAGACAGTCCTACGACCATGCATACGCTTAGGTAACTGGCGATGAGAAATATATAGATGGACATTTCAGGCAAACTTTTCTTTGGGTTGAGTTTAGTTGGGGGAATTTCGATCGCTTATGATACATATTTCCTTTGTATTTCTTTAAATCCCGCGCTTAGATCACTCATTAACAATCAAGAACCTCAAGCAAGAACGTTCAGCCAATCTAATCATCAATCAAGATAAATAAAAAAAAAATAATAATAATGCCCAGAAGCAAAGTTTGGCAACATTTTACAATCGTGGGAAAATACCGGTGAGGCCTCCTGCAATTATTGTGGTGATATGCTGAAACGTATGGGATCCACCACTTGTTTATGGAACCATTATAACTTTAAGCATAAACTCAGTTATGGAGTTGATAATCATCCGGAACCTTCGAGCAGCCGTGCTACAGATGATTCAGAAGAAGGTATTCGAATAGTGAGATATTCGAATAGTAAAGTATTCGAATAGTGAGGTATTCGAATAGTAAAGTATTCGAATAGTGAGGTATTCGAATAGTAAGGTATTCGAATAGTGAGGTATTCGAATAGTAAGGTATTCGAATAATGAACTATTCGAATTATTTGAAACGAATAGTATCATTCGTTTTATTCGAATAATGTTTATTCGAATATTATTCGAAAATAATCCCACTCCTACTTTAAACATTTGAGTATTATATTTTATGCGACTGCAAAAACTATAATAGGTGTACTACAAATACATTTGCGAGGTTCTTGTAAATGATGGAGCAAAAAGCACAGAGGATATGCTATGAATCCGTGACAGCGAGATCAGATAGTTCCCACGGCAGTCGGTTCTTCGTAAGGCTGAGAAATCCCTAGGCAAGGATTAGTAAGTCTGGTATAACGATAACCACAACTCTGTACGGAAATATTCTTCTGACAGTCAATTTTACAACGGCACGCGGGCTTATATATATAAGGTCGAAACGGTCACTACAGTAGAATTCTGTAAAAATATATTTGGAGTGTTTTATGCTGAAACAACAAGAAAATGCTATTTATAGTAGAAAAGTTTAAAAATTACGTTTTTACGACCGTATTTGCTTATTGTACTGTAATATCGTTGAGGAGAAATGTTTAACGCAATTGTTAACCCAGCAATTCCAGTTAACCCAGTCACTATTTATAAAAAAATATTTTTTTTTATAACACGCAAATATGTATTTATACGAGGTGTGATCAAAAAATAGGGCGATCTTACAAATTTCGCGGGCTACGTACATTCGACTTTCGATTATTATTATTTTTATATGTTGGTACACTCGTCTCGAAGATATGCTCACGGTTTTAGAAATATACATTCTATCAAAAAAGTACCGGGAATTGTTCAATAAAACACAAAATAATTTTTTAATCATCAAAATTTATTTTGTTGACTTCAAAATAGGCTCCATTCGAAGCACTTTTTAAACGCGTTTGAAGAGATCTTCTTCAGCTCCTTCAATGAATTCCCCTTAATGGCATTTATCGACTCAAAGCGGCGTCCGCGGAGTGGGAATTAAAGTTTTGGGAAAAGGAAAAAGTCACAGGGGGCTAAATCCGGTGAATACGGTGGTTGTTCGATGATATTTGTCGAGTTTTTGGCGGAAAAGTGTTCACAATATGAGTCTTGTGAGGCGTTGCGTTATCATGGTGCAAGATCCATGCATTTTTTCCCCACAAATTGGGACGTTTTCTACGCACATTCTCAAATGTCGCATAACTTCCAAATAATATTCTGTGTTTACCGTAGAACCATTTGGAACGAATTCCGAGTGCACAACACCATGATAATCAAAGAAAACGAGTAGAATGACTTTAGTGGCATACGGTGAGAGTACTCTGAGTCAAAAAAAAAAAAGGTTAACAAGTAGTACGAGCTTTTCACAGAAGGTCGAGAAGATGTGAATGACGGCGCTCGCTCTGGACGCCACAGCACATCCAAAACCGATAAAAATGTTTAGAAAGTGAAGAAAATTGTTCTGCAGAATCGTCGAATCACAGTTAGAGAAGTTGCTGAGGGTGTCGGCATATCGGTTGGCTCATGCCATGA
The DNA here is from genome assembly GCF_027943255.1 of Anastrepha obliqua. NCBI lineage: Eukaryota > Metazoa > Arthropoda > Insecta > Diptera > Tephritidae > Anastrepha > Anastrepha obliqua. The sequence continues at coordinate 5,526,241 of NW_026562179.1, read as the reverse complement.
AATCTTTTCGGAAAATTTCGACATGAAGCGAAAGGATGAGAGCCAAGAGTCGATAGAAAATGGCCGAACACGCAAAACACTTGTCTTATTTATCCCTCTCACAAACAAATTAAGCATGCTGTATTGCGAAAACTGCGAACATATCTTCGAGGCAAGGGTACCAACATAACATAATCGAAAGTCGTATGTATGTAGCCCGCGAAATTTGAAACCTTCACCTTATTTTTTAACTCATAGGCGAAAATTTGGACTAAATCATCCCTCAGCTCTATCGAACCTAAGTGTTCGTTTTTTTTCTTGCGAAACGTCTTCTTTACTCATGCCTGAAAATATAAATTTACAGGGAAAGTGCAGAATATAAAGATCTGATCTTTGAAAAAAATAAAAAGTTGGCGTGGGTGCGTTGACATCCTTTTCGGCGTTTGTACAACATTTAAGTAAGAATTTTCGACACTAAATATTGCTAATCATTCTTTGTTTTAAAAAAGGTACGGTAAATCAAAAGGCTGTTATAGTGACAACATTTGTGTGTAATAATTTTTAAATTCGGTCCACGCACTTAGGCATTATAAGCAAACCTTTCGTGGTAGTAATGAAAAACTATCCCAAACAAACTATTTTCTTTCTTGTGCTAAGCTGATCTTTCCAGCGCAGAGGAAGCCTTGCACCAGCTGCTACCGCATCGAATACTTTCAAAGCCACAGCGTTTGTATCCACTCTGACGACATGACCCAGCCAGTGTAGCCGTTCCATCGTCTGCGATATTCGCTTTTGCCAACGTGCAAAGGTCCAAAAATCTTCCGCAGAATCCTTCTCTCAAACACTCCAAGCGTCGCTTCATCGGATGTTGTCATCGTTCATGCTTCTGCGCCATACGTTAGGACAGGCATGATGAGAGACTTGTAGAGTGTTAGTTTTGTTCGTCGAGAGAGGGCTTAGTCCAAAGTAGCACTTGTTGGCATGAGAGATTCTACGTTGGATTTCCAGGCTGACATTGTTATGGGTGTAAATGCTGATTCCTCAATAAACGAAATATTTTATCACCTCGAAGTCCAAACTGTCAACAGTGACGTGGGTGCCGATACGCGAGTGCACCGACTGTTTGTTTGATGACAGGAGGTACTTTGTTTTGCCCTCGTTCACCACCAGACCCCTTCATTTTGCCTCTTTATCCAGTTTGGAGAAGACAGAACTAACAGCGCGGTTTTTAAGGCCGATGATGTCGATATCATCGGCCTACGCCAACAATTGTACGCTCTTATAAAAAATTGTGCACGCGTATCACACGACAGCAAGTATAAAGCGACTCGAAGAAGCCTTTCCCAAATCTGATGGCGCTGATGGTATTGAGCAACGTATTCTTGCATAGCTGTATTAGTTTCGCAGGGATACCAAATTCATACATCGCGACATATACCATAGGTAAAATCTTTTCGTACTATCGAATGCAGCTTTGAAGTCGACGAAAAGAAGGTGGGGTTCTATTCTCCTTTCATGGGGTTTTCCAAGATTTGGCGTACTGTGAATATTTGGTCGATTGTGGATTTTCCAGGTCTAAAGCCACACTGACAAGGTATGCAGAATCCAATAATCTGGGGTTGTGATGCAAATTCAAAGAACATTGTGTGGGGAACAAGCAAATGTAACCCCAGAGGTCTCAAGTTACTGGATTTTATCCTGTCATCCGATTTGGTCATTCAAACCACTGGTAACAAACCAACTTTTGTGACCAGAAGGAGATATGGGTTTCACTAGACAGGGCTAGATGCGCGAGCTATTTTAGCCGGCTTTTCATATTGCATCCTCCGGGCGACAGAACCAAGCGTCGTGCTACCAGAAGGCTGCACAAACTGACAAACAACAGTGCGCCACTTACTTTCTCCGGTGATGAGGTTCAGGGGGCCATCAACAATTCGAAATCATCGAAAGCCATTGGCCCTGACGGCTTAAACGCGCTGATGCTGAAGCATCTGGGACCCCTGGGAGTAGGATTTCTCACAAGGGTTTTCAATCTGTCCATGGCCACTCTTATCATCCCTGACAAGTGGAAAGCAGGGAGAGTGGTCCCACTACTGAAACCTGGGAAACCCGCCAACCAAGAGGAGTCTTATCGGCCGATAACTCTCCTTTCCCCAGTAGTGAAGACACTTGAAGCCCTCCTACTCCCACTCTACACGAAACACCTGACCCCAGCCCCACATCAGCACGGTGTCCGACGAGTGCACCACCACTGCACTCACCGCCATAAACGCCCAGATAAATCGCGGGCTTAACCAAAACCGCCCCTGCGAGAGGACTGTCCTAGTAGCGTTGGACATGAAAAAGGCTTTTGATACAGTCAGCCATTCCACGCTACTAGATGACATTTATCAGTCGACACTCCCGCCAGGGCTGAAGAGGTGGTCCGCGAACTACCTGAGCGGTCGGCACTCGTCGGTGATTTTTCGAGATCAAATGTCAAAGCAGAGGAAGATTAAGCAAGGCGTACCGCAGCGTGGTATCCTTTCACCCTTGCTTTTTAACTTCTACATCTCGAAGCTCCCCCAACCACCAGCGGGAGTTTCCCTGATCTCATACGCTGACGATTGCACGATAATGGCGTCGGGCAATGACATCGATGGCCTGTGTTCCAAAGTGAACAACTACCTCACCGACCTTTCTCGCTTTTTCACTGCGAGGAATCTCCAACTTTCCCCCACCAAGTCCACGGCGACCCTATTCACCACCTGGACAAAGGAGGTCAAGCTGTCCCTTAAGGTAAAAGTCGATGACACACCAATTCCGACTGTGAATAACCCCAAAATTTTGGGATTAACCTCCGACAGCTTGCTCTCCTTCTCTGCGCATACAACCGCAATTGCCACTAAAGTCCAAAATCGCAACAAGGTCCTCAAATCGCTGGCCGGCAGCACTTGGGGCAAAGACAAAGAACTGTTGCTTTCGACATTTAAGGCAATTGGCCGACCGGTTCTCAACTATGCTGCGCCTGTCTGGTCGCCTGGAACTAGTGATTCGCAGTGGACTAAGCTACAGACCTGTCAAAATACCGCCATTCGGACAGCGACCGGGTGCCTCCTGATGTCACCTATCCAACACCTTCATAACGAGGCACAAATGCTCCCAGTTGCGGAGCACAACAAATTGCTCAGCAAGCAGTTCCTGCTCGGATGTTACCGTAGGTCTCATCCCTGCAGGCACCTGCTTGAGCCCGAGCCGCCTCCCAGGCACGTCAGGAGACACCTCCTTGACTACGCTGGCGATATCCAGGACAAGACCGACCGTAACCTACTGGACCGGACAGTATTTAGACAGTCTATAAACGACATTCACCGGGAGACCGTTACCACCTTCTTGAACTCCCGTCCTGTGAATGCCGAAATCGGAGTCCAACCACCACCTATCGCAGATGAAGAGCTCCAGCTTCCCCGTGAGACCCGTGTAACACTGGCACAACTACGTTCTGGATACTGTAGCAGGTTAAACTCCTACATATCCAGAATCGACCCCGACATACCAAACACATGTCCGGCATGTGAAGGTACCCCGCACGACACTAACCACCTCTTCACATGCCCCCTCAAACCGACTCATCTAACCCCCCTCTCCCTTTGGACCCAACCTGTCGAAATAGCATGTTTCCTGGGCCTACCCTTAGATGAGCTAGACGAAGACGAACCATGTGAACGATGATATGCCTACACTGACAGGGCTACCTATGCTGTTAACAACAACAACAACAACCAGAAGGAGACAAGAGGAGATTGATTTAACACTTACCAATAGGTCAGTTGGAAATCAAATCAACCGATGGCGAGTTTTGGAAGAGTACTCTCTTTCTGATCATCGTCTTATCGAATTCCGACTGGGAATTGACACAATATCAATACCTTCCGGTAGGAATCCTCGAAATGTGGACTGGGACAGGTACGGTGAGCTTGTAACAGAGCGATTACCAAACCTGAAAAAACTCAAATCAGCAGAAATGATTGAAGATGCTACTAAGAAATTAGAAGGTATTTTAATCAATTGCTTTGAGGAACTGTGCCCACTCAGGCAGAGGAAAGCGGTTCCTTGGTGGAGCCCTGAACTGTCGAAGCTTCGAGTACGGTCCAGGAAACTTCTTAATAAGGCCTTGCAGACCAAAACAGAAGAGGACTGGGCTAATCATCGACTTACACAGAGAGAATATAAGAAAAAAGTACGGAAAGCCAAACTTGAATCCTTTAGAAATTTCTGCAGTAACGTCGAAGAAATGAGGGAAACAGCGAGTCTTTGTAAGGTCCTTCATTTGGACCGCTCAGTGAGGCTGGATTCCATTCGAAAACCTGATGGTTCATACCCCATTTCCAAATCGGAAACGGTTAATGCTCTACTCGAAGTAGAGGCCCTGAAAAGGATCTTCACAGCCTGTCTCGCATTTGGTTACATGCCATCCCAATGGCGACGCGTAAGAGTAGTATTTATTCCGAAACCAGGAAAAGAGCAAAAGCAAAAAGTTTTAGACCAATCAGTTTGACATTGTTCATGTTGTAAAGTCTGGAACGAGTGGTGGAGAAACATATTCGAGTGGGGGTATTGCCGAGAAGTCCACTTAGTAGAAATCAACACGCTTACCAGAGTGGAAAATCATGTGAATCAGCCTTACATGATCTTGTTAGCAAGATTGAAGTCGGGCGGGAAGCTGACGAATACACAATGGGCGTGTTCGTGGACATTAAGGGGGCTTTTGATAATGCCACTTTCGACTCGATACGTTCTTCTGCCGAACGACACGGATTTAATCAAACTATTGTAAAATGGATATATTCCATACTCTCTGAGAGGCTGTTAACCGCTGGTGGGAGCGGTGACGAACAAATCACAGTCAGGGCCAGGCAAGGATGTCCCCAAGGGGGTGTTCTTTCTCCGCTGTGGTGCTTCGTCGTAGACTCTCTACTAGCGGAGATGCATGTCCAAGCATATGCGGACGATGTCTGTGCGGATAAATCCGTAAGGCGGCTTTGCTCGAAAGTGAAGAGGATTCTTGACAAAATCGATGACTGGTGCATGAGACAAGGTCTTTCCGTTAATCCGAACAAAACAACCATAGTCTTGCTTACGAGAAGACGGAATTTGGATGGACTCAGTCTTGCAACACTGAAAGGTGTGACACTTGGTCTTTCCGATGAAGTTGAATATCTAAGAGTAATCTTGGGCGGCCGACGTAGCCGAATGAGTTGCGTGATTACCATACTGAATTCACAAAGAGGACGTTGGTTCGACTCTCGGTGAAAGCAAAATTAATAAAAACATTTTTCTAATAGCGGTCGCCCCTCGGCAGGCAATGGCAAAACTCCGAGTGTATTTCTGCCATGAAAAAGCTCCTCATAAAAATATCTGCCATTCGGAGTCGGCTTGAAACTGTAGGTCCCTCCATTTGTGGAACAACATCAAGACGCACACAACAAATAGGAGGAGGAGCTCGGCCAAACACCCAAAAAGGGTGTACGCGCCAATTATATATATATATAATCTTGGATAGGAAGCTGACTTCGGAGACATACGTTTCACTGAAGGTGAATCGCGCATTGAGGATTTTTCACCAATTCCACAGAGCCTTTGATAAAACCTGGGGTCTCCAACCTGCTGTGGTCCTATGGATATACATAGCACTTATCAGACCAGTCATCACTTACGCCTCTGTTGTTTGGTGACGTCGGAGCATGGTGAAGTCCACACTCCGGGAGCTATACAGGCTGCAAAGAAGTGAATGTTTATGCATCACGGGTGCCATGAGTACAACCTCTGGTGATGCCCTAAATGCTATGCTTGATTTGCTCCCCCTGGATCTTAGGATACAACAGGAAGCAATAAAAGCAATGTGTAGACTCCATTAATATGGTTTCTGGCACGAAGATGGAACTTCGGGACACAGAGAAATCTTTAAGTTGCTGTCGGAGCAGTATCCACTGTTTTTGGCACCTAAAGATGACCTGATACCCACAGTTTCATTTGGAAGGAAATTTAATGTAAAATTTCCATTGCGTGAGCAATGGTGCAATCCAGAATGCATGCAGGGAGGTTTGACGGATACTTTCTTTACCGATGGGTCTGGAGCCGGATGGTACTTAAACGATAGTAATAAGTATCACTATGCTATGAGGGGAATGGCAACTGTTTTCCAAACAGAAGTTTTTGCCATCCTAAAAGTAGCCGAATGGATAATCGAGAGGAGATGGAGGTGCATTCCAGTGTTACGTACAGACAAGTTTAACTAATTTTACGGTTTATATTACATATAGCACTTAATTGTTTTATTAGACATATACTTTTTTTCTCTAATTTAATAGATTATATTCTAGTATTTAATAGTGCGAAGAAACAATTAAAAAAAAGTCATGAAATACTGAAGAAAAATGCAAACAACCCACGTCACGTACGGGACACATCAAGTCAACCAACATTCGAAATCGTTATAGTTTTATTCAGATTTCAGCGAATATATTACAGGTGCATAAAAAGTGTCTTCGAAGGAAATTATAACTAAGAATCAAGCTTCCTACTAGCTAAAAAAATATTAATTAAAACACATATTTATAATTCAAAAACATTTTTTTATATTTGTCACGTACAGACAAGTCGCGTCACGTACGGGACATAGTTCAACTTAAATCTATAATATATGTAAAAATCAATAGGTAAATACAGTTTTGTCTTGGGAAAGGCAATGTTTTCTGCACTCCACAACTTTCTCCTCAGTTTTAATAAAATGGAAGTTGGAAACTCCAGTTATCGCTTTGGCATTGTCCCACGGCGATGCACTTTTAATCCTTTCATAAATTTCAGAGGATGGCACATAAATCACACGGGTTTTTGTGACTAATTGAGAAGCTAAATCAGAAAAGCCTTGGCTGATTGGACAACAACATTTTCATTTTGGCCCATCATTTTCTCTCTTACCAGTCTTTTGATATTTCCGCCAACTCCGTCTATCACACCTTTTCCATGGGATGTAGCAAAATATTTCCAATAAAAGGGCCTTTTATACTTTTCACTCAACATTGATGTTAGTTTAACCATATAACGGTTCTTAAATTCCGATGAAGGGCCGTCAATCCAAATAATTTCCGCTGAAAGTAAGTCTTCATTTTCTTTATGCATCAAGTCAAACAACTTATTGATGAAAACAAAAACTGTATCCTTGTCTTTCGAATTTGCATTTGAGCATATAAGATATGTTTGGCAATTGTCTTTGTAAAAACTTGCAGCAGTAAATAAAAGAACACTTGTTCGTGACCAGAGTGCGCTTTGAACTTCATTCTGGTATTAACAGCCAAAAGACATCGCAAAATCAACTTGAAGGATTTGCACATTTTCATTGCGTTGGTCTTTTTGAAATTCACCAGCTTGAACTCGTTTTAAATTAAGATGCTTCATCATAATATGGATAGAATCAATCAATTTTTCTTTAAGTTCACCTGAACTTGTTTCGTGGTTTACTAAACGTAGTTTATTTTCTTTCCCCATTCCTTCCATACAGAGATTGTACTTAAATCCATAGAAATTAGTATTTTTTTGCCATCAGAACAAGTATCACATTCATTTTTCCAGCACTTCGAATCCAAAGAAGGATCTCATAAAATTATAGTCCACCAGTCATTACAATAATTTTGTTTCAAAACTTTCAATTTGAATATAAAATTTTCATGAGTTAAACATTTGCACTGGTCTGAAGGTGTGTCTTTCATTAGCAAAACGTTTTTCGGTCTTAGACTACAAAATTTTGAAAATCCAATTTCGATATTAGGAAAAAATTCTTTAAAAATGAAAAAGGCTTCTCGTAGGTACAAAGTCAAGTAATGCTTTTGACACTTCTTCTTAATGCCGTTTTCCCAAACAACGATGAAATCATTTGTGCCTGGGCAGGTATACACAATATCCGGACGATAGTAAAATGCTTTCACATCGTCATAACGTGTATCGTCACCTGATGTGCTAATGTTTGGGCTTTCTGCTAGAGCAATGTTCATTTTACGCACTAGTTCTGTAACAACCGCTTTTTTCTTTCTTGGTGATTGAGGCAGTGCTTTTAGAGACTTTTGAACAGCTTTAGAAAAAGTCTGTTTCGACTTGTACGGAGATTCAGTACTTACAGTACTACAGTACTTACGCTTGTTTGCCCTTTGCAATCTCTTCTTATCCCTTTCCTTAAGTGAAATTGCTTTTCACTCACCTTCAGAAAGGTTTTCTACTTTTCGTTTACGAAGCTCACGCAATCTTTTAGTCTCATTAGCGGTAAAGTTTGGATCTTTCTCTTTTGGCTTTTCTCGAAATTTTCGCATGCGGCTAGCACTGGTTGATGGTTGCTGGTCGCTCATTTTTGCGTTATTGAGATTTGCAGTACAAAAAAGGACTTTGTTTATTACAAACGTCAGTAAAAGTTGAAGATGTCAGATAACTTATTATTCGGCGTCACGTACAGACACTTTATTATCACCAAGAATATATTGTAAGCAAAGCGATTTCAAACAAAATTGTTTCACCAGTTTTTAGACCGCTAAAAGTTAGCTGTTAACAGAAAAATTCAATTTGTATAGTCGACTGGTTTTACAATTATTCCAGCACTTCGAATCCAAAGAAGGATCTCATAAAATTATAGTCCACCAGTCATTACAATAATTTTGTTTCAAACCTTTCAATTTGAATATAAAATTTTCATGAGTTAAACATTTGCACTGGTCTGAAGGTGTGTCTTTCATTAGCAAAACGTTTTTCGGTCTTAGACTACAAAATTTTGAAAATCCAATTTCGATATTAGGAAAAAATTCTTTAAAAATGAAAAAGGCTTCTCGTAGGTACAAAGTCAAGTAATGCTTTTGACACTTCTTCTTAATGCCGTTTTCCCAAACAACGATGAAATCATTTGCGCCTGGGCAGGTATACACAAAATCCGGACGATAGTAAAATGCTTTCACATCGTCATAACGTGTATCGTCACCTGATGTGCTAATTTTTTGCTTTCTGCTAGAGCAATGCTCATTTTACGCACTAGTTCTGTAACAACCGCTTTTTTCTTTCTTGGTGATTGAGCCAGTGCTTTTAGAGACTTTTGAACAGCTTTAGAAAAAGTCTGTTTCGACTTGTACGGAGATTCAGTACTTACAGTACTACAGTACTTACGCTTGTTTGCCCTTTGCAATCTCTTCTTATCCCTTTCCTTAAGTGAAATTGCTTTTCACTCACCTTCAGAAAGGTTTTCTGCTTTTCGTTTACGAAGCTCACGCAATCTTTTAGTCTCATTAGCGGTAAAGTTTGGATCTTTCTCTTTTGGCTTTTCTCGAAATTTTCGCATGCGGCTAGCACTGGTTGATGGTTACTGGTCGCTCATTTTTGCGTTATTGAGATTTGCAGTACAAAAAAGGACTTTGTTTATAACAAACGTCAGTAAAAGTTGAAGATGTCAGATAACTTATTATTCGGCGTCACGTACAGACACTTTATTATCACCAAGAATATATTGTAAGCAAAGCGATTTCAAACAAAATTGTTTCACCAGTTTTTAGACCGCTAAAAGTTAGCTGTTAACAGAAAAATTCAATTTGTATAGTCGACTTGTTTTACAATTATTAATGAAAAAGGAATTAAGCGTCATGTATGGGACATCGCAACTTACCTTTCCGTTAAGATCATTTTCTTATCAAAAAAACACTTATCCAAAAAAATGAGTATGCAGTTAAATACAGTGGACCATACACTATAACTAAGAACAGAAATCTAGTTTCTATCTGATAAACAATAGCGGCAGCGACCTCGCAAAAAGTTGTGTAAAGACTATTGAAAAAATCCAACTTGTTGTTACTCTCAATACATAACGGTATTTACAAAAAATGAGACATACTCACTACAACTTTTGTAAATTATTTTAGATGAGAACATAATCTCGCTATGTACATGCAATAATATATAAAAAATGCATATATGTAAAACAGTTCAGAGTTCCACTTTTTCATGGAATGCTCCTGGAGCGGGAAACAGATTGGAGTCTTCAGTGACAGTCAGGCTGCATTGAAGGCCCTGGAGAACGCGAAGCAAACCTCAAAGATTGTTTAAGAATGTAAGAAGAAGCTTAATTTTGTCGCAAGACAAAACAGGCTTGTACTTATATGGGTTCCGGGACACTCCGGTGTTCAAGGAAACGAAATTGGCGACGAATTGGTCAACCGTAGATCAGCGGTGCTCACACAGGGGCCAGAGCCAATAATCGGAATCAGTTCCGCAGGAATCAAGAATTGGATCAGCGATTATGTAGGCAATCTACACAAAGAGCGATGGTCCGGTCTGGAACGCCGCAGAACTGCAAAGTGTTTTGTGACAAGTCCGAACAGAAAACTGTCAAACTTTCTACTAAAACTTAGAAGGAAAGATATTCGGTTGATGGTCGGCATCATTACAGGTCAGCATATGACCACCATTGGAATCATCGAGAACCCGGTATGCCTGTCATGCTTGGAGGAGGCGGATAGCACTGAGCACTTTCTCTGTGAGTGTCCTGCCTTTGCTAGAGCAAGGCTACGAGTATTGGGTTCCAATGTCATGAGAATGAGTAATATTCGTTCTCTAAAACTGGAGGATATTTACATATTTGCCAAAGAATCTGGAAAATTCTCATAGCACTAACTATCTCTATCTCTGTCTCTATTCTTTCCTATCTCTTTCTCTGATACTTTTCTCCTTCCCTCCTTGACTATCTACCCCCTTTCCAGAGCTCTAAATACAATGGGCTCTTTAGCCTGAGTGTTTTAGGAGCCACCAAATCTCCTGGTGCTCCTTGGTTCGACCTTTTCAAATTCAAATTCAATCAGTTCTTTGCCGCCATGTTTGAATAGCTTAGCCTGCAGTCCGTCGGCGCCCGCGGCTTTGTTGTTCCTTAGCCGCGTTATCGCTATTCTCACCTCGTCATATACCCAAATTAATCAGAAATTAGTTAAATAATAATATCCTTAAGTATCTATAACGACTTGATATGTTCCTGAAACGACCTGAAATTATATCCAGCCAAGGACCCCAGCAGCATTCCCCGTATATTTTGTGCCACAACCTTAACCACAACAAGTTATTATTAACAAATTGTATTAAACATATGGGTAAGACTCCGTCAGAAAATATGAGATTTGCAAGTGGTCTTTCGATTTCTTTGAAACTTTGGGAAATATTAGTTCAAGGTAAGATACATTCGAGCCTAAAAGGATTTTGAAAAATTTTCAAAATTGAGTCATCTACGCCATGTTGAAAATCGGGACCGTGTTTTTTTCAAAAATCAATATTTCTTGAACCGTTGGATGGATTTCAATGCAATTTACAGACAATATAGAAACAAATAAGTAGTTTAAATTAGTATTATGTTAAAAAAAAATTTCGAAATTTTGACCAAAAAAAAGTCAAAAAAATTTTTTGAATCAATTTTTAGTTGATTTGGCTAGTTTTTTAGATTTTCTGTTATACACGTAACGATTCCTTATGATTTAACCTTTATTTTGAAAAAAAAAAATTTTATGGTGTCTATAATAGTTCTCGAGATATTCCGATTTTAGTGGAAGCGCGCACGCACGGTTCGCGTACGCACGCACGGTTCGCGCTGCGTTATGTGTTCCTGTATGAAGTGACTGGAGCAGACTGCTGCAGGTCTGTGCGCGTTTTTCTACTCCCGCGCTGCGTAACCGCGAACTTCACGGTGCGCGCTTCCACTAAAATCGCAATATCTCGAGAACTATTATAGACACCATAAAATTTTTTTTTTCAAAATAAAGGTTAAATCATAAGGAATCGTTACGTGTATAACAGAAAATCTAAAAAACTGGCCAAATCAAATAAAAATTGATTCAAAAAATTTTTTTGACTTTTTTTTGGTCAAAATTTCGAAATTTTTTTTTTAACATAATACTAATTTAAACTACTTATTTGTTTCTATATTGTCTGTAAATTGCATTGAAATCCATCCAACGGTTCAAGAAATATTGATTTTTGAAAAAAAACACGGTCCCGATTTTCAACATGGCGTAGATGACTCAATTTTGAAAATTTTTCAAAATCCTTTTAGGCTCGAATGTATCTTACCTAGAACTAATATTTCCCCAAGTTTTAAAGAAATCGAAAGACCACTTGCAAATCTCATATTTTCTGACGGAGTCTTACCCATATAACATTTTCGTATAGTCAGCAGAAGCTGAAGCTAATGTAATTTCGAATGAACTATTTATTTTACATTGAATATGACAAATACTATGAAACAAAAGAGAGATATTTAGTTAACTACCCACTGATTTTGTGGTGCTAGGCGAAGGTGTAGAAAGACGCGGTATTAGAAAGACGACAGTTCCAACTTTGAGAAAAGTCCACCATCGCCGTACTAACCCATCTACAGGCCGCTGGCGAGCCATTTGGAAATAGCATAGAAAATGTGAAGTTACTTAAACTAAAAAACCCAACGAACAAAAACTATTGCATTTTTTTCCTATACATATATATACGGGTATGGACAGAGAAATAGCGCACTTAGAGTGTCTGTTGCACGTATTTTCAAACGCGGCATTATTTCAAATTAAAACTTTCTGTATTTTGTTCTTATTTTTTACGACTACGTCGATTTGGACCAAGTGACACGAATTTATAGCTGGCCAAGTGAGCTGATATTACAGTTAGATTTAGTAAATATGGAATAAATAATGGAATGCATGTTACTGTAATTATGTATGTAAGCAAATAATGAGAGATGCTTATAAAATTAGAGAAATACAGTGCAGGTGAGAAAGAACGCAAATGTGAGAAGAATGAAAACATACAAAAATAAGAGGATGAATGATATTTAAACACATGTTTACTTTACTCAATACCGACATCTAACACAGATACTTTTGTAATCGGTCGATGGAGAATGCTTGATTTAGTTTATACCCTCGCGCTCCGAACTTGGCCGTCTTTTGCTTTTACCACATCCACAATTCTGCCCTTTGGTCAGCAGATTACCACGACATGGCCAATACGTACTGCGCGTTGTTTTGAAAACCACTTGGTGCGTCGAGAGATGGCTGGTATATGCTATATTCCTTCACCCAAAAGCGGTTTAGCGAATTGTCGGGTCAATTGCCAATATTGCCGCAGATTGACGGTGTCGCTGCATATTGGCTTGTAGCCATCCGATGACCTAATTAGCAAGTGTGTTGGCGTAAGAGCCTCGTCATCACAATTTTTTAAAGAAGCAAAGGAAAGCGGCTCGCGTTCAGGATAAATTATACTTCATTCAGCGCTGAAACTTGTTGAAGGTAGTATCTCATGAAGCACGGTCTTCACTGATCTTTATGTGAATGTGATGAGATGATACCGTTCAAATCGATATTTTTCCGACTCAAGCAAATATTTTTTTTAGATGCCTTGAAATTGGTGCCGTTGTCCGAAAATATCTCCCTGGGATACCCGCGTCGCGATATAAAGTTTCGTATCGCCATGATACAGGAACTGGTATTTAAGCTATGAGCCACTTCAATATGTAAAGCGCGAAGCGATGGGCATGTAAATAGAACGTCCCATCTCTTTTCTCGCCTTCTTCGCATGATGACAAGCAAAGGTCCAAAATAGTCGGAGGATTTATCAAAAGCAGCAATCCGTGCGGCTGGCAGTGCTGCCATTTGTGGTAGCTGGGGAATAGATCTATTGTTTCTACATTTTTGACACTCCGCGCGCACTTTTATATACAGTACCCTCAGTCGATTTATATAGTATACACCACGAATTTGATTGATTATAGACTAATGCATCTCGCGATGGAAATATGAGTCCAACGCACTATTAAAAATGTTATATGATGTTCGGCATCACTAGAACATCCCCATGGTTAAGTGTTCAGCCCTTTTGCATCTTATTATGTCATCTGTGTCTAAGTAAACGTTTAAAGTTAAGAGTCATCTTGCCACCTTGAGGCACCTCTCTCTTCACATTAGTCAATGGATTGACACGACACTAATCGTGAGGCGTTTCCCTTGGCCACACGTAAGTAGCAAACGGCTGCGTACGCGCTTTCGCCGGCATCGACAAAGGTGTGAAGTTGAACATCTTCAGCATCTTTCAGCAATAGTGAATAACATCGTTTCCACGACAGTCGGTTCTACGCTACCAAAACCACCCGGATTTATATCCGACCACGTACTGTCACTCCAGCAGCATTCCCAGTATGTAAGTATGGGGAATGTTTATGCTGCTACAACAACCACAACATCGATGTATTTGACAGATGTTATTAATGGCATAATAGACTTCCACTGGTTCTGTTTGTCGAAAAGATTGTCGTGGAGACAACAAGATTTTTAAACCTACGGTAGGTCGAAGATCGACATTAAAACTTGGAGTGCTTCTCTTTTCGTCGGTATAATCTGTTCGTTAATGACATCGCGACGAAGTCTCGCAAATCTACAAATATATTTAAAATTAATGCTTACTGGTCCCAAAACATACCGAGAACTTTCGTGGTTGAATCTCATTCTCTGACGGATTGAACTGACGTAGGGTCTTCTTCGAGCTGTTCCACTACAAATTTGGAATTTGAAGACCAGCCACATATATTGAAGCCAGCAATACCATACCAATTTTTTTGTTTACTTGTGGAGCCAACTCTAACGCAGATTGCTCGTCGTCTCCACAGTCAATAAAGTCATCAACGTAATGGTTTTTCTTTACAGCTTCTACTAGTCCGGGAGCCAGGGGCCATTTTGACCTCATCATTTCATGTTACTAAATGTCAACAATACATGAAAAATATTTCAGCCGGTATAAAATGAGTTGATAGATATTTTTTTTCGACACGTTTCGTACCCTCCCACAATCACACCCACCGCGGGTGTGCCAGCTGACTTTCACTTTCGTTATTCATGAAAGCTAAATCACAAGTATAGTCAAGAACTTAACGGTATAAAAACGCAGTCCAAAATCGACCCCTGGCTCCCGGACTATACGGCTCGGAGAAGTTCCTTTTCAAAATTGCCACCATTTTTGCCTACTCCAAAAGTTAAAATAATACTAACAAGTTGGGTTAAGGAAGTCTGGGCCACAGTAGGAAGTCGTTGAGTGACACCTTGTTCACCTTTGAAAAATTCCTCCGCAAACACATCAGCCGTTGCAAGGCATATTCATAGTTATTTGGTAGCAATACACAGTTACGCCAGTGCAGCCCAATTTCGAAGTGGTTATCGACCTTTTTACAAGTTTTTTTCGCAATACTCACAGTTGCATTCCTTCGTGACGTGCGTATTTATCTGCACGTGTTAAAGTTTGTTTGTGTTTGTATTACGGTGCTGGGTTTTTATGGTTTCGTTACCTTGATTGTTTTGTGTAATAACTGATTATGCTTTATCGCATAACCATCCACACTACATACTTTATTTAGGAAACATTTGCGCCTATCCGGATTCAAGTATTGGCTTTGTTCGCTTTAACTTCCTCCCATTTTCGCTGGAGTGTAAAATTTTTAAAAGTGTCGCATTCGATTACCTTATTGCAAATTATACACTGCTTGCTCATTGGTGTGTTGCGGGCTGGTGATGGGTGTTTGCGTTGTTAGTATGTGTGTTAATTGTAGCACTACTTTTAGCTGGTGCTCAAGAGACGACAGTATTGGCTACTTCGGCTAGATTGTACAACCAGTCGCTGAAGTGTTTCATCTTTCGCGTGAGCTTTATTCATCGCACGCTCAAGGATGTGTTCAGGCCTGCCAAAGCACATTCTAACAGTTTGTATTATCCCAGGGACCATGGACGGTAAAAACAATTTACTTTTTACTATTTCCCGTGTTTTACCTTTAAGACTCGCTTGCAGCCTAATTAAATTATCCGCATCGGTGTACCCCGAGCTGAAGGTTTCGATATGTTTCGGAGTTAAATGCCATCGGCATACTTTGAGCATTGCTTTGTAGTTGTTGTTGTTGCTGTTGTAGCAGTAACTTTGCCCTGTTAGTGTAGCGTAACGGTAAGCCCAGGAAACTTGCTCCAGAGGGAGAGGGGTGTTAGATAAGTGGGTTTGATGGGGCATGTGAAAAGGTGGTTAGTATTGTGCGGGGTGCCTTCACATACCACACATATATATAGTATGCCGGTGTCGATTCTGAATAGGTAGGAGTTTAACCTGCTACAGTATCCAGAACGTAATTGTGCCAATGTTACGCGGGACTCTCGGGGAAAATGGAGCTCTTCGTCTGCAATGGGCATTTCGTTGTTGTTGTTGTAGCAGTATCTTTGCCCTGTCAGTGTAGTGTAATCACCGGTCGTCTTCGTCTAGCTCATCTAACGGTAAGCCCAGGAAACTTGCTGTTTCGACGGGTTGAGTCTAGATTGAGAGAGGTGTTAGATGAGTGGGTTTGATGGGGCATGTGAAAAGGTGGTTTGTGTCGTGCGGGGTACATTCACATGCCGGACATATATTTAGTATGTCGGGGTCGATTCTGGATAGGTAGGAGTTTAACCTGCTACAGTATCCAGAACGTAATTGTGCCAAGGTTACGCGGAACTCTCGGGGAAGCTGGAGCTCTTCGTCTGCAATTGGTGGTGGTTGCCGATAACGGCATTTGGAGGTCGGGAACCTAGAGTGGACTGTCTGTTTTGTCCAGGATCTCGTCCACGTAGTTGAGGAAGTGCCTCCTGATGTGCCTGGGAGGTGGCTCAGGTTCAAGCAGGTGCCTGCATGGGTGAGGCCTACGGTGACACCCTAGCAGAAACTGCTTGCTGAGCAGTTTGTTATGCTCCTTCACAGGAAGCATGAGCCTCGTCATGCAGGGGTTGTATGGGGGACATCAGGAGACATCCTGTCGCGGTCCTAATTGCAGTATTTTGGCAGGTCTGGAGCTTCGTCCACTGCGTATCATGGTTCCAGCCGACCAGACAGGCGCAGCATAGTTAATAACCGGTCGGCCTATTGCTTTGAAGGTCGGCAGCAACATTTCTTTGTCTTTGCCCCAAGTGCTGCCGGCAAGGGACTTGAGGACCTTGTTGCGATTCTGTACTTTCGTTGCAATAGCGGTTGTATGCGCTGAGAAGGAGAGCAAGCTGTCAAAGGTGACTCCCAATATTCTGGGGTTGTTTACCGTCGGTATTGGGGTATCATCGACGTGTACCTGAAGTTGCAGCTTGACCTCCTTTGTCCAGGTGGTGAAAAGGGTCGCCGTGGATTTAGTGGGAGAAAGTTGTAGGTTTCTCGCAGTGAAGAAGTGAGAAAGGCGGGGAGGTAGTCGTTTACTTTTGTGCATAGACCATCAATGTCATTGCCCGACGCCATTATCGTGCTGTCGTCAGCGTATGAGACCAGTGAGACTCCCTCTGGTGGGTGGGGGAGTTTCGAAATGTAGGAATTAAAAAGCAAGGGTGAAAGGACATCACCCTGCGGTACTCCCTGCTTTATTTTTCTCTGTTTTGACGTTTGGTCTCGAAATATCACCGACGATTGACGACCACTCAGGTAGTTCGCGGTCCACCTCTTCAGCCCCGGCGGGAGTGTCGACTGTAAAATGTCATCTAGTAGCGTGGCGTGGCTGACTGTATCGAAAGCCTTTTGTAAATCCAGCGCTACTAGGACAGTCCTCTCGCAAGGGCGGTTTTGGTTTAGTCCGCGGTTTACCTGGGTCTTTATGACGGTGAGTGCCGTGGTGGTGCTGTGCACTCGTCGGAAACCATGCTGGTGTGAGGGTGGAATCAGGTGTTCTGTAAGGAGTGGGAGTAGAAGGGCTTCAAGAGTCTTCACTACTGGGGAAAGGAGAGTTATCGGACGATAGGACTCCCCTTGGTTGACGGGTTTCCCTGGCTTCAGTAGTGGGACCACTCTCCCTAATTTCCACTTATCAGGAATGATGAGAATGGTCATAGACAGGTTGAAGTCCTTGGTGAGAAATTCTACTCCCAGTGGACCCAGCTTTTTCAGCATCAGCATGTTTAGTCCGTCAGGACCAATCGCTTTAGATGGTTTCATATGTTTGATGGCTCCCTGAACCTCGTCGCTAGAGAAAGCAAGCGGTGCACTGTTGTATATCAGTTTGTCCAACCGTCTGGTGGCACAACGTTTGGATCTGTCGACCGGAGGATGCAGTATAAATTTCCGGCTAGGTGATATCCAACTTGTCGTTGTGCTTCGTCGGGTTCGACAGGGACCTTACGGTGGACCAGAGCTTGCTCATACCAGAGGTGAAGTTGCAGGACTTCAGATGCTCTACCCATTGGGTCCGCTTATGTCGGGTTACCAGTTGCCGGATCTCCGTATTGAGATCCTTTATTCGAGGGTCCCCGGGATCGGCCTGGCGTAGGCGATCACGCTCATTCGCCGCTTCGTCTGGGCAATAGGGGCGTATGTCCCGGATCCGTCCAGCGGGTATGAAGCGAGCCGCGGCGGCTGTCATCGCCTTGCGGAATGCGCGTTCGCCTGCGCGCACATCGGTGGGAATGGGTAAGGCTGCGAAGATGTCCTCAGTAAATTCCGCGAATCTGGTCCAATCAGCTTTGTTAAAGTTGATGTATGACCGGTGATCCGCGGAAACAAAGTCAGCAGGTCTCTCGATCGAGATGATAATGGGCAAGTGGTCTGATGCAAGCGATAGCATAGGCCGCCAGGTTATGCTATTTATCAGACCTGCGCTAGCAATTGTGGTGTCAGGCGAGCTGCTGCAATTGCCCACTACCCTAGTGGGGGCGTCGTCGTTTACAGTGCTGTATGTCGAATCGTCTATCTGCTCTGCCAATAGCTGTCCCCTACGATCATTTGGCAGGCTTGAATGCCAAAGATCGTGATGCGCGTTAAAGTCACCTATTACCAATCGGTTTTCTCCCCTGATGAGCGCACCAATATCAGGGAGATATCCTGCCGGGCAGCAGGTGACAGGGGGTATATAGATATTATAAATTTCGAGCTCGGCATCGCCTGACCGGACAGCTATACCTTGACATTCTAAGATGCTGTCCCTGCGGTCGATGCCTTCATCGATGAAACGATACTGCACTGAATGGTGCGCGCTTCCACTAAAATCTCAATATCTCGAGAACTATTATAGACACCATAAAATTTTTTTTTTTTTCAAAATAAAGGTTAAATCATAAGGAATCGTTACGTGTATAACAGAAAATCTAAAAAACTGGCCAAATCAACTAAAAATTGATTCAAACAATTTTTTTGACTTTTTTTTGGTCAAAATTTCGAAATTTTTTTTTTAACATAATACTAATTTAAACTACTTATTTGTTTCTATATTGTCTGTAAATTGCATTGAAATCCATCCAACGGTTCAAGAAATATTGATTTTTGAAAAAAACACGGTCCCGATTTTCAACATGGCGTAGATGACTCAATTTTGAAAATTTTTCAAAATCCTTTTAGGCTCGAATGTATCTTACCTAGAACTAATATTTCCCCAAGTTTCAAAGAAATCGAAAGACCACTTGCAAATCTCATATTTTCTGACGGAGTCTTACCCATATAACATTTTCGTATAGTCAGCAGAAGCTGAAGCTAATGTAATTTCGAATGAACTATTTATTTTACATTGAATATGACAAATACTATGAAACAAAAGAGAGATATTTAGTTAACTACCCACTGATTTTGTGGTGCTAGGCGAAGGTGTAGAAAGACGCGGTATTAGAAAGACGACAGTTCCAACTTTGAGAAAAGTCCACCATCGCCGTACTAACCCATCTACAGGCCGCTGGCGAGCCATTTGGAAATAGCATAGAAAATGTGAAGTTACTTAAACTAAAAAACCCAACGAACAAAAACTATTGCATTTTTTTCCTATACATATATATACGGGTATGGACAGAGAAATAGCGCACTTAGAGTGTCTGTTGCACGTATTTTCAAACGCGGCATTATTTCAAATTAAAACTTTCTGTATTTTGTTCTTATTTTTTACGACTACGTCGATTTGGACCAAGTGACACGAATTTATAGCTGGCCAAGTGAGCTGATATTACAGTTAGATTTAGTAAATATGGAATAAATAATGGAATGCATGTTACTGTAATTATGTATGTAAGCAAATAATGAGAGATGCTTATAAAATTAGAGAAATACAGTGCAGGTGAGAAAGAACGCAAATGTGAGAAGAATGAAAACATACAAAAATAAGAGGATGAATGATATTTAAACACATGTTTACTTTACTCAATACCGACATCTAACACAGATACTTTTGTAATCGGTCGATGGAGAATGCTTGATTTAGTTTATACCCTCGCGCTCCGAACTTGGCCGTCTTTTGCTTTTACCACATCCACAATTCTGCCCTTTGGTCAGCAGATTACCACGACATGGCCAATACGTACTGCGCGTTGTTTTGAAAACCACTTGGTGCGTCGAGAGATGGCTGGTATATGCTATATTCCTTCACCCAAAAGCGGTTTAGCGAATTGTCGGGTCAATTGCCAATATTGCCGCAGATTGACGGTGTCGCTGCATATTGGCTTGTAGCCATCCGATGACCTAATTAGCAAGTGTGTTGGCGTAAGAGCCTCGTCATCACAATTTTTTAAAGAAGCAAAGGAAAGCGGCTCGCGTTCAGGATAAATTATACTTCATTCAGCGCTGAAACTTGTTGAAGGTAGTATCTCATGAAGCACGGTCTTCACTGATCTTTATGTGAATGTGATGAGATGATACCGTTCAAATCGATATTTTTCCGACTCAAGCAAATATTTTTTTTAGATGCCTTGAAATTGGTGCCGTTGTCCGAAAATATCTCCCTGGGATACCCGCGTCGCGATATAAAGTTTCGTATCGCCATGATACAGGAACTGGTATTTAAGCTATGAGCCACTTCAATATGTAAAGCGCGAAGCGATGGGCATGTAAATAGAACGTCCCATCTCTTTTCTCGCCTTCTTCGCATGATGACAAGCAAAGGTCCAAAATAGTCGGAGGATTTATCAAAAGCAGCAATCCGTGCGGCTGGCAGTGCTGCCATTTGTGGTAGCTGGAGAATAGATCTATTGTTTCTACATTTTTGACACTCCGCGCGCACTTTTATATACAGTACCCTCAGTCGATTTATATAGTATACACCACGAATTTGATTGATTATAGACTAATGCATCTCGCGATGGAAATATGAGTCCAACGCACTATTAAAAATGTTATATGATGTTCGGCATCACTAGAACATCCCCATGGTTAAGTGTTCAGCCCTTTTGCATCTTATTATGTCATCTGTGTCTAAGTAAACGTTTAAAGTTAAGAGTCATCTTGCCACCTTGAGGCACCTCTCTCTTCACATTAGTCAATGGATTGACACGACACTAATCGTGAGGCGTTTCCCTTGGCCACACGTAAGTAGCAAACGGTTGCGTACGCGCTTTCGCCGGCATCGACAAAGGTGTGAAGTTGAACATCTTCAGCATCTTTCAGCAATAGTGAATAACATCGTTTCCACGACAGTCGGTTCTACGCTACCAAAACCACCCGGATTTATATCCGACCACGTACTGTCACTCCAGCAGCATTCCCAGTATGTAAGTATGGGGAATGTTTATGCTGCTACAACAACCACAACATCGATGTATTTGACAGATGTTATTAATGGCATAATAGACTTCCACTGGTTCTGTTTGTCGAAAAGATTGTCGTGGAGACAACAAGATTTTTAAACCTACGGTGGGTCGAAGATCGACATTATAACTTGGAGTGCTTCTCTTTTCGTCGGTATAATCTGTTCGTTAATGACATCGCGACGAAGTCTCGCAAATCTACAAATATATTTAAAATTAATGCTTACTGGTCCCAAAACATACCGAGAACTTTCGTGGTTGAATCTCATTCTCTGACGGATTGAACTGACGTAGGGTCTTCTTCGAGCTGTTCCACTACAAATTTGGAATTTGAAGACCAGCCACATATATTGAAGCCAGCAATACCATACCAATTTTTTTGTTTACTTGTGGAGCCAACTCTAACGCAGATTGCTCGTCGTCTCCACAGTCAATAAAGTCATCAACGTAATGGTTTTTCTTTACAGCTTCTACTAGTCCGGGAGCCAGGGGCCATTTTGACCTCATCATTTCATGTTACTAAATGTCAACAATACATGAAAAATATTTCAGCCGGTATAAAATGAGTTGATAGATATTTTTTTTCGACACGTTTCGTACCCTCCCACAATCACACCCACCGCGGGTGTGCCAGCTGACTTTCACTTTCGTTATTCATGAAAGCTAAATCACAAGTATAGTCAAGAACTTAACGGTATAAAAACGCAGTCCAAAATCGACCCCTGGCTCCCGGACTATACGGCTCGGAGAAGTTCCTTTTCAAAATTGCCACCATTTTTGCCTACTCCAAAAGTTAAAATAATACTAACAAGTTGGGTTAAGGAAGTCTGGGCCACAGTAGGAAGTCGTTGAGTGACACCTTGTTCACCTTTGAAAAATTCCTCCGCAAACACATCAGCCGTTGCAAAGCATATTCATAGTTATTTGGTAGCAATACACAGTTACGCCAGTGCAGCCCAATTTCGAAGTGGTTATCGACCTTTTTACAAGTTTTTTTCGCAATACTCACAGTTGCATTCCTTCGTGACGTGCGTATTTATCTGCACGTGTTAAAGTTTGTTTGTGTTTGTATTACGGTGCTGGGTTTTTATGGTTTCGTTACCTTGATTGTTTTGTGTAATAACTGATTATGCTTTATCGCATAACCATCCACACTACATACTTTATTTAGGAAACATTTGCGCCTATCCGGATTCAAGTATTGGCTTTGTTCGCTTTAACTTCCTCCCATTTTCGCTGGAGTGTAAAATTTTTAAAAGTGTCGCATTCGATTACCTTATTGCAAATTATACACTGCTTGCTCATTGGTGTGTTGCGGGCTGGTGATGGGTGTTTGCGTTGTTAGTATGTGTGTTAATTGTAGCACTACTTTTAGCTGGTGCTCAAGAGACGACAGTATTGGCTACTTCGGCTAGATTGTACAACCAGTCGCTGAAGTGTTTCATCTTTCGCGCGAGCTTTATTCATCGCACGCTCAAGGATGTGTTCAGGCCTGCCAAAGCACATTCTAACAGTTTGTATTATCCCAGGGACCATGGACGGTAAAAACAATTTACTTTTTACTATTTCCCGTGTTTTACCTTTAAGACTCGCTTGCAGCCTAATTAAATTATCCGCATCGGTGTACCCCGAGCTGAAGGTTTCGATATGTTTCGGAGTTAAATGCCATCGGCATACTTTGAGCATTGCTTTGTAGTTGTTGTTGTTGCTGTTGTAGCAGTAACTTTGCCCTGTTAGTGTAGCGTAACGGTAAGCCCAGGAAACTTGCTCCAGAGGGAGAGGGGTGTTAGATAAGTGGGTTTGATGGGGCATGTGAAAAGGTGGTTAGTATTGTGCGGGGTGCCTTCACATACCACACATATATATAGTATGCCGGTGTCGATTCTGAATAGGTAGGAGTTTAACCTGCTACAGTATCCAGAACGTAATTGTGCCAATGTTACGCGGGACTCTCGGGGAAAATGGAGCTCTTCGTCTGCAATGGGCATTTCGTTGTTGTTGTTGTAGCAGTATCTTTGCCCTGTCAGTGTAGTGTAATCACCGGTCGTCTTCGTCTAGCTCATCTAACGGTAGGCCCAGGAAACTTGCTGTTTCGACGGGTTGAGTCTAGATTGAGAGAGGTGTTAGATGAGTGGGTTTGATGGGGCATGTGAAAAGGTGGTTTGTGTCGTGCGGGGTACATTCACATGCCGGACATATATTTAGTATGTCGGGGTCGATTCTGGATAGGTAGGAGTTTAACCTGCTACAGTATCCAGAACGTAATTGTGCCAAGGTTACGCGGAACTCTCGGGGAAGCTGGAGCTCTTCGTCTGCAATTGGTGGTGGTTGCCGATAACGGCATTTGGAGGTCGGGAACCTAGAGTGGACTGTCTGTTTTGTCCAGGATCTCGTCCACGTAGTTGAGGAAGTGCCTCCTGATGTGCCTGGGAGGTGGCTCAGGTTCAAGCAGGTGCCTGCATGGGTGAGGCCTACGGTGACACCCTAGCAGAAACTGCTTGCTGAGCAGTTTGTTATGCTCCTTCACAGGAAGCATGAGCCTCGTCATGCAGAGGTTGTATGGGGGACATCAGGAGACATCCTGTCGCGGTCCTAATTGCAGTATTTTGGCAGGTCTGGAGCTTCGTCCACTGCGTATCATGGTTCCAGCCGACCAGACAGGCGCAGCATAGTTAATAACCGGTCGGCCTATTGCTTTGAAGGTCGGCAGCAACATTTCTTTGTCTTTGCCCCAAGTGCTGCCGGCAAGGGACTTGAGGACCTTGTTGCGATTCTGTACTTTCGTTGCAATAGCGGTTGTATGCGCTGAGAAGGAGAGCAAGCTGTCAAAGGTGACTCCCAATATTCTGGGGTTGTTTACCGTCGGTATTGGGGTATCATCGACGTGTACCTGAAGTTGCAGCTTGACCTCCTTTGTCCAGGTGGTGAAAAGGGTCGCCGTGGATTTAGTGGGAGAAAGTTGTAGGTTTCTCGCAGTGAAGAAGCGAGAAAGGCGGGGAGGTAGTCGTTTACTTTTGTGCATAGACCATCAATGTCATTGCCCGACGCCATTATCGTGCTGTCGTCAGCGTATGAGACCAGTGAGACTCCCTCTGGTGGGTGGGGGAGTTTCGAAATGTAGGAATTAAAAAGCAAGGGTGAAAGGACATCACCCTGCGGTACTCCCTGCTTTATTTTTCTCTGTTTTGACGTTTGGTCTCGAAATATCACCGACGATTGACGACCACTCAGGTAGTTCGCGGTCCACCTCTTCAGCCCCGGCGGGAGTGTCGACTGTAAAATGTCATCTAGTAGCGTGGCGTGGCTGACTGTATCGAAAGCCTTTTGTAAATCCAACGCTACTAGGACAGTCCTCTCGCAAGGGCGGTTTTGGTTTAGTCCGCGGTTTACCTGGGTCTTTATGACGGTGAGTGCCGTGGTGGTGCTGTGCACTCGTCGGAAACCATGCTGGTGTGAGGGTGGAATCAGGTGTTCTGTAAGGAGTGGGAGTAGAAGGGCTTCAAGAGTCTTCACTACTGGGGAAAGGAGAGTTATCGGACGATAGGACTCCCCTTGGTTGACGGGTTTCCCTGGCTTCAGTAGTGGGACCACTCTCCCTAATTTCCACTTATCAGGAATGATGAGAATGGTCATAGACAGGTTGAAGTCCTTGGTGAGAAATTCTACTCCCAGTGGACCCAGCTTTTTCAGCATCAGCATGTTTAGTCCGTCAGGACCAATCGCTTTAGATGGTTTCATATGTTTGATGGCTCCCTGAACCTCGTCGCTAGAGAAAGCAAGCGGTGCACTGTTGTATATCAGTTTGTCCAACCGTCTGGTGGCACAACGTTTGGATCTGTCGACCGGAGGATGCAGTATAAATTTCCGGCTAGGTGATATCCAACTTGTCGTTGTGCTTCGTCGGGTTCGACAGGGACCTTACGGTGGACCAGAGCTTGCTCATACCAGAGGTGAAGTTGCAGGACTTCAGATGCTCTACCCATTGGGTCCGCTTATGTCGGGTTATCAGTTGCCGGATCTCCGTATTGAGATCCTTTATTCGAGGGTCCCCGGGATCGGCCTGGCGTAGGCGATCACGCTCATTCGCCGCTTCGTCTGGGCAATAGGGGCGTATGTCCCGGATCCGTCCAGCGGGTATGAAGCGAGCCGCGGCGGCTGTCATCGCCTTGCGGAATGCGCGTTCGCCTGCGCGCACATCGGTGGGAATGGGTAAGGCTGCGAAGATGTCCTCAGCAAATTCCGCGAATCTGGTCCAATCAGCTTTGTTAAAGTTGATGTATGACCGGTGATCCGCGGAAACAAAGTCAGCAGGTCTCTCGATCGAGATGATAATGGGCAAGTGGTCTGATGCAAGCGATAGCATAGGCCGCCAGGTTATGCTATTTATCAGACCTGCGCTAGCAATTGTGGTGTCAGGCGAGCTGCTGCAATTGCCCACTACCCTAGTGGGGGCGTCGTCGTTTACAGTGCTGTATGTCGAATCGTCTATCTGCTCTGCCAATAGCTGTCCCCTACGATCATTTGGCAGGCTTGAATGCCAAAGATCGTGATGCGCGTTAAAGTCACCTATTACCAATCGGTTTTCTCCCCTGATGAGCGCACCAATATCAGGGAGATATCCTGCCGGGCAGCAGGTGACAGGGGGTATA
Source organism: Anastrepha obliqua (assembly GCF_027943255.1). Lineage (NCBI taxonomy): Eukaryota > Metazoa > Arthropoda > Insecta > Diptera > Tephritidae > Anastrepha > Anastrepha obliqua. Next base: position 5,500,053 of record NW_026562179.1, on the reverse strand, counting down.
TAGATATTATAAATTTCGAGCTCGGCATCGCCTGACCGGACAGCTATACCTTGACATTCTAAGATGCTGTCCCTGCGGTCGATGCCTTCATCGATGAAACGATACTGCACTGAATGGTGCGCGCTTCCACTAAAATCTCAATATCTCGAGAACTATTATAGACACCATAAAATTTTTTTTTTTTTCAAAATAAAGGTTAAATCATAAGGAATCGTTACGTGTATAACAGAAAATCTAAAAAACTGGCCAAATCAACTAAAAATTGATTCAAACAATTTTTTTGACTTTTTTTTGGTCAAAATTTCGAAATTTTTTTTTTAACATAATACTAATTTAAACTACTTATTTGTTTCTATATTGTCTGTAAATTGCATTGAAATCCATCCAACGGTTCAAGAAATATTGATTTTTGAAAAAAACACGGTCCCGATTTTCAACATGGCGTAGATGACTCAATTTTGAAAATTTTTCAAAATCCTTTTAGGCTCGAATGTATCTTACCTAGAACTAATATTTCCCCAAGTTTCAAAGAAATCGAAAGACCACTTGCAAATCTCATATTTTCTGACGGAGTCTTACCCATATAACATTTTCGTATAGTCAGCAGAAGCTGAAGCTAATGTAATTTCGAATGAACTATTTATTTTACATTGAATATGACAAATACTATGAAACAAAAGAGAGATATTTAGTTAACTACCCACTGATTTTGTGGTGCTAGGCGAAGGTGTAGAAAGACGCGGTATTAGAAAGACGACAGTTCCAACTTTGAGAAAAGTCCACCATCGCCGTACTAACCCATCTACAGGCCGCTGGCGAGCCATTTGGAAATAGCATAGAAAATGTGAAGTTACTTAAACTAAAAAACCCAACGAACAAAAACTATTGCATTTTTTTCCTATACATATATATACGGGTATGGACAGAGAAATAGCGCACTTAGAGTGTCTGTTGCACGTATTTTCAAACGCGGCATTATTTCAAATTAAAACTTTCTGTATTTTGTTCTTATTTTTTACGACTACGTCGATTTGGACCAAGTGACACGAATTTATAGCTGGCCAAGTGAGCTGATATTACAGTTAGATTTAGTAAATATGGAATAAATAATGGAATGCATGTTACTGTAATTATGTATGTAAGCAAATAATGAGAGATGCTTATAAAATTAGAGAAATACAGTGCAGGTGAGAAAGAACGCAAATGTGAGAAGAATGAAAACATACAAAAATAAGAGGATGAATGATATTTAAACACATGTTTACTTTACTCAATACCGACATCTAACACAGATACTTTTGTAATCGGTCGATGGAGAATGCTTGATTTAGTTTATACCCTCGCGCTCCGAACTTGGCCGTCTTTTGCTTTTACCACATCCACAATTCTGCCCTTTGGTCAGCAGATTACCACGACATGGCCAATACGTACTGCGCGTTGTTTTGAAAACCACTTGGTGCGTCGAGAGATGGCTGGTATATGCTATATTCCTTCACCCAAAAGCGGTTTAGCGAATTGTCGGGTCAATTGCCAATATTGCCGCAGATTGACGGTGTCGCTGCATATTGGCTTGTAGCCATCCGATGACCTAATTAGCAAGTGTGTTGGCGTAAGAGCCTCGTCATCACAATTTTTTAAAGAAGCAAAGGAAAGCGGCTCGCGTTCAGGATAAATTATACTTCATTCAGCGCTGAAACTTGTTGAAGGTAGTATCTCATGAAGCACGGTCTTCACTGATCTTTATGTGAATGTGATGAGATGATACCGTTCAAATCGATATTTTTCCGACTCAAGCAAATATTTTTTTTAGATGCCTTGAAATTGGTGCCGTTGTCCGAAAATATCTCCCTGGGATACCCGCGTCGCGATATAAAGTTTCGTATCGCCATGATACAGGAACTGGTATTTAAGCTATGAGCCACTTCAATATGTAAAGCGCGAAGCGATGGGCATGTAAATAGAACGTCCCATCTCTTTTCTCGCCTTCTTCGCATGATGACAAGCAAAGGTCCAAAATAGTCGGAGGATTTATCAAAAGCAGCAATCCGTGCGGCTGGCAGTGCTGCCATTTGTGGTAGCTGGGGAATAGATCTATTGTTTCTACATTTTTGACACTCCGCGCGCACTTTTATATACAGTACCCTCAGTCGATTTATATAGTATACACCACGAATTTGATTGATTATAGACTAATGCATCTCGCGATGGAAATATGAGTCCAACGCACTATTAAAAATGTTATATGATGTTCGGCATCACTAGAACATCCCCATGGTTAAGTGTTCAGCCCTTTTGCATCTTATTATGTCATCTGTGTCTAAGTAAACGTTTAAAGTTAAGAGTCATCTTGCCACCTTGAGGCACCTCTCTCTTCACATTAGTCAATGGATTGACACGACACTAATCGTGAGGCGTTTCCCTTGGCCACACGTAAGTAGCAAACGGCTGCGTACGCGCTTTCGCCGGCATCGACAAAGGTGTGAAGTTGAACATCTTCAGCATCTTTCAGCAATAGTGAATAACATCGTTTCCACGACAGTCGGTTCTACGCTACCAAAACCACCCGGATTTATATCCGACCACGTACTGTCACTCCAGCAGCATTCCCAGTATGTAAGTATGGGGAATGTTTATGCTGCTACAACAACCACAACATCGATGTATTTGACAGATGTTATTAATGGCATAATAGACTTCCACTAGTTCTGTTTGTCGAAAAGATTGTCGTGGAGACAACAAGATTTTTAAACCTACGGTGGGTCGAAGATCGACATTAAAACTTGGAGTGCTTCTCTTTTCGTCGGTATAATCTGTTCGTTAATGACATCGCGACGAAGTCTCGCAAATCTACAAATATATTTAAAATTAATGCTTACTGGTCCCAAAACATACCGAGAACTTTCGTGGTTGAATCTCATTGAACTGACGTAGGGTCTTCTTCGAGCTGTTCCACTACAAATTTGGAATTTGAAGACCAGCCACATATATTGAAGCCAGCAATACCATACCAATTTTTTTTGTTTACTTGTGGAGCCAACTCTAACGCAGATTGCTCGTCGTCTCCACAGTCAATAAAGTCATCAACGTAATGGTTTTTCTTTACAGCTTCTACTAGTCCGGGAGCCAGGGGCCATTTTGACCTCATCATTTCATGTTACTAAATGTCAACAATACATGAAAAATATTTCAGCCGGTATAAAATGAGTTGATAGATATTTTTTTTCGACACGTTTCGTACCCTCCCACAATCACACCCACCGCGGGTGTGCCAGCTGACTTTCACTTTCGTTATTCATGAAAGCTAAATCACAAGTATAGTCAAGAACTTAACGGTATAAAAACGCAGTCCAAAATCGACCCCTGGCTCCCGGACTATACGGCTCGGAGAAGTTCCTTTTCAAAATTGCCACCATTTTTGCCTACTCCAAAAGTTAAAATAATACTAACAAGTTGGGTTAAGGAAGTCTGGGCCACAGTAGGAAGTCGTTGAGTGACACCTTGTTCACCTTTGAAAAATTCCTCCGCAAACACATCAGCCGTTGCAAGGCATATTCATAGTTATTTGGTAGCAATACACAGTTACGCCAGTGCAGCCCAATTTCGAAGTGGTTATCGACCTTTTTACAAGTTTTTTTCGCAATACTCACAGTTGCATTCCTTCGTGACGTGCGTATTTATCTGCACGTGTTAAAGTTTGTTTGTGTTTGTATTACGGTGCTGGGTTTTTATGGTTTCGTTACCTTGATTGTTTTGTGTAATAACTGATTATGCTTTATCGCATAACCATCTACACTACATACTTTATTTAGGAAACATTTGCGCCTATCCGGATTCAAGTATTGGCTTTGTTCGCTTTAACTTCCTCCCATTTTCGCTGGAGTGTAAAATTTTTAAAAGTGTCGCATTCGATTACCTTATTGCAAATTATACACTGCTTGCTCATTGGTGTGTTGCGGGCTCGTGATGGGTGTTTGCGTTGTTAGTATGTGTGTTAATTGTAGCACTACTTTTAGCTGGTGCTCAAGAGCCGACAGTATTGGCTACTTCGGCTAGATTGTACAACCAGTCGCTGAAGTGTTTCATCTTTCGCGCGAGCTTTATTCATCGCACGCTCAAGGATGTGTTCAGGCCTGCCAAAGCACATTCTAACAGTTTGTATTATCCCAGGGACCATGGACGGTAAAAACAATTTACTTTTTACTATTTCCCGTGTTTTACCTTTAAGACTCGCTTGCAGCCTAATTTAATTATCCGCATCGGTGTATCCCGAGCTGAAGGTTTCGATATGTTTCGGAGTTAAATGCCATCGGCATACTTTGAGCATTGCTTTGTAGTTGTTGTTGTTGCTGTTGTAGCAGTAACTTTGCCCTGTTAGTGTAGCGTAACGGTAAGCCCAGGAAACTTGCTCCAGAGGGAGAGGGGTGTTAGATAAGTGGGTTTGATGGGGCATGTGAAAAGGTGGTTAGTATTGTGCGGGGTGCCTTCACATACCACACATATATATAGTATGCCGGTGTCGATTCTGAATAGGTAGGAGTTTAACCTGCTACAGTATCCAGAACGTAATTGTGCCAATGTTACGCGGGACTCTCGGGGAAAATGGAGCTCTTCGTCTGCAATGGGCATTTCGTTGTTGTTGTTGTAGCAGTATCTTTGCCCTGTCAGTGTAGTGTAATCACCGGTCGTCTTCGTCTAGCTCATCTAACGGTAGGCCCAGGAAACTTGCTGTTTCGACGGGTTGAGTCTAGATTGAGAGAGGTGTTAGATGAGTGGGTTTGATGGGGCATGTGAAAAGGTGGTTTGTGTCGTGCGGGGTACATTCACATGCCGGACATATATTTAGTATGTCGGGGTCGATTCTGGATAGGTAGGAGTTTAACCTGCTACAGTATCCAGAACGTAATTGTGCCAAGGTTACGCGGAACTCTCGGGGAAGCTGGAGCTCTTCGTCTGCAATTGGTGGTGGTTGCCGATAACGGCATTCGGAGGTCGGGAACCTAGAGTGGACTGTCTGTTTTGTCCAGGATCTCGTCCACGTAGTTGAGGAAGTGCCTCCTGATGTGCCTGGGAGGTGGCTCAGGTTCAAGCAGGTGCCTGCATGGGTGAGGCCTACGGTGACACCCTAGCAGAAACTGCTTGCTGAGCAGTTTGTTATGCTCCTTCACAGGAAGCATGAGCCTCGTCATGCAGGGGTTGTATGGGGGACATCAGGAGACATCCTGTCGCGGTCCTAATTGCAGTATTTTGGCAGGTCTGGAGCTTCGTCCACTGCGTATCATGGTTCCAGCCGACCAGACAGGCGCAGCATAGTTAATAACCGGTCGGCCTATTGCTTTGAAGGTCGGCAGCAACATTTCTTTGTCTTTGCCCCAAGTGCTGCCGGCAAGGGACTTGAGGACCTTGTTGCGATTCTGTACTTTCGTTGCAATAGCGGTTGTATGCGCTGAGAAGGAGAGCAAGCTGTCAAAGGTGACTCCCAATATTCTGGGGTTGTTTACCGTCGGTATTGGGGTATCATCGACGTGTACCTGAAGTTGCAGCTTGACCTCCTTTGTCCAGGTGGTGAAAAGGGTCGCCGTGGATTTAGTGGGAGAAAGTTGTAGGTTTCTCGCAGTGAAGAAGCGAGAAAGGCGGGGAGGTAGTCGTTTACTTTTGTGCATAGACCATCAATGTCATTGCCCGACGCCATTATCGTGCTGTCGTCAGCGTATGAGACCAGTGAGACTCCCTCTGGTGGGTGGGGGAGTTTCGAAATGTAGGAATTAAAAAGCAAGGGTGAAAGGACATCACCCTGCGGTACTCCCTGCTTTATTTTTCTCTGTTTTGACGTTTGGTCTCGAAATATCACCGACGATTGACGACCACTCAGGTAGTTCGCGGTCCACCTCTTCAGCCCCGGCGGGAGTGTCGACTGTAAAATGTCATCTAGTAGCGTGGCGTGGCTGACTGTATCGAAAGCCTTTTGTAAATCCAACGCTACTAGGACAGTCCTCTCGCAAGGGCGGTTTTGGTTTAGTCCGTGGTTTACCTGGGTCTTTATGACGGTGAGTGCCGTGGTGGTGCTGTGCACTCGTCGGAAACCATGCTGGTGTGAGGGTGGAATCAGGTGTTCTGTAAGGAGTGGGAGTAGAAGGGCTTCAAGAGTCTTCACTACTGGGGAAAGGAGAGTTATCGGACGATAGGACTCCCCTTGGTTGACGGGTTTCCCTGGCTTCAGTAGTGGGACCACTCTCCCTAATTTCCACTTATCAGGAATGATGAGAATGGTCATAGACAGGTTGAAGTCCTTGGTGAGAAATTCTACTCCCAGTGGACCCAGCTTTTTCAGCATCAGCATGTTTAGTCCGTCAGGACCAATCGCTTTAGATGGTTTCATATGTTTGATGGCTCCCTGAACCTCGTCGCTAGAGAAAGCAAGCGGTGCACTGTTGTATATCAGTTTGTCCAACCGTCTGGTGGCACAACGTTTGGATCTGTCGACCGGAGGATGCAGTATAAATTTCCGGCTAGGTGATATCCAACTTGTCGTTGTGCTTCGTCGGGTTCGACAGGGACCTTACGGTGGACCAGAGCTTGCTCATACCAGAGGTGAAGTTGCAGGACTTCAGATGCTCTACCCATTGGGTCCGCTTATGTCGGGTTACCAGTTGCCGGATCTCCGTATTGAGATCCTTTATTCGAGGGTCCCCGGGATCGGCCTGGCGTAGGCGATCACGCTCATTCGCCGCTTCGTCTGGGCAATAGGGGCGTATGTCCCGGATCCGTCCAGCGGGTATGAAGCGAGCCGCGGCGGCTGTCATCGCCTTGCGGAATGCGCGTTCGCCTGCGCGCACATCGGTGGGAATGGGTAAGGCTGCGAAGATGTCCTCAGTAAATTCCGCGAATCTGGTCCAATCAGCTTTGTTAAAGTTGATGTATGACCGGTGATCCGCGGAAACAAAGTCGGCAGGTCTCTCGATCGAGATGATAATGGGCAAGTGGTCTGATGCAAGCGATGGCATAGGCCGCCAGGTTATGCTATTTATCAGACCTGCGCTAGCAATTGTGGTGTCAGGCGAGCTGCTGCAATTGCCCACTACCCTAGTGGGGGCGTCGTCGTTTACAGTGCTGTATGTCGAATCGTCTATCTGCTCTGCCAATAGCTGTCCCCTACGATCATTTGGCAGGCTTGAATGCCAAAGATCGTGATGCGCGTTAAAGTCACCTATTACCAATCGGTTTTCTCCCCTGATGAGCGCACCAATATCAGGGAGATATCCTGCCGGGCAGCAGGTGACAGGGGGTATATAGATATTATAAATTTCGAGCTCGGCATCGCCTGACCGGACAGCTATACCTTGACATTCTAAGATGCTGTCCCTGCGGTCGATGCCTTCATCGATGAAACGATACTGCACTGAATGGTGCGCGCTTCCACTAAAATCTCAATATCTCGAGAACTATTATAGACACCATAAAATTTTTTTTTTTTTCAAAATAAAGGTTAAATCATAAGGAATCGTTACGTGTATAACAGAAAATCTAAAAAACTGGCCAAATCAACTAAAAATTGATTCAAACAATTTTTTTGACTTTTTTTTGGTCAAAATTTCGAAATTTTTTTTTTAACATAATACTAATTTAAACTACTTATTTGTTTCTATATTGTCTGTAAATTGCATTGAAATCCATCCAACGGTTCAAGAAATATTGATTTTTGAAAAAAACACGGTCCCGATTTTCAACATGGCGTAGATGACTCAATTTTGAAAATTTTTCAAAATCCTTTTAGGCTCGAATGTATCTTACCTAGAACTAATATTTCCCCAAGTTTCAAAGAAATCGAAAGACCACTTGCAAATCTCATATTTTCTGACGGAGTCTTACCCATATAACATTTTCGTATAGTCAGCAGAAGCTGAAGCTAATGTAATTTCGAATGAACTATTTATTTTACATTGAATATGACAAATACTATGAAACAAAAGAGAGATATTTAGTTAACTACCCACTGATTTTGTGGTGCTAGGCGAAGGTGTAGAAAGACGCGGTATTAGAAAGACGACAGTTCCAACTTTGAGAAAAGTCCACCATCGCCGTACTAACCCATCTACAGGCCGCTGGCGAGCCATTTGGAAATAGCATAGAAAATGTGAAGTTACTTAAACTAAAAAACCCAACGAACAAAAACTATTGCATTTTTTTCCTATACATATATATACGGGTATGGACAGAGAAATAGCGCACTTAGAGTGCCTGTTGCACGTATTTTCAAACGCGGCATTATTTCAAATTAAAACTTTCTGTATTTTGTTCTTATTTTTTACGACTACGTCGATTTGGACCAAGTGACACGAATTTATAGCTGGCCAAGTGAGCTGATATTACAGTTAGATTTAGTAAATATGGAATAAATAATGGAATGCATGTTACTGTAATTATGTATGTAAGCAAATAATGAGAGATGCTTATAAAATTAGAGAAATACAGTGCAGGTGAGAAAGAACGCAAATGTGAGAAGAATGAAAACATACAAAAATAAGAGGATGAATGATATTTAAACACATGTTTACTTTACTCAATACCGACATCTAACACAGATACTTTTGTAATCGGTCGATGGAGAATGCTTGATTTAGTTTATACCCTCGCGCTCCGAACTTGGCCGTCTTTTGCTTTTACCACATCCACAATTCTGCCCTTTGGTCAGCAGATTACCACGACATGGCCAATACGTACTGCGCGTTGTTTTGAAAACCACTTGGTGCGTCGAGAGATGGCTGGTATATGCTATATTCCTTCACCCAAAAGCGGTTTAGCGAATTGTCGGGTCAATTGCCAATATTGCCGCAGATTGACGGTGTCGCTGCATATTGGCTTGTAGCCATCCGATGACCTAATTAGCAAGTGTGTTGGCGTAAGAGCCTCGTCATCACAATTTTTTAAAGAAGCAAAGGAAAGCGGCTCGCGTTCAGGATAAATTATACTTCATTCAGCGCTGAAACTTGTTGAAGGTAGTATCTCATGAAGCACGGTCTTCACTGATCTTTATGTGAATGTGATGAGATGATACCGTTCAAATCGATATTTTTCCGACTCAAGCAAATATTTTTTTTAGATGCCTTGAAATTGGTGCCGTTGTCCGAAAATATCTCCCTGGGATACCCGCGTCGCGATATAAAGTTTCGTATCGCCATGATACAGGAACTGGTATTTAAGCTATGAGCCACTTCAATATGTAAAGCGCGAAGCGATGGGCATGTAAATAGAACGTCCCATCTCTTTTCTCGCCTTCTTCGCATGATGACAAGCAAAGGTCCAAAATAGTCGGAGGATTTATCAAAAGCAGCAATCCGTGCGGCTGGCAGTGCTGCCATTTGTGGTAGCTGGGGAATAGATCTATTGTTTCTACATTTTTGACACTCCGCGCGCACTTTTATATACAGTACCCTCAGTCGATTTATATAGTATACACCACGAATTTGATTGATTATAGACTAATGCATCTCGCGATAGAAATATGAGTCCAACGCACTATTAAAAATGTTATATGATGTTCGGCATCACTAGAACATCCCCATGGTTAAGTGTTCAGCCCTTTTGCATCTTATTATGTCATCTGTGTCTAAGTAAACGTTTAAAGTTAAGAGTCATCTTGCCACCTTGAGGCACCTCTCTCTTCACATTAGTCAATGGATTGACACGACACTAATCGTGAGGCGTTCCCTTGGCCACACGTAAGTAGCAAACGGCTGCGTACGCGCTTTCGCCGGCATCGACAAAGGTGTGAAGTTGAACATCTTCAGCATCTTCCAGCAATAGTGAATAACATCGTTTCCACGACAGTCGGTTCTACGCTACCAAAACCACCCGGATTTATATCCGACCACGTACTGTCACTCCAGCAGCATTCCCAGTATGTAAGTATGGGGAATGTTTATGCTGCTACAACAACCACAACATCGATGTATTTGACAGATGTTATTAATGGCATAATAGACTTCCACTGGTTCTGTTTGTCGAAAAGATTGTCGTGGAGACAACAAGATTTTTAAACCTACGGTAGGTCGAAGATCGACATTAAAACTTGGAGTGCTTCTCTTTTCGTCGGTATAATCTGTTCGTTAATGACATCGCGACGAAGTCTCGCAAATCTACAAATATATTTAAAATTAATGCTTACTGGTCCCAAAACATACCGAGAACTTTCGTGGTTGAATCTCATTCTCTGACGGATTGAACTGACGTAGGGTCTTCTTCGAGCTGTTCCACTACAAATTTGGAATTTGAAGACCAGCCACATATATTGAAGCCAGCAATACCATACCAATTTTTTTGTTTACTTGTGGAGCCAACTCTAACGCAGATTGCTCGTCGTCTCCACAGTCAATAAAGTCATCAACGTAATGGTTTTTCTTTACAGCTTCTACTAGTCCGGGAGCCAGGGGCCATTTTGACCTCATCATTTCATGTTACTAAATGTCAACAATACATGAAAAATATTTCAGCCGGTATAAAATGAGTTGATAGATATTTTTTTTCGACACGTTTCGTACCCTCCCACAATCACACCCACCGCGGGTGTGCCAGCTGACTTTCACTTTCGTTATTCATGAAAGCTAAATCACAAGTATAGTCAAGAACTTAACGGTATAAAAACGCAGTCCAAAATCGACCCCTGGCTCCCGGACTATACGGCTCGGAGAAGTTCCTTTTCAAAATTGCCACCATTTTTGCCTACTCCAAAAGTTAAAATAATACTAACAAGTTGGGTTAAGGAAGTCTGGGCCACAGTAGGAAGTCGTTGAGTGACACCTTGTTCACCTTTGAAAAATTCCTCCGCAAACACATCAGCCGTTGCAAAGCATATTCATAGTTATTTGGTAGCAATACACAGTTACGCCAGTGCAGCCCAATTTCGAAGTGGTTATCGACCTTTTTACAAGTTTTTTTCGCAATACTCACAGTTGCATTCCTTCGTGACGTGCGTATTTATCTGCACGTGTTAAAGTTTGTTTGTGTTTGTATTACGGTGCTGGGTTTTTATGGTTTCGTTACCTTGATTGTTTTGTGTAATAACTGATTATGCTTTATCGCATAACCATCCACACTACATACTTTATTTAGGAAACATTTGCGCCTATCCGGATTCAAGTATTGGCTTTGTTCGCTTTAACTTCCTCCCATTTTCGCTGGAGTGTAAAATTTTTAAAAGTGTCGCATTCGATTACCTTATTGCAAATTATACACTGCTTGCTCATTGGTGTGTTGCGGGCTGGTGATGGGTGTTTGCGTTGTTAGTATGTGTGTTAATTGTAGCACTACTTTTAGCTGGTGCTCAAGAGACGACAGTATTGGCTACTTCGGCTAGATTGTACAACCAGTCGCTGAAGTGTTTCATCTTTCGCGCGAGCTTTATTCATCGCACGCTCAAGGATGTGTTCAGGCCTGCCAAAGCACATTCTAACAGTTTGTATTATCCCAGGGACCATGGACGGTAAAAACAATTTACTTTTTACTATTTCCCGTGTTTTACCTTTAAGACTCGCTTGCAGCCTAATTAAATTATCCGCATCGGTGTACCCCGAGCTGAAGGTTTCGATATGTTTCGGAGTTAAATGCCATCGGCATACTTTGAGCATTGCTTTGTAGTTGTTGTTGTTGCTGTTGTAGCAGTAACTTTGCCCTGTTAGTGTAGCGTAACGGTAAGCCCAGGAAACTTGCTCCAGAGGGAGAGGGGTGTTAGATAAGTGGGTTTGATGGGGCATGTGAAAAGGTGGTTAGTATTGTGCGGGGTGCCTTCACATACCACACATATATATAGTATGCCGGTGTCGATTCTGAATAGGTAGGAGTTTAACCTGCTACAGTATCCAGAACGTAATTGTGCCAATGTTACGCGGGACTCTCGGGGAAAATGGAGCTCTTCGTCTGCAATGGGCATTTCGTTGTTGTTGTTGTAGCAGTATCTTTGCCCTGTCAGTGTAGTGTAATCACCGGTCGTCTTCGTCTAGCTCATCTAACGGTAGGCCCAGGAAACTTGCTGTTTCGACGGGTTGAGTCTAGATTGAGAGAGGTGTTAGATGAGTGGGTTTGATGGGGCATGTGAAAAGGTGGTTTGTGTCGTGCGGGGTACATTCACATGCCGGACATATATTTAGTATGTCGGGGTCGATTCTGGATAGGTAGGAGTTTAACCTGCTACAGTATCCAGAACGTAATTGTGCCAAGGTTACGCGGAACTCTCGGGGAAGCTGGAGCTCTTCGTCTGCAATTGGTGGTGGTTGCCGATAACGGCATTTGGAGGTCGGGAACCTAGAGTGGACTGTCTGTTTTGTCCAGGATCTCGTCCACGTAGTTGAGGAAGTGCCTCCTGATGTGCCTGGGAGGTGGCTCAGGTTCAAGCAGGTGCCTGCATGGGTGAGGCCTACGGTGACACCCTAGCAGAAACTGCTTGCTGAGCAGTTTGTTATGCTCCTTCACAGGAAGCATGAGCCTCGTCATGCAGAGGTTGTATGGGGGACATCAGGAGACATCCTGTCGCGGTCCTAATTGCAGTATTTTGGCAGGTCTGGAGCTTCGTCCACTGCGTATCATGGTTCCAGCCGACCAGACAGGCGCAGCATAGTTAATAACCGGTCGGCCTATTGCTTTGAAGGTCGGCAGCAACATTTCTTTGTCTTTGCCCCAAGTGCTGCCGGCAAGGGACTTGAGGACCTTGTTGCGATTCTGTACTTTCGTTGCAATAGCGGTTGTATGCGCTGAGAAGGAGAGCAAGCTGTCAAAGGTGACTCCCAATATTCTGGGGTTGTTTACCGTCGGTATTGGGGTATCATCGACGTGTACCTGAAGTTGCAGCTTGACCTCCTTTGTCCAGGTGGTGAAAAGGGTCGCCGTGGATTTAGTGGGAGAAAGTTGTAGGTTTCTCGCAGTGAAGAAGCGAGAAAGGCGGGGAGGTAGTCGTTTACTTTTGTGCATAGACCATCAATGTCATTGCCCGACGCCATTATCGTGCTGTCGTCAGCGTATGAGACCAGTGAGACTCCCTCTGGTGGGTGGGGGAGTTTCGAAATGTAGGAATTAAAAAGCAAGGGTGAAAGGACATCACCCTGCGGTACTCCCTGCTTTATTTTTCTCTGTTTTGACGTTTGGTCTCGAAATATCACCGACGATTGACGACCACTCAGGTAGTTCGCGGTCCACCTCTTCAGCCCCGGCGGGAGTGTCGACTGTAAAATGTCATCTAGTAGCGTGGCGTGGCTGACTGTATCGAAAGCCTTTTGTAAATCCAACGCTACTAGGACAGTCCTCTCGCAAGGGCGGTTTTGGTTTAGTCCGCGGTTTACCTGGGTCTTTATGACGGTGAGTGCCGTGGTGGTGCTGTGCACTCGTCGGAAACCATGCTGGTGTGAGGGTGGAATCAGGTGTTCTGTAAGGAGTGGGAGTAGAAGGGCTTCAAGAGTCTTCACTACTGGGGAAAGGAGAGTTATCGGACGATAGGACTCCCCTTGGTTGACGGGTTTCCCTGGCTTCAGTAGTGGGACCACTCTCCCTAATTTCCACTTATCAGGAATGATGAGAATGGTCATAGACAGGTTGAAGTCCTTGGTGAGAAATTCTACTCCCAGTGGACCCAGCTTTTTCAGCATCAGCATGTTTAGTCCGTCAGGACCAATCGCTTTAGATGGTTTCATATGTTTGATGGCTCCCTGAACCTCGTCGCTAGAGAAAGCAAGCGGTGCACTGTTGTATATCAGTTTGTCCAACCGTCTGGTGGCACAACGTTTGGATCTGTCGACCGGAGGATGCAGTATAAATTTCCGGCTAGGTGATATCCAACTTGTCGTTGTGCTTCGTCGGGTTCGACAGGGACCTTACGCTGGACCAGAGCTTGCTCATACCAGAGGTGAAGTTGCAGGACTTCAGATGCTCTACCCATTGGGTCCGCTTATGTCGGGTTATCAGTTGCCGGATCTCCGTATTGAGATCCTTTATTCGAGGGTCCCCGGGATCGGCCTGGCGTAGGCGATCACGCTCATTCGCCGCTTCGTCTGGGCAATAGGGGCGTATGTCCCGGATCCGTCCAGCGGGTATGAAGCGAGCCGCGGCGGCTGTCATCGCCTTGCGGAATGCGCGTTCGCCTGCGCGCACATCGGTGGGAATGGGTAAGGCTGCGAAGATGTCCTCAGCAAATTCCGCGAATCTGGTCCAATCAGCTTTGTTAAAGTTGATGTATGACCGGTGATCCGCGGAAACAAAGTCAGCAGGTCTCTCGATCGAGATGATAATGGGCAAGTGGTCTGATGCAAGCGATAGCATAGGCCGCCAGGTTATGCTATTTATCAGACCTGCGCTAGCAATTGTGGTGTCAGGCGAGCTGCTGCAATTGCCCACTACCCTAGTGGGGGCGTCGTCGTTTACAGTGCTGTATGTCGAATCGTCTATCTGCTCTGCCAATAGCTGTCCCCTACGATCATTTGGCAGGCTTGAATGCCAAAGATCGTGATGCGCGTTAAAGTCACCTATTACCAATCGGTTTTCTCCCCTGATGAGCGCACCAATATCAGGGAGATATCCTGCCGGGCAGCAGGTGACAGGGGGTATATAGATATTATAAATTTCGAGCTCGGCATCGCCTGACCGGACAGCTATACCTTGACATTCTAAGATGCTGTCCCTGCGGTCGATGCCTTCATCGATGAAACGATACTGCACTGAATGGTGCGCGCTTCCACTAAAATCTCAATATCTCGAGAACTATTATAGACACCATAAAATTTTTTTTTTTTTCAAAATAAAGGTTAAATCATAAGGAATCGTTACGTGTATAACAGAAAATCTAAAAAACTGGCCAAATCAACTAAAAATTGATTCAAACAATTTTTTTGACTTTTTTTTGGTCAAAATTTCGAAATTTTTTTTTTAACATAATACTAATTTAAACTACTTATTTGTTTCTATATTGTCTGTAAATTGCATTGAAATCCATCCAACGGTTCAAGAAATATTGATTTTTGAAAAAAACACGGTCCCGATTTTCAACATGGCGTAGATGACTCAATTTTGAAAATTTTTCAAAATCCTTTTAGGCTCGAATGTATCTTACCTAGAACTAATATTTCCCCAAGTTTCAAAGAAATCGAAAGACCACTTGCAAATCTCATATTTTCTGACGGAGTCTTACCCATATAACATTTTCGTATAGTCAGCAGAAGCTGAAGCTAATGTAATTTCGAATGAACTATTTATTTTACATTGAATATGACAAATACTATGAAACAAAAGAGAGATATTTAGTTAACTACCCACTGATTTTGTGGTGCTAGGCGAAGGTGTAGAAAGACGCGGTATTAGAAAGACGACAGTTCCAACTTTGAGAAAAGTCCACCATCGCCGTACTAACCCATCTACAGGCCGCTGGCGAGCCATTTGGAAATAGCATAGAAAATGTGAAGTTACTTAAACTAAAAAACCCAACGAACAAAAACTATTGCATTTTTTTCCTATACATATATATACGGGTATGGACAGAGAAATAGCGCACTTAGAGTGTCTGTTGCACGTATTTTCAAACGCGGCATTATTTCAAATTAAAACTTTCTGTATTTTGTTCTTATTTTTTACGACTACGTCGATTTGGACCAAGTGACACGAATTTATAGCTGGCCAAGTGAGCTGATATTACAGTTAGATTTAGTAAATATGGAATAAATAATGGAATGCATGTTACTGTAATTATGTATGTAAGCAAATAATGAGAGATGCTTATAAAATTAGAGAAATACAGTGCAGGTGAGAAAGAACGCAAATGTGAGAAGAATGAAAACATACAAAAATAAGAGGATGAATGATATTTAAACACATGTTTACTTTACTCAATACCGACATCTAACACAGATACTTTTGTAATCGGTCGATGGAGAATGCTTGATTTAGTTTATACCCTCGCGCTCCGAACTTGGCCGTCTTTTGCTTTTACCACATCCACAATTCTGCCCTTTGGTCAGCAGATTACCACGACATGGCCAATACGTACTGCGCGTTGTTTTGAAAACCACTTGGTGCGTCGAGAGATGGCTGGTATATGCTATATTCCTTCACCCAAAAGCGGTTTAGCGAATTGTCGGGTCAATTGCCAATATTGCCGCAGATTGACGGTGTCGCTGCATATTGGCTTGTAGCCATCCGATGACCTAATTAGCAAGTGTGTTGGCGTAAGAGCCTCGTCATCACAATTTTTTAAAGAAGCAAAGGAAAGCGGCTCGCGTTCAGGATAAATTATACTTCATTCAGCGCTGAAACTTGTTGAAGGTAGTATCTCATGAAGCACGGTCTTCACTGATCTTTATGTGAATGTGATGAGATGATACCGTTCAAATCGATATTTTTCCGACTCAAGCAAATATTTTTTTTAGATGCCTTGAAATTGGTGCCGTTGTCCGAAAATATCTCCCTGGGATACCCGCGTCGCGATATAAAGTTTCGTATCGCCATGATACAGGAACTGGTATTTAAGCTATGAGCCACTTCAATATGTAAAGCGCGAAGCGATGGGCATGTAAATAGAACGTCCCATCTCTTTTCTCGCCTTCTTCGCATGATGACAAGCAAAGGTCCAAAATAGTCGGAGGATTTATCAAAAGCAGCAATCCGTGCGGCTGGCAGTGCTGCCATTTGTGGTAGCTGGGGAATAGATCTATTGTTTCTACATTTTTGACACTCCGCGCGCACTTTTATATACAGTACCCTCAGTCGATTTATATAGTATACACCACGAATTTGATTGATTATAGACTAATGCATCTCGCGATGGAAATATGAGTCCAACGCACTATTAAAAATGTTATATGATGTTCGGCATCACTAGAACATCCCCATGGTTAAGTGTTCAGCCCTTTTGCATCTTATTATGTCATCTGTGTCTAAGTAAACGTTTAAAGTTAAGAGTCATCTTGCCACCTTGAGGCACCTCTCTCTTCACATTAGTCAATGGATTGACACGACACTAATCGTGAGGCGTTTCCCTTGGCCACACGTAAGTAGCAAACGGCTGCGTACGCGCTTTCGCCGGCATCGACAAAGGTGTGAAGTTGAACATCTTCAGCATCTTTCAGCAATAGTGAATAACATCGTTTCCACGACAGTCGGTTCTACGCTACCAAAACCACCCGGATTTATATCCGACCACGTACTGTCACTCCAGCAGCATTCCCAGTATGTAAGTATGGGGAATGTTTATGCTGCTACAACAACCACAACATCGATGTATTTGACAGATGTTATTAATGGCATAATAGACTTCCACTAGTTCTGTTTGTCGAAAAGATTGTCGTGGAGACAACAAGATTTTTAAACCTACGGTGGGTCGAAGATCGACATTAAAACTTGGAGTGCTTCTCTTTTCGTCGGTATAATCTGTTCGTTAATGACATCGCGACGAAGTCTCGCAAATCTACAAATATATTTAAAATTAATGCTTACTGGTCCCAAAACATACCGAGAACTTTCGTGGTTGAATCTCATTCTCTGACGGATTGAACTGACGTAGGGTCTTCTTCGAGCTGTTCCACTACAAATTTGGAATTTGAAGACCAGCCACGTATATTGAAGCCAGCAATACCATACCAATTTTTTTTGTTTACTTGTGGAGCCAACTCTAACGCAGATTGCTCGTCGTCTCCACAGTCAATAAAGTCATCAACGTAATGGTTTTTCTTTACAGCTTCTACTAGTCCGGGAGCCAGGGGCCATTTTGACCTCATCATTTCATGTTACTAAATGTCAACAATACATGAAAAATATTTCAGCCGGTATAAAATGAGTTGATAGATATTTTTTTTCGACACGTTTCGTACCCTCCCACAATCACACCCACCGCGGGTGTGCCAGCTGACTTTCACTTTCGTTATTCATGAAAGCTAAATCACAAGTATAGTCAAGAACTTAACGGTATAAAAACGCAGTCCAAAATCGACCCCTGGCTCCCGGACTATACGGCTCGGAGAAGTTCCTTTTCAAAATTGCCACCATTTTTGCCTACTCCAAAAGTTAAAATAATACTAACAAGTTGGGTTAAGGAAGTCTGGGCCACAGTAGGAAGTCGTTGAGTGACACCTTGTTCACCTTTGAAAAATTCCTCCGCAAACACATCAGCCGTTGCAAGGCATATTCATAGTTATTTGGTAGCAATACACAGTTACGCCAGTGCAGCCCAATTTCGAAGTGGTTATCGACCTTTTTACAAGTTTTTTTCGCAATACTCACAGTTGCATTCCTTCGTGACGTGCGTATTTATCTGCACGTGTTAAAGTTTGTTTGTGTTTGTATTACGGTGCTGGGTTTTTATGGTTTCGTTACCTTGATTGTTTTGTGTAATAACTGATTATGCTTTATCGCATAACCATCTACACTACATACTTTATTTAGGAAACATTTGCGCCTATCCGGATTCAAGTATTGGCTTTGTTCGCTTTAACTTCCTCCCATTTTCGCTGGAGTGTAAAATTTTTAAAAGTGTCGCATTCGATTACCTTATTGCAAATTATACACTGCTTGCTCATTGGTGTGTTGCGGGCTCGTGATGGGTGTTTGCGTTGTTAGTATGTGTGTTAATTGTAGCACTACTTTTAGCTGGTGCTCAAGAGCCGACAGTATTGGCTACTTCGGCTAGATTGTACAACCAGTCGCTGAAGTGTTTCATCTTTCGCGCGAGCTTTATTCATCGCACGCTCAAGGATGTGTTCAGGCCTGCCAAAGCACATTCTAACAGTTTGTATTATCCCAGGGACCATGGACGGTAAAAACAATTTACTTTTTACTATTTCCCGTGTTTTACCTTTAAGACTCGCTTGCAGCCTAATTTAATTATCCGCATCGGTGTATCCCGAGCTGAAGGTTTCGATATGTTTCGGAGTTAAATGCCATCGGCATACTTTGAGCATTGCTTTGTAGTTGTTGTTGTTGCTGTTGTAGCAGTAACTTTGCCCTGTTAGTGTAGCGTAACGGTAAGCCCAGGAAACTTGCTCCAGAGGGAGAGGGGTGTTAGATAAGTGGGTTTGATGGGGCATGTGAAAAGGTGGTTAGTATTGTGCGGGGTGCCTTCACATACCACACATATATATAGTATGCCGGTGTCGATTCTGAATAGGTAGGAGTTTAACCTGCTACAGTATCCAGAACGTAATTGTGCCAATGTTACGCGGGACTCTCGGGGAAAATGGAGCTCTTCGTCTGCAATGGGCATTTCGTTGTTGTTGTTGTAGCAGTATCTTTGCCCTGTCAGTGTAGTGTAATCACCGGTCGTCTTCGTCTAGCTCATCTAACGGTAGGCCCAGGAAACTTGCTGTTTCGACGGGTTGAGTCTAGATTGAGAGAGGTGTTAGATGAGTGGGTTTGATGGGGCATGTGAAAAGGTGGTTTGTGTCGTGCGGGGTACATTCACATGCCGGACATATATTTAGTATGTCGGGGTCGATTCTGGATAGGTAGGAGTTTAACCTGCTACAGTATCCAGAACGTAATTGTGCCAAGGTTACGCGGAACTCTCGGGGAAGCTGGAGCTCTTCGTCTGCAATTGGTGGTGGTTGCCGATAACGGCATTCGGAGGTCGGGAACCTAGAGTGGACTGTCTGTTTTGTCCAGGATCTCGTCCACGTAGTTGAGGAAGTGCCTCCTGATGTGCCTGGGAGGTGGCTCAGGTTCAAGCAGGTGCCTGCATGGGTGAGGCCTACGGTGACACCCTAGCAGAAACTGCTTGCTGAGCAGTTTGTTATGCTCCTTCACAGGAAGCATGAGCCTCGTCATGCAGGGGTTGTATGGGGGACATCAGGAGACATCCTGTCGCGGTCCTAATTGCAGTATTTTGGCAGGTCTGGAGCTTCGTCCACTGCGTATCATGGTTCCAGCCGACCAGACAGGCGCAGCATAGTTAATAACCGGTCGGCCTATTGCTTTGAAGGTCGGCAGCAACATTTCTTTGTCTTTGCCCCAAGTGCTGCCGGCAAGGGACTTGAGGACCTTGTTGCGATTCTGTACTTTCGTTGCAATAGCGGTTGTATGCGCTGAGAAGGAGAGCAAGCTGTCAAAGGTGACTCCCAATATTCTGGGGTTGTTTACCGTCGGTATTGGGGTATCATCGACGTGTACCTGAAGTTGCAGCTTGACCTCCTTTGTCCAGGTGGTGAAAAGGGTCGCCGTGGATTTAGTGGGAGAAAGTTGTAGGTTTCTCGCAGTGAAGAAGCGAGAAAGGCGGGGAGGTAGTCGTTTACTTTTGTGCATAGACCATCAATGTCATTGCCCGACGCCATTATCGTGCTGTCGTCAGCGTATGAGACCAGTGAGACTCCCTCTGGTGGGTGGGGGAGTTTCGAAATGTAGGAATTAAAAAGCAAGGGTGAAAGGACATCACCCTGCGGTACTCCCTGCTTTATTTTTCTCTGTTTTGACGTTTGGTCTCGAAATATCACCGACGATTGACGACCACTCAGGTAGTTCGCGGTCCACCTCTTCAGCCCCGGCGGGAGTGTCGACTGTAAAATGTCATCTAGTAGCGTGGCGTGGCTGACTGTATCGAAAGCCTTTTGTAAATCCAACGCTACTAGGACAGTCCTCTCGCAAGGGCGGTTTTGGTTTAGTCCGTGGTTTACCTGGGTCTTTATGACGGTGAGTGCCGTGGTGGTGCTGTGCACTCGTCGGAAACCATGCTGGTGTGAGGGTGGAATCAGGTGTTCTGTAAGGAGTGGGAGTAGAAGGGCTTCAAGAGTCTTCACTACTGGGGAAAGGAGAGTTATCGGACGATAGGACTCCCCTTGGTTGACGGGTTTCCCTGGCTTCAGTAGTGGGACCACTCTCCCTAATTTCCACTTATCAGGAATGATGAGAATGGTCATAGACAGGTTGAAGTCCTTGGTGAGAAATTCTACTCCCAGTGGACCCAGCTTTTTCAGCATCAGCATGTTTAGTCCGTCAGGACCAATCGCTTTAGATGGTTTCATATGTTTGATGGCTCCCTGAACCTCGTCGCTAGAGAAAGCAAGCGGTGCACTGTTGTATATCAGTTTGTCCAACCGTCTGGTGGCACAACGTTTGGATCTGTCGACCGGAGGATGCAGTATAAATTTCCGGCTAGGTGATATCCAACTTGTCGTTGTGCTTCGTCGGGTTCGACAGGGACCTTACGGTGGACCAGAGCTTGCTCATACCAGAGGTGAAGTTGCAGGACTTCAGATGCTCTACCCATTGGGTCCGCTTATGTCGGGTTACCAGTTGCCGGATCTCCGTATTGAGATCCTTTATTCGAGGGTCCCCGGGATCGGCCTGGCGTAGGCGATCACGCTCATTCGCCGCTTCGTCTGGGCAATAGGGGCGTATGTCCCGGATCCGTCCAGCGGGTATGAAGCGAGCCGCGGCGGCTGTCATCGCCTTGCGGAATGCGCGTTCGCCTGCGCGCACATCGGTGGGAATGGGTAAGGCTGCGAAGATGTCCTCAGTAAATTCCGCGAATCTGGTCCAATCAGCTTTGTTAAAGTTGATGTATGACCGGTGATCCGCGGAAACAAAGTCGGCAGGTCTCTCGATCGAGATGATAATGGGCAAGTGGTCTGATGCAAGCGATGGCATAGGCCGCCAGGTTATGCTATTTATCAGACCTGCGCTAGCAATTGTGGTGTCAGGCGAGCTGCTGCAATTGCCCACTACCCTAGTGGGGGCGTCGTCGTTTACAGTGCTGTATGTCGAATCGTCTATCTGCTCTGCCAATAGCTGTCCCCTACGATCATTTGGCAGGCTTGAATGCCAAAGATCGTGATGCGCGTTAAAGTCACCTATTACCAATCGGTTTTCTCCCCTGATGAGCGCACCAATATCAGGGAGATATCCTGCCGGGCAGCAGGTGACAGGGGGTATATAGATATTATAAATTTCGAGCTCGGCATCGCCTGACCGGACAGCTATACCTTGACATTCTAAGATGCTGTCCCTGCGGTCGATGCCTTCATCGATGAAACGATACTGCACTGAATGGTGCGCGCTTCCACTAAAATCTCAATATCTCGAGGACTATTATAGACACCATAAAATTTTTTTTTTTTTTTTCAAAATAAAGGTTAAATCATAAGGAATCGTTACGTGTATAACAGAAAATCTAAAAAACTGGCCAAATCAACTAAAAATTGATTCAAACAATTTTTTTGACTTTTTTTTGGTCAAAATTTCGAAATTTTTTTTTTAACATAATACTAATTTAAACTACTTATTTGTTTCTATATTGTCTGTAAATTGCATTGAAATCCATCCAACGGTTCAAGAAATATTGATTTTTGAAAAAAACACGGTCCCGATTTTCAACATGGCGTAGATGACTCAATTTTGAAAATTTTTCAAAATCCTTTTAGGCTCGAATGTATCTTACCTAGAACTAATATTTCCCCAAGTTTCAAAGAAATCGAAAGACCACTTGCAAATCTCATATTTTCTGACGGAGTCTTACCCATATAACATTTTCGTATAGTCAGCAGAAGCTGAAGCTAATGTAATTTCAAATGAACTATTTATTTTACATTGAATATGACAAATACTATGAAACAAAAGAGAGATATTTAGTTAACTACCCACTGATTTTGTGGTGCTAGGCGAAGGTGTAGAAAGACGCGGTATTAGAAAGACGACAGTTCCAACTTTGAGAAAAGTCCACCATCGCCGTACTAACCCATCTACAGGCCGCTGGCGAGCCATTTGGAAATAGCATAGAAAATGTGAAGTTACTTAAACTAAAAAACCCAACGAACAAAAACTATTGCATTTTTTCCCTATACATATATATACGGGTATGGACAGAGAAATAGCGCACTTAGAGTGTCTGTTGCACGTATTTTCAAACGCGGCATTATTTCAAATTAAAACTTTCTGTATTTTGTTCTTATTTTTTACGACTACGTCGATTTGGACCAAGTGACACGAATTTATAGCTGGCCAAGTGAGCTGATATTACAGTTAGATTTAGTAAATATGGAATAAATAATGGAATGCATGTTACTGTAATTATGTATGTAAGCAAATAATGAGAGATGCTTATAAAATTAGAGAAATACAGTGCAGGTGAGAAAGAACGCAAATGTGAGAAGAATGAAAACATACAAAAATAAGAGGATGAATGATATTTAAACACATGTTTACTTTACTCAATACCGACATCTAACACAGATACTTTTGTAATCGGTCGATGGAGAATGCTTGATTTAGTTTATACCATCGCGCTCCGAACTTGGCCGTCTTTTGCTTTTACCACATCCACAATTCTGCCCTTTGGTCAGCAGATTACCACGACATGGCCAATACGTACTGCGCGTTGTTTTGAAAACCACTTGGTGCGTCGAGAGATGGCTGGTATATGCTATATTCCTTCACCCAAAAGCGGTTTAGCGAATTGTCGGGTCAATTTCCAATATTGCCGCAGATTGACGGTGTCGCTGCATATTGGCTTGTAGCCATCCGATGACCTAATTAGCAAGTGTGTTGGCGTAAGAGCCTCGTCATCACAATTTTTTAAAGAAGCAGAGGAAAGCGGCTCGCGTTCAGGATAAATTATACTTCATTCAGCGCTGAAACTTGTTGAAGGTAGTATCTCATGAAGCACGGTCTTCACTGATCTTTATGTGAATGTGATGAGATGATACCGTTCAAATCGATATTTTTCCGACTCAAGCAAATATTTTTTTTAGATGCCTTGAAATTGGTGCCGTTGTCCGAAAATATCTCCCTGGGATACCCGCGTCGCGATATAAAGTTTCGTATCGCCATGATACAGGAACTGGTATTTAAGCTATGAGCCACTTCAATATGTAAAGCGCGAAGCGATGGGCATGTAAATAGAACGTCCCATCTCTTTTCTCGCCTTCTTCGCATGATGACAAGCAAAGGTCCAAAATAGTCGGAGGATTTATCAAAAGCAGCAATCCGTGCGGCTGGCAGTGCTGCCATTTGTGGTAGCTGGAGAATAGATCTATTGTTTCTACATTTTTGACACTCCGCGCGCACTTTTATATACAGTACCCTCAGTCGATTTATATAGTATACACCACGAATTTGATTGATTATAGACTAATGCATCTCGCGATGGAAATATGAGTCCAACGCACTATTAAAAATGTTATATGATGTTCGGCATCACTAGAACATCCCCATGGTTAAGTGTTCAGCCCTTTTGCATCTTATTATGTCATCTGTGTCTAAGTAAACGTTTAAAGTTAAGAGTCATCTTGCCACCTTGAGGCACCTCTCTCTTCACATTAGTCAATGGATTGACACGACACTAATCGTGAGGCGTTTCCCTTGGCCACACGTAAGTAGCAAACGGCTGCGTACGCGCTTTCGCCGGCATCGACAAAGGTGTGAAGTTGAACATCTTCAGCATCTTTCAGCAATAGTGAATAACATCGTTTCCACGACAGTCGGTTCTACGCTACCAAAACCACCCGGATTTATATCCGACCACGTACTGTCACTCCAGCAGCATTCCCAGTATGTAAGTATGGGGAATGTTTATGCTGCTACAACAACCACAACATCGATGTATTTGACAGATGTTATTAATGGCATAATAGACTTCCACTGGTTCTGTTTGTCGAAAAGATTGTCGTGGAGACAACAAGATTTTTAAACCTACGGTGGGTCGAAGATCGACATTATAACTTGGAGTGCTTCTCTTTTCGTCGGTATAATCTGTTCGTTAATGACATCGCGACGAAGTCTCGCAAATCTACAAATATATTTAAAATTAATGCTTACTGGTCCCAAAACATACCGAGAACTTTCGTGGTTGAATCTCATTCTCTGACGGATTGAACTGACGTAGGGTCTTCTTCGAGCTGTTCCACTACAAATTTGGAATTTGAAGACCAGCCACGTATATTGAAGCCAGCAATACCATACCAATTTTTTTGTTTACTTGTGGAGCCAACTCTAACGCAGATTGCTCGTCGTCTCCACAGTCAATAAAGTCATCAACGTAATGGTTTTTCTTTACAGCTTCTACTAGTCCGGGAGCCAGGGGCCATTTTGACCTCATCATTTCATGTTACTAAATGTCAACAATACATGAAAAATATTTCAGCCGGTATAAAATGAGTTGATAGATATTTTTTTTCGACACGTTTCGTAACTTCCCACAATCACACCCACCGCGGGTGTGCCAGCTGACTTTCACTTTCGTTATTCATGAAAGCTAAATCACAAGTATAGTCAAGAACTTAACGCTATAAAAACGCAGTCCAAAATCGACCCCTGGCTCCCGGACTATACGGCTCGGAGAAGTTCCTTTTCAAAATTGCCACCATTTTTGCCTACTCCAAAAGTTCAAATAATACTAACAAGTTGGGTTAAGGAAGTCTGGGCCACAGTAGGAAGTCGTTGAGTGACACCTTGTTCACCTTTGAAAAATTCCTCCGCAAACACATCAGCCGTTGCAAGGCATATTCATAGTTATTTGGTAGCAATACACAGTTACGCCAGTGCAGCCCAATTTCGAAGTGGTTATCGACCTTTTTACAAGTTTTTTTCGCAATACTCACAGTTGCATTCCTTCGTGACGTGCGTATTTATCTGCACGTGTTAAAGTTTGTTTGTGTTTGTATTACGGTGCTGGGTTTTTATGGTTTCGTTACCTTGATTGTTTTGTGTAATAACTGATTATGCTTTATCGCATAACCATCTACACTACATACTTTATTTAGGAAACATTTGCGCCTATCCGGATTCAAGTATTGGCTTTGTTCGCTTTAACTTCCTCCCATTTTCGCTGGAGTGTAAAATTTTTAAAAGTGTCGCATTCGATTACCTTATTGCAAATTATACACTGCTTGCTCATTGGTGTGTTGCGGGCTGGTGATGGGTGTTTGCGTTGTTAGTATGTGTGTTAATTGTAGCACTACTTTTAGCTGGTGCTCAAGAGACGACAGTATTGGCTACTTCGGCTAGATTGTACAACCAGTCGCTGAAGTGTTTCATCTTTCGCGCGAGCTTTATTCATCGCACGCTCAAGGATGTGTTCAGGCCTGCCAAAGCACATTCTAACAGTTTGTATTATCCCAGGGACCATGGACGGTAAAAACAATTTACTTTTTACTATTTCCCGTGTTTTACCTTTAAGACTCGCTTGCAGCCTAATTAAATTATCCGCATCGGTGTACCCCGAGCTGAAGGTTTCGATATGTTTCGGAGTTAAATGCCATCGGCATACTTTGAGCATTGCTTTGTAGTTGTTGTTGTTGCTGTTGTAGCAGTAACTTTGCCCTGTTAGTGTAGCGTAACGGTAAGCCCAGGAAACTTGCTCCAGAGGGAGAGGGGTGTTAGATAAGTGGGTTTGATGGGGCATGTGAAAAGGTGGTTAGTGTTGTGCGGGGTGCCTTCACATACCACACATATATATAGTATGCCGGTGTCGATTCTGAATAGGTAGGAGTTTAACCTGCTACAGTATCCAGAACGTAATTGTGCCAATGTTACGCGGGACTCTCGGGGAAAATGGAGCTCTTCGTCTGCAATGGGCATTTCGTTGTTGTTGTTGTAGCAGTATCTTTGCCCTGTCAGTGTAGTGTAATCACCGGTCGTCTTCGTCTAGCTCATCTAACGGTAGGCCCAGGAAACTTGCTGTTTCGACGGGTTGAGTCTAGAGGGAGAGAGGTGTTAGATGAGTGGGTTTGATGGGGCATGTGAAAAGGTGGTTTGTGTCGTGCGGGGTACATTCACATGCCGGACATATATTTAGTATGTCGGGGTCGATTCTGGATAGGTAGGAGTTTAACCTGCTACAGTATCCAGAACGTAATTGTGCCAAGGTTACGCGGAACTCTCGGGGAAGCTGGAGCTCTTCGTCTGCAATTGGTGGTGGTTGCCGATAACGGCATTCGGAGGTCGGGAACTTAAGAAGGTGGTAAGGGTCTCCCGATGAATGTCGTTTATGGCCTGCCTGTGCACTGTCTGATCCTGGAGTGGACTGTCTGTTTTGTCCAGGATCTCGTCCACGTAGTTGAGGAAGTGCCTCCTGATGTGCCTGGGAGGTGGCTCAGGTTCAAGCAGGTGCCTGCATGGGTGAGGCCTACGGTGACACCCTAGCAGAAACTGCTAGCTGAGCAGTTTGTTATGCTCCTTTACAGGAAGCATGTGAGCCTCGTCATGCAGGGGTTGTATGGGGGACATCAGGAGACATCCTGTCGCGGTCCTAATTGCAGTATTTTGGCAGGTCTGGAGCTTCGTCCACTGCGTATCATGGTTCCAGCCGACCAGACAGGCGCAGCATAGTTAATAACCGGCCGGCCTATTGCTTTGAAGGTCGGCAGCAACATTTCTTTGTCTTTGCCACAAGTGCTGCCGGCAAGCGACTTGAGGACCTTGTTGCGATTCTGTACTTTCGTTGCAATAGCGGTTGTATGCGCTGAGAAGGAGAGCAAGCTGTCAAAGGTGACTCCCAATATTCTGGGGTTGTTTACCGTCGGTATTGGGGTATCATCGACGTGTACCTGAAGTTGCAGCTTGACCTCCTTTGTCCAGGTGGTGAAAAGGGTCGCCGTGGATTTAGTGGGAGAAAGTTGTAGGTTTCTCGCAGTGAAGAAGCGAGAAAGGCGGGGAGGTAGTCGTTTACTTTTGTGCATAGACCATCAATGTCATTGCCCCTGGTGGGTAGGGGAGTTTCGAAATGTAGGAATTAAAAAGCAAGGGTGAAAGGACATCACCCTGCGGTACTCCCTGCTTTATTTTTCTCTGTTTTGACGTTTGGTCTCGAAATATCACCGACGATTGACGACCACTCAGGTAGTTCGCGGTCCACCTCTTCAGCCCCGGCGGGAGTGTCGACTGTAAAATGTCATCTAGTAGCGTGGCGTGGCTGACTGTATCGAAAGCCTTTTGTAAATCCAACGCTACTAGGACAGTCCTCTCGCAAGGGCGGTTTTGGTTTAGTCCGTGGTTTACCTGGGTCTTTATGACGGTGAGTGCCGTGGTGGTGCTGTGCACTCGTCGGAAACCATGCTGGTGTGAGGGTGGAATCAGGTGTTCTGTAAGGAGTGGGAGTAGAAGGGCTTCAAGAGTCTTCACTACTGGGGAAAGGAGAGTTATCGGACGATAGGACTCCCCTTGGTTGACGGGTTTCCCTGGCTTCAGTAGTGGGACCACTCTCCCTAATTTCCACTTATCAGGAATGATGAGAATGGTCATAGACAGGTTGAAGTCCTTGGTGAGAAATTCTACTCCCAGTGGACCCAGCTTTTTCAGCATCAGCATGTTTAGTCCGTCAGGACCAATCGCTTTAGATGGTTTCATATGTTTGATGGCTCCCTGAACCTCGTCGCTAGAGAAAGCAAGCGGTGCACTGTTGTATATCAGTTTGTCCAACCGTCTGGTGGCACAACGTTTGGATCTGTCGACCGGAGGATGCAGTATAAATTTCCGGCTAGGTGATATCCAACTTGTCGTTGTGCTTCGTCGGGTTCGACAGGGACCTTACGGTGGACCAGAGCTTGCTCATACCAGAGGTGAAGTTGCAGGACTTCAGATGCTCTACCCATTGGGTCCGCTTATGTCGGGTTACCAGTTGCCGGATCTCCGTATTGAGATCCTTTATTCGAGGGTCCCCGGGATCGGCCTGGCGTAGGCGATCACGCTCATTCGCCGCTTCGTCTGGGCAATAGGGGCGTATGTCCCGGATCCGTCCAGCGGGTATGAAGCGAGCCGCGGCGGCTGTCATCGCCTTGCGGAATGCGCGTTCGCCTGCGCGCACATCGGTGGGAATGGGTAAGGCTGCGAAGATGTCCTCAGTAAATTCCGCGAATCTGGTCCAATCAGCTTTGTTAAAGTTGATGTATGACCGGTGATCCGCGGAAACAAAGTCGGCAGGTCTCTCGATCGAGATGATAATGGGCAAGTGGTCTGATGCAAGCGATGGCATAGGCCGCCAGGTTATGCTATTTATCAGACCTGCGCTAGCAATTGTGGTGTCAGGCGAGCTGCTGCAATTGCCCACTACCCTAGTGGGGGCGTCGTCGTTTACAGTGCTGTATGTCGAATCGTCTATCTGCTCTGCCAATAGCTGTCCCCTACGATCATTTGGCAGGCTTGAATGCCAAAGATCGTGATGCGCGTTAAAGTCACCTATTACCAATCTGTTTTCTCCCCTGATGAGCGCACCAATATCAGGGAGATATCCTGCCGGGCAGCAGGTGACAGGGGGTATGTAAGTATTATGTATTTCGAGCTCGGAATTGCCTGACTGGACAGCTAAACCTTGACGTTCTAAGTTGCTGTCCCTGCGGTCGATGTCTTCATCAATAAGACGATACTGCACTGAATGGGGCACTATGAACGCTAGGCCACCACCGTTGTCTCGCTCGAGGTCCTTTCGGTGCACATTGTAGCCGTCCCTGGTAATCAGGGGGGAGCTAGCGTGCAGTTTTGTCTCCTGGACCGCAGCTATCTTGATACCATACCGGCTCATGAAGTCGACTATTTCGTCAATCTTGCTCGTGAGTCCGTTGCAGTTCAGTTGCAATAGCTTGAAGCTTCGCGGGAGTATGGTCGTAACTCGGGGGGTGAGGGATGCGTGATGTTGTCTACGTTGGTCCTGCTGTGCGTTCCGCAAAATTGGTAGTGGCCTGATGTTGACTGGCGGCCGCGCCACTGGGGGCGGTTGCGGGTGCAGGCCGGAGCACCTCCGAAAATGGCACAGCCACTGCAAGAATTGCATTGGACAGTTGTCAAGTTCCGAGGAACTACGGTCTGACACACGGAGCAGACTGTGCGGGGGACCAAGAGCTGCTGGTTTGTCCCCGCACTGGGGTAGGAGCAGGAGGGTTGTGGGTCAGAGAGGGAGTTGTGTTGCTCGTGGGGGCTCCTTACCGTTGAGGTGTTGTTGGTGGCGGCAGCAACACGTGGGCACATACCTTGTTGACCACTCTCTGTGAGTCTTAAAGCCTGAGCAGGTCTTAAGATGGCACCACCCGTTGCACTTATTACACCTAACCGAGGTGGAGTTTGGGTGGAGCCGTTTGTGGCAAATGCAGCAGTAAAATACTTCTGGTCCGGGTTGTGTTCGACGCCAGCCCGGAAGAGAAGTATTTGGAGCAAACGTGCTGCAATGAGTTGGTCCTGTGACGAAAGATGGGGGGTGATATACGGTACACTAGACAGGGCTAGTTTACTGGGGCGGCAGCCCTTGGTCGGGGAAAACCCGAGTCATTCCGGTAACACCGGCTGCCATTGGCATTTCGTATACCCGCTTGCTGCATCTATGATAATACTTTCGGCCGACTGTATGACATGTCAAATATTTGCCTATTAGCTGTTGGCTTGGGTTATACTCTCCTGATTGAATTGGCAGTTGCGATCTCTGAACTGATTTACTGAGTTCGAAATTCCAGCTTGCAGAAGCTAAGGTCGAAAAGTTCGTGTATACTGGAGTTGGAGTACTAACACCAGTGATGGTAGAAGTTGCTATATCATATATATATATAATTGGCGCGTACACCCGTTTTGGGTGTTTTGCCGAGCTCCTCCTACAGTTTGAAGCCGACTCCGAACGGCAGATATTTTTATGAGGAGCTTTTTCTTAGCAGAAATACAATCGGATGTGTGCCATTGCCTGCCGAGGGGGGACCGCTATTACAAAAATGTTTTTCTTAATTTTGGTGTTTCACCGAGATTCGAACCTACGTTCTCTCTGTGAATTCCGAATGGTAGTCTCGCATCAACCCATTCAAATATTTTCGCAATTTTTGGAAACGTTTGGGGATAATGCACGTGCCGTTTACCTTTCTTGGTAGTTGGCGACGGCGATGCGGTAGGATGTGCTTTCGTGGTTGATGCATGATTCTGGCATTTTTCACAGCTTCAGCTTTCGTCAGCCACATTGCTATCTACTCCAACACAGGTGAAGTGGCACCAGGCGCCGCAGGTGTCACACTGGACTATACTCTCGTTGTCCGCTGCGTCACATTTTCGATAACTTTGTCCCGTTTTCTCCTTGTCTATATTGACCATCATAGCAAATATCAAGATTAAGGCAAATCGCAGATCTTAATATAACGGCAAACAAATTTTAAAGAATTGTTGTGCGGCAGTCTTATTATTTCAAATTAAAAGACAAATTTCTAACAACGTCCGTGCATTTTAGCACTTTTTGTATTTTGTTCTTATATTTTGCGACTACGCCGAATTGCACCAAGTGACACGAATTTATAGCTGGTCAAGTGGTTTGATATTACAGTTAGATTTAGTAAATATGGAATAAATAAAAAAAGAATGCATGTTACTGTAATTATGTATGTAAGCAAATAATGAGAGATGCTCATAAAATTAGAGAAATACAGTGCTGGTGAGAAAAATTGCGAATGTGAGAAGAATGACAATATACAAAAATAAGAGGATGAATTATAATATATTTACTGCTAGGCAGTACTTTTCGACGGTTGTTGTTGTCAGTGTAGTGTAAATCAACGGTCGTCTTCGTCTAGCTCATCTAACGGTAGGCCCAGGAAACTTGCTGTTTTGACAGGCTGGGTCCAGAGGGAGAGGGGTGTTAGATGAATGGGTTTGATGGGGCATGTGAAAAGGTGGTTTGTGTCGTGCGGGGTACATTCACATGCTGGACATATGTTTAGTATGCAGGATCAATTCTGGGTAAGTAGGTGTTTAATCTGCTACAGTATCCAGAACATAATTGGGCCAAGATTACGCGGAACTCTCGGGGTAGCTGGAGCTCTTCGTCTGCTATGGGTGGCGATTGGACTCCAACAACGGCGTTCGGTGGTCGGGAGCTTAAAAAGGTGGTAAGGTTCTCCCGATGAATGTCGTTTATGGCCTGCCTGTGCACTGTCTGATCCTGGAGTGGACTGTCTGTTTTGTCCAGGATCTCGTCCACGTAGTTGAGGAAGTGCCTCCTGATGTGCCTGGGAGGTGGCTCAGGCTCAAGCAGGTGTCTGCATGGGTGGGACCTACGGTAGCACTCTAACCAAAACTGCTTGCTGAGCAGTTTGTTGTGCTCGTTCATAGGGGGTATCTGAGCCTTTTCGTGTATGTGTTGTAGTGGGGACATCAGAATACATCCCGTCACTGTCCGAATGGTAGTGTTTTAGCAAGTCCGAAGCTTCGTTCACTGCGTATCACTAGTTCCAGGCGACCAGACAGACGCAGCGTAGTTTAGAACCGGCCGGCCAATTGCCTCAAATGTCGATAACAACATTTCTTTGTCTTTACCACAAGTGTTGCCGGCAAGCGATTTGAGGACCTTGTTGCGATTTTGGACTTAAGTAGCAATAGCGGTTGTGTGCGCAGAAAAGGAGAGCAATCTGCCGAAGGTAACTCCCAAGAATTGAAGTTGTTGACAGTAGTTATTGGTGTGTCCTCGACTTTTATCTTAAGTTGCAGTTTGACCTCCTTTGTCGAGATAGTGAAAAGAGTCGCCGTGGACTTCGTGGGGGAAAGTTGAAGACCCTTCACAGTGAAGAAGCGAGAAATCAGGTGAGGTAGTCGTTCACTCTGACGCACAAGCCATCAATGTCATTTCCCGACGCCATTATCGTGTAATCGTCGACGTAGGAGACCTGGGATACTCCTGCTAGTGGCTGTGGGAGCTTCGAGATATAGAAGTTGAAAAGCAAGGGTAAAAGGACACCCCCGGCGGAACTTCTTGCTTTATCTTTTTAGAGATTGGTCGCGAAATATCACGATGAATGTCGACCACCCAGATAGTTCGCGGTCCACCTCTTCAGCCCAGGCAAGAGTGCCGACTGTAAGATGTCATCTAGTAGCGTGGAATGGCTGACAGTGTCGAAAGCCTTCTTTAAGTCCAACGCTACGAAGAGTGTCCTCTCGCAGGGGCAGTTTTTTAAGCCCGCGGTTGATCTGGGTGTTTATGACGGTACTGTGATGGTACTATGCACTCTTCGGAAGCCATGCTGATGTGTGGCTGGGATCAGGTGTTTCGAGTAGAAGCGCTTCAAGAGTCTTCACTACTGGGGAAAGTAGAATTATCGGACGATAAGAATCCCCTTGGTTGACGGGTTGCCTTGGTTTCTCTAGTGGGAGCACTCTCCCTGATTTCCACAGGTTATGCTATTAATGAGACCACCGCTTTGAATAGCACTTCTTATGGGACACATTAATTTGGACAGTTTGAGTATCGTTAAGATATTTTGATTTTGGCATTTTGAGGGAGAGAAGGTAGTAAAGCTTAAATTAAAAGTGTATTTATACGAATATAAGGTACTGTTGCTACGTGCTTAAGGGCGGATAGAGCTTTGGTCACATAATAGTCAATGTAAAGAAGTACGTCTGAGGAATTTCTGTTAGGTTTGAAAGAAACTTGACAGTGGTTAATGCGTTGTGGGGACTGCAAAAATAATGCAATGTGTTTGGCTATTATGCCGCTAAACGGTATTAACCGGAAGTATCTTACCACCTTCTTACACTATCGCCTCATGCCGTCATCGGAGTTCAACTACGACCCGTCGCAGGCGAAGAGCTTCAGCTGCCTCATGGGACCCGCGCATATTGACACAATTGTATTCCACCTTTATTAGCAATATTAGTATGTACCTGCTTGTGGAGAGTGGATTCTTATTTGGTTTTGGTATTAGCATTATCGTGGCAATTTTCCAGTTTAGAGGTACTTTACCCGAATTTAGTATGGTGTTGTAAAGGCTTAGTAAACGATTTATGCCGGTATGTATGAAGTAACGAAAAAGAAACCGTTTTTGCAAACATATATTTACTTTTAATGTAAGCGTGTCATAAAACTATTTAACAATTACCACATATCGGATTTTCTTCCTTTTCAATTTTATCCACAGGTGGAAAGTGGTGGTGCGAGAGTGGCGCAAGCTTCAGCAAGATATTTTAGTTTCGAACATCCGATAGTAAAAAGTTGATGGCACAGAGATATTAATTCGAAAAACACAATAAGTTGGTTACATTAACAGAGAATAAAAGCGTTAAGGCTATAAACTATTAACCGTTCCAAGAGAAGCATAAACAAAAAGTGGTAATCCTTTTATATGTTATATTACCATCACCGCTGCATATAATTAAAATAAACTTTGTGCAAATGAAATTTATCAGCAACGTATTATTTTATGCAAACTAACGGCAGTGCAATATCATAAAAAGCTCCAACGTAAACGTCAAATTACCCAAGCTTAAGCTACATCTTATGATCAACAAGTGCAAGTTAAGATTGAAAGGGCGGTAACCAAAAACAAAAACTCGTTGTACTTTACAGATTGACGTATTTGAGTACCAGTACCTGTGGTACGTTTGAACGCTGGTCGTTTCAATATTGTTATATAGATAAACAGAAAAAAAACTCGTATTCAGTTATAAAGATAAGAAAGAAAAAGTGGTTTTATGTGAAACTAACATCAATGAACAATACACCAATAATCATAAATACATAAATATATATATATATATATGTATATATATATATATATATAAATATATAAATATATATATATATATATGTATATTGAAAGCATATAAGGATCGCCAAAAATAACATAAAAACTAGTTATTACAACAATAACATGTCCGATCTTGGCAGTGGAGACGAAGGCATTTCTGGCTCAAGTAAGTTAAATAGTGTTTTTTAATATGGGCAATTGTTAACTTACAACCATTTAAGCATTAACTTAACTTATAGTACTGCACAGTATCCAAAGGTTGTGCCAGGCTCCTTGTTTCTTTTCATTTACCAAGAAATCTTAATTTACCAGTAATCAAATTTCGTTAAAAGCCGTTAGTAGCATATACTAAAGGGTGATTTTTGAAGAGCTATAGGAAAGGTTTTTCAAAGAAACATGTAAAATTCAGAAAAATGCATGAAATTTTTATTTAAATCGATAGTATAGTCCATATAATTTAATGTATGAAGATTATTTCATGCAAATGTTGACCGCGTCTGCGCTTCAAATGGTCCATCCGCTTAGTCCAATTTTGGCATACTCTCCAATGTTTCGGCCGGTATCTCACATATATAGTAAATTTTAATGTTGTCTTCCAATGCGTTAATTGAAGCAGGCTTGTCTGAATAGACAAGAGCTTTAACATAGCCCCACAAAAAATAATCTAAAGGCGTTATATCGCACGATCTGGGTGGCCAATTAATAAAATGTTCACCGAACTCGCCTCTCAACAAGTCCATTGTTACGCGTGCTGTGTGGCATGTGGCAGTGTTTTGCTGAAACCACATGCCATGCAAGTCAAGCTCTTGCATTTTTGGGCAAGATAAAAGTTGGAAATCACCATTCACAGTTACGTTACGATTCGCAGAATCTTTGAAGAAGTACGGTCCAATGATATCTCCAGCCCATAAACCGCACCAAACTGTGACCTTTTCTGGATACATTGGTAGCTCTTGCAATTCTTCTGGCTGATCTTCACTCCAAAATCGACAATTCTGCTTATTTACGTACCCATTGATCCAAAAATGAGCTTCGTCGCTGAACAAAATTTTTCGATAAAAAAGTGGATCTTCGGCCAACTTTCCAAGAGCCCATTCACCAAAAATTCTGCGTTGCGGTAGGTCGTTCGGCTCCAATTCTTGCACCAGCTGTATTTTGAAAGGCTTCACACCTAAATCCTTTCGCAAAATTTTCCACGTTGTTGAGTAACAGAGGCCCAATTGCTGCCAACGGCGACGAATCTATAATTGATGGTCATCATTAACATTGGCCGATACAGCTGATATATTTTCTTCAGTTTGCACTCTGCGTAAGCATGTTGGTGGTTTGATGTCCAATAATGTAAATTTGTTTAGTTTAGTCACAATAGCTCGAATAGCCGCTTCAGTGGGTCGATTAAACTGACCATAAAATGGAAGAAGCGCGCGATAAACTTTCTTAACAGAACACGCATTTTTATAATAAAATTCAATGATTTGCAAGCGTTTTTCGTTTGTAAGACGATTCATGGTTAAATTATAGACCAAATCACCCGTTATATGCATAAATACCTCACCTAGGATTTGTAAGAAATGTGTGAAAATTCAAAATTTGTTCGCTATTCGCGCTTGTTTTTTTAATTTTACTGTATAAGCCCTTAACACATGTAGTTTTTAGTGTATGCTGGTGATATCTACATCATCGGTTATATTATCTACGAAGCTATCTATTAGCTACATAAATTGATTAATAAAATGAAAGAAAATTCGTGTCCATCTAGTAGAAGATTTTCTCGAATTCAAATGGAGAATAACTCTCGCCGACAACAGGTACAAGTTTTATCTGGGGTTGCAATTGGAAAACATTGCCCTCTCTCAACAAACCAAAACTTTCCTCAATAAGTAACTGTTTTGTCTATTTTATTTTATGATGTATGGGCGATTTAAACAGCCTATGATGGAAGATGCATGGACATTTTTCTAATTTTATCAACTTTTACAAATTGTTAAGCTAGTAGTTCCAAGTATGCAAACCTTGTACCGGCTTTTCTGAATAAATTTTTCCTCAAACATTAACAACGTCATTAAATCTAGAGAAAGAGTCTCAATACTATTCTTTATCGCAGAATACAATGCAAGTGGCATGGAGGGCACCAGTGGTAGAAGTGACTTTGATTCAACAGGCAAGGGTGAGTATATAATTTTTGTTGTAAACAATAATAATATTGACATTTTACGTAAGCATTGCATCGGTTTAATCTATACCGTGTTTTAAAGATGACATTACACTCAAAACAAATTGTTTACAGCTTTGAAAAGTAGGAGCAGGTGAACAAAGAAATATGTGCTGTTTATGTGAGCATTTACCTGCATTGTCCAAGGGCTGAGGATTAGCCAGGAAACCATATCAAACCATTGCATAAGGCTGGGTTTACGCAAATAGATTTCTACAAGATCTTTAGCTGAATTATCGCCTGCGATTCTTTGAGCATTACGAAGTCGCCTTATTTATAAAGCGGACAGTAACTGTCGTTGAAAATTGTGTTTCGTACTAGAATCAAAAACCGAAAAAGTTTATGTACGTTTTTGTGCTTGCAGATTCATGTTGTAATACGTTTCTATCAAAGCCAAACCCTAGGTTTGCCGGTTTGGGCTTGAGGATATTGTCAACTGTTTTCGCTGCGTGTTTTACGGAAATTATCTTTAAATTGTAGTTCGTTGGTTTACGTATATTTATGTGTATCTACTTAGTCCACCATAAGTTCTGTTACAAGTTAAGTCTGTTATAGATGTGAAATTATAGTACGGTCACCATTTGTTTTTACGCGAGCAATCAAACTATTAGGGCAATTTTTGCAGGACGCACAGTTTCCATTGATATTGACGTCGCTGCTTGAACCAAAGATTGTTTGAGATTCTCCAAATTTCTGTGAGGCCTTCGACAGGCCATGTTCTCCAATGCTGACCACAAACTAGTCCAATGGATTCAGATCTGGACTGCCACACGGCCAATATTCTGCGGCTATAAACCCAGGCACTGCTGGGTGGTTTTTGCCTTATGGACTGGAGCGAATTCTTGTTGGAATACCTAACGTTCTCCATTGAATAGAGTACAGCTCAACTGCGTCACCACGTCTTCTAAGACATTCTCTTGGCACACTTTTGCCCCGGTATTAACCTCTTTTTCGCAGACACGAAGAGATGTAACGCCTTTACAAGACATTCCCCACCAAACTATTAAGAAGGCTGGAAGATGGCCACGCTGAACACTTCGAACAAAATTGTTTGTGTCTTTAGAAGTTGTAGCATAGATTTTGTCGTTTTGCTTATTGAAAACTTTTTCAACAGTGAACATTTTCTCATCTGTGAAATGAATAATATTTTCATGGCCGTTGGCCGCGTGCCACCAGAGTACTTCTGCTCAAATATGAACGAGACGGTATCAATAAAACGGTCCGCGGATGACATATGGCAAAAATACATTTTTTGTTTTTTGGTGGGACTGTTATAAGCTTACAGGCAAATTTCAGCGTGATATGTCACATAGTTTGTTTTCTGTGCTACTGTAAACAAGTCAAGCATACATACACACGGGGAATGCTGCTGGAGTGACAGTCCTTGGCCGGATATAAATCCGGGTCGTTTCGGTATCGTAGGGCCGACTGTCGTGGAACCGTCGAGTTTGATTTTCTACAAGCGCGCAATCAAAAGATGGCCAGTTAAGTAATGGAAGGCTTTCATGTGGGGATCATATCTAATTAGTGTTGACATGGATCTCGCCGATACATTGATTTCCCTTGACATGATTTTCTGCTTTGTAAGGGGATTTCTGCGAATTCTTTTTCGGACGGCTTTTATTACTGCACTGGTTCGAACACGCGAGGACGACCACTTCTTTTTCGCTCAGTCACTTCAGGCTCTTGCGGAAAACGAGTTATCGTGTGGTAAACAAGCATTTTCGAAAAATTAAGTTTTTTCAGCAATAGGAAAATCTCACTTGCACTTTTTCACACTTATGTAATGCAATCACTGCAATGCGATTTTCCTTAGCTCCCCACTTTATCGTTGACAAGCGAAATTTAGCACGAAACTGAGTATAATTTATGAAAAGACAATGCATACGAACGAAAGCAACAAAACCGGAACTTTTTTCTGCGAATTCGTTCTCGCCGTATGCACTGCAAAATTTGTCATAAAATTTATGCCAAGACTAAATTTTAGACGCCAGCAGCCAATCGAATTGTGATATTGATAAGCTGGAAAACATTGCTGGCATGTTTCGATAATGCAATAACCAAAGAGAAAAAAAACACGCAAATAAACAACATTGCCACCAACACAATCACGCTGTATTTGTCGTATTTTCATGGGTTTTGACAAGTGTTTTGCTCTTTTAGCGGCAGCAAACCCAAAAGTAAGCTGTAGTGGAAACGTTAGTAAGGGTGTCCGGTGGAAGAATCAGGAATTAAATGCTAAAGTAAAAAATAATTCCTAATGATAAACGTTTATTTCAACAACTATAACAAAGAAGAGAAGTGATATTTTATTTTTTAATAATTATTTACTCTAAATGTCGATCGGTATGTCAAATACAATCTAGCATCAGTACTCCGTGCCACTCGTTAGAGAAATAATGTCGGGATGCCATTGACCTCGCGAACGATATTTGGTTTTTAGTGCTAAGATGGATGGCTGAGCATAAACATTCCACATGGGTCCGGCTCGTTCCGGTAACGTAGGACTGGCTGCAGTGGGTCGCTGGGTTTGTTTCATAGACTTTGCTTTTGAGGTACCTTTACATAGAAAAACATATAGGGGCCATATCGGGCGACCTGGGTGGCCGGAATATGAACCAGAACAGCTAACCATTTTGTTAGCTAAGAAATTATGCAATATCGCCACGATCTTGCTGAAACCATGTATGTGTGTGGCAAATGGTTTTTTGTGAAGAGGTTTTGTCTGTCGAGAGGCGACCGCTATTAATTTCGAATGGTAGTCACGCACCAACCCATTCAGCTACGGCGGATTGTTTCCACAGCAGTCGGTTCTACGTTACCGAAACGACCCGGATTTATATCCGGCCAAGGATTGCAACTCCAGCAGCATTCCCCGTATGTAAGTATGGGCGGATTATTCTCCATTAATAATTATTATTAGCTGATAATAATTGCTAAGCAAGCGTCGATAAGACACCGTCCATAGAAATTGCTTACACTCGATGTTTTAAAAAAAAAATATGGTCCAATTATTCCACTGATTGACAATGAATACCAAAGTGGCTTGTGATGTTTTAATAATGTGCCCGGTTCGTATGTGACCAATAACGGAAATTTCGCTTATTTATACTTCCATAGCGGTTAGAGAAAAACTTTAAATTTAAAACCTAATTCGATTGTGGAACAACATCAAAACACTTGCCACAAATAGGAGGATGAGCTCGACCAAACACCCAAAAAGGGGGTAAGCGCCTATTGCATGTATATATATATATTTCGATTTTGGATGCACATTCCCACTACAATCGGCTCTACGTTACCGGGATGAATTTATATCCGGCCAAGGAATGTTACTCCAGCAGCTTTTCCTAAAAAATTGTGGGGAATGTTAATGCTCTTACAACAACAATAACATTGTGTATGCAATTCAGCAACTGTTTTCATTAAATTTTACTGAAAACGCTAAGGTTTGTGTGAACGTACTATATCGCAGGAATAGCGAAAGTATCACTACTAACTCTTTTTACTTGAAGGTGTTCATTTTCGTTAATTTTTTTCTTTTTCCTCTTATTCACAAAACTAATCGAGTAGAACCCCAAAAATGTATCGTAATAATGTATATAAATGTGCATATGTACGTATTTATATGAGACTGAACTGTCAACAGTGTGTGACCAAATATTTAAGCCGTAAGGCCAAAATGCGGCTACATTTGTTTGGGGAATAAAGTTGCGTGTCTATAAAAATCAAATGAAAGTGGTGTCAAAGCGGGGTAAAGGAAAATCATTTGTATGGCAAACTGCGAGTTTATGAGTAGTGTTTAACGTAAAACTTCGAAATATCTCACAAACACGAGTTTATAGTAAACTGTTAACATAGCATAATTATTATTAAATCCAGTATTAGCAAGGGTGTAATTTTCTTTTTTAATTACGGATAATGGAATTAAGCTCGAAAATCGAGATAAACATAATGCAACTTTGTTATCTTATCGCCGAATTCAAGTATCAAAATGTTCAGAACTTCTTATATATATAAATATATATAATTGGCGCGTACACCCTCTTTGGGTGTTTGGTCGAGCTCCTACTCCTATTTGTGGTGAGCGTCTTGATGTTGCTTCACAAATGGAGAGACTTACAGTTTTAAGCCGACTCCGAACGGCAAATGGTGAGGAGCTTTTTCATGGCAAAATTACACTTGAAAGTTTGCCATTGCCTGTCGAGGGGTGACCTCACGGAGATTCTTAGTTGATCTAATAATAATTGAAATAATAATAGCAGAAAAGAATAATTGTAACAACAGTATATTTAATACCTCTAGGAGAAATCTAAAAAAATCTTCGAGTTTTGCAAGGCAAAGTGATGCGGAGATTTAATAAAATAAAAAGAGTTTTTGTTGGATTGATGGCTTCGTAAAATATTTGTTAATGTATATTCAAGTATTTCAGATGAAAGAAAATTATAGAGTTGAACTGGGGATATTAAGTTCAACAAAGTTTTTTTATCTCCACTGTATACTAACCGGGAAAGTTTTGCATATTTATATGGGTAAACATAATTTATTTCATGTACAAAAATGTAAATCATTTATATTATATAATAAGTAATATTCGTACTCCGTTTTCCTTAAATTAGCTCAAGCAGGTGCACAGCAAGGCGAACAGGAATTGGCGACAAAAATGCTACAAATACAATCGAAACGCTTCTATTTGGATGTAAAACAAAATCGTCGTGGACGTTTCATCAAAGTCGCTGAGGTAAATATATCATAAAGAGCGTGTTTATGTATATATCCTTCAGTCCTTAAACCCGTGAACTTGCAGATAGGTGCCGATGGCAGACGTAGTCAGGTTTATTTGGCCTTGTCAACTGCCGCTGAATTTCGTGATCACCTTTCAACATTTAGTGACTATTACGCATCTTTGGGTGAGTATAATCAAATTGTGCTATGTAGTATTTGCGTGCATATTTAAAAATTAAAGCATAAATTAATAGCTGCACTCACACTGCGATAAATATGTTTTATGTACTAATTATGGGCCTTAAATATTTATGTAATGCTTATCAAACTGCGAAAAGAGAGAAAAAATTAGCGTCATGTGTAGAGCCGACCATAAACCGCACCAAACAATCACACGTTGTGGATAGAGAGGCTTCTCAACAATAACTCTTGGATTTTCTGAGCCCCAGATCCCACAATTTTGCTTGTTGACGAAGCCACCGAGGTGGAGAAGGGCCTCATAACTCAAAATGATTTTTCGATGGAATTCTGGATCATTTTCATCCATTTGAACGACCCAATCAACAAAGACACGACGTTGTTGATAATCAGCGGGCTTGAGTTCTTGTGTTAACTGGACTTTGTAAGCCTTAAGACCAAAATCTTTATGCAAAATACGGTGTAGTGACGTTCGTGGAATGCCTAATTCGAAACAACGACGAGGAATGGACAAACTTGGGTTTTCTTCATCACTTTCGGCTACAAAAGCAATATTTTCGGCTGTGCTTGAGCGACCTGTACGGGTTTTATTCTTCACATCACTAACTTGTCCCAACAGCTCGAATACTTTCACCAATTTCTGTATTGCGGGCCGACAAGGTGCTTCACGATGACCCAAAATTGTGCGAGTTTTACAAACCGTCTCTGCCAAATTTTCACCACTTTTATAGTGAGTTTTAGTAATTTCAATGCGTTGTTTAAGCGTGTAAAGTTCCATTTTTATTAACGGCGTAGTTTCTACTTGTCAAATATCAAAAACTCGAGCGATTTTTAATTTCCACTAAATATTAATATTATATTTTGTTTGGATATCTATATCTATTAGGGGTGGGATTATTTTCGAATAATATTCGAATAAACATTATTCGAATAAAACGAATAATACTATTCGTTTCAAATAATTCGAATAGTTCATTATTCGAATACCTTACTATTCGAATACCTCACTATTCGAATAGTTTACTATTCGAATACCTCACTATTCGAATACCTTCCTATTCGAATACCTTACTATTCGAATACCTCACTATTCGAATACCTTACTATTCGAATACCTCACTATTCGAATACCTCACTATTCGAATACCTTACTATTCGAATACCTCACTATATATTCATTTATATCAGGGAGAAAATGCTTTTAAAAATATAAAAATTACATTGGCCCTTCTCATGGTGCTAATCAGTTTTTCTCGAATTTTGAACATTGTGATTTTTTGATTTGATGATAATATTTCTTTGGTATTGTTCTTGATAAAACATCGACAGGTATACATACTTATATGTATGTGCATAACTAAATGTGCATAAAAACATGTTTCAATTAGCTAATATGATAATATTTCTTTGGTATTGTTCTTGATAAAACATCGACAGGTATACATACTTATATGTATGTGCATAACTAAATGTGCATAAAAACATCAGAGCGTTTCTATAAAAATATTTGGTTTTCCCTCGTAACAATTCTTGTGTTTAGACGCCTTAATATTAATATTAGGGTGGCCCGCACCGCACTTTTCAATTTCCCATATAAATTCTATGGAGAAA
Source organism: Anastrepha obliqua (assembly GCF_027943255.1). Taxonomy (NCBI): domain Eukaryota; kingdom Metazoa; phylum Arthropoda; class Insecta; order Diptera; family Tephritidae; genus Anastrepha; species Anastrepha obliqua. The sequence continues at coordinate 5,456,886 of NW_026562179.1, read as the reverse complement.
TATGATTTCACATTTTCTATGTCCGCATCGGTTTTAACATTCTCGGTAACGGATCGAAATAATGGTTTTCTCTCAAACGATAAATATGGAGCCTTAAAATCTTCTTTTGCTTAATCTACAGATTTAGAAGTTATTCAAGGCCAATAATAGGATAGAATTATATATGTACTTATTTATGTACACATGCAGATTGCTTTGAAATTGGATTGATGCGCAAATGCATGTGTGTATGTATCTACAGTGGCTCACAGAAGTATTTTGCATAATAGCGCGTATGTACAAATTTAAGATTTTGTATGTACGAAGTATCCGAAAATAAAAATGTTAATACTTACACGCATTATTGAGCACTGTATTAGCAATTGGGCTACACATCATGCACAAAAATTGTACCGTTAGGTGCATATAACAAAAAAAGGGGGTAGCAATGAAAATGTGTGCTCACAAAAGTATTTTGCTTATTGTTTATAGATACCGTTACTGGACGCAGTTCAGTTACTTTTTCTGTTTTCGCTGAAGTTGTGGCTACAAGTGCGTATTATAATCAATTTTATTTGTAATTGAGTTCATTTCGTTTGTAATTGTGGTACTGTGCATATCGGAAATGCCAAAGGGTAAAGAACTAATTAACTACAGCTGAAAAAAAATTATTTTACATCTCCATAATGAAGGAAAATCTACGAAATATATTTGCAATATGTTTAGTCGATGCCGCCAAACGATAGAAAATGTAATAAAACGGTGTAAAGAACGCGGTAATTTAGAAAATTTAACCCGTTTTGGTCGACCAAAGTTGCTAACTGAGAGAGAAGAACGCCAAATATTGAAAGAAAATCGCAAAAACCCACATTTATCAGCCTCAAAAATCAATGACAAAATAAAAGCAACCTTTCAGATTGAAGTATCCGATGAGACAGTGCGCAGAGCCCTCAGAAGCAACAATATTCACGGTCGTACAGCAAGGAAAAAACCACTGATTTCACAAGTCAATAAAGCAAAGCGGCTTTTATTCGCCAACACCTATAAAACCAAAAGTTTTGAGTTTTGGAAAACCGTCATATTTAGTGATGAAAGCAAATACAACATTTTTGGTCCGGACGGACGTCGTATGGTATGGCGGAAGCCAAATGAAGAGCTGCGATTAAAAAATGTTAAATCCACTGTTAAGCACGGTGGAGGTTCCGTCATGGTGTGGGGTTGTATGTCGGCTCAAGGAGTCGGAAATCTGGTGTTTATAGATGGAACGATGGATAAACATCTTTATTTGTCTATTCTCAAAGACAACTTACATTCCAGTGCAGAAAAAATGGGAATGTCGTCTAACCACTTTTTGTTTCAACACGACAACGACCCCAAGCATACAGCTCATGATGTCAAAATGTGGATACTTTTTAATACAAAACATTTGCCAACACCTCCCCAAAGTCCCGATATCAACCCCATAGAAAATCTGTGGGCCTATCTCGAAGAAAGAGTGCGAGAACACAAAATTTCGTCAAAAAGTGACCTTAAAGATGTTTTACCCCAAGAATGGTAAAAAATACCTCTTGACTTTTGTCGCAAGTTAATAGAATCTATGCCAAGGCGCTTGGAAGCAGTTTCCAAAAATAATGGTTATCATACGAAATATTGAATTAATAGAAATTAGTATATTTGTACACCACCTAGTCAAAAGCAAAATACTTTTGTGAGCAATGAATTCTATTTTATTTTACTTTTTTTACGTTTACATTGGAACATATTTTTCTTTCAAAGTTTTAATACATTGTTTATGTAGATATAAGGTTTATGTTTAAGAATTTATGAAATAATTAACAAATGAATTTAAAAAATATACAGGAATTGAAGCGTGAACTTATTTGTCTTCTCATGCAAAATACTTTTGTGAGTCACTGTATGTATGTATGTAATTTCAAAAAATTACGCAATAGAAGAAATTAAATAAAAATATCACTTACTTTTTGTTGCTAATGTGTGTACAACAGATACATGACAACAACAACAGATACATACATGACATATGTATGTATATGTACATGTACCTACCCTGCTGAGTGGTCAATAGTAGGTAGATATTTCTTTGTGTATTTAGTTATAAGACACTATTTGTGATAAATAATTATCATAGTAAATGGTTTTTGAAGTATTTATGTACGTATGCTTTTGCTAACGCTCTTCCTTTTAAAGTAAACAATTTTTTTTAATTCGATAATAAAATATATATTTTTTATTTCTCTTAAAAAGAAGTCTGAAATAGATTACGTATTTCAGTGTCACATGCAGTTTATTGCCTGAAATGTCCATATACATACATATATAATTCTCATCGCCAGTTACCTAAGCGTATGCATGGTCGTAGGACTGTCTGCACTCGTTTATCGGGCTTAGGTCAGTCAGTAGCAGTAGCAGGTAGTATATGGGTATATGTATGTATGTGCATATAATAGTACTGCGAAAAGCAAAAAACCTAAAAGAAAATAATTTCATGCCTCAAGCAAGAGTAGTCCGCTAATCTAAGTAAATATTTACCAAAATATGAAACAAAAACAAAGCGCCGACACAATAAAAAGTAGGTAGTATTTTCATTTAACACGTTCCCTGTACGCTTAGCCACATATGGTTCAGTAAACGTGCGCCTGATAAGCACTGATACGTTCCTGAGCCATATGTGTGTCAGCATAGAAAAAGTTCCCTGAACCACATGTGTTTCATGAACATGCAGAAGCAAAAATGGACCATATGTGTTTCAGGTAGAAATACCCTGCATCCGTTTTTTTTGTTTAGTTATTATTACTAAAGCTATCCTATGACTACAAAAAAACAAATTTTTCAAAAAACCCTGTTGGACTTGACGGTCAATTTTGCATTTTTGTATTGGGACAGGGAACGTGTTAATATAAGCCTTTGCGTGGTTTTTGAATTTGCATACATAGGTACATGCACTTGTACAGAAACCGATTAGTAGTCCGCTTATCTAAGTAAATATTTACCAAAAATATTCGAATAGTGAAGTATTCAAATAGTAAGGTATTCGAATAGTGAGGTATTCGAATAGTAAGGTATTCGAATAGTGAGGTATTCGAATAGTAAGGTATTCGAATAGTAAGGTATTCGAATAGTGAGGTATTCGAATAGTAAACTAAAATAATGAACTATTCGAATAGCATTATTCGAATAAACGAATAAAAATTCGAATAAATATTATTCGAATTACGAATACCTCTCGAATAAAAGATTTTATTATTCGAATAATTTTTATTCGAATAGTCCCACCCCTAATATCTATATATACATATGTATAGGGTGGGCCATGTAAAATTTCCTTTTTGAATCGGCTATAAAAAAAAACTAATCAATACTTTTTCAAACTTTGTTTTTATTTTGAAGATTGAACATTGTCATTTATGAATGAAAAATAATATCGTTCAAATGACTGCCACGACTGGCTTTACAGTAGGTCATTCGATCAACCCAAATTTTAAGCACAATTTCGATTGTTTGGGCTCCAATTTCATGAATGGCAACTTCGATTTCATGTTTTAAAGCATCAATCGTCTCTGGATGGTTCGCATAGCATTTGTCCTTAACGGCTCCCCACAAAAAATAGTCCAACGGGCTTTAATCACAGCTCTGAGGCGACCAATTGATTTATTTATTTATTTAACAAACACCAATCGGCAATATACATACAAATAAAAAGAGGGTACAGAACAGAATTTATAGTGGGCTGGTAAGTAATACAATTATAAAGAATATGGGACAGACGGTTCTTGAGAAAAATCTATAGGATGATATTTTTGGCATTTCGCAGAAAAGTATCGTAGGTTCCACCATAGAAATCGAGAACACCATGAAGTGAGTTGACGCTAATGGCTATTCTATTGCACGGACCGTGATAGACGTAGCTTTTGTAAGTAGCGACTGTTTTCAGACTATTCCTAAGAGTGAGACCAGCCGGGGCAAGCTCGAAGGAACTGCGTACTTCCGGGGCATCAATAATACCATTTACCACTTTATCGAAGAACGCCAGATCAGTTATGCGACGGCGAGCCCGCAGACTGTTGATGTTGTACCGAATGTAGATATCTTCTGTAGCTGAAACGGTTGATGATGAATGTCGGAAGGCTAAGGTCTTGCAGAGCTTACGCTGTACTCTTTCAAGTCTAGTAATGCCTGCTTCAGTGTATGGAGACCAGATTATGGATCCGTACTCCAGTATTGGAAGTTTTGAAAAGACAAATCAGGGAGTAGGGATTCTTGAAGTCCTTTCTATTCCTAGTTATAAATCCGAGTATCTTAAAAGCTCTCTGAATTATTCCGTCTATGTGCTTGTGGAAAGTTAGTTTTGTGTCAATCGTGACACCGAGATCTTTGATGTCATCCCCCTCCCTTATTTTATCACCATTGAGTGTGTACACTGCAGGTAAGGGAGTGCGCGATCTCGAGAAGCACATCACAGCACACTTTTTAAAGTTGAGATCCAGTTTGTTCCTTGTACACCAGCCAGAGAGATTATCGACGTCCTGTTGTAGTAGATGACTATCCAGCATACTAGTGATTGATCGATAAACTTTAAGATCGTCTGCAAAGAGTAGGTATTCCGAGTTGAAGTCGTTACCAATATCATTCACGAATATGCTGAAAAGAATCGGACCGAGGTGAGAACCTTGCGGAACACCAGAGTTAGCCACATATTCATTGGATAGGTGGCCATCCACTTTGACCTGCAGGTGCCTACCAGCTAGATATGACCTAAGCCAGTCTAACGCTTTGCCGCAGACGCCATATTTCCTGAGCTTGTATAGCAAGATGTCATGGTCAACTCGATCGAACGCTTTTCTGAAGTCAGTATAGATGCTATGAACACAGGTGTTGGTATTCAGTGAGTTCAGTAGATAGTTGGTGTAGGCGAAAAGGTTAGTTGACGTTGAACGGCTAATAATAAAACCATGCTGTTTTGTGGTAATGATTGGATCAAAAGCAGCAGAGAGTTTCGGTAGGATCAGCTTTTCAAAAAGTTTAGCCAAGGCCGACTGAATGCAGATTGGCCGATAATTCGTGACTGTATTCTTTGGACCTTCTTTATGAATGGGGCTGATGTACGAGAGTTTCCAGTCTGTAGGAAAAACACCACACTGCAGAGACGATTGGAAAATGTGTGTCAGCGGTTCACAGAGGCCATTGGCGCCGTTCTTAAGAAAGGTATTCGGTAGGCCATCAGGTCCCACACCTTTATTAGGATCTACGGAGTTCAGTCGCTTGAAGACATTGTCAAAGGTAACCTCAAAGTCATTTAAGTTTACCGATTGCGTGTAAGGGTGTGAGTGTGCTAGGGTTACGCTATCGTCAGACACCGGTGCATATATGCTTTTAAAGAACTGTGCAAATAAGTTACTGATCTCTACGCCACTTGATGCTGATTGATTATCCCAGACCATGGATGCTGGAATGTCACTGTTTCCTCGCTTCTTATCCTTGATATAATTCCAGAACGCTTTGGTATCACCTTTCAGTGACCCTTCTACCCTATCAACACACACATTATAACACTTGTTGCAAAGATTTTTGCACTCTTGTCTGAGGTTACTAAAGGATGTGTAGTTTCGCCTGGTTTTCTGTTTTTTATACTGTGTGTGCGCTGCTTTTTTCAGGATGATTTTCTCAGTTAATTCCCTAGAAAACCAAGGTGGAAATCTACTGGGTTTGCTGAAGTAACCCGGCACGAATTGGGTAACACCTTCCTGAATAATGTTGTAGAGCCAACGCAGTTTATCATCAACAGATTTGTGCTTGTATAAATATGTCCAATTGGTTCTCATAAAAAAGACATTCAAGCTGGCATAGTCCGCCTTCTTGAAAGCATAGTTACGGATGCCGACCGGTGTTAAGCTAGGCTGGAAGTTGAGCTGAGAGGCTAGGGCCGGGTGATACTTATCCTCAGGAACCAGAGCAACAGTACCATACGGGATTGTGTCGGTGTTGCTGAAGCAAAGGTCGAGTAAGTTTCCCTGCTCATTGAATACATGATTGCATTGCTTGCATCCGGATGTAGAATAGCTGTCGTATAACAATCTCGAGCATTCATTTCTGGGTGAGCTACTTGCCATGTTGAAGTCACCAAGGACCAATAGACTGGCCTTCTGGAAGCTATCGGAAAGAAAAGAGATAGCAGATAAGTGCGTGTGATAGGCTTCGTACGTGGTATGTGGCGGTATATAGACACAGCCTAAAATAAGATTGTCATTGTTAATCTTAATTTTAATAAAGAGTTCCTCAATATTGTTCTCCTTGATTTTAATCGATTCTACTTGAATGTGCCGTTTTGTAGCTATGAGCACACCTCCACCACGCTGACAACCACTCGTTGCCTGGTTACGATCTCTGCGATAGATGTTGTAAGTGGGGTCCAGTACTTCACCGACATGTATAGCGGGCTGTAGCCAGGTTTCGGTGATGCAGATTATATCGTAGTGACTAATTGACGTGGCTTTGAGAAATTCACAGAGTTTTGTGCGTAGACCGCGAACATTCTGGTAGTAGACGGTGAGATTTGTTACTTTCCTCCTCCTCTCTGATCGAACGAAAATTCTTTGTTACTATTTTCGGTATGCCATTCACATATTTTATTGTCTTGCTCAAATCACCATTCTTCTCAAGGGAGGCAAGGTCAGAGCGTAAGCTCTTCAGATATTCCTGCTGTGTTGGAGTGAGATCCGGGTTGAAAGATATCGTGGTGTTACCATCAGCTGGCTTACTTTTGAGTAAGGTGATTGCATCCGTTGCAGTTGGGGTCACTACAAGTAGTGGACGGGAACGACCTGGTGTGTGACGTCCCAGTCTACGAAGTTTTAGGCCAGTTGAGTCACAAGATAACTCTGGTGGCAGGATAGATGACAGACTTCATCTATCATCCTCCAGCCGCTCTTTTCCAGTTGCTTTAGATGATTCAGGAACGTTGAACGCAATGACATTAGCCTCGCGGCGTTTACGTTCGCTCAGCTCTACGAAAACTGCTTCATTGGATGCCGGTAAGATTACATGGGAGTTAATCTTATTCTCGACTAACGTTAACCTGTCATCAATTTTAGAGCATTTATTGGAGAGGTTAACATTTTGTTGGGACAGCTTACTAAACTCTGCTCTGATGTCTGCCAGATTGCTTGTAATTTCGGACCTAAAGGCCTCAAATTTTTGCTCATACTGCTTGGTGAAACGCACAAATTGTTTATCCAGCAGACTATCGAGATTGCCCATCGGATCCCGTTTGTCGTCCTCCTCTAATAGATCGTCGAACGTGCGGACGCTAACCTCACTTTCGCACGGATAGCAATGCCAGGCTGCTTCATCTTTCTTAATACGGTTTGCCAGATTCCTAAAATCAGCGGCTGAGAGATTGGTACATTTATGATGAAACCAGAGACAATCTGTGCATTGAATACCAGATGTTCCCTCGCGGACAATTGCAGAGCACTTGCCACAGTATGCCACTTCTACGTTTAACTTTTTTGGTCCCATAATTACAGGAACAGAGTGTAGAAAAATAAATACAAGTGTAAGGTACGGCAGGTAGCACGCAGAATCACAATAGGCACAGAATTGCGGATAATACTGCACAATTTAGCAATTATTTATAGTAAAAACACTGAGTAGCCGAAAACACGTGTTTACACAGACCGAAACGATACAATATATATGTATATGTATATATATATTGATATCGGAATTTCGGCTGATTATTCGGTTTTCAAAAAGGGTAGCCAAAAGTTTGAGTGTAACTTTAGCAGTGTGACAAGTTGCACCGTCCTGTTGAAACCAAATGTCGTTCATGTCATCCTCTTCAATTTTTGGAAACAAAAACTCGTTGAGCATGTCACGGTAACGCTCGCCATTCACTGTAACCGCGGAAGAAGAAGAAGACTCCCACTTTGGAAATAGGCTTTCAATATTTCCCAATTTAGTTCAAGCATATAGCTTCCCATTTCGTAAATGTCAAACCTTTAAGTAAATTATGAACACATTTGACATGTCATTTGTGTTACCATTCTCAAAAAAATAAATTGTTCAAAAGCAAACGCTATATGGCCCACCCTATATATATATAAATAGGGCTTTATATAGAGAATAAAGCACCGCCGAATATACATATATATATAGATACATATTCCCATGGCAGCCGGTTCTTCGTTACCGGAACGACTCTGGTTTTTCCCGACCAAGGGCTGCCGCCCCAGTAAACTAGCCCTGTCTAGTGAATAGCATATCACCTTACGTCACAGGAGCAACTCCACGCAGCAACCTTGCTCCAAATACTTCGCCTCAGGGCTGGTATCGAATCCAACCCTGGCCAGAAGTATTCAATTGCTGTGTATGACATAAACGGCTCCACCCGAACTCCACTTCGGTTAGGTGCAACAAGTGCAACGGATGGAGCCACCTTAAGCCCTGTTTAGGCCTTAAGTCTCATAGGGAGTGGTCCACACAGTATGTGGCCACGTGTTGCTCCTGCCAACAGACGTCTATTGCCTCAACGGCTACTCCCCCCTGATAGGCCGGCACCACCAACCGCCACCACAACCCATTCCTCCGCGGAAAGGAGCCTATCGGAGCAACACAACTCCCCCAACACACCCGATCCTCTTCCCGCCAGCTCCAACTTTTGCAATGGCTGGTGTCACTTTCGGAGATGTTCCGGCCTGCGCACTACCAGTGAGTGGACAACTGACTACGTTGCCCCCTGCTGCAGAGCTCTGCACCCGCAACCGCCCCCCGTGGCGTGGCCGCCCACCACCATCAGGCCGCAACAACTACAGCGTAATGCACAGCAGGTCCATTATAGGCAACCACACGCGTCCCTCACCCCCCGTGTTACAACAGCCTTACCTAGAAGCTTTAAACTTCCACAGAACAACTGCATCGGACTCACGAGTAAAGTCGACGAGATAGTTGACCTTATGAGCCGACACAGTATCCCAATAGCTGCGGTCCAAGAAACAAAGCTGCACGCTAGGTCTTCCCTGATCACCAGGGATGGCTATAACGTGCACAGACATGATCGCGAGCGAGACAATGGTGATGGCCTAGCGTTCATAGTCCACTACACAGTGCAGTATCGTCTTATTGATGAAGGCGTCGACCGCAGGGACAGCATCTTAGAATGTCAAGGTATAGCTGTCCGGTCAGTCGATGCCGAGCTCGAAATATATAATATCTACATACCCCCCTGTTACCTGTTGTCCGGCAGGATATCACCCTGATATAGGTGCGCTCATCAGAGGTGAAAACCGATTGGTTGTAGGTGACTTCAATGCGCATCACGATCTTTAGCATTCAAGCCTGCCAAACGATCGTAGGGGAAAGCAATTAGCAGAGCAAGTAGACGGTTCGACATTTAGCCCTGTGAACGACGACGCCCCACCACGGTAGTGGGCAATTGCAACAGTTCGCCTGACGTAACAATTGCTAGCGCAGGTCTGATAAATAGCATAACCTGGCGGCCTATGCTATCGCTTGCATCAGACCACTTGCCCATTATCATCTCGATCGAGAGACCTGCTGACTTTGTTTCCGCGGATCACCGGCCATACATCAACTTTAACAAAGCTGATTGGACCGGCTTCACGGAATTCACATAAGACATCTTCGGTGATCTTCCCATTCCTACTGATGTACGCGCAGGCGAACGCGCATTCCGCAAGGTGCTCACAGCTGCTGCGGCTCGCTTCATCCGCGCTAGAAGGTTTAAGGACATCCGGGTCAATTTTCCAGCCGAAGCAGCCAGTTTAGCAAACGAGTGTGACCACCTACGCCAGGCCGATCCCGGGCATCGCCGCATAAGGGATCTCAACTTGGAGATCTGGCAACTGGTAGACCAAGATAACCGGACCAAATGGGTTGATCATCTGAAGACCTGCACTTTCACCGCTGGTATGAGTAAGCTCTGGTCCACCATTAGGTCCCTGTCGAACACGACGAAGCACAACGACAAGGTGGCAATCACCTTCAACGGTTGTACCTCGTCGGACCCGAAGAGATGCGCGAACTATTTTAGCCGACTTTTACACTACATCCTCCGGCCGACAGAACCAAGGTGGTTGTTCCACCAGACGGCTGCACAAACTTACGAACAACAGTGCGCCACTTACTTTCTCCAGCGATGAGGTTCAGGGGGCCATCAATAAAGCAAAATCATCTAAAGCCATTGTCCCCGACGGATTGAATACGCAGATGCTGAAGCACCTGGGACCTTTGGGATTAGAATTTCTCACAAGGGTCTTCAATATGTCCTTGGCCACTCTTATCATCCCTGACAAGTGGAAACCTGGGAAACCCGCAAACCAAGAGGAATCTTATCGTCCGATAACTCTCCTTTCCCCATTAGTGAATACACTTGAAGCCCTCTTACTCCCACTCTTTACGAAACATCTGGCCCCAGCCCCACATCACTTTGTGCCTCGTTATGTAGATGTTGAATGGGAGACATCAGGAGGCACCTGGTCGCTGTCCGAATGGCGGTATTTTGACATGTCTGTAGCTTTTTCCACTGCGAATCACTAGTTCCAGGAGACCAGACAGGCGCAGCATAGTTTAGAACCGGCTGGCCATTGCCTTAAATGTCGAAAGCAACAGTTCTTTGTCTTTGCCCCAAGTGCTGCCGGCCAGCGATTTGAGGACCTTCTTGCAATTTTGGACTTTAGTGGCAATTGAGGTTGTGTGCGCAGAGAAGGAGAGCAAGCTGTCAGAGGTTACACCCAAAATTTTGGGGTTATTTACCGTCGGAATTGGTGTGTCATCGACTTTTACCTTAAGGGACAGCTTGACCTCCTTTGTCCAGGTGGTAAAGAGGGTCGCCGTGGACTTGCTGGGGGAAAGTTGGAGATTCCTTGTAGTGAAAAAGCGAGAAAAGTCGGTGCGGTAGTTTTTCACTTTGGAACACAGGCCATCGATGTCATTGCCCGACGCCATTATCGTGCAGTCGTCAGCGTATGAGATCAGGGAAACTCCCGCTGGTGGTTGGGGGAGTTTCGAGATGTAGAAGTTGAACAGCAAGGGAGAAAGGACACCACCCTGCGGTACACCTTGCTTAATCTTTCTCTGCTTTGAAGTTTGATCTCGAAATATCACTGAGGAGTGCCGACCGCTCAGATAGTTTGCGGACCACCTCTTCAGCCCTGGCGGGAGTGTCGACTGATAAATATCATCTAGTAGCGTGGAATGGCTGGCTGTATCGAAAGCCTTCTTCAGGTCCAACGCTACTAGGACAGTCCTCTCGCAGGGGCGGTTTTGGTTAAGCCCGCGATTTATCTGAGTGTTTATGGCGGTGAGGGCGGTGGTGGTGTGCTATGCACTCGTCGGACACCGTGCTGATGTGGGGCTGGGGCTAGGTGTTTCGTGTAGAGTGGGAGTAGGGGGGCTTCAAGTGTCTTCACTACTGGGGAAAGGAGAGTTATCGGCCGATAAGACTCCCCTTGGTTGACGGGTTTCCCAGGTGTCAGTAGTGGGACCACTCTCCCTGCTTTCCACTTGTCAGGGATGATGAGAGTGGCCAGGGACAGATTGAGGACCCTTGTGAGAAATCCTACTCCCAGGGTTCCCAGATGCTTCAGCATCAGCGCGTTTAATCCGTCAGGGCCAATGGCTTTCGATGATTTCGACTTGTTGATGGCTCCCTGAACCTCATCACCGGAGAAAGTAAGTGGCGCACTGTCGTTCGTCAGTTTGTGCAGCTTCCTGGTAGCACGACGTTTGGTTCTGTCGCCCGGAGGATGCAGTATGAAAAGCTGGCTAAAATAGCTCGCGCATCTCTTCGGGTCCGACGAAGTGCAACCGTTGAAGGTGATATCCACCTTGTCGTTGTGCTTCGTCGTGTTCGACAGGGACCTAACGGTGGACCAGAGCTTACTCAGCCCAGAGGTGAGGTTACAGGTTTTCATGTGCTCAACCCATTTGGTCCATTTATGTTGATTTACCAGTTGCCGGATCTCCAAATTGAGATCCCTTATGCGGGGATCCCCGGCAGCGACCTGGCGTAGGTGGTCACGCTCGTTTGCTAAACTGGCTGCTTCGGCTGGGAAATGAGGACGAATGTCCTTGTAACTTCCAGCTGGGATGAAGCGAGCCGCAGCAGGGATGGGAAGAGCGGCGAATTTGTCCTCGGTGAATTCCGTGAAACCGGCCCAATTAGCTTTCTTAAAGTTAAAATAGGACCTGTGATTCGCGGAAACGAAATCGGCAGGTCTCTCAATCGAGACGATAATGGGCAAGTGGTCTGATGCAAGCGAAAGCATAGGTCGCCACGTTATGCTATTTATCAGACCCGCGCTAGCTATTGTTAGGTCAGGCGAGCTGCGGCAATTGCCCACTACCCTGGTGGGGGCGTCGTCGTTCACAGTGGTGAATGTCGAATCGTCTATCTGCTCTGCCAGTTGCTGTCCCCTACGATGATTTGGCAGGCTTGAATGCCAAAGATCGTGATGCGCATTGAAGTCACCTACAACCAATCGGTTTTCACCTCTGATGAGCGCACCTATATCAGGGAGATATCCTGCCGGGCAGCAGGGGACAGGGGGTATATATATGTTAAATATTTCGAGCTCGGAATCGACTGACCGGACAGCTATACCTTGACATTCTAAGGTGCTGTCCCTGCGGTCGATTCCTTCATCGATGAGACGATACTGCTCTGTGTGGTGGACTATAAACGCTAGGCCACCAGCATTGTCTCGCTCGCGATCGTGTCTGTGCACGTTATAGCCATCCCTGGTGATCAGAGATGACTTAGCGTGCAGCTTTGTTTCTTGGACCGCAGCTATTTTAATACTGTGCCGGCTCATAAGGTCAACTATCTCGTCGACCTAACTCGGTAAGTCCGTTGCAGTTGAATTCGAGAAGCTTGGAGCTTCTCGGTGAGGTCTGTGTAATTGGGGTGGTGAGGGACGCGTGGGGTTGTCTACGTTGGACCTGCTGCGCAATCCACTGTGGTTGTTGCGGCCTGATGGTGGTGGCCGGGCGCGCCTCCGGGGATGGTAGTGGGTGCAGAGCTCTGCAGCAGGGGGCAACGTAGTCAGTTGTCCACTCATGGGTGGTGCGCAGGCCGGAACATCTCCGAAAATGGCACCAGCCATTGCAAGAATTGCATTGGACTGATACCAGATTCCGAGGTATTACGGTCTGACACACGGAACAGACTGTACGGGGGACCTGGAGCTGCGGGTGTGTCCCCGCACTGGGGTTGGAGCAGGAAGGAAGGGGAGGGGTTGAGGGGGAGTTGGGTTGCTCCGATAGGCTCCTCACCGTGGGGGTGTGGGTTGTGGTGGCGGTTGGTAGTGCCGGCCTATCAGTGGGTGTAGTAGCCGTGGAGGCATCAGACGCCTGCTGGCGGGAGCAACACGTGGCCACATACCGTGGCCAACCGGGCGACGCGGTTATTTAGCCGAAGGAGCACTTCTTTGTAAAATGCCGCGTTTGCAGTGCTTGCTGGAGGTACAAACTCCTTGTGGACGATGCCTCGAGAGATGAAAAAGAAGATCAGCATGGTTGATCGTTGCATTTTCGCCACTGCGAAATCCTAACACATTTTTGAAACAGCTTTCACGCGCGGAGCGATGTTGACTGCACCGCTGTTGCCAGCGAAGGGGAAGGTCCAACGATCATTTTGCCCCACCAGCTGATTCGGTTGATCGCTTGGCAGACGCTCCGCGCGGGAAGGCTCATTACTTTTCAATCACACCCTGTAGTGGTGGTGTTAAAGTTCAGCACTCAAACATTGTATACATTTTTATGTACAAAATATTTAAGTTATTGCCAAATTTTACTGATTTTTTTGGTAAAAAAATTTAAAATATATTACAATATGTAAAGAAAAAGTCAAGTTTGGTATTTTGGTATACGAACACGCAAAACACTTATCTTATTTATGCCTCTCACAAACCAACTGAGCAAACTATAATGCTAAAATAGTGCACATATCTTCGAGACAAGTGTACCAATATAAACAAAAATAATCGAAAGTAGAATGTAGGTAGCCCGCGAAATTTGAAACATGATTACCCGATTTCTTTAAGAAATACGCAACGATAAGAAAACAAATTCGTCTACTGCATAGATGAGAAATTCGAAATTTATTTATACAGGGGGCTATGCAAAATACTTCTTTGAGCCACTATAACATATATCGTATACTGTCCAACCCAAGAGATGCAGACTCGAGCAAATGTGTTCAGGGGTGATACCTTTGGTAGCACCTTAAAAAACTGCTGGCTGAGTATTTTATTCTGCTCCTTTACTAGTGTTTCGAGGGGGAAACCTGGAGGCTTCCTGTGGCTGTTCTGATATCCTTATTTTGACATGTCTGAAGTTTGTCCACTACCAATCACTAGTTTCGGGTGTCTTTGCCCCAAGTTCTGCCGGGTGGAATGAGGAGGGGGAGGGGGAGTAATGGGAGAGCTCCGTGGAACCCTGGAATTTATATATTTGTGGCGCTGGATGGGTATACCAACATATTGCGCGAGATTGAAGCCGAGAAGTCTAAGGGCGCCAGATGGTGGGAGCGACATGTGGCCAGTCAATGTGGCGGGAAAAGGTTCTGCTGAGCCACCTCCCTATCGGCGCCTCGACAAAAAGTCCAGCACAGCTGTCTGCCTGGCGAAATTTTCGTCAGTGGAGGATGGGGAGCTGTACCTTCGCCCAAGCACATCCAAGGGTGCGGCCAAGCCATCCTATAGCGAGAAGGCTGCTGGCCCCCGACCTGTGGCTGTGATTGGAAAACTGGGGCCTGACCATCAGCTGACGGATGCAGAAATCAAATACTGCAAAAGCCAACTGATGCGTCGGGTTATTGCCTTCGGTCCGGAAGCCAATGCGAAGGGCTATGAGACAAAGGACGGCACCATAAAAGTGACGTGCGCGTCTCTGGCCAACTTCGAGTGGATCAGGACCGTGGTCAATAACGTGCCCCCCATGGGGACCATTTGCTTCGCAGTCTACAGAGAGGAGAGTGTACCCCTCTCTGGATTCCGGATCCAGACCCGTCTACGGCGGATGTCCTATCTTGGGCTACTCTTGTGGTGCGAGGGGATGAGGCCACCGTCTGAGTCTCTTCTTTGTCAGTTTTCACGTCTTTCCCAAATGATTGGCTCGGACGGTTCCTGCAGCTACCGTCCCTTGACGGTGACGCAGATTAACTTGCAGCATTTCAAAGCCGCTACTACACTACTAAGTAGAAGGCTTTCCCAGCTGCACACATTATCCTACATAACAGCAGTGCAAGAGCCCTGGGTCTTTAGGGCCGCCTATGTGGTTTAAGCGCGTTGAAAGGGGCCACGTTATTATATGACAGTAGTTCGAGTAGACCTAGGACCGGTCTTATAGTATCATCCCATCTCACTGTGACGGGTCTTGAACAATTCTGTTGCCAAGACCTGGTAGCGGCTGAGGTGTGTTATAGAGGTAAACGCGGATGGTCGAAGTTTGTGATTGCACCTGCTTATTTTCCCTACGATGCTCTGGAAGGGTCACCACCCGGGAAGGCCACTAGTTTCGTGGGGTTCTGTGAGCGGCGCAATCTGGGCCTCATCCTATGTTGCGATGCTAATGCCCAGAATTGAAATCAGCAAGTGCAATGGACGGGGCTCTCGACTATTCGAATTTATCGCGTCCTCCTGCCTAGACATACATAACAAGGGCTCACAGCCAACGTTTGTAACGGCCAGAAGGCAGGAGGTGATTGATCTCACCCTATCAAACTCAAAACTTGGGTGGTCAATCAAGAACTGGAGAGTCCTTGCCGAAGATTCGTGCTCGGACCACAGGTATATTGAGTTTCATTGTGGCGAGGAGGCACAAATGCCATAGCCCTCTAGAACCCCAGAAAAACAGACTGGCAGAAGTTTAGGGGGACGTTGCGGGACCTTGACGTTGCGCCACCAAGACTTCGAAAAGAACAGGCCATTGAGGTGGCTTGAAAAACTCAACGCTACCCTAACTGAATGTTTTGAGTCAGCCTGTCCAATTCGATCTCTCCCTAACCAGAGTCCCGTTCCTTGGTGGAATCGAGAGCTCCAGATGTTGAGGCGTGAGTCGAGAAAACTTCTAAACCGGGCCCTCAAGACTAACCTTGCAGAGGACTGGGAGCGATACCGTGATGTTCAGAAGAACTACAAGAGGCTTATTCGGGAATCGAAAAGAGCCTCATTTAGGGAATTCTGCAGCGGTATTCAATCTCTGAGTGACACGGCGAAATTGGTTAGGATCCTGAAAAGGGACCCAACTGCAAAGCTGGGGTCACTTAGGAAATCTGATGGCTCCTTCACGGAGCGGCTTCAGTAGTTGGACCACTTTCCCTAATACCCACTTATCAGGAATGATGAGAGTGGCCATGGACAGGTTGAAGACCTTAGTGAGGTATTCTACTCCCAATGGACCCAGCTTTTTCAACATCAGAATGTTTAGTCCGTCGGGGCCAATGGCTTTTGATGGTTTCACGTGTTTGATGGCGCCCTGAACCTCGTCGCTGGTGAAAGTAAGCGGTGCACTGTTGTATGGCAGTTTGTGCAGCCGTCTGGTGGGACAACGTTTGGATCTGTCGACCGGAGGATGCAGTATAAATTGCCGGCTAAAATTGCTCGCGCATCTCTTCGGGTCCGACGAAGTACGACCGTTGAAGGTGATATCCACCTTGTCGTTGTGCTTCGTCGGGTTCGACAGGGACCTTACGGTGGATTAGAGCTTGCTCACACCAAAGGTGAAGTTACAGGACTTCAGATGCTCTACCCATTGGGTCTGCTTATGTTGGGTGACCAGTTGACGGATCTCCGAATTGAGATCCTTTATTCGAGGGTCCCCGGGATCGGCCTGGCGTAGACGGTCACGCTCGTTTGCCATAACGGCTACTTCGGCTGGGAAATTGGGACGTAATTCCCGGATCCGTCCAGCAGGTATGAAGCGAGCCGCGGCGGCTGCTGTGATCGCCTTGCGGAATGCGCGTTCGCCTGCGCGCACATCGGTGGGAGTGGGTAGGGCTGCGAAGATGTCCTCAGTAAATTCCGCGAAAGTGGTCCAATCAGCTTTGTTAAAGTTGATGTATGACCGGTGATCCGCGGAAACAAAGTCAGCAGGTCTCTCGATCGAGATGATAATGGGCAAGTGGTCTTATGCAAGCGATAGCATAGGTCGGCAGGTTATGCTATTTATCACACCTGCGCTAGCAATTGTGATGTCAGGCGAGCTGCTGCAATTGCTCCCTACTCTAGTGGGGGCGTCGTCGTTTACAGTGCTGAACGTCGAATCGTCTATCTGCTCTGCCAATAGCTGTCCCCTACGATCATTTGGCAGGCTTGAATGCCAAAGATCGTGATGCGCGTTAAAGTCACCTATTACCAATCTGTTTTCTCCCCTGATGAGCGCACCAATATCAGGGAGATATCCTGCCGGGCAGCAGGTGACAGGGGGTATGTAAATATTATGTATTTCGTGCTCGGAATTGCCTGACCGGACAGCTAAACCTTGACGTTCTAAGTTGCTGTCCCTGCGGTCGATGTCTTCATCAATAAGACGATACTGCACTGAATGGGGCACTATGAACGCTAGGCCACCACCGTTGTCTCGCTCGAGGTCCTTTCGGTGCACATTGTAGCCGTCCCTGGTAATCAGGGGGGAGCTAGCGTGCAGTTTTGTCTCCTGGACCGCAGCTATCTTGATTCCGAATCGACTTATGAAGTCGACTATCTCGTCAATCTTGTCGTGAGTCCGTTGCAGTTTAGTTGCAAAAGCTTGAAGCTTCGCGGGAGTGTCGTCGTAATTCGGGGGGTGAGGGATGCGTGATGTTGTCTTCGTTGGTCCTGCTGTGCGTTCCGCAAAATTGATAGTGGCCTGATGTTGACTGATGGCCGCGCCACTGGGGGCGGTTGCGGGTGCAGAGCTCTTCAGCAGGGGGCAACGTAGTCGCATGTCCACTCACGGGTGGTGTGCAGGCCGGAGCACCTCCGAAAATGGCACCAGCCACTGCAGGAATTGCATTGGACAGTTGTCAAGTTCCGGGTAACTACGGTCTGACACATGGAGCAGACTGTGAGGGGGACCAAGAGCTGCTGGTATGTCCCCGCACTGGGGTAGGAGCAGGAGGGTTGTGGGTTAGTGAGGGAGTTGTGTTGCTCTTAGGGGCTCCTTACCGTTGAGGTGTTGTTTGTGGCGGCAGTGCGATGTGCCGGCACTGAGAGCAGTGTAGCCGTAGAGGGGGGGCCGCCTGTGAGCGGGAGCAACACGTGGCCACATACCTTGTGGACCACTCCCTGTGTGTCTTAAGGCCTGAGCAGGTCTTAAGATGGCACCATCCGTTGCACTGGCTACACCTATCCGAGTTGGAGTTCGGGTGGAGCCGTTTGTGGCAAATGCAGCAATAGAATACTTCTGGTCCGGAGAATACCACGCTCTTGGAGGATGGTGAGGGTCGCTTTCATCCCAAAGGTTGGAAGAGACGACTACACCAGTCCCAAAAGCTTAAGACCCATCAGCATGACTTCTTTCATGCTGAAAAGTCTCGAACGACTGGCTCAGGCTCAGCCTTTGTCTCCATTCCAGCATGCCTATCAAAGTGGAAAATCCTGCGAGTCGGCACTGCAAAACCTTGCGGCTAGGGTAGAGCTGGCCATCGACAGGAGGGACTACGCTATGGGCATCTGTTTCGGAATAGAGGGGGCGTTTGATAATGTCACTTTTGACAGTATGTGTAGCTCTGCTAGTAGGCATGGTGTAGACCGGGTGCTAGTAAAGTGGCTTCGTTCGATACTGGCCCAAAGAATCGTCTCGGTGTGAACAGAGGAAGATCTGCTGGTATCATCCGGGGTTAATAGAGGCTGTCCCCAAGGCGGTGTGCTATCTTCATTGCTCTGGTGCATGGTAATCGATCCTCTACTCACCACCTTAAAAGATTCGGGAGCCTACGCACAAGCATATGCGGAAAGTAGGAAAGTGTAGAAAACTCTGGATCTGATTGACACTTGGTGCTGTGCGATGGGCTATCGACAAATCCCGCCAAGACTGGTATTGTCCTCTTCACCAGAAGGAGGAAGCTTCAGGTACTCGTTCTGCCAAAGCTAAAAGGAGTCATAATCCAGCTTTCCTAGGAAATAAAATATCTGGGAGTAATCTTTGATAGTAAGCTCCTATTGAAATCACACCTTGAAACAAAGACATCCAAAGGTGTGCAAGGTCCTATGGATCTACACGGCTATAATAAGACCCATTGTCACCTATGCATCAGTGGTCTGGATGAGTAGACTCTCTCTCGTGGGAGTCAGCAGGACCTTATCGAGACTACAATGCACTGTGGCCATCTGCTGCGCCGGAGCTTTTCCGACTACTTCAGGCCCGGCATTAAATGCTCTGATTGGTTTACCACCACTTGATGCTTTCATCCAAGGAGAAGGAAGGAAGGCCATCTGCAGGCTAAAACACAATGGGAACTGGTACGGCCCCTGTCCGTCATTGGAAAACAGAGAAGGCATATACGTGATCCAACGATTCTCTCCAGGCCCCTTGACTACATGCTATCAAGAGTCGTACTTGAAAAGAGATACAGTGTAGTGCTGCCAGAGGCTCAGTTGTGGTCAAACTCTGAAAATGAGCAAACATTGTTTTCGCATTTTTACGGATGGCTCCAGAACCGAGCATGGCTCCGGCTCTGGAGTCTACGTGGAATCCAGCGGGATTAAACTGCAATTTGCGCTTGGAATGCATGCATCTGTGTTTCAAACGGAGGTGTATGCGGCTTAAGAAGCGATGAATTTTGTTGTGGAAAAACATTGGAGAGGCAGATCCATATGTATCTGCAGCGACAGCCAAGCTGCGCTTATGGCCTTAGACAGCCCTCCAACCACATTAGTGGTAGTAAAGTCCTAAAAATCCAGGCTGAACTATGTCGGTAGACATAATAGCCTGATGCTAACATGGGTCCCGGGACTCGTGAGTATCGCGGGTAACGAGACCTCTGGCTCCTTAGCAGCTAAGATGGGCTCTGGGCCAAAGAAGTTGGCCTCAGAGCCCGTTTTGCCACTCCCTTCTGCAGCCATCAAAGCCACGGTCAGCAGATGGGTAACTATCACCCTCACGCGAGCTCGGCAGGCTGAGAGAGGCTGCAGATGGACTAAACTGATGATACCTGTCATGTCCGATCGACTGTCGCAAACCCTTCTGTCATTAAGCAGAGGGAAGTGCAGACGGCTGGTTGGACTGATGACGGGCCACTTTCTGTGGGCGAAGCATATGGAAAGGTTGAGCATCTCAGACAGTGTACTCTGCCCAGCTTGTGAAGAGGAGGATGAGACGGCGGACCACTTCCTGTGCGTCTGCCCCGCCTTCACACGAATCAGGTTTGAGGTCTTTGGCACTGATGTGTTAAGAAGCGACCATCTTGGCTCCTTGGCACCACAAGATCTACTCAGATTTCTTCGAAGATCGGGTAGATTTCAAGAAAATTAAAAGGGAATTCAAGTGTAGTACAATGGACTTAATTCATGTCGGAGTGCGGCACGTGCTAGTTGTCCCGACAAAAAAAAACGTAGGTTTGCTTGACACGGAAGATGAATACACCGTCAACAGAAAGGATTTCGGGTCAATAATAGACATTAAATTTGGCATCTCAAATTTATACTTGGAAGCTGAGCGAATGTTACACCCAAAGCGATAACATGGCAATTTTTTGTGACATCCACTTTGAACGTTGAAGTATTCAACGAAATGATGCGACCAGCCGTTTACAAAGGAGAGAAATGGCTTCCAAGCTAATGTTCAACCGTCGAGAGCGTGCAATGGGTCAATGTTACCGATGTTTACATCGAAAAAACCAAACGTATATTGATGGAATGAACGCTTCCAAAGCTGAGGGAAGAATGTATCAAGGCGAGAAGGCGTTTCCAAAGAACAAAAGGAAGACGTCTTTCCCTAGAGCATAAAACATTGTATAAAGCAGCTTGGGACGGGCTTAAGGTATCCATTAAAGACAGCAAACGTCAACGATTCCTTGAACTTTGTGTCGAGGCGGAGAACACCTCATGGGGAACAGTGTACAAGATCGTAAGAAAAAACTCAATACGACTAAAGAGCCATCCTAACATGCCCAGGGTTTCTAAGAACCGTAGTAGGTACATTATTTCTGTAGCAAAGAAGACTGACCTCCTCAATTTCATGGGAACACCAAAGCTCATTCGAGAAAGTAACCTCTGGTGAAGCCCCAGAAGCTGCTGCAAATCTTGAAACTTAGAAGTCAGCAGGTCCAGGTGGGATCCCAAATTTGGTCTTGAGACTGCGGTTTAATAATTGGATGTCTTCGTTTGTCAATCTGTTTAACAAATGCCTAACTGAGGGAACTTTTCCGTCAATTTGGAAGAGACAAACGCTAGTTTTACTGCCAAAACCTGATAAACCTACCTCGGAACCTTCCGCTACAGGGCAATTTGCCTGCTCGGCTCAGCGGGTAAAATTTTAGAGCGAATTATATGCAACAGGAAGATCCACTATACACGCCGTAAGCACAGCTATTCAACTGGCACTGGACGCACTAAGCGGTGTTCGTTGGCTCGATGTATATCAAAAACATTTTAACACGGCTAATTGGGAAAAAAGATACACTGAAAGGCTCATACGAAGCTATTTCCAACACCGTCTGTTGGAATATTTAACAAGAGGCAGAAAAAGTTGTATTGTCAGCTATTAAGTACTGAAGTATTATACTAGCCGCCGTAGCTGAATGGGTTGGTGCGTGACTACCATTCGGAATTGGCAGAGATGCTGCATTAAGTCAACGTACGTAATATGTGGACTTAGGGTATGCAGCGCTTTCAACGCCGTATCGGACGACGCAGTATTAGTAGTAGCCGAAATGTATCCAATTGATATATTGGCAGAAGGGTCAGCAAAGCTTTTCGAGAACAATGTCGAACGTTCTGCAGCAAGAGAATAAGCATATTCAAGTTTGGCAACGAAGATGGGGTAATTACACAAACGGCCGTTGGACATCCCGATGCATTTCGGACCTGAAGTTCTGGCTTCAGAGATTTCACGGTGAAGTAAATTTGCACTTAACACAGTTCTTAACTGGGCACGGATGCTTGAAGTCCTCTTTTCATCGGTTCAAACATGAACCTGATTCTAAAGTATAGGCGACCACTGCGGAGGAGACGCTATTGAACATGTGCACCACGCGCTTTGGTAGCACAAGACGAATGCACCGGTGCATATTCGGAGAAAACTACACTTCCGAATAACTTTTTTGAAGCATGCTGAAAAGTAGCGAAAATTGGAGATTGGGAAACGACGTAATAGCCTGTACAATGAAGAGGCTGAGGACGCTAGAAAGACTCAGGTATAGCAGCGGCGACTAATGGCCTTTCCACGAGTTTTTATTTTAACAGGACAATGATCCCAAACATGATGCTTAGTATCGTAAAGTTTGAATACGTTCGAGCACAAAGCATTTATAAACACTTCCTCAAAGCCTTGACATAAACACTATAAAAATATTTGAGCCCATCTCGGGGAAAGAGTGTGGGAACACACAATGTCATCAATAAGTGACCTTGGGGCTGTTTTGCTTGTGGACTGGGGAAAAAGGCCAGCAAAATTTTGTCGAATATCGGTAGAACTTCCATCCTTTTATATTTCTATCCATTTCTATTATCAGACGAAATATTTAACAGTTTGTACTGATGGACAAAAGTCTACATGAATCCCGTATTTTCGTTGGTTTAAAAATCCATTAAGGGGGAAGTCTACTGTGACAAGAGGAAAAACAGGCTTATATTCCGGATTTTATTTCTAACAAAATATTGCTCGTACATAAAATCTATTTAAACTCTTATCTTTATTATATATTTAAGTTTTTGAAAAAAAAAATTTAAGTCAAAATATTCAAAATGGCCGCTGTGGCACTTCTGCAAGCGCAGGTCCGCTTTTCTTAGGTGCCTAAACGGTGTACATGAAATCTTACGTTTCGGTGATCTAAAACAAAAAAACAAAATATTGTTATCATATACATAGTATTGACTCTCGTCTGACGTAGGATTATGTCGATAAAAAATTTTGGCGTTGAAAAAAAAATTCTTGAAATTTTTTTCTTTTTTTTTGCCTAAAATTGATCTTACTATTGTTTATAACAATTTAACAAATAACGATATCAAAAAAATCCTATGTCAGACGAGAGACACTATTACAGAGAATATATAATTAAATTTTTAAGCTGATTCATTTATCAGAACTCGAGATATCGTGTACACCGTATACAAAAACTTAGTTTCGAGAAAAATGCGTTTAAAGTTTCAGTATTAGCAGGTACGCGCTTTGGAGCGCTTCGGGAAAAGGTCGAAATTTCAACGAAGAAAAATTTAGCCAGCTGTAACACATATTGTACCTTATTATTAAGTATTTTTTAAGCTAATAAAAAAAAATCGATTTTTTGAAAAATTCACAGTAGACTTCCCCCTTAAGTTATTTGAAAATTGTGTTGATACAGTTTTATTTTAAACCTTTTTTTAATCACTATAAACTACAAAATCCACACTTTAACATAAAATAACAAAGTTATGAGGCAAAAATTGCGTTGACAAAAGTCAGTATTAGAACGAAGTTCCCAGCTAGTATATTGGGTTGAAGGATAAAGTACTGTTTCTTTTATTTGCTTCATAGCCCTCTTCTATTTACGACTTCCCCATTCGCTATCTTTATGCTTGATTAACTTGACGAAAAATTGGGGAAATGAACAGCAAAGTTATCGAGTAAGATTCGCTGCTAGCAAGTACAGTTATAAGGCATTAAACTTATTGTACAAACACATATAATTTAAGGCAGCTCTAGTCCAGCGTGGTCAATAAACAATATGTATGTTCATTTATACCAGTTGCTTCCTCTATTCGCTACTTGCTAACGCTTCGTGAGAGAAGAGGCCTATGTTTGTTGCTTTACTAGTATTGAATTTAGTCGTTAGTTGGACACTTAAGCATTGGAAGTGGCTTCGCGACAAAAAATATCAGTTGACGTAAGAAATTTGGTTATACAGCAAAGAAAGGAAAAGTACAGTACAATATAGAAATATACTGATTGGTTGTTTAAAATCAACTCTGAATAATAATGGTTCCCACAGGAAAACACCACGGGAAATCCCACTAATTTCTGAAACCCCCCACACATAGAAAACGGCAACAAATTTAATTACAAATGAGTCAAAGTTTAATATATTTAGCAGCGATGGACGGGCGAAAGCTTTGAGGAAAAAGATACTGAGCTTAATCTGCAGAATTTAGTATCAACTAAGCATGGTAAAGGAATCGTAATGATTTGGGGAGCTGTTGCGGCATCTGAAGTTGGAAGAACAGCATTTATAACATGAAACATTATAAAAACAAATCTTTACTGGAATATAATTTGAAAAACCTAATTTTAAGCTTGGGTCTTAAAAACGTGATAACGATTAAAAAAAAACAGCACCTATTTTTAAGAACTGCCTTACTATTCACCATTGCAATTAAACACATCAACGCAAAGCCTAAATTTAAATGTTATTCAGCAATTTTCGTTCTTATACTCCAAGAGGGCTTAATAGAAGCCGGGAACAGTATGACATCTGCACACCTGACAAATTTAGTTTTCTCGATGCCCCATCGGCTTCAAGGGATTTATTGATGCTAACGGTGGACTAACTGCTAAATACTAAAAGTAACAACATGTAG
Organism: Anastrepha obliqua; assembly: GCF_027943255.1. NCBI lineage: Eukaryota > Metazoa > Arthropoda > Insecta > Diptera > Tephritidae > Anastrepha > Anastrepha obliqua. Next base: position 5,432,173 of record NW_026562179.1, on the reverse strand, counting down.
GATAAAGTAAAATTTTCACACTAAAGTAAGTTATTTTTATACTGTATGTAGACTTTTGTTAACGTTGTTTTTTTTAGAAAAAGTTTTTAAATAAAACTGTATGAACACATTTTTCGATCAACTTTTTGAACGAAAATAGGAGGTTTTTTAGACTTTTGTCCATTACTGTATACTATATATAGTATATACTACTTCTAGCCAAGGAGAAGCACTTTTGAGAGCAATAAATTCTAATTTTTTTTGCATATTATTGATATGAAAAATATCAATTGTTTCTCAGTTTTACTAAACTATTTATGTTGTATAAACAAACCTCAATTTTTAATAACTTGTGAAATAAAAAACTTTCTTACTTATATTTTGTATATAATTTGTTGTTGCTGTTGTTGAAGTGGTTGAGTACTTTCACTGAAATAATCCTAATCAGTGACCAGCACCGTTTTACTACGTCCTCGTGTTGTGATGCCTTTTTTTCTAGACTTACCGAAGGAGCGAAGTCGTGCCCCAGCTAGCCCTGGATAAGTAGTGGAAAAGACTTTCCTTCACCCGTTCCGCTTGACAGCTTCTGCAGATGGGATTGAAGGAGAGGTTGAGTCTAGCTGCATGATCCTCTACTTTCCAATGACCTGCAAGGGTTGCAGTGATGTGTGAAATGTTTCTTTCGGCTAAAGCATGATAGTGTGAAGCAATGGATGCTATTATTGTATTGAGTGGGGTGGAGATTGCCACCGCCTCTGCTATGTCTAGTGTCGAACCTTTTCTTGCTAGCTCATCCTCTATCTCATTATCCCGTATTTTCCTATGACCGGGAACCCATATCAGAGTAATTTCATGGCAATGACTAAGTAATTCTAGTTCCCCTCTACACTGTAAGACTAGTTTGGATGAAATGGAATTGGAGTCTAAGGCCTTGATAGCTGCTTGACTGTCTGAAAGGATAGCTACTCTTGCACCAATTTCCTTGTAGAATTTTAGTGATTTGCATGCTTCTCTGATCGCTAAAAGTTTTTACAGCTCCAAAGTCCAAAAATCTTTCGCAGAATCTTTCTCTTAAACACTCCAAAAGTCGCTTCATCGGAAGTGGTTGTTGTTGTTGTAGCAGTACCTTTGCCCTGTCAGTGTAGTGTAATCACCGGTCGTCTTCGTCTAGCTCATCTAACGGTAGGCCCAAGGAAACTTGCTGTTTCGACGGGTTGGATCCAGAGGGAGAGAGGTGTTAGATGAGTGGGTTTGATGGGGCATGTGAAAAGGTGGTTTGTGTCGTGCGGGGTACATTCACATGCCGGACATATATTTAGTATGTCGGGGTCGATTCTGGATAGGTAGGAGTTTAACCTGCTACAGTATCCAGAACGTAATTGTGCCAAGGTTACGCGGAACTTTCGGGGAAAATGGAGCTCTTCGTTTACAATTGGTGGTGGTTGGACTCCGATAACGGCATTCGGAGGTCGGGAACTTAAGAAGGTGGTAAGGGTCTCCCGATGAATGTCGTTTATGGCCTGCCTGTGCACTGTCTGATCCTGGAGTGGACTGTCTGTTTTGTCCAGGATCTCGTCCACGTAGTTGAGGAAGTGCCTCCTGATGTGCCTGGGAGGTGGCTCAGGTTCAAGCAGGTGCCTGCATGGGTGAGGCCTACGGTGACACCCTAGCAGAAACTGCTTGCTGAGCAGTTTGTTAGGCTCCTTCACAGGAAGCATGTGAGCCTCGTCATGCAGGTGTTGTATGGGGGACATGAGGAGACATCCTGTCGCGGTCCTAATTGCAGTATTTTGGCAGGTCTGGAGCTTCGTCCACTGCGTATCATGCTTCCAGCCGACCAGACAGGCGCAGCATAGTTAATAACCGGTCGGCCTATTGCTTTGAAGGTCGACAGCAACATTTCTTTGTCTTTGCCCCAAGTGCTGCCGGCAAGCGACTTGAGGACCTTGTTGCGATTCTGTACTTTCGTTGCAATAGCGGTTGTATGCGCTGTCAAAGGTGACTCCCAATATTCTGGGGTTGTTTACCGTCGGTATTGGGGTATCATCGACGTGTACCTGAAGTTGCAGCTTGACCTCCTTTGTCCAGGTGGTGAAAAGGGTCGCCGTGGATTTAGTGGGAGAAAGTTGTAGGTTTCTCGCAGTGAAGAAGCGAGAAAGGCGGGGAGGTAGTCGTTTACTTTTGTGCATAGACCATCAATGTCATTGCCCGACGCCATTATCGTGCTGTCGTCAGCGTATGAGACCAGTGAGACTCCCTCTGGTGGGTGGGGGAGTTTCGAAATGTAGGAATTAAAAAGCAAGGGTGAAAGGACATCACCCTGCGGTACTCCCTGCTTTATTTTTCTCTGTTTTGACGTTTGGTCTCGAAATATCACCGACGATTGACGACCACTCAGGTAGTTCGCGGTCCACCTCTTCAGCCCCGGCGGGAGTGTCGACTGTAAAATGTCATCTAGTAGCGTGGCGTGGCTGACTGTATCGAAAGCCTTTTGTAAATCCAACGCTACTAGGACAGTCCTCTCGCAAGGGCAGTTTTGGTTTAGTCCGGGGTTTACCTGGGTGTTTATGACGGTGAGTGCCGTGGTGGTGCTGTGCACTCTTCGGAAACCATGCTGATGTGAGGCTGGAATCAGGTGTTCTGTAAGGAGTGGGAGTAGAAGGGCTTCAAGAGTCTTCACTACTGGGAAAAGGAGAATTATCGGACGATAGGACTCCCCTTGATTGGCGGGTTTCCCTGGCTTCAGTAGTGGGACCACTCTCCCTAATTTCCACTTATCAGGAATGATGAGAGTGGCCATAGACAGATTGAAGACCCTGGTGAGAAATTCTACTCCCAGTGGACCCAGCTTTTTCACCTTCAGCGCGTTTAATCCGTCAGATCCAATGGCTTTAGATGGTTTCATATGTTTGATGGCCCCCGAAACCTAGACGCTAGAGAAAGCAATCGGTGCACTGTTGTATGTCAGTTTATCCAACCGTCTGGTGGAACAACGTTTGGATCTGTCGACTGGAGGATGCAATATAAATTTCCGGCTAAAATAGCTCGCGCATCTCTTCGGGTCCGACGAAGTACGACCGTTGAAGGTGATATCCACCTTGTCGTTGTGCTTCGTCGGGTTCGACAGGGACTTTACGGTGGACTAGAGCTTGCTCACACCAAAGGTGAAGTTACAGGACTTCAGATGCTCTACCCATTGGGTCTGCTTATGTTGGGTGACCAGTTGCCGGATCTCCGAATTGAGATCCTTTATTCGAGGATCCCCGGGATCGGCCTGGCGTAGACGGTCACGCTCGTTTGCCATAACGGCTACTTCGGCTGGGAAATTGGGACGTAATTCCCGGATCCGTCCAGCAGGTATGAAGCGAGCCGCGGCGGCTGCTGTGATCGCCTTGCGGAATGCGCGTTCGCCTGCGCGCACATCGGTGGGAGTGGGTAGGGCTGCGAAGATGTCCTCAGTAAATTCCGCGAAAGTGGTCCAATCAGCTTTGTTAAAATTGATGTATGACCGGTGATCCGCGGAAACAAAGTCGGCAGGTCTCTCGATCGAGATGATAATGGGCAAGTGGTCTGATGCAAGCGATAGCATAGGTCGCCAGGTTATGCTATTTATCAGACCTGCGCTAGCAATTGTGATGTCAGGCGAGCTGCTGCAATTGCCCACTACCCTAGTGGGGGCGTCGTCGTTTACAGTGCTGAATGTCGAATCGTCTACTTGCTCTGCTAATTGCTGTCCCCACGATCGTTTGGCAGGCTTGAATGCCAAAGATCGTGATGCGCATTGAAGGCACCTGCAACCAATCGGTTTTCTCCCCTGATGAGCGCACCAATATCAGGGAGATATCCTGCCGGGCAGCAGGTGACAGGGGGTATGTAAATATTATGTATTTCGAGCTCGGAATTGCCTAACCGGACAGCTATACCTTGACGTTCTAAGTTGCTGTCCCTGCGGTCGATGTCTTCATCAATAAGACGATACTGCACTGAATGGGGCACTATGAACGCTAGGCCACCACCGTTGTCTCCCTCGCGGTCCTTTCGGTGCACATTGTAGCCGTCCCTGGTAATCAGGGGCGAACTAGCGTGCAGTTTTGTCTCCTGGAACGCAGCTATCTTGATTCCGAATCGACTCATGAAGTCGACTGTCTCGTCAATCTTGTCGTGAGTCCGTTGCAGTTTAGTTGCAAAAGCTTGAAGCTTCGCGGGAGTGTCGTCGTAATTCGGGGGGTGAGGGATGCGTGATGTTGTCTGCGTTGGTTCTGCTGTGCGTTCCGCAAAATGGGTAGTGGCCTGATGTTGACTGATGGCCGCACCACTGGGGGCGGTTGCGGGTGCAGAGCTCTTCAGCAGGGGGCAACGTAGTCGCATGTCCACTCACGGGTGGTGTGCAGGCCGGAGCACCTCCGAAAATGGCACCAGCCACTGCAGGAATTGCATTGGACAGTTGTCAAGTTCCGAGGAACTACGATCTGACACACGGAGCAGACTGTGCGGGGGACCAAGAGCTGCTGGTTTGTCCCCGCACTGGGGTAGGAGCAGGAGGGTTGTGGGTCAGAGAGGGAATTGTGTTGCTCGTGGGGGCTCCTTACCGTTGAGGTGTTGTTGGTGGCGGCAGTTTGACGTGCCGGCACAGGAGGCAGTATCGCCGTTGAGGCAGGGGGCGCCTTTGGGCGGGAGCAACACGTGGCCTCATACCTTGTGGACTACTCCCTGTGAGTCTTATGGCCTGAGCAGGTCTTAAGATGGCACCACCCGTTGCACTTATTACACCTGACCGAGGTGGAGTTTGGGTGGAGCCGTTTGAGGCAAATGCAGCAGTAAAATACTTTTGGTCCGGGGTGTTTTCGAAGCCAGCCCTGAAGAGAAGTATTTGGAGCAAACGTGCTGCAATGGATTGCTTCATTGACGAAAGGCTAGTTTACTGGGGCGGCAGCACTTTTTCGGGAAAAACCCGAGTCATGCCGGTAACGTAGAACCGGCTGTCATGGGAATGAATCGGATGTTGTCATCGTCCACGCTTTTGCGCCATGTGTTAGGACGGGCATGATGAGAGCCTAATAGAGTGTTAGTCTTCACTGCTCAGTTTCCTACTTAGTCCAAAGTAGCACTTTTTAGCAAGAGAGATTCTACGTTAGATTTCCAGGCTGACATTTTTATGGGTGTTAATGTTGGTTCCTAAATAAGCGAAGTCTTTTACAACCTCGAAATTATAACTGAAGACTGGAAGTATTTCGTTTGTCCTCGTTCACAATGTTGTCAATATCATCGGCATACGCCAACAATTGTACGGTCTTATAAAGTATTGTGCCTGCGCGATTTACATCCTCTCCAACATCAGGTTAAAGAAGTCACACGACAGCGAGTCACCCTGTCTGAAACCTCGTTTGGTATCAAATGGCTCGGAGAGGTCCTTCCCAATTCTGACGATGCTGATGGTATTGAGTAACGTCATCTTGCGTAGCTGTATTAGTTTTGCGGGGATACCAAATTCAGACATCGCGGCATACAGGTTACTCCTTTTCGTACTGTTGAATGAAATCAACGAAACGATAGTGTGTGTCGATTCTATTTTCGTGGGTATTTGGTCGATGGTAGACTTTCCAGGTCTAAAGCCACACTGATAGGTCCAATCGGTTGGTTGATGAGGGGCTTCAAACTCTCGCACAATACGCTCGCTAGAACTTTATAGGCGATATTTAGATCACCCTTTTTATGGATTGGGCAGAGCACACTTAACTCCCAATCGGCAGGCATGCTTTCATCCGACCATATTTTGCATAGGAGCTGATGCATGCACCTTACCAGTTCCTCGTTGCCATGTTTGAATAGCTCAGCCAGCGTCCATCGGCGCCCGCGCTTTTGTTGTGGTTTAGCGGTGTTATCGCTATTCGCACCTCGTCATGGTCGGGTAGCGGAAAGACAATTCCGTCGTCAACGATTGGGGTATCGGGGTCTTCATATTTTCTGTGGCATGCCAGGTGTCACTATTTAACAGGTTCGAGAGGTGTTCTCTCCATAATTTAAGTATGCTCTGGATGTCAGTCACTAGATCGCTGTCTTTGTTCTCACAGGAAAGGTCTTGAAACCTTCTGTAGGCCGCCGAACTTTCTGGTAAAATTTTCGGGCGTTGTTCCTATTGGCCAGCATCTCAAGCTCCTCACACTCACGTATTTCAGCCTCTCGTTTCTTCTTTCGAATAATACGTCTTTCTTCCTTTTTTAGCTCCCGGTAACGATCCCTCATGGTTCGCGTTGCGTCCGATATTTCTGCGGCAGCATGACAATCCTCGTCGTACCAACTGTTTTTCGGGCTCGCCGGAATCCGATTTCATCTTCGGCAGTGGTACGTAGAGAACGAGAAATATTGCTCCATTCCACGTGCAAGCCAGTGTGTTGTGTTGGGCAGTACTCGCGGCGAGCAAGAGTGAGAGTCGAGTGGTGAATCTTCTGGCTGTCGGTTGCTATTGCGGCTTTTCGATGTTGGGCATTCTTTGCTTAGGTAGATGTACGTTTGTTGCTGCACAGAGGTGTCTGCGCAGTTTGACTGCAACGAGGTAAGGATCCGAGTCGATGTTGGGTCTTCACATCGTACGTACATCTAATACATTAGAAGCGTGTCTTCCATCTATCACAACATGATCGATCTGGCTTAGCGTTTTTCGATCAGGAGATAGCCAGGTAGCTTGGTGTATGTTTGTTTGCTGGAATCTGGTGCTGCAGACTACCATGTTTCAGGCCCCGGCGAAGTCGATCAGCCTCTGTCCGTCTTCGGATGTTTCGTTGTGCAGGCTAAATTTTCCTACTAGTAGACCAAAAGTTTCCTTCTTGCCCACCATGGCGTTGAAGTCGCCAAGCACGATTTTTTATGTAGTGGCGGGGGCAGCGCTCATAGGAACGTTCCGGACGCTCATAGAAGGAATGTTTGGTTGCATCGTCCTTCCCTTCCGTCGGGGCGAGATGTTAAAAAATCGCGCTTTGATGCGGATTATTGCGAGGCGCTCGTCCACCGGAGTGAACGACAGTACTTAGCCCTGTCTATTGAACTGCATTTTACCCCACGCCTTACGTCTCCTCAGGGCTGGAATCGAATCCAAGCCTGGGCCAGAGGTATTCTATTGCTGCGTCTGCCATAAACGGCTTCACCGGAACTCCACCTCGGTTAGGTATAACAATTGCAACGGGTGGAGCCACCTTAAGACCTGTTCAGGCCTTAAAACTCACAGGGAGTGGTCCACACGGTATGTGGCCACGTATTGCTCCCGCCATCAGACGTCTGATGCCTACACGGCTACTTCTCCCTCTGATAGACCAACACTACCAACCGCCACCACAACCCACACCTCCACGGTAAGGAGCCTATCGGAGCAACACAACTCCCCCGACTAACCCCATCCCCTTCCTTCCTGCTCCAACCCCAATGTGGGGACAAACCAGCAGCTCCTGGTCCTCCGCACAGTCTGTTCCGTGTGTCAGACCGTAATACCTCGGAATCTGGTGTCAATCCAATGCAATTCTTGCAATGGCTGGTGCCATTTTCGGAGATGTTCCGGCCTGCGCACCACCCGTGAGTGGACAACTGCCTACGTTACCCCCTGGTGCAGAGCTCTGCACCCGCTACCGCCCCCGGAGGCACGGCCGTCCACCACCATCAGGTCGCAGCAACCACAGCTGATTGCGCAGCAGCTCCAACGTGACAACCCCACGCGTCCCTCACCCCCCGAGTTACACAGACTTTACCGAGAACCTTGAAGCTTCTACAATTTAACTGCAACGGACTCACGAGTAAAGTCGACGAGATAGTTGACTTTATGAGTCGGCACAGCAAACCAAGCTGCACGCTAGGTCCTCTCTGATCACCAGGGTTGGCTATAACGTGCACAGACACGATCACGAGCGAGACAGTGCTGGTGGCCTAGCGTGCAGTATCGTCTTATTGACGAAGGCCTCGACCGCAGGGACAGCATCTTAGAATGTCAAGGTATAGCTGTCCGGTCAGGCGATGCCGAGCTCGAAATATATAATATCTACATACCCCCCTGTCACCTGCTGTCCGGCAGGTTATCACCCTGACATAGGTGCGCTTATCAGAGGTGAAAACCGATTGGTTGTAGGTGCCTTCAATGCGCATCACGATCTTTGGCATTCAAGCCTGCCAAATGATCGTAGGGGACAGCTGTTAGCAGAGCAGATAGACGATTCGACATTCAGCACTGTAAACGACGACGCCCCCACTAGGGTAGTGGGCATTTGCAGCTCGCCTGACGTAACAATAGCTAGCGCGGGTCTGATAAATAGCATAACGTGGCGACCTATGCTATCGCTTGCATCAGACCACTTGCCCATTATCATCTCGATTGAGAGACCTGACCCGACTTCGTTTCCGCGAACCACCGGTTCTATTTTAACTTTAAAAAAGCTAATTGGGCCGGCTTCACGGAATTCACCGAGGACACTTTCGCCGCGTTGGACCTGAAGGAGGCTTTCGACACAGCCAGCCATTCTACGCTACTAGATGATATAAGGTTGGCCAACAAGTCTTGCGGTATTTCCGCAAGCTTGTCTTTGCAAGCGCGTAGTTCTAGTTGTATTCGTCGCATCGGTTCACGCTAGAGCTTTTTGGAAAGCTCTTTTCACGTGCTAACACGTGTTTGATTAATTGTTGTTTGCTTTTAGTCGTTCGTGAGTTATAGCGTCGCAAACATGGAGCAAAATAAGGAGAAAATACGGCATATTTTACAGTACTACTACGATAAAGGCAAAAATGCATCTGATGCTGCCAATAAAATTTGTGCAGTTTATGGACCCGATACAGTTTCCATTTTCACCGCACAACGATGGTTTCAACGTTTTCGTTCTGGTGCGGAGGTGATCGAAGATGCGCCACGGTCCGGAAGGCTGTCGTCGAAAATTGCGATAAAATCGCTGAATTGACCGAAAGAGACCGGCATAGTAGCAGCCGTAGCATCGGCCAAGAGCTGGGCATGAGTCATCAAACCGTTATAAACCATTTGAAGAAGCTTGGATTCAAAAAGAAGCTCGATGTATGGGTGCCACACGACTTGACGCAAAAAAACATTTTTGCCCGTATGGATGCATGCGAATCGCTTGTGAATCGCAACAAAATCGACCCGTTTTTGAAGCGGATGGTGACTGGCGATGAAAAGTAGGTCACTTACGACAACGTGATGCGCAAACGGTCGTGGTCGAAAAGCGGTGAAGCTGCCCAGACGGTGGCCACGCCTGGATTGACGGCCAGGAAGGTTCTTCTGTGTGTTTGGTGGGATTGGCAGAGAATCATCCACTATGAGCTGCTCCCCTATGGCCAAACGCTCAATTCGGACCTGTACTGCCAACAACTGGACCGCTTGAATGCAGCACTCATGCAGAAGAAGCCATCTTTGATCACCAGAGGCCGAATTGTCTTCCATCAGGACAACGCCAGGCCACACACATCTTTGGTGACGCGCCAGAAGATCCGGGAGCTCGGATGGGAGGTTTTTTTGCATCCACCGTATAGCCGGATCTCGCACCAAGTGATTACCACCTATTTCTGTCCATGGCGAACGAGCTTGGTAGTCGGAAGTTGTCCACAAGAGAGTCCTGTGAAAATTGGCTCTCCGAGTTTTTTGACAATAGGGAAGCGAGCTTCTATAAGAGGGGCATTATGAAGTTGGCATCTCGTTGGGAACTCGTCATCGAACAAAACGGCGCATATTTGACTTAAATCGCATTATTATAACCAATTTTATGAACAATTGAAAATTCAATAAAAATACCGCAAGACTTTTTTGACAACCTTATATTTATCAGTCGACTCTCCCGCCAAGGCTGAAGAGGTGGTCCGCAAACTACCTGAGCGGTCGGCACTCGTCAGTGATTTTTCGAGATCAAACATCAAAGCAGAGGAAGATTAAGCAAGGTGTACCGCAGGGTGGTGTCCTTTCTCCCTTGCTGTTCAACTTCTACTTTCCCTGATCTCATACGCTGACGACTGCACTATAATGGCGTCGGGCAATGACATCGATGGCCTGTGCTCCAAAGTGAACTACTACCTCACCGACCTTTCTCGCTTTTTCACTTCGAGGAATCTCCAACTTTCCCCCAGCAAGTCCACGGCGACCCTCTTTTAAAAGTCGACGACACACCAATTCCGACGGTAAACAACCCCAAAATTTTGGGTGTAACCTTTGACAGCTTGCTCTCCTTCTCTGCGCACACAACCGCAATTGCCACTAAAGTCCAAAATCGCAACAAGGTCTTCAAATCGCTTGTCGGCCGCACTTGGGGCAAAGACAAAGAACTGTTTCTATCGACATTTAAGGCAATTGGTCGGCCGGTTCTGAACTATGCCGCGCCTGTCTGGTCTCCTGGAACTAGTGACACGCAGTGGATAAAGCTACAGACATGTCAAAATACCGCCATTTGGACAGCGACCGGTTGCCTCCTGATGTCTCCCAATCAACACCTGCATAACGAGGCTCAAATGCTCCCAGTAGTGGAGTATAACAACAAACTGCTCAGCAAGCAGTTCCTGCTTGGATGTTACCGCACGTTTCACCCCTGCAGACACCTGCTTGAACCTGAGCCGCCTCCCGTCTACGCTGACGAAATCCAGCACGAAACTGACCGCAACCTACTGGACCGTACAGTATTTAGACAGTCAATAAACGACATCCACCGGGAGACCGTCACCACCTTCATGAACTCCCGTCCTGTGAATGCCGTAATCGGAGTCCAACCACCACCCACAGCAGATGAAGAGCTCCAGCTTCCCCGTGAGACTCGTGTAACACTGGTACAACTACGTTCTAGATACTGTAGGAGGTTAAACTCCTACATATCCAAAATTGACCCCGACATTCCAAACACATTTCCGGCATGTGAAGGCTCCCCGCGGGACACTAACCACCTCTTCACATGCCCCTTAAAACCGACTCATCTAACACTCCTCGCCACCTGGACCCAACTTGTCGAAACAGCATGTTTCCTGGGCCTACCCTTAGATGTGCTAGACGAAGACGACCGGTGATATGTCCTAAACTGACAGGGCTACCATTACTGTTAAAACAACAACAACAGTACTTAGCGACAAAGTCTTTCTCCCACAATAAATCCGACACCGAATTTGCGCTCCTTTAAGTGGGAATTGTAGTAGACGTCACAAGGTCCTGTGTTTTGTTTGCGTTGCCCCGTCCATTGCATCTCTGAAATGGCAGTAATGTCAGCCCTTATTCTCACGGACATTAGCCAGCCGGGCAGAGGCACCTTTCCCATTAAGGGACCGGACATTCCAGGTGCATGCCCTCAAATCATATTCCTTATTTCGTTTGCAGAGGTTTTCATCAGTAAAGGTATTTCTCATGCGAGGCTTTGCACATCTTTTCATTGGGGGGGATTTTTAGGTGGCGGATCCCTAGCCTAACGCACAACCAACTATCCTGCGATGCTTAGTCTTCTCACGTTGGCTCACTCCCGAACGGGTGTTCGGAAGCTACCCAGGGATACTGGGGCTAATCCCGGATGTTGTGAGCTGCTTGAACAATATGTGAATGGCGATGAGTAAATTTCCCTACTTGCATGGACTTCTACCTCCTCCTTCCGCCTAGATATCAGTAGTGAATAATTCGTAGATGATACCTTTTTTTATATCACACATAACATTTTTCAAACTGGTTAGGTTAGATACTGCTGGTTGATCTATAAAAAAAAACTCACTTAGACCTCTTGAGTCCATTGTGTTACCAGTGCTTTGTATTTGGTATGGGAATAAGTTTGCGTCCTTTCTTAGCCAAAGTTACGAATTATTTAAGCAATTAAATAAATCATGTAGGTGCCATGGGAAGCTACAACTTTCAGGCAGAATACGGATTCCTCTGATGAGAAATTTGAGTTCTTTTGACTTGATCCATTCATTGAGCCAGTTGGCGATGCTCTCATAAGAAGTGAACCGCTCTGCAATAAGAGTTGACTGCATTGATCGGAACAGATGATAATCCGAAATGCAATGTCTGGGGAATACGGCGGGTGAGGCACGGTTTCCCAATTCAGTCCCTCTAAATGTTTCTGGGCCGATTTATCAACATGTGACCTGGCATTGTCATGCAGGAAAATCAGTGTGTCATGTCTCATTCTGACAGCTTTTCTTTGAGATCTCAATTCAAACGTATTAGCTGCAGTCGGTAACGAAGTGATGGTGTAAGGAGTTCATAATAGATGATACCCTTCTGATCCCAGATGTACAACATAACCTTTGAAGCATGAATATATTTTTTGCTGTCGATTGTTCACCTGGCAGGCTCTAGCATTTTCGACGCTTAGGGTTATCATAATAAATTCATTTTCCATCGCCAGTGACGATGCGATGCAGAAAACCTTTTCTTTTTGGCCTTCCAGAAGCATCTCACACGTCCCCAAACGTCTCCCGATATCCCTCTCCCTCAATTGATGTGGCACCCAGTTATCTGTTTTCTGGACCATTCCCATCGCGTGCAAACGTTTACCGACGGTTGATCTGTCAACATCCAACTCTTTAGACATGGGTTCGACATGCGTATTCATCCAATAATTGTTGTAGTTGAGTATCTTCGAACTTTTTCGGTGCTCCTTCGCGACCTTCATCACTCACGTCGAAATTGCCACTTTGGAAGCGTCGCAACCACTCTTTACAAGTTGTATTTGATGGAGCGTAATTACCGTAAATATTGATCAATATACGATACGTTTCGGCTGCACTTTTCTTTAAAAGGTAATAATGAAGCATGACTTCCCGCATATGCTGTTGTTTTAGGGACGAACGTAGACATTTTGACGTCAGATAAAAAGGGATCTTTACGCTTCAAACGAATGTCAACTACTGCGATCGAGACCTCACATATACACCATCAGCAAATCACCAGTATATTACTAGAGCGAACAAAAAAATATTATTTTATTTAATTCCTAATGCATGTATTCGCGAGATTTAACAACTTCAGCCTTTTGTCAACAATATCCTTCAAGGATGAGTCGAGTCCTACAAAGAGCAGGGCAGTGGAAAAGTAGATGTTTCAAAGTACCCCTAGCTTTCGCTTCGTTGCATATGTTGCACGCATCGCTCTGGACCAATCTCATTTTGGCTTCGTGATTGGGCTGAGACAGTGTCCCGTCAGTGCTCTAACTAATATTTTGGAGTCTTCTGTAGATAGTGATAAAATAAAGTGGTTAATTATCGTATTCCAAGTCTTTCGCATAATTTTGGCAGTTTTATACGAGGTTGAGTGTTCCCATATCAACTGCGTTTCCAGAGCTAGTTCCGTTTTCAGAAAGGAAAGTGATGGGTATACTATATTTCTGACGTACTCAATCTCGGCAAGCTAATACCTACCTTAACGAGCTCACCTGTGCCTTTGTATCCAGTAAATAGTGACCCGCCCATTTCCAGGGAGTTAATCCATTTGGAATCTAAATTATTGAACACATTCCGAGTTAGTCTAAGGAGCTATAATTGCTTTGATGGGTTCTGTGGATAATTTGGATTCTAGACGTTTCTGCCATCCATTTTACCAAATTTAACTTGTGAAGTTACGTAGTCTGATTTTCCGTTTGAATCAAAGAATTTTGCTGTGACTAGAAAGCCTCTGTGAGAATTGAGCATTATTAGTCTAATGACCGCCATGTATATCCAATGTGTTAATCGAGGAGATAAGCTCTAAGTCTTACCGAACATTCTTCTGCGTGCGTATAAAGTATTGGAAGCTTTCTTTGCTCTTTCATTTAATCTTTATAACAGTTTGCTATCCACAACAATACGTAGATATTTAGTCGATGTTTTTGATGTCAACTCAATTCCTCCAATCCTCAGATGTGAATAGTACTAAGTCCGTCTTATCTGGATTTACTTTCAGTCCGACTAATTCCGTCCACTTGTAGCTCTCTAAGCGTTCTTGTGAGTATTTCACTTATCGTTTGTGGACACCTAACTGATGATAACAGCCAAGTCGTCATGCCGCCAGCTTCGGTCTGCTATTTCCAAGTTTGATAAGAAACTGATTTATCACTAAGCTTCATGGAAGAGGGAAAAGTAACCTTGCCTGTGGAGTTCCTCTGTTTGACTTTTTCGAGATTATATTGGACCCTTATTCGCCCAGCACTATTCGACAGTTTAATAGGCTGCCGCTCCAGGGTTGAATAGCAGGTTCCAAACCATTTGAATCTAGGCCCTCTATCAAAGCTTCCGTAGATACATACATTGTTAAAGACTACAGATATGTCAACGAAGACTCCCGTCGTATATTCTACATAGTGCAGCACTTGCTGCCCCATTGGGGTGGTGGGAATTACCGTTCACTTCTACCACATTCCTCTTCTCTGTACCTCCTCTGCGAGTTTTTGCAGCTCAATGGGTGCCGTTTCGGCGTTGTGGGCCATGAAGCATGAGGCAAAAAGTTTGGGCTCCCCGTCTTCTCCCTCGATAGCAATCTCAGTCAGGCCATCTGTGCTGTAATTAGATAGATCTTCCCAAAGCGCGGACAAAGCTTTTTTTCTGCTTCCTTATTTATGTGGATGATCAGATCACATTCATTATTGGTATCTGGTTTTTCTGCGTAGAGAAGTTTGCAGTCTACCGTCGGAATGTCATGGTTTTGTCTTAGGTAAAGCTTTAGAGCAACTTCTAGCTTAACCGTGCTAGATACCCGTACAGTAGCTCACATGGAATGTTGTCCCTATCCACTATGGTCAGTTTTTTGCCGTTCCATAAACCCTCCAGTGGCGGAACAGTCGCAATGAGCCATTATGGCGTCGTATTATCATTGCACTACATGATTTTCACGCTCATGTTCCTGCTCTCGGAAACGGCATCTGACGGTGAAGCATTTGGTGAGGTCAGCAGTTCCTATTCCTCGGATGTGTTAACGTTCAAGCGTTGCTAACGCTTTCGAGATCCGAGTCTGATTCGACTGCTGTACCTCTTGAGGTTGACTTTGTTTTGCAGTAGCATTTTGACCGCGCCGTATTCCAATATCAAACGAAAATTTGATTATTAGAAGTGAGACGGGGTGGGAGGATCTAAGATGTGGAGATCCACTGCCACCCTCTGTCAAGTAGAAAGATGCACAATTTTTCACGGCAGAACAAAGCGTTAAAATTATGGAATTTTATTATGAAAATGGTCAATCTTTAAGAACAACATATCGTAAACTTCGTGGTTTTTTTTGTGAAAATAATCGTCGAAATGAGTCGACAATTCAAAGATTTGTGAAAAAATAGTTCAAACTGGTTCTGTCGAAGATAAAAAGAGGACTGACCAAAAATTGGACGTTCCGCTGATAATATTTTTGAACAACCATCAACATCGATATTTCGACGTTCTGAACAATTACAATAGTTATTCATGAATTAATGCATTTTACCCTAGACATTTGTGAAGAGCAGTATTTTGAATAGAAATAGTGAAATATGAAATAATCCAAATTTTTATATGTTTTATTTCATGATGCTACCTAATTGGGGACATAGATGCCTTACTCAGCAGACGTTTAATGAGGTATATGAAGAGAAATTTTCTATCTGTTTTGATTGCAGTATTTTGAAGGTCCGATAGTTTGCAGAGTAGAAGCGAGGTAGTAGCCGTTAAGGCTGAGGGCACTTGATGGTGAGAGCAGCATGTAGCCACAACCCATGTGGCTCACTCAGTATATGTATTAAGGCCTGAACAGGCCTTAAGATGGCATCAACCGTTGCACTGATTGCATCTAATGGAAGTTGAAGTCAGGTGGATCCTTCTTTGGCAAACGCAGCAGAAACAAAGGGTTCATTTATTTATTTATTTATTCATTTCATCAGGGAAGAGAGGGACTCGACATCGGACTTTACATTCCCATGGCAGCCGGTTCTACGTTACCGGAATGACTCGGGTTTTCTTTCCCGAGCAAGGGCTGCCGCCCCAGTATACTAGCCCTGTCTAGTGTACCGTATCTTGCCCTCTTATCTTACATCGGACTTTAGATCATTGCTTATGAATACTAAATCAAGTAAGCGATTCATATCATTGTGTACTCTTTTAATCTGGCAGAGGTTATATTCGGCAAAAGTGTCAAGCACCTCACATTCACTCTCGCTTGATACTCCATATGGTACTAATTTCTTAGCATCATCGTCGAAACACCAATTAACATTGGGTAAGTTGAAGTCACCCAAAATAATTATGTTTTGACCGCCAGTTAGACTATCCAGTATTGTACAACAATTAATTACATGCTTTTTATATAATTCAATTGGGCTTGAAGGCGGTATATAACTTACACTAATGTATAATTCATTCCATTTTCCTAAATTATAATGGCATTCAGAAAGCCAAGTCTCTGTTAAAACTATGATATCATAGACAGATGAAGAGGCGAAAAACAACAATGGTAGCATTTTAGTTCTTATGCCGCCAGCATTCTGATAATAAAGAAGAAAATCTGCCGTACTTGATAACTTATTAACGTCGGTACACGCTAGGTGTGCGGCGGTTTCGTCTCTTCTCTTTGAAAGCTAAGTTTTTAAACGGACGCACTTTTATGTTCTCTTGCCAAAGAGAAGCGTCGAAAATCTTGTTATAATATTTTCAGACACACCAAGCTTAAACGATACTCTCTTTAGTCCTTTAAGTGCGACGTTTTTCTTTACTAACATATAACATGAAAGGTCGCTCTTATCGATCGCTGCGTGGTTGTGTACATATTCGATTATCCTTTCAGCGGTCACTGTGGGGTTGAAATATGACAAATGTACCCACTTCATAGCTACAATTACACCCAGTTCACGGTTTGCATTGCAGCCAACAACAGTGTTTTTCGGTTTACGTTTTGGATTTTTGTTCTTAGCACCAACAGTTGTAAACATTTCATCATTAACCGAGTGCTGCTGCGAATCAGCAAGAGAAGGGTTATCCGATGGCACTGCTTGATTGCTTTGTGATAGCAACGACGTAAGCAGCGCTGGAGAGTGCGTATTATGTTTTTGTGTTTCTACTGTATTAGATATTTTGGCATTAGGCGGAGCAGCGAGAAAGAGCGTATTGCAAACCTTACCATTTCGTGCGATATTGACTGGAGAGTCGGCAGCGGCTGCAGCAGCGGCAGCATAAGAGGTAGATGGAGCAGAAGAGAAAGATGATGGTGTTGAGTTAGAAACAAGTACTCGATCCTTGTTTTTTGTTGTTGCAGAATTATTGTCGTGTAATACATGTAAATTGTTGTGAAGGGCTTTTATATCATTAGCCAAAGCGGGAATAGTAGCAGCGACATCGAGATCGCAAAGTTTGTGACGAACGGCTTTTACCTCAAACTGTAGTTCTTCTACCTTTTTAATTAGATCTCTCTTGTCGGTTTGCAAAGAGCTAATTACAGCTAGCATTTTCTCCTGATCATATCTAAGAGATTTAATTTCGTCGAAAACAGCTTGCAGGTGGATTTCTTGCTTGCTGCACTCCGCTGATGGATTCGGTCTTACGGGTACCGAAGTAGCTGGAAGTGATGAAATATTGGTGGTCCCAGAAATATTTTCATTGTTGTTGTCTGCATCTATTGGCGGAGAAACTGGGCGAGGCGACAGTAGGATCGAATTACGGCGCGCTTTTGTGCATTGTTCACAACAATACTGCTTATTTATTTTCAGCAGGTACTCAATGTCAGCAGGCAATAAATTTTCACAAGTAAGATGATCAAATTCGCTGCACTTAACACACTGAATTTTTTTGTTTGGCTGCCCACGGTCAACCTTTTGACCGCATATGCATGGCATTGTGGATAAAAAAGTGTCCAAGTAAAACGATAAGCTAAATCGAGTCACTGTCGCACGAACGATTAGGTATATTACCAATAAAACTTAGTTAACGCGGGAGGTCCGAAAAACACGTCCGTTTACGTTCAACGTTAACTTTTACAGTGGCGATAACCCTTAGTCGGGAAGAACTTTATTCATTCCGGTACGTAGAACCAGCTGCTTTGACCAAGGTAGAAAGTAGGAGCTGGCGGCTAAAAAATTTGTGACGTTTATTGACCTGATACGGAATACCAAACGCCACAGCTACGGTGCTTTCAAATATTCAGTTTGATTTGTTGATACAATCATTTGAGTCTTGGATTTGGACCGGCATGCGAACACTAATTTCTTTGCCAATTAATTGAAGATTTGTTAGAAAAGTGTTTGGAAGGATAGCCATTTGTTTAAACATAACTTTTGTTATATTAATTTCATCGTCGAAATAAAGCTGAAAAGTATTGAGATTAAGTACTTCACCTTATTATATATTGTTTGACACATTTTATACAGATATTCTTACTGAACAGTAGGACACCTGATAGCTGTCCATTATTTGTTTGTGTATTAAGGCCAAATTTCTCTTCCAATAAATAGATATAGATTACATTTTTAACCACCTTCATAGCGGAAATTCATTCGGAGGTTGAATATACATATATAAATTGTTTCTTTAAAAACACTCTATATAATAATAAGTATTATATCTACACAAATATTAAGCGATTACACCCAAAATTTGTTGAGAATAAATGACTGACATGACATTTCATTCAACAGATAGTAGTAGCAAAGCCGAATATTTGTTTGTCTTGATATAACCTATTCTTAAACTGAAACCATGAAATTTATAAAAATTTAGGGCATGAAAGTAAATTAATATACTGTCACTCACATCCAAAGTCGGGCAGATGCATACGAAAACTTCTACTCATAATATCTATGGTTTGGTGAAAGAAAACACGTTCTACTTTTTTCTATTGTTTCACAAAAATTGTTTTATTTAAAAGTAACAAAAAAAAAAAAAAGCATTCCAAAGTCTCTTATAAAATATACACGAAGGCTTAACTTAAATAAGGTCACTTTTTATTCAAATTTGTACACAACGCAAAATTAATACTTCGTTGCTCCACCTTTTTGCTTTTCAACAGTTTGTAGCCGGATTGGCATCAATTCCACTAACTTTTTGCAAACATCAGGGCTTATTTTATTCCATTCTTCCTGCAGAGCAATTTTCAATAGTTGAATTCATGTACACTGCCTTTCCTGCATCCGGCGACCTAATTCGTCCCACAAATGTTTAGCGGCATTGAGGTCGGGACTTTGTGCAGGGGTTTTTATTACCTTTGGGCAGTTATATAACAACCAGCTCTTTACGTCATATGCGGAATGTTTTGGATTGTTGTCCTGGTAGAATTAAAAATTACTTTCAATGCCTAGTGTTCTCACGCTTTCTTTCAAAATGCAATTTTCCAACATTCATGAAAACTGTGAAGACTGCCTTCTTCTTCTATTCCTCTCTTGAAAAAGCGCCGCTTTCCCTACCTTTAGCGGCCACCCTAAGGACAATGGAGCCTGCTTATTAAGCGACATCACTAAATGATTTAGGCAGCCCGTCACTAATCATGGGCATCTTCTTGTAAGCGTTGCGTTATCCCTAGATACTTTCCTCCGCGTCTCCGAGTACCACCTGGCCCACTCAAGCGCTCGAAAATACTTTTTAAATAACTGAGAAGCATTTTGGTTGTAGTAGCACTCCAGAATCTTGGTAGGCATACGTAGATCAGAGTAGGTTTGTCGTGGCTGCGGTTTAGGCGTAACAGAGACAACTCCGAAACCCATGGAAAACTGAGGGAGCATACCTTGCTGGTGCTGGGTATTATGCATACGGTCCCCTACCTAAATAAAGCTGACTCCAGCTTCAGTGCCAGTGTCTCCACTCCCCGCCTCTGGACAAAGCTTTTAGCGTCGATTCCGATGCTCTTTGACTCTTAAAGTTTTCGACCTTCGAGGTTGCCTCCCCAGGGCTGGTATTAAATCCAACCCTTGGCCAGAGGTATTTTATTGCTGCGTTTGCCACAAACGGATCCATCCCAACTCCACCTCGGTTAGGTGCAACAAGTGCAAAGGGTGGAACCACTTTAAGACCTGTCACGCTTTAAATCACTATCAGGCCGCAACAACAATAGCGGAACGCACAGCAGACCCAACGTAGACAACCACACGCGTCGCTCACACCCCGAGTTACAACAGTCCCACCGAGGTGTTGCAAGCTTCTAAAATTCAATTGTAACTGACTAACGAGCAAGAGAGATGAGATCGACGACTTTATGAGGAATCCCCATAGCTGCGGTCCAAGAAACCAAACTGCACGCTAGCTCTTCCCTGTTTAACATGGACGGCTATAACGTGCACAGACAAGATCGCGAGCGAGAAAACGGTGGCATTCATAGTCCACCACACGGTGCAGTATCGTCTGATGGACGAAGGCATCGACCGCAGGGACAGCACCTTAGAATGTCAAGATATAGCTGTCCGGTCAGGCGATGCCGAGCTCGAAATTTTTAATGTATACATACCCCCTGTCACCTGCTGCCCGGCCGAACACGCAAAACACTTGTCTTATTTATACCTCTCACAAACAAACTAAACTTGCTATAATGCTAAAATAGTGAACATATCTTCGAGACGAGTGGATCAACATAAAACAAAAAATAAGAATAATCGAAAGTCGAATGTACGTAGCCAGCGAAATTTAAAACCTTCACTTTATTTTTTGAACACACCTCGTATATTTATATATTGTTTGGGTTTTTCATATATATGTATTTATATACTAGTTAGTTTTGCTCTATCATGTACAATATCATAAGAAAACATGAATTTTAAAAAACACCAGTCAAATTCACAGGGCCACCAAATCCAGATAATCTCCCCGAAGATGGAAAACTGAAATCAGAGATGATGATTAAAGATAATAGACGATACTATTTAGATTTGAAAGAGAATGCGCGCGGACGTTTCTTAAGAGTGAGTAGATACGAAAGACTTCATAGTATGAATACTACGTTTACATTGAGCGCAAATCATTAAAAGTTTTGCTTTCATCTAAAGTTCGCGAACTTTGTTATTCCGTTCCACTTTTGAACAAAAACGTATTTGGATTATGTGATCGTAGTATTAATATGCAGTGATTTAATTAGAATTTGTATAACTTTAGCTATACGTGTGTGCGTTTTATTTTGGGATTCAGGTATCGCAGACCATAACAAGAGGAGGTCCTAGGTCACAAATAGCTATACCAGCTCAAGGAATGATAGAATTTCGGGATGCACTAACAGATTTGCTTGAAGAATTTGGTACCAACGATGGCGGGTATGTAATTGCAATAGATTGTAATATTGTTACTAAAACTATAAAGCTGTTACTATTCAATTTTATAAATGATTTTACAATGATTTATTTGAATTCTTTATTTATGCTATAGCCTAGATCTAAGGAATTACTTAACCCTTTCGTCCCCAACTTTTTTCCTGTGGAACGAAAATTTTTGTTTTAATTTTAATCCTTTTGTATTTGTTAAGGAGCAATTGCCCAAAATTTTGAGTCGTCCCTCCCCATGGTTTGAGCGCTACCGAAAGTTGCTTGTGAGCAACTTTGGGCAATGGTGGTATACAAAATAAACAAATTTTTTCTTTCGAACAACTTTTAATGATTTTTATTTATTTTGAAAAATTAGGTATGATAAGACAAAAAACTGTTTTTATTGTTATTACAGCAAAGGTGGACTTTGCATTTAAGGCATTTGGACCTTAGGGTTCCTGTCTTGCATAATCTGCAACGTCCCTTTTCACTAAAGACTACCCAATGTTCCATTTTATCGTAACGCTGTGAGACTGAAGGATTCGGTTGGAACCTGTACTTTTTCGGCTGTTGGGAAGACACGCTGCTTGATGGGGAGCCCAGGGATACTATCAAGTTAGCTCTTGCAACATTCGATGGTCAGCCTTTCCTTTTTCCGAGGAAGTAGTGACAGAAAGCAACTCATGCAAGCAATTTCTAGTTTTATTAGAGAAATATGCTTTTGCCTCGGATTTGTCAGGCTTAAATGCTTTCTATACAATAGCCATGCGTTTGTTGACGGATGTTCTGAGGCACCAATAGAAGATTTTTATGTACCACTTCTTTGAACGGTGGTTGACTTTGTAGAGCTCCATGAGCATGCCAGCCAAATCTACTCCTCCCATACCCTTATTGTAAGAAGCAACAATCGCTGGTCTTGCAACATCAATATAAGCTTTTTCCTTTGGATTCCAACGTTTGCATATACCAACAGGTTCAATGCTTTCATACGAGGATATACGTTGAACTGGCTTATTGTCAAACCACTTGACGCATGCAATATTATTGTTGATTTCCCATTACATATCGAAAGATCCCCTTCCTCGCTTTTTAACTCAGCATCTGAAAGTAGCTGGCAATTGCTTATGCCGTTTTTACGTACAGTTCCTGTTGCAAATATGCCCATTTCTTTCAACGAGATCAGAAGGCTTACTGACGTAAACCAATTATCGAAATATAAAACTATATCCGAGGATAGGCCCGATCCATAAGCAGGACAGGTACCTTCGCCAACATACAACGTAAAGTTGTACACTAATCCAGAGGTTCGAGCACGCGTAAACATTTTCAGACCCCATTTATGAGGCTTAGCAGGGTTATATTGTTTAAATGACGATCGACCTGTAACAAAAATTTATACTAAGATGTTCATTATGACATTTATGAATATATTACGCAATAATTTGTTTATCAATGCTTTGATATTCTTTCTGGGGTAGCTTTCCAATATTTTCTTTGAGACAGTCTAGTAAAGGACGTATTTTGTACAACATGTCATAGTTAAAATCGCCTTTTTTGGACTGTTTAGTGTTATCGCTAAAATGTAAACATTGTTTTATTTTTTTAAACTTTCCGCGCGGTATTGAATCTGTTATAGCGGTAAGATTTAAATCTTTTGACCATGCGATTTTGAGTTGAGGCAAAACTCCCTTGTGCAACAAAATACCAATACAATATCTTCAACAGTGCAATTTGAGCTCAATGCCGTGTATTTGCAGCGCATACAAATATGTTTGTTGTGTGATCAAATCAAAAACTTGGCTATTAAAAAAAAGCAGAAATATTCTACTGGCGTCATCACATCGTCGACCTTCAAAGTATTTTCTTCCCAACTGGTCTCCCAAGGTACAAATGGCCTTTTTCTCCACTTTAATGTCTTGGGGTCAACTTTTTCAAAGCAATTATCAGCCACACAAGATCTCGGCTTACATTCCTCTGCAATCATATTTTCGAGAAGGTCAATCTCTATAGTTTCCTTTGCACGAAATTCTTCTCTAGCACTGCAGAAATGTCATCCAACTCGTCATCACTTTCGTCGTCAGAAGAAGCATCCTAACCAAAGTTAAGAATCCTCTCAATATCGTCATTTGACAATCCTTTCTCTTTCGTTCTCATAACTAAGTACAAAAATATTTATTACTACAATGGCCCAAGGTTGCCCACAAGCAACATTGCAACTTGAAAACTACTCACCTGGTTAATATTTTTAACTGATCAAATTTAAATTCAGTTTCGTAAAGTTCAATTTTTGCTAAAAAACATGACTTATAAAGTTTTTAAATTTTTTCATTATTATAAATGTTGATCATTCACTTTAAAAACTCTTTTGAATTGCACAACAATATTTTCTGCGCTGCACTTGCTGTTTATTCAACATAATTTTGCTAAATGATCTGCAAAGGTTTTTTTTTGGGTCATATTTTGAGTAGATACATAAAAGTACCGTTATCATTTATTACGAACAGACAAAAGCAAAACGAACGCTTTCCGTAAGCTGCTAAACTGCCGAAGTTGCTCACAGGCAACGTTGGGGTCGAAAGGGTTAATAAAATATGTATGTACAACATGGGGTTCTTTGTAACTGACCATTTGGTTACTTCCTTAATTAGTTTCTGCAAATTGCTTTATTTAGCCTTTTTTCGTACGTCGGCTGAGATTGTGTTCGGTTAACTTGGCAGAGACAAACTGATCTCATATAGATCTCAGTACCAGCCCATAGTGTTGCCAAGAGAAAGGAGGTCTTACGCTTGAATGCGGTTTTCATTTATTTGCGCTTCTTGGTTGGTGGTTGTTAATTCTTCCGTTGTATGCATTCAGCTTTTATTTTAGGGTAACTTACTGAGTTCCTCGGTAGCTGACGTGAAAACAACTAAGGTTTTTCACGAATCATTCCTTCATACTTCTTTGTGTCTTAGCAATGAGTGAATAGTGCCGCGGCTGTAAACTGCTCTGTTCTACTCAAGGCGAAATGGTGAAAGGAATAGAAGCAATATGGCTGCTAACAACGATTTTCCGCGATAGTTTAGAGAAGTTAGTTCAGCTACCTTGGTACAAGTAATCTAGGAATCTGAAGCTAGGTAACTGAGAGAAGTATGAGGAGATATGTGACCCGCTCATCGATGATAGACTTATTTAGCTGGCTTTGTTTACCACGTTATCTCACCCGTTCCCTTAGATATCTTATTAGTTATCGCAGTTATTAAAACCTTAACGGTTACCTAGCGTCCTATGGTATGATAAGGGATGGTGCAACATAATAAATAAAACTTTTAAAGAAAGACAGGCATTGGCAAACCTCCGAGTGTATTTCTGCCATGAAAAAGGTCTTCATAAAAAATATCTGCCGTTCGGAATCGGTTTGAAACTGTAGGTCCCTCCATTTGGGGAACAACATCAAGACGCACACTGCAAATAGGAGGAGGAGCTCGTCCAAACACCCAAAACATGTATGCCCCAATTATATACACACACTTGTATATATAATATTTAAAAGAAAGAAAAGAGTTTTAATAAAATTAGTGTCTTTCTTAAACAATTTTATGAAGCTCGATCAACCTAAGATTTTGAAAATTATAATATAAATATCGCATGTAACTGGCTTCCTTGCTCTGGGCAATGAATAACTCGATTAAATTTTTTTTAGAGATACTATGTATACATCTATGAAATGGTATGAATGTTA
Source organism: Anastrepha obliqua (assembly GCF_027943255.1). Lineage (NCBI taxonomy): Eukaryota > Metazoa > Arthropoda > Insecta > Diptera > Tephritidae > Anastrepha > Anastrepha obliqua. The sequence continues at coordinate 5,407,327 of NW_026562179.1, read as the reverse complement.
CCCATAGAATAGACACAACTTAAATCACAAACACGGATAATAACTTTGCCCCTTTCCCACGAAATTTTTATCGAAATACTAAAAGTGCTGTATTTTCTATTGAGAGAAAATTTTTAGAGTTCTGTGAAGAGGATGCCCTGAAAGGATATAAAGGGTGATTCTTTAAAAACAATAACTGGAATAGAAAGGATCAGTAAAGCAAAATACAACAACCTTCAACCTCGAGTTTTTTGTTTTAAATGGGTTATCCCGGGCGTTTGTTTCAAAAAGTATACCTTCCAAATATTACATGTTTGGGTACTATAGAATACGTATGTAAAATAGTTTTTCGACATTCAAGTTCGTTAGAAAGTTACAGAGTACAATAGGCCAAGTCTTTGAAAAACGCGCTCGTAGACGAGCATTTTCCAAAGCGACTGCCATCATAATTCGAAAACTATTTAACCGGTTCCGGTGAAATTAATATGACATATTTTCTATTTATGCATATCGCGACTGAGACAGTTGTGCAACGAGTCAGATGCAATTACGATCTTTTGTAAACAATAGCATCGTTTTATTCGATTATGAGTGAGCACATTTCGCTGCCAATGTCGGCGGCTCGATCTCCTTCGATCGTTCGTTGGCTTGCAAACTCTGCTTGGGTATATTAGATAAACGAGGTTGTATTTTTTTGTAGAGGTTGTATTCAAAATCGATTTGTGGGACTCAGCTTTCGGCTCACCGTACTAAAAGTCCACAGTACAGAAGGAGTTAGGTAATAAGTCCTGTATCCGTTTATCCTCCTTTTGCCTTAACTTGTTGGTACAACTGCTGCTTTTTGTTGGGTAAGTTTTCTGACCTTTACTGTAGCATCTGTCTAAAGTGGGTCACTGTTTGCTTTTGGGGTTGCATGCGACACTTTGTCATACAAGAACTGTGGTTTTGTGAATAGATCGCACCTTAACATCCTTCAGAATTTTATTAATCTCCCTTATCTTCCCTCCAAATATATCCCTGTGTAATGATGTACGGATCATATCCAAGAGGAATTTGTTGCCAGGGTCCAGAAACTGTAACCTACGTAGTAGTTTGCTCTGGGGGAGCGACCTTATGACACTCCTATTATCGGTTCTTTTTTTACGCTAGTTTCTTCACAAGCTTTGTTTGTGTGTTTTAAAACTCACTAATCACACTTCAGATCTTCACTTCCCCACTTCCATGGCTTCACTGTACTATGCACTTGTTTACAGTTTTTTCTTGTGGTATCCAAAACGTATGTATACGCATCAATACTGTATGAACACCGTATGTATGCATTGCGTCAGTAAAATATTGATACTTTGTAAAGTTATGCTTTGCAAACCTGTTGACGTTTTGGAACCTTTTATTTACTTTAATATTAATGGAATATTTAAAATTAAATATAATATTAAATACAAATATCTAGTAACGATAAATACAATTTCATTAAAACTTACTTTTCATCGCTCTCTGAATTATTTTTCCTTTGTACATACATGTACAATTGTAGAATAGTCTGCACATTATTTGCATTGCAGCTGCTAAAACAAGCAAAAAACGAAGAAAAACACACAATTACATACTGCATTAGGGCGCCAGCAAGAGGAAACGGGCAACCGCGATAATAGGGCAGACACACGAAATTTAGCGAAGATGGCACTCCAAGCAGCAAGAAGGCGTTGTTCCTAAGCAACGACAGGTGGGCATTCCCACTACTTAGGACTAGTAGCGGCAGGCTAATCACCTACCCTGTCAGAAATCAAAACAATTCAACGAAACCAACGCAAGACTGAGAGGAGTGAACAAGGAAAAAAAAAACATGTACACATATTGCATCACCTTTTTTAGTAATGCTTTGGTTGCTTTGTTTTTGGGAACATCAACGATACTTTTGGGAACACGATATACAACAAAGCAAACGGCAAGAAACATCTGCCATCTGTCTTTTTTTTTTCATTTATGAGCGGCCGACGGCCGCAATCTTAAAAATTTTCATATTTTAGTGATCAAATTAAATTTGATACCTCCGATTTTCAGAATTCAGTCCTTTTTAATTTTCTCATGCTTACATATTATGGCATGTAGGTTGCCAACATCGAAGGTTTGATTGAAAAGTAATGAGCCTTATTTTTTTAAGCAGTTTTATTAAACCTTTTGGCTTATGCAACTAACCTTGAGCGTCAATACACCGCTGGTAGCGGTCCTACCACTGCAGGAAACATTTTTTAAACTCATCCGCCGGAATCGCGTTCAATTCGGCTGTCACAGTTTTTTGGATCGTCTCGATGGAGTCGAAACGCCTCCCCTTCAATTTTTTTTCAGGCGCGGGAACAAGAAGAAGTCCGAAGGGGACAGGTCTGGGCTGTATGGAGGGTGGGGAAGCACCGGAACCGCCATCTTGGCCAATGCAGAGGTGCAGAGGGAGGCGGTGTGCGCCGTCGCATTGTCGTGATGAAGGGTCCAATTGTTGACGAGGTCGGGCCGAACCCGGGCTACGCGGTTTTTCAGCCGAAGAAGCACTTCTTTGTAAAATGCCGCGTTTACAGTGCTTCCTGGAGGTATAAACTCCTTGTGGACGATGTCTCGAGAGTCGAAAAAGATGATCAGCATGGTTAATCGCTGCATTTTCGCCACTGCAAAATCCTAACACACTTTTAAAACAGCTTTCACGCGCGGATCGATGTTAACTGCGGGGACGTTAACTGGGATCGGTTTCTAGTGGAAGGTCGAACGATAACTTTCCCCCACCAGCCGATTCGCCTGGCAGACGCTCCGCGCAGGAAGGATCATTACTTTTCAATCAAACCCTGTATAGCATACCTGTTCTCATATAAACGTATTATAATCTACCACTGCAGGCATGCTTCATTTCCAAACCTATATGCAAACAAATTCTAAAAATCAAAGCTTCTTGTCAGCTTTTATAATTTTTCTGGATATATTCCTAAATTGGGTTTTGAATAATACACAATCTTATCTCTTCTCTGGCAGTGTATTCCTAAATTCAGTATTCGGGTTTCCCTTCATACAGTTACTGAATTATGTATTATACAAACATATAAAGGGTCCGCCATATAACTTTACGGAATTAAAAATGCTATAAAAAAGAAACTACTCAATATTTTTCCAAACTGTTTTTTTTATTTTGAAGTACAATCCTTCCGGTTAATGATGGAACACAACTTCATTCATATGTGCATGCACCATCCCATACGATTGGTCCAATTTTTCAACACATTTTCGATTGTATGCGGCTGTATTTCAGCTATGACATCGCGTATGTTGGTCTTCAGTGCATCAATTTTTGCTGGTTTGTTGGCATAACACTGGTTTTTGACGGCACCCCAAAGATAATAATCCAACGGCGTCAAATCGCAGCTCCGAGACGGCCAAACGATATCAGAATTTCGGCTGATAATGCGATCTTCGAAGACAGTGCGCAAAAGATTGATCGTAGCATTCGCTGTGTGGCAAGTAGCGCCATCTTGTTGGAACCAAATGAGCGTATACACAACCATTTTCGTTCAGCAGAAGAATAAAACAAATTTTCTGTCAAATCAGATGACAGCTAAGTGTTACCATTCTTCAAATAATACCTAGTTCAAATCCGTAACGATAGATGGCGGGCCCTGTATATGTAAAACATAATTAGTTTGCTATAGACCTAGGAACATATGAAAATGAAATCATATTTTATTAAGTTTTCTAAAATGATGTCCAAAATTTTAAAAATATAAATGCAATAGTTCTAAAAGTTATCGTTTGCCAACGAAATCGAAGTCAGCTTTCTCTTAATCGCTCGTTTGTTCGATCGCAAAACATGAACGCTGGTGTGGTCTTTTTTTTTAATTTTAGTTGACATTTAGGAATAATAAAACATTCATATAGGAAGAAATTTCGCCCCGAATATTATCTATGAAAGCTGCAAGTGTTTCAATTATAAAAATTCTATCTTTGAGGTGGTTCCACAAAAAATTGTCCAAGCCATTAAATCAGCGATGTTGGCAGGAAAATTGCTCCAGAATATCGTGGAATTATTGTGTGGCATGTCGTACCTTCAATAATAGGCCAAAAACCAAAAAACGTTATTTTTCTTTACAGCAGCATTAATATCAATTGAAGATCTGGGATGATCGTGAACTAGTGTGTTGGTACTTGTATGGAGGCAGTATACCCAAATTGGCGATTAAATTTTTGACGTGATAACGTCTTATAATTCGATTTAGCCGGCTGCACGCACGAAAAAATGTGTCGTTACCTTGCTCATTTGTCGTTACCTTGCTCATTAGTGTTACCTTGCTCATTAGTGTTACCTTGCTCATTGCCGTTACCTTGAACGAACTGCAAGCGAAAGCGCGGAACGAACAAAGCAAACGAACGGCCACGTTCAACATCTTGCTCTCTCCTACTTAAGTGAGCGTATATATGTATGTATATGCGCATATGTACATATATAAATTCACGTAATTGTATTTGCATATGCCTTCTTATTGATTATTATTAATTTGATTTACTTGAATTTAAAATAAAACCAAGTTGTTTTAATGTTATTATTATTAATTTTTTTATTATATATGAAGGAAAAAATGTATGGTAATATTTACCATATACCTTATAAGATATGTTGTATACTAATATATGTATAGTTCGTATCTCGCACCAAGTGATTACCACCTATTTCTGTCCATGGCGAACGAGCTTGGTAGTCGGAAGTTGTACACAAGAGAGTCCTGTGAAAATTGGCTCTCCGAGTTTTTTGACAATAGGGAAGCGAGCTTCTATAAGAGGGGCATTATGAAGTTGGCATCTCGTTGGGAACTCGTCATCGAACAAAACGGCGCATATTTGACTTAAATCGCATTATTATAACCAATTTTATGAACAATTGAAAATTCAATAAAAATACCGCAAGACCTTTTTGACAACCTTATATATAAACATGCATATACATATACAATTTCGCGCAATTTTCAAAAAGAACAAATCTATATGTAAAGATGCATACAAGTCATATGGACATATCAAACATACGAATCTATTCCGTACGCAAGCAAATGTAAGCTAATGTGCTTGAACTGCAAGCGAGAGCGCGGAACGAACGACAAAGAGCACAATCGGCCCCCGCGTTCGGCAACGTTCGACATCTGGCTCTGTCCTACTTGAGTGAGCATATATATGTATGTATATGCGCATATGTAGGTATATAAATTCACATACTTGTATTTGCATATGCCTTCTTCCTATGTGCATGGTAATGAACCATTTCTCTGTTGAGAATAGGACGATGATAGAAAAAGTAGGAAATGAAAGGGAGTGTTTCGAGTGTAAAGTGTTTTGAAAAAGGCAAATCGATGATGGTGCCTCTTAGTGTTGTTAACTTATTAACGTCTGATGCACAATCGAAATTGAAGATATCTTTCATGAATTTGATAAATGTTTCGTCATTTTTCACGTTTATGTAAATGTAACTTGACCTATTCCATTGCAATTCCATTTACCTCCTCCTCTATATCCATACAAAATATCTATCAACCAAATAAAATTAAAATTTTGTTTTGAAAATTGCAACCATTCCATCAATATTTTCTTATGACGTTGTCACGTTAAACTATCGTCAGTAAAAAGACTTTACAGACAACCTCTTTTTTTTAGTCCATGCTCTGTTTGACGATTATAACGACCCAAAATATCTACAGAGAATTGACAGTATAACCAAAACAAGTCCTGCAATAAATTACAACAATATTTGACTCCAAAAAACTGCTTATTAGAATGCCATTGCTTATGATAACATATTTTCGTGAAAAGATGTATGTACGTATATTCTTCTTGCATCTACAACATCTACAGGGTGAACGATATGAAGTGTTACCAACTTCACACTGCTTGTATCTGTAAAACAGCTCATGACATCAACGTCAAAATTGTTCTAATGACAGCTCAATATGTAATATTATTTATAAGCCATCAAAAGCATTTGAATCTCAGTTTTGTTGATTTTTTTTATCTGTGATGGAATTCAAACGTAATAGTGTGATTGCGTTATATTTGGCTGGAAAAACACAACCAGCCATTGTTCGTGAGTCAGTCACCTCAAAGTGAATAAAATGTTTGTGTATCGCACTATAAAACGTTACAATGATACTGGTAGCATTGCAAAACGCTATGGAGGTGGACCAAAAAAACCGCAACAACGCCAGAAATGGTTCGAAAACTGAAGGCTCGACTTGAACGAAATCCACGTCGAAGTGGAAGAAAAATGGCCAAAGAACTGAAAATATCGCAAGACAGTATTCGACGTGTATTGAAAAATGAGCTCAAGGTCAAGGCTTACAAGTTCCAAAAAGCACATGATCTTTCACCCCAACAAAAAAAAGTTCGGTGCGAAAGAGCAAAGGAGTGGTTGCGCTTGCACGAACGTGGCAAATTTCCTAACATTGTGTTTTCTGAAGAAAAAAAATTTCCCAATTGAGCAGTTCATAAACACTCAAAACGATCGTGTTTACTTGACCGAACGCTCATACGAGAATTTGAGCCTACGTATGACCACTCGAAGAAATTTCCCATCGCAAGTAATGGTTTGGGCCGCAGTGACCGCTGATGGACGCTCTCCAATCGTTTTTATCGAGCCTGGTGTCAAAGTGAATGCGACTTATTATAAGGAAAATGTTTTAGAAGCTGCTTTAGAGCCGTGGACACGCAAGCATTTCGGCCGTAGACGTTCCAAAAGGACTCGGCACCATCTCATAAAGCTGGTGTGAACCAAGAATGGTTAAAAAATCATGTTCCACACTTCATTTCGTCCACACAATGGCTTTCGAATTCACCAGACGCAAATCCGATGGACTATTCCATCTGGTCCATTTTGGAGAGAAAGGTAAGGACTAAAAAATATGCCAGTATGGATGCGCTGAAAAAAGCGCTTATACTAGAATGGGCTAAAATACCTCAAGATCACATTCGTGCAGCATGCAACTCATTTTTTGACTGTTTGAAGGCTATAGTCAAGGCAAAAGGTGGCCATATCGAGCTAAAGTGAATATAATAATTTTGTCTTTGAAATCAATAAAAACTAATTTCACACAAAAAAGTTATGGTGTTTTGAATAGGTAACACTTCATATCGTGCACCCTTTAAGATCCACTTCGCTAAGATAATTCTTAAATATCATCTTCTTAGCTTCACAATCCTTGGTGGCATATAGCTTCGTTAACAATTTTTCTCCACTTTAGTCTGTCCATGGTCACTGACGAATATTTATAGGAGTATTTATGTTGCTTTGGGCAAAAGTTTTGAGTGCTGCTCACATATGTGCACAAGGGGTTTCAATTAGTGCGTTTAATATTTTAACTGCTTCAAGAGAAAATTTCAAAAAATTGTTATATAAAAATTAACTAGAATGAAATTGAAAATCTTCAAAGGAATAGTGGTTAAAGCCCAATATCATGTAACGAGTGCGATAATTACTTATCTTCTTTGTATATATCTCATATTGAAAGTAAATGGCGTTCAAATCACAGTGTGTTGTTCTAAATTGATCTATGTTTTTGAAAATTATTGACAAGGCAAACCAATATTTATTTATCTCATAGGTGTGGAAGGCGGTCTATTAAAACATACTATACTGAATTTATACGATTTGCTGGAGTTTAAAGAATAATCTCGTTTCTTACAAATCCTCAAGCGCGACTGTAGTGGAACAAGCATCCATATGTTTCCCTTATCAATTATATAAAGCTTTATTCGTTGTATCAGCGAAGAAATATAGGGTGGGCTATGTAAAATTTGCTTTTTGAATCGGCTATAAAAAAGAACTAATCAATATTTTTTCAAACTTTTTTTTTTATTTTGAAGATTGAATATTGTCATTTATGAATGAAAAATAATATCGTTCAAATGACTGCCACGACTGGCTTTACAGTAGGTCATTCGATCAACCCATTTTTAAGCACATTTTCGATTGTTTGGGCTCCAATTTCATGAATGGCAACTTCGATTTCATGTTTTAAAGCATCAATCGTCTCTGGATGGTTCGCATAGCATTTGTTCTTAACGGCTCCCCACAAAAAATAGTCCAACGGGCTTAAATCACAGCGCTGAGGCGGCCAATTGATATCGGAATTTCGCCTGATTATTCGGTTTTCAAAAACGGTAGCCAAAAGTTCGAGTGTAACTTTGGCAGTGTGACAAGTTGCACCGTCCTGTTGAAACCAAATGTCGTCCATGTCATCCTCTTCAATTTTTGGAAACAAAAACTCGTTGAGCATGTCACGGTAATGCTCGCCATTTACTGTAACCGCGACTCCCCGCTCATTTTCGAAAAAAATGGCCCGATGATGCCGCCAGACCAAAAACCGCACCAAACAGTGACTCGTTGTGGATGCATTTGCTTCTCTACAGTAACGTGTGGATTTTCTGAGCCCCAAATCCGACAATTTTGCTTATTGACGTAGCCACCGATGTGAAAATGAGCTTCATCAGAAAAGATGATTTTTCGGTAAAAATGCTCATCTTTGTCAATTTCAATATTTCCCAATTTTGTTCAAGCGTAAGGCGTCCCATTTCGTAAATGTCAAACCTTTAAGTAAATTATGAACACATTTGACATGTCATTTGTTTTACCATTCTCAAAAAATAGGTGGTTCAAAAAGCAAACGCTATATGGCCCACCCTGCATATGCTATTGAAGTTAAACTGCGGGAAGTAAGATTTAAATTAGCTCGGGGTGAATTTGATGAAATGACGGAAAATGTGCATTCTAAAATGCAAAGATTCTGAAGTGTATACGAGGGGGGATTAATAAGTACTTGTGTTAGAAATGAAGACACCATTTAAAAAAATATTTTAACATAGTGTCTATTTGGAAAGATAAACTTCTTCCAACGCTCCGGCCATTTTTTAACTCTTCCAAAAAATAGGATTTGTCGAACTCTCTTAAATATGCCTCTATCTCGGCGATGACTTCCTCGTTTGACCTAAATTTTGTTCCCGCAAGACATTTCTTCATGTTAGGGACCAAGAAAAAGTCGAAGGGAGCCAAATCGGGTGAATACGGCCTCCTTCAATTTTTTGTGAAGGCGATCCAATAACTTGCTGTAGTATTGTCCCGTGATCGTTCCTTCTTTTTCTAAAAATCCATGAGGATGTCACCGCTCGCATCCCAAAAAATTGTCCCCATGACTTTTCCGGCCGATGGGACTGTCTTCGCCTTGTTTAGAGCAGATTCACGGGGAGCATTGTTTTGATTATTGCTTAGTTTCTGGTGTGTGATGATGAATACGGGTTTCATCGACGGTGACAATTCGACGCAAAAATTTCTTCTGATCTCGCTTAAATTGCTCCAAACACTGCTTCGAAATTAACAGCAGCATCCGCTTGTTGTTGCTTATAAGTCATCGTGGTATCCATCGGGCCGACAATTTTTTCATTGCCAACTCGTTACCATTGTTACTTCGCCCACTTTTATTCGTCGATCAGCTAGAATCATGTCGTGGACTTTTTGAATGATTTCCTTGGTAACCACGTCTGCCGGGCATACTGGTCGCTCCTTATCAAAAACGGATGTTCGCCCACGTTTAAATTCGTTGAACCAATATCTAACAGTGGTCATAAATGGCGATGTGTGCCCACAGACAGGATCCTATTTTGCCTTTATCTCTTCGCATTTTTTTCATCCAAAAACAAAAAGGGAATTGCTGAACGATACTACTCTTTTTCCATCTTAGTGAAAATCACGCAATACGTCTTACTGGAATAGCTGCCAAATCCAAACTAACCTATCAATCAGTCTGAAATTTGTTTTGTCGTCGTTTGATAGATGACAGCACACACATCCTCTGTTATCAGACACGGTTACTTATTGGACCGCCCTTGTACATTTATAAATGTTAGAGCTCGAGATACATATAACGGGTGATTTTTTAGCTATTATCTTTTTAAACAGTTGGTTTAAACAGCTGACGCACGTTTCGTGTTTTGTTTCACTGTCAAACATCTTCAGTTTGGTCAATAATTTAACCATGAGTCGTCTTACAAGCGAACAACGCTTGCAAATCATTGAATTTTATTATAAAAATATAAAAATTTTATGGTCAGTTCAATCGACCCACTGAAGCGGCTATTCAAGCTACTGTGACTAAATTTAGAACCAAATTTACATTATTGGACATAAAACCAGCAACACGCTTACGTAGAATGCGAACTGAAGAAAATATCGCAGCTGTATCGGCCAGTGTTATTGATAACCATCAATTATCGATTCGTCGCCGTTCGCAGCAACCGAAATTTTAATTTTTTTGGAAAAATGTCTGCCAAAATTCCAATTTTTACTTTTGTTTCTTTCCTTCCTGTCAGGAGTTATGACAACGCGGCCGCACCTTTTTTTCGAGGGGTCACCGGAAATGACGTCACAAAGGAGGAGTTTTAATTTTTTTTTTGAAAATTTCAGAAATTGTTCTTTAAATATGTATCTACATGACAGAAAAAAACTTGAATTAAATAAATAATTTTTTACATAGAAAAAAAATTAAAATTACCCTTTTTTTACCCGACGAAACCCATGTAACCCCTTAATGAAGTTAGTTCATTTCATTCATGTAAATATTAAAAACAAAAGTTTTAAATTTTCATTCGAAATGGTCAACATTGTCTTTTACATAAGCCATCAAACGTTTAGGTCCTTCAGCAATACGCACGGTTTCCACGGGTATTGACGATGCTGCTCGAACCAAAGATTGTTTGGGACTCTCCAAATTTCTGTGAGGTCTTCGACTGGCCATGTGCTCCAATCCTGTCCACAAACTGTAGTCCAATGGATTCAGATCTGGACTTTCAGACGGCCAATATTCTGCGGCAATGATCCCAGGAATATTGGTTTTTAGCCACTGCTGGGTGATTTTTGCCTTATGGACTGGAGCCGAATCTTGCTGGAAGAACCAATGCTCTCCTTGAAGAGAGAAGAGAGTATTGCTCAGATGTAACGCCTTTACAAGACACTCCCCACCAAACAATTGCCACGCTGAACACGTTGAACAACATTTTGTGTGTCTGGAAGTTTTAGCATAGATTTCGTCGTTTTGCTTATTAAAAACTTCTTCAACAGTGAAAATTTTCTCATCTTTGAAAAGAATATTTTCATGGCCGCGTGCCACCGAAGAAGATGCTTGCACCTGTCGAGTCTAATTTTCTTCAAGCGCGCTGTCAAAAGACGAATAGTGTAGCGACGGAAGGCTTTCATTTGCAGATTATCTCTAATTAGTCTTGACATGGATCTGGTTGATACATTCACATCCCTGGACATGATGTTCTGCTTTCTAAAAGGATTATGCTTATTCTTTCTTGGACGGTTTTTATGACTGCACTGGTTCGAACCACGCGAGGACGACCACTTCTTTTTCGGTCTGTCACCTCAGGCGTTTGGGGAAAATGACTGATCGTACGGTAAAAAGACATTCTCGAAATAGTAAGTATTTTCAGCAAGAGGAAAATCCCACTTGCACTTTTCCACACTTATGTATTATTATGCAATCACTGTAATGCGATTTTCCTTAGCTCCTCACTCCATTGTTAACAAGCGAAATTTTGTTAACTGAGTATAATTTATGAGTAGACAATGCATACGAACAAATGCAAAAACAACGGAGCTTTTTTCTGCTAATTTGGTATCACCGTATGCATTGTCACAGAATTTAATGCAGGACTTAGTATATTAATTGTATAGGTGTTTGTCAAACGCATTAAATTGAGTTGAATAGTACTATTATGAATGTACTATTATGAATGTACTATTATTGGTAGATTTTTACTGAATGTAGTATTATTGGTGGATTTTTACTGATAAGTACTTCCTTTGATTTTTCAACTTTTTAAGATCCTTGGTGCGTATAAATTGGAAATCGAAGAAGAAAGCTACTGCTATTTGTATTTAATATATTTAATTAAAAAGCGATGCCCACTAATTTTCCAGAATACTGGTGTTTAAGTCATCAAAACTCCGCACTTTTATGGCGGAAACTGGATTGAAATTTAAAAATTCTAAAGATATTGGAAGTCTGACATTATGCATCAGCACACAAATTTGGAAATTCACTCACTTAATTAAAATTCTTATCAACAAAAACGAGATCTAAAATATTATTCAATTTCTTAATGAGAAAGTTGATTTGAATGAGGTTAATACGATACTAAAGAGGCTATCGAGTAAATTATCTCGTGGGAATGACTGATGTTGGTCGTTGTAAGAATTTTAATATTAAGACATTGTTGACCGGCAATATCTCTGAAAATTTACCTCATGTGCCCGGCTTTTGTTTTGAAAGCGGATGAGGAAGTAAAACAATATAAATAAATTTTAATAAATTTCGTTTATTACTCAACTTTTAATATCTATTTTTCTATGATAAAAAGTATAAAAATCACCTACGTGTAATGGTAATTACACCACCAATTTTGCAAGTATATCGGGTTTCGCTCCGTTTTCCTTTCGAAGAACATACTCTATACTCTCTATACTTCTAAAATGTGGTCTCTTTGTTATCTGGAAAACCTGGAGAGTGGATCTTTAGAAGAGCTGTTCCTCAACAAGTGTCGTCAGGTGCAGTGCTGCATTCCTTGGAACCTACAGTTATCCATTCCCTGGCTACTTCCAGTAGAATTTTTTAATATCTTATTTTAGTCTCTGACCGATTGGTACAGTCAATTTTATATGCATTGAACAGGGTGCAGAAAAAAAGAGAATTGTTTGTAAAACTTAACTGTTTTTCGTTGTTGTTGTTGTCGCAGCATAAACATTCTTCATACTTGTAAGGGAAATACTGCTGGAGTGACAGTCCTTGGCCGAAAATAAATCCGGGTCGTTTCGGTAACGTAGAACCGACTGTCGTGGAAACGTAGAGTTTCTCGAAAAATATTACTACTCGTAAAATATTACTATTAGTAAAATATTACTTTCCGCCAAATACTGATCTGCACGATCTATTCCTTTCATATGCTTATCGTACTGTAATAAGCATGTAGGTTTGATTGTGTATATTTATATTTTTTTCTATTTCCCCTTGATTTCATAGAAACATCATTAATAGTTGATAACATCCGTACTATTTTTTTACCCTTCCAAACAGTGAGAACAACTGGCTCTTTCGTAAAAAAGTCATTTCTCCCATGTGTTGGTGTCTCAAAGTGAAAGAATGTGCCACGAGATAGCGGATCGAAAGAAATCAAGCCTTTCACCCCTTTTTCCAATCCCCTTACATCGCCTTCACGTGGTTGCACTGTTAACCTAGTGCGGAGATCAAGTAGCTGTCTTTCACAAGAAAGAACAAACCATGGTGGAAGCCCTAGGAACAAAAGATGTAAGGTGAGAACCCTCGTAAGGGGACTGGCCTTTAGGCTGAAAACCTGATGTCAGTATAAAAAAAGTGGTCTCGACACCTCAACAACAGCCTCGGATAAGAAATGGACATCATACCGACCCATGCAACGTTTAAAGGACTATGATTTGAGACTTGGAACATGGAACGTATTGAGTATGCTGTAACCTGGAAAAATGGCTGAAATTGCAGATGAACTAAAGAGATATCAAACAAATATTTGTGCACTACAAGAAATGAGGTGGATGGTTATGTATATTTTTTAGTGGTACTGAAACTCAAGGCTTACGCGAAACAGGATTCTATGTAGACAATAAAACAAGAAAAAGCATATTGAATTTTTCTTCCGTGAACGATCGTATATCTTATTTAAGTTACCAAAGTAGATTTCAAGATATAACCATTATAATTATCTACGCACCTACAAATGATAGCACTGATGTGTAAAAGATCAATTCAACGACGTCCTTGATAACGTAACTAACAAAATTTGCAAACACGACATCTTAATGATTGTTGGCGATTATCGTACAAAAGTAGGAAAAGAAGAGAGCATCATCGATAAAGTTGCGGGAAAATTCTCTATACACAACCACACAAATGATATGTGTAACTTTGCAACAGCCCACTGGTTAGTTGTAAGTAAAACGAATTCATCTTCAAACTTGGAAAGTGCGTGGCCGCAATAGGGCTAATCAGATCGGTAATATACGAGTACTTACAGATAAAAGACATCCTACGTCGCAGCGGCGTTTGCTGCGACACATATCACTTTCTCGTGATAGCTAAGATTCTACAACGAATTTCAAGAATAAATGATGACAAAGGCTATAAGAAATAAAAGAGGAATACAGATGAACTTATAAATAACGAAGATATGAAAGCGAAGTGCAAAGATAAGATAGAAAACATTTTATTTAACGAAAATAGTACAAATAATGACTGATTTGAATTAGATATCGAAGATTAATGGAATAAACTGAAAGGTGCAATCATAAAAACCGCAAAGAATACTATTGGTGAAAAGTAATGAACGAATGGTATGGTGACGAATACAGAGCAGCTCATTATACGAATAAAGTATATGGAAAGAAACACGCGTGCAAATAGAATAGGCTATGAAAAAACAGCGGTCGCCGTAGCCGTGACTACTATACGGAATTCAGAGAGAATGTAGATTCGAATCTCGGCGAAAGATCAAAATAAAGAAACAGTTTTTTTCTAATATCGGTCGCCCCTCGGCAGGCAATGGGAAACCTCCGACTGTATTTCTGCCAATGAAAAAGCTCCTCATAGAAAATATCTGCCGTTCGGAGTCGGCTTGAAATTGTACGTCCCTCCATTTGTGGAACAACATCAAGAGGCGCACCTCAAATAGGAGGAGGAGCTCGACCAAACAGTTACATATATATATATATATATATTAAATAAAAAAAGAACCAAGAAAATAATGCGAAAAAAGAAAAAAATTATACATGAAGGGGCAAATTAAACAAATTGAAAGCGATTTTAGAAAGAAAAATGTCAACAATGTCAATACATCAAAAAACTAACTATAACATTTCACCCTCGAATAATTATATGCAAAGCAAAAGATGGCTCCATAATCAGTGAAAAACAGCAAGTTATAGATAGATGGAAAGAATATTTCAACGAACTATTTAATAGAGAACACTACGATAAGACAAATAAGGAGCAACAAGTAGTAAATACAGCTGAAATATATGTTGAAGTGCCTATTTTTGACGAAGTAGTATGGGCTATAAGAAAACTTAAAAACCATAAAAGCTTTGGTGCAGACGTTATACCCTCAGAGCTTCTGAAATATCGTGGAGAAGAACTACATAAGCGAATATTCCATAAAGCAAATATGGCAGGCGATTGAAATACCCAGTGGATGGGTATCACCCTATACACAAAAAAAGACATTAAACTGAATGTCAAAATTATAGAGGCATATCTTTACTTAGTACTGGTTATAAAGTATTTATTAATGTTCTATTTGAGAGACTGAATATTTATGATGAAAACATCCTAGGTGCTTATTAATGTGGTTTCAGAAATAGCCGCTCAACGATCGATTAAGGTTTTACTGTGCATCAGATATTTGAAAAGTTTTACGAATATTACATTGATATATTTTGCCTCTTTGTTGACTTTAAACATGCATTTGACAGTATAGATAGAAAACAAATAAAATACTGCTTTCAGAAAATTAGAATATCTTTCAATTTAATTAATTTGATTCTCTGTACATTGACGAACACAACAAGTAAAGTGCTGGTGCAAGGAAGCCTACTAGATCCATTTCAAGTCATATCTGGTGTAAAACAAGGAGAGACATTATCATCTTTAATATTCAATTTAATGCTACATACTACAGTTTAAGAAATAACCCGAATGGAACATTTTTTAATAATGATTTTCCTATACATATTTTCTGCCTACACTGATGACATTCTTTTTATGCCTAAAAACCGAAACACTCTTACACACGTCTTTAAACTTGTTGATAAAAGTGCAACAGCTCTAGGACTACATGTAAATACTGAGAAAGCTAAGTACATGATTCGATCAGCCAACAACACTTTACGCGATGGTCTAACTATAAACAACTTTGTTTTCCAAAATATCACTGAATTTAAATACTTGGGTTTTAAACAATCGGCAGCAAAAGACTCGGGGGGTAGCTATTAACGACGGAATCCAGACTGCAAATAAGGCCAATGATTCTACCAAAAACCTATTTAAATCAAAAGATTTGTCCAGAGCACAGAAAAAAAGAATGTGCAAAACACTGATACGACCCATCCTTACATATGGGGCAGAAATATGGACCCTGAAAACAAATGATATGCATCAGTTGCTTTGCTTCGAAAGGCGCGTCATAAGGAAAATATATGGTCCCGTGAAAACAATGGACCACACCTAACGCATTTGCTACAACGAAATCGAAGAAATTCTTCAAAGACAAGGTTAGGTTAGGTTAACCCGGCTTACATTAAGCCATACATAAATCTTATGGTCCCTAGCCATACCAGATGGAGACTGACCTTTATTAAGATTTAAAGAACAGTTTTCGTAGGCTAGCTCTGTCGCTTTCCCAACAGCAAAAACTTCCGCTTTAGCTTTTAGCTTAGCCAGCCCTAGTTTTGAACAGGGCTTCCACTTCCTTAAACGTTTTAGAACCGTCTGTGTAAATGTGAGAAGTCCTACGTCCAGGCTTCATGTCTTTGTGTCCCTCCTCTTCAATTGTAGTATGACACCTCTCCCAATTAAAGGGCGGAGTCATGTAGTCTGTGGCACCTCTACTGCTCTTTCCTATTGAGCTATCTCCTAAGGTTCTGTAAGTAAATACTTCAACAGCCACTATACTTCCCGCGCGTTTTGCTGCAAGTTTTTCCGCCATAAGGTCAATAGTTGGTGTGCTAATTTCTAGTGTCGCCGTAATAGTGGTTTTCATTGCTCCTGTTATGCACATGGCAGCGAGTCGCTGCATCCTTTCCAATGGCATTAAAATTGTCAATTTTCTTGTTGCAGTCCAGCATATCAGGACCTCATATAGAAATATCGGTCTGACTATTGACGTGTAACACCAATGCATCAGTGATGACGATAGACCCCAAAATTTTTTCCAATCTGCGAAGCACTTCAAAAACTCATTTTTTTTTTATCTTGTTCAGCTCCTCCTTCGATGCCGCGTAGCGTCGTCCTTCAGTTTCGGGAAGAAGAAAACGTCACAGGAGGCCAGATCTAGGAAATACGGTGGCTCTGGCATCATTAGTTTGTTGTTTTTGGTAAAAAAGTCGCGCACAAGCAACGATGTGTGAGTAGGGGCGTTATCGTGATGCAAGAGCCAATTTTTGTTCGTCTACAAATCCGAGCGTTTCTGGCGGATTGGTTCTCGCAAATTGCACATAACTTGCAGGTAATATTCCTTATTGACCGTTTTACCCTGTGGCAAGAACTCATGATGCCCTGCAATCGCAGAAAACGGTAAGCAAACCTTCTACATTGGACTGAACTTGGCGCGCTTTTTTCGGTTTTGATTCATGTGGCAGCTTCCATTGAGATGATTGAGTTTTTGGTTTTCACCTCATAACCATAAACCCACGATTCGTCACTAGTTATGACCCACGCTTTTATCCCTAGACCTGCGCGAGATATCCATTGATACACAGTTGTTAGAGTGTTGTTAATCATGTTACTGATAGTGTCTAGGAACTTTCCTGTAACTACTATAGCTATGTCATCTGCATATGCCACTAGTTTTGGTGCCCCTCCATCGAATTTCTTAAGCAGCTCATTTGCTACAAGTAACTACAATAGCGGTGATAGTAATCTCCCTTACGGAATACCTCTGCATGCATGTTTGATGACACTTGCACTTGAATTTTCTCTAACGTTTTCTGAAGAAATTAAGTTAGACTAATGGGTATTCTTGTATTCCTTTGAGTATAGAGGGTTGCTTTTTCCTGCTTTCGGAATGAACACAGACTTCACTTCTCTCCTCGAAACAGGAACATAGTTAAACTCCAAAGATCCTATGGATATCGTTCTTAACCATGGTACCACAAGATAGCTGGGGAAATTCTAGTCTTGAAGATTTAAATGGGTCAAAACTTTGTATTGTCAATTCTATTTTATTGGTCGTAATTAAGTTTGACGGAATGTCATACACAATATCTCTTGATCTATAGTGTCTGTACACCTTGGAAAATGTACTGGCTAGGTCTTCTAGATAGTCTTCACTCAGTCCACTCCCCGTTAGGTAACTGAGTCTAGTAACTTCATTAGTATCCTCTATATTACTTCAAAAGATTTTCTCTCGACTCTGCGTATTTCTTTCTTGCATATCTTTAGTCAATTCCTGTATTCGTTCCAACAGAACTCATTGTCAGCTACTTTGGACAACTTATAGAATTCATGTACTCTATACCTTTGTGCTTCTAGCTCCTTGTTCCACCAAGGAGGCTTCACCTTGTGCTTAGTACGTGATGGGGGACAGGACCTTTTATAGCTTTTAATGAGAGTTGTTGCGAGCAATTTAACCCGTTTTTCAAGTGCAGCGTATGATTTGTACTTCTGGCGTCTGATTGGTTTTTTTGTTTATAATATCTTCTTATATAGGTCCCTGTTTGTATTTCTATGATTCCTGAAAGTGATATTTTTATTTTTTGAGGATAATATAACCTGAAAGCTTATGTATCTGTGGTCAGAAAGCGAATATTTGCTAAGCACTTTCCATTCCTGTACCATAATATACTTTTTTGTGAAGAGTACTAAATCTAATACAATCTTCGAAGTGGGTCCAATATATGTTGGTTTCTCACCTCTATTAGCTACTTCTATACTTTGAAGAATATAATTAAGTAATGACTCACCTCTGTCATATATATCCGCACATATATATCATGCCTCCTTCTGTCAGTTGCTTCTACCGACTTTTTCAGCACTCTCATTGGTGTTTCTTCTTCTTTATGAGGCATGTAGCAAGACCTAAAGAGTAGTGTCTCCTCTTTGCAGCATTTCAACGCCACAAGAGTTAGATCGTCTGTGGAGAGATTATAATTAATATGAGAATGTATATTTTTTTGAACCAGTATCGCATAACCCTTCGCGGGGTTGGATACTTCCCCCAGCTCACCATTCTTCACTTCTTGTAAATCCAGGGAGGCTTCCAAGATCTCTTCTATATCGAGATCATTTTCCATCTCCCCCGTCTCGTGCGTGTTGCGATTGCCACCTGTCGATCGATTTGTTGCGTATAAAGCCTGGCCATTTTTGATTTCCTCTCTAGCCCAAGCAAACCGTACCTCCTCCTGCTTCGTCAGATTTGACTTGCTGCCAAATAGGTCACACACTTTAACCGCAGCCTTGTATCTTGCTTTGGCCTTCAATTTTTTTCTTATCCTGCTGTTACAATCAGAGACAGCACCTTTTGACCCCGCCGGAGAACGAAGAAGAGCCTCTTCTTCAGCACTATTAACTCTCCTAATACTTTCGTGCTCCGAGTCCTCTTGGACAGTGGCACCTCCGCGTTGAAGAGCGCTCTTTGTATGTTTGGCAGTAACACTGCGTCTACTGTAACCTGCTCCCGTTACAGTGGAAGTTTTGTCGCTGGCGACACGGCTTCTAGCTTCACCGTGCCCGCTTCACCCAGCCCGAGTTATATCCTCTTTGACGTCCATACGAGTTTTTGTTTCGAGGATGTCTACCTCTAGCATTTAATTCCTGCTGCAGCAATGGCCTTCCTACAAGCCCCCCTGTCCTGTCCCACCTTGCGGTAACATGTAAAGTTGACCATGAAGAGGGGCAGGTAGGTTCATACATTGGTCTTAGCTAAGCACCCCCTACTTGCATTGCTGTACAGTGGAATATATAGCTGAGAGGATTTTTGCCAACCTTTCTTTAAAGACAAACTGTAATACAATACGTTTTATCAAAGCCCAACGGATTAAATGAATTGGGCACGTACTGTGCTTGCGGAATGAGCGAAATGCTAGAAAAGCTTTTATTTTAACACCCATTGGAGGAAGAAAAAGGGAGCGCCCACGAAAGAGGTAGTTAGATGACGTCGAAACAGATGTTAAGGAAATGAACTTACATAACTGGAGAGATGAAGCCTTAGATAGAATAAAGTGGAAAAAAATTAAAACAGTCCACCACGGACTGTGCAGCTAAGAGGAACAAATAGACTTTTAGAAGTTTCCAACAGGACTTTTGGTAAGCTACGATTTTCCCGTATGTTACCACATACTAATGTTTTTCTTCTGAATAATACCTCGGATGTTGAAACGCTGTTATAGTAGTTGTCCTGGTATATGTGATGCCAACAACCAAGGTAAGACTCCAATATCGTAAGAAATGTAGTTTCTTGCAAATTTCTCCCTTTCCCCGAATAGATCTCACAGTTGCATATATACACACTCTCATTTTCACAAAATATTCTGATCAAAATTCTATACTTCGTTATATTATCCAGGTTGTACGTTTTGAAGCTGATGCGTCCTCTTAATGGCACTATTGCTTCGTCTGGAACTAGCTCCTGTTTTCAGAATGATATAATCCAAATCGGTTTAATTTTGAGAAGCCTGTCTTGAATAAATATGCGTTGTGTATTATCATTTGGATGAAAAAATGTAAGAATTGGTTCAAATGGCATTCTGGTCATCGTTGCCCTATTGGGTGTTTCAACTAAGGGATCCGTTGACCAATAATGTTTCGAACAAGATTTTCTGTGTTGACCCATCAATACAAGCAATCCAAGAAACTTCCTTAATTCATCTCTCATTTCTGTCCATGGTATAGTTTTTTTTGTAAGGCTCTCATTTGAGAATGGTTAAAATTGGCCTGCCTTTCGACTACATCGAGAAATTTCTTGTTCAATAGTTGCACCAGGAATATTCAGATAATTCGATCAGTTTGGTGTAATATCATGTTCGTTCCATTCTTCTTCCAATTCATCGTCGCTATTTGATATTATTATATTTCTTTTTCGGGATTTTGGAGGCTCAATATCAGATTAACTATCTTCTGGTCCACTATAATTTTCGAAGTTAGCAGAATTTGATTCACAATCATTTGGAGAATCAGATAAAGCATCTGATACTTGAAATATTGTTTACATAAACATTGTATAACGATTGAGCACTACATGGCGGAATGTAGCAAACTCAAAGATTTACCAAGGTTGACGTAATTACACACACATACAATTATTCATCAGTTGTACTACTGAAGAGCATATTGTGTGCTTTTTAGCAAACAAAATTCCACATCGAAAAAATCCGTATTAAGCCAAGTTTGAACAAGGTAGTAAATATCAAATTCACAGCGTGGTGTGGCTAAAAATTCTTCTAGTGTTTAACTGTACATGCCAGTCATGCATTGATAATATACGAGGTGCGTTAAAAAAAAATGAAGGTTTCAAATTTCGCGGGCTACGTACATTCGTCTTTCGATTATTATTTTTTTTATGCTGGTACACTCGTCTCGAAGATATAAGGCATAAATAAGACAAGTCTTTTGCGTGTTCGCGATTTTCTGCTATCGAAAAAATAAAAAAATGTATCAAAGAAGTTGCATCAAATTTTATGAAAACAATGAATTAAGTGCTCAAAAACACTTGAAATGTTGACAGTGGCGTAAGAGTACTCTAAGTCAAAAAAATGTTTACAAGTGGTACAAACTTTTCGCAGAAGATCGAGAAGATGTGAATGACGACGCTTGTTCTGGACGCCCCAACAGTGAGAAGTGAAGAAGTTAGAAGTGAAATGAAGAAAAGTTAGAAAGTGAAGAAAATTGTTATGGAGAATCATCAAATCATAATTAGAGAGAATGCCGGCATATCGCTTGGATTGTCATGCAATCTTTTCGGAAATTTTGGGCACGAAGCGTGTGGTAGCGAAGTTCGTTCCAAAATTGCTGAATTTGATCGAAAACAACGTTGCATGAGCATCGCTCAGGAATTGTTGAATAACGTCAACGATAATCCACATTTGCTCAAAAGTGTCATAACTGGTGACGAATCATGAGTACATGGTTATGACATCGAAACTAAAGCGCAATCGTCCCAATGGAAGAGTCCAGGGAAGCCAAGAGAGCCAAGAGTCGATAGCAGAACAATTATCTTATTTACGTTTCTCACAAACAAACTGAACATGCTATATTGCTAAAACCGTGAACATATCTTCGAGACAAGTGTACCTACATAAAAAAGAAATAATAATCGAAAGTCGAATGTACGTAGCCCGCGAAATTTGAAAATTCAGCTTATTTTTTGAACAGACCTCGTATATTTAATTTATTTAACGTAGTAGAGGAAAAGCGATCACCAATAATTGTATTTTCGGAATTAGGTATATTCCTGGTGAAAATGCGAAATAAAGAGATATTAGTTCCTACTGGCCAAAAATTTTCATTTAAAGCTAAAGTTAACACTATGTAAAAATGAAGGAAAGTATATATTTTAATATTTTTAAAACAAGACAGGAATGCAAACTCTTTGACTACATATTCAATAAAATTATCTTCAGAAGTTGAAGGTTTAAAGACAGAGGAACAGAGGCAAGTTCAGTGGACAAATTACATCCAGTCACAGTGCTCTTGACTTTAAGAGATTTCTTATTTTGTTTAGTTGTCCACTTTGAGAAGTCAGCGGTGAGATCACTAGCGTCATGAGCTATAACAGAACAGAAATCAGCAGAGCAGTCAGAAAAAATAGGAGTAGGCAAGGATGATAGATTAAAAGGTTTGGCCCTGCGAAGCAAAATTGTGATAGTAACTTTTGCTGGCACATCACCAGGCTTTCGACAGCAGAATTCTGACGGCTCATTCAACACGTATTCTTACACTTGACGTTGTTTAGACGGCAACGCAGTAACATTGGTGGAGGCTGCCTTGATTTGTTGCGTATATCACCAACACAATTTCAGTAAACAAACCGCTGTGAAATTCGTAAACAAACCGCTGTCAAATCCCGGTAACGTTAGCAAATCAGGGCCTGCTGTTGGTCACACCTCTGTATATCGTGGGAGCAGACTGACAATTAGCATCATGCTAAGCTGGAGAGACAGCAGACTAAACTGAAGTAGAAGAGCTCTAAAGAGTAGCAGCTGAAACAGTACGAGAATTAGCGTCAACATCAATCGCAGCGAGAGTATCAGCAGAGCCTATTTCTACAGTTGCGATAGCAGATAATAAGCGGCTGATCGAAGATCCACTAGGCACTTTAATAAATTTAGTTCTATAGATAAGAGCGTACGATATCGCAAACAGATTTGTTGACACACTTAAGTAGTTAGTGCAGATAAAAACAATATTCCTATTTTTAATGAAAATATCAAATTATTCAATGAATTCCAGCTTTACACAGTTTTTATGAAAGTAAGATTCACAGATTTTGCATGAGATTAGAGGCCCTATACCTAATGAATATATCAAATGAATCAATAAATTCCAGCTCTACACAGTTTTAATCAAAGTTAGATTCACAGATTTTGAAAGCAACAATATACCTGATAGTAATGCGATTACTGCAATCGGTGTAGATATTTTTTTTTACTCTATGTTAACAATAACGCAGTAAATGTGCCGGGATGGGAATTAGGAATATTGCATATAAAAATGTTTTATTGATCACAAATTTTGGATTTGTCGAAATGAACCACGGGCATACTCACATATCTTTACAATCAATTTTATTATATATACATATGTAGATTTTCATTGCATTAATTAGACCTTAAACTTCTTCTTCTTCCCCTCCTTCTTAGCGCCACAGTGCTTGATAAACCATTGCTTCCTGCACAGCTTCTTGCCATCGATCTCGATTTACAGCCACTTCTCTCCAGCATTGCACGGGCATTTTCTTAAGATCAGCTTCCACATCTTCTAGCCACAATTTCCTCGGGTGTCCCCTTATTCTTTCTCCAATTGGGCGAAGATCTAGTGCCTTTTTCGTTGATCGCTCCCTTGGCATTCTAGCCACATGTCCCAGCCGTCTAAGTCGTTGAGACTTTCGTTTCTTTCTTAACTATGTCTTCCAGTTCGACATTGTGCCTAATGCTATAAGTGCCATCTGTCAGTCTAAGCGGACCATAGATCTTACGGAGCACTCTTCTTTCAAAGCACATTAGCTGTTTTGTTACATTAACTTTCATCGTTCATAGTTCACAGCTATATTTAAGCAAAGGTCGTATCAGTGCTTTATACATTCTTAATTTTTGCTCACGCGATAATATTTTAGATAATATGCCCCACACTCCAGATCATTGGGTACAATGTTTGATCTTGATCGGACCATATATTTAGTTTTTTATGCATTGAATATCAGTCCAGCTAGATGTATTCTTTCATCCAGCTTTTTGAACGCAGCCTGCAGCTGATTTCTAGTTGTTGCCATTATTAGCATATCATCTGCATAGGCACACATTTGGAATGGCTTGTTATATATGCTTCCATTCGTGTTTATTTCGATTAGTATTGCATTGACGGCCGCCGTAGCCGAATGGGTTGGTGAGTGATACCATTCGGAATTCACAGAGAGAATGTCGGTTCGAATCTCGGTGAAAACACCAAAATTAAGAAAAACATTTTTCTAATAGCGGTCGCCTCTCGGCAGGCAATGGCAAACCTCCGAGTGTATTTCTGCCATGAAAAACCTCCTCATAAAAATATCTGCCGTTCGTAGTCGGCTTGAAACTGTAGGTCCCTCCATTTGTGGAACAACATCAAGACACACACCACAAATAGGAGGAGGAGCTCGACCAAACACCCAAAACGGGTGTACGCGCCAATTATCTATATATATATATAATTATATATATATATTGCATGTAGCACAAGGATAAATATCAGCGTTGAGAGGGCATCTCCTTGTTTAACTCCTGAGGAGTGACTGAGAACGGTTCCGTACATTCTCCTTGCAATATAACTTTCGCTGTCGTATTGTAAGGGTCATAATAACAAGTTCAATAAGCTTTGTTGGTATGCCTATAGACTGAAACAAGTATTTTATTTTACCTCGGTCTATGCTATCAAATGCCTGCTGAAAATCGATAGTTAGACAGTGAATATCAAGGTCGTATAGTATTCATATAGTGTTTATAGGTTTGCATAACTATGAAGCCTCGGTCGATCGTCGACCAGTTAGCTTTAAAGCCTGCTTGGTAATCATCTAGTGTTTATTCAGCATATTGGCTCAGCCTTAAATACCCTTCAACATCTTCACAAAATGCAAACGTGTTCTCTTTATTAACAATAAAGATTGTTTGAATTGTGTTCGCAATTTCTTTATGCTTCTTTGTTTTAAATAAAAAACAAATACTTTAGATATTTGCAGGGTTCGTTTTAATTTAGCATTCTAACTATCTCTTTAATTTTTTTTATTTATTTAGTCAAACATACAAGCATAAATTAATTTTACAATATTTGAATTTAAAACTACATTACATATTTTAAACTTAAAGTAACAATTGATTCTTAAATTGTTCCGCCTTAGCAGCAGGCAATAAGTAAGCAGATTTTGGATTTTATTAAGTTCAATTTCTTATTAGCAAATATAAATAAAAAAATAAGTATTTTAATAATTCTTTATTTCCCATGTATTTTGGTTCATAGGCTGCGCTCTTTAGCTTAGCACCTTGTGATACACGACATTTTTTGTTTTATTATCAGGCGCAAGAAAAAACAACGCAGACCCGTTAACATGGCACATATAATTGACCATGGAAAAAACATGGATTTTTCAGATTCAGACCACAAACTTTCAAGAATTGGCCATGTGATTTGTTAATGGTCATAGAGAATGCTAAATGGGTCGGAAATTGAAGTCTTTTAAACGCAAACGGAATTTTGGGTTCATCGGGATCCTCGGAATGAGAACCTTCGAATTTTCCTTTGAGTATCGTCACATAAATCACATTGTTCATCAATTACTTACCACCAAACGCATAGCATGATTACTACGAAGCCAACATGTAGGCGTAAATTGTGCCGTGGTAAGTCAGGATTCAATTGGATAGTTGGTGGCTTTATCTTCATTTGTTACACAGACAATAGATTTGTATAAAGGCATTGTTCCAATGATCTCATTCTGAATTATGTAGTTTAGGTCATCTACATCTTTATTCTTATCCGCTAGAATTGCTGGCTCACTCAACCATTCATTATTTTTGTAATTAGCAATGATGTTTGGGAATACTTTGTTGATAAAATCGTCTTTCGATAATACAAAGTTAGAGAAATTCTGAAGAAATAAAATCAATCCGTTCGATTCGACAACAGGTACTCGACCATTGCCGATAGTCCGCAATTGCTCAGAGAAATCTTCAGCAGATGTATCATTAAGCAATGCAACTCTGATGCTGATGTTTCTTCACATAGTGCCATAGATTTGATGATTTGAGGCAAGCGTTTATTTCGTCGGCAGCCGTTGGTCTTGGAATTACTGGCAGTGTTTGGCGGAGATCGCCAGACAGTAAAATCATTGCTCCAAAAGATGTCGAATCATTGCGTAGACCTTTGAATGTTCGGTTAAGTGCTTCTAACGCACGTTTATGCGCCATTGTGCATTCGTTCCAGATGATGATTTTCGATGCTGATAAATAGACATCGGATTCTTATGCAAGTGCATATTTTTGTTTAACATCACATGAAGTTCGCACCTAGGTAGAAACTCATACAAATTATAAAAATTGAATTAATAGGATCCTATTATGTTTTGCATATTTCCATAATTTTGCATATTTCCTCTTTTGCATATATTTTGCATATTCAATTTGCATAAAAATCCGATCTCTACTGATAAAACTTTGGCCGTTGCAAAGTTTTTTGCAATAGTACATGTTGGTTCTTTCAAGATTTAGCGGAAATTTTAATGCTGAAGGAGCCGTACGACATCCTTTTAACAATAAAACTGCTATTCCAGAAGAAGCAACTGCAACCGCAATGTTGGATCTCGCACGAACAGTTCCTAAACCTACTGTCATGAGGAATGTCTTTCTAGTTCCACTAGGGGCACCCAGGAAATATTAACCACCATTTTCATCACCAATTGCCTTCATTAATGTATCATAAATTTTCTTTCGTTGGAGATTCAACAAAGGTACATTCGTTTGAACTACTAAATCTAATTTCTGGTGATCATATTCACGTTCTCGTTTCGATTCTCGATTAAATGCGTCATTCATTCCACGATTAGGCGCTGGCATTCCTAACCTGACTAATAAACTACCGGGCAGGACGTAGCACATGTCTTGGATCAAGACATCATGCATCTGAAGATCGGGATTTCTTGAACTGATACGAATTTGTACCATTAGCGGTCCGTAGTGACCCAAATGACTTTAGCCCACGCACATTTACCAGCAATAACCGCAAATAGAAGCATTTATCATTCTTTGGATGAAATGTATACATATGACCAAGAGCATCAGTAGAACGCACATCCCTATAACCGGAACCGCATCGCATTGCTTCCGTTGTTGAAAATTGATCGTCGAAGCAATCCAAGTGTAATAACGTGGCATCTCCGAGTTAAGCAAAGTTTATGCAAGCGGATCGTTTTGGCAGATCGCAAAGAAACTGGTCAATGTTTTCGCTGGAGGTGTTTCAGCACGTTGAACAACATTCGAGGCCGTGAAATATATTTATAATTATCAAATTTTCAACCATACTCAACCATAGAGAAAATTACGTTTAGCTGTAATTTGCGTTTTGTTATGCCATGTTTTATAATTGTCAAATTTTCAACCATATTTAACCTTAGACAAAATTACGTTTAGCTGTCATTTGTGTTTTATTATTCCATATCATGTGCGCATTTGTTATACCACGTTTTATAGTGACTTGCCATGTCACACGGGAACAGGGTCGAATGGGATAAAAATTTACCCTATGTCCGTCTCCTGGTTCTAAGCTACCTTCCCATTAACTTTCAGCCAAATAGGTCCAGCTGTTCTTGAGTTATAAATAGTGTGACTCACACGTGATTTTCTTTTATTTATATAGATATACAAGTGT
This sequence comes from Anastrepha obliqua, assembly GCF_027943255.1. Classification (NCBI taxonomy): domain Eukaryota; kingdom Metazoa; phylum Arthropoda; class Insecta; order Diptera; family Tephritidae; genus Anastrepha; species Anastrepha obliqua. The sequence goes on along the minus strand of NW_026562179.1, from coordinate 5,379,431 downwards.
AATAAGTGAAATAGTAGAATTCTTAGAATAAGTATTAGAAAATATTGATGGAAATTGCGTAAGTAGTAGCTGTTAAGAAAAAAAATAGAAAATGTATTGATAATGGTATCTTCTCTTCTACCACCGTAGCTGGTACCGTATAAAATACTTGCTGAACCGAATAATTTGTTTTCATTCGGACGACAAGACCCAGCCAACGTAACCACTGGATATTTATGCGCTGCGCTATGTCTATGTCTCATCGTCTGCGATATCCGCCGACACACGACAGAGAGTCATCCTGTCTGAAACTTCGTTTGGCATCAAACGGTTCGGAGAGGTCCTTCCAAATTCTGACGGCGCTGCTGGTATTGAGCAACCATTTTGCATAGCCGTGTTAGTTTAAATCGACAAAAACGAGGTGTGTCGATTCTTTTTTCATGGATATTTTCCAAGTCTTGGCGTATTGTGAATATCTGGTCGATGGTGGATTTTCCAGATGTAAAGCCACACTGAAGAGGTCCAATAAGTGGGTTAATGGTGGGCTTCAGCCTTTCTCATAATGCGCTCGCTAGAACCTTATAGGCGATATTTAGAAGACTAATCCCGCGATAATTGGCATCGATTGCAGTATCACTCTTCTTATGGATGGGGCAGAGCACACTTAAATTCCATACGGCAAGCATGCTTTCATCCGACCATATTTGGCTAGAAGCTGATGCATGCACCTTACCAGCTTCTCGCCGCCATGATTGAATAGCTCAGCTGACAGTCCGTCGGCTCCCGCGGCTTTGATTTTTTTTTAGCCGCGCTATTACTATTCTCACCCGCTCAGGGTCGGATAACGGAACGAAATTTCCGTCGTTAACGATTGGGGTATCGGGATCTTCACATTCTCTGTGACATTCACAATTGTTATTTTTTAAAAGGTTCGAGAAGTGTGTAATATATACCAAAACACTGTTTTTATCGTGTATTGGAAGCTCAGTCTCAAGTTCACACATCTCTTCACTTAAAGTTGCTCAAATTCGCTCTCAACCTTCATGAACCATATCGCAAAATCGATCACATTCTGCATAAAGTTAAACTGTTCAGCTGTCATCTCGCTTATTCTACTTAGCACCTTTTTTTTCAGATGCCTTTAGTCCTGCAGTTATCGCCTCCATTTCGTTCTCAATTTTTGTTTCTAGCTGTGTGGTCCATTCATACACGGTGAGCCTCAATAGCCCCGTAGACTAAATACATACAAATTTATTTAAGTCTCGTTCAACGGCTGAGCATAAGTTGCCTGGCAAATACTCTGTGAATTCATCTACCATAAGCCCTCGTTGATCAACGCCGAACGAGAATGGGTTAGGAGTGTCTTAATGTTGTTAATGGCTTATGATACTTCTAACAGTTTTTACACCAGCCGGCATGGTGTATTGGCTCCGTAATTTTCCCAAGCATGGCTTGAGAGTCCTATTTACTCGCTCACATAAGCAGAAGCAACAGCCACCTTCGGCTGAGCGATATTCCGGGCCAAAATAGTACATATGAAGCGTGTGGAATGGCAGCGAAGGCTTGGGTATTACATTATTTCCTTTCTCCATTCGTGGAGGAGTGACGTAGATTAAACACTTCAGACAGTTTTTTATATATATTTCTCTTTCTTTTGATCCCATATTATGGAACCAGTAGTACATGGACAATTTTTTTTGAGTTTATCAACTGGCTGATGACATATTTTCTCATTTATTAGTCGTATTATATTGTACTCCGACTATTTTGACACATATGGAACATTTTTACCATCCAACTTCAGCAAGCTCATTGCTAATTCTCGTGCAATCTGTATTTGAAACTCTTCATCGTCCATATTTATGATCAGTGATACTTGTCTTCTCCTAAGAGAGTCCCCAAGGCCCATTGGACAATACGCCTATGCTATATTTTATAATTATAGTTTTCCGACTCGTGCGTCCATATGGATATTCCCTCGTTTAGTTGCTTTCTCTGAAGGGTTAACATCAATGATAGGTCCTGAATCATTTCAGCGCATATATTATAGATAGAATTTTTAGTCCAAAACTCTGGAGTCTCGATTCGACAATTGTTGCCGTTTTGAAAATACGAAATAGGATGGAACTTATTGTCACCTTGCCGCTACACTAGTTTTCGTCCTGGGTTATATATATATATAATTGGAGCGTACACCCTTTTTGGGTCTTGATGTTGTTCCACAAATGGAGGGACCTACAGTTTCAAGCCGACTCCGAACGGCAGATATATTTATGAGGAGCTTTTTCATGGCAGAAATGCACTCGGAGGTTTGCCATTGCCTGCCGAGGGCTATATATTGCCTGGGTTATATATTGCTAATACTGGGCTTTTTACTCATTTAGACTGTGATTCATTAAAAGAATCTAAACATATTTCACGGCAGCAGGCTAATTGATGTGTGCCAAACGTTTCAGCTTGTCATTGGCGGCTCAATCTTCCCCACAAAGAAATTCATAAATACACCTGGACTTCACCCAGTGGGACGGCTCAGAACCAAATATACCGTACAATACACAGTGTTGATATCAACGATTCAACGTACTGCTACGCTATCCTGCGACCAGAAAAGAAATGGCAAGCACCTTTCGCGAGAACTGGTCACTAATCAGAACTCGAAAGGCAACTCATCACCGATGGCTCCCTTCAGTCAGCCTACAGAGAGGCGGCGAAGCAAATAACAAATTGGTCAGAAACGATAAGAGAAAGGTCATTCGGTGCTAGCGATGCCAAAGCGGTAGCAGGAGCAAACAATATGAGACAGCTGTACCACATAGTTGGCTGCCTAACCAGCCAGCAGAGTAGTAGTAACCAACTAATCAGAGATCTGAATAGTGTTTCACAGACCTCCAATGATGACTAGATCCGTATATGGAAATAACACTTTGAAACAACTAGCACCATCGCTATTAGCAGCGAATCTAGCTTCGAACTACCAGCAGTAAAATACCAATACCCTCCCCTAGTCAAGCGGAGATCAAGGATGCAACCAAGAAGCTGAAGCTCAACAAAGCCGTGGGCGAAGATGGTATATAGCCAGAACTACTGATCGCCGACCCGCAAATTTCAGCGAAAATTCTGCATCCCCACATCACCGCCATCTGGGGCATTGAAAAGCTGCCTGCATCCTGGACAACGCGCATCATCCTGAAACTGCCCAATAAAGGTGATTTGCGTGACTGCGATAACGGGGAGGAATAACCCTGCTCAACTCCACCTACAAAATCCTAGCCACGATCACACAAGGCAGACTTCAATTCAACGAACGCCCCTTAAGGGACGAACATGCTGTATTTCGCCCTCACCGAGTCTGTGTTGACCAAGCCAACGCTCTTCGCATCATAGTAGAACAATAAGTTGAGTGTATACTCAATACGGCTGGCGTTGAGTAGAAAGGGAGTTCCTGCTAAGATAATCCGCGTCATCAGAGCCCTTTACGACAACTCCGATCTGGCAGTGCTCCACAACGACAACAAGGCAAGGTTTTCCCCTGTCACCCCTTCTCTTCACCATGGTCCTAGACGACGTTATGAGCTAATTGACCCTGCACAAAAGAGGCATCGTATAGAGTTTCAGCAGACATCTTGAGGACCTGGACTTCGCAGATGTCATCTGCCTGGTCTCTCACAAACTCACTGATATGCAAGCGAAGACGGACAGACTAGTCACGCTGGCACGCACTGTCGGACTGGAGGTCAACATCGCCAAGACCGAAGCTATGAGAGTCAACCACAATAAAGCAAGACCTATAATGGTTGACGGGTGTCCGGGGGAATTTGTCGAAAGCTTCTGCTACCTCGACTGTACTATCATGACCGACGGCGGATCAGATGAAGATGTCAACTGCAGGCTAAACAAAGCAAAGACGAATGCATACAGTATGGGCGAGCTCGCAAATCTCCAGGCGCACTAAACTGTGAATGATTAGCTCATGTTTGAAGTCTGTGTTGTTGTACAAAAGTGAGACATGGTTGGTCGCACAGAGGCTACAATCTTTCGTCAAGAAATGCCTCCGCATCATCTGTAGAATAATCTGACCGAACACCATCTGCAAAGACGCGGTGTGGAGAGTAACGAAGAAGGGGCCCATCCTATGGCAAAGATAATGTCAAGAGAATGGCACTGTACTGGAACCCGCAAGGGAGCAGATTTCCCGGTCGGCCAAATATCACTTGGAGAAGATTGACGTTGCGCGAACTAGCAGATGCCGACATCACATGGGACGGCGCAAAAATAACAGTCTGAACCGTTTACAATGGAAGATTCTTGAAGTTCTATGGTCCCGAGCGGAGTGAACAAGGATATAAATATTTCACAAAAATCTAACGGCATTTTTTTTTTTGTCGGGACAACTAGCAAGTGCAGCTCTCAGACATTAATTAAGTCCATTGTACTGCACTAGGATTCCCTTTTTCTTCTTCTTAATTAGCGCGATAACCGCTTACGCGATTTTGGCCGAGTTTAACAAAGCGCGCCAGTCGTTTCTTTCTCGTGCTAACCGGCGCCAATTGGACACACCAAGTGAAGCCAAGTCCTTCTCCACCTGATCTTTCCAACGCAGAGGAGGCCTTCCTCTTCCTCTACTACCACCAGCTGGTACCGCATCGAATACTTTCAAAGCCGGAGCGTTTGTATCCCTTCGGACGACATGACTCAGCCAACGTAGACGCTGGATCTTTATTCGCTGCGCTATGTCTATGTCGTCGTAAAGCTCATACAGCTCATCGTTCCATCGTCTGCGATATTCGCCGTTGCCAACGTGCAAAGGTCCAAAAATCTTCCGCAGAATCTTTCTCTCGAACACTCCAAGCGTCGCTTCATCGGATGTTGTCATCGTCCACGCTTCTGCGCCATACGTTAGGACGGGCATGATGAGAGTCTTGTAGAGTGTTAGTTTTGTTCGTCGAGAGAAAACTTTACTACTCAATTGCCTACTTAGTCCAAAGTAGCACTTGTTGGCAAGAGAGATACTACGTTGGATTTCAAGGCTGACATTGTTATCGGTGTTAATGCTGGATCCTAAATACACGAAGTCTTTTACAACCTCAAAATTATATAATAACTGTCAACACTGACGTGGGTGCCGATACGCGAGTGCGCCGACTGTTTGTTTGATGACAGGAGGTACTTCGTTTTGTCCTCGTTCACCACCAGACCCATTCGCTTTGCCTCTTTATCCAGCTTGGAGAAGGCAGAACTAACAGCGCGGTTGTTAAGGCCGACAACAATTGTACGCTCTTATAAAATATTGTGCTTGAGCGATTAAGTTCTGCGGCTCGTACGATGCTCTCCAACATCAGTTTAAAGAAGTCACACGACAGCGAGTCACCCTGTCTGAAACCTCGTTTGGTATCAAACGGCTCGGAGAGGTCCTTTCCAATTCTGACGGCGCTGCTGGTGTTGAGCAACGTCATCTTGCATAGCCGTATTAGTTTTGTGGGGATACCAAATTCAGACATCGCGGCATACAAGTAACTCCTTTCCGTACTGTCGAATGCAGCTTTGAAATCGACGAAAAGATGGTGTGTGTCGATTCTCCTTTCATGGGTCTTTTCCAAGATTTGGCGTATCGTGAATATTTGGTCGATGGTAGACTTTCCAGGTCTGAAGCCACACTGATAAGGTCCAATCAGTTGGTTGACGGTGGGCTTCAGCCTTTCACACAATACGCTTGCTAGAACCTTATAGGCGATATTTAGTAGACTAATCCCGCGGTAATTGGCACAAATTGCAGGATCGCCCTTCTTATGGATTGGGCAGAGTACACTTAAATTCCAATCGGCAGGCATGCTTTCATCCGACCATATTTTGCATAGGAGCTGATGCATGCATCTTACCAGCTCCTCGCCACCATGTTTGAATAGCTCAGCCGGCAGTCCGTCGGCGCCCGAGGCTTTGTTGTTCTTTAGCCGCGTTATCGCTATTCTCACCTCGTCATGGTCGGGTAGCGGAACGTCAATTTCGTCGTCAACGATTGGGGTATCGGGATCATCACATTCTCTTTGACATGCGCAGATATCACTATTAAGTAGGTTCGAGAAGTGTTCCCTCGATAATTTAATAATGCTCTGGATGTCGGTCACCAGATCGCCGTCTTTGTTCTTACAGGAAAACGCCCCGGTCTTGAAACTTTCTGTAAGCCGCCGAACTTTCTGGTAGAATTTTCGGGCGTTGTTCCTATTGGCCAGCATCTCAAGCTCCTCGCACTCACGTATTTCGGCCTCTCGTTTCTTCTGTCGAATAATACGTCTGCCTTCTTTTCTTAGCTCTCTGTAGCGATCCCACATGGCTCGCGTTGCGCCCGATCGCAGCGTGGCTCTATAGGCAGCATCTTTTCTTTCGGCGGCAGCATGACATTCCTCGTCGTACCAATTGTTTTTTCGGGCTCGCCGGAATCCGATTTCTTCTTCGGCGGCGGTACGTAGAGAACGAGAAATGTTGCTTCATTGGTCGTGCATGCCGGTGTGTTGGGCAGTACTCTCTGAGAGCAGGAGTGAGAGTCGAGTGGCGAATCTTCTGGCTGTCTGTTGTGATTGCAGCTTTTCGATGTCGAACATTCTTTGCGTAGTTATAGGGACGCTTTTCGCTGCACAGAGGCGTGTGCGCAGTTTGGCTGCAACAAGGTAATGATCCGAGTCGATGTTGGGTCCTCGGATCGTACGTACATCTAATACACTAGAAGCGTGTCTTCCATCTATCACAACATGATCGATCTGGTTTCGCGTTTTTCGATCAGGAGACAGCCAGGTAGCTTGGTGTATCTTTTTATGCTGGAATCTGGTGCTGCAGACTACCATGTTTCGGGCCCCGGCGAAGTCGATCAGCCTCTGTCCGTTACCGGATGTTTCGTTGTGCAGGCTGAATTTTCCGACTGTGGGACCAAAAATTCCCTCCTTGCCCACCCTGGCGTTGAAGTCGCCAAGCACGATTTTTATGTCGTGGCGGGGGCAGCGCTCATAGGAACGTTCCAGGCGCTCCTAGAAGGAATCTTTGGTCGCATCGTCCTTCTCTTCCGTCGGGGCGTGGGCGCAAATTAGCCATATGTTGAAAAATCGGGCTTTGATGCGGATTGTGGCGAGACGCTCGTCCACCGGAGTGAACGACAGTACTTGGCGACGAAGTCTCTCTCTCACAACAAATCCGACACCGAATTTGCGCTCCTTTACATGGCAGCTGTAGTAGACGTCGCAAGGTCCTATGGTTTTCTTTCCTTGCCCCGTCCATCGCATCTCTTGGATGGCAGTGATGTCAGCCTTTAGTCTCACGAGGACATCAACCAGCCGGGCAGAGGCACCTTCCCCATTAAGGGACCGGACATTCCAGGTGCATACCCTCAAATCATAGTCCTTAGTTCGTTTGCAGGGGTCGTCATCAGTGTTGGAAGTTCTCATCCGAGGCTTTGTATATGCTTTCATTGGGGGAAGGTTTTTAAGTGGCGGGTCCCAAACCCAGTGCACAACCAGCTATCCTGGAATGTTTCGTCTTCTCACGTTAGCTCACTCCCGAACGGGTGTTCGGAAGCTACCCAGAGGATACTTGGGCTAATCCCGGGAGTTGTGAGCTGCTTAAACCATATGCAGAAGAATCGTCCTGGCCACTCCCAAGTGAATGGCGATCAGTAACTTTCCCCACTTGCGTGGACTTCTACATATGGAACCATCCTCCAGGATTCCCTTTTAATTTTCTTTAAATCTACCCGATCTCCAAAGAAATCTGAGTAGATCTTGTGGTGCGAAGGAGCCAAGATGGTCGCTTCTTAACACATCAGTGTCAAAGACCTCAAACCTGATTCGAACGAAGTCGGGGCAGACACACAGGAAGTGGTCCGCCGTCTCATCCTCCTCTTCACAAGCAGAGTACACTGTCTGATATGCCCAATCCTTCCATGTGCTTTGCCCACAGAAAGTGGCCCGTCATCCGTCCAACCAGCCGTCTGCACTTCCCTCTGCTTAATGACAGAAGGGTTTGCGACAGTCGATCGGACATGACAGGTATCATCAGTTTAGTCCATCTGCAGCCTCTCTCAGCCAGCCGAGCTCGCGTGAGGGTGATAGTTACCCATCTGCTAACCGTGGGGCAAAACGGGCTCCGGGCCAAAGAAGTTGGCCTCAGAGCCCATCTTAGCTAAGGAGTCAGAGGTCTCGTTACCCGCGATACCTACGAGTCCCGGGACCCATGTTAGCATCAGGCTATTATGCCTACCGACATAGTTCAGCTTGGATTTACAGGACTTTACTACCCCTGATGTAGTTGGAGGGCTGTCTAAAGCCATAGCGCAGCTTAGCTGTCGCTGCAGACACATATAGATCTGCCTCTCCAATGTTTTTCCGCAACAAAATTCATCGCTTCTTGAATTGCATACACCTCCGCTTGAAACACAGATGCATGCATTCCAAGAGCAAGGTGCAGTTTTGTCCCGCTGGATTCCACGTAGACCCCAGAGCCGGAGCCATGCTCGGTGCTGGAGCCATCCGTAAAAATGCGAAAACAGTGTTTGCCGGGCTCATTTTCTGAGTCTTCCCACAACTGAGCCTCTGGTAGCACTACACTGTATCTCTTCTCAAGTACGACTCTTGATGGCATGTAGTCAAGGGGCATGGAGAGAATCGTTGGATCGAAGTCCATGCCTTCTCTGTGTTTCAATGCTGGACAGGGGCCGTACCAGTTCCCATTGTGTTTTAGCCTGCAGATGGCATTCAAGGCCTCTCCTTGGATGAAAGTATCAATTGGTGGTAAACCAATCAGAGCATTTAATGCCGGGCATGAAGTAGTCGGAAAAGCTCTGGCGCAACTGATGGCCACTGTGCGTTGTAGTCTCGATAAGGTCCTCCTGACTCCCACTAGAGAGAGTCTACTCATCCAGACCACTGATGCATAGGTGATAATGGGTCTTATCATAGCCGTGTAGATCCATAGGACCTTGCTGGGATAGAGACCCCACGTTTTCCCAAATACACCTTTGCACTGCCAGAAAGCTGTCAGTGCTTTGGATGCCTTTGTTTCAACGCATGATTTCCATAGGACCTTACTATCGAGGATTACTCCCAGATATTTAATTTCCTTGGACTGGATTGTGACTCCTTTTAGCTTTGGCAGAACGAATCCATCAAGCTTCCTCCTTCTGGTAAAGAGGACAATACCAGTCTTGGCGGGATTTGCCGATAGCCCATTCACACAGCACCAAGTGTTAATCCGATCCAGAGTTTTCTGCACTTTCCTGCAGATGTTCATAAGCGAAGAGCCTGTTACCAAACAAGCAACATCGTCCGCTTATGCTTGTGCGTAGACTCCCGAATCGTTTAAGGTGGTGAGTAGAGGATCGATTACCATGCACCAGAGTAATGGAGACAGCACACCGCCTTGGGAGCAGCCTATGTTAACCCCAGATGACACCAGCAGATCTTCCTCTGCTCGCACCGAAACGATTCTTTGGGCCAGCATCGAACGAATCCAATTTACTAGCACCCTACTAGTAGAGTTACACATACTGTCAAAAGTGGCATTATCAAACGCTCCCTCTATGCAACAAGGTTTTGCAGTGCCGACTCGCAGGATTTTCCACTCTGATAGCCATGCTGAAATAGAGACAGAGGGTGAGCCTTCAGCGACTTTTGACGTATGCGCAATTCCACCACTCGTTCGAGACTTTTCAGCATGAAAGAGGTCATGCTGATGGGTCTAAAGCTTTTGGGGCTGGTGTAGTCGTCTTTTCCAACCTTTGGAATGAAAGCCACCCTCACCATCCTCCAAGAGCGTGGTATGTAAGCCAGTGCCAGGCATGCCGAGAAGATTTTCTTCAGGGCTGCTGTCACGGACTCTGCACCTTCCTTCAGCATGGTAGGATATATGCCATCTGGTCCGGGCGACTTGTAGCCGCCAAAAGATTTCATGGCAAATCGAATGGCGGCCTCATTCACCACAGCTCTGGCAACGAACCAGTCATGCCGAGAAGGTGTAGCAGCTCTGACAACTGCCTCTATCAATAAGGGCTGTAGCCGGCTGACGCTTATCTGATTACCAGGAAAGTGAGATTCCATCAGCAAGCTGAGTGTCTCACTTTGCTGCTCCGTGAAGGAGCCATCAGATTTCCTAAGTGACCCCAGCTTTGCAGTTGGGTCCCTTTTCAGGATCTTAACCAATTTCGCCGTGTCACTCAGAGATTCAATACCGCTGCAGAATTCCCTAAATGAGGCTCTTTTCGATTCCCGAATAAGCCTCTTGTAGTTCTTCTGAACATCACGGTATCGCTCCCAGTCATCTGCAAGGTTAGTCTTGAGGGCCCGGTTTAGAAGTTTTCTCGACTAACGCCTCAACATCTGGAGCTTTCGATTCCACCAAGGAACGGGAGTCCGGTTAGGGAGAGGTCGAATTGGGCAGGCTGACTCAAAACATTCGGTAAAGGCAGCGTGAGTATCTCAACAGCCGCGTCAATGGCCTGTTCTTTTCGAAGTCTTGGTGGCGCAACGTCAAGGTCCCGCAACGCCTCCTTAAACTTCTGCCAGTCTGTTTTTCTGGGGTTTCTAGGGGGTAATGGCATTTGTGCCTCCTCGCCACGCTGAAGCTCAATGTACCTGTGGTCCGAGCACGAATCTTCGGCATGGACTCCGAGTTCTTGATTGACCACCCAAGTTTTGAGTTTGATAGGGTTAGATCAATCCCTCCTGCCTTCTAGCTGTTACAAACGTTGGCTGTGAGCCCTTGTTTGTATGTCTATGCAAGAGAACCTAATAAATTCGAATAGTCGAGAGCCTCGTCCATTGCACTTGCTGCTGCCCCAGATTGTATGCTGGGCATTAGCATCGCAACATAGGATGAGGCCCAGATTGCGCCGTTCACAGAACCTCACAAGACTAGTGGCCTTCCCGGGTGGTGGCCCTTCCAGAGCATCGTAAGGAAAATAAGCAGATGCAATCACAAACTTCGACCATCCGCGTTTACCTCTATAACACACCTCAGCCGCTACCAGGTCTTGGCAACAGAATTGTTCAAGACCCGTCACAGTGAGATGGGATGATACTATAAGACCGGTCCTAGGTCTACTCGAACTACTGTCATATAATAACGTGGCCCCTTTCAACGCACTTAAGCCACAGAGACGGCCCCTAAAGTCCCAGGGCTCTTGCACTGCTGTTATGTGGGGTAATGTGTGCAGCTGGGAAAGCCTTCTACTTAGTAGTGCAGTAGCGGCTTTGAAATGCTGCAAGTTAATCTGCGTCACCGTCAAGGGACGGTAGCTACAGGAACCGTCCGAGCCAATCATTTGGGAAAGACATGGAAGCTGACCGTCCCAAAGAAGAGACTCAAACGGTTCCCGTACCGTGAGCCTTGACATCAGCACGGTCCTCATCCATTCGCACCATAAGAGCAGCCCCTTCCTTTTCTTCCCGGGTTTTGCTCTTGGTGTACGAGAGGACTCGCCAAAGCCTCGTGTTGATGCCCGGATTCTGACCACGTAGACAGGATAGGACGTCCGCCGTAGACAGATCTGGATCCGGAATCCAGGAGATGGCCTTCCTGAGGGGTACACTCTCCTCGCTGTAGACTGCGAAGCGAGTGGTATCCATGGGGGGCACGTTATTGACCACGGTCCTGATCCACTCGAAGTTTGCCAGAGACGCGCACATCACCTTTATGGTGCCGTCCTTTATCTCATAGCCCTTCGCATTGACTTCAGGACTGGAGGCAATAACGTTACGCATCAGTTGACTTTTGCAGTATTTGATTTCTGCATCCGTCAGCTGATGGTCAGGCCCCAGTTTTCCAATCAAAGCCACAGGTCGGGGGCCAGGAGCCTTCTCGCTATAGGATGGCTTGGCCGCACCCTTGGATGTGCTTGGGCGAAGGTCCAGCTCCCGGTCTTCCACTGACGAAGATTTCGCTTGGCAGACAGCTGTGCTGGACATTTTGTCGAGGCGACGATAGGGACGTGGCTCAGCAGAACCTTTTCCCGCCACATTGACTGGCGCCAAGACCGCGCTCGTACCTTGGGGGGTCGTGGCTCGGCCTTTCCCACCGCTTTCTTCTCTCCCTCCTTGCCACGTTCTTCGCTTTCCCGGCTACTTTGGGAGGTGTTGCAGCCGCCGAGGAAACCTCACAACTCAGGCCCTCCGAAACAGGGAAACGTTTCTCAGACTCTGAAGGAGAGGAGATTGCGATAGCAACCCCCGTCTCCTCCAGGATGCGCTCTCGCTCGTAGAGCTGAGAGACTTGGGTAATGGTTGGGGCCTCCAGAATCCATGCCCCTGCCGCCGAAGCGGGTGGATTCCACCTGGAGTAATATCCTCTGTATTTTCCATTACCAAGGATGGTGTTTTTTCGGGACTCCTCCCTAACCAGTTTGGTTCGCGGATGGCACCCTGATTCTATGCCAACTTTGAGTCATCACACGAGTGTTGAACCCACCCCATAAGGGAAGGCCACTCGTGTGATGCCAGGGCTTCCCTGTCCACCACCTGGGACGCTCCCGATGGGAGATCAGGCAACTCCACACGGGAATTTAATATCTTAAGTAAATTTTGCAACGGTTTAGCAACCTGTGAGAACGATAGTTAAGACTGGTGGAACTATGAGAATAAACTACTGTTTTGTGATTTGGGGTGTCGGGAAGTTCTGTATAGAATCGTATTATTTGTTGTTTAAACTTTTCAGTTGCGATAATATTATCATGGTATGGTATATGGTAAATACCTATTCATCTACTACCAATCAGATCTCGTAAAAACCATATATAAATCGTTGGAATACGGCAAGCTTTAAGTACTCCTGTTGGCCATTGGGAATAACGAAAGCAGTGAAAAGAATATTTACCCGCACCTAATAGAATCTAGAATCTCCAATCTTCCAATCTAAAGGATTCTCCTATAAGAGGTGTTATTCAATTAAAAGATCAATGGTTTCGTTGCTTGTGTGGCACGTAGCGCCTTCTTGTTGAAAATAAACATTGTCCAGGTCAATATCATCCGTTTCCGGCCTTAAAAAATCGTTAATCATCTCTCGATAGCGCAATCCATTTACCGTAACTATTGCTCCAGCTTCATTTTCGAAAAAATAAGGTCCAATGACTCCGCCGAACCATAAGCCGCACCAAACAGTCACACGTTGATGATAGAGAGGCTTTTCAATAATAACTCTTGGATTTTCTGAGTCCCAGATCCCACAATTTTGCTTGTTGATGAAGCCACCGAGGTGGAAATGGGCCTCATCACTCAATATGAGTTTTTGATGGAATTCCGGTTCATTTTCAGCGACCAAATTCGCAAAGACACGACGTGGTTGATGATCGGCTGGCTTGAGTTCTTGTGTTAACTGGACTTTATGAGCCTTACGAGGAATGGACAAACCTGGGTTTTCTTCAACACTTTCGGCTACAACAGCAATATTTTAGGCTATTCTTGAGCGACGTGCACGGGTTTTATTCTTCACATCACTAACTTGTCCCAACAGCTCGAATTTTTTCACCAATTTCTGTATTGCAGTTCGACAAGGTGCTTCATGGTGCCCTAAAAATGTGCGAGTTTTACGAACCGTCTCTGCCAATTTTTCACCATTTTCATAGTGAATTTTAATAATTTCATTCAGTTGTTTAAGCGTGTATCGTTCCATTTTTATTAATGGCGTAGTTTCTACTTGTCAAATATCAAAAAATGACAGCTTCAAAAGTAACATCTACCGAAAAAGCGGGCTATTCAAAATAACACCTGTTATTGGAAAATCCTTCATTACCGAGAAAAACTTTAACTTTGCAAATATTCAACACTATCATCAATTAATGATGACGGATATTAATCCTTAATAGTTTGTTTATTCAGAGCTCTGTAATTTACGCATATGTGATTTTTCCAGTTCTTTTTCTTCACTCTTATTCTTATTCCGTCCTAACAAAGCTTATCTACAAAAGATTGTACCTGTCTCCGCTTTTAATAGGATAATCATCGCGGAGAATAATGAAATGAAAGGTCAGTTGTCTGGTGTATTTTCATTTCGTACTTTTATGGCTCAGCTTCTACGTTGGAGTTCTAATATGTGAAAATTATTATTTATTTATTTATATTCAAGTCTATGCATTTGAATCCTTACAGACTATGAAAGGTAAGTTAATTAGATTAAATTATTGATATATTACATATATTTAAAAACATCTATAATATGGAATTCAAGAGATTTAAAAAAAACCAGCCGCACTATGTGCGCATATTTGAGGTGAAACTTCTAATCACTCAAATTCGAAGACACATTCACAATAACTGGAGAAACAACTTGTCTTTGGACGACAATAGTATTTGCATCTCCCAGCATCTTTTTTCGCTGTCTATATTCACGACACCCCTGAGCGACTGATTTCCTCGTCTTTGTGGATGTAGTCTAGGACGGATTCATTGGACTTTGCAATGAATTGGCCTGATGCACGTCGGCTTGAACGACAATAATCTTCCCTCAGTATTTTCAACAGGAACTTGAGCCTGCTCAGCTTGGCCACTCGTTTGTGATAAATATTTATGCAATATGTTACCTTCGTCTCTGCTGGTACTGGGCTGTGGATTGTTTGGGTGATTCACTTGGCCCAAACAAATTCGTCGATGGGGATTCGTCTCCGATAGTGGCGACTGCATTTCTCAAAACCTTCTGTCGAGCCCTACATTTTCGATTGCGTTGTGCTGCTCTTTGCGCTGGCGGTTTTTTTAGTTTCGACAATTTTTTCCGAGCTCTGTATTCTCGTGAACGTTCAGCAGGCGTCTTTGCATATTGAAGTCTATAACAAATAGAATTACCAAATTGGAAATCAAGAATATTTTTTATGGTCATCCAATACAATAATATAACTATTACAAAAATATACTTACAAATACTGAAATTAGTGATGTCAAATCGGGTTTAGTAAGGCACAGCAGTTTTTGCTTAACAGTACCTGTGAACTGTGTAAGATAGATCTATCATAATCACAATATATATATGTATATATTTACTTTCTCCGTATAGGTACTAAATTTGACATATAGTCCAGTCAAAAGAGGATTTAACTTCGTAATTTTAGGAGTATGCGAGTTTATGGTTTTATTATGTAAAGCCCATCACTGTGAACTTAAGTTTGAGTTTTCGGGGTCGGGGGTTGTGTCCCGCGGCCGCCATCTTGGAAATAAGGGTGCAACTGGTTTTTTGCGATTATCTCGTGAATTTCGAAAGTTACGAAAATTTTGTAAAATACTTTTTTGTAGATAATAATATTATCTACAACTTTCATTCAAAACGTTTTATTGTAAAATTAATAATAAAAAAGTTATAAACAAAATTACGCGAAAAATTAAGGGATGCATTGTTTTAAAGCGTAATAACTTTTTTTTTATTGATTTTATAGAAAATATACATCAGAGCTTTTTTATAGAGCATTCTTTTGTGAACATTTTTGTCTAAAAGTTTTTTCCGCTATCTTTATTTAGTCGTATGATTTTGAGCTGCTAAGCGGAGCAACCAATACATTAGCGAAGCGCGTACATGATTACACAGGCCGACAAAATTTAACCAACATTCAGACCCAGAAACCAGACTATATATTTCCAAAGGTTTATGATGCGCTAAATCCAAATCTGGCCTCAGAATTGCTCTATCAGCTCTGGTTTTCGAGATATCCTAACCTAAAAGTGCAAAAAACACCATTTTTGCCCATATTTGAGGTTATGTAGCCTTGCAGATGTTTTCTTTCACCAAAATTAAAATATGGCATCTTTAAACACAATCCTTATTTTTTCAAATGGCGTTTTGTTTGCTCAAATATCATTTTTTTTCGCAGAGATATCGCATTTTGAAATTTTCATGTTTCGAAATTTTCCTACACCTGAAAATCGATTAAGATAACATAGACATGATATATTCGATTACTAATTTTCTTGAATTGAGTCTTATTTTTCTTAAAATTTTGTCTCACACCATAAGTGTCCTGACTCACCACATCCCTACACTATCTAACCTTTGGGTACCGAGTCACACACAGCCCTAACCCCTGGAAACCACCCCTATCATACCGCGAGCAGGCTTTCCCACAAACTCCAAATTTACATACTATTAATCCATATATTTCAGGCCCTCAAACCCAAGAAAATTAGTAAGCGACTATATCATGTCTATGTTATCTTAATCGATTTTCAGGTGTAGGAAACATGAAAATTTCAAAATGCGATATCTCTGCGAAAAAAAATGATATTTGAGCAAACAAAACGCCATTTGAAAAAAGAAGGATTGTATTCAAAGATGTCATCCTTTAATTTTGGTGAAAGAAAACATCTGCAAGGCTACATAACCTCAAATATGGGCAAAAATGGTGTTTTTTGCACTTTTAGGTTAGGATTTCTCGAAAACCAGAGCTGATAGAGCAATTCTGAGGCCAGATTCGGATTTAGCGCATCATAAACCTTTGGAAATATATAGTCTGGTTTCTGGGTCTGAATGTTGGTTAAATTTTGTCGGCCTGTGTAATCATGTACGCGCTTCGCTAATGTATTGGTTGCTCCGCTTAGCAGCTCAAAATCATACGACTAAATAAAGATAGCGGAAAAAACTTTTAGACAAAAATGTTCACAAAAGAATGCTCTATAAAAAAGCTCTGATGTATATTTTCTATAAAATCAATAAAAAAAAGATATTACGCTTTAAAACAATGCATCCCTTAATTTTTCGCGTAATTTTGTTTATAACTTTTTTATTATTAATTTTACAATAAAACGTTTTGAATGAAAGTTGTAGATAATATTATTATCTACAAAAAAGTATTTTACAAAATTTTCGTAACTTTCGAAATTCACGAGATAATCGCAAAAAACCAGTTGCACCCTTATTTCCAAGATGGCGGCCGCGGGACACAACCCCCGACCCCGAAAACTCAAATTTAAGTTCACAGTGATGGGTTTTACATAATAAAAGCATAAACTCGCATACTCCTAAAATTACGAAGTTGGCTATTTTTTTCGTCTCTTTTGACTGGACTAATAGTATATTTATAAAAATTGATTAATACATACCTATTCTAACTGGAAATTAATTTTGAAATTTTAACTTCACTTTCACTGAATATATATATTTAAATATTATTTAATAATAATAATAATTTTGATGAACACGTGGACTACACAAATCCTCGTCGTTTTCTACGTGTCAAGGCATCTGCGTCTCCTCCTACGGATGTCACCATATGACATAGGCCGTATGTTGCAGTATATGGCATAGTATCATATTAGTGTATATTGTCTGTGTATACTCTGTAATACGTATCTACAGAGTGGGGAGACTACGAAGCACCGTACAAAGCGGAGAATATGTTTCCTTTGGCTCACAGTAAGAATGTTGCATTCCTAATGAATTGCCGCAAACAAAACTCCCGTTATTTCAACTCATACTGAAAAGTTCCAAGGAAAGCAGGCACATGTAGGAAAATGGTTTAAACCATTTATTCGTACACTCTCAGAAATATTCAAGAGTCTTTGGATTGAAGAGATTGGAGTTCGTCAAACGTTATATAAATGAGCCAGATTATTTTTAGTAAAAAGTCATATTTAGTGATGAGTCGAATATTATTGTTTTCGGATCAGATGGCCCTCCAAAAGTTTGGCGAAAAGATAGAAAATACAGAACTGAATGATAAAAAAATTTTGTTCCTACCGTTAAGCATGGAGGAGGAAATGCATTGGTTTGATGGTACATAGCTGCATCTGGAGTAGAAAAATGGTTTTTATTGATGATAACATGGACAAGTATTCCGAAGAATAATTTGCTGCATGATAGTCCATTAAACTTGGACTTGGAAAATGGTTCTTGTTTGAACAAAACAATGACTCAATAAAGCATGTCTGGGTGGGAGCTTTTACAAAGGAAAATCAGAAAGCACAAAATAACATCAAAGGCCTCATTAAATACAGCTTAAAGTGTTGAGTGCGATAAAATTGTAGCTAATGAAACCAAGGTATGGGTAAAAAGTATGCACCGACGTGTGGAAGCAGTTATGTATTTAAGCTGACGGCGGCCCAACAAAGTACTGAATACTCGTTTTTCTATTATTTTTTAATAAAATATTCTTTATATGGCTATGTACGAACAATATTTTTGCATGAAATTGTGCCTTATTTCGTTATTATCTTAAGTGTTCTAATTCCAGAAATGTATTAGGAAGTTTTTGTTCCTTAAATATTGAACAAACCTTATTTTTTACGAATATATTGTATTAAAATTTTGTTCTTTTGTATAAATCGTGTTCAATATCAGGTGTACCTGTTTATAAACTGTGAGTGTACGAATAAATTGTGTGACTACTGTACTAGTTTTAAATATTTCCTCATAAAAAGAGCTTCTTAAGAGGTCGCTGGGGACATTAAATGGGATCCTTTCCAACAAGTAGGGATAATCAATGACTCCAGTAAAAATATTATGATTAAAGGACTTGAGGCTTATAAGCATGAGACGTTGCAGAATATATTGGCATCAATAAAGTTAATTTTTTTTGCACACGTTCCGTTCTATTTAAAGCTTGCTGATTACGGTATCCAAGTTAAAAGAGCATATTCTAAAGGAGGCCTAATAAATGATATATAGAGTAACTTAATGGCGTAGGGATCAGAGAACTTAGTTGTCATCGAGAAAGATTTTGAAGCTATATAATTTATTTATTATTAAAAGAAAATTTGTTATCAAAGACAACGCCAAGGTCCTTAAAATCACTAATACACTGAAGACAACAAGTCGAGATACTGTACTTATTACACCCAATGTTTCATGTTTTCGAGCGAGACATTTGAAAACACTTGGACAAGTTCAGCGAAAGACGTGAATTCTGGCAACACAAGTAAAGCCTCTCAATATCGGCTTAAGAAAGATGCCATCCCTTGAGATTTGATCGCTGAGAAAATCTTAAGGTCATCAGCGTAAAGTAAAAATTTAGCAAAATTTGACATCATAGTTAAATAACACAAATAAAAGCGGTCCCAAAATATTATACTTCTTTTTTTTTGGGAGTAGATAAAATACCATCAACTGTTACAACACAAATAAGAGTTTATTAATTTCAGAAAAGCAGAATGAAATAATAAACAAGCTAATTTTTAATTAGAATTCTATGAGAAACTTTGCCGAAGGCTTTCGAAAGGTCAGTGTAAATACAGTCGACTTTTTAAACCAGCCGAGAAAGAATCAATGCAGTATTCACTAAAAAGAGCCAAATTTGATACTGTATGTTCGATCTTTTGGTAACAAACCCATGCTGATTTGGCAAATTAAAGATTTAACAGCAAAGCTCGATAGCTTTGAAATAGTCCTCTAATTTCTAACGGCTTAGAAAGGGTCGTAATGGAAGAGAGCTTTCAATGAAACTCCCCGACGATAAATATTTGTTGAATATCTATAACTTTCAGGGGAGAGACCAAGACCGGCCCATTTTTTATCTAAACTGCTGAAAGTCTATCAGCATCAGTTTGAGAGGAAGATTTCAGCTTAAGTAAAGCATTATTAATATTCTCAGCAGAAATGCTTAGAGCTCCAAGTTCAAGGCATAATCCATGTCAGAAGAAAAGCCGCACGACTTCATTTCAATCAATTTCTTCATCAACAAAATAAGATTTAAGAAATTCAGGAAATAAATTTGCGTTTCACTTGAGCTTCGCGCTTGACTATTATTTATTATTAAGCAGAGTTTAGACAAAATAGATTTAAAGGCAGAAAAACTGTTAGATGTGTCAAGTTCAGTAAATAAATTATCCCAATTAATATAAAAAAATAAGTCCGCCGTAGCCGAATTAGTTAGTTCGTGACTACCATTCGGGAGTGCGTAGGATCCAATCTTCGTACTTGAAACAGCAATAGAACACATTTTTCTAACAGCGGCCGCCCCTCGGCAGGCAATGACAAATCTCCGAGTGTTTTCTGTCATGAAAAAGCTTCTCACAAAAAAACTATAATTAAATGATAACTTCGCATCTGGAGGAACTGTGGCAAAATAATAGAAATCTAGTTTGACAACTAAAGGTAAATGATGCTTATCTGTTAATGGGATTAAAACATTCATTAGTTTTATGAGGTATAACCATCCACCAAACTGTGACCTTTTCTGGATACATTGGTAGCTCTTGCAATTTTTCTGGTTGATCTTCACTCCAAAATCGGCGATTCTGCTTATTTACGTACCCATTGATCCAAAAATGAGCTTCGACGCTGAACACAATTTTTCGATAAAAAAGTGGATCTTCGGCCAACTTTCCAAGAGCCCATTCACCAAAAATTCTGCGTTGCGGTAGGTCGTTCGGCTTCAATTCTTGCACCAGCTGTATTTAACACCTAAATCCTTTCGCAAAAATTTGCACGTTGAGTAACAGAGGCCCAATTGCTGCGAACGGCGACGAATCGTAATTGATGGTCATCATTAACACTGGCCAATACAGCTGCGATATTTTCTTTAGTTCGCACTCTACGTAAGTGTGTTGGTGGTTTTATGTCCAATAATGTAAATTTGGTTCTAAATTTAGTCACAATAGATTGAATAGCCGCTTCAGTGGGTCGATTAAACTGACCATAAAATGGAAGAAACGCGCGATAAACTTTCATAACAGAACACGTATTTTTATAATAAAATTCAATGATTTGCAAGCGTTGTTCGTTTGTAAGACGATTCATGGTTAAACTGAAGATGTTTGACAGTGAAACAAAACATGAAACGTGCGTCAGCTGTTTAAACCAACTGTTTAAAAAGATAATAGCTAAAAAATCACCCGTTATGTATAGTTGTTCTCCAATAGGTAGATTCATTGTGCTGCATTGGTACTGACCATATTCTCTTCCAGTAGTTAGTAATTCCTTCTTTAGTTGGTGTTTCAATATCTGCTTTTTCCTTGCACGTCGGTATCCGGTCATTTTCCCGAATCGAATTTCCCGAATGCCGCTGGCCCGAATGTCTAAAATTCCGAATAACCAAAATCCCGAATGCCATTTTCCCGAATGCCAGTTTCACGAATGGCTATGTCCCCGAAAAATAAAATTTTTTTTTTATTAGTAATAAAGGATTTACTGCAATAAATTTTTGTAAAAGTGAACATATACATATTTGTAAACCAATTAGAGCACAATATTATAAGAAATTGCTTTTAAATAGTCCAATACTCTGTTTTCTCTTCTATAATTATCGTAGGAATGACCCGGAATCTTATAAAAAGTTTGTCTTGTTTTCTTCTTGACTCCTTGTATCTTTCTAGTCTAGCGGGTGAACTTTTAATTTTTCCTTTGTAGGTCTATGATTTCCTCTATTGGCTTCTTAAGGTTAACTTCTAATTTTTCTATGTGTTTTAAAATTTTTTCTGATCTATTTCCTTTTGTAAAATGTGTGAGACTGCCCTTATCTTTTCTGAGGTTGTTGATCAATCAATTCTAACTTGCCATTTTTTGGCTTTCTTGAGGTAACTGAGGTTTTGTTTTGTGTTTTATAATTTTGTTTTGTTAAATTATGTTATGTTATTATTGTTATTAATATTATTATTGTTATTATTATTATTATTATTATTACCTTATAAGTGTTTTGTGTAATATACCATTGGCTGATATTATAAATGGAATTGTTCGAACACTTTTTTGCTTCCATACACGTTTTATTTCTTGTGTAAGTTCCTCTATTTTTTTTGTATATTTCCTGCGTATATTTATATCACTTGGGGTGCTAATTTCAATCAACAAGATGGTTTTATTAGTTTTGTTAATAAGTGTTATATATGTTCTATTGTTAATTATAGTTTTATCTGTATGTATTGCTATGCCCCAGTATAGTGTATAATTTTCATTTTCTATTAATATATATTGCATGGTGTTTGCTATTTCTTGGTGTAGAATTTTTGAGACTATATTATGCCTTTCTGTGTACTCGGTACCAGTAAGTACAAGACATCCTGTGATTATGTGGTCTATCGTTTCTGCGTGTATTTCGCATCTGCGTCTATCATCTGAGACATTGGGATCTTTCAAAATGTGTTTTTGATAATTTTTTATGAGGATAACATCATCCTGAATGGTGATCGCAAATTCTTAAGTTTCAGGATAAAGTTCTCCTTTTTGTAGCCAGGTGTAGCTGTTCTTCTGGTCAATATTTTCGTCCCGCATTATTTGTAAATGTTTCGTATTTGTATTTGTTTCGTCTATTGTTGTACATGTTATTATTGGGTTGGCAACTAAGTAATTGCGGATTTCACTCATAGACGGTTTCAGTGGAATTTTTAGGTTTGCACAGGCAGTACAAATGTAAAACGCATTTTGTTATTTGATGTTTGTTTTTTGGTCGGTTGCGTAGTTTTTGTTTGGCGTTCGTTGAAAAATGGAAAATTAAAAGGAATATTTTCGTCATATTTTGCTTTTTTATTTCCTCAAAGGGAAACCCGCATTGCAAGCTCATAAAAAGTGATGTGCGGTTTATGATGACAAAGCCTTAAAAGAACGGCATTGTCAAAATTGGGTTGCCAAATTTCGTTCTGGTGATTTTTCACTCAAAGATACGATAATCGATTCGGATCGTCACAGTACAACATGTGAGATTGCAGAGAAGCTTCATGTATCACATACATGCATTGAAAATCACTTAAAACAAAGCGCTTCAACAAACAAACTGTAACACTGCATCTTCATGGATGCCAACGTATTGGCCATCTGATCCACAAAAAAAATCCGGACCTTATCGATTTCTTCATCACCAGAAAAGTCTCCAGTGCATATCTTTATATTGAAAATGGGCTAGACATGAGTTCAGATCACTGGCCAATCTATCTAACTCTCGGCGAAACGGTAGTGTTACGTGATCCAGTTCTCAAATTAATTAGTCAATTTACCGACTGGGATTATTTCCGAAAAATGTTAGAAGAATCTGAAGACAATACGTTTCCAATGGAATCAACAACAAAGATAGATGACGAAATTTTAAAACTGACGAGAGAAATACAACACTCTGCTTGGTCGAGCACACCTCCTTTAATGAAAATTTCCGCTGGCCACAAATACACAAAAGATATAAAAGAAATAGTGCTAAAGAAACGAAAAATGCGGCGTAGGTGGCATCAAACAAGATCACCTGTTGATAAAGCAGCTTTGAACAAAGCAGCGAAAGATCTCAGCCATAAAATTAAAAAATACAAAAATCAATCATTTACAAACTACGCACAGCAATTAAATAATAAAAAAGACACAAACTACTCACTATGGAAATGCACCAAAAAGCTTAAACAGCCAGCTAACCATAATCCACCAATCAAAGTATACAATAATGGTTGGGCAAAAACCAACATAGAAAAAGCAAACATATTTTCAGATTATCTAGCAAAAATCTTTACACCCAATAGCGACACATCACCAATACTAAATAATGATGGCATAGCCAATGATAATTATGGCGATATAGTACCCATAACTGAAGATGAGATGTGCGCCGAGATACAAAAGTTGAAGTCGAAGAAATCTCCAGGGTTGGATTTAATAACAGCCGAAGTCCTCAAACAAGTTCCACGAAACATCATTACTAAGCTAACAAACATAATGAATGCTTGCTTTAAGCTGCAATACTTTCCAATCTATTGGAAAATAGCTGATGTCATCATGATTCTAAAACCAGGAAAGTCTCCAATCGATGTAGCATCATATCGACCAATTTCACTGTTGCCCATCTTATCAAAACTGTTGGAAAAATTTTTGATAAAGCGCCTGAGCAATATCATAGAAAATAAACAAATAATACCAACACACCAATTTGGATTTCGCACGCGCCACTCAACTATTGACTAAATTCACAGAATTACTCGTATCATCGAGAACACATTTGAAGAAAAAAATGTCTGTTCGGTTGTATTTCTCGATGATGATAAAGAATGTACTGCCAACAAAATGTTTTAATATCTTAAAAACCTACCTGTCTGAGCGCTATTTTCGCGTCAGATACGAAGATGAGTTCTCTAAACTGAAAGAGATAAAAGCTGGTGTGCCGCAAGGAAGTGTGCTTGGTCCCCTTCTCTATTTTTTACTCACGACCTGCCAAACAGCAGAAATTGCTTTACAGCAACATTTGCTGACGACACTGCAATACTAACCGTCGGAAAAACAGAAATAGAAACTGCAGCTTGCTATCAATAAAATATACAATTGGACAGATAATGGCACATTAAACTGAACGAAATAAAGTCTGTACACATCAACTTTACAAAGAAAAAGACCAACTACCTGCCAATATACATAAAAAGCATTAAAGTACCATACTCTAATACAGCAAAGTATCTAGGTATGACGCTCGATACGAAACTTAGGTGGAATGGGCACGTGAAAAAGAAAAAGGAAGAACTGGACCTAAAATTCCAAAATATGCATTGGCTAATGGGTAAGCAATCAGCGTTATCCGCACACAATAAAATACTGCTTTACAAACAAATTCTCAAACCTATCCGGACCTATGGGACACAGCTATGGGGATGCACCAGCTATAGTAATACAGCGCATATACAAAGATTTCAGACTAAGGCACTCAAGCATGCAGTTTGCGCTCCATGGTATATTAGGACGCAAGACCTAACCTCAATATTTATTCGGTTACGGCAACCATAAAGAAATTTGCAAAGTCGCACGCAGAGCGACTAACCAAGCATGTGAACAATGAAGCCTTGATTCCTAACGATAATACAAAATGGAAACGAAGGCTCAAACGTAAAAAACCTCTAGATTTAAACTAATAAATAAATAAAAATCAGTTAAAAGTATGAATTGTATTTTGCTGAGGATTAACTCAAATTATTTGTTGTAACAAAACTCCACAAAAATTGCTCGTTAGTATATATATGTAGTGTTATACTAGTTGCAATGAAAATACTAATAATAAAAAAAAATTTTGTGAAAAAAAAAGTTAAAACCACTTAGCTATGTTCACGAACTCGATAGATGGGCTCCTCACGAACTGAGAGAAACGCATTTAACGCAACGCATTAACAGCTGTGATTTACTAAAGAAACGTAATGAAATGATTGATTTTAAGTTTTGTGTAATATTCCGATTGCTGATATTATGATTGGTAATATTTTCACATCATTTTGTTTCCAGATGTTGTTAATTTCTTGTGCCAGCTCTATATATATTATTTTTTAAGTTTTTCTACGTATCTGCTTTTATGTTAATGTCATTAGGGACACTTACTTCAATTAGTTGTGTCATTTCTTCCTTATTGCCTATTACTGTTATATCTGGTCTGTGGCAAGTTATTGTCTTATCAGTCCCAGTATGGTTTAAAATTTTCGTTCTCTAGTATATGAGGAGCTTTTTCATGGCAGAAATACACTCGGAGGTTTGCCATTGCCTGCCGAGGGGCGACCGCTATTAGAAATATGGTGCTATTATTATTATTATTGTTATTTTTGTCCCACGTCACTCACTTCCCGCATATCGCGCGAGGCGGGGTCCATTTTCCTCGAACGCGACGGCAGTTTCGGGGTCATTCCCATGGCAGCCGGTTCTACGTTACCGTAATGACTCGGGTTTTTCCGACCAAGGGTTGGCGCCCTAGTAAACTAGCCCTGTTTAGTGAACCGTATCTCACCCCTACTCTATCGTCACAGAAGCAATCCTTTGTAGCAATCTTGTCCCAAATACTTCTCCTCACGGCTGGTATTGAATCCCCTGGACCAGCGGTATTCTATTGCCCCGTTTGCCATAAACGGCTCCACCCGAACTCTACCTCGGTTAGGTGTAACAGGTGCAATGTGTGGAGCCACCTTAAGACCTGTTCTGGCCTTAAATCACATAGGGAGTAGAAATCAGGGAGAATGGCCCCACTACTGAAATCTGGGAAACCCGCCAACCAAGGAGAATCTTATCGGTTGATAACTCTCCTTTCCTCAGTAGTGAAGACTCTCGAAGCCTTCCTACTCCCACTCTACATGAAACACCGAGCCCCAGCCGCACATCCGCATGGCTTCCTACGAGTGCAGTGATTTTTCAAGACCAAACATCCAAACAGGGTAAGATCAAGCAAGGTTTTCCGCAGGGTGATTTCCTTTCACTCCTGCTGTGCGCCTGTGCGCCAAAGTGAACATCTACCTTACCGATCTTTCTTGCTTTTTCACTGCGTCCACTAAGTCCACGGCGACCCTCTTTACCACCTGGACGAAGGAGCTCAAACTGCAACTCAAGGTGAAAGTCGATGACACACCAATTCCGACTGTCAACAACCCCAAAATTTTTGGTGTAACCTTCGACAAATTGCTCTCCTTCTCTGCGCACACAACCGAAATTGCCACTAAAGCCCAAAATCGATTGCCTGCAGCGCTTAGGGCAAAGACAAGGAAATATTGCTATCGACCTTTAAGGCGATAGGCCAGCCGGTTTTAAGCTACGCTGCGCCTGTCTGGTCGCTTGGAGCTAGTGACACGCAGGGGATAAAGCTTCAGATTAGTCAAAACACTACTATTCGGGCAGCGACGGGTTGCCTCCTGATGTCCCCTCTTCAACACCTTCACAACAAGGTAAAGGAGCACAACAAACTACTCAGCAAACAGTTTCTGCCGGGGTGCTACCGCAGGTTTCACCCATGTAGGTACCTGGACCGGACAGTGTTTAGACAAACAATAAACGACATTCATGCGGATACCCTTACCACCTTCTCCCGGCCCTCGAATGCCGTAATCGGAGTCCAACCACCACGTACAGAAGATGAAAAGCTCCAGCTTCTTCGAGAGACCCGCGTAACCTGGGCACAATTACGTTCTGGATATTGTAGCAGGTTAAACTCCTATTTATCCAGAAGTGACCCCGTCATACCAAACATAAAACCAGAATGTGAGGGCATCCCGCACGAGACTAACCTCCTTTTCACATGCTCTATCAAACTTACTCATCGAACACCCCTCTCCCTCTAGACCCAACCTGTCAAAACAGCAAGTTTACTGGGACTACGTTTATATGAATTAGACAAAGACGGCCGGTGATTTACACTAAACTGACAGACGTTAGTATTGCTGTTACATCATCAAGAACAGCAGTTTCGTGCCGTAAGTCGTATCGGCATTATTGTGTTTTTTTTTTTTTTGAGTTATGTTTAATATAATATTATTTTATTGATATTTATGTCAGTTTTTCCTAAAAAGCATGTCTTTTGAAATTACTGCTTTTTGTATCTTGTGATGTATAATTGGTTCGATATTGAGTTGTTTAAAGTTTTTATCGAAGTTTTTTTAAAGATATCGCAATTGGGATTGTTTTTATAGTATTTTGTTTCCATATTCGTTTTATTACTTAAGTTAGTTCACTATATTTTTCAATTTCTAGATATTTCCTGGGTGTGTTGGTGTCATTTGGGGTGCTGATTTCTATAAAGTATGTAATTTTGTTTATTTTATTTATTAACGTAATACCCGGCCTATTGCTTGTTATAGTTTTATCGGTGTGCATGGTAGCATCCCAATATAGGGTATATTCTTCACTGTTTAAGGTGTTTCAATAATGTAAATGTAAATAAACTGTCGTACTGTACGGACGTGTTTATTGATCGATCCGCTTGTTTTTATTTTATTGTTATTTTTGTATATTTGAGTGTTAATTATTCATATTATGTATGGTGCTAAATTTTTAAAATAGACATATTGACTCTAAAGTGATCCATAATTATTATTGGTGATACTTCAATTAATATGCCTTGTTTGTGCGGACGAAAGGTTGATCGAAATCAACCGAAGGATCTGTGTGCAAGGAATACTTCCACTTGAACTGTGCTCGTATGGGCTGATTTGGATTCCCTTATCATGGCCGATAAGCCTATCTTTTGCAAAAACTGCACGGTTGCAATAATTCAAATCGCTATTTTTCCCCATCATATTTGTGTGTTAAAAAAGCTGTCGTCAACCCTGCTTCACCCGACACACAAAAAAGCAACACAATCTTAATAAAAAATGATATTGCTAATAAACAGGAAGTTACCTTGCTTACAGTTGTGAACGAAATTACCGCTCTTCGGAGTGCTTGGTTGCTGTCTCTTTATGTTGATAAACACAGCTATTGCAAAATTCGATGCCCTGCAAACACAAACAACGCATAGCAAATTGGCAAATAGTGAAGCTAATATATCCATACTTACATCTGAACTAAAAAAAATTCGTGACATAGTGACTGTAAACATCAAACCAGCTGTCAGTACCAACGCTAACACTGCTTGCTCATTGCCTGCTGCTACGGTGAGTCTCCCTTCGCGTGCTGCATTTTCCTCGGTTTCCGCTGCTTCTACAGCTAAGGATGTTGCTTTTGTGTCTCAATCAGCTACTGCCTCTGGTACAGAGAGTGCGAAGCCAGGCTCGGTTTCTGCCGCTGCTATCACTGCGAACGCTATGTGTGCTAGTGGGAGTCGCGGTTCGCGTTCTGTCCGCTCTCCTAAAGAAGTCTGGCGTTCCCGTCACAGTCTGCTGCTGTAAATGCCGGCACTGCTCTCTCCAGTGCTGCACACATACTAATGCTGAAAACAGTGACCGACCTACGCAGTCCCTTGCCGCAGCCCCTAACGAGCACAAAACCGAGCAAAACTCATCCCGCGGGGAACAACTGCGTTCTTTTAGTTACATATTTGCACAATACATCGGTTTGTGTGTGTATGTGTTTGGTTGTATCTATACAATGTTGCCATTGATATATTTGCTTACACACTTTTTCACACATCCGCCTCATCAGTTATATTACAATTTTTCATTGTTTAATAAACTAAAGCCAAAAACCAACAAATGCAAATTTATAAATAACATTATTCAATAAAAATTATAATTTTTCTAAGTCTTTTTTTGTAAATGATTTCGAAATGTACTGTTTGGCAACATTGTGTGGTGAGAGAGCAATCAGCTGACAGGATTCTACGGGATTTTTTAAAAATCATGGAATAAAATCTACGATACTACGATACGGAAGGAAGTAATTTTTCATTTACATGGGGTTCTCATTAGTTTGATCGTAACAGCTGACGGGGGACTGCGTTTACGTCGGTCACTGTTTCCAGCATTACTTTGTCGCCTACGGCGCCTGTGGAAATCGGTTGGAAATCGAACAACAATAATTAACTAAGCATTGTTCTGAAATTGAGATGGTTACATCGATCGACTTTTTCATCTTCAGTAACTGCTGATCATCTTAAAGTCTATATTGTTAAACATACTGATAATGCAGAAAACTCCATCTTTTGCTACAGTCTTGTTAAGAAAGGTGTTCAGCCTAATTCTATGAAATACGTTCATTTCAAAGTTGGTGTGAATGATCAGTAATGGCTGAAATTTTGGAAGGTGCACTGGCTACACTCAGTAGATGGGCTACCAGTTGCGGTCTCAGACAAAACGGAGTTAGTGTTATTCACCAGAAAATACAAGCCTCCACCTTTTAGGCTTCCTAGACTTAACAACCAGTGTCTTACTCTTTCATCGGAAGTCAAGTATCTTGGTGTAATACTTGACCCCAAGCTCCACTGAAAGCTGCACATAGAAAATCGAGTTAAGAAGACCAATATAGCCTTCTACGCCTGTTAATCTATGTTCGGCAAAAAATGGGGTCTCAAGCCACGTGTCGTACTTTGGATGTACAACTTAGTGGTTCTGCCAATAATGACATACAGTTGCCTAGTTTGGTGGGTAGATCTTCAGAAGGGCTACAACACCACTAAATTGAGAGAGTGCAGAGAACTGCATGTGTGGGCATCACTGGTGCTTGTAGAACATGTCCCACTGCTGCGCTCAACGTTATTCTGCTTCCTGTGCATCTGCAGGTTAAATCCATTGTTGCTCAGAGTGCTATTAGGCTGAAGGAGATTGGCCTTTGGAGACAACTTCCTGTAGGACATAATAGCATCTAAAAGCAGATATCACCCCTTCCTTCTCTGTTATTCGCACTGACCTCTCCATCCGCAAACTGTGCTTTGAGGGTTGTGCTGGGGCTATCTTTCCGAGCAGGCAAGATTGGGAGAGTCGGTGCGGATATAGATGCCTCTGTTTTCACTGACGGATCCAAAATGAAGTCTGGAGTGGAAGCGGAGGTTCAGCCAGCATTTCGGTCTCCTTTAAGCTGCTGGAAACAAGCAGCGTTTTTCAAGCAGAGGTCTTCGCGATCCTGCAGGCATGCAAAATGCTTTGAGATCGCTGTTGGGAGGGAGACATTAATACTTTTTCCGATAGTCAAGCTGCAATCAAGGCACTGTCGTCGCCGTATTGCAGCTCTCTTCTCGTGAACTCCTGTAAGGAGGAACTCAAACGTCTCGAACGTGCAGGAAACATTTCCCTCATCTGGGTTCCTGGGCACAGAAATATAGAGGGAAATGAAATTGCCGATGACAGACATCGGAACCCCCTCGGTCGTCGTTAAAGGGAAGTTACACAATTTCTTTCTTAAAAAAGCGCAAGACAGATGGAGGTGCTATTGGTTATTTCAAAAGCACTATGGCCTCAATACGATAGAAACAGAACACTTAAGGCCGCCATTCAATTTCCAAACTCAGTCGTTCGCCCGTTCAGTTTCTTGCCAAAAAATGACGAGCTGCAAATGATGTCCAAGTGCAATCAATTGGGGTAGGCGCCTAAAAATCTATATGCAAAACATGTCCGGTATTAGAACCAAGTCACAACTTGCAAGATTGTTTAGTTCACATCAAGAATGCGACATAATTGTCATCATCGTGACGTGGGTGAACGAAAACTTCTTTAGCGAGGAGTACTTTGACTCCAACATCTACAATGTTTTTCGGAAAGATAGAAATGTTAATTTGACTGGCTTTGCTAGAGGCGGTGAGGTTCTAATCGCTGTTCATAACGCTTCTGAGGCTGCACTTGAAAATAAAGATGCGCTGCTTGACAAAATTTGCGTACACATTCGTGGTATTTCTCAATCCGTTTTTGTTTGTGCCTTTGTTTGTGAGTCGGTTTTAGAGGGCACGTGAAAAGGTGGTTGTGTCGTGCGGGGTGCCTTCACATGCCGGATATATGTTTGGTATGTCGGGGTCGATTCTGGATAAGTAGGAGTTTAACCTGCTACAGTATCCAGAACGTAATTGTGCCAGTGTTACACGTGTCTCACGGGGAAGCTGGAGCTCTTCATCTGCTATAGGTGGTGGTTGGACGGTTGGACTCCGATTACGGCATTCACACGACGGGAGCTTAAGAAGGTGGTGACGGTCTCCCGGTGAATATCGTTTATTGATTGTCTAAACACTGTCTGGTCCAGTAAATTTTTGTCAGTTTTGTCCTGGATTTCGTCGGCGTAGTTTAGGAGGTGTCTCCTGACGTGCCTGGGAGGCGGCTCAGGCTCAAGCAGGTGTCTGCAGGGGTGAAACCTGCGGTAACATCCTAGCAGGAACTGCTTGCTGAGCAGTTTGTTATGCTCCATTACTGGGAGCATTTGTGCCTCGTTGTGAAGGTGTTGAACAGGGGACATCAGGAATACACCGGTCGCTTTCCGAATGGCAGTATTTTGGCATGTCTGTAGCTTGATACACTGCGTGTTACTAGTTCCAGGCGACCAGACAGGGGCAGCATAGCTCAGAACCGGCCGACCGATCGCCCTAAATGTCGATAGCAACAGTTCTTTGTCTATGCCCCAAGTGCTGCCGGCAAGCGATTTAAGGACCTTGTTGGGGTTTTGGACTTTAGTGGCAATTGCGGTTGTGTGCGCTGAGAAGATAAGCAAACTGTCGAAGGTTACACCCAAAATTTTTGGGTTTTTTACCGTCGGAATTGGTGTGTCGTCGACTTTTACCTGAAGGGCAGTTCGACCTCCTTTGTCCAGGTGGTAAAGAGGGTCGTCGTGGACTTAGTGGGGGAAAGTTGGAGATTCCTCGCAGTGAAAAAGCGAGAAAGGTCGGTGAGGTAGCTGTTCACTTTAGAACACATGCCATCCATGTCATTGCCCGACGCCATCATCGTACAGTCGTCAGGGTATGAGACCATGGACACTCCCTCTGGTGGTTGGGGGAGCTTCGAGATGTAGAAGTTGAACAGCAAGGGAGAAAGGCACCATCCTGCGGTACACCTTGCTTAATCTTCCTCTGCTTAGATGTTTGGTCTCGAAAAATCACTGACGAGTGATGACCGCTCAGGTAGTTCGCGGACCACTTCCTCAGCCTTGGCGGGAGTGTCGACTGATAAATATCTTCTAGTAGCGTGGAATGGCTGACTGTGTCGAAAGCCTTCTTCAGGTCCAACGTTACTAGGACAGTCCTCTCGCAGGGGCGGTTTTGGTTATGCCCGCGGTTTATCTGGGCGTTTATGGCGGCGAGTGCAGTGGTGGTGCTATGCACTCGTCGGAAACCGTGCTGATGTGGGGCTGGGGCCAGGTGTTTCGTGAAGAGTGGGAGTAGGAGGGCTTCAATTGTCCTCACTACTGGGGAAAGGAGAGTTATCGGACGATAAGATTCCCCTTGGCCGGTGGGTTTCCCAGGTTTCAGGAGTGGGACCACTCTCCCTGCTTTCCACTTGTGAGGGATGATGAGAGTGGCCAAGGACAGATTGAAAACCCTTGTGAGAAATCCTACTCCCAATGGTCCCAGTTGCTTCAGCATCAGCGCGTTTAGTCCGTCAGGGTCAATGGCTTTTGATGTTTTAGATTTATTGATCACCCCCGGAATCTCATCACCGGAGAAAGCAAGTGGCGCACTGTCGTTCGTCAGTTTGTGCGGCTTCTGGTAGCACGACATTTGGTTCTGTCAGCCGGAAGATGCAGTATAAAAAGTCGGCTAAAATGCCTCGCACATCTCTTCGGATCCGACGAAGTGCAACCGTTGAAGGTGATAGCCACCTTGTCGTTGTGCCTCGTCGGATTCGACAGGGACCTAACGGTGGACCAGAGCTTACTCACCCCAGAGGTGAGGTTACAGGTCTTCAAGTGCTCAACCCATTTAGTCCTCTTCCGTTGATCTACCAGTTGCCGGATCTCCAAATTGAGATCCCGTATCGGCCTGGCGTAGGTGGTCACGCTCGTTTGCTAAACTGGCTGCTTCGGCTGGGAAATTGGGACGGATGTCCTTAAAACTTTCAGCAGGAATGAAGCGAGCCGCAGAAGCTGTGAGCACCTTGCGAAATGCGCGTTCGCCTGCGCGGACATCGGTGGGGATGGGAAAAGCGGTGAAGGTGTCTTCAGTGAATTCCGTGAAGCCGGCCCATTCAGCTGTTTTAAAGTTAAAATAGGACCGGTGATTCGCGGAAACGAAGTCGGCAGGTCTCTCAATCGAGACGATAACGTGCAAGTGGTCTGATGAAAGCGATAGCATAGGTCGATACGTTATGCTACTTATCAGACCCGCGCTAGCTATTGTTAGATCAGGCGAGCTGCTGCAATTGCCCACTGCCCTAGTGGGGGCGTCGTTGTTTACAGTGCTGAATATCGAATCGTCTATCTGCTCTGCCAATAGTTGTCCCCTATGATCGTTAGGCAGGCTTGAGTGCCAAAGGTCGTGATGCGCATTAAAGTCACATACACCCAATCGGTTTTCACCTCTGATGAGCGCACCTATGTCAAGATGATATCCTGCCGGGCAACAGGTTGGGTGTGGCACGAGTCCTCGTTTACCAATTCCCCCAATTCCGCGTCCCCGAACTTTTTGGGCTGGCCAAGACGCTCCTTGTCTTCGGTGTGAAAATCACCACTTTTGAATCGTCGAAACCAGTACTCACATGTTGAAATCGACGGAGTATGGTCTGGGTAGGCCTCCTGCAGCAATTCACGGGCTTGGGCTGTATTTTTTTTCAAATTGAAGCAGAAAAGCAAAGCTTCCCGCAAATTGCGTTTCGACGGCACGAAAGTTGATCTGCCGGAGCACGAAAACACTGCGTTGTTTATACTTCAGCGAAATGACAGATACTGATAAACAAAGCCTAGGGATGAGGCTTTGTCATGAATATATATTCAGTATTGCCAACGCGATAAAGTGATAAATAGCATCATCTGTGTGTCACCTTTAAAACTAATTCAACCTCCTAATAGTAAAAAATTAGCCTTCGTTAGCTTCCACTCAGCCTTCTTAAGTTGGATCTCATCTTACTTGCAGATTCGCCATTGTCTGGTCGTCGTCGACAACGTTAGGTCTCTTCCTTTCGGAGCTTGCTCTGGGGTTCCACAAGGTAGTATTCTGGGTCCACTTCTTTTTGTTCTGTTTATCAACGATATTCTTAGTATTCTTAGTATGTAGTAGAGCTTCTTTATTTATCTATAAATATTCCATCCTATATATATATATAATTGGCGCGTACACCCTTTTTGGGTGTTTGGCCGAGCTCCTCCTCCTATTTGTGGTGTGCGTCTTGATGTTGTTCCATAAATGGAGGGACCTACAGTTTCAAGCCGACTCCGAACGGCAGAAAAAATTTTAAGAGGAGCTTTTTCATGGGAGAAATACACTCGGAGGTTTGGCATTGCCTGCCGAGGGGCGACCGCTATTAGAAAAATGTTTTTCTTAATTTTGGTGTTTCACCGAGATTCGAACCGACGTTCTCTCTGTGAATTCCGAATGGTAATCACTCACCAACCCATTCGGCTACGGCGGCCGCCTGAAGTTAATATTAGCTTTGTGCAGTTAATATTAGCTTTTCCTGAAGTATTCCTGGCTTCTAAGTGCTTGCCAAATGCCATATTGGCTGTGAGAATGACACCAAGATATTTATATTCGGCCACCAATTTAATTTCTTCACCTTGTTACCACGATTTTTCAGCCTGGGAGAGTCGTCCACCTCTTCTAAAGACCATCATCTCCGATTTATTTGGGTTTACTTCCATATTCCATTCAGCGCAGTATTTTTCCAGGTTATTAATGCATGACTTTAGGGTTATCCGCCAGGAGAACAATATAATCAGCATAAAGGAGAAGACGTACAGGGTGAACGATATGAAGTGTTACCTATTCAAAACACCATAACTTTTTTGTGTGAAATTAGGTTTTATTGACTTCAAAGACAAAATTGTTCAAAAATGATTGCAATTGATATGACCACCTTTTGCCTTGACTATAGCCTTCAAACGGTCAAAAAATGAGATGCATGCTGCACGAATGCGAACGTGAGGTATTTTGACCCATTCTCGTATAATCGCTGTTTTCAGCGCATCCATATTTTTATATTTTTTAGTCCTCACCTTGCTCTCTAAAATGGACCAGATGGAATAGTCCATCGGATTTGCGTCTGGCGAATTTGAAAGCCATTGTAACATGATTTTCTTACCATTCTTGGTTCATACGAGCTTTGTGAGACGGTGCCGAGTCCTGTTGGAAAGTTCATGGTCTACGACCAAAATGTTTGCGTGTCCCGGCTCTAAAGCAGCTTCTAAAACATTTTCCTGATAATAAGTCGCATTCAGTTTGACATCAGGCTCGATAAAAACGATTGCAGAGCGTCCATCAGCGGTCTCTGCGGCCCAAACCATTACTTGCGATGGGAAATTGCTTCGAGTGGCCATACGTAGGCTCAAATTCTCGTATGAGCGTTCGGTCAAGTAAACACGATCGTTTTGAGTGTTGATGAACTGCTCAATTGGGAAATTTTTTTTCTTCAGAAAACACAATGTTAGGAAATTTGCCACGTTCGTGCAAGCGCAACCACTCCTTTGCTCTTTCGCACCGAACTTTTTTTTGCTGGTGTGAAAGATCGTGTGATTTTTGGAACTTGTAAGCCTTGACCTTGCGCTAATTTTTCAATATGCGTCGAGTGCTGTCTTGCCATATTTTCAGTTCTTTGGCTATTTTTCTTCCACTTCGACGTGGATTTCGTTCAAGTCGAGATTTCACTTTCCGAACTGTTTCTGGCGTTGTTGCGGTTTTTTTTTTGGTCCACCTCCATAGCGTTTTGCAATGCTACCAGTATCATTGTAACGTTTTATAGTGCGATACACAAACATTTTATTCACTTTAAGGTGACTGAGCTCACGAACAATGGCTGGTTGTGATTTTCCAGCCAAATATAACGCAATCACACTATTACGTTTGAATTCCATCACAGAAAAAAAAAAATCAACGAAACTGAGACGCAAATGCTTTTGATGGCTTATAAACAATATATTAAACTGTCATTAGAACAATTTTGACGTTGATGTCATGAGCTGTTTTACAGATACAAGCAGTGTGAAGTTGATAACACTTCATATCGTTCACCCTGTATATTCATGCCTTCAACCAATAATTCACCTTCTAAATAGTCGTGCAATTCGTTTAGATATAAAGTGAACAATAATGGCGACAACAGACATCCTTGTTTCACACCAGTGCAGGTTTCAAAATAGTCGGATACTTCTTTTCCCGTCCAAACCGCAGATCTAGTATTCTCGTAAATATTTTCTACGAGGTTCGTTATTTTACTAGATATTCCAATCTGTCGAAGTTTATAAATCAACGGTCTCCTCGGCACCCTGTCGAACGCCACCTTGAAATCAACAAAATATGCGTTAACTTTTTGAGTTTCATGAAGCTTTAGATGTACAATAGACGCAAGATTATAAATGTTATCTACAGTTGAATAGTTTCTTCTAAAGCCAGCTTGGAATTGTGTGAGCACGTTGTTTTTTTCTACCCAATTTGCAAGTCTTGCGTTAATCAATCTCATTGACACCTTTGCGATAGAATTCATAAAAGATATTCCCCGATAGTTACTGGCTGCATTTACATCTTCCTTTTTAAAAATTGGGAAAATGATTGTTTTTTCAAAAGTTTCATCGATTCTTCCGGTCTCAAAAATTATGTTGTACGAGTATACCTTTGTAACTTTAGCAGTTCATAAGGTATTCTATCTTCTCCTGGCGCTTTATTTATTTTATTCTGAATGGTTTTTTCAACTTCCATAAAAGTTATATCTTTATCGAGATATTCATCTTTACATAGCGCAGCTGTGTCTTTTGTTAATTGCAGTTGGTTTAGTAGGCTTTGAAAATAGTATTTAAAATCGTTCGCAGTAATATTTGTACCTTATATCCTTCGCTAAACTCCACCATTCTTTTGCATTTGCAGTTTTGTTGATTCGTCTTTTAATTTTTTCGTAATATTCTTTCTTTGCTTTTTCACATTCGTTTTTATAAAATTGATTTGCTTGTAGATATTTTTGCTTATCGTCTGCAATGTTAGATTTTCTAAAGTCATTCAGATATTTGAAGGATAGCTCCCTACCCTTAAAACATTTGAAATTGAACCATGCATTTTTAAAACTGATTTTAATATTTCTGGCAGGTGACTGTGGCACTAACATTTTTATTACGTTGGGAAGCTTCTTCAGATCCATTATTTATCCTCCATTTTTAAACTTATTTAGGTATTGGTTTAGTTTTAATTGATAATTTATCTTATCTTATCTTTAAGCATTACCTTCGGCAATAAGTTGATGTTTTCCAATTCGTTTAGTACCATATTTATTTTTAATATTAATTTAATTGGCACGTGGTCAGACCATACTTTTAATTCAACTTCGAACCTTTCAATGTATTTCAAACCTTCTTGGGAAATTGCGCATATATCGTTTAGGGAATTACCAACTGCACTTATTTAAGTCAAATTACCTTCCTATAATTAGACCATAGTCTTCACAGAAATCCATAAAATTTTTGCCTCTGTTATTTAATACCGCGTCTCTTGAGCTCCTTTTTCCAATATCTGCTGAGAATGTAGCTGCGTATAAGTCTTCCATATTTTGTTGTATATTTCCAACTCTATCACTTAGATCTCCCATAACAACTGAAATCTTCTCTGTGTTTTCCTTGAAAAATTCCTTTACCACCTTAATTTCTTCGTGCCAAGCTGCTCCTCTTATATCTTCTTCTTCTTAATTGGCGCTATAACCGCTTACGCGATTTTGGCCGAGTTTAACAAAGCGCGCCAGTCGTTTCTTTCTCGTGCTAACGGGCGCCAGTTGGACACACCAAGTGAAGCCAAGTCCTTCTCCACCTGATCTTTCCAACGCAGAGGAGGCCTTCATCTTCCTCTGCTACCACCGGCTGGTAGCGCATCGAATACTTTTAGAGCCGGAACCTTTGTATCCTTTCGGACAACATGACCTAGCCAGCGTAGCCGCTGGATCTTTATTCGCTCCGCTATGTCTATGTCGTCGTAAAGCTAATACAGCTTATCGTTCCATCGCCTGCGGTATTCGCCGCTGCCAACGTGCAAAGTTCCAAAAATCTTGCTCAGAATCTTTCTCTCATACACTCCAAGCGTCGCTTCATCGGATGTTGTCATCGTCCACGCTTCTGCGCCATACGTTAGGACAGGCATGATGAGAGCTTTGTAGAGTGTTAGTTTAGTTCGTCGAGAGAGGACTTTACTACTCAATTGCCTACTTAGTCCAAAGTAGCACTTGTTGGCAAGAGAGATTCTGCGTTGGATTTCAAGGCCGTTATTGTTATCAGTGTTAATGCCTAAATACACGAAGTCTTTTACAACCTCGAAATTATAACACCGACACCCAACAGTGACGTGGGTGCCGATACGCGAGTGCGCCGACTGTTTGTTTGAAGACAGGAGGTACTTCGTTTTGCCCTCGTTCACCACCAGACCCATTCGCTTTGCCTCTCTATCCAGTTTGGAGAAGGCAGAACTAACACCGCGGTTGTTAAAGGCATTCGCCAGCAATTGTACGCTCTTATAAAATATTGTGCCTGAGCGATTAAGTCCTGCGGCTCGCACGATTCCAACTTGAGGTTAAAGAAGTCACACGACAGCGAGTCACCCTGTCTGAAACCTCGTTTGGTATCAAACGGCTCGGAGTGGTCCTTCCCAATTCTGACGGCGCTGGTGGTGTTGAGCAACGTCATCTTGCATAGCCGTATTAGTTTTGTGGGGATACCAAATTCAGACATCGCGGCATACAAGTAACTCCTTTCCGAACTGTCGAATGCAGCTTTGAAATCGACGAAAAGATGGTGTGTGCGATTCTCATTTCATGGGGCTTTTCCAAGATTTGGCGTATTGTGAATCGCAGCGTGGCTCTATAGGCGGCATCCTTTCTTTCTGCGGCAGCATGACATTCCTCGTCGTAGCAACTGTTTTTTCGGGCTCGTCGGGATCCGATTTCTTCCTCGGCAGCAGTACGTAGGGAACGAGAAATGTAGCTCCATTGCTCGTGCATGCCGGTTTGTTGAGCAGTGCTCTCTGAGAGCAGGAGTGAGAGTCGAGTGGCGGATCTTCTGGCTGTCTGTTGTAATTGCAGCTTTTCGATGTTGAACATTCTTTGCGTAGGTAGATGTACGTGTTTTGCTGCACAGAGGCGTGTGCGCACTTTGGCTTCAACAAGGTAAGGTACTTTTGGTGAAAAATGTGTCTGTGGTGATTAGTCTTCGCGAGGGGAGTACCCCTCGAAATTCCATACGTTCCTGTCACTGAGACTTCTCGAAGACTAATCACCACAGACACATTTTTCACCAAAAGTTGACAGTAAGGGAAAGTATATACATATGTCATGTCGGTCTGTCTGGTGTCTGTAAAACTTTGTTGAATTCCCCTTCAACTGAATCAAAATCCTCTATAGAAAACGCTGCATTACCAGGCACACGGGAAGATGGCATAGGCAAATTTAAATTCGTCAATTTATATACATATGCGCATAAATATATGCTGTGTGTGTGTACATATGTGCACTTCCTACAACAAAAAATATTACGGTAAAATTTCTCAAGAAATCTAGTGCGCATTCATAGGCACAGCGCACATTCATAGACACAGCATTGTATGTACAGTAACCTTGAAATTTGCACAGGCACGTCCAAATGCTCTGATTTCAGAGTAAGTTTCTAACTTTGCAGATATATGCATGTGTTTTGTGCCCTTTTTATCAATTGAAGAACTACATACGTACAGTAATATACTAATTAACTATTTACCTATGAGAGAACATAAAATAATTGTTTGGAAATTTACTTCTAGTATTGAAATGTCCGACACAGAACTTTTTTATAAGCTACTTATGTTGTTTTCTGCAAGTTACTGTATGCTAATGCGCGCACTTGACGCACAGCCGCTGCGGTTGTCGAGCATTTAGAAAGACATATTTACATACATATATTGATGCATACATATGTATGTATGTACAGAGCCGCGGCCATGCGACTTGATAAAAATTCAAGATTTACCAAATATTGGGAAATAATTCTACGCGAAATATTCCAATATTGACTATTTTCGAATGGTCGAGAAAATTGGCATATGGCGGCTCGTTTTATAAATGAAAGTACTTTGCTCGTAGAAATATGAGCTCGAATTTATCAATGAATTTTTTGATGATGAGTTTTTGTTGAAACTGTTCAGCGCCGCCGCGACTATTTTAGGCTGTTCAGCACCGTGTATATTAATAAGCATTGTTTTGCTTGAAGTTCAGAACACAAATATGTACGTACATAGGCTAGGCCACGATTCTAGTTGCCATAGTATAGCATATGTATAAAAAATTCACATATTTATATTTTCATATGCCATCTTCCTGTATGCCTGGTAATGAAGCGTTTTCTGTAAAGAATTTATTGATTTGATCAATTATATATGTATATGTCAAAACACATATATGTACGTTCATAGGCTAGGGCATCAAGTGTGCATATATGCACTTGCAAATATGTAGATGCATATGCAGAAGAGAATTGTTTTAGCATTGGTTTGGCAGGAATTTGATCATTACGATATTTACTCCCTATTTATTGCATTACATTATGATAAGGATGTGAAGCTCGTGAGGTAGGTCATGTTGCACACATATGCTTGCAACACTATATTTATTAAAGATGCAATAGAACTTAGTTATCCCATACAAATACGTTTCTTTAAAGTTTTCTTTTATTTATTTTAAATTTCAAAGTTTTATACTATATAAAATGCATACATTCCCGGTAATAAAAGTAAATTGAAAAAAATTTCGTTTGGCAAAGGAACAAATGAATGCATATTTAAATGTACATAAATATCATAAGGCGATGCGTCGTGAGATAGGTCATTGTTGCTGCAGTGCGTGTCCGAATACATATGTACATATGTAACACAATAAGAACTGAAGATGCAATTGAACTTTTGCACAAACATAGCTAACTAATATACATATGTATATATATATATGAATATACATATATGTGTGTATGTATATTCATCAATATACCAATATGCTCTTTGAATTCTTGTCTAAAATTAATTTCAGTCGAAAAATTATTAAACATTTTCATCAAATTTAAATTTACTAAAACGCACACAACAAAATGTGAGGCCGTTTTATAATGTATTTTGTTTAAATTCTTCTTTTTAAATTAAATCAACTAACATTAAAGCTACTTTGATTTTAAATGTTGGCGCA
The DNA here is from genome assembly GCF_027943255.1 of Anastrepha obliqua. NCBI lineage: Eukaryota > Metazoa > Arthropoda > Insecta > Diptera > Tephritidae > Anastrepha > Anastrepha obliqua. Next base: position 5,338,134 of record NW_026562179.1, on the reverse strand, counting down.
CAATTTTGGATTATCCAGAGAACAATGCACAAGCAAATCCCTTGCAAAATGCCGTCGGCATTCGTCAATTTGATTTCATATAGAAACCAAAAACTGAGCAGAGCCACTTGTACATAATTCACTGTAATGAGCTCTGTTAAGAAGTTACCTGCTGTTGAGTTGAGCGAGGTGAAAAAGACTTCGCGGTTTCACTTCATTTTAGACAATTCACACTATTCGTAGTTCGTGAGACTTCTCTACACATAAACGTTCTCTGAACTGCAACCACCAACAGTACCACTTCCGCTTAAACTGCCAGAGCGTCTTTATATCTCAGAATCCGTGGTAAAATCAAGACTTTTATAGGAGCGCACAAGTTACACCACTGTTACCATGCAGAGTTGTCAACGATTTATCAACGATATTTATTATTGCTTTTCGTCAGCTTTATGTAGACGGCGTTAAGATTTTTAGAGGATTACTAGCTCCCTCGACTCTGAATTGATGCAAATTGATCTGATCATTTCAGCAACTGGTGTATCAATACGCGTCTATCGCTCAACTTATTTAAAGTGCTTCCAAATTACCTTTTCCAAGCGTGCCACTGTTATTGACTCCTCCTATGACATTTCGAGAACATCCCTGTGACGTGTAAGTGAAATTAAAGACTTGGGTGTAATATTTGATTCGAAGCTTACTTTTAAAGGGTGGTTAAATTTCAAGGGCCGATATTGAATGTGAACCACACCTAAACGTGAAGTTTTTTTCTGCATTTCTATTGACATTTTTCATTTTGAACCATGGAAAGATACACAATCGAGCAACGGCCAGAATGGTGGCAGGAAATGGCAACAGTGAATGACCAATTTTAGAAATAAATCATCTTCAGTGATGAGGCACATTTTCACCTCGGTGGATTCGTCACAGAATTGCCATATTTGGGCGAATGATAATCCAAGAGTGATTGCCGAAAAACCAATGCACCCACAACTGTGACTGTTTGGCACACAGCTAACGAAACAATGGCTCTTTTGCGCGAAAAATTTGATGGCGGAATAATCTCACGTCGCGGCGATGTCAATTGGCCGCCAATAGCATGTGGTTTGACACCGTGGGACTTCTTTCTTTGGGGTTATTTGAAAGAAAAAGTGTACGTCGATAAGCCAGCAACAATTCAAGAGCTAAAGGATGAGATAATTCGGCACATTCACGGCATAAAAACTCAATCATGCCTCAGCGTCATCGAAAATTGGGACCATCGGATGGAGGTGTGCCGCCGAGGCCAATTGGCCAATATTTTGCTCCATTCGTAATTGAGCCATACCAATATTATCATAATAAAGAGAAATGACAATTATTTCCTAAACAAATTTTATTTTATTCAAAATCAACACCGGCCCTTTAAACTTAACCACCTGTTGCGGAATTGACTGATCCGGCTAGAAGGACCAAAATGTTGCGGAATTGACTGATCCGGCTCGAAGGACCAAAATGTTGCGGGAAGAAACCTAAATATGTTACGGGAATGTTGCGTGGAAAATACTGAATATGTTGCGAGAATGTTGCGGGAAGAATCCTAAATATGTTGCGGGAATGTTGCGGGAAGAATCCTAAATGTGTTGCGGGAATGTTGCGGGAAGAATAATGAATATGTTGCGGGAAGAATCCTAAATGTGTTGCGGGAAGAATCCTAAATATGTTGCGGGAATGTTGCGGGAAGAATACTGAATATGTTGCGGGAATGTTGCGGGAAGAATCCTAAATATGTTGCGGGAATAATCCTAATATGTTGCGGGAAGAATCCTTGATTATTGAGGGAAAGTTGCTTGGAGAGTCCTTGATTATTGCGGGAAAGTTGCTTGGAGAGTCCTTGACTATTGCGGGAAAGTTGCCAAAAATCCAGAGCAAAATGAAACTCTGATGCTTCAGCTTTGAAGCTACAATTTTTACTGAATTTTATTACAAAACTATTCCCTTTATATACACAATTATTTCACAAAACCTACTTATGTTAACAGAAAATTATATTGAACAATATGAGTTGAAAAAACATTAAAGTATTTTTAAACGAATACTCAACATACCACCGCCCTTGAACTATCTCAATAAGTTCAATATAGAAATTTACAAATTATAGCAAGAAAAATATGAAAAGCTTGATAACATTATGATGAATTAGTAGTTTCTTCGTGAAACAAGTCTCCTTTCGTTGGTAAAGGGCAGAGCTTTACTATGGGCCGAACTAATTCGCCATGCGGTGTTTTCAGCGTAACCACTCTCACGCGTCCATCGGCGCCAGGGTGGCATTTAATAACACGTGCCAGCGTCCACTTCGTCGGAGGGGTAGGCTTGTTGAAGACTGCAACTACATCACCTTCTTCGATGTTGCGTGAAGGGCGAAGCCACTTGGTACGACGTTGCAAGCTGACGAGATATTCGTCTCTCCAACGGCGCCAGAAATGCTGTCTCATGGCAGAGATCGCTTGCCAGCGCTGACGCAGATTTCCACGGAACCCTTGACCCTCAGGCTCCGGGATAGATTTAAGCGGTTCACCGACAATGAAGTGACGAGGCGTAAGTACCTCTACATCACCAGCGGCTGCAGAATTGTCACAGAGTGGGCGGGAGTTGACGCAGGCTTCTACTTCTGTCAGCAGCGTGTTGAACTCTTCGTAGGACAGAAGAATTTCGCTCATAACACGTTTCAGATGATATTTGACTCTTTTTATGCCAATCTCCCAGTACCCCCCATATGAGGCGCGGACGGAGGGTTGAAACGCCATTTGATGTTAGAGTCTACAAAAAAACGAATGGAGTTTGGTATCAGCCATACACCTTTCAAACGCAATTCGAAGCTCCTTCTCGGCCCCGACGAAATTCGTCCCATTATCAGAAGAAAGGACCTTGCAAAAACCTCTGCGGCTTACAAATCTTTTAAAGGCATTGAGTAAGCTCGATGTTGATAGATCTCCGACAAACTCTAAATGCATCGCCCCGGTGCACATGCAAATAAAAACGCAAATATAACCCTTGGTGGCCTTCGCTCCTCTACCATGAGTGAATTTGTAAGAGTATGGTCCAGCAAAATCGACAGCAGCGTGGATGAAACAGCGTGCGTAGGTGGTTCGGATCGCAGGTAAATCCCCCATTGATTGTGCGGCGAGATTGCGGTTGAGACAGGTGCGCTTTATGCATTTGCGATATGTGCTACGAATTAGGCTGCGGGCGCCAATAACCCAATATCGACGTTATAGGATGGTTTGCATGATGCGAGGTCCAGCGTGTAACGTGAATTCGTGAATATCGTGAATGATCAGTTTCGCAAGTGGGCAGTTTTTTGGCAGGATAATCGGATGTCTTACGTCAGCAGCTACTTCAGCGTTCTTGATCCTACCTCCTACTCGCAAGACGTTTTTCTCATCGAGATATGGCTGCAATGTCAAAATACTACTCCGAAGCGGAATCGGTTTTCTTTTGCTACAAAGAGAAGTTTCATTAGAAAAATACAGGAATTGTGTATTCCTGATCAAGTGCAGTTCAACTTCGGATATCTCTTGACCGCAGGGAGGACCGACCCGTTTAGCAGCGTTGATTCGCGTCTTAACTCGAGCGTTGACGAAAAACCTTAACACGTAAGCAATGATGCGGCGCAGCTTGGAATACGATGAATATCTCATCAATACAGGCCAGTGGTCATCTGAGCTCGTAGCATGGGCGACGACCTTGCTACGAACGCCCAACTGAGTTGTGTGTTGCGAAGTTGATAACTTCCAGAAATGGTCAGGACCTTTTAAGAATTCAGGACCAGACCATCATAGTTTTTGATGCAGTAGTTCAATCTGCTGGATTCAGTTCAGAGCGGATATGGTTCCACATTCAGGCGGTAAAACTTCTTGTATGTCAGCAACGCGATTGGCAACGAAAGTTATCCACTTACTAGGATGCGCCTGAAGCCATGCCAATGTGATAATTGAGTCAGTCCAAGCGTAGATCGGATAGCGGAGATCACCCCAGCTATGTAACACGCTTCGCGCCAATTTAGCAGCAAGATGTGCAGCGCACAATTCTAAGCGCGGCAGGGTTGTTGTTTTAAGTGGTGCTACCTTAGTCTTCGACGAGATCAGCACGACAGTAATACTGCCGTCGTTGTGTAATGTGCGCGCGTACATTACGGCAGCGTAAGCGCGCTCGGAAGCGTCAGCGAAAATATGTAGCTCAGTGAACGACTCACCTGCTCCTGTGCCAAACCAGCGACTTATCTTTAAACTTGATAGCAGTAGCAATTCCGAGCGATGTTGTCGCCTCTGTGCTGCGATGCAGTCTGGAATAACGTCATCCCAATCGACACTCATACGCCAGATCTCCTGAAACCACATCTTTGATCTTATGGTCGCTGGAGCGAGCAGCCCCAGTGGATCGAAAAGCGTGCTAGCATCAGACAAGAAATTTCTCTTCGTTAAAATAGTGGGTGGTTGATTCAGATTAACTGAGAACGTGAAGTAGTCCTCCTCTGTATTCCATATAAGGCCCAAGGCATGGACATCTTTACTATCGACTAGGTAGTGTAATATATTTTCTGATGCATTCGAAACATTTTCAAAAAGCTCCGCACAATTAGACGCCCATTTTCGAAGTTCAAAACCCCCTTCCTTCAGTATTTCGGAGACGTTTCGTTGCAAACCTAGCAGCTCTTCTTTAGAAGACGCACCAGTGAGGAGATCATCCATGTAAAAGTCCTTATGTATGACGGCAGCATTCTTCTCACAAATGTGTGACGAATATTTTGCGGTTTGTTCCAGCGATTTAACTGCTAAGTAGGACGCGGCGGCAACGCCATAAGTAACGCGCAACATGCGATAATCCTTTATGGGTAACGTCGGGTCACGACGCCAGACAATACGTTGTAGATCGAGGTTTTTCGTGGACATGCATATTTGGCGGTCCATTTTCGCGATGTCCGCGGTTACTGCGTAGCGATGCGTTCTGAAACGTGTTAAAATAGAATATAAATCAGGTTGCAATTGGGGACCAACAAATAATGCATCGTTCAACGAATTCCCGGTGGTGGTTTTGGCGGACGCATTGAGCACGACTCTCAATTTAGTCGTGACACTTGACTCTTTTATAACGGGGTGATGCGGCATATAGAACGTTTGATCCGTTGGCGGTGGTGCAAGTTCCATGTGCTTCATGTCGATGAGTTCTTGCATGAACTCATTGTAGCGTTGGCGTAGATCGTCATCTCGCGCAAGTCTTTTTTCGATGCTTAGTAGACTACGAACAGCATAACTTCGTGATTCTCCCTATGAATCGACCGTCAGGTGACCTTCTGTGCGTTTTTTCCAAAAACTCTTCACAATAGCGTTCTTCGTAGGTGAGGTGGGCCTTTTTCGGTGCTTCTTCTAACTCCCAAAGTCTAGTGAGCGCTCGATCTAAATGAACTTCACAATGCAAAAACTGTAAACCGAGCGAAGCGGATTCGGACCCATCGACATTTCCAAACAACGTCCAACCGAAATCCGTTCGTTGAGCCATGGGCGTACCGGGCGGACCCTTACGAATCTCCGAGCAGAGGAGCTGTCCCATGACGTCCATTCCGACCAAGATATCGATACGCCCGGGTTTCATGAAGTGCTGATCGGCTAAAAATAAATCTTGTAGGTGCGGCCACGCCGAAACCTTCAAGGGCTGTGTTGGCAAATCGCTTGTGATTTTAGGCAGAATCAATGCGTCAACAGTAAAGCATAGATCTGAAAAATGAGATAATAATGAAAGTAATACTTCACCTTTAGAGCGTATCCCTTGGGAGGAACCAATTTCAGAAATTAATATTGCGGACCCTCTTCGCGGTAATCCCAAGCGTTGTACACATGACTCATTTACGAAAGAAGCATGCGAACCAGAATCAAACAACAAGCGAGCGGGTTGCCAATGACCAGAGCAATCGCGTACCTTGACTAAGGCGGTCGCCAACAGCACAGTTCTTTCTCTTGGACGAGGCTGGTTGGGATTGACATTCAAATGTGAAGACGTACAGGCAGCAGCGGTGTCTGTGGAAGGACCGTTAGCGGATGAAACGGTTACGTTCGTTTGATGCATGACGTCTGCGGCGGGGGAGAAAGGCCTAAGAGAGGCGATGTTGACGAAATGAGTAACGGTTGTAGCGTTAGTTGTAGCGACAGCATTATGCAACAGCGTATGATGGCGTTGATGGCAAATCCTGCATGCAGATGTGCTGTTACACTTTGCCTTATAATGGCCTGAACTTAAGCAGTTCATGCACACGCGCGATTCTCTCACAAATTTCGACTTACCGTTTGCGTCAAGGTCCCGAAATTTTTCACAACTGTATATTTTGTGTGGCCCGTTACAAGATGTACAGATCGTGCTGTCCTGATCTTGCACTGCGTGAAACACATTCGTAGACCTACACACCGACGCGGTTTTACCCTTAGCTGGCAATAATACCGTTGACGATGATAGCATTGATAGAGAACGACATCTAACTTCTAAAAACGTGGTCAGCTGTTCGAATGTCGGAGGCTCATCAGTGACAAGTGATAGCTCCCATTGCTTTCGTGTCTCGAAGCTTAATTTATTGACTAGTTCGTACACTAACCAATCGTCCCAAAATTCCACTGGGCGTCCCAAAGCCTTAAGCTCGTGTATATGTTGCTGGAAAGCGTCGATCACTCCCTTAATTGCGTCGGAGGTATCACTAGCTGCCCTCTTTACGTTGGCCATAGCTCTAAAATGTCCTTCAACTATAACGCGCATGACCTTATAACGCGATTTTAGTAGGTCCCAAGCTTCTTCATAATTAACATCACATATTTTAAACCCACTTATGATTTTTAACGCGTCACCCCTTAAACAACTACGAAGATAGTGAAGTTTTTGACCATTTGACAATGCGGCATTACAGTCGACCAAGGCAGAAAATGCGTCAAAAAAACCGATCCACTCAGTGGAGTCCCCAGAGAATTGAGGCAGCTCCACCTTTGGCAGCCGTATTGCTGCAGACACAGGCGTTGACACGGACGCGGGTTGCGCTTCGGCACGACACTTCTGTACGCGATTAAAATTTGCTAAAGCTGTAGAGTACCACGTCTCAGCTTGAATTCGCACACTTTCTTCAATATCTACATTTTCACTTCCACACGAAATTTCGACCGTATCTTGAGCGCTATTAAAGTGAGTCCACTGTTCGCTGAGCAGTTGCATATAACTTTTTATGCTTTCTGCATCCATTGTTAAGGCATCGTCCACACTCTTAGCCATATACCGCTTAATGGCGTTAAGTGCAGAGTCGCGTGTTTTTACCGAGCTCGACATTTTTTTTTTTTTTCTTGTCCTTATAGATTTGAAGGACGATATTTGCACTGCTATCACGCACAAATCAACGCACCGAAATCGATTGGTAGAAAGACCCAAAAAATGCTAATTAATTGAGATATGTAATAGTACCTGTTTGCACCTTAGCCAAATTCTATTGGCTAAACTCAAAATGTTCGCGGGTTTGAACTTATCCGGCTCGAAGGACCAAAATGTTGCGGAATTGACTGATCCGGCTAGAAGGACCAAAATGTTGCGGAAATGTTGCGGGAAGAATCCTAAATATGTTGCGGGAATGTTGCGTGGAAAATACTGAATATGTTGCGAGAATGTTGCGGGAAGAATCCTAAATATGTTGCGGGAATGTTGCGGGAAGAATCCTAAATATGTTGCGGGAAGAATTCTAAATATGTTGCGGGAATAATCCTAAATATGTTGCGGGAAGAATCCTTGATTATTGAGGGAAAGTTGCTTGGAGAGTCCTTGATTATTGCGGGAAAGTTGCTTGGAGAGTACTTGACTATTGCGGGAAAGTTGCTAAAAATCCAGAGCAAAATGAAACTCTGATGCTTCAGCTTTGAAGCTACAATTTTTACTGAATTTTATTACAAAACTATTCCCTTTATATACACAATTATTTCACAAAACCTACTTATGTTAACAGAAAATTATATTGAACAATATGAGTTGAAAAAACATTAAAGTATTTTTAAACGAATACTCAACACCACCCTTTACTAGTCATATAAATTTAATTATTGCTAAATCAAAAGCAAGCATGGGAATTTTTTTAGGGGTCATAGCTCCGATTTCTCCGACCCTTATACGCTGCTTTTGTATACAGCGTTTGTCCGTTCCAAACTGGCGTATGCATCTTTCATTTGGTCATTATTCGTGCCATGCTGCTAGAATTGAACGATCCAGAAAGTATTCTTACATTTCGCGATGCGTAATTTATGGTTTTCGGATCCTATCCCTACATATGAAGCGCGATGCTTATTGATCAACTTAAAATCATTGCAAAGCACAAGAATAATCCTATATTTATCTTTCATTTTCGACTTAATCCGTGGGGCTGTTGACTTTTCGATGCTTTTTGAGAGGATTTTCTTTAATATTCCGGCCAAAGCTCTGCGTAGATCGGGGTTCTTCTAGTTTGGGGGTTCAAAATCCCTTTATGCTCAGAATGCTCATATTTCTAGAACCTTAATTGAGTTTATTAAAATCTCTAAATTTGTTGAGATAGATTTTTAATTTTCAAAAGATCATTTATCAAAATCTTTGAATATTTATTATAAATATTATAGTTTAATTGTACTTTTAAAATGTTATAGCGTGAAAGATGTGGGGTCTTCTATTGTTGAATTACTATGTAAATGAGTTGGTAAAATTTGATGTTTTAAAATTTAAATTATATTTGAAGTGTTTTTTTCATTATAAGTTTTGGAATTCGAGGTTGGATTTGTGCCTTCCAATTTTAATTTGTTTGTTTGCATTTTATTTGATAAATCAATTGTATCGCTTCCAGGATTAATGCTTGTGATAATTTGGTTTCTACTCAGGCTAAGTTCAGCGATTTTGTTTTCATGGGCTTAATTGTTTGTTTGTGGATCTATAATATGTTTTGTAAAATACATATTTACAATACATACTAGATTTCAAAACATAAGGATAAAGGAGTAAATAATGACCACACTACCCTAATGAAGCGGTCACAAGGCCGAGGAATTACTATTGTAATTACGAAAGCATTATTACTTCAGTGTTTAATGTCACTGAAATAAGTTTTACAAAGATTTTGCAATTATATTCGACGACGATTTCGTATTCAAAAAATTCGCCTGAAGACAAAAAGGTGTACCTCAGCTTAAACTCCGTCCAATAAGAAGAAAACAACGATTGCATCCTTCATGATTTTTATTAAGAAATTTAAAGGCTAATTAAGGATTAATTAAGTATGCCCGATTCGTTGTAATTCACTTAAGTGAGTACGTCATCGAACCTAAATTTATTGACAGCAATAAAACAATACTTATACCCTGCGATAGGAATATATAAGTGTATATGTGTACATACCCCGCTTAAATGGCACACCATCTAATCCACTCACATCCTTTAAAATGATAAGAAAACAATTTCCTGTGAAAGTAGCCTATGCGCGTTAACCTCGAATTTCTCGTGCTAACCGGCTCTAGTTGGCACAGCAACTGAAGTCAAGTCCTTCCACAGTTAATATTGTAAACGCAGTGGTGTTATTTTCCTCTTTCAGGGTGGAGCCTCTGGATCTTTATTTGCTCCACTATTTCTACGGTACGGTACCGGCACCTCACCTTACTTAGAAATTTTTCTAGAATTTTTTTTGTACCTGAAAGATTTATATGCATGCATACAGTGGCGAGCAGAACTGACTAAATGTTTGTCCCATTTATGCATATTTGCTTGGCCTTGACTACTTACAAAATGGCGAAGCGAAGCCTTAGCATGACATCGCTTGCATGTTGCGCAATTACAAACGCGGTGCTTAATGAGCTGAATTACACCTTGTTTCCAGTAACGCAGTCCTGACAGATATTGAAGTTTTCGAGACCAGCATGTATGTTTGCATGTGTGCCGAACCAAACTGGTTAGGGAGGAGTCCCGAAAAAAACCAATGGTAATGGAAAACAATGGTAGTATTACTCCAGGTGGAATCCACACAAGTGGCAATCCACCCGCTTCGGCGGCAGGGGCATGGATTCTGGAGACCCCAACCATTACCCAAGTCTCTCAGCTCTACGAGCGAGAGCGCATCCTGGAGGAGACGGGGGTTGCTATCGCAATCTCCTCTCCTTCAGAGTCTGAAAAATGTTTCCCTGTTTCTGGAGGCCTGAGTTGTGAGGTCTCTTCGGTGGCTGCACGACCTCCCAAAGGAGCAGGGAAATCGAAGAGCGCGGCAAGGAGGGAGAGAAGAAAGCGGTGGGAAAGGCCGAGCCACGACCCCCCAAGGTACGAGCGCGGTCTTGGCGCCAGTCAATGTGGCGGGAAAAGGTTCTGCTGAGCCACGTTCCTATCGTCGCCTCGACAAAATGTCCAGCACAGCTGTCTGCCAAGCGAAATCTTCGTCAGTGGAAGACCGGGAGCTGGACCTTCGCCCAAGCACATCCAAGGGTGCGGCCAAGCCATCCTATAGCGAGAAGGCTGCTGGCCCCCGACCTGTGGCTGTGATTGGAAAACTGGGGCCTGACCATCAGCTGACGGATGCAGAAATCAAATACTGCAAAAGCCAACTGATGCGTCGGGTTATTGCCTCCGGTCCGGAAGCCAATGCGAAGGGCTATGAGACAAAGGACGGCACCATAAAAGTGACGTGCGCGTCTCTGGCCAACTTCGAGTGGATCAGGACCGTGGTCAATAACGTGCCCCCCATGGGGACCACTCGCTTCGCTGTCTACAGCGAGGAGAGTGTACCCCTCAGGAGTGTATCCCCTGTCTACGGCGGATGTCCTATCCTGTCTACGTGCCCAGAATCCGGGCATCAACACGAGGCTTTGGCGCGTCGTCTCGTACACCAAGAGCAAAAACCGGGAAGGGAAGGAAGAGTCTGCTCTTGTGGTGCGAGTGGACGAGGCCAGTGTTGATGTCATGGGCTCACGGTACGGGAACCGTCTGAGTCTCTTCTTTGGGATGGTCAGCTTCCATGTCTTTCCCAAATGATTGACTCGGACGATCCCTGTAGCTATCGTCCCTTGACGGTGACGCAAATTAACTTGCAGCATTCCAAAGCCGCTACTGCACTACTAAGTAGAAGGCTTTCCCAGCTGCACACATTACCCCACATAACAGCAGTGCAAGAGCCCTGGGTCTTTAGGGGCCGTCTCTGTGGGTTAAGTGCGCTGAAAGGGGCCACGTTATTATATGACAGGAGTTCTAGCAGACCTAGGACCGGTCTTATAGTATATCCCGTCACTGTGACGGGTCTTGAGCAATTCTGTTGCCAAGACCTGGTAGCGGCTGAGGTGTGTTATAGAGGTAGACGCGGATGGTCGAAGTTTGTGATTGCATCTGCTTACTTTCCTTACGATGCTCTGGAAGGGCCACCACCCAGGAAGGCCACTAGTCTCGTGAGGTTCTGTGAGCGGCGCAGTCTGGGCCTCATCCTATGTTGCGATGCTAATGCCCAGCATACAATCTGGGGCAGCAGCAAGTGCAATGGACGGGGCTCTCGACTATTCGAATTTATCGCGTCCTCCTGCCTAGACATACATAACAAGGGCTCACAGCCAACGTTTGTAACGGCCAGAAGGCAGGAGGTGATTGATCTAACCCTATCAAACTCAAAACTTGGGTGGTCAATCAAGAACTGGAGAGTCCTTGCCGAAGATTCGTGCTCGGACCACAGGTACATTGAGTTTCAGTGTGGCGAGGAGGCACAAATGCCATTGCCCTCTAGAAACCCCAGAAAAACAGACTGGCAGAAGTTTAGGGAGGCGTTGCGGGACCTTGGCGTTGCGCCACCAAGACTTCGAAAAGAACAGGCCATTGAGGCGGCTGTTGAGAAACTCAACGCTGCCCTAACCGAATGTTTTGAGTCAGCCTGTCCAATTCGACCTCTCCCCAGCCGGACTCCCGTTCCTTGGTGGAATCGAGAGCTCCAGATGTTGAGGCGTGAGTCGAGAAAATTTCTAAACCGGGCCCTCAAGACTAACCTTGCAGAGGACTGGGAGCGATACCGTGATGTTCAGAAGAACTACAAGAGGCTTATTCGGGAATCGAAAAGAGCCTCATTTAGGGAATTCTGCAGCGGTATTGAATCTCTGAGTGACACGGCGAAATTGGTTAGGATCCTGAAAAGGGACCCAACGGCAAAGCTGGGGTCACTTAGGAAATCTGATGGCTCCTTCACGGAGCGGAAAAGTGAGACACTCAGCTTGCTGATAGAGTCTCACTTTCCTGGCAATCAGATAAGCATCAGCCGGCAACAGCCCTTATTGATAGAGGCAGTTGTCAGAGCTGCTACACCTTCTCGGCATGACTGGTTCGATGCCAGATCTGTGGTGAATTAGGCCGCCATTCGATTTGCCATCAAATCTTTTGCCGACTACAAGTCGCCCGGACCAGATGGCATATATCCTACCATGCTGAAGGAGGGTGCAGAGTTCGTGACAGCAGCCCTGAAGAAAATCTTCTCGGCATGCCTGGCACTGGCTTACATACCACGCTCTTGGAGGATGGTGAGGGTGGCTTTCATCCCAAAGGTTGGAAAAGACGCTTACACCGGCCCCAAAAGCTTTAGACCCATCAGCATGACCTCTTTCATGCTGAAAAGTCTCGAACGAGTGGTTGAACTGCGCATACGTCAAAAGTCGCTGAAGGCTCACCCTCTGTCTCTATTTCAGCATGCCTATCAGAGTGGAAAATCCTGCGAGTCGGCACTGCAAAACCTTGTTGCTAGGGTAGATCTGGCTATCGACAGGAGGGACTACGCTATGGGTATCTTTTTAGACATAGAGGGGGCGTTTGATAATGCCACTTTTGATAGTATGTGTAACTCTGCTAGTAGGCACGGCGTAGACCGGGTGCTAGTAAATTGGATTCGTTCGATGCTGGCCCAAAGAATCGTTTCGGTGCGAGCAGAGGAAGATCTGCTGGTGTCATCTGGGGTTAACAGAGACTGCCCCCAAGGCGGTGTGCTGTCTCCATTACTCTGGTGCATGGTAATCGATCCTCTACTCACCACCTTAAACGATTCGGGAGTCTACGCACAAGCATATGCTGACGATGTTGCTTGTTTGGTAACAGGCTCTTCGCTTATGATCATCTGCAGGAAAGTGCAGAAAACTCTGGATCGGATTGACACTTGGTGCTGTGCGAACGGGCTGTCGGCAAATCCCGCCAAGACTGGTATTGTCCTCTTTACCAGAAGGAGGAAGCTTGATGGACTCGTTCTGCCACAGCTAAAAGGAGTCACAATCCAGCTATCCAAGGAAATTAAATATCTTGGAGTAATCCTCGATAGTAAGCTCCTATGGAAATCACACGTTGAAACAAAGGCATCCAAAGCGCTGACAGCTTTCTGGCAGTGCAAAGGCGTCTTTGGGAAAACGTGGGGTCTCTATCCTAGCAAGGTCCTATGGATCTACACGGCTATGATAAGACCCATTATCACCCATGCATCAGTGGTCTGGATGAGCAGACTTTCCCTAGTGGGAGTCAGGAGGACCTTATCGAGACTACAACGCACTGTGGCCATCTGTTGCACCGGAGCTTTTCCGACTACTTCATGCCCGGCACTAGATGCTCTGATTGGTTTACCACCACTTGATGCTTTCATCCGAGGAGAGGCCTTGAATGCCATCTGCAGACTGAAACACAATGGGAACTGGTACGGCCCTTGTCCGGCATTGGAACACAGAGAAGGCATGGACATCGATCCAACCATTCTCTCCATGCCCCTTGACTCCATGCCATCAAGGGTCGTACTTGAAAAGAGATACAGTGTAGTGCTACCAGAGGCTCAGTTGTGGGGAGACTCTGGGGTCTACGTGGAATCCAGCGGGACAAAACTGCACTTTGCTCTGGGAATACATGCATCTGTGTTTCAAGCGGAGGTGTATGCAGTTCAAGAAGCGATGAACTTTGTTGTCGAAAAACGATGGAGAGGCAGATCCATATGTGTCTGCAGCGACAGCCAAGCAGCGCTTATGGCCTTAGACAGCCCTCAAACCACATCAGGGGTAGTGAAGTCCTGTAAATCCAGGCTGAACTATGTCGGCAGACATAATAGCCTGATGCTAACATGGGTCCCGGGACACGTGGGTATCGCGGGTAACGAGACCTCTGACTCCTTAGCTAAGATGGGCTCTGAGGCCAACTTCTTTGGCCCAGAGCCCGCTTTGCCACTCCCCTCTGCGGCCATCACGGCCACGGTTAGCAAATGGGTAACTACTACCCACAAGCGAGCTTGGCAGGCTGAGAGAGGCTGCAGATGGACAAAACTGATGTTACCGGTCATGTCCGATCGACTGTCGCAAACCCTTCTGTCATTAAGCAGAGGGGAGTGCAGACGGCTGGTTGGACTGATGACGGGCCACTTTCTGTGGGCAAAGCACATGGAAAGTTTGGGCATCTCAGACGGTGTGGTCTGCCCAGCTTGTGAAGAGGAGGATGAGACGGCGGACCACTTCCTGTGTGTCTGCCCCGCCTTCGCTCGAATCAGGTTTGAGCTGATGTGTTAAGAAGCGATCAGCTTGGCTCCTTGGCACAACAAGATCTACTCAGATTTCTTCGGAGATTGGGTAGATTTAAAGAAAATGAAAAGGGAATCCTAGTGTAGTACAATGGACTTAATTAATGTCTGAGTGGTACACTTGCTAGTTGTCCCGACAAAAAAAAAAAAAATGTGTGCCGTTTAATGAGTTTGGTTAAGTTTTGGCCTTTATGAAGAATACACAAAATTGTCTACTTTGTGGAATGCATCTCCAATCCAGAACAAGCCCTCTGTGTCAATAAATGGACTAAGTGACGCCGATTTCTTGGTGCCGGGTAATCGCCAAGGTGCGAATTTCTGATGCAAATGGTGCTCTATCCGGTTTTGTGTACTAATGTTTCACAAGCCAATTGTATCTCTGCCAATGTTAGTTTCAGTCTTAGATAAGCTTACCATAACATTATATTTGATTTATAAGAGAAATGCAAGTAAAGTAACAAGTGAGAAAAGATAAATTAAGTTAAAATCTATCGATGGCATGAGAGAATCTATGTAGTTTGTTCTCCCGTTCTTCCATATTAGTACAGTTCATATTTTATTTCTCTTTAAATCTTTCCTCTAAATGTTTAACGTTACGTCGGAAGCACTCTTGGAATCGGGTCTCCGTACTCGTGCCATGCGTTGGTGAATTGATGTCGGAACCCCATTAATCTCACCAATTATATTTTCTTTTAGTGCCAAGATGATCGCTGGGCGTGTTTCATAGACTTTACTTTTGAGGTACCACCACGGAAAAAAGTTCATAGGGAAAAGATCGGACGATCTGCGTATCCAGGATATGTTATTGAAACGTCTTACCAATTTATTGGAGAAGGAATCACTACGGTCTCTCTAGTCGTGTGTTGCGTGGCGCCATCTTTCTGAAACGAAGTAAGTGTATTGAAGGAGGGAAGTTCTCTCATTATTGGCAGAAAATAATCGTTCAGCAGGTGCAGATAAGAGACACCGTCCACAGAAATTGTGTCCCCTCGACGATTTTCAAAAGCAAATATGTAATTGCTTCACTGCCTTCCACCAAACTGTCATTTTGGAGCTGTGAAGTGGCTTTTAATATTCTAGTAGTGTGTTCTGTCCTTTAGGTGACCACTAAACGGCAATACCATTCAAATGAAAATGGTTTTCAAGACCCCAAAAAATAGTGTTTACCGCACAAAAACGTTCCATCATTGTCTCGCAGAACTGTTTAAGCAAATTGGAATCGTTAGGCTTAAGCGCTTGCATAGTCTGAATTTGAAGGGGTTAAGTCCAAGGACAATTTTATTCTGGAAAAATGGTTACAAGTAAATCATTGCAAGTATGCAGTGAAGCAGTGATGGTTTCGCTTGGTTTTAACAGCTCATAACAAATAACACCAACTTGGCCCCACCAAATACATAGCATAACCTTCGCAGCGTGAATATTCGGCCGAGGCGAGACAACGTAGAAGCATGACCGGGCAGCCCCCATGACTTTCTTTTCTTTGGTAGTGAATCCATTTTTCATCACCCGTCACCATGCGATGAAGAAAACCCTTCCTGTTTTGCCGCTGGAGCAGTTGTTCACAGGCAAAAAAATGACGTTCAACATCCCTTGGTTTTAACTCATAAGGAATCCAACTCCCCTGTTTCTGAATCATTCCCAAAGCATGCAATCGCTTCGAAATGGATTGGCGGGTAACTCCTAATACTGAAGCAAGCGCTTCTTCTGTATGACACGGATCCTCATTGGGCTATGCCTCCAATTCAGCGTCTTCGAAGGTTTGTGGCCTTCCTTCACGCGGACGGTCGTCAACATTAAAATCACCGTCTTTGAAGCGACGGAACCAATCTCGGCACGTTGTTTCACTTAAAGCAGCATCTCCATAAACTTTTTGTAGCTCTCGATGCGCTTCAGCTACCATTTTTTTTGGAATGAAAGAGGAAAATCAACACTTCCCTCAATTGACGATTATTCGGCACATAATCAGACATTTTCACAAAACCAAAAGTAGAGGATACCAAAACAAAATCACTAATGTGTCGAAGCAGTTTGTTTACCATATATCTGAGCTTGGGTTGTGACGTTTAGGTTATGTTAGAATTGATTAGCACACACAGCTGGCGGCAACTATTGACGATAACTTAGTTGCGTACCGATAATAAATAACAAAACTTCAACGCTTTGAAGAGAGTCTGGAAAAATGTCTGCTATAGTTCAGTTTGCCGCCACATCAGTCGCTTGAACCAATAATGTGTACACCCTTATTCAAACTCATTTCTGTACCTCGGCATAGCTTTCGATCACCCCTTTTTGTTGTGCGAAATTGTGGGACAGTTGTGCAGTTGCGAATTGCGCATTGCAAGTGCAGAGCAAATAAATTAAGTCCTGTGCCGCTGAAAATATGAGATTCTGTTGTGTTTGCGATATCCTTACATGCTGGTATTAAAAATGTAGTATATCTGGTTGGTCTGTTGATGTGAATTCACTTGCGTGTTATCATAAACACAGATCTATAAAAATCTAAAATATTTTCGCATTTTAAGAGAAAAGTTTATGTTGCATTGCTGCAAAAGCTTTAAATTCTTTGTAGCTCGAGCTTCATTTTTATAACTGTTAAACTGTATTAGTAAGGGTTGAAGCGAAGGGAAATCGCTAATTTCACTTTTTAGCTGTTTGGCCGAGCTTCTCCTACAGGTTGTGTGTAGTGTGCGTTATAAGGTTCTCCTGCAAATTGATGGAGCTACCAGTTTATTCCCATTCCAAACGGCAGTTAATTTTTATTAGAAGTTTTTTCACGGAAGTAATATTTGGTACATTGAAAGTGAACAAATTTTTTCCATATTGAGATGTTTCCAGCCTACCACCGTGGGCTGAGTTTCTCCTCTAATTAGTGGTCTTGATGTTGTCTTACTAACAGATGCACCTCCATTGTATGCGGAATCTGAACGCGTAAGTCCACTCGTCTATGGCGGCTACAAAAAATAGTTTCGCTAGGTGGGGCTGGGATCAAAATCTTTATAAAAATCAGTTTTGCAGACCAAGTTGGCTCATATTTCTAGTGTGATGTTAGTGACAGGGCAGTCTTTTGAAGTAAGTAGGATTGGAACAAGGGGAAAATCTGCACTGAAGCTCGTCTGACGGCTCCATGATGGAATCGGGAGTCGGAGCAGGGGTTTTCTCTAAATCAGCTAATTTATCTATAATATTTCCTTAAAATTGCCAAATACTGCTTTGGTTTTTCAGGCAGAAGTCTTTGCGATCCTGCAGGTATGCAAAATACGTTAGGAACGTGGGAGCGAGGGGAATACTAACATTTTTCCCGATAGTCAAGTCGCGATCCAAGCTCTGATCACGCCATGGTGCTGATCCAAGATCCAAACTAATCAACACTTGTAAGGACGAGATCAAATCTTCAGGTAACATTTCTCCGATTTGGGTTGCAGGACGTAGGAACATAGAGGCAAATGAAACTACTGATGAGCTTTCCAGGAAGGGGTCGGCTGAATTGGTTTCAGAGACCTCCTACTCGGTCATCGACATCCACCTGACTGTTGTTAAAGGGACATTGCATAATTTATTTCTCAGGAAAGCACAGATCAGATGGAGCTCTATTTCTACGTGTGCAGTCCAAAAAACTCTTTGTCCCCAGTACAGCAGACGCATCACTCAGAACCTGTTGACTCCACACTAAAACTGGCGCCGGTGAGCACGGGAAGAAATGACTGGCGTGGTTTGTTAAATTCGCCCAAAATTGCGTAAGCGGTTATCGCGCCAAAGAGGAAGAAAAAGAAATATGTGGGCGTAACTAATAAACTAATAAAATTGACCAAGGATGGTTCCATGTGTAGAAGTCCACGCAAGTGGGGAAAGTTACTGATCGCCATTCACTTGGGAGTGGCCAGGACGATTCTTCTACATATGGTTCAAGCAGCTCACAACGTCCGGGATTAGCCCACGTATCCTCTGGTTAACTTTCGAACACCCGTTCGGGAGTGAGCTAACGTGAGAAGGCGAAGCATCCCAGCATAGCTGGTTGTGCGCTGGGTTTGGGACCCGCCACTTAAAAATCCCCCCCCCCAATGAAAACAGCAACAAAGCCTCGGATGAGAACTTCCAACACTGATGACGACCCCTGCAAACGAAATAAGGAATACGATTTGAGGGCATGCACCTGGAATGTCCGGTCCCTTAATGGGGAAGGTGCCTCTGCCCGGCTGGTTGATGTCCTCGTAAGAGCAAAGGCTGACATCACTGCCATCCAAGAGATGCGATGGACGGGGCAAGGCAAGAAACCCATAGGACCTTGCGACGTCTACTACAGCTGCCATGTAAAGGAGCGCAAATTCGGTGTCGGATTTGTTGTGGGAGAGAGACTTCGTCGCCAAGTACTGTCGTTCACTCCGGTGGACGAGCGTCTCGCAATAATCCGCATCAAAGCACGTTTTTTTAACATATCGCTAATTTGCGCCCACGCCCCGACGAAAGAGAAGGACGATGCGACCAAAGATTCCTTCTATGAGCGCTTGGAGCGTTCGTATGAGCACTGCCCCCGCCACGACATAAAAATCGTGCTTGGCGACTTCAACGCCAGGGTGCGCAAGGAAGGAATTTTTGGTCCCACAGCCGGAAAATTCAGCCTGCACAACGAAACATCCGGTAACGGACAGAGGCTGATCGACTTCGCCGGGGCCCGAAACATGGTAGTCTGCAGCACCAGATTCCAGCATAAAAAAATTCACCAAGCTACCTGGCTGTCCCCTGATCGAAAAACGCGAAACTAGATCGATTATGTTGTGATAGATGGAAGACACGCTTCTAGTGTATTAGATGTACGTACGATGCGAGGGCCCAAAATCGGCTCGGATCATTACCTTGTTGCAGCCAAACTGCGCACACGCCTCTGTGCAGCAAAAAACGTACATCTACCTACGCAAAGAATATTCGACATCGAAAAGCTGCAATCACAGCCAGAAGATTCGCCACTCGACTCTCACTCATGCTCTCAGAGAGCACTGCCCAACAAACCGGCATGCACGACCAATGGAGCAACATTTCTCGTTCCCTACGTACCGCCGCCGAGGAAGAAATCGGATTCCGGCGAGCCCGAAAAAACAATTGGTACGACGAGGAATGTCATGCTGCCGCAGAAAGAAAGGATGCTGCCTATAGAGCCACGCTGCGATCGGGCGCAACGCGAGCCATGTGGGATCGCTACAGAGAGCTGAAAAAGGAAGAGAGACGTATTATCCGACAGAAGAAACGAGAGGCCGAAATACGTGAGTGCGAGGAGCTTGAGATGCTGGCCAATAGGAACAACGCCCGAAAATTCTACCAGAAAGTTCGGCGGCTTACAGAAGGTTTTAAGACCGGGGCGTTTTCCTGTAAGAACAAAGACGGCGATCTGGTGACTGACGTACAGAGCAATCTTAAATTATGGAGGGAACACTTCTCGAACCTGTTAAACGGTGACAGCTGCGCATGTCGTAGAGAATGTGAGGATCCCGATACCCCAATCGATGACGACGGAATTGTAGTTCCGTTACCCGACCATGACAAGGTGAGAATAGCAATATCACGGCTAAAGAACAACACAGCCGCGGGCGCCGACGGACTGCCGGCTGAGCTATTCAAACATGGCGGCGAGGAGCTGGTAAGGTGCATGCATCAGCTCCTATGCAAAATATGGTCGGATGAAAGCATGCCTGCCGATTGGAATTTAAGTGTGCTCTGCCCAATCCATAAGAAGGGCGACCCTGCAATTTGTGCCAATTACCGCGGGATTAGTCTTCTAAATATCGCCTATAAGGTTCTAGCGAGCGTATTGTGTGAAAGGCTGAAGCCCACCGTCAACCAACTGATTGGGCCTTATCAGTGTGGCTTCAGACCTGGAAAGTCTACCATCGACCAAATATTCTCAATACGCCAAATCTTGGAAAAGACCCATGAAAGGAGAATCGACACACACCACCTTTTCGTCGACTTCAAAGCTGCATTCGACAGTACGGAAAGGAGTTACCTGTATGCCGCGATGTCTGAATTTGGTATCCCCGCAAAACTAATACGGCTATGTAAGATGACGTTGCTCAACACCAGTAGCGCCGTCAGAATTGGGAAGGACCTCTCCGAGCCGTTTGATACCAAACGAGGTTTCAGACAGGGTGACTCGCTGTCGTGTGACTTCTTTAACCTGATGTTGGAGAGCATCGTACGAGCCGCAGAACTTAATCGCTCAGGCACAATATTTTATAAGAGCGTACAATTGTTGGCGTATGCCGATGATATCGATATCATCGGCCTTAACAACCGCGCTGTTAGTTCTGCCTTCTCCAAACTGGATAGAGAGGCAAAGCGAATGGATTTGGTGGTGAAGGAGGACAAAACGAAGTACCTCCTGTCTTCAAACAAACAGTCGGCGCACTCGCGTATCGGCACCCACGTCACTGTAGACAGTTATAATTTCGAGGTTGTCAAAGACTTTGTTTATTTAGGAACCAGCATTAACACCGACAACAATGTCAGCCTTGAAATCCAACGTAGAATCTCTCTTGCCAACAAGTGCTACTTTGGACTAAGTAGGCAACTGAGCAGTAAAGTCCTCTCTCGACGAACAAAACTAACACTCTACAAGACTCTCATCATGCCCGTCCTGACGTATGGCGCAGAAGCTTGGACGATGACAACATCCGATGAAGCGACGCTTGGAGTGTTCGAGAGAAAGATTCTGCGTAAGATTTTTGGACCTTTGCACGTTGGCAACGGCGAATATCGCAGACGATGGAACGATGAGCTGTATGAGCTTTACGACGACATAGACATAGCGCAGCGAATAAAGATCCAGCGGCTACGTTGGCTGGGTCATGTCGTCCGAATGGATACAAACGCTCCGGCTTTGAAAGTATTCGATGCGGTACCAGCTGGTGGTAGTAGAGGAAGAGGAAGGCCTCCTCTGCGGTGGAAAGATCAGGTGGAGAAGGACTTGGCTTCACTTGGTGTGTCCAATTGCCGCCGGTTAGCACGAGAAAGAAACGACTGGCGTGCTTTGTTAAACTCGGCCAAAATCGCGTAAGCGGTTATCGCGCCAATTAAGAAGAAGAAGAAGAAGTCCAAGCTCAAGTCAAGTCTTCACGTAAACTTCGAATATTTTCATGTGAAAAAATCATTGCACATGAACCATTGACCTCGAAATACGCTTCGATTGCCGTCTAAAAACGGTTGATGTACCAGAAACAATTAATGCTGTGCGTCAATTGTTGTGCGAGATCGTCGTTCAACATATCGCAAGATAGGGGCATCCTTAGGAATTAGTGGGTGGGACCAGCATACATTCAATATTCCATGAACATTTGGTCGTCATGAAGATTTTTTCTCGTTGGATACCGCATAATTCGAGTATTGCCCAAAATTGACTCAAAGCACGTCTATGAAATTGTAACATGTGATGAATCTTGGATCTATACATGTGACCCGGAAACAAAACAGCAATTAACAGTAATAGTCTTCCAAGACGAGTTTAACCCAACAAAACTTGTTCGCGGAAGAAGCACCTTCAAGCAAATGATCGCTTGTATTTTCGAAAAATCTGATGATGTCGCAACTACGCCACTAGAGGAAGTTAAAACAGTCAATTCTGAGTGGTTTTCAACCATTCGTTTGCCTGAAGTTTTCATAGAACTAAGGAAAATCAATCGCCGAAAACGAATCATTCTTCACCAAAACAATGCGAATTCTCATCGGCCTTACAGCCCTGGTTTCACACCTAATGATTTCTCTTTGTTCACGATCATCAAAATTAAAACGTGACGCTAACGTTTTTCAACCGCTGAAGGATTCGCTGAAGCCTTTAAACGTTTTGAAGGTATCTACTTCTGAGTGGTAAAAGTGGTTTGAAATTAAAATTTAAAAAGCAAGCCTCGTACGAATTTAGCATTTGCAAATACATGTAAAGCGTTTTTCAGTAAGAGCGCTTCAACTTTTTTTTTTGAATAAAACACAAACGGTTTGACTTTTTTAACTAATTTTTTTTTATTATCGAGTTTGAACATATACATTTAAGTATGAAATTCGATTTCTTTTGCATGATCACCGCGTGCACGTTTTACGAAGTCCAATCGTTGAACCCAATTTTCGACCACTCTTTTGCATAAATCGGCCGAAATTCCAGCAATTTCGCGTTCAATATTGGCTCTGAGCTCACAAATCGTCGCCGGCTTGTTACGGTATATTAATGACTTCATATAACCCCAAAGAAAATAGTCTAGAGGCGTCAAATCACACGAGCGCGGCGGCCATTCGACCGGTCCATTTCTGGAAATAATGCGCTCATCGAACTTACTCTTCAACAAATCAATTGTAGCGTTTGCTGTGTGGCTTGTGGCCCCGTTCTGTTGAAACCACATGTCGTCTAAGTCCATACCATTCAATTGCGGCCAAAAATAATCGTTTATCATGTCGCGGTATCGATTTCCATTCACAGTAACGTGGCGATCGTTCTCGTCAACGAAAAAATATGGGCCAATTACACCGCCGGCATGTAAACCGCACCAAACAGTGATTTTTTCGGGATGCAACGGTGCCTCATGAATCACGTGTGGATTGCTTTCTGCCCAGTAACGCATATTTTGCTTGTTGACAAAGCCATTGAGCCAAAAGTGAGCTTCATCACTGAAGATGATTTTTTGGAAAAAATCTGGATAATTTTCGAGTTGATCTTCAGCCCAATTTACGAATCGACGTCGCTTCAAATGGTCAAACGGCTTCAGTTCTTATGTCAGCTTGATCTTGTACGGATGTAGGCCAAGATCTTTTCGCAAAATTCGGCACAATGACGACACAGAAAAGACCAATTGTTGAGAACGTCGTGTGAGCGACACATTTGCGTCTTCTTGAACTGAAGCCCTGGCGGCAGCAATATTTTCAACACTTCGTGCACTTCTTGCTCTTACTGGCACCGGAACATTATGTAGCGAAAACGTAGATACAAATTTTTTCACTAGACGGTCGATTGTCGAACGGGATGGCTTGTTAAATGGACCGTAAAATGGCCGTAATGCTCTTAAAGTAGCAGCAACAGAACGTTTATTTTCATAAAAAATTTGCACGATTTGTAATCGTTGCTCAAATGTGTAGCGTTCCATGATGAAATGTATACTAATGAAGTTTACGAATGACAAGCGAAAAATAAAAAATATTGCGTCGTTCGCCCTCCCTATCGGAAAAAAGTTGAAGCGCACCTATTGAAAAACACTTTACATCTGAAAAACCGCGGACCCTCGTACACGTAATGTACATTAGGATATTAGCAATTGCACTAATGTTTTGCCGATACGCACGCCATTGTTCGCACATATAGCAAGGCAATTCTTTAACCAACTCGCTACAGGCACAATCTCTGCGTCAGTGTTTTTAAAGCGACTACGACTGGCGATAACCAACCCATATGTTGCGACTAAAAATGGTCGCAGTATATTTCATAAAATCGCACCATATTTAGAGATGATGTCAAGTTATCATCGAATAGGATATATCGAAAATTGCATCTACTTCTGGCTCTTTGTCATGAACATCAATATTTGCCAAAAATATTATGAGTTGGATAACCATTTGCTTAAATAAAATATTAGATGCGCAACTAAGTTCTCGGTGTTTTTTTGATGAAAATACAACTTTATTCTGCAAAATGGTTACAAGTGAATTACTGAAAGCATTGCTCATCGCTGGCTACTACTTTCTCCCATCTTTCTGGTAGATCTCGTATACCGTCACTGTAAAACTGTTCATCGAAGAGGCTATCCACGGATCGCATCAATTGAAGTCGATACCGATCCCCAGTGATGGCCTCGTTTGGTTTTAACAGTTCATAATAAGTAACACCTTCCTTCACGCGGGCGGTCGTCAACATAAAAATTACCGTCTTTGAAGGGACGGAACCAATCTCTGCACGTTGTTTTACTTAAAGCAGTATCTCCACAAACTTTTTGTAGCTCTCGATGCGCTTCAGCCGCCATTTTTTTCGAATGAAAGAGGAAAATCAACACTTCCCGCAAACGATGATTATTCGACACAAAGTCAGACATTTTCACAAAGTCAAAAGTATATGATACCAAAACAAAATCACTAATGTGTCGAAACAGTTTGTTTACCATATGTCAGCTTGGTTTATTACGTTTAGGTAATGTTAGAATCGACTAGCACACACTGTTGGCGGCATCTATTGATAAACAGCGGGAACTTATTTGCGCACCTAATATAAATATATAAAATTTTGTAAACTTCATTTTTAAGTTGGAGATCATTCGAATAAAATCGTCTACATAAAAGTTATTTAAAACAGCCAACGCTGTTTCAGGATGCATATCTGAATTTTGGTGAGCTATTTCATTCAACGTTACCAAGAATGGAGTTGCTGCAGTACCTTAAGTTATGTGGTGTATATCTCCAAACAATACGTACAGTCCATATAATTTAAGGTTTGAAGATTATTTCATGCAAATGTTGACCGCGACTGCGCTTCAAATGGTCCATCCGCTTAGTCCAATTTTGACATACTCTAATTGTTCGGCCGGTATCTCACATATATAGTAAATGCTTTAATGTTGTCTTTCAATGCGTTAATTGAAGCAAGCTTGTCTGAATAGACATGAGCTTTAACACAGCCCCACAAAAAGTAATCTAAAGGCGTTATATCGCACGATCTGGGTGGCCAATTGACAGGTCCCGAACGTGAAATAAAATATTCACCGAACTCACCTCTCAACAAGTCCATTGTTACGCGTGCTGTGTGGCATATGGCACCGTCTTGCTGAAACCACATGTCATGCAAGTCAAGCTCTTGCATTTTGGGCAAAAAAAGTTGAATGTCATTTCACAGTAGCTCTCACCATTCACAGTTACGTTACGATTCGCAGCATCTTTAAAGAAGTACGGTCCAATGATACCTCCAGCCCATAAACCGCACCAAACCGTGACCTTTTCTGGATACATTGGTAGCTCTTGCAATTCTTCTGGCTGATCTTCTCTCCAAAATCGACAATTCTGCTTATTTACGTACCCATTGATCCAGAAATGAGCTTCGTCGCTGAATTCAATTTTTCGATAAAAAAGTGGATCTTCGGCCAACTTTCCAAGAGCCTATTCACCAAAAATTCTGCGTTGCGGTAGGTCGTTCGGCTTCAATTCTTGCACCAGCTGTATTTAACACCTAAATCCTTTCGCAAAATTTTCCACGTTGTTGAGTAACAGAGGCCCAATTGCTGCGAACGGCGCCGAATCGATAATTGATGGTCATCATTAACACTGGCTGATACAGCTGCGATATTTTCTTCAGTTCGCACTCTACGTAAGCGTGTTGGTGGTTTGGTAAAATAATGTAAATTTGGTTCTAAATTTAGTCACAATAGATTGAATAGCCGCTTCAGTGGGTCGATTAAACTGACCATAAAATGGAAGAAGCGCGCGATAAACTTTCATAACAGAACACGTATTTTTATAATAAAATTCAATGATTTGCAAGCGTTGTTCGTTTGTAAGACGATTCATGGTTAAATTATAGACCAAACACCAAAATGAAGAAGACGTTTTTTCTAATAGCGGTCGCCCCTCGGGAGGCAGTGGCAAAACGTAAAAAAATATCTGCTATTCGGAGTCGGCTTAAAACTGTATGTTCCTCCATTTGTGAAACAACATTAAGTCGCACACTACAAATAAGAGGAGGAGCTAGACTAAACTCCCAAAAAGGGTCTAAATGCTAATTACGTTTGTATGTATATGTGTGTATTCAACAATTAGACGTTTCATTCTATTCAAGGCGAATCCATACAGGTACTGCAGTAAAAACAAAATTCGCATGTTTTCTTTTTTGTACGTGTGTTGCTTTTTTAATTTGGTGGTTATATCAACTCAAGTAAGATATTTTTATTATGTGCTATAGGTTTCCACGTAATTCGTTAAATGTCCTAGTGTTCTTTTACAGGTTGGATGCGGAAAGAATATACCTAATGACACAAATTGTGTGTATTTTTGGTTTAGAAGAAATAACATGTCGTCAATCCAGGGCGAGTCCTCATCCTCTGTATCTGCGTCGTCCTTAGCAATCACTGGCACTAGTGGCACTGTAATACTTCCTGGAAACGGTGCCATCTGACAAACCTTCCTCGATATAACAATCATAGTTCAACACTTTTGTGGTCAAGTACGGACCTTTGAAGGCTGGATGTGCGATTACCCCGTCGCTGATGGCACATGATCGATGACGACCAAATCTCCCACCTGATAATTTTGATGCTTGCTATGTTTATTGCCGTATATCTCCTTCCATTTCTGCTTCCCTGCCAAAATATTTATAGCGGTTTCTTCCCTTTTACTCTTGTGATCTGCATTGACGCCAACTTCATCATGAAGCGTCGGGATCGACGACATCCCTGATCTCAAAGCTAAACACCAATTTGTTTGGACTGAACTTAGTCACCTGATGTCGCTGCAAATTAAAGCTCCACTGTATCATCAGCAATTCGATGATTCGTTCCGCTGTCTTCTTAACATGTTGGGTTCCATACCGGTTGATAAATGCTTGGAATTGCTATGATGTGAACACATTCCCACTATCTGATGTCATCCGGAGTGGTTGACTAAAGAGGACCATCCATTATCGATGTACAAATTTCTAAACCAATCGGCAAGATTTTCACGACATGAAGTTGGCTTTGGATCTTCCATTTCTGGTCTTATTCAGGCTGTAATCGTCACATTCTAAAATGTATGACTTAACGCACCGGCAAGTCCGTGGAATCCAGCACACTTTACTGATCTTCTGAATGATCTCTTGTAGCGAGAAATGCTCTCCATCATCATGGCATGCCTTCACTAGATGCCATCGGGCTACCTGCGGGAAGACTAATTTAGATTGTCGCTCTATTTTACGCATTAGTCGACACTTTTCCTCTGCGTAGTAGTCGGTTTTTAGTTGCTTTTAGGCCGACTCTTCTGCTTGTTTCTTACATTTTAAAGTTTGGATTATCGACTGTAGCCTCGGAACTGGTATTTGCATTACATAAACCCAGGCTGAATTCGCTGCTATGCTACTGACCTGGATGAATCAGTCTGCTCAGCGAGTCAACATGGACCATTCCTGTACCCGCTCGGTGTTTGCACATGAGGCGTATCCACCATATTGTTATATGAAGCTATAAAAGGATCGCAGATTTAGTCATAACCACGGCAATCGATATATGTATACTGTGAACGGTGTACCCAACAAATATACTCGGAATCTATCTAACGCTTCAACTACGGCCAACACATCTAGTTCGTGGTCAGCGAACTTGTTTTCCGCTGCTCTACATTGACGTCTGTGTTAATGAATATGTTTCACCACCAGCTGGAGGGAAAAGGTGCAAAAAAAACCCGGACGGTCCATATGAAAACGCATCGGTGTGCACTTCATAAACCTTTGAGGCGTCGTACATTGTAAGCACAGGTGCACTGACCAAAGCTTCTTTTAACCGACTGAATGTATCGTGCTCCTGCCCGTAGTGGAAATCTTGCTCCTTCGTCAACAATTGTGTTATAGGCTTCGCTATATTTGCTCATAATTTCCGGAAAAATCCAGTCAGTCCTAGGAACTGACCTGGTTGTTGATCTCTCAATGCAAATCTGCTGTGTTTACTCTTGTTGGAAAATCGTACCTCAAACTTGCAACGAATTGTTGACACGACTTGACCACCGGTTGAGACCTATGATGTACTTATGAAGCTTATGATGAACTGCGAATAGCAATATTTCTTCCGACTAACCGTCAATTGACTGAAGCTGCTTAACTTTGTCCAAAAATTTGTTTGTTGACAATTTGCCCTAGGTTAAAATGTGGTAACATTCTGATAATGTTCGCCATCGTGTATTTGACTGTTGCAGTCATTGTTGCTGATGCTGGCCCTTTCATATGCGGAGGTTTATGAATCTAAGTCTTTCGGACTCCCGCCATCCAATTCCATAACATCAAAAAAAAAAAAAAAAAAAAAAAAATAGCGCTTTTCTAATCGATGGTTGCATTAGGATCGATGCGAACATTTTAAACATGAATTAGACTTTCTTTTATAATTTGCCTTTGCAGTTAAATTTTTCCATGTTATTGCAGTTCCTTGTTTACAAATTTTACATTCGTTGGATTCGTGTAGTATTCGAAACCTCGACTTACAAGTTTTCACAAATTCCTGTTAGATGCCGCTGACTACGACCATACGTATTGATATCTAAACGACGCTGAACCAATTTGTCTACTAATGTATTCAGGCTGCACATAGGTTATGAAAATTTGATGAGGTAGCTGAGAGTGTTCCGATAGACTACGCTGAAGGTCTCGGCTCACGTGCTTGTTGCCGACATGTGTGATGCTTCACAAAGATGAAGCTACGATTCGTAAGAGCCTAATAACTGAATACTACAAATGTTCGCCCTTCGCCCTTCACGCTTCACGCGTATATACGTGTTTAAGTTTCTCTTTATCCGGTCCGATGAACCAAAAAATGTTGCGAAAAAAAAATTTTAAATCTTAAATTATCTATAACAACATAGCTGACTCCATTTTTAAGATATGATTCGATCTGTAATAGAAAGATGGAATGAAAATTTCATTTACTTAACCTAGTTAACAAAGCACTATGTCAAACTCTATTAAAAGCTTTTGGAACCTCAGTTCAATACCCGGGTACCCCGACGACAATTTTTTGGGTGTAAGTCCTCTATATCCCGAAATAGTTCTATACATTCGATAAATATTTATTTATTTATGTTGTGACAACATATTTGTAACTGAATATGACGAACCAACCCCTATATTCGTACTCCTACACGAGGGGTGCCTTTTATATTTCGGGATTTGGCAACCCTGGTGTTGCAACCTGGCAACTGACAGCTGTATCGCAAAGTTTGACATTTTTTGGCTTTTACGTACTCAGAACGTTTTGAAATACCAGCGCTATTTGTGTTGTTTACAGTAACTTAAAAGATTCATCTCGGTCCAAAAATGGAATTAAATCGTGAACATTTTCGTGCGATTATTTCTTACAACTTTCGACGTGGATTAACTCAGCAACATTGCATGGATGAACCTAATTCATTTTTTGGCGTGAGAATGAGACAATCTTATCATCATCATCAATCATTAGTGGGACCAGCATACATTCAATATTGCATAAACATTTGACTGTCAAAAAAATTTGTTCGCGTTGGATTCCACACAATTTGTCAATCGCTCAAAAAAAGGCTCGTGTCAATTGGTCGAAGGAAATGCTTAAAAAATACGATCGCGGGGCTTCGAATCACGTCTATGACATCGTGACAGGTGATGAATCATGGATTTACGCGTATGAGCCCGAAAGTAAACAGCAGTTGACTGTATGGGTGTTTCAAGATGAGCCAAATCAAACAAAAGTTGTTCGCGCACGAAGCACTTCCAAGCAAATGGTCGCCTGTTTTTTCGGTACACAACCATTTGTTTGCCAGTTGTCTTCCAAGAAATTAGGAAAACCAATCGCCAAAGACGGATCACTCTTCACCAGGACAATGCAAGCTCTCACACATCGGCTCAAACAACTGCATTTTTGAGCACCCAAAACATCGAATTAATGGGTCATTCGCCGTATAGTCCTGACCGAATGACTTCTTTTTATTCCCGTACGTAAAAAACAAACTGAGAGGTCAACGTTTTTCGACACCTGAAGAAGTGGTTGCGGCATTCAGAATGCATGTTTTGGAGGTACCTTATTCGGAGTGGCAAAAGTGCTTCGACAATTGGTTCAAACGCATGCAAAAGTGTATAGATCTTCATGGAGAATATTTGGAAAAACAATAAAGTGATTTTCGATGATTAAAATTTGTTTTTGTTCTCTAATCCCGACATATAAAAGGCACCCCTCGTATCAGATATAAAACGCAGGCAGCTGCACCCTAAATTTCTCGTTTTTGTAAAGGCCAGGTGGATTGAACTTGAAAGGTAAGCGAAAAGGTTGGTCTTCCTAATCTTTTATACCTCAGGTATGTTCGAGAACACTTTTGAAACCAATATGGTTAAACGTTTTGAAAAGCAGTATAGTTCAGTTTTTATCGCCGAAGAAGCAAGGCGTAGTGGTGCGCAGTCATTACTAAGATAGTTTGGATACTGTAGCGTCGTGAGCACGCGTGTGTTAATATTTTATCTGATTGTGCAACTTTATATTTTGTGACGTATTTTCTGAAATTTGGGTATAAGTTTTTAGGGTTTTTTTATATAAAATAACAAATAAAATTGCAATAAGTGCAAAACCATGGAGGAGTTATTGAGATTGGATTTTTTGAGGTAGTGTAAAGAATATAGGTATGTAAATAGGATATCAAAAATATTTATAATACATTTATTTTTTAGTGAGATTGAGTGAAGTTGAAAAAGATGCGTATTTAAAACAGCTACTAGGCGAGGACGATGACGATAGTTCGGATCCTTCGGACGGTTTATACGCTTTGATGATCATATTACACTCAGTATACGAGCAGCCACTCAAAGCTGCACCAATCGCTGATGTATGGAACATGCTGAATGCAAACCTAGCAACGATGTATAGACCAACGAAACACTTGACTATTGATGAACAGTTTTTCTTATCGAGGAAGAACGAAAGTGACCCAATACATGCCATCAAAGCCTGCTAAGTACGGTCTCAAAGTATTTTGAGTGTGCGATGGAAGTAATGCTTATCCGCTGAAAGGGATTCTCTATACAGGAAAGCAAGGTAATACTCGAGAGGTGAATCAAGGAGAGCGAGTTGTGAAAGAATTTGTCGTCGCTTACATGGGATCTGGCCGAAGCATAAGCATGGACAGATTTTGTACAACGTTACCTCGGGCTAAAAGTCTTCTTTCTCCTTACTATCGCTGGTACTTTGAAAAAAAAAAAAAAAAAAAAAAAAACGTACATTCCTCCAGAAATGAAACCGTCGAATTCTAGAGAATTTTTATCACCTCTTTGTGGCTTTCATGAAGAAGTTACCATGTGTTCATACGTACCAAAGAAAAACAAAGACGTGCTCCTTCTTAATAGGATGTGCAATGATCTCTGATTTAGCACATCAAAAATCAGAAATGAAACCACGCAACGAGGCTTGCAGTCCAAAGTTACTTCGAAAAACCAATAGCGGTGCTGACAACTAGGGTCGAGACTGGCAGAAAAGTTGTAGTTGGGTCATGCTACATTTGCAACGAGCAGACTATTCGTAAGCGAAGAAAGGCAAGGAAGTGTTGTGCCGAGTGCGAGAAGCCCGTTTGTGATGAGCACTCAGTAAAGATCAATAAATGTTTAGTTATTTAATCCAAAATATGAAGATTTATATTATATTTTCTGGTAAGTAGCATCAGCTCCGTTTTATAAGAGTTGACTGTGAGGCAGACCAGCGGTTGAGTACAGCCAATGACCTTTCCAAGATCTGAGCCATGACTGAGGGGAACGGTCCCGATAGTACCAAGTCATCGGCGTGTGCTATTACGTTAACCTCAGCTTTATTTAACTGACATGATATCAGCAAAAACAGGAGATTAAAAGAGGGACCAGCTATTGATTGCCCAGGTGATTATTTCAACAGACAAAATATATTGCAGGGAAAAATTGAGTAACCTCACCTGTCGACTCGTGCCGAGGATGTAACATGGAGCAAAAGATTTTTCCAGAAAATTAGTATTTATCAGGATATTCAAGGATTTCTCTGCATATTCAGCCCACTCCTCTTCTTCCCTTTTTACAAGAATTCTGTAGGAATGGTACCTTGAAAGTATCTTGCTTAGTTTGTCAGAAGATGTGCAATATTTTATTATTATTAATCAAACACACAACCATAAGTTATTTTACAGTGTTCGAGTTTAATTCTAAAAGATTAAAAAATAACATTAAAAAAATTGAGGTGTTTTATAGTAGACTGTAAAAAGAGTAGAAGGAGTAGAAGGAGAAGAACAAGGCAGCATTAGAAGAACATATACATACATGTACGTGCATATTAGCAATTTAGAGGGAAAAATAATGTATGAGTTCGTTTTCAAAGCGCAATGTTACTACAAGTAAGGCATAAAAAATTATTATATTTCAACTTAAAATCTAAAGCTTATTAAATTAAAATTACATTACATTATTCATGAAGGGTAAGAGTAAAATTTGTAGAAAAAGAAATAGTAATACAAGAATTTAGCGAAGTGGAGTAGACACAAATGATTAAATAGTACAGATTATCCTTTACTGTTCATAGTATTTAAGTAATGATATTTTAAAGTGTATGTACATGATGAAGTCCAAAATAAACAAGACTGAGCTGACAGGAGCTTTGTTCTGGCCTCGATACACGTTTTGCTCGATCTAATAGCTTTTCGAAAAAGTGTTTCAGGTCATTGACCGGAATGTCCTTCATGATGTCGATACAAGCCTCTTGGATGGTTTCTACGAACGCAATTTTCCGAATAGGTAGAAGTCACAGGGAGCCATAACAGGCGAATACGGTGAGTGATTGATGGTTAAAATGCGATTTCTACTCAAAAAATCAGTCACAAGAATGGATCGATGAGATGGTGCATTATCATGCAATAAGCGCCAGCTTCTTCCTTCGCTTCAAAAGCCAAGATAGAAAATTGCATTGGCGGTTTGGCCCGTTGGCACGAACTCCTTGTGGACAATTCTCTTGGAATCGTAAAAACAAATGAACATCGGCTTGATTTTCGATTTCTCCAAACGCTTTTTTTTTTGGTGGGGGCTCATCTGGGGCCCCCCATTCGGCACTTTGACGCTTAGTTTCAGATTCATATTAAAAATACCCCGACGACGAATGCGACGCAGCAAACGCTTCAAAAGCCAAGATAGAAAATTGCATTGGCGGTTTGGCCCGTTGGCACGAACTCCTTGTGGACAATTCTCTTGGAATCGTAAAAACAAATGAACATCGGCTTGATTTTTGATTTCTCCAAACGCTTTTTTTTTGGTGGGGGCTCATCTGGGGCCCCCCATTCGGCACTTTGACGCTTAGTTTCAGATTCATATTAGAAATACCCCGTTTCATCACCAGTTACAATGTTGTAAAGGAAGTCCTGGTCTTTTCTGAGCCATTTTTGGTCCTCAGTTAACTTGTGGAGAACGCACAGAGTTTTCGTAAGCCCAAATAATCAGTTTAAATGCGATGAGTTGATGTTTTGGAGATATTAAACTCCGATTCCATGAATTTCAACGATGGTTTATTTTTGATCAATTTATGTACGTATGTTCATTGTCATTAATGTCTTCACAGGCATCCCTGAGATGTGTAAGCCACTCATGAACTCTGACACGAGATAGACAATCATCGCCATAAACTTTTTCATCAATTCAAATGTTTCGGTAAACGTTTTACCGATTTTAAAACAAAATTTGTTCGAAACTCATTTTTGTACCGATGACACAAACATACACTTTAGACGCAATAACTTCGCTTTCACTGAACCGAATGTCACCAAGTCACCATGTCACTGGAAGTCAGCTAGGGATGTAGCTTCCAAAGCACTAACTCATTAAAAAGATGGCGCCATCAAAAACATTTTTATGACGCCAGTCTTGTTTATATAGGACTTCATCTTGTATCTTTAGTAGTCCTGAGCTTAAGAGGTAGCTTGTTCCATAGGCGGACGGTATTGACGAAAAATTGACGTTCAGATTTTACCGACGTAAATTTCAAGTGCAGAAGCTGTTGTAATCGTGACGATTGAGTAATTTGAAGACGTCTTTTGAGATGAGGATGCTCTTCAGAGACTATGATTTTGTGAAGCATTATAAGACACTTGAACTTCAACATATCGTCGATTGATAGCGAGGTTATCTTGCGAGCCCATAGAGAGATGTGATCATTGCGATTTCTGCTATATACAGGGTTGGCCATATTAAACTGACCCATTGAGTAACCCTATAACTTTTTACTGTAATTTGAAATCTAAGGTTTACGTCAACAAGCCAAAGACACTAGGCGCACTTAAGGCCAATATCCGACGGGAAATAGCCGCCATATCGGCCGAGACGCTGGCTAAAACTATGGAAAACGCCGAAAAACGGGCACATTACGCTATACGAGCTAAGGGCGACCACTTGCCCGATATCATATTCAAAAAGTGATGTAAACGAATCTCCTTGAACTAAATTAAATGTTTTTCACAATAAAACACAAAAAAATGTTTCTTTTTCCATATTTTTTTAATAACCACATGGGTCAGTTTAAGATGGCCAACCCTGTACATATCCAAATACGTGCTAAGGGCGACCACTTGCGCGATATCATATTCAAAAAGTGATGTAAACGAATCTCCTTGAACTAAATTAAATGTTTTTCACAATGAAACACAAACAAATGTTTCTTTTTCCATATTTTTTTAATAATCACATGGGTCAGTTTAATATGGCCAACCCTGTATATACCTGGCAATGTTATTGTAAATCACATTGATTTTTTTATTGCATTGACTATCAGTGTTAGCATAGAGTTCACAAATGTACAACAACGTTGGTAGCAAATAAGATTTCGAGATGAGCAGTATTGTGGGCATTGGTGTTAGGTGCTGTGTTAACCATAAAGATCTCAGCATTCCGTATACTTTTTGTACTATAAATATGATTATCCTACGTTAGTGTTCTGTTTAATCGTACACCTAGGCTCTTAGCTACATCGAAATACGGTATCTTCGATCAGTTTAATATAATTTTGTCATAAACATTGATGTCAAAAAGCTTTTTAAAGATAGCAGTACATTGCGACTTATTTGCATTCAAGACCAGACCATTGCTACTTGCCCACTCGTTAACTAAATCTTAAGTCCCTGATGAGGTTATGTATACAAAGCTTTAATGAGTGAATAGGGGAACTCAAGTGCAATTGTCCATCATCAGCGTATATCTGCATTTTATTGTGCTTCAGCACCTTAGGCAAATCGTTTATGTACAAAACAAACACCAGGGGACCAAGAATCGACCGGGACTCCTCTAGATATGGAGAAAGGTAGACCTTGTGTTGCCTATGCTGACTGCTTGCGATCGACCAAAGATATATGACCTGATTAGGTTTACCGGCGCGGTAAAAAGTGGAACAAATTCTTTAACTTCAGACACATCAGCTTGAGATTGACCGTGTCAAAAGCCTTGGAATGGCCAAGAAGAGTTAGTAAGGTTAGACATTTATTGTCAATATTTATTCGAACATCATCTGAAACGGTAAGCAGCGCACTGATACAATTTTTTTTACGCCTAAAGCCAGATTGGTACGGACTTACCAGGGAGTTTATACATAGAAATAAGTCAATTTGCTGATGCATTAAGCGCTCTAAGACGATATATAAGGTAGAATCGCTATAGGTTTATAATCTCCATTTGATTTCAGAATGGGTAGTACTTTGGCTTTTTTCCAGCGGTTGGGGAAGAGCTATTATTGTATACGTTATACGAGGTGTGTTCAAAAAGTATCGCGAAATTTGAAACTTCGCAGGTTACGTATATTCGAATTTCGATACGATTGACGAGATAAAGACGGCATCGAAGGAGGAGCGGAACAAGATAAAAAAAATGATTGTTTGAAGTGCTTCCAAGATCGGAAAAAACGTTCTATAGCGATTATAATTAATTTTCTCGAAAGTATCCGAGAAATCAAGGAACTGTTTATATATATTGTTTAAGCTTACATCGTTAAGGACTTGGGTCTTTCATTTACCAATACCTATCTAACGAATACGCTACCATGATTGCTTTGACCCAATCGCTGCACTAAAACTTCGGTCGTTAAATATAGTCCTTTGAGTTTTTATTGCTTTGTTTGTCGCTGTTCGAAGAGTTTTAAATTTGTTGTAGAGGACTTCCGTTCTATAAGTGAGTCGTTTTGGTCTTTTAAGTTCAGTGGCAACTGCATGTCTTTGCGATTTCGCTTTGTTAGTTTTCATCTAAATAAATATTATCATCAGGATCCTGACCAACGACACGAGTTCTGAGCGGTTGTTTTTTGTTTTTGCAAAACTTTGCCACTGCACTAAATAATACAGAGCGATCACTGGCACAGTCAAGTTTTACGATGAGAGGAGCGGCTTTACTGTTGCCCTTATTATTATTACTATATTATTGCGGGCACGGAAAATTGAACGAAGAAGTGGAGTGACTAGCTGAACTGCGCGACAGAGTTGAGCGAAACAATCAGTCAATTTCTCATTTTTGGTGAGTGGAATTTCTCTTATAATGAGATCTGATGACACTAAAGCGTTCTGACATTTGTCGACTTGCATACTAAGCACGTCGACATCATGTTGTACTCATTCTCCACACTTTGAACTCTCACTTTAATGATTTTTACATACCTATTTAAGTTTGCTATCCTTGCCGTCAATTCACCAATTCTCGGCATAACACGTTCCTGAAATTGAGACAAACGAGCTGTTAGCTCAGAGATTAAGCTCTCCTTTTGTACTTCCATCACAAAATTACTGTTCATTTCGCACGAGTTCTTAACAGGTGTTTAAAACCTTCCTTTTATTTATTATTATGGAGAACTATGAAAATGTTGGTAGCGAGAAAACCACGGAAATATTTAAAAAATACTGCTGCGTTGGATTATACGTCAGCTTGCGAACACGAACATTAGTCCGTCACGGATCTATTGGATTCACGAACCCTTTCCAAAAGTTACGTTTCACATATTTAATAGCTTTTTTATATTAATTCAAAATAAAACGGTAAGCATTAAAGATTCTAATTTAGTAGCATTCAATGAAAACCCTCATAACCTTTTTTTCAAGTTAGCCAGCGGTGTAATCTACTAGGGGGAAAGTCTTTTTTGCTAAAATATACCGGATAAGCCACATTGAAGGCAGTCTGTTATCAGTCGCACCAGTTACTATTTTAGATTTCTTGTGAGAAATATGGTGCGATATTAATTTTGTGAAGGATCAACCTGTGGTCCGAAAAGGAGTTTCTTCGAGAAACCCTCCAATTATCCACCCTAATGGCAGATGAATTAGACGGAAGAAGAATATCCTCTCAACTTGATGTTTCCAATGCTGGGAATACAAACGTGGTCGTTAATCTCGCTGTTTCCCCAAATGGTATGTCTGGCATTTGCGTTACAGTCGAAGAGGATGGCCTCTTTTCAAGATGGTAGTGAGTCCACCAAATGCCCCACTTGCTCAGTAGCAACGGATTGTTCTACCCGGACCTGTAAAGAATGTATTGATTTAAAGAAAGTATTGTTTGTTATTTGAAATATATTTATTTATTTTATCGTTTCAAGCTAGACATCCAGCTTGTAAAACGATTGTTTTCTTTCTTGTTTCTTACATACTACGTACAAGCGTTTTTATAGTAATTTTTGTCAATGCAAGCCAATAACAATTTTTCGGTGTTTACTTATGTAATATGATTCTAGCATTCACGCGCCGCACATAAAATAATTACGTTAGCTATGTTTGCGTTTAATTTCAAGTGTAATGAACCCTTTAAGAAATATGATACTCTATTTAAACGGCACAGCAAAGTGAATGCATAAGTGGACAATAAAATAAAAACTAAAAACAAAATGTTTATGAATATTAATGTTAAGGCATATCCGACTTATAATCATACTACACCTCCCTTCTTCGGAAGAATGCTCATACAACTTTTTTTTGTATGAACATTCTTTTACATTGAATTGTTAAAATAAAAATATGTACATATGTAAGAGTAATCTTAATTTTATATATATGTACATATATATTGTATTAATTTTCTAAGTTTAGACGCGTCTTTAAAAGTACTTATTGTTGATAAATCTTAAGCCTATTTTTGTGAACTATTTGTTCTTTTAAAGATAACTTATCGACTATAGTAACATTATTTTATTTTTATTATGTATTGCTTTAATGGTATAAGGCCCACAATATTGGGGTTCCAGTTTATGGGCCACTTCATTCCTAAGTAAAACTAAATTGCCTATGCTAAAATTGTGATCTAAACTATTTTTATCATAACATGTTTTTTGCTTAATTTTAGCTATGTCTATCATATTGCGAGCTCTTTTATGTGCTACTTCTAGCCTAAATTTTACTTCTCTAGCGTAGTTATCTATGTTATATAATGGAGTAATTTGGTCTACATTTTTGAACTGCTGAAACATGTTTGGTGTTTTTCCAAAAACTAATTCATACAGACAATAGTCATGTACTGTAGAAGGAGTGGTGTTAAAACAGTATGTGAAGTATTGTAGCCACTCATCCCAGTCGTTTTTGTCAATCGATATGTAAGATCTTACGTATTGATTGAAAGTTTTATGTGATCTTTCTATTACTCCTAGTGTTTGGTGGTGGTAAGCAGTTGAATTAATTTTCTCTATTTTTAGCAATTCACATAGCTCTGTTAGTATTGAATTTTTGTATTCTGTACCCATGTCCGAAATGAACGTCTTCATTGGACCGTAGGTAAGAATAAACTTTTCAAATATTGCTTTCGCCACTGTCTTGGCGTTTTTGTCTTGGATGGGTATCGTGACTAAATATTTTGTCATGTCGCATATTATTGTGACTGCATAAGTATTGCCATTAATTGTTGTAGGTAGTGGGCCTATTGTGTCTACAATAACTGTATCAAATGTACCTGTAGGTGTTGGTGTTATAGTCATGAGGCGTTTTAAATGCTTTGTTATTTTGGTTTTTTGGCATTTTTCGCAAGTTTTTACATACTTAGCAACATCTTTTGACATTTTATTCCAGAAGTAATGTCTTTTAATTTTCATAAGTGTTCTGAAAATTCCGCAATGACCGCCTTCTATAGGGTCATCGTGGTATCTTTTTAGAATGTCCATTACAGTTTTAGCATCATTAATGTGGGTTACCTCATTCATTATTTAATATCATATTGCCCTTATTTTTAAAATCATTAATCGAGACAAATTCGAAAATTTTCTCGCTAGGTGCCACTTGTAAATTATTAATGCCATATTTGTCGGCCACTTCGTCGAGCCTAGAGAAGAATTGTCCTAAGTCAATTTTCCCATTAACAAATAAGTCATCAATTTTTATATATGCCATTATAGATTTTCCTCGTTTGACGTAACATCGCGTGGGTGTAATCTTTAATTTATTGTATTTCCTGACGTCAGTGTTATTAATTGGGACATATATTTTGGGCTTATCATATGTTTTAATGTGCTGCTGTGTAGTTGGACTGCTGTTATTTTTCGACATTGATCTAGTCACTATTTTGTATAAATTTTGATTCTTTTCATTTATTTCTTTTAAGTCATTTATTGTAATGCGAGACAAAGCGTCCGCGACGTGATTATCTTTTCCTCTAAGATATTCTACTACGAAATCATACTCTTCTAAATCAAGTCTCATTCGTGTTAGTTTTGAACTTGGATTCTTCATTGAGAACAGGTAAGACAGGGGTCTGTGATCGGTTCTAACTAAAAACTTTGTACCATAGATATAAGGTCTGAAGTGGGTTATTGCCTAGTGTATGGCAGCTAACTCTTGTTCAATTGTCGACTTGTTGCTTTCTCCTTTTGTGAAACTTTTGGAGGCATATGCTACTGGTAAATGTTTTCCTTCATATTCCTGACTAAGTACTGCACCACACGCGTATTTGCTTGCGTCTGTTGTTAAGCAAAATGGTTTCTTAAAGTCGGGATATTGTAACAATGTAGGACTCATTAATGCTCTTTTGAGGTACACAAATGCATCATTGCATTCTTTTGTCCATTCGAAAGCAACTCCCTTTTTTGATAACCTTGTTAGGTGTCTTGAATATTCAGCGAAGTTTTTAATAAACCTTCGGTAGTAGTTGCAAAAGGCGACGAACCTTTTTGCACTATCTTCGTCTGTGGGTGTAGGATAATTTTTTATTACCGAGTACTTATTGTCGTCTGGAAGTATCCGCTTGTTTGTACATTTATGCCCGAGGTAGGTTACTTCATGCATAAAAAATGAACATTTTTCAGGGTGTAATTTTAGATTATGTGTTCTACATAAATCGAAAGCATATGTTTTTCAGAGCAACCAAGGACTACTAAGTCATCCATATATAAGAAAGCTTGCTCTGGTTTTAAACCACTGAAAGCAATTGTCATCATTCTTTGGAATGAATTAGGTGCTACCTTTAAGCCATATGGTAGTCTAGTAAATCTGTATGAACCGTTGTTGGTTGAAAAAGATGTGAAATTTCTTGAATTTTTATCAAGTTCTATTTGATGAAATCCAGTCACTAGATCGAGACATGAAAAATACTTTGCCCTTCCGAGTTGGTCTAAAATGTCATCTATTCTCGGTAACGGGAATTTATCTGCAATTAATTTTTTGTTGATTTGTCTGTAATCGATTACTAATCTCCATCTTTTTTCAACTGAGTTCGGTAGAGACTTTTTTGGTACCAATAGTATTGGACTATTGTATTCTGAAAATGATGGTTCGACTATTTTGTCTTCTATAAGTTTGTTTACTTGTCTCTCAATTTCATCCTTATGTGTGTGGGGTATACGGTAGTTCTTTATGTATACCGGCTGTTTGTCTTTAACCATTAACTTTTGCTTATAAAAATTATTTGTTGTTATTATTTCTGTTTCTAACCCAAATATGTCACTGTATTCGGAACATAGGTTTGTCAATTGTTTTTCATATGTTTTAGGAAAATTTTTTCTCAATTTGTTGAGAATGTCCGTTTTTCTTTGTGCATTTCCTGTGTCATTGTTTATTATGTCGTAATCAGAAACATTTTCAGTTAAAATGTTGCTTTGCTTTAAAGATACTGTATTATAATTTGTATTTAAAATGCGGATATAGGCGTTGTCAGGTTTTACCAAGGTATTGGCTATAAATATTCCAGGGTGTGGTTCTTGATTTGGAATCAGTGCTTCATCCAAGGTATTAGGTAAGTTTATTTTTCGTATAACTTCTGACCTTGCGGGAATGATTATTTCGTCGTTACAAGTTGTTGTTATTGGTATTTCTATAATTTGTGTTAAATTGTCTGGTCTCAGAATTAGAGCATCGTAATTTTGAGTAAAGTCTAATACACAATTGAATTTTTTCATGAAATCCATGCCTATTATACCATCACATGGAATTGGAAAGCTATCTGGGATAACGTGAAATTTATGTGGAATTAAAAATTTCGTAAATTTTAAATCAAAAAATATTGTACCAATAGAACTGATTTTGCCTTGCCCTATACCGCTTAATGCTGTAATGTGTTTCGTGTTTATTTTTTGAAAAGTGGATTTATTGAATTTTAAGAGTGATATATCTGCACCAGTATCTACAAGTAGTGTAATGTTTGTATTTAAATCTGCTATTTTAAGTTGTACAAAAATGCTAAAGTTAAGGTTAAGCGTATGTATCTTAGAGGAATAGATTAGTTTTCCGAGTTGTTTTCGTCCGATTGGGCAACTCGTACATTGTGTGTCATGTTCCGGTTGAAATTTGGTCTGCCTTGTCGGTAACGATTTCTATTTTGATTATTATTTCCTAAATTATCAAAATTTGAACGATTTTGATTTCTAGGGAAGTTGTTTCTTCTTTGAAACCTTCCATTTCTTGCAAATCGTCCATTGAATGGTCGTTGACCAAAATGTAGTATTGTATTTTGTTGTCCTGTAGCTTCAGTACAGCTACCAATGAATTTGCTTATCGCATCGTTCATATTTGTAAAATGGCCAGCTTCCATTATTAACTTGACTTTTTCAATGCTGCAGTTTTTGGTCAATGCTTTTACTGCAGTTTGTGTCGAGTATTTGCTTGCGAGTTCTGCCGACAATCCATCTGTGATATAGGCATTTTCTAAGTTTTTTGTAAGAGCTTCTATCTCATTACAATAACTATTAGCTGGTTTGTTGTTCTGTCTGATACTCATTATTTTTGCAGCTAATACTTCTACCGATTCTCCTTTAACTGACCTGTTAAGTTTTGTGATTATTTCAGAGATTGTTGTTTCTGTGTCTATGAGATTTCTGGCATTCCCTTTTAATTTTGTTTTAATGAGTGAAACAGCAACAGTTTCGTGCTCACCCTTGATTACTTCAACTAATTCTAAGGAATCTAAGAATGACCGTAGATTTTCTGGTTTACCATCGAATTCAGTCACTAGCTTTGCAGCCGTGCTGAGAAACTCCACAACTGTTTGTGTCATTTCGCCTTCTTCTTCTGACTCTATTTCTGAATTAGTAATTGGACAATCTGTTTCTGAGGAAACTGCTTCAAGCTTTGTTAATAGATTAGCTGGTGGGTTTTCAATAATATTTATTGAAATTTTCTCATTAATTGAATGAGATACTTCCTGTTGAATGTTGTATTTGGCTAATACTTTTACTAATTGATCTCGTGGTTGCCAAAATATGTCAAGAGCTTCTTTTTTTGATGATCCTTTGTAAGTCGCTCGAAATTTATATAAGTTAAATTTCTAATTGATTCTAATGCTAATACTAAATTTTCTAAATGTTTTTTAACTGTTTCCTGTTTTATTTGTATATTTTTATTGATACATTTAAACGATTTTTTGAAATTTTCCTTTTCTATCAGTAAAGTTTTATGAATTTCGGACCATTTGTTCATATTTTGTCTAACTCATTAGATCTACTCATATACTTTTTCTTTAGTTTTTTATTATGCATAGCATATAATTTTAATGCTAATATCAATAAGGTTATGACTGTGATTATAATTAAGCAAATTTCTATTAAATTTAAGCCAGTATTAACGACTACTTCGTTTACTACATTGGCATTGGGTTTATCAACTTTTGATAAGGATTTTCCCATTTCTGAAAGACTATCTATTGGGGACCTTATACCGTAAATCAAATAATTTATGCAATGTAATAATTTATAATGTAAGGATATATATTTTGTTTTTTTTTTTTACATTGGATTTATGTATTTTTTTTTTTTTCAAGTTAATTCATTCATTAAGTAAACACATTATATTTAACATATTATAACAATTCAAACATTTTCAAAAAAAAGACCTTCTGAGTAAATTTTATTCATTTACAGTCAAATTTTTATAAGGCAAACATATAATCGACAGAAGCCAAAGTTGTTTAACTTTGCCATGTAAAGAAATAAATGAAAATTATTTTTGTCTCGAGCGGTTAACGCTTACAGACTCTAACTGTCTGCATTCAATCATGCACAGTGTTTTATGTATATTTACTTAATTTCTTTTCTCTGCTGGAGCAGGAATTCCAATTGGGTTACGCGCTCCCAGATTGCCCTAGCTTTTTCCCAGGATGGTGGTGGCTGCTGGTTTACCTCCCTGATAAGTATGCTTATTTCCCTCTTTATTCTGGTGGTGTAGCCTCCTCTTCTTTTTGGCTTGCTCACCTTTGGGATGGAAACTTCTTTTGGTTTTTTGTTAAGGCCGTTCCGTCTCCTGTATTCCTCCAAGGAGATTGGTTGCGGCCCTTGAGCTGGGTTGTTCATCTATTTTTATTTTTTGGTTGTAATGGCTTAACCAGGTTCTTCCTTCCGCAGCTGACGGATCGTTTTGGCTGATCACGTCAGGACTTAATATTTGGTGCTTTTTAGGGCACTTGCAAATATATTGCAATTTTTGGTGCAGATATTGTCAGCACTCATGCAACATTTTGCACTTTGGTTGTGCAAGAAACTTGCATTTTAATAGCTTAGCAAAATCAATGCTCAAGCTGGCAGGATCGCCATGTAAAGAATGTATTGATTTAAAGAAAGTATTGTTTGTTATTTGAAATATATTTATTTATTTTATCGTTTCAAGCTAGACATCCAGCTTGTAAAACGAT
Organism: Anastrepha obliqua; assembly: GCF_027943255.1. Classification (NCBI taxonomy): domain Eukaryota; kingdom Metazoa; phylum Arthropoda; class Insecta; order Diptera; family Tephritidae; genus Anastrepha; species Anastrepha obliqua. The sequence continues at coordinate 5,293,837 of NW_026562179.1, read as the reverse complement.
TGTTTTCTTTCTTGTGTCTTACATACTACGTACAAGCGTTTTTATAGTAATTTTTGTCAATGCAAGCCAATAACAATTTTTCGGTGTTTACTTATGTAATATGATTCTAGCATTCACGCGACGCACATAAAATAATTACGTTAGCTATGTTTGCGTTTAATTTCAAGTGTAATGAACCTTTTAAGAAATATGATACTCTATTTAAACGGCACAGCAAAGTGAATGCATAAGTGGACAATAAAATAAAAACTAAAAACAAAATGTTTATGAATATTAATGTTAAGGCATATCCGACTTATAATCATACTACAGACCACTTCTACGCCTGGCGAGTTAAAATGAGAAATCAAGAAGGCATTAGTAGTATTCCTAACGAGGATACTAGCCCTTCCGACTGGACATAGAAAATATCATAGTGTCTGCTCTAGATACCCTTATCTTAGACTGTCGAGCCCAGGGTTCTTGGATCAAGTAGATATCAATGTCTTTTCTCCTGCGGATGACACAGATGTTATCATGGCTGAGCAACTCTTAACTCTTTGTTATGGGAAGCTCCCCTAAGCGAGCTCCATGGTCTTCACTGGCTTTTCAGGAATTCATGGATCCCATATACTCTGGAACAGCATCTGTCGCAGACGGCCGCAGTTCGTCGGGAGGTTAGTTGGTTGCTTTCCCTATTTCGTCGGAGAAATAGGAGAAGACCATAACTTTGGCTATCCTGAGGCGAAGCTTATGCTGTTTTTTCTCGAGGACTTCCGGGGCCTCTTCAGATATAAGCAGCAGGGTTGTAGAGCTGTTTTTTGAGGTTCCTCCAACCAGACCAGTCGTCCATAAGAACTTCAGGGTTTTGAAGCTTGAGGCGATGGAGGAGGTATGCGACTACTATACCTGACAGCCGTCCCTCAACGGCACTCAAATGGGCCAGAACCTCCCTATCACTATGGGATTTTGCGTCTACGAGGGGTACCTGGGGGTGACCGGTCCCTGGCCACCTGGATGGGTTTCAGGAAAGCAATGCTATGCCGTGCACCAGGCGTGAAAAGTACACTCTTAGTTGTGCTATTTTCTGTTTTTATAAAAAATGTTTGTTCATAGCTTTCATAGCTTTCATAGCCGTCACTAAGCAGTGGTCACACGCTACTCTCCATTGCGGCAAGATAACAATCCCCCGAAGAGGAATTTATATGGACATATGTACATAGATTGCATAAATTCATAGAAATATATGTGTATATATATATTGTTTTGTTTTTGTATGGAACTTTCCATAATGTTTTGTCAAATATTCGCCTGCTCACACGAACATAATTTTTAAAATCATTTTCAGATGTATATTGTAATTTTTTTATAGCCGGTTTGTTTGGCGTTGTATTGTCTGTTGCTTATACCACTCTCTGCTCCAAATTTGTTTCCTTTTGTGAGCAATGTACGAGAAGGATAGGAGGGTACGGCGAATTTGAGAAACATTTATGAATACACTTGGTCACCATATAAAAACAGCATACTTCTGCATGTTTAAAAGTATGCGGATCGGAGAAATTAGAGGCATTCTGCCTTACAAAACTTAGCACGGAGAGGAATAATTGATATGCTTACTAAGGTCCGAGTTTGGCAATATCAACGGCATACGCCAACAATTGTACGGTCTTACAAAAAAGAATGATTAAGTGATTAAGTTTTGTGATTAAGAAGTCGCTTCATTTCCTCAGAATTTCTGTGACTTTGTCTCATCGAAAGACGATTTTATAAACAAACTATTCCCAAACATCATTATTAACTACAAAAATAATTAATGGTTGAGTGAGCGAGCAATTTTAGCGGATAAGAATAAAGATGTAGATGACCTAACCTACATAATTCAGAATGAGATCATTCGAACAATGCATTTATACAAATCCAACTATCCAATTGAATCCTGGCTTACAACCGCACAATTTACGCCGAAAGGCTTCATATTAATAATGCTTCGAAACCTTAACAAACCAAAACTGTGCAACGTATGCGTTTGGTGGTAAGTAACTGATGAACAACGTGATCTACGCGATGCTACTCAAACGAAAATTCAAAGGTGAGGAAGTTCTCATTCCGAGGATCCTGATAATCCCAACCGATACTGTTTGAGTTTAAAATACTTTAATTTCCGATCCGCTTGCATTCGTCATGACCATTAATAAATCACAAGGCCAACCCTTGAAAGTTTGTGGTCTGAGTCTGGAAAATCCATGTTTTCCCCTTGTCGTGTATCACAAGGTGCTTAAGTGAAGAGTGCAACCTATTCATCGAAATACACTGAAATCTAACATCCTTTCGCAATACTTCATGCGCAATCGATTTTGAAAGTCCCGGGGCAGCTGTTCTCTTGCAAATGGAGTGACGCGGATTAACGTGAAAACATGTTGGAACAATGTAATTTGTTCTGTTTGCCATCGAATTTGTTGCCAGAACCTTCGCAACCATGAACAAACCAAGTCTTTACGTGGGGTATCACGTAAACGTCAAATATTGTAACGAACAAAATCTGCTACGGGCAGTTGCACACAAATCATTGGTCTGAAATACGCTTCAGTTTCGAACGCGTCTTGTCCATCCTACCCCTGCGACATCCAGGACTAAATTTTCTTGCGGTGCTTCTGGAAGGAAGTCCTGCAGGTTTCTGCAGTATAGGTCCCAGTCCATACTCCAGGTTCAGAGGGAAGCCAGACGTGGGTACGCGCATACAGAGGCAGGCCCTTTTTGTCCACAGCTTCAAGCGTAGCTCTGTTCCAGACCTCCCTCGCTAGAGCTACAATGCAAACAATGCTTTTAAAATTACCAAAGTCCCGGCACTCTCACAGCAGAGACGGCAGACGCCACTTTCTTCCATTATTCCCGGGAAATGGCACCGTCTTCCCTGCCCAGACGTCTACTATAACATCATGCATGAAGTTCTACAATGTAATGTCATAAATGACTAAATGCGAAACTCTCTCATGTTATGTGAGAACGCACCCAGGAACTTGTTTGAGTACTGGGCTGCACTGTCAATCCGTTAGCTGATGAACGGCTGAGACACCAAATGTCGGGCATCCAGGACTAAGGCGTCAATAATAACTGACAAAAACAGTTTGTTTTTACGTTAATGGAAAAACTTTGCGATTTACATTTAAATTAAATTTTAATTAAAGTTTCTTCTTCTATTCTTATATCACCTTACGCCAATATAGTCACTCACACCTTATTTGATACAGATAATGGTATGAAAATATTAAATAGCTTTGAAAGAAAAAACAACTGATTTGTAAAAGTGAGGTATTTTTATTTGGTTTGGTTTACAATTTATATTATAAAAATTATTTTTTGAATACAATATCAATCAAGTTGCACCTTTATTAGCAATCATTAGCTACGATCTTTTTTCTTCGTTTGTCATCACCTCAAGAATTTCGGGTTTTATAGCGTCGATTTCGGTCGTTTCGGTGTAAAGCGATCCATGGTTGAAATTGTACTGAATTGACGTATCGGAAACATATATGTATGTTGAAGTCGATCGGTAAGTTAATGACAAAGTTATCCAGCGTTTACATACCGACATAAACCGTATGTGCACTATATAGCACGTTTCGTATGAGAGCATATACGGGGTGTGTTAAAAAAATAAGTATATGCACTTATGTAATGTCTGCAATGTCTTTGTTTTTCATTGTTAACAAGCGAAATTTGCCACGAAACTGAGTATAATTTATGAGTAGACAATGCATTTGAACAAAAGCAACACAACGGAACTTTTTTCTACGAATTTGTTCTCATCCGATGCCTTGTAAAATGTCATAGAATTTATGGCAAGTCTAAGTGTATGTATTTGCAAGAATCAAAAACTAGTCTTCAGTACAAATGTACGAGAGCTACACCGATGTGTCAACATCCACAGCAACTTCGCTAATTGTGATTCGGCGTTCTCCATAACAATTTTCTTCACGTTCTCTACATTTTCATCGATTGTGGATGTGCTGGGGCGTCCACAACGAGCGTCGTCATTCACATCTTCTCGACCTTCTATGAAAAGCTTGTACCACTTGTAAATATTTATTTGACTGAGAGTACTCTCACCGTATGCCACTGTCAGCATTTCGAATGTTTTTGAGCACTTCATTCCTTTTTATACACAAAATTTGATGCAACTTCTTTAATCCATTTTTTCGATAGAAGAAAATCGTCGAATACTCGAACAAACTGAACATGCTATATTGCTAAAACCCTGAACATATCTTCGAGACGAGAGCACTAAGATAAAAAAGAAATAATAATCGAAAGTCGAATGTACGTAGCCCGCGAAATTTCAAAATTCATGTTATTTTTTTGTCACCTCTCGTACATTTGTATTGAAGACTAGTTGTTGGTTCATGTAAATATACATAGAATTACATTAATTTGTGACAAATTTTTATGACAATGCATACGATGAGAACAAATTCGAAGAAAACAGTTCCATTGTGTTGCTTTTGTGCAAATGCATTGTCACTAATAAATTATACTCAGTTTCGTGGCAAATTTCGCTTGTTAACAATTAAAAAAAAAAAACGCATTGTAGTGACTGCATTACATAAGTGTGGGAAAATGCAAGTTAGATTTACGAATTGCTGACAAACTTAATATTCGGAAATGTTTATTTACCACAAAATTAAAAGGTTATCTTCGTTTACCGTTATCGTTGTTTTTATTTTAAAGTTACTTCAACTTACTGTGTTTGTTGTTTTACAACTATTTTTTTCCACTCATTACCCTCTTAGTTGTTTTATTCAAGAATTGTAATATTTTATGTATTATTTCTTATTCTGTTTTCCGTGTTCATTACTTTTGTGTTTAAATTTTCGATACTTTCATTTAAATCTTACTTTCTGGATTTTTTGCTTATTAATGTATTTTATACTAATTGCTTATTTTGATATGGGACGAGCACCGAATACTAACTTCGGTAGCGCATCGTTTGTATACCTCAACGGTGGTATGCAAACTGAAAATTTTCAACTTTTGTTTAAAAAATACCCAATTAATATTTCTTCTACCGATGTGACATCCCTGGCTAAAGTTATAAAAAGTGCATAGTTTGACAACGCTACTAAATTTTGCGTGAGGTGTGAAAATTCTCGAAAGATCCTTGCAACAATAGTGTGGGACTTCAACCCACTAAATAACACCTCCAGCACTAACTATAGTTAGTCCTACCACACATCCGTTGAGTAATAGTACTACATTGCCGGACGAGTTGAGCCTATGGGCTAAAGAACTTAGCAGATTTATTCACTGGTTTAGTACTCTGCTTTTACCGCCTTCACTTCATATATCTTAAATCTTTGAGTACGAAATATGACAATTCGTTTATACAATCCCATGCTTCTTTAGATAAGTTTTATTCCTTTTGCTATTTTGTTTTCCAGAAACTTTCTCTTTTGGTATAATTTGGACAGTAAGCGAATATGCTCTACATTTACATTTGTATTGGCACAAAAAGAACTTATTACTCCCCATAGTGGCCAAGCTTGTGGAGATATTCTCTAAAACAAGCATGTCCCGTCAGCAACTGTGTCATTACCATCGTTTTTATCGACCCATGCCTATACATTTGTAACGAGTCTGTGCGTTTACCTCCCTTTGTCTGTAAGATCCCAGCATCTTTGCGAGTAAGATAGACTCTCCTGCCTTTCTGCGCTCCTCAGCTGTTAATGACTTGCGAAGAGCCATTAGTCTGAGGGCTTTATGCCAGAAACGACTTCGATAGCTTCATGGCATACAGTACGAAATGCGTTTGCGACTCTAATAGCGCTCAGGCGGAACAGAGATGTTATAATCGTGGCGTATATTTCATATTTTAACGTTTGCTCCCTTACAGAAACGGCATACATCACAATTCACTGGGTAACCTTTGCCAGTAGTAGTCTTCTGTTCTGACTTGGCCCGCCGATGTTAGCCATTATTTGTGCGCATCTATCATGATGCCCAAGTATTTGAAATACGGTTGGGTGTTGATGTTATACCCGCATGTGCTTAGCGTGATGTTCTCTAGTTTTTCCGCAACCTGAAGTTTTTTTGACGATGTAAGCCAGTTTTTTAGTTTCTGAACGGTTACACTAAACATATCCTCAATTTGGGAAGTCTCTTTTGTCACTATTGTCAACGCGATATCACCCGCATAGCGGATTAATTGAGCTACTTATAGTATTGGAATGTGAAGGATTCGTCATAAAGTACATTCCACAATAGAGAACCCAGTACGGAGCCTTTTGGCACTCCACCAGTTACTCCATATTGCTTAACTCCTTGTTCTGTATGATAGAGTAGTATCCTATCATATAGGTAGCTGTTTATTATACGCAGAAGGTATGACAGAGTTTCCAGATTCCGTAACGTTTGCATTATGTGGGACCAGCTTGCAGCATTAAATGCATTTTTACGTCAAATGTTATGATGGCGCAGTACTCCTTGGGTCTTCTTTCAGTGCAAGTTTAAGAGCTGGGCTAAGGACTCCATAAAGACTGTAGGTACATTTAGAAAGACTGACGCCTCTGCCGATAGTTGGTATTCTTGTTCATTTTCTTGCGTTTCCGCAGGGTTCCAACAACATATTTTAAGAGGAGGGGAAAAGTCAGTGCTTTAACTTTGCAGACATTAATTTTAGACATCACCAACTTATACGCTTCTCCATGGATTTACTTCAGCTTTGTCACAAAGTTCCTTGAAGCAGGAAGAGTTGCTTTTTTTAATCGCTTTTTGAGTTCGCGCATTTTTTTTATTTCCCGTAACCCTTCATTTTCAACTGTTCATCTACGTCTTTGGTATTGTCGTCTAACTTTGTGGCCGGCGCCTTTGAGTTCAACTATATCGTATTCTGGTTTCCGTAACTATTGGTGTTTTTGCTGATCGTCACAGCGTTGCAGGCTTTGTTCAAGCGTTGTAGTTGTGTTTGCTCATTTGCGTCGTTTGTGTAAGTTGTGTGAGCGCTTAGAATAAGCCTAAAAACAAAATTTCGCTCTTCCACTCTATTTTCTGCACTTTTTTTACGCGCTTGTTCTTCCCTTGGCTTTGTTTGTGGTGTCTTATATCTATCTTTATGGCGACAAGTGGTGGGTATATACACAAGCCCCACAAAGTCTGCGTTCAACCGAATAGCCTTCTTAAATTTATTAAAAACAAAATAGAATATTATGATTAAATTGAAATCTTTACAATTTGTTTATTCACTACATTCCCAGCTTTTAAGGGCAAAAAAAAAAAAACAAGATTCCTCACTTCACTTTTTAGATAACGGGAAAATAATTTCAGCAGCATGTAAATGTGGCACCAGAAAGTCTGCGTTCAGCCGGTTTATTTTAATGATACCGTTAATTTTAAGATATTTTTCCTTGTTTATATTAATTTTTGATAGCGCATTACTTCGACTGAATGTTAGCAAAGCTTTGTTGAACATTTTATTCATAACTGGAGAAGGAAAGGGAAAAGAAATAAGCGTTTCTGAGAGGAAAATAATTATAAAAATGTGGAAAGACGGAAAAAGTTTCCGAAATATTGGAAAATCTATTGGGAGAACGTATTCCTCAATTAAGCGAGTTGTAACAAATTTTCGGCAAACTGGAATTTTTACATCTAAGCCCAGGTCAGGGCGTCCGAAAAAAATATCAACCCGGGAAGAGCGTTCTATAATCAACTTGGCAAAGGTTAACCCCCGGATTGCATCCTCAAAATTAGTTGAAAACATAAATCAAACATTTAAAAAAAGTATTTGCGCTGAAACTGCCAGAAAAGTTTTACGTCAAGCTGGATACCATGGTAGAGTCGCCCGAAGAAAGCCTTTCATTTCTCTTGTGAACAGACGTAAACGCATTCAGTGTACTAATGAGTACATAAATAAGCCTAACGAGTTCTAGAAAAATGTAATATTTTCAGACGAAAGTAAATTTTGTATATTCGGAATAAAAGGCTGTCAAATTGTTTGGCGAAAACCTGGAACTGCTCTTGAAAAGCAAAATCTTGTTGGCGCGCTTAAGCACGGAGGTGGCGGGGTTATGGTTTGGGGCTGCATGGCGGCAAATGGGTGGGTCAGTTAGAATTTATTGATTCGACGATGGATAAATGGAGATACTTGAACATACTAAAACGGAATTTAAAGCAAAATGGAGAAAATCTCGGCATATCAAGAACATTTTGGTTTCAACAAGATAACGACCCGAAGCACACAGCCGAGATCGTTAAGCTTTGCCTCTTGTACAACCCCCAAACAGCCCCAAAACAGCTTAAAACACCGCCACAGTCCCCAGATCTTAAAAAAGAAAGAAAAAAGAATTCGTCAGCAAGTGATTACTAGTAAAGAGGTTTTGCGGAGTGTCATGCAGGTAGAATCGAGGAAGATAACAGCAGAGGAAACAGAGAAACTAGTAAGTTCACTGCCAAATAGGCTGAGTGAAGTCCTGAAGCAACGTGGATATTTAACTAAATATTAGATTTAATTTTTGCATATAGCAAATCATGCTTTTGTATTAGACTTTAAGACTGAACGCAGACTTTATGGTCCTTTATTTACTTGTTACAGCCATTATTCACTGTTATCTAAAAACTTATGTGAGGAGTCTTGAAACTTATTTTTGTTTTTGAAACTTAAACTTATAATAAACATATAAATATATACAAATATATAAAAATTATAAAATCAGGTTGTGTGTTTCATTCACTAAAAAGTTATTGTAGGGTGAACGCAGACTTTGTGGGGCATGTGTATGTCGCAAATCTGCCATTCCTGCCTTGCAGCTAGAAATCTATTTATAAAAGCTATATTAATAATTGAACCACGAACTTGTTTTCTTCTTTTGTGTTTTTCTGTTGAGCACATGCGTGTAGCTTCGAAATAGCGCTAAGAAGGTCTCATATTATCATTTATATCATCAATTTATGCTCTCTCCTAATTTAGATATGTAGCCCCTTTTGGTTTGAACTGATTTTAACGGAGGTGTATTTTTATTTAGGGCGGGCGAGAATGACCTTGATCTTGCAGCACGCGCCGTTGGAGATATCTTCTTTGGAGTTCCAGCCAGCTTTGATCCTCGGTGAAAATGCTTTATAACCGGGCTATCGATTTTGCTTGTAATACTATTTGATACCAAGTGCATTCCACCATCGTATCATTGAAGTCGTTGGATACCGACGACCAGGAGCCCGATCGCTCACTCCTCAAAGCCGCCAGCACTGGGCTTTTTATACCCTACAGCGTAACTTTCAAACTTTTTGTTGTGCTTACAGCTATGATTTATTGTTCAGGGATATCATCTTAGACCTACTGACAGGTCGTCATTCAGCCGCTTCTAACATAGAGACAGACGCTACCTAAGAAGCCACTCCATTTCAGTTATACATTTATATCGACTCGCACAGAATTTTCACCAAGCAGAATAGGCTTTTAAACTATGCCCTCAATTTCTTCCGGTTTTTGGTCGGGACTGCTTATTTAATATTCGCAGCTAACCTACATGTCTGTAGGCCATTCATCACTTTGCTGACCCCCACATCAGTCCAAGGGAAGCCCCGGGAATGTATAAATATGCGCATGTATACATTTGAACTCCCGCTCAAGCTCATTCGTTTTCCTTTAAACACAGTGTGCTTCAGAGCGATTGCTTTGCAGATAGCTTTGCTTCGGTTTAGCAGACGATCATTCTTTACTCGAAAACAAATTTTGGCAGAAATTGATTATATCATTTTATTTGAGAGCGGCCCCAGGCACTTCTTTGAGTTCTTGGCAGCACTACCAATCCCTGGGCAAAAGATCAGCTGGTGAGCGAAAAGGTTAGCTGCCAGAAATAAGGCTCTAAAAATAACTAAACAAACTATTAATTTTTATGTTAACCCTAGAAGGATATTGATATTTTTAGAACAGTAAGGACATTCCTCGCCGAAACGACGACACTGTCTTTTTAACTTACCCCAGATTGCACCTAGACACAAACATCATATAATATAAATGCCATTTTTTCTCCGGATATTTATTTAATGCTTGTCAAGTTTTTTGATATGTGGCAAATGAACATCTAGTCATTCGGCGTTTGGATGTGATATTGCCGTGTGACTCTTTTCTAAAATATGGCTTAGGGGCTGCCACATCTGCCTATGAAAAGAACTAACTGCTCTTCAATAGTCATACGGAGCCTAGATAAACCCATAAATTTCATTCTGATTTGAGTTATTGTAAAAAGATATTTAGATCTTAATCAGTGGAATTAATACACGAGCGTTGGTTGATTTCTACCTTGGGCCACTGAATAATTTCTCCAGTTATACCGTCCGTTATAAAAAGTTTAAGAACTTGTAGTCTATACATATAGTAAATATTCAACGGAATTTCGTCTTCGGCTGAAGAAAAGCCTTTAGAAGAATTTTCATCTCTACTTATCTTTCCCAAGTCAGACCGAAGTTCGTCAATCGCAACATCATATACATCCGATCCAATAATGTCACCGTCCTCATCCAGAAATGTTTCACTTTCCTCATCATTTAATGAGTCATGTTCTGTCATATTAAATTAAATATAGTATGTATAGTTTATGTATGAGACACATAAAAATAAATCCTAAACAAATTTTGCTTTGTTAGCAAAAGTCACACAAAAGACATTTTTTTCGTTTAGACGAAGCAAACTTTTCAAAACGGTACTTGCAAGAAAATAGCGCAGGTGAACGTGCGCACACAATTTAAGCTCACTAAAGACTAAAGCTGTACGAAAAATTAAGAAAACCAATGAAGGGACACAATAATAAACTATAAACTACTGTCGAGCGTCGTTAAAACGACGAAGATTATACGTCTAATTTTTCCCCTAGATTTACTTATTTTGCAGGAATAAGAATCGCTTACGCGATTTTATTTTGTCGTTTCTTTCTTGTGCTAACCGGAGTCAGTTGGAAACACCAAGTGAAGCCAAGTCCTTCTCCTCCTGATCTTTTCAACGCAGAGGACGCTTTCCTCTTCCTCTGATACCACCAGCCGGTACCACATCGAACTCTTTCAAGCCGGAGCGTTTGTTTCCATTCGGACGACATGACCCAGCCAACGGAGCCGCTGGATCTTTATTCGTTGCACTATGTATGTCTATGTCGTCGTGAAGCTCATACAGCTCACTGTTTCATCGCCTGCGATGCTCGTCGTCACTAACGTGAAAGGTCCAAAAATCTTGCGCAGAATATTTTTCTCAAACACTCCACGGGACGCCTGATCGCATGATGTCATCGTCCACGCTTCTGCGCCATACGTTAGGACGGGCATTATGAGAGCCTTAAACGTATTGGTTTTATTCTTCGAGAGGTAATGCTGGTTGCCAAATAAACGAAACCTCTTACAATCTGGAAGTCATAACTGGCAACAATGATTTGGGTGCCTAAAACCGAGTGCGCCGACGGTTTGTTTGATGCCAGGAGGTACTTCGTTTTGTCCTTATTCACCACCACGCCTTTTGCGCCTTGCTTCTTTATCCAATTTGGAAAAGGCAGAACTAACAGCGCGGTTATTAAGGCCGATGATGTCAGTATTATTGGCGCACGCCAACACTTTAATAAAAAAATGCGCCCAACCGATTAAGCTCTGCGGCTCGCACGATCATTTCCAACTTGAGGTTAAATAAGTCACACGACAGCGAGTCACCTTGTTTGGTATCAAACGGTAAGGTTCTTCCCTATTCTGACGACGCTGCTGGCATTGAGCAACGTCATCTTGCATAGCCCTACTAGTTCTGCGGGGATACCAAATACAGACATCGCGGTTAATAGGTAACTCCTTTTCGTACCGTCGAAAGTATCTTTGAAATCGAGAAAAAGATGGTGTGTGTCGACTCTCTTTTCATGGCTCTTTTCGATGACTTGGTATTGGTATTGGAAATATCTGGCCGATTGTGGATTTTCCAGGTCTAAAGCTACACAGATAAGGTCCAATTAGAAAACTAGTAATACCGCGGTAATTGGCACAGAGTACAGTATCACCCATCTTATGGATTGGACAGAGCACACTTAAATTCCAATCGGTAGGCATGCTTTCATCCGATCATATTTTGCATAGGAGCTGATGTATGCACCATACCAGCTTCTCGCCGCCATGTTGGAATAGCTTAAGTGGCAGTTCGTCCGCTCCCGCGGGTTTTTGGTTTTTAGCCGCGTTTTCGCTATTCCCACCTCGTCATGGTCGGGTAGCGGAACGACAGTCCCGTCTTCAACGATTGTGGCTCGGGATAATCACATTATCTGTGACATGCGCAGCTGTCGGTATTGAACAAGTTCGAGAGGTGTTCCTTCTATAATTAAAGGACGCTCTGGATGTCAATCACTAGATCGCCGTCTTTGTTCTTACAGGAAAACGCCCCGGTCTTGAAACCTTCTGTGAGTCACCGAAATTTCTGGTAACATTTTCGGGCGTCTTTCTTATTAGCCAGCATCTCAAGCTCCAGAATGCGATGAAATTTTTGGATCATTCCATCTGATTGGAAGTGCATGGGTTTTGTACGAGTTTCCTTAGTTCCCAACAAGTAATACCTCTTCGTCAAAATGGCAAGGCTAATATTGCATCAATTACTTTATCACTGCGGGAAGTGCGCTGCAACGTTGCAAATGGAACACTAAAAGTTTTAGACGTCAAAATTATTCCCATTTTTTTCTCCTTTACTGTTTTTTGTTTCTACATCCCACGAGTTTTTCATGTCTTCGGTATGGCCTATTGGTATAATTTAAGTTGTAACTTACTTTTATTTATAGGATAAGTTATTTGTTAAGTGCTATATATTGTGCGGTTAATGAACATTACCATATTACACTGAACTACTTCAACATTATCACTGTAGCCAAACACGTGTTTTGAAGATAAAAACTATGTTTCCTAGAAATATATTGAAGAATGTTAAAAAATTACTTGAATTATAATACATAATCAAGTATTTCAAGTTGAGAATCTGTAAATTTCGGACTAACCGTTATTTCAAAGTACACACTAAACTATTTGCAACCGCGCAATTCTATAAGTATTTGCACATTGATAGCAAACTAAGCATTTAAGCCGTCGCTGCCTTGAAGTAACAGTTTTTAACTTTAACTGTTACTGTTGTACTCACGGAAAGATCCTTGTACAGACATAGTTGGTTGGTTGGTTAGAGTGGTGATTCATCCAGAATCAAGCTAGCGCTTCCGCACCATTTTGTTGCCACATCCTCGTTGCCAACGTGCTTACCAGCTATTTACGGCATGACTATATTCAGTCTGTGCGGCTTAAGAACCTTATTAGGTTATTGACATCCAAGCCAGATAGTTGTTTGAGACTCTCAAACAGCGGATTGCCCAGGGTTAACAATCTGTCTTCCATAGGGCAGGGTAACACAAGACACTGCAGGCATTAGGCAGACGCACAGATTTTTCAATTTCAAGTCTATGGGAATATATATCAGCTTCAACACCACAATCCATTTTAGAGCCATCAGTCCTCACCGACATTAACTGAGTTTGTCCCAATAATAGACTGGCATGGCCATAAGTTTTTTCTTTCCAGCGATCCGCTACATTTAGCCTAAATGCACTCATGGTTGCCGTCTTCTTAATGTGTAGGTCTATTGGAATAACGTGTGTCAGTGCGTAGAGATCCTCCCTAACACATGATCTGATTGCACTGACCGTTATTGCACAGGCTGATCTTTGTATTCTGCCGAGTAATTTGGTGTTGTAATCTCTCTCTAGAGCTTTCCACCAGACTACCGAACCATACGATAAAATTGGTCGTATAACCGTCTTGTACAACCGTAGTGTATGCTTAGGTTGAAGATCCCATCTTCTTCCAAGCATACGTTGACAGGCATATAAAGGAATTTCTGCTTTCCTTATCCGTTCTTCGAAGTTTAATTTCCAGCTGAGTTTGGAGTCCAAAATTACCCCTAAGTACTTTGCACTGGGTGAAAGTGAGAGGGTTGGTCCGTTAATATTTGGTAAAGATTGGTACCTTATATTTGGTGGTAAAGATCATGAGTTCTGTTTTCCGCGGGTTTAAACTTAGGCCGCAGCCTGTGGCCCAAGAATACAGCCCGCCTAATGCCTTTGGATGATCCCACTGATCGTATTAGGGCATAGTCCTGACGCCATTAGCACCACATCAACGAACGCCACCGCTTTTACCCCACCTCTATTAAGTTTAATTATGATTTTGCTAATCACACATAACCAAAGAAGTGGAGATAATACTCCCTCCCGAGGAGTACCTCTATGGACTCTCTTAGTTATGTTGATATTACCCATGTTAGCTTTGATGATCCTAGTTGCTAGCATAGAGATGATCCAATTGCTGATACCATTTCCACCCCTAAGTATTAACGCCCTTTGGATAGCATCAGTGCTAACGTTATTCAATGCGCCTTCTATGTCTACGAAGGCTGCATAGTATACTATTTGTTTACTAGAGACTCCTCTATTGTTCGGATTACCTCGTGAAGCGCTGTCTCCGTAGATTGGCCTTTGAGGTAAGCGTGTTGTGCACGTGATATTCTAGAGCTCTCCAGCGAACTTCTAACGTGCACATCTAAAAGCCGTTGAAAAGTTTTTATAAGGAAGGTCGAAAGACTCATTGGCCTAAAGTCCTTCGCTGATTGATGTCGTCTTCTACCTGCCTTTGTTATGAAGACGACCTTAACAAGTTCCCAGCTATTTAGAATATAACCTTGGTTTAGACACGCTTTGAATACTAGAATACTATAAAGAGTTTCTTGTAACATCATAGAAAATATTCCATCAGGGCTTGGAGATTTGAAAGGTGAGAATGATTTGATTGCCCATGCAACCTTATCTTTCGTAACTATTAAATCGACAAGATGCTGTGGGTCATATCGGGTCCGCCGGATTCTCCCAACATCACTGAAATGTCTCCTCCAATGTTGTGACCCTACTCTCAATGTTTTCTGTGACAGTGATTTGATGGATGGGAATCCTTCCTTTTTGGACTTTTTGCTTGAGACCCTCCAATTTTCTACCCTCACTGAGCTATTTTCAGACAGTAATGGTATATCTATTACTTCTGCTCATCCTCTTAAGCATTCCGTGCTTGGAAAGGTGAAAGTCGGGGTATTACTACTACTACTACTACTAGTATTAATGATAAATTCATGTAAGGACTCACCTCGATCTTTCGTTTCGGTACTCCCCCATAAGGTATGCCTCGCATTGGCCCCACATCCTAGTAGCAGGATTTTATTTTTGTTGTCAAGCACAAGCCTACGAGCCTCGTCATGCGGTGCTGGTTAGTCGTGTGTCATATAGATGGAGGCAATTTTGATTCTGACGCCGTCAGCAGCCTCCATTTCGATGACAGTCACATCGGATGAGCTATAGGATGGGATTAAAAATATATGTAAATGTTTTTTTGCTACAATACATACCTGGGGTTACCCTGAGTCCGCTTATAGTACAAGTTGTAGTTTTTGAGAGAGAATCCGCTTACCTCAGTGCTACCCACTCTGTGTTCCTGTATCAGTGCGATGTCTATGTCCGCTTCCAACAGAAGAACGGTTAGGTTGTTCGTTGCAGTCCTGGAGTGCTGCAGATTGATCTGGTCAACCTTGAGACCCATATTTATTGGTCATTTTTAGGGGCGTCAAGCTGCATGCCCGTATGCTGCTCATTAGCGCCGTCGTTTTTGGCAGAACCGGCTTCTTCCAGTTGCATGCACATGAGCAACTCATTCGCGTCGTCAACATCGACCTGCTCAGCCTCCGGATTTGCAGAACGAAATTACTTCAGATTCGCTTTCCTCACTCCAAACCGAAGTTTGTTGCTCACTTTTTCTTACTCTCCTCCGATATTTGGAGATGGAAGGACACAGTGTTCTTTTGCGGAGCCTCCTCTTTGAAGATCCTCCAGTCATCAATCGGAACAGTGCAGTTGTGTATTGTGTTTTAAGTATGGGACTAGCTGCTTAGCTTCAAACTCTATGTTCGGTATCCAGATACGAGCCCTTGACCGTCGGGGTACCTTCCTGGCTGAGATTAGTTTGAGCCTCAAACCGTCCCAGTCGCTCTGGATTTTACTAACAGCGTTTCGCAGGAAATCAAAAGAGCCTGTATCCACCAACCACCTCCATTGAATAAAATCCTGCCACTTGACCCTCCGAGTTTACCATGACGTGATGAGCGACAATATGAGACAGCCGTGCCTCAATTTCGGACCACCTTTCCTACGCAGGTTTGCCGCGGCTCGTTAGTTCGTCATTTGCAGGTGATCCCGTGCCACCTCATTAAAAGCGCGTTTAGCTGGTTTTGGCGTCAAAGCAGTGTGTGACATCTTATGCCTTCTCGCAGTTTTACCGCCCTCGTCCTGCGAACGATTGCGTTTTACGGCTTCTGCCTTCTGGGTGGCCTGGGATGCCAGGTACTCATCGACCCCATTTTGGCACCTTGCCTTATCGGCCGCATCTTTGGGATGAGTTTTTCCTTCGTCCTCATTTTTGCTTATTCTGCCCAGAATAGCGAGAGACATCTGGTAAAGCTGATACCTATACGGCCTTTTTAACGTATTGACGCTTTTGCCCCTTGGCATCAGCGGATGGGGAAAGTTGATTTAGAGTTGATGGCCTGCTTTGCCATGAACTGTCTCTTGACTAGAAGCCAAGAGCTCGTCCTCTGAGGCAGTTCCGAACTTCCTCAACTCGTTTGTGTCCGTTCGTTTGGTCATTGGGTCCGTCCGACTGTCCATTCGTTTTGCCTTTGTGTCAGTCCGTTTGTCCGTCTGCTTATGTGTTCGTTTGGTTGCGCTATCCGAATTTTTTGTTTGATGTTATTTGTGCATTAATCTGTTTCTTACGGTCACTTGCCCTTCCGGAGAGCTGCCCATGTCGCTGTGTGTGGTGACCAATGAGGACATAGGGGATAAAAACGGTCCGCCATGGCAGCGCCCCATAACATGGTAAGACCACTAAGGCGGCCTGATATCAGGAGGGCTCCTTTCAGAGACAGCTTAATTGTATCCCCCCACCCAATAGCACGGGTCGCCTTACACCTTGGATTCAGGGAGTTTTTTTAAAGAACTTTGCGTCTTCGACCTGTGTGGTTCGCGGGAGATTATTATTCTCCCACCCCCATTTCTGGGAGGTGTTCCCCTATCCACCACCTGGGGACGCGCTCTATAGGGATAAGAGGTTGTCCCAAGGGACAGAAATGCCTAGTTTAGAAAATGTGCTGGTATATCACTTTAGCCACCCATATCATAATACCCTTCCTTACTCTACACTTCTCGCCACTTACTGAAGTAGTCAATAGCAACGTGTACATATGTGTAGCCAGAATCAATTCTTGGAAACGGGCCTGGAACATTCAGCGTTGTATGGCGATCTACAACATCTCTCCTTTGGACCTTTCGCTGCTATAAACTCCGCGTAATCGAATCCATTCGGTTACTGATTATCGCCAAATTATCTCCAATTTACCCGTAAAACCGCTTCTTAATCTTCTCCAGAATTTTAGTGATAGCCAGCTGACCTCCACTGGGCCCATTGTGGAATCCCTCTAACACAGATGCAATTCTGGATTTAGGAATAATAATCAAATCGTAGAAATGATTTCCGTCAGAACTGCATCAATTATTTTAAGACTAGTCAACTTTACCCAATACGGCTTAGCCATAGGACTTTCTTTCGCCATTTCATTTTTAGCGTCAACATCATTCAATTGACTTCTCATCGCATTTAGTTCTAACTCATCATCGGGTTGCAACTGCATTAGTCTGACATCAAATACCCCTTCAGATCTCTCTACTTGGAACGAAAGAACTTTTCTTCCGCGACCGGATACGCAAACATAGGTGCAGTACAAAAAAGCTCTTTTAGTTGCTGGAACGCTTCCTCCTGTTCTTTGTGCCACACAAATGCGCAATTCTTCTTGGTGAGATTGTGGAGACTCGAGACAACATTTGCTTATCCTGAAACAAATCGCTGTAATACGTGCACAGTTCTAGGAAACTTCGCACTTCGTGCACATTTTCTGGTCGGGACCAAGCTCTTACTGCTTTTATTTTTTTTTCTTTCCAATAAGAGGTGTTATTTTTTATGCTATTTTTTAATATAAATGATCGGATGTTTATTTCATTATAAAGAGAAAGGTATACCGTTAATAGTGGGAAATAACATCAGGCAAATGACCACCACGACCACGCTTACAGGACAATATCCTTTTCATGAAATTTCCCATAACCTAATTGCAAAATGGCTGCCCTATGTCCCCGATAGCCTTACGAATTCCATCTTTGAGGTCTTGCATCGACCATGGGCTGTTGGCGTAGGCCTTCTCTTTCACGTGGCCCCAACGAAAAAAGTCACAAGGTGTTAAATCACTTGATCCCGGTGGCCAATTGTGATCACCTCTTCGAGAGATAATACGGTCCGGAAACTTTTCCCGTAAAAGATCAATGGTTTCGTTGCTTATGTGGCACGTAGTGCCGTCTTGTTGAAAATAAACGTTGTCCAGATCGATACCATCCAATTCCGGCAATAAAAAATCGTTAATCATCTCTCGATAGTGCAATCCATTCGCCAGTAGCACCAGATGGTCGGTAACATTTTTACCCATGATGGTTATGTCGTCCAGGTAGACCAAGCACGTTTTCCAATGTAGTTCTCTTAGCACATGCTCTATCAGGCGCTCAAAGGTTCCTGGTGCGTTACATCAGGCGTGGAAAACCATTTCGCGCCGGATAATGTGTCCCCAGCGTCATCTATTCGTGGTAATGGGTAGCTGTCGTTCTTCGTGACTTCATTCAGCTTTCTATAATCCACACGAAATCGCGTGATTCCGTCTTTTTTCTTAACCAGCAGAACCGGTGAGCTCCACGGGCCTATTGATGGCTCAATAGCTCCACTTTGCTGGAGCTTGGTGAATTGCCTTTGGATCTCCTGTATCTATTCGATGTTTCACGGTGGCAGACTTCCCACAACCGCTGAATAGGTACTCGTATTTCTCCAGCGATCTCTTAGCTTTCGTCCCCTCTAGCCTTCTTACTTCTTGTAATCAAGTCCTTATGAAATCGTAAGTTTTTCTTTCTGTTTCCTATAGTTCTTACCTTTCCTGTTGTGGTCCATCGTAGTTTCCTATGGCTTCTACAGCCCGCCATTTCCTTATAACAGCTTCCTTAGCCAAAATAACTGGTGGCTTGAAATTGTGTAGGACCCTTACTGGAATACTCTTGCTTTTATCCGTCTTCACTAGTAACCTTCCCACGATTATGTTTACCGTCTCCTTGGCAGATTTCTTCAACATCAACCCGATGGGCTTTGTGAACTGGCTTGCTGAAGATGGCTGCTGTTTGCTGCGTCAGTGCAAATGACATTGCTTCAGCAAACGTCCACTTCGGTGTTGAGTATGATGCCCGCTTCGTGTTCGGATTTCGTATACTTCCTATAAATGCCTAGCACTTCATCTTCTTAACGAAGTCTGCGGCTTCTTTCGCATGCGCTAAATGTGCCAACCGCTTAATTTCTGTCTCGTATTTCTGCAAGCTCTCATTTGTCTTCTGATACCGAGTAGTAAGTTCCATCTGGAATTTATGGCCCTTGAGCGACACAACCAATGCAGCAGCGACACAACGATGGTTGCTGTTGTTTCGAAATGGGGCTTAAATATCGGGAATGCTCCAGTACCGTTGAAGGATGGTGCTTTTACTTTCAGACGTCTTCTTCTTCTTAATTGGCGCTATAACCGTTTACGCGATTTTGGCCGAGTTTAACAAAGCGCGCCAGTCGTTTCTTTCTCGTGCTAACCGGCGCTAATTGGACACACCAAGTGAAGCCAAGTCCTTCTCCACCTGATCTTTCCAACGCAGAGGAGGCCTTCCTCTTCCTCTGCTACCTCCAGCTGGTACCGCATCGAATACTTTCAGAGCTGGAGCGTTTGTATCCATTCGGACAACATGACGCAGCCAGCGTAGCCGGCTCCGCTATGTCTATGTCGTCGTAAAGCTAATACAGCTTATCGTTCCATCACCTGCGGTATTCGCCGCTGCCAACGTGCAAAGGTCTAAAAATCTTGCTCAGAATCTTTCCCTCAAACACTCCAAGCGTCGCTTCATCGGATGTTGTCATCGTCCAAGCTTCTGCGCCATATGTTAGGACGGGCATGATGAGAGTCTTGTAGAGTGTTAGTTTTGTTTGTCGAGAGAGGACTTTACTACTCAGTTGCCTACTTAGTCCAAAGTAGCACTTGTTGGCAAGAGAGATTCTGAGTTGGATTTGAAGGCTGACATTGTTATCGGTTTTGATGCTGGTTCCTAAATAAACGAAGTCTTTTACAACCTCAAATTATAATTCCCAACAGTGACGTGGGTGCCGATACGCGAGTGAGCCGACTGTTTGGTTAACATATTCGTACGATTTAGTTATATTTCACAGAGGTGAGCTTTCACTGCATCTACCTCAGCCTCAATCGTTTCCAGTTTTGACGTTATATTAGTCTTCTCTGTTTCCAATTTGGATATACGTGTATCTTGTTTCTCCAGCTGCTCATATATCTTCGACGATAACTGCGCTGACATCTATGCTGAATGCTGTGATATTTGCGATGACTGCGAAGACATCTGCGATAATACAGCCATAATCACTCCCATGCCTATACCTGATGAAGGTGTTGTTGGTTCTGTTATCTCTTGTACAGGGTGGGCCAAATAAGACCTATTAATGTTAAGCACAAACATTTTTTTTTATTATTTGGCATTTTTATTTTTCTCTTTTTGTAGGTTATAATTGCATTGTTGAAAATTTATTATGGAACCCTACAGTACAACACAACGCGTTACAATTATCGAGTTTTTATATTCTTACACAATTAGCCACACAATTTGATTTTTTAAATAATATTTTGATGTCGGATGAAGCGCATTTCCATTTAAATTGTAATGTCAACAATCAAAACTGTAGATTGTGGGGCTCTGAAAATCCAAGGGCAACACACCAACATCAGTTGCACCCATATAAATGTACTGTTTGGTGCGGTGTTATGGCCACTAGAAGCAGAAAATGTTAATGCAATGAGAAGGTGCAAATGTTACTGTGAGCTTTTTTTAGTACAATTGAGATTTGAAAGATTTGAAGTAAGGGAATTTAGCACACCGAGTTTATAGACACCTCACTGACTTTTGCCCACACAAAAATTAGAAACACCACACATCTTTCACCTCAATACACAACACATTTCTCACCTCGACATTAAACCAATTAAATTTTTACTATTTTCGAATTTTTGAAATAATAAACGAATACGTAAAATTTATTACATAATTTTTTTTTTCAATTACATTAAAAAAAAAAAAAAACGAATTAAAAAGAAAAAAAAAATTATAAAAAAAAGTTTGCGCCGGGAATTGAAATCGAGTCTAACATGTGGCGAGGAAAAATAGGCGGTGCGTTTATTTCTTCGACTGCTTATTTTTTGACCATTTTGTTACTTTTGAAATGATAAGCGGATACATAAAATTTATTACAAATTTTTTTACGATTACATTAAAAAAAAAAATTTAAAAACGAAAAAAAAAAAAAAATTTGCGCCGAGAATTGATGGCGAGTCACGTGAGGAGGATAAATACGCAGAGCGTTTATTTCTGCGCCTGCGTTGTGAACAAAAGGTTTGTGATGTCTACGTAAATATGTATGCGCGCGACGCGAATAAGTTTTAATAAATTCTGAAAGTAATTCATGAAGTTTTTCATTAAATACATTCATACTCTATATGTACATAAATGATGGTGTATGACAATATACATAATATGTATGTATGTACACGTCAATAGGAGGTATTTGCATTCAGAAAATAAAACGGTTTAAGATAAATCAACACTTATATTATATTGTATGTCACTTTATAGTTAATGTATTCGACAGCATTTACATACATATGTATGTATGTATGTACATACATATGTATATGAAAAACAATAATGCACAAGCGTAAGAACATCATCTTCCTTTCATACCTACATATGTACAAGTTAATACCCTACTCTGGTAAGCCGCATAACGGCAAATATATACAAAAACTTAGAGTAAGCAATACTTCTTAAAGCTTGCATAAGCACTAATTGGATGATGAAATAAGCTCATCCAATAGTGAAATATTTACTGTAAATATATTATAAACAATTATTTGTTAAGGATAGAATTACAATAAGCAATACTTTTTAAAGCTAGCATAAGCACAAATTTATAAACATAAACAATTATTTGTCAAGTACTTTTTAAAGCTAGCATAAGCACAAATTTATAAACATAAACAATTATTTGTCAAGTACTTTTAAAGCTAGCATAAGCACAAATTAGAGGATGATGAAATAAGCTCATCCAGTAGTGAAAGATTTATTGTAAACACAAACAATTATTTCTTAAAATGAAATGATGTTCGTTTGTCCGCATTTGTTTGGGCCGATACGAGGCCAATTTTATTCGTTCTTTTTTCATATTATAGGGATCCACTAGGGGAAGGTTTTTAGCAAAAAAAAATTTCTTTTAAATATTTTCTTCATATAAAAAAAAGAAAAAATCAAAATATTGTCCAAAACAAAACTTGCTCGATTGTTAGATTAAAGAAAGTTTCGAATCGACATTCATTTTATGTGTACAACTTTTTTTGAATTTTTTGTATTTGTATTGTGATACAGAAATGTATTGTATACAGAAATTTCAAATGATTCGAATGAAATTTTTTTTTTTTTTTTTTATTTCTTCCATAAAATATTACACCTGTCGTTAGACAATAAGTAATTTGATTTACAAAAAGATGGAATGAGAGTGATATTGAAGGGCCAATGCCCCCAAGCTCATTTAGAAGAAATATATATGTACATATTATTTAAAACCAAGTGGTTAACAAACAATGATATATACGATTAGTTGACAATTGATTGCAAGGATTTTGCAAGATCTGTTGGTGTTTGACGGTTAAGCCGACTTTGGGTAGATTTTTTTTATTTGGTAGTCTTCTCATCATAGGATTTGTATGCGTTTATAGTCTATTTATGTGTCTTCTGCTAGCGCTTTGTATTGTTTCATCAATAGTATCGATGTCAAGGTCGCGATGAATATCTGCGTTAGGTATGTACCAAGGTGCATCAGTTAAGGTCCTAAGTATTTATGAAAATAATGTTTCAATTCAATTGAGCAATGCTTTCTTTGACCAATTCTATATGGAAATGAATGCGTTTGCAAACGATGTTTTCGGCTATGAACAAATGTTGGAATCGAATGAAAAAGGAAAGAAACGCGAAATGATACAAAAAATTCTTGGAAAATTTAAAATGAATGGTGCTTCATTGGAAAAATTCAAAGGTAATAAGAACATACACAAGATAAAGTTAGAACTCGAATTTTTAGATTTATTTTGTTTATTTCTCATTTCTTTCAGAAGTACACCACACAACAACTCATTCCAACTCTGATTTTGAAATCCTGTTGGAATTGGTGATCGATAATTTTGTCACTATAATGGTCAATGGAAATTTGCGTGTATCAGACCCTGCATATTATTTACCATATCAACTTTTTATGGACCAAATGAACACAAAAAAATAATTTAGTTTTGTTTTGATTTTTTGCAACATTTTGGTTTTCAGTTAATACAATAAAAACAATACTGTTTTTTCGTGAACACAAAATTCTAAATTTATTACGTTGTTTGTTTAGAATTTTTTTAGAAAAAAAGGAAATTTTTTGGTTTTGAGGAAATTTGTTTATTGTTGCTATTTGTGAAAGCGTAGATATTTGTAAGTATTTGACTATAATCCTAAAAGTTAATGGAATACCACTATGACACATAGAAAACATTTTTTCAAAGGGGTGTTTTTCGAAAATTATACAATAAAAAAATTGTTTTCAAAAATTTTGAAGAAATAAAGTAAAATAAAAAAATTTCGAAAGCATGAAATTTTTTCAAAACCAAATTTTCCTCAAAAAGATAAAAGAAATTTCTTCGAACAGGTGTTTTTCTAAAATTACAAAAAAAAAATTTCAAAAATTTTAAACAAATAAAATAAAATAAAACTTTTTCAAGGGTATGAAATTTTTTCAAAACAAAATTTTCTGAAAACCAAACAAAATTAAAAAAAAAATGATGTTTTCAAAGCATTTCATATTCCACTATTAATAGAGAATACATTTTTTCGAGGGGGTGTTTTTCAAAGCGGAAAAAAATCTTTTTTAACAAATCAATTTAAACTTTTACAAAAGTATGAAATTTTTTCAAGAACAAAATTTTCTCAAAAACGTTAAATTAAAAAAAAATAGTTTTTTCAAAATATTTAATTTTCAGCAATTAACTGAGAAGAAATTTGTTAGAGCGAAGTGTTTTTCAAAACTTCAAAAAACACTTTTTAACCAAAAAAAATAAACCTTTTTTCAAAAACAACAGGAATGATAACATTGCCTAACAATTTCTGCACTTTTGCACAGTCTAAAGAGGCATTGATACAGAGTGTATTTCCAAACATAGTTCAACATTACAAAAACCATGATTGACTCAGCGAAAGAGCAATTTTAGCTGGGAAAAATAAGGACGTCAATGATATAAATTCAGCTATTTTAGATCAAACACCTGGTGACATAGTTGCGTATAAGTCATTGGACACTATTACTGATCAAGATGAGGTCGTAAATTATCCAACTGAATTCTTAAACTCACTCGATTTGCCAGGCTTACCACCTCATAATTTACGATTAAAAATTGGAGCACCGATTATTATGCTGCGTAATAGTAATGTGCCCCGACTTTGCAACGGTACCAGACTCGCTGTGAAGAAGCTAATAGGTAACGTTATCGAAGCAACAATTTTGAAAGGGAAGTACAAAGGAGAAGACATTTTGATACCCTGAATTCCACTGATTCCGGCGGATTTACCATTCGATTTCAAACGTTTGCAGTTCCCTATTCGCCTTGCCTTCGCTATGAGAATTAATAAGGCGCAAGGACAGTCTCTACAAATGTGCGGTATTAATTTAGAATACCCAATGTTTTCTCATGGACAATTGTATGTAGAGTTGGCAAACCATCGTCATTATTCACGCGAAAGATGAAAAAACCAAAAACGTTGTCTACCAAAAAGTGTTACAATAAAGTTCGAATGAAATTGTATCAAAGAATTTGCTTTGTTTCGTATTAATTTTATTCTCTTTCAGCAAATCATTGAATTTATCGTCTAGCGAAGCGGGCGAGGGTACGCTAGTTTGGTATAAAAGAAATAACGTAAGAATAAAAGATTCACTTCAAGTTTGACTTTGAAAGCAATCGTGTTGTTTTATTTTTTTTAACGCTCACCCGCGATATAACTTTAATTGGCGATCCTGCCAGGAGCATCAACCGTAAGCAAATACCTCGTGCGAGAGGGCATACGGTCGGTGATAATACAATAAGTACCCCACGAATCGGGCGAAAAAACAAATAACATATTTTGAAGAAAAGTACCCCATGAATTGGGTGAAAAAAAAAGTAAATAAATAAATAAATAATAAAAATTTTCGAGAAATTTAAAAAAAAAAAAAAAAAAAAACAAAGTTGAAGCAGAAGAAAATTCTCGCTGGACCACAAAGCAGAAGAAAATTCTCGCAGGACCACAAAACAGAAGAAAATTCTCGCAGGACCACAAAGCAGTAGAAAAATCTCGCAGGACCACAAAGCACAAGAAAATTCTCGCAGGACCACAAAGCAGTAGAAAATTCTCACAGGACTACAAAGCAGTAAGAAAGGAACAGAAAAGCAACAATCAAAGAATCTAAGTACCAGCAAAGGACGACACCAGAATCAGGAGTATATTAATGTAAGTTAATTTATCATAATAATAAGAAAAAACCGTAGAAATAAGGTAAATGGGAAATAGTTCAAGTACCCCTAAATACGTGCGTCTGTATTATTGCAGTTACTGTGGCAATAATCACAAAGAGTCTAAGTGCCCACATTTAAATAAGAAGATAGTGAAAAAGTGTAATTGAGTGAAAGATTTATCAAGAGAATAAGTGCAAAAGGTGAGGAAAGGACCTTGGAAAATTTTTCTTTATTTAGACACTGGACGATATAATAGTTAGATTTGCAAGAATGGCAGTGAATAATTTATCTGCGGAAGATATAGCTAGATTAATAGCTACTCACACCGCAAACTTACGTATTGAAATAGGTCAACTCAATAACCAAATTAGGGCTCTGACCACAGCTTCTCAGGTAACTGAGTATCGGACTCAGACTATTGACGATGCATTAATGTGTAATGAAAGCTTGGATATAATTCGATCTTTGCCCGTGTTTTCAGGTAAATCATATGTTAGTTGGAGAGAGGCTGCAAAAAATTCTATGAGTTTGTATATTGAAGGTAGCAGAAGATACTTTGGCGCACTAACTATATTAAGAAATAAAATTGTAGGAGATGCGAATGATATTTTGACTAATCATGGGGCTGTATTGAATTTATAGGCCATATTTGCTAGATTGGACTTTGCATATGCTGACAGACGACCAATTCATGTAATTGATCAAGAGATGAGTATTTTAAGACAAGGATCAAAATCCCTAATAGATTATTATATGAAGTAAACCGTAAATTCAAACTTCCACCTGCCCTACATATTCCGGACAGATCTGCAAACCGGAAAAGTAATGAGGATACTAATAGATACCGGTGCTACTAGTTGTTATATTAGAAAGGGAGTGTATGACAATGGACAGGTATTAGCAATTAAGAAGAGGGTAAGGACTATTCATGGTTCGGCCGTCATTGATTTGTTTCATAACGTACATCTATTGGGATGTATGGAAAGATTCTATGAAATAGATAATTTAGAAAGTGATTTCTTGATAGGAGTTAATTTCTTGAAGAAGATTAGACATAAGATTGATATGGAAAAGGAGGAAATTAATTATGGGAACGAATATTCAGAAAAATTACGGTTTTTAAGTAACAATGAGGATAGTTGTATAGGAAAATTAGGAACGATATTAAAATCTTTGGGACACAGAAGTCCTAAAGCGCCCGCCGAAGGTAATACCGGCAATATAAAAGAAAAAAATGAAAATTCAAAGAAGGAATGCTTTGGAAATACAAAAGTTATCATGGGACAAAATTGTCTTATGACGCCAGCTGATGAGTCATACCAGCATAAAACAAATAAAAAATTAACTTTGGAGGAAGAAACCTCTAAAACGCCCGCTGAATATCATTCCGGCAATATGTTAAATATTTTGAAGTTGAAAATTTGGAAATGAGGAATAAATTTTCTAAGAAATATAAAAAAATATTGGTGAAAGTGAAGGTTTTAATATTCCTCTATTGAGAGAGGATATTATTAGAATTATAAAGGAAACACATAAGAACATTGACATGGATTTGCCTTTCAGGACAGACATAAAAGCGGAAATTAGAACTGAGGATGACAAACCCATATGGTCGAAGCAGTATCCATATCCTGTGTCTGTAAATAATTTTGTTAATGAGGAAATTGGAAATTTACTAAGAAAGGGTATAATAAGGAATAGCAAAAGTCCTTATAATTCTCCTGTTTGGGTTGTTCCGAAAAAGGGAATGAACGAGGATGGAAGTCCTAAACTAAGGTTGGTCGTAGATTTTAAAAAATTAAATGAAAAAACAATATCAGATAGATACCCCATGCCTAATCCTGAGGTTATACTTTCGAATTTGGGGGAATCCAAATATTTTTCAACAATTGATTTAGAGTCAGGATTTCATCAGATCTTAATGCAGGAAGGTGATATTGAAAAAACGGCTTTCTCAGTTAATAACGGGAAATATGAGTACTTACGGATGCCATTTGGGCTAAGGAATGCCCCTAGTATATTTCAGAGAGCAATGAAACAGTTAAAACAAATAGTTGAAAGATTAAGGGAAGCTCATATGAAAATATCTCTTGAAAAATCAAGGTTTATAGAAACAGAAGTTGAATTTCTGGGATACGTAGTATCTCATAAGGTTATTAAAACAGACCCAAAAAAAGTGGAAGCGATAAAAAATTATCCCATACCTAAAACTTTACGACAATTAAGGGTTTTTTTGGGATTAACAGGATATTACAGAAAATTTATTCAAGATTACGCTACAATAGCTAAGCCACTGACAAAGCACTTAAAAGGAAAAAATGGAGGAGTATCGCAGCATGTATCAAAAAAGACAAGGATTGATCTTGATCAAGAAGGTATAGCCGCTTGTGAAAGGTTAAAGGATGTATTATGCCAATGCATTGAATTATCGCAACCTGATTTTAATGAAAAATTAATTTTAAATACCGACGCTTCAAATGTAGCTGTGGGGGCTGTATTATCACAACGAGGAAAACCCATAACATTTATTTCAAAGACCTTGAATTCAACCGAGCAGAATTATGCAACTAACGAAAAGGAGCTTTATGCTATTGTTTGGGCATTGAAAACATTGCGACATTACCTTTATGCTGTAAAGGATTTAGAAATTTATACGGACCACCAACCGCTATCGTTTGGGATATCTGAAAGAAACCCTAATGTTAAAATGAAAAGATGGAGGGCATTTATTGAAGAATTTTCGCCAAGAATAATCTATAAACCCGGAGCAACAAATGTTGTAGCAGATGCACTATCGAGACAACAGTTAAATAATTTAACAGAATCGAATAATGAAATTTCAGAATCGGAGGATTCATTTGCGAATACACAACATTCAGCCGAGAGTAGTGATAAAATTTCAATTAGGGAAACTAACAAGCCATTGAATCATTTTAAACAGCAAATATTAATAAATCAAGTTGCAAAAATTACCACCCGAGAAAGAGTTTTAATCTTCGGTAACACTAGATTTTTAATAGAATATGATAAACCAGAAAATATAATACCTGTTCTTTCTGAACAATTAAATCCAAAATTGGTTACAGGAATATTTTGTAATCCGGAAGTGGCATACGAAATAAAAACCGTATTGATGGATACTTTTCCGGTAACGAAATTTTTACGTGTGAAGTGTTTTCCAATTGATGTCACGAATAGAGAGGACCAGGGTAATATTATAGAGCAAACACATGGTAGAGCACATTGAAATTATAGGGAAAATTTGGCACAGATCAGGGATCAATACTATTGGCCCCAAATGGTGAAGCAATTCAAGCAATATGTTAGAAATTGTCAGATATGTAATAAGAATAAATACGATAGACAACCCAAAAAGGTACCAATTGGAAGGGCACCAATTCCAGAGAAAGAAGGTGAACAAATTCATATTGACATTTTTTACGCTCAAAAACTGAAGTTTTTAACTTTGATTGACTCTTATTCTAAGTTCTTGATAGTTAAGCACATTGAAGATAAGACAAATTTAATCGAAAAGATTTTGGAAGCTTTACAGGTATTTCCGGAAGTAAAGAGAATTACAGTAGACAATGAACCAAGTTTTGCATCGGCTCAATTTAGATCATTTGCTAATAGATGTAATATTGAAATATATTATTGCGATCCAAGACATTCAGCAACTAATGGTCAGGTAGAAAGAGTGCATTCTACTCTCATTGAAATAGGAAGATGTTTAAAGGAGGAATTGAATTTAATAAGTGATTTAGAATCCATTATTAGAGCAGCTCAGCAATACAATAAAACTATTCATTCGACAATTAAAGAAAAACCGTATGAGGTGCTTTACAATAAAAAACCACATGAAAATATAAAAGATAAATTAAAATCGGCACAGGAAGTTATGTTGAAGGTACATAATAAAAGACGAAAAGAAAAAAATTATACTCCATGTCAGACAGTATATGAGAAAGTTATAGGTGAAAGGAATAAATTAAAACCGAAATATAGGAGACAAAAAGTAAAAGAAGATAAGGGAAATAAAATAATAATTCAGAAACGTGACAGAATAATTCACAAGGATAATATTAAATCTTAATATTTACAGAATGAGATTGGTGCTATTTGCAGCATTCATATCTTTCGGGATGACGGACATTATTGATTATACATTATATGTTTTAATAGAAGACGGAGATGTTTTATTATATGAAGATTATGGGGATATTTTTCACATTGCAAATATAACTTATTTTGCGAGTTTATTGGAAGAAATGAAACAACAAATGTACAATAGGAATGAATATATTCATGTAAATGGAAGTAAGACAATGCGTACGGATTTTGACGTAAATGAAATTGAATACGAATTGGAAATAGAATTAATGGAGACATTAATAGAGCAATTGCAGGAAAAGGATCATAGATTTACAAGAGGTATTAATGAGTTGGGAACATTGTGGAAATGGATAGCAGGAACACCGGATCATGATGATTTAGTATTAATAACCAATAAATTAAATGAATTAGTGGAAAATAGTAATAAACAGTATACCACAAATTCACAGATGTTTAAAGCTATTACGCATTTAACTGAGAGGGTTAAAGAATTACAAGGAAATGCACATATTAGAATGATGAGTAAGCGTAGGAATAGTTATATCATTAATGAATTACAGAATTTAATACAAACAATAACTTTGGCAAAGGTAGGAATTTTGAATCCAGCTATTTTGCACATTGATGAGAAATATAACACGACATGAACACGGACGAATAACGATTACAGATTTAATAGATGATTCACAGTTTAAAGTAATTCAAAATAAAGAATTAATTGTAATATATATAAAATATCCAAAGGTATTGTATGATTGTAAATTTTATGAAGTTCGGGCTATAGCGCAGAGAGATGGTAAATTGAGGATAAAATAGCGAAGTGTGGAAATGATTATGTAAATGTAAGAAAATGTAAAGAAGAAATAAAAAATACATACTGTAAAATTGAAGAAAGGAAATCTTGTTTGTCGAAAATTTTGAATAAAGCAAGAACCAAATGCAAAAAATTAAAAGAGAAAAATAAAGAAATAGATGAAATAAAACAGGGGGCCATATTAGTTTCTGGAACGCATGTAATTGATGAACGCACATTAGATGGAGTTTTTTTTAATAGTTTTTAAGAATTATACTATAATTGATAATGTTACATATGAAAATATTGATGAAAAAATTTGGAATTATGTAAAAATTAATTATATTAATAACTTTGAAATAACTGAGTATGTTGAATCTACAAATGAATACTTAAAATTTGAAAATTC
This sequence comes from Anastrepha obliqua, assembly GCF_027943255.1. NCBI lineage: Eukaryota > Metazoa > Arthropoda > Insecta > Diptera > Tephritidae > Anastrepha > Anastrepha obliqua. Next base: position 5,262,709 of record NW_026562179.1, on the reverse strand, counting down.
GAATGTATTAAATAAAATAAAACAGGAAATTCAAGGAAAACCGATTTGGTGGTCACTTACCACAGTATTGATAGTGTCATTGTCTTTTTATATAATTTATAAATTAATAAAGAAAATAGATGTCAAGAAAGCATTAAGAAGCAAAAATATAAAAGAAATGTTAATGAGTGATATTGATTTGACGATTCAGAATATCACCGATATATATTCGAAGACGGGACGCTTCGATTTAGAGGAGGGGGAGTTAATACCCTACTCTGGTAAGCCGCATAACGGCAAATATATACAAAAACTTAGAGTAAGCAATACTTCTTAAAGCTTGCATAAGCACTAATTGGATGATGAAATAAGCTCATCCAATAGTGAAATATTTACTGTAAATATAAACAATTATTTGTTAAGGATAGAATTACAATAAGCAATACTTTTTAAAGCTAGCATAAGCACAAATTTATAAACATAAACAATTATTTGTCAAGTACTTTTTAAAGCTAGCATAAGCACAAATTTATAAACATAAACAATTATTTGTCAAGTACTTTTAAAGCTAGCATAAGCACAAATTAGAGGATGATGAAATAAGCTCATCCAGTAGTGAAAGATTTATTGTAAACACAAACAATTATTTGTTAAGTATAGAGTAAGTAAAAATTTGGTATAAAAGAAATAACGTAAGAATAAAAGATTCACTTCAAGTTTGACTTTGAAAGCAATCGTGTTGTTTTCTTTTTTTTAACGCTAACCCGCGTTATAACTTTAATTTACATATGCGTGTATTCCCAATAACCTTGACTTATGTACATATGTATGTACACATGTCACAGCACATCACATTCTTACAAGAAATCAAATACACATACGCACTAGTGAACGAGTTTCTTCCTAACAAGTGCAAAAACAATTCTGCTCTATGTATGTATATATACCCACTTTATGTCCTAGCATATATACATACATAAATATATACCTACTTGCCTTCTAAACTTCCTACAAAATAATTGTATTCATATGTTACTACATCCATGCACGTTCATACATTCAAGCATACATATATGCGCGAGCACAGCGCGCCCTTCTTGATTCCGTGTACTTTTGTCTTTCACCAGTCGATATTCCTAATATTGTACTTACAAAAACACAATACTTTGATAGACGCAAATGCAACAGCAAGCGCAAGGCGATGGCCGCTTTGCCACCACCCATTCTAAAATGTTCTAGAACACAACAAAAACACATACCTCACATGCGCATGTCGCCCGAAGCTAAAATCTAAGCCTAGCGACTACAAAAACAAAATACATTCGTAGACGCAGTCGCAGCGGCCATGATTCTATCAGCGACGGCGCTGAACAATTTAGAACAAAAACAAAAAGTTCATTCATAAGTTTGAGCTCATATTTCAATTTCATTCATAAAACGAGCCGCCCATATGCCAATTTTCGCGACCATTCGAAAATAGTCAATATTGGAATATTTCGCGTGGAATTATTTGCCAATATTTGATAAATCTTGAATTTTTGTCATGTCGAGTGGCCGCGGCTCCGTATGTATGTATGCACCCTTATATGTATGTAAATATGTCTTCTAACTGTTCGACAGTCGCGAGTTAATGCGACTTAGATTCCTTGAACAAGTCCAGCGAATCACACATTTCTGTTCGCAAAGCCGCATATATGTATCCTATGATCAAAAAGTACCGGTTCTTTTTGCTCATTGGGTATACATATCCCATCTTTTCACTGACGGACAGTTGTTGTTTTTTGTATGCATACATTTTGCGTTCGTTGAAGGTTTGTATATATTATATTTATATATATTTATATACATATGCGTGTATGCGCGTTTGGCTTTCTGGATGCATCCATGGATATTAGAATATTTTCGTATAATCATATGATTGACTTTATGGCTGTTTTACATATAAATTCAAAAAGAGTATGAATAATGTTATATAGAAAATAAATTTCTAAATAACAGGTATTAGAAAAACCTGAATACACTATTTTAAATCAATTCTAATTAAACCAAATACAAAAAATTAAATAAACATATCGAATAAAGAAAAGTGGGTACAGGACTTGAACCTGAGTCAAACAGGAGACTATGTACCGCATACACAACACGTCTTTCACGATTGCGCTAATCTATAATTACTAATGAACTTTTCTAAATCAGTCATTTATTCGATTCGCAATTTTATATGCACATATTCTGCGTTAGTAGAAAGTTTGTATGCGTAATTATATGCATATGTATGTGTGTATGCGCGTTTGGCTTTCTGGGCGGATATTAGAATGATATTTTCTCATCAATATAATTTGGATTTGATGAAATAGATTATTGACATATGTACATATTTTCTGTTTTGATTGATTTATATAAAAATCAGGTCATATCCAGTATGAACTATATTATTTTATACCGAAAAGAAATTTCCATTTATGAAATACAACAAAAACAGTATTTTAAAGAAATTTTAATTAAAATAAACTCAAAAATTTTACCAAACTTTCCTGGTTTGAATTGTAAAAAAAAAAATGTGCAAGAAAAAAAAATATGACTTCAGGACTTGAACCTGAATTAAATATGTACGTGCCAAAAAACAAAGCGAATAATTCCGCCGACTTTAGCTTCTGCACAACAAATTAACTGCCGCGCGGCCTTCTTAAATGCAAATTTATTCGCTTCGCTGTGGGCATGAAATAAGTCGATTTCCTTAGTAGTGTGCCGAAAAATCTTATGAAATTCCTCAGTAGTTTGGTAAACGCAGAAAAAATCTGAATTCCTGTCCTAGCGTGGTAAGTAAATATAGAAACCCTCCACTCGCGTCACTCGCGTGGTAAATATCTGCAATTCCCGACTAGTGAGGAAAGTTGAATTTGAAATTCCCTTAGTATGAATCTACAAATTAGTACTCGAAAAAAGCTCATTTAACATTTGCTCCTTCTCATTGCATTAACATTCTCTGCTAGAAGTCATCGGACCATATTTCTTCGAAAATGAGGATGAAATGCCGGAATCGATTTCAGGAGTTTCTTACAGAACATTGATTGAAAACTTTTTGTGGCCAATGGCGGAGCAGTATCCTAATTTGTGGTTTCAACAAGATGGAGCAAGTGCACATGCTGCTAGGCAGTAGTCTTTAATCATTAGTAGGTCTTATTTGGCCCACCCTGTATTTTAGTCGATGACTCGATGAGTCGATTTAACAGTCCAACTTCTCACACCAATTGTTACAAATTTTACGTCAAAATCCAAATAAATCTCTTACAATACTCCTTTGAGTGCGATTACTAGGTCGTCAAATAAAAGTAACAAAATTAATGGTAACACACTTGCTTTACTTTATTTTAAACATTTTACTTTACGGGTGCACGTTCATCTTAAGATGAAATCACTCTATTACTTCTCGTCAAATTCATTCATTTCGAACAAGCCTTCGTCATTGTCCACTACTAGTCAGCTCCTCCTTTGATGTATGAGTATATACGGCGTTGGTTCGTATTACTCCCACGTACTGCTGGACGGCGTCCTTCAACATGTTTCGTTATAGGCCTAAGACTTTCCTCTTCCTTGGGATGCTACTCTTTTTTTTGTACTTGAACAGACACCTAATTGATAACGGAAAATATAACCAGGCGTGTCAGCTCTCGTCCTGCCACGCTTTACCGTTGTCATTGTGGCTGCAGAACTGGAGATCGAAGTATTAGCCATATTCGGAGCTGTATTCTAATTTCGTCTTGCGGTCAGCTTTTCGCCCGTTTGAGGATCACTAATACATGGTTTCTACATAACGATACTTTGAGGTTCCGTTTTTAGCTCCGATTTGGATATTAGTATTTTTGAAGATGAAGTAGGACCATCTATTCTCTGCAGAAATCTTGGTTGTTTCATGTTGCTTTAATGATAGTAGGCATTCCGCCTGACTCAAGTGAAAGCTCTTCATTGAGGGAATAGTGTTAGTTACACTAATATACGCTGATAAGGTGGGATTAACGATTCGACTAAGCCCTCACACCACTTTAAGATGCGTGTCTTCACAGGAGTCAAAACGTTCTATATATTTTAAGAGGTAAAATTCCCATCTACATATTCAGAATTGAAACTGACATATACACATACCCATCTTGATCAAAAAGTTGCCGGAACAACCGCCATGTGACGTTCTAAGCCAACTGATTTGAGTCCAGGTTTTTTCGTTAGATTGCAACATCTGTGATTAATACTTCTGCTAAAATTGTATCGCTTCTTTTTGATATTTATAAAAGTTAGGCCGTATTAAGTAAGTCTACCAGTGCAGGTGTTTGTTTAAAATTTACAATCAAAATGGATTGAGTGGTGCGTAAGCCTCAGAAACATTGGGGAATTGTTTCGGTAATGAAGTTCTAAAGAAAACAGTCGTTTACGAGATGGCAGAAGAGATCATGACCACCAAATTAACAAAGTTACCATCAGAGAGCTGGCAGAGGACTTGAACATTGCTTATAGATCCGTTGAGGACATTGTAGTTAATGATTTGGGTTTTAGCAATGTTGCTCCAAAGTTGGTTCCAAAGGACTTGAATTTCATGCAAAAAAAGGCGTGGGTATAGGAGTACGACACGAAATTCAGACATCAGGCGAGTGAGTGAAGAGCTCCGAATAAACAAGTCCAAGAAAACCTTGTCGTTTTCAGTTAAAAGAGAAATCGATACACACGGGTTTTATGTATTGTATACCATGAATTTTTGCCAAGGTGTCTCAAAGGGAAAGAATGTGCAACGAGATGGCAGATCGAAAGAAATGAAGCCTTTCACCTCTTTTTTTCCAATCCCCTTACATCGCCTTCACGTGGTGACACTGTTAACCTAGTGCAGAGATCAAGTAGCTATCTTTTTACAAGAAAGAACAAACCTTGGTGGATGCTCTAGGAACGGAAGACGTAAGGTGAGCACCCCCGAAAGGGGACTGGCCTTTAGGCTGACAACCTAATGTCAGTATAAAAAGAAACTTGTCTCGACACATCAACAACAGACTCGGATAAGAAATGGACATCAATACCGACCCCTGCAACGTTTAAAGGACTATGATTTGACACTTGGAACATGGAATGTATTGACTATGCTGCAACCTGGAAAAATGGCGGAAATTGCAGACGAACTAATGAAATATCGGACAAATATTTGTGCACTACAAGAAATAAGGTGGAAAGGTGATGGTGAAGTGAGAAAGAAAGCTTACTCGATTTTTTTTAGTGGTTCTGAAACTCAAGGCTTACGCGGAACAGGATTCTATGTAGACAGTAAAACCAGAAAAAGCATATTGAATTTTTCTCCCGTGAACGATCGTATATGTTATTTAAGACTACAAGGTAAATTTCAAAATATAACTATTATAAGTATATATGCACCTACAAACGATAGCACTGATGCTATAAAAGATAAATTCTATGACGACCTTAGTGACGTAACTAACAATATTTGCAAACACGACATTTTATTGATTGTAGGCGATTATAATGCAAAAGTAGGAAAGGAAGAAGGCATCATCGATAAAATTGCGGGAAAATTCTCTATACACAACCACACAAATGACAATGGTATGCGAATGTGTAGCTTTGCGAGTGCCCACGGGTTAGTTGTCAGTAGTACAGCCTTCAAGCACAAACGAATTCATCTTCAAACTTGGAAAATGCCGGGCCGCAATATGGCTAATCAGATCGATCATATACTTGCTGACAAAAGACATGCTACATCAGTCATAGATGTGAGATCATATAGAGGCGCTTGCTGCGACACAGATCACTATCTCGTGGTAGCTAAGTTACGACAACGAATTTCAATAGTAAATGACAACAAAGGCTATAAAAAATTAAAGTGGAATACAGATGAACTTATAAATAATGAAGATATGAAAGCAAAGTACAAATATGCGATTGAAAACATTTTATTTAATGAAAATAGCACAAATAATGACTCAACTGAATTAGATATTGAAGATCAATGGAATAAACTGAAAGCTACAATCATAAAATCCGCAAAGAATACTATTGGAGAGAAGAGATCAGTAATGAACGAATGGTATGATGAGGAATGCAGAGTAGCTAATTATGCGAAAAAGGAAGCTAGAATAAAATATATGGAAAGAAACACACGTACAAATAGATTATATTATGTAAACAAAAGAAAAGAAGCTAAGAAAATAATGCGAAAAAAGAAAAAAACCTACATGAAGCGGCAAATTGAACAAATTGAAAGCGATTTTAGAAACAAAAATGTCAGAGCTATGTATCAGAACATCAAAAAACAGACTAAAACATTTCAACCTCGAACAAATATATGCAAAGCAAAGGATGGTTCCATAATCAGCGAAAAACAGCAAGTAATAGATAGATGGAAAGAATATTTCAACGAACTACTTAACAAAGAAAACTACGATAATACAAGTAAGGAGGAACAAGTAGTACATACGGCCGAAATCTATGTTGAAGAACCTAGCTTTGACGAAGTACTATTGGCTATAAGAAAACTTAAAAACCATAAAAGCTGTGGTGAAGATGGAATACCCGCAGAACTTCTGAAATATGGCGGACATGAACTACATAAACAAATATTTACCTTAGTAAGCCAAATATGGCATTCAAATGAAATACCCACTGGATGGGCATCAAGCATAATAGTACCTATACACAAAAAAGGACATAAAACTGAATGCCAAAATTACAGAGGCATATCTTTACTTAATACAGGTTATAAAGTATTTACAAACATTCTATTTGAAAGGCTGAATATTTATGCTGAGAACATCCTAGACGATTACCAATGTGGTTTTAGAAACAACCGCTCAACGATTGATCAAGGTTTTACTGTCCACCAGATATTCGAAAAGTTTTACGAATATAAAATTGATATATTTTGCCTCTTTGTTGACTTCAAACAGGCATTTGACAGTATAAATAGAAAACGGATAAAATACTGCTTTCAGAAAATTGGAATACCTCTGAAGTTAATTAATTTGATTCTCTGTACATTGTCGAACACAACAAGTAAAGTACTGGTGCAAGGAAGCCTGTCAGACCCATTCGAAATCATATCCGGAGTAAAACAAGGAGACGCATTGTCATGTTTAGTATTCAATTTAATGCTACACACGACTGTTAAAGAAATAAACACGAATGGAACATTATTTAATAATGATTTTCAGATATGTGCCTACGCAGATGATATTCTTATTATGGCTAAAGATAGAAACACTCTTATACGCGTCTTTAAATGTATTGATAAAGATGCAAAAGCTCTGGGACTACACGTAAATACCGAGAAAACCAAATACATGATTCGGTCAGTCAACAACACGACACGCGATGACCTAAGTATTAACAACTTTGCTTTCGAAAATATCACTGAATTTAAATACTTGGGTTTTAAACTATCAGCAGATAAAGATTCGGCGATAGCTATTAACGACAGAATCCAAGCTGCAAATAACGCCTACTACGTTAACATAAAACTATTTAAATCAAAAGATTTGTCCAGAGCACAGAAAATAAGAATGTACAAAGTACTGATACGACCCGTCCTTACATATGGTGCAGAAATATGGACGCTGAAAACAAATGACATTCATCAGCTGATGTGCTTCGAAAGACGTATCATAAGGAAAATATATGGTCCGGTTGCAACAATAGATGGCAGCTACCGCATTCGCTACAATAATGAAATCGAAGAAATCGTTCAAGGACAAAATATAATACGTTTTATCAAAGCCCAACGAATTAGATGGATTGGGCACGTACTGCGCATGCCGAAAGAGCGAAATGCTAGGAAAGCTTTTATTTTAACACCAATTGGAGGAAGAAAAAGAGGACGCCCACGAAAGCGATGGTTAGATGACGTCGAATCAGATCTTAAGCAAATGAACGTACACAACTGGAGAGATGTAGCCATGGATAGAATAAAGTGGAGAAAAATTGTTGATGAAGCTATGGTCCACCACGGACTGTGAGGCTAAGAAGAAGAAGAAGAAGAATTTTTGCCAAAAGGTCAGACAGTGGTAAATACTATTATTTGGGCATTATGAAACGTTACGTGAAGCAATTCGCCAAAAAAAAGAAAGGATTTGTGCGAAAACAACTCGTGGATTTTGCGTATGCGTAATTTTTATCCGTAAAGTTTTAGCCAAGAACGAAACGAATACCATCTAACAACCATTCTCACGATTTTTTTTTTGTTTGATCGAGTCAAGAAAAAAAACTAACTAATCAAAGACGGTTATACCGAATATAGAGTTCCAGAAATGTTTGGAGAGCTGGACCAAATGCTTGCATAAGTGCGTAGGATTTAGTGGGAAGTACTTTGAGGGGGATAATAGCACTTTTGAGGAATAAACATTTATCTTGAATTTTCAGGAATATTGATCAAGGTGTTATATCCAGCATATGAATGTACCCTTCGCGAGACTAACCACATATTTACGAGCGCCTTCAACTTACTCGTCTAACACCTCTTTCACTCAGAACTCACCCAGTCAAAACGGTCTGGGCCAACCGTTAGATGAGATTGACGATGGTGACCAATGATTCTACCGCGCTTATAGGGCTTGGTAAACTGCTGCAACAATAAGAGATAAATTTAAGAATTGTAATAAATATAAGACTTTCACGAAATTAAATCTTTGTTTTGTTATGTTGAGAGACTGGTGAGTCTTTTAGTTCGGACCTTGCTCTCCAAAATAGTCCAAAGAGAATAATCCATCGGTTACACGTGTGGTGAATTTGAGAATCATTGTGTGGACGTTATAAAGTTCGGAACGTGGTTTTTTAGCCATTCTTGGTTCACTCGAGCTTTGTGAGACGGTGCTGAGTCCTGTTGAAACGTCCGTGGTCTGCCACCGAAATGTTTGTCTGCCCACGACTTCAAAGCAACCTCCAGAAAACTTTCCGGATAATATTACGCATTTACCTTGACGCCAGGCTCGATGAAAACGATTGGAGAGCGCCCATCTGCGGTTACAGTGGCCCAAACCATTACCTGTGGCGGGTGCTACCTCCTGGTGCCGAATTGATGACTAAAATTCTCGTATGACGGGTTGGTCAAATAAACCCTGTCGTTTTGGGAGTTTACGACTTGCTCGATTTGAAAATTTTTTTCGTCAGAAAACACAATGTTCGGAAACTGAGCGCTTTCGGCCAAGCGAACAACTCCTTCGCTCTCTCGAGTCTGACTTGTTGCTGCTTTCGAGGGAGATGATATGCTTTTTGGATCTTTTAAGGCTTGACTTTAAGATCATTTTTCAGTATGCGGCGGATGTTACGGTCAGATATTTACAGTTCCTTCGCCATTTGATTTGCACTTCATCGGGGATTTCGCTCAAGTCGCTTTTTCACTTTTTGAATCATTCACCATTTCACGTGACGTTGTAGTCTTTTGATGACCACCTCCGTGACGTTTTGCGATGCTACCAGTATCATTGTAACGAGTAGTACTGCGATAAAAAAACTTTATTAACTTTAAGGTGTTCGAGCTAATGAACAATCGCTGGTAGTGATTTTCCAGCCAAGTATAATGTAATCACACTATTACGCTTGAAATCCATTACTAATTTTTTTTCGCGTTTACTCTCGACAAAATGCTTCCGAGCGCTTGTAAACAATACTCTGGACTATCATTTAGCCAACTAACAGACAGCTGATGCCCGTGTATCAGCTGCGGGAGCGGTGTAAAGTTTGTTACACTTCGAGTGCCGGATCTTGTACAATGGTTAATGAGGTCAACTACCAACATAGGTACATATACATTTATTTTCGCCTAGGTTTCCGTTTATAAATTATGTGCAGTTAATACAATGTATTTCGTTCAATGAAAGCGTTATAGCATTTTATTTAGCATATAAATTAAATTTACTAAAGTTTTAGATCGGTTATAACAATGTTCAAAGTTTTTTTTTTACATAGTGCGATGAAGCTGGCCTTCATAATGGCGTTTTAATAATCAATTTGATGCAGTGCATGGAGGTATGGAGCAATCATTCAAAAATACCTTAAATAAACATAGTGGAGAGCATAACTGAGCGCATGATGATTTCGAAAACATTTGTGGGGAAATGGAGGATTAAGGAAGTGTTATCTGAGCTTCTGGGTGACTTCATTTATGGGTTTATTTATATGAGTTTGATAGTTTTGAAGATTTGTTAGTGCTCACTAGTGCCGTGGGATTAAAAAACTTTTGGTAAATTTATTGAGCCTTGTATCCCTGATCCCCTAGGAAAGAGACGGTCTTATTGCGAATGGCTTCTTGATGCGACGCGTTGGTGCATTAGCTTCAGGATGAGATGTATTTAAGGAAAGGCTCTTTTAATGAGTCCCGTTCTAGTGAATAGAGCGTGATGCAAGGCACTGATGCATTAGTGCATGCTTTATTTGAGCTTCGAGACGAGCTCTTGATGAAATCTGTTAATTGAGCCATGAGCCGTTTCATAAGCCCCGTGAGAGCTGGAACGATCAGCCCAATAAAATCGCTTAGTTGGGACATTTCTTCAGGTGGTTATTAATAGAAAGCCTTCCGATATTTTGTGACAAAGTACGCATTCCTTTTAATAGCTTCCAAGCTTTCTGAGTCAGAGATCATTGCCCTGATGACGGTGCTTGGAATACTGTTCAGTAAAGTGGAGTACTACAATATTGCAGCGCATCATTACCCACAGTTCAGATAGAGCAAAGCTTGCACTCAACTCATTCTATGGACATATTTGTAGAAGTAGCCGTGGCCTGTTAAGAATTGCGTCATATAGAGGTAGTTTCAGCCATGGCTCAAAGTCGACTATTTACAGTGTGGTCCATCGTCCTTCTAAGCATGACACTGCGTCAGCCCATATTTTTGCCCCATACAAGAACACTGATTGGAGAGTCACCATCACCGATTTCCTCCGGAGTTGCTGAGTACTTAAACAAGTTCTATTGTTCTGATAATGTTTACATGAAAATGCTTGCTACGGTGTACCTGACTAGAAAAAGTTTGTGGCCCGTGAGGGCCATTATACACTTAAATAATTTATTGATTTATACACAGTGAATTTTTTGGTACAGTAGTAAATTGGAAAATACTATATGGAACAATAACAATGCTCTCAAGATGCAAAGTGTTATTTATATGTACGAATGTGAATCAGAATAATCAATCGAAGAGCGTTTGTGACCGATCGCGGCGAATGCTTGACGATGACTCCCAAATGTTATTAGTTATTTATTTTGTTCTCAATCCGAATTTGCCATTTTGGTTTGCGCAGAGAGTGTAATTGTTTGTTTTGTGGTAGGGGTTGCTAGTTATTGATTTTTTTGTTTTTTTGTGTTTTTTAAATTGACTTAAAGAGTAAATCTTATAAGCTAATTGTAATATAAAGCGATAGCGTCGAGGCCTTACGCTTAAACTGTGTATATGGAGTACTTTTGTATTGTGTCTTAAATTCTTATAGGTCGGTTATTTTAAGGAATTTGGTTATTAAAGATATTGAATCGGATTTGAGTTGCTGAAGATTTGTGTTCTGCCGGCGGTGTAAAGTAGGCAATGAAGGACGATATGGGTTATGGTACATCTTACGTCCGGGTTGCACGCGCAAGTAGTTGGGTTGATGTTGGTCTTGAATTGTCCATGTGTAGTCTTTGTATGCCCTAGACGCAGATGCCCGAACTTTATGACGTCTAGTCGGGTCACCCTATTTTTAATATTTTTTATAAAGTCCGATATGTGGGTTTTTGTATGGTTTATCTATTGGTACCAGCCATTAGTTGAGTTCCATGTATGGTGCTGTTTGTTATGGAAATGTTTTTTATATGTTTAATGTCGGTTAAGTTGAAGTTATCTGTCATTACTGTTGGTGTTTGATGTGCTTGTTTGGCGGGGTAGTCAGCGAATTCATTTCCGGTTATGTTGGCGTGTCCCGGCACTCTAATTAGTTTGATTTTAGGGTATTTCGCTATCATAATGTTTCTAATGGTGGTTGGATAGTGATCGTAGTTGTATATGTTTGCTATTGATTTGATGGCCGAGAGGGAGTCAGAACATATTGCGAAGTTTTTGGTTTTGCTCTTTATTGTGTTTATAGCTTCTGCAGAGTATGTTGAGCTATAGCTTGGTAGGTTTGACATTTTTATAACTTCGTTTTGTGAGGTTATGCTGTATGTAGTATTGTTGTCGATCTTAGATCCGTCTGTGTAGATGAAGGTATAGTTGTGGTATTTCTCTTTAATTTCGTAAAACTTTGTTTGATACTGAATTGGGTTCGTCTTGTTTTTGTTTAAGTTACTTAAGGTAGTATTAATTGCTTTAGGGTTAAGTATCCAGAAAGGCGAGTTGAGTTGTGCACTCAAATATGAACGAGACGGTATCAATAAAACGGTCCGCGGATGACATATGGCAAAAATAAATGTTTTGATTTTTGGTAGGACTGTTGTAAGCTTACATGGCAAATTTCAGCGTGATATGTCACATAGTTTGTTTTCTTTGCTACTGTAAACAAGTCAAGCTAAATTATATTTGAAACTTTGTGGAATGTAACTTTGAACTTAACTCTGATACGATATTCTATCTACTATACCTGTTGTTTTCCCTCCCAATTTACTGGGTGCTGATGTTAATTCTATGTAGCTTATATCTTGTTCTATAATTATCGACTCCCTGAAAGGAATCCAGTCAACTGGGGTGTTTAATGTTGTTCTCTTTCTGGTTTGAAAGCCGATAGGGAAATTGAGATCTGCCGCGTTTTCGCTCCAGAATGTAGCAATTCATTGGCGATGTCTTTGGGATTTGTATACACCTGGCTTGGATTTTTGTGCGATTGTAATTTGTATCCGTAAAATCGTCTAATTTTTGTCCAGATGATATTTGTGGGTGTATTGGAATTTATGTCTTCTGTCAATTTCTGTATCGGTAACTGTTTGGTTTTTTTTTATTTCGCGTTTTAATTTGGAATTAACTTTCTTATAGTTAAGGAGATTTTCCTGAGTCATATTTCTTCTAAACATATTGAATAGTATACATTTTCGCTTTTAGGTTAGTAAGGTGGCTATTCCACCAAAGGACATTTGTTGTGAGGTTTTGTTTGAGGGATTGATTCGTTAGCTGATTATAGTAAATTTTTTTTGAGGTTGGAGGCCTCGGAATTTATGTTATGGCTAATAGGTCTGATTGACGCGTAGTGGGTACATCTTCTGTCGAATAGTGACCAATTTGCAATATTGACTTGGAATTTGGGCTTGGAGAGTGTTTGCGAATGATTTCTCGTCGGAAATAAGGAAATAACAATCGGAAAATGGTCGCTTCCATTTAAGTCGTTTGAAATCTTCCATTCCGCATGTGCGGCGAGGTTGAGAGAGCAGAAAGTCAAGTCGAGGTGAGTGAGCGTGTTATGTGTAGAAAGGTGAGTGGGAGAATTGTCATTTAAAAGTATATAGTTGAATTGGTTGATGAAGTTTGCTAGTATGTTACCCTTTCGGTTATTTTTGTGTGAGCCCCCGTTTTGGTGCCTGCTGTTATAGCCACCTGTAATAATGTTTGAGTCCTGTGTTTGGTTAAATACGTTTTCTAAGCTGTGTGTCTGAAAGTTGGAGGAGGGCGGAACTCAGCATGCATTCCTGATAATTCTGAATTTTTTTAAAGAATAAATTTCCAATGTTAATATATGTTGTCGGAATCTTTACTTGTTGATACCATTTGAATGGATTTATGTAATTATAAGAAGGGCTGCTCCATCATATGGCAGATTTGAGTTGTAGGAATACAGTGAAGAGCTGTTGGGAATTGGAATATTTTGGAAGTTTCAAGGGATGTGGGTTTCTTGTATAGATATAATTTGTGGTTTGTATGTTTTTATTGGTAGTAATAATTCATTGTAGTTGTTTATATAACCGTTCATATTCCATTGCAGTATTTGAAATGTCATATCAAATGGAATTGTAGTGTAAATATTATATATGTATTTCTTTGTGGGGTTGCGTTTTCTTATTTATAAATTCCTGTGTATAGATTACTGTACTTATGTGTGTGTTTATGTGAGTGTGTTCGTGTATGAATAATTGATGTATGTTTACTCTATTTGTTGTTTAGTCTGTTGCCATTGACTCAGAAGATTCTGAACCGCCGTTATTAGTATTTAAAGTAGCTGGGCTTGTGCTGCGCTTGGCTCTTTTCGATGTCTTATTTATCTTTTTTAACTCGTTTTTGCTTTTGTTGGAGATATTTTTTGCCAAGATTCTGATTTTGTTTTCTTTCTCAATTTTTTGTATGGTCTACATCTGAGTAGTCAGTTTGTTCTCTTTGCGTGGAGACCGATGCATGTGGTGGAGGCGAATTATGTGGTCAGTTTGCTGAGCGTGATAGATTATCGTTGGTGTTGCTGGAGCTGGTTGTTTGCGTTTTGTTAATTTTGGGTGTTCTGGTTGTTATTGGTGTGTGAGTTGTGGAGTGTGTTAGAAGTGACGTTTGTATAATTGCTGCCTTTTTTGCGTATGATGTGTTTTGTGGGTGACGTTCTTCGTACGTAGTGATTGCTTGTCGTCCAACCACTTTTTCTATATTAGCATAATAATGGCTTGGATTTCCCTTTCTTTTACGAATATTGGACATGTTTTGTTCAAAGCATTGGGGTTTGTGTTGTTGATACCTTGGTGAATGCAACTGCTGCAGGCAGTGGGGTCGGTGCGCTTTTCGTTTAATTCAGGGTCGGTGTGGAGTCTTTTGCTCAGTTTACGCATGTTTGGGTGTTATTGCATACTTTTTGTGAATGACCGTATCTTAAGCATTTGGTGCATCGGAGGGGAAGTGGGATGTATGGTCTTAGCTTTACGTTTTCGTAGCCGATAAGTATGTAGGTCATTTGGCAGTGTAGGATGGTCGAACGTGATGATTACTAAACCCGTTTCGACTAAATTGTGGTCGATTTTTTATTATTTTCCTTATATCACTTACGTTTTGGTGTTTGAGTTCGTCTTTAATTATGTCCTCTGGTATCTCTTTCAATTCGAAAAAATAATGCCTTTTGTGGTGTTTAGGGCATTGTGTTCCGTGACTTCAACTTTTATGGACAGTGTAAATGATGTTAGTGTAATTAATTTTGTTGCTGGAACATGAGTTTTGGTTTTTATTAAAATATTTCCGCTTTTTATTTTTTTTGCACAATTCTACTTCACCACCGCACACTGAGTCGATAATTAGTATTAGGAAGGGTGATACTTTTGCTAGCGTTTCTGAATTGTCAATTCTTGATATTACTAGGTACTTAGGTGCATTAGAATTATTTTTCAGTGTTTTGTTTTTGTTGGTTGGGTAAACGAGCTGGTTGTTTGCTTTTCCTCGATCCGGTGGACCGTCCATTGTTTCTGTTATCGCTTGTGTAATTATCGAAGATTCTGCTCTTCATAAAAAAGTAGACGTGGTATTTAAAATTAAAAGTTTTCCTCTTTTAAATGCCGTTGAGTTTGCTCAAATATCTTAATTTTTCACTGAGATATCGCATTTTGAAGTTTCCATGTTTGTGAATTTTTCGATATTCGAAATACTATGTTTCGTTTTATATGAAGAGCAAAATCTGCGTAGCTACATAACCTCAAAAATGGGCAAAAACAGCGTTTTTTGCACTTTTAGGTTAGGATATCTCAAAATCCTGACGTGAAAGAGCAATTTAAACCCCGGATTCGGATTCTACGCAAAAAATTACGTCGAAAATTACCCTACACTTTCCTAGAACAAAACGTTGTTGACCTGTGTTATTATTGTGGTTATTGCAGATATATATGTATGTGTGGATGCCTTCTATTGTTTTATTATTATTTAAATAAGATGGT
Source organism: Anastrepha obliqua (assembly GCF_027943255.1). NCBI lineage: Eukaryota > Metazoa > Arthropoda > Insecta > Diptera > Tephritidae > Anastrepha > Anastrepha obliqua. The sequence goes on along the minus strand of NW_026562179.1, from coordinate 5,246,896 downwards.
AAAATTTGATTGTTTATAATTTCGATTATATTTATAGTGTTTTTTTTTGTTCATTATAAGCTTTGGAATTCGAGGACGTAGAGTTGGACCTATACCTTCCCATTTTAATTTGTTTGTTTGCATTTCACTTTCAATTTTATCTAACAGATCTATTGTATTGCTTCCAGGGTTAAGGTTTCTAATATTTTGGTTTCTATTCGGGCTAACTTGCTCTTTCTTTGTCGGCTAATCTTTGCGTTGATTTTTTTGGTTCAAATTGCGGGAATATTTGCAAAAAAATTCTGTAAACGTCTGCGATATCATGTCTTTATAGTTTCCATTTTTATTGATTTATAGTAGGCATGCATAGCAGCCTGTGCGCTGGGTTTGGGACCCGCCACTTAAAAACCTCCCCCAATGAAAACATACACAAAGCCTCGGATGAGAACTTCCAACACTGATGACGACCCCTGCAAACGAAATAAGGAATATGATTTCAGGGCATGCACCTGGAATGTCCGGTCCCTTAATGGGGAAGGCGCCTCTGCCCGGCTGGTTGATGCCCTCGTGAGAGTAAAGGCTGACATCACTGCCATTCAACAGATGCGATGGACGGGACAAGGCAAGAAACCTATAGGACCTTCCGACGTCTACTACAGCTGCCATGTAAAGGAGTACAAATTCGGTGTCGGATTTGTTGTGGGAGAGAGACTTCGTCGCCAAGTACTGTCGTTCACTCCGGTGGACGAGCGTCTCGCAATAATCCGCATCAAAGCGCGGTTTTTTAACATCTCGCTAATTTGCGCCCACGCCCCGACGGAAGAGAAGGACGATGCGACCAAAGATTCCTTCTATGAGCGCTTGGAACGTTCCTATGAGCGCTGCCCCCGCCACGACATAAAAATCGTGCTTGGCGACTTCAACGCCAGGGTGGGCAAGGAGGGAATTTTTGGTCCCACAGTCGGAAAATTCAGCCTGCACAACGAAACATCCGGTAACGGACAGAGGCTGATCGACTTCGCCGGGGCCTGAAACATGGTAGTCTGCAGCACCAGATTCCAGCATAAAAAGATACACCAAGCTACCTGGCTGTCTCCTGATCGAGAAACGCGAAACCAGATCGATCATGTTGTGATAGATGGAAGACACGCTTCTAGTGTATTAGATGTACGTACGATCCGAGGACCCAACATCGACTCGGATCATTACCTTGTTGCAGCCAAGCTGTGCACCCGCCTCTGTGCAGCAAAAAACGTACATCTACCTACGCAAAGAATGTTCGACATCGAAAAGCTGCAATCACAAGAGACAGCCAGAAGATTCGCCACTCGACTCTCACTCCTGCTCTCGGAGAGCACTGCCCAACAAACCGGCATGCGCGAGCAATGGAGCAACATTTCTCGTTCCCTACGTACCGCCGCCGAAGAAGAAATCGGATTCCGGCGAGCCCGAAAAAACAATTGGTGCGACGAGGAATGTCATGCTGCCGCAGAAAGAAAGGATGCCGCCTATAGAGCCACGCTGCGATCGGGCGCAACGCGAGCCATGTGGGATCGCTACAGAGAGCTGAAAAAGGAAGAGAGACGTATTATCCGACAGAAGGAACGAGAGGCCGAAATACGTGAGTGCGAGGAGCTTGAGATGCTGGCCAATAGGAACAACGCCCGAAAATTTTACCAGAAAGTTCGGCGACTTACAGAAGGTTTTAAGACCGGGGCGTTGTCCTGTAAGAACAAAGACGGGGATCTGGTGACTGACGTACAGAGCAATCTTAAATTATGGAGGGAACACTTCTCGAACCTGTTAAACGGTGACAGCTGCGCATGTCACCGAGAATGTGAATATTCCGATACCCCAATCGTTGACGACGGAATTGTCGTTCCGTTACCCGACCATGACGAGGTGAGAATAGCAATATCACGGCTAAAGAACAACAAAGCCGCGGGCGCCGACGGACTGCCGGCTGAGCTATTTAAACATGGCGGCGAGGAGCTGGTAAGGTGCATGCATCAGCTCCTATGCAAAATATGGTCGGATGAAAGCATGCCTGCCGATTGGAATTTAAGTGTGCTCTGCCCAATCCATAAGAAGGGCGACCCTGCAATTTGTGCCAATTACCGCGGGATTAGTCTTCTAAATATCGCCTATAAGGTTCTAGCGAGCATATTGTGTGAAAGGCTGAAGCCCACCGTCAACCAACTGATTGGACCTTATCAGTGTGGCTTCAGACCTGGAAAGTCTACCATCGACCAAATATTCACAATACGCCAAATCTTGGAAAAGACCCATGAAAGGAGAATCGACACACACCATCTTTTCGCCGACTTCAAAGCTGCATTCGACAGTACGGAAAGGAGTTACCTGTATGCCGCGATGTCTGAATTTGGTATCCCCGCAAAACTAATACGGCTATGTAAGATGACGTTGCTCAACACCAGTAGCGCCGTCAGAATTGGGAAGGACCTCTCCGAGCCGTTTGATACCAAACGAGGTTTCCGACAGGGTGACTCGCTGTCGTGTTACTTCTTTAACCTGATGTTGGAGAGCATCGTACGAGCCGCAGAACTTAATCGCTCAGGCACAATTTTTTATAAGAGCGTACAATTGCTGGCGTATGCCGATGATATTGACATCATCGGCCTTAACAACCGCGCTGTTAGTTCTGCCTTCTCCAAACTGGATAGAGAGGCAAAGCGAATGGGTTTGGTGGTGAAGGAGGACAAAACGAAGTACCTCCTGTCTTCAAACAAACAGTCGGCGCACTTGCGTATCGGCACCCACGTCACTGTTGACAGTTATAATTTTGAGGTTGTAAAAGACTTCGTGTATTTAGGAACCAGCATTAACACCGATAACAATGTCAGCCTTGAAATCCAACGTAGAATCTCTCTTGCCAACAAGTGCTACTTTGGACTAAGTAGGCAACTGAGCAGTAAAGTCCTCTCTTGACGAACAAAACTAACACTCTACAAGACTCTCATCATGCCCGTCCTAACGTATGGCGCAGAAGCTTGGACGATGACAACATCCGATGAAGCGACGCTTGGAGTGTTCGAGAGAAAGATTCTGCGTAAGATTTTTGGACCTTTGCACGTTGGCAACGGCGAATATCGTAGACGATGGAACGATGAGCTGTATGAGCTTTACGACAACATAGACATAGCGCAGCGAATAAAGATCCAGCGGCTTCGTTGGCTGGGTCATGCCGTCCGAATGGATACAAACGCTCCGGCTTTGAAAGTATTCGATGCGGTACCAGCTGGTGGTAGTAGAGGAAGAGGAAGGCCTCCTCTGCGTTGGAAAGATCAGGTGGAGAAGGACTTGGCTTCACTTGGTGTGTCCAATTGGCGCCGGTTAGCACGAGAAAGAAACGACTGGCGTGCTTTGTTAATCTCGGCCAAAATCGCGTAAGCGGTTATCGCGCCAATTAAGAAGAAGAAGATGCATAGCAGCTGCCTGAGTTTCTCTGCCTTCGTGGTTGCTGGTTGTCCCGTCAAAACATCTAGAGCTTGTTGTGTTCCCGGTTTATTGTTATCATCATCCCGCGCCGACTCCAACTGTTTCGGTGCTTGTCCGAGGGTCTTGTATTTATACGAACCGTTTTACACACTGGTGGTTGGTCCTGCTCAGTGGGCGACTAGGATTCACGGAGTTGTTAGACCCGTATCCTCATAGGATATCCTTGAGATTCCTTCAGACACACAGTTTACTAGCCAGCATGTGAGGCATGTGAGGCATTTGGCGGTATTTTCGTGTCTTCCCCTGTAACTAGGGTCTCGCGGGATTATTAAGTCCGTCATCCTCTTAAGGAAGATACCCCAAGGAGGATGCCTTTGCGGGGTTATTATTACACGGTGCTACAGTGAATCAGAACTTCTGAAGTGACATGATGAGCACTGCAGATCTAGCCGAGAACGACGTGGAACCGTGTTCAAAACATTTTTAACACCTTCAAATTTTTAATTTATCCTTAAAAAAACGATTTTGGGTATTTGCCGATAATTAAAAGTTCGTAGCTCGTGTGCATTTTATCCGATTTCCAATCTTGAAACAGTTTTGTTGAGGTAAATGTTAGTCCTTCTGACGTATGTCTTCTATTTTTCGGATTAAGCAAAAATAACCACTGATTTTTCAACACAAAACTTAAATTGTAGTAAATTTTTCCAATTTTTGCGAGTTTAACGAGATATTGTCGATAATATTGAAATGAAAGGTTTATTTATTAGTAGAAAGTCTTATAGTTGTGTCTATTCAGAATGTAAAAAGCATTTAGTTTCAAAAATCAAGCATTTTTTGTAAAACACAAAAATCAGTAAACTGAAAGTTTTGTTCACTACTTTCATATATGCCAATTTAATACGGTTCTCCGTTATTATTCGCGAAATACGTGTATAATTAAGTATTTTTACTCATACCTGTGTCCATTCCGAATTTAGCAAGCATTATATCATCAGGTTAGGTTAGGTTAGCCTGGTTGGCAACAAGCCACGCATAGACCTTTTGGTCCCTAGCGATACCAGATGGAGACCAACCTCTATGAATACCTCAAGTAGATATCATGTGGGATATCAGCGCTTTTGGCGAATCTAAGCAGCGCTGTATAGATGTGAAAAGTTCTATGGCCAGACTTCATGCCTTTGTGCCATCCCTCCTCTTCAATTGTAGTGCGAAATATTCTCTCCCAACTAAAGTACGGAGTCATGTAGTCTGTGCAACCTGAGCTCCACTTTCCTATTGAGGTGTGACCGAAGGTTCTGAAGGTGAATACTCCAGCAGCCACCAACCTCCTCGCGGATTTCGCTGCCAGTTTTTCGGCCATAAGGTCAATAGGTGGCATGCTGAGAATCATTTCCAGCGCCGCCGTTGCTACATGTAACAATAATAGCGGCGATGGTACCCCACCTTGCGGAGTGCCTCTGCATGCATATTTGGTTACGCTCATATCGTTCCATTCCGCGCTTATCTTTATGCCTTATCCATAGATAAACAACGGGTTGCACACTAAGTGACTCCATGCTATTTAAAATAGCATCTTTCGCTACGTTGTTAAAGGCCCCTGCTATATCTAGAAATACTCCTAGGTCATATTCCTTATATTCTAACGCCTTTTCTATGTTTAGTACAAGTTAGTGAAGTGCAGTTTCAGTAGATCTGTCTTTAGTGTAAGCGTGCTGTGCCTTGGACAATACGTCCGGCGCAATTGTGTCTCTAATGTATGTGTCTAAAATCTTCTCTAACGTTTTCAGGAGAAATGAGGTCAGACTAATGGGCCTGTATGCCTTCGAGTAGAGAGGGTTGCTTTTTCCAGCTTTTGCAATAAACACAACTCTCGCTTCTCTCCACAATACAGGAACATAGCTGAACCTAAAGCATCCCCTGAATATCGTTCTTAACCATGGTACCACAAGATGGCTTACCTTTTGGAGCATGGCTGGGAAGATTCCGTCCAGTCCTGGCGATTTATATGGGTCAAAACTTTGTATAGCCCACTCTATCTTGTTGGTCGTAATGACGTTCGTCGGGATGTCGTGCACAATATCTTATCTTGGTTCGAGATCTGTAATGTCCACACACCCTGGAAAATGTGTTCTGAACAGGTCTCCTAGAGAGTCCTCACAGCTTTCAGTACACTCCCTGTTCATTTTTCGTATTGTTCTTGGCATAAACGAAATCTTGGATAACAGTTTCCTAAGTCTAGCCACTTCGTTAGTGTCTTCCATACTGCTACAGAAGTCTTTCCAAGATTCTCTCTTGGCTTTACGTATCTCTTTCTTGTATACTTTTAGTAGATCCTTATACTCCTTCCAACAGAACTAATTGTCAGCAACTTTGGCTAACCTATAGAATTCATGTACCCTACGCCTTTGTGCTCCTAATTCCTTGTTCCACCAAGGAGGCTTCACCTTGCGTCTATTACGTGGTGGGGGGCAGGATCTTTTGAAGGCTTTGAAGTGTGACCTATATTTCCGGGGTATCATTAGTGTTTTTGATAGTATATCCCAATACAAGTCCCAGTTCGTATTCTTAGGATTTCTAAAGGATATAGGCTTACTTTTGAGCGGAATATAACCTGAAAGCTTATGTATCTGTGATCAGAGAATGAGAGCCCACTCAACACTTCCCATTCCTGTACCATAACATGCTTGCTTGTGTAAAGTGTTAAATCAAGTACATTCTTCGAGGTTGGTCCAAAATATGTTGGTTCTTCACCTCTATTAGCTATTTCTAGGCTACCCCAGACCGTGTGATGTGCGTTTGCGTCAGTTCCAATCACCAGAGTGTTTTTTTGGCAGCTGTTTCTACCAGCTTTCGAAGTTCTATCTGTGGTGCTTCTTCATAATGTGGCATATAGCAAGACCCAAAGAGTAACGTCTCATCCTTGCAGCCTTCCAGCGCCACGACTGTCAGATCGTCTGAAGAGAGATTATGTTCAATATAAGAACATATACTTTTTTCCATTATCGCTGTTCTTACCTTATTCTTTGCAATCGGGATGTGGGTGTTGTAGTTATGTGACTTTAGACCGGAGACTACGTTGCCCTATGCTATCCATGGTCCTGGACTAGGTCCACACCGTAGCCGACTCCTTCTATGTTGAGCAGGAGCTCGGCTGAGGCGTTCTTACTGTTGTGGAGGTTTATTTGAAGGACCTTCAGCATCTGGCCTCAGTACCTTCTCGGGGTTGGATATTTCCTCCAGCTCACCTTTCTCCACTTCCTGTATATTGAGAGAGGCTTCCAGGATCTCTTCTAAGTCGAGATCTTTTTCCACCTTCCCGCAACGAGCGTGTTGTGATTGTCATCTGCCGGGTTGCGCTTTTTGAAGCTAAGGTGCACTCTACCAACTCCTCAAGCCATCCTCCCTAATCGCGCGTAAAGCAGGTCCTCTGCCGGCTTGTTGATTTGGATAATGTAGTCTTGGCGTCCATCAGCAGTTGCTGGTTTTGCTACGCTCAACACTTTCCAGTTGTCTGTTGGAACGTCTGTGTTCTGTCTTTGTAGTAGTCGCAGTGCATTTTCCGGTTTTACCACTCGCGGAATTGGTATTGAGGGAATGCAGCTGCGATCAACAATTTCTAGTGATGCCCCTTCCCACAGTCCTTGAAGCGTTTTTACTGCTTTCTTTAGCCATGTGAGCGTGGGGTCATCCTTACGTTTTATAATCTTGACGCCGCCGAACCACCCTGCTCCGCCGAATGCTGGCATGGGTCCGTTCGGCTCTGCGTCCATTTTCGTAAATAGGGTTTCCAGTAGCTTCATTTCCACTACCTTCCACCGCTCCTGCGACATTCGCCGTAGCTGGTCACTACGGTCAGTGAGTGCCACTATGAGGTGCCTCTTGGCAGTTTCACTGGCCGCTGCCGCTGCTTTCGACGGCGTAGGTCTTTCGTCTCCGTTTTTCGGTTTAGCCATCTCGTGCTTGTGATCCTTTGTCTGTTCTTGCTATCTGAAGCAGCACCATTGGACCCAGCCGGAGAACGCAGAAGAGCCTCTTTCTCAGCTGTGGAGGATCCGTGGTCCAAGTCTTCGTGGACAACGGCCTCTCCGCGATGAAGAGCGTTACGTGTGTGTTTGGAGGTAGCATTACGACCACTGTAGTCTGCTCCCGCTACAATGGAAGTTTTGTCGCCTAAATTGTTATTTGTATTCATCTTTTTCGTACGACCACCTGCTCGACGAGGCGAGCGCAGTAGTCTATTTAAATAACGGGGAATTCAAACGGTCCACCACGGCAGCGCCCCATACCGTGACAAGGCCACAGTTACTTCCTAAGGCGGCCCGGTGTTAGGAAGGCGCAGTTGAAATACAGCCGGTCTGGTGAACCCCCTGGCTAAAAACCATCCAATAGGCACGGTGTCGCATAACACCCTGGACTAGGGGGTGGGAAGCAGAAGAAATAACGGGATGAAAGGGGTTTGGGGATGGCAAAGGGATCTTCGTTGGTACGGTGATCTTCGCATGGTGATTGGATTGCCACCAAGTACGCCGTAAAGCAGATGGATGACTAGCCAATCCCCATATGGAGCTTCCCTCTTAGTTCGTATCTGGAATTTTCTGACTTAAGCGGACGTAGTATTACCTAACTAAACCTCACCTAACCTAATGTTATCGAAATCAATCCAACTGTACACAAGGTGAGACAATCAAACCCATTGTGCTGCTTTTTTGCATTGCAAAAGGAAGTCATTTTGATTAGTTTGCAATACCAACCTATCCAAACTCGACGTAACCTTGAATAACTTATCCTAATCTCACTTCACTAAATATATAGAACCCTACGTAACACAATTGAACCGATTGCATTGTACTTCTAGTGTAATCGATTCAAAACATCTACAAATAAACGTAACGTATCTTTACCTAGCATAACACAAAATAACATAACCTTACAGGAAATTCGTAACTAAAATCAACCTAACCAAACTTCATTAACCTGAACGAATCTAAAGCCACCAGAGCTGAGTTTTTTCCATGTAATGTGTGTGTTTTTGCATTTATCTATTGCGAATTCCATTTTTATGTTTGTTGAGAGCACGCCTTAATCAAGAAGAAAAAATATAAAAAAAAAACGGAAGTGCAGAAAATTACATGCATATAAGTAAAATGAAATTGTTTCATACTGTTGCATTGTCCGACACCCCCTCTCGAAGAATTTCGGATGCGGCAACAATCAATTAGCGTCAGCCATGCTAATGGCCATGATGTGAGTACATCTGCAGGCATTTCTTCAGTTGGTGGCGTACATCTATAGTTGGTATGCGAGTGATAAGCGCTGCTGGGCACTAACCTTTGTGCACTTTGACTGCTATTGTAGATCATAATCGAGCTATCCGATTTCCGATTTAGCAGGTTACGCAGGTATAGAGCCTCTCTTGTCCCTTCAGATAAAGCCATATAGTAGGATTCAGTGTTCGACAATAAAACAGTCCTCTGTTTGCGTGCCTACCATGATATTGCTGCTCTTGCTAGTATAAAGGTGAAACCAGAATACGATCACCTATCAGCCATATTCGCGCTCCAATCCGCATCAGTAACTGCATGCAATTTTGCAATTGATTCTTCGTAGAATATACCGTAATTTATTGTACTTTTCAAGTACCTTAAAACGCGTGTAGCTGCCTTCCAATGAGGTTCGTTGTAGTTAGAATTTGAACTGGCTAAAATAAATGCTGAAAGCCAAGTCAGGACGCGTTGTTACAGCCAAGTATAATAAGGCACCAATTAATTTCTGATATGGATATATTTTCATTTCTGTTTCATCACGTACCGCGGGTTTTTCTAATTTAGTATTGAATTCTAGTGGAGTTGGTTTGCAGTCCTCCATTTGAAAGCGTTTTAAAATTTGTTCTGCATACACGTGAGTATTCATTTAGAAACACTCTGCGCTATTTGAGACCTTGGCGAAATTCTATACCTAAACAATAGGTTGGATTAAAAACATTTTTTTTTAATTTTTATTTCGGCCTATGCGGGAAAGTTGACTTATATAAAGACAATCAAATGCTTATATGGAGTCATGCCAAAATTTTGAGCGCGAATACTGCGACACGTCCTTCAAAATTCTTTCAAATGAGTAAAATTCTTACATAGTTGCAAAGAACTTCGATTGTGTTCATATTACAAAAACAATTTTATACCAACCTTGTCAAGCTATTTTTGTGTGAAAAACTCTACAAACGACATTTGTCTCTATTTTCAATATTTAGCGAAATATATTGAAAAATAATGAAATTTATATACCGAGCCCTTGATTACGCAAATTTCATAAAAATTAGCTTGGTGTAAACTTTAAACTTTTTTACATTCTTTTAAACGCAAATCAAACACACTTTTTTGAATGTCGAATCATTCAAAGTTTGTAAAGCTTTTATTATCAACTTTTAATTATTATCACATGACAAAGTATCCTCACGCTAATTAAAGAATATCTTAAGAATCTTAGATCTCTAAGTAGAGACATAAAAAAAACACAGAAAAAACGAGGGATAGATTTCTGTGGGATAGAGGATAGATTTGTAACTAAATAATTTAACAGGCCAAACGAGCAGGGAGGGAATGCGGTGAAAAAGTTACCGAGCATTAGGGAGCTCTCACATCACTGGATCGGTGTCCCATCTCTGCTATAAGTGTGTTCTCAAACGCAGCCTCGCATGGGCTGTCAAATTCTTAGTTATTACAAATATATCCTTTAGTGATAATTCTATCGACTATCGACTATCCACTATCCAACTGAAATCTATCCCTCGTTTTTTCTATGAAGTCAACACGTTAAATTAAAAAAGTACTCGTAATAATAATAACAAAGTTGTTCTACTTATATAAGATATAAAATTTAAAATAATTAGCTTGTTCTCATATACTATATATCTACTAGCTGACCCGGCGAACTTTGTTCCGCCCTAGAGGCACAAATGCACAACAGTAGGATGACGTTTGTGAATAGGGAATGCGAATTTACGCCAAATCGCTTCATTGCAGTTCACATAACGACCAAATAGCGCGCAATTTCATCGTTGGTATTGAAGGATTGGATGCCAAAAACCGCCATATCGCTGCCTCTCGTGACATATTTGCAAATGTATGAATTGCTATACTCAACGTTGTGCCTTGAACGTTTTGGAAATAAGTGGCGAATATGGAACAATCCAACTGTTGTTGAACGACGAAATCCATTATTTTCACTTTTGTTGTGATAGTTCGACCGTTATCATCGGGTGACCGACGGCGATACAGTGGAAAACCATCTTTGTCAGTAACAGTCTCCGCCGTTAATTTCCGTGGATATCGTTTGGAACAGTTGCCGTCGACCATGCAAGGTGATTGGGGATTAATGGCGCCACACGGTTCATGAATCATATTTGTAATTACAACATCATATAGGTCTGGGTCGGCTTCGTGATCAGTAATCTCGATTGAATACATCCAGCATCCAGTATCTCCAAAGACGCGTTGTTTAACCATGTAGTTCATCAGGGACTGCATTTTTTGTTTGAATACACGTGCTGTGATGTCGTGTCGATCACTTTATGTTTGTCCGGGAAGCAGCCATTGAACAATTTCTATCCATTTTGGATTACAGGTAAAAGTAATAAAGAGATTTGGCCTGCCTTAGGACGAACATATGTCATTGCATCTTGCTCATATTCATGCATATGACGTGGACTACCTATGTATGTCGCCGGCAGAATAGTTAATCGACCAATATTATGAAACAATCGCCGAAACCACAGCAAATAGTTGTCAGCATTTAATAATAATTCATCGAGCTAACTTTCTTTGTAGTTTCTTCACATGGGAATAATGGCAATTTCACTCTTCCACTAAGGCAGCACAGTCCGGGCGTTTCTCCGGAAAATTTCAATGCGCCACAATACTCGCAAGCAACGTTCATTGGCCCAATGCAAACGCTAGGAGGCAAGCAGTAATCAGTGTTGCAATCATATCGAAACGCTGCTCGATTCAAATCAGCACTTGATAATTCTCTTCTTGTGCGTCGAAAATGATCTATTTGTTGACCTCTGTTATTCGCTCGACGATTTCGCATTGCCAACCAAGCCGTTTCACGGGTTGCCTCGCTTCGCTCTTGTGATTGAGAAGCACGAAGTCGAGCCATACTAACGCGGCGGTCTTCACGGGCAATTCCTTGTGCTCCTTCAGTCGTTTCATTCGCAATGTTTCGTATCCTTCTTGCATTACGGCTTTGTCGGGAAAGATTCGATCGTCTTGGTCGCGGCATTGATAATGATGATTCAAAGAGAATAAAAATTACTGTGATTATATATTTCGGACAAAATTTATATTATCAAATTTTCTACTTAACCATAGACAAAATTACGTTTAGCTGTCATTTGCGTTTTGTTATTCCATATCAGATGCGTTTTTGTTATACCACATTTTATAGTGACTTCACGGAGACGCGTTCGAATGGGATAAAAAGTATCCTATGCCCGTCTCCTGGTTTTAAGCTACCTCTCCACCAATTTTCAGCCAAATCGGTTCAGCCGTTCTCGAGTTATAAATAGTATAACCAACATGACTTTCTTTTATATATATAGAAGATTATGGCTTTACGTAGTGAATTATTATGTCCATTATTTGGATGTGGACGGGTGTTTAAACCTAATGTTTTACCAAGTTACGAAGATGTAATTCTATGTTATTTGTGGATTAGTAAAAATAAGAAAAATCAATTTAAAAATCTTGCAAGTGACACTTCCGTGGAGGTATCTCAAAATTTATTGGATACTTGGAAGTCAGCTTCGATTCCTACAATAGAGCCTCGATCAATTGTTCGAAAAATAAAACAGTATCATGATAAATACCGTACTTTACTCAAACCGTACAAATCTAGAAAGGACCAAAATTCTTATTAAGAGAAAATTGAAAATTTTGGAAAGGAAGCTCAATTTCTTTTCGATATTGCGTCATGTAAATGGGAGAACTTTGATTCATGTAGGTGTGCGATACCAGAAAAAGTACCAATTCTTGAAAGATTATTTTTGTCTGACCAGCGCACAGTAAGGAAAATGGAAGTTGGTGGCACAGAAATGAAGAATTCCATGAAGTTCAAGAAAAAAAGGAAAAGGAAGAAAGAAGAAAGTCACAATAAAAAAAATCGATGAACCAACTTTCTCTGGTAACCAGAATAATGAAATGGAAATTCCTTCAGAACCTATACCAGTAAAATCGTCAGAAGCTTTGGAGGAGATTGCATTGCCAAAACAATTAAAAATTGCTTCCATGGCTACCGTAGCTAATACAGCTGACAGATACGGTATATCAGATACAGCTGCAGCAGCTCTCGTGACAGCTACAAGACGTTGGATTAGTAACGAAAGACGATTTAATTAATGTTATTAACAGAAATAAAATAAGGCGTTCCCGTACTGTACAGAGAAATATTTTAAGTAATACGCCTTTGTTAATCTCGGGACCATTTGCACTTTTTTTTGATGGGAGAAAGGACAAAACTTATACACTGGTTGAAGGTTTTAGAAAAATTAATATAGAGGAGCACATAAGTTTAGTAAAGGAACCGAACTCGGAGTATTTTGGGCGTATTACAATAGAAAGCGGAAAAGCAAAAATGGTGAGTATGAAAATTAAAGAATTTTTAGATAGAAAAAGCGTTGATAACAATAACATGGTTGCGGTTGTATGTGATGGAACTGTTTTGAACTCAGGATTTAAAGGAGGAGTAATACGATATTTGGAAGAAAGTCTTCAAAAACCCTTACCGCTTAGACTTTTGTTTGAATACATTGATGGCTCTACGTCTGGATCAAAAAGATTTAACGGTGAAATAGGGAAAACATTGAAGGATTGTGAGAAGCTTTCTTTGGTCAATAAAGAACCAATTATATTCACACTACTAGATATATCCAGTGAAAATGATTTTAGAACGGATCACAAATACCTATTTGATATTTGTAGTGCTATTATAAGTGGACATTGCAACGACAGCTTAAACAAGAAAAACCCAAGAAAAATTGTTCATTCCAGGTGGCTTACTATGGCGAATAGAATATTAATAATATTCTAATAATTCTCCAATAATCCTTCAGAAAACCTTATGATGTTAGTTCATTTTGTTGTAAAAGTTTATGTTCCAATTTGGTTTTAAATTAAAACTAAACCAATTCCCATATATGGGTCAAAACATTTACATTCAACTATAGTCCGATCGAGATATCTACCAGAAAACCTAAATAAGATAATGGACTCTGTAATTCAAAGAAATGTTTTTTTTCGGACATCCGGAGAACATGTTGTTGGCAATGTTGGCTGATGAAAGAATGGACGTGAAGGTTTTGGCGTTAGAAAAAATAATTAAGAGTAGAGAAACACCCGGTGTAAGCATAAGATTTTTTAAAATACTAAAATTTAATTTTAGTGCGAAAGACTACACGAAATTTATTAACTGGAATGAGCACCACTCCTAACGAGAATAAGCACAGATGTACTTAATGAATGCAAACAATCACCCCAAAAATGGATGCGCTAATTTTGTCGACGGTAAAAAAGTACCCATGCCACACTCAAGCCACAGAAAGATGTGTTAAACTGGTAACTGAATCATGTGGAGCTGTTTGTGGAGAAACTAGTAGAGATGAATTTATTAGAGTGCGATTGGAATCTCGTAAAGTCATGCCAAAATTTAACTCTAAAAAAGATTAAAGAGTTTGTAAAGACTAATTTTAATATTAATGCTTAAAAATTAAATTTGATACAATTTGAAATGAATTTGAATAAAAGAAATGTTTGAAATGTTATATTTTGTTACACTTATTTCTTTTTTGATAAATATTTAGGAATTGTTATTGATTTCTTGACTTGAATATAAAGGTTCTTTGTATTAAAAGGCAGTTGAATTTTCATATTTTTCAATATATTTCGCTTAATATTGAAAATAGGCAAAAATGCCGTTTGTAGACTTTTTCACACATAAAAAGCTTAAAAAGGTTGGTATAAAATTGTTTTTGTAATTAATATGAACACACTCGAAGTTCTTTGCAATTATGTAAGAATTTTACTCATTTGAAAGAAGTTTGAAGGACGTGTGGCAGTATTCGCGCTTAAAATTTTGGCATGACATATGAGGCAACTTTCCCGCATAGGCCGAAATAAAAATTTCAAGAAAATAGATTCTCCAAACAACTTTCGATCCACCCTACTAAACTAGTTGTCCTTCATCTCAACGCCGCAAGCTTTGTTTGATTTCAATTAAGAGCGACTGAATATTTGTAGCTATTAAAAAATCGTCCAAATGAACGGTAATCAGCGCAAGGCTCGAATTCTTACGAATAATAAAAAGGCATGGATCACATTTAGATGAATGAAATCCCATTTCACGAAGCTTAGAGCTCAATTTCTGGAACCACTGAAAACCAGATTGTCTTAAGCCATAAAGCGATTTTCGCATTTAGCATACAGGGTTTGAGTTTTCGGATAAAGCTGTCAACCATTTTTCTGCTATAGCTCGAATTTTACTTTCTTTTTTTATCAGCTGTATCCGGAGTCTTTCCTGTTATGACTTGTTTGAGGATAACTTCCATAATATATTCTGCTATTTGCATATAAACGTTTTCATCTAGATCGCCATTCAAATAAGCGGTGATGACATCCATTTGATATCAATCGCGTGACTGGTGAATATGTGACATTGATATCCTCTCCTGGACGTTGCGCGCACCCTTTTGCTACGAGACGCGCTTTCTTCTTGTTGCCGTCTTTCGTTCGAAAAACAAAACGACTGCCAAAAATTTTTCGCTTGATAGGTCGGTCTACGATGTCTCATGTTTAATTCGAAATCTGTGCTATGTACTCATTATCAACAGCTACTTCCCTTATTAACATATTCACAATCTTGGAAATCAGAGCTCGATTCTTACACACCGTAATTCGTACAGACCGCCTTTTGATATATCTTTCGAGGTCGTCCCCTTAACACGTAGACTGCCAATTTTCAGAAAACAGGCCAAAAATGACATTTTGATTTTTTCACATTATATTACTAAAAACTCTATTTCTAGATCATTGGTATCATCAAAAATCAAAACTGATGTTTTTTAAAGGAGAAAAAGGACCTACGAGTTATCTCGTAGTTGGCGTCTGGGAAAGAACTCGCTACGAATTATCTCGCAGTAGGTAGGTCCTTTTTTCCTAAAAAAAACATCATTTTTGCTTTCTATAGTATTTTGTTTTATATTGTAGTTATTATTATTTATTATAATTATCATAATTTTATTATTATTTTCTTTCTTTTTAGATTTATAAACATTCTCTAAAATTACTGTTATAATTATCAAGAACCCTATATGGATAAGAAAAGGTCACTGAATCAAAGTGAAATTGAGTACAACGCAAATCTAAGTTATTCAGAAGATGATTTCAGCGTTGGTAGTAACGACATTTATGAGCCTTCTGAGAATACAAGTGATAGTGAAGATGAAGTCATCTCCGAACCTGAAGTCGTCTCCGAATCTGATGATAATGACGATGATTTTCAAGCAACAACGTCAAATGAGAATGATGATTTGTGGACAGAAGTTCAACACAATCCTGAATTATTTCTTTTCGAAGAAAATGTTGGTGTGAAATTAGATACATCAAATTTTACAGTACAAACGCTGGTGGATTTATTTTTTT
This sequence comes from Anastrepha obliqua, assembly GCF_027943255.1. Lineage (NCBI taxonomy): Eukaryota > Metazoa > Arthropoda > Insecta > Diptera > Tephritidae > Anastrepha > Anastrepha obliqua. Next base: position 5,230,769 of record NW_026562179.1, on the reverse strand, counting down.
CGGATGAGTTTCTTGCATTACTGGTAGAACAAACTAATTTATATGCTGCGCAAGAAATTGCAACATTGGAAAATGAGAATCAAAATGCTATAAAAAAATCTAAAAGGATATCAAACTGGCAAGACGGAAGTGCTACAGAGATGAAAGTTTTTATTGCACTTTTATTGCAAATGGGACCTGGTACTTTTCCAACAATAAAACATTACTGGAACACAAACAAGCTATATAATGTAAACTTTTGGCGCACACATATGAGCCGCAATCGATTCCAGTTGATACTTCGTTATTTTCATTTGGTTGATAACTCACAACCATATACTGACAGATTATACAAGGTGAGACCAATCCTAAATCATTTCAACGATGTTATGCACGAAAACTATGTACCAAGTAAAAATATTTGTATTGACGAATCAATGATGCTATGGCGGGGAAGATTGCTTTTCCGCCAATACATAAAAAATAAAAAACACAAATATGGTGTCAAACTATATGAACTATGTGAGTCCGACTGTCCGGAAAATCTGAGGAAACTACCCATTATGTAGGTCACACTGCTGACGTTGTTTTACATTTACTTGAGGACTATCTCGATAGAGGCTACGCGCTTTACATGGATAATTTTTATAATTCAGTTAGTCTTACAAAACTGTTATATACACGAAAAACTTATGTGTGTGGAACCCTACGAAGTAACAGAAAAGGAAACCCCAAAGATGTGGTAAATCGTAAACTAAAAAGAGGGGAGTGTTTTTGGCAGACAAATGGTCCTGTTACTGTATGCAAATGGAAAGACAAACGAGAAGTATTTCCATTTCAAACATGCACGCTACTTAAATGGTAGAGGTGCCCAATCGCAATGAAATAATTTTTATGAAACCGAATATAATTCGAGATTACAATAATGGAATGTCTGGCATTGACCGATAAGATCAAATGATTTCGTACTACTCATCTCTAAGAAAGACTATTAGATGGCACAAAAAGTTTTTACTTCATATTATAGAGATATATATACAAAATGCTCACAGAATTTACCAAAAAGTAACTTCATCTAAAATAAAACTGATAAAGTTCAGAGAAGAATTCGTCTTGGCGTTGATTGGAGATTTTCAACCAGTTTAAAAAAAAAAATAGATCTAAAGAGCTCCATTATTTAGAGTGTTTACCACCAACGAAAAAAAACAGCGTCCGACAAAGCCATGCCGTGTATGTACCCAAGAAAAAAAACGCCGAGAAACGCGTTACTTCTGTCCAGCCTGTCCAGAGAAGCCAGCCCTTTGTGTGGAAAATTGTTTTAAAAACTTCCACAAACAATAATATTGGGAGGTTGAATTAGTTTTAAAGGTTTTTTTCGAAGATTTGGGGCTTTATTGTGAAAAAACGGTACAAAATATTTTATTCGAAGTATTGGCCATCGCTAGCTACAACTTTCGCCCATCTTTCGGGCAATTTCCGGATGCCGTTTCTCCAAAATTCTGGCCGCTGCTTGGCTATCCATGACTCAACCCATATTTTGGTAGCCTCGTACGAGGAGAACAGCTGGTCCGCCAAATCGAGACTCATATGCCGGAACAAATGATAATCGGAGGGAGCTATGTCTGGACTATACGGCGGGTGGGGTAACACTTCCCAGCCAAGCGTTCCAAGGTATTTTTTGACAGGTTGAGCAACATGCGGCCGAGCGTTGTCATGTTGCAAAATAACCTTGTCGTGCCTTTTTACCGTTTCCGGCCGTTTTTCTTTCAATGCCCGGCTTAAACGCATCAATTGCAGTCGGTAACGATCCCCCGTGATTGTTTCGCCCGGTTGAAGCAGCTCAAAATATACGACGCCGACCTGATCCCACCAAATGCAGAGCACGCTTCAACTCGTACGGGACCCAATGTCCTTGCTTTTGGATCATTCCCATCGCTTTTAGACGCTTGCAAACGGTTGATTTATCAACGCCCAATGATTCAGTAAGCTCTTCTTGGGTTTGGCACGAGTCCTCGTTTACCAATTCCCCCAATTCCGCGTCCCCGAACTTTTTGGGCTGGCCAAGACGCTCCTTGTCTTCGGTGTGAAAATCACCACTTTTGAATCGTCGAAACCAGTACTCACATGTTGAAATCGACTGAGTATGGTCTGGGTAGGCCTCCTGCAGCAATTCACGGGCGTGGGCTGTATTTTTTTTCAAATTGAAGCAGAAAAGCAAAGCTTCCCGCAAATTGCGTTTCGACGGCACGAAAGTTGATCTGCCGGAGCTCGAAAACACTGCGTTGTTTATACTTCAGCGAAATGACAGATACTGATAAACAAAGCCTAGGGATGAGGCTTTGTCATGAATATATATTCAGTATTGCCAACGCGATAAAGTGATAAATAGCGCCATCTGTGTGTCACCTTTAAAACTAATTCAACCTCCCAATATATTACTTTATTTCTTGTATTTGAGTTAATTTTTCCATTATATTGAATGATTTTTTGCATTGTATTGAATGAATTTTTTTTTTAATAAAAAAAGCTCACGGAAGCCAAACCCAAAATTTTTTTCTTTTCCCAGAAGCCATTTATTGATACTACCATTATTATAATACGGTTTTACTCGTAGCTACACAAAAAGTGGTAGTTTCAGGTAGCACGAGATAACTCGTAGTTGGCTTGCTGGAAGGGAAATCATACTACGAGTTATCTCGTAGTTGGCAGTCAACGTGTTAAGCAAATTCTCATTAATCTTGGCCTACCTCTTCCGTATCTCGATTTCGACAATGGAAATGCATCTTCACTTTCTCATTCACTGACCGATTTTTCAGCAATTTCCGCGCAATAAGTTTTGTTTCTAACCGCTTTAAATTCCAATTCTCTTTCAAAATCTAGCTTCTCTCTGTCAAAACTTGACATCGCGGTTGGCCAGAATTTTTTACCTTTTGGGATACCAGAGTTTATAAGTTTTAGCCTCATTTGAATATCCAACTAAAATACACTCTTCAGATCGTGGGTCATATTTACCGCTTTGGTTGCCTTTCATCAAAACGTAACACTTAGCACGGAACGGCCTCATATGAACAACTGTGGGTCTCCTCGACCAGAGTTTCAACGGTACTTCACTTTTAAGAACTTTAGTTGGGCACCTAATCCTGATATAGTTCGCTGTGCGAATTGCCCAAAAGGTCGCTGGTAGATTCGCCTGCGCTAACATGCATCTGGACATTTCTAAAAGCGGGAGGTTGAATTAGTTTTAAAGGTTTTTTTCGAAGATTTGGGGCTTTATTGTGAAAAAACGGTACAAAATATTTTATTCGAAGTATTGGCCATCGCTAGCTACAACTTTCGCCCATCTTTCGGGCAATTTCCGGATGCCGTTTCTCCAAAATTCTGGCCGCTGCTTGGCTATCTATGACTCAACCCATATTTTGGTAGCCTCGTACGAGGAGAACAGCTGGTCCGCCAAATCGAGACTCATATGCCGGAACAAATGATAATCGGAGGGGGCTATGTCTGGACTATACGGCGGGTGGGGTAACACTTCCCAGCCAAGCGTTCCAAGGTATTTTTTGACAGGTTGAGCAACATGCGGCCGAGCGTTGTCATGTTGCAAAATAACCTTGTCGTGCCTTTTTACCGTTTCCGGCCGTTTTTCTTTCAATGCCCGGCTTAAACGCATCAATTGCAGTCGGTAACGATCCCCCGTGATTGTTTCGCCCGGTTGAAGCAGCTCAAAATATACGACGCCGACCTGATCCCACCAAATGCAGAGCACGCTTCAACTCGTACGGGACCCAATGTCCTTGCTTTTGGATCATTCCCATCGCTTTTAGACGCTTGCAAACGGTTGATTTATCAACGCCCAATGATTCAGTAAGCTCTTCTTGGGTTTGGCACGAGTCCTCGTTTACCAATTCCCCCAATTCCGCGTCCCCGAACTTTTTGGGCTGGCCAAGACGCTCCTTGTCTTCGGTGTGAAAATCACCACTTTTGAATCGTCGAAACCAGTACTCACATGTTGAAATCGACTGAGTATGGTCTGGGTAGGCCTCCTGCAGCAATTCACGGGCGTGGGCTGTATTTTTTTTCAAATTGAAGCAGAAAAGCAAAGCTTCCCGCAAATTGCGTTTCGACGGCACGAAAGTTGATCTGCCGGAGCTCGAAAACACTGCGTTGTTTATACTTCAGCGAAATGACAGATACTGATAAACAAAGCCTAGGGATGAGGCTTTGTCATGAATATATATTCAGTATTGCCAACGCGATAAAGTGATAAATAGCGCCATCTGTGTGTCACCTTTAAAACTAATTCAACCTCCCAATATATTACTTTATTTCTTGTATTTGAGTTAATTTTTCCATTATATTGAATGATTTTTTGCATTGTATTGAATGAATTTTTTTTTTAATAAAAAAAGCTCACGGAAGCCAAACCCAAAATTTTTTTCTTTTCCCAGAAGCCATTTATTGATACTACCATTATTATAATACGGTTTTACTCGTAGCTACACAAAAAGTGGTAGTTTCAGGTAGCACGAGATAACTCGTAGTTGGCTTGCTGGAAGGGAAATCATACTACGAGTTATCTCGTAGTTGGCAGTCAACGTGTTAAGCAAATTCTCATTAATCTTGGCCTACCTCTTCCGTATCTCGATTTCGACAATGGAAATGCATCTTCACTTTCTCATTCACTGACCGATTTTTCAGCAATTTCCGCGCAATAAGTTTTGTTTCTAACCGCTTTAAATTCCAATTCTCTTTCAAAATCTAGCTTCTCTCTGTCAAAACTTGACATCGCGGTTGGCCAGAATTTTTTACCTTTTGGGATACCAGAGTTTATAAGTTTTAGCCTCATTTGAATATCCAACTAAAATACACTCTTCAGATCGTGGGTCATATTTACCGCTTTGGTTGCCTTTCATCAAAACGTAACACTTAGCACGGAACGGCCTCATATGAACAACTGTGGGTCTCCTCGACCAGAGTTTCAACGGTACTTCACTTTTAAGAACTTTAGTTGGGCACCTAATCCTGATATAGTTCGCTGTGCGAATTGCCCAAAAGGTCGCTGGTAGATTCGCCTGCGCTAACATGCATCTGGACATTTCTAAAAGCGTTCTATTTTTTCGTTCTACGATGACGTTTTGCTGTAGTGGGCTATGTTCAGAAACGCATTATAATGCGCAGTACTTGCAGCGCTGGCAGCACTGTCAATGTGACAATTCATGCAACTGATAGATTTGTTGAAAAACTGCAAATAGATTTGTTGCATTTATGAACGCGCTGTGCAGTAAAATGAAATTGTTACTAAGTTTGGTCATGTTTCTATCTATTTTTAAATCTTTATTAACTTTTTTTACTTCATCTCCTCCTTCCCGACGTGAACTCGTTCTCCATGCTCAGTCGGACTCTGAGCAGTAATTTTATCTCCGATGTACTAAAGTAATCCCTAAAACCAAGAAAAGTATAATAAAATAAAGTTTAAATATCGTATTTTTCATCAATTTTTGTATTAAAAGCTAAAATAAATAATTAAATACCCACTTTTCATCAGACATTGTACTAGCGTATTTATTGGCAGTGTGAAAATTTTTGCTGCAAATAATACACGACTTTTGATACAAAAATGACTTTTAAGAACGCGTTGCACTTGCAGTCCTGCCATATTTGCATTTTTGAACGCACTGCTCACTCTGAAATGGTATGTTGCGCATTATAATGCATTGTTGAATATACCCGTGTATAAGGCGCACTCACCCGCCTCCGAATTCCACAATTGTCCAGATATTTTTGAAAGTTAGCGTTAATATTTTCTAAACCGTTGTCCGATTGGAGAAACTTTATTTTCTTGAATTTTTTAAAATTTTAAACATTGGCAGTACCACGGACTTTCGTTTTATGAAATAGACTTCACTGCAGCGAGGAAAATCGTGCGTAAATGTCACAAAATATTTCGCACCTAAGTATGATTAAGTCATAGGCCCACAGACATCACAATTTCGAGCAGTTCTGTGGTACGCTGCTCACTTTACTTAGGAAAGCTTTCTTGTATTTGTTTTTGGCTAACACAAATCTCAAAAGTTGCTAATTTTTCATTGCTCTCAAAATTCATACAATGTACCATACCTGTGGCACATTTTGAATCGATTTCATTGATACCATACGAACATGCCAGGTGTGAAGTTTGATAAGTTTCGCTTAAGAAATATTTGCTGTCGGTTGTGAACTTTTAAAATTATATAACCCGCCAATGCGAGTGGCAGTAAGTACTGGTTTACCTTTTTCTATAATCGGTGCCTTATCTCGCTTAAAGATTACTTCAAATCCTTTTTCTGTAATCTTCTACACTGAAAGTAAATTTGTTCTGAAGTCTGGCACGTACACAATTTGTTCGAATTTTATCGGTTCTGTTTGCCCTTCTTCGTTAATAACAACCCTGACGTTGCCTATGCCCGTGATATTCGCTGTGTCACTATTTGCCAAACTAAGCGTTTTTCTTATTTTTTTGAAGTTAGTGAAGTTTTTTTATTGGAACTCATATGAGAGAAACAACCAATATCTATACACTAATATACGCTTGTATTCTTTAGCAAAAGAGTTGATTAGAACAACATGCATTTTTCGATCTTTTCTTCAGCAGCATGACGTACATTCCAGTTGGAAATTTTGTTATTTTGTTTTGATCGACAGTTTCGTGAAATGTGATCGACCTCGCCGCATTTATAGCAACTTCTGTGATCCATAAATTTTGTCATTGAATTTACTTTACGCTTTGTCCCACAGCTGCCTCCTTTGCTTTTCGCGATTCTTCTTCCTCCAGTATTTTTACACGAAGCTCATCACGTGTCTCCAAGGCGCAACAAAAAGTCTCGAAGAAATCAGGCAAACTGTATAGAAGCAAAATTGTCAAAAGATCATCACCCACAGTAGCGTTTATTTCTTTCAGCTTTATCACTGCGTGGAGAAAGTCATTTAAATTTCACGGATATTTTCCCGTTCCTTCACTCGTGCGAGGGCTATGTGTTTCAAGAGTGTTGCTTTTCTTGCAGGACCTTTTGATTGAAAAGTAGACTTCAATTTCCTCCACATATCACATTCGGAGATCAAACCTAATTCTGAGGAAGATATTGCAAGCCTTTTGATCGAACTATTTCCACTTTGCAGCATTTTCGCTAGTTGGACAAGGTTTCTCTCCCGATGCGTAGCTGCATAGGTCAGCCTTTATCAGAATAGCACGCATATGCAATTTCCAACTATCCCTAAACGTGGATATTGAGGATCAAACCTTATGGATGTGCCAGCCATAATTAATGTAAATGGACGGGCTGTTAAGAAAAACTCTTACCAGATAAAATACTTATATTTCTCTTTGATTTTGGTATAGTCCTGGGCCCATAACTTGTTGCTCAGAACACCCTTTAATCAAGAAGAAAAAATAATAAAAAAAACGGAAGTGCAGAAAGTTACATGTTCAAGTATGTAAGTAAAATAAAATGTTTGAATAATACATAGATGACATAAACTTGCATACAAAATTGCTTCGTACTGTTACATTGTTCAACAATGTCTATAGTAAATGTTTCAATTATTTTTATAAATCTTAGTATTAGTTTAGCAGTATTTGTGGATGTGGTCTATTCCAGGATATTTCCAATTTCCTACACAGTGGTCTACTATTACTGGTAAAGGGCTAAAAAAATCAAAAAAAGAGATCGGATGTGTTGTCGGTAGAACGGAGCACACCGTGTAAGCTACATAGAAGCCTCTCAAGTAGAACTTGCTAATAAATAATGTATTATCGAGCAATTGTGTATTTGCGTAAAAAGTTCATCCGGTTTGAAATTTGAAACCTATAAAGCTGACACTGATTATTATTATTATAAGGCCATTACGCACTGCGACCATAGTTGATCTATTTTGCAAGGCCTATTTTTGTAACCCCAGAATTTTGGGCCTTCTAAAAAATTTAGCCAGATTTTGGGTTTGTTGTTCAAAGATTGCATGGAGATACTACGGTACCACCAAGGTGGTGAAGTCTTTGCCTGCCTTATGCAGGGCATTCACAAAGCACATGTTCTGAGCTTTCTATGTCCATTTCGCAAAAGCGGCAGTCCAATATTATTCAAATGATATTTCAGGGTGCAGTGACCTTTAAAATATCCTATTAAAAGTCGCAGATTCACTCTGCTTAGTGAGAGTAGCTTGTCAGATATTCCTTTGCTGGGACTTATAAATTGTTTAGTTTGACGCTGACCGGCAGTCAGTCAGTGTGCAGCAAATTTCCTTCCCCCCGTTTCCTAAATAATTCATTAACGTGGCTTTTTATGAGTCCAGCCTAGATTATCAGGTCAGTCCATAAGTTCGTGCATGCTTTACCCATAATTTTACTTTTGAACGATTTTTGCATACAAAAAATTATTCGCGTAATATAACGGAACTATTTATATTTTCATTGATATATTGTGCATTTAACAAGTGATTTTAATCACGGATAGAAGCACGTGTTGTTAAAAAATAAAATGGAATCTTCGAACGCGTATAAGAGGCATATTTTGTATTTTTTTTCATAAAAGTTTTAAAAATGCAGCAACTTCTGCTGCAGAAATAAACACTGTTCACGGAGAGGATACCGTGAGTGTAAGGACTGCGCAAAAGTGGTTTTCAAAATTCCGAAGTGGTAACTGCGACGTGGATGATGCTCCGCGCGCTGGTCGTCCTGAACTCTTTAACTCAGGCGCCTTGCTCGAACTCGTGGGAACTGAGCCAAATTTGACAGTCGATATGACAGCTCAGAGATTAAATTCATCGTATGGAACAGTTCACAGGCATCTGGTTCAGCTAGGAAAGTTTTCAAAGCTGAGAAAATGGGTTCCGCATAGACTTTCCGTCGCCAACCTTCAGCAGAGAGTGAATGTGTGTTCTCAGCTGCTGCAACGGTTTGAAAATGAAAGTTTTTTGAACCGTATCGATACTGGTGAAGAAAAATGGGTCCTTTACAATAATCCTGTTTGCAAACGCCAATGGTTAGATGAAGATGAAACACCAGAGCCGTCTATTTGGTGGGATATGGCCGGTATTGTTTATTATGAGCTTCTGGAACCAAACCAGACGATAACTGCTGATTATTATTCTCATCAGCTATCAGCTGTCTCTAGTGAATAGACGCAAATCTTTGTTTCACCACGACAAGGCAAGACCTCATACCGCAAAGCAAACATTAGGCAAGTTGAATGAGCTCGGATGAGAGCTAATGCGGCATCCACCATACTCTCCGGATATTGTACCTTGTGATTATCATCTTTTCCGTGGACTTCAATTCCATATGAGTAAGAAGAACTACTTTTGACACTGATAATATTGTCTCTTTTGCTCGTAATAAATTTGATGGTACTCATCTCTGTATTTTTAGGGAAATTAATCTATCGTCGAATTCTTGGTATCGTTTTCGGTACAGACGATTTAAATTTTTCTATCACTTAATGTCTTCTTCCTTTTCTCTCGGCCGATAGAAACCATGTTTCAATGCAACTTAGGGATGAGTTTTATGAATTTTTTATCAGCAAATCCCAAAAAAGGGTTCCTTTTTGCGATTATTATACTTCTATTGCACTGATTGCATTTAAATCAACGTTGCTGGGAATATGTTTCTCAATATTCCCCAAGTTATAAGTTTTCATGGTATAAACCTAGCTTAAAAACACTTAAGAATCAACGTAATAAATTCTACAGAAATTTCATAAAAACTAATAATCATCATTTTTTAATTAAATACCGTTTTCTTAAAAGAATTCAATTGTCAACATACATTTTAATTATATTCTTCGTGTTGAGAATAATATTAAGTCATGTCCGAAGGCGTTTTGGCACTTAATAAAATCCTACAAGACCTGCACAAATGTACCAACTGCTTCTCGTCTGGGTGATAAAGTAACGAACTCTACTCTTGAGATTTCAAATTTATTTGCCCAGTTTTTTCGATCAAATTTCGTGGGTGACAATGGTGACTTTTATGCTGCTGCCCAATTTAGTCAGCTGGCATTCTTTAATTTTGGTAATTTGCATCTCTCTTCTGGGGATATCTCAGATGAAATTTAAAGCCCTCATCCCAGATTAATGTGGATAGTTTTTTCTGTACTTCTCTTTAAGATGTCTCCCATCATTGCAACTCCACCAAAAATTATAAAAGGTGATAAATTTAGATGCATCGGATTTTAAATTGAAATAAAACAACGAAAGTTCAAATAGATTGGGCAATCTTTATTATTTTTGTATTAAAGCATTTATGATATTTATTTTTTGAAGATAATATCTTTAATTCGGCCATCCGTAAATACCAATTTTGAATGCCTCGCTGGAGGGCTTCGGTGGATATCTCGTGGATAACTTTAGTATTGTTGACTTCAAATGCCTTAATCGAAGCTGGTTTATCCACAAAGCATTTAGACTTTACTTACCCTCAGGAATGAAAGTCGAAGTGTGTGATATCACACGATCTTGGGGACCAATCCACTGCTCCGAAACGAGAGATAAATTGCTCACCGAAACGACGACGCAGTAAGTACATTGCTTCACGGGCTTCAACTTCCGGCTTCAAAAAGTCGTTTATTATGTCGCGATAGCGTTCGCCATTCACTGTTACATTGGTGCCAGCCTCATCTTTGTGGAAATATGGGCCGATGGGTCGCACCGAACGATTGTTTTCAATGGAAGTAATGGTTACTCTTAAATGACTTCGGATTGCTCGTGAGCCCAAATACGCAATGTGGTTATTGACGTAGCCGTTAAGCCAAAAATGGGCTTAATCATAGAGTATCAATTTTCATAATACAGTTATACGATTTGTAAACGTGGTTGAGGCGAAAGTCTTTCCATTATGAAATGTCAATGAGTACTGAAAAAAAATGTATTTTGTTTGACAGTAGTGATGTGTCAAAAAAACTCTATTTGAAAAAGTACCTCCAATCCGATCACTCTTTATTTAATAAATCACTTTGAGCAGAAAACTTCTGTCATGAAAATGTCTAATTTTTTCCAGCTAATATGGTTTTATAACAGGGCGTTTACAGTGAATATTGTATGGAATCATTTTCATCTGGACTCCAAGTTGATTGCATATACCCTTATTTCCCGAAATCTTTGACACTGTGTCACATTTAATACTTTTGTGTAAACTCGGCTGTCTTCACTTTCACTCGGTTTTTTTTTATGGTGAAAATCTTATCTAAGTGAAAGGTGTTGTCTTGTTACAATTGAGAGTGAATATTCTGTTTCATTCATTGCCACTTCTGGGGTAGCTCAAGGTAGTATTTTGGGGTACTACTTTTCGTCTTATTTATAAATGATATGGAAATATGTTTTTTATTTGCCAGGCACCTATGCGGTCGACTTAACATTTTTTGCCTCAATAGAAACCCAGAGTATGTGCTTAGACTCCAGGCTGACTTTAAAGAACCCTTTAAATTAAAAAAAAAATTTTAAATCCCTTACTCTAAGTCACCTGATATTCTACAATCGTAATATAATATCTCTAATAATGTCCTCTAATCTGTGCATGAGATCAAAGACCTTGGTATTATTTTCGACTCTAATTTTTCTTTCTTTCAATTAGAGCCAATTCTCAGACCCTTACTCGATGAAATTACTGTTTACCGCGTTTGATCAATATAGGTTGGAATATGCGTCATTTATTTGAAGACCTTATCACCAATTTGCTTTCCCAAGAGCAGAACGGGTACAAAATATGATTCTTAAATTTTCCCTAAGATATTTAAATTTTTCTGTCCCATTTCCCTGTTATAGCTCCCGCTTGTTATTAATCGGATTTAAGTCGCTTGAGTACAGAAGGTCCATTCTATAGCTTTTTTTTGTGTTTAATTAAATTCAATGTGACATTGATTGTACGTTTCTTTTGCAAGGCATAACTTTCTTATTCCGGCGAGATCTTTACGAAACTCTTACCTTTTTTATCGCAAGATATTCTAAACGAATTTCGCGTCCAATGCGCCTGTTGCTTGGTTGTTTTGATCAGGTTGTATTCTAGTTATAATACGTTTTATTTGTTGTTTTATTAATAAATATTTTCTGTTATTAGCAATAGTGAGTAAGAACTGTGGGGGGTTTTTTTTTTTTTTTAATTAAATAAATAATGAATTTTCATTGTTGAGCCGACGGTATTCTGTCGATTTCTAATAATACGATACAGGGTCCTTTGTTTTGATATCAGAAAGAAATTATTTTTAATTATAAGCTTTTTGAATATTTCCATTTTAATTATACATGTTTAATCGAATTATATTTACTATTATATTTTAATAGATTTAAAGGTGATCTGCCTGAAGAACGCCACATGAAAGTGGACAATAAAAATTTTTACTTCGATATTGGACAAAATAATCGTGGCGTTTACATGCGCATTAGTGAGGTAAAAATATTTCAAAGACGAGTAATGATTTAAGTATACTCAATTATGATCTTTTTTGATCGATTTTAGGTAAAAAGTAATTTTCGTACTGCTATAACTGTGCCAGAGAAATGTTGGCTACGTTTTCGTGACATTTTTAATGATTATTGTGACAAAATGAAGAAATCGTCCGACACATCGTCTATCACTGCCGATAATAATATTCAAACTCCTGCAAACAGTCTAAAATAAAAATAGCGGCATAAAAATAAACAAAACAATTGTGGAGAGTTAAAAGTTGAAGAAAAAGTTATGTTTAACCAACAAAAAGGAGAATAAACAAAAAAGTGAAGCAAGATATATTTTATTAAAAATCCATACTTATTAAATTAAATCTTATTTCATGTTGGAATTTAATAAAAAATTAAAGAACAGAGAACTAGTTACTACTATAAATGTTAGATTAATTGATAACAAAAACGGAGGACACCAGTTGCGTTGATTAGAGGCTGCTCTAAAAGCGACGAAGTTGGTAGAATTTGAATTAACAGTCATGCTCTCACGAACTTTTTTGAACTTTTGAAGCCAATAGTAATTCTTTATATTATCATTTAGATGCTACATATGCAAACCCGCGCAGTTCCAAATAGTACCTATAATATATGGCAACAGATGTAAAATCTAAACTCTTATATTCATTATTTGATTTTCATATATATATATTTTAAGAAATGTACGATAGTTTTAACAATGCTATTATTTTATTCTAAAACAAAACTTTAACTGAATACAAACCCACACATATTAGAAAAATATTTTTGGTAAAAATAAAGTGGAAAGCTATTTCAAATATTCAGTGGTAATAAAAGGCCTATTGTAAAAGAGATAAATATAACATATTAGAAATTATAAAATGATAGAATTAAAATAAAGTGATAATATTATATCAAAAGAAATTATAATTTAAGTTTTATGTTACTTCTAGCTTTTTGAAATCTTAAGTGTTTACATGTAATGAGAAAAGAAAACACAGAATTAAATTCTAAATGTGTAAAAATATATATTTTAAATTGTTTTAAGTAATTATAATTGTTGATTTAAAATTCTTGAAAATTTAAAGAGTAAATAAATAAAACCAGAAAAATCTGTGAATGCTGCACCATTAACAATATTGTATTATATGCAAACGTAAAATAGAACAAAATGTTAAATAACTAAATTAATAAAAATAATTTAAAACAGAAATAAATTAAAATGAAATTTAATGTGTAACTCGTAAATGTTAAGATCAATAGTATGTCAAAAACGGATATTTCAGACCAAAAAGTAAAAATAAAATAAATAAAGAAAACAGAAAGTTTTGTTAAACAGTAAAATAATCATTTCCGTGATAATTCTAAATGCTAAAAAATTTTCTTAACAGTTATCAGATGTAGTATATCAAAAATTACTACGAACAAGTTGATGGTACACACAGGGCTATAATTTTACTGCTGTGGCAACTTCTGGTAGAAATTGCAACAATCGATTTTTATTTTTAACGAATGAGAGCGGTTCATATTGTGAAATTGCAACAATCGAATTTTATTTTTAACGAATGAGAGCGGTTCATATTGTGCTCCCGTTATTTTTCCCATGCCGTTAATTTTTTCATTCCAACAAGACTTTCCTTCAGCGTGGTAATTAAAGACAAAAGTTCTTAATTAGTTGTAAAATTGGGCACTTATGTTTTGAACATTAATACAATTTTTGTAATAAAATGGGAAACGTGTTATAATTCACGCACCAAAATTGGTGACCCCGCATTAGAACATTTTATTAAAAATGCGTTAGTGGGTGTGAAGATTAACAAAATGCCTAACTACGAGGAGCTCTCAACAGAGATTTAGTCGCTTAAAATTCAATTGAACGAGGCATTGGTAATCGGTGCACAACAATCGGCAGATCAGATCAACTCATCTACATAAAGCCAAATAACATCGATCTTGGAAATCAAATTCACGTAGTTTTGCAAAATCATCGTAGAGTCACACTTTGAGACCCGAAAAATAACCTGGAACAAGTCAAAGTACTTGCACACAGTTGCAAACTTCTCAAACAAATTCGCATTGAAAGTAAGGGAATTGGTTCTAGAACCATTCTGCGATGACAAGTATGACTAATTGAAGCTACAACTCATCAATTTACTCCGAGTCTGCGACTATTAAATTTGAGAAGTTTATTTCAAACGAACCGCTAGGTGATATGAAGCATTCTCAGGTACTACACAAAATAAAGTCACTCGCTTCGAAAGATGTTGGAGACGATTTCATCAAGAACTTAAAGTTAAAAAAATTGCCGCAAAAAACGAGAACAGTTCTGGGCGTATCAAAAGACAGACTACATGATTGGTTCAAATTGCCGACCGTATGTGGGAAGTCTCTGACAAAGTGTATATTTCTATACCGGAAAAAACTCGACCGTTTGAAAGAATGCTGTAAGCAATACAACAAAAATTGGACAAATTATGCACACGGTTAAATGCAATCGAAACTTAGAACCGGATGACACGTCGACTGCGTGGCCGTTCATCCAGTACCAAGCGGAACGAAAAAGAAAGGAACGATGACAATGATTTGTGTTGGTATCGCCAAAAATTAGGAGATTGTGCCAAAAAATGCCATTCACCTTGCTCATTTATTCTACAACCAAAAAACAAATTCGTGAGTTGTCAACTCAGGCATCGGCACTATGCACGTCTTCAAAGCGCCTGTTCATACACGATCTGCTATATGTGCATGATTTCCTAATCGATTCAGGTGCTGATCACTTAATCCTAAAACTGAAGGAACTCGACGCAGTAACTACAATAAACTCAATACAGAGGAGTACGCACATTACTACGTCGCAAACCGATCGCCGATATAAACATATGGTAAACATATGCCTTGGATTGAGACGCGAATTTTCATGGAATTTCTCTATAGTAGATTGCTCATTATCAATAATCGGTGCGGACTTTCTAAACGAATATGGTTTTCTTGCAGACATCAAACGTAAACTGGTAATCGATCCATTGACTGGAGCGTCTTCCGAAGGTGACGATTTCACCTCAGGTAACTACGGTCGATGCAACTAACAAATTTTTATTTCTTTTATTTGAGTTTAAGGAATTACTTGATGATAAAGCCTCTTGCGAGTTAAAGAACGAGCTAATGTAACGCACTTCATCGAAACTACGAGACCACCGGTCACAGCAAAAGCAAGACGATCATCACTAGATGAACTAAAGATTGCTAAAAAGAAATTCAACGAACTGCTCGAACTAGCTATCTGCAGACCATCAAAGCCCAACTACGCCTCGCCGCTGCATATGGTACTAAAAGCTAATGGGGACTGGCGTCCATGTGTTGACTATCGGCAGTTGAATTCACATACAAAAACCGATAAAAATCCCATTCTTCACCTGCAAAATTTTCCAAATATCCTTTACGGAAAGCGCATAGCCACATCGACTTACTTCAAGTCCTAATCGAAGAGTCGCATAGTCCAAAAACGGCCATCATCACCCCATTTGGCTTATTCAAGTATGTTTTTATGTCATTCGGATTGCGAAATGCGTCAAAAACATTTCAGCGATTAATTGACGAAGTACTACGAGGAATCGATTAGCTTTTTTCGTACATAGATGACATTTTTATCGCATCCGAATCTTATAAACAGCACGTCGAACACATTCGAAACGTGTTGAACCGCTTGTGTGACTATGGACTTGGATGATGGATCAACGCTGAAAAGTGTACATTTGCTGCTAGCAAAATAATATTTTTAGGTCATGAAGTCACAGCTGAGGGTGTTAAGCCGCTACCTGAAAAGGTGGAAAAAATATTGCCCTTGAAAGAACCGACTATCGAAAAAGATTTAAAACGATTCATTTTAATGATTAATTTCTAACGTCGCTTTATTAGAAATGCAGCTGAAACGCAACAACGATTAGAAGTTTTAATTAGGAATAATAAGAAAAACGATAAGATACTTCTCCCGTGGACTGAAGATGCAAGACAGGCATTCCATCAATACAAGGAGCAGTTAGCAAATGCTTCGTTATTGGTTCACGCAGCTGCAAACGCTTAGCTAATTCTGGCAAGGGAGGCCAGTTCAACTGCTATTGTAGGGGTTGTTCATCAAGTTGAAAACAACATTTGCAAGCCGCTTGGGTTTTTCTCAAAATGGCTCAGCGACACCAAATCCCGCTATCTATCCTACGTTCGACAGAGTACTACTGGCGATTAATCGTTATTCCACGTCGTGCAGCGCAATTAAGTTATATCAGTGAATTCACAACTACCACCATTCGCCACGTTCCAGGAAAGAGCAACGTAGTTCCTGATTTGCTCTCAAGAATAGAATCTATTGAACTAAGAAACAATAATTTTGAAGAAATTGCCGTCGAACAAGAAAACGACATGTCACTCAACTCACTGCACAACAACAACATTACAAGTTTTCAACTCAGTCAAATCACAATTCCTGGTACTAGTACTGAACTAACATGCGATATTTCTGGTAACCGTATCCGCTCTTTTGTTCCTAACGTATTTCGAAATCTCGTTATAGGCGAACTCCACAGTCTGAGTCACCCAGGAGTACGTGCTACCACGAAGCTGATTCAGCAGCGATTTGGTGGGCCAACATGCGACGAGATTGCAAGCAGTTTTTGCGTAATTGCCTTCCATGTCAGAAAGCTAAATTTCATCGCCACATACGATCGTCAATCGAACATTACAACACCAGATGTGCCCGCTTTGACCATATCAACAATGATCTTGTTGGGCCACTACCCGAATCTAAAAGTTTTACATATTTACTTACCTGCATCGATAGGGCAAGCCGCTGGCCTGAGGCGTTTCCCATTATGAACATTTCTGACGAAACGGTTGCGAACACCTTGTTATCAGGGTGGATCTCTCGTTTTGGCTTCCTAAGTGCATTGCAACGGACCAAGACCGTGAATTCGCACTTGTTTTATTCAAAGAATTAAACAAGTTGCTCGGAGCGAAGCATATCAGATCGACGCCTTACAATACAAAAGCTAATGGGATAATTGAGCGCTAGCATCCTTCGCTGAAGGCTATATTAAAAGCGAAGTTAACAGACTGTGATTGGATCACTGAACTACCTCTGATTTTACTCGGGTTACGCTCAGTTGTCAAATCCGATCTTAATGCATCTCCTGCTGAGCTTTTTTTTGGAAAAACACTCACAATACCAGGACAGTTTTTCAACGACCCTATCATCAAAACGAGCAACATTTTATCACTTCATTAAAACAATTATTAAACACAGAGAAGACTCTTGAAACATCTTTCCATGATTAACCGTCAGTTTTCATACATCCAGAGATGCTGAAGCCAAGGTCTGTTCTCGTCCGTATTAGCGCCCATAAAACGCAATTGCAAGCACCATTGCACGGCCCATTTAAAGTTTTAGAACACAGAGTTAAGCACTTTAAGGTAGACATCAATGGCGAGCATAAAATTGTTTCAACTGATCGCCTTAAACCAGCGTTTGTCGGGAACTTAATCGACGACTCAGACAAGCAATTAGCAGTTTCTAAACCGATTACAATCGGAACCTAGCCAATCAAATCTACAAGATCGGGTCGTTGAATCAAACTTCCTGCTCGATTGTGTAATTAGCGGGGGAGTCTTGTGGCAACTCTTAACGAACGGCACCGGTTCATATTGTTATTGTTATTTTTCTCATTCCGTTAATTTTTTTCATTCCGACAAGACTTTCCTTCAGCGTGGTAATTAAAGATAAAAATTCCTAATTAGTTATAAAATAGTGCACTTATGTTCTGAACATTAATACAATTTTTGTAATAAAAACGGGAAACGTGATATCATTCACGCACCAAACTGCATTGAGAACTGTTTAGTGGCTAAGCTGTTTGAAATATATTATCACATTAACTTGATTTCATTGAATGACATTTGGTTGAAAATTGATTGATTTCAGAAAACTTTGTACTAAATGGGCGCTACAGTTTAATATAAATACTAATAATTATTATTAATTTTATTTATAAAACTTAAAATAATTATGTAATGAAAAATCGAACTGGCACAATTACGTACCGGATACTGTCGCAGGTTAGATTTCTACCTGCACAGGATCGATCCTGACCTACTCAATGTATGTATGTTCGGCTTTTGAAGGTACCCCGTATTAAAGATTGTCACTTTAGCGAGAATGGTTATTGGGAATGAGTATGATGTTGCACAAACAACAATGACTGGCGTGACAGAGGTGCCTTTAGCATGTTATTAGATGTGCTCAACTTCAATTGACGGCCGCACTGAGATTTTTGGGGGAAAGTGGATTCCAATGTGCCTTGATAAAAAAGTTCTGGGAATATATTCAGAAAATTACAAGTTTATTCCTCAAAAGTGATATTATTTCCCTCAAAATACATCCCATCGAATACAACGCAGTTATGCCAGCATTTGATTCAGCTATTGGAACTCTATTTTCGGTATAGACATGAGAGCGGTCTTCACCTTTTCCATTACTTCTTTTCAGTAGGTAAAACACGTTCCCCGTAGTGTTTTTTTGATACGATCAAAAAAAAAAAATTGCAGGGAGAATATCAGTTCATGGCCAAAAGTTTACGGATAATGATGTCACTGTGCGTTGGTACGTTATCATGGTGCAAAATCGGCGAGTTGTTTTCCCACAAATGCTAAATAATGGTCCTTACCAACTGTCTGACCTTCTGGCAGTGGCTGTGGTGTACAATACCACTGTCATCCATAAAAACCGTGAGTATCAATTTCTTTTTTGACTGAAAACGACGTAGTTTTCTTGGTCTTGGTTCATTCGGAGAGTGGAGAGCTACTCACTCGCCAGATGTTTGGGTTGAGTGTGGTACTCACTACCCAGCAATGATGGACTGACTGAAAATGGCGTGGTTTTTTGGTATTGGTTCACTTGCAGCTCTCCACTCATTCGCCTGATGTTTGGGTGTCGTACTTATAAACCTACGCCTCGTCTCCAGCAATGATGCCTTTGATGAATGTTTGGGACTAACTTTGCAGCAACACAGCGCAAACCTAAATCACTAACTACAATATCTTGAATGAATCCATAAGGTTAGGTTAGGCTAGACTTGGTTGATCCTCTAGATCGCACATAGACCAGAAACTGAACCATAGTGATACCAAATGTTAGTATGGAGAGTTTATCTTATATTTTTTCTTTGATACACAGTTTGGATAATTTAAGTAGGCTGCTAATTTTTTGATCTGCCACATTTCTAATGTTGAAAATGATGCTGAACCTAAACAATTCATTCATGTTCTGCTAAGTGTAGGGCAGTGGCAGTGAATTAGTATGAGGAATAAAGTAGCTAGCGAGTGAGCGTTTAAACCTCTGCATATTCGGCTTTGGCCATAAGGCCTTTCAACTAGTTGTTCTGTTGTCATTAGCCTAAGTGCAGACTTCTTTGTAGAACTTTTTACTACTAGGTCTATCGGGTGGAGGTCAAGTATCTTGTCCAACGCTGTTGTGGGAGTGGTGCGCATTGCAATCGTTATACCCAGCTCTGAGACTCTTTGTACTTTCTACAGTTTGTTAGTGTATGCCTTCTTGTTCAAATTTGTCCACCATTCTAGAATGTCATGAAGCATTATTGGTCTTACTACTGCCATGTAAACCCAATGTGTAAGTCGTGGAGGTAAGTCACATGTCTTACCGAGTAGTTTTCCGCATGCGTATAAGGCATTGAGTGCTTTCTTCGTTCGTTCTTCTACATTGAGTTTCCACGTTAGTTTGCTATGCAGCATTACTCTTAGGTACCTAGTATATGTCTTAACCTGTAATGTAATACTGTCTAGACGAGGTGGGGTCCAGTTCGGAATTTTGTACTTCCTGGTAAACAATACTAGGTACGTCTTCTCAGGATTTACTTTCAGTCCCGCTTCAACTGCCCACCCGCTAATTTCCTTGAATGCCTTTTCAAGAACTTGACTTATAGTGTTTAGGCATCTTTCTGAGATGATAATAGCCAGGTCATCTGCATACGCAGTTAGCTTTGCTCAGTTTAAGTAAGATCCTGTTTACTACCAGAGTGCACAGTAAAGGGGAGAGTACACCTCTATTAGCTCTCCGATACAAAAGATACCAAAGACTCCCATTCTGTTGTCACTGCGCGACAAATCAATAGGTTGCCTATCCAGTTTTGCATTGATGGATGTGTGTCAATTGATCCCAGACTCTCAATCAGTGCCTCCTTCGAGACATTGTTGAAAGCTTCAGATATGTCAAGAAAGACTCCAATCGCGTATTCACAGTAATGTATTGCCATTCTCATCTGCAATACACAGTCGCAGAAGTCTCGCCAAGAGCTCCTTTTGGTCCTCCTAATCTCCTTTTTTATAACCTGCGTAGTACGTTATATTCCCTCCAACACTCATCACAATCTGCAAGCTTAGCTAGCTTCAGAAATTCTCTATGCTGTCTTCGTCTTAGACTTACCTCTGAGCCTTCCGAGCGAATAGGATTTTTGGTATGCAAGAAGAGTTTTTGAAGTTAGAAGTCTATAGCTGCTTTTATGTTTCTGCTGGAGAGTATTTGGGGGGATAAAAGAGTGTAATCGTTTCGCAAAATTTCATAGAGGTTCCAGTTTTTTTTCCTAGGATTCCTAAATGTTGCTTTTGCCTTCGGGATTTTACCAAACAACGTAAAACTAATGTTCTTACGATGTGAATAGGAGGGTTGCTGCAGCACTTTCCAGTTAAAGATATGTAGGTTATTACCGTAAAAGAGAGGGATATCCAAAACTTCTTCAGAAGTTTGACCCTTAAAAGTCGGTATATTATCCCTATTAGCCAAACTTATATTGTTTTCTAATATATAGTTCAAAAGGTACTCAACACGATCGTTTATATCCTTACTGCACCATTAAAGGTGGTGCGAGCTTGCATCTGCTCCTACAAGAACTTCCCGTCCCAACTGATGAGCTTCTCTCATGAAGTGCTGTAGTTCAATTGGTGGTACTCCGACGTTATGGGCTATGTAGCAGCAAGCGAAGATCTTTTGTCCCTCGTTCCCCTCTAAGGCTATCACCGTCAGGTCATCCGTGCTTAATCGAGGGATAAAGTAAGAGTTAGTATTTTTCCTTACTAAGATGACAGATCTAGTCTTCCTTACTGTAGGTTAATAGAACAGTGGAAAATTGTTTGACTCTAATCCACATACCTTTTTGACGGAAGATATCCATGGTTCTTGGACTAGAGCAACATCGTAGCCACCTCCCTCAAGCACAAGGAGGAGTTTTACCTATGCTGTCTTACTGTGGTGGAGGTTGATCTGCAGATCTTTCCCTCCATTTGGATCAATGTCTTGTGCCATAGGAACGGCTATTTGTAGATTGCACCTTAGCATGAGGAATACACGGAATGTAGTCTCTGTCGACTATTTTCAGCTCCGAAGCATCCCACAGGCCCCTCAATATTAGAACCACTTCCTTTATTCATCTCAATGTCGTGTCGTCGTTGCATCTGAGCATCTATATACCTATGTACCAGCCTACGCCTTCAAAAGAGGGCGATGGTTTGTCGGGCTCATTGACCACTCTTGCAACGACGCCTTCTGAAATTTTGGTGTCAACCCGTTTCCACTGCTCCGCTGTCATCTGTCCATTAGGGTGATGAAGGTCAGTCATACCACGGTCAAACGCCGTTCGGCTATTTCACTGACCGTCAATGCCTTGTTCAACATCGTTGGCTGGCCAGCATCGTTCTTCATCTCCCCCATGAAAGTGACTGGCTGGTCCGCTAAGTTAACTGGTTTCTGCGTTTGCTGACGTTTGGCCTCGGGTTTTTCTTCATCCTTGGACCGCTTTCTTTTAGGCTCCTTCAAGCTCTTAGCGACTGCTTCTTCGATTTTTTGTTTTGCGGTAAATGCTCTCTGCCTTTCGCTATTATTGCGTTTGCCCATTTAAGGCCCTCCTGCTCCGTAGGCGAACGAGTGACCTTACCGTTCATGCGCAGTTGGATTCATATTGCCGCTTTATATTGAGCGAGAGCTTTCCGCCCCTTCTTATTGACCTATTTCATGGTCGCAAAATGCTGAAGGGAGACATGCATACTTTGCATCCTGTTTTTGCTAAGCCTGCATTGCTTCCACCATCCCTGCCCCCATACCAACCCTAAGTTTGAATACTTAGTTGTTAGCACAGAAACATGGGTGCGGGAAGCAAGATCTTGGATGGACTCACCATCTCTTCTGTAAAAATTTAAAACACGAGATCAAATACTTTGGAGTATATTTTAGCTCTAATTTTTCTTTCTCAAGCCACTATCAAATTACTGGTTACCGCGTTTGATCAATATAGGTTGGAATATGCGTCATTTATTCGGAGACCTTATCACCAATTTGCTTTCCCAAGAATAGAACGGGTAAAAAAGATGTATCTTAAATTTGCCCTAAGATATTTAAATTTTTCTGTCTCATTTACCTCTTCGCATAACTTTCTTATTCTGACAAGATCTTTACGAAGCTCTCACCTTTTTTATCGCAAGATATTCTAAACGAATTTCGAGTCCAATACGTCTAGCAATTACTAAAATCAATTCTCTTCTTTGTTGAATGCACGATTCAATTCGCTAATGTAATTTTTGTTGTTTTGATCAAGTTTTATTTGTTATTTTATTAATAAATGTTTTCTGTTATTAGCAATAGTGAGTAAGAACTGTGGGGTTTTGTTTTTTTTTAATTAAATAAATAATGAATTTTCATTGTTGAGCCGACGGTATTTTGTCGATTTCTAATAATACGATACAGGGTCCTTTGTTTTGATATCAGAAAGAAATTATTTTTAATTATAAGCTTTTTGAATATTTCCATCTTAATTATACATTTTTAATCGAATTATATTTACTATTATATTTTAATAGATTTGAAGGTGATCTGCCGGAAGAACGCCACATGAAAGTGGACAATAAAAATTTTTACTTCGATATTGGACAAAATAATCGTGGCGCTTACATGCGCATTAGTGAGGTAAAAATATTTCAAAGACGAGTAATAATTTAAGCCTACTCAATAATGACCTTTTTTGATCGATTTTAGGTAAAAAGTAATTTTCGTACTGCTATAACTGTGGCAGAGAAATGAAGAATTTCGTTTACAAAATTCTCCAAAACGCTGTTAAGATCCCGAGGGCATTTTTGATTATACGTTGAGCTCGTGATAAGTATTATTATTTAACTAAAAAAGGTTCTTAATAATAAATACAGTCATTGTAGACAGCACATCCGGAAAGTTTAAGTTTCCTTCGAAGGGTTTAACAGGGGTTTGCTTTCATTTATACTCATTTGAAGCTGACAAATAAATGTAGCGTAGTTCAATTCACACGGCATCACAAGTTCCCGCCATAAATAAGTATTACTTGTTTCTAAATATTCGATAAAAGGCTTGTTATTTTTATATTTTGAAGATTTAAATTGAACCAACTATTGAAAACTGAAGTCCGCGCGGTAAATTAAGAAAGCACAAATGAGTATAAACACCAAATGCAGCTAATATTACGTTTCCACCAAAAGCAAACACCGTGTTTGCAGGAGTTGTGTTTGGGAGAACTGTCAACTGTTTCCACCGAAATGTGTTTGCAAAGTGTATGGTCTTTGGTATGGTAAGCAGATTTATGATACATTATTTTGCGGCGACAGCACAGCGCGATAGCCCAGCGGCTAGCAATGTGGGCTTCCGATCCGAAATCCTTGGTTCGAATCACAAAAAAATTTTTTTTTTTTTATACATTTATTTCATTTTGTTTTATGATATGTTTATGAGCAGATTTTTTTCATGGCAGAAATACACTCGGAGGTTTGCCATTGCCTACCGAGGGGCGACCGCTATTAGAAAAATGTTTTTGTTAATTTTGCTTTCACCGAGATTCGAACCAACGACCTCTCTGTGAATTCCGAATGGTGATCACGCACCAACCCACTCGGCTACGGCGGCCGTCAATCAAATGTCATATTGACAAATTGCAATCATTGTTGCCATGTTTCGATAAGAATGCAATAATAAATGAGGAAAATGAGCAACATTGCCACCACTTAATAATTAAATTAGACGCAAACCCAACAAAACACGCTTTAAATTAGACGCAAACCCACAAAACACGCTTTGAAAGTGAGTTTAGGTATGGAGTTGTGTTTTAATTTTGTATGGGATTTGACAGGAGTTTTGTTTCGTGTTTGCGCTAAGAACACGATAGCGGCAGAGAACACGATAGCGGCTGCGGTGGAAACTTAGCATAAAGTGGCAATAAAGTGTGTGTGTATAATTTCTGGTGTTTGGCAGTTTCTATTGCTTTTCCTTACTGTTCCTTTGAACAATTTCCCTTCCTTTTGTAAATACACCCCATTTTTTTTTTTTAAACGGTAGATACGTTCCTTAGAAAAGCGTGCAAAACAAAATCGGGTAAAAAAATACATGTGACATATGGTAAATTTGGGGATATGTTCCGCAAAACCGTGCAAAAGAAGTAATAATGAAATCCATATTACATAAAACAAAAACAATTCATTTTTATTGCAACCAAAATTAAAATTAGTGCACAGTGAAAATTCAATCCATAAGGACAAAACATAAAAATTCAAATTGAAATTAGGAATAAAAATCTATTTTGCAACTATTCATCGCTACTTGATAACAAGCGTACACGTTTATTACGGACTGTTCCAGAAATGCTATCATCAGTAGGTATGTCAAATATGTCTAACACAACTGTTGGGTTTGATTCAAATGAAGAATTTCGTTCGTTATTAACGACCTCTGCTGGTTTTTGTTGTTATAAAGTCTGTTATTAGCGGCTGTTTTTTTTTGGTTTCTCAAGTTGCTTATATAATTCTTGATATCCAGCTACACAAAACTTAAGATTACGTTGAAATTTTAATGGACGCTGCATTTCAGGTAGCAAATATTAAGCCTTCGCGAATTATATCAGCCGTTAAAAGCTGAACTGCCCCTCCCTTTTCATCATTACAGGCTTCTTTACTATCACAAACTGTCATAAATTCGATCAAATCGTCCTCATCCAAAGGGCTTTTTCGCATTAATTCATCGATGTTAGCCGTTTGCACGTTGTTGGAACCTTCGCCATCAATTGTTTGAATTGGCTGATTTTTGTACTACGAAACTTCCACTTTCGACGCATTTTGGCAAAATTTTTTTCCAAGAAGCAATTAAGGGCGACTGGCGCAACTGTTTCATGGCAAAAGAAGCATGCGTAATACAATCCATAATCGTAAACTTTTCCCATGCTTCCATAACAATCAAATTTCTTTCTTGTACTGAATCTGAAATATATTTAAACGTTTACTTGGTGTTCGTTTTAAATGCTGCCATAATACCCTGATCGAGCGGTTGAATCAGCGAGGTGGTGTTAGGCGGCAAAAACAGTAATTGAATATTGGAATGATCCGGCACTGGGTGGCTGGGCGTGTTATTAACCAGAAAAATATTTTGAATTCAAAACCTTTTTGTTCCATATATTCCTGGACTTCAGGAACAAAGCAGTTGTTGAACCAATTTATAAACAGATCAGTCGTCATCCATGCCTTTTTATTCGCCATCAAATGAACTGGAAGGTGTTCTTACCTCCTTAAGCTCGTGGCATAAGGGATTTGTTGATTATGATTAGGCTTTAACATTTTATCACTAGATGCGTTACTGCAGAACAAAAACGTCACCCGATCTTTGGCCTCTTTAAAACCACCAGCTGATTTTTCAGATTTTGTATGTACGTTCTTTTAGGCTGTTTTTTCCAAAATACTCCCGTTTCGTCGGCATTATATGATCATAAACCGACCGACGGTTTGTTTACTTGTGGATACCGGGGGTTACGGTAATCCCCCAATTGTATTTCTTTCCTGTGTAGATAAGTTTTTATAAGACACTGTCAAAATTAGAATTACAAATTTTCTTCAGGGATTCGTGCTACAACAAAAAATGCGCGTAAAAATATTTATTAATTCTTACAGGTGAACCTCGTTATTTCAAAATTATGTAAAAATACCTTGTAGAAAAAGAGTTGGGTGTATAGTATATGCATACGTAAAATACAACAAAATGTTAAATAACTAAATTAATAAGAATGATTTAAAACTGAAATGAATCAAAATGAAATTGAATGCGTAACTTGTAAATGTTAAGACCAAAAAGTAAAAGTAAAATAAATGAAGAAAACAAACAAATTTGTTAAACAGTAAAATAAGATCATTTCCGTGATAGTTTTAAATGATAAAAGATTTACATTTAACAGTTATTAGTTGTAGTAAACCGATAATTACTACGAGTAAGTTGATGGTACATGGGTATAATATTACTGCATTGAAAACTGTGTAGGCGCTAAGCTGTTTGAAGTATGTTATCACTTTAACTTGCCCAGCCCACAACAACTTACATAATTTCATTGAATCACATTTGGTTTAAAATTGATTGATTTCAGAAAACTTTGTACTAACTGGACCCAACAGTTTAATATAAATACTAATAATTATTATTAAGGGTATTTATAAAACTTAAAATAATTATGTAATGAATAATTGAAGAAAGGGTCGTTACTTTGGAACAATTACGTACCGGATACTGTGGCAGGTTAGATTTCTACCTGCACAGGATCGACCCTGACCTACTCAATGTATGTATGTTCGGCTTTTGAAGGTACCCCGTATTAAAGATTGTCACTTCAGCGAGAATGGTTATTGGGAATGAGTATGATGTTGCACCAACAACAACGACTGGGTTGACAGACGTGCTTTTAACATGTTATTAGATGTGTTCAACTTCAATTGGCGGCCGCACTGAGATTTTTGGGGGAAAGTGGATTCCAATGTGTCTTGATAAAAAAGTTCTGGGAATATATTCAGAAGTTACAAGTTTATTCCTCAAAAGTGATATTATTTCCCTCAAAATACATCCCATCAAATGCAACGCAGTTATGCCAGCATTTGATTCAGCTATTGGAACTCTATTTTCGGTATAGACATGAGAGCGGTCTTCACCTTTTCCATTACTGCTTTTCAGTAGGTAAAACACGTTCCCCGTAGTGTTTTTTTGATACGATCAAAAAAAAAAAATTGCAGGGAGAATATCAGTTCATGGCCAAAAGTTTACGGATAATGATGGCACTGTGCGTTGGTACGTTATCATGGTGCAAAATCGGCGAGTTGTTTTCCCACAAATGCTAAATAATGGTCCTTACCAACTGTCTGACCTTCTGGCAGTGGCTGTGGTGTACAATACCACTGTCATCCATAAAAACCGTGAGTATCGATTTCTTTTTTGACTGAAAACGACGTAGTTTTCTTGGTCTTGGTTCATTCGGAGAGTGGAGAGCTACTCACTCGCCAGATGTTTGGGTTGAGTGTGGTACTCACTACCCAGCAATGATGGACTGACTGAAAATGGCGTGGTTTTTTGGTATTGGTTCACTTGCAGCTCTCCACTCATTCGCCTGATGTTTGGGTGTCGTACTTATAAATCTACGCCTCGTCTCCAGCAATGATGCCTTTGATGAATGTTTGGGACTAACTTTGCAGCAACACAGCGCAAACCTAAATCACTAACTACAATATCTTGAATGAATCCATAAGGTTAGGTTAGGCTAGACTTGGTTGATCCTCTAGATCGCACATAGACCAGAAACTGAACCATAGTGATACCAAATGTTAGTATGGAGAGTTTATCTTATATTTTTTCTTTGATACACAGTTTGGATAATTTAAGTAGGCTGCTAATTTTTTGATCTGCCACATTTCTAATGTTGAAAATGATGCTGAACCTAAACAATTCATTCATGTTCTGCTAAGTGTAGGGCAGTGGCAGTGAATTAGTATGAGGAATAAAGTAGCTAGCGAGTGAGCGTTTAAACCTCTGCATATTCGGCTTTGGCCATAAGGCCTTTCAACTAGTTGTTCTGTTGTCATTAGCCTAAGTGCAGACTTCTTTGCAGAACTTTTTACTACTAGGTCTATCGGGTGGAGGTCAAGTATCTTGTCCAGTGCTGTTGTGGGAGTGGTGCGCATTGCAATCGTTATACCCAGCTCTGAGACTCTTTGTACTTTCTACAGTTTGTTAGTGTATGCCTTCTTGTTCAAATTTGTCCACCATTCTAGAATGTCATGAAGCATTATTGGTCTTACTACTGCCATGTAAACCCAATGTGTAAGTCGTGGAGGTAAGTCACATGTCTTACCGAGTAGTTTTCCGCATGCGTATAAGGCATTGAGTGCTTTCTTCGTTCGTTCTTCTACATTGAGTTTCCACGTTAGTTTGCTATGCAGCATTACTCTTAGGTACCTAGTATATGTCTTAACCTTTAATGTAATACTGTCTAGACGAGGTGGGGTCCAGTTCGGAATCTTGTACTTCCTGGTAAACAATACTAGGTACGTCTTCTCAGGATTTACTTTCAGTCCCGCTTCAACTGCCCACCCGCTAATTTCCTTGAATGCCTTTTCAAGAACTTGACTTATAGTGTTTAGGCATCTTTCTGAGATGATAATAGCCAGGTCATCTGCATACGCAGTTAGCTTTGCTCAGTTTAAGTAAGATCCTGTTTACTACCAGAGTGCACAGTAAAGGGGAGAGTACACCTCTATTAGCTCTCCGATACAAAAGATACCAAAGACTCCCATTCTGTTGTCACTGCGCGACAAATCAATAGGTTGCCTATCCAGTTTTGCATTCATGGATGTGTGCCAATTGATCCCAGACTCTCAATCAGTGCCTCCTTCGAGACATTGTTGAAAGCTCCAGATATGTCAAGAAAGACTCCAATCGCGTATTCACAGTAATGTATTGCCATTCTCATCTGCAATACACAGTCGCAGAAGTCTCTCCAAGAGCTCCTTTTGGTCCTCCTAATCTCCTTTTTTATAACCTGCGTAGTACGTTATATTCCCTCCAACACTCATCACAATCTGCAAGCTTAGCTAGCTTCAGAAATTCTCTATGCTGTCTTCGTCTTAGACTTACCTCTGAGCCTTCCGAGCGAATAGGATTTTTGGTATGCAAGAAGAGTTTTTGAAGTTAGAAGTCTATAGCTGCTTTTATGTTTCTGCTGGAGAGTATTTGGGGGGATAAAAGAGTGTAATCGTTTCGCAAAATTTCATAGAGGTTCCAGTTTTTTTTCCTAGGATTCCTAAATGTTGCTTTTGCCTTCGGGATTTTACCAGGCAACGTAAAACTAATGTTCTTACGATGTGAATAGGAGGGTTGCTGCAGCACTTTCCAGTTAAAGATATGTAGGTTATTACCGTAAAAGAGAGGGATATCCAAAACTTCTTCAGAAGTTTGACCCTTAAAAGTCGGTATATTATCCCTATTAGCCAAACTTATATTGTTTTCTAATATATAGTTCAAAAGGTACTCAACACGATCGTTTATATCCTTACTGCACCATTAAAGGTGGTGCGAGCTTGCATCTGCTCCTACAAGAACTTCCCGTCCCAACTGATGAGCTTCTCTCATGAAGTGCTGTAGTTCAATTGGTGGTACTCCGACGTTATGGGCTATGTAGCAGCAAGCGAAGATCTTTTGTCCCTCGTTCCCCTCTAAGGCTATCACCGTCAGGTCATCCGTGCTTAATCGAGGGATAAAGTAAGAGTTAGTATTTTTCCTCACTAAGATGACAGATCTAGTCTTCCTTGCTGTAGGTTAATAGAACAGTGGAAAATTGTTTGACTCTAATCCACATACCTTTTTGACGGAAGATATCCATGGTTCTTGGACTAGAGCAACATCGTAGCCACCTCCCTCAAGCACAAGGAGGAGTTTTACCTATGCTGTCTTACTGTGGTGGAGGTTGATCTGCAGATCTTTCCCTCCATTTGGATCAATGTCTTGTGCCATAGGAACGGCTATTTGTAGATTGCACCTTAGCATGAGGAATACACGGAATGTAGTCTCTGTCGACTATTTTCAGCTCCGAAGCATCCCACAGGCCCCTCAATATTAGAACCACTTCCTTTATTCATCTCAATGTCGTGTCGTCGTTGCATCTGAGCATCTATATACCCAGCCTACGCCTTCAAAAGAGGGCGATGGTTTGTCGGGCTCATTGACCACTCTTGCAACGACGCCTTCTGAAATTTTGGTGTTAACCCGTTTCCACTGCTCTGCTGTCATCTGTCCATTAGGGTGATGAAGGTCAGTCATACCACGGTCAAACGCCGTTCGGCTATTTCACTGACCGTCAATGCCTTGTTCAACATCGTTGGCTGGCCAGCATCGTTCTTCATCTCCCCCATGAAAGTGACTGGCTGGTCCGCTAAGTTAACTGGTTTCTGCGTTTGCTGACGTTTGGCCTCGGGTTTTTCTTCATCCTTGGACCGCTTTCTTTTAGGCTCCTTCAAGCTCTTAGCGACTGCTTCTTCGATTTTGTTTACGAAGGCAGGATGCATCGTTGCGACTTTTTTGTTTTGCGGTAAATGCTCTCTGCCTTTCGCTATTATTGCGTTTGCCCATTTAAGGCCCTCCTGCTCCGTAGGCGAACGAGTCACCTTACCGTTCATGCGCAGTTGGATTCATATTGCCGCTTTATATTTCATGGTCGCAAAATGCTGAAGGGAGACATGCATACTTTGCATCCTGTTTTTGCTAAGCCTGCATTGCTTCCACCATCCCTGCCCCCATACCAACCCTAAGTTTGAATACTTAGTTGTTAGCACAGAAACATGGGTGCGGGAAGCAAGATCTTGGATGGAC
Source organism: Anastrepha obliqua (assembly GCF_027943255.1). NCBI lineage: Eukaryota > Metazoa > Arthropoda > Insecta > Diptera > Tephritidae > Anastrepha > Anastrepha obliqua. Next base: position 5,199,637 of record NW_026562179.1, on the reverse strand, counting down.
TCACCATCTCTTCTGTAAAAATTTAAAACACGAGATCAAATACTTTGGAGTATATTTTAGCTCTAATTTTTCTTTCTCAAGCCACTATCAAATTACTGTTTACCGCGTTTGATCAATATAGGTTGGAATATGCGTCATTTATTCGGAGACCTTATCACCAATTTGCTTTCCCAAGAATAGAACGGGTAAAAAAGATGTATCTTAAATTTGCCCTAAGATATTTAAATTTTTCTGTCTCATTTACCTCTTGTTATTAATTGGATTAAAGTCGCTTGAGTACAGAAGTTCCGTACTATAGCCTTTTTTGTGTTTAATTTAATTCAATGTGACATTGATTGTGCGTTTCTTTTGCAACGCATAACTTTCTTATTCTGACGAGATCTTTACGAAGCTCTCACCTTTTTTATCGCAAGATATTCTAAACGAATTTCGAGTCCAATACGTCTAACAATTACTAAAATCAATTCTCTTCTTTGTTGAATGCACGATTCAATTCGCTAATGTAATTTTTGTTGTTTGGATCAAGTTTTATTTGTTATTTTATTAATAAATGTTTTCTGTTATTAGCAATAGTGAGTAAGAACTGTGGGGTTTTGTTTTTTTTTAATTAAATAAATAATGAATTTTCATTGTTGAGCCGACGGTATTTTGTCGATTTCTAATAATACGATACAGGGTCCTTTGTTTTGATATCAGAAAGAAATTATTTTTAATTATAAGCTTTTTGAATATTTCCATCTTAATTATACATTTTTAATCGAATTATATTTACTATTATATTTTAATAGATTTGAAGGTGATCTGCCGGAAGAACGCCACATGAAAGTGGACAATAAAAATTTTTACTTCGATATTGGACAAAATAATCGTGGCGCTTACATGCGCATTAGTGAGGTAAAAATATTTCAAAGACGAGTAATAATTTAAGCCTACTCAATAATGACCTTTTTTGATCGATTTTAGGTAAAAAGTAATTTTCGTACTGCTATAACTGTGGCAGAGAAATGAAGAATTTCGTTTACAAAATTCTCCAAAACGCTGTTAAGATCCCGAGGGCATTTTTGATTATACGTTGAGCTCGTGATAAGTATTATTATTTAACTAAAAAAGGTTCTTAATAATAAATACAGTCATTGTAGACAGCACATCCGGAAAGTTTAAGTTTCCTTCGAAGGGTTTAACAGGGGTTTGCTTTCATTTATACTCATTTGAAGCTGACAAATAAATGTAGCGTAGTTCAATTCACACGGCATCACAAGTTCCCGCCATAAATAAGTATTACTTGTTTCTAAATATTCGATAAAAGGCTTGTTATTTTTATATTTTGAAGATTTAAATTGAACCAACTATTGAAAACTGAAGTCCGCGCGGTAAATTAAGAAAGCACAAATGAGTATAAACACCAAATGCAGCTAATATTACGTTTCCACCAAAAGCAAACACCGTGTTTGCAGGAGTTGTGTTTGGGAGAACTGTCAACTGTTTCCACCGAAATGTGTTTGCAAAGTGTATGGTCTTTGGTATGGTAAGCAGATTTATGATACATTATTTTGCGGCGACAGCACAGCGCGATAGCCCAGCGGCTAGCAATGTGGGCTTCCGATCCGAAATCCTTGGTTCGAATCACAAAAAAATTTTTTTTTTTTTATACATTTATTTCATTTTGTTTTATGATATGTTTATGAGCAGATTTTTTTCATGGCAGAAATACACTCGGAGGTTTGCCATTGCCTACCGAGGGGCGACCGCTATTAGAAAAATGTTTTTATTAATTTTGCTTTCACCGAGATTCGAACCAACGACCTCTCTGTGAATTCCGAATGGTGATCACGCACCAACCCACTCGGCTACGGCGGCCGTCAATCAAATGTCATATTGACAAATTGCAATCATTGTTGCCATGTTTCGATAAGAATGCAATAATAAATGAGGAAAATGAGCAACATTGCCACCACTTAATAATTAAATTAGACGCAAACCCAACAAAACACGCTTTAAATTAGACGCAAACCCACAAAACACGCTTTGAAAGTGAGTTTAGGTATGGAGTTGTGTTTTAATTTTGTATGGGATTTGACAGGAGTTTTGTTTCGTGTTTGCGCTAAGAACACGATAGCGGCAGAGAACACGATAGCGGCTGCGGTGGAAACTTAGCATAAAGTGGCAATAAAGTGTGTGTGTATAATTTCTGGTGTTTGGCAGTTTCTATTGCTTTTCCTTACTGTTCCTTTGAACAATTTCCCTTCCTTTTGTAAATACACCCCATTTTTTTTTTTTAAACGGTAGATACGTTCCTTAGAAAAGCGTGCAAAACAAAATCGGGTAAAAAAATACATGTGACATATGGTAAATTTGGGGATATGTTCCGCAAAACCGTGCAAAAGAAGTAATAATGAAATCCATATTACATAAAACAAAAACAATTCATTTTTATTGCAACCAAAATTAAAATTAGTGCACAGTGAAAATTCAATCCATAAGGACAAAACATAAAAATTCAAATTGAAATTAGGAATAAAAATCTATTTTGCAACTATTCATCGCTACTTGATAACAAGCGTACACGTTTATTACGGACTGTTCCAGAAATGCTATCATCAGTAGGTATGTCAAATATGTCTAACACAACTGTTGGGTTTGATTCAAATGAAGAATTTCGTTCGTTATTAACGACCTCTGCTGGTTTTTGTTGTTATAAAGTCTGTTATTAGCGGCTGTTTTTTTTTGGTTTCTCAAGTTGCTTATATAATTCTTGATATCCAGCTACACAAAACTTAAGATTACGTTGAAATTTTAATGGACGCTGCATTTCAGGTAGCAAATATTAAGCCTTCGCGAATTATATCAGCCGTTAAAAGCTGAACTGCCCCTCCCTTTTCATCATTACAGGCTTCTTTACTATCACAAACTGTCATAAATTCGATCAAATCGTCCTCATCCAAAGGGCTTTTTCGCATTAATTCATCGATGTTAGCCGTTTGCACGTTGTTGGAACCTTCGCCATCAATTGTTTGAATTGGCTGATTTTTGTACTACGAAACTTCCACTTTCGACGCATTTTGGCAAAATTTTTTTCCAAGAAGCAATTAAGGGCGACTGGCGCAACTGTTTCATGGCAAAAGAAGCATGCGTAATACAATCCATAATCGTAAACTTTTCCCATGCTTCCATAACAATCAAATTTCTTTCTTGTACTGAATCTGAAATATATTTAAACGTTTACTTGGTGTTCGTTTTAAATGCTGCCATAATACCCTGATCGAGCGGTTGAATCAGCGAGGTGGTGTTAGGCGGCAAAAACAGTAATTGAATATTGGAATGATCCGGCACTGGGTGGCTGGGCGTGTTATTAACCAGAAAAATATTTTGAATTCAAAACCTTTTTGTTCCATATATTCCTGGACTTCAGGAACAAAGCAGTTGTTGAACCAATTTATAAACAGATCAGTCGTCATCCATGCCTTTTTATTCGCCATCAAATGAACTGGAAGGTGTTCTTACCTCCTTAAGCTCGTGGCATAAGGGATTTGTTGATTATGATTAGGCTTTAACATTTTATCACTAGATGCGTTACTGCAGAACAAAAACGTCACCCGATCTTTGGCCTCTTTAAAACCACCAGCTGATTTTTCAGATTTTGTATGTACGTTCTTTTAGGCTTTTTTTTCCAAAATACTCCCGTTTCGTCGGCATTATATGATCATAAACCGACCGACGGTTTGTTTACTTGTGGATACCGGGGGTTACGGTAATCCCCCAATTGTATTTCTTTCCTGTGTAGATAAGTTTTTATAAGACACTGTCAAAATTAGAATTACAAATTTTCTTCAGGGATTCGTGCTACAACAAAAAATGCGCGTAAAAATATTTATTAATTCTTACAGGTGAACCTCGTTATTTCAAAATTATGTAAAAATACCTTGTAGAAAAAGAGTTGGGTGTATAGTATATGCATACGTAAAATACAACAAAATGTTAAATAACTAAATTAATAAGAATGATTTAAAACTGAAATGAATCAAAATGAAATTGAATGCGTAACTTGTAAATGTTAAGACCAAAAAGTAAAAGTAAAATAAATGAAGAAAACAAACAAATTTGTTAAACAGTAAAATAAGATCATTTCCGTGATAGTTTTAAATGATAAAAGATTTACATTTAACAGTTATTAGTTGTAGTAAACCGATAATTACTACGAGTAAGTTGATGGTACATGGGTATAATATTACTGCATTGAAAACTGTGTAGGCGCTAAGCTGTTTGAAGTATGTTATCACTTTAACTTGCCCAGCCCACAACAACTTACATAATTTCATTGAATCACATTTGGTTTAAAATTGATTGATTTCAGAAAACTTTGTACTAACTGGACCCAACAGTTTAATATAAATACTAATAATTATTATTAAGGGTATTTATAAAACTTAAAATAATTATGTAATGAATAATTGAAGAAAGGGTCGTTACTTTGGAACAATTACGTACCGGATACTGTGGCAGGTTAGATTTCTACCTGCACAGGATCGACCCTGACCTACTCAATGTATGTATGTTCGGCTTTTGAAGGTACCCCGTATTAAAGATTGTCACTTCAGCGAGAATGGTTATTGGGAATGAGTATGATGTTGCACCAACAACAACGACTGGGTTGACAGACGTGCTTTTAACATGTTATTAGATGTGTTCAACTTCAATTGGCGGCCGCACTGAGATTTTTGGGGGAAAGTGGATTCCAATGTGTCTTGATAAAAAAGTTCTGGGAATATATTCAGAAGTTACAAGTTTATTCCTCAAAAGTGATATTATTTCCCTCAAAATACATCCCATCAAATGCAACGCAGTTATGCCAGCATTTGATTCAGCTATTGGAACTCTATTTTCGGTATAGACATGAGAGCGGTCTTCACCTTTTCCATTACTGCTTTTCAGTAGGTAAAACACGTTCCCCGTAGTGTTTTTTTGATACGATCAAAAAAAAAAAATTGCAGGGAGAATATCAGTTCATGGCCAAAAGTTTACGGATAATGATGGCACTGTGCGTTGGTACGTTATCATGGTGCAAAATCGGCGAGTTGTTTTCCCACAAATGCTAAATAATGGTCCTTACCAACTGTCTGACCTTCTGGCAGTGGCTGTGGTGTACAATACCACTGTCATCCATAAAAACCGTGAGTATCGATTTCTTTTTTGACTGAAAACGACGTAGTTTTCTTGGTCTTGGTTCATTCGGAGAGTGGAGAGCTACTCACTCGCCAGATGTTTGGGTTGAGTGTGGTACTCACTACCCAGCAATGATGGACTGACTGAAAATGGCGTGGTTTTTTGGTATTGGTTCACTTGCAGCTCTCCACTCATTCGCCTGATGTTTGGGTGTCGTACTTATAAATCTACGCCTCGTCTCCAGCAATGATGCCTTTGATGAATGTTTGGGACTAACTTTGCAGCAACACAGCGCAAACCTAAATCACTAACTACAATATCTTGAATGAATCCATAAGGTTAGGTTAGGCTAGACTTGGTTGATCCTCTAGATCGCACATAGACCAGAAACTGAACCATAGTGATACCAAATGTTAGTATGGAGAGTTTATCTTATATTTTTTCTTTGATACACAGTTTGGATAATTTAAGTAGGCTGCTAATTTTTTGATCTGCCACATTTCTAATGTTGAAAATGATGCTGAACCTAAACAATTCATTCATGTTCTGCTAAGTGTAGGGCAGTGGCAGTGAATTAGTATGAGGAATAAAGTAGCTAGCGAGTGAGCGTTTAAACCTCTGCATATTCGGCTTTGGCCATAAGGCCTTTCAACTAGTTGTTCTGTTGTCATTAGCCTAAGTGCAGACTTCTTTGCAGAACTTTTTACTACTAGGTCTATCGGGTGGAGGTCAAGTATCTTGTCCAGTGCTGTTGTGGGAGTGGTGCGCATTGCAATCGTTATACCCAGCTCTGAGACTCTTTGTACTTTCTACAGTTTGTTAGTGTATGCCTTCTTGTTCAAATTTGTCCACCATTCTAGAATGTCATGAAGCATTATTGGTCTTACTACTGCCATGTAAACCCAATGTGTAAGTCGTGGAGGTAAGTCACATGTCTTACCGAGTAGTTTTCCGCATGCGTATAAGGCATTGAGTGCTTTCTTCGTTCGTTCTTCTACATTGAGTTTCCACGTTAGTTTGCTATGCAGCATTACTCTTAGGTACCTAGTATATGTCTTAACCTTTAATGTAATACTGTCTAGACGAGGTGGGGTCCAGTTCGGAATCTTGTACTTCCTGGTAAACAATACTAGGTACGTCTTCTCAGGATTTACTTTCAGTCCCGCTTCAACTGCCCACCCGCTAATTTCCTTGAATGCCTTTTCAAGAACTTGACTTATAGTGTTTAGGCATCTTTCTGAGATGATAATAGCCAGGTCATCTGCATACGCAGTTAGCTTTGCTCAGTTTAAGTAAGATCCTGTTTACTACCAGAGTGCACAGTAAAGGGGAGAGTACACCTCTATTAGCTCTCCGATACAAAAGATACCAAAGACTCCCATTCTGTTGTCACTGCGCGACAAATCAATAGGTTGCCTATCCAGTTTTGCATTCATGGATGTGTGCCAATTGATCCCAGACTCTCAATCAGTGCCTCCTTCGAGACATTGTTGAAAGCTCCAGATATGTCAAGAAAGACTCCAATCGCGTATTCACAGTAATGTATTGCCATTCTCATCTGCAATACACAGTCGCAGAAGTCTCTCCAAGAGCTCCTTTTGGTCCTCCTAATCTCCTTTTTTATAACCTGCGTAGTACGTTATATTCCCTCCAACACTCATCACAATCTGCAAGCTTAGCTAGCTTCAGAAATTCTCTATGCTGTCTTCGTCTTAGACTTACCTCTGAGCCTTCCGAGCGAATAGGATTTTTGGTATGCAAGAAGAGTTTTTGAAGTTAGAAGTCTATAGCTGCTTTTATGTTTCTGCTGGAGAGTATTTGGGGGGATAAAAGAGTGTAATCGTTTCGCAAAATTTCATAGAGGTTCCAGTTTTTTTTCCTAGGATTCCTAAATGTTGCTTTTGCCTTCGGGATTTTACCAGGCAACGTAAAACTAATGTTCTTACGATGTGAATAGGAGGGTTGCTGCAGCACTTTCCAGTTAAAGATATGTAGGTTATTACCGTAAAAGAGAGGGATATCCAAAACTTCTTCAGAAGTTTGACCCTTAAAAGTCGGTATATTATCCCTATTAGCCAAACTTATATTGTTTTCTAATATATAGTTCAAAAGGTACTCAACACGATCGTTTATATCCTTACTGCACCATTAAAGGTGGTGCGAGCTTGCATCTGCTCCTACAAGAACTTCCCGTCCCAACTGATGAGCTTCTCTCATGAAGTGCTGTAGTTCAATTGGTGGTACTCCGACGTTATGGGCTATGTAGCAGCAAGCGAAGATCTTTTGTCCCTCGTTCCCCTCTAAGGCTATCACCGTCAGGTCATCCGTGCTTAATCGAGGGATAAAGTAAGAGTTAGTATTTTTCCTTACTAAGATGACAGATCTAGTCTTCCTTACTGTAGGTTAATAGAACAGTGGAAAATTGTTTGACTCTAATCCACATACCTTTTTGACGGAAGATATCCATGGTTCTTGGACTAGAGCAACATCGTAGCCACCTCCCTCAAGCACAAGGAGGAGTTTTACCTATGCTGTCTTACTGTGGTGGAGGTTGATCTGCAGATCTTTCCCTCCATTTGGATCAATGTCTTGTGCCATAGGAACGGCTATTTGTAGATTGCACCTTAGCATGAGGAATACACGGAATGTAGTCTCTGTCGACTATTTTCAGCTCCGAAGCATCCCACAGGCCCCTCAATATTAGAACCACTTCCTTTATTCATCTCAATGTCGTGTCGTCGTTGCATCTGAGCATCTATATACCTATGTACCAGCCTACGCCTTCAAAAGAGGGCGATGGTTTGTCGGGCTCATTGACCACTCTTGCAACGACGCCTTCTGAAATTTTGGTGTTAACCCGTTTCCACTGCTCTGCTGTCATCTGTCCATTAGGGTGATGAAGGTCAGTCATACCACGGTCAAACGCCGTTCGGCTATTTCACTGACCGTCAATGCCTTGTTCAACATCGTTGGCTGGCCAGCATCGTTCTTCATCTCCCCCATGAAAGTGACTGGCTGGTCCGCTAAGTTAACTGGTTTCTGCGTTTGCTGACGTTTGGCCTCGGGTTTTTCTTCATCCTTGGACCGCTTTCTTTTAGGCTCCTTCAAGCTCTTAGCGACTGCTTCTTCGATTTTGTTTACGAAGGCAGGATGCATCGTTGCGACTTTTTTGTTTTGCGGTAAATGCTCTCTGCCTTTCGCTATTATTGCGTTTGCCCATTTAAGGCCCTCCTGCTCCGTAGGCGAACGAGTCACCTTACCGTTCATGCGCAGTTGGATTCATATTGCCGCTTTATATTTCATGGTCGCAAAATGCTGAAGGGAGACATGCATACTTTGCATCCTGTTTTTGCTAAGCCTGCATTGCTTCCACCATCCCTGCCCCCATACCAACCCTAAGTTTGAATACTTAGTTGTTAGCACAGAAACATGGGTGCGGGAAGCAAGATCTTGGATGGACTCACCATCTCTTCTGTAAAAATTTAAAACACGAGATCAAATACTTTGGAGTATATTTTAGCTCTAATTTTTCTTTCTCAAGCCACTATCAAATTACTGTTTACCGCGTTTGATCAATATAGGTTGGAATATGCGTCATTTATTCGGAGACCTTATCACCAATTTGCTTTCCCAAGAATAGAACGGGTAAAAAAGATGTATCTTAAATTTGCCCTAAGATATTTAAATTTTTCTGTCTCATTTACCTCTTGTTATTAATTGGATTAAAGTCGCTTGAGTACAGAAGTTCCGTACTATAGCCTTTTTTGTGTTTAATTTAATTCAATGTGACATTGATTGTGCGTTTCTTTTGCAACGCATAACTTTCTTATTCTGACGAGATCTTTACGAAGCTCTCACCTTTTTTATCGCAAGATATTCTAAACGAATTTCGAGTCCAATACGTCTAACAATTACTAAAATCAATTCTCTTCTTTGTTGAATGCACGATTCAATTCGCTAATGTAATTTTTGTTGTTTGGATCAAGTTTTATTTGTTATTTTATTAATAAATGTTTTCTGTTATTAGCAATAGTGAGTAAGAACTGTGGGGTTTTGTTTTTTTTTAATTAAATAAATAATGAATTTTCATTGTTGAGCCGACGGTATTTTGTCGATTTCTAATAATACGATACAGGGTCCTTTGTTTTGATATCAGAAAGAAATTATTTTTAATTATAAGCTTTTTGAATATTTCCATCTTAATTATACATTTTTAATCGAATTATATTTACTATTATATTTTAATAGATTTGAAGGTGATCTGCCGGAAGAACGCCACATGAAAGTGGACAATAAAAATTTTTACTTCGATATTGGACAAAATAATCGTGGCGCTTACATGCGCATTAGTGAGGTAAAAATATTTCAAAGACGAGTAATAATTTAAGCCTACTCAATAATGACCTTTTTTGATCGATTTTAGGTAAAAAGTAGTTTTCGTACTGCTATAACTGTGGCAGAGAAATGAAGAATTTCGTTTACAAAATTCTCCAAAACGCTGTTAAGATCCCGAGGGCATTTTTGATTATACGTTGAGCTCGTGATAAGTATTATTATTTAACTAAAAAAGGTTCTTAATAATAAATACAGTCATTGTAGACAGCACATCCGGAAAGTTTAAGTTTCCTTCGAAGGGTTTAACAGGGGTTTGCTTTCATTTATACTCATTTGAAGCTGACAAATAAATGTAGCGTAGTTCAATTCACACGGCATCACAAGTTCCCGCCATAAATAAGTATTACTTGTTTCTAAATATTCGATAAAAGGCTTGTTATTTTTATATTTTGAAGATTTAAATTGAACCAACTATTGAAAACTGAAGTCCGCGCGGTAAATTAAGAAAGCACAAATGAGTATAAACACCAAATGCAGCTAAAGTGGCAATAAAGTGTGTGTGTATAATTTCTGGTGTTTGGCAGTTTCTATTGCTTTTCCTTACTGTTCCTTTGAACAATTTCCCTTCCTTTTGTAAATACACCCCATTTTTTTTTTTTAAACGGTAGATACGTTCCTTAGAAAAGCGTGCAAAACAAAATCGGGTAAAAAAATACATGTGACATATGGTAAATTTGGGGATATGTTCCGCAAAACCGTGCAAAAGAAGTAATAATGAAATCCATATTACATAAAACAAAAACAATTCATTTTTATTGCAACCAAAATTAAAATTAGTGCACAGTGAAAATCCAATCCATAAGGACAAAACATAAAAATTCAAATTGAAATTAGGAATAAAAATCTATTTTGCAACTATTCATCGCTACTTGATAACAAGCGTACACGTTTATTACGGACTGTTCCAGAAATGCTATCATCAGTAGGTATGTCAAATATGTCTAACACAACTGTTGGGTTTGATTCAAATGAAGAATTTCGTTCGTTATTAACGACCTCTGCTGGTTTTTGTTGTTATAAAGTCTGTTATTAGCGGCTGTTTTTTTTTGGTTTCTCAAGTTGCTTATATAATTCTTGATATCCAGCTACACAAAACTTAAGATTACGTTGAAATTTTAATGGACGCTGCATTTCAGGTAGCAAATATTAAGCCTTCGCGAATTATATCAGCCGTTAAAAGCTGAACTGCCCCTCCCTTTTCATCATTACAGGCTTCTTTACTATCACAAACTGTCATAAATTCGATCAAATCGTCCTCATCCAAAGGGCTTTTTCGCATTAATTCATCGATGTTAGCCGTTTGCACGTTGTTGGAACCTTCGCCATCAATTGTTTGAATTGGCTGATTTTTGTACTACGAAACTTCCACTTTCGACGCATTTTGGCAAAATTTTTTTCCAAGAAGCAATTAAGGGCGACTGGCGCAACTGTTTCATGGCAAAAGAAGCATGCGTAATACAATCCATAATCGTAAACTTTTCCCATGCTTCCATAACAATCAAATTTCTTTCTTGTACTGAATCTGAAATATATTTAAACGTTTACTTGGTGTTCGTTTTAAATGCTGCCATAATACCCTGATCGAGCGGTTGAATCAGCGAGGTGGTGTTAGGCGGCAAAAACAGTAATTGAATATTGGAATGATCCGGCACTGGGTGGCTGGGCGTGTTATTAACCAGAAAAATATTTTGAATTCAAAACCTTTTTGTTCCATATATTCCTGGACTTCAGGAACAAAGCAGTTGTTGAACCAATTTATAAACAGATCAGTCGTCATCCATGCCTTTTTATTCGCCATCAAATGAACTGGAAGGTGTTCTTACCTCCTTAAGCTCGTGGCATAAGGGATTTGTTGATTATGATTAGGCTTTAACATTTTATCACTAGATGCGTTACTGCAGAACAAAAACGTCACCCGATCTTTGGCCTCTTTAAAACCACCAGCTGATTTTTCAGATTTTGTATGTACGTTCTTTTAGGCTTTTTTTCCAAAATACTCCCGTTTCGGCGGCATTATATGATCATAAACCGACCGACGGTTTGTTTACTTGTGGATACCGGGGGTTACGGTAATCCCCCAATTGTATTTCTTTCCTGTGTAGATAAGTTTTTATAAGACACTGTCAAAATTAGAATTACAAATTTTCTTCAGGGATTCGTGCTACAACAAAAAATGCGCGTAAAAATATTTATTAATTCTTACAGGTGAACCTCGTTATTTCAAAATTATGTAAAAATACCTTGTAGAAAAAGAGTTGGGTGTATAGTATATGCATACGTAAAATACAACAAAATGTTAAATAACTAAATTAATAAGAATGATTTAAAACTGAAATGAATCAAAATGAAATTGAATGCGTAACTTGTAAATGTTAAGACCAAAAAGTGAAAGTAAAATAAATGAAGAAAACAAACAAATTTGTTAAACAGTAAAATAAGATCATTTCCGTGATAGTTTTAAATGATAAAAGATTTACATTTAACAGTTATTAGTTGTAGTAAACCGATAATTACTACGAGTAAGTTGATGGTACATGGGTATAATATTACTGCATTGAAAACTGTGTAGGCGCTAAGCTGTTTGAAGTATGTTATCACTTTAACTTGCCCAGCCCACAACAACTTACATAATTTCATTGAATCACATTTGGTTTAAAATTGATTGATTTCAGAAAACTTTGTACTAACTGGACCCAACAGTTTAATATAAATACTAATAATTATTATTAAGGGTATTTATAAAACTTAAAATAATTATGTAATGAATAATTGAAGAAAGGGTCGTTACTTTGGAACAATTACGTACCGGATACTGTGGCAGGTTAGATTTCTACCTGCACAGGATCGACCCTGACCTACTCAATGTATGTATGTTCGGCTTTTGAAGGTACCCCGTATTAAAGATTGTCACTTCAGCGAGAATGGTTATTGGGAATGAGTATGATGTTGCACCAACAACAACGACTGGGTTGACAGACGTGCTTTTAACATGTTATTAGATGTGTTCAACTTCAATTGGCGGCCGCACTGAGATTTTTGGGGGAAAGTGGATTCCAATGTGTCTTGATAAAAAAGTTCTGGGAATATATTCAGAAGTTACAAGTTTATTCCTCAAAAGTGATATTATTTCCCTCAAAATACATCCCATCAAATGCAACGCAGTTATGCCAGCATTTGATTCAGCTATTGGAACTCTATTTTCGGTATAGACATGAGAGCGGTCTTCACCTTTTCCATTACTGCTTTTCAGTAGGTAAAACACGTTCCCCGTAGTGTTTTTTTGATACGATCAAAAAAAAAAATTGCAGGGAGAATATCAGTTCATGTCCAAAAGTTTACGGATAATGATGTCACTGTGCGTTGGTACGTTATCATGGTGCAAAATCGGCGAGTTGTTTTCCCACAAATGCTTAATAATGGTCCTTACCAACTGTCTGACCTTCTGGCAGTGGCTGTGGTGTACAATACCACTGTCATCCATAAAAACCGTGAGTATCGATTTCTTTTTTGACTGAAAACGACGTAGTTTTCTTGGTCTTGGTTCATTCGGAGAGTGGAGAGCTACTCACTCGCCAGATGTTTGGGTTGAGTGTGGTACTCACTACCCAGCAATGATGGACTGACTGAAAATGGCGTGGTTTTTTGGTATTGGTTCACTTGCAGCTCTCCACTCATTCGCCTGATGTTTGGGTGTCGTACTTATAAACCTACGCCTCGTCTCCAGCAATGATGCCTTTGATGAATGTTTGGGACTAACTTTGCAGCAACACAGCGCAAACCTAAATCACTAACTACAATATCTTGAATGAATCCATAAGGTTAGGTTAGGCTAGACTTGGTTGATCCTCTAGATCGCACATAGACCAGAAACTGAACCATAGTGATACCAAATGTTAGTATGGAGAGTTTATCTTATATTTTTTCTTTGATACACAGTTTGGATAATTTAAGTAGGCTGCTAATTTTTTGATCTGCCACATTTCTAATGTTGAAAATGATGCTGAACCTAAACAATTCATTCATGTTCTGCTAAGTGTAGGGCAGTGGCAGTGAATTAGTATGAGGAATAAAGTAGCTAGCGAGTGAGCGTTTAAACCTCTGCATATTCGGCTTTGGCCATAAGGCCTTTCAACTAGTTGTTCTGTTGTCATTAGCCTAAGTGCAGACTTCTTTGCAGAACTTTTTACTACTAGGTCTATCGGGTGGAGGTCAAGTATCTTGTCCAGTGCTGTTGTGGGAGTGGTGCGCATTGCAATCGTTATACCCAGCTCTGAGACTCTTTGTACTTTCTACAGTTTGTTAGTGTATGCCTTCTTGTTCAAATTTGTCCACCATTCTAGAATGTCATGAAGCATTATTGGTCTTACTACTGCCATGTAAACCCAATGTGTAAGTCGTGGAGGTAAGTCACATGTCTTACCGAGTAGTTTTCCGCATGCGTATAAGGCATTGAGTGCTTTCTTCGTTCGTTCTTCTACATTGAGTTTCCACGTTAGTTTGCTATGCAGCATTACTCTTAGGTACCTAGTATATGTCTTAACCTTTAATGTAATACTGTCTAGACGAGGTGGGGTCCAGTTCGGAATCTTGTACTTCCTGGTAAACAATACTAGGTACGTCTTCTCAGGATTTACTTTCAGTCCCGCTTCAACTGCCCACCCGCTAATTTCCTTGAATGCCTTTTCAAGAACTTGACTTATAGTGTTTAGGCATCTTTCTGAGATGATAATAGCCAGGTCATCTGCATACGCAGTTAGCTTTGCTCAGTTTAAGTAAGATCCTGTTTACTACCAGAGTGCACAGTAAAGGGGAGAGTACACCTCTATTAGCTCTCCGATACAAAAGATACCAAAGACTCCCATTCTGTTGTCACTGCGCGACAAATCAATAGGTTGCCTATCCAGTTTTGCATTGATGGATGTGTGTAAATTGATCCCAGACTCTCAATCAGTGCCTCCTTCGAGACATTGTTGAAAGCTCCAGATATGTCAAGAAAGACTCCAATCGCGTATCCACAGTAATGTATTGCCATTCTCATCTGCAATACACAGTCGCAGAAGTCTCTCCAAGAGCTCCTTTTGGTCCTCCTAATCTCCTTTTTTATAACCTGCGTAGTACGTTATATTCCCTCCAAAACTCATCACAATCTGCAAGCTTAGCTAGCTTCAGAAATTCTCTATGCTGTCTTCGTCTTAGACTTACCTCTGAGCCTTCCGAGCGAATAGGATTTTTGGTATGCAAGAAGAGTTTTTGAAGTTAGAAGTCTATAGCTGCTTTTATGTTTCTGCTGGAGAGTATTTGGGGGGGTAAAAGAGTGTAATCGTTTCGCAAAATTTCATAGAGGTTCCAGTTTTTTTCCTAGGATTCCTAAATGTTGCTTTTGCCTTCGGGATTTTACCAGACAACGTAAAACTAATGTTCTTACGATGTGAATAGGAGGGTTGCTGCAGCACTTTCCAGTTAAAGATATGTAGGTTATTACCGTAAAAGAGAGGGATATCCAAAACTTCTTCAGAAGTTTGACCCTTAAAAGTCGGTATATTATCCCTATTAGCCAAACTTATATTGTTTTCTAATATATAGTTCAAAAGGTACTCAACACGATCGTTTATATCCTTACTGCACCATTAAAGGTGGTGCGAGCTTGCATCTGCTCCTACAAGAACTTCCCGTCCCAACTGATGAGCTTCTCTCATGAAGTGCTGTAGTTCAATTGGTGGTACTCCGACGTTATGGGCTATGTAGCAGCAAGCGAAGATCTTTTGTCCCTCGTTCCCCTCTAAGGCTATCACCGTCAGGTCATCCGTGCTTAATCGAGGGATAAAGTAAGAGTTAGTATTTTTCCTCACTAAGATGACAGATCTAGTCTTCCTTACTGTAGGTTAATAGAACAGTGGAAAATTGTTTGACTCTAATCCACATACCTTTTTGACGGAAGATATCCATGGTTCTTGGACTAGAGCAACATCGTAGCCACCTCCCTCAAGCACAAGGAGGAGTTTTACCTATGCTGTCTTACTGTGGTGGAGGTTGATCTGCAGATCTTTCCCTCCATTTGGATCAATGTCTTGTGCCATAGGAACGGCTATTTGTAGATTGCACCTTAGCATGAGGAATACACGGAATGTAGTCTCTGTCGACTATTTTCAGCTCCGAAGCATCCCACAGGCCCCTCAATATTAGAACCACTTCCTTTATTCATCTCAATGTCGTGTCGTCGTTGCATCTGAGCATCTATATACCTATGTACCAGCCTACGCCTTCAAAAGAGGGCGATGGTTTGTCGGGCTCATTGACCACTCTTGCAACGACGCCTTCTGAAATTTTGGTGTTAACCCGTTTCCACTGCTCTGCTGTCATCTGTCCATTAGGGTGATGAAGGTCAGTCATACCACGGTCAAACGCCGTTCGGCTATTTCACTGACCGTCAATGCCTTGTTCAACATCGTTGGCTGGCCAGCATCGTTCTTCATCTCCCCCATGAAAGTGACTGGCTGGTCCGCTAAGTTAACTGGTTTCTGCGTTTGCTGACGTTTGGCCTCGGGTTTTTCTTCATCCTTGGACCGCTTTCTTTTAGGCTCCTTCAAGCTCTTAGCGACTACTTCTTCGATTTTGTTTACGAAGGCAGGATGCATCGTTGCGACTTTTTTGTTTTGCGGTAAATGCTCTCTGCCTTTCGCTATTATTGCGTTTGCCCATTTAAGGCCCTCCTGCTCCGTAGGCGAACGAGTCACCTTACCGTTCATGCGCAGTTGGATTCATATTGCCGCTTTATATTTCATGGTCGCAAAATGCTGAAGGGAGACATGCATACTTTGCATCCTGTTTTTGCTAAGCCTGCATTGCTTCCACCATCCCTGCCCCCATACCAACCCTAAGTTTGAATACTTAGTTGTTAGCACAGAAACATGGGTGCGGGAAGCAAGATCTTGGATGGACTCACCATCTCTTCTGTAAAAATTTAAAACACGAGATCAAATACTTTGGAGTATATTTTAGCTCTAATTTTTCTTTCTCAAGTCACTATCAAATTACTGTTTACCGCGTTTGATCAATATAGGTTGGAATATGCGTCATTTATTCGGAGACCTTATCACCAATTTGCTTTCCCAAGAATAGAACGGGTAAAAAAGATGTATCTTAAATTTGCCCTAAGATATTTAAATTTTTCTGTCTCATTTACCTCTTGTTATTAATTGGATTAAAGTCGCTTGAGTACAGAAGTTCCGTTCTATAGCCTTTTTTGTGTTTAATTTAATTCAATGTGACATTGATTGTGCGTTTCTTTTGCAACGCATAACTTTCTTATTCTGACGAGATCTTTACGAAGCTCTCACCTTTTTTATCGCAAGATATTCTAAACGAATTTCGAGTCCAATACGTCTAACAATTACTAAAATCAATTCTCTTCTTTGTTGAATGCACGATTCAATTCGCTAATGTAATTTTTGTTGTTTTGATCAAGTTTTATTTGTTATTTTATTAATAAATGTTTTCTGTTATTAGCAATAGTGAGTAAGAACTGTGGGGTTTTTGTGTTTTTTTTAATTAAATAAATAATGAATTTTCATTGTTGAGCCGACGGTATTCTGTCGATTTCTAATAATACGATACAGGATCCTTTGTTTTGATATCAGAAAGAAATTATTTTTAATTATAAGCTTTTTGAATATTTCCATCTTAATTATACATTTTTAATCGAATTATATTTACTATTATATTTTAATAGATTTGAAGGTGATCTGCCGGAAGAACGCCACATGAAAGTGGACAATAAAATTTTTACTTCGATATTGGACAAAATAATCGTGGCGCTTACATGCGCATTAGTGAGGGAAAAATATTTCAAAGACGAGTAATAATTTAAGCCTACTCAATAATGACCTTTTTTGATCGATTTTAGGTAAAAAGTAATTTTCGTACTGCTATAACTGTGGCAGAGAAATGAAGAATTTCGTTTACAAAATTCTCCAAAACGCTGTTAAGATCCCGAGGGCATTTTTGATTATACGTTGAGCTCGTGATAAGTATTATTATTTAACTAAAAAAGGTTCTTAATAATAAATACAGTCATTGTAGACAGCACATCCGGAAAGTTTAAGTTTCCATCGAAGGGTTTAACAGGGGTTTGCTTTCATTTATACTCATTTGAAGCTGACAAATAAATGTAGCGTAGTTCAATTCACACGGCATCACAAGTTCCCGCCATAAATAAGTATTACTTGTTTCTAAATATTCGATAAAAGGCTTGTTATTTTTATATTTTGAAGATTTAAATTGAACCAACTATTGAAAACTGAAGTCCGCGCGGTAAATTAAGAAAGCACAAATGAGTATAAACACCAAATGCAGCTAAAGTGGCAATAAAGTGTGTGTGTATAATTTCTGGTGTTTGGCAGTTTCTATTGCTTTTCCTTACTGTTCCTTTGAACAAGTAATTTCCCTTCCTTTTGTAAATACACCCTATTTTTTTTTAAACGGTAGATACGTTCCTTAGAAAAGCGTGCAAAACAAAATCGGGTAAAAAAATACATGTGACATATGGTAAATTTGGGGATATGATCCGCAAAACCGTGCAAAAGAAGTAATAATGAAATCCATATTACATAAAACAAAAACAATTCATTTTTATTGCAACCAAAATTAAAATTAGTGCACAGTGAAAATTCAATCCATAAGGACAAAACATAAAAATTCAAATTGAAATTAGGAATAAAAATCTATTTTGCAACTATTCATCGCTACTTGATAACAAGCGTACACGTTTATTACGGACTGTTCCAGAAATGCTATCATCAGTAGGTATGTCAAATATGTCTAACACAACTGTTGGGTTTGATTCAAATGAAGAATTTCGTTCGTTATTAACGACCTCTGCTGGTTTTTGTTGTTATAAAGTCTGTTATTAGCGGCTGTTTTTTTTTGGTTTCTCAAGTTGCTTATATAATTCTTGATATCCAGCTACACAAAACTTAAGATTACGTTGAAATTTTAATGGACGCTGCATTTCAGGTAGCAAATATTAAGCCTTCGCGAATTATATCAGACGTTAAAAGCTGAACTGCCCCTCCCTTTTCATCATTACAGGCTTCTTTACTATCACAAACTGTCATAAATTCGATCAAATCGTCCTCATCCAAAGGGCTTTTTCGCATTAATTCATCGATGTTAGCCGTTTGCACGTTGTTGGAACCTTCGCCACCAATTGTTTGAATTGGCTGATTTTTGTACTACGAAACTTCCACTTTCGACGCATTTTGGCAAAATTTTTTTCCAAGAAGCAATTAAGGGCGATTGGCGCAACTGTTTCATGGCAAAAGAAGCATGTGTAATACAATCCATAATCGTAAACTTTTCCCATGCTTCCATAACAATCAAATTTCTTTCTTCTACTGAATCTGAAATATATTTAAACGTTTACTTGGTGTTCGTTTTAAATGCTGCCATAATACCCTGATCGAGCGGTTGAATCAGCGAGGTGGTGTTAGGCGGCAAAAACAGTAATTGAATATTGGAATGATCCGGCACTGGGTGGCTGGGCGTGTTATTAACCAGAAAAATATTTTGAATTCAAAACCTTTTTGTTCCATATATTCCTGGACTTCAGGAACAAAGCAGTTGTTGAACCAATTTATAAACAGATCAGTCGTCATCCATGCCTTTTTATTCGCCATCAAATGAACTGGAAGGTGTTCTTACCTCCTTAAGCTCGTGGCATAAGGGATTTGTTGATTATGATTAGGCTTTAACATTTTATCACTAGATGCGTTACTGCCGAACAAAAACGTCACCCGATCTTTGGCCTCTTTAAAACCACCAGCTGATTTTTCAGATTTTGTATGTACGTTCTTTTAGGCATTTTTTTCCAGAATACTCCCGTTTCGTCGGCATTATATGATCATAAACCGACCGACGGTTTGTTTACTTGTGGATACCGGGGGTTACGGTAATCTCCCAATTGTATTTTTTTCCTGTGTAGATAAGTTTTTATAAGACACTGTCAAAATTAGAATTACAAATTTTCTTCAGGGATTCGTGCTACAACAAAAAATGCGCGTAAAAATATGTATTAATTCTTACAGGTGAACCTCGTTATTTCAAAATCATGTAAAAATACCTTGTAGAAAAAGAGTTGGGTGTATATGCATACGTAAAATACAACAAAATGTTAAATAACTAAATTAATAAGAATGATTTAAAACTGAAATGAATCAAAATGAAATTGAATGCGTAACTTGTAAATGTTAAGACCAAAAAGTAAAAGTAAAATAAATGAAGAAAACAAACAAATTTGTTAAACAGTAAAATAAGATCATTTCCGTGATAGTTTTAAATGATAAAAGATTTACATTTAACAGTTATTAGTTGTAGTAAACCGATAATTACTACGAGTAAGTTGATGGTACATGGGTATAATATTACTGCATTGAAAACTGTGTAGTAGCTAAGCTGTTTGAAGTATGTTATCACTTTAACTTGCCCAGCCCACAACAACTTACATAATTTCATTGAATCACATTTGGTTTAAAATTGATTGATTTCAGAAAACTTTGTACTAACTGGACCCAACAGTTTAATATAAATACTAATAATTATTATTAAGGGTATTTATAAAACTTAAAATAATTATGTAATGAATAATTGAAGAAAGGGTCGTTACTTTGGAACAATTACGTACCGGATACTATGGCAGATTGTCACTTCAGCGAGAATGGTTATTGGGAATGAGTATGATGTTGCACCAACAACAACGACTGGGTTGACAGACGTGCTTTTAACATGTTATTAGATGTGCTCAACTTCAATTGGCGGCCGCACTGAGATTTTTGGGGAAAAGTGGATTCCAATGTGCCTTGATAAAAAAGTTCTGGGAATATATTCAGAAAATTACAAGTTTATTCCTCAAAAGTGATATTATTTCCCTCAAAATACATCCCATCAAATGCAACGCAGTTATGCCAGCGTTTGATTCAGCTATCGGAACTCTTCTGGAACTCTATTTTCGGTATAGACATGAGAGCGGTTGTTTATTCCAAACAAACACATCCCTGTATTGTCCTCTTAAATTCCGAAAGGCGAAAGAAGGACAATGCAGGAGTGAATAAAAGCACCAACATCGGCATAAAAGTTTAGTTTTATAACTAACAGCACACAGAGCGCAAGGAAGGTCGAAGGGAACCCAAATCCAGCTATACCGTCAATTAAATAGGAACATC
Source organism: Anastrepha obliqua (assembly GCF_027943255.1). Classification (NCBI taxonomy): domain Eukaryota; kingdom Metazoa; phylum Arthropoda; class Insecta; order Diptera; family Tephritidae; genus Anastrepha; species Anastrepha obliqua. Next base: position 5,178,866 of record NW_026562179.1, on the reverse strand, counting down.
ACACCACAGGTTATTATATCTAACTATTAATCTAAATATAATTAATACACATTTATACACATGTATATATTATATACCCAACTTTAAAAAGAATAAATTATAACGAATTGAAATTAACCCTATTTTTCATTTCTACGGAATCGGCCACATATCGTCGGCATACCCCGACATTTTGGTCCTTCGAGCCGGATTTCGGAAAAGCACTGAAAATATACCCGAAGTGTTCAATCCATTGTGATCTTCAACTCAAAATATTAAATTAATGTACAAAAAAAAAAAAATGTAAGCAGAAGCTGCCAAGACATCATGCTATTCAAATATACGATAAAAACCCATCAAAAGAAAAAAGAAACTGTAAGTACGGCCCAAATAATTTCAAATATTTTATCATAAGTGCAATCACAATTTTCCAAAGTAAAATTAAAAAAAATGTGATTAAGCTAGCTTGAATCGCTAGTTATTTTGCTATACATTCTGCTTTGCACTTTTATATATATATATACATATATATAATATAATACATACCCGAAACAGTGCAGTATAACACCAGTTGCTCTGTCGACAGCGATTATTGCTTTATATTTTTAATAAATCATTTTAATCCAATATACACACCCACGCGTATGTAGGTATATAAAAACAAATCAACCCATTCCACCTAACAATTTGTTGGTATCAATATCAACGGTTAACCCAACCAGTACTCACAAACTAAAATTACCCAGTAGTAAATCGAAAAAGCTACCCAGTAGGAAAAAATTGATAACCCCCTGTAGGAAAAATTTGGAACGTATTCACAGTTGCCTTTAGTGCATACAAGGGGCATCTATCACGAATATTTGTTAAAATTTTGTAAAACATAAAAGTACGAAAATTCATTTGAGCTTTACCTTCGAACTCACTCCCTTCATTACACTCGGTTGTAAATCTCACTCTTTTAAATAAAATGGAAGACTTTAAGATAACAACTTCTGATTTGATTGAATTCGTGGATGATCATTTCCAGACCTTACCTGAAGACGAGTCAGTATGCATTTTAGAAATCAAAAGAGTTGAACTCGATTCTCTTCATAATAAATTGATGAAAGCATATGATGTTTTTCGCAGAGCCCCAAATAGTGCCGACGAGGCCATCGATTTAAACATAATAAAAGATTCATATAAAAAATGCTCTCAAATGTATCTAAACTGCTTAGCTTCAATAAATAAGGGTGTGGACATTCTAAAGAACCCGAAACATACCCAAGCAATTAAAGAGAGACCTTCAGAGGTCCCTATAATGGATTTCGCACCCTCAGTTCATCTACCCCCATGCGACACGGACATCTTTTACGGAGATTATGTGACATGGCCTACATTTAGAGACATGTTCACAGCCCTTTATATCCATAATCCAAGGATAAGCGATGTGGAAAGGCTCTTCCACTTGAACCAAAATACCCGGGGCGAAGCACGAGAAGCAATTAGAGGCGCACCCTTAACGGATGATGGTTTCATACAAGCATGGAAAAATTTAACCGACCAATATGAAAACAAACGAATGCAGGTGAATACCCACCTAAAAACTCTTTTTGATCTGCCACAAATAACAACCATTAAAACCCTACAAAGAACGATAAACAGTTCTTTAACAAATTTTACAAACCTAGGGATAGACACATTAAGCTGGGACTCGATTCTAATATACCTTTGTAGTTCGAAACTACCTAAGGAAACCCTAGAAGCATTTGAATACACCCTCGAAGATAACTCCACAATACCCTCATGGGAAACTTTTGATAGTTTTTTGACCCATAAATATAAAACTTTGGAATCAGTAGGGAATTGTTAAGCTTCAGTTTCAAAAAGTCACCCAGCCCAACCCACCATAACAAAAAAAAAGGCTATGAAAAACGATACAACACTTTTCACTTCCACAATGTCGCATAGGTTCAGAGACTGCAAAAGCAAATACTCTTGCAGAAAATGTAATAAAAAACATAATACCCTACTCCATAGAGACTCAATAAGTCGAACCCAATCCCCCCCCGGAGGGATAAAAAGTTTTAAGTTCAACTCCTGAAACCAACACAGTTACCTCCACACCCACGCAAACCCCAAAAATAAATCCGCAAACCTATACCAACATCATACAGTCCACTCTATCGACAACCTAAGATCCATTCAACCCAAATAGGAAGCAGATTTTATTAGGAACTGCCATGGTTCAGATAGAACATAATGGCCAAAGATTCATTGCTAGAGCACTTCTCGATTCGGGATCCGAAGCTACGTTTATATCCAAAAAACTACAGCAGAATCTCGATATACCCACACACTCCATGTCAGCCCAAGTAACTGGGTTAAATAACTCAGTTTCAGTAACACCAACAAAAATGTGCGGAATTGCCCTATACTCACCGTTGAATACACATTTTAGAATATCGACACAAGCATTTATTCTAAACAGCCTCACGGATAATTTACCCTCATACCCACTTGACCCTAAGTTGTGCCTTGAAAAGCTCGGTTTCGCATTAGCAGATCGCCAATTCCACAAACCCAGACCCGTGGACATATTGATTGGTAGTGATCTATACCCAAAACTTATTCTAGGAGGAGTTAAACGAAATATTTTAGGTTCACTCTTAGCCCAGGAAACAGAGTTTGGGTGGATTTTGACAAAGAATACTCTTTAGAAGACTTTGAACTCCAAACAGTTACGTTCGGTATAAATTGCGCGCCATATTTAGCTATTCGAACCCTATTAAAGCTAGCCGATGACGTCCAAGATACACACCCTATAGCATCGAAATGTACGTAGACGATCCAACGAAATGTATGTAGACGATGTCTTAACAGGAACCCATGACCTATCAACTGCTAAAAGAGCAAAAGATGAACTAATTTCTGCTTTGCAATCCGCTGGATTTGCTCTACGCAAATGGATCTCAAAGATTCATTTTTCTTTCTCGTCAACCCAATCGAGAATAAACCCACCTACACCAAACGCGAGGTTTTATCAGCTATTGCCAAATTATTTGACCCCGCCGGTTGGCTCAGCCCAGTAATAATAACGGCAAAAACTATTATGCAGCAAGTATGGCTTGATAAAACCGACTGGGATGAAAGTCTTAAGCCACTCACGCTTCATCGATGGCTTAATTTCGTAAAATACCACGAAACGGCAAACAATATTCAAATACCCAGATGGACCCATTTCTCATCATTACAACCATCGAATTTCATGGATTTTCTGATGCTTCCGAGAAAGCTTATGCCGCAACCCTTATTATATTCGAGTCACCATCGAAACCGAAGTATGGATCACCCTCTTAGTATCGAAAATGAGAGTTGCCCCAATTAAAAGCATATCGTTGCCAAGGTTAGAACTCTGTGGAGCCGTTCTATTAGCTAATCTTGTTGACACTACCCTATCCCAATTAAGCTTAAATCAATATCAAAGCTATTTTTGGACTGACTCAACTATAGTTTTATCGTGGTTAAACAAACCACCATGTTCTTGGACTACATTCGTGTCTCACCGAGTTACCGCGATCATGGAAAATGTTGGAGTCAACAACCGGCGTCATGTCGAAAGCCATGACAATCCCGCAAATTTGGCAAGTCCAGGATGTACACCCACGGAACTTTTGAATTCCAAACGTTGGTGGCACGGGCCCAATTGGTTAAGATTCGGACAAGAATAATGGCCAAAAATTAAAAAACCCTATAGCACGACGATCGAAATCAAACCACTCCACTCATGTCACGGAAACAAAAAGAGAACGAGGAGTCGAAGCACATCCCTTCACCACCCCTAGAGGACTACCCTCATTACTGGCCAAGCAGACCCTTGTACCCACGGCACTCATCCGCATCAAACAAGCAGAAAAATGGCATAAAGTCAGAGCCCTCATCAACCCGATCCAAAAAATAACCACCATCGGCTCTGACTTAATAAAAAAGCTGAGACTGCCGATAACATACCTAAACGAACATCGGATTTGCCATCTCGAAATCGGATCACTAATTGATGATCAATTGCGGCTTGAAACCCATGCTTTGATATCAAAGGATTTACCCACACGACCCTATGAGCAGGACATAAGCGACGAGGTTCGAAAACGTTTCGATCACTTAGTCCTAGCTGACCCATTATTCACGAAGGCAAGCAACGTAATGCTCGAACTTGGAGCCGAATTATACCCAAAAATTACAAAATCCGGTATATTTCATCCCGACAATGGCACAGTGGTCGCCCAAAACACCACATTAGGATGGATCTTAACCGGAATTTTAAACTAGACCCTAAACACTGCAAGGCGGCCGGGATGTATATTCCAAACAAACACATCCCCTCATTGTCCTCTTAAATTCCGAAAGGTGAAAGAAGGACAATGCAGCAATGAATAACAGCACCAACATCGGCATAAAAGTTTAGTTTTATAACTAACAGCACACAGAGCGCAAGGAAGCTCGAAGGGAACTCAAATCCAGCTATACCGTCAATTAAATAGGAACATCACACCACAGGTTATTATATCTATCTATTATTATAAATATAATTAATACACATTTATACACATGTATATATTATATACCCAACTATAAAAAAAATAAATTATAACGAATTGAAATTAACCCTATTTTTCATTTCTACGGAATCGGTCACATATCGTCGACATACCCCGACAGCGGTCTTCGCCTTTTCCATTACTTCTTTTCAGTAGGTAAAACACGTTCCCCGTAGTGTTTTTTTGATACGATAAAAAAAAAAAAAAAAAAATTGCAGGGAGAGTATCAGTTCATGGCCAAAAGTTTACGGATAATGATGGCACTGTGCGTTGGTACGTTATCATGGTGCAAAATCAACGAGTTGGTTTCCCACAAATGCTTAATAATGGTCCTTACCAACTGTCTGACCTTCTGGCAGTGGCTGTGGTGTACAATACCACTGTCATCCATAAAAACTATGAGTATCGATTTCTTTTTTGACTGAAAACGACGTAGTTTTCTTGGTCTTGGTTCATTCGGAGAGTGGAGAGCTACTCACTCGCCAGATGCTTTGGTTGCGTGTGGTACCCATAAACCCACGTCTTGTCACCAGCGTTGATGCGTTTGATGAATGTTGGGTCAGATTCAGCCTTGGAAATCATGTCTTTGGCGATATCAACGGAGTCCTTTGGGACCAACTTTGCGGCAACACGGCGCAAACCTAAATCACTAACTACAATGTCCTGAACGGATCCATAAGCAATGTTCAAGTTTTTTCCCAGTTCTCTCATGGTTAATTTGATAAACTTTTCTTTCACTTTATTGATATTTTCATCAGCTTTTGATGTCGGCTGCCCTCTACTACGTTCGAGGTCTTTTGTAAAAATTAAAAACACGTGCAAGATGGCGTAACTTTTATAGTTATATTGCAATGGGTCGTAATACTGTTGCAAAATTATGGCACGCGTTAAGCATGCTAAGGTAAGCATGACGGAGCGGGAGTTAACGAAATCAAAACAGCCTTTTGTTTGCGTGGACGGGGCACATATAAAATGACAAACATTGTGATTAGAATGTCCATGGCGCCTCGTAGCTCATTAGAGCAGTATATTTTCCTATTCACTAATCTGTACTTGGTGATTACCAAATTCAAAAAAAACCTAAACACGGTAAGTCTAAACTAAAAAGTCAGCGGCTACCGTTCCGTTATACAAAAATTTTAAATGCTGCTAATTAGGAGTATCCTTTTCGTAATACGAGTTGTGTATTTTGTTAGTTTTATGTAAAATTTAGAAAGCCTACGTTGTTTTTATAAAATTAGTTCCGCGTATGTAAAATGATTTGAAGCAGTGTTGGTATATTTACACCCTAAACAGCCAAAAATGTCACGTGCATCCGCAGCAAAGTACTTGAAGACGTCGAGGACGTTCATAAATAAATAGGTGTAACGGTACACCGAAATTAAAAACGTAGACGATTTGCCCAGACGCGACTAAAAAAGAAAAATACCTCTCCAAAGTAAGATCAGAAAATCATTGATTTCTTTGAGACAAAGCCGAACTTATCGTCGCATGAAATGGAAGCAGTTTAAGGGGGAAATGGTGTTAATGTATCCAAAGACACGAATCGCGGACGTTTACTTGCAGAAGACTTCAAATTCCAGGGCACATTGAAAAAACCGCTGCTCTCAATGTCACACTTTGGAAAAGAGACGTGCATGGGCTAAAACAAATTCAGAACGAAATTGGGTAAACGTAGAATTCATCGATAAATCTTTATTTTCAGCGAAACGGTTCATACGCTGGGCCTGGTGTACTGCTGATAATCGACAACGTCAACGAACTGTAAAGCGGGAAGTTAAGGTCCATGTTTAGAGGTGCTTTTCCGAAAAGGGATTTGGCCGCCAATTTCAATGCGGTTTTTATGAACAAAATTTACCAGAAAGCATTATTACTCGTTACCTACCAGATGCGAAGATGTTTGGAGAATTATCCAAACTTTGGTTTTACCAGAAGCATCGAAGCCCAAGGTGTACATGAGTGCAAAACCAGTAACATATTGCAAGTTTTACGAATAGCTAATATAACAAAATTAGCACAGAAATTAAAAAAAATTTCAGTTGAGCTACCTCGTATTAAATTAAAAAAAAAATAAAGCTAATAAAATGCAATATAACAAGCAGAGAACGTTAATGTATAGAGAAGTCTCACGAGCTACGAATAGTGCGAATTGTCAAAAATGAAGTCTGACCGCGAAGACTTTTTCACCTCGCCCAGCTCGACAGCGGGGTAGTTTTTAGCAGAGCTGATTACAGTGAATTCTCTCTTTACTACCATATATTGGTGGTGATTTCTTTGACAAACGAAATTGCGTTAAGTAAGCGTAAAATGTTAAAATTTTCCATAGATCCTGCCAGTGTTTTCGTATATTATTGTAATATTTGTGTATAAGTTAACCCAAACCAAGTTAACAAAGTCTTTGCTTCTTATATTTTTCATTTATTCTTTTTAATTAAATTGCTTATTCAAATTTCATACTGATTTCTGCAATAAGCTTATAATGCAAGTATTATAAAATTGCTTACTCAAATGTCATATTGATTTCTGCAATAAGCTTATAGTGCAAGTATTATAAAATTGCTTACTCAAATTTCATATTGATTTCTGCAATAAGCTTACAATGCAAGTATTATAAAATTGCTTATTTAAGTTCTTAGAATTAAGTTACGCCACTATTTTTGTTAATATAAATTAAGTAGTTTACTTGTTTAAGCGGCTTTTTGGTTTAAGAACTGTGAGTGAATAAAGTGCGGTTAGTTGGACCGATAACAAAAAATTTTTTAGAACTTGTATTTTACAAAAAAATCCGTAAAGGATAAATGCAACAACAAAATCCGTAAAGGATAAGTGCAACAACAAAATCCGTAAAGGATAAGTGAAACAAACAAAATCCGTAAGGGATAAATGCAACAACAAAATCCGTAAAGGATAAGTGAAACAAAAAAATCCCTAAAGGATAAATGCAACAACAAAATCCGTAACGGATAAGTGCAACAAGAAAATCCGTAAAGGATAAGTGAAACAAACAAAATCCGTAATGGACAAGTGCCATCCTTGATGCCAACAAAAATCCGTAAGGGTTAAATATTAACAATTTATAAAAGGCAAGTACTGAAGGGAAGGCAGTCTCCTGAGAAGCAGAAAAAATCAACACCAAGTCCAAAAAAAACATAAAAGAGAAGTGATCCTGTGGAAAGATTATTTGCATCGTAAGTTAAGTTTATTTTAATGATATAATAACAATCAAAAACTTTAATTATCATATAAAAATAAGAAAGTAAATAAAAATTTGAGTTGAGTTAATATTTCTGTTACAAAAAAAAAGAAGATATTATATATATATATAAAATGGCGAATCCGAATAATTTAGTAAGGCCCGCCATACTTCCCTCAAATTCCGCTCCTAATACTTCGCAAAATGCTCAGTTAAGTTTAGACGATTTAAGAGTTCTTATTTCGGATATAGCGGCGGACGTTTTTAGAAACCAAGGACTTCAGGCTATCCGAGAAACTCTCAATCCAAACGCTGGATTAGCCAATATTAGGGACCAACCAATAGACAAACAGGGGGAAAATCTAAATGATATGGACAAAATACCGGACGTCGTGAAATCTTTAAAAGAATTCTCTGGGCAACCAGGAGAATTTAATTCGTGGAAGAAAAGTGTGGACAGAATTTTGACAATATACGAACCTATAAAGGGAACGCCGAAATATTACGGAATTTTGAGTGTGATCAGAAATAAAATCACAGGTAACGCTGACATAGCGTTAGAATCTTATAACACACCGTTAAATTGGAGTGCAATCTCACAATGCTTAATCACACATTATGGGGACAAACATGACCTATCTACTCTGGAATATGAGATGACAACTCTGGTACAAGGTAGTAATAGCATCCAAGAATTTTACCAAAAAGTGTACTCACATCTTTCACTAATATTGAATAGATTAGGATGTCTTGAAATGGGTAATGAATCTCTTACTCTGCTGACAAAGGCAAATAGGGACAAAGCTCTCGACACCTTCATTAGGGGTTTATATGGCGACTTGCCTCGCCTCTTAGGGATCAGAGATCCGGTGGACTTGCCACAGACTCTTCACCTTTGCCTCAAGCTGGAGAATCAAAGCTTTCGCCCGAACCATGCTTACAACGGAAGATGGAAACCATCTTCACAGCAATACTCAAAGCGAAACTCTGGACAACAGCAGAAACCAATATTTCACCCACAATTAGCCTATATTCCGCAACCAAGGCAATTGTTTTTTAACCAACGAGAACAAAATAACGCGATCCCTCCTCGTCCACCTAGGCCCATGCCAAAGCCAGAACCAATGGAAGTGGACTCAAGAATGTACTCTCATAGAATAAATTATATGAATAGGCCACAACCAAACCAACATTTTGGAAAAAGGCCACAACAATTTGGTAATCATCAACAAGCAAAAAATCAGAGAACGTATCATATTAATACGACTGGAATAACAAACGAACAACAGTTAGATGAGGATAAGCAGTTTGGCGAACCAAGTGACATCCATTTTTTAGCATGATAAGCGCTTCTTTGCCATATTTTGAAGTAAGGACGGAGAGCGGAAAGACGGTAAAATTTTTATTAGATACAGGATCAAGCTAAAATTATGTTAAGCCGGAATTAGTAAGTAAGCGTATAGCAAATAAAAGTCCATTTTTTGCCAGGTCAATAGTAAAAAAAAAAACAAAAATAATTGGCGCGTACACTTCTGTTAGGTGTTTGGCCGAGCTCCTCCTCCTATTTGTGGTGTGCGTCTTGATGTTGTTCCACAAATGGAGGGACCTACAGTTTCAAGCCGATTCCGAACGGCAGATATTTTTATGAGGAGCTTTTTCATGGCAGAAATACATTCGGAGGTTTGCCATTGCCTGCCGAGGGGCGACCGCTATTATAAAAATGTTTTTATTAATTTTGCTTTCACCGAGATTCGAACCAACGTTCTCTCTGTGAATTCCGAATGGTATTCACGCACCAACCCATTCGGGTACGGCAGCCATAGTCAATAGTAGGCGACATAAAAATTAGCGAGAATACATTTGTAAAACTCTTTAAGTTAGATAATAAAATAAAATTCTACCTAATGCCCTCTCTAAAAACATTCGATGGTATTTTGGGGAACGATACCCTTAGGGAAATGGGGGCAGTTATCTATACCAATGAAAATATTATGGTATTAAGTAATGGTTTCAAAGTACACCTTAAACAACTCCCGACGCAATGTGTAAATGCAATAAAAATTGAAGAGGAAAATTTGTCAAACGAACAAAAGAAAGGAATGAAAATAATTGCAAATACATATAGTAACCTTTTTTCAGAACCGGATGAAAAGCTTACGTATACAACTAGAGTAGTGGGCGAAATTACAACCACGACACACTCGCCTGTGTACACGAAGCTCTACCCTTACCCTGCTTCATTGAAATCCGAAGTAGAGAGTCAAATAGAAAAGCTTCTAAAAGATGGAATCATAAGACCATCTAGGTCTCCTTTTAATTCTCCGGTATGGATAGTTCCTAAGAAACCAGACCAAACTGGAAAAAAACAATATAGAATGGTCATAGACTATAGGAAGTTAAATTCAATCACAATTGCCGACAGATATCCCATTCCAGAGATTTCAGAAGTCATCTCTCAACTACGAACTAGTAATTTTTTTTCAGTTCTCGACCTTAAAAGTGGATTCCATCAGATTCCACTTAAAAAAATCGGATATGGAAAAAACTGCGTTCAACATAAATAATGGAAAATATGAATTCACACGGCTGCCGTTTGGCCTAAAAAACGCACCGTAAATTTTCCAGCGTACGCTTGACGATATCCTACGGGGATACATTGGAAGATGCTGCTATGTTTACATAGATGACATCATTATTTTCAGTAAGTCAGAAGAAGAACATTTTAAACACATAAAAAACATATTCAAAGCTTTGGAAGAATCCAATATGAAAGTGCAATTAGACAAATGTAAGTTTTTCAAAAAAGAAGTAGATTTTTTAGGCTACGTTATTTCACCCCATGGGATTAAAACTAATCAGGAAAAGGTTAGGGCTATACAAAATTTTCCTGAACCACAAACCTTAAAGAGCTTCGTAGTTTTCTTGGCATGTCAGGATACTATAGGCGGTTCATCAAGGACTACTCAAAACTTGCTAAGCCCCTGACATCCCTTTTAAGGGGGGAGGGAGGACGAACGTCCAAAAATAAATCCGCAAAATTAGCGAATAAGTTTAAATGATGATGCTAAGGAATCTTTTGCCACAATAAAGAATGCACTCACCTCAGAAGATTTAGTACTTGCTTATCCAGATTTTAGTAAAGATTTTGAGCTAGTAACAGATGCCTCAAACTTTGCTATCGGTGCAGTCCTTTCACAAAATGATAGACCAATATCATTTATCTCTAGAACTTTAAATAAAACGGAGGAGCATTATGTGGCTAACGAAAAGGAAATGTTAGCTATAATATGGGCTCTGAACTCTTTGAGAAATTACCTGTATGGGTCGGTTAAGGTCAAAATATTCACAGACCACCAGCCGTTAACCTATGCGCTAAGCAATAAGAATAACAACAGTAAAATGAAGAGATGGAAGGCTATACTCGAAGAGTACAATTACGAAATGTTCTATAAGCCAGGAAAGGCGAATGTTGTAGCAGATGCTCTATCTAGGATAACGGAGCAAGAGTTAAACACGCTATCATTAGCCACGAACTCAGACGAAAGTTCGGCTCATAATTTAATCCTTGGTGTTGAGGCACCTATAAATGCCTTTAAGAATCAAATACTTCTGAATAGAGACGTAATGTCATCATATCAATTTAAAATAATATTTCCCACGTACCACCGTCATATTATAACAGAACAAGATTATTGCGAGGAGAAATTGATTTCCATTTTGAAGAGATATTTAAATCCATCAGTGATAAACTGTATAAAAACAGACGAACAAATTATGGGAAAAATACAGGAATGGTACCCATTACACTTCCTGAAATACAAAATAAGATTCACCCAAGTAATGGTGGACGATATAATTAGCAAAGAAGAACAGGAGAATATCATAATCAGGGTGCATGACAGAGCACACAGGAACTGTAAAGAAAATCGTACTCAAATTCTTGAAAGGTACTATTTCTCCTCAATGGCGAACAAAATTAGAAAAATTATAAAAAAATGCGTAATTTGTAAAGAAAATAAGTATGATCGTTACCCAATGAAACCCCAAGTCCAGCCAACACCCATACCACGTTGCTCCGGTCAGATAGTTTACCTAGATATATTTGTGATGGGAAAGGAACTAGTGCTAACAGCAATTGATAAATTTTCTAAATACGCTATGGCAAAGCCCATAAAGTCCAGAGCGGCAGAAGACATACGGCAACCTCTAAGAGACATTCTCTTTTCACTCATTCCTGAAACGTTGGTCATGGACAACGAAAAATCCTTCTATTCAGAATCTATTAAGTTCATGATAGAAAACGAGTTCGGAACACAAATTTTTCGAACAGCTCCATATACAAGTTGCTCTAACGGTCAGGGCGAACGATTCCATTCAACACTGCAAGAAATAATGCGTTGTCTACAATGCGAAAAAATACACCGGTCATTCCAGGAATTATTAGAAAGAGCAGTAAAAGAATATAATTTTTCAGTGCACACAGTTACAGTGAAAAGACCAATGGTAGAAGAGTTAGTAGCAACCCAGAGTTGCTAGAAAAAGACAGGCAAGAAACAGTGAAAAAACTCTCGGAAAAACAAGCTACTGACCTTGCGTACCACAACAAAAATAGATCTATTCCCAAGGAATATGTAAAGGGAGAGGAAATATTCGTTAAAATAAACAAAAGACTAGGAAACAAGTTGTCAGCTAGGTATCGAAAAGAGATAGTGGCCCAAAATTACAACACGACAGTAAAAACTAAAACTGGCCGAATCGTACATAAAAATAATATCAAATAGTAATGATAAGGCACTCATAGATATATTATATTTAATACCTTTCGTTACAGGATAGAACATGTTAACCTTTACAATCTTGACGCTGGTACTAGCAGTTACTGCTCAGCAAATGTTTGTACAGGACCTTACAAACAACAATGGGTACATACCCATCAAGGCAGGAGAACTCAGAACAATTTATCACTATAATAAAATCCTATATTTTATAAATTTAAAGACGTATGAGGAAAAAATAGCATTAATTTCTAATAATCTAAACACATTAAAGGCAATAACATTTGAAGATGAGCGACTTCTGGAATCGGTAAATAAAAATCTAATATTGCTGAAAGCAAGAGTGAATAGTATACACATTCACTCTAAGTCTAAAAGGGGACTAATTAACGTCCTAGGAAAAGGCTTAAAGTACATCGCCGGCTCCATGGACAGCGACGATGAACAGGAAATAAAAGACGCGTTAACCAAAATAAAGGACAATGAAAAAGGCACCTACAATAAACTAAGTGACTTGACGTACATAAACAATTTCATGACCGAGCAAATAACTAACATAACTGTCCATATAAAGAAACAGCAAACTTTAGTCAGTAGATATATTAATGAGTTCCTGGACGGTGCACAGAATAAAATCAAAACACTGGAAGACGAAGTCCGATTTATCGAACAGACTTATAGTATAAACAATGACATATCGCTTTTGAATAACCATGTTGATAACATAGGACAAATTATATTTTCCAGCAAATTGGGAGTTATTCCCACGGACATTTTGACGCAAAAGGAACTTAGTTTGATTAACGACAACGATAGCTATAGCAATACGAAAATTGTAGTACTTTTCCAAGAAAATAACATTATCCTAACTTTACTAATACCTCAATTCTCTCCTAGTCCTCTAGCCAAAATCCAATTTGAACCATTACCAAATATTGCAAACAAATCAGTGTTTTTGAACCCATCAGAAATATTAACAGATAACTCTAATAAAATTTATAGTATAAATGTGAAAGACAAATTAGAAAAAAACTTGATTTCATTAGATAATGAATGTATTGCAAACATTTTAAAATTTAAGGAAGCACAGTGTAAAAGGGAAATTTCAGTAAAATCTGAAGTAGTAGAAATAGTAAAAGGAACATTCATATTTAAGAATTTTAAAGGAAAAATAACTCACGATTGTAACAAAGTAGAAATAAGGCAAGAAGGAAACTTCCTCATTAAATTTGAAAATTGTAATATTAATGTTCTGAATAAAACCTATACAAATGTAAACTTAAAAATGTACGAAACACTTGTATTACCAAATTTAGTCACAAAAATCAAAGAAACTAAAAATGCTACAAAATTGGACTTACAAATTGAAAATCTATATTTAAAACAAATACAACATGAAGATACCATTAGAAATTTAGTAGATGAAAATAAAAAAATGGATGTAATTAGCTTAAGTTCAGATATATCTATTGTACTTTCAGTTATTATTGCAACTTTTATTCTCGCTTGCATTATTAAATATAGACAAAAACTGTATTTATCACCTCAATTAATAATAACTAACTTGAAATTAAAACACCATCAGCCCTATCATAGAATCCGTCGTAGACTGTTTTTCGTAGAAACTAAGAAATTGTAATCATACAATTCGAATAGCTCCGAACGCACATTCGAAATTCGTAGAGTAGCATTCACTGAATACACTCGTAACGTCAAATCTTACCCTTTCGTACAATTTTTCTACGACAACGTTAGACTAACGGACAAAAATTAGAAGTATGTAGTAATAAAAAGAAAATTTAAAAGGAGAAAAATAAGAAAGCTGTAAAATGTAAGTCCTATATTAACTAAACTATAAACAAAAAGGAATTTTTTAAGTATATGTACTTTTATTTGATTTTTACAGGTACAAAGTTGTAACAACACGTCAGCAGTATGCCAGTTTGTTGGAGCTAATAAAGGAGAAGCCAGAAATTGCTCAGGGGTTCTCCAAATGCTCGAAGGAAGAGGTAGCCGAGTTTTGGCAAAATGTTGCGAAGCAGCTTAAGAGTAAAGGCCCACCAACCAAATATGTATCAAGCTGGAAAAAGGTAATAAAGGGTATATAAGTACATTAACCGTTTGCACAACATATTTTTATTTCAGGTGTGGTTAGATTGGAAGGCTTATATAAAGCGAAAATTGTCCGAAAACAAGAGGGAGCAAACAACAACTGGCGGTGGCCGATATAAGCAGCACCACTTTAATGAGATGGAAGAAGAAGTCATCAGACTGACCGCTTTAGAGACCAGGACGCACGGTATCCCAAGCACAGTAAGTGTGGAACTACCTGCTACCGTCGAGGCAGAGAATAGTGGACCCGATCCGGACGTATCCATGCTGTCGGATAACTGCAGTCCTTCTTTCACGAGTCGTGCACCAACTGTCCAAAAGCGAGTCGGTACAAGTACTGCAGATTTTATAAAAGAGCAGCTAGCGCTTCAAAAGGACTTCCAAGCAAAGAGTCTGCAGCATTTTGAACAGCAAGATATGAAGCTAGACAATCTCGCTTCGACTATGCAGAGAATGTGTTCGGCACTGGAAAAAATGTGCGACCTGAAAGCAGCCAACCTGGAAGAAACGCGTAGGCACCATAGAAACATGGAGTGCTTGAATGCGGCCAAAAATGAAATAAAACAACAAATGTTAGAAGTAGAAAACAAGAGCCTCGAAGCGTTGTCAAAAAAACAAAATTAATATACATTTTTTATTGAGAACTACAAATGTTTACTGTGCCTTACTTGTATGTATATATGTATATATATCGTATTTACTAGGTATGGCTAGACTGGAAGGCTTATATTAAAAGGAAGCTAACGGAAAACAAAAAAGAACAGTCATACATATAATACATAATACATATAAGTCTTGCTATTTTTTAATTGAATATTATAGTCGTGTTAATGCTGAAGATATAGATTCCCTTATCCGAATCGCTGCATCAGTATATGTTGAAGGAGAACGTTCATACGTTTTATTAAAATGGTTTCCTTCAACATTTGCTGTAAAATCAGCAACCACGCGATAATGCATACAAATATTGTGCAATGCTGCGGCAACGTTTACTATTTGGCAAACCTTCATGGGTTCATAATAAAGCTCACGAGCACCCAGAAGGCATCTGAATCGGTTCTTAAAAACACCTATGGTCCTTTCTATAGTATTTCTGGTTTTTGCATGTATTTTAATGTAGTTTCCTTCGGCGCTTCCTGTTGTAGGTGAACGAAAAGGTGTCATTAACCACGGCTCTAGAGCATATCCAGCGTCTCCTGTGGAATAAATAAAATCATTTTAGCAAAAAATTATTCAAATGGTCTATATGTGTATGCACATACCCAAAAGCCAATTGTTTCGTTCGTCGTTTAGATATTTATTTTCAAAAAAATTTCGCGCGCTGCTTACGTTCCAAATATTAGCATCGTGGTTGCTGCCAGGATACTGCTCATTCACGTAACGAATTCTCATTTTATTATCGCATATCTGCAATAAATAAAAAATTAGAAAGATATTTGAAATATCAGTTTTTGCAAGACTTACAATCATAGCATTGATGCTATAGTACCCTTTACGATTGAAATACAGGAATTTGTCCTTAGCTGGTGCAACATTTTTAATGTGTGTTCCGTCTACACATAAAATCGCACCAGGAAATCCATATTTTTGATAAAAGTCCATCTTTGCTTGTCTTTTTTCTTCGTTGCTTAAATCAAGATTCACCCACTGAGGACATAGGTGACATTGAAGAGTGTGTAACACGTCTTTTAATGCGCCACAAAATGTGGATTGAGCCATGGGAACGTCAAAGTCCTTTCCCACTCCATGCTGGTACCCACCCTCCGCAAAAAAACGTAATACGGAAGACAAACGCTGGAGCGAAGAGATGGAGCACGACCTCATTGACCGTGCATTTCCAGCGTGCCTTATTCAAGCGGTAATTTTTAGTAAACCTGTTTCATAAAATAAAGTTAACCTATGAAGTTATGAAGTTATTCCTATACTTACATTGTGTGCTCGACATCGAGCGGATTGCTTGTGTCCCTTAATATTTTTCGTTGAATTTTCATATTCGATCTACTTCTTTCACCTTCCGCCTCCACACATTATAGAAAATATCAACGAAGAATCCAAAACACTTAAAAGCTTTGTTTTTCCAATATATATTGCAGTCTAATTAAATTTATTTGCGCTTGTCTTTATTGAAATTTCAATTTATTGCAAAACATTTGATTTCGAAACGTCAAAATTTAAAATATGCGTATGGCAACGTCTTTTTCGAATTCACATGGGTTGCATGATAAAAAATTGCTCCGATTAGGAGCGGACATTTACATTAGGAGATTTGCTACTATGGATTGTGTGATAGGGCAGCATAATTCAATACTCGATTGCGGACAATCGATTTAAGAAGGGAAGAGTTAACCCAAACCAAGTTAACAAACTCTTTGCTTCTTATATTTTTCATTTAAAACTTTTTTATTAAATTGCTTATTCAAATTTCATACTGATTACTGCAATAAGCTTATAATGCAAGTATTATAAAATTGCTTACTCAAATTTCATATTGATTTCTGCAATAAGCTTATAATGCAAGTATTATAAAATTGCTTATTTAAGTTCCTAGAATTACATCGTGGTTGCTGCCAGGATACTGCTCATTCACGTAACGAATTCTCATTTTATTATCGCATATCTGCAATAAATAAAAAATTAGAAAGATATTTGAAATATCAGTTTTTGCAAGACTTACAATCATAGCATTGATGCTATAGTACCCTTTACGATTGAAATACAGGAATTTGTCCTTAGCTGGTGCAACATTTTTAATGTGTGTTCCGTCTACACATAAAATCGCACCAGGAAATCCATATTTTTGATAAAAGTCCATCTTTGCTTGTCTTTTTTCTTCGTTGCTTAAATCAAGATTCACCCACTGAGGACATAGGTGACATTGAAGAGTGTGTAACACGTCTTTTAATGCGCCACAAAATGTGGATTGAGCCATGGGAACGTCAAAGTCCTTTCCCACTCCATGCTGGTACCCACCCTCCGCAAAAAAACGTAATACGGAAGACAAACGCTGGAGCGAAGAGATGGAGCACGACCTCATTGACCGTGCATTTCCAGCGTGCCTTATTCAAGCGGTAATTTTTAGTAAACCTGTTTCATAAAATAAAGTTAACCTATGAAGTTATGAAGTTATTCCTATACTTACATTGTGTGCTCGACATCGAGCGGATTGCTTGTGTCCCTTAATATTTTTCGTTGAATTTTCATATTCGATCTACTTCTTTCACCTTCCGCCTCCACACATTATAGAAAATATCAACGAAGAATCCAAAACACTTAAAAGCTTTGTTTTTCCAATATATATTGCAGTCTAATTAAATTTATTTGCGCTTGTCTTTATTGAAATTTCAATTTATTGCAAAACATTTGATTTCGAAACGTCAAAATTTAAAATATGCGTATGGCAACGTCTTTTTCGAATTCACATGGGTTGCATGATAAAAAATTGCTCCGATTAGGAGCGGACATTTACATTAGGAGATTTGCTACTATGGATTGTGTGATAGGGCAGCATAATTCAATACTCGATTGCGGACAATCGATTTAAGAAGGGAAGAGTTAACCCAAACCAAGTTAACAAACTCTTTGCTTCTTATATTTTTCATTTAAAACTTTTTTATTAAATTGCTTATTCAAATTTCATACTGATTACTGCAATAAGCTTATAATGCAAGTATTATAAAATTGCTTACTCAAATTTCATATTGATTTCTGCAATAAGCTTATAATGCAAGTATTATAAAATTGCTTATTTAAGTTCCTAGAATTAAGTCACGCTACAATGTTTATTAATATAAATTAAGTAGTTTACTTGTTTAAGCGGCTTTTTGGTTTAAGAACTATGAGTGAATAAAGTGCGGTCAGTTGGACCGATAACAAAAATTTTTTTTAGAACTTGTATTTTTCAAGTTCTTAACTTACATAATTATTAGAAGTGTATTGTATGTTCAATGTTGATAGAAAATAAAATTGTGTAAATGCCGACGGCATTTTGCAGCCATTTGAAAGTGTTTAATTTCTTGGTTTATGGGTTTGTTCCTTTATTTACTTGCATTTTAGTAAACATAAAACTACTACCAGTGTTTTCGTATATTATTCTAATATATTTGTGTATATATGTAAATATTAGAAGTGTTTTACGAGTGTATGTACATATGTGCAATGTTGATAGAAAATAAGATTGTGTAAATGTTGTGTAAGTTTATTTGGTTATTCTTTGATTATTATATTGATATTTATATATTATATAAACGTAGAAACTATATCTTGTTACTTTTGTACAAAAAGAAATGGGCATTGATATACATTTGTGTGAAATAAAATTGACCGACAGCATTTTGCAAGGCATTCGAATACGTTTTTATTTCTGTTCTGTAATTTTTCATCTACATCCTTTTGCAGGAGGTATAGAAGCATGGTTTGTATACAAATTTTAATATTTAAAATAAATAAAAGAAACATTTTAACAAACCCAGGATATCCTCTATATTTACATATTTTATAGGATAAAAAAGCATATTCGTATGTTACCGTAAGTATATTTGGATCAGTAATAAAATCTGTATAAACTGTTTTTTATTACATACATATATACATACACATGTAAGGAACAATTAAGGGGGGATCCTGCCTTAGAGGCTTCAAAAACTCGACTTTTTTTCTGCAAAATGTCTTTCCAAACTATCCAAGAATGTGTCCTCAAATTTTTAGAAGCAAATTCAAAATATTTTCGCAGTTACAGAAGAAATTGTGAGCAAGCGTCGAGCAGGTATACGAGCGGATTTTTTATATACAAAAACTTTGACGCGCGATTTTTCGGTTTCTTATTTTTGCGATTTTTCTTAATTGGCGGGAAAGATAGGGAAAAAGTTAAACGTCCTATCGAAACGAGGTAACATTGATTGTATTCGGAATTAAATTCTCTTGTAGGTAGGTAGGTAGGTAAGATGGCAAGAGTACCCCAGGTACGCTACAAGTAGCACTTACGTGCCGTTTTGATACCATAGAGTGGACCACTACCTGTGAAAGGATTAAGGGAGGAGATAAGACCGTCTACAGCCATCCAGTGCTGTTGATGTAGCGGAGGAGAGAAAAGGGATCTAGGCTGGAGAATTTCATCAAGTCATCCCCAAAGGGAACGCTGAGGAATCTCAAGCGCCTAGCCGCCAAAGCCGGACATCTGCAGAGAAAGTGTACCACAGTCTCTTTCTCTGTAGGATCCCCACAGCTTCTGCAATGGGGGTTGTACGGAATTCCAAGCTTCTCCGCGTGAGTGCCGATCACCCAGTGGCCAGTGATCACCGCGATGAGTTTGGAAATTGAATGGCGGGGGGTTCCCATCACCTTAAGCGTTCTGTTTATGTCGTATTGAGGCCATAGTGCTTTTGAAATGGCACACGATGAGACAGACCTCCATCTGTCTTGCGCTTTTCTTAGAAAGAAGTTGTGTAGTTTCCGACGGCCAAGGGGATACCGATGTCTGAGAAGAGGGCAGCTGGACTCGGTTCTGCCGCCCCCTTCCTGGCAAGCTCATCGGCAATTTCATTTCCCTCTATATTCCTGTGCCCAGGAACCCATATGAGGGAGATGTTTCCTGCCCGTTCGAGGCGTTTAAGTTCCTCCTTACAGGAGTTTACGAGAAGAGAGCTGCAATGCGGCGACGACAGTGCCTTGATTGCAGCTTGGCTATCGGAAAAAATTGTTATGTCTCCCTCCCAGCACCGATCCCGAAGCATTTTGCATGCCTGCAGGATCGCGAAGACCTCTGCTTGAAAGACGCTGCTTGTCTCCGAAAGTTTATAGGAGACCGAGATTTTGGCTGATTTGGAGTAGACCCCCGCTCCCACTCCAGACTCTATTTTGGATCCGTCAGTGAAAACAGAGGCCTCTATATCCGCAACAACTCTCCCCTCTTTCCAATCTTGCCAGCTCGGAAAGATAGCCCTAGCACAACCCTCAAAGCACAGTTTGCGGATGGAGAGGTCGGTGCGAATATCTGAGAAGGAAGGGGAGATCTGCTTCAAGATGCTGCTATGCCCAACAGGGAGTTGTCTCCAGAGGCCAAACTCCCTCAGTCTGATAGCACTCTGAGCAGCAATGGATTTAACCTGCAGATCCACAGGAATTAAGTGGAGTATAACGTTGAGCGCAGCGGTGAGACATGTTCTGCAGGCACCAGTGATGCCCACACATGCAGTTCTCTGCACTCTCTCTAATTTGGTGAAGTTGTAGCCCTTCTGAAGAGCTAACCACCAAACTAGGCAACCGTATGTCAAAATTGGCAGAACCACTAAGTTGTACATCCAGAGTACGACACGTGGCTTGAGGCCCCATTTCTTGCCGAACATAGATTTACAGGCATAGAAAGCTATGTTAGCCTTCTTAACTCGATTTTCTATGTGCAGCTTCCAGTGGAGCTTGGGGTCAAGTATTACACCAAGATACTTGACTTCCGATGAAAGTGTAAGACACTGGTTATTAAGTCTAGGAAGCTTAAACGGCGGAGGCTTGTATTTTCTGGTGAATAGCATCAACTCCGTTTTGTCAGAGTTGACTCTGAGACCGCTACTGGCGGCCCACCTGCTGAGTGTAGCCAGTGCACCTTCCAAAATTTCAGCCATTACTGATGGGAAGGGACCTGAGACCATCAGGACCAAGTCATCGGCATATGCTACCACCTTTACCCCTCCCCCGTTTAAACGAGTTAAGGCTTCATCTACAGCTACTAGCCAAAGGAGGGGCGAGAGGACGCCGCCCTGCGGTGTGCCCCTATGTACGAATCTGGTGATTCTAGCCCCTCCTGCCACCGCATTTATTTCCCTACCACCAAGTAGGGATGAGATCCAGCGGTAGATAGGTGTTTTCTCTTGTAGTTGAACCTAAAAAACCTTAAGAAAGTTATGATTAACCGACTTTTTAAACAATCTAAAGTGAATTTGTTTTTCCAAAAAAATGAATTTTTTTTTAATTAGTGAAAAATTGTTTAATTTCTCACTATTTGTTTAATTTTCTTTATTTAACTAAAAGCTATACTATACTAAAATAAAAAAATTTTTGGGTTTTTGGTTTCAGATGAAAATTGCGACCTGCATCTTCCCCGCCGCATGACAACTGCACACTCGAGGCGCCTCGCAAATTCTTGTACCAGGCATAATTTGACATATATTTTAATGAAAAAATTTAAGAAGACTGCTGAAATATATAACAATAACACCTGAAAGTTTCGTTTCAATCGAATATTTCTTTCATTCCCAAGAAAATCCACGAAAAAATCGATTTTTTGAAGCCTCTAAAACAGGTTCCCCCCTTAGGAAAACGTCCAATGCACTGAAGCAACCATGACCTACCTCACGTATTGGCATATTGTTGTGACCAAATTCCTGTCTAACAAATGTAAAGGCAATTCTCATCACATACATATGTGTATACGTATACGTATGTAAGTATGCACACTTGATGCCCTATTATATGCATATATAATATATGTAAAAAGTAATATTTATGTAAAAAGGAACATTGAATTATAAAAACGCAATTACAAAATAAGTATTGTATTAAAATGAATATTCAGCCACTTCGACCTTCTACTTCCGCTGTCCGCCGACTACTGCTTCTAACGGCAAAAAAACCCGTTTCTCTCTCTCGCTGCAGTGCTGCGCTGCCCTAAGGTATACTCCGTCTTACATTCGGCCTTCTTGACCTTCGTCATCTGACCCAGATGACAAGAGATCTTCAATTTCCTCGACAATCAAACTTCATATTGTCACTACTAGTCATGGTTATTTTCGGGCCTTCGACGTTCGCTGCTTTCTTCTCATCATAACGGCCGTTGCCTCTGACCTTGGTGACTTCGTATGGACCCAAAAATTTACTGGCTACCTTGTGACCAGTCACAAACTGGGTTCTCTTTATTGCGACGAGATCGCCAATTTTGTAGCCATGCTCTTTTTGACCCTTCTTTTCAAAATTACGTTTGTACATTTGCTGCGCTTGCATGATATTGCAATTTAGTAAACATACAACTACGCAATTTTTGACGATCATCATTGTAACGTGATACGATCTCTCCCTCTAATAATTCAAGTAGACGACCCCCAGCTTGACTGAACATTTTTTTGCCAAACAAAACTTCAAAAGGTGATGTCTTCGTCGATACATGAACGTGTGCGTTAATAGCTCTCTGAACTTGAGGCACATATTTGAACTATAACGCCGGCTGGTCCGCTGACAGCTTAGCAATAACCGATAAAACCGAGCGGCTTACGCGCTCAATCTGACCATTGCCTATGGCCACTCCCGTTGTTGTCCAAATCTGTTCTACTTTGTGTGTGTCGAAAAACTCAACCAAACCTTTTGCAGTAAACGCTGTACCTCGATCGCTTATTATTCGTCTCGGAAAACCAAACGTATTAGACCACTCGCTCAACTTTTGAATTACTTCTTCGTGCCCGTAGACTTTGTGGGAAAAAGCCACACGAACTTGGAAAACCTATCGACAATATATATTTGTACCGCTTAGATGTAGCATCCATTGGCCCCAAATGATCGATATGTAGTGTATGCAGCGGTGTGTCACCCTTATCGATGTAATTCAGGTAGCCTTCTTACTTGCCTAACTTTTTGTTGTGGACAATGCATTTAATACAGTTCGCGATAAATTTACCTTCTTTGTTTTGCAAGTGGGGAACCCAGTATTGCTGTTGTATTGAGTGCATAGTTTTTACCACTGAAAAATGACCCATATCGTGCGCTTTTCGAATAATGTCACGCTCCATCAGTTTTGGTATCACCAACATCGTTACCCTCAACCGACTTAAACAGCATTCCACCTATCAACGTATAATCTTCATACGGACACTCTTTCATTATTTCGACTATTGCCTTTATGTGGTCATCATTCTGTTGTGCCTTCTTAACTCTGGCTCATATTTCCGTAAAAACAACCATGACCGATTGCGGATAACGGCTCAAATAGTCAACGTGCTGCATTTTGCAGCCTGCGTGATGTTCTACTTCGAAGCTAAAATCTTGTAGGTAGAGCATCCATTGTGCAACTTCTCTTGGTACTTCTTTTTTTCGAAGTGGTCTGCTTGAACGCAATGCAATCTGTATCCAACTTAAACCGGGTACCCAATAGGTAATGCCGAAATTTCTTAATTGCCAAATACGCTGCTTTGACTTCTAGAATGTAACTCTGCTTCTTCGCTTCCCCCTCAGAAGTTTTTTGCTCCAAAAATATGAAATTCGCTGTCAAACATCTGAAGCAACACAGCACCGAAACCCTCTTTCGATGCATCCGTGTGCAGCTCAGTGATTGCCCCCCTTTCGAATATTTGAAGCACAGGCTCACTTGTAATTGTTGTTCCAATTTTTGTACTGCTTTTACTTCTTCTGGAAGAATATTAAAATTTACTCCTTTTTTTAAAAGATACGTCAACGGACGCGCTATTTGTGCATAACCTGGAATACATTTTCTAAAAAATCCTGTTAGCCCAAGAAATGCCTGTACCGCCCTAATGTTTGTTGGCAACGCAAAGCGACTAATAGCCGCTGTTTTTACTTTGCCGGGCCAAATCTTACTATCTTCGACGACATGTCCGAGAAAATTTATACGTGACTGAAGAAAACTACATTTACTCCATTTAACCCTCAGACCATACTGCGCGGCCCTTTCAAGAACTTTCTCCGTCCCTTGCATGCACTCTTCAGGCGTAGCGGCGTAAACAATAATATCATCCATATATAACTGCATGCTATTATTGTTAATAAAGTCTTGATATATGTGATTAACAAATCTAATAAACGCAGCAGGTGAATTTTTAAAACCGAATGGATAAACGCCGTAACTGCTTTACTTGTCTCCTCCACTGTCACGTGAAAAAATCTGTTTTCAAGGTCCAATACTGTAAAAACTTTGGCACCCTGAAGTTTCTCTAGCACCTCTTCCCTCAGGGGAACCGGAAAACAATCATCAAGCACCATGCTATTAAGTTTCCTATAGTCGATACAAACTCTATATGTGTTATCTTTTTTGCGAACAACTACCACTCGACTTGCTACGTTTGAAGTGGATTTGCGTACAACACCTTTGATAATCCACTCATCTACTTGGTTCTTAACTGCTGCGGCTTCATCTGGCGAAAGCCGACTTGGCGACTGACGAAATGGTTTGATTGAGCCATCAGGTATTATTTTTAATGTTATGGGACACTGCTCTGTAGATGCTGTAGCCGACTGACAATTCTCTTCTATTATTTTTTCTATTTTTGCGCGAAATTTTGGCGGTGCCGTTACAGTTGGCGCTTCAAAAACATTAAAAATATCAGCGGCGTAATCCGCTAAAACAGCTGGTTCTACCTTTAATTTTTCGAACTTATAACCCTCTGAGTCAGCAACCATGCGGAACTTTTCAATAAAATCATGCCCTAAAAGAACATCACATCCCATTTTGCTATCTGGAACAACAACAAACTGCTGTTTCGTATGCAGCCCGTCAATTATCATTTCTGCTGAAAACCCTACAACAGGTTTCGTTGTTGTATTACCCAGTCCACGTAATTCTGTCTTACTGCAATTTATTCTTATATTATTGATTCACTTTGCAACACTTTCTTTGATTATTGTGACATCTGAACCCATCAATTGGTACATCATTTATTGAAATTTATTTTAAACGGCCCTGATTAACCACTAAATTAACTTTTTCTGTCTTATTTGAACAATTTTTCGAAATATGGCCGTTTTCATTGCATTTAAAACATTTCGTTTCCGCAGTACAATCTTTTCGCTTATGCTCTGCTGAGCCACAGTTAAAGCAGTGCACTTTTCCCTTGTTCTTAGCCAATTGTTCTTTATTTACCACACTTTGTTTTTGAATACTACTGTATTTTTTTCGTTAATATGCAACTGCTCGTGTACACAAAAATCGTCTTTCAACTCTTTAAATGATTTACTACGATACATGGCAAACTTATACTCATTTTTTATGTCCAGACCGTCAACAATGTATCGTAACACAGCTGCTTCTTCAATATTGCCAATGCTTGCGATTTTTTTCATCACTAACATACACTCATGAAATGTTTCGCTCTGCTTCTTTCTGCGTTCACGCAGCTGCTGATGTATCTGTGCACTATTCCAATTATATTGAAATTCATCGATAAGAGCCTGTTTCAAGCCGATGTAATCGGATACTGTTTTTGCTTCTAGAAACAACTTCGCAGTGTGGCATTTTCCATCTCGCCTGTACATGAATTTGATGAATTTGAAAAGGTCGAGCCACGGAGCACCAGGAGATTTGGTGGCTCCTAAAACACTCAGGCTAAAGAGCCCATTGTATTTAAAGCTCTGGAAAGGGGGTAGATAGTCAAGAAAGGAGGGAGAAAAGTATCAGAGAAAGAGATAGGAAGGAATAGAGACAGAGATAGAGATAGTTAGTCCTGTGAGAAT
This sequence comes from Anastrepha obliqua, assembly GCF_027943255.1. NCBI lineage: Eukaryota > Metazoa > Arthropoda > Insecta > Diptera > Tephritidae > Anastrepha > Anastrepha obliqua. The sequence continues at coordinate 5,152,788 of NW_026562179.1, read as the reverse complement.
TTTCCAGATTCTTTAGCAAATCTGTAAATATCCTCCAGTTTTAGAGAACAAATATCACTCATTCTCATGACATCGGAACCCAATACTCGTAGCCTTGCTCTAGCAAAGACAGGACACTCACAGTGAAAGTGCTCAGTGCTATCCGCCTCCTCCAAGTATGACAGGCATACCGGGTTCTCGATGATTCCAATGGTGGTCATATCCTGATCCCATGGGTTGAGTCTTGGAATGATGCCGACCATCAACCGAATATCTTTCCTTCTAAGTTTTAGTAGAAAGTTTGACAGTTTTCTGTTCGGACTTGTCACAAAACACTTTGCAGTTCTGCAGCGTTCCAGACCGGACCATCGCTCTTTATGTAGATTGCCCACATAATCGCTGATCCAATTCTTGATTCCTGCGGGACTGATTCCGATTATTGGCTCTGGCCCCTGTGGGGGCACCGCTGATCCATGGTTGGCCAATTCGTCGGCAATTTCGTTTCCTTGAACACCGGAGTGTCCCGGAACCCAAATAAGAACAAGCCTGTTTTGTCTTGCGACAGAATTAAGCTTCTTCTTACATTCTTGAACAATCTTTGAGGTTTGCTTCGCGTTCTCCAGGGCCTTCAATGCTGCCTGACTGTCACTGAAGACCCCAATCTGTTTCCCGCTCCATCTCCCCTCGATTATCCATTCGGCTACTTTTAGGATGGCAAAAACTTCTGTTTGGAAAACAGTTGCCATTCCCCCCATAGCATAGTGATACTTATTACTATCGTTTAAGTACCATCCGGCTCCAGACCCTATTTCAGTCTTGGACCCATCGGTAAAGAAAATATCCGTCAAACCTCCCTGCATGCATTTTGGATTGCTCCATTGCTCACGCAGTGGAAATCTGACATAAAATTTCCTTCCAAATGAAACTGTCGGTATCAGGTCATCTTTAGGTGCCAAAAACAGTGGATACTGCTCCGACAGTAACTTAAAGATTTATCTGTGTCCCGAAGTTCCATCTTCGTTAAGGTCCAGGGGGAGCAAATCAAGCATAGTACTTAGGGCATCACCAGAGGTTGTACTCATGACACCCGTGATGCATAAACATACACTTCTTTGCAGCCTGTATAGTTCCCGGATTGTGGACTTAACCATGATCCGTCGCCACCAGACCACAGAAGCGTAAGTGATGATTGATCTGATAAGTGCTGTGTATATCCATAGGACCACAGCAGGTTTCAGACCCCAGGTTTTGCCAAAGGCTCTACGGCATTGCTGAAAAATCTTCAATGCACGATTCACCTTCAGTGAAACGTGTGTCCCCCAAGTCAGCTTCTTATCCAAAACTACTCCTAGATATTTAACTTCGTTGGAAAGACCAAGTGTCACACCTTTCAGTGTTGGGAGGCTGAGTCCATCCAATTTCCGTTTTCTCGTAAGCAAGACTATGGTTGTTTTGTTTGGATTAACGGAAAGACCTTGTCTCATGTACCAGTCATCGATTTTGTCAAGAATCCTCTTCACTTTCGTGCAAAGCCTCCTTAAGGATTTATCCGATGTTAGCGCACAGACGTCGTCCGCATATGCTTGGACGTGAAAATCGAGTTCCTGCATCTCCACTAATAGAGAGTCTACGATGAAGCACCACAGCAGCGGATAAAGAACATCCCCTTGGGGACATCCTTGCTTGGCCCTGACTGTGATTTGTTCGTCACTGCTCCGACCAGCGGTTAACAGCCTCTCAGAGAGCATGCAATATATCCATTTTATAATGGCTTGATTAACTCCGTGTCGTTCGGCAGAAGAACATATCGAGCCGAAAGTGGCATTATCAAAAGCCCCCTCAATGTCCACGAACAGGCCCATTGTGTATTCGTCAGCTTCCAGCCCGGCTTCAATGTTGCTAACAAGATCATGTAAGGCTGCTTCACATGATTTTCCGCTCTGGTAAGCGTATTGATTTCTACTAAGTGGACTTCTCGGCAATACCCCACTCGAATATGTTTCTCCACCACTCGTTCCGGACTTTTCAACATGAACGATGTCAAACTTATTGGTCTAAAACTTTTTGCTAGGGAATAGTCATCTCTTCCTGGTTTCGGAATAAATACTTCTCTTACGCGTCGCATTGCTGGATATATTCCGTCAGGTCCAGGGGACTTAAAGTTCTGAAAGGAAGACAAGGAAAACCTTCTCGATTCCCTTCTCACTATCCGACTAGCAATATACCAGCTGTACCTAGAGGTTCCACCGTTGCTACCGTTATTGTTCATGCCACTCTCTACTTCAGAGAGAGTTCTACTACCCGGAACATGGGTTTGGAGTAGAGTATTAAACGTTTCTGATTTGGAAATGGTGTATGCACCATCAGGTTTTCGAATGGAATCCAGCCTTACTGAGCGGTCCAAATGAAGGACCTTACAAAGTCTCGCTGTTTCCCTCATTTCTTCGACGTTACTACAGAAATTTCTATAGTTTGGCTTTCCGTACTTTTTTCTTATATTCTCTCTGGATAAGTCGATGATTAGCCCAGTCCTCTTCTGTTTGGATCTTTAAGGCTTTATTAAGAAGTTTCCTGGACCGTACGCGAAGCTTCGACAGTTCAGGGTTCCACCAAGGAACCCCTTTCCCCTGTCTGCTTTGCCTGAGAGGGCACAGTTCCTCAAAGCAATTGATTAAAGTACCTTCTAATTTCTTAGTTGCATCTTCAATCATTTCTGCTGATTTGGGTTTTTTCAGGTTTGGTAATCGCTCTGTTACAAGCTCACCATACCTTTCCCAGTCCACATTTCGAGGATTCCTACCGGAAAGTATTGATATTGTGTCAATTCCCAGTCGGAACTCGATAAGACGATGATCAAAAAGAGAGTCCTCTTCCAAAACTCGCCATCGGTTGATTTGATTTCCAACTGACCTATTGGTAAGTGTTAAATCAATCAATACATCTTGTCTCCTTCTGGTCACAAAAGTTGGTTTGTTACCAGTGTTTTGAATGACCAAAAATGGATGACAGAATAAAATCCAGTAACTTGAGACCTCTGGGGTTGCATTTGCTGCTTCCCCACACAATGTTTTGTGAATTTGCATCACAGCCCACTATTAGCCCCAGATTATTGGATTCTGCATACTTGACCACTTCTCTTAGCTCCCTCGAAGGAGGGAGGTAGTGTAGGTAGACCGAAACTATGATAGCTTCGACACTGCTCCCACTTTTCAAGTACTTTATTTTTGCAGCAACGATATCTCCGGAGCATAGCTCTTTTAAAATCGTGTGTTCGATCAACCTCGGCATGATAATACATGCTCGCGGTCTCACATTCCCTTCACAATGAAGTATTTGTCCCCACGACATAGCACCTAGACCACAGATACGCTTGTGACATACCCATGGTTCTTGTATAAGTATTATGTGTGGGTTTGTTTGCAGTTTTGCATGCCTACGGCACAAGAGAGCCGTAGACGCTTTGCTATACTGCAGATTTATCTGTGTAAATATTACTTCAGTCCTGAGACTGAGTATATTTACTCTTTGTCCTCCACCTTATCCTGGACACGGAAGTGGATTCGCCCTAGATGTAGGTGAGGACGGCACCCGTACTTTGACTTAAGAACCTTGAGGGACCCAAGATCGATACCCAGTACCAGGTGGGAACCCGCCTCCGAAGTGGTGGCGGATTTCTGCCTGATGCACGAGTATACTCTCCAGAGAGTCGTGTCAAGATCCTTATTCTGAACACGGATGCGTTTGAGGAGTTCTGCTGAATTACAGGAAGGGCCCGGAATCCAGACACTCGCTCGTACCAGCCTTTCTTTGCTACTCTCAACAAGAAGAACTTGCTGTTTTCGCAGGCTGGAATTTTTGCTATCGCTTTTTCTAGCCATTCTCGGGGAAAAGCATTGGAACAGTGCACCTTTACGATGCCGTCCACCACGCTTTTCCCCTCGAAAGTCGGCGCGTCTTTCGACTCACCGATAGCTTTCCAAAGATAGCTGTCAAGTTAGTCTTGTTTGCCGGTATGTATCTCCACCATCATTGCCTTTGCTGCCATTCTCGCGAATGATTCGCCAGACGTTGACGGAAGAGTGTCATTCGACATTTGAGGTCCCTTAGCCTCTGCCTTGTCAGGCAAAGGTTTGTCTGCCTTGAATTGGGTCGAGGATGTAGGCATTTCCGAATTCCGTCTCTCGACTTTCCTCTTCTTTGCCTTTCTCCTCTTCCCGGTCGTTGGCACAGACCCCTTTTAGTTTCCGGAAGAGCGCAGCGCTACAGAGGAATCCTCTGTCCTGCCACGCTTTCCCGTTTCCGTTACAGGTGTCGAAGTTGACGGAGCTTGAGTCCTTGCCTTAGCTATTGCTTCGGCTTGCCTCGCCTTCTGTCTTCTTCGTTTGATCTGCCTTGCGGATAGACCAAAACCTGCGTTCGACTCTCCAATAACTTCAGTCTTTTTACCGGTACTTACCTGATTCACACCAGGTTTAACCGTTGTCAAAGACTTACTCGGTACCAGAGATCTGTCTGAGTCTACTGAGAGATTGTCCGCCATTGCTCGACGGGAGGATTTCCCGAAAGTGGGTTACCTCGTGCAGAGAGATCCTTTGTTAACCTCCACATTGTGCTGAAATGCATTTTATACCTCTTGCCAGGTTGTCGGTACGGTACTCTCCACATAGTACTTGGGTGGCCACCAATTCCGCCACTCCGCGGATGAGTGGATACCCAATTCCTGTATGGAGCTGCCCTCTTAGTTCGTGGTAAGTTAATCTCCATATCATGGGGTTAACTCGCCACTTAAGCCTCATCCCCGCGGCAAGGAGACCGACATGACAAGGAAAAGTACATACTTTTGCTTATCTGTCAAACCGTATGTGTCGGCATTTGCTTCGAAGAGTTCAAGCCACTTAATAATATTTCGCGTTGCATTATTTGCCAATATTTTGTATATCTTGAATTTTTGTGAAGTCGAGTGTCCGCGGCTCCGTACATACATTTGCATGCATCAATATACGTATTTATGTACATATATGCGTGTTTGCTTTTGCACGTTCATGTGAACGATTTTTCATATGCAGATATTCATTTGATTTAGCTGAACGAATATATTGATTTTGTAACGAAATCCTGTTGAATTATATTATTGGTAAATGTTTATTTAAGTTCCTTTTACCAAATAAATATTATTATCACTAAGAAAATTGAAATATAATACTAGTTTTTTTAATTTTTATTGTTTGTTTTTATCAACAAATAAGTTAACTACTCATATACATATCATCTTCTTCTTAATTGCCGCGATAACCGCTTACGCGAATTTGGCCGAGTTTAGCAAAGCGCGCCAGTCGTTTCTTTCTCGTGTGAAGAAAAGTCCTTCTCCACCTTATCTTTCCAACGCAGAGGAGGCCTTCCTCTTCCTCTGCTACCACCAGCAGGTACCGCATCGAATGCTTTCAGAGCCGGAGGGTTTGTATCCATTCGAACCACATGACCCAGCCAACGTAGCCGTCGGATCTTTATTCGCTGCACCATGTCTAGGTCGTCGTAAAGCTAATACAGCTCATCGTTCCATCGTCTGCGAATCTTTCTCTCAAACACTCCAAGCGTCACTTCATCGGATGTTGTCATCGTCCAAGCTTCTTCACCATACGTTAGTACGGGCATGATGAGAGCCTTGTAGAGTGTTAGTTTTGTTCGTCGAGAGAGGACTTTACTGCTCAGTTACCTACTTAGTCCAAAGTAGGACTTCTTGGCAAGAGAGATTCTACGTTGGATTTCCAGGCTGACATTGTTATCGGTGTTAATGCTGGTTCCCAAATAAACGAAGTCTTTTACAACCTCGTAATTATAACTGTCTACAGTGACGTGGGTGCCGATACGCGAGTGCGCCGACTGTTTGTTTGAAGACAGGAGGTAATTCGTTTTGTCCTCGTTCACCACCAAACCCATTCGCTTTGCCTCTCTATCCAGTTTGGAGAAGGCAGAACTAACAGCGCGGTTGTTAAGGCCGATGATGTCAATATCATCGGCATACGCCAGCAATTGTACGCTCTTATTGAATATTGTGCCTGAGCCATTTAGTTCAGCGGCTCGCACATATATGCTCTCCAATATCAGGTTTAATAAGTCACACGACAGCGAGTCACCCTGTCGGAAACCTCGTTTGGTATCAAACGGCTCGGAGAGGTCCTTCCCAATTCTGACAGCGCTGCTGGTGTTGAGCAACGTCATCTTGCAAAGCCATATTAGTTTTGTGGGGATACCAAGTTCAGACATCGCGGCATACATATAACTTCTTTTCGTACGGTCGAATGTAGCTTTGAAATAGACGAAAAGATGATGTATGTTGATTCTGCTTTCATGGGTCTTTTCCAAAATTTGGCGTATTGTAATTATTTGGTCGATGACAGACTTTCCAGGTCTAAAGCCACACTGATAAGGTCCAATCATTTAGTTGACGGTGGGTCTCAGTTTTTCACACAATACGCTCGCTAGGACCTTATAGGCGATATTTAGATCACCCCTTTATGGATTGAACAGAGCACGCTTAACTCCCAATCGGCAGGCATGCTTTCATCCGACCATATTTTGAATAGGAGCTGATGCATGCACCTTACCAGTTCCTCGCTGTCATGTTTGAATAGCTCAGCCGGCAGTCCGTCGGCGCCCGCGGCTTTGTTGTTCTTTAGCCACGTTATCGCTATTTTCACCTCGTCATGGTGGGATAGCGGAACGTTAATTCCGTCGTCAACGATTGGGGTATTGGGATCCTCACATTCTCTGTGACATGCGCAGCTATTACGGTTTAACAGGGTAGAGAAGTGTTTCCTCCATAATTAAAGATTGCTCTGGCTGTCAGCCACCTATTCGCTATCTTTGTTCTTGCAGGAAAACACCCCGATCTTAAAACCTTCTGTAAGCCGCCAGACTTTTTGGTAGAATTTTCGGGCGTTGTTCCTGTTGGCCAGCATCTCAAGCTCCTTGCACTCACGTACTTCGGCCTCTCGTTTCTTCTTTCGGATAATACGTCTCTCTTCCGTTTTTAGCTCTCTGTAGCGATCCCACATGGCTCGCGTTGCGCCCGATCGCAGCATGACATTCCTCGTCGTACCAACGTGTTCCCTGGAATCCGATTTCTTCTTCGGCAGCGGTACGTAGAGAACGAAAAATGCTGCTCCATTGTTCGTGCATGATGGTTTGTTGGGCAGTACTCTCTGAGAGCAAGAGTGAGAGTCGAGTGGCGAGTCTTCTGGCTGTCTGTTGTGATTGCAGCTTTTCGGTGTTGAACATTCTTTGCGTAGGTAGATTTACGTTTTTTGGCGTGTGCGCAGTTTGGGTGCAACAAGGTAATGATCGGAGTCGATGTTGAGTCCTCGGATCGTACGTACATCTAATACACTAGAAGCGTTTCTTCCATCTTTCACATAATCATGATCGATCTGGTTTCGTGTTTTTCGATCAGGAGACAGCCAGGTAGCTTGGTGTATCTTTTTATGCTGGAATCTGGTGCTGTAGACTACCATGTTATGGGCCTCAGCGAAGTCAATCAGCCTCTGTTCGTTTCCGGATGTTTCGCTGTACAGGCTGAATTTTCCCACTGTTGGACCAAAAATTCCCTCCTTGCCCTTCCTGGCGTTGAAGTCGCCAAGCACGATTTTTATGTCGTGGCGGGGGTAGCGCTCATAGGAATCTTTGGTCGCATCGTCCTTCTCTTCCGTCGGGGCGTGGGCGCAAATTAGCGATATGTGAAAAAACGGGCTTTGATGCGGATTATTGCGAGACGCTCGTCCACCTGAGGGAACGATAGTACTTGGCGACAAATTCTCTCTCCCACAACAAATCCGACACCGAATTTGCGCTCCTTTACATGACAACTGTAGTAGACCCCGCAGGGTCCTATGGGTGTCTTGCCTTGCCCCGTCCATGGCATCTCTTGAATGGCAGTGATGTCAGCCTTTACTCTCACGAGGACAACGAGCCGGGCAGAGGCTCTTTCCCCATTAAGGGACCGGATATTCCCTTACACAGCACTTTTTGGTAAATACCCTAACCAGTGAAGTAACGCTGCACTTGTACCTCAGCTTCATCACTTTCTTCAGCAAAATTGACGTCTTCCACATTAATCTCTTCTAAAATGAGATCCTCATTTTGCTGGTTTTCTGTCTCAAGATGACGATCCTCGGGGCCTACATTCCTATCTAAGTTTACATCGTCATCGTCTGTACAGTTGGAACCTTTTTTCTCAAATCTCTGGCGTAAAATTTTCATTGAGGTTAATCGCGCTACTATATGTATATTGGACGTCATGAGCTGTTGGATGGGTAATCATACCCTGACTAGCTCCTATGCGATAGAAAAAGTTTTCTAACGCATCTGGATTTATTTTCCCTGTGAAAATAAATTTTAAGGAGCTTTGTTCGATAAAAAGTTCCTCGCATAACTTTTGCATCGCTTAAAAAGTTATGCGGAAATAGGTACAGTTAGTAACATAATTAAGTCTACAGGAGGCTGATTTATGGAATTGTTTGACGCTAACGCTTTCCTTAATATGTAATCAAAATATTTTACACATGGTAATTGATTACTGGGATAATCTTTCATATGCCCCTTAATTTAGCTGTACATTTTAGGTACCGTTATCCACGCTTTGCTTTGCCATTGATGCCAGCGAAATTTATGTCACAAAAGTGTGGGCGTCCGTCGCTCTTAAGTCCGGGAGAAAAAAGCTTAGTCGTACGGAAAATCAGGACAAACCCCAAAATGAGTGCGCCCAAATTGAAATCTGAAGTTGAAAATGAGACTGGAAAGCAATTTAGTATCCAAACTATTCGCCGGGTTTTCCATAGTGCTGATTATCATGGGCGCAGTGTTAGGAAAAAGCCCTTCGTAACTAGTGTCAATCGGAGTAAATGGATTTCCTTCGCCAAAGATCATGAAAAATATGACCAAAAGTTTTGGAACCTAGTCATATTTTCTGATGAGTGTAAGTTCAGTATCTGTGGATCTGATGGCCGTGAACAAGTTTGCAGAAATGTTAGAGCGGAATTGGATCAAAACTATATGACCAGCACTGTGATGCATTGAGGGGGCTCTGTGATGGTTTGGGGATGTATGGCTGCGAACGGGGTTGGAAACTTGGTATTTATCGAAGATATTATGGACCGATATGATTATTGAAATATTTTGAAAAATAATTTGAAAGAAAGCGCTATGAAATTGGGCCTTGAGGGAACGTTTATCTTCCAGCAGGATAATGACCCCAAGCACACATTCGACATTTTACGAGAGTGGCTGTTATACAATGTGCGAAAACAGCTGAAAACACCGCCACAGTCCCCGGATACCAACCCAATCGAACATTTATAGGAACATTTAAATCGGCAAATACGTAAACATCCGATTAGAAAAAAGGAACAACTGAAAAACGTCCTTCAAGAGGAATGGAATAAAATATCACCAGCTGTAACTGAAAACTTGGTGAAATCTATGCCATCACGACTTAAAGCGATATAATGTCTAATGGTTATCCTACCAAATACCAGGATTCGATTTTAATTATGTTTTTGATTTCACAAATTAATAATATAATGAACTGTATACTTACTTTTGAGACATGAATTTTTATAAAGTTTAATATAAAAGCTATAATTTTGTTCCTTTATAAAATTTTGTGATTATTTGGATTAAATATAATTTTTGTATTTCATTCATGTAAATAAAACACAATTTTGTTATAACTTAGGTTGTTTAAAGGCATCGATTAGGGGAAAATTTAGAACGTATGCGGTGTATACTTCTATTACTAACTGTATAAGTATAAATACGACTGACTGTTGGCAGTCAGTCCAGTATTAGCATAGAGTTAAGAACTACCCTAAAATTAAATTCATAAAAATAAATTTTTATATTTTTCCAAAGTCAAGCAAGTCCTTAACTATCTTCCAAGTCTTTAACTGGCGATCCTGTCATCCTTGTAGCAGCAAGGACATACATATGTAAAAAAAAAGCCTGAGGAGGAGAAGAGAAAATCTTTGGAGAAACGTAATACATTTAATACACGAAGAAATTTGGACACCATTGACGTTATGGAACAAATCGACCTGATTTAGCAGATGGCCTATTTCAAGTAATGCTTCAGAGTATCCAAGTAGAAAATGCAACATTAAGAACCCGGATAGATCAGATCCAAGTTAACCCAGCAATGATTCCACAAGCAGCAGAACTATTGGAACCAGTAAATATAACTTATGCCAATCCAACCTTATACCCTTGGGGGAGCCTGTTATCCCTAGAGGGCGCGTCCCCGGGTGGTGGATAGGGGAACACCTCCCAGATATGGAAGGTAGGAGAGTAGGTCTCCCGCGAACCACACAGGCCGAAGACGTAAACTTCGTTAAAAAAACTACCTCAACCCAAGGTGTGATGCAACCCGTGCCTATTGGGTGGGTTTGGCAGCCGGGGGACTAAATAAGGCTGTCTTCGAACGGAGCCCTCCTGATATCAGGCCGCCTCAGGTTGTAACGGTGGCCTTGCCATGGTATGGGGTGCTGGCATGGTCGACCGGTTATTTCCCCTAATTCCTCCTTGGTCACCGCGCATGGCGACATGCGCAGCTCCTTGGGCGGGGCAGGTGACCGTACGAACCAGAATAATGAAACCAATAAAAAAACAAAAATCGGATTGTGGCGAGAAACAGACGGACAAAGTGACGGAAAGTCAAACGGACGCACTGACAGCACAAGACAGACAAACGGACACACATACTAAGCGACAGGACAAACAATCGGTCACCCATGACAAACTGGGGACCGGATCTTCCACGGAGGATGAGCTCCTGGCCTCTAGCCAGGAAACAGTTGAGGGTAAAGCTGTGGGCCACAGCACGCCAACAACTATAAATGAACCGACAACATCCGCTAAAGCCATGGGGCAAAAGCACGCCAATAAAGGCCCGTCAAGGTATAAGCTCTACCAGAGGTCTCTCGCTATCCTTGGCAGGATTCTTAAGAACGAGACCGAAGGTAAAGGTTAGGTTAGGTTAGCCTGGTTGGCAATAAGCCACGCATAGACCTTTTGGTCCCTAGCGATACCAGATGGAGACCGACCTCTATGAATCCCTAAAGTAGACATCGTGTAGGATGTCAGCGCTTTTGGCGAATCTAAGTAGGTCTGGGAGCTCCGCTTTTGAGACGTCTTCCAGACCCTCAAACAGTGGGGCTCCCAGGCATCTTAGTCGCGTTTTTGATAATGCCGGACAAACGCACAGAAGGTGTTCTAAAGTCTCCTCAACATCCTCTCTGCATTTTTTGCATTTGTCCGTGTTAGCAATCCCTATCTTGTACGCATGTGCCGCCAATAGATTGTGACCTGTTAGCATACCTATGATAGTTCTGCATTCCTTTCGCGAGAGCGTAAGTACGAATTGAGTGAGTTTTTTGTCGTTGGTTCTACACATGAGTTTTGCTGTTTTGCATGTGGTCAGGTTAGTCCACCTAGCTTTCACTTGCCTTTTCATGTGGTCGTCCATTTCATTGTATATTGTGTTTAGCGGTCTCGGTATGTCGTTCTCTTGTTCAAATGGTAGTCTCACAGCACTTTTTGCTATCTCATCTACTATTTCGTTCCCTATAATGCCTTTGTGACCAGGTACCCAGTAGATATGCAGCCTACTGTTTTCGGCTAGCCTTTCTATGGCCTCCCTGCTCCGTCGAACATTTTTGGATTTAATACAATATGAGCTTATTGCTCTTATTGCTGCTTGACTATCCACGTATATATTAATTGATGAGCTCTTTCTTGTTCTAGTGTAGGCTAGCTCCGCGGCCTTCCCCACAGCAAAAACTTCCGCTTGGAAAATACTGCTGTGGTCTGGCAGCTTGATAGACTGCCTTATTCCTAGTTTTGAGCAGTAGATACCCGCTCCCACTCCGTCTGGAGTTTTCGAGCCGTCTGTATAGATGTGAAAGGTTCTATGGCCAGGCTTCATGCCTTTATGCCATCCATCCTCTTCAATTGTAGTACGGAATCTTCTCTCCCAATTAAAGTACGGAGTCATGTAGTCTGTGCCACCTGAGCTCCACTTTCCTATTGAGCTGTGACCGAAGGTTCTGCAGATGAATACCCCCGCAGCCATTAGCCTTCTCGCGGATTTCGCTGCCAGGTTTTCCGCCATGAGGTCAATAGGTGGCATGCTGAGTATCATTTCCAGCGCCGCCGTTGGAGTGGTCTTCATCGCTCCTGTTATGCACAAAGCAGCGAGTCGTTGAATCCTTTCCAGCGGCATTAAGTATATCAGTTTTTTTGTCGCAGTCCACCATACTAAGGTTCCGTACAGCAATATCGGTCTGACTACTGCTGTGTAGCACCAATGCATCAGAGAGGGTGATAGACCCCAAGTAACGCCCAGCATTCTTTTACATGCGCACAACGCATTACTGGCCTTTTTCACCCTCTCCTCAACGTTGTGCTTCCACAGCAATTTGCTGTCCAATATTACTCCGAGGTACCTTGCATAATCTTTGAGAAGTAATTCGTTGTTGCCTAGCTTCGGGAGGTTCCACGCCGGAACTTTGTACTTCCTGGTAAAAAGTACCATGTCCGTTTTTCCCGCGTTTATCCCTAGCCCTGCGTGAGATGCCCATTGGTGTATCATTTTGAGAGTGTTGTTCATCACATTACTGATGGTGTCCAGGTACTTTCCTGTAACTACTATAGCTATGTCATCGGCATATGCCACTAGTTTAGGTACCCCTCTGTCAAGTTTCTTAAGAATTTCATTTGCTACTAGTAGCCATAATAGCGGCGATAGTACCCCACCTTGCGGAGTACCTCTGCATGCATATTTGGTGACGGTCGCATCGTTCCACTCCGCTCTTATCTTTCTGCTAGCTAGTAGCTGCCTTATCCATAGATAAACCGCGGGTTGCACGTTAAGTGACTCTATGCTATTTAAAATAGCATCTTTTGTCACGTTGTTAAAGGCCCCTGATATATCTAGAAATACTCCTAGAGCATACTCCTTATATTCTAACGCCTTTTCTATGTTTAGTACAAGTGAGTGAAGTGCAGTTTCAGTGGATCTGCCTTTAGTGTAAGCATGCTGCGCTTTGGATAATTCGTCTGGCGCAATTGTGTCTCTAATGTATGTATCTAGAATCTTCTCTAACGTTTTCAGGAGAAATGAAGTCAAACTAATGGGCCTGTATTCTTTTGAGTATAGAGGGCTGCTTTTTCCCGCTTTTGGAATAAACACAACCCTCGCTTCTCTCCACGATACAGGAACGTAGCTGAACCTCAGGCATCCCCTGAATATCGTTCTTAACCATGGTACCACAAGGTGGCTTACCTTTTGGAGCATGGCTGGGAAGATTCCATCCAGTCCTGGCGATTTATATGGGTCGAAACTTTGTATAGCCCATTCTATTTTGTTGGTTGTAATTACGTTCGTCGGGATTTCGTGCACAATATCTCCTCTAGGTTCGAGATCTGTAATGTCCGCATACCCTGGAAAATGTGTACTGACTAGGTCTTCTAGAGAATCCTCACAGCTGTCAGCCCACTCCCCGTTAATTTTTCGTATTGTTCTTGGCATAGACGGATTCTTGGATAGCAGTTTCCTGAGTCTAGCCACATCGTTAGTGTCTTTCATACTGCTACAGAAGTCTTTCCAAGATTTTCTCTTGGCTTTACGTATCTCTTTCTTGTATACTTTTAGTAGATCCTTATACTCTTTCCAACAGAACTCATTGTCAGCCACTTTGGCTAACCTATAGAATTCATGTACTCTACGCCTTTGTGCTCCTAATTCCCTGTTCCACCAGGGAGGCTTCACCTTGCGTTTATTACGTGTTGGAGGGCAGGATCTTTTAAAGGCTTTGACGAGAGTAGTTGCAAACAATTCAACCCCTTTCTCAAGTGCGACGTGTGACTTGTATTTCCGGGGTATCATTGGTGTTTTTGATAGTATATCCCTATACAAGTCCTAGTTCGTATTCTTAGGATTTCTAAAGGATGTAATCTTGTTCTTTGAGCGGAATATGACCTGAAAGCTTATGTATCTGTGATCAGAGAATGAGGGCCTACTCAACACTTCCCATTCCTGAACCATAACATGCCTGCTTGTGTAGAGTGTTAAATCGAGTACATTCTTCGAGGTTGGTCCCACATATGTTGGTTCTTCACCTCTATTAGCTATTTCTAGGCTACTTTGAAGAATATAGGTAAATAGTGACTCACCTCGGTCGTTTATATCTGCACTTCCCCAGACCGTGTGATGTGCGTTTGCGTCCGTTCCTACCACCAGAGCGGGCTTCTTTCTGGCAGCTGTTTCTACCAGCTTCCGAAGTTCCGTCTGTGGTGCTTCTCCATCATGTGGCATATAGCAGGACCCAAAGAGTAGCGTCTCATCCTTGCAGCCCTCCAGCGCCACCACTGTCAGATCGTCTGAAGAGAGATTGTTATCAGTGTAAGAACATATACTTTTTTTGACCAATATCACTGTTCTTACCTTATTTTTTACAATCGGGATGTATGTGTTGTAGTTGTTTGACTTTAGACCGGAGACTATGTTGCCCGATGCTATCCATGGTTCCTGGACTAGAGCCATATCGTAGCCGACTCGCTCTATGTTGAGCAGGAGCTCGGCTGAGGCCGAAGGTAAAGCTCATCCCAAAGATTAGGCTGACAAGGCAAGGTGTCTAAAGGTGGTGGACAAATATCTGGCATTCCAAACCGCCCGAAAGACAGAGGCCAAAAAACGTAACCGTTCGCAAGACGAAAACAAAAAGGCAACAAAGAAGCACAAGATCTCAGATCAGGGTGCGGTTGTCCCCAAACTTACCAAACAATTCAGTGATGGGCACGGGACCATCTTCAAATGGCACTGGTGGACGAAACTTCCCACCGCGGCAAACCTGTGCTAGACAAATGGTCGGAGATTGAGGCACGGTTGTCTCGCATAATCGTTGACCATCTCATGGTGAACCCGGAGGGTCAATCGCCAGGTTTCGACTCGGTGGAAGTGGTTCGCGGTTGCCGGGTAATCAAATGTGATGACCAGTACTCATTGCATTTCCTGACAAAAGCGATTGGCGAAATTCAGAACAGCTGGGATGGCTTGAGGCTCGTCGTTCCTCCTTCAAATTACAGAAGAGAGCCTTTAACCACTGCAAACAGTTGAAAATAAACTTCGGTTTGGCATACGGAAGGCCCAGCTGAAGATATTCCGTTCTGCGAATACGGAGGAGGAGCAGGATGAGGTCGACGGCACCAGCGAACTGCTGACTGGCATGCAGGTAAATGCTGACCTGCGGAAGCAAAAATGGTTTTAAAGGTTGTCCAAATTAACCTGCAGCATTCACAAACTGCAACGGACAACCTAACCGTTCTCCTAGGGGAGGAGAACGTTGACATAGCCTTAATCCAGGAACCCTGGGTGCGGAGCAACGAGGTGAAGGGGTTCCCTGGAAGAAACTACAATCTGTACTATAAGCGTACACAAGGTAATCCTAGATCATGTATTGTAGCCAAAAAACACTTAAACATATTTTTAATCCCATCATACAGTTCACAGGATATGACGGCCGTTGAGGTGGAAGCTGCTGCATCCATCTATATGGCATATGATCGACCAGCACCGCCCGAGGAGGCTTGTGGGCTTGTGTTTGAAGGAACCAGAAACAAAACCCTGCTACTCGGATGCGACGCTAACGCGGGGCATGCGTTGTGGGGAAGCTCTGAGACAAACGACCGAGGTGAGTCTTTATATAATTTTATTATTAATACTAACTTATCGGTATGTAACAGGGGTAACACTCCCATTTTCACCTTTCCTAGTACGGAGTACTTCAGAGGATGGGAGGAAGTGATTGATGTTACTCTACTGTCTGAAAATAGCTCAGTAAGGGTAGATAATTGGAGGGTATCCAATAAAAGGTCCTTTTCTGATCATAGTTGGATCCTCTACGATTTGGATCTTAAGGTAGATCCACCCCTACCGTATCGAAATCCTTTAAGAACCAACTGGAAGAGGTTCAAAAATGCAGTAAACAAGAGGTTAGGAGAGATTCCTATCTCTCAAATCACTCTCACGGAAAACCTTGAAAGTCGGGTCATAACACTGGAAAAGGCATTTAGTAGGGCCTACAAAATGTCCGGCCCCATTTAGCAAAAAAACTCACCTTCCTTGGTGGAGCAGTGAGCTCTTAAAACTAAGGGAAAAATCTAGATCAACGTTTAACCTCAGCTACTCGACGGGAAATTGGGAATTGTACAGAGAAAGTCGGAGACAGTACAAAAAGGCAATCAGGGCCGCCAAAAAAGAGAGCTGGAGGGAATTTTGTTCGTCAATCGAATCCACCAGGGATTCTGCTAGGTTCAGCCGTGTTCTTTCCAAAGACCACTCAATGGCTTCTTGGGTCAAGAAACCTTATGGAACTTGGACTGCTACAGCAGAGGAATCGCTAGAGCTTCTGCTAATTACGCATTTTCCGGGATACAGCGCTTACGAAAGTGAGAGGGGAAACATTAGGCGGAGCCAATATAATCCACAGCATCTTGCAAATGAAATTATTACCAAAGAAAAAGTTGCATGGGCAATCAAATCTTTCTCACCCTTCAAATCTCCGGGGCCAGATGGGATCATTCTAAAGATGTTACAGGAAACCTTGGACTGTATCCTACCATGGCTAGAGCAAATTTTTAAAGCGTGTTTAAACTTATGCCATATTCCAGATAGCTGGAAACTAGTCAAGGTCGTCTTCATACCAAAAGTGGGTAGAAGAGGACATGAATCAGTGAAGGACTTCAGGCCAATCAGTCTTTCGTCTTTCCTGTTTAAAACTTGTAAAAGACTTTTGGATATGCACCTCAGAAGCTCTTTGGAGAGCTCTGGTATATCAACTGCACAACACGGATACCTTAAAGGCAAATCTACGGAGACAGCGCTTCACGAGGTAATCCGAACTATAGAGGGCTCTCTAGAGAGCAAACATTATACCATGGCGGCATTCTTGGATATCGAAGGCGCCTTTAACAATGTTAGCACAGATGCCATCCAACGGGCGTTGATAGACCTGGAGGTGGACAGTTGCGTTAGTAACTGGGTCATCTCCATGCTAGAAACCAGGATCATCAAAGCTAATATGGGTAATATCAACATAACCAAGAAGGTCCACGGGGGCACTCCACAAGGGGGAGTATTATCTCCACTTCTTTGGCTATGTGTGATCAGCAAAATCTTAATAAAACTTAACGGAGGTGGGGTAAAAGTGGTGGCGTACGCTGATGATGTGGTGCTAATGGTGTCAGGACTGCGTCCAAATACGATCAGTGGGATCATCCAAAGGGCGTTAGACGAGCTTAACTCTTGGGCCACAGGATGTGGGCTAAGTTTAAACCCGCGTAAAACAGAACTTATGCTTTTTACCACCAGATACAAGGTACCAACTTTCACCCTACCAAATATCAACGGACAAACTCTGTCACTATCAACCAGTGCAAATTACTTAGGAGTAATTCTGGACTCCAAACTTAGCTGGAAGTTAAACGTCGAAGAACGGGTAAGGAAGGCAGAAATTGCTTTATATGCCTGCAAACGTATGCTTGGAAGAAGGTGGGGTCTTCAACCTAAGCACACATTATGGCTGTATAAGGCGGTTATACGACCAATTTTAACGTATGGCTCGGTAGTTTGGTGGAAAGCTCTAGAGAGAGAGTACAATACCAAATTACTCGGCAAAATACAAAGATCAGCCTGTGCAATAACGGTCGGTGCAATCAGATCATGTCCTAGAGAGGCTCTTAATGCACTGACACACGTTATTCCAATAGAACTACATATAAAGAAGACGGCAACCATGAGTGCATTTAGGTTAAATGAAGCGGGTCGCTGGAAAGAAAAAACTTATGGTCACGCTAGTCTATTATTGCGGCAAACTCAGTTAACCTCGGTGAGGACTGACTACATCGTCCCGATGGTAACGTTCAATAGGAACTTTGCCACACTCTTTCCATCTAAGGAAGAATGGAAAAAGGGATTCTCTCTTAACAACTTCGATACCACAGTCTATACAGATGGCAGTAAAATGGATTGTGGGGTCGGAGCTGGTATATATTCTCAGACTTGGAATTGAAAAATCTGTGCGTCTCCTAATACCAGTGGCGTCTTCCAAGCGGAAGTACTAGCAATTGGGGAAGCCTGTAGGTTACTAATTGCAGATTTCTCTTTTAAGGGCAATATCTTTCGGATAGCCAAGCTGCAATCCAGGCGCTGGACGCGACTATAACAACCTCTAAAGTGGTGGAGCAAAGTAGGAATAGCCTCTCCAACTTGAGTGAAAACCATAGAGTAACCTTAATTTGGGTCCCGGGACACCGGAACATAGAAGGTAACGAAAAAGCTGATGAACTGGCAAGAGGGGGATCTGCCATGGATAGCGCTCTTGCAGTACTAGTATTCACTCCACTAGGTGCGGTCAAGTCTGCAATTTCCCTAAAATACTTCTGGTCTATCGGAGAACAAGCCGCCAAAATGGGCATCCCTCACAACACATACTGTCATAGTTGTAAACAACCGGAGAAAAAAGAAACAATCTTCCATATTCTCTGTGAATGCCCTGCCCTATGGAAGGACAGAAAGTTAACCCTGAACAAACAACTGTTCGAGAGTCTCGAGCAGCTGTCTGGCTTAGACGTCAACAACCTAATAAGGTTCCTAAACCGCACAGACTGGATATAGTCCTGCTGCAAATAACTGTTAAACAATTTGGTAACGAGGATGTGGTAACAAAATGGTGCGGAAGCGCTAGTTGGATTCTGGATGAATCACCACTCTAACCAACCAACCAACCAACCTTATCAACCTGCAGGTTCTTAAAGCACTACCTGTATTTGACGGCAACATTTCCAAATACCGCGTATGGAGGGAAGATGTCTTATGAATGGAATTAGTAATCATAGGAATTCCAACAGATACGTAGGAGCTCTATCAATTATAAAAACTAAAATACAAGGTGCAGCGGCTGACGTCTTGCCCAACTAAATCACAATATTCAATTTTGATGCAATCAGGAATTGGACTATATTTGTTGCAGGACGAGATGAAGAGACTCACACAAGGTAAACACAATTTAAGTGAATTCCGTGAAAATATCTATGTCTGGTCATAGCAAAGAAGTGACCAATGTAATGACTGATGAAGCAACACAAGAAGCGGTAAGACTGTTTAAGGACGGAATAAATAACTCATATATTCATTTCACCCTATACGGAAATCCTATAAGGGATTTAGAGCATGCATTTGCAGTAGGCCGTACCATAGAGCACGATGACGAACATCGCGACGAAGAAGTTATGTCTAGGCTATGCACAACAGAACATTCATCCAACCAGCAATAAACACTACTATGAGAAACAACATCACCAGAGACGTCCCATGTATCAGCAGATATACAACTATAACCAGCCGCCATCATAATTGCCAAAACTAGAACCCATGGACACAACGTCTGGAAACACAACATTCAGGCAACCAACTCAGCATAAAAACAACTACTACGACGTGAATAGAAACAATAAAAATTGGAAAAGACCACTAGGTAACAGTGGCCAGTTCACCAATCAATACCAACAACCAAAGCTCATGCGGAACAACAACTTAACATCCGAAGAAGACAACTCTAGCATAATTGTAGAGACAGGTAGACAAAATCATTTAGTAATTAAGTATTTAAAACTAATAAACGGGTTGCCCAGTATAGTAATGAATTATGGGAAAGTAAATTATAATGTTTTAGTAGATATACATAGGTGCAACCCATAACTATGGTAAGAAAACTTTAAAATTTAATATTATATAACCAAAAAAGTATAACCATTACAAGTGATATCAATGCATGGTAATTCTATAATTAATATGAAACAAACTATTGAGTTTATGAATGAATATTTAGATTCTTTTGAGGATGGATTTGATTTGATAGTAGGATGGGACGGAATAAAGAAATTGAATGCGGATATAGATTTGAACAAGATGACATTGGAGGTGTTAAGAAAGTCGGAAATTAGTGACAAAATTGTGCAAATTACACTATAGGGATAGACACGTATGAGCAGAAATCGATAGGTTAATGAAGAACAATAATGTCACAGGGTCGTTACCCTTCACTACAAGGATTGAAGCTAGCATACGGACAAATACAAAGGGTCCTATGTGGACCAAACAATATACAAGTTATATAAATGACGAAGAATTCGTAAATAATACAAAAATGCTACAGCCCATACAATTCACCCATGTTAACCGTACATAAGAAAGGTATAGATGAGAGAGGAAAACCCAAAAGACGTATGGCTATAGATTTTAGGAAATTAAACGAACATACTATCACAGACAGATACGTAATACCAGACATAAATATTACGCTGCAAAACGTAGGGAAGCCAAATTTTTCGATACACTTGATTTGGGGCCGGCTTTCATCAAATTAAGATAAAAGAAAGTGACAGAGAAAAGAGCGTTTTGTGTGAATGGAGGTAAATATGTTTTCATTCGAATGCCTTTCGGATTGAAGAACGCCCCATCAATTTTCCAAAGATGTATGGATAACATCCTGCGCGATCATAGGTGAATTCGCATATGTTTATATTGACGATGTAATTATTTACTCCTCATCCTATGAAGAGCATATGAAACACACCTTAACTATTTTTAACGGTATAAATAATGCCTCTTTAAAAGTGTCCAATGAAAAATCAAAATTTTTCATGGAAGAGGTGGAATACTTAGGTCATATTGCAAAGCACAATAGAATTTCAACTGATCCGAATAAAATAAAAACGATTGAAATTTACCCAATACCAAAAACCCTCAAATACCTTAGATGATTCTTAGGACTTACTGGATACTAAGAAAATTTGTAAAAAACTAGGCAGTTCTAGATAAACCCTTAACTTTACATCTTCTTCTTCTTCTTTCATGGCGTTACCACGCGGGGTGCGTCAAAGCTTTCTTCAAAATGCTCCTCCAAAGCGGTATATCTTGAGCTGTTGCTTCGTAGTTACGTATTCTCAGCTTCTTAAGATCGTGTTCCACTGCGTCTATCCAACGGTTCCTCGGTCTGCCTTTGGCCTTCCCGCCCATTAGCTTTCTGCCAAGGCTTTCTTCACGGTACAGTCAACAGGCATACAGATCACATGACCCAGCCATCTTATGCGCTGCGCTTTAACAAAACACACAGCTGTCTCGTTCTGAGTTAGATCGTTCAGTTCAGAGTTCAATCGGATTCTATAGGTGCCTACCATCATCCATTCTTATTGGGCCATAGATATTTCATAAAATTTTTCTTTCCATGCGAGTAATCTGAGCACAATCATCAACCTTAAGAGTCCATACCTCACAACCATATGTTAGAATTGGTCGAATAAGAGTCTTGTACATAGTGAACTTTACAGCTTTAGACGAAAGTCGGGACTTGAAATAGTTAAGGTGGGTGTAACACGCTTTGTTGACCTTACATCTTCAAGGACATAATTCTCATATCGGAAAAAATAAAAGTAAGAGCACAACAATTAGTTCAGAACAAAAGGCCAAAGAAGCCATAAATAAACTGAGAAACTGCTTAAAGGAAAAACTGCTTATACCACCCAAATTATGAAAAAGCTTTTGAACTCACTACAGACGCTTCCAGTATAGCCATTTGAGCCGTATTGAGTCAAAATAAAAATCCAATTTATTTTGTATCCCGCACACTCAGTACCACAGAACAAAATTATATTTAGTACCAACGAGAAAGAGTTACTCGTTATTATATGGTCGCTACAAAAATTATGAAATTACATATACGGCATAGCCGACTTAACCATATATACCGGCCATCAATGGCTTACTTCCGCCATATCGGATAGGAATCCGAGTCATAAACTAAAGAGATGGAAAAATATTATCGAAGATTATGGAGCTAAAGTCGTGTATAAACCAGACGCACAGAATATTGTAGCTGTCGCCTTGTCACGACAAATAATTAACACATCTTCTATAGGTACTGTACATTCATCTGATAGTTCAAACAACGACATAATCCGAAAGCCGAAAAAAATTGCAGCAATTGCAAATTATAAAAAACACGTTCACAGATATAAAATTCGTAAATACACCAAATAAACACGAAGGCATAACCCAACCAGATAGACAGTTAGAATTAGTTAAACAAACACACGAGCGAGCTCACAGGGGATACAAAAATAATGTAAAAGAGCTATGTATTAGACCAATATTATTGGCGGAAAATAAAACAACAATGTAAAGCAACAACAAAAAGTGCACAGCTTGTCTTTACGGCAAATGCGAACGGAATCCCACAAGAGAACCATTAAAAGAATCAGACGTACCAACACAACCAAGGGAATACATGCATTTAAATATTTATTTTAATGAGCACAAAACATATTTAGTAGCAGTAGATAAATTCTCAAAATACATAACTATCAGACAATTAGACTCAAAAACAGTAATGAGCAAAAAGTAGAAGGAAATCTTATTAGCAATTTTCCGAACTGTTAACGACTCATGACAGATAACGAAAGTTGTCTGAATACACCAATGTTAAAACAAATGTGTATAAAATATTGTAGGACAAAAAACCGTTTTATTACACACTAAACTTAAATCTATACAAGTAAAAAGAAATGAAGTAAAAAAGAAACTGAGTAGGAATTCGTATTGCCAACTACTTACAATTTCATTATTTTCCAATACTCCCTCTCAACCCAAATATATAATTCTAAATTATTACATTTGTTCAATACATTCGTTCAATAAAGCAAAAAATCTTAAATTCTTTCAATTCAAAAATTAATGTTTTTCAATATAATCCCATAAGTTTAACAAGTTCCGAATGTTTTGCTTTAGTCAAATTTTTAGTTAATACATCTGCTAGATTAGATTTAGTTGAAATATATTTTAGTACAATATCACCATTTTCAATTGATTCTGTAACATGATGAAATTTAATGTCAATATGTTTGGTACGGGCGTGATACAAATGATTCTTTGCTAGATGTTGCGCGCTTATGTTGTCGCCTCGTAACAATAGTGGTTTATCTTTCGAATAAAACCCTAATTTTATAAGTAAATATTTTAAGTAAATTGCTTCCTTCGCCGCCGTTGAAAGTGCGACGTACTCTGCTTCCGTAGTACTTAAAGCAACAATCGTTTGCTTCTTTGATTCCCATGAAATTGTAGCGCCTGCCTTCATAAACAAATAACCGGAGTATGATTTTCGGTCATTGAGGTCGCCACCCCAGTCTGCGGCCACATATCCACAGACTTCAGAGTTCTCAGCATAGTACCGAAGCTTGTAGTCAATGGCCATGGCCAAGTAACGTAGGACATGCTTTGCTCCTATTTCGTGTTCAGTTTTCGGATTGATGTTACATTGCGCCAACTTGCTCACCGAGTTGTTACAGCTAAGTACATTAACGCGCCAATGAGAGACTGATAGGACGTCGGATCGATCTGCTTCTCAGTATCATCGCTACGTTTGATTTGGTACCCAGCATCGAGGGAGTTGATGCCGGCCTGCAGTCTGTCATTCCGCATTTCTTCAACAGATTGAGGATGTATTGCCTGTGGCCAACAGTAATAGCGCCAGTATGATGAGCTTCCTAGAATGAGATCATCAACGTAAATAGCAATTAATGCCAACTTGCCTGAGTTTCGCCTTTGGTACAGGCATGGTTCATTCTTGCAAGAAACGAAACCCATTTCCTTTAAAATGGAATCCAAGGTAGAATTCCACTCCTTGCCGGACTGCTTAAAGCCATAGATTGCCTTGTTCAATTTTAAAACGCCTCCGGGGTGATTGCTGCTTATAAAGCCATCGGGTTGCCGCATGTAGCACTCTTCTTTCAGCTCACTGTTTAAGTAAGCGGTAGTGACGTCGAGTTGATGTAAGTAGAGTCCATGCTGCGCTGCTAACGCCAGTAGCATACGGATCGTGGCATACCTGACGACTGGAGAAAATGTTTCGAAATAATTCACACCATATTCCTGACTACAGTCTTTAGCTACTAGTCTTGTTTCGAACCTTTCGATGTTGCCATCTTTATTCGCCTTTAAACTAAAAACCCATTTACTTCTGATTGGTTTCTGTCCCCCTGGTAAGTCCACAAGCGTCCAAGTGTTGTTGTTGATTAACGAGTCATTCTCCCTCTGCATTGCCGCACGCCCATCTCGTGCATACTCATTATTTTGGACGTCGTCGAACTTTTCTGGTACTCTTACTTCGGGGTCGCTGGTCATCTCATTTAATAAATTACGTTGTTTCCTGGGCCGCCCTGGGTTCCCAGATCGAATGATTTTCGGCCTTCCTGGCCGCTTTTGAGCGCTATCGATGCTTCTATGGTCATGGTCTTCATCGTTGTCTTCTTCGTCGTTGTTTACTGGTACTTTATCGTTAAGAATTTCGTCGCAACTTCTTGAAACATTACTATTTTTCATGGGGTCATTTTCCAGCAGCTGTAAATCTTCCTGCGTTGTGCCGTTTTCACGCGTTGATTTTGACTTACGTTCGTCGAAGTATACATCTCTTCTTTCAATTATTTGATGACGTTTTGGATCGTAGAGGCGATAGGCTTTTGAGCATAACGAATAGCCCACCATATAACACTCTTCGCCTTTCGGCTGCAACTTATTTGACTGCGTTTTGTTTAGCGCTATAGCGAAAGAACCAAAAACACGGAGGTGCTTCACCATCGGCTTCTTTCTTGTCCACATCTCGTAGGGTGTCGTATCATTCAGCGCCTTTGTGGGACATCGGTTGCGTATATAAGAAGCTGTATAAATGGCTTCAGCCCACAAATATTCACTTAAACCGGACTCTACAACCATACTCCTAGCCATCTCGGTTAAAGTTCGATTAAGGCGTTCGGCCACGCCGTTTTGTTGTGGTGTGTAGACAACCGAAAGTTCGCGTTTGATGCCATTTTCCTTGAAAAATCTGTCGAAATCATTGTTTATGTATTCACGACCGTTGTCGCTGCGCACTGCTTTAATTTTTAATCCACTTTGGTTTTCAACAATATTCTTAAAATCTCGAAACTTCTCGAAGACTTCATCCTTCGTGTGTATAAAGTACACGAAAGATCTTCTGGAGTAATCATCCACAAAAGTCACAAAATATTTGCTGCCGCCAATCGAGGATTTTGCGAAAGGTCCACATACATCGGTGTGGATGAGTTCTAGTATATTTTGGGACCGATATTGAGCCAATTTTGGAAATGGCTTGACGTACATTTTGCTCTTTACGCACACTTCGCATCTTACGTTTCTTGGCACATCGGTGATGTCAATATTTTGCACCAAGTTCTTATTGACTAATTCGTGCAGATCGTCGTAATTTTGGTGACCAAATCTTCGATGCCATATGCTGGCCTTGTCCACCGATGCAGCCAAACACAATTGCTTTAAATTTTCTTTAAAAACGAATAAATTTTCAATTTTCTGCGCAATTAAAATTGTCCTCCTGTTTTGGTCTTCTATTTTCGCACATACACTGTTGAACCGAACCGTCATACCTTCGCTTACAGCTTTATTTACCGATATAAAATTACATTTTAGATTTGGCACAAACAGTACGTTCTTAAGACGGATCATACATGTTGGAGTTGTAACGCAAACTTCTCCTTTTCCAGAAGAATCCATGTGGTTGCCATCAGTAAGTTGCACACGCTCTGCCGCTTCTACGAACTTCTCGAACATATTTCGTTCTCCTCAAATGTGTGATGTCGCACCACTGTCAACGCACCAAATATGATTCAATTCAATTCAAATTTATGAGTTCGAGCCGAAAATGATCTTTGTTGTTGGTTTTGTTTTTTCGGTAATCGACAATGTGCTGCGAAATGTCCCGTTTGACCATAGTTATGACATCTAAGACTAGATTTGTTGTTGGGCTTTTTAAAATTTTGCTTCCCGACTACACTACAAACGCTTTTTGACCATCGCTGCCATTTTGATCTGTTTTGTGCTGCATTCTCCGTGCCCCTTCTTCCAGCAGCTTTGCTTTTAAAATTTCGAGGGTAGGCAACGAATCGCGAATCTCGACAGCTATAATGAAATTCTGGAATGACTTGGGTAAACTTGTTAGAAGAATTAGAACAAGCAAATCATCGTTTATTGTTACGCCAATTTCGGAGAGTTTATCAACAATTTCACAAAATTTCCTTATGTGGTGTGCCACTGTGTCACTCTCAGACATACTCAAGTTGATTAGGGATTTATATAGAGTAACTTTTCTTGCCGGACCACGCGGCTGGTGTACACTTTTCAATTTATCCCATGCTTCTTTTGAAATCTCTGCATGTTTAATATGACATACCTGTGACGATTTAACATTAAATATTATAAGTGCCAACGCCTTTTCGTCTTTAGTGTTAAACTTCTTGTCGTCACTTTTCACAAGGCTTCCGCTGGCGATCTCCCAAAGATCTGCATTCACGAGAAGACTTTTCATTTGAAGGGACCAAAAGTCGTAGTTTCCATCATCCAATTTCTCAATTTGCTGTGGTGCACTCATGGTGATTAACTGTCTTTTACTGTCGTATACTCCAGTCAAAATGAAGCCATTGTTCCTGAGACCACTATACTTGGGATCTCGTTTCAATCACTGATTTTGGTATCACTGCACCTAAGCTGCGATTTCTTCTTGTGTGTAAAAAAGCACTTGAGCCTCACCTGGGCCCATAACCTTTCGAGGACAAAAAACCAGATTGAAGGACAAAACGGTATGTTCTTTTCATCGTTTTATTACACACTAAACTTAAATCTATACAAGTAAAAAGAAATGAAGTAAAAAAGAAACTGAGTAGGAATTCGGGTTGCCAACTACTTACAATTTCATTATTTTTCAATAAATACAATATCAACAAAATGCAGACACCAATATATAGATCAAAGGCAAACGGTCAGGTAGAACGAACGCACATTTCCATATCAGAATAGGCAAGAATAGTAAAAATACAGAATTTAACATCAGCAACCGAGGAGCTATTTGTAGCTGTAAAGGAATTGAACAACACAACCCATACCTTCACAGAAAAAAAAACCAAGGGATATACATTTTAACCTAATAACATACAGCAAGGAAGACATAGTAAAAAATTAAAAGACGCATCGCAGAAAACATTACAACGTCTAAACCAGGGAACTAGACCCCGAACTTTCAAACAAGGAGACCAGGTATTGGTGTTAAGGACTAACATCAGAAGTAAAAGCGACAGTCGTTACAAAAAGTACGTAGTGCAGGAAGTTGGCGAGGACACGATTTTGACTAAGGAGGAAAAAGTTATTCACAAAGACAACGTAAAAAATTACACAGTTACAGGAGACGACAAGAAATTACCTGATATTACTAGCCATGGTCATCATGGTCGCAATTCAAGCAGAAGGAGAAACAATCATAACAAACAGGAAATATATTCTAACTAGAACCGACGGTGCGTATTTATTTGACGAATTCACATTTTTATTCTATGTAACTAATTGACAAAAAATTACCACATCATACGCACAAATATTTAAAAAGAACTAAAAATCCTATCATTGCTATTTACAAATATCCTATCATAAATAATCATTCTAAACTATTTAAATTCACGCCACTTAGAACTAAGCAGGTAAATATTTTCACCGATAAGAAAATTGCGCTTTGCAACAATATTTATACTAGAGTTAATAACTGGGTAAGGCTTTCTCAAGTGGGCCACAAAATTACCAAAGTAAATATTTTGCGATGAAATTCAGCCAGGACTGAGTTCTATCATCCAGAAGCACACTCAGAAAATTTTGTTGTAAAATTCGAAATAGTTTTTTTTTTTATTAACTATCGAAGTTTTTTGCAGCGCTTGAATAATTATCACATTTCTCGTAAAGTAAGTATCCGATTACAACGATTTTTCAACTGCAGACTGATAAAGGATGATATTTTCTAAAAACGTTATTTTTGTTCCGAAACTTGATGTTTTGCTGTTGTAAATAATTTTTTTTAATAAACAATTAAAATTTTAACTAATTTCTGCGCCTCTGGGATGAAAATTTTTTAAGGATATTAACGTAATAAACATCTGTGCATTTATGTATGGAAAAAAATGCGTGCAATTCGAAAAGGATTAATTACAATTAATTTTTTTGTGCCTGAATGCGCGCTTCGACTTACGCGGACGCGCACGAACACACAAACGGCGACTCGCGGGCGGCTTGCGAAAAACCGTGTTTCGGACACGTCTCAACGCGATATGCTTCCGTAAGATCAGTTTTGCCGACATTGTCATTAGTTGTGTCTAGTCTCCTTCCGACTGCTGTGGTGATGTGTTTCGGTGATAATAAAAACTGTGATATTATGTAAATCGCGTACGTTAATGTGTACAAAACTAAGTATAGACTAATATAATGCCACATGCAAATCGTTGTTGCAACCCTTTCGGAAAACAAAACCATAGTCGTGTTTACACAAATCTAGTCCGAATTAGTGACCAAAATGCGAAATTTAGTGTCGTGTTCAAAATTCTGTGCAATCAGAATACTGGAACACAACGCAGGCAACAATACATCCTTACGTTGTGCATTACAAAGAAAACGGCGTAGAACAGCATAAGAATTTTGTGATCATTTCTGAAGCATTGGAACATGACAGTTCCGCAGTCAATTTGTTCAATTCTAAATTGGTTCAATATTTGATTAAACAGTTTGGTAAACGAAATGTGAAGAAAATCTACCTATTATTTTTCCGTCGGGGCGGCCTCACAGTACAAAAACAAGTACAATTTTATAAATTTACTATTTCACAAAAAGGATTTTTTCATCGATGCCGAGTGGCACTTTTTTGCCTCTGCACATGGGAAAGGTGCCTGCGATGGTATTGGTGGTGCTATAAAGAGAAATGCGTACCATGCAAGCTTGCAAGATAAAATTCCGGTGAAAATTACGAGACCGAAACAGTTGTATGATTGGGCAAAAGTCAATTCTAAGAAAATTAATTTTGATTACTGTAATAAACAAGAACATGAAAATCACTCTAGTAAGTTGAAAAAGCGCTATTCCAAAGAGCAAACTTTGAAAAGTACGAGGCAGTTCTATTCTTTTATTCCAAAAGATAAAAATTCCATCGAGTGCAAAATATTTTCAGCCCACGATCAATCTAAAATTTACCCATTATGTAAAAACAAACTATATGAAAAGTGTAAAAAGCGTGAATGATTTTCATTTTTTCTCGAAATAACAAATGAATATGCGATATCTGTATAACTTTCTTTAAGGGCATTTGCTGACTAAACTTACAATGTATAGATCTGATATGTAAACATAAACGTTAGTAATAAATAAGTATATAGAAACCTTGCATGACAGCTTATACATTTCTTTGAATACATTTGATTTAATTATCATTACGCATTTCCGCGACAGTCAAAGCGCAAATTCTGTTATATGTAAATTATTTATATGGCCAATCTTTAAAAACAAGTAAACACCAGTAATGGAAAAGTCGGCAAAACTGATCTTACGGAAGCATATCGCGTTGAGACGTGTCCGAAACACGGTTTTTCGCAAGCCGCCCGCGAGTCGCCGTTTGTGTGTTCGTGCGCGCCCGCGTAAGTCGAAGCGCGCATTCAGGCACAAAAAAATTAATTGTAATTAATCCTTTTCGAATTGCACGCATTTTTTTCCATACATAAATGCACAGATGTTTATTACGTTAATATCCTTAAAAAATTTTCATCCCAGAGGCGCAGAAATTAGTTAAAATTTTAATTATTTATTAAAAAAAATTATTTACAACAACAAAACATCAAGTTTCGGAACAAAAATAACGTTTTTAGAAAATATCATCCTTTATCAGTCTGCAGTTGAAAAATCGTTGTAATCGGATACTTACTTTACGAGAAATGTGATAATTATTCAAGCGCTGCAAAAAATTTCGATAGTTAATAAAAAAAAACTACAGTATAATTCCTCTTAACCGGCTTCGCATTAACCGGTCGACGGATTAACCGGCCTGGTTACAACAGCCGAGCGCAATGCAATATTTTCCAAGAAATTCACCGGCGAGGCGATGCGGCTGGGATTCCCCCGATATTACGGGGAGGTCCCGGCAAAGTAAACTATAAACGATGTTAGATAGGATTTTGTCGTTTGTCGTTTTGATCAATTTGGTTTGTTTTTGCTGTGGGTACGGACATAACATAGTTCTTTCCTTAACAATGAGTGCAAAGCGCAAACGAATTGTGGTTTCGATGGATACACGTTTAAAAGTGCTAAAGCGGATTGATAATGGTGAATCCGTAGCGAAAATATGTGCAGAATTTAATGTTGGAAAAAGCACTGTAAATGACTGGCGAAGAGATAGGCGTTCCATTGAGGAGTTTTGCTCGAAAATGGAATCTGATAGAAATCTGGGTAGCCGTTGTACGAGAAAAAAAACCGATTTGCCAGGTCGTCGATGAAGCTTTGTGGATCTGGTTTCTTCAGGAACGTCGAAGAGGTACACCGATTGGCGGCCCAATTTTGAAAGAAAAAGCTTTGGCTATCGACCAGAAGATTAATATTGGGGGTGACTTTGTGACAAGTGATAGTTGGCTTAATTGATGGAAGAAGCGACACGGAATTCATTTCGCACATGTAAGTGGAGAAAAAATGTCTGCTGATACTTCTGGTGCGACAGAATTCAAGACTAAGTTTGGTGAAATTGTTAAAACAGAGGAATTATCTCCAGAACAAGTCTATAATATGGACGAGACCGGTCTAAACATTAAAATGTTACCAGAAACAACTTTTCTAGGCAGTCATGAACAGTCTGCCTCTGGCTTAAAAAAGAACAAAGAACGTATTACAGTGGCCGTTTGTTCGAATGCAGCAGGGACTCATAAAATTTCTCTTTTCGTTATTGGCAAGTCTGCTAAACCACGGGCATTCAAAAAATTGAATCCATCTTCCCTTCCGGTTTATTATAAGTCACAAAAATCAGCGTGGATGAACTCAGACTTGTTTAAAGAGTGGTTTAATTTGGAGTTTGTTCCAAAAGTTAAAAAAAATTTAAAAAGTGTAAACTTACCTATTAAAGCAATTCTTTTGTTAGATAATGCTCCAACCCATCCTCATGACTGCGCTGTAGATGACATAAAATTAGTTTATCTTCCTCCTAATGTGACAAGCTTAGTGCAACAAATGGACCAAGGAGTGATCGAAAGCTTAAAAAGACGATACAGGCGTAAACTTGTTTCTGAAATTCTGCAACATTCGGAGAGTGAAGACAAAGGTCTTTTAGAAGTCATCAAAAAGATCAATATCAAGGACGTTATCTATATGTTAGCTACAGCATTTCAAGAAATGCCCTCTTCAACGTTTGTTAAGTCTTGGAGAAAACTTTGGCCAGATGTTGAGAATCTAATTGTGATCTCGAATATTGCAGGGACTGAAGAAGAAGAAAACAAATCTACTTTACAAGACCTTCAAAAGTTATCGGGTAACGAATCATTACAGGCAGAAGATGTGGAAAATTGGATGATAAACTGTGACGAACACCTTGAAAATGAATTTTTGAATGATGACGAAATCATAGATTTAGCAAACAAAGAACAAGAGGAAGATGATGAGAGTAGTGACGTTGAAGAGGAGAAAACAGTTTCTCATGAAGAAGCCAAAAATGTGATGGAAATTGCATTGAAATGCATTGAGCAGCAACAGGATTCAACAGCATTAGACGTTTTGGTGTTTAGAAAATGGAGGAATGTCGCATTCAGAAATTCACTGAAGATTAAAAAACAGAAGAAAATCACAGACTTTTTCAAAAAATAATTATTACACTTATACTTTATTGATGTAACACATTAACATATCGCACCCTAAATACAAAAGGGTCACAACTCAAAATTTTCCACACTCGAGCTTGACTTGCTTACAGAAGCACAGAAAACAAACTATGTGACATATCACGCTGAAATTTGCCATGTAAGCTTATAACAGTCCTACCAAAAAACAAAACATTTATTTTTGCCATATGTCATCCGGGGACCGTTTTATTGATAACGTCTCGTTCATATTTGAGCAGAAGCTACATTTTGAGTTGTGACCCTTTTGTATTTAGGGTGCGATATGTAAATATGAAATACATAAATATGTAAAAAATGCTTCTCCATTTTTGTATATGTATGTATACAATATATTATACAAGTACACTTCGGATTAACCGGCCAAAACGGCAACCGGCCAGGTATGCAGTCCCGAGGTGACCGGTTAAGAGGAATTGTACTGTATTTCGAATTTTACAACAAAATTTTCTGAGTGTGCTTCTGGATGATAGAACTCAGTCCTGGTTGAATTTCATCGCAAAATATTCACTTTGGTAATTTTGTGGCCCACTTGAGAAAGCCTTACCCAACTGTAAAATTTAATTAGGCAAGAACAAGGAACTGACATTAATTCGGTATAAATCGGGACGATTTAATTTAAGAGTTAAGGAATAATTTCATTCACAAATAATAAATAAATATAGTTAAGTAAATTCTAACTATAATCATGCAGGGCTGAACAAATCCAAACATATTTAAAGAATACCAAAAGATAAACAGATGTATTTTAAGAATAACAAAAGAGAACATGTTTAAAAAAAAACAAAAGATAAAGATATGTATTTTAAGAATAACAAAAGATAAACATATTTTAAGAAAAACAAAAGATAAATATATGTATTTTAGGAAAAACAAAAGTTCAACATATGTATTTTAAGAATAACAAAAGATAAACATATGTATTCTAAGAATAACAAGAGATAAACTTGTTTTTCCTAAACAGCAAACAAAGAAACTAATATACAAGTCGTGTACCTAAAACAGTAAGATGAGGTATAAGTACAATATAAATACGACAGTCGAATATGTTGGCAGCCAGTCCAGTATTAACATAGTGTTAAGAACTACCCTAAAATTAATTTCAAAAAATAAATTTTTATATTTTTCCAAAGTCAAGCAAGTCCTTAACTATCTTCCAAGTCTTTAACTACCTTCGATGCCCTTTATGTGTGCGTCCCCGGCAACTGGAATGACCGAAAAAAATCTAGATGTTTATTCAATCTACCAATTTTGCTTGTGTCTCCCCGCCTAAACGGACACTTTAAAGAATTTTTTGACTGCAAATTTTTTGCATCTAATTCGTCAAACAGATCATTAATTTTTTTTTTTACCAACATCTGTGTGGGCTTAGCGTATTTTATCACGTAATCGTCACTGCCTAATAAATTTTGGGGCAAGGCCATGTCGATACCAGAGGCTACCGATTTGCTCAGGACCAGAGTTGCGCGTGAAACGCTCATTTTTTCCAAAAAACTGGTATATATATGGGCCTCCGTTAGTTTCGGAAAAATTTTAAAATGGGGATTCATTTGATCTATATAAAACAATTTTTTTATCACTTTGAAGCTTGTAACTCCATCTGACGTTAAAATGTCATATTTCATTAAGGTATTTCGGACGGACTTTATCAAGTGATAATAATCGTAAATGCAAAAAATCTTTGTGTCTTCGTGCAGGAAAAAGGGGAACTTCTCAGAAACTCCCAAAGTGTTAAAGCTACTAGTGTTGGAGGGCCCTTGATCGTAAACTGTACCTTTCAAATTTAACCCCATTTTTTTTAGTTGCGCGATATTTTTTCCAAAATGGTCAATAATGTCTCCGTATGTATACCACCACTGGAGATATAATACAAAAACACGTATTTGCATTTGGAGCACAATCCCTTAACCATAAAAAATAAACATTTACTCCCAATTTTGTTTTCGCGTTGACCTTCCCCATGGTCTACAAACCCATCGATAACATCTTTAGCTTTATTATAGCTCAAGTCTGACTTGATGATGATTTCATCGAATAATAGAACGCTTATGCGTTCGGTGTCGGACATAGTTGAAACAATTTTTTCTAAATTATCACAGACATTGACATCGAACCCCGGAACAACATATTTGATGGGGCGCCAACGCGAATGGGATGATTTATAGGGCAAAGCAAAACCTAGATCGTCACGCATAAACGAATATGCTTTGGAGGGCATATAATTGATGTTTTGGGCCAATGTCTTTTCCTCCTCGCTATAACGATTTTTTTGGCCACTGACGATCATTCTTGCGAAAGTTACAGCATCACTGCTTGAAGTTTCTTCCGCAAGAACTGCACGACTACACAGATATTTATATTTTTGCAGTAGCTTCTCATTTTCTCCTTCTAGTTCAATTCTTTTCATTAATTTAATTTCGTTGCTCCGATAAAAACGAGTAGCCTGAGCAAATCGTTCGCGACAGCTAGTGATTTCTAAGTCCTCACAGATGTGTTTGTTTTTGGGAACCAGCCTTGTTTCCTCTAGCATGGAATATTTTCCGAACTCTTCTAATGTAAGATCGTCTCCTTTCTCTACTTTGGTAACGGGCGGGCAAACCCAATCAGAGCCAGTACTAGGTGAGCGACTTCAACAAACTGCCTCTAATATTAAAGATGGAACAGCCCCATCTAAAACTTTAAATCGAGTTACCTGCTCTGGACTAAAGAGGCGCTTACAAACATATAGCCTAGTAGTATCTGCATCCTACTACGCAAAAGCTTCGTTGCTTCTTTCCCATTGTACAGCTGTACGTAGGGCCATCGTCATGCCGTATTAAAAAAAAATATTTTATAACATAATAATTTATTAACATATAATAATTTATAAACATATCATAATTCATAACCATATAATTCCCAATTCAAAAATTATATTCAAATAATCTTTATACTCCACTTATGCTAATTGAAAAAAAAAAATAATAATTTCGCGATATATTTTCTGAATTACGTTTTTTAGTCAGTAGAAGTACACAATTTTTTATATGGCTTACTTTTATATACTTTTATATATATAAAAAATGGAAGTGAAATTGGGAATATTATACATTAATATAAATACATGAAATTTCAAAAAGCCATAATATTATCAAAAAATATTAAATGAAGTTTAGAGGGAAAATCTTTCGAACAATTGATACCACGAGTAATTTTGACCGGTCGGTAATTTTATCACACTAGGTTATTCCCATTTATATTTATTTATACATATACATATTTATATATTCACATACATATATTAAATAAATTTGCACAATATATGCACATACATATGTATATGAAATATCATTTACATTCAAAAATTAATTTAAATTTATTAACTTGCTCCACTTTCCTCCCTCAAAACTCTAATGTTACAAGTTAGCAAGCCATCAAACCTACCCCCCCTAATATTGTATCAAATGTATGCAATACATACGTAGATATGTGTTTGAAATTCTTGTAGGTTCGCTTTAGCGAAATATAAAAACACACATACCTACTTATTATTGCGTAAAAACTTACCTAAACGAAGCGTGGGGATGGCACCCTTTTTTAAACATTTCCCCCCACAACATATGGCTCAAAATGCTTTACGCACACATATGAGTTGTGGGGTGGACGATGCACCGCCGTCGGAGTTTTGAAATTGTCCCTCCACTTTGCCACTTCAATTGGATCCTTCGGGAACGGAAATAGTCGATTTTCGTCTTGTGAGCAATCGCGTACGCGACACAACCTATCGTCAGAGAACGTAAATTCGGCCCGTTCCTCATTTTGGGCTCTAACAAAACACGGGTAAGAAATTCAACTCAGAAATTACTTCACACAATTTAACAGTTGAAAATTAATTAATATGGCTGCCGGAGAGAAATGAGAGGGAGAGAGTGATACGCAAGTGTGAAAAAATGTAGTTTACATTAGCTTACATTCGCTTGCGTACAGAATAGATTTGTTCATTTGATACCTGGTGCTTTCCATTTCAATTCAACCGGGCTATTCGGGCCAGGTTCTTCGATTTCGATGTAACTCAAATATGTTGCTCTCTGGTCAAAATAATGAGACACGTATGTTTTTGTTCGCCCGAAAAATTTTTTTTTTTTCAAGATTTATCGGCAATTTTGTTTTTCGGCTCAAAATCGATTTTTTTAAATTATATAAGAATTTTTTTTAAATGCTCATAACTTAGTCAAAAATGAACCGATTTTAATGATTCTGGGTTCAAAATGATCGTCATTACTTGCACGAGCGATTTTATATAGAAACAATTGCTTAAAAGTAATTGAGCATTTTTTATTTTGCAAAAAAAAAAAGAAAATTCGAAATTTTTTCGAAATTCAATATTTTAAAAAGTGTATTTCTTTTTTTTTAACTTTTTCCAAATCAAGAGAACACCTCAAACTTCAATTGAGCCGAATGCCCAGTAGCTAAAATGAGTTGTTTTTGAGTAATGAATTTTTGAGTAAAAAACCTGTTTCGCACTCTTTGTTTTTTGGAAAATAAAAAATCTTCAACTACTTTTTTGCAATTGTTTCTACATAAAGTCGCTGGTGCAAGTAATGACGATCATTTTGAACCCGGAATCATTCAAATCGGTTTATTTTTGACTAAGTTATGAGCAATTAAAAAACAAAATTTCTTATATAGATTCTTTCCATTTCAATTCAAAAGGGCTATTCGGGACATGTTCTTCGATTTCGATGTAACTCAAATATGTTGCTCTCTGGTCAAAATAATGAGACACGTATTTTTTTGTTCGCCCGAAAATTTTTTTTTCCAAGATTTATCGGCAATTTTGTTTCTCGGCTCAAAATCGATGTTTTTTAATTATGTAAGAATTTTTTTTTTTTTAAATGCTCATAACTTAGTCAAAAATAAACCCATTTTAATGATTCTGGGTTCAAAATGATCGTCATTACTTGCATGAGCGATTTCATGTAGAAACAATTGCAAACAAGTAGTTGACGATTTTTTATTTTGCAAAAAACAAAAATTGCGAAACAGGTTTTTTACTCAAATATTCATTACTCAAAAACAACTCATTTTAGCTACTGGGCATTTAGCTCAATTGTAGTTTGAGGTGTTCTCTTGATTTGGAAAAAGTTAAAAAAAAAATAAAATACACTTTTTGAAATATTGAATTTCGAAAAAATTTCGAATCTTTTTTGTTTTTCCAAAATAAAAAATTTTGCAATTGTTTCTACATGAAATCGCTCGTGTAAGTAATGGCGATCATTTTGAACCCAAAATTATTAAAATCGGTTCATTTTTGACTAAGTTATGAGCATTTAAAAAAAAATTCTTATATAATTAAAAAAAATCGATTTTGAGCCGAAAAACAAAATGGCCGATAAATCTTGAAAAAAATTTTTTCGGGCGAACAAAAAAATACGTGTCTCATTATTTTGACCAGAGAGCAACATATGTATTTGAGTTACATCGAAATCGAAAAACATGACCCGAATAGCCCGGTTGAATTGAAATGGAAAGCATCACCTGTATGTCCTATAATTCGTATGCATGTTTACATATTAGATTTGTTCTTTTTAGTTTTTTACATATATTAGTATACATATGTATGTATATTAGGTATATGGTAAATATTACCGTAAATTCGTTTCGATCATATATAATAATAAATTAATAATAGAAATCGTAACATAACTGGTAATATTAACAAATTGTCGTCACTAATAATAAATTCGGTAAGGATGATTATGATACATTGGTTTTATTTTAAATTCGTCAAGCATATCAAATTAATAATCCTCATAGAGAAATGATTCAGGCACACAGGAAGATGGCAAATGCAAATACAAATATGGATGTCAATTTGTATGTATTTATATGCGCATATATATATGATGTGTGTATGCATGTAAACTTGCCACAGCAAGAAATATGACGATTCCCTAAAACTTCTCAAGAAATCCAGCACACATTCATAGGCACAGCATTGTATGCACAGTTACCTTCAAATATGTACAGTAACTTTAAAATACTCCGATTTCAGAGTAAGTTTCTAACCTTGCAGATATATGCATATGTTTTTTTGCACTTTTTATCAATTGAAGAACTACATACGTAAAGTAATATACTAATTAACTATTTGCCTACTAACAGTTAACATAAAATAATTGTTTCTAAATTTTCTCCTAGAAATGTCCGACACAGAAATTTTTTATAAGTTTCTTTTATTGTTTTCTGCAAGTTACTGTATGCTCATGCGCGCACTTGCCGCACAACAGCTGGGGTTGTGGAGCATTAAAAAGACATATTTGTACCTTCTACTCAAATATGAACGAGACGGTATCAATAAAACGGTCCGCGGATGACATATGGCAAAAGTAAATTTTTTATTTTTTGGTAGGACTGTTATAAGCTTGCAGGCAAATTTCAGCGTGATATGTCACATAGTTTGTTTTCTGTGCTACTGTAAACAAGTCAAGCTCGAGTGTGTTCTTCGAATTCTCTTTTATGACTTCAATTGTCTCAAAATGTTTTCCACGGAGCGGCAACTTGGGCTTGGGAAACAGGAAAAAGTCACATGAAGCCATATCAGGCGAATACGCTGCTTGCGGAACGATATTAACATTATTTTTGTTCAAATAATCGCGAAAGCTGGTGCATTATTGTGATGCAAGAACCATGACTTGTTGTCCCACAATTCCTTCCTTTTAAGACCAATGTTCTCGCGCAAACGCTTTAAAACGTCTAAATAATATTCAGCGTTAACCGATTTTGCGATTTGTGCGATTTTCAAGCACAATTTCCTTTACCTTTCTGATGTTTTCGTCGTTTACTGATGTTGTTGGACGACGTTCATGAGGCAAGTTTTCAACCGATGTACGGCCCTCTTTGAACGATTTCTACCACTGAAAAACACGTGCACGCGATAGAGCAGAGTCCCCATAGGTTGTCTGCAACATTTTTAAGGCGTCTGAAGGAATAACAAAATTTCAAACAAATTCTTTGAATTTCCATCGTTAAATTCGAAGAACACACTTGAGCTTGACTTGTTTACAGTAGCACAGAAAAGAAACTATGTGACATATCACGCTGAAATTTGCCATGTAAGCTTATAACAATCCTACCAAAAAATAAAAAATTTACTTTTGCCATATGTCATCCGCGGACCGTTTTATTGATACCGTCTCGTTCATATTTGAGTAGAAGGTACAAATATGTCTTTTTAATGCTCCACAACCGCAGCTGTTGTGCGTCAAGTGCGCGCATGAGCATACAGTAACTTGCAGAAAACAATAAAAGAAACTTATTAAAAATTTCTGTGTCGGACATTTCTAGGAGAAAATTTAGAAACAATTATTTTATGTTAACTGTTAGTAGGCAAATAGTTAATTAGTATATTACTTTACGTATGTAGTTCTTCAATTGATAAAAAGTGCAAAAAAACATATGCATATATCTGCAAGGTTAGAAACTTACTCTGAAATCGGAGTATTTTAAAGTTACTGTACATATATTATTTGAAGGTAACTGTGCATACAATGCTGTGCCTATGAAGTGTTTTTGAAAAACATTAAAAAAATTTTTTTTTTCTGGCAACCCTGGATGTCGCTCAATTACATTTTTCTTCATATCTTCGGCATTTATTGTCGGATTTTAAAGTGTGAGACATCAATTTTTTTGTCCCAAAGAGGAGGTTTTTCTCAAGAAAGTTCATTGAGCTCATGCGTTTCGTTGTGGTACTTACCCACCATATCTTAGTTTCTACCATCCTAATGTAACAGCCTAATGTCAGTTAATTGACGACCGTAAAAAATCATAAATCTTTTGCGAAAAAAGTATTTCGATTCAATTAGTACAACCAGAAATATAAACAATTTATTTTTAGTCTAAAGCCATACAAGAAAAAGTAAATGTTTTTTATTGACCTCGTTCGCGAAACAGTTAGTAAATTGTTTGTCTTGTAACGGAAATTTTAGTCCACAAAATTTTGTCGGGATTCAAGCTTGCTGTATTTCTGCCGGCTCTCGAACTTAGATAAAATGTGGCCCATGCGTTGTTCATCGGTGACCGCCATTGCAGATTCATGAACTGTATGAACAAATTGCTCGGTATTTTGCTGTGAAAAAGATCAGTGAAAATGCCGAAAAAAGAGAAGCAAAGAAAAATTAATGGTTTTCGTTGTGCATACCTGGTAATTCAATTATTTCATTGGAATATTGTAATGCTTCGAGGTGATCTTTCGCGAAGAACTGCAAGCATGGTGGTTCAGCCGGTTCGAATCTACCCCAATCTATTACATTAAAATATTTGTCACTCTCGAAATTTATAAAATTATCCTCTTTCGGACCAAACATTTGACGAACACATCCACTAGCTTCTCTGCGGGCTGCTAAGATCTTCGTGTATCCATCTGAACGTACGAATGAATCTGTATCGGTTATCATCGATATCAAAATATTTTCTGGGTGCAGAAAGTATGAGTTATTTTTTATGACTGGATGGACAATATTTTGAATGTCTTGGGGCAATTGGCGAATCCATGTGATGTATTTGAAAACGTGACGACATCCGTGAATTGCAAGTGGTTGGTTTTTAACCAGAAACCAGAAAGGAGCATACACTTTTACAATAAAGTCAGCAAGTGTTTTTAGTGTTATTGAGGGTTGCTCGCACGTTATATAATAGCGAAGAACTCGAGACGCTGTTGTCAGCCAACGGGCTATACTCGCTTGCTAAACTCTCGTCACACTCTCCTGTATGAACAGCCCGGACCATACGATATAAATATAATTGGTCGCCTCGAATATTGAAGTCCTCAATTTTATCTGGCATCTCACCCATTGGAATGCATTGGAAATTTTTTTTAACCTAACAAAACAGTTGTTGTTGGCAGTTGGTTTTTTAAATCACAATCAACAAAACGCATTTTTAAAGTTTTTGCAGTTTTTAACACGCACCAAGTAAAATGACAATTGATTATGATGTCAAGGGCAAAACATAAAACAGAAAAAATAGATAAACAATAGTCCAGTTAATTTATGGTATGGAGCATGCCGAAAAATGTATAAAGGAAATAAGGCACCTAATGTATGGCTTTCAACTAAAAACAAAATTGGTTTTATTTCGAGTTCTACTGAATTAATTCAAGTACTTTTCTCGCAAAAGATTTACGATTTTTTACGGTCTTTAATTTGCTGTTATTAGATCGGTACATTAGGGTGGTAGCAACTGAGATATGGTGGGTAGGTACCACAACGGAGCGCCTGTGATCAATTAGCTTTTTTAGGAAAAACCCACTCTTTGAGACAAAAAAATTGGTTTATCACACTTTAAAATCTGAGAATAAATGCTGAAGATATGAAGAAAAATGCAATTGGGCGACATCTAGGGTTGCCAGAAAACAAAAAAAAAATTTGTGTTTAAATGTTTTTCAAAAACACTTCATATGAGGGGAGGTACGGGCGATTTTTTTTTGCCTGTTGGGCGAGACGCTCTAATGTACATATGCATAGGAGCCGCGACTATTCGACATGACAAAAATTCAAGGTATACCAAATATTGGCAAATAATTCTGCGCGATATATTCCCATATTGACTATTTTCGAATGCTCGAGAAAATTGGCATATGGGCGGCTCGTTTTATGAATGAAAGTACTTTGCTCGTAGAAATACATATGAGCTCGAATTTATCAATGAATTTTTTGATGATGAGTTTTTGTTGTACTGTAAAATAGTTGAAATTGTTCAGTGCCGCCGCGACTATTTTAGATTGTTTTTATGTATTAGTGTATTTAGAATCATGGCCGCTACGGCTGCGCCTATGAATGCATTTTGTTCTTGTAGTTGCTAGGCATAGAATTTTAGCTTTGAACGACATACGCATTTAGAGGAATAAAGTGAGTGCCCTGTGTGCGGTTGTATGTACATGCATATACCTATGTATATTAAAAAGCATTGTTTTGCTGGAAGTTCAGAAAACAAATATGATATGTACGTACATAGTCTAGGGCAGGGATAGCCAACTTTATAAGACCCAAGATCTACTGTTCACTGACGACACCCTGTGGGATCTACCAATTACATACTTCTTGAAAACCTTAATAAAACAGCATAGTTCAGTACACAATTATGTAGTCTTTTTATTTTATTAAGAAGAAAAACATAAAAATTACTCTAAAAAACTACTTATTTAGTTGAGCATTCGTGTGAGCATTGGGTCTGAGCATCTTCTACTAGATTAGCAAAATCAGGTTTGTAGTTGGAAATTGCCAACCCTAAAGAGTCCAATGTATGAGCGTCTATCAAGCGAGAATGATGTTTATTTTTTTGTTTGTTTTAAGTACAAAAATGTTGACTCACATAAATATGTTGAACCAAAACACGAATGCAGTTGTTCAACACATTTCTTCAAATTTGGATATTTTTCGTTGGAAACCACTGCCCAGAAATCTGGACCTGGGGATGATCTTGCTTTTAGAAATATGTCGCAGCGCAGAGTTATAATTTCGTTTTGAAGTATCATGTGGTCCACTTGAAATGTATCTGCAAATTTTGTAGCTATTTCATAAATATCACTATGATCAATGGAATTATTAAGCGGATAACTGATGAATTCGACCAACTTCTCAATTTTTTTGAAATCAGTAAAGCGAATTTCGAAGTCTGATACCACTGCCTTAATTTCTGCCGTGTACTTGTCAGGAATGAAATTGTAAGTAGTATGTTTCTCAACATAATCCTTGATGTTTACAAATTGTTCAAATTTTTTCTTTTCGATGTCAATTATCATAGACGTTGCTTGACTTTGAAATGCTGCAATAGAACTCATCATTTCTGTTACTGCTTTATTCTTGCCTTGTAGTTCCAGATTTATATACTCAGTTTTCCAGTAAAATCTGCTAAAAATGCTAAATCACATTGCCAGCCTAAATCACGCAATTGCTGACATTCATCACCCCTCTCTTCAAGAAATTTTATTATTTCGTCCAATAGATCCAGAAATCTTTGCAAAAACTTGCTTCGACTCAACCACCTTACGTCAGTGTGTAACGCTAAATCTGGTTCCTTCTCATCTAATTGCTGTTTAAAAAGCCGCCTTTGAAGAGATTTTCCTTTAATGGAATTTACAATCTTGAAAGAAATGTCCATCACATGTTTTGTGTTTAGTCTCTTACTAGCCAGTACTTGTGGATGAATTATGCAGTGGTAGCTAATGAAGTCTGGAAAATCTTCGTCTTTGTGACAAAGAGCAATAAAACCATTATGAATACCTGTCATTGCAGGAGCCCCATCTGTTGTCATTGATACGAGTTTATACAAAGGTAGCTTAATCCGGCTAATATTATATATACTTTGAATTCCGTGAATATATCGATAGTGTCGATAGTTTACCACCTTTAATGCGTGCAGCAGTGTTGCGCAGTCTGTTCCACGTATGTATGTATATTATATTTATATTTTTTTGACTTGCCACGATTGACTGGACTAATAGTCGCGATCGACCGGTCGATAGCCCCTGGTCTAGGGCATGAAGTATGCATACGCACATACAAATATGTACATACATATGCAAAATAGAATTGTTTTAGCATACATACATTAGGCAGGAATTCAATTATTTGGGTATTTACTCACTAATTATTGCATGTAAATATGATAAGGCGATGCATCGTGCGATGCGACCTATGTATCTCATGGTTCCTGGAGTACAATGCACATATGTATGTAACACATAACTAACATAATGTATGTACATAACAGGTGGCGCTAAAGTAATCCTCCTATGAGAAAATGCTATAAATTTTGCGATTGGCCCCTAATGTCAGTTGTGTTTCGACATTTGTGTAGTACACGTTAATAAACAATGTTACGCTACACTGCTCCAGAACGCGGAATATTGCTGACTATTTATTTGACCAATAATCGGTCGGTGACTTTGGCACAACGTGGATTTCGTCGCAGATTTCCTCGCCGTTCAACGCCTGCTGGTGAAACACTGCGACGTTTAGCCGCTCGGCTCGAAGAGACTGGCACAACACGAGATGCTGCCAGACGTGGTAGACCCCGGAGTAGCCGTTCTGCAGAGAATATTGCTGCTGTAGCCGAGGATGTCATGGAAGCGCCGTCGACATCGACCAGACGACGTGCCACGCAAATGGGTATCAGTCGACGGTCTTTACAGCGAGTTTTGGTACAAGATTTGAAGATGTTTCCGTACATTTTTTTTTAAATTACAATAAAATCATCGCAAGGTTACTTTTGCGCCACCTTGTATATATTGATATACATACATATACCAAAATACTTGTATGGTCTATGAATTCTCGTCTAAATTAATTTCAACTCAAAAAATTAGTAAAAATGTTCATGAAATATGTATAAAGTTTTAAATTTACTAAACCGCACACACTAAAATGTGAGGTCGTTTTATAATGTATTTTGTTTAAACTCTTCTTTTTAAATTAAATCAGCAAACATTAAAATTAATTTGTTGATTTTAAATGTTGGCGCATTTAAGTTTGAAAATACAAATTGAATAAAGTTTCGTTTATCAAGGGAACATAGAAATGCATTAGGAAACTCCTTGCAAAATGCTGTCGGCTATTCGTCAATTTGATTTCCACCCATATATACTAAAGAGAGAATTCGCTGCAATCAGCTCATTTTGGTCTCTCACTTTCCCCTACTTTACTTTTACTTAATTTATTCATATGTAGGTCAAATAAAACTGGAGTAAATTATTTTGAGTAGATTGATTTTGAATTAGTAAATAGGAATTTAATCACTATATGAACCCATCGCACACGGTCTTCAAACCTCAGCGATGCCCAACAAACAAAGGAATTTATGAATTAACGAAACAAAATTTAAAACAGAACACGAAGGGCACGAAGGGAATGAAATTGTGGGCACTTTAGCGAAAGAGGGTGCAAACACT
Source organism: Anastrepha obliqua (assembly GCF_027943255.1). Classification (NCBI taxonomy): domain Eukaryota; kingdom Metazoa; phylum Arthropoda; class Insecta; order Diptera; family Tephritidae; genus Anastrepha; species Anastrepha obliqua. The sequence continues at coordinate 5,108,015 of NW_026562179.1, read as the reverse complement.
CCCTTCATAGGTCCTGAACATTTCTGCGGGATAAAAAACAGCTTCCAAATTGCCTTTTTACGTGAACGGGAACAATGAGGCTTCATCGAGTACTGGAGACCTCAAACTGGCATCCGGCAATCAAACAGACTCATTCCCATGGCAGCCGGTTCCACTTTAATGACTCGGGTTTTTCCCGATCAAGGGCTGCCGCCCCAGTAAACTAGCCCTGTCTAGTGAACCGTATATCACCCCATCTCTTACGTCACAGGAGCAACTCCTCGCAGCAATCTTGCTCTAAATACTTCTCCTTAGGGCTGGTATTGCATCCAACTCTGAGCCAGAGGTATTCTATTGAGGCGTATGCCATAAAAGGCTCCAATAGTGCAATGGGTTACAATAAGTGGAGCGGCTGGAGCCACCTTAAGACCTGTTCAGGCCTTAAGTCAAATAGGGAGTAGTCCACACGGTATGTGGCCACGTGTTGCTCCCGCCAGCAGGCGTCCAATGCCTCAACGGCTATTACCCCCTTATTGGCCGGCACTTCCATCCGCAACCACAAACCATCCCTCCACTGTAAGGAGTCTATCGGAGCAACACAACTTCCTCAACACAGCCCATACCCTTCTCTCCTGCTCTAACCCCAGTGCGGTGACAAACCAGCAGCTCTTGGTTCCCCTCACAATTGGTTCGGTGTGTCAGACAAGAATACATCGGAACCTGGTCAAATGCAATTTTTGCTATGGCTGGTGTCACTTCCGGAGATGTTCCGGCCTGCGCACTACCCGTGAGTGGGCAACTGAGTACGTTGATAGACAGCAGATAGACGATTCGACATTCAGCACTGTGAACGACGACGCCCCCACGAGAGTAGTGGGCAATTGCAGCAGCTCGCCTGACATAACAATAGCTAGCGCTGATCTGTTAAACAGCGTAACCTGGTGACCCATTACCGTCTCGATTGAGAGACCTGACGACTTTGTTCCCGCGAACCACCGATCCCATATTAATTGTAACAAAGCTAATTGGGCCGGCTTACCGGAATTCACCGAAGACACCTTCGCCGCTCATCCCATCGTCACTGATGTGCGTGCAGGCGAACGCGCATTCTGCAAGGTGCTCACAGCTGCTGCGGCTTGCTTTATCTCCGCTTGAAGGATCAAGAACATACGTCCTAGTTTCCCAGCCGAAGCAGCTGGTTTAGCAAACGAGCGTGACCATCTACGTCTGGTCGATCCCGGGGATCCCCGCATAAGGGATCTCAATTTGGAGATCCGGCAACTGGTAAATCAACATAAACAGACCAAATGGGTTGAGCACATGAAAACCTGTAACCTCACCTCTGGGGTGACCGTTAGGTCCCTGTCGAACCCGACGAAGCACAACGACAAGGTGGCCATCACCTTTAACGGCCATCACCACCAGACGGTTGCACAAACTGACGAACGATAGCGCGCCACTTACTTCCTCCAGTGATGAGGTTTAGGTAGCCATCAACAAATCAAAATCATCTTAAACCATTGGCCCTGGCGGATTGAACACACTGATGCTGAACACCTGGGACCATTGGGATTTCTGACAAGGGTCTTCAATCTGTCCGTGGCCACTCTCATTATCCCTGACAAGTGGAAACCTGGGAAACCCACCAACCAAGGGGAACCTTATCGCCCGATAACTCTCCTTTCCCCATTAGTGAAGACACTTGAAGCCCTCCTACTCCCACTCTTTACGAAACATCTGGCCCCAGCCCAACATCAGCATGGTCTCGGTCGAGTGCATAGCACCACTACGGCACTCACCGACATAAACGCCCAGATAAACATCAAAACAGAGGAAGATCAAGCAAAGTGTTCCGCAGGGTAGTGTCCTTTCACCCTTGCTGATCAACTTCAATATCTCGAAACTCCCCCAACCACCAGAGGGAGTCTCCCTGGTCTCATACGCTGACGACTGCACGATAATGGCATCGAGCAATGACATCGTTGTCCTGTGCTCCAAAGTGAACAACTACCGACCTTTCTAGCTTTTTCATTTCGAGGAATCTTCAACTTTCCCCACTAAGTCCACGGCGACCCTCTTTACCACCTGGACAAAGGAGGTCAAACTGCCTCTCAAGGTAAAAGTCGATGACACACCAATTTCGATTGTAAACAATCCCAACATTTTGGATGTAACATTCGACAGTTTGCTCACCTTCTCTGCGCGCAACGCCGCAATTGCCACTAAAGTCCAAAATCGCAACAAGGTCCTCAAATCGCTTGCCGGCAGCACTTGGGGCAAAGACAAAGAGTTGTTGCTATCGACATTTAAGGCAATTGGCCGGCTGGTTCTAAATTATGCTGCCCCTGCCTGGTCGCCTCGAACTAGTGATACGCAGTGGATAAAGTTCCAGACATGCCAAACACTGCCATTCGGACAGCGACGGGTTGCCTCCTGATATCCCCCCTTCAACCCCTTCACAATGAGGCACAGATACTCCCTGTAATGGAGCACAACAAACTGCTCAGCAAGCAGTTTCTGCTAGGGTGTTACCACAGGTTTCACCTTTGCAGACGCCTGCTTGAGCCAGAGCCGCTTCCCAGGCACGTCAGGAGACACCTATTAAACTACGCTGACGAGATCCAAGACAAAACTAACAGACATCTACTGGACCAGACAGTGTTTACACAGACATTAAACGACATTCACCGGGAGTCCTTAAGCTCCTGTCCACCGAATGTCGTAATCGGAGTCCCACCACCACCTACAGCAGATGAAGAGCTCCATATTCCGTGAGATCTGCGTAGCATTGGCAACATTTTCTTCCTCTTAATTGGCGCTATAACCGCTTATGCAATTTTGGCCGAGTTTAACAAAGCGCGCCAGTCGTTTCTTTCTCGTGCTAACCGGTGCCAATTCGACAAATCAAGTGAAGCCAAGCCCTTCTCCACCTGATCTTTCCAACGCAGAGGAGGCCTTCCTGCTACCACCAGCTGGTACCGTATCGAATACTTACAGAGCCGGAGCGTTTGTATCCATTCGGACAACATGGCTCAGCCAGTGTAGCCGCTGGATCTTTATTCGCTGCGCTATGTCTATGTCGTCGTAAAGCTCATACAGCTCATCGTTCCATCGCCTGCGATAATCGCCGCTGCCAACGTGCAAAGGTCCAAAAATTTGCGCAGAATCTTTTTCTCAAACACTCCAAGCGTCCCTGCATCGGATGTTGTTATCGTCCAAGCTTCTGCGCCATACGTTAGGACGGGCATGATGAGAGCCTTGTAGAGTGTTAGTTTTGTTCGTCGAGAGAGGACTTTACTGCTCAGTTACCTATTTAGTCCAAAGTAGCATTTCTTGGAAAGAGAGATTCTCTGTTGGATTTCCGGGCTGACATTGTTATCGGTATTAATGCTGGTTCCCAAATAAACGAAGTCTTTTACAACCCCGAAATTAAAACTGTCAACAGTGACGTGGGTGCCGATACGCGAGTGCGCCGACTGTTTGTTTGAAGACAGGAGGTAATTCGTTTAGTCCTCGTTCACCACCAAACCCATTCGCTTTGCCTCTTTATCCAGTTTGGAGAAGGCAGAACTAACAGCGCGGTTGTTAATGCCGATGAAATCAATATCATCGGCATACGCCAACAATTGTACGCTCGTATAAAATATTGTGTCTGAGCGATTTAGTTCTGCGGCTCGTACGATGCTTTCCAACATCAGGTTAAAGAAATCACACGACAGCGAGTCACTTTGCCTGAAACCTCGTTTGGTATCAAACGGCTCGTAGAAGTCTATCCCAATTCAGAGGGCGCTGCTGGTGTTGAGCAACGTCATCTTACATAGCCGTATTAGTTTTGCGGGGATACCAAACTCAGACACCGCGGCTTACAAGTAACTCCTTTCCGTACTGTCAAATGCAGTCTTCAAGCCGACGAAAAGATGGTGTGTGTCGATTCTCCTCTCATGGGTCTTTTCCAAGATTTGGTGTATTATGAATATGTGGTCGATGGTAGACTTTCCATGTCTAAAGCCACACTGATAAGGCCCAATCAGTTAGTTGACGGTGGGTTTCAGTTTTTCACACAATACGTTCGCTAGAACCTTATAGGCGATATTTAGGTCACCCTTTTTATGGATTGGGCAGAGAACACTTAATTCCCAATCGGCAGGCATGCTTTCATCCGACCATATTTTGGATAGGAGCTGATGCATGCACCGTACCAGCTCCTCGCCGCTATGTTTGAATAGCTCAGCCGGCAGTCCGTCGGCGCCCACGGCTTTGTTGTTCTTTAGCCGCGTTATCGCTATTTTCACCTCGTCATGGTCGGGCAGCGGAACGTTAATTCCGTCGTCAACGATTGGGGTATCGGGATCCTCTCATTCTCTGTGACATGCGCAGCTATTACCGTTTAACAGGTTCGAGAAGTGTTCCCTCCATAATTAAAGATTGCTCCAATTCGCTATCTTTGTTCTTGCAGGAAAACGCCCCGGTTTTAAAACCTTCTGTAAGCCGCCAAACTTTCTGGTAGAATTTTCGGGCGTTGCTCCTATTGGACAGCATCTCAAGCTCCTCGCACTCACGTACTTCGGCCTCTCGTTTCTTATTTCGGATAATACGTCTCTCTTCCTTTTTTAGCTCTCTGTAGCGATCCCACATGGCTCGCGTTGCGCCCGATTGCAGCATGACATTCCTCGTCGTACCAACTGTTTTTTCGTGCTCCCTGGAATCCGATGTTTTCTTCGGCGGCGGTACGTAGAGAACGAGAAATGCTGCTCCATTTTTCGTGCATGATGGTTTGTTGGGTAGTGCTCTCTGAGAGCAAGAGTGAGAGTCGAGTGGCGAATCTTCTGGCTGTCTGTTGTGATTGCAGTTGGTGCGATGTGCGATGTTGAACATTCTTTGCGTAGGTAGATGTACGTTTTTTGGTGGGTGCGCAGTTTGGGTGCAACAAGGTAATGATCGGAGTCGTTGTTGTGTCCTCGGATCGTACGTACACTAGAAGCGTGTCTTCCATCTATCACAACATGATCGATCTGGTTTCGCGTTTCTCGATAAGGAGACAGCCAGGTAGCTTGGTGTATCTTTTTATGCTGGAATCTGGTGCTGCAGACTACAATGTTACGGGTCCCGGCGAAGTCGATCAGCCTCTGTTCGTTACCGGATGTTTCGTTGGGCAGGCTGAATTTTCCGACTGTGGGACCAAAAATTCCCTCCTTGCCCACCCTGGCGTTGAAGTCGCCAAGCAGGATTTTTATGTCGTGGCGGGGGCAACGCTCATAGGAACGTTCCAAGCGCTCATAGAAGGAATCTTTGGTCGCATCGTCCTTCTCTTCCATCGGGGCGTTGACGCAAATGACATGCCCTTTAAAACCTACGCATCTAACACACCTCTCCCACTGTACCCAACCTGTCGAAACATCTTGATCTTACCCAGGTCTTCATCATTCAATTGACTTATTCTTATAGCACTGAACTTCCAATCATCGTCTGGTTGCAATTGCATTGATCTGATGATTAACTATTCCCACGAATCTCTCGACTTGGGAGCAATGCGTACACTCTATAGCACAAGGTCGCCGAGGTAGCGCATCAACATTTCCATCTTGTTCCCCTTTAATCAGCGCGATCTCAAGTCGTAATTTTGCAGTCTTTTGATATACCCTGCACCGGCAAAACTCGGAATCTATGCGATGTTTCATGATGGCATTTCTACCAAATTTTTTTCAACCCCCGCCAAATATGTGGCGAAGTTACTCCAGGAACTTCTTGGATTTCACCTTCTTTAGCACTCTATATCTATGCAATCAAGTCTTAAGGAAGTTAGGAGATTGTTTTGCTTCCTTCCTGGAATTCTTCGCTTTGCTGTTGATAGTTTCCAATCAATGCTCCTTTATCTAGAATAATTGGTGACTTAGAATCATTTAGCATCCTCATTAAAACCGGCGTGACCTTTCTCGCTTCTACAAGTTTTCTTCCAATTTTTATATTCAGCATACCTTACCACACTTATCTGTCCCATAGAGTTCTTCCACATTAGCAATTATTCCTGTTGGGCGAAATCAATAGACGGTGAATTGAGGCTACTTTTTGGACTGCATCCATAGTTTCAGCCAGTAAGAATGTGAGAATAATTGGCAAAGCTCCAGTAACAACCTTGTAACCTGTCCTATACCTGTTTGAAGCTTACAGCCAACCAATGCTTCCATATTACTCGCATTTTCGATGATATTTGCGATGCTAATTGGAACGGCATTTCTGATGTTGCAGCCATCATCTCAGTCATGCCTGCACCTCTTGATGACTCGGGATTCTCTGCCTTCTTTTCCAGTGTGGTCGGTGATTCTTCAGCTTTCAGCTGAAACACATATTCGTCTACATCGATTTTCTCTATTACCATAGCTTCACGCAGCTCTGATTCTAACTCTGCTCTGATTCCAGAAGTTGACAAGCAATGCGGTTCTAACTAATTAAGTTACGGAATCTTAAGTTCACTCAACATTGACATTTTTAGTTTTTAGATCCTGTTTTATAGTACTTTATTCAACAATCCCACTTTTGACACCAATCGTTACAAAATTGTTACGTTTTCTCTAAGAAAACATCTCACAATCATTCGTTTGAGTGTGATCACTAGATTGCTAACAGAAGTCACAACATAAAGGCAACAAAACTTGCTTGCTTTATTGAATTTTAATATTTAATAGCTTTACTTTACGTTTACACGTTCACACGCTTAACTTACGACTGAGTACTTTTTGTGCATGCACTATCTTACTTACTAACTATCTTAATTTTTAAATGTGACAATTCGTATTTTCTCAAAACTTCGGTTTCGTCATCTGGTGTCAAAGCGAATTCATGTTCTTTTTTGTATCTCATTCGCTCAGTTTTTGCTGCGTTTGGGGTTTCTATTTTCATTTGTGCTTTCCCAATTCAGCACGCAGTATTCATTTATTTTTAATTTGGAGGATGGTTCCTTATGTAGAAGTGAACGCAAGTTAGTGATGGCCATTCACTTGAGAGTCGCCAGGACGATTCTTCCACACATGGTTCAAGCAGCTCATAACATCCGGGTATAGCCCAAGTATCCTCTGGGTAGTTTCCGAACATCCGTTCGGGAGTGAGCCAAAGTGAGAAGGTGAAGAATCCCACGATTGGTTGTGCGCCGGATTTGGGACCCGCCACTTAAAAATCGGATCTTTACCTTGTTGCTGCCAAACTACGCACACGCCTCTGTGCAGCAAAAAACGTACATCTAACTAAGCAAAGAATGCTCGACATCGTTGCAATCACAAGTTCTAATCACAACGAAGAGCCAGAAGATTCGCCACTCGACTCTCACTCATGCTCTCAGAGAGCATAGACCAACAATCCGGCATGCACGAGCAATGGAGCAACATTTCTCGTCCTCTACGTACCGCCATTGAAGAAGAAATCGGATTCCGGCGAGCCCGAAAATACAGTTGATGCGACGAGGAATGTCATGCTGCCGTAACAAGAAAAGATGCTGCCTATAGAGCCCCGCTGCGATCGGGCGCAAAGCGAGCGATGTGGGATCGTTACCGGGAGCTAAAAAAGGAAGAAAGACGTATTATCCGAAAGAAGAAACGAGAGGCCGAAATACGAGAGTGTGAGGAGCTTGAGATGCTGGCCAATAGGAACAACGTCCGAAAATTCTACCAGAAAGTTCGGCGTCTTACAAAAGGTTTTAAGACCGGGGCGTTTTCCTGTAAGAAAAAAAACGCTGATCTGGTGACTGACATCCAGAACATACATAAATTATGAAGGGACCACACTTCGAACTTGCTAAGGAGTGACAGCTGCGAATGTCACAGAGAATGTGAAGATTCCGGTATCCCAGTCGTTGACGACGGAATAGTCGTTCCGCTACCCGACCATGACGAGGTGAGAATAGCGATAACGCGGTTAAAGAACAACAAAGCCGATGGAATGCCAGCTGAGCTTTTCAAACATGGCGGCGAGGAGCTGGTAAGTGCATGCATTAGCTTCTATGCAAAATATGGTCGGATGACTGCCGATTTTAATTTAAGTGTGCTCTGTCTAATCTATAAGAAGGATGATCCTACAATCTGGACCAATTACCGCGGGATTAGTCTTCTAAATATCGCCTATAAGGTTCTAGCGAGCGTATTGTGTGAAAGGCTGAAGCCTAACACCAACCAACTGATTGGACCTTATCAGTGTGGCTTTAGACCTGGAAAGTCCACAATCAACCAAATATTCATAATACGCCAAATCTTGGAAGAGACCCATGAAAGTAAAATCGACACACACCATCTTTTTGTCAACTTTAAAACTGCATTCCACAGTACGAAAAGAAGATACCTACATATATGTCGCGATGTCTGAATTTGGTATCCCCGCGAAACTAATACGGTTATGCGAAATGACGTTGCTCAACACCAGCAGCGCCGGCAGAATTGGGAAGAACCTCTCCGAGCCGTTTGATACCAAACGAGGTTTCAGACAGGGTGACTCGGTGTCGTGTGACTTCTTTAAGATGATGTTGGAAAGGATCGTGCGAGCCGCAGAACTTAATCGCTCAGACACAATATTTTATAAGAGCGTACAATTGTTAGCGTATGCCAACCTTGCTGTTATTTCTGCCTTCTCCAAACTGGATAAAGAAGCAAAGCGAATGGGTTTGTTGGTGAATAAGGTCAAAACGAATTACCTCCTATCATCAAATAAATAGTCGGTGCACCCGCGTTTCGGCCCCCACGTCACTATTGACAGTATGATTTTGAGGTTTGATTTCGCTTTTCGTCAAACTCGGCTAAAATCGCGTAAGTTTTTATCGGGCCAATAAAGAAGAAGATATTCCTTCTCTTAAACGAGTTTTGGGCAAAACTGAGGACGGTTTAAGTATTTTTGCAATAAGTCCTGGATAATGTAAGAAGTCGTTTATTGAGCTCTAAGTTCCCTTAAGACTGCTAAAAAGTTTCTCAACTGCATTCCGAGTGTTACACAATGCCTCATTCCAAAGGAATTTCGGACGGCCTTCTGGTTGTTTGTTTAGAGAAGTCATGAGCCAAGGCTGATCACCGGCAGGCAGTTTTTTTATTTTCAATTCACTTATTTTAGTTTGAATATATTCATTAATAGGATAAACATACCAATCAAAAAAATGTTATGGCTTCCATTTTCGAAGCTGCGTTGTATAACCTTTCGCACCGCAGAGGAACTCCAAATATATGAATCGGCCTGTACTCCAGAAAATTCGACATTTTCATTTAAAATTGTAACAGTAGGAACACATATCTGTAAGATTGAAAAAGGCAGTCTTGATTCTTGAATACTTTACAAATTATATTGTTACCATTTGCACTACGGTTGGTTGACATACGCCTCCCCTTTTTCTAACGGACGACTGGCTCATGGATATTCTCCATTGCTTACCTACGGGTCATTGTTAACATAACAATAACAAGTTGCAAAACTATGTCTAACTAAATACATAATTTTTTACGTATCCATTGACATTTCATAATGGACAGACTTATGCCTCAACAACGTTTACAAATTTTACAATTGTATTACGAAAATCGACGCTCTGTGATAAGTTTTCATCGCGCGCCCAGGCCATCTTATGTGGTTCCGTTATACGGCATAATTTAGCCGTATTTGGGCTGAAGAATAACCCAAAGCCATTCAAGAACAGCCACTCCATCCATTTAAAACCACCGTTTGTTGCGGCTAGGGAAATCAATGACAAATGGAAAGGTTTGTCCTCATCCCGAAGCAAACATTGATGCACCGGTTGAGCGCGCACTACATCCTCTCTATGTGATAAATCATATTCACGTTCTTTTAATAAGTTTTGATAATGTATATTAATTTAACAGTTTTAATTTAAATTACTAATTCTTGCTTTCTCGTTTAATTTAACCACACCAAAATTGTTGTCGTTTAGCTTAGGATAAGCGACTTCTTAACAAAAACGGCTGATTTGGTCGTATCGATTTTCTTTATAAAATGGGTTACTAAATAGCAAAATCGTAAAAATTGTAGTTAAGGAAAGATAACAATGTGAATATCGTTAAAATGTGTTAGTGAATTCCACTACTGATCCCTTTCGGACAGAGCAGTTATCTTTCTCTGCTATCACCTTCTATCACGGACGTACAATTCGGCGAACGCCAATTTCGCAAGGTGATCATAAATTTATACAGCTGAGCGTTTCGCTAAAATACGCCATAAATACCACAAAGAAGCATGAGAACCTTCGCCAATTCGATCCTGGAGGTCTCGAGCTGTGAAGGATTATCGTACTTTTAATAATGCTTTATTAGGACAAACAATGAAATGGCTTATTTGGTAGGCAAGGCCATAATACAGGGTAGGCCATTTAAAGCGGGCCCATTTGTTTCTGAAAAAAAACATTGAAAAAAACATTTTTTTTTGTGTTGATGTGAAAAATCATTTATTTTGATTCAAGGAGATTTGTTCCAGCTAGTTTTTGAAAATGATATCCTTCAAATGTTTGCCTCTGGCCTTGATGGCCAAATGTGTCCTTTTTTCGGCGTTTTCCATCGTTTTGGCCAATATTTCGGCCGGTATGGCGGCGATTTCGCGTCGGATATTGTTTTTAAGTTGAGTTAGAGTCCTTGGCTTGTTGATGTATACCTTGGATTTCAGATAACCCCACAAATAAAAGTCCGGTGGCGTCAAATCTGGTGATCTCGGTGGCCACGGAAAATCACCATTTTTCGAAATCAACCTTCCAGGGAACAATGGCTTCAAAAAATCGATTGTAGCGCGTGAAGTGTGGCATGTAGCCCCGTCCTGTTGGAACCAGTAGCCTTCCATGCGCCTGAGTGTTGTCCTGGCGATGCCTAATTCCTGAGAACGACGATAACTCGATGTTCGCGGAGCCTCCTCAACACTGGCTCGTACAGCCTCGATATTTTCAGCTGAACGTCGTGTACGTTGTCTGGATGCGTGGCTGGTATTGCTGAGACTACCGTGGTTAATAAATTTTGCGTATAAACGCTGTAAAGTGCTTTTGGATGGCGCACTTTTAACTTTATTTTTTTTTTTAAACGCACGTTGAGTTTTCACAATTGAGAAGTTATTTTGGATGTAAAGCTGAATTATTTCAGCGCGTTCTTTTGGAGTGTACTGCTCCATGGTAAAAATTGTCTTGGACTGACGCTTCCAACGCGCTATGTCATTAGTCGATCTGACGTTCCTGTCAAAAGTTATAGGGTTGCCCGATGGGCCCGCTTTAAATGGCCTACCCTGTATTTACATGTAGCGACAACTGTACTGTAACTCCAATAGTGTTTCTCAAAAGATGTTTGACTGTTACAAAAAGGATACCACAAGGAAGTCACACCGGAAAAAGGGGCACTTTGAATTCAATTCAATTATAGGATGGGAGACAGGATGCCAGGTATTAATTTTTTACCTTAAAAATTGTTCGTCACAGCCAGATAAAGCCACTTGTATAATGTCAGATAAAAAGTTATGCCTCGCTTGTGATATTTATTAGCCCCTATCCTTTTCTGATTACCACTTGCTTAGATCGAATATCTACTGGCCAAACAAATAGTCGAAACTGTAAATTCCGATGGAAAAATAAAGACTTTTCACAAACAATTTTTTTTTAAACTTACTTATATACGCAATATGCAGATATGTACTTGAGGTTCTTTAATAACTTACATGTACATATTTAATTTTTTTTGTGAACACTAAAAATTAACATATATGAAAGTGGGGTCCAAGTTGGGGTTTAAAGTACCCAATCTGATGAATGATTCAAGTGAAAATTTAACCATGCTTCATTATTTTGTTGCGTCAACCAATTAAGCAAGGATTACTATATCTCAAATGTGTTAAATATGTTGACATTCATTTTGAATAGCCTTTTAAATGAAAAATTATATAGGTATATATATTTATTATATATATGGTAAGGGTTTTCATATATACATATACTCGTTATAATATCATAAGAAAACATACATTTTACGCAACACCAGTCAAACTCGCAGGGAAACCAAATGCTGATAACCCCCACGAAGATGGAGAACTGAAATCAGAAATGATGATTATGATAATAGACGATACTATTTAGATTTAAAAGAGAATGCGCGCGGACGTTTCTTAAGAGTGAGTAGATACGAAATACATTACACCGCGTTACACACATTCTGTCCTATGAACCAAATATACTTTTTTGGAGAGGGGATAAAAAATAAAAATACACGTGTATCGGCGATATTCATGTACACGTCACTATTTTTTTGTTTTTGTATTTTATAAATTTAAACGAGCAATTCTTGTATGCATATCTGTATAGCCACACGATCTCAGGATTAGCTTAACGGATTTGAATGAAATTGGGCACACAGATAGTGTATCACATTTCTAGACTTTTCACCTAGGTGTTGCCACTGACAATGTTTCACAGGGTTGCCACCTGTTCGAAATTAAAAAAAAAAATTGCATGAGATATGCCGATGTGGGTATCAAAAGAAAGGTATTTCACTCCCCATTACAATAGAGATATAAAACCCCGATTTTTTTTATTAATTTTATTATATTGAAATTAAAAATTGTTACATTAAAAATTTGAATGCTTCTAAAGAAACTTAGGCCTTTTATTTTTGCCATTGTAAGCATTTGTGTCAGAATCGCGACAAATAGACCAACAGTATTCGCCAAGCATAGGCGTAATGTCTTGTCCTTTAAAGCGCTTTTCAATAGCCGCAATGTCCTGATGGAACCTTTCGCCATGTTCATCGCTACAAGCTCCTAAATCACCAGGGAAACAATCTAAATGATTGTGAAGGACATGGATCTTTAGCGACTTAATATGCCCATTTCGCCATATGCCGAAATCATTTCTGCAACAATATTTTTATAATTGTCAGCTCGTTTGTTGCCAAGAAACTGCTCAATAATGGCAACTGTGCCTTTCCATGCACGTTGTTCGATAGCATTCAATTTTGATGAAAATTCATAACATGCAACTATTTTTTTTATCTACGGATCACTGAAAACACATTAAATTAAAAACATCATTAAAAAAATAAAGTTACTAAAAGCCTTCGTAAAAAAAATACCTGTATGAATCTTTGCGCCGCTCAGTTTCGGAAAAATTTTGCGTCATATGGAATATTGCTACGTCGATCACGAGCGGCTGTTAATTTAAAATCAGCCGCCACTATATTCCACTGCTTAAAGCGTGATGCAAAGAGTTCGGCTGTTCTCTTTGACAAATTTCCTTCTCGTGCAAGGTCATTGAAGTCGGCTTGCGTTACTAAATGCGGCACTGCAGTCCCAAGTTCACTGGGTGTTGGTATAAATTCCGATACTTCTGGTTCTCCGCATCTCGCATTCGATGCAAGAAATGTTGATAGCATTGTTGGTGCTACTGTTGGTTCTCCATCCCTTAATTCGGGAACATCATCAAAAATCTCCATTGAAGCCGCTTTACGTTCTTCTGGTGAGTACAGAACCGCTGGAATAACCGATTCTACATTAGCGTAGCGAATTTTCTTGCGGCGAAAGTATTGGTACCTTTTAGTTTGAGTAAAAGTTACGCAAAAGTAACACAGTTCACGGCAGTGCTCCGTACGTGATAGCCAAATTGTTGGTACAGAGTACTTTATTGTTGACCTTCCATAAGTAAACTTGCATAAATTTCTATAGCAATAGTCGCACACGACTTCCGGAGTATACCACAAGTAAGGAACATAAGCAGTCTTGAATATTTTCTGAAACGAATTAACCACTGTTTTCGTAATATTTTTAAAATTTTTACTTGGTGCGAATAAGCCACAAACGTAACAAAAGTTATTTCGAGTCGGGCACTACATTTTTCGTAAGATGAAATATACACAAAGACGTTTTCGCGCAACTGAGCTTAAAACAATTGTCAAAGTATACGTCTCCTAGTAGCGTAACTGTCAGATGATCGGAACTTCCGGAACTGTAACAAACACACAAACGGCACAGAGTGTGTTGTATGAAACAATAAATTAAAGGTTAATAAGTTGTTTAAAAATTTGGAGTCCCTTCAAGTTATACCGAAAATTTAGAAAAAAAAAGAAAATCTGAGAATTGATAAAATTTTTTTTTTTGATTTTTCATAATAAAAACATTTCCACGAGTCTGCCTGCAGAAATTCAGCGCGATTGGATCACGGAAAAAGGGTTAAAAATTGATCTAAAGTTTTTCACACAGGCGGACTACGAGCTCTATATTTTATACATAAAAAAAAAAATTGTGACGTGTACATGAAAATCGCCGATACACGTGTATTTTTATTTTTTCTCCCCTTTCCGAAAAAGTACAATATATTTGGTTCATAGGACAGAAAAAAAGTTCGTTTTTGTAACGCAGTGTTATATTATCAATATTACGTTTATATTGAGCGCGAATACATAATCTAATAAATAATAATAATGATTTATTGAAAAGTTCATTAAAAGTTTTGCTTCCATCTAAAGTTCGCGAACTTTTTTATTCCGTTCCACATGCAGTGATTTAATTAGGATTTGTATAATTGTAGCTATACTATACGTGTATGCGTTTTCTGTTGTGATTCAGGTATCGAAGACCATAACAAGAGGAAGTCCTAAATTCCAAATAGCTATATCAGCTCAAGGAATGATGGTACCAACGTTGAAGAAAGAAAATAGGGAAAGTAGCCCTCGTTTTTAAGAAAATTAGTGCCTTTTTAAATAATTTTATCAAGCTCTACCAACCTAAGATTTTGAAAATTATCGACATCTCATACAGCCGGCGTCCCTGCCCTGAGCAATAAATAACTCGAGTAAAAATGTATCGAGTTATTATATATCTATGCAATGGTATGAATGTAACCCATGGAATAAAAACCACTGATATCACAAACACGGATAATAACTTTGCCCCTTTCCCAGGCAACTTTCATCAACAAATAGGTACTAAAAGTGCTGTATTTTCCAATGAGGGAAAATTTCTAAACTTCTGTAAAAAGGATGCCCTGAAAGGATATTATGTATGATTCTTTACAAACGAAAACTGGTAATAGGAAGTATCAGTAAAGCAAAATACAGCATCCTTCAACTTCGAGTTTCTTTTTTAAGTAATAACCCGGGCGTTTGTTTCAAAAAATATATCTCCCATCTCGGCCGCCGTAGCCGAGTAGGTTGGTGCGTGACTACCATTCGGAATTCACAGTGAGAACGAAGGTTCGAATCTCAGTGAAACACCAAAATTAAGAAAAACATTTTTCTAATAGCGGTCGCCCCACGGCGGGCAATGGCAAACCTCCGATTGTATTTCGGCCATCAGAAAAGCTTCTCATAAGAAATCTGCCGTTTGGAGTCGGCTTGAAACTGTAGGCCCCTCCATTTGTGGAACAACATCAAGACGCACACCACAAATGGGAGGAGGAGCTCGGCCAAACACCCAAAAAGGGTGTACGCGCCAATTATATATATAAATATTATATGTCTGTATTAACAACTTGTCGTCACTAATTATATATTAATAAAAATTCGGTAAGGATGATGAGGATACATTGGTTTTATTTTAAATTCTTAAATCATATACAATTAATAATATTCATAGAGAAATGATTCAAACACACAGGAAGATTGTATATGCAAATATTTTTTTATATATACATTATTATATATTAAATATAAATTTATGCGACCGCATGGACTTGCCACAGAAAAAAATATTACGATTCGCAAAAAATGACCAAGGTATCCTACGCGCATTCATATGCACAGCATTGTGCTGTTGTTATGGACAGCACTGAACAGTTCGCAGAAGCTTCAATATAAAATATTTGGCACTTTGGGCTTCATCCGAAGGCTGAATGTATGTCCGAATAAGTCGCACACCTCTTTCAGAGCAAGTTTCTAACTTTCCGGTTTTATACATATGTTTTTGTGAACTTTTTTTTCAATTAGAGAACTACATACTCATACGTCAAGTAATACACTGATTAATTATTTACCTGTTATCAGAAAACAAAAAGTAATGGCTTCGAGATTTTCTGTTGTATTGTATGTTAGGAATTTGTTTGCATATGTTTGTCTATTTGCTTTTGAATTTTTTATATGTATATGTGCATATAAGCTGTGTTATGAGGCAACTCATAACTTTTTTCTCCCACATAAATATGGATGGTAGATGTTATTATACTTTAAAAAGTAATTTGTGGCAAACTAACCCTTGATGTAAATGCATGGTTTATAAAATTAATTTTTTATGTGGATATTTCGAAATAAATTTGATAATGCATTTAACACATTGACGCCAGGTAACGAGATTTCTCGTTTTCATTAGACATTCGTTGGTGACCGGGAACGAAATTTCCCGTTTTCATAAGACATTTTTTGGCGACTGGAACCGATATTTCTCTTTTTGGTGATAATCATGATTCAATAACAATAAGCAATCCATTAATTGCTTTCGTTCTAATGGAATTTGTACTGCTATTGAACCTTATCCATTGGGTTTCTAAGTAAGTTTTCAATTCGGTTTGTATTTCGGAGGGATTGGTGCATACATATATACATACACCTCCCAAAGTAATTTTCAAGTTTAAAATCACCGGTCTTCTGGTAAACTCTAAAAACCCCTCCACTTAACCCTCCCCGAGGGTGCCGACTGGTAATAGGTACCACAGTTCTCACTCTGCCCACAGTTGAGAGGTAGCTAGCTAAGGTAAGACTTCACGGACAAGTGTTCGTTACTCCTTAATAGTACAGCATTTTTAAAAGGAGTCTTACTATGGTGTGAGGCAAAAGGCCGGATCAAGGTGTCATGCGACCCGTGCCGAGGATCAGCCTGGCTGCGGGCCCTTTTGAAATATAGCCCAGTCGTGAACGTGAGCTTACGGATACCTGGCGCCCTCCGTAATAACTAGCCTTGCCTGTGTAGTTCGGAGCTATGCACAGGTGGACATCTCTGCACCGACACTCGTGGGACCAACTATGAACGCATCATCAAACAACAACAAAAAACCAAAAATCAGAACAAATAAACAAACCGGAAGGGGCAGCAAGCTCCGAGAAGCGGGCAGCGCTTAAAACGAGCTCTTAATCTGCCATCATGACGACTGAAGTCAAACTTAGTCAGAGTTTTTTTTTTTTTTTTTGCGGCGAGGTTGGGTTAAAAATGCCTTCGCACCATATAGTAACCGTCGCTACTACGTGTGTGGTGATTCCACTAAAAATATCCCTCCTCTTCTCTTGGATTTTTCCCTCCACCCCGGGACTGCTTCCGCATTGCTTCGAGGTAGAGGGCCAAGAAGGCGTCCTAAGAAGGACACTTACTTACTCACCCTGCGTCCAGGGTCGC
The DNA here is from genome assembly GCF_027943255.1 of Anastrepha obliqua. NCBI lineage: Eukaryota > Metazoa > Arthropoda > Insecta > Diptera > Tephritidae > Anastrepha > Anastrepha obliqua. The sequence continues at coordinate 5,090,720 of NW_026562179.1, read as the reverse complement.
CTGTTTTGAGAAGCCTATGCTCAATGCTCTTCAGCATAGCTTTCCATTTCGCGCTTCTTTTTTCGGATAATATCCTCCACAAAATTTGCGACGGCATTCCATTTTTCTTCGTCTATCATCATTTTCTCGAAAATTTCTTCAGGTGTAAATACACCAATAGCTCGCTGCAGACCTGTTCTCTCTACGTTCCACTTCTCGCATTTAAAGAAGGTGTGTTCCGCATCATCATACTCAGTATCTCCATATATGCAGTTTGGTTGGCTCACTTTTCCCATTCGCCACAGATACTTACGAAAGGACCCATGTCCGGACAAAAACTGTGTGAGGTAATAGTTAACCTCACCGTGCTTTCTTTCTACCCACTTTTTTAGATCGGGTATTAGCCTCGCTGTCCATCTACCATACCTTTCAGAGTTCCATCTTACCTGCCAAAGTGTGAGTGTTTGAACTCTATTATCGGAGAAGTATGGTACTGGGATTCCTGTGTTTTTTGCCTCCCATCTCCGTTTACGCTCTTGTGCTAGAATATCTATAGGGATGGTTCCGCTGATAACTAACACCGCTGCTTCAGATACTGTTCTGTATGACGAAGCCACTCTGAGAGCACAGGTGCGTTGCACAGATTGCAGAATTTTCCGCCGGCATTGCACCTTAAGCGAATCTGCCCATATTTCGCATCCGTATAAGAGAATAGAGTTCGTCGTGTCCATTAAAAGTTTGCGCTTGTTCTGCGTTGGACCTCCAAGGTTTGCCATGAGCATACTTAACATGCCGCTTACTTTGGCAGCTCTTGTGGCAGCATGGGTTACATGCGCCCAGTAGGTTAGCCTTGTGTCTAATTGCACTCCTAGGTACTTGACCACTCTTTTTGTGGATAAAGTGGCATCAAGTACTTGTATGTCTACTTCTAATGGGATACGTCTGTTCGTTAGAAGGATTAGCTCTGTTTTCTCTGTGGCCAGCTTTAATCCATGGTCTTCAAGCCATGTCTGGACTCGGATCATCACCTGATTTAACTTTCTTTTGGCTTCGTCGGTGTTTTGGGCGATTATTACAGCTGCAATGTCATCTGCGTATCCCACTAAATGCACATCCTCAGGCATCTCTATTCGAAGGATTTCATCATAGCTTATATTCCAGAGTTCAGGTCCAAGTATTGATCCTTGAGCCGCACCTGCTGTTATTTGTTTAGTCTTACACCCTTCTCGCGTTTCGTATAAGAGCACGCGATTGCTGAGATAGCTACGAATAATCTTCAATAGATTATTCGGGATCTTGAATGTTACCTTTAAGGCTTAAACTGTTGAAAGCATTTCTAATATCCAATGTGGCTAGTAATACTAAGCGTTTGGAGTATCGATTACCCACCTGGGCATGTTCTACGCTAGCTATTACATCTTGGATGGCTCCTAAGGTGGATCTGCCACTTGTAAAACCATGCTGCCTGTCGGAGAGGCCGCCACTGTTCTCTACGGCTTCGCTAAGCCTATGCTTTATCAGTTTCTCAAAGAGTTTTCCTGCGCTATCCAGCATACATAACGGTCTATAAGAGGACGCTAATGTTGGGTCTCCCTTGCCCCTACTGATTAGTACCAGTTTTTGTTTTTTCCATATTTCTGGAAAAATTCCTTCTTTTAAGCATGCGTTGTACATGTTTAGCAGTAAAAGAGGGCGTTCGATTGCCAATAGTTTCAATATTTCTGCAACTATGCCATCAGGTCCTGGCTCTTTATTGCATTTCATTGCTTTTGCAGCATCTATTAGTTCTTCTTCTGTGAATGGGACAGGTTCCGTTGCTTCATGCTCGAGTTCTTCCCTCTCAGCACAGTGTGTTGGGAAGAGTGTGTCGACTATTTTGCTTACCACTTTTCCATATCAGCAGCAGGGGATTTGGCTCCTAGCTTTTTCATAACGATTTTGTAGCCCAGCCCCCATGGGTTATTGTTTAGATCGTTTCGTAGCTCTTCCCATTTGTCTTTTTTGCTTTGGCTTACGGCTTTCCTCAATTTTTTCTGCTCTTTTTGTATTCTTCGGATTCCGGTATCGCCGGGCCCAATCTTCTGGCTCTAGTATACTTTCTACGCTTATGGATGCACATATCTCTAAGTTCTGCGATCTCATGTGTCCACCAGTATACAGCATTTCTTTTTTTGTTCTTATCTATTTTAGGCATAGATGCATTGCAACCTATCGTTTTTACTGTACTATTCGTACAGATCGTCGTTTTATTTTCGTCAATAGTTGCAAGGATCGTCGCTGGATTTAGCTTGTTTATGTTCCATTTGCGTGTACTTTTATTTCGATTTTCACGCACTTTTTGGTTTTCCATTTCAATGCAAAACGTGATGTATTGATGGCTACTCCCATTGTATTCTTCCAGGACTCTCCAGTCTTTAGGTAAGCTGACTATGCTTTCCGATGCTAGGGTTATGTCGATGTGTTGTGCCTTCGCAACCTGGCTTTCAGTACGTAGTCGTTCCTGTGTTGAGCACCACTAAACCTAGCCTGGCTGCCATGTCTAGCACTCGTCTACCTCTTGAGTTCGTTGTCGCCGAGCCCCATTCGGTTGCTTTTGAGTTGAAGTCTCCAGCTATTATTAGTCGTCCCTCTAAACTAAGGGCTTTGTCTTCAATACTTTCCAGTTTCCGGGTGAATTCTTCTATATTGTCGTTCGGTGTAAGATAACAGCTTATCATTGTGAATTGGCTGTTTTGAACGTAGAGGAAACCATCGCCTGATCCTTTTGCGATTATTACGAAATTTGTGCCCCTAGGCAGCCAGATGGCGGCAGTTCCCGACTCGTCTTCGATCCAAGCTTTCTCGGATTGAGCGTATTGTTCGCTTATCAATACTGCTTGAACTCCTTTTTCTAAGACCATCTGCTCCATTAGCAGGTCTGCGTTTTTACTCCTGTGCATATTTGCTTGAAGTGTAATCATATTTTATCTTGTCTTGGCACGTTCTTTTGTCATCGGGCATTTGCCCGAGCCTGGCATATGCTTTGTCTCGCTGCGATTGGCATCAGTGCATAGGCAGCATTTGGGCTCTTTCATTTTGTGCCCAGCTTCTCCACATCGGATGCATATATCTTTTCCGCTTCTGTCTGGTCCTTTACAGTTTGATTGAAGGTGTCCGACACCGAAGCACCGGTAGCAGCGCTTCAGAGATGTGCTAGCTCTCATCCTTGCACTATTCCATCCGATTTTGATACTCGTTTGCTTGAGCAGCTTTTCTGCGCTTTCAATAGCGAGAGTAACATAAGCCCGTACTTGTTGTCGTTGATTAGGTTTTGTGATCCTAACATCGATATTTTCATTAGTGCCAGCTAGCATTTTTCTCACAGCGTCATCAACTTCCTTCTTCTCCGAGACGGCATCCAAGTCTCTGATCTCTACAGTTGAAGTTGGTCTGAGGGTTGTAATGGAACCGACCGCTTTTACGGTTTCCTCTAGTTCTTTCAAAAAATCAGCTTTAACTGTTTCCCCCTTTTCTAACTCAAGTAAAAGAGCGCCTGTTTTGGTTCTTCTTATGCTTTTCACCGTTGTGGTTTCGTCTCGCATGGTCTTTTCTCGGATGCTTTTGAGGATTTCAGCATAACTGTGGCCCTCTACCGGCTTTACCAACACAGCCTCCGATTTTGGTTTTGGTGCTTGTTCATTCTTCTTTTGGCTCGCTTTAGCCTTCCTTGCTCCGTCGTTCTGTGCTCGATCGTTTCCTTTTGGCACGGTATTGGGCCTAGATTTTTGCCGGCTTACCACTTGCCATTTATCAGGCTCTCGAACTCTTAGTTTCTTCGAAGAGTCGGGTGCGGCAGGACTTGGTGCATTCCGTTTTGCGGTTAAAGGAGTACTCTCCTGAAAAACACTTGTTTTTCGAGCTGTTACGGGGGTGTCACCTCCGATTTCTTTCGTGGATGTGTCCGGCAAGAGACGACCTTTACCGGCTTTCTCAGCTCGGATCCAACCTCTTCTGCAGTTTTTCATGACGTCGAACAGTTCGTCAAGCTCTGAGACTCTGGTCTTTATTTCCGTGGAGGTATTCCTACTCTTCAATATAACTGCTTTCATCTTCCTAAGCACTCTCAAACATTTCTCTACGGCTTCCTCTTCTTCAGCTCGCATTTTGAGAATAAACTCTTGTCGCGGAGATGCATTGGTTTCCCATTCTGTGTTTGCGTCCTTTGCAGTTGCAGGGGTATGCGACGGCGTATTGGGCGCATTTGCGGTAGTTTTAACCTCTTTTGACGTTACTCTTACGTCGAGTTCTTGAGGCGTCTTTTCAGCTCCTTCATTGACCGTCTTTAATTTTCCTATGTTTTGCAATGTTCCAGTCGTAAGGGGCAAATTCGCTTTTTGTGGTGGCGAGCCAAGCAGTCGAGGTTTCCTTACGAAAGAGCTCTGCTCTATATCTCCATCAGTAATGACCTTCTGCTGTTTTTCTTCTTTTTGTCTTTTTTCCTTAATTGTTTCCATTCTTTTTTATTTAACCAGCGCATCGTGTGCAGGGGGGCGAGCCGAAATAGTCAAGAGCGGGTGTACCCTCGGAGGCAATGCTCCTACCCCAGTTCCCTGAGGTCTGACCTACGCTTTACCGATCCCGGAAAACACGGACGGACCGGCGCTCGCCCGGAGCAACGAAAGATACTACCCTTTCGCCCAATGAACACTTCCTGACCAGGGTCCAAGGCGGTCATGCTTTTTACAGTCGCACCTAACATGGTGAACAGACACTGACCAGCACACCGCCCAATATGGGAACAGACGTGTGCTGGATTTTGTCTCCTAACTTTCTAGCTAATTTAAAGTCGCTGAAACGAGGGACATCTTGACTAGAGTCCGCGGGGTCGTCGTACCCGTCACCTCCTTGTGGGAGATGCCCTTGCGGTTTTTGACTAGGGTCCGCGGGGTCGTTGTACCCGTCACCTCCTTGTGGGAGATGCCCTTGCGGCTTAGTCAGAGTGGACCGGCGACAAGCGCTGGCACTGGGAATGAGGCTAAGCCTAGCTCCAGTACATCGGCTCCTCCTGCGGTGATACCACCGGGGCTATCCCCTCTCCTCACTCTACATCGTCCTCATTGAACCAACCTGTGGCTTTGATATATCTAACAAGACTTGTTATTTTTATATTGGCTACTTCTGCCAAGCTATTCAGGGAGCTTTTTCCGAATATATTGAACCTTCTTCTATCCAGAGCCATGCACCCGCATAGAAAGTGTTCTATGGTCTCTTCTTCTTTAATGTCGTCACAGCTTCTGCAATAGTCGTTATAGGGCGCTCCCAGTCTACTGGCATTCCTGCCAGCTGGCCGACAGTAAGGGTCACTGATCCAACCAAAGCAGGGTATTTGGAGTGGCGTAATGCCGTCAAGATACTCAAAGATACACCACCAACAACGGAGGAGCTGACGAAGGGGGTAAGCGAGTCGATAGAGTGGGCGAAGAAGGGTCTACTGAAGAGGTCAAACCGTCAGCGAAAAGACCGAAAAATCGAGGCATAGCGCCTAATAAAACATTCGTGGAAGTGGCCCGCAATCGCACCATCATTGGTGTCCTGGATGAGGGTGATCCCGAAGGAATGGTGCCCAATGGAAACGGGTGCAGGCTGCTCTGACCAATATGACGCTGGAAGTGCTACTAAGCAATCCAGGCCCGAAACCATCATGTACTGACGCTGGCTGGTATCAAGGCCAAATTAAAATTATAGCCTGCAACGACGAAAGACCGGTAGAGCTATAGAAAGCAGCAATAGCGAAGATCGGGGAAGTCTACCCTGGAGCGAAGCTCATGGTAGTAGACAAGAAAGATGTCCATCTCGACCGAGGGCACGAGTTTGGGTCCCTACACCCTCCGACCCAGAGCAAATCATGCAAATAATAAGTGCATGCAATCCAGGCCTTCCAACGGCGAGCTGGAAATTTGTCAATGCTATTCACAGTACTGTAACAGTAGACGGTGTGGTGACGAAACGTGCCACAATGAAGGTAATGCTGTTGCTAACGAACCACTCGCTAGAACCTTTGGCGAAAAGCGAAGGTATCATAAACTACGGTTTTGGCAAGGTGAGAGCCAGAACCTATGAAACAGATGCTGATGCCATCGACCAATTAGCCTCAAAGATTGAAGCTAATGACGCTGTGAAAGATCCAATGGAGTCCTCAAGCGACGTCGCGAGCATCGACTTGGAAGTGTTCTGTTCATCAGGGTCTGAGGTCACAGCTAGACTTAAGAAAATGAGTACGAGTACGACAACTGGGCTTCCAGCTGGTTCGAGTACAACATACTCAGAAAGAGAGCTCTTGAGCAAATCACAAGCAGATGAGAGTGCAAATAATGCGTCTCCTTCAAATAAACCTACATCATAGCAAGCTAGCATCGCAAGCCCTAATTGATCGCATGGCAGCCGACAACCCTGATTTTCTCCTCATGCAGGACCCATGGATCAATGGAGGGCACATCTGCGGATTGAGGACACCGAAATATAGGCTATACACAGCGAACTGTGAAGGTAAATCAAGGTATTGTATTATGGTAAAAACAGAACTAACCACATTTATGATCCACAAATATAGCAATATAGACCCAACTATGATAAGCTGGGAGACAGATGGTAACAAGTACCGCCTATCGTCTTTTTTATGGCACACGGAGACCCAGTACCATCGAACCTACTAAAAGAGCTGATACTGGACAGCGAAGCTCACGGCAAGAAATTACTATTGGGAGGCGACGCAATCACACTACCTGCGGTAGTTCAGATATTAACGAGCGAGGTGGGTCACTCTTTAATTTTTATAGAGTATTGATATTTACAGTTAGCCTAAATAACATTGTGTAAATGCATATCAATGTAAATAACATAATTTATCTATAACAATCACTCTCACTCTCTTTATATACATACATACATATTCACCTTATTAGTAATCATTAGAAATAAGAGTCAATGTTAATAAACTGGACAGTTGTTATTTGAACTGAGAATGAGCTGGTTGTTTTCCTCTATTGATACACTACATATTGGCGACGAGAATAAAACGGAAAAAAATATAACAGAAGTTGTGTGCAACAAAAACAAATATATTTGTACATATATGTAAATACATATAAAATAAACTTAAACAAAAAAGAAAACAGTAAAATAAAGAAAATCACAACATGCCTCCTAAAGAAGAAAAGTCAGCGAACGACAGCAAGATGGTGACACCAGTGACAATGCTTCAAACGACGAATGTTCCAGAATTTAACCCGAATGTGGAGTCGTGGAATGTTTGGAAGGAACGTTTGGAGATACATTTCTGTGAAGTGATTTGCATGATGATACAATATACTCCACCTACTATTGTATTTAGTGAGCGGAAAATATTTCATATTTCAACGAAGCAAGAAAGTGAATCTGTGGCGGAATGGTATGCTCGTGTAAAGATGTTGGCACTTAATTGTAAATTTGGGGTCAATTTAGATGCATTTGTGTTAAACCAATTCGTAATGGGTTTGCCAAATTTCATCTTTGAAAGACTGTGTGAAGAAGATGAGAATCTCACAATTCAAAGTGCATTAAGAAAGGCGATGATATTAGAGACGAAATGCATAATAAAGGGAGGAAAAGAAGAAACTGCAGTGAATTTAGTCAAGAAGCAAAAACATCAGAAGCAGAACAACGGTAGTGGTAACAGCAATAGAGGCAACAGTAGTAGTGACAACAGAGGTAATGGTGGCAACAGCAACAGAGGCAAATGGGGAAGCAGCAACAGAGGCAGTGGTGATGGTGGCAGCAACAGAGATGGTGGCAGAGATAACAGAGGCGATGGTGAAAGAAAATTTCCTTGTCCTCACTGTGGTTGGCGAAATCATGCATCTCAGTCATGCAAATACAAAGATAGCAAGTGTCATTCTTGTGGAAGAGTTGGTCATTTGGCGTCTGTTTGTTACAATAAAAAGAGAAGTGTTAATTATGTATCTAATGATAATGATGATGAACATGATAATAATGATTTGTTTAATCATTCAATTTTTAGTGTGGCTGAGCGAAATTCGTTTGACGTGTATTCTATTCCAGTCGTTATTGATGGAGTTAAATTAAATGCTGTTTGTGACACAGGTGCACCATGCACTTTGTTGCCTTTGTCGTTTTACGAGAATAATATTATGGAAAAGACTCTCCGACCATGCAATATTCCATATGTTGACTACAGTGGTGATAGATTGAAGCTGGTTGGCGAATATGATGCGTCGATTACTTTTAAAGGTAATACAAAAACTGTTGTTGTTGTTGTTGTGAATTCTGCAAACCCTCCATTGCTTGGTCGTACGTTTTTACGTTCTTTTAATTTCGAATTATTGCAAATAAACAATATTAATTTCGAAAATAATAATGCTGCGATCGTCGAACAATTGAAGATTAAGTTCGTTGAGGTTTTTGAAGATAAGTTGGGTGAATTTAAAAATTCGGAAATTTGTTTAAAGGTTGTTGAAAATGCAACACCAGTATTTTGCAAACCCAGACCTTTGCCATTAGCATGGAAGGCTAAAGTTGAGAAACAGTTGCGAGATTTAATCAGTTCAGGTGTTCTTGAACCTGTTGACAACTCCGATTGGGGTACACCTTTAGTACCAGTTTTGAAACCCAACGGTGATTTGCGGATATGCGGTGATTATAAAATCACAATTAACAAGTTTTTAGAGGATTTTAAATATCATTTACCCAGTGTTACCGACGAAAAGTACGGCCGAGCAGTAAATATCATTCTCTTATTTTTGTATGTTGCCATTATTCTCATATTCGCATTCTTTCTCACTTGCACTTTATTTCTGTTATGTTATGAGCATCTCTCATTATTTGCATATATACATACAGTAAGCATAATTACAGTAACATAAATTCTATTGCTATTTATTACATATTTACTAAATCTAACTGTAATATCAGGCCACTCTGACTAGCTATAAATATGTGTCACTTGGTGTAAATCTGAGTAGTCGTAAGAAATAAGACAGAAATACAAAAAGTTTTAAAGCGTACGGACGCTGTTAGAAATTTGTGTTTAAATTTGAAACAATACGACTGCCACGCTAGAAAAATACGCGCAACAATTCTTTAAAACTTTTTATGGTGATTCTTTAAAACTTTTTTGCCGTAATTCTTTAAAATTCTTTTGCCGTAAAATTAAATTTGATTTAACTAATTGTAATATTTGCTAAATGGTCAATATGGACGAAGAAACAACGGGGCAAAGTTGTCGAAAATGTGACGCAGCGGACAACGAGAGTATGGTCCAGTGTGACACCTGCGACGCCTGGTACCACTTCAACTGCGTTGGAGTACATAGCAATGTGGCTGACGAAAGCTGGAGCTGTGAAAGCTGCCAGAATCATGCATCAACCACGAACGCACATCCAACCGCATCGTCATCGCCAACTACCAAGCAAGGTAACCGGCACGTGAATTTTCTCCCAACGTTTCGAACAATTGCGAAGATATCTAACTCAACAGTCAATCCGCTTCTAAAACCTGCGACTAATGTAGCAAATTCTACAGTTACTACCGCTACTGCAGTATCCACGAACTTTTCGACCTGGGCTTCTTCGAACTGGAATTTCGAACCCAGTACATGAGTTCAGGGATCGCAACTGCCAAATAAATCAAGTGAGTATAACCCAGGGCTACAACAATTCACAACGGGCAGCGTCGCCACCTCTGCAAATGAGATCTCGTACAGTCAACCAAAAGTACTCTCGTCGGTGCAGCAAGCAGGTATACGAAATGGCCAAGGTATGCAGATGCCATTCAACTCCGAAATATATCGAAACCTTCAGCTTGAAAAGTTGGAAGAGCAGATGAAATTGCAACAACAATATTTGGACAACAAATATAAGATTCTTTCGCAGTATAACGACCTGCCCTCATCCAGCATTTCGATGGCCTCTTTTAGCAATGGGCCTACACCTGGGCAATTAGCAGCAAGGCAGGCCATACCTAAGCAGCTCCCAACCTTTAATGGCGACCCTGAAGAATGGCCGCTGTTTATTAGCAGTTTCGATAACAGCACTACGGTCGCGGGGTACACCGATGCGGAGAATTTAATTAGATTACAAGCGAGCCTTAAAGGCAAAGCACGGGAGATGGTAAAATGTAAATTGTTTTTGCCGTCCATGGTCCCTGAGATCATAAAAACTCTTAGAATGTGCTTTGGCAGACCTGAACACATCCTTGAGCGCGCAATGAATAAAGCTCGTGCTATGCCTGCACTGAAGGATAAATTGGAGGGCCTTATTGAATTTGCACTCTGCGTCAGGAATATTTGTGCCACGATGGAGGGATACCAAATGTACATGCACCTGCATAACCCACTGCTCGTCAAGGAGTTGGTTGACAAGCTCCCCAACAACCAAAAGCTGAACTGGGCGGTTCACCCGAAAGATGAAAAGACTCCGGTGGTGAAACAATTCAGCGACTGGTTGTACAATCTAGCCGAAGCAGCCAGTACTGTCGTCTCTTTAGCACCTGCTAAAAGTAGTGCTACGGTTAACACGCATACTATCGACGTGAACACTCAGCATCCATCACCAGCTCGCAACATACCAAGGAGCAAGCAGTGTATAATTTGCAAGAGCAACGATCATAAGGTAATGCAATGCGACACTTTTAAAAAATTTACACTTCAGCGAAAATGGGAGGAAGTTAAGGCGAACAACCTCTGTCGCCAATGTTTGAATCCGCATAGACGGAAATGTTTTATGAATAAAGTATGTGGTGTAGAGGGTTGCACTACACATAATCCGTTACTAAAACATAATCCGTTACTACATAAAACAATCACGGTAATGAGCCAACAAAAACCCATCGCCGTAAGTACAAATACAAACGAATTTTTATATGCGCAGATAAATACGCACAGTAGCAGCCACGAAGAAATGCAGCCACTCTTCAGAATCGTTCCGATTCGCATTTATTCTAAAAATAAAGTACTGAATATATTTGCATTTTTAGATGAAGGCTCTTCTGTGACGCTAATGGAAAAAAGAATATTTGATGAATTAGGCTTGAAAGGTGAACGAGACCCTCTGTGTTTGCGGTGGACAGGTAACACGACGCGTGTTGAAGAAAATTCTGTGCGGGCGGCCATCGAAATTTCGAGTGTGACAAATTGGCAGAAATATACTCTCAAGAATATTCATACTGTTGACGATCTCAATCTTCCGGCACAGTCAATCAATGCATCTGCGATGGAGCGGCTATATCCATATCTAGCGGGACTGCCAATTGCATCATATAACAACGTAAAACCATCATTGCTTATCGGTGCGGACAACTGGAGGTTGGCAATTCCACTCAAAATTAGAGAGGGAACCTGGTTCCAGCCCATAGCGTCAAAAACCCGTTTAGGATGGGCGTTGCAGGGGTGCAATTCAAGACAGACTGCCGAATATCGACTAAATATACATACATGCGATTGTCAAAAAAGATACGATGAGCTGCACGAGACTGTAAAAGAATTCTTCACGTTAGAGTCATCCAAACCTACTCAGCTACTGTCGGAAGAAGATGCCAAAGCTGTGAGTATTGCGAATAACACTTGTAAAAAGGGCGATAACTTTTACGAAATTGGGCTACCGTGGCGTACCTCAAGTGCATTGCTACCCAATAACTATGTATATGCTTTACAACGGCTGATGTGTTTGCAGAGGAAGTTTGTTAAGGATCCTATGCTAAAATCTAATATTCAAATTCAAATCAATAATCTACTTTCCAAGGGGTACGCGAAAAAACTCTCCCCGATTGAGGCTGCTATTTCTAACGGTAAAACATGGTATTTGCCTATTTTCATTGTAAGCAATCCAAATAAGACTGGAAAGCTTCGGATGGTGTGGGATGCTGCTGCAAAGGTGAACGGGGTGTCACTCAACGACTTCCTACTGAGTGGCCCAGACTTACTTAACCCACTCGTTAGTATTTTATTAGCTTTTAGAGTAGGCAGAGTGGCTATATGCGGTGATATAGCGGAGATGTTTCACCGTATCAATATACGGGACAGCGACATGCATGCTCAGCGATTTTTGTGGTGCGATGACGGTGATGATCCTCAGCAACCAAGTATTTATGTCATGCGAGCGTTGACCTTCGGACTGAATTGCGCTCCGTTTATTGCCCACTACATACGTGACAAAAACGCCGACCATTTTGAAAATGAACTTCCTCGAGCCGTAGAAGCTGTAAAGAAGAACCATTACGTGGATGACTTTATTGACTGTGGAGATGATGAACAATCTGCGTTAGAATTGGCTCAACAAGTAAAAAAAATTCATGGCGCCGCTGGCTTCAATATACGTGGCTGGTCTTCAAATTCCAAATTTGTCGTGGAGCAGCTCGAAGAAGATCCTATGTCAGTTCAATCCGTCAAAGAATGGGGTTCAACCACGAAAGTCCTCGGTATGTTTTGGGACCCTTTAAGCGATAATTTTAAATATATTTGTAGATTTGCGAGACTTCGTCGCGATGTTATTAACGAATCGATCATACCAACGAAAAGAGAAGCACTCCAAGTTTTAATGTCGATCTTCGACCCTCTTGGATTTGTTTGCTGCTACACCGTAGGGTTAAAGATCTTGCTGCAAGATGTATGGCGATCTGGTCTCGCCTGGGACGACCCGCTCCAAGACAATCTTTTCGACAAATGGAACCAGTGGAAGTCCATTATGCCATTAATAACAGCTGCCGAAATACCTCGATGTTATTCACTATTGCTGAAAGATGCTGAAGATGTTCAACTTCACACCTTTGTTGATGCCGGGGAAAGCGCGTATGCAGCCGTTTGCTACTTGCGTGTATCAAAGGGAAACGACGTCACGGTTAGTCTAGTGGCTGGCAAATTCAAAGTCGCACCGCTAAAGCCATTATCGATACCCAGACTAGAGTTGCAGGCGGCGGTAATTGGTGTAAAGCTGGCGAACATGGTAAGCAATACGCAACGTATTAACATAATGTCGAAATATTGGTGGACAGACTCAAATACGGTGCTAAGATGGATGCGAATGGACCCTAAAAACTTCCACCAATTCGTGATGCATAGAATAGGCGAAATTCTAGAGGCGTCAAACGTAAGCCAGTGGCGGTGGGTTCCCTCGAGAAATAATCCCGCCGATTTAGCTACAAAAACAACTACACGTCAGTGCTACCAATTGTGGTTTACCGGCCCAAATTTTTTAAGGTCGAGCGCAGAAGCTTGGCCGCAGTGCGAAGAGTTAAGCTTAGAGGAGTGCGACGATTCGGAAATTAAACATTATGTTCTACATATGAAAAAGGAACACATGAACAACCTGATGCTGAACGTGGAGCACTTTTCCAGCTGGAAACGTTTGTATCGAGCTGTGGCTACATTTTTATTTTACGTCGACCGACTACGCTCAGTTGTGCTAGCAAGGCAACGAAAAACATCCATCGACTTTGACATGATTCAGAAAGCTCAATGTCTTCTTATAAGGTATGCTCAGTCCAGTGAATATTGTGAAGAGATCAGGTGCCTCAAACGCGGTAAGAATATTGACAACTCTAGCAAACTCTTTACTTTAAACGTTTACTTAGACACAGATGGCATAATAAGATGCAAAAGTCGAGTTGAACACTTAAACAACCATGAAGATATTATAGTGATGCCTAATTCTCATCATGTCACCTTTTTAATAGTGCGTTGGGCTCACGAAAATTTCCATCACCTGATGTATGAGTCTGTAATCAATCAAATTCGTGGTACATACTTTATAAATCGACTGAGGGTGTTGTACAAAAGAGTGCGCGCAGAGTGTCAAAAATGTAAAAACCATAGCTCAATTCCTCAGCCGCCACAAATGGCAGCGCTGCCGGCTGCAAGGATTGCCGCTTTCGAGAGGCCCTTCACGTATGTAGGTATCGACTATTTTGGCCCATTGCTTGTCATCGTGGGAAGAAGGCGAGAAAAGAGATGGGGCGTTCTATTTACATGTCTAACGCTTCGCGCTATACACATCGAAGTTGCCCACAGCTTAAATACCAGTTCCTGTATCATGGCGATACGCAACTTTATATCACGACGCGGCTATCCCAGGGAGATATTCTCGGACAACGGCACCAATTTCAAGGCATCTGAAAAAATAATTAGCGAGAGTCTGAAAAATATCGATTTGAATGGTATCGCCTCATCTTTCGACCGAGTAAAATGGAGATTTAATCCACCAAGCACCCCCCATATGGGTGGTGCATGGGAAAGGCTTGTGAGATCAGTGAAGACTGTGCTTTATGAAATACTACCTTCAACAAGTTTCAGCGATGAAAGCTTGCGAAGTGCATTGAATGAAGTAGAATTTATCCTGAACGCCCGCCCGCTTACATTTGTTTCTTTGGAAAATTGCTTGCTGATTGGGTCATCGGATGGCTACAGGCCAATATGTAGCGACACCGTCAATCTGCGTCAACGTTGGCAATTGACCCAACAATTCGCTGACCGCTTTTGGCATCGATGGGTGAAGGAATATATACCGGTCATCTCTAGACGTACCAAGTGGTTCACAAAACAACGCCCAGTACGTATTGGCGATGTCGTGGTAATTGCAGACCAAGACCTGCCGAGGAACTGCTGGCCGAAAGGCAGAATTGTAGATGTGGTAAAAGCGAAGGATGGCCAAGTTCGGAGCGCTATGGTAGAAACCAAATCAGGCATTCTTCATCGACCGATTGCAAAAGTAGCGGTGTTAGATGTCGGTACCTAGTGAAGGAAACATGTGTTGTCAGACTTGTTTACGGGCAAGGGAGTGTTACCGACGAAAAGTACGGCCGAGCAGTAAATATCATTCTCTTATTTTTGTATGTTGCCATTATTCTCATATTCGCATTCTTTCTCACTTGCACTTTATTTCTGTTATGTTATGAGCATCTCTCATTATTTGCATATATACATACAGTAAGCATAATTACAGTAACATAAATTCTATTGCTATTTATTACATATTTACTAAATCTAACTGTAATATCAGGCCACTCTGACTAGCTATAAATATGTGTCACTTGGTGTAAATCTGAGTAGTCGTAAGAAATAAGACAGAAATACAAAAAGTTTTAAAGCGTACGGACGCTGTTAGAAATTTGTGTTTAAATTTGAAACAATATGACTGCCGCGCTAGAAAAATACGCGCAACACCCAGGATAGATGAGCTTTTTGCATCTTTAGAGGGTGGTGAAATTTTCACAAAGCTTGATTTGTCCAATGCGTACAATCAGCTAATTCTTGACGATGAGTCACAATTATTGTGTGCATGGAGTACGCACATAGGTACATTAAAAGTAAAAAGATTACCTTTTGGTGTTAAGACTGCTGCAGCGATTTTTCAAAAGACAATGGAAAATTTGTTAAGAAACATACCGTTTGTCGTGGTGTATCAGGATGGCATTACAGTCACTGGAAAGACTATGCAGAGTCACATTAAAACGTTGAGGCTAGTACTTCAAAAACTACAAATGCTGGATTGAAACTAAATATCAAAAAGTCAGTTTTTTTTCAATCAAAGATTTCTTATTTGGGCTTCAATATTGATAAAAACGGATTGAGTAAGAATAACGATCGAATTTCGAGCATTCTTTCTGCGCCAATTCCAGATAATATTTCGGAAGTTAGAGCCTTTGTCGGTATGGCAAATTATTACTCAAAATTTATTAATAACTTTGCGAATATGACGTCTCCACTTTATAAATTATTGAGCAAAGATGAGCCGTTTTTATGGTCAAAGAATTGTCAAAAGGCATATAACGCCATCAAGAATGCTGTGACGTCAGACCAAGTTTTGGTTCATTTCAACCCAGATTTACCGTTGGTATTAACAACGGATGCTTCTAATACGGCGGTGGGAGGAATTTTGTCACATAAATTCTGTAGCGGATTGAAACCAATTGCTTTTATCTCCAGAGCATTAAGCAAGAGCAAGAAAAATTATAGTACTCTTGAAAAAGAAGCCTTGTCTATTGTGTTTTGTATTACAAAACTTAAACAATACTTATTGGGAAACACATTTATATTGAAAACTGATCACCGTCCACTATTAACTATTTTTGGTAACAATAAAGGATTGCCTATCATGGCTTCAGCCCGAATGCAGCGCTGGGCATTAATTTTATCCGGGTTCAATTACACCATAGAATATGTGAAAGGAGTAAATAATGAAGCTGACTCAATTTCGCGCATGCCTCAACAAATGTTTGAAAATAAAATTACGGAGTTTTCATATGTCAACTTTATTGAATCTGAAAACTATTTCAATATGAGTTTTAAGGACATCGCTCGTGAGACGAGACGAGACCCAATTTTATCTAAAGTTGCAGAATACATTTTGGATGGAACCTTATGTAACTTAAAGGATAATAATTTCACTCCGTATCGTGAAAAGTATACTGAACTCGGTGTGGAGTATGGGTGTGTATTGTGGGGTTACAGACCCTTATCCCCGAAAAATTGCGAACAAAAATTTTAAATGAATTACATTCCTCGCATTTAGGAATAGTAAAAACAAAAGCGCTTGCCAGATCATATATATGGTGGCCATGTCTTGATAAAGATATTGAAAAATTAATTAAAAACTGTTTACCATGTCAAAAACTGCAACCTAGCCCCGAGAAGAGCAGTTTAATGCCGTGGACGCCAAGTTGTAATGTATGGAGTCGAATTCATATTGACTTTGCTGGCCCTATAAGAAATTTTCATTTTCTAATTGTTATCGATTCATTTTCGAAATTCGTTGAAGTGTTCAAAACGAAGGAAATAACTACAATGTTCACAATTACGAAGTTAAGAGAAATGTTTTCGCGGTATGGATTGGTCGATACACTTGTAAGCGACAATGGCCGTCAGTTCACATCGTATGAATTTCAACAATTTTTGTCTGTGAATGGAATAAAACACATATTGACTGCGCCGGGACACCCATCTACAAATGGTCAAGCAGAACACTTCGTTAACACGTTTAAAAAGTTTGTATTAGCCAATTTAGATCAAAACAATGATGCAAATTTGGATCAAATTTTATGCAGATTTTTAATGGACTACCGAAATATGACTCACTGTTCTACAGGCGAATCTCCAGCAAAAATATTTTTTGGGAGAAAACTAAAAACTCGCTTCAGCAATCTCAAACCTCCTACAACAAAAGAAAAAAATATTGAGTCTCAACACAACAACATAAATAATCACAAAGGAAATCGTCATGAAACTTTTCAAAAAGGCCAAAATGTAATGGTACGTGATTACCGTAACCCAAATAAGCCTAGTTGGACACAGGCAGTTGTAGAACAACAACTTGGACCTCAATCATATTCATGTACTTTGGCTCACAACAAACATAGTATCAAACGTCATTTGGATCAAATCAGAAACCAGCAAATTCAACAACATGTCGAAACCAACATGCAAATGTTATCAGACTACAACACAGCTTTGACCGTAGCCAATGAGATACCAACAATGGAAGATTTTTCACGCACTCGAAGAGAACTCAGACCACGTGAAGGAGGTAGAGTAGTTAAAAATTTAAATTGTATTTGAAATTTGCAAACGCAGTTGTTTTTAATTTTACAATTTTATATTACACTAAATTGTTATTGTTAGCAACAGCTTTAGGATGAGCATATAGAGTATTGATATTTACAGTTAGCCTAAATAACATTGTGTAAATGCATATCAATGTAAATAACATAATTTATCTATAACAATCACTCTCACTCTCTTTATATACATACATACATATTCACCTTATTAGTAATCATTAGAAATAAGAGTCAATGTTAATAAACTGGACAGTTGTTATTTGAACTGAGAATGAGCTGGTTGTTTTCCTCTATTGATACACTACAATTTTATTATGGGAACCAAATTATTACTCTGCAATCGCGGTAATGAGCCTACCTTTATTGTACGTAATCGTCAGGAAGTTCTTGATATTACGTTAGTTTCAGACTCTATTATAGATGGAATAGTGAATTGGAGGGTACTCAATGCACATTCATTCTCTGATCTCAGATATAATATATAGAATTCACGCTCCAGGAAGAGGTAATTCATTCTAAAGCACTAAAATTCAGGAACCATAGGAAAACAAACCGCCTAAGATACTCTCAAGAACTAGCAAAACGTTTGCCCATGGATCCCCCGAGTGGATCCCGAAAGCGAGTGGGACCCGTATTACGACAAATTAAAATTATATAAGAATGAAACAAGAAAAGCAAAAAGGTCTTCATGGAGAACTTTTTGTGGGGAGATCGAGACTACGGTAGAGGCATCTCGACTGAGAAAAATCCTAACCAAGTCTGCTCAACTCATAGGGTATCATGCATACTCTAAAGGTAGATCCACAGATACAGCATTAAACTCACTAGTTTCCGAGATAGAGAAATCCATAGAGAATAAAGAATATTCTCTGGTAGCCTTCCTAGACATAGAAGGCGCTTTCCACAACATCCTACCGGAGGACATAACAAGCGCGCTGACTGATTTGGGTGTCACCGAGGGCCTTGTGAAATTCACGGAACAGTTGCTACTAGGCAGGTTCGTAATTTCGACGTTGGACCCCTCGACGATATGCAGGTCTGTCAAGAGGGGCACCCCTCAGGGCGGAGTACTTTCTCCTCTGCTGTGGATTCTGGCAATGAATCAATTGTTGAAGAGTCTGGAGCAAAGGAGGATACACGTAGTGGCCTACGCAGACGATGTTGCAATATTAATTAGAGGGAAATTCCCAGATACCCTCTGCAACATAATGCAAAATGCTTTGAACGATGTAACCCGGTGGGCTGCATCGAGTGGTCTTGGGGTAAATCCCAACAAAACAGAATTAATCATGTTCACCAGGAAATACAGGATGCCTGTACTAAACTGCCCTACCCTTGAGGGAATCACACTGTCAATTGGGGAAGAGGCGAGCTACCTAGGGCTAGTATTAGATAGGAAGTTCTCGTGGAAACAAACGATTAATGATAAGGTAAAAAAAGCAGCCACAGCACTCTATACATGCAAAAGAATTGTGGGGGCAAAATGGGGCCTAACCCCAAAAATAGTACAATGGCTATATACAGCGGTGGTACGGCCTACCATGACATACGGTGTCTTAGTCTGGTGGCATACACTTGAGAAAAAAACAACAGTAAAACGTCTAGAAAGTATTCAAAGGGGCGCTAGTCTCTGCATAAGCGGGGTACTGAAGTCTATGCCCACGGAAGCGATTAATATCATGCTGCACTTATTGAGGCCTACAGCAAGCAGCTGGCAGCGAAATCGGCGCTTAGGTTAAGAGAATCTAATAGAATACTAGACGAATACTCCTTCCTACATCAAACGACAGACTTTTGTAGCTCAGTAGAGTTGCATTTAAACACATCCTTTACCACAATTTTCTCAACGAGGATTGGGACAATGGAGTAATGGACAATAGAAGCGGAATCAGCATCTATACTGATGGTTCCAAACTAAATGATCAAGTAGGCGGAGGCCTTCATTCTGAATGCCAACATCGCATTCCGGTTACCGGATCACTGCTGAAATGTTGGCTATCAGGGAAGGACTTCTAGCCCTAAACAAAAGTGTCCTCATCACAAGAGATATAAACATATGTATATTCAGATGGTCAATCGGCCCTGAAAGCTTTAAAATCGCCTAATATTAAATCGAAGACAGTAAAAGAATGTATCGACGTTTTGACAGAGCTATCACAGTACTTTGTAATAAACCTGCTCTGGGTGCCGGGCCATAGAGACATAGAAGGCGCTGCAAAGCAGATGAACTAGCGAGATTGGGTACCAACCAAACAAAGCGGGTATACCTATACCTTTAGCAACTTGTAAAATGCTCATAGATAAACGCACTATCATGCTTCCAGCAGCCTATGGTCTCAGTCCCTGACCGGTGCAACTAGTAAAATGACGTGGCCGGAATGGAATACGGGCCGCACAAACCGACTGTTGAAATGAAACAGGAAAAATATGAGAAATCTTCTCGGGGTTCTAACCGGGCATTGTCTGATTGGTAGACATGCCAGTAGACTGGGAGCACCCTATAACGACTATTGCAGAAGCTGTAACGACATTAAAGAAGAAGAGGCCATAGGACATTTTTTACACAGGTGCACGGCTCTGTATAGAAAAAGGTTCAAGATTTTCGGAAAAAGTTCCCTGAATAACTTGGCAGAAGTAGCCAATATAAAAAAAACAAGTCTTGTTAGATTCATTAAAGCCACAGGTTGGTTCAATGAGGATAATGTAGAGTGAGGGGAGGGGACAGCCTTGGTGGTATCACAATGGGGCTACAGCAGGCCTAGGTGTATCAACCGACAATCACTATACCTACCTACTTACCTAGTAAACTTCAGCAAAATATTACAGGGCGGCAATGTGTTAATATCAATACAATTTAATTAATTACATACTTAAAATTTCTTATTCATGCATGCACATGAAATTGAAATTGAAATTTGAAAAGGTCGAGCCAAGAAGCACCAGAAAATTTGGTGGCTCCTAAAACACTCAGGCTAAAGAGCCCATTGTATTTAAAGCTCTGGAAAGGGGGTAGATAGTCAAGGAGGGAAGGAGAAAAGTATCAGAGAAAGAGATAGGAAAGAATAGAGACAGAGATAGAGATAGTTAGTCCTGTGAGAATTTTCCAGATTCTTTGGCAAATCTGTAAATATCCTCCAGTTTTAGAGAACGAATATTACTCATTCTCATGACATCGGAACCCAAAACGCGTAGCCGTGCTTTAGCAAAGGCAGGACACTCACAGAGATAGTGCTCAGTGCTATCCGCCTCCTCCAAGCATGACAGGCATACCGGGTTCTCGATGATTCCAATGGTGGTCATATCCTGACCCCATGGGTTGTGCCCTGGAATGATGCCGACCATCAACCGAATATCTTTCCTTCTAAGTTTTAGTAGAAAGTTTGACAGTTTTCTGTTCGGACTTGTCACAAAACACTTTGCAGTTCTGCAGCGTTCCAGACCGGACCATCGCTCTTTATGTAGATTGCCCACATAATCGCTGATCCAATTCTTGATTCCTGCGGGACTGATTCCGATTATTGGCTCTGGCCCCTGTGGGGGCACCGCTGATCCATGGTTGGCCAATTCGTCGGCAATTTCGTTTCCTTGAACACCGGAGTGTCCCGGAACCCAAATAAGAACAAGCCTGTTTTGTCTTGCGACAGAATTAAGCTTCTTCTTACATTCTTGAACAATCTTTGAGGTTTGCTTCGCGTTCTCCAGGGCCTTCAATGCTGCCTGACTGTCACTGAAGACCCCAATCTGTTTCCCGCTCCATCTCCCCTCGATTATCCATTCGGCTACTTTTAGGATGGCAAAAACTTCTGTTTGGAAAACAGTTGCCATTCCCCCCATAGCATAGTGATACTTATTACTATCGTTTAAGTACCATCCGGCTCCAGACCCTATTTCAGTCTTGGACCCATCGGTAAAGAAAATATCCGTCAAACCTCCCTGCATGCATTTTGGATTGCTCCATTGCTCACGCAGTGGAAATCTGACATAAAATTTCCTTCCAAATGAAACTGTCGGTATCAGGTCATCTTTAGGTGCCAAAAACAGTGGATACTGCTCCGACAGTAACTTAAAGATTTATCTGTGTCCCGAAGTTCCATCTTCGTTAAGATCCAGGGGGAGCAAATCAAGCATAGTACTTAGGGCATCACCAGAGGTTGTACTCATGACACCCGTGATGCATAAACATACACTTCTTTGCAGCCTGTATAGTTCCCGGATTGTGGACTTAACCATGATCCGTCGCCACCAGACCACAGAAGCGTAAGTGATGATTGATCTGATAAGTGCTGTGTATATCCATAGGACCACAGCAGGTTTCAGACCCCAGGTTTTGCCAAAGGCTCTACGGCATTGCTGAAAAATCTTCAATGCACGATTCACCTTCAGTGAAACGTGTGTCCCCCAAGTCAGCTTCTTATCCAAAACTACTCCTAGATATTTAACTTCGTTGGAAAGACCAAGTG
The DNA here is from genome assembly GCF_027943255.1 of Anastrepha obliqua. NCBI lineage: Eukaryota > Metazoa > Arthropoda > Insecta > Diptera > Tephritidae > Anastrepha > Anastrepha obliqua. The sequence goes on along the minus strand of NW_026562179.1, from coordinate 5,068,701 downwards.
TCACACCTTTCAGTGTTGGGAGGCTGAGTCCATCCAATTTCCGTTTTCTCGTAAGCAAGACTATGGTTGTTTTGTTCGGATTAACGGAAAGACCTTGTCTCATGTACCAGTCATCGATTTTGTCAAGAATCCTCTTCACTTTCGTGCAAAGCCTCCTTAAGGATTTATCCGATGTTAGCGCACAGACGTCGTCCGCATATGCTTGGACGTGAAAATCGAGTTCCTGCATCTCCACTAATAGAGAGTCTACGATGAAGCACCACAGCAGCGGATAAAGAACATCCCCTTGGGGACATCCTTGCTTGGCCCTGACTGTGATTTGTTCGTCACTGCTCCGACCAGCGGTTAACAGCCTCTCAGAGAGCATGCAATATATCCATTTTATAATGGCTTGATTAACTCCGTGTCGTTCGGCAGAAGAACATATCGAGCCGAAAGTGGCATTATCAAAAGCCCCCTCAATGTCCACGAACAGGCCCATTGTGTATTCGTCAGCTTCCAGCCCGGCTTCAATGTTGCTAACAAGATCATGTAAGGCTGCTTCACATGATTTTCCGCTCTGGTAAGCGTATTGATTTCTACTAAGTGGACTTCTCGGCAATACCCCACTCGAATATGTTTCTCCACCACTCGTTCCGGACTTTTCAACATGAACGATGTCAAACTTATTGGTCTAAAACTTTTTGCTAGGGAATAGTCATCTCTTCCTGGTTTCGGAATAAATACTTCTCTTACGCGTCGCATTGCTGGATATATTCCGTCAGGTCCAGGGGACTTAAAGTTCTGAAAGGAAGACAAGGAAAACCTTCTCGATTCCCTTCTCACTATCCGACTAGCAATATACCAGCTGTACCTAGAGGTTCCACCGTTGCTACCGTTATTGTTCATGCCACTCTCTACTTCAGAGAGAGTTCTACTACCCGGAACATGGGTTTGGAGTAGAGTATTAAACGTTTCTGATTTGGAAATGGTGTATGCACCATCAGGTTTTCGAATGGAATCCAGCCTTACTGAGCGGTCCAAATGAAGGACCTTACAAAGTCTCGCTGTTTCCCTCATTTCTTCGACGTTACTACAGAAATTTCTATAGTTTGGCTTTCCGTACTTTTTTCTTATATTCTCTCTGGGTAAGTCGATGATTAGCCCAGTCCTCTTCTGTTTGGGTCTTTAAGGCTTTATTAAGAAGTTTCCTGGACCGTACGCGAAGCTTCGACAGTTCAGGGTTCCACCAAGGAACCCCTTTCCCCTGTCTGCTTTGCCTGAGAGGGCACAGTTCCTCAAAGCAATTGATTAAAGTACCTTCTAATTTCTTAGTTACATCTTCAATCATTTCTGCTGATTTGGGTTTTTTCAGGTTTGGTAATCGCTCTGTTACAAGCTCACCATACCTTTCCCAGTCCACATTTCGAGGATTCCTACCGGAAGGTATTGATATTGTGTCAATTCCCAGTCGGAACTCGATAAGACGATGATCAGAAAGAGAGTCCTCTTCCAAAACTCGCCATCGGTTGATTTGATTTCCAACTGACCTATTGGTAAGTGTTAAATCAATCAATACATCTTGTCTCCTTCTGGTCACAAAAGTTGGTTTGTTACCAGTGTTTTGAATGACCAAAAATGGATGACAGGATAAAATCCAGTAACTTGAGACCTCTGGGGTTGCATTTGCTGCTTCCCCACACAATGTTTTGTGAATTTGCATCACAGCCCACTATTAGCCCCAGATTATTGGATTCTGCATACTTGACCACTTCTCTTAGCTCCCTCGAAGGAGGGAGGTAGTGTAGGTAGACCGAAACTATGATAGCTTCGACACTGCTCCCACTTTTCAAGTACTTTATTTTTGCAGCAACGATATCTCCGGAGCATAGCTCTTTTAAAATCGTGTGTTCGATCAACCTCGGCATGATAATACATGCTCGCGGTTTCACATTCCCTTCACAATGAAGTATTTGTCCCCACGACATAGCACCTAGACCACAGATACGCTTGTGACATACCCATGGTTCTTGTATAAGTATTATGTGTGGGTTTGTTTGCAGTTTTGCATGCCTACGGCACAAGAGAGCCGTAGACGCTTTGCTATACTGCAGATTTATCTGTGTAAATATTACTTCAGTCATGAGACTGAGTATATTTACTCTTTGTCCTCCACCTTATCCTGGACACGGAAGTGGATTCGCCCTAGATGTAGGTGAGGACGGCACCCGTACTTTGACTTAAGAACCTTGAGGGACCCAAGATCGATACCCAGTACCAGGTGGGAACCCGCCTCCGAAGTGGTGGCGGATTTCTGCCTGATGCACGAGTATACTCTCCAGAGAGTCGTGTCAAGATCCTTATTCTGAACACGGATGCGTTTGAGGAGGTCTGCTGAATTACAGGAAGGGCCCGGAATCCAGACACTCGCTCGTACCAGCCTTTCTTTGCTACTCTCAACAAGAAGAACTTGCTGTTTTCGCAGGCTGGAATTTTTGCTATCGCTTTTTCTAGCCATTCTCGGGGAAAAGCATTGGAACAGTGCACCTTTACGATGCCGTCCACCACGCTTTTCCCCTCGAAAGTCGGCGCGTCTTTCGACTCACCGATAGCTTTCCAAAGATAGCTATCAAGTTAGTCTTGTTTGCCGGTATGTATCTCCACCATCATTGCCTTTGCTGCCATTCTCGCGAATGATTCGCCAGACGTTGACGGAAGAGTGTCATTCGACATTTGAGGTCCCTTAGCCTCTGCCTTGTCAGGCAAAGGTTTGTCTGCCTTGAATTGGGTCGAGGATGTAGGCATTTCCGAATTCCTTGCCTTAGCTATTGCTTCGGCTTGCCTCGCCTTCTGTCTTCTTCGTTTGATCTGCCTTGCGGATAGACCAAAACCTGCGTTCGACTCTCCAATAACTTCAGTCTTTTTACCGGTACTTACCTGATTCACACCAGGTTTAACCGTTGTCAAAGACTTACTCGGTACCAGAGATCTGTCTGAGTCTACTGAGAGATTGTCCGCCATTGCTCGACGGGAGGATTTCCCGAAAGTGGGTTACCTCGTGCAGAGAGATCCTTTGTTAACCTCCACATTGTGCTAAAATGCATTTTATACCTCTTGCCAGGTTGTCGGTACGGTACTCTCCACATAGTACTTGGGTGGCCACCAATTCCGCCACTCCGCGGATGAGTGGATACCCAATTCCTATATGGAGCTGCCCTCTTAGTTCGTGGTAAGTTAATCTCCATATCATGGGGTTAACTCGCCACTTAAGCCTCATCCCCGCGGCAAGGAGACCGACATGACAAGGAAAAGTACATACTTTTGCTTATCTGTCAAACCGTATGTGTCGGCATTTGCTTCGAAGAGTTCAAGCCACTTAATAATATTTCGCGTTGCATTATTTGCCAATATTTTGTATATCTTGAATTTTTGTGAAGTCGAGTGGCCGCGGCTCCGTACATACATTTGCATGCATCAATATACGTATTTATGTACATATATGCGTGTTTGCTTTTGCACGTTCATGTGAACGATTTTTCATATGCAGATATTCATTTGATTTAGCTGAACGAATATATTGATTTTGTAACGAAATCCTGTCGAATTATATTATTGGTAAATGTTTATTTAAGTTCCTTTTACCAAATAAATATTATTATCACTAAGAAAATTGAAATATAATACTAGTTTTTTTAATTTTTATTGTTTGTTTTTATCAACAAATAAGTTAACTACTCATATACATATCATCTTCTTCTTAATTGCCGCGATAACCGCTTACGCGAATTTGGCCGAGTTTAGCAAAGCGCGCCAGTCGTTTCTTTCTCGTGTGAAGAAAAGTCCTTCTCCACCTTATCTTTCCAACGCAGAGGAGGCCTTCCTCTTCCTCTGCTACCACCAGCAGGTACCGCATCGAATGCTTTCAGAGCCGGAGGGTTTGTATCCATTCGAACCACATGACCCAGCCAACGTAGCCGTCGGATCTTTATTCGCTGCACCATGTCTAGGTCGTCGTAAAGCTAATACAGCTCATCGTTCCATCGCCTGCGAATCTATCTCTCAAACACTCCAAGCGTCACTTCATCGGATGTTGTCATCGTCCAAGCTTCTTCACCATACGTTAGTACGGGCATGATGAGAGCCTTGTAGAGTGTTAGTTTTGTTCGTCGAGAGAGGACTTTACTGCTCAGTTACCTACTTAGTCCAAAGTAGGACTTCTTGGCAAGAGAGATTCTACGTTGGATTTCCAGGCTGACATTGTTATCGGTGTTAATGCTGGTTCCCAAATAAACGAAGTCTTTTACAACCTCGTAATTATAACTGTCTACAGTGACGTGGGTGCCGATACGCGAGTGCGCCGACTGTTTGTTTGAAGACAGGAGGTAATTCGTTTTGTCCTCGTTCACCACCAAACCCATTCGCTTTGCCTCTCTATCCAGTTTGGAGAAGGCAGAACTAACAGCGCGGTTGTTAAGGCCGATGATGTCAATATCATCGGCATACGCCAGCAATTGTACGCTCTTATTGAATATTGTGCCTGAGCGATTAAGTTCTGCGGCTCGTACGATGCTCTCCAACATGAGGTTAAAGAAGTCACATGACAGCGAGTCACCCTGTCTGAAACCTCGTTTGGTATCAAACGGCTCGGAGAGGTCCTTTCCAATTCTGACGGCGCTGCTGGTGTTGAGCAACGTCATCTTACATAGCCGTATTAGTTTTGCGGGGATACCAAATTCAGACATCGCGGCATACAGGTAACTCCTTTCCGTACTGTCGAATGCAGCTTTGAAGTCGACGAAAAGATGGTGTGTGTCGATTCTCCTTTCATGGGTCTTTTCCAAGATTTGGCGTATCGTGAATATTTGGTCGATGGTAGACTTTCCAGGTCTGAAGCCACACTGATAAGGTCCAATCAGTTGGTTGACGGTGGGCTTCAGCCTTTCACACAATACGCTCGCCAGAACCTTATAGGCGATATTTAGAAGACTATTCCCGCGGTAATTGGCACAAATTGCAGGATCGCTCTTCTTATGGATTGGGCAGAGCACACTTAAATTCCAATCGGCAGGCATGCTTTCATCCGACCATATTTTGCATAGGAGCTGATGCATGCACCTTACCAGCTCCTCGCCGCCATGTTTGAATAGCTCAGCCGGCAGTCCGTCGGCGCCCGCGGCTTTGTTGTTCTTTAGCCGTGATATTGCTATTCTCACCTCGTCATGGTCGGGTAACGGAACGACAATTCCGTCGTCGACGATTGGGGTATCGGGATCTTCACATTCTCTATGACATGCGTAGCTGTCACCGTTTAACAGGTTCGAGAAGTGTTCCCTCCATAATTTAAGATTGCTCTGTACGTCAGTCATCAGTTCGCCGTCTTTGTTCTTACAGGAGAACGCCCCGGTCTTAAAACCTTCTGTAAGCCGCCGAACTTTCTCGTAAAATTTTCGGGCGTTGTTCCTATTGGCCAGCATCTCAAGCTCCTCGCACTCACGTATTTCGGTCTCCGGTTTCTTCTGTCGGTTAATACGTCTCTCTTCCTTTTTCAGCTCTCTGTAGCGATCCCACATGGCTCGCGTTGCGCCCGATCGCAGCGTGGCTCTATAGGCGGCATCCTTTCTTTCTGCGGCAGCATGGCATTCCTCGTCGTATCAATTGTTTTTTCAGGCTCGCCGGAATCCGATTTCTTCTTCGGCGGCGGTACGTAGAGAACGAGAAATGTTGCTCCATTGCTCGCGCATGCCGGTTTGTTGGGCAGTGCTCTCCGAGAGCAGGAGTTAGAGTCGATTGGCGAATCTCCTGGCTCTCTGTTGTGATTGCAGCTTTTCGATGTCGAACATTCTTTGCGTAGGTAGATGTACGTTTTTTGCTGCATAGAGGCGGGTGCGCAGCTTGGCTGCAACAAGGTAATGATCCGAGTCGATGTTGGGTCCTCGGATCGTACGTACATCTAATACACTAGAAGTGTGTCTTCCATCTATCACAACATGATCGATCTGGTTTCGCGTTTTTCGATCAGGAGACATTATGCTTAGAATCAAAAATTAAACCTAGTATTTTAAGATGATTAATATTTTCTATTGAAAAGTTGTTCATATTTATTGAGATGGGGTCACAAAAACGTTTCCGACACACGTGTAGATGCCTGCACTTTTCAAGTGAGAGTTTCGCTCCTTTTGGGCGCGAAGTATTTTGCTGAGGTCTATGAAAGCAATCAAGAATAATGTTGTTGAAAGGGGGGGGGGGGGGGGGGGGCCCTGCAGTATACCATTAGAAAGTGGATGGATAGAAGACTGTATATTGTTAACTCGGTTACATATTACCGTGCCGTTAGAAAAGATTTAATGTAATTGTACATTTTAGGGCCTATTTTGAGTTCAAGTAGCTTATTAAGCACAATGTGTATTCCCACTCTATCGAACGCTTTCTCAAAGTCAATTGACAGTATAGAGAGATGATTTTTAGATTAAAAGTTTTTTGAAATTAAATGATCAATGTAATATAGTGGTCCCATTGTGCTTGACCCTGAACGGAAACCGAATTGATTAGGAGAAAGTTACTTTGTAGAAGTTAAAAACCAAATTAGCCTTTTGGAAACCATTTTTTCTTGAAGTTTACTGATGCAGGGGAGCAGGGATATAGGACGATAGGAATCTAGCTGATTAGCATCTTTATTTGGGTTTTTTACTGGAATGATAGTCGCCATTTTAAAGGAGTGTGGATAAAACCCGTATCAAAAATGTTGTTGAAAAGATTAAGAAAACGTTTTTTAAGGACAGTTGGCAAATTAACTAACATTGGGTAGGAAATTTTGTCATGGCCTGGGGTAGTTCCGGTAAATGACTTTAGGCAGCTTTCTAGTTCCGTAAGTAGGAAAGGAGAGTCGATCATATTGGATTTGCGATTAGAAATAAAATTTGGAGGTTGACTAAGAATTGTGTTTTTAGCTGAACGGAAAGCTGATGAGAAATTTAAATCGTTAGAAGTAGAGGACCAGTGCTTAGTAAAAGTTTCTGTGATGTCTTTTGGGTCAGTGACTATAGTAGAAGATGATTCCACTAGATGAATAATAGGTCTGTACGTACCAACTAATTTAAGAACGCTTTGCCAAATCAGTGATATGGAAGTACTAGGGTTGATTTTTTTGGTGAAATCTGCAAAACTCTGCAGTTTAGCAGTTTTTTTGGCTTTAGTAAATAAAGAATTTGCTTTTTTATATGATATTAGGTCATTATAAGAGGAGGTTTTCCTGTAGGCTCTCCAAGCACTCTGTTTAGCGTTTCTTAAAGATTTTAACTCGGGTGACCACCATGGAACAGTCCTCATAAATTTTTTGCGAGTGGTACAGGGAATCGATTCGTTGGCTGCTGTGCGTATTATCTTTTTAATGAGAGCAGCTTCGCAGTTAATATTAACATTAGGGGGGTATAAAATAGATAAGTCTAGAATTTTATTCTGAAATAGTGGCCAATTAGACCGTTTTGTGTTGAACAGTGGAATAGTACGATGAGAAGTATAACGATCTACTGTGACAGAAATTATGGTAGGGAAATGGTCACTGTTGTGTAAGTCGTTAATGATGTACCAATTGCACATAGGAACAATTTGAGAGGAATATAGACATACATCAATGTGCGTTAGGGAGTTGTGGGTACTGTGGTGAGTGGGCGATCCATCATTAAGAACAGAGAGATTAGATGATAAGATAAAGTCTTCAATGACTATGCCTTTTGTGTTATGATTTGGTGAGCCCCAAAGAGGGCTCCAAGCATTCAGATCACCAACTATTATCACTGGGCCATTAACTACATTTAGTATGTTTCAAAGATCAGACGCTAAGATATTTTGTTGTGGAGCAATGTAAATGGAAATAATGGTGAATTTGAGTTTTAATTTAATTTCGGCGGCGACAATAGATAAGTTTGAATTGAAGTTTATAAGATTATATGGAATGCTTTTGTGTATCAACAAAGCTGTACCCTGCTTAGCAGTAGTGTTATAACTAAAATTGTGAAAATGTCCATTATATTGCTTAGGTAATATTGGAGTTGAGCCGTATTTGCAGTGAGTCTCTTGGAGACAAATTATCTTAGGGGATTGCTCTTTAATTAATATTTCTAAATTTGAGTAGTTATTATAATAGCCATGAATATTCCATTGAAGAATGTTCAGCATCAATGTTATTGGAAGAGAAATTAGCTAAGACACTAATTCAAAAAGTACACTTAATGTACTCTGAATAGTGAGTTAAGAGTTGATTGAAGTTGAATTTTGAGTGAGATTTGTAGAATGTGTATTCAGTGTTGTTGGTTGATCTTCGGTAAGTTGAGAGAAAATATGAGAAAGTGGATTAGATGAGAAATGTGGTGGAGATGTGTTTGACAGTACAGTGTTGTTGTTTTTATTAAGTGAAAACGAATTATGTATAACAGTAGCAGTATTTATTTGTTGGTTTGAGGGTTGATAGTTGAAACTGGGGAGGAGGGATTAGAGGAGGTTTCTGAGAAGTGTTGATGAATAGAATTAACAGTGGTATCAGTAGCGTTAGTATCAGTGTTGTTGTCTTCTAGTGAAGCGTGTAAGTCAGGCGTACGTTTAAGGTCAGTAGTTGGAGTGTGATTAGCATAGGGTTGGGATAGATTAGAGGGAAGGGAAAGAGTGGGCACAGAACTGGTTCTGTAGTCTAAATTGTTAGTTTCTTTGTTGTTTAAATTAGAGTTTAGAGCAGTAACAGTGGCGTAAAAAATTTCACAAATGAGAGGGTTATTTTGCTTAAATGTGCGTCGTGCTTCAAGCATACTGCACTGATTCTGTGTTTTAATTCTCAAAATCTCTTTTTGTTGTTGGACATCAGTTGGCGGATGAAGGGGTGCGGCCCCAGACAGTTGGCACACATAGTGCGAGTGCAGCTGGAAGGAGTGTGTGGGGGGAGATTACAAACCGAACAAATAGGGTTGTTGTTGCAATGCTTGAGTGTATGGCCTAGCTTTTGGCAACTTTTGCATCGCATGGGATTAGGAAAATATTCCCTCACTCCGAGTTTGTACCATGCTATAGCAGTGACCTTGGGAACCGTATAAAGGTTAAAAGTAAGCAAAATAGACCCCGTATATATATTACTAATTTGTTTTTAGTTTTCTTTGCGAATTTATATACGCTAACTGCACCCTGACTTTTTAAATCTTCTAGTATTTCTGATTCTGGAGTAGGAATTAGATTTTTATCAAATATAGTGCCTTTAGTGCAGTTAAGGTTTTGATGATACGAGATTGAAACTTTGCACAAGCCACCAAAAACCGTCGTATGAATACATTTCTCAGCCACTTTTTGATTTTTAGTTAAAACAAGGAGATTGCCATCACGGAGAATATTTACCGATTGGACCTCAGTACTGATCAAGTCCAATGCCTTTTTTTTAGCAAATACACTGAAGTTAGCTAATGGCTTGTCATTTTCCGTGGATTTTATGGGAATAAATTTGGGCTGTAGGTGGTTGACATTTATGGTTGGCCACTAAGAGAAATCCAAATAAGTAAAATTCTTTTCTTTTGTTTGATTTTTTTTACGTTTAGTTTTGGGGCTGGTCAGCGTATCACAGTCTTGCAATACACTAAATCTGTTCCCCACCAGGGGGGGTGGAAAGTTCATTGATAAATACTACAGTAATTAAATGTAGGTTATTGAACGGTCAAGTGAAAAAAGGTATTTGATTTTATGAATAAGTTTAATAAACGCGTATAGCACTTAACACACGAGAAAATTATAAACTGCTCGTGCGGGAACGAGTCCGAACGAAGCGAGTGTTAGTCGATGACTGGTAATTTTTATATTTATATAGCTTTAAGCTATGTGCCTTAAAGAAACTGAAGTGATATTTTGTGTTTTATATTAGTATTAGGAAAAGACTGTATATGTATATGTATTTAAAGTAGGTTAAACAAATGAATTCATGTTTTTATTAAAGAAATGAGATTGATTTTGAACTAAATAGCAAATTAAAATACGTAGAGGAACTGAAATACATATTTTATTTTCGAATGACGAATTGAATAAAGAAAGTTTATAAAAAAAATAAAAAAGAAACTATAAGGGTTTCTATTTAATGCTTTTTAGTTTATTCTATAATATTCTAGGAATATGATTTTTTTTTTTGTTTTCTGCTTCTCCGTTATTTGACTCCACTTCATTATCTCCAGCATCATCGTTGAGGGTCTCATCGGATAACTCTTCATCCGAAAGTTGAATATTGTAAAACATACAAATGTTGTGGAGAATAGCGGAGAGATTTTGCCTGCAACAAACATCTAAATCGGTTTTTCAAGACTCCAATTGTTCTCTCAATGATACTTCTCGCTTTAGCATGTTGTTTGTTGTATGTCCTTTGTGGAGACCCTTCCTCAGAGTTTCTGAACGGCGTCATTAAATATGGTCTTAGAGCGTATCCAGCATCACCTGAGACAGACAAAAATTATTAAAAACGGAATTTCAATAGGAGGAGGAGGAGGCAAGAATTGCGATGGCCATTGAGATGTTGCTCCTCTAAATGCGATATTCACAAAAAATACTTTTTTTTTAACTTTTAAAAATGTTGTTAGCAAAGAATTTCAATAAATCGCTTTTTATTTTATTTTGATTTGTTGTATCAGCTGAGAAAAAAGTATCTATTGTAAATGCGTTGAGCGATCGAGATTCAAAATAGTACGAATGAGCACCACAATACCAAATGAAAATTTGTTCGATCAGCACTTTCGACTACAGTCGAAGATCGAATGTTGCTCATAATAAGAGCCTTTGCACAACTCATCTTATATATAAAAATGGAGACTTTTTTTGTGTTCGTTAGTCGCCGATTCACGCCTAAACGCATTCACCGATTTCAATCAAACTTTCACAGATCATTGGTATTAGTCCATAGATAATTTATGTGAAGTTTTAAAGAAATCGGTAAAAGTATGCGTGCGTTGTGTAAGTGTGAAAAATGCAATATTTGCGTGTTTCTCTTATACGGACATTACGTATACGGAATGAGAATACACGCAAATTAATAGAATATACACAGACATGAATAACATTGTTTCGATGTCGAGTGACGTATGGGACTGTATTATTCGTAAGGCAATAGTTGTCCTCTCTTTTGTTTCTCTTTTATGCATGCGTGACACGGCATCAAAGCACATTGCTTTTTTTTAAACTGGAAAAATATTTTGAGCTTCATTTGAACGTTTTATGATTTAGATAAAATAAAAATTCGTTAAATATATTTGATTCCATTAATAACCATAAGCCTGTATTTTTCGAAGTTCAAAGTTTTTGGACAAATATTGAAACGTTTACTTAAATTAAATGTTAAATACATATATATAAATGCGCAAATGTAAAAGTTTAGATGGATTTAAAATATACGAAATTATTCAGCGGTTGAATCCATACATTTTTTGAAATCCATCAATATGGATCGACAGTCGCCATAAATGTTCTTTTAAAAAATAAAATGTGTTAATTTGATGGTAGCTCGAGTATTAAGATCATGTTTCTATTAGTATAACTTTGTTCATGGGTTTGCGTAATTTTTTTGTGGTGAAAGTCTAAAAAAGAAAAGAAAACGCGAAAGCCGACGAGCAAAATGTTAAAAATAAATCCTCCTGTATGTATATATACTCGAAAAAGTTATGCTAACACTTTTTTCATGCATTTAGGTAGACAATTTTATATGGGCAAACGTACGTTTACGAGATAAATGCCTAAAAGCAGGTATAACTAAAATAGCGCTCTGAGGGATTTCTGTTACAATACTTCTGTAAATTTCATGCTCCAAGTGTTCGAGCATTGGTATAGCGCTGAAGACAAATGCTCAGGATATAATACAAAAATGCATATTTACTTGATTTCTCATAGTATGTTAAAAGAGAACAAGTTTGTATTAGGTAATAATTAAATAATGCAACCTTATGTGCTGCTTTGACGAGTGGAAAAACCAAAATAAATAATTATATTTGTATGTGTGTTTAAAAGAGTTGGATTATTTTGTGAGTGTAAGCAGTTTCAAAGCCAAAGAATAGTTGCAACATTAAAAAATACCTGAAACACATTTTCATTTAACAACTAAAATAGCAAATATGAGCAAAATATGTACTTTCTTCAATTTTCTTCTGTTGCCAACTTTCTGAAAAACGTGAATTCACCGCGATGCGATACAGAAACAAAAAGACAGCGACAGCGCGCAGAGGGTTTTGAGCAATAATATAAATTTGTATCAAACAACGCATTAAATAGTCATTTTAGTATACTTTTGGTGTTTACTTATTCAAGTAAATGCATGTAATATATTAGTTTTTCTTTAAGAAATTTCTCTAAAATTTGCAACTTTTTTTTTATGCTTTCTAAAGATTACTTTATTTTTGCCAAAGAGCAACCTTGCGTACAGAAAATTGTGTTGTACTTAAAACTTCACCACTATAAACTTGGTCCTTATAAAGGACTTTCACCACAGTTTGTTTACTGGATATACTGAGGTCAACATAATCAGCTGTATCAAAACCATTTGATGAGTGGTCAACAATTTTAAAGTGCGTTTTTCATTGTTGTTTTTTTTTTGGGTAAAATTTAATAAAAATAAAATATATTGTGCGTAAAATTTTAATAATCAGTGAAAATAAAAAAACGGTGGTTTCGTTGTTGTTGTTAGCGATTGTAATGCACATTGTGAGTTTTTCATGTTTTTTTGATTAAATTCATTACTTTTCAATGATTTTGTTTTAACTTATTTGAAATCATCTTATGCGGCCAAAAGAAATAGAAATTTAATATCAACAATAGAAAAAAGAAAATTATATTACTTATATTTTCTTCGCTTTATTTTAGAAATGCCACGCCCGCGAATAATTGATATTGGTCGTCGGTCGCGTAGAACGCAAAATAGATCAAATGAAAGGCAAAATCAATCACAAGAAGAGCGAGAAAGTCAAAACCAAAATCAAAGGGAACGTATGGCCAGATCCCGTTCAGGCCATTCACGTGAAGAACCTATAAACATATATACATATAACAAACACAATAAACAAAGCACAACGTGTAGGAAAACCATCAGTTCTGTTTATTTATACCACAACTCAGGGCAAAACAAAAAATGTAGTTTACGAAAAGGCTTTGCGTTAGTTTAAGTTTAAAATTAACATTAATTTTATATTGTAAAAAAAGAATAAATACACATTGAGTAAATTTAAATCGAGTGTTCATTATTCATTCTTAATTTTGATATGCCTAGCGAAGCAGGCAGAGGGTCCGCTAGTATATAATATATGTATGTATATGAGAATGTAAGTCGATACGAATGTTAGAAAATGTCAAACAAGTGATAATGTATATTAATTCAATGCAAGTAGAAGCAGAGAACGTAAATTCATAGAGAAGACTCAGGAACGAATGAGCAGGTTAAATGTCAAATGCTAACAAAACGCGGGTAAGAATTTTTTATTATTTCACCACGACCTTGGAAAAGTTAACAGAAGAGAGTTAACATAGCGGAGCGTAGTCAACAGAATTAAATATGGCGTTTGCATTAAAATGTAAAATGCTACGACTGCAATACGTAGATGTTTCTATTCTAAGCAAAACAATGCATATTCGTATTTACATATGTATGTACATATAACCGCACTCACTCACTTTATGCCTCTACATGCGTATGTTTCCAAAACTAAAATTCGAAGCCTAGCGACTACAAGAACAAAATGCATTAATAGGCGCAGCTGTAGCGGCCATGATTATTTACCCGTGACGGCGCTGAACAGTTTCAAATATTAAAAAGCACAACAAAAACAAATACATTGATAAGTTCGAACTCATACACCAAATTCTGTTTTTACACGGTCTTTTTTAAACGGTTTTGATATAACACGGTTTGATAATAAAATATTTTTAATTTTTTTACACGATTTTATTCCATTTAGCATGATATAAAATTTTTCGTGCTTAAATTTTTTTGTGTCAAATTTAATTTTTGCGAAATATGTTCATATCAAAAATTTTGGGGAATTCCCTTTTTGTGCATACAAGCAAATTTACTGGTCAAAGCAATTGAAATGTGTTAATATTTTGTGAATTATCAATGCAATCAGACGTTTTGGGTAGAGACATTTTTTATTAGCAAATTAGTTTTTCCAAAATTTCATTAAATTTAACGCATTAAGTTAAAAGGTAATTCAAAAAATATTTTATATTTATTCAGTTGTTTATGTTTTTTAATTTTGTTAAATATTTTATATATCCCTTAAAGAAAATGTCAAATGCAAAACTTCCTTCGAAATGGACAAGGCTCAACATTTCTTGGCAAAATGTTCGATTTAAATGAAGCCCCAATAAGAACTATAAAAAAACTGAAATTTCAATTAGGCAATCGGTGATTTTTGAAACGAAACTGTCTGTTAAGTCTTCATCATACATTAGAGATGCTACTTAAGAAAAATACATAATATGGCTTGAGGACAATACACAAAAACAAATTCCCGTAGACGGAAACAATATCAAACAGCAAGCATTAAGGTTTTATAAAATGATAAAAGACGAACAACCGTCTACATCCATACAATCAACTCATGAGAAAAGCTACGTAATTTCTGCAAGCACATAATATAAAAATCTTAACATAAAAATCAAGGGCGAGATTGCTTCTGGAGATCAGAAAGACGCCAAAGAATTTCCACTAAAACCTAATATAATAGCCGATTGGGCATACAGTCCAGATCGGGTTTTTAATGCCGACGAAGCTGGTATTTTTTGGAAAAAAATTTTCCCAGAATGGTTCAGTAAATATTTTGTACCAGAAACTAGAAAATATATGAATGGAAAAGGCTTAGAATTTAAAGCTCTTCTGTTGGTAGACAATGCACCCGGGCATCCTCAGCTGGAACACGAAAATGTACAATTTTTGTTCCTGCCACCGAATACCACATCCCGAATACCAATCCCTGGACCAAGGAATTATCGCAACATTTAAAACTTACTACACCAAAAGAACACTCCAGTACATTTTGGATACTTTGAATAAGGATAAAACTCGTACAGTAATTGATTCTTGGAAAAAGTTTTCTATTAAAGATTGCGTTAATCATGCTACTTTAGCATTATAAGATTTACGACCATCAACCTTAAACGGATGTTGGAGAGCAATTTGGCCAGGATGTGTAAAAAGTAAAAATCCTATGGATCCAAATACAATACAATATCCCAATGCATATTCCAACATGAGCTGAATTCTTGTATGGCTTCTTACAAAGAATTATACAAAGAGGTAGCAAGAATTGGCGAACAACGGCTCATATCAGACTCCATTGTTAAAAACGTAGCTGCTGAACGAATCTAGTTCAAAATTATTTCAGGGATAATAGTGATTGTACTGTGGGCAAAAAGTAAGGTGAATTTATTTGTCAAACTTCGCGGGATTAAAATTTCGCTCTAGCTATTTTTTTCATGAGTTGGCAGTACTGTTAATAACATCTGGGCCAACTTTCATGTGAATGTCATTATCAGTAAACAATTACGCTTGTGTTTACCAAACGACCAAGAGTGAATTTTTCGATTTTTACAATGTCTGATTTGATTGAGCAGAGAAGTGCCATCAAATTTAGTTTGCGGAATAAAATTTCGGCTGCGGAAACGTTTAGCATGTTGCAGAAGGCATTTGGTGATTCGACCATGTCGCAGAAAAATGTTTATAAGTGATACAAAGACTTCAAAGAGGGTCGAGAACGTGTTGATGACTTGGAGCGCTCCGGACGACCATCGACGTCAACAGATGACCAACACGTCAATAAAGTGAAGGAGTTAGTGCTCAAAAATCGTCGGTTGACTGTTAAAGACCTTACTGATATGATCGGAATATCAGAAGGATCTGTGAAAACCATTTTGAATGATCATTTGGGCCTACGAAAAGTCAAATCTCGTTTGGTACCGAAAACTCTCAATTTATTGGAAAAAAAGTCGTCGCGTTGATGTGTGTGAAACAATGCTTTCAGACTATCAGGACAAGCTCAAATGCATCATTACGGGAGGTGAGACTTGGATTTATGCTTACGACCCTGAAAGAACCGACCAATCAAGCGAATATCGTGCTAAAGGCGAGGCCAGACCGAAAAGAGCACATCAAAGTCGTTAAAAAATAAAGGTCATGATGACAGTTTTTTTCGATTTTCGTGGTGTGGTACACTATGAATTCCTTCCACCTGGCCAAACTGTTAATAAGGAATATCATTTGAGCGTTATGCGTCGTTTACGTGAAGCAATTCGTCTAAAAAGACCAGAATTATGGGCCAACAACTCTTGGTTTTTGCATCACGATATGCACCGTCTCACACTGCACTCGTTCTTCGTGACCATTTCACCAAAAATTCCTCGCATATCGTTCCGCAACTACCGTATTCGCCTGATTTGGCTCCGTGTGACTTCTGGCTATTCCCAAAACTCAAGAGACCACTCCGGGGAACGCGTTTCGAGTCGATTGAGGAGATAAAAGCTGATTCGAAGAAGGTACAGATGGCTATACCGGAAATGGACTATTTGGCATGTTTCGGGGATTGGAAAAATCGTTGGCATAAGTGTATTTCATCGAGGGGGGATTATTTTGAAGGGGATGAAATTTATTTACAAGAATAAATAAAGATTTTTCATTTTACAACCAAATTCACCTTACTTTTTGCCCACATGCATACGCGTTCGAAGCAATCGAATGCGAGTGATTGATAATGACAGCAATTAAATTTATTTTCCTGTATTTATGATTATCACTTGTGTTTTTTTTATTTTTTTTTTTTCCTAAAAAATTGAATAACCTTTTCTTTTCGTTAACAACATAGCTGTTTAACATAATTATTTTCAGTTCCTGAACTTGCCATATATTTAATTCGAGTCATTTTTAAGATTAGAGTGCATATATTTTTTATCTTTCATAACTATATTATACTTGTAAAAATAGACTTTGTATATGTGATTTAATTAAATAAACATGAATACTTGTTCTTAAAAAATCCTTGCTTTGCACTAATTTTAATAGCTTTTAGAGATTAGGAACCAATCACCTATTTTTGCATTCGATCAATGTCTTATTTTACACGTTTTTTTCTGAAATCAATCTACCGTGTAAAAATAGAATTAGGTGTATTTCTAAATCTTGATATTTTGTCATATCGAGTGGTCGCGGCTCCGTACATATGTTTGCATCAATATACATATGTATGAAAATACGTCTTCTAAATGCTCGACAACCGCAGCTGCTGTGCGTCAAGTGCGCGCATGAGCATAGGTACTAGAGCTGTGCGAAACATCGATGTAGTATCGATACATCGATTTTTCTCCTTTCGTAAAAAACATCGATGTTTTTTCTCCGATGTTCGATGTTTTTGCCAGTTTTTCCATCACTGAGAAAAAAACGCAGTAAAAGCTAGAGCGTTATTTTTAGAGTTATTGGTGTTGGCAGGCAGTGGTTATAATGGATAAATATCTTAGAGCTTCAAATGGGCAAGGTATGTACATATATATATTAACTGATGCCTTCTTTACAAGTTAACCTCTGTGTTTTGTCTCATTTGTATGTAGGTTGTAGTGCGGCAACCATTGAAGAAAAAGAGCAAGAGGAAGAGCCGCAAGCCAAAAAGGCGCGATATGGTCAGTCCAATGTGTGGAATTTTTTTAATAAGTCCTCGGATGGCAAGACTGTCAAATGTTTAAAATGTGGTAAAATTTATCAAACCAGCGGAAACACCACCAACATGGCGGCACATTTAAAGCGGGTACACCCAACGTTAACGGTGAGTGAGTTGCCAAAGGCTTCAGGACATATGGCGGCTTATTTGGATAAAAAATTTGAGCCTCATCGAAACAGAAGAGAGATTTTGACAGCGCATTGTTAAATTTCATTTGCTCCGATTTACGTCCATTTTACATTGTAGAAAACGAGGGATTTAAGCAATTTATAAATGCTTTGGATCCCCGATACGAATTGCCTTCACGATCAACAATGCTTTCAACATGTTATAATAATTTATTCATGAACATGAGAATGAAACTGAAAAGCATTTTGCAAGAAGTGGAATATTGCGCTGTGACAACCGACTGTTGGACATCTCGAGCCAACGAGGCTTATTTGACCGTAACTTGCCATTTTATAGATCTAGATTTTAAACTTCGCACAGCAGTACTTTGGACTAGTAAGTTACAGAATGAGAAAAATCATTCTGCAGAAAACATTGCGAACTCTCTATGTGCAGTGCTAATTGAATGGGAAGTTATGGACAAAGTTGCAGCCATTGTTACCGATAGCGCAAGAACAATGATAAAAGCATGTGAGATATTGCAAAAAAGACATGTGCCATGCTTTGCGCATGTTATTAATTTAATAGTTCAACAATGCCTGAATCAAGAGAAAATAAAAGTTATTATGGGGAAATGCAAAAGTATTGTGGGATTTTTTAAGAAAAGCACAGTAGCTTACGCCAAGTTTAAAGAAGCTCAAAATACAGAGAAGCCATACAGTTTAAAGCAAGAATGTCCTACAAGATGGAATAGCGCATTTCATATGATTGAAAGAATTCTTAAAACAAATGATGCTATAAGCAGTGTTCTTCTTTCAACCCCAAAGGGACTTGCCCCGTTTTCGGCTGACGAAATTTTAATTTTAAAAGACATAAAAATTTTATTGCAACCTTTTGAATGTGCAACATTGCAAACTTCTTCGCGAACGTTGGTCACGGTATCATTAATAATTCCTATAACTTGCGGACTTCTGCATAATTTGCAATTGTTAAAAAATGACCTAAAAACAGTTGAAGGTCGCGAAAGCTGCAATTGCTTATTGGAGGGCATATCGTCCAGACTACTGCAATATGAAATTCGCAATGTTCCTCGAGTGGCAACTTTGCTAGATCCTCGGTTTAAAAAAGAAGCGTTTCACTCACCATTTAACATCACTGAGGCTCAAAAACTCTTGGAAAACGAGCTTTCTTTTTTCAACGCACAGAAGTCTCGCCCTTGCGACGAACCACGCCTGCCAACATCAACCTCCACATCGCAGACATCCCTTTTTCAATTTTTGGAAAAAAACAAAAGTTTGAAACATAAAACTAATGCAGTGGATTCCATATTGTCAATTCGTCAATATTTTAATCTAGACAATTTGGAATCAAACTCCAACCCTTTAGATTATTGGAAGGTTGTATTTTACTTGTCAATTCCAGCGTTTAAATATGTGTATTAATTAAATTTTATTATTACAGATCTCATCAGATAAATCATTTCAGCATTGCTGCAAAAATATTTCTGCGTTCTAGCAACTTCGACAGAAAGCGAACGTATGTTCAGTAAGGCTGGAATCGTTGTAAGCGAAAAAAGAAGTTCGCTTCAGTTTAAACATGTTGACATGCTACTTTTTATCAATCGGAACAAGTGGATCTCTGAACAGCAATGATTGTTTTATAGTTTTAAGTTTGAAAAAGATTGAATTATGCTTTAAAGTATTAAGTTTGAAAGATTTAATTTCTGTTTTATAGTATTAAGTTTAAAAGATTGAATTTCTGTTTTATAGTATTAAGTTGAATGATTGAACTTCTGTTTTATAGTTTTAAGTTTGGAAAAAGGATGTTATCCTTAATAAAGATATATATATTATATAGAGAATCAAAAAATGTACTATATTACTTCGATGTAGTATCGATACATCGATGTTTTTTTCTGAAAAACATCGAAACATCGATGTGGTCAAACATCGATGTTTCAACAGCACTAATAGGTACAGTAAGTTGCAGAAAACAGCACAAGTAGCTCATAGAAAAGTTCCGTGTCGGACATTTCAATACTAAGAGAAAATCTCGAAACAATTATTTTATGTTATCTGATAGTAGGCAAATAGGTAATTAGTTTATTACTTTACGTATGTAGTTCTTCAATTGGTAAAAAGCGCGGAAAAACATATGCATATATCTGTAAGGTTAGAGACTTACTCTGAAATTAGAGTATTTGAAGGTTACTGTACATATTTGAAGGTTACTGTGCATAGAATGCTGTGCCTATGAATGTGCGCTGGATTTCTTGAGAAGTTTTAGGGAATCATAATATTTTTGCTGTGGCAAGGTACTTACATACACATATCATATATACATATGCATGTATATGCGCATATGAATACATTTAAATTCACATATTTGTCTTTGCATTTGCCATCTTCCTGTGTGCCTGAATCATTTCTCTATGAGGATTATTAATTTGATATGCTTGAAGAATTGAAAATAAATCAATCATCAATCACCAATGTATCATCATCATCCTGACCGAATTTATAATTAGTGACGACAAGTTGTAAATAATACCAGTTATTTTAAGATATTTATCATTAACTAGCTGTCCCGACGAACTTTGTTTGGCAGATTTGGGATTTTATTAAGTTTATTTTTTATTAATCAAGTATTTCAATGAAGCTTTAATAGATTGTACTCTTCAGTTAAGCACCTTGCCATACACGACATTTTTTGTTTTATTACCAGGGCAAGAACCAACAACGCAGATGGTTTTCCGATCCGTGAACATGCCACATATAATTGACCATGTGAGAAACATTGATTTTCTAGATTCAGACCACAAACTTTCAAGGATTGCCTTTTTGATTTGTTAATGGTCATGCCGAATGCAAGACAGATCGGAAATTGAAGTATTTTAAACTCAAACGGAAGATCGGTTGGGATCCTCGGAATGAGAAATTCTTCACCTTCGAATTTTCCTTTGAGTATCGTCGCGTAAATCACATTATTCATCAATTTATTTACCACCAAACGCGTACCGTTGCAAAGTTTTGGTGGGCTTATGTTTCGAAGTATGATTACTACGGAGGCAACTTTTAGGCGTAAATTGTGTGGTGGTAAGCCAGGCACATCCAAAGAGTTTAAAAATTCAATTGGATAGTTGGTGGCTTCATCTTCATTTGTTACACAGTCAATGGATTTGAATGAATTTATTGTTC
Organism: Anastrepha obliqua; assembly: GCF_027943255.1. NCBI lineage: Eukaryota > Metazoa > Arthropoda > Insecta > Diptera > Tephritidae > Anastrepha > Anastrepha obliqua. The sequence continues at coordinate 5,047,721 of NW_026562179.1, read as the reverse complement.
CAATGATATCATTTTGAATTATGTAGTCATCTACATCTGTATTCTGAGCCGCTGAAATTGCTCGCTCACTCAATCATTCATTATTTTTGTAGTTATTAATGATGTTTGGGAATACTTTATTGATAAGTTCGTCTTTCGATGAGACAAAGTTACAGAAATTCTGAGGAAATGAAATCAATCCGCTCGATTCGTCGATAGATACTCGATAGTAATTGCTCAGAGAAATCTTCAGTAGATGTATCATTAAGTAATGAAACTCTCATGCTTGTTGTCTGCTGAAGTTTCTTCACATAGCGCCATCGATTCGATGATTTGAGGCAAGCGTTTGATCTTGGAATTACTGGCAGTGCTTGGCGGAAGTCGCCAGACAGTAAAATCATTGCGCCTCCAAAACATGTCGAGTCATTGCGTATATCTTTCAATGTTCGGTTAAGTGCTTCTAATGCACGTTTATGTGCCATTGTGCATTCGTCCCAGATGATGATTTTCGATGCTGATAAATCTTTGGCCATTGCTAAGTTTTTTGAAATATTACATGTTGGTTCTTCAATTTTTTGAAGATTTAACGGCAATTTTAATGCTGACTGAGCCGTACGGCATCTTTCGAACAATGTGGCTGCTATTCCAAAAGAAGCAACTGCAAGCGCAATGTTGGATTTCGCACGAACAGTGGCTAAAATTACTGACATGAGGAATGTCTTACCAGTTCCACCAGGGGCATCAAGCAAATATAAACCACCATTTTCATCAGCAATTGCCTTCATTAATGTATCATAAACTTCTTTTTGTTTTTGGCGATTCAACAGTGGTACATTCGTTTGACCACTAAATCTACTTGTTGATCTGTGCAATTCCTTGTGCTTCTTCAGGCGTTTCATTCCCAATGTTCCGTATCCTGCTTGCATTACGGCTCTGTCGGGAAAGATTCGATCGTGTTGGTCGCGATATTGATAATGATTATTCAAAGAGAAATCAAATTACTGTATTATATATATCTGACAAAATTTATATTATCAAATTTTCTACTTAACCATAGACAAAATTACGTTTAGCTGTCATTTGCGTTTTGCTATACTACATTTTATAGCGACTTCACGGAAACGCGTTCAAATGGGATAAAAAGTATCCTATGTCCGTCTCCTGGTCCTAAACTACCTCTCCAGCGATTTTCAGCCAAATCGGTTCAGCCGCTCCCGAGTTATAAATAGTGTAACTAACATGACTTTCTTTTATATAGGTATATAGATTTATTATTATATACTAGCGGACCCTCACCCGCTTCGCTGGGTGAAAGAAAAATATAAAGGAAAAGTGTTCTTTGTTTTTTTCTTGTTTCAGCACTTAATTCATGCTCGGCCATTATTGTGTGACTTATTCTAATAACAATGTTTTATTTATTTTAGTGACTTACTCTAATGATTGTAAACTACCAACTTATTCTAAAGCCTTCTGATACACAAAATTTTTGGTTTTATTTTCATGCGGTGTATAAATATAAAGTAACGATGGTTTCCCTACTCGAGAACATCCTACATACAGTTGCCCATGTCCAAAGCATGGATAAGTTAGGTCAATTCCACATAATTGAAGTGTTTGACCTTGAGACTTATTGATTGTAATAGCAAAAGCAAGGCGAATGGGAAATTGAAGTCGCTTAAAATCAAAAGGCAAATCTGTTGAAATCATTGGAATGAGCGGAATCAAAACATCTTCACCTTTAAATTTGCCTTTCAAAATAGTTGCTTCAATTACATTGTTCATTGTCTGTTTCACTGCTAATCTTGTCCCATTGCATAGTTTCGGCTGATTGATATTTCGCAACATAATAATCACTGCGCCGACTTTCAATTGCAAACGATGTGGTGGCAAGCCGGGCAAATTAAGTTAATTCAAAAATTCAATTGGATAATTCACTACATCGTCGGGATTGACAACTTCACCTGGAATTTGAATCAAAATACTGGCATTGATTTCATTGACATCGACATTTTTGGCAGCTAATATAGTTATCTCGCTTAGCCAATCTTGATTTCGATAGTTTTTTGCAATATTTGGGAATACATTTTGCACTAATTGTACTCTTGATTCTGTTACGGTACTAAAATTAGTAGGAAGTGTGATCATGCCTGTATTCTTATCAATTGGCTTTCGTCCATTTCTAATTTGCAACAAATGTTCGGAAAATTCAGCAGCTGTTGGATCATTCTGTAACTGCACACGAACATTAGTAGTTAATGTGAGTTTTTGAGCATATCTCCACAGATTAGAAGATTTAAGGCACGCTCTCAATTCATCAGCTGCTGTTGATTTGGGAATAACAGGCAAAGTTTGTCGAAAATCACCGGCCAATAGAATTAGTGCACCACCAAATATGTTTGTGTTATTTCGAAAATCTTTCAGTGTTCTATTTAAGGCTTCCAGTGATTTTTTATGAGCCATCGTACATTCATCCCATACAATAATTTTACATGTTTGTAAAACCATTCCCATTCCAGAACTTTTAGAAATGTTGCAAGTTGGTTCTTCATTTACTTGCATATTTAATGGTAACTTTAATGCAGAATGTGCAGTACGACCGCCGTCCAATAAAGTTGCCGCTATTCCAGATGATGCCAAAGCCAATGCAATATTATTCTGTGATCGAAGGGTGGCCAAAATTAACGACAACAAAAACGTTTTTTCAGTCCCACCTGTTGCATCTAAGAAGGATATCCCTCCTCTTTCATTTGCAACATTGTCTATAATTGTGTCATATGCCTGCCATTGTTCTGTGTTTAATATTGGTAGGTTTGTTGTTACAAATGTGTTCAGATCATTTCGATCATATTCTTTTTCATGTCTTAATTCTGCATTGTATGCATCATGCATCGGACGATTTGGTGCGATCATACCTAACTCACTCAGACTTTTATTTGCAATCATCAGGCAAAAGTCTTCGATTTTAATTAATGCCTCATTATATATGTAATTCATCTGTATAATTCAAAGTTGGATTTGCAGTAATGCGACGTACTTGATGTAGGATATCTTCTGTCATGTATTCTTGGTAAGTACTCCACAATTCTTTTGAGTTTGCTGAGAAACATGTAGCAATAATGATGGCAAATAGTGTTCTTATTTGGTGTGGAGAACTTGTTGCACATGCATCCATAAGAGTTGCATCCCACTGATTATCATTTTCAAGCAAATTCAATTCTTTGCATGCTTGCTGTTAGGTACAACAAAGATGACCATTAATTCATTTCAAACTTTCGAATGATCTTGGGCCGGGAATATCAACTAAGAGTAAACGTAAATAGAAACATTCCACTTTACTTGGATGCACAGTGTAAAGTCGTCCGATTGCATCACCCAAATGAACACCTGGATATCCATCTACAGGTATTCCTCGTTGCCTTCGTACCCAGGACCTTGATGATGCATTCCAAGTATAATATTTAGGAGCATTTGAATAAAACAATGTTCTTGCAAATGAATCTGTTTCACATAAGTTGAAAAATGCAGTTAGTGTTGCTGGTGGTCGTTCGGCCATTTGTTGAGCAGTATTTTCAGTGAAATAAACATTTTGTTCATTTCCTAAATCGACTGACAATTGAATAACAGCTGGATGGTGATCATGAATCGGAAATGATAATATTCTCCAAACTGTTTCGTTGTTACTAATGTATCTTCCCATATGGTAATTAGTAATTTCATCATTTCGATTTACAACTCCAAATATTGCCATGTCACTTCCTTTATTGATATATTTGCATATGTATTTGATGTATTTTACGGAGTTACAATATTCCACATTTATATGAGCGTTGAATATTTTCGATAATAATGGACAATACGGAACCACCCAACGATTATCAACTTCAACTTCCTGGTTATGCATTCTAATGGTTGCCGTTTTGCCATTATCATTAGGTGATCTACGTCGATACAACGGATATCCGTCATTGCCCGTTATTGTGTCCGAAGTAAATTGCCTTGAGTATCGTTTCGAACACTTTTCATCAATCATACATGGTGAGTTCACATTTAGTTCACCGCACGGTCCATGTATCATAGTTTTATTGACAACTTGAAATAACTCAGGATCAGCAGTGGGATTAGGAATTTCAGCTGATATAAGGTTATCGATTTGATCCGGAGTTATTTTACGTACCAGCCAAATTAGTATATGTGCGTGCGGAAATCACCTTTTCTGCCATTCGATGGAGTACATATGGCAACGCACCTCCCCAAATACATATAATTTCACAATTAAATCCATAAGTGCTTTACATTTTTGCCGAAAAACAGGCGCAGTAATGTCATGACGATCGGTTGTCGACTGTCCTGCAAATAAATTGTTTTTGATGTCATCCCACTGCGGATTACATGTAAATGTAACGAACAGATCCGGTCGACCGTATTTTCGTACATAACACATTGCGTCTTGTGCATATTCGTTCATATTCCGTGGGCTACCAATATACGAGATGGCAATATAGTTAAACGCCCGATGTGATTAATATTAGCATCATTCGCTATCGCATCTTGCAAATGAATATAATGTTCAGATCTTAATTTTGCTTGGTTTACGACATCTCAAGATATAATTTTGTTCTTGTGGACGAACCATCAATCGATAAGAATAAAAATTCATGGCACTAACTTTTTTCTGTACATGTAGACCTGAAAATAAGTGGAAAATGTGACTTAGGAAATTTCTACAAATGATGAAATGTCAACACGCTGAAAATATTATTTACCTGTTCGTGGACCATTTTAACTGGTTGTAGTACATAAGAATGCAATCTCTTAACCTGAAGGCGAGTTCCCAATTGGTCTATATCTGGAGTCCTTAGTTACCCAGCGAAAAGAAGAGTTCTCTTTTCATTAGCATTTATCAACAACTTACAATGGATACTCATGTGGTTCAAACACATCCTAGGGCTATCCAGGTCGACGTTTTGATCTATATCTCGGGACCCTAGTTACGGAGGGGCATTAAAAATACTCTAAACTATAGCAATCATCAACAGCTTCCATTTGCTACCCATATTGTACAAACACATCCTTAAGTTATCGGGGTCCACATTTTGGCCGATATCTCGAGCCCCTAGTCACGGAACGGTATGAAATATACTCTATACTATAGCAATCATCAGCAGCTTCCATTTGCTACCCATATTGTACAAACACATCCTAGGGTTACCCGGGTCCACGTTTTGGCCTATATCTCGAGACCCTAGTCACGGAACGGTATGAAAAATACTCTATGCTATAGAAATCATCAACAGCTTCCATTTGCTACCCATATAGTACAAACACATCCTAGGGTTACCCGGGTCCACGTTTTGGCCTATATCTCGAGACCCTAGACACGGAACGGTATGAAAAATACTCAATACTATAGAACTCATCAACAGCTTCCATTTGCTACCCATATTGTACAAACACATCCTAGCGTTACCCGGGTCCACGTTTTGGCCTATTCCTCGAGACTCTGGTATCCGATTCTTAAAATTTCACAAAACACAAACCTTCTCCACATGTGTCTCTTCAATGTGGCAAAGTTTGGTTGAAATCGGTTGAGCCATTCTCCGTAAAGCTCATCACAACGCGAAAAACGGCTGAATTTTTATATATTATATATGTATGTATAGATATATGTACATATATGAATATACCAAAGCACTTATACGCTCTATACATTCTCTTCTAAAATTAGATTTAACACAAAAAATTTGCAACAATTTTCATTAAGTTTGTATAAAGTTTTAAATTTACCATAACGCAGGCAACAAAATGTGAGGTCGTTCTAAAATGTATCATATTTTGTTTAAATTATCCTTTTTAAATGAAAGCAACGAACATTAAAGTCACTTTGATTTTAAATGTTGGAGCTTATAATCAAATATTATATATGTATCTTTGATTGTTCATTTAATTTTGTTTGAAAATATAAATTGTATAAAGTTACGTTTATCAAGGGAACATAGAAATGCACATTCAAAGACCTTGCAAAATGCCGTTGTTCATTCGTCAATTTGATTTCCTACAGAAGCCAAAAACTGTGCAGAGCCAATATATCATACTACAGAGAGAATTCACTGTAATCAGCTCTGTTAAAAGTTTTACCACACCACCGCGGCGGTTAGACTTCATTTTTGACAATTCAAACTATTTGTAGCCCGTGAAACTTGTGTTGTTGTACAAAGACAAAAAGTTACATGTATTTTGTTCAAGCTCTTTTGGCACAAGTGTCAAAATTATTTCCAAGGCGAATTGGATTGCGAATAGTAAATAAACGGAAACAAAGTTTTCCGAGTGTCGCATTAAATTGTTCGAAGTACATTTGTGTTATTAATAGCAAAAATAATTAACAACTAGCAAGAAGTTACAGCATTCATAATAACAAAGTGTTCAATTTTTTATTAAATAAAAATGGAGAGCAGGTAAAACGAAATTTGCGGAGACATATGTATGTAGGTATAAAAGTACAATTTGAATTTTATTAATATCTTGCAGGCACAAATTATACATGGGGACCATCATCATCAACATTTGTGGGTCTGCGTTGTGGTGATGCATTGACATGCAAGTAAACAAGGAAATACTTACCTCTGCTTCAGATAGTATTTCCACCATATGCAGCGCCTGCTATAAGGATTTCACAACTCCAAATTGAAAAGCTGCCGAAAAGCTAGTGAATAAAAGGATGCTATAGAAATTCCCGACAAATGTTATTTTTATAAATTAAAGATTAAAAATTAAATAGATTTTGTTATCTATATCAGCTGTGAAATTCTTTATTATGTTATAAAATATAGTTAAACCCATAATTTATTACATACTACAGGGTGCCCCATCTTTTATGTCGGTATGTAAACGCTGAACAACTTTGTAATTAATAATACGTTCACATATAAGTAGATGATATACTTTTTCGCGCTTAACTCAAAATCCGTAATTAAAAAGCGGGATTTCCCGTACAAAATTTCTCTCCCAAAATCAATAATCCTAGATAATAATGATACTTTTCGACATACAACCCTGGGTTTTGTGTGTTATCGATAATTATTATTACGAATGTAAGGAGAAACGTAAAAATAAAAACTAAATGAAATGGATGCCGGCAAAGAAAACAGGTCTGTAAACATAATTCTAATAAAATTTTTGTTAAATATTATTAATTAGGGATTCATTTGACAGAAAAAAGCGTGTGTCCATAAAAGTTGTGTCCTCTTATTACTTATTATAAAATGTAATATAGAATATCCTATGCGAATCGCTGCCATAATTTTTTGCAACCTCAGTAAACGTCGCATACGGATTTCCTCCAACTGTTTATTAACTAATTGCGGAATTATTTATTTATTTATTTATTTAATGTCTAACAAAAATTCGGAACAGACATTCAAGATATAAATTTCAGAACTAAAATACACATTTACAATATTTAATATTAAACAGTGTAAACTTAGATTGCCAACATAAAAAACCATTAAACTGCTAAAAATATATAGAAGTAATTAACAAAATTAATACTTAGGAAACTAAAATGACAAATATTATATATACTAGGTATTATTTAGATTTCTCACATAGAAAGTAATTTTTTAATTGTGTTTGAAATACATGTTTAGCCCTAGAGAAGTCTAAATCCAAAAGGGAGGCGAGATAATTAAGATCAGACAGCGTTCTAACGAGAGGCGCATTGGCACTATAAATTGTCCTACTAAAGCCAACACGAAAAATTTTGCAACGGCGAAAATTTCTGCAAGGAACATTAAACTGTATTCTTTCTAGAAGAACCGGGCAGTCAATTTGTCCATTAATGAGATCAAAGATAAATGATACTGCCTGAAAAGTACCTCTGTCACTTAATGAAAAGAGAATAATCAAACAACAGCGTGAGACGTATGATGGTTTCGGATCTGAGAAATCGAGTGAATGTAGGCGAAACGCACAAAAATTTTTTGAACCCTCTCCACTCGATTTATATGAACTGCATGATAAGGTCTCCAAATAAAAGAGGAATAATCTAATTTGGACCGCACAAACGCAGAGTATAAAAGTGAAGAGTATATGGATCAGTGAAGTGGGCTGAGTGACGTCCAGCAAAAGCGAGCATAGCAAGAGAATTGGAAATGGCATAATTTAGGTGCGAGATAAAATTAAGCTTTGAATCGAAGAAGACCCCTAAATCTTTTATCACATCAGACGAAGCAAGATATGCATAATTGATATGATAAGAGGTATAAAGGGGGTTTTGAAGCTTAGGAAGTGAGATTTTATGCCATTTTTCAATATTAAGAAATAGACGATTCATAAGGCACCAGGAAAATAAATTATTCAACTCGGACTGTAGGGCGGCTGAATCACTAGAATTTCTTCTTTCAGCGTACACTTTTAGGTTATCAGCATAGAGAAGAAAATTAGCGAAGGAAAAGCACGAACAAATATCATTAATAAACAAAACAAATAACAAAGGTTATAAAATACTACCCTGAGGTACACCAGAGGTGGCAGTGTACTGTTTCGAAGAAACTCCATCGATAACTACAGCATCTCTTTATCAAATAGGATCGAATCCAATCAAGGAACGTAGAATAAAAACCGAGACAAGCCAATTTAGTTACTTAAATCGTATGGGAGATTTTATCAAAGGCTTTAGAGAAATCCGTGTATATCGCGTCAGTTTGGAAACCATTCTGGAAGCCTGCGTGGCAATCATCAGTAAAAACGGATAAGTTAGTTAACATAGATCTTGCAGCAACAAAACTGCTGTCGAGGACTAATTAGGTGTTTAACGCTAAAATATAACTTGTCTTTAACAATGCATTCAAAAAGTTTAGATACAGAAGATAATTTGGAAATTGGTCTATAATTTGCAATATCGCTTTTATTACCGCTTTTGAAAATGGGAGTGACTGAAAGATTTGTTAAAAATTAGCTTAAGAGGTTGCACCAAACAAAGTTACCGAAAGCCCTTCTACATCCGAATGAGCAGAGTTTTTAATCTTTAACATTCCCTCAATGACATCATCATCTGATCGAACAAGCGAACCGAAGTCAACTGAAGAAGACACTTTCCCCAAGAAATTATGGCGAATAGCTGCCAAATGTACTTCCTTAATATCTTCATCAGACACAAAGATTGATGAAAAGAAATCGGCAAATAAATTCGCTGCATCACTGACAGAGCAGGCAGTTACGCCCCTATAAAAAACAGAATTAGGAATAGAAGGGGTCTTTTTAATCGATTTAATATATCGCTAAAAATTCTTCGGATTACTTTTTATATTAAGCTCAAATTTGTGAATGTATTCCTTATACCAAGACTTATTTAAAGTACGAAATTTATTCCTGTGGAGGATAAAAAAATCGTAATAGCGGGTTTCGTTAGTTAACGTAAACTTCTTAAAAAACTTATTTCTCAAATTTTTATGATGTTTAAGTTCTTTCGTGCATCAAGGAAACTTATAATTTACACGCTTAATAATTGAAACATGTTGAGAGCATATGTCTAGGACTAAAGTTTTAAATATCTCAAAGCATTCAGCAACTTCAATATTGCCGAGAGGTACTTCCCAATCAATTTCACGTAAGGCATTATCAAGAGTTTGGAAATCACACCCAGCAAAATTAAAGGAAGAATGAGCACTATCAGGACTGAATTAAAAAAATTCTAAAAATTCCAGGTCAATCTTTACAGGAATATGGTGAACGTTAATCGGCGATATTGAAGAAAGAGGCTGCGATACGACAGAATTAATGTTGTCGCTTATAAAAATCAAATCTAATAAACGACTCATACTATTAATCTGAGTTAGACCCATGCACAGTAAATTATCAATAAAGTAAGATTCCTTAGGACTATTGACGTTTGAAGGCGTTAGATATACGTTATTATCTAAATATAACCAATTTATATTGCTTAAGTTAAAATCCTCTAAGACACATAATTGGTTATTCCCAATAACTTCCTGAAGGGCTAACACGTTGTTCACATGCGACTTATACAAGCACTCATTACTTAAGGGTGGAATATAAGACACAAAAATATGAAGAGAACTATGTGCACCACGTATTCGCACGCATAGCTGGTCTAATACAGCATCAGTCTCAAGTAATTGAATGAGTGATGCGTGACGATTACAGCGAACTGCAATCATGACTCCGCCACCTCCGCTCATCCAGTTTTAAGAGCATCTCTGTCTTTACGAAAAAGAATGTAAAGTTATGGATCGAAAAATTCAGCATCAAAAAAGTTTGAGTTGAGACAAGTCTCAACATCATACTCACAACAAAAACTAAGCAATCGCACTTCATCTGACTTACTTCTTAGTCCGGACGCATTTTCATAATAAATTTTAATTCGATTATTAGGTCCGGCACAGGCAACTAATTCTGCGGCGGTTGATTTACTTGTTTGCTTAAAAAAATAAACGGACGAATAGATACATTAACAGGCCAAATCTCAGGCTCAAGCAGTTTATCGTAATTATGCTCACTAACACCTAACTAAAAGTTTATGTGCCTAAAAGAGTCCGCGTTTATCTCTTTTTTAATGACCTTATAGCATAAGATATACTTCGTCTCTAAGCCGGCATATTTTTTAACATATTGAATGATGTCATCCGTTGACACCGTAGGGGAAAAAGAGGACAAATGTAGCCACTTAAACGGAACAGCAACCTCCAGCTCGTTGTTCTCACCAGACCCAAAACACGTAATTGATTTTTCTTACGCTTACTCTTTTTACCACCAACAGAGACCCAAGCAGAATCAGTGGGAGCCAGCGTAGAGTTTTTGTGTTTTGCATCAATTATCCGCAAAGGTAAATTATTATATACATACACTCTTAGCACTAACGGAGGGAGCATCAACTCCACTACCAACAATTGAGCGAAGTAGTAACGGAGAGCTATTGCAAACGACAGGCATAACAGGCGACGTCAAATTCTCAGAGGCAGAGGCAGCAGCAGCGTATGTGACAGCAGCAGGGGCGTCAGCAGCAGCATTCGATGTTATCTGAAGACGAGGGGCAGCGGTAAAACTGCTGGAAGCAGAACAAGTTGGCACAGTTGTTGTAATTGAATTGGTTATGTTGGCAAGGCGCGAGATCCGGCCAGTATTAGCATCAGCACAAATTGGCACAGGATTTACTGCAGTAAAACAGTTCTGAAATAATCTCTTCATAGAGAGAAAATCCGTTTGAAGGTTATCAACCTTTCCCAATAGCGCTTGTTTTTCATCATAAAGAGATCGCAGCAGGGAAAGTATATGACCATTCTCTGCTCTAAGCCCCGCTAATTCTTTCAAAACAGCACTGAGCGAAGATTCCACCCCATTGCCATTCTGTTGGCCATTGTTTGGCTTTTGAGTAACTGGCGAAACAGATGGTCCTTGTTGTTTTTCAAGCACATGACAATATCTGATCCACCACCGGCGGCAATGCATCAGGTGCGTTTCGGGGTGGAGGCAATATTGCCGACAGACCAATCGCTTGGAATATGGCCAAACAGTCGCTCGAATGGTTGACACTGAACCCAATTTTTGAAATCAAATTTTAATGACTGACGGGGCACATTTTAACCTATCTGGCAGCGTGAATAAATAAAATTTCCGCATTTGGGGAACTGAAAATCCACACGATATCCTTGAAACGCCATTGAATGACCGAAAAGTAATTGTTTGGGCCGGCATTTGCGCCAAAACCATCATTAAAACAATAAATAAATAATTGGCGCGTACACTTCTGTTAGGTGTTTGGCCGAGCTCCTCCTCCTATTTGTGGTGTGCGTCTTGATGTTGTTCCACAAATGGAGGGACCTACAGTTTCAAGCCGACTCCGAACGGCAGATATTTTTATGAGGAGCTTTTTCATGGCAGAAATACACTCGGAGGTTTGCCATTGCCTGCCGAGGGGCGACCGCTATTAGAAAAAGGTTTTTATTAATTTTGCTTTCACCGAGATTCGAACCAACGACCTCTCTGTGAATTCCGAATGGTAATCACGCACCAACCCATTCGGCTACGGCGGCCATCATTGGGCTATATTTTTACCGAGAAAACGAAAAGGTCGATGGATATAGGCTCTTTATGTCTGCCCGCAAATGCGTGAGAAAGGTTAAGACGGTGACTGGTTTCAACAAGACGATGCGCTATGCCACACTGCGAATGCAACTATCGAATTTCTGCAACGAAAATTCCCAGGACGTCTAGTGTCACAAAGAGGCGACATCGACTGGCCCCCCAGATCACCTGTCTTAACCCCCCGGACATATTTTTGTGTGATTATCTGAAAAGTAAGGTTTACGCCAACAAAGACTCAGACAATTGACCAGCTTAAGGCAAACATACGTGTCGAAATCGACGCTATAAAACCTGAAATGCTTGAAAAGGTGATGACAAGGTGATGACAAACGCAGAATAAAGATCGCGTCTATGTGGTTGATAATATAGGTGGCCACTTGATTGATATTGTATTCAAAAAATAGTTTTAATAAATTGTAAATATCCAAACCAAATAAAAATACCTCACTTATACAAATAAGTTGTTTTTTTTTTTCAAAGTTATTCAATGTTTTCATTTAACCCACCATGAACTAAGAAGGAGGCTCCGAATAGGGATTGGCGAACTACCCATTCGCGAAATGCCGCGTGTGCTGTTCGTGCAATCATCTATACGTAGAGTACCGTACCTACACATTCCCAAGTCGAGGTGTGCTTGGAATCGTTCCGAGGGCTGAATGGTGCAGGGAATTAAAACATGTGCATAGCGAACGGAGTTTCCCTTTCGAATACCTGGCCGCCATCGAGAGTAACTCTAGCCTTACCGCGTTAAGAGGCGCTGCCGCGAGAGAGCCCATTACTTCCCCTTGACACTCGTAAGGAATTGTTGTGGAGGCGAAGCGACCGTAAGAACCATATGATGACCACTATAAAAGATATAAGCAAAAAATTCGTGCCACGCTGCGACACAATACCCTCCTCCTCCGAGGAGAACCTGCTGGATTCCAGCCAAGATACGGCTGAGTCAGCAAAGAGTAAGGGAAGTGCCAGCCACAGCACTCCCCTACCAAGCAAGCAACAACAGCAAACAGTTCTACCAACAACATCGCAAAAGGCCGTAGGCGGCACTCAGAGAGAGAGTCAGGCCGAAAAGAAACCCAAATCAGAGGGTGTTCTCATGAAGTCTCGCTATACGAAGGCTCGGTTCATTCTAAGCAAGATTGCCAAGAATGAACGTCAAGTCAAGGGTTGTCCTAGAGAAGTGCGTTGCTGAGATCAGCAGCACACTGGAAGGCTTAAGGCTGAAGCTCAGTCCGGCCATTGACATACCTTGCCCTCCTCACGCTCGACCTAGATGAAGTCGACAGCAACATACAGCTAGAAAAGCTGGAAAATCTGTACCTAGCTGAAGACGACAACCAACTCGATGCCTAAAGCCATACAGGTGAATCTGCAGCAGTCGAAACGTGCAGCAGAGAACTTGGCTGTTTTCCTCAGGGAGAGGGACATCGACATCGGATTCATACAGGAACCCTGGGTCAGAGACAATGAGATTAAAGATCAGACGGTAAGCCCAAATCATGCATAGTCACAAAAAAACAGCTTTTCTGTGCTCTAATTTTAGTACTTCCAACTTTACTGTGGTGAATAAACGGTTGCAGAAATCGTCAATGTTCCTGGGATCAGTATACATACCACATGATGAACCGGCACCACCGGAGGAAGTGGTGCGGTTCCTATCAACACCAAACAACACGGACAAACTGTGGACGGGCTGCGACGCAAACGCCAGAAACGAGCTCTGGGGCAGTTCGGGAGCGAATGAAAAAGGTTAATCACTTTTTGAATTCTTATTAAATACCAACCTCGACATATGTATCTTGGGGACCCCCTCAGCCTCTACTTTTCCGAGCTCGATAAATTTTCCAGGCTCGGAAGAGGTTTTAGACGTTACTTTATGCACAAACAATAACTCCTAAATAGTCACAAATTTAAGAACAGACTGACACACATTCCGCAGAGTAACCCAGTCTAAACTTCAACATATAAATAAAACCATAACGTCAAGTAAAGACTTCGATGAGAAAGTAAGAGCTTTCGAAGCTTCGTTGACGAAAGTGCTTGAAGTTTCATGTCCTGCCACATATGACAAAACAACGTATCCCACCTGGTGAAATGAAGATATAAGTCAACTCAAGAAAATAAGAAGAGAAATCTCCAACATCTGCTACAAACACATCTACTTCAAACCCTACAAAGATTGCCTTAGGGAATACAAGAAAGTAATCAAAGAGATTCGGACAGAGGCTTGGAGTGATTTTTGTAATTCTATCTAATCAACCAAAGATACGGCCAGACTAGCTAAGCTCTTATCCAAAGAACACTCCTGTCCTTCTTCTTGAGGAAAGAAAACGGAGAATGGACACAATCATCGGCCGATGCACTAAAGTATCTTATAAATACACATTTCCCAGGTAACACAGAATATATTGAGAATAATATTAACAGTGTCCAAACGACCAACCCATCATCCAATACAATCAATCATATTGTATCCCAAGATAGAATACTATGGGCGATGCAAAACTTTGAACCATACAAAGCAGCCGCCCCAGGTGGGATATCCCACAGCATGACGGGGAACAGTCTCATGCTAGGGCATATTCCAAAAAGCTGGAGGAGGGTCAAGGGGATTTTTATCCCCAAAGCTGGTAGACGCAGTGATGATACGCATGATACAGCGAAAGACTTTAGATTCATCAGCTTTTCCTCATTTATTCTCAAAACTCATGAGCGATTGTTGGATGAATATCTCATAGAGAAGATTACAAACACAACGATTTCATCATCCCAACATGCCTCCTTCAAAGGCAAATGCACAGAGACAGCTCTTCATGAGGTTCTAAGTACGATTGAGAGGAGCATAGAATACAAACAACGCTTTTCTCGACATAGAAGGGGCGTTTAACAATGTTAGCACAAGATCCACCATTGAGGCTTTTGATATGTTAGACACAGACCTAGGTCTCAAGGAATCGATAAAGAACATGCAAAGGTTAGGTTAGCCTGGTTGGCAATAAGCCACGCATAGACCTTTTGGTCCCTAGCGATACCAGATGGAGACCGACCTCTATGAATACTGAAAGTAGACATCATGTAGGATGTCAGGGCTTTTTGCGAATCTAAGCAGAACTGGGAAATCGGTTTTTTTTTCCAGACCCTCAAGCAATTGGGCTCCCAGGCATTTTAAACGCGTTTTTAATAATGCCGGACAGACTCACAGAAGGTACTCTATAGTTTTCTCAACATCCTCTCTGCATTTCCTGCATTCCGTGTTAGCAATCCCTATCTTGTACGCATGTACAGCCAATAGATTATGACCTGTTAGAATACCTATAATAGTTCTGCAGTCCTTTCGCGAAAGCGTAATTACGAATGGAGTCAGTTTTTTGTCGTTAGTTCTACACATAACTTTTACTTTTTTGGATGTGGTCAAATTAGTCCACCTAGCTTCCACTAGTTTTTTCACGTAGTCATCAATTTTGTTGTATATTGTATTTATCGGTTTGGTATGTCGCTCTCTTGTTCAAATGGTAGTCTAACAGCACTTTTTGCTAGCTCATCTACTATTTCGTTCCCCATAATGCCTTGCGGCTAGCCTTTCTGTGGCCCCTCTGCTCCGTTGAACATTTTTGGACTTAATACAATATGAGCTTATCGCTCTTATTGCTGCTTGACTGTCCACGTATATATTAATTGTTCAGTTTTTCCTTGTTCTTGTTCTTATTCCGCTTGGAAAATACTGCTGTGGTCTGGCAGCCTGATAGGCTGCCTAATCACTAGCTTTGAGCAGTAAACGCCCGCTCTCACTCGATCTGAAGCTTAAGAGCCGTCTGTATAGATGTGAAAAGTTCTGTGGCCAGGCTTCATGCCTTTGTGCCATCCCTCCTCTTCAACTGTAGTACCTTCTCTTCCAATTAAAGTACGGAGTCATGTAGTCTGTGCAATCTGAACTCCACTTTCCTATTGAGCTAAGTCCGAAGGTTCTATAGGTGTATACTCCAGCAGCCACTAACCTTCTCGCGTGTTTCGCTGCTAGGTTTTCCGCCACAAGGTCAACAGGTGGCAAGCTGAGTATCATTTTTAGCGCCGCCGTTGGAGTCCACCATACTTAGGCCCCATACAGCAATATCGGTCAGACTACTGCCTTGTAGCACCAATGCATCAGAGAGGGTGATAGACCCCAAGTAACGCCCAGCATTATTTTACATGCATACAGCGCATTACTGGCCTTGTTCACCCTTTCCTCAACATTGCGCCTCCACAGCAATTTACTGTCCGGTATTACTCTAAGGTACCTCGCATGATCTTTGAGAAGTAGTTCGTTGCTACCAAGCTTCGGAAGGTTTCACGCCGGGACCTTGTACTTCCTAGTGAAAAGTACCATGTCCGTTTTTTAGGCGTTTATCCCTAGCCCTGCGCGAGATGTCCATTGGTGTACCGTTTTAAGAGTATTATTCATCACATAACTCATGGTGTCCAGGTACTTTCCCGTAACTACTACAGCTATGTCATCTGCATATGCCACTAGTTTTGGTGCCCCTCCGTCAAATTTCTTGAGCAGTTCATTTGCTACAAGTAACCACAATAGCAGCGATAATACCCCACCTTGCGGAGTGCCTCTGCATGCATGTTTGGTGACGCTCGTGTCGTTCCATTCCGCTCTTATCTTCCTGCTAGCTAGTAGCCTTATCCAAAAATAAGCCGCGGGTTGCACATTAAGTGACTCTATGCAATTTAAAATCGCATTTTTCGTCACGTTGTTAAAAGTTCCTGATATATCTAGAAATACTCCTAGAGCATACTCCTTTTATTCTAACGCCTAATGGGCCTGTATTTTTTCGACTAGAGAGGGTTGGTTTTTACAGCTTTTGGAATAAGAACAACTCTCGCTTCTCTCCACAATACAGGAACATAGCTGAGCCTTAAGCATGCCTTGAATATCCTCCTTAACCATGGTACCACAAGATGGCCCTCTTTGGAACATGTCTGGGAAGATTCCATCTAGTCCTGGCGATTTATATGGGTTGAAACTTTGTTTAGCCCATTCTATCTTGTTTTCGTAATTACGTTCGTCGGCATGTCGTGCACAATATCTCTTCTGGGTTCGAGATTTATAGTGTCCGCACACCCTTTTTGTTTTTTTTTTTTGCAGGAGGTGTAATTCAAAATGTCTGAAACATCATCAAAGGTGCCGTCACACCAATGGTATGTGTGGTATGTTTCCACTAGCACTATAACATTCCTCCTCCTCGGCTGATTTCTACCCTGGAACCACGTTAGCATTTCTTCAAGGTGGAGCCGCGTTTATGTCTATTGACGTCCAGGTTCCGCTCCTGTGGGCGTATGGAGATTTTACGCCATCGATAGTATTCGCTCCCCCCACTGTCTTCGAAAACGGTTGTGGGGGGAATGAAACATCGGAGAATATGCAATAGTCCGATACTCACACACTAATGTCTTGTCTTCAGTGTGGTACTGCTGTGAGTGTTTGGCTCGAACATCTGTGTCGGTCGTTGATTTGTCTAAAACAGTTTATCTCTACTGTCCACCTGCTAGCAAAGGTACCGAAAACTTTGTATTGTAATAAACGAATAGGTCTTATATTTGTGAGGTTGTTTTGCACTTTTTTTCTTCCTTTTCTCCTAAGAACTATCGAATTATGACTTAACTAGGTTAAGTAAGTAAAATAAGAAATAATCTAGCTGGTCTTGCTACATAATTAGTTTATAACTTAAAAGTATTGAATACTTACTTCATCTTTCTGCTTCTACTGCTGCTCCCGCTGTAGTTTCTGGGCTTTCCTTTCGCAGTCCATGCGGTTGAGCCTCGTCACGACTGTAGCCGCGAACGTTTTTGCGGCGTCCAATTCAGTGATGGTCAAGCACATATTCTGGACAAGTCTTGTTTGGGATGACGGGTGTTCGAATGCCTTCGCCAGCATTGGTCATTCTTTACTGAAACGTCTGCAGTGAAAGGCCACATGTTCTGCACTATCGACTGTATTCGAGCAACTCGGGCAAAAAGGGCTGTCGGCCAGCTGGAAACGGTGTAAATATTCAAGGAAGCAGCCATGTCCGGTGAGTATCTGAGCAAGGTAGTAGTCAATATCGCCATGCTTCCTATTCATCCACCCTTCAAGGCTTGGTATGAGCTTGTAAGACCACCGGACTTTGGTTGACTCATCCTATCTTCTTTGTCATTCGACCATCGATCGCGTTCTTTCTACCGCCTTTTCTGCTATCGTCGGTTTCCCTCCTTTTACCCCATAGAGGCGATACAACTCCACCGCATGAATATCCACTGACATGTTTCTAGCAATAACGCATATTGCGTCGTCTTATACCATTCTATAAGCGCATGCAGTACGTAGTGCGCTGCGTCTGTGGGTGCGACCTACTTCACGCATATGGCTATTTTTGCCCTCAGCCCATATCGACGCCGCATATAATACGATAGAGTCCATCACAGTCGATAGGAGTCGTCTCCTCTCTCCTTGCGGGCCACCTATGTCAGGCAGAATCCTCGCGAGTGCGCCATTGACAGCCGCTACTTTACAATTAACTGCTGCCAGATGATGCTTGAAGGTAAGCCTCGTGTCGAGCATGACTCCGAGATACTTAATCGCCTCCTGTGAGAATATTTCATATCCGCCAACCCTTATCCTCATAATCCTATTTGGTTCCGCGTTATAAGCACGGCCTCTGTTTTCTGGGCTGCTAACTCCAAGCCCGCATTACCGAGCCATCGCACTATGGGGTTTTTGGCGTTTTTTTTGGCATATATTATATTAAAAAAAACGTATCCTGTATTTTAAAATAAGCTTTATTTTTGTTTTTACCATACCCTAATTATTTGAGAAATTAGTCGTTAAAATTTTTTACGGTCACTCTGATTGAACGGTACGCCTTCAAAGTCAGCTGATTATCGTGTTCGCTTTGTGCGCAGTTTGGTGGAATACATTGAAAAAAGTTTGATTGCTTCAGTTATCCAAATAAAACAAAGAATCCAAATTTAAATGATGGAAGGTGATAGTCCAGGTATATAAGATTATAGTTTAGTAACATTTTTTCAATTATGTTTGGTTTAGGTTTTGTATATCTTGTTTTATTCATATGTATTATTTAAATTAGTCTTAACAAGTATAGGTGCGTTTCGTATAATAGAACTTCCAAGGCGCACAGAAGTGCACAGAGTTTTAAATGTAGAGTTACTTACTAAAACGTCCACAATAATATGTAACTAACTTTGTTTGCACAAATTTTCCCCTTTTTGATAAAATCCCCTTTTACAGAGGGATATACGTTCGGAAATGTAGAGCTGCTAGATATTTATATCAAAAATAATCGGGCAGAGGTCGCAGTTAAGCAGCATATATTAAAAAAAATTGGTGAAAGTCTGAATGAATCTAAGGTAGCCCAAATTAATAAAAAAGTACGAGCTTTTGTCAAATATTTTGAAAAACGCTGGCCCCATTGTCATCGAGTTATGTCAAGATTTAGAAAAAAACATTCAGAACGGCTTGATAAAAGCCTAGTAATCAACACCGAAATTAATCGTGTATTCGAAAATAAAGTTAGGCTTCCAAAAGTGGACTACGAGAACGCTAGCTCCCGACTAAAACGGATGTTTGCAAAAGAACTTTCGCAAGAACACGAAAACTCGTTGCCCTTGCTTTTACATGCTGTTACAGTTTCAGCTAGGTTAGGTTAGGTTGATATGGTTGCCCAGGGAATGGGCACACTTGGACGAAGAAGGATTCGTCCTTTGTGATGCCATTATGGAGGGGTGAGGCGGGATACAGGGAGAGGGCGGGGAGAGGTGCTGGGATAGTTGGGAGCGTGCGGATTACGATTACGAACGATGACTATGTTTGCGTCAACCGCTTTATGCTGCTGATGAAATTCATCAGATTTTTAATGTCAACGCCAGCTATATCAGCAGGCGTGGCAAAGAAGTAGGAGCCAAGATGCCTAGATCTTAGCCCCGCCAGAGCAGGGCAGCTAAGGAGAAGGTGCTGAGATGATTCCACCTCATCCTCCATACATCCAGCGCAAAAGGGACTCGAGATGATTCCAAGTCTCACAGCATGCATTCCTCGCGCATTGTGTCCTGTGAGAAAACCCACGAGATTGGAGAGCTGAAATTTTGTCAGCCTCAGAAGCTCGCCCGAGCGCCTGCGGTCCACACGTGGCCAGAAGGATTTCGCGACCTTACACGTTCGTGTACTTGCCCAGCGCTCGCTGAGTTGGTGCGATGCCCATCTTTCCAGGAGCAGACCGCAGGTAGTCAGGGGGATCCCAATTCCCTCCCTTCGCGGGGAAATCACCTCGCATGTCCCTTGTCTGGCCAGCTCATCCGCCTCACAGTTTCCAGCAATGTCGCTGTGACCAGGAACCCAGATGAGGCTGATGTTAAAGAATTCGGACGCAGTCGAAAGCGAGGTCAAGCATTCCTTGACCAATTCCGAATGCACCGTCGTAGACCCGAGGGCCCTTATTGCCGCTTGGCTGTCGGAGTAAATATTTACTTTCTTGACCGTTAATACGCATTTGAGCAGCCAATCGGCTGCCTCCTTGATTGCGGCTACCTCTGCCTGGAACACACTGCAGTGGTCCGGTAGCCTGAATTTGAGTCTGGTGGGGAGCTCCTCGCAAAAGACTCCTCCGCCAACCTTTCCTTCCAACTTCGATCCATCCGTGAACAAGTTCACCATGCCCTGTCCCCAAGTGTAGCCCTCTCTCCACTCTTCCCTTGACGGAATATGAGTGGAGAAGCTTTCGGTAGGACTATACGAGGGTATACACTGATCCGTTGACAGAGGGATGAACTCGAAGTTTCTGAGAATGCTTGAGTGCCCATAAGTGAGGTTAAGCTTATAGCTCCAGCCCCTCAGTCTGATTGCGGTACGCGAGGCGGCAATTCTGCCTGCAATGTCTACGGGTACCACATTTAACATTGCGTTGAGCGCCAGAGTAGGAGTCGTTCGAAGCGCCCCACTGATTCCAATGAGTGCCGACCTCTGGACTCTCTCCAGCTTCTTCACCAATGTCGTCTTCTCTAGTGAGTTCCACCAGACTATGACTCCATATAACAAGATAGGCTTTACAATAGTATTGTATAGCCAGAAAACAACTCTAGGCGAGAGGCCCCATCTTTTACCAATAGCGCCCTTGCATCCATACAAGGCGATTGTTGCTTTCCTCACTCTTTCCTCAATATTGGGCTTCCATGTGAGCTTGCTGTCAAGGATAATACCTAGGTACTTAACCTTGTCAGAAAGCATCAGCGGAGCGCCCCCTAGTGAGGGAAGTTGAGCTCTAGGTATTTTATGTTTCCTCGTAAATAAGACGAGCTCCGTCTTAAGAGGATTCACCGACAGGCCGCAGTCCGTTGCCCATCTAACAACTACGTTAAGATATCCCTGCATCAGGTTGTACAGAGTATCCACAAATTTTCCTCTGACGATTAATGCGACGTCATCCGCGTAGGCAACCACCCTGCAGCCCCCTTTCACCAGCTCCTCCAGCAAGTCATTTACAACAGCGACCAAGAGGAAGGGCGAGAGAACACCACCTTGCGGAGTGCCCCTACTCACCTGCCGGTGAATGGAGATGCCACCCCATTCTGCCGCGACAGTTCTGTCGCTGAGCATTTTATAGATAAATCTGATCAGGTCGGTTTCGACCCCCAGTTTACCCAGAGACCGGGTGATTGCCTCCGGGAGGACGTTGTTAAAAGCCCCCTCGATGTCGAGGAAGGCGCCCACCGCAAGCTCCTTCTGAGAAAGAGACTCCTCAATCTCTTTCACAATTGTGTGCAGGGCAGATTCGACCGATCTTCCCTTGCAGTAAGCATGTTGGGTATGCGACAGCCGACCCCGAGGAATTTCGCTTCTTATGTGCAAGTCAATCAGTCTCTCAAGGGTTTTTAGCAAAAAAGATGAGAGACTGATTGGCCTGAAGTCCTTAGGGGAGACATGCGAGCACTTGCCTGCCTTGGGTATAAAGACAACCCTCACGGCCCTCCATGACCTCGGTATATAGCCCCTGGCTACGCAGCTCGCATAGATAGGGCTCAACCAACGGCATGATACCTCCACTGACTTTTGCAGTTGAGCAGGAATGATGCCGTCAGGACCAGGCGACTTGAAGGGTCTAAAGGATTCAATGGCCCAAGACAGGCGGCGCTTATCCATCAACCAGCCCCGGTCTCGAGTGCAGGTTGATCTACTCTCCAGGCCGGTGCTGCTAGGTGCTGGGCTCGTCGGAAAATGGGCGTCGAGAAGTAGCTTTAGTGACTCCTCGCTGCTCATCGCCCAACGTCCCAATTCGTCTCTTAAGTACCCCAAGGGAGCGGAACTCTTCGTGAGTACTCGTCTAAACCTGGAGGACTCATGGCAGCCCTCTACGCTTTCGCAGAAGCTTCTCCAAGAGTCCCTCTTAGCTTTCCTAATTTCGGACTTATATATTCCTAGCCCTGCCTTATAAAGCTCCCATCCCGAGGGAGATCTTATTCTTTTAGCCCTGTTAAAAAGGCATCTGCATGAGGCCCTAAGCTCAGAGAGCTCCGCTGTCCACCAAGGCGGTTTTTCCCTCCTGGGAAAAGCTTTTGTTGGACAAGAGGTTTCAAGGGCGTTGTTGCAAGCTGAGGTGAAAGTCTCCACCAGTTCGTCGATCGCTTCTTCCGATAGATCTTGATTTCCTCCCGGTGCTTTGGGGAGTAGGTTCAGTAGATTTCCGTTGTATGCATCCCAGTCCGTCCTCCTCAGGTTCCTGTAGGGGGATCTTATTGGACGGGTTTGAGCGAGAGAGAACTGAATGTACCTATGGTCCGAGAAGGAGTGAGCATTTAGCACCTTCCAATCGGAGATTCGGTTTATCAGTAAAGAAGAAGCCAGAGTGAGGTCAAGCACCTCCTCTCTGGCTGCGGTAATGAAAGTGGGGTCTTTACCCCTGTTACAAATAAACAAGTCCTCGTTTAGAATATAATCAAAAAGTGACTCACCTCTTGCATTGATGTCTGAACTTCCCCAGCAGGTGTGATGGGAGTTCGCGTCAGTGCCTATAATAACGCCGATTTTCCTGCGTTTTGCTTCAGCTAGGGTTTTCCTTAGCAGCACCGGAGGTGGTTCCACCTCGTCGTCATGTGCCATGTAGACTGGCATCAGCCATAGTTTCCCAGGAGGGCCCTCCAGGCTCACCGTTACAATGTCTTCATTACTGAAATTAGGCAAAATAAATGCGTTAAGTTCCTTTCTGATGAGTATACAGGATCTTGGTTTACCTGTCCCGCTATACGCCACCAGATTGTAGCTTTTCGTCCTGAGCCCAGAAATGCCGTTGCTGCTCAGCCACGGTTCCTGGATCAGGACTATATCAGCTCCACCTTGCTCAAGGTGGATTAGTAGGTTGGCGGACGCCGCCTTAGAGTGTTGAAGATTTATCTGAAGAATATTCATCCTCCAGTATCCTCTCCATCACCCCAAGGACGGCGTCCTCGCTTTCCGAGGCCAGAAGCCTCTCCTCCGCCGCCCTGTCGAAGAACGACCCGATGCTTATGACGGACCCCGGTAAAGAGCGAACGTCATCAGCATTGCCACCCTCCGACATGACGGATTCCACTTCCATGTCCACAGGAGCTTCCTCCACTGTGGGCATTACGTCTCCCAGCACGTCCGGATGTGCAGGGGCATCTCCTCTGGCATCGGTTTGGTAGACTTTAAGGACTACCTTCTCGAAGCCATAGTTAATGACCCCTTTTGCTTCGGCGAGAGGACTGAGGGACTCTGCATTCAGCAGAATCAGCGCTTGCCGATAGGATCCCTCAGTCTTCTCCACCTTCGCCACCCTCCAGTTGTGTGTGGGAAGTGTGGGGTTGCAGTAGCGGAGGATTTCCTCCATCTCCTTCGAGGCAGAGGGTTCGGAGGGGAGCCAGACACGTGCTCGCGGACGTACAGGTAGATCCTTTCGGTCCACTACCCTCAGCTTAGCTCCCTCCCATACCTCTCCCACCAAGGCTACTGCCGCCCTGTACATTGAGGCTGACCGTTCGTCAGCGCAGATGATTCTTTTATATGAACCGTAGTGCCATCCTGCACTTTCACAGCTTGGGGGCGGGGGGCCAGGGTTTTCCCTCGCTACCCTCATAAATACTGCGGAGATGGCGGACGCTACCTTCTTCCATTCCTCCCTGGAGATGGCGCCGTCATCTTTACCGCTGTCCATTACTCCCAGAATGATCGAGCCCGCCTGTTTAGCGACTTCGCTAAATGATTTTGGCGGGCCACCACCAATCCTGGGCCTCTTCTCTTGCGGGATATCCTCTTCCAGGGAGCGTTGTCTCTTAACTCCCGAGTCCGGTTGTGGCGCATTCGCTTCCACTCCCTTTTCACTGCCCTCCTCTGCTCCCCTAATGACCTTCCTGGCCCACTCGAGCGTCTGGGAATGCTTCTCAGATACCTGAGAGTCATTCTGACCACCGTAGCGCTCCAGGATCTTGGTAGCCATGCGAAGATCAGAGAAGGACCGTTTACTCTGCCCTAGCTGCCGTTTAGGCTTAATGGAGGATCCCCGGAGAGATGCTCCCGAAGTCCCCGGAAAACTGGGGGAAAGCCCCTTGCTGGTGCTGGCTTTCCCATCCATCGCCCCTACTTTAAGAATTACAGACGGTTCCGCCTGTCTTCCACTACCTATCAAAGGCGGGTTCCCACCTTTTACCCCCCGATTAGTATTGAAAGTCGGTTCCGACTTTCCCTCGGTGTCTCCCTTGGTTGCTACCTTACGCATCGATTCCGATGCGTTACCCCCACTAGAGACTGCCCCCCGGGGCAAAAATTTCCTAGGAGGCGATTTCGCTCCTCCTGTCTTGAGGGAGTTGGTTTTGGGACTCGGTTCCGAGTTCCCGCCACCGTTTATTGTTTTGTTAGTTGTGTTGTTGTTGTTGTTTGTTGTTGTTGTTGTTGTTGTTGTTCATTATTTTATTGAGTGGGTCCCCACTCGGAGCCGCTATCCAAACCCGTAGTGTGTAGTCGTCCTTAAAGGGTCCCATGGTTGTCTGTGCCGTAGCAGGGAGGCCATGCGAGGGTTGACGCATGTCCTTATGGGGCATGCGTTCAGAGCCAGACCGGACACAAAGACGGGAGTCGTCTCAACCGCACCTACACCGCCAACCCAATGGCTACGGGTTTGGAACGTACTCCGAGGCCTGCCAAGGTTTTAGCGGGACGGGGGCAGTCACGTCATTAGCCCACCAGCCATTTCTGCTGAGTTTCACCTCAGCATACTCAGGTGGCAGAATGCCGCGACTACCAGCACAGGTCAGAAAAAGTCTAGAAAAGTATTGAAAAAGAAAAGGTCCAAATCAGAAAGCGGGGGGGGTCGTCATCGTTCAGAAAGGCCGTTAAGGCCGCAGATCATTTAGCGCTACCCAGGGTGCACCACGCGGAGGCGATCTGCCCTACACCCCTACATCAGCTAAAAAATCAGAAGAGAAAGATATGGTTGCTGTTTTAAAAGCTGCTGCAAAAAGCAAAGATATTTGTAAAATGTAAAGCAAACTTTTTCGTCTGGGCCCCAACAAATGTTAGCTGACAGTGCTTTAGCATTTTTGTTAGAAAACGGATTTACAAAAGAGCAATATAATAATATAAAACAAAATGCAAAAATACATGGTTATGATATATATCCGCCCTATAAGGATTTGTCTAGTTCCAAATTAAAGCTAAGACCAGACGGCATTCAATATTAAGATAGGCATAAGTTCCTTTACAACAACTTTTGGACCATACAACTACCCGCATCCTTGAAATGCAACATGAGGTCCTAGGTATACTTCCAAACGTGACACATTGCAAGTTCATTTTCAGTTATGAATATGGTCGAACTGGGCACAGTATGTACAAGCAGCGTTTTCAATACCATGGAAATGTGTCTGATTATTCATTGTTTGTAACGACAATTATTCCTTTAAAACTGATTAATGAGACCGATCAAATTATTTGGGTCAATAAAGCACCCCATTCAGTTAGGTTTTGTCGGCCATTGAAGATTGAATTCATCAAGGAAAGTCATGCTCTCATTCTAACAGAAAAAGAGTACTTGGATACTCAGATTCGAAATCTGAAATCATACTTGTATATGTACGGGTATAATGGTAAAAAGATATTTGTGGAATATTTAGGACAAATGACCCTAATTGATGGGAAAGTTTTAAATATATTGTCGGGATGCAACTCATGCCAGTCTTGCCCCATCTGCGGAGCAAAGCCAACACAATTACTTAATATTAAAGATATTAATTCAGAAGTTTTCAAGGCCAAAACACATGCCCTTCAATATGGAATCAGCCCTTTGTATGCTCGAATTTGTGTTGAAACTTTCATATAGAGTCGAGATGAAAAAGTGGCACGTTAAAGATTGCGATAAACCTCAATTAATAGCTCGAAAACAATTAATACAAATGACACTTTTAAAGGAAATGGGCCTCAATGT
The DNA here is from genome assembly GCF_027943255.1 of Anastrepha obliqua. Classification (NCBI taxonomy): domain Eukaryota; kingdom Metazoa; phylum Arthropoda; class Insecta; order Diptera; family Tephritidae; genus Anastrepha; species Anastrepha obliqua. The sequence continues at coordinate 5,021,172 of NW_026562179.1, read as the reverse complement.
AGACAAGCCTATTCCTAACGTCAGCGGAAACTCCAATGATGGCAACACAGCAAGGAGGGCATTTTCTGACGCAGCCTTATTGGCCTCAATTTTAAATGTTGAAGAACAATTAATGAAAAACTTCTATATAATTTTAGTGAGCATTTCCTGTGAGCATGAAATTAGCTCAAGCAAGTTTGAAACCTTTTGTGGAAAGGTTTTTGAACTGTACCATTACAATTATCCTTGGTATCCTATGTCTCCTACTGTTCACAAGGTACTAGTACAAGGTCATCAAATAATAAAAAACTCCTTGGTTCCTGTTGGCTGTCTTGGGGAACATGCATCCGAATCCCGAAATAAGTTTTATAAGAGCGATAGAAGGGGGCATGCAAGAAAATGCAGTCGGCTGGATAATATGACAGATGTTTTTAACAGAGCCTTAGATACTTCGGACCCATTTTTGTCCGCTATCTTTTTAAAAGAACGACAACACAAAAATAACAAGAAAGACATACCAAAAGAAGTTTTCGCGCTGCGTCAATCGCCATCTTTAAATATTTTAACAAATAATGACAAAGATTATCAGGAAGAAGATGAAGAAGATCATGTAGATCAGTTCGAAGAAGAAGAATATGACGAAGATATTGAACTTGATGTGATTACGTCTGACGAAGAATATATTAAGATAGATGAAAACTAAGTTCATATTGGTAGTAAGTAGTCTCAATAAGCTGTTTGTAAGTTACGTAATATTTTTCTTCCTTCTTAGAACACATATATGCAGTTTAAAAATATACCTAAGCTATTTTGGAAGGGAGGTATCCACCCAGACAAATTTAATATAAAAACAAAGAAATAATTTAATTAATTTTAAATAAATACTTATTGTTTAAGAATGCACAAATTCGCGAAATAAATGAAATATAATATATAGAAAAATAAATTTACTATAAATTGTCACATTATTTTAAAGATCATGTTCAGGGCGGAGGTGTAGGCGTTATCGAATGAAAAATTAAACAAAAACAGAAATTCTACTTTAATCTACGTGATTCACCTGCAAAAATTTAAATCATTATCTTTAAATTTGTGATTTATGCCAAAAAAATTTAAAAAAAACCCCATAGTGCATCGCTGTACTCTCGCCGCTGCATCGTTACATTTTGCTTCCAGCTGATCTAACCGCTTGTCTACAGCTACCAGCGCAATATCATCAGCATATCCTACGATCTCCACCTTATCGGAAAGTTTCAGTTTTAAGACCCCGTCATACATAACGTTTCAAATATTTGGCCCTAAATTGTTGGATCCCACCAGTAACTTCGTACTTTTTGTTACTCTTCTTCGGGCCTTGATGCAGATTTTTCTCATATCACCTATTTCAGCAGTCCGTTTGCCATCGTATCTACATCTGGGCATCGATGCATCACAAGCGGCTTCTATCTGGGCGGCCATATGTTCCGCCATACCATCCGCACTCGTGGCGGAAAGGTAAGCATCATCCCATGCTAATCTAAATGTCTCGGAATTGAAAACCGTTTTTTGCCACTTTTGCCGCGTCTTCCATTTTTCATAGTTTCACCCATCCTCCTGTATTTCTATTATTATGGCTAGATGGCCACTATGCGTGTGGATGGACTTTTCGATCCTCCACTTCGCTCAATCTGCCGTTACGCGGTCTGCAAATGCCATGTCAATTAAGAATCGCCCTCTACTGCAATCGAAAGTGAAAGTTCCGGTAGTATTCAGTAATATAAGGTCCATTGCAGCGAAGGTTTCTTCCATCAATCGTCCCCTTGGGCTTATGCGCATGCTACCCCAGGTTCTCGACCAAGCGTTAAAGTCCCCAGTAACAAGGATTGGATGCTTCCCTCTTAGCTCTAGCTCGAGGGCCGTCATCATGCGAGTTATATATATTTTCTCTTTTCTTTTTACATATAATACTGTTACAACATATTCTCACTCTCCCCAACTTCCACATTCCCAACCTCCCACACTCATACACCACATTCTCTCATACTTCCACACTTCCCCACTCCACTTCCAACAATACCAAACTTTCTCCTCTCTTAACTTAAGTGAGATAAGATTTTTTATATTTTGAAAAAAATAAGTCTTGTTCTAACGCTCATTTTAAATACTTAAGCAATTAATGTTCTAAAATTAATGAAAAATTTGAATTTATCATTGAAAAACCCACCGAATATGAACGAAAACGAGTAGATAAATTTATTTTGCGAACATTTTTAAATAATATTGATGAAAATCGGGCTTCTGTTATTATAAATACTAAATCAACAAATATCAGAGAAGCATATAATGTATTAGAAGAATATGGATTAATCCGTGAAAACAAAAACCTTGAAACAAAAAAGGTTCAACATAATAGTTGTAAAGTTAAAAGTACCCAACGTTTTGATAATGAGCAATATCCAAGTTCAACATTTCAACCAAATAGTTCAAACTTTGCTTTTCCATCTAATAAATTCAAATCACAAAGATTCAATCAACAAAACCCCCACTTTTCTAATAATCAAAATAGATATTCGAATTCCTACAGATTTCCAAATCAAACAAATGCTCCTTCAAAACGAAGTCAATTTGCTCAAAATCATAATAATAATAATGATTCTTCTCCTATGGAAGTAGATCAGGTTGATTATCAAGATAGTAATAAAGACTATAGTGAGGAGTTTGACCGAAATTCTTTCAATAGCCTCGGGAAATCATTACCATTGATTGAGTTAACAATTCAAAATGAGAAGCTCGCAGCTCTCATAGATACAGGCTCCGCTACTTCGCTACTCCATGTTAACAAATTATCGCAATACAAAAGATTACCACTTAAGGAAAATATTTATTTTAAATCCTTAAATAACACTACTAAAGTAATATATGAGATAATTACAGATGTCCCTTTAGAGTGTAAGGAGAAAGCGACAATGTTTTGGAAAGTTGCAGATTTCAAAGGAAAATATTTCGACGCAATCATAGGTCAAAATATTCTCACACCAATGCATAAGCAAACCATGCATGCATAAGCAAACCATTACATTCAACAACGTTCCAATAAAGTTCTTAAAATCAAGTCCATATTCATATAATCAAATACACACTTTAGAAAAAACAAAATTTGACAAGCGTATTTTAAATCGTATATATATTGGATTAAACATACAAGAACAGAAATCAGTACAAAAAATTCTTCATTCTTTCAGAGATTTAATTTCTATTGAAGGACAAACACTTACTAATACTGACATCATACAACATAAAATATAAACTATAATTAACAGGCCGGTGTATTCCAGGATGTATCGCTACCCCCAATTACACGAAAAAGAAATTTGTAAACCAATTGATGATATGCTTAAGCAAGGAATCATAGAGGAAAGTAATTCGCCATACAATATTCCGCTTTGGATAGTCCCGAAGAAAGTCGATAGCTCTGGAGAAAAATCTTGGAGAGTTGTAGTTGATTACAGAGCCTTAAATAGCATCACAGTAGACGATAAGTTCCCCATCCCAAATATAGAGGGTATATTAGACAAATTAGGCCGGGCTCTATATTTTAGTACTATCGATTTAGCGAAAGGGTTTGACCAAATTCTTGTAAGACAAGAAAACCGGCTGAAAACTGCTTTTTCCATACCTTAAGGACACTACGAATTCGTTCGCATGCCATTTGGCCTCAAAAATGCACCTGCCACGTTTCAAAGGCTTATTAATAGAATATTATGTGACCTAATTAATTAATTGAATATGTGTTTTGTATCTGGACGACACATTAATTTTCTCAACAAGTCTGCAAGAACACGTTAATGACGTAAATCAAGTTTTGACGAAGCTTAGAAAATCAAATTTAAAGCTTCAAATAAATAAGTGCAAATTTTTCTCTAAAGAGACTCTGTATTTAGGTCATATTTTGACTCCAGATGGTGTTAAATCTAATACAGAAGAAGTTGCACAAATTTTGAAATTAAAATTGCCAAAGACAGTCAAGCAAATTAAATCTTTTCTGAGTGTAACCGGGTATTATCGTAAATTTATGAAGGATTACTCGTAAGTAGCATATCCCATGATCAGGTATCTAAAAACAGGCGTAAAGTTAGATATTAATAGCTCAAATTATATTAATTCATTTGAAAAGCTAAGGAAAATTATTACTGAGTCCCCGGTTGTTAAGTATCCTAATTTCAATAGGCAATTCCAGTTGGTCACAGATGCAAGTGCTGAAGCTCTTGGAGCTGTTTTACAGCAAGATTGTCATCCAATTTGTTTTGCAAGCAGAAGTCTGAACTACCACGAGAAGAATTATTCGGCCACAGAAAGATAATTGCTTGCCATTGTATGGGCTACTAGTTATTTTCGACCATATTTATGTGGTACAAAATTTGAAATTCTCTCTGATCACCAACCGTTAAGATGGCTTTTTGTCAAATCCCAGGGTAAGATGAGCCCTAGATTGCACCGCTGGCTTATTAAGCTCGGCGAATTTAATATCACATTGAATTACATAAAAGGAAAAGATAACCAAGTTGCAGACTTTCTCAATAGAATCAATGTGAATACAAACGAAATTAATATGGTTGCTATTGAAGAAGGGTCCTTATATAATAATGTCAGCAATGATTTAGATACTATTCACTCACAAAACGAAGATATTCACAATCATATTCCTATTTTGGATACCGTGTTGAACAGATTCAAAATGCAAATAATTTTAACAGATGACAAAACCAAAAACCTTGATATAAAGCATAAAAATAAGAAAATATTTTTAACTCCACCTCGGTTAGGTGTAACAAGTGCAACGGGTGGAGCCACCTTAAGACCTGTTCAGGCCTTAAGACACACAGGGAGTGGTCCACACGGTATGTGACCACGTGTTGCTCCCGCCAGCAGGCGTCTGATGCTCCACGGCTACTACTCCCCCTGATAGGCCGGCACTACCAACCGCCACCACAACCCACACCTCCACGGTAAGAAGCCTATCGGAGCAACACAACTCCCCCGACTCAACCCATCCCCTTCCTTGCTGTTCCAACCCCAGTGCGGGAACAAACCAGCAGCTCCTGGTCCCCCGCACAGTCTGTTCCGTGTGTCAGACCGTAATACCTCGGAATCTGGTATCAGCCCAATGCAATTCTTGCAATGGTTGGTGCCACTTTCGGAGATGTTCCGGCGTGTGCACCACCCGTGAGTGGACAACTGCCTACGTTGCCCCCTGCTGCATTGCTCTGCACCCGCTACCGCCCCCGGATTGCGCAGCAGGTCCAACGTAGACAACCCCACGCGTCCCTCTCCCCCCGAGTTACACAGACTTTACTGAGAAGCTTCAAGCTTCTACAATTTAACTGCAACGGACTCACGAGTAAGGTCGACGAAATAGTTGACTTTATGAGCCGGCACAGTATTAAAATAGCTGCGGTCCAGGAAACCAAGCTGCACGCTAGGTCCTCTCTGATCACCAGGGATGGCTAATGTGCACCACAATGGTGGTGGCCTAGCGTTTATAGTCCACCACACAGTGCAGTATCGTCTCATCGATGAAGGCATCGACCGTAGGGACAACACCTTGGAATGTCAAGGCATAGCTGTCCGAACAGGCGATTCCGAGCTCGAAATATTTAACGTCTATATACTCCCTGCTGCTCGGCAGGATATCACCCTGATATAGGTGCGCTCATCAGAGGTGAAAACCGATAGGTTGTGGGTGACTTCAATGCGCATCACGAACTTTGACATTCAAGCCTGCCAAATGATCGTAGGGGACAGCAACTGGCAGAGCAGATAGACGATTTGACATTCAGCACTGTGAACGACGACGCCTCCAACAGGGTAATGGGCAATTACAGCAGCTCGCCTGACCTAAGAATAGCTAGCGCGGGTCTGATAAATAGCATAACGTGGCGACCTATGCTATCGCTTGCATCAGACCACTTGCCCATGATGGTCTCGATTGAGAGACCTGCCGACTTTGTTTCCGCGAATCTCCGGTCCTATTTTAAATTAAAAAAAGCTAATTGGGCCGGCTTCATAGAATTGACCGAGGACACCTTCGCCGCTCTTCCCATCCCCACTGATGTGCGCGTAGGCGAACGCGCATTCCGCAAGGTGCTCACAGCTGCTGCGGCTCGCTGCATTCCAGCTGGAAGTTTTAAGGACATTCGTCCCCATTTCCCAGCCGAAGCAGCCAGCTTAGCAAACGAGCGTGACCACCTACGCCAGGCCGATCCCGGCGATCCCCGCATAAGGGATCTCAATTTGGAGATCCGGCAACTGATAAATCAACACAATCAGACTAAATGGGTTGAGCACCTGAAGACCTGTAACTTCACCTCTGGGGTGACTAAGCTCTGGTCCACGCTTAGGTCTCTGTCGAACCCGACGAAGCACAACGACAAGGTGGCTATCACCTTCAACGATTGCACTTCGTCGAACCCGAAGAGATGCGCGAGCTATTTTAGCCTGCTTTTTATACTACATCCTCCGGTCGACAGAACCAAACGTCGTGCTACCAGAAGGCTGCACAAACTGACGAACGACAGTGCGCCACTTACTTTCTCAGGGGCCATCAACAAATCAAAAACATCAAAAGCCATTGGCCCTGACGGACTAAACGCGCTGATGCTGAAGCATCTGGGACCTCTGGGAGTAGGATTTCTCACAAGGGTCTTCAATCTGTCCCTGGCCACTCTCATCATCCCTGACAAGTGGAAAGCAGGGAGAGTGGTCCCACTACTGAAACCTGGGAAACCCGCCAACCAAGGGGAATCTTATCGGCCGATAACTCTCCTTTCCCCAGTAGTGAAGACACTTGAAGCCCTCCTACTCCCACTCTTCACGAAACACCTGGCCCCAGCCGAACATCAACTCGGCTTCCGACGAGTGCATAGCACCACCACTGCACTCACCGCCATAAACGCCCAGATAAACCGCGGGCTTAACCAAAACCGAACCTGCGAGAGGACTGTCTTAGTAGCGTTGGACCTGAAGAAGGCTTTCGACACAGTCAGCCATTCCACGCTACTAGATGATATTTATCAGTCGACACTCCCGCCAGGGCTGAAGAGGTGGTCCGCAAACTACCTGAGCGGTCGGCACTCGTCAGTGATTTTTCGAGATCAAACATCAAAGCAGAGGAAGATTAAGCAAGGCGTACCGCAGGGTGGTGTCCTTTCTCCCTTGCTGTTCAACTTCTACATCTCGAAGCTCCCCCAACCACCAGCGTTAGTTTCCCTGATCTCATACGCTGACGACTGCACGATAATGGCTTCGGGCAATGACATCAATGGCCTGTGTTCCAAAGTGAACAACTACCTCACCGACCTTTCTCGCTTTTTCACTGCGATGAATCTCCAACTTTCCCCCACCAAGTCCACTGCGACCCTCTTTACTACCTGGACAAAGAAGGTCAAGCTGTCCCTTAAGGTAAAAGTCGACGGCACACCAATTCCGACGGTAAACAACCCCAAAATTTTGGGTATAACCTTTGACAGCATCCTCTCCTTCTCTGCGCACACAACCGCAATTGCCACTTAAGTCCAAAATCGCAACAAGGTCCTCAAATCGCTTGCCGGCAGCACTTGGACGAAGACAAAGAATTGTTGCTTTCGACATTTAGGGCAATTGGTCGGCCGGTTCTGAACTATGCTGCGCCTGTCTGGCCTTCGGACAGCGACCGGTTGCCTCCTGATGTCCCCCATTCAACACCTGCATAACGAGGCACAAATGCTCCCAGTAGTGGAGCATAACAAACTGCTCAGCAAGCAGTTCCTGCTTGGATGTTACCGCATGTTTCACCCCTGAAGACACCTGCTTGAGCCTGAGCCGCCTCCCAGGCACGTCAGGAGACACCTTTTAGACTACGCTGACGAAATCCAGGACATAACTGACCGCAACATACTGGACCGGACAGTATTTAGACAGTCAATAAACGACATCCACCGGGAGACCGTCACCACCTTCATGAACTCCCGTCCTGTGAATGCCGTAATCGGAGTCCAACCACCACCTATTGCAGACGAAGAGCTCCAGCTTCCCCGTGAGACTCGTGTAACACTGGCACAACTACGTTCTGGATACTGTAGCAGGTTAAACTCCTACATATCCAGAATTGACCCCGACATTCCAAACACATGTCCGGCATGTGAAGGTACCCCGCACAACACTAGCCACCTCTTCACATGCCCCCTAAAACCGACTCATCTAACACCCCTCTCCCTCTGGACCCAACCTGTCGAAACAGCATGTTTCCTGATCCTACCCCTAGATGAGCTAGACGAAGACGACCGGTGATATGTCCTACACTGACAGGGCTACCATTACTGCAACAAAATTAACTAAACCAACAACAACAAGGAGTTCTTAAAATCCATTCAGAATCATCATAAAAACGAAACTGGGCATACTGGTATAAACGAGAACTATATGGGTTTGAAATGGTTGATTTATATTCCCAACTTAAAATACTTAATTCATAAATTTGTTAACAATTGTTCTATATGCAATAAGAGTAAATTTGATCGGAAAACTGCTAAAGCGAAATTCAAATTAACTGAAACTCCCACAGATATAAATCAAATAGTACATATGGACATATATACAAACTCAAAGTGTAATTTCCTAACGTTTATCGATAGGTTTTCGAAATTCGCTTCAGCCTATTACTTGGAAGACAGGAACAATCAAACGATTATTGAAAAAATTATACAATATAAATCTCAGAAAGGAAATTTCAAAAAATTAATTTGCGACAACGAATTTAAAAGCATTAATATAAAAGATTATCTAAAAAACGAAAATATAGACTTATATTTAGTTAAACCTAACAATCACACCGGAAACTCCGATATAGAACGGTTCCGTAATACTTTATGTGAAAAGATAAGAGTACTTACAATAGAAAATAAAAGTTTGAATATTAAAGATAAAGTAAATAAAGCCATAGAATATTATAATAATACTTATCATTCAACTACGAAAGAAAAACTTTTAAATGTTGAAATTGGAAATTGCAATAGGGAAAGAATTTATAAAAATATGTTCGTTTTAAAACAAACTTATGTCAATAAACGGAATAAAAGAAGAGAAAATTATGTTAATGAAAGAAATGAAGGATATATTAAAAATTATAAAGCCTTGAAACATAAAGAGCAACCAAAATATAAAAGGAGTATAGTATAACATACGGGCTGAAAAGTCCCGGGCCTAGTAAGTTAGAAAATACCCATACCTCGAATATTAAGAGAAAATTGAAATTTGAAAATGTCATAGCATTATAGAAATAAGAAGTTTGAATTTGAGAATTCTTGTTAAAAGTAGGTAATAATAACAAAATAAGATATGTTGATTTGAATTGTATACTTTAAACATGTTCGTTAATCATAAATGAAATTTCGAATATATATTTTAAGACCTTAGCAATATATTAAGATCCATCTCAAATTCTAGCGGTGGAAAAGTTATATACACTTTCTCTTTTTATATATATTACTGTTACAACATATTCTCACTCTCCCCAACTTCCACATTCCCAACCTCCCACACTCATACATCACATTCTCTCATACTTCCACACTTCCCCACTCTACTTCCAACAATTCCAAACTTTCTCCTCACTTAACTTAAGTGAGATAAGATTTTTTATATTTTGAATAAATCAGTCTTGTTCTAAAGCTCATTCCATCTGAAAAATCTTCACTATTTTGTGAAGATATTTAACTTGTTTAAGAAAAACTTTATAAGGGTAGAAGCGCGAACTAAAATGAAGAATGCCTGTAACGCCGCGTAATTAAAAAATTAAACACCGTGCACGTCCGATTACAATTTCAAAGTGGAGTTTATTACACATGTACTGTCCTTATATTAAGCCTAAAACTAAGATACGAGAAATAGCGGAAATGGAAGAACAGTAACTCTCCACTTACTGTTAGAGAGAGTTTGCAGTTAAGTAAATAGAAATAGGAAGAACGGAAAGTAGGTATAGTTGTAGAATAAAGTCAATGTTCGGAAGTAAATAGAAATAGCGACAGCGAGAAACAGTAAAGTATACTGCATACCTACTTATAAATAAACAATATAAAATAACTTAATATTAAGCTTTAATACAATTTCAATTTTTAAGCAATTTTTAAACAATATAAAATAACTTAATATTAAGCGTTAATACAATTTCCATTTTTTTAAATTCAATATTATTTAATTTATTTTATTCTAATTTACATTATATTATTAGTTTGCCAGAATCTGGCTTAACACCGGCCACCTTGAAGGAATCCAACAGCCTTCAATTCTTGTTTTCCACCGGCAGCACGGCGAGTTTGTGAATAGGGCGTCGTACTTCACCCGACCTAGTGGTGATGTCTGCGACTCGAATTTTGCCGTCCGCTCCGGGAATGGTTGCGGTTACTCGACCGAGCACCCAATGCTGCGGTGGTACGTTGTCTTCGTGGACGACGACGAGTTGGCCTGGTTGGACGTTGCGCTGCGGGTGCACCCATTTGTTGCGCTGCTGAAGCTCCAGAAGGTAGCTCTTCGACCACGCGCGCCAAAATTGTTGCTTGAGAGAGCAAACAAGCTGCCATCTCTCTAAGCAGCGGCTGAGGTTGACGGGTACCTTCTCCGGTGGCAAAGCTCGCAAGGGGCAACCGATTAGTAGATGCGCCGGCGTTAGCGCCTCGCCGTCGTTGGGGTCGTTGCTGAGTGGTGCGAGCGGTCGGGAATTCAGTACCGCTTCTACTTCGACGAGAAGCGTTGCGCTTTCTTCGGCGGTTAACAGCGCGTTGCCTACGGCGCGCACCAGCAGATGTTTGGCGCGCGTGGTCGATCGGCGGGTAGATTGCCCATGATCTGACCTTGTAATTTTGGCTTATAACGAAAACAGTGAATACATTCTCTTACAGTTCGACTACAGGCTTCTCGAGCATTTATCAGCCATATTTTTTCTCGCAGAAGCGCTACCAATGCCTTTGGACCGGCATGGTGATTACGAAAATGTAGGAACCGGATGTATGCTTTCACAAAGTGCGAGTCTTTGCGTAATAGCAAAGGGAACTTAGCATCATAGGGGATTGGCGCGTTTAATAAACGGCCACCTACTCGAATCAATTTAAACGATAATGATGATTCCGAGTGTTCATGCAGAAATGGAGTTAATTTCTGCAAACTTGAGGGAAGTACGTTATTTTTCGATAATTTATTTATTTCATCGCTAAATTCAAAATGTTGAATTATTTCGACAATTTTAAGGAAACTCAATTGTAATTCCTTTGCCGTGGGTATTATTTCAGATTCTGCTTTTCGCTGTCGTATTTTTCGAAGCCATCTGAGTATATAAGCGAAAATCCGAAGCACTTTTCTGTGAGATGAGAACCTGTCAATTATTTCGAGAAGTGGATTTGTTGTGGCATTGATTGCGGTTAACGTAATTGCGTTCTTCTTCTTCTCGAGTGCTTCTTGTTTGGGAAAGAGACTGAAGTTGACATTTTTTGGCCATGTAGCAGGGTCTTCTAGGAGGAACTGTGGACCACTAAACCATATTGAATTACCCAATTCGTCCACGTTACAACCCCGAGACACTTGATCCGCTGGATTTTGTTTTGTGGGCACATGACGCCACGACACATTCTGGGTCCACTCTTGGATCTCGGACACTCTATTTGCGACGAAAGTTTGCAACGACGATGGATGCGTTTTAATCCAATGCAGAACTATTTCGGAGTCTGTCCAGAAAATTGTTTGTTCTATTGGTCGACTAAACATTGGTGAAATTCTTGACCATAATTTGGCAAGAAGATGGGCTGCCGAGAGCTCTAAACGCGGAAGAGATTTAGTCTTCAGCGGAGCTACTCTAGACTTTGAAGTAAGCAGCGTGCATTTCGTACCACTAGCGGACTGGCTACGTATATATACGCAGCAGCCATACGCTCTTATTGAAGCGTCGGAAAAGCCATGAATTTGGCAGCTGGCACTCGACTCTGTATTTACATACCGAGGAATGCTAATTGATGAAAGCTGCAACAAATTGGTTTTAAAGTTTTGCCAGCTAGTGTCAAGCCGCAATGGAATCGACTCATCCCAGTCTAGCTTTTGAATCCAAAGCTCTTGTAATAAGATTTTAGCTTTGGTAACTAGCGGGGCTAATAAACCAAGAGGGTCAAAGAGGCGAGCGGAAACGGATAAAATATTACGTTTAGTTGCTCGCAGCTCGCTAAAATTATCTTCCAGAATGAAGCGAAAAATGTCATCTTTCGGCTGCCAGTGGATTCCCAGCGTTTTGGTGGAGTCGGTATCGCTGAGCTGCAATAATTTTTGGAGACTCTCACTATTCGATGAGCTTGTATGATTGGAAAACCACTTTGCTAATTTCAGGCCTGCCGATTCTAAAATTATATTTACTTCCTGTTGTATCTGGGTGAGGCTTTCTATACTGTCGGATCCTGTTAATAGGTCGTCGACGTAAAAGTCATTCCGAATGACTTTGGAACCGAGTGGATATTTGGCTTTATTTTTGTCGCTTAGCATTTGCAGACACCGTGTGGCGAGAAATGGTGCAGGCGCTGTGCCGTATGTTACGGTGTTTAATCGAAAAATTTGCAAATGCTCCGATGGATCCTGTCTCCACACTATGAGCTGGAAGTTCCTGTCGTCTTCGTGCACCAATATTTGACGATACATCTTCGTGATGTCAGCAGTCATGGCATATTTGTGCAATCGGAAGCGAAGGAGGGTCGAAAAAAGCTCCTCTTGAACGATCGGTCCGACCATCAAGGTTTCATTCAACGCAACTTGTGTTGATGTGCGACTCGAAGCATCAAAAACTACGCGCAACTTGGTAGTTGTGCTCTGCGGTCTTAACACACACTGGTGCGGAATGAAATAGTGCGGCTCACTCGGGAGTCGGGCACTCATATGCCCCAATTCGAGATACTCTTGCATGAAGTCCAGGTACATTTTACGAAGTACTGGATCTTTCAGCGTCCTTCTCTCCAGCGCCTGAAACCGCCGAGCTGCGGTTTCATACGAATGACCGAGTAATTTACGGTCGGTTTTGAAAGGCAGTCTGACTTGAAGCCTTCCACATGGTAAAACCTGTGTGGTTTTCGAAAAAAATTCCTCACATTTTGCCTGCTCTGGAGTCAGTCGTGTGGAATTTATTTGTGCAGGTATTTCTTCCAATTCCCAGAATTTTCGGATTGTGGTATCAATACTAGCAACGCTTTCTTCAAATTGACATAATGTGCTACTTACTTGGGCACTGGAGCTATTATTTGTGGCATACTTGCCTGAAATTATCCAGCCTAACACAGTTTTTTGCAGCGTTGGCTGCCTTGGGCTGGTTCTGATCTGACCCACCGATAACAGATCAAAGAATATTTCAGCTCCTAAAAGTATGTCTATTTTCTGACACTTGTAGAAACTAGGGTCAGCTAGTTCAATATTTTGTGGGATTTTCCAGCCATTTGTGTTTACAGTCCGATCTGGATGATTGACTGATATCGAACGCATTACCCAAAAGTCCGCCGAAAATTCAAAATTGTTGATCCTCGATTTTATATAAGTTTTAAGCTTGCCTTGGACCTTTTTATTTGAATTGCCAATTCCAACTATATTTAGAGCGAATTTTTCTTTTCGGATTCGCAATTTCTGCATAAGCTCTTCGGTCATAAAGTTGACTAGAGAACCGGAGTCAAGTAGCGCTCGCGCTTGCACGTAAACACCGGAGCTGGCCTTTACATTAACTACGGCTGTAGCTAACATGACTCGGTCAGGCAGGCTGCTAATATGCATGGCCTGTGACGTCGAAGGTTGCGGCTCGGTCTCAAAGGAGATCGGATATTGATGCAACATGGTGTGATGCGAACGGTTGCATACACCACAGCGATCTGCTTTGCACTTTGAGACCGTGTGTCCCTTGCGCAAGCAATTTATGCACAGGGAAATAGATTTTGCTAATTCAAATCTTTTAAGTGCAGTAAGCGCTTGGAATTTTGGACAAGCTGTCAAATAATGGTCCTTGGAACCACAGTGAAGGCAAGTCGGCAGTTTGGAATTTGTCGCGATAAATGTTGTCTTTGAGTGTCGCAGTTGTTGATTTTTTGTTTTCTGCCGCGTATCTTCATTATTTGGCCTTTGTTGGGATGAGGAAGCTTCTTCAGCTGATAAATGCTGGTACCTCTTGTTTAGCATAGCTTCACACTCAGCCCAAAGCGGCAGCTTATCATAGTCAAGTTGCTCCTCCCACTTTGACCGAGTAGTGGGATCAACCTTCGACATGACTATGTGAATCAACATCGCATTTGAAATAAGTTTATCGTCACCCAGCGATAAGAGGGAGTCATATACTGCAGACACTGTATCGATCATTGATCGCAAAGACGACGCAGAAGGCCTTTGGATTTTTGACAATTCAAAAAGTTTAGACACTGTATTAAAGAATATCAGGCATTTATTGTCATAAACCTTTCTCAAACTTGCCAACGCCTTTGGATAATTTTCTTCCGACATTTGGAAGGACTTCACTGTGCCTAATAGGCGTGATACTGATTACCGGATAGACATGATACTAAATGATTAAATTTTTCAATATCCGGGATTGTGGGATCATTGTGCACGAAACTCTCAAACAGACTCATAAAGTTTTTAAATTCGGAATATTCTCCTTTGAACGTAGGTAACGACATTTTTGGTAGTCGCGAGCTGTGAGGTGCAGTAAAAGATGTTTCGGTAATTGACGATTTATTTCTCGCCAGAATGGACTTTGTAATGGACTTTGTTTCTACAATTAAGTCCTCTAACTCTCCACGGGCAATGTCTTCTTCGTCGATTTCCTCAATTTTCGACTGACATTTCATGAGCTTTTCACTGTGGGAGTTCAATATGTCGAGTCGGCACTCCAATTCGATTGGATCTAGCGACATGGTCTTTTCAAGGAGACCCGTTTTTATGCGCACTATGCTGGTTTTTGCAACAGTTCTCTGGCGCTTTAAAGACTTTAAGTCAATCATCTCCTTACTTGGAGAGAGACTTGAAATAGCAGTCTTTGGTTTACTCATGTTTTGAGATTAAAGTTCGCTGCTTTAGCCTGTGGCTTTTGTAAAATGAAAACGGTTCTGGAAGTTTGTCAGCACGAAAACGAAAACGAAAGCGATAATACTGAAATATATTATATAATAGCTCAAACTTGACCAGAACCAACGAAAACGAGACGAAAATAAGCAGCGAACAATTGAGTCTTTGCTCAAACAAGATTTGTATTGTCGAGAAAAAAAAAAAATTTTTTTTTTTTTTTTGAAAATATTGTGGTTGATTAACAAACCGCAATTTCGTTTGGTTTTTTGAAAAAATCCCGAAAAATAGTACTCGCAAATTATTTGGCGACAAACAAGTTCCTCTACCTCGGGTCCCACTGTATCCTTCACTTCATAGGCAGTATATGTATATGTATATAGATATGTATATAGATATGTATATATATAAGTATATAAGTTTATTTGCATATAAAAAGTGGACACAAGAGATGCCAACAATTGAAGCTCTTATACTGTGAGACGATTATTAGCAACTGTAATAATTTCGGTCAATCACAAAGCCAATTTCTAGCTTCAATTCTTCGCACTCAATACCTGTTTATCGTGGACTGGTTTGTTTCCAGCTTGAACTTCCCTTTGGCAGGCCACGCAGTTGCAGGTCATTCCTCCCTCGATGTCCTATGTAACGGTGTAACGGTTGGTATTGGTGGTGAACAGTTGGTGGCTGATGAATATTACAGCTGTAGTTTCACTCCCCTTCGTTGGCGATGTTCTATATGTTGTATATGTTTTTTTTTTTTAACTTTTTTGGCTATAAATATTTTATTTTGTTTATATGTTAAACAATTTTTTTTTTTTTTTTTTAAATAATTTTAGCCTTTTATCTTATCTATCAAATATTAATTTTTCTCTTTTTTTTTTTTGTTTTGTTTTTTGGGGCCTCACTGTCACTGTGCACTTTTTCCACGTCACTGCACTTGTTTTTGTATATGCATATACATATGTATGTACATATATTAGTTTAGCTGTCTGTTTGTCTGTTTTGTTATTTTTCTTTGGTTTTTTGTTTGCGAGACGACTTTTGTTTTGCAACGGAACGCGCAGGCAATATTCTTTTACTAATTTAGTTGGTTATTTAATTTAATTCTTAGTTATTAAATATTTTGCGCGCACAAATTGCCAACTTGTGGTCTTTTGTCACTATCACTCTGTTTTTTTTTTTTTTCTTTTTTACCACTTTCGCACTACTGTCCCTGCTCGGGCGCCATGAAAAATCTTCACTATTTTGTGAAGATATTTAACTTGTTTAAGAAAAACTTTATAAGGGTAGAAGCGCGAACTAAAATGAAGAATGCCTGTAACGCCGCGTAATTAAAAAATTAAACACCGTGCACGTCCGATTACAATTTCAAAGTGGAGTTTATTACACATGTACTGTCCTTATATTAAGCCTAAAACTAAGATACGAGAAATAGCGGAAATGGAAGAACAGTAAGTGGAGAGTTAGAGAGAGTTTGCAGTTAAGTAAATAGAAATAGGAAGAACGGAAAGTAGGTATAGTTGTAGAATAAAGTCAATGTTCGGAAGTAAATAGAAATAGCGACAGCGAGAAACAGTAAAGTATACTACATACCTACTTATAAATAAACAATATAAAATAACTTAATATTAAGCTTTAATACAATTTCAATTTTTAAGCAATTTTTAAACAATATAAAATAACTTAATATTAAGCGTTAATACAATTTCCATTTTTTTAAATTCAATATTATTTAATTTATTTTATTCTAATTTACATTATATTATTAGTTTGCCAGAATCTGGCTTAACACCATCTATACATTTTACTTGCGTCCGACCGGCTTCCTGCATTGTCAGTCGCATAGCCTTATAGCAGCTAGCCTTTCAGAGTCCGACATCCAACTATGGGACTTGATGTTTTCGTAGGGCTCGGAAAGAAGAGCAACATCCAGATTATTTTCAGCGAGCGTTTGCCATAGTAGGTCTTGGGCTTCTCGACAGTGGTTGGCGTTGAGCTGCAATATATTCATGTTGCACCGCCTCTTGATATCGGGGGCATTTGCCGCTTCCAGCTGGGTGGGCTCCGTTTACACTTTCCTGCAAGGTGTCCTTCCATTTCACACCGTCTGCAAAGCTTCGTACGGTACCTTTGAACGCATTCGAAACGTGGTCGAACGCCCAGCATTTGTAGCGCCTTTAAGGGGAGATTACTTCCGACATCGAATCCATCCAACCTTAATGTGTCCAAGCTCCAGGCCCTTTTTGGCGTCATCCGCGGGGAGCAAAATGTACACTGATTCTGTGCCTCCGTATGTGTTACGCCTGCTTTTTATTGAGCTTTAATCAACGCTTATCACTTTCGCTTGCTCTACTATTGCGCTGAGAATTTCATCATCTGTGCTCAGATCCGGAATAAGTCCTCTGCATGAATTGTTATATTGTGCGTCTTGAGGTTTACCGTTGCCACATTTTCTGGCGCTTTCTCTATGGCCACACGACAGCTTGGTGCTTCTAAATACTTGCTCCTCTTTAATTCGATCGCAAATCCACCTTTTTGTAGGGGCCGCATGGTTTTTACCTTTTCGCTGAGGTCTTTGAGCTCTACGCTATTTTTCACCAATCGCAGCATGTCCGCGTATGTCATACTGTCAGCCTTTTTTTCGATGATGATAGCATCAGGCTTGATTCTAATATATCTGCCACTTCTTTTATTTCTCCTAGGTTTCTTTTTTCTTTAGACTTTCGTCCATTTTTTCTTGGTCCCGGGAGGCATCAATGCATGCGGGTAGCTGTCATCTTTTCTTTTTTTAGCAGATGAGGTTTTGCTGCTGTCTGCACTGCGACTGTTTTAGGGCTACCTCTGTCTCTGGCTCTTTTAGCGGATAGTTTCAAACTTTTTTATAGTGCCGCTTGTTACTTCCGCAACGGTGTCGATATTAGCCTGGCCCTTCGCTCTTCGCTCTTCGGCTTCGAGCTGTGTGATTACGTCAGCCTGTGTGCGTTTTCTTATGCTACACATTTTTTGATGTCATCGTGGACATTTTTCTGCGGTTCGACATATGACAGTAATCCGCCGATTTCCTTTCCTAGACGCTCTACCAGTTCACATAATGCACCGGTCGTCGGAGTCGGTGCAGGAGTGCCTTTTGGTGTTGCCTTCTGCTGTAACTGTCGGCCCACAGCGCTGTCCAGGTGGGATGTTGGCGTTCCGATAATTCCGCTTGGCACATTGCTTGCTTGCGCTGTCAATCTGCTTGTACGGCGTTGGCTCGACGCGTTGTCCTCCGTTTTTTGTTCGGTTGTTCCTGTTGCCTGTGGAGGGGACTTTCTTATAACGGTGCTCCGCTTAAAAGCTTCCTCAGCTTCGGAATTCACGTTTCCGTTGTTTTTTATTTCGTGTTTTTGTTTAATTTGTTCATTGTTGTCCATTCTATATGGGCCCAAACTCACAATCGCTATCTCCACGCGTGTGTATAGTTTCCGTAAGTCCTATGGCTATCTATGAAACCGGGAGGCTATACTAGGGTTGACACTGGTCCTTATGGGCACCAGTATTCTGAGCCAGACTTCAAGCCGGAACTAATGGGGAGTCATCTCAACCCAACCAACATAGTCGCCGAAGACTACGCAGTTGGAGAGCTCTGTGAGACCTGCCGAGTTTTAATAGGGGGGAGGAGCAGCAAACCCTTCTGCAATTCATTTCAATTAGATCTCCATCCGCTCACTCAGATTACAGAGATTCACTGCTCCAACCCGATCGCTTTCTGCTTCCAAACCAGTATACCATAATCAGGATCTTACTAGTATCGATCCTGATGACCCGTATACCACGCTAACATGTTGTAATCAGCCGCTCCTACTATGGAGAACAAACGCTGACCTGGATAACCCCTCAACTTGAGTTCCACGCTTCCGGATTTTTTTGATCAAAGCACCCTTGCGAAGGGCATCTATTTAAAGACGGGGTTAAGTCGCCTTGTCGCAGCGGTATCACCGGAGATACCGCTTCCTCCTCCTCTGTCGCTCCTTGTCGGGGTTGCTTATTTGTCAAGACTTATTCCCAACTAACCTGCTACTACAAGCCTTTCGGCTACCCTCAACCTGCCGATCCGCTCGGCAGCTTGGAGTTCAGCTATGCCCCCTGGTTGGAAAGGACAGTGTGCCTGTAAACCTCGAAAATGTATGTTGACTAGGTCTTCTAGAGAGTCCTCACAACTTGCAGCCCACTCCCGGTTCATTTTTCGTATTGTTCTTAGCATAGACGGATTCTTGGATAGCAGTTTCCTAAGTCTAGCCACTTCATTAGTGTCCTCCATACTTCTACAGAAGTCTATCCAAGATTCTCTCTCGGATCTACATATTTCTTACTTCTATACTTTTAGTAGATCCTTATACTCCTTCCAACAGAACTCATTGTCAGCAACTTTGGCTAACCTATAGAATTCACGTACCCTTAGCCTTTGTGGTCCTAATTCCTTGTTCCACCAAGGAGGCTTCACCTTGCGTTTACTACGTGCTCGAAAGCAGCATTTTTTGTAGGCTTTAACGAGAGTAGTTGCAAACAATTCAGCCCCTTTTTCAAGTGCAACGAGTGACCTGTATTTACGGGGTATCATTAGTGTTTTCGATAGTATATCCCTATACAGGTCCCAGTTCGTATTCTTAGGGTTTTTAAAGGATATAAATTTGGTTTTTGAGCAGAATATAAGCTGAAAGCTTATGTATCTCTGATCAGAGAATGAGGGCCTACTCAACACTTGCCATTCCTGCACCATAATATGAATGCTCGTGTAGAATGTTAAATCAAGTACATTCTTCAAGGCTGGTCCAATATATGTTGGTTCTTCACCTCTCTTAGCTATTTCTAGGCTACTATGAAGAATAGAGTTATCTAGTGACTCACCTCGGTCGATTATATCCGCACTACCCCAGACCATGTGATGTGGGTTTGCGTCAGTTCCTACCACCAGAGCGTGCTTCTTTCTGGCAGCTGTTTCTACCAGCTTCCGAAGTTCTATCTGTGGTGCTTCTTCATCATGTGGCATATAGCAAGACCCAAAGAGTAACGTCTCATCTTTGCAGCCCTTCAGCTCCACCACTGTCAGATCGGCTGAAGAGAGATTGTGATCAATATAAGAACATATACATTTTTTAACCATTATCCCTGTTCTTACCTTATTTTTTGCAATCGGGATGTACGTGTTGTAGTTATGTGACTTTAGACCGGAGACTACGTTGCCCGATGCTATCCATGGTTCCTGGACTAGAGCCAGATCGTAGCCGAGTCCCCTATGTTGAGCCGGAGCTCGGTTGAGGCGTTCTTCCTCTTGTGGAGGTTTATCTGAAGGACCTTCAGCATCTGGCCTCAGTACTTTCTCGGGGTTATATACTTCCTCCACCTCACCCTTCTCCACTTCCTTATATTGAGGGAGGCTTCCAGGATCTCTTCTACACCGAGATTTTTTTCCAATTTCCCCGCAGTGAACGTGTTGTGGTTGTCATCTGCCGGGCTGCGCTTTTTGAGCCGAAGGTGCACACTACCAACTCCCCAAGCCATCCACCCGAACCGCGCATAAAGCAGGTTCTCTGCCGGCTTGTTGATCTGGATAATGTAGTCCTACCTCCATTAGCAGTTTTTGGTTTTGCCACGCTCAACACCTTCCAGTCGTCTGTCGGCACGTCCGTGTTTTGCCTCTGCAGTAGTCGCAGTGCATTTTCCGGTTTTACCACTCGCGGAATGAAAACCTTCGCCTTTGGTATTGAGGGAATGCATCCGCAATCAACAGTTTCAAGAAATGCCCCCGCCCGCAACCCTTGAAGCGTTTTTACTGCTATCTTTAGCCATGTGAGCGTGTGGTCATACTTACATTTTATAATTTTAACGCCATTGAACTACCCTGCTCCACCGAATGCTGGCGTGGGTGCGTTCGGATCTGCGTCCATTTTCGTAAACAGGATTTCCAGTAGCTTCATTTCTTCTACCTTCCACCGTTCCTGCGTCATTCGCCCAAGCTGGTCACTACGGTCAGTGAGTGCCACTATAAGATGTTTCTGGCAATTTCACTGGCTGCTGCCGCTGCTTTCGAGGTCGTAGGTATTTTTTTGTCTCCGTTTTTCGGTTTAGTCATCTCGTGTCTGTGCTTCTGCTTTTTCAATGCTATCCGCAGAACGCTGCCTCTTGATGGCTAGTTCTTCTGGATTTTGTTCGCATATTTCGGATTAGAGGCTGTGAGCTTTGGTCTTGCTGCGTAGAAGGCTCGGTCGTTTTTTATCTCTTCTCTGGCCCAAGCCAACCTTTCCTCCTCTTGCCTCGTCAGGTTGGATTTGCTGCCAAATCATTCACAAAGGTTGACCGCGGCCTTCTACCGTGCTTTGGCCTTCAGCCTCACCTTATCGGGTGTGATCCTTGGCCTGTTCTTCCTGTCCGAAGCAGCACCATTGGACCCAGCCGGAGTACTCAGAAGAGCCTCTTCCTCAGCTGTATTTGTGCTCCCGATGCTTTCGTAGTCCGAGTCTTCGTGGACAACGGTACCTCCACGATGAAGAGCGTTATGCGTGTGTTTGACAGTAGCATTGCGACCACTGTAACCTGCTACCGCTACAATGGAAGTTTTGTCGTTAAAGTCATTTTCTTTCATTCATCTTTTTCGTACGACCACCTGCTCGACGAGGCGTGCGCAGTGGTCTATTTAAATAACGGGGAATTCAAACGGTCCACCACGGCAGCGCCCCATGCCGTGGCAAGGCCACAACTACTTCCTAAGGCGGCCCGGTGTTAGGAAGGCGCCATTGAAATACAGCCGGTCTGGTAAACCCCCTGGCTGCAAACCATCCAATGGACACGGTATCGCATAACCTCCTGGATTAGGGGGTGGGAAAGGAGAGGAAATAATAGTCTGAAAGGGGTTTGGGAATAACAAAGGGATCTTCGTCGGTACGGTGGCCTTCGCATGGTGATTGGATGGCCACCAAATGTGCCGTAAAGCAGATGGAAGACTAGCCAATCCCCATATGGATCTCCCCTCTTAGTTCGCGTTGGGTTGGTCCCCATGATATAGGGGTCAGACCACTACTTAAGGCTCATCCCCGTGGCAAGGAGACCAACATGATGAAGGGAAAACATGCTTAAAACTATAGTTATCATCGGTGAGAGAGGCAGCAGCACGGTAAACACTCTGTCAACAGGGAAACCCCTCTGATGTGGTTATTAGTTGTCAACAATATCCTTACCAAATTCAACCGAAAGGGAATTAAAGCATCCATTGCTTCACACTATCATGCCTTAGCCGAAAGAAGATGGATGCAACCAACTACATACATGTACTACAACAAAAAATACATAGCCGTCGTACAAAATCCAAAGGACGAATCACCTATTAAGGATGTTCTTGACCAAACATTTCACGCATCACTGCAATCCTTACATGTCATTAGAAAGTAGGGGATCATGCAGATAGACTCAACCTCCCCATCAATTCCATCTGCAGAAGCTGTCAAGCGGAAGGAGTGAAGGAAAGTTTTTACACTACTTTTGTGAATGTCCAGTAGCCAGCCCTGGCACGAATTCGCTCCTTCGGTAAGCCTTTCTTAGATAAAGAATTTGTTGCTATACATGGACCTCACTAAATGCATCTGACTTAGAGCAAGAAAAAAAAAACTTCATCAAGTGGTAGTAAAACGGTGCTGGTCACTAATTAGTATTATTTTAGTGGAAATACTCAACCACTTCAACAACAACAAGCTTAAAGGTTTACAAACTACTTTTGTCTTTTTTATTTCAATTTCACATTTTACTTAGCTTGTAGACTTGATGTAGACTATTATTAATACGTTCACATATATGCAGATGATATTTCGGGCTTAACTCCCAATCCATAATTAAAAAAGGAGATTTTACATACAAAATTCCTCTTCCAAAATCTGAGATTTCAAAATAATCCTTGGCATACAATCCTGCGTTTTCTATGAAATAGATCATTATTTTTACGCGTGTTAAAGTAAAAAATAAATAAAATGGATGTCGGCAAAGGAAACAGGTTTGTAGACATAATTCTAATAAAATGTTTGTTAGATGTTATAAATTATGCATTCATATTACAAAAAAAAGTTTGCCCATAAACGTTTTGTCCTCTTATTACTTATTATAAAATGTCATATCGACTTTCGCAGGCGTATTGCTGCCATAAGTTTTTGAAAATTCAGTAAACGTCGTTTACGGATTTCCTCCAACTGTTTATTATTAGCAGTCAATTACGCAATTAAATAAGCTATTTCTTCTCTTTGTCGTTTCTTCATGTCGTTAATAATAATTAAACAAACCAAAAACACCGAAACATCCGCCAAATAATTTCTATGAAGAAAAAACAACAGTATTGAAAGCTGGTTGTCAATTATGCAGGTAATCTGCCATATGTGAACGGGTAGATTAATTTTGTGGACTTATTGATAATTAATGCATATGTGAGCATACTTTATGACCAATAAGTTGTCGGATAACATATATGAATTACATTGGTTCTGTACTGTACAAAGCTCGCGTTATAATGATAAAGTACTTATAGATACATATACAGGGTGGCTGATGAATTTTGCTACATTAAGAAACTCAAATAACTTTTTTTTTAGTGTATGGAATTCATTTATTTTTTTTTCAAGTTGAAGGTCATTAAATTTTATTAAATGTAGCTTAACTAGTTTTAAAAATAATTGAATTTAAATGCCCCCCATGCTCGTTGACACTAGTGCGGCATCTTAGTAAAAAGTTGTTCATTGCTGCTTTGAGAGTTGCGACAGGAATAGCCGCAATTGTTGCCCGAATGGATTGTTTTAGTTCATCCAAATTTGTTGGCTTTGTTTTATAAACTTCTTGTTGACATAAACACCACAAGAAAAAGTCAGGTGCAGTAAGGTCAGGCGACCTGGGGGGCCAACGAAATTCGGAGTTTCTTGAAATCAGTTTATTGGGAAATTTTCGTCGTAACTCTGTCATAACAGTCTGGGCTATGTGAGACGTTGCCCCATCTTGTTGAAACCACACAGAGTTGAAAGGAATTCTCTTTCGGCGTAGTTCTGGATAGAAAAATTCTTTCAGCATTTTCAAATAACGGTCTCCAGTAACCATAACGGTGTGACCATTTTCTTCAAAAATATAAGGCCCGACAATACAGCGTGAAGAAACCGCACACCACACTGTCACGCGAAGAGGATGCAATTCCGTCTCGTGGAGTATCTGTGGGTTAGAAGTACTCCATATTCGACAATTTTGTTTGTTCACATTGCCGTTTAAATCGAAATGGGCCTCATCAGACATGAAAAGGCAGTTTAACATGTTTTGGTCTTCTTCCACCATTTGCAGGATCTTCTGGCAAAATTCCAATCGAATCGGCAAGTCTGCTGCATTCAGTTTGTTAACCATTTGAATTTTGTAGGGAAATAAGTCTAAATCTTTGTGCATTATTGTTTGCAAAGACTGTCGGTTGACACCAAGTTGAGCAGATAAGCTTCTTGTTGAAACCCTTGGATTGCTTTGTATAGCTGCAGCTACAGCAGCGATCGTTTCCTCCGTCCGAACTGGTGGGTTTCGATGATAAGGCCTTCTTGCGACTGTTCCTTTCTCAGCAAAATTATTCACCAGTCTCATTATGGTCCATCTGCTCGGGAGATCGCCGCCAAACATCCGCCTGTACTCTCTCTGTACCAAAACTACGGACTCCAGTGCGTGATAGCGGCGGACTATCCAAATTCTTGTTTGCGTGTCCCAGTTATCCATTTTAATAAATTTTAAAGATCAATCTGCAAATTAAAACAAAAATGGAACAGATAACTTAAAAAGAAAAAAAGTTATTCAATTTTTTTTTGGTAGCGGCTTTCATCAGCCACCCTGTATGTACCAAGTAGATACGTGGCTATGAGGAGAAAATTGTTTGCTTATTTACAAATTAAAAGTGGATTTGTTTAAATTTAAATTAGTTTATTTCAAACTCTTACCTATTTGGGTATTGGATGTAATGATTTGCGCTTCGTGGTATCCTTACCATCGGGCGCTGAATGGGGTCACCTTTTGCAGAAAATGTGTCCTACACGCAAACACGAATAGTGCCATAACATTGGCACACACGAAAGGATATTTCAATATTTTTACCACTGCAAATATCGATTCCGTCATCGTTAGCACCAATATATTTGAAACACTGTCGATTTACAGCAAATAAGCCACCAGCCATTGTAGGTGTTTGAAATTGACATTTAAAATGTTCCTCTTCCTTCAAAGTGCCTCTTGGCGAAGTGATCCATTTGTAATGTAGGAGTTTTCTGGCTTCACGGCATGGACAAGAAGTTCAGCCCACTACTGGTTGACTTCAATATATCAGTATAGGAAAACAAGCATATCACCTTCCGCAGCATATGCAACTTCCATACCAAAACCTGAAACATAAATTGACACATTGAAAAAAGAACCCATTTTGCTTACCATCGCTTTTGCGCACAATACACGTTTCATAATATTTTCATTCAAAATAACAATGCAATAATACGATATTATTATGGATAATCTTTATTTTTTGCGTTTCAATATAACTGTTACAAATATTTTGAATAACAATATACAGGCTTGTTCAATAGGTCCGCTTCAACTTTTTTCCGATAGGGAGGGCGAACGACGCAATATTTTTTATTTTTCGCTTGTCATTTGTAAACTTCATTAGTATACATTTCATCATAGAATGCTACACACTTGAGCAACGATTGCAAATCATGCAAATTTTTTATAAGAATAATCGTTCTGTTGCTGCTACTTTAAGAGCATTACGGCCATTTTACGGTTCATTTAACAAGCCGTCCCGTTTGGGGGTTATGTGAAGTCATTGGTCTACAGCAGTGGTCGCCAGCCTTTTCAATGTGTTGAGCTACTTTCAAGATTTTTAAATAAACAGCGAGCTACTTGCACAAGCCAACATAAATTAAATAATACTCAGTTATATTCGACATACAATACATGTATTTATTTTACTAATATACGTTCTATAAATAATAAACTTTTACTTATAGTGCTTATACTTATGCATAACTACATCCATGTTCACACCTATCAATCGTGAATAAATTTTTTGCAGTCATAATGGCAAATCACAAGCGACTTAAAAAAACAACAAAACAGTAATAGTACATTATTATATAAATAAAATATGGGCAGATAAAAAGAGCATATTTAATGAGAAGGTTGACATTCTGACTCATCGATAATTTTTTTAATATTTGCAGTATAATTTGATACAGTCATTCGAATACAGTTATCCAAATGTATATCTGTAAGCCGATTGCGGTATTTATTTTTAATAAATTTCATATTGGAAAAAGAAGTTTCACACAAATAAGTTGAACTGAATAACGCTTTCACTTTCAACGCAACACGACATAAAACTGAATACTTATCTTTACTTACTAAAGTCCATATACATTTTGTATTTGAACCTAAAGATTTTAAAGTCAAGTCACTTTGAAAAGCAATCAGTTCCATTTCTGTCACAGCAATGTCTTCGCCAAAGTTGTTCATAACACAAATTGCAAACTGTTGTATATCAATGTCCATGAGGGGTGAAACAACAAATTGCGTCACTAAAGCAATTTTGCTGAAATCCTTGAAACGATTTTTGAAGTTTTCCTTCAAGTTAAAAACTATTTCCATATGATATTTACTGTCATAGGGCTCTAATACAATAGATTTTTGGATATCTTTTCGTAAAGAATAGGAAAATGCTTAGTATCGCGGTTTTTTAGGTTTTGTTCCCAAAATTCAAGTTTTGTAAAAAATGCATTTATATCAGAGATCATTTCCGCTAATTCTTTATCCCTGCCTTGAAGCTGCAAGTTAAGCTCATTTAGTTTCTCTGTAATGTCCACAAGAAAACCAAAATCTCTGAGCCAAGTCGAATTTTCCAGTTCAGGAATCGGTTCATCGCGTTCTTTGAAAAATTGGAGTATAGCAGGCAGGACATCATTGAAACGTTTGAGCACTCGTCCCCTGCTTAACCATCGCACTTCAGAGTGAAGAAGTAGCTCTCCGTATTGACAGTCAATTTCATCAGCCAAGGTTTTAAATAATCTTCTTTGTAACGCTTGAGCTCTAATCTTGTTCACAATTTTCACCACCAGTTTCATAACGTTGTTCAAGTTTAGAAAATTTCCACATAATGCTTGCTGATGTATAATACAGTGTTAACTAAGAAATTGTGGAAAACGTTCATCCTTATGACATAGCGCCACGAGCCCCTTATCACAACCCACCATAGTCAGGCCTACCATTTTTGATATTGGAATTTTTTCAGAAGAGATGAGATTTTTTAAATGAGAAAACAGCTCTAGCCCAGTAGTATGTCCTTTGAGAGGAATAAACTTCAAAAGATCTTCTTTAATAGTAAAGTCACTAAAAGCCATCCTGACAAATATGGCCATCTGTGAGGTGTCAACTACATCTGTTGATTCATCCAGTTGCAGTGAAAAATAAATACAGTTGATGCTTTCCATTTCAATTCAACCGGGCTATTCGGGTCATGTTCTTCGATTTCGATGTAACTCAAATATGTTGCTCTCTGGTCAAAATATTGAGACACGTATTTTTTTGTTCGCCCGAAAAAAATTTTTTTCAAGAGTTTTCGGCAATTTTGTTTTTCGGCTCAAAATCGATTTTTTTTAATTATATAAGAAAATTTTTTTTTAAATGCCCATAACTTAGTCAAAAATGAACCGATTTTAATAATTCTGGGTTCAAAATGATCGTAATTACTTACACGAGCGACCTCATGTAGAAACAATTGCAAAAAAGTAGTTAAAAATTTTTTATTTAGCAAAGAAGAAAAAAAATTTAAATTTTTTCGAAATTCAATATTTCAAAAAGTGTATTTTTTTTTGTTTATAACTTTTTCCAAATCAAAAGGACATCTCAAGCTATAATTGAGCTGAATGCCTAGTAGCTAAAATGCGTTGTTTTTGAGTAATGAATTTTTGAGTAAAAAACCTGTTTCGCACTTTTTGTTTTTTGCAAAATAAAAAATTTTCAACTACTTTTTTGCAACTGTTTCTACATGAAATCGCTTGTGTAAGTAATGACGATCATTTTGAACCCAAAATTCTTAAAATCGGTTCAGTTTTGACTAAGTTATGAGCATTTAAAAAGAAATTTTCTTATATTATTAAAAAAAATCGATTTTAAGCCGAAAAACAAAACTGCCGATAAAGCTTGAAAAAAAATTTTTTCGGGCGAACAAAAAAATACGTGTCTCATTATTTTGACCAGAGAGCAACACATTTGAGTTACATCGAAATCGAAGAACTGTCCCGAATAGCCCTTTTGAATTGAAATGCAAAGAATCTATATAAGAAATTTTTTTTTAATTACTCATAACTTAGTCAAAAAGTAAGCCCATTTGAATGATTCTGGGTTCAAAATAATCGTAATTACTTACACAAGCGACTTCATGCAGAAACAATTGCAAAAAAGAAGTTGAAAATGTTTTATTTTGCAAAAAACAAAAAGTGCGAAACAGGGTTTTTACTCAAAAATTCATTACTCAAAAACAACGCATTTTAGCTACTAGGCATTCAGCTCAATTAAAGTTTGAGATGTCCTTTTGATTTGGAAAAAGTTATAAACAAAAAAAAAATATACTTTTTGAAATATTGAATTTCGAAAAAATTTAAATTTTTTTTCTTCTTTGCTAAATAAAAAATTTTTAACTACTTTTTTGCAATTGTTTCTACATGAAGTCGCTCGTATAGGTAATTACGATCATTTTGAACCCAGAACTATTAAAATCGGTTCATTTTTGACTAAGTTATGGGCATTTAACAAAAATGTTTTCTTATATAATTAAAAAAAAATCAAGTTTGAGCCGAAAAACAAAATTGCCGATAACTCTTGAAAAAAAATTTTTTCGGACGAACAAAAAAATACGTGTCTCATTATTTTGACCAGAGAGCAACATATTTGAGTTACATCGAAATCGAAGAACATCGCCCGAATAGCCCGGTTGAATTGAAATGGAAAGCATCAGTTATCTAAGTCACTTCTTAACTGTAAAAAAATATCATTGCTCATTACTTCTACTCGCCTCATCACTGTATTAGCAGAAAGTTGCATAGACCAGACACTATTTCGTCTTTATTTCTAAAGTTTACGAATAAAGAATCTGCAGCTTCCAAAAATGCTTGTTTTATGATTTCCCCGTCTTCATAAGGTTTTTTCTTTTGTGCAATTATCTGGGAAACACGATAAGATGCTTCAGTTGCAGCCTTATTTTTGTCGATTGTTTTCAAAAATATTGACTGTTGTCCAATTAAATGGATTTTTAAATGTTTCAGTTTTTCTTTTCTGGTGGCAGAATTTAACGGGAATGCCTTCTCAAAATTCGAATGTACAGTTTTATGATGCCTCTCAATATTTCCTTTTTTAGGAACTGACACAGATGTATTACATAACAAACAAACACTTTTGCCTTTAACTTCTGTGAAGAAGTATTGTTCTTCCCATTCCGAATGGAAATGGTATGCCTTCGCCTTCTTACTACTGCTTGCCATGATGTTTCGAACTCTAACCCAACCGCTGCACGCAGAACGTTGATAATGCCGTTCAGTATTAAACTGAGCGCAATGTCGACGTGCATTGCGTATATATATAGCCAAAAAATTCTCGAACACGCTAATCGGTTCCAGCCGATCCTAGAACGGAGACGCGACTTCGCGTCGTATTTGTTGGCGCGAAATCGCTTACCGCAGTGTTGCTGCTGTTTATCTATTTATTATGAAAATTTCTGAAATTTGCTAATACTGGTATGATTTTCAGACTTTTGGATTTTTTGCAACGTGAGCAGCGCGAGCTACCAGAATTGCCTTTGCGAGCTACCGGTAGCTCGCGATCGACGGGTTGGCGACCACTGGTCTACAGTAACAAGCCGGCGACGATTTGTGAGCTCAGAGCCAATATTGAACGCGAAATTGCTGGAATTTCGGCCGATTTATGCAAAAGAGTGGTCGAAAATTGGGTTGAACGATTGGACTTCGTAAAACGTGCACGCGGTGGTCATGCAAAAGAAATCGAATTTCATACTTAAATGTATATGTTCAAACTCGATAATAAAAAAAAACTTAGTTAAAAAAGTCAAACCGTTTGTGTTTTATTCAAAAAAGTTCAAAAGTTGAAGCGCTCTTACTGAAAAACCCATTAAAAACAAAGAAATATGTAAACAAAGCGAGTACGCCTTGGCAGAAGTTTTTGACAGAAGTGCCAATTCGCCCAAGGCGAATGAATCAGTTCTAATGGTACCACCTTCTATAGATACGCCTTGAACAAAACACATTTATTAGCGCAGCCGTAGCGGCCATGATTCTAGTTGCCATGGTGCTGAACAGTTTCAAATATTGTATAGCCCAAAAAAACAAATTCATTGATAAATCTGAGCTCATATTGCATTTATAAAACGAAAATTTCATTCTCAGCGATGACCAAAATTTACATCTAAGATTGAAGAAATCAAATCAAAATAGTCAATACTGGAATATTTCGCACAGAAATATTTGCCAACATTTGTTGAATCGTGAATTTTTGTGATGTCGAATGGTGTATATATTTACACACATATATATAGGTATATGTAAATATGTCGTCTAAATGCTCGACAGCAGCAGCTGTTGTGCGTCAAGTGCGCTCATGAGCGTACAGTAAAATGCAGAAGACAGCGACGAGGAGGTTACAAAAAAGTTCAGTTCCGGACATTTCCATACTATTTTCTCTTCTCTGATAGTAGGTAATTAATTAGTTAGTATGTTAATTTACGTATGTATTTCTCCGATTGATAAAAAGTGCACAAGAACTTATGGATTGTATATAACTGCAAAGTTAGAAACGTACTCTGAAACCAGAGTGCGGCTTATTTGGAGGTTACTGTGCATACATTCAGCCTTTGGATGAAGCCGAAAGTGCCAAATATTTAATATTGAAGCTTCTGTGAGTGCAGCATTGTTCATAACAACAAGGATTAAGCCGCAAATTTTTTAACTAATATTTTTTGGCAAATGTGCATTTTTTATTTCTAAATTTATTACATACTTTTCCTCTTGAACATTAAAATTCACGTATCGAATAATAATGTTCTATTTCATAGTAAAGACCTAAACAGATGTTAGGGTAAATTATAAAGCAATTTATAATTTTTGCACAATGCTGTGCCTATGAATGTGCGCACAGCCGGATATGTACATATATAAAGTCACATATTCGAATTTGCATATGCCATCTCCCGCCTGGTAATGAAGCAATTCTCTTTGAAGGATTTGTTTGGTAGAAGGAAATTCAACAAAGTTTAACAGATGCTTATGATAGATACAACGCTCTTTCTAAGCCACTATTGAACTTAGCATATTTGTTTTTTATGATAAAGGGCCTGTAGCTAGCTAGCCTACAACTTCCACATTCTTTCTTCCTGCTTGCAAAAGAATTTTATTCAACTGCTGCTTAATTTGACCAGTTGAGTATATTTCTGCTAACTTTTGGTGAAAAGTATTGAACTAAGTTTAAAAAAACTAATATTTTACATAACTATAAACATCACAGAAGAGGTTAGAAGAGGCTTTAGAAAGAGGCATTAGAAGATTGTAGAAAAATGTCAGGAAGAAAGAACTAAAATATCCTGTATTTATTTTGAGATTTTATCACCAATTTGCTATCCGACAAGAACTTTATTATTCCGACGAGAGCTTTAAGAAGCTCTTTCCTATTTATCTCAAGATATTCAAATCGAATTTCGAGTCCAATGCACTTATTGTTCGGACTCTACGCGAGTTAATCGTATCAGTTTTCTTTCCTCATCATGTTGGTCTCCTTGCCACGGGGATGGGGCTTAAGTGATGGTCTGACCCTTATATCATGGGGACCAACCCAACGCGAACTAAGAAGGAAGCCCTATATGGGGATTGGCTAGTCATCCATCTGCTCCACGGCGTATTTGGTGGCCATCCAATCACCATGCGAAGATCACCGTACCGACGAAGATCCCTTTGTTATTCCCAAACCCCTGTCACCCCATTATTTCCTCTCCTTTCCCACCCCCTAATCCAGGGTGTTATGCGACATCGTGCCCATTGGATGGTTTGCAGCCAGGGGGTTTACCAGACCGGCTGTATTACAATGGCGCCTTCCTAACACCGCGCCGCCTTAGGAAGTAACTGTGGTCTTGCCACGGCATGGGGCGCTGCCGTGGTGGACCGTTTCAATTCCCCATTATTTAAATAGACCACCGCGTTCGCCTCGTCGAGCAGGTGGTCCTACGAAAAAGATGAATAGAAAAAATGACTTTAACGACAAAACTTTCATTGTAGCGGTAGCAGGTTACAGTGGTCGCAATGCTACTGTCAAACACACGCATAACGCTCTTCATCGCGGAGGTACCGTTGTCCACGAAGAATCAGACCACGAAAGCGTCGGGAGCACAAACACAGCTGAGGAAGAGGGTCTTTTGCGTTCTCCGGCTGGGTCCAATGGTGCTGCTTCAGATAGCAAGAACAGGCCAAGGATCACACTCGCTAAGGAGAAGCTGAAGCCTAAAGCTCGGTAAAAGGCCGCGGTCAAACTTTGTGCAGCAAGTCCAACCTAACGAAGAAAGAAGAACGGAGGGCTTGCGCCAGAGAGGAAATTAAAAATGTTCGAAGTATGCGAACAAAATAGAAAAGGCAATAGCCATCAAAAGGCTGCGTTCTGCGGATAGCTTCGAAAAAGCAGAAGCACAGGCAGTTGATGGCTAAACCGAAAAACGGAGACGAAAGACCTACGACCTCGAAAGCAGCGGCAGCAGCCAGTGAAATTGCCAAGAAGCATCTTATAGTGGCACTTACTGACCGTAGTGACCAGCTTGGGCGAATGACGCAGGAACGGTGGAAGGTAGGATAAATGAAGCTACTGGAAACCCAGTTTGCGAAAATGGACGCAGAGCCGAATGCACCCGTGCCTGCTTTCGATGGAGCAGGGTGGTTTAGCGGCGTCAAAATTATAAAATGTAGGGATGACCCCACGCTAACATGGCTAAAGGGAGCAGTAAAAATGCTTCAAGTCCTGTGGGAGGGGGCATCACTTGAAATTGTTGATCGCACCTGCATTTCCTCAAAACCGAAGGCAAAGGTTTTCATTCCACGAGTGGTAAAACCGGAAAATGCACTGCGAATACTACAAAGGCAAATCACTCCACAAGAGGAAGAACGCCTCAGCCGAGCTCCTGCTCAACATGGAGGGAGTCGGCTACGATCTGGCTCTAGTCCAGAAACCATGGATAGCATCGGTCTAAAGTCACATAACTACAACACCTACATCCCGATTGCGAAAAATAAGGTAAGCACAGCAATAATGGTAAAAATGTATATGTTCTTATATTGATCATATTCTCTCAGACGATCTGACAGTGGAGACACTGGATGGCTGCAAAGATGAGACGTTACTCTTTGGGTCTTGCTATATGCCACATGATGAAGAAGCACCACAGAGAGAACTTCGGTCACACGGTCTGGAGTAGTTCGGATATAAATGACCGAGGTGAGTCACTAGATAACTCTATTCTTCATAGTAGTCTAGAAATAGCTAATAGAGGGGAAGAACCAACATATGTTGGACCAGCCTCGAAGAATGTACTTGATTTAACACTCTAAACAAGCAAGCATCTTATGGTGCAGGAATGGCAAGTGTTGAGTAGGCACTCATTCTCTGATCAGAGATACATAAGCTTTCAGCTTATATTCTGCTCGAAAAGCAAACTTATATCCTTTAAAAATACTAAGAATACGGACTGGGACTTGTATAGGGATATACTATCAAACACACCAATGATACCCCGGAAATACAGGTCACACGTCGCACTTGAGAAGGGGTTTGAATTGTTGTGTCTTCAAAAGATCCTGGCCCCCAACACGTAATAGACGCAAGGTGAAGCCTCCTTGGTGGAACAAGGAATTAGGAGCACAAAAACGTAGGGCACATGAACTCTATAGGTTAGCCAAAGTTGCTGATAATGAGTTCTGTTGCAGGTGTTTAAGGATCTACTAAAAGTATACAAGAAAGAGATACGTAAAGCCAAGAGAGAATCTTAGATAGACTTCTGTAGCAGTATGGAGGACACTAATGAAGTGGCTAGACTTAGGAAACTGTTATCCAAAAATCCGGCTATACCAAGAATAACACGAAATATTAACGGGAAGTGGGCTGACAACTGTGAGGACTCTCTAGGAGACCTAGTGAGCACAAATTTTCCAGGTTGTGCGGACACTACAGATCTCGAACCGAGAAGAGATATTGTGCACGACATCCCGACGAACGTAATTACGACCAACACGATAAAATGGGCTATGCAAAGTTTCTACTCATATAAGTCATCAGGATTGGATGGAATCTTCCCAGACATTTTCCAAAAGGTGAGCCATCTTGTAGTACCATTGGTTAAAAATGATATTCAAGGCATGCTTGAGGTTCAGCTATGTTCCTGTATTGTAGAGAGAAGCGAGAGCTGTGTTTTTTCCAAAAGCTGGAAAAAGCAACCCTCTCTACTCGAAGGAATACAGACCCATTAGTC
Source organism: Anastrepha obliqua (assembly GCF_027943255.1). NCBI lineage: Eukaryota > Metazoa > Arthropoda > Insecta > Diptera > Tephritidae > Anastrepha > Anastrepha obliqua. The sequence continues at coordinate 4,986,530 of NW_026562179.1, read as the reverse complement.
TGACCTCATTTCCCCTGAAAACGTTAGAGAAGACTCTAGACATATATGTATATTAGAGACACAATTGCGCCGGACTTATTATCCAAAGCGCAGCACGCTTACACTAAAGGCAGATCTACTGAAACTGCACTTCACTCACTTGTACTAAACATAGAAAAGGCGTTAGAAAAAAATGAGTATGCTCTAGGAGTATTTCTAGATATATCAGGGTATTTTAACAACGTGACGAAAAATGCGATTTTAAATAGCATAGAGTCACTTAATGTGCAACCAGCAGTTTATTTTTGGATAAGGCTACTAGCTAGCAAGAAGATAAGAGCGGAATGGAACGACAGGAGCGTCACCAAATATGCATGCAGAGGCACTCCGCAAGGTGGGGTACCATCGCCGCTATTATGGTTATTTGTAGCAAATGAACTGCTCAAGAAATTTGACAGAGGGGCACCAAGGCTAATGGCAGATGACATAGCTATAGTATTTACGGGAAAATACCTGGACACCATCAGTTATGTGATGAATAATACTCTTAAAACGGTACACCAATGGACATCTCGCGCAGGGCTAGGGATAAACGCCTAAAAAACGGACATGGTACTTTTCACCAGGAAGTACAAGCTCCCGGCGTGAAACCTTCCGAAGCTTGGCAGCAACGAACTACTTCTCAAAGATCATGCGGGGTACCTTAGAGTAATACTGGGCAGTAAATTGCTGCGGAGGCGCAATGTTGAGGAAAGGGTGAAAAAGGCCAGTAATGCGCTGTACGCAAGTAAAATAATGCTTGGCGTTACTTGGGGTCTATCACCCTCTCTGATGCATTGGTGCTACAAGGCAGTAGTCTGACCGATATTGCTGCCCCATACAGCATATGGAGGGCAGCGACAAGAAAACTAACATACTTAATGCTACTGGGAAGGATTCAGCGACTCGCTGCTCTGTACATAACAGGAGCGATGAAAACCACTCCAACGGCGGCGCTAAAAATGATACTCAGCATGCCACCTATTGACCTTATGGTGGAGAACCTAGCAGCGAAACACGCGAGAAGGTTAGTGGCTGCTGGAGTATACACCTGTAGAACCTTCGGATAGACTACATGACTCCGTACTTTAATTGGAAGAGAAGGTACTACAGTTGAAGAGGAGGGATGGTACAAAGGCATGAAGCCTGGCCACAGAACTTTTCACATCTATACAGACGGCTCTAAAACTTCAGATCAATGGTAGCGGGTATTTACTGCTCAAAGCTAGTGATTAGGCAGCCTATCAAGCTGCCAGACAACAGCAGTATTTTCCAAGCGGAAGTGTTCGCTGTGGGGAAAGCCGCGGAGCAAGCCCACACTAGAACAAGGAAAAACTCAACAAAAGCCATAAGCTCATATTGTATTAAGTCCAAAAATGTTCAACGGAGCAGGGAGGAAATAGAAAGGCTAGCCGCAAACAGTAGGCTGCATATCTATTGGGTGCCTGGTCACAAAGGCATTATGGGGAACGAAATAGTAGATGAGATAGCAAAAAGTGCTATTAGACTACCATTTGAACAAGAGAACGACATACCAAAACCGATAAATACAATATACAACGAAATTGCTGACTACGTGAAAAAACTAGTGGAATGGAAAATGCCAAAAGTTATGTGTAGAACTAACGACAAAAAACTGACTCAATTCGTAATTACGCTCTCGCGAAAGGACTGCAGAACTATTATAGGTCATAATCTATTGGCTGTACATGCGTAATAGATAGGGATTGATAACACGGAATGCAGGAAATGCAGAGAGAATGTTGAGGAAACTTTAGAGTACCTTCTGTGCCTCTGTCCGGCATTATTAAAAACGCATTTGAAACGCCTGGGAGCCCCATTGTTTGAGGGTCTGGAGGACGTCTCAAAAGCGGATCTCCCAGCTCTGCTTAGATTCGCCAAAAGCCCTGACATCCTACATGATGTCTGCTTTCATTATTCATAGAGGTCGGTCTCCATCTGGTATCGCTAGGAACCAAAAGGTCTATGCGTGGCTTATTGCCAACCAGGCTAACCTAACCTAACCAGTTTTCTTCTTTCATCATTTAATTCGATTATATAATTGTATTCTTTTTTGTCAACTTGTATTTTAGTTTTAGCTCGTTTTAGTTGTTACTCTATAAATATATATTTTATATTACCACTAGGTCAATAGTCAGTAAGAACCTTTATGTTTTTTGACTAAATAAAATAAATAAAAACTCCGAGGCTAGAGAACAAAAAAATGCTAAATCTAGTTACGAAAATGATAATCGGTTCACACCGATCACAAATTAGTGGGGGTGACGTCACTGATATTTTCAAATTCGCTGAGAGCAAAGTAACGGGACCACGATAGGCGCCATCTCACTATTCTCTCCATCGTACTATTGACTATACTATACAAAACTGACAATATTCTATCTGTCTCAAATTTAACAAAAAATTTACTAAGACAAATACTAAATAATTCAATCTCCCATTAATCAATCTCACAATATATCTGCAACCTCTCAACTAACTTCACTCGATTGCACAACATGCCAAACATAAGCTCCAAAAACTCTAACTCAACCTAAGAATTTTTTACTTTTGAAAGACTCATCTTTCAATAGTTGAGAATTCCCTTCACTTACTCTCATTCTCATATACATATTGTACTTAAGGTTACATATATTAAAAACGACATACGATTCCAGTTCAATCGTCAAAAGGGGAGTTGCGTTATTAGTACATAGCTCACTCGAACACAATCTGGCTACAATTAATAGTAGTATACTAGCCATAGGTGTTAAAATCAAATCCCATACAACTTTCACTGTAATTAACACTTATGTCTCTTCTGCAAGTATTTTATCGGAGTATGATCTTCACCAACTCACCAGTAACTTCACTTAACAGATTTTATTACTTCAAGGTGACTTTAACGCATGGTGCCTACCTGTTTTAAAAGACAAGGAAGAGTTATAACAAAATTTATTCAAAACGCAAATGCTTTTAAATGACAAATACCCTACTCACCTCTCAACCCGACATACCCTAACCCACATAAATCTTAATATCTCCTAATGGATGACATCCGACGAGCCGATTGACAGTGACCATATTTCGAGCGTGGTAACAGTTGTAATATCCAAATTAGACTCGGCAAACTGGTATGCCTATCAGAAAGCAATTGAACATTTCGCTAGCCTTACCCTTAACTGCAATGTTAACAAATCTGCAGCAATCTTACAAAGGAAATTTCGTTAAAGCGCAAACTCATACATTTCAACATCACATTCAACCTTTCGTTACCGTAAATCTTATTGGTGGAACGATAAATCATCTCCCTTAGGCGTGAAAAATTCCAAATGTGGAAAAATATTTCACGTAAGCCTACAGAGGAATACATAATGGTATACTAGTGTTCAAATGCCTTTTTTAAAGGGAAGTTAAACTTTCCAAAAGAAATTCATTCATTGAATTCACTAAAGATATTAACTACAAAATCCCCGTAAAAATTATGTGGGACACAGTAAATAATCTTTATCGCCGACGACAATCTAATATCATTTACGTTATCTAAAGCCCCGATGGTTTTCCTATTTCATCTTCATAAGATATTGCTAATATTCTTGCCAAGTCGTCGGCAGAATATTCTAATGACAGTAATTTAACTTACGAATTCGTAAACAATAAATCCATCTTTACTGATCCGAAATCACTTCCACTGCCCTTAAACGTATCTCTTGCCTATCAACACTAAACGGAAATACCCCCGGAATAGATAACATTCCGTACCCAATACTTAACAGGGAATTACTTCAGCAGGGAATTATTGAACTATGTGAGTTATGTATGTAGTTAGTATAATACAATACTTTTGAATCTTAAAATGTATTCTTTAAAAAAAAAACTTTAACTTTTCCATTTTCAAATTAAAACTAACTTTATTTATCTTCTTACATTTCTTTGAATTTGAATTTATTTTATACTAGTATAATAATACATTATAATTTACAATAAACTGTAAGTCCTACAGAGACTATTAAAAGTCTGTTCGTAGGCTTGTAGCATTTATAATGACAATCTTACAAACTAAATATGACATTTAACAAAATAAGTTTTTTATGTAACATACATTTAACTTACTAACTAACTAACAACAAGCTTACTTATATCTAGCGGTTCTATGAAGAACATAAAATAATTTGTTTTTTATTTTACGATGAAATAGCGCGATATTAACAATTATCATAGGTTTAAATTAGTTTCTGTTAACCAGATTTTTATATCTTTTTATTTTTGTCGTTAATTACATCATAGGCTTTTAACCTTTTTGGAAGCTGATTAAATATTTTAATGCTATGGTTTATGTAATAGGACTATGAATAAGTTCGTGCGTTTTTTTCGAAATTTGAAACTTTATTGACGTAAAATGGTTACAAATTTAATATTCAAAGTATTGTCCATCGCTTACTACTACTTTTTCCCATCTTTCTGGCAATTCACGGATTCCCTTTGTGAAAAATTCGGTCGGTTTTGCCGCAATCCACGAATCGATCCATTTTTTGACTTCATCGTAATTACGGAAGTGCTGGTCAGCCAGGCCATGTTGCATCGATCGGAAGAGATAGTAATCGGATGGCGCAAGGTCTGGACTATACGGCGGGTGGGGTAGGACATCCCATTTGAGCGTTTCTAAGTATGTTTTGACCACTTGTGCAACATGTGGCCGAGCATTGTCATGTTGCAAAATAACTTTGTCGTGTCTACCGGCGTATTGCGGCCGTTTTTCTCGCAGTGCTCGGCTCAAACGCATCAATTGTCGTCGGTAGACATCCCCCGTAATCGTTTCATTCGGTTTCAGTAGCTCATAATACACAACACCCAGCTGGTCCCACCAGATACACAGCATAACCTTCAGGCCATGAATATTCTGCGCCGACGTCGATGTTGAAGCATGGCCAGGGTATCCATACGTTGCCCGACGTTTTGGATTGTCGTAATGGACCCACTTTTCATCGCCAGTCACAATTCGATGCAAAAAACCCTTTCTTTTGTGCCGTTGAAGCAGTTGTTCGCATGCCATAAAACGGCGTTCAATGTCTCTTGGCTTCAATTCATACGGCACCCAATGGCCTACCTTTCGGATCATTTCCATGGCTTTTAAACGTTTGGAAATGGTTGATTGATCAACTCCCAAAGTTTTTGCAACCTCTTCTTGCGTTTGAGCGGGATCTTGATCGAGCAATTCCTCCAATTCGGTATCCATGAACTTTGGCGGCGCACCCTCGCGTTCTTCGTCTTCCAAGCCAAAATCACCACTTTTAAAGCGTGCAAACCACTTCTGGCACGTTCGCTCAGCTAGAGCATGCTCACGATAAACTTCCACCAAGATACGATGACTTTCGGCTGCTTTTTTCTTCATATTAAAATAATGAAGAAGAATTCCCCGCAAAAACACATTATTTGGCACGAAATTCGACATTTTCAAGTGTGGTAAAAATATTGTTGTTTACGCTTCAAATAAAAAACTTATACTGACGTTTGTGCCTTACGACAGTAGCTCTCCAATGAATGTTTGGAAATGTGGATCGATGGAATAATAATCAAGTTACGCCATCTGTTGTAAAACCGCACGAACTTATTCATAGTCCTATTAACATTTTGAACCAATACTTAATTTACATTTTATGTGCTCAATTTGTCTATTTCTAGTATTTATTATCCTTGATAGAAAAGAATTCTTTAAGTTATTGTAATTTTGTATTAAAGCTGTAAAGTAGAATAACTTTTTTGTCGAAAGAATGTTGTTAATCTTTAAGGAATTATCTGTTATTGAATTTTGTTTACTCTTAAATATTATTTTTAATATATTATTTAGTACTAATTCAATCCTATTTAGTTCAGATTTGTACGCACCTCCCCAAGCTACGATACCATAAGAGGTGACTGACTCAAATAAGGCATAATAAATAGTTAATAATTGTTCTTTGTTTAATATATATTTTAATTTGGCAAAAACATAGATTAAATATCTATTTCGCTTTATTAAATAATTAATTTGAAAATCCCATTTTAACTTATAATCAATTAAAATGCCAAGATATTTAGTGCTTTCAACCCGTGTTATTGGAATACAGTTACAATACATTTACTGTTAGAATCATGATTATGCATAAATATATTAATATTTCGAAGTACAGAATCTTTATAAGCTCCAAAAGTTAGAAATACCGTTTTATTAATATTCACAGATAACTTGTTTTGACACATCCATGTGAATATTTTATTTGCAATTAAATTTGCATTTAATTCAGCATCCTCCCAAGTATCGCCAGTTATAAGAAAAGTTGTATCGTCAGCATACGATATTATATTGTGAGGGTTTTTTTGGCTAAATGGTACAGCACTATATATGTATTTCATTTATGTATATCAAAAATAATAAAGGTCCTTATACTGCCCCCTGAGGGACTCCAATATACACAATCGTTTCACCACTAATAGTACCATCTGAGTCAAACCACGTCAAGTGGGCCCCGAATTTTCCATCAAATTCCCGATTTTAAAATCAAATACATTTTTGGATAGAGAATTTGTCACATAATAATTGCTGCGAATAGTTTTTTTTTATTTCGCTTTTTGTTTATGTTATTAACAATTGAATTTTTTTGCATGACATTCTTGTAAAATCAATATCTCAAAAACTACAATTCATAATTTGATGAAATTTATTTCGGTTACCGAAAAATGTTTACTCTACCGAATTAACGCTCAAAGACTGTGTATTTGTTGAAACAATAATTTTGACGTGATTACGTCTTATAATTCGATTTAGCCGGCTGCACGCACGAAAAAATGTGTCGTTACCTTGCTCATTCATCGTTACCTTGCTCATTTGTCGTTACCTTGCTCATTGTCGTTACCTTGAATGAACTGCAAGCGAAAGCGCGGAACGAACGACAAAGCAAACAAAGCAAATGAACGGCAACGTTCAACATCTTGCTCTCTCCTACTTAAGTGAGCGTATATGTGTATGTATATGCGCATATGTACATATATAAATTCACGTATTTGTATTTGCATATGCCTTCTTATTGATTATTATTAATTTGATTCACTTGAATAATTTAAAATAAAACTAAGTTTGTTAATAATACCTGTTGTTTTAATGTTATTATTATTAATTTTTGACGTGATAACGTCTTATAATTCGATTTAACAGGCTGCACGCACGAAAAAATGTGTCGTTACCTTGCTCATTAGTGTTACCTTGCTCATTTGTCGTTACCTTGCTCATTTGTCGTCACCTTGCTCATTGCCGTTACGACAAAGCAAACAAAGCAAACGAAAGGCAACGTTCGACATCTTGCTCTCTCCTACTTAAGTGAGCGTATATATGTATGTGTATGCGCATATGTACATATATAAATTCACGTATTTGTATTTGCGTATGCCTTCTTATTGATTATTATTAATTTGATTTACTTGAAGAATTTCAAATAAAACCAAGTTTGTTAATAATACCTGTTGTTTTAATGTAATTATTATTAATTTTTTTATTATACATGAAGGAAAATATTTATAGTAATATTTACCACATACCTCATAAGATATGTTGTATACTAATCTTATATATAAAATAAAGTCAACTTTTTGTGTGTGTTCGCTAACCGGCCGTGTCTTTGCACCGAACTGAACCAACCTTACACACATTTTTAAGAAGGTATTGAAGATGGTTTCCGTATAGTTTGGATACCTATTGTTGGATAGGGTTCGAGATAAAGGTCACAACGTGGACCCGTTTAACCTTCGGATGTGTATGTACAATATGGATATCAAATGGAAGCTGTTGGTGAATGCTTTAGTTCAGAGTATTTTTCATGCCGCTCCGTGACTAGGGTCTCGAGATAGAGACCAAAACGTGGACCCTAGAATGTGTTTGTACAATATGGATATCAAATGGAAGCTGTTGGTGAATGCTTTAGTACAGAGTATTTTTCATGCCGCTCCGTGACTGGGGTCTCGAGATATAGGTCAAAACGTGGACCCGGGTAACCTTTTGTACAATATGGGTATCAAATGAAAGCTTTTGATAAATGTTTTAATACGGGGTAATTTTCGTACCTATTGATGACTCGGGTCTCGAAATATATGCCAAAACGTGGACCAGCCGTGTCTTTGCAACGAATTAAACAAAACTTATACACATTGTTAACCTTCATGTGCCCGGCTTACTACATTTGTAGTAAATTGTGAAAAAAAGTGAGATAAAAAAAAAATGTCCGAAACAACAATGCCCGAATTTTTTAGTAGCTTCCTGATTATCAAATCAAAGTCAATTAAGAGTATAATAACACTCGAACTATTATTTGCCTGACCTCTAGACCCTACTTGAAAAAAACATCATCTTGCGGCCGGCTTACTACATTTGTAGTAACTACATATATAAAATGTATGCAAAATAGTATTTTATAGTTGACTTCAGCTTGTCGCAACACGATTTTTTATAACTGTCGCTTCGCTTAGTTACCGAAGTACGTTTGTGCGTGTGTATGTGTATGTGTACACGCATGGAAAATTTGAACTAAATTTCGCAATAAATTAGAACAATCGTAGTATATTTGGCATGTTTGCTTAGGTGTGTTTTAGCATTCAAGAAAATCAGTGGTGTATTCATTGTGCTGGATGCAACAAGTGCAAGGAAGCAATACATTTACAAACAGCCATACATCAGTTGTGCAAACACAAGTATAGACATGTCAAAGCGTGTTCAAATTCAGGATCGACGAGTTGTTAAGCGGTAAGTTTAGATACATATATATTTCCTTTGCCAAAAATGCTAAAAGGAACAGTTAACTATCAGTCTAAGGTACGAAGAACTTCAGGATCATGTGCAAAGCTTGATGGGGAGGAAGAGCATTTCGACTTGGAGGATGATAGCAATGCCGGCAATGATGAGTTTTCCAACCCGAACGATATTGGCGCTGGTGGTTTGATTGGTATCAATACAGAAGAATCCGACGCTGAAAGTGAATTAATTATTGAAGAGGACGACATTCGCAATGATGAGCAAGAAGAGGGTGCAATATTCGAAGCAGATTTCGAGGATGATTTTGATTCAGGCGAACCGCCCATTACCCAACGACATGATGCGTTGATCGCTAAAGATCAAACTGCATGGCTTAAGAACTTTCCTAGCCAAGCTGTTCGCGTAAGTAACCATAATGTATTTCGGAGCACTGTTGTGGGTCCAACTCGGGCTACCCAGGGTCTAATTGAGTCTGACGTCTTTGAGTTGATATTCACTTCATCAATGCTTCAACAAATTCTAGTAGATACGACTAAAAAAGCACGAAGAGCCTATGAGACTTGGAACGAGAAAAACTGCACTGGAGATAAAAGAATCTGGGAGAAATTAACCTTAATTGAACTAAGAGCATTTATAGGTCTTGTGTTACTAGCAGGTGTAAATAAATCAAATGACGAGGATGTGGATGTGATATGGAGCCAATAATACATTTGCTTCTATCGAGCAGTAATGCCTAAGTCACGCTTAAAAGAAATTGTTCGATTCATTAGATTTGACAGCGAGCAGTTAGGCTAGAAGCCGATAAGGTTGCTCCAATATCTGAATTGTGGACACAAATGAACGCAAATCTGCACAAATATTACCAACCATCTGGAGAAATTACTGTGGATGAACAATTATTTGCTTATCGCGGTCGAACTAGGTTTACTCAGTACATACCCTCTAAGCCTGCCAAGTATGCTATAAAGGTTTGGTTTGCATGCGATGCTAAGTCGTTCTATCCACTCAAAAGTGAAATATATACTGGAAAAAACTCAAATGCTGGTCGAGCAAATAACGTAGGTGAAGGTGTTGTGTAAAGGTTAGTATGCCATTGGGAGAACACCGGAAGGACTATTATTTGTGACAATTTTTTTACATCGCTAAACTTAGGCAAGTATTTAATGTCCAAAGGTCTTGCTATTCTTGGTACTGTTCGTCAAAATAAAACGTTTGTACCATATGAAATGGAGGCTGACCGCAATCGTGCTGAAGAATCTTCCATTTTCGATGGAAAGTTTTCTTTGGTATCTTATGTTCCAAAAAGAGGCAGATCAGTTATAATACTTGCCAGGACACCTTTGAAAAATATTCAATACATCCTTGATTACAATGCAAACAAAGGAGGCGTCGACGCAATGGATAAAATGCTTTCTGCATATTCAACGAAACGCAAAACATTGCGTTGGCCCTTGGCCATGTTTTATAACATGCTGGACATAAGTGCACTTGCATCATTCATCATTTACTCGGAAAACAATCCATATAACCGTCACACAAACGCGCGACGAAAGTTCTTGCGGAGTTTGTCTAATCAGCTCTTTATGCCAGCAATTGAACAGCGCTTTCAAGTTCCCCGGGTGCTGGGATTCCATCAAACACGTAAAGCTATCGAAATGGCACTGGATCGATCCCTTTCTGCTACATCTAATGTTGATTCATCTATTTTACCTGATATTTCCAACGATAAACAACCAAAATATCCTGTACCTTGTGAATACTGTGAAATAGGAAGTCGTAACAACACACGAAAAATCTGTAGTTGGTTCAAAAAAGCAGTGTGTAATGCACATGCCGAAACATATATTTTGGGAAAATGCTGTTCAACTCCTGAAAATTAAAACATTTTTTGTATTAAAATTATCACCTGAATTCAATATTTTTAAATAAAAAGGTTATTACACACGTACAAGTAAAAAAAAATACCATATAAGTCTTTTTTTCTTAACATTACATTGGTTTTTCATGCAATTACGTAGTTACTACAAATGTAGTAAGCCGACCGGGTACGTAAGTTTTATATCCCGGGCACATGAAGGTTAAGTAAGTATTGAAAATGGTTTCGTAAAGTTTGATTGTAATTCGGAACACCGGCAACGCGGACAGCTTTCTTTTGAACCAGCCATAATGTCGTTTACTTTTTTAACGCTTGGGGCGGAACTAAACTGTCAATTTGACAGTGTGAGTTACAATGTGTCAATATTTCTTTTTGATTTGGATGCCATAAGGAAAAGACGTAAGTGCAAAGTGTAAAAATTGTTTGTGATTTTTTTTGGAGTGGATTTTGGAACAGTGAATAATTTCTTACGAAATTTGAGAATTTAATGTGAAATCCGAATGTTCAAATGAAATTATGCGTTCGTGGAAAAAAAATTGTTTTTCGTTTTTTTTTTTGAAAAATATAAATGGATAATGGTTAAAAAAGCTCCAATGCTTAATAAAACATATAAATTGAAACGAAAAATTCATGGATGATCAGGAAAAAAGACGATTGTTTCTTAGTTATTAATTTACGTTGATTTGAAATTTAAAACGAATCTATATTTTGATTTTCAATTTATATTTCATATTTACTCAAAAACAAATAGAAAAACAAAAAATATTGTTTATGCCAAAGCGCTTGAATAAAGAATAAAGAAATAAATAATATGAAAACCATAGCTTTTCTGTTCTAAACCATATCTATTCTATTTTAGTGTGCCCAGCGAAGTGGGCCGGGTTTGCTAGTATATGTATATAAACATGCATATACATATACAATTTCGCGCAATTTTCAAAAAGAACAAATCTATATGTAAAGATGCATACAAATCATATGGACATATCAAATATACGAATCTATTCCGTACGCAAGCAAATGTAAGCTAATGTGCTTGAATTGCAAGCGAGAGCGCGGAACGAACGACAAAGAGCACAATCGGCCCCCGCGTTCGGGAACGTTCGACATCTGGCTCTGTCCTACTTGAGTGAGCATATATATGTATTTTTTTTTTTTTTTTTTCGGGATGACGCCCATGAAGAGGAAACTCTCATGAGTACTGCTATACCGGCATAGCAGTATGCACGACTTGTAGCCTCACAGCTACACCTACGTACTAAACACCTCTCCACTCTACCACTCTCCCCGCGGAACTGACCAGGAAGGAATTACCTCACGGGGCTGGTTAGCTCATAGGCTGCTAGTTACTTCGTCTACGAACCTCCGCGCGTCTTAGATCATTGTGGATATATTTTGCATGCGCGCAGATTCGCTTCCAGTTATCGCTCGATTTTAGCATAAAATCTATAATATTTTCTCCGTTTAAAATACCACAAGTTTCGGGAGCATAGCGTGGGCATTGGAACAAGACGTGATCAGCGTCTTCTTCCCTATCCGTGCAGATTGGGCAGTTTGGGGAACTGTCATGGCCGAATCTATGGAGGTATTTTCGAAATACTCCGTGCCCTGAAAGAAATTGGGTTAGGTGGAAGTTTGTTTCCCCATGCTTCCTTTCTAACCACGTCGTAAGGATGGGTATTAGCCCATGCGTCCATCTACCTTTCGGTGATCTGTTCCACCGGTCTTGCCAGTGGGCGATCGAACGACGTCTTTCTTCCTCTGCAATAGTTTTACGACTTGCTCTACTGTCGTGTTCAGATAGCCTTATGTACACTCTCTGCATTTCTTTCGCCAAGATGTCCACGGGGACTAGCCCTGCTATAACGAAGGAAGCATCATCCGAAATTGTACGGAAGCCGCAGATAGTTCGCAAAGCGCTTAGCCGATAGACGGCTGTCAGTTTTTTTGTGAAGCTATTTAAGTTCAGTGCATCAGCCCAGATCGGTGCGGCATACAAAAGAACCGAGCTGACTACCCTGCTATATAGCATTCTTTTGCTGTGGCTAGGTCCGCCATTGTTTGGCATGATTCGCGACAGGCAGGCCTGCACACTCGATGCCTTCTTTACAGCGTACTCCAGGTGTGTTTTGAAGTTTAAACGGCTGTCAACCATCACTCCTAGGTATTTTATAGCAGGTTTTGAAGTAATGGTTACAGACCCAACATTTACACTTATAGTTTCTACTATCTTCCTGCTGCTTATTAGAACTACATCGGTCTTATGCTCAGCTAATTCCAGCTTCATAGACCTTAGCCAAGTCTTGATCCTGCTTACTGATTCGCTTGCGATCCTCTCAATTTCGTGGATATGTTTTGCTACCATTACCACCGCGATGTCATCCGCGAATCCAATGACTTTAGTTCTGGGGGGCATATTCAGTCTTAGAACCCCGTCGTACATTAGGTTCCATAGCAGTGGGCCCAGAACTGATCCTTGAGGAACCCCTGCTGATACGATATACTCCTCAACGCCTTTGTCACTTCTATACCTCAGTTTACGGTCCCTGAAATAGCTCTCAATTATTTTGATTATATAACTAGGCGACCCTATTTTTGCGAGGGTTTCTAGTATACGCTGCCAACTAGCTGTGTTAAAAGCATTTCTAACGTCCAGAGTTACCACAGCGCAGTATTCTTTTTTCCCGCCGCGCCATCTCTTGCCTTCAATGGCTTCTGTTGCTAAATCTACCACGCATTTGATAGCATCCACTGTTGAGCGGGATTTTCTGAAGCCAAACTGGTAAGTGGATAGAATACCTTTGTCTTCAGCGAAAGACGACAGCCTGTCGCAAATAATTCTCTCCAGAATTTTCCCCATTGTGTCTAGTAGACATATTGGTCGGTAAGACTCGGGCTCGCCAGGCTTTTTGTTGCCCTTGGGTAAAAGCACAAGTGTTTGCTTCTTCCACCTCTTTGGGAAAGTGCCTTCGTTAAGGCAGGTTTGGAAGACTGCTTGAAATATGTCCGGACGTTTGGAAATTGCTAATATCAGGGCTCTATTTGGTATGCCATCTGGGCCTGGAGCTTTCTTAGGCTTTATTTTATTACACACCGCCTGGAGTTCTTGCTCGGTGACACGAGGGATGTCGCTTGCTTCGTGTTGTATGTAGGATGGCAAAATGTTTTCGGATCTTTGAGGAAAAAGAGTAGTAACAATTTTGCGCAGCCTAATTGGGCAAGTAATTTGGGGTGTGTGTACGCTTTTCGCTTTGGATAATACCACCCGGTACGCGGTGCCCCAGGGGTTGATATCAGCTTCCTCACAAAGCTTCTTGAAACTTTCTTGCTTGCTAGTTTTAATGGCTTTTTTTAGCGCCTGCCTGGCTGATCTAAGGTTTTGAACATTTTCAACAAAGTCAGGTCTCCCTCTACTGCGCTGCATCTTGCGTCTAGCGCGGAGGCATTGAGATCTTAGTGATTTGATATTTTCGTTCCACCAGTAGCATGGGTATATGTGTTGGTGCATTACTCGCCTGGGCATGGAGGCGTCGCAAGCTTCTCTTAGTCCTTCTACTAGGAGTTTCGTCCTATTCTCAGCAGAACCAGCAGGGGTTTGTAGTTGCTCAATCATATATGTTAGGGCTTCGCTATCAAGCATCGCGTCCTTCCACTTTGGACCTGTCGGCTTGGGTGCAATTTTTAGCCTCCTTTCATTGATGTCCATTATGATAGCTTGATGGTCACTGTGCGTGTAGCCCTCACTCACCCTCCATTTGATCTTTTGAGCAAGGGAATCATTTGCCAGGGTAATATCTATGACTGACCCTATTCCCATCTTACGGTAGGTGAAAGTTGACCCGCTATTTAGAACAGTAATGTGGAGAGGAGCGAATGCTTCAAGAAGCATCTCTCCTCTTTTGTTTGTGCGCCGGCTACCCCATTCGGTTGCCCAGGCGTTGAAATCGCCCGCTATTATTAAAGGCGATTTTCCACTAGCTTCCAGAACAATGTTTTGAAGAAGCTGTTCGTACTGCACTGTAGTCAAACTGGGTCTTGCGTAGCAACTGACGAAATTGATTCCATTTATTTTGGATCGCACGAACCCTTCGCCAGCGCTATTATTCTCTTGGAAAGCGAGCTCTCCACAAAGCCAGATGGCCGCGCAGTTTTTGTTGTCAGAGGCCCAAGTGCTGTGGTTTTCACACCTGTAGGGCTCACTTATAATGGCAATATCCGCTTTAATTTCTTTAACTCTTTGTGATAATAGGTCTTGGGTGGCCTCACAGTGGTTAAGATTTATCTGAACAATTCTCATTTGCTTTTATTTGTTAGAGCTCTCCTGAATGCAGGGCACCTATAGCTCCCGGTAATATGGTTGATGTTCTCCCTTCTGTCAGTCGCGCAGAGCACACATTTCGGGCTATTTTGACAATCCTTAGCGAAGTGACCGTCAACACCACATTTCCTGCACTGCTTAGATCTATCGAAAGAACTAGCACAGGTGCGCGACATGTGGCCGTATTCTAGGCATCTATAGCATCTTTGTAAAGAGACACGTTCTCGTAAGCGACAGACGACCCATCCAATTTTGACTTTGCCAATCTCCATTAGCTTTTTGGCTTTCAGAGCTGGCAGGCTAATGGTGGCCGTTTGAGTGCCCGCATAGGCTGCTCGGAGTCCAGTTATATCTGCCAACTCCACGTCGTCAAAACCAGGCAAAGATTTAATCGCGTTATGCACCTCTTCCTTGGAGGTCACTTCATCGATATCCTTGCATTCTATTGTGATGCGATGAGTAAGCGCCTTCACTGTTGCTTCGCTACCTAGGGTGGCACCCACGATAGTTTTGAAATCAGTAGATTTTTTACACGATTTCGTCAGTTCGATTAAGAGATCGCCTTTTTGGGTTCTCCTTATTTTCGAAACTGATTCAGCGAAATTCTTGAATTTTTCGTCGCTTTTCACTTTCTTTAAAATATCAGCGTAAGAACAGTTACCCGTTTTTTCAATTATTATGGCATCGGGTCTTACTCTTCCCGTACTTTTACTAATAACTTGTTTGGCCTTTTTTGGGTTTTTGTTTTTTACCAGTGTCCACTCATTTGTTGGCTGGACTGGGTGAGAAGAAGCTGGTACATGAACTTCCACCACCGATTGCGTTCTTCTCACTGCTTCTGCTTTTTCCGTTTTACTTCTCGGAGAATCCTCAGTGCTAGCCTTTTGGCGTTTAGTTCCTGTTGCATTTCTTGGCCTGGGTGACGTTTGTGTACTATATGTATGTATATGCGCATATGTAGGTATATAAATTCACATACTTGTATTTGCATATGCCTTCTTCCTGTGTGCATGGTAATGAACCATTTCTCTGTTGAGAATAGGACGATGATAGAAAAAGTAGGAAATGAAAGGGAGTGTTTCGAGTGTAAAGTGTCTTGAAAATCGATGATGGTGCCTCTTAGTGTTGTTGACTTATTAACGTCTGAAGCACAATCGAAATTGAACATATCTCCAACTATTCCATTGCAATTCCTCCTCTATATCCATACCAAATATCTATCAAACAAATAAAATTAAAATTTTGTTTTGAAAATTGCAACCCTTACATCAGTATTTTCTTATAACGTTGTCACGTTAAACTATCGTTAGTAAACCGGCTTTACAGACAACCTCTTTTTTTAACAATAATTTTTATGAAAAATCGCAATTATTTTTGCGTTCTTCACGCTCTAAATGGACAATATTACAGTCAAATTAAGCGCATAATGCTCACCTTTAAACTTTGTTCATCCAGTCCGTTCTGAAGATATCGAATTTTTTGTCAAACTGTGTAAAGTTTTGATGCGCAGTATAGTCTGGTTCAATGCGACGCGCTTCGCAGTTGGCCTTGCATTGTCCCATGGGATCATACGCTAAAACATATAGCACTTAAAAAAGACATACAAAAGGATTAAGGATTCATAAATGAGGTGTTTCATTACTAGAATTTTTATTACATACATCCATATCTACATGAAAACATACAAAATTTAATTAGTAATAATGGTCTCGAAACAAAATGTGTCCTCGGAGAATATTTTACTTCGAATCTTTTTGTTACTTGCAGGTTCGAAGCGATGAAATTGCCGCGTTTTTTTGATAGCTATTGCCTCATTGAAGCGTTTGGAATTTTTTTTTTCATGTGCATCATGATCTTTTTGCGAACAAAAAACAAAATCCATCGATTTAAACGCACCTTTGGCCCACTCGAAAAGAGCTTTAGCATCGCGAATATGATTTCCAGCCACACGCTGCATACTTGCTTTTCGGGCTAGCCTTTTAACTGCTCCGCCGACCCCGCACGCTCCCTTGCCATGTTAAGTCGCGAAGAAATTCCATTCGGCTTCGATTCCGAAATCTTTTTTTAGGTAATATAGGTTCAAAAAGCTAGATTTATTCTTGTACTGTGATGCAGCTCCATCAGAAAAATAAGAGAACTTTTTTATATTTCTGGATCCAAATTTGCTTTTAAGATATTTAACAAGTCCTGTGTTGAATAAGTGAACCGAACTTGTATCGTGGGTTAGTTTTTCAGAAATGATGACAAGGCTTAAATGATGCTGTTTACCATCGATACAATAGTAAATTACATACGGGTGAATGGTCACTTGTTTCACGCATTTGTTTCGATGTTACCTCATCTGGTACCGTTGTTAAAATTTGAATTTTATCATTTGTATTTTTTTTCTCACGTAAAGCAGACTTTATATTCTCCACAAATGCTGAATTCAATTTTTTTTTCCTTGTTTTCTTTCCTTTTTTTTCGTTGATGATTTCTGCTACAATATTATCTCTTTGACATTCATATCACTTAATTTTGAAAAATGTCGTTTTTTTATTGGCGGTTCACCAAGTTCCTGTAAAATATTGTTCACCTTTTCTAATTTTAGGTCATTCTGAATTTCCTGGTTTTCAAAATTAGCTTCACTATCCGAACATTCTTCTGCATCAGAAGAAACTTCAGACTCATCGTTTTCTGCTCCTTGGTCAGCACTAGAAAAAATTAATCAAAATTTTCTGTCACAAATTTTGAGAACTAATTGACTTTATTTGCCTAAATAATAACTATTCAATGCACAATATATGTATATAAATATCATGATTATACCCACTGTGGACTTGGACGTATATACGCTGCACTTTCAGTAGCACTTCCATCTCTATATATCTTCATACGACATGATTTGCAAACGTATTTACCGATATATTGTTTGAATTTTACATCCCAGTCAGCGGTTATTTAGAATAAATTATGACGTACGCAATTATGACCTTTTTCCCCCAACGGATTGCAACACTCATTGAACCATTTTCATAACAATACATAATAATTTTTTTCTAACCTCAAACCATAGACAACATAGGTACTAGGAATCACAGCACACTGACACTAGAAGTTGCGGCGACTGTACGACTCTGCAAAGCCATGTTCATGCAAGTTCGTTGCCTCGACTGACAAAAAATTCGATATCTTCAGAACGGATTGGAGAGCAAAGTTTTTTTTACAGATTATTAAAGGTGAGCATTGTGCGCTTAATCTGACTGTTATATTGTCCATTTAGAGCGTGAAGAACGCAAAAATAATTGCGATTTTTCATAAAAATTATTGTTTCAACAAATACACAGTCTTTGAGCACTAAATCGGTAGAATAAACATTTTTCGGTAACCGAAATAAATTTCATCAAATTATCAGTTGTAGTTTCTGAGATATTGATTTTACAAGAATATCATGCAAAAAAATTCAATTGTTAATAACATAAACAAAAAGCGAAATAAAAAAACTATTCACAGCAATTATTATGTGACAAATTCTCTATACAAAAATGCATTTGATTTTAAAATCGGGAATTTGATGGAAAATTCGGGACCCACTTGACGTGGTTTGACTCATCTACCTTTACACATTGTGTTCTGCTAGAAAGATAATTCTTTATAAGATTCAAGGCGATTCCACGGATACCAATATCGCTTAATTTTTGTATTAGAATTTTGTGGTCAACCGTGTCAAAAGCCTTTGCTAAATCTAAAAATATTGCAATAATTGGTTTACTATTGTATAATCAAGATTTTTATATATATATTCAGCAAAATGAGCTAATGCATCATTTGTTGATTTTCCTTGGCGAAAGCCATATTGATTTTATTTAACACGTTATATTTGTTAAGAAAGGAAAGTAGTCTTTTATGCACTACTTTTTCAAATATTTTTGCTACATTAGAAATTAATGATATTGGCCTATAATTAAATTCAAAATACTTTTCTCTAGCTTTGTGAACTGGTATTATAATTGCTTTTTTACAATGATCAGGACAAACTCCTGTTTCTAAGCATATATTGATAATGTTAGCTAGAGGTTTTATAATGAAATTACTTAATTTTTTTAATACGCTTGTTGGAATTTCATCTATTCCGACTGCTGTATCATTTTTTAATAATTTAATAATATTTTTTATTTCTTCTGGATGAGTAGGAAATAAAAATATTGAATTTTTAATCAAGACTCTTTTTTTACCACATTTTCCACCTGTAGGTATATTTGATTTTATTTGCCATTTCTGTGCCTACATTATTAAAGTAAGTATTAAGTTTATCAGCTATATCTTTTTTTCTGTTACTTTTTCGTTTCTTATGAGTAAGTTATCAGTTGAGCTTTTTTTTATTTTTCTTTTAATTAGAGTTTATTTTATTATTTATATAATTCCAAAATTGCTTATTAGATTTTAGATTTTTTAAGCAATTTCTTTCATAATTATCTCTTGCAATTTTTAATAGTTTATTTAATAATGTATTATAATTTACGTATAATGTATGACTTTTTTCATCATTAGGGTTTTTTCTCCAAAGATGGTAGAGCATTTCTTTTGCATTGCATGAAATAACTAGACCTTGCGTTATCCATTTACTTCTTTTAATATTATTATTAATATTATTTTTATTATTTTTGACATTGGTTGCTCTGTGCATGATATATTGTATATTTTCAATAAATAGATTAGTCATTTCATTTGCATCATTCATATAATCAAATAGATTTCAATCAATTTTTTTAGCTATTTTATAAAGTTTCTCATAATTTAAAACGTTTGTGATTACTTTATTAACAGAAATATTTTTTATTTTTAAACCAATAGTAAGAAAAGTGCAATGATGATCTGAAATATTGTTTTTATATATGATGGTTGAAATATCATTTACTTTACTACTGATTTTACCGAAAATATGATCTATGCAAGTGCCCCCGTTCTTGTTTGCTCTTGTTATACCGCTAATATTATATATGGCTTAAATTCATTAGCGTACATAGAATTAATATATAAATCGAAGGGTTCTAAATTGTCTTTATTGCTTGGTAATAAATTTTTTTGGCTAATATCAATATTTATGTCCCCAATAATAAAATGATTTTTTAATTTTTTATTTTTTAAAAGATAGTTATCTAGATCATTTATAAACTCTTTTTTATCAGTACTCGGAGATCTATATATAGAAGTAAATGCAATTTTTATTTTATTATCACATGTAATTTCCGTATACAATGCACCTATTTTTTCTATATTAACTAGTATAGTAGATTCTTCTATATTTTCTTGAATGTATGTATATAACAACCCCATCTGCTGGACTGGTTTCACCGCTACTATAATACATTTTATATCCATCAATTTTATATAGATCAGGCGCCTCTAATCTCCACGTTTCACTACATATAATAACGTGTGGTTTAAATGTCAATTGTTCAAAGAAAACACATAATTTCTCATATTTACTATTTAGGCTTTGTATATTTAAATGCAACAGTAGAAAATCTTCATTTTTAGTACATTCTAACAGCTTTTCGAAATTGTTAATTTCAAACTCATTGCAGTACATTTTTATTTATTTAAAGGGTTACAAGGATAATTAGTTTTATTAATAACTTTTTTCCTTAATCTTATGTATGATTCGCATGAAGGATCATTAGCACTATGTTTCTAATTTCTTTTCACTTTTAGATTAAATTTTTCATTTGCATAGATGCAATTGACGCATTTTTTTTCATCCTTGTTATTGCAGTTACTAGCAAGATGATTACCAGCACATAAATAGCATTTTTCAGTATTCTTGCATTTTTTTTCACTGTGACTATAGCCGGCGCATATGTTACATCTGTTTATATTGTAGTCGCCGTAAACATGACACCTTTCATGTCCCACATATATTTGTTTATTTTTCATAACGTTTTCGTATGTATGAGGATCAACTTGTATTATTGCTGTTGTAGTATTTTTCTTTTTATTTGTGTAAGTGTGTATTATATTAACAGTACTGCCTTCCATTAAATTATTTCTTTTTTTATATCTTGGATTTTTCTTTTCTTCCAAACTGATTGTATATTTGTCATTTGAATTTATTTGAAGAGCTTCTTGCAGTTTGGCTGCATTTAAAATATCTGATTTAATTATAATTTTATAATTTTTTCTTATTATTTTTTTTTACTGGTATGCTGGTCTTATGTTGTAGATTGTATTTAATATTATTAATAGTTGTTTCTAAATCTGAGTTTATTGGTTTTACGATTACGCTTTGATCTTTTTCTTTATTTTTAGGTGTTTGAGTTATAGTAGAATATGATGTATTTGCAGCATTAAGCTTTATATAACATACCGCTTGCATTAATTGATTTTTACCTTTGATTTCTTCGTTCAATTCTCTAAGCAACTTATTTTCTGTTTTCAGAGATTCCAAAGTTTTTTTACTTTCATTTTCTTGTGTAGTAATTTTAGTTTGTTATAATTTTTTTTGTATGACATTAATTTTTCTCTTAATATTGCGATTATAACTTTTAAATCACTATTCTGTAGTTCGGCATTATCTATTTCTTGCTTTTCATCAATTGAGGTTAGGTCGATATCATCATGTGCGTGACATATTACTAAGAAACTTGTTATAAATTTAGATGTTTTTTTTTATTCTTTTAAAGTCACTGTTGTGAAACACATTATCACATAAAATACATGTTACGATTGAAACTTTTTGTTCGGGGTGACACTTTAAATATATATCAGGTGGATCTTTCCCACCATCCACAGTATTCGCCATCTTCGCTCTTACACTACACCGCAATTTTGTATTGCTAGGATACGAGCTTTCTCAAGACAATAAAAGCTCTTCCAGTCCCAAGCTTTTTCAGTGCAAGGAAAGCTTTCGTATTGAAAGTTCTTTAAGCATAGAGAGCTTAAAGCTAATAGCTTTAAATACTATTATTTATTTATAATTTTACAATTTATTTTCCTATAGTTAAAATATATTAATATAAATATTTTCTTATTAAGTTTGCTTACTAATCACATTAATAACACAGTCCTGCGAGGGTGAGTTTCTAGAATGGCTGTACTTGTTTCTTGTAGTTTTTTATGCGCTGAAAACGAATCTGACCTTCAAAATGCTTCATCACGTCAGGATTTTTGGTAAATGAAGCCTAAAAGGTCAAAAAATGGGCATTTTAGCCATTTTTGATCATTTTTTTTTGGGTACATTCTAGAAACTGAAAAAAGTTAAATTTCGCAGGCCTGTGTAATTGAATGGATTGTTACAAAACAATTCCTAATAAATTAGTAATTATTTGGAAAAGAAAATAATGAAATGTGTTATTGCAAAACAATTCCCAATATATTATATTAATAATTATGTACGTATATTATTTATTATATTATATTGGCTCGTGTTAAGGGAATAACGGCAGACATTATATCACCCCCACCGTTATATTGAGGGTCCGACGAAACATTAAAGATTTGATTTGGTCTTATAATATATACGAGTATAACTACTAAAATGATGCATAAAATAATTACTATATCAACGCTGTAACCAATAGTTTTTGTTGTCTTATCGTAGTATAATACATTGTTTAAATTTTCTTCGTATTTTAATTGTTTCAAGTATAGGAGGTCCACGCTCTTTCGGGATCGGACGGCTAAGCTGGGCTCCAAGCCACCGGTGGAGTCGGCAGGTTGCGGATTGCCGGAAGGCCTGCAATTGCAGGATAGTTGTGAATAAGTTTTAACAAATAAGCACCCCCCGACAAGGAGCGGCTGAAACAGAGGATGCGCTACAAAACCTAGGTAGTCCGATGAAGTTTCAGTGACAAAGGCGAATAGACACCGCCTTTTTAAAATTATGTGTCCCTTTCATCATGCGTGGGCATGATGAACATACAAAAAAACAGAAGCATATGACTCAAGGCGAGCGGCTCCCTGGTCAGCGTCTACTCTCCAAAGTAGAGCGGCTGTCTCCACATCATCACACAGAAATTGTAATTAAACAAACGAACTTGGCAATGAAACGGATATAGATTTTAACAAACGTTTTGGATTTGATGATTTTGGGCTGACGGCTGCAACAGTCTGTTACCTTAGTTAAACGTTGTAGGCCGCCTCCGTCCTGTTAAACCCGTAGCGGGTCTTCAAGTACGTTCGAAGCTACGTCGCCATTAAGTTGGCGGTACAGGCTCAGATGAGAAATTCCTGACTTATGCCATCTTAGATCTGAACGCAACAGCCTAGGTTTTGCGTCAACCCTTTGCGCGGCCTCCCTGCAATGCATAGATAACCGCGGGGAAAATGCGGCAACTGTACATCGAGCAGAGATAGCGGCTTGAAGCGAGGACCCTTATAAACATGAACTCACTAACAAAAACGCAACAGATAAACAAACTACAGACGCCATTGCAACAGAGGGGATCACCTGGTTACGAAGCCCTGGAAGCTTTCAAAAGAAGAAGCAAAATTCAACATTCGCCGCCGCGAATTCTGGGAGGAAAAATCAGACTCAACGAGAGGGTTGACGCCTCTCTGACACCATCCTTACCAGAAATAAACAAAAAAGATGCGCTAAACACCCCTACTGATGAACAGGGCCTGCCCTCCGAGAAAAGTTCACCAAAGCAGGAGGTCATAGCAAAGATGAGGACAGGAGAAGAGGAAGCTCTCATGAAGTGCCGCCTCACGCTAGGGAAAATGAAACTGGCAATGCTGAAGCAGAAAAATATAAGTATCGACGTAAAAAACGGTGTATCGGAACTAGACGAGCTCTTCGACATTATTGAAAGCCTGAGACGAAACTGGACTAAAACGGAACAAGATGCCAAAAAAGTAAAGTCCGTGAAACCAGCAGAAGCCCAAAGTGACCCAAGTAATTTTCTCACTCCGACGGCTGTATCATCGAGCCCGGCAGAGCAAGGTACGGGGAAAGGAGTATGTGAGAGTGGCAAAACTGATTGGAAAACAGTGACTAGAAAAAAGACGAAAAAACAAGACGCAGAAACACAAATCAAGCAGAGACCTCAGGCAAAAAAGGACGAAAGAAAACCCAAACAGCGGCCGGAAGCAGTACTCTTCAAACCAGCGGAAGGACGAAGTTACGCTGAAGTTCTGCAAAACCTCCGCCAATATGTTAAATCAGACGAGAACCGTGTGGAAGTTCGGGAAATAAGGAAAAGCAAAACGGGTGCACTCCTCCTTGAACTAGACAAAGGTATAAAACTAGGACCGGAGTTCCATGAAGCTCTGAGGAGCAAGATGAAAGATATCGCTTCCGTAAGTGAGCTGAAAAATAAAACAACGATAGAGATACGGGACATAGATTCACTGACTACAGCAGACGAAGTTGCAACGGCCGTTAACCAATTATTAGACGAGACCAACGAGGAAGCCACTGTTAAACTATCAGCACCAAACAGCCGAGAACAGCTAAAAGCGTATGTGACGCTATCATCAGAAAGCGCAAACAAAATTCTCCAGAAGGAACGCGTTAAAATAGGATGGATCAACTGCAAAATGAGACTCTGCATTGACAAAAAGCAATGCTACCGGTGCTTTGGAACCGGACACTTACAATGGCAGTGTAAAGGGCCTGATAGAAAGGGTAAAGGACTGTGTATACGATGCGGGAAGCCAGGACACAAAATTAAGGAATACAGTAGCCCACCGGATTGTTGTATATGCCGAAGTAAAGGTGTTTCTGACACAGGGCATATGCTAGGCTCAGTACGATGTGCGGCCTATAATGAAATCATGTCGAAATGATAAAGATTCTACAAGGAAACATGCACAGGAGCCCTACGGCAGACTTACTCCTGCCGCAAATTATGCTGGAACAGGAAGCAAACATAGCAGTTCTAAGCGAACAGTACGCCTCTCCAAGTGAAGAGATCCCTCTTCTACAGCAGCAATATGGTGCAAGGATAGCACGAAACTCCAAGTGACGAACGGTGGAAGCGGAAACGGGTACGTCTGGATGAAGAGCCAATGTCTCACAATTATTAGCTGCTACCTTACACCAAGCGATAACATTGCTGACTTCCAAGCTAAACTGGTCAATATTGAAGACACAGCTCGCCAAATAAGCGGGCACACCATCAGTCGAAAAACAAACCCGAGAGGCCAACGAATAATAGACATAGCCGCTAGACTAGGACTCGCCGTTGCACACGTGGGCAATTAAGCTACCTTTCGAAGACCAGGGTGTGAAGGCACTTTCCGGATATAACTCTAGTGTCTGAAAGGTACGCAAACAAAATGCGTGAATGGACAGTTCTGGAAGATTGCAATGGCAGTGACCACCAATACATTACCTACTGCGCCGGAGAGACAAATGCAAATGCAACGAAACGCATCAGAAGCTCGCGAAAATGGAATACATCAAAACTTGACAAAGCAAAGCTTATAGCTAAAATTGACGAGGAACAACCACACCACGAAGAGCCAAGTAGCGCCACACAAAAAAAGAGGAGATAACGCTGAGAAGGATAATGCAAGCGTGCTCAGCAGCAATGCCCAAGATAAAAAGTGCACACCCGAAGAAGTCCGTGTACTGGTGGACTAACGAAATCCGCGATCTGAAGCATACGTGCATCAGCAAAAAAAGGAAGTACACAAGAGCACGAAGAACCAGCCTCGCTACAACAGAGCACGCCGAATACAAAGCTGCAAAAAGCACCCTAAAGACGGCCATCCTGAAAAGCAAGAAAGAAAAATGGGAGGAGCTTCGGCGTGGTATTAACCAAAATCCCTGGGGCTTAGGATATAAACTCGTGCTAAACAAGCTCGGAGCAAGGCAGCCACCTCCTGAACTAAGCGAAGCCACTATGGAAAACATAGTGAATACACTCTTCCCCATACATGACCTCATGGCAGATAGAGTTGACGAGGAAAATACCGACTCACCCCCGCTTTTCAGGGTAGAGGAACTGAGAGACGCAGCTTCAACTCTCAAAAATAACAAAGCGCCAGGTCGTGACGGGATTCCATCGAAATTTTTGAAAATTATCGCAATTGAGCGCCCACAAACGCTTCTCTACATGTATAATGCCTGCTTTTATGAAGGAACTTTTCCAGAAATTTTGAAGAGACAAAAGTTAGTCCTCATAAGCAAAGGGAAAAGAGACCCGGAAACCCCATCAGCGTATCGCCCTCTGTGCATGCTCGACATGGCAGCTGCTAGAAAAAATGCTGAAACCACGAATGGCAGCAGCGATAAACGAATCCGGAGGCCTCTCGGACAGGCAACACGGCTTTAGACCGCGAAGGTCTACAATTGGAGCAATTAAGGATGTAGTAAAGAGCATAGTAAAAGCACGGAGCATAAATCATTTTTTTCCCCAAATCGTGCTCCTCGCTACAATCGATGTAAAGAACGCTTTCAACAGCGCAAAGTGGAAAAATATGATAGACGCATTGAAGAAGCGGTTCAAAATACCCCAACACCTGATGAAGATGACCCGCAGCTACCTCAAAGACCGCGTACTCATTTACGGCAGAAGAAAGGGACAACGGACAAAAATGATAATCTCTGGCCCGGCCCAAGGGTCCATACTAGGCCCCGATCTCTGGAACGTCAGTTATGAGGGCATCCTCACCATCGACATGCCCGACGATTGCTACCTACTAAGATACGCTGACGATGTCGCAGCAGTAATTACCGCACGGGATGTAGACGCAGCAAGGCGGAAACTTACACAAACGATGATAAGAATCAACACATGGCTCGATTCGCAAGACCTTCATTTAGCTCCGGAAAAAACAGAACTGATACTATTCACGAGAACGCGCATACCTGTAGAAGTGACAATGCCAGTCTACACAGAGAACAAAAAAACCTCAAAAGTGATGAAATATCTGGGCATCAAACTCGACAACAAGCTGACATACTGGGCACAAATCCACTACGCTGCTGAAAAATCCACCAAAACAATCTCAAGGCTATCAAGACTAATGGCTAACATCGGAGGACCCATCGCAAGCCGGCGGAAGCTGCTCACGGACACGACGGTATCCATTTTACTATACGGATGTGAAGTATGGGCAGACACACTTAAAACTGAGTGTCGCCGCAAGATCCTGGCCAAGGTCCAAAGAACCGCCGCCCTCCGTGTTGCTTCAGCTTATCGCACGGGATCAGAAGCAGCAGTACTCATTATTAGCGGCACGATACCTATAGATCTGCTAGCGAGAGAGCGAAAAGAACTATGGAACTTTAAAAAGAGCAAGAAAAACGCCATAGGAGACCACACACGCGCCCGCACCAAAACGAGCGCAAAGCAGCAAATTAGAGCACATACACTGCAAATATGGCAAGACCAATAGGAGTCAGAGACGAAAGGCCGATGGACGAAGAGACTTATACCAAATCTAGACAAATGGTATAACAGACAGTTCGGCGAGGTTAACTATTATACTACACAGTTGCTATCTGGATATGGATACTTTTACAAATACCTTAACAAAATAGGCAAGTCATAAACCACTAAATGCATCTACGGAGATGCACTTATTGACGACGCAGATCACACTTTCTTCAAATGTGAGAGATGGAAACTAGATCGCAAAGCTGTCGAAGGCAGACTAGGCCCCTTAAGAGCTGACAACATCACTGATAAAATGATAGAAAGCGCAGAAAATTGGCAAATTATTCGCACGTATATAGAGCGAGTCCTACGTGCCAAAAAACTTGACATGGACAGAGATGCCTAACCGACATGCTAATATACCTGACTAGAAGATAAGCCGACAACATGAAGCCCCGCAGATAGAGACACAAGAAGACGAGCCTATAGCATGAATGCTGGCTACAAATATGGTGGACCCAGACGTGGGTGAATAGAATTTGTCCTTTTCATGGACACCGTGCTGGGCCCTCCCGAAGTAATGCACAAAGCAGTTCCGGGAGGGGAGTCTCCCCAGGAGAGGAGGAGGGACTGTTTTAGTGGTCACACCACACGACGCAGTAGACGACGGTCGCTGTATGTGCGAAGGCATTTTGAACCCTACCTCAACCACCAAAAAAAAAAAAAGTTTTAAATTATTTAGGGTAACATTTTTTACTTATTTTTGATTTTGGTTTTAATATTTGGTAATATTATTTTATCTCTAATTCTTAAGTTAACATTAGTAAAATTCTTGTTGTTTGTTAAAACCTTACAATTTTCGAATTTTTTGAGGAAAGTTTCTTTAATTTGTAATTCTTCTTCCTCACAGTTATGTTTAAGATTTTGGTAATAATTTTTGAATATAAGTAGGCCGGGAAGTATTTCTTCCATTTCAAAATTTTCCATAGGACAGTTAGCTTCTTTATACTCTAAATTATTTTGTATACCGTGACTTTTAAGAGTGATTAGGTTTTTCTCTAAGTTATCTTGAAAAAATTGCTCATTTATTTTTTTGATTTGATCGGTAAGTATTGTATGCGGTTTTAATGCTAATGTTTTATTTTTAATACCGGAATTGGTTCGAAAGTGTCTTCTAATGTCTTAGTGTAGTCCGGTAAAATTAATTCATCCATTTTCAGCTTGTTATGAATTTTAGAAGCTTTGAAGATCTAAATTGACCGGACTAGTGTCCATGGTAGTTGTTTTCAGTATAGCCATGTTGTCTGCAATTAAGTCAAGTGTTTCTTATACAAGGTTGTATTAATCATGTGCATTATTTTGGAGTAAGATCCTATCGGCCTGACTTCGTCTAGTTTGAAAGGAAATTATTTTGTGGATTTTATAGTAGGATTGTCTCTATCCTGATATTTTCTTTTGTGTTTAACGTGAGATTTATAGTATTTGTGTCCAGTACCTATTGTCTGTACATGATCCTCATCTATTTTATTTGTATTTACCTTTCTATATTTTCTGTGACTCCTCCCGCCACTTAATATAGTTGTTCCATCTTCCAGTTCTATATCTTTTCTACTCTGATTTAATTTCTGTATATATTTTTCCTTTTTTGAATTTATTAGGTTCTGATTTTCTGTATACCTATCTTCATGTATTCTGCCATTTAAAAAGTCAATGGGTTTGATTCCTGTGGTATTATGGATTGTGCTGTTGTAGAAACCTATTATCCTTATAATTTTGTCTTCTATAGTTTCATCCCTATTTCTGTCATCATGTCCTAGTAAATGTATGTGTTCGTTAATAGTATTGTGTAACCGTTCGATGTCTGCATTGGATGTGTGATTGCTATTAGATGCGAAGTGTATTTTAATGTTCTCCTCTTTCAAAAATTATTGCATCGGAATAGCCTTAAATCCGAGTTCGTTGTCCAATACAATTTTATTTACTTTGCCGTACGTATTTATAATTTGCATTTTGGTTTTAAACTCAGTCTATTGCTGTCATGAAGAGCTTTTTTTTTATAATATGTACTCGTAAAATATATCCGAGTGTATCACTTCGCGGGAGGTTTCCTCTCATATTTCTCGAGGTTGCATATTTCGCAGTTATTTATAAACTGTGTAATTCTTAGTTTCAATTTAGGGTTTTAGATATGTGTTAAGAGTTCTTTAAAACCTGCTTCAATGCCTCGGTGATTTTTGTCAAGGTGTTCACTTTTTATGGTCTCTATTAATGTTTCCTCATCTTCTACATCTTCTACTAAGTGAAAGCATCTTATGATCCTAAATTTTGTGTTATTTGCGAAGAGTTCGTCAAACGTTGTTTTTAGCACTGTATAAAATTCTTCTTCTTCTATTAGAACAGCATTCAACTGCGCAAGGTTAAAATGATTTTTAAGCAGGATGATTGCTGTTTCTCTATCCAGTTCCTAAGTATGAATATTTTTTCTGTTATTTTCAAAAATTGATTCGTTTTTATCCTCAGTGAACCTAATGCTATTTTTGTAATAACAATTTGATTTTTGAATATGTTAATTGGGTATTTGGTTACTTTTATTGTTGTGTGGTTTAATTCTATTGTATTAATATTACCTGAATCAAGTTCGATCCTGGATAAGGCATAGGCGTTACCATTTTAACCCCTCTTTTATACTTCATCTGGTAATCAAGTTCTGATAATTTAAGTCTCCATCTTACAAGTTTGGAGTTGGGTTCTTTTATTGAGAAGAGCCATGTTAGAAGCTTATGGTCGGTTTCTATTATGAATCTACGGCCGAAAAGGTAAGGCCTGAAATACTTCGTAGCCCATATAATAGCTAGTAATTCCCTTTTTATGGTACTATAGTTAATTTCATGTGTAGTTAGGGTACAACTTGCGTAACATATTGGATGGTCATTCTGTGAAAGAATTTCTCCCAACGCGTAGTTGCTGGCATCTGTTGTCAATGTAAACTGCTTTGTAAAATCTGGATACACCAATATTGGGAAATGGATAAGTAATGTTTTAAGTGTGTTAAAGCTTTTTTCGTATTCTGGGTCAGATAGGTTTAGCGATTAAAAAATAATCTGTAATAAATTTTCTATAATAGCCAGTAAGGCCTAGAAATTGCTTGATTTATTTTGTGCTTTTAGGGATCAGGAAATGTTTAACACATTCTTTTTTTAGGGTTTGTTTTAATACCTGCTGACGTTATTATATAACCAAGGAATTCCGTTTCTCTCTTGAGGAATTCGAACTTATCCTGTTGGATCTTAAGATTTGCGTCTTTTAAGCGATTACAAATAAGTTTAATGGAATTTATATGTTCTTGTAGAGATGTAGAAAAAATTATTCTGTAAAAAGTAGTAAACCCAATCAGCCATTTAAGATAAAAGAAGAGCTGACCAGATATCCCCTTTGAGGGCCACAGATCAAGCGCGGAAAATACATAAAATGAGTGCTGTAAAAGTTGGCGACTTGGATGTAGAATCTCTTAAGTTTATAATAAAAGAGAGCAACAAGGAGATGATAGAAAAACTAAATGAATTGTCTAAGGATGTTGCTGAGTTAAAAACACGAAACGAATGTCTGACGCTTGAAGTTGATAAAATCAAAGCAGAAAAAGATATGGTTAAAAGAAGGCTTGCACAACTAGAAGACGAATTTAAAAAACAAAATTTAATATTCAAAGGTTGAAATGCAAATACATCAACCCAGGAAGAAGTTGCTAAAGTATGAACGGAGATATTGAAAATTAATAACTCATCAATAATCAAATCAACGAAGAAAATATTTGACCAAGATGGAAAAATGACAGTGCTGGCAGAAATGAGGTCCGAACAGGGTATTGGAATGGTTTTAAAAATTCAAATAAGTTAGCGAACACCACAATCTACATAGAGAGAGATCTAAAACTAGAGCGGCTGCAAGACAAAAAAGTTATGATGAAATTGAAAAAGGAGATTAAGGCGATTACCACTAAGCACCGAATAGGCGTCAAAGATGATAAGATGCATATTATGAACAAATGGTGTAGGTGTAACAAGGAACAAAAGCTGGTTTGTGGCCAGGAAGATGCAAGTATAACCTTAAAAATGTTGTATGATGATAGGCTTCAACATGTAAACATAGATTATAATGGATTACTAAGTAAAATTAGTGCAAAAAAGTAGATAAAGTCTGTCATAGCAAATTAGTTAATAAAAATAAACTTAAAAGTAGTATAACTGTAAATGATTTGAAATGTACACAATTTAAACTAAATATCTTTTCCTATATTGTCAATGGCCTTGAGACCAAAAATATATTTTCCCAGCATTTTTCCAGTAAATTGTAAAGCAGCATGTGTTTGTACTCATAGAAACCATTTAACTGAGGAGAAAATAAACCAAGCAAAGAAATAAATATTTTCCAGATCAGGACACTTTTTGGAAAGCAGCAAGTCGAAGTAGCAAATTTGGAAGAGCTTCTGGATGATGTGTGTATGGCGTTAGTAAGGAATTGCAAAAAAAGGGCATAAAATGTAGCTTTAAAACTGAAAACGGAATAGATTTAATAAGATTTCAAGAAAAGAGGAACAACATTACATTTATACCCTTGTATATAAGAGGAGCAGCTTGGCATGAGGAAGCAGAGTTAGTGAAGGAATTTTTCAAGGAAACTCCAGAGAAAATTGCAGTGGCTATGGGTGACATGAATGTCAGAATTGGAAATATGCAACAAGAGATCGAAGACATGTACATAACCACTTTCAAAGCAGACATCGACAAAAGGACCTCTAGAGATGATGTACTAAATAATAAAGGTAAACATTTCTTGGAATTCTGTAACGATTATGGCCTTATAATCTTGAATGGCAGAACAGTTGGTGATGAGGAAGGTAATTTTACGTTTATTAGTGCAGTAGGCAACTCTGTAAATGACATCAGTTTCGCATGAAGGATTGAGCTATGTTGAAATGGAATCAAAAGTATGGTCTGATCATATGCCAATTAAACTAACACTAAACATAGATAGAGCGCCGAACGAAATGGAAAATATAAGCCTGCTACCAAAAGTAATACTCAAAGAAAAAGATGTATCAAAATAAACAAAAATCTGATTAAGCTGGCAAATCGAGGAGAAATGATAAATCTTGAAAAACCTAGCAGTGTAATAAAAATGTCGGTGCCGAAGACAACAGCGAAAAACACTAAAGCCGTTTTCAAAAGCGCTTGGTTTAATATGAGATGCTTGAATGCAAGGAAGCTTTCCTTTAAATATTTGAATGAGCTCAGAAAATCCAACAAAATATACGACAAGCAAAAACATTTGCAGTCAAAGCAATTGTTTAGGAACACATGCGAGAAAGCGAAGAAGGATTATTATGAAGAACTGGAAAAGAGAATCACCGAGAACAGAGAAAACCGCAGTTGGTGTAGATATTACACCATCGGAGTTTAAAAACTATTTTCAAGACTTACTAAATCAGCCTCTATTAACAAAAGATATTCATTATGCACCTGCTTTGCATACATATACGGTCCTTGATAAAGATGTAACAATAATCGAAGTCCAACAAGTAATTAAAAATGCTAAACCAAACAAAGCACCTGGAGAAGACAGAATACCTTATGAGCTACTACAGCAGTGGTCGCCAACCCGTCGATCGCGAGCTACCGGTAGCTCGCAAAGGCAATTCTGGTAGCTCGCGCTGCTCACGTTGCAAAAAATCCAAAAGTCTGAAAATTATACCAGTATGAGCAAATTTCAGAAATTTTCATAATAAATAGATAAACAGTGGCAACACTGCGGTAAGCGACGAACACGACGCGAAGTCGCGTCTCCGTTCTAGGATCGGCTGGAACCGATAAGCGTGTTCAAGAATTTTTTGGCTTTATATATACGCAATGCACGTCGACATTGCGCTCAGTTTAATACTGAACGGCATTATCAACGTTCTGCGTTCAGCGGTTGGGTTAGAGTTCGAAACATTATGGCAAGCAGTAGTAAGAAGGCGAAGGCATACCATTTCCATTCGGAATGGGAAGAACAATACTTCTTCACAGAAGTTAAAGGCAAAAGTGTTTGTTTGTTATGTAATACATCTGTGTCAGTTCCTAAAAAAGGAAATATTGAGAGGCATCATAAAACTGTCCATTCGAATTTTGAGAAGGCATTCCCGTTAAATTCTGCCACAAGAAAAGAAAAACTAAAACATTTAAAAATCCAGTTAATTGGACAACAGTCAATATTTTTGAAAACAATCGACAAAAATAAGGCTGCAACTGAAGCATCTTATCGTGTTTCCCAGATAATTGCACAAAAGAAAAAACCTTATGAAGACGGGGAAATCATAAAACAAGCATTTTTGGAAGCTGCAGATTCTTTATTCGTAAACTTTAGAAATAAAGACGAAATAGTGTCTGGTCTATGCAACTTTCTGCTAATACAGTGATGAGGCGAGTAGAAGTAATGAGCAATGATATTTTTTTACAGTTAAGAAGTGACTTAGATAACTGTATTTATTTTTCACTGCAACTGGATGAATCAACAGATGTAGTTGACACCTCACAGATGGCCATATTTGTCAGGATGGCTTTTAGTGATTTTACAATTAAACAAGATCTTTTGAAGTTTATTCCACTCAAGGTACATACTAGTGGGCTAGAGCTGTTTTCTCATTTAAAAAATCTCATCTCTTCTGAAAAAATTCCAATATCAAAAATGGTAGGCCTGACTATGGTGGGTTGTGATAAGGGGCTCGTGGCGCTATGTCATAAGGATGAACGTTTTCCACAATTTCTTAGTTAACACTGTATTATACATCAGCAAGCATTATGTGGAAATTTTCTAAACTTGAACAACGTTATGAAACTGGTGGTGAAAATTGTGAACAAGATTAGAACTCAAGCGTTACAAAGAAGATTATTTAAAACCTTGGCTGATGAAATTGACTGTCAATACGGAGAGCTACTTCTTCACTCTGAAGTGCGATGGTTAAGCAGGGGACGAGTGCTCAAACGTTTCAATGATGTCCTGCCTGCTATACTCCAATTTTTCAAAGAACGCGATGAACCGATTCCTGAACTGGAAAATTCGACTTGGCTCAGAGATTTTGGTTTTCTTGTGGACATTACAGAGAAACTAAATGAGCTTAACTTGCAGCTTCAAGGCAGGGATAAAGAATTAGCGGAAATGATCTCTGATATAAATGCATTTATTACAAAACTTGAATTTTGGGAACAAAACCTAAGAAACCGCGATACTAAGCATTTTCCTATTCTTTACGAAAAGATATCCAAAAATCTATTAGAGACCTATGACAGTAAATATCATATGGAAATAGTTTCTAACTTGAAGGAAAACTTCAAACATCGTTTCAAGGATTTCAGCAAAATTGCTTTAGTGACGCAATTTGTTGTTTCACCCTTCATGGACATTGATATACAACAGTTTGCAACTTGTGTTATGAACAACTTTGGCGAAGACATTGCTGTGACAGAAATAGAACTGATTGCTTTTCAAAGTGACTTGACTTTAAAATCTTTAGGTTCAAATACAAAATGTATATGGACTTTGGTAAGTAAAAATAAGTATTCAGTTTTATGTAGTGTTGCGTTGAAAGTGAAAGCGTTATTCAGTTCAACTTATTTGTGTGAATCTTCTTTTTCCAATATGAAATTTATTAAAAATAAATACCGCAATCGGCTTACAGATATACATTTGGATAACTGTATTCGAATGACTGTATCAAATTATACTGCAAATATTAAAAAAATGAGTCAGAATGTCAACCTTCTCATTAAATATGCTCTTTTTATCTGCCCATATTTTATTTATATAATAATGTACTATTACTGTTTTGTTGTTTTTTTTAAGTCGCTTGTGATTTGCCATTATGACTGCAAAAAATTTTGTTAGGATTGATAAGTGTGAACATGGATGTAGTTATGCATAAGTATAAGCACTATAAGTCATAAGTTTATTATTTATAGAACGTATATTAGTAAAATAAATACATGTATTGTATGTCGAATATAACTGTGTATTATTTAATTTATGTTGCCTTGTGCAAGTAGCTCGCTGTTTATTTCAAAATCTTGAAAGTAGCTCAACACATTGAAAAAGTTGGCGACCACTGTACTAAAGGCTGCCTCAACAGAATTTATCACGGAGCTAACGAAAGTATACAACATCATCTTCGAGACCGGAAGAATCGACGAAGCGTTATTTAAAAAATCGTTTTCCCAATCTTTAAAAAGGGAAATGCATATACAGCAAGTAACTATCGGAGAATATCCTTTATGAACTGTATCGCAAAAGTTTTAATGGGATTGATTAACGAAAGACTTACAAACTGAATAGAAAACATTATCATGCTCTCTGAATTTCAAGCCGGCTTTAGAAAAAAACTACTCAACGGTGGATAACATATATAACACAGGCCGACAAAATTTAACCAACATTCAGACCCAGAAACCAGACTATATATTTCCGAAGCGCATCATAAGCGCTGAATCCAAATCTGGCCTCAGAATTGCTCTACCAGCTCTGATATCCTAACCTAAAAGTGCAAAAAACACCGTTTTTGCCCATATTTGAGGTTATGTAGCCTTGCAGGTGTTTTCTTTCACCAAAATTAAAGGATTGCATCTTTAAACACAATCCTTCCTTTTTCAAATGGCGTTGAGTTTGCTCAAATATCACTTTTTTTCGCTGAGATATCGCATTTTGAAATTTTCATGTTTCTAAATTTTCCTACACCTGAAAATCGATTGAGATAACATAGACATGATATAGTCGATTACTAATTTTTTTGAATTGAGTATCATTTTTCTTAAAATTTTGTATCACACCATTCGTGTGCTAACTCACCAAACCCCTACACTATCTAACCTTTGGGTACCGAGTCATACACAGCCCTAACCCCTAGAAACCACCCTTACCATACCGCAAGCAGGCTAACCCACTTAACCCTGGAGACAGTGAGTTTAGTCACATATCTTTCTTGAAAAAAATCTTATTTTTCTTGATGTCTCATAACACAAGCAGGCTTAACCACTTAACTCCTAATCCTCCAACCCCCGCGTATCTCCTAATCCCTAGAAACCATCCCTACCAAACCACAAACAATTTAAGCCACCTGACCCTAGGGAAAGCGAGTTAAGCCGCATATTTTTCTTGGAATGAGTGTTATTTTACCTGTAATCTCACACCAGAAGCGGTCGAACTTATTAAACTTCTAACTCACCGATCCCCACCTACCCTCTAAACTCCAAATACCACATCTACCAAACCACAAGCAGGCTGTTATGGGTTATATACCATCTGACCCATCTGGTTTTGAGAATTAGAAATTCGGTTACGTATACCTGAGGTTTCTTTTTCGGGGTTTGAGGGCCTGAAATATATGGATTAATAGTATGTAAATTTGGAGTTTGTCGGTAAATTTATTTTATAATAATTTTTTTTAGTACAAGATTCATCAAAAAGGAAAAATTTAAACAAATTGAAGTTTATTGAAAGGGCTACTTTAAGATGCTAAATAGCGTTTTTCCATAAAGAAAAAGGTCGTGGTGCTATATAACCTCTAATATAGGGCTAAATCTCTATTTTTTCGCTTTTAGATTAAGACATTTGATTAGGCGGTTCAGCTCGCTTGTGGTATAAAATTAAATTGTTTCAAGAAAAAACATGCGTCTAAACTCGCTGTTTCTTGTGTTAGGTAGGTTAGCTTTCTTGTGGTGTAATAGGGGTGGTTTCTAAGTGGTAGGGTGTTTATGGGGGTTGGTGGGTTAGAAGTTAAGTAAACTAGTCCACTTGTAGTACGAGATATCAAGAAAAATAAGACTTATTTCAAGAAAAATATGCGACTAAACTCGCTGTTCCCAAGGTTAGGTGGGTTAGCCTGCTTGTGGTGGGGTATGGGTGGTTTCTAGGGGTTAGGGGAGTTGAGGGGTTCACAGTTTAGTTGGTTAGCCCACTTGTGTTGTGAGATATCTAGATAAATAAGACTTATTTAAAAAAAAATATACGAGTAAACGCTGTCCCCAGGGTTAAGTGGGTTAGCCTGCTTGCGGTATGATAGGGGTGGTTTCTAGGGGTTAGAGCTGTGTGTGACTCAGTACCCAAAGGTTAGATAGTGTAGGGGTGTGGTGAGTCAGCACACTTAAGGTGTGAGACAAAATTTTAATAAAAATAAGAC
This sequence comes from Anastrepha obliqua, assembly GCF_027943255.1. Lineage (NCBI taxonomy): Eukaryota > Metazoa > Arthropoda > Insecta > Diptera > Tephritidae > Anastrepha > Anastrepha obliqua. The sequence continues at coordinate 4,949,030 of NW_026562179.1, read as the reverse complement.
TCAATTCAAAAAAATTAGTAATCGACTATATCATGTCTATGTTATCTCAATCGATTTTCAGGTGTAGGAAAATTTAGAAACATGAAAATTTCAAAATGCGATATCTCAGCGAAAAAAAATGATATTTGAGCAAACTGAACGCCATTTGAAAAAAGAAGGATTGTATTTAAAGATGCTATCCTTTAATTTTGGTGAAAGAAAACATCTGCAAGGCTACATAACCTCAAATATGGGCAAAAACGGTGTTTTTTGCACTTTTAGGTTAGGATATCTCGAAACCCAAAGCTGATAGAGCAATTCTGAGGCCAAATTTGGATTTAGCGCATCATAAACCTTCGGAAATATATAGTCTGGTTTCTGGGTCTGAGATGCTGTCGGCCTGTGTAATCTTGCATCTATAGTACATTTAAAGTTCAACGAAAACAAAAAAGTATATGCATACTTTGTGGATTTCAAAGCGGCTTTCGACAGGGTACCCAGGAGGCCATTAATTTACAAACTTCGACTGATGGGAGTATCCAACAAAATAACAAAATCTATTCGAATACGAGAACAGCAGTTTGAACAGGAAGGGAAGCATCAGATTACTTTGAAACCGGTACAGGGGTGAAACAAGGTTGTCCGTTGTCACCTTTGCTCTTCACATTATACCTGAATGATCTACATGACTGTTTGAAAGGTGGTCTACTGATTGAGGGAATAAATGTACGCCTTCTTCTATATGCTGATGATATTGTTCTCTTAGCTGATAATCCTAACTCATGCAATCTATAATTAATAAACTAGACATATATTGCGCTGAATGGAACATGGAAGTAAATTTAATGAAATCTGAGATGATGGTCTTTAGAAAAGGTGGTCAACTAGCCAAGGCAGAAAAATGGTGGTACAAAGGTGAGGAAATAAAAGTGGTAGCAGAATATAAATATCTTGGTGTCATTCTCACATCCAAAATGACGTTTGTGCAAGTACATGGAACGATTTCTTAGCTAAGCTATACATCTCATACAAAGCCAAATGGAAGCTGTTTCAGGCTGCGTTCAGAGCCATACAAACATACGCCGCTCAAATGTGGGGTTATACGCTGTTCAAAGAAGTAAATAAACTTCAACGTTATTTTATTAAAAGAATTTTCAAATTACCTGACTTCACCCCGAATTATGCAATAACGGTAGAAACTAATGTAAAAGATAGCTACTTATATTCGTTAGAACTACATATGAAATATATCAGGTCAATCCATAAGTTCGTGCGTCTTTTAAAGGTGATTTTAAAATTAATGAAAAAGATGTTTAAAGTATTTATTAATGAATAATATATTTTCCTTCATTATTTACAATGTCCTCCCAAGGCTTAGGCAAATTTTTAATTCCCTGCCCAAAAAATTGTTTGACCTTGGAGCCAAAATACTCTTCGATATCCCTTTTTATAGCTTCTTTTGAGGAGTAGTTCTTGTTCTTCATATGGGATTGAAGTCCACGGAAAAGGTGATCATCACAAGGTGAAATATCCGCAGAGTATGGTTGATGCGGCATTAGCTCCGATCCGAGCTCGTTCAGCTTGCCTAATGTTTGCCTTACGTTGTCTTGCGTTGTCGTGGTGAAACAAAACTTTGCGTCTATTCACTAAAGACGGTCGATTTTTTGTAAGTGCCTCATTCAGGTTTGATAGCTGATGGGAATAATAATCAGCAGTTATCGTCTGACTTGGTTCCAGAAGTTCATAATAAACAATACCGGCCATATCCCACCAAATAGACAGGAGAATCTTCTTGGGGTGAAAGCCATATCTAGGGGTCGGTTCTGGTGTTTCATCTTTATCTAACCATTGGCGTTTGCGAACAGGATTATTGTAAAGGACCGATTTTTCATCACCAGTAACGATACGGTTCACAAAACTTTAATTTTCAAGCCGTTGCAACAGCTGAGCGCACATATTCACTCTCTGCTTAAAGTTGGCAACGGGAAGTCTATGCGGAACCCATTTTCTCAACTTTGAAACCTTTCCCAACTAAACCAGATGCCTGTGAGCTGTTCCATGCCATGAATTTAACCTCTGAGCTATCATATCGACTGTCAAAGTTGGCTTAGCTTCCACGAGTTCGAGCAAGGCGTCTGAGTTAAAGACTTCAGGAATTTTGAAAACCACTTTTGCGCAGTCCTTGCACTCACGGTATCCTCTCCGTGAACAATGTTTATTTCTGCAGCAGCAGTTGTTGTATTTTTTCCACTTTTATTTAAAAAATTCAAAATATGCCTCTTATACGCGTTCGAAGATTCCATTTTATTTTTGAACATCAAGTGCTTCTATCCGCGATTAAAATCACTTCTTGAATGCACAATATATCAAAGAAAATATAAATAGTTCCGTTATATTCCGTGAATAATTTTTTGTATGCAAAAATCCTACAAAAGTGAAATTATGGGTAAAATACGCACGAACTTATGGACTGACCTGATATTTGGAAAACTATCTATAAATACAACAGCAGTAGACTCTCGCACAAACTTACACAGTGCATATTACGAAAAAACGTGTTCTGGCTCAAACAACTCAATGACTTAGGGATGGAGTTTGGCCTAAAGTTTGAAGAAAATATAATTGCTACGGACCGGCAAGATCGCTGTACCCAGCTTTTATCAAACATTAAACTACAAAATTTAAACACGACAAAACAAAAAGCACTATCAAGCACCACGCGAATATATAAACACTTCATACTTTAGAGAAGATATGCGGTTAGAGAAGATACGCGGTTAGCTGACATATCAACAATATTTAAAGTAAGACGTGGTTTGTTAAAATTGAATGCAATAGCTTATGGAAGCGCGGTAAAAATTTGCACACTATGCAACTCAAACGAAGAAGAAGACATGTACCACTTCTTAGGAAGGTACTGTACTGAAGGAAATCAGACAAAGATACTTAAAGGCAGAGAAGCTAAACGACGCTGAAGTAATATACCCATATACTAAATGGCCAAAATTGGAGAACACTAACTGGCTTCATATACTCAGCCTGGCACTATCGACATTTACTTTTAGCAGAGTTCCATTATTAATTAATTTAAAAGCTGTGACAGACTACATCGTTATTGTCACAAACATTTTTATTTATTTCTTTATTTACTTTAATATATTAAATGAATTAAGGTATGAATCAAATCAACTGTTAACCATAATTTATTTATAAATTAAATAAAGAATTACCTACTACCTACTACTACTACTTATTCTTCTTCTTAATTGGCGCTGTAACTGTTTACGAGATTTTGGAAGAGTTTAACAAAACGTTCCATTCGTTTCTCTCTCGTGCTAACCGGCGCCAGTTGGACACAGCAAGTGAAGTCAAGTCCTTCTCCACCTGATCATTCCAACGCAGAGGGGGCCTTCCTCGTCCTCTGCTACCATCAGCTGGTACCGCTCCAAATACTTTCAGAGCCGGAGCGTTTGTATCCATTCGGACGACATGACCCAGCCAACGTAGCCGCTGGATTTTTATTCGCTGCGCTATGTCTATGTCGTCGTAAAGCTCATACAGCTCATCGTTCCATCGCCCGCGATATTCGCCGTTGCCAGCAAGGAAAGGTCCAAAAACTTCCGCAGAATCTTTCTCTCAAACACTCCAAGTCGGGCATGATGAGAGCCGTGTAGAGTGTCAGTTTTGTTCGTCGAGAGAGGACTTTACTGCTCAGTTGCCTACTTAGTCCAAAGTAGCATTTGTTGGCAAGAGAAATTCTACGAATTTCCTGGCTGACATTGTTATCGGTGTTAATTTTGGTTCCGAAATATACGAGGTCTTTTACAACCTCGAAATTATAACTGTCAGCAGTGACGTGGGTGCCGATACGCGAGTGCGCCGACTGTTTGTTTGAAGACAGGAGGTACTTCGTCGTCAGTCACCAGATCGCCGTCTTTGTCCTTACAGGAAAACGCTCCGGCCTTAAAACCTTCTGTAAGCCGCCGAACTTTGGCCAGCATTCAAGCTCCTCGCACTCACGTAATTCGGCCTCTCGTTTCTTCTTTCGGATAACACGTCTCTCTTCCTTTTTTAACTCTCTGTAGCGATCCTACATGGCTCGCGTTGCGCCCGATAGTAGCGTGGCTCTTTGGCGGCATTCTTTCTTTCTGCCGCACCTCGTCGTACCAACTGTTTTTTCGGGCTTGCCGAAATCCGATTTCTTCTTCGGCGGCGGTACGTACGGAACGAGAAATGTTGCTCCATTGTTTGTGCATACCGAATTGTTGGGCAGTACTCTCTGAGAACACGAGTGAGACCTCGGACTGAGTGGGTCCTCGGACCGTACGTACATCTAATACACTAGAAGCGTGGCTTATATCTATCACAACATGATCGATCTGGTTTCGTTTTTTTCGATCAGGAGACAGCCAGGTAGCTTTGTGTATCTTCTTATGCTGGAATCTGGTGCTGCAGACTACCATGTTTCGGGTCCCGGTGAAGTCGATCAGTCTCTGTCCGTTTCCGGAGGTTTCATTGTGCAGGCTGAATTTTCCAACTCTGAGACCAAAAATTCCCTCCTTGCCCACCCTGGCGTTGAAGTCGCCAAGCACGATTTTTATGTCGTGGCGGGGGCAACACTCATAGGAGCGTTCCAAGCGCTCATAGAAGGAATCTTTGGTCGCATCGTCCTTCTCTTCCGTCGGGGCGTGGGCGGAAATTAGCGAATTGTTGCGAGACGCTCGTCAACCGGAGTGAACGACAGTACTTGGCGACGAAGTCTTTCTCCCACAACAAATCCAACACCGAATTTGCGCTCTTTTACATGGCAGCTGTAGTAAGCGTCACATGGTCCTACGCTTTTCCTGCCTTGCCCCGTCCATGGCATCTATTGAACGGTTGTGATGTCAGGCTTTACTCTCACGAGGACATCAACCAGCCCAACAGAAGCACCTTCCCCATTAAGGGACCGGACCTCCTTCTCACGTTAGCTCACTTCCGAAGCTACCCACAGGATACGTGGGCTAATCCCGGACGTTGTAAGCTGCTTGAACCATATGCAGAAGAATCGTCCTGGCCACTCCCAAGTGAATGGCGATCAGTAACTTTCCCCACTTGCGTGGACCTCTACATGTGGAGCCATCCTCCATTATTATTACATCGTCTAAATAAACTAGACAGATTTTGTTTACGTAATCTTCCAGGATGTTGTTCATTAGCCGCTCGAACGTCGCTGGTGTCTTCTATCCAAACGGCATTCTAAGGAACTCGTAATGTCCTCCTTCGACGCAGCAAGCGGTTGTATGAATATCTTGCTCTTCAATCTCCATTTGATGAAATCCTTTGGTAATGTCCAGTATGGTAAAATACTGCATCTTCCCAGTTTATCCAGGATTTTATCAATATTGGGTATTGGATATTTGTCATCGATGGTTACCTTATTTAATTTGCGGTAATCAATGACAAGTCTCCATTTTGTCTTTCCACTGGCATCCTGTTTCTTGGGAACAATCCAAATGGGTGCCGAATATTTGGAGTTGCTATCTTATTACTCCGTTGTTGGTTGCACCTGTGTCTATTATTAATTTGAGGTGCCCCAACTTAGTTCTAATTTTTATATATGGTAGTTCCCTGAGGCTGAAGATCGAAAATTTTCATTTTTACATATGTTTTGATTATGATTGTTCTGTGTTTCGAACATATTTATGTCCATTGGTTCAAGTGTTGGAAGGCGGTTGTCCCATTGTGGGTCGTCTAAAAGGATTCCAATTACTTCGTCCATCGCGTTGGTTATAGTTATTCTGAATATTACTTCTTTGTGCACTATGTGGTAAATATTGTCCATTATGTTGGTTATATTTATTTCGGTCTGTGCGTCCTTGTCTATTATGTGAAAAATTCTGCCCATTGTTATTTGTTTGTCTCTGGGTTTGTTTCTACACGTTAAAATCGTACGCACATTTGAATCGCACAAAACATATTTGAACACATTTAGAGCAGTTTTTCTGTTATTTCTTTCGCATTCGTTTGCTGCCGGGCCTGGGCGAATTGATATTATTGTCTTATTGTTAAGGTTCCTAATCCTTTTTTTTAATTTCGTTGAATTTGAACGAATTTGAAGAATTCAACGTGGTGAAATTAGTGCTCTTTAGTTTGTTAAATAATTCTTCTAGACTACACCTGTCGCCAAAGTTGTGGTTTAATATCTGTCCAAGATTGAGCTTGGCAGTTAATTTCCCTCCCAGCAAGTCCAGCTTTAATTAGGACTGAGAATAAAAGTTGGGATGGCTCGTCATATGCGGCCACAATCATATGTACTCTGTCTATCAAATTAGTGAAATTTTGTAATTCGCAATAGTCCCCATTAAATTCGGGAAGACAAATTAAGTGTTATATTGCGTCTATTCTTACTGAAAGGTGTTGATTTTGTTCAGTCCTTTCTGTGGTTATAAAAACGTCTTAATATTTTCCTGAAAAAGCGTCTATTCCTAGTAATTCTTCTACGTGATTGTGGTATTATGACATCGTTAAAGTCCGTCAGGTAACAGTCATTCGATTCAAACCCTGAGTCTTAAGTATATTATGGGTAGGGGTATATGGCTTCTACTACGAATTCTAAATCTGAAGGGTAGTGGGATACTGAATTACTATCAGTCATCTATGATGCTTGCCATTACAAGTCAACCGGGCTATTCGGGTCATGTTCTTCGATTTCGATGTAACTCAAATATGTTGCTCTCTGGTCAAAATAATGAGACACGTAGGTATTTTTTTGTTCGCCCGAAAAAACTTTTTTTCTAGAGTTATCGGCAATTTTGTTTTTCGGCTCAAAATCGATTTTTTTTTAATTATATATATAAGAAATTTTTTTTTTAAATGCCCATAACTTAGTCAAACATGAACCGATTTTAATAATTCTGTGTTCAAAATGATCGTCATTACTTACACGAGCGACTCAATGTAGAAACAATTGCAAAAAAGTAGTTGAACATTTTTTATTTAGCAAAAAAGAAAATAAATTGAAATTTTTTCGAAATTCAATATTTCAAAAAGTTTATTTTTTTATAACTTTTTCCAAATCAGGATTACACCTCAAACTTCAATTGAGCTGAATGCCCAGTAGCTAAAATGAGTTGTTTTTGAGTAATGAATTTTTGAGTAAAAAACCTGTTTCGCACTCTTTGTTTTTTGGAAAATAAAAAATGTTCAAATACTTTTTTGCAATTGTTTTTACATGAAGTCATTCGTGTAAGTAATGACGATCATTTTGAACCCAGAATCATTAACATCGGTTCATTTTCGACTAAGTTATGGGCATTTAAAAAAAAATTCTAATATAGATGCTTTCCATTTCAATTCAACCGGGCTATTCGGGACATGTTCTTCGATTTCGATGTAACTCAAATATGATGCTCTCTGGTCAAAATAATGAGACACGAATATATATTTATGTATAAAAAATTCTGATCAACACAAAATTTATTAAATTTGCCACCCAATTTTAATTTATGTTTACTTTTATATATATAACTAGCGGACCCTCACCCGCTTCCCTGGGTGAAAGAAAAATATAAATGAAAAGTGTTCTTTGTTTTTTTCTTGTTTCATCATTTAATTCATGCTCGGCCATTATTTTGTGACTTATTCTAATAACAATGTTTTATTTATTTTAGTGACTTACTATAATGATTGTAAACTAACAACTTATTCTAAAGCATTCTGATACACAAAATTTTTGGTTTTATTTTCATGCGGTTTATAATAAATATAAAGTAACGATGGTTTCCCTACTCGAGAACATCCTACATACAGTTGCCCATGTCCAAAGCATGGATAATTTAATTGAAGTGTTTGACCTTGAGACTTATTGATTGTAATAGCAAAAGCAAGGCGAATGGGAAATTGAAGTCGCTTAAAATCAAAAGGCAAATCTGTTGAAATCATTGGAATGAGCGGAATCAAAACATCTTCACCTTTAAATTTGCCTTTCAAAATTGTTGTTTCAATTACATTGTTTATTGTCCGTTTCACTACTAATCTTGTCGCATTGCATAGTTTCGGCTGATTGATATTTTGCAACATAATGATCACTGCGCCGACTTTCAATTGCAAACGATGTGGTGGTAAGCCAGGCAAATTAAGTGAATTCAAAATTCAATTGGATAATTCACTACATCGTCGGGATTAGTGATTGAATCAATTGATTTATAGGTGACAACTTCACCTGGAATTTGAGTCAAAATACTGGCATTGATTTCATTGACATCGAAATTTTTGGCAGCTAATATAGCTCTTTCGCTTAGCCAATCTTGATTTCGATAGTTTTGTGCAATATTTGGGAATACATTTTGCACTAATTGTACTCTTGATTCTGTTACGGTACTAAAATTAGTTGGAAGTGTGATCATGCCTGTATTCTTATCAATTGGCTTTCGTCCATTTCTAATTTGCAACAAATGTTCGGAAAATTCAGCAGCTGTTGGATCATTCTGTAACTGCACACGAACATTAGTAGTTAATGTGAGTTTTTGAACATATCTCCACAGATTAGAAGATTTAAGGCACGCTCTCAATTCATCAGCTGCTGTTGATTTGGGAATAACAGGCAAAGTTTGTCGAAAATCACCGGCCAATAGAATTAGTGCACCACCAAATATGTTTGTGTTATTTCGAAAATCTTTCAGTGTTCTATTTAAGGCTTCCAGTGATTTTTTACGAGCCATCGTACATTCATCCCATACAATAATTTTACATGTTTGTAAAACCTTTGCAAGTTGGTTCTTCATTTACTTGCATACTTAATGGTAACTTTAATGCAGAATGTGCAGTGCGACCGCCGTCCAATAAAGTTGCCGCTATTCCAGATGATGCCAAAGCCAATGCAATATTATTCTGCGATCGAATGGTGGCCAAAATTAACGACAACAAAAACGTTTTTCCAGTCCCACCTGGTGCATCTAAGAAGAATATTCCTCCTCTTTCATTTGCAACATTGTCCATAATTGTGTCATATGCCTGCCTTTGTTCTGTGTTTAATTTTGGTAGGTTTGTTGTTACAAATGTGTTCAGATCATTTCGATCATATTCTTTTTCACGTCTTAATTCTGCATTGTATGCATCATGCATCGGACGATTTGGTGCGATCTTACCTAACTCACTCAGAGTTTTATTTGCAATCATCAGGCAAAAGTCTTCGATTTTAATTAATGCCTCATTATATATGTAATTCATCTGTATAATTCGGATTTGGATTTGCAATAATGCGACGTACTGTCATGTATTCTTGGTAAGTACTGCACAATTCTTTTGGGTTTGCTGGGAAACATGTAGCAATAATGATGGCAAATAGTGTTCTTATTTGGTGTGGAGAACTTGTTGCACATGCATCCATAAGAGTTGCATCCCCCTGATTATCATTTTCAAGCAAATTCAATTCTTTGCATGCTTGCTAATAAGTACAACAATAATGACCATTAATTCGTTTCAAACTTTCGAATGATCTTGGGCCGGGAATATCAACTAAGAGTAAACGTAAATAGAAACATTCCACTTTACTTGGATGCACAGTGTAAAGTCGTCCGATTGCATCACCCAAATGAAGACCTGGATATCCATCTACAGGTATTCCTCGTTGCCTTCGTACCCAGGACCTTGATGATGCATTCCAAGTATAATATTTAGGAACATTTGAATAAAGCAATGTTCTTGCAAATAAATCTGTTTCACATAAGTTGAAAAATGCAGTTAGTGTTGTTGCTGGTGGTCGTTCGGCCATTTGTTGAGCAGTATTTTCAGTGAAATAAACACTTTGTTCATTTTATAAATGGACTGACAATTGAATAACAGCTGGATGGCGATCATGAATCGGAAATGATAATATTCTCCAAACTGCTTCGTTGCTACTAATGTATCTTCCCATTTGGTAATTAGTAATTTCATCATTTCGATTTACAACTCCAAATACTGCCATGTCACTTCCTTTATTGATATATTTGCATATGTATTTGATGGATTTTACGGAGTTACAATATTCAAAATTTATATGTGCGTTAAATGTTTTCGAGAATAATTTGGATAACGGAACTATCCAACGGTTATCGATCTCCACATCTTGATTATTTATTTTCACAGGACTGTTTTTCCATTATCTTCTGGTGATCTTCTACGGTACAATGGATATCCATCATTTCCAGTCATTGTTTCAGCAATTAATTGCCTTGGGTAGTTTTTTGAACATTTACCATCAACCATACGTGGAGAATTTTGATTTAACGTACCACACGGTCCATGAATCATGTTTTTGGTTACAGTAGTATGTAATTCTGGATCTTCATTTATATCTGGAAATTCAGCACATATAATATGATCAATTTTATCTGTGGTTAGTTTTTGTTTTAACCAAATCAAAATATGCGCATGAGGCAAGCCTCTTTTTTGCCATTCCACAGAATACATGAAACATTGTACATCTCCGTAAACTTTATGTTTTACAATGAAATCCATTAGAGACTGTAGCTTTCGTCTAAACACTCTTGCAGTAATGTCATGCCTATCAGTAGCTGATTGCCCAGTATATAAATGATTCTTAATATCATCCCATTTCGGATTGCATGTGAAAGTTATGAATAAGTCGGGTCGACCATAATTTCTGACATAACACATTGCATCTTGGGCGTATTCATGCATATGCCTTCGACTGCCTGTATACAATGAAGGTAATATTACCATTTGACCAATGTTATTAACGTTGGTATCGTTGTTAATTGCATCTCGTAAATGTATGTATTCGTCACAGCGTAATTTTCTTTGGTTGAATCTAATGTAATTCAATCGTTCTGTTTCTATTTTCGCATACATGTCAACCATATACTGATGAAATAATTTACGACATTTTAAAATGTGATTCTCTTGATTTTCTCTTATCGTGATTCTGTATGCATAATAATTCATTGCGCTTACAGTTTTATTTGTTTCTTGACCATTTGCTGGATTTATTTGTTTTATATCAATCGAATAACCATCTTCACCAAGACAGAACATAAGAGGATATTGTAATGCATCATATTTTCGATGCGTTTCATTAACACGTTGCAGTGTATCATTTCTTCTTTGCAAAACAATATCTCTTGGTTGAAATTCATCTCCAGATATAACAATTGCAACCTCGTTGCTTGAAGTTGGTTGATTGTATCTTCCACGATGTTCGCCGGCAGGCGTTTTATTTGTATCAATTTTAATTTTATGATTATCAGATGACAATCTTTCGATTGTTGTTTAAAAACTTTGCACCAAAACATTATGTGTGTGTAATAAATCTTGTAACTCTCTCACAATGACTCTGTTTATATTTCTGGAAAATGCACACCGTGCTTCAAGTTCATCATCGTTGTCATTAATGAAATAAATTTGCAAAAATTTTGACTCTTGATCGGTTAGTGGTAGTAATGAACCTATTAAGTGATATGCTTGCCCTTGAATCAGAAAAAAGCCATAAATTGTGTCGATAAAATCTAATGATTCCACGTGGAAGTTTATGTATTACCTTGAACGTTGGCATGAAGTTATCGGTTATAATTTTTCCAGCACCAAAAGATGTCATTTGAAAGCATGAATTATAAGTGGACATTTTTTCAAGAAAATGTTTGGAATCGGGTGATGTTCCCGATAATAATGTAGCTGATGGTTCGGGCGGATATTGAATGTCTGGTAAACGAACTTTTCCTGCAGCGCAACACATGCCTGGTGTTTCAGTTTTGAATTTCAATACTTGACAAAATCCGCAAATTTTATCCATACTTTCAATGACAACGTATTTGTGAGATGAATAATCAAGTTGTGGATTATATTGAAATGCTGCACCATTCAAATTTACAGAATTGATATTTATTGGCCGATTTTGAGAACGTGATCTAGTACGATCTCTTTGTTGACTTAATCTATCAGCATGATTTTCCTCACTTTCATTTTGTCTATGATTTTGCACATTTCTATGGTGAGGTGTACTACGTCCGATGTTAGCATGTCTTCTACCTCTTGGCATTTCTTTTACCGAATCAAAGTGGTCTTCTTTATGTCACTCTGAGCTCTTGATTGCTACTTTTCTTGTTTTTAAACTGGAATTCAAATTAACAGTATGTTTTAAAAATATAATTGAACTGTGAACACGCGTTGAAATGAAAATTACACAGAACAGAAATGGGAAATGATCAGCAAAAATATTATATATTTTTGAAATTTTTCTTGAAAATATCTACGGAAAGTGTGAAAGCAATCTCTTTTCTTAAATATCTTAAGTAAAAACTTCTAAAATATTAATTATTTTTGCCGATTTCTGTTGTGTGTAGTTTTCACACCATTTATTCACTGTTTCACTTGTTATCAATCATTTGCAAAATTAATATATATTTTGTAAATTTTTCGTGAAAATATCGTTGGAAAATGTGAAAACAATATCTTCTCTTAAATATTTCTGACGCACTTTTTTTATCTCTTTGGTTGATGCCTGGAAACTGCTTCACTTGAACACTTTACCATATAAAACACTTTCTTGTTAGTTTTAACACTTACTTTCACTACGCACTATTACTGATAACCTTTGGTAATCTTCTAAGAAAACGGTCTTGCTTAAGTACTTTTTTAGCGACGACCTGTTCAGGTTCGTTGAGCTAATGGTTTTGCTTCGGTTATCCCGAAGTGTGGGTGTAAAGAAGAAGTATTTAAGCAAAGTGATAAGTTAGTCACAGCAGCATTGTGTTACGATTAATTATTGCAGGCAGTCAGCTACAGCTGTGCCTGCTAATTTGTATGTTTCTATTCTATGCGAATGCAGGCGTGCAGCCACTGCTGTATGAATATTTGTATATCTATGTATGTTTGCATTCCATTGAAATGTATGTAATGGAATGAAAATTTATGCATAAATACTGCTGCGTTAACTTGTACATATGTGAGTAAAATGTACGCTCCATGCAACCGTTTACAATAACAACCACACGCGTAAAAAGAACGCTGCCTCGTGTATATTGTATGTTGACGAAGAAGTAAAGGAGATTTTAACCAAACATAGTTACAAACCTTCTCCACATGTGTCTCTTCAATGTGGCAAAGTTTGGTTAAAATCGGTTGAAGCATTCTCCGTAAAGTTCATCATAACGCGAAAAACGGCTGAATTTTTATATATTTATATAGATATAATAAAAAAAAAATAAAAATCAATCTAATCTTACTTTAAGTTGATAGTGTTGTCCTCTTGAAGGTGTTGTCTTCTTGGAACTCGTGCAGTTGTTTTTAGTTGTTGTTTTCTTGATGAACTAGTAGCTTTCGTGAATTGTTGCTATTTAAGGCGGTGCAGTTCCCGGCGTGAACTGGTTTTCTTCCTTCTTTTTTTTGTTAATTTCAAGGATATACTTTTAGTTGATTGGTTAATTATAGTGTCGTCCTCTTGATGGTCTTGTCTTCTTGGAACTCGTGTAGTTGTTGTTTTCTTGATGAACTTGAAGCTTTCGTAAATTGTTGCTATTTAAGGCGGTGCAGTTCCCGGCGTGAACTGGTTTTCTTCCTTCTTTTTTTTAAGGGTAAGTCTTTTTATTATATTTTTCTAAGGACATACTTTATATCCTTATTTTATTTAAAGGATAAACCTTGTTACCCTTTTTATGATTTTTTTTTCAAAGGATATATCTTTATACCCTTATTTTATTTAAAGGATAAATCTTGTTATCCATTTTTGTTTTCTCTCTAAGGATATGTCTTTATATCCTAATTTTTGCAGAGTCCGTATTAAGGATGAAAATCCCAGTACTATCACAAACTATCATTTTTCATTTTTAGGACTTACGGATCCTACCGACTGCGCAATCTTTGGAATCTTAAAATGTATTCTTTAAAAAAAAGTGTATGTAGCGTTGTACACATAACAGAAGTGAAACTTTCAAGGCAGATAAAGAAAGAGGGAGAGACCCAAGAGAGAATGAGAGAGAGAGAAAAAGAATCTAAATAAATTCACAACATTTGCAGAGAATACAAGTAGACAAAATTTACAAAAACGGAGAAGGGTCGACCGGTATAGGTAAACGCCGGACACAAATCGTGGCAATAACTCGCACTACTCCGAGTGTTTATCACCCGCACAAACGCAGCGATTCCAAGACCGTAACTACCGCACAAATTACCGCAAGGCAATACCAATAAATGGCCCGATAACTCTCCTTTCCCCAGTAGTGAAGACTCTTGAAACCCTTCTCCTCCCACTCTTTATGAAACGCCTGACCCCAGTCTCAAACCAGCATGGTTTCTGAAGAGTGCTTGGCACCACCACGGCACTCACCGTCATTAACACCCAGGTAAACCGCGGGCTCAACCAAAACCACTCCTGCGAGAGGACTGTCCTAGTAGCGTGGGACCTAAAAAAGGCTTTCAATACAGTCAGCCACGCCACGCTACTAGATGTCATTTTACAGTCGAAACTCCCGCCAGGGCTGAAGAGGTGGACCGCGAACTACCTAGGTGGTCGTCACTCATAGGTGATATTTCGAGACCAAACATCTATATATGTATATATATATAATTGGCGCGCACACTATTTTTGTTTGGCCTAGCTCCTCCTCCTATTTGTGGTGTGCGTCTTGATGTTGTTCCACAAATGGGGGGACCTACAGTTTCAAGCCGACTCTGAACGGCAGATATTTTTATGAGGAGCTTTTTCATGGCAGAAATACACTCGGAGGTTTGCCATTGCCTGCCGAGGGGCGACCACTATTAGAAAATTTTTTTTCTTAATTTTGGTGTTTCACCGAAATTCGAACCTACGTTCTGTCTGTGAATTTTGAGTGGTAGTCAGGCACCAACCCATTCGGTTACGGCGGCCGCCAAACATCTAAACAGAGGAAAATAAAGCAAGGTGTACCGCAGGGTCGTGTCCTTTCACCCTTGCTTTTCACTTTCTATATTTCGAAACTGCCCCAACCACCAGATGGAGTCTCCCTGGTCTCATACGCCGAGGACTGCACGATAATGGCGTCGGGCAATGACATTGATGGCCTATGCTCCAAGGTAAACGACTACCTCTCCAGCCTTTCTTGCTTCTTCACTGCGAGGAACTTACAACTCTCCCCCACTGGACAAAGTGTATGTAACGTAGTACACATCACAGAAGTGAAACTTTCAAAGCAGACAAAGAAAGAGGGAGAGACCCGAGGGAGAATGAGAGAGAAATAATATATATCTAAATAAATTCACAACATTTGCAGAGAATACAAATAGACAAAATTTCCAAAAAAAATCAAGAGCAAATAGACAAACATATGCAAACATATTATATATCTAATATACTATGTATGTATGCAAAAATCTCATCTAAACCTTAGGCGTTTACATATACATACATATGTATGTATGCATATATGAATACAAATGTTGGGACAATGTAAGTACGCAGCAGAGACCTGCATGGCTCACTGTTTTCTTGAGTTGTTCATACGCTAAATATTTGGTCAGGTGCAGTCAGCTCATGCAGGCGAACGCGTAGTTCAGCTCAGTCAACACGTATGATCGAATGATCAAATCTAAGCATTGAACAAAAAGCAGCATTGAATTGCGTTTCGTATTTGAAAGGATTAGTTGGTTTCAGCCGTTGTAAAATAATGTCAAACGATTATTATAAGTTTTAAGAAAATAAACAAATATGGAAATATAGTGTTTTTGCTTTAAAATTTTGCTTTTACTTTGCGATCGTTACATGCAAAAACTCATGCGGGATCATACGTGTTCAAACCGGCTCTTTTGGCTCTATAGCCCTCTTATTCTTGCTCAAAAAAATGAATGTACAGCCGAACGAGCAAATACCCGAAACGGCTGCTATGAAGACGATTGGTGATAACATCGGAGAGCTAAAACACAGCACATGATTTGATTGAGCTGAAATAAACAATGACAATAACTTATTTGAACAAGTTCGATCGTTTGAACGCAAAGGCCTGTTTTTTTGTTCAAGCGAAGCGTATGAATGTTTTACACTCAACCGGTGCAGTTCTCTGGTACGCAGATATTTCTATTCTAAGCAAAACAATGCATATTCGTATATACATATGTCAGTGAACGTAAATTCATAGAGAAGGCGCAGTCCCGGCCCGTTCCTCCTAACAAAATACGGGTAGGAAAATGAAATCAGCACGAGTTAACAGTAGGAAATTAATTAATATGGCTGCCGGAGAGAAATGAGAGGGAGAAAGTGATACGCAAGTGTGAAAAAATGAAGTTTACATTAGCTTACATTTGCTTGCGTACAGAACAGATTTGTTCATTTGATATGTCCATATGATTTGTATGCATGTTTAAAGATTTGTTCTTTTTGGTCTTTTTATGAAAATTACGCGTAATTGTATGTATGCATGTTTATATACATATATTAGCATAAGACATACAGCTATGGTCAAACGTTTAGCGCATTTAAAAAGAGTTCAATATAATGCTCGATTAAATGATATGAAACCAAAATAAATCCAGTTTTTTTAACTAAATATATTTAACACTTTATTATAAAACAAAATAACTTAAAGTAGACAGTTTTCCCTAGAAAAAATATGATAAAATAGAAGTAATTCTTATTTGGTCATAGTGGGATTTGGACAAAGACTTAGCGCAGTTTTGATTTCTGTAAAAAATATGAAATATTTGTAAGAAATGAGAAAAGATTGTTGACTATTATTATTTACCATATCAATATTTGGTACAATAGCCGTTATTCTGTATAACTCCTTCACACCTGCGTGGTAAACTCTCTATTAACTTTTGGCACCTGTCCAAAGGAATAGAGTTCCATGCTTCCTGTACACCTTCCCAAAGTTCATCGATATTTTTCCACAAGTTTTCGATTGGATTTAAATCCGGACTTTGTGCTGGCCAATCGAGCTGGGTAATATTTTCCTGCGAAAGCCAGTTTTTGACCACTCCCGCAGTATGTTTGGGATCGTTGTCGTGCATAAATATCCAATTTTTGCATGTTTGACTATTGCCATCTCATAAAGTCCATCCGTAATGTATTTATGAAATATGATATTCCAACCGCCCATGGCACTGCAAGCTTTAAGGTCATTAGGAAGTTATTTGATATTGATCAGAAGAATTCCAATTTTAAAATTTGCCCAAAATTGACGGAGTCTCATATTTACCCAAGCAATTGTTATATTATAATATAAGAACAATTTCGTAATTCGTGCTTTCACAAGTTTATATATTTTTTTTCATTTCAGGAAATGTACAATAAATACCTATTATTTATAGTATTGTAATATATACATACTATATATGAGTAGTTAACTTTCTTGTTGGTAAAAATAATAATATTTATTTGGTAATAAGAACTTAAATGAACATATACCAATAATTTAATTCGACAGGATTTCCTTACAAAATCAATATATTCGTTCAGCTAAATCAAATGAATATCTGCATATAAAAAGTCGTTCATATGGACATGCAAAAGCAAACACATAAATACATGCATACAAACTTCCATAGACATACATACATATGAGGCTGCGAGCACTTGCGACAGAAAAAATATTTCGATTTGCTATTGCTGTCGAGAATTTAGAACATATATTTACATACATACCTATATTGATGCATACATATGTATATACGGAGCCGCGACCACTCGACTTGACAAAAATTCAAGATTTACCAAATATTGGCAAATAATTCAACGCGAAATATTCCAATATTGACTATTTTCGAATGGTCTGGAAAATTGGCATATGGGCGGCTCGTTTTATGAATGAAAGTACTTTGCTCGTAGAAATATGAGCTCGAACTTATCAATGAATTTGTTTTTGTTGTGCTTTTTAATATTTGAAACTGTTCAGCGCCGTCGCGGGTAAATAATCATGGCCGCACCAGCTACACCTAGGAATGCATTTTGTTCTTGTAGTCGCCAGGCTTAGAATTTTAGTTTTGGAAGCATACACATGTAGAGGCATAAAGTAAGTATGTGCGGTTATATGTATATACGAATATTCATTGTTTTGCTTAGAATAGAAACTTTTAGGTACATATGTACATTGTCCCAACATATATATTCATATGTATATGCATACATACATACATATGTATATGTACGCGAATACCGTTTAGATGAGTTTTTTTGCATATGTTAGGAAAATGTTTGCAAATGTTTGTCTATTTGCTGTGTTTTGAGGCAGGTCAAGATTTTTTTCTGCCCACATGAATATGGATGGTAGATGTTATATCTATTTAGTATATGAATATACATACATATGGATATAAAAATTTAAAAAGGACACATATTGTTGAATAATAACCGTTGATGCAAATGAATGGTTTACAAAGCCAATTTTTAATGTGGATGTTTTGAAATTATTTTGATAATGCACTTAATATCAATACAATTTAGTTAATTAGATACTTAAAATTTCACATTCATGCATGCATATACTTAGAATTAATTTATTCATCTCACAAGAAATAATCCATTTGCGCATGCAAAATGCAGAGGACGTTAATTATAGAGAATTCTCACGAGCTACGAATAGTGTGAATTGTCAAAAATAAAGTCTAACCGCCGCCGGGGTGTGGTGAAACTTTTAACAGAGATGTTTACAGCGATTTCCCATTTAGCATACTGGCCCTGCACAGTTTTTGGCTTCTGTAGGAAATCAAATTGACGAATAGCCGACGGCATTTTGCAAAGTATTTGCTTGTGCATTTTTATGTTCCCTTGATAAACGAAAATTTATTCAATTTGTATTTTCAAACAAAGGTGATGAAGAAAAAAATGATTGAATATTTATTATATGCGCCAACATTTAAAATCAAAGTAACTTTAATGTTTGTTGCTTTAATTTTAAAAGAAGAATTTAAACAAAATACATTATAAAACGACCTCACATTTTGTTGTGTGCGTTTTAGTAAATTTGATGAAAATTTTTACTAATTTTTCGAGTCGAAATTAATTTTAGACAAGAATTCAAAGAGCATATTGGTATATTGATGAATATATATGTATATCAATATATGTATGTTTATATGCATATATTTTGTTAGTTATATTTGTGCAAAAGTTCAATTGCATCTTCAATTCTTATAGTGTTACAAATGTATGTATGTGCACACGCACTGCAGCAACAATGACCTATCTCACGACGCATGGCCTTATCATATTTATGTACTTTTGAATATGCACTTTTTGTTCCTTTGCCAAACGAAATTTTTTTCAATTTACATACATATGTATATTACAGGGAATAATTCATATATGTATGCATTTTATAGATAGTACAAAACTTTGAAATTTAAAATAAATAAAAGAAAACTTCAAAGCAACGTATTTGCCTACATACATATTTGGGACAAATAAGTTCTATTGCATCTTTAATAAATATAGTGTTGCACGCATATGTATGCACTGAAACAATATGACCTACCTCACGAGCATCGCCTTATCATATTTCATGCAATAATTAGGGAGTAAATATTCGAATGATCGAATTCCTGCAAATGCTAAAACAATTTCTTCTGCATATGCATCGACGTATGTGCATATGCGTATATGCACACTTGATGCCCCCTAACTATATCTACATATGTATATACGTTCAATTGATCAAATCAATAAATTCTGTATACAAAACTCTTCATTACCAGGCGCACAGGAAGATGGCATATGCAAATATAAATATGTGAATTAAATTCAACCAAAACAATGCTTATTAATATACACATATGCATGTACATACAACCGCACACACAGGGCACTCACTTTATTCCTCAAAATGCGTATGTCGTTCAAAGCTAAAATTCTATGCCCAGCGACTACAAGAACAAAATGCAGTCATAGACGCAGGCGTAGCGGCCATCATTCTAGTTGCCATAGCGCTGAATAGTCGCGGCGGCGCCGAACAGTTTCAACTATTGTACTGTACAACAAAAACTCATCATCAAAAAATTCATTGATAAATTCGAGCTCATACTTCTAAGAGCAAGTACTTTCATTCATAAAACGAGCCGCCCATATGTCAATTTTCTCGACAATTCGAAAATAGTCAATATTGGAATATTTCGCGTAGAATTATTTGCCAATATTTGATAAATCTTGAATTTTTGTCAAGTCGAGTGCCGGCGGCATCGTACATATGTATGTATGCAAAAAAATATGTATGTAAATATGTCTTTCTAAATGCTCGACAGCCGCAGCTGCTGTGCAGAGAACGTTAAATATAGAGAATTCTCAATGACTGAAAAGGCAGCACTTTTCAGGGGTACTCGTTTTGCGCGCGAGGTACACCACAGCCACATTTTTCAACAAAAATTAACAGTAAGGGGCTGAATTATGTAAATTTAGCAGCAGTCGATAAGAATTTCTTGGTGATTAGAAGCAAAGAATGTTAGGTAGCTTTTTAATATGACCTATATATTTGAATTTTTCAAAATCATCCAAAATTATATACATATGTTATGTCTGTCTGTCTGTCTGTCTGGTGTCTGTAAAACTTTGTTGAATTCCCTTCAACTGAATCAAAATCCTCTATAGAAAACGCCTCATTATCAGGTGCACAGGAAGATGGCATATGGAAATGTAAATTTGTGAATTTATATACATTTGCGTATATGTATATGCTGTGTGTATGTATGCTCACCAGCCACAGCTCAAGATAAAACGGCAAAACTTCTCAAGAAATCCAGCGCGCATTCATAGGCGCAGCGCACATTCATTGGCACAGCATTGTACATATACACATATTTACATACATATATTGATGCATACATATGTACGAAGCCGCGGGCACTCGACTTGACAAAAATTCAAGATTTATCAAATATTGGCAAATAATTCTACGCGAAATATTCCAATATTGACTATTTTCGAATTGTCGAGAAAATTGGCATATGGGCGGCTCGTTTTATGAATCAAAGTTCTTGCTCTTAGCACTATGAGCTCGAATTTGTCAATGAATTTTTTGATGATGAGTTTTTGTTGCACAATACAATAGTTGAAACTGTTCGGCGCCGCCGCGACTGTTCAGTGCTATGGCAACTAGAATGATGGCCGCTACGCCTGCGTCTATGACTGCATTTTGTTCTTGTAGTCGCTAGGCATAGAATTTTAGCTTTGAACGACATACGCATTTTGAGGAATAAAGTGAGTGCCCTGTGTGTGCGGTTGTATGTACATGCATATGGTATATTAATAAGCATTGTTTTGCTTGAACTCAATTCACATATTTATATTTGCAAATGCCATCTTCCTGTGTGCCTGGTAATGAAGCGTTTTGTATACAGAATTTTTTGATTTGTTTGAAGGGATATGGGCACCAAGTGTACATACGCACATACAAATATGTACATGAGTATTCAAAAGAAATTTGTTTTAGCATTTGTGAGGCAGGAATTTGATCATTAGGTTATTTACATGAAATATAAGGCGATGCTCGTGAGGTAGGTCATGTTGCTTCAGTGCACACATATGCGTGCAACATATACATATTTAATAAAGATGCAATTGAACTTATTTGTCCCATATATGCAAATACGTTTCTTTGAAGTTTTCCTTTATTTATTTTAAAGTTTTATACTATCTAGAAAATGCATACATACAAATGTATGTATATTATTATTCCCTGTAATAAAATGTAAATTGAAAAAGATTTGGTTTGCAAAGGAACAAATAAATGCATATTCAAATGTAAATACATATGTCGATATACCAAAACACTTGTATGCTATGAATTAATTTCGACCCAAAAAATTAGTAAAAATTTTCGTCAAATTTGTTTAGTTTTAAATTTACTAAAACGCACATACAAAAATGTGAGACATCGTTTTATAATGAATTTTTTTAAATTAAATCAAAATATTAAAGTTACTTTGATTTGAAATGTTGGCGCATATAATAAATATTCAATCATTTTTTCTTCATCACCTTCGTCTGAAAATACAAATTGAATAAATTTTCGTTTATCAAGGGAACATAAAAATGCACAAGCAAATACTTTGCAAAATGCCGTCGGCTATTCGTCAATTTGATTTCCTACAGAGGCCAAAAACTGTGCAGGGCCAATATGCTAAAGGAGAAATCGCTGTAAAACATCTCTGTTAAAAGTTTCACCACACCCCGGCGGCGGTTAGACTTCATTTTTGACAATTCACACTATTCGTAGCTCGTGATAATTCTCTATATTTAACGTTCTCTGTGCTGTGCGTCAAGTGCGCGCATGAGCATACAGTAAGTTGCAGAAGAAAACAACTAGCTTAAAAAAAAGGTCTGATTCGAATATTTTAATACTAAGAGAAAATTTGGAAACAATTATTTTATGTTAACTGATAGTAGGCAAATAGTTAATTAGTAGATTACTTTACGTATGTAGTTCTTGAATTGATAAAAAATGCACAAAACCTATGCATATATGTATCTGCAAAGTTAGAAACTTCTCTGAAATCAGAGCATTTGAGGGTGCCTGTAAACATGTCAAGGTTACTGTACAAACAATGCTGTACCTATGAATGTGCGCTTCGCCTTTGAATGCGCGCTGGATTTCTTGAGAAGTTTTACCGTTTTATTTCGAGCTGTGGCTAGTGAGCATACATACACACAGCATAAACATATGCGCATTTGTATATAATTTCACAAATTTACATTTGCATATGCCATCTTCCTGTGCACCTGGTAATGAAGCGTTTTATATAGAGGATTTTGATTCAGTTGAAGGCATTGAACAAAGTTTTACAGACACCAGACAGACAGACATAACATACATATGTATATAATTTTGGATGATTTGGAAAAATTCAAATATTATATATAGGTCATATTAAAAAGCTACCTAACATTCTTTGCTTCTAATCACCAAGAAATTCTTATCGACTGCTGCTAAATTTACATAATTCAGCCCCTTACTGTTAACTTTTGGTGAAAAATGTGGCTGTGGTGTACCACGCGCGCAAAACGAGTACCCCTCGAAATTCCATACGTTCCTGTCATTGAGACTTCTCTATACATTAACGTTCTCTGCAAAATGTCTACGGGAAATAAGCATGAAAGAGAAATGTGATTTTTGCATACATACATACATATGTATATTAGAAATATGTTTGCATACGTTTGTCTATTTGCTTTGAATTCTTTATATGCAGATGTGTATGAGAGGTGTATGAGCTGGGTTTTGAGGCTAGTCATGTTTTTTCCTGCCCACATGAATATGGATGGTAGATGTTATATTAATTCAACACTTTGCTGAATAATAAACCTCGATGTAAATGAACGGTTTACAAAGTTATTTTTTGTGTTATGATATTTGAATAATTTTGATAATAGACCTAAATTCAATACAATTTAGTCAATTAGATACTTAAAATTTCATATTCATGCATGCGTATACTTAGAATTATTATTATTTATTAGAGAAATATGAAATATAACACTAATTGGTAGAGCACACTAGCTACTTAGGCCTACGGTGCTATTGCGTTACTTAGAATTAATTTATTCATCTCACAAGAAATAATCCATTTGCGCATGCAGAATGCCGACGGCAAATAAGCATGAAAGAAAAATGTACAAGTCTTCTCTTATTTTCTTTTCCCGTAAATTCATAGAGAAGGCGCAGAGAACGTTAAATATAGAGAATTCTCACGAGCTACGAATAGTGTGAATTGTCAAAAATGAAGTGAAACGGCGAACACTGTTCACCTCGCTCAACTCGAAGGCGGGGAAGTTTTTAACAGAGCTGATTACAGTGAATTATGTACAAGTACATTGGCTCTGCTCAGTTTTTGGTTTCTGTATGAAATCAAATTGACGAATGCCGACGGCATTTTGCAAAGCATTTGCTTGTGCATTTTTATGTTCCCTTGGTAAACGAAAATTTATTCAATTTATATTTTCAAACAAAGGTGATGAAAAAAATGATTGAATATTTATTATATGCGCCAACATTTCAAATCAAAGTAACTTTAATATTTTGATTTAATTTAAAAAAATACATTATAAAACGACCTCTCACATTTTGGTATGTGCGTTTTAGTAAATTTAAAACTAAACAAATTTGATGAAAATTTTTACTAATTTTTTGAGTCGAAATTAATTCATAGCATACAAGTGTTTTGGTATATCGACATATGTATTTACATTTGAACATGCATTTATTTGTTCCTTTGGCAAACCAAATCTTTTTCAATTTACATTTTATTACAGGGAATAATAATATACATACATTTGTATGTATGCATTTTCTAGATAGTATAAAAGTTTAAAATAAATAAAGGAAAACTTCAAAGAAACGTATTTGCATATATGGGACAACTAAGTTCTATTGCATCTTTAATAAATATAGTGTTGCACGCATATGTGTGCACTGAAGCAACATGACCTACCTCACGAGCATCGCCTTATATTTCATGTAAATAACCTAATGATCAAATTCCTGCCGCACAAATGCTAAAACAAATTTCTTTTGAATATTCCTGTACATATTTGTATGTGCACTTGGTGCCCATATCCCTTCAAACAAATCAAAAAATTCTGTATACAAACGCTTCATTACCAGGCACACAGGAAGATGGCATATGCAAATATAAATATTGAATTCAAGCAAAACAATGCTCTACACATATGCATGTACATACAACCGCACACACAGGGCATTCGCTCTATTCCTCAAAATGCGTATGTCGTTCAAAGCTAAAATTCTATGCCTAGCGACTACAAGAACAAAATGCAGTCATAGACGCAGGCGTAGCGGCCATCATTCTAGTTGTCATAGCGCTGAACAGTCGCGGCGGCGCCGAACAGTTTCAACTATTATAATGTGCAACAAAAACTCATCTTCAAAAAATTCATTGATAAATTCGAGCTCATAGTTCTAAGAGCAAGAACTTTCATTCATAAAACGAGCCGCCCATATGTATGCCAATTTTCTCGACAATTCGAAAATAGTCAATATTGGAATATTTCGCGTAGAATTATTTGCCAATATTTGATAAATCTTCAATTTTTGTCAAGTCGAGTGCCCGCGGCATCGTACATATGTATGCATCAATATATGTACGTAAATATGTGTATATGCACAATGCTGTGCCAATGAATGTGCGCTGCGCCATGAGTGCGCGCTGGATTTCTTGCGAAGTTTTACCGTTTTATCTTGAGCTGTGGCTGGTGAGCACACATACACACAGCATATACATATGCGCAAATGTATATAAATTCACTAATGTATATAAATTCACAAATTTACATTTGCATATGCCATCTTCCTATGCGCCTGGTAATGAAGCGTTTGCTATAGAGGATTTTGATTCAGTTGAAGGTAATTCAACAAAGTTTTACAGACACCAGACAGACAGACATAACATATGTACATAATTTGGATGATTTGGAGAAATTCAAATATATAGGTCATATTAAAAAGCTACCTAACATTCTTTGCTTCTAATCACCAACAAATTCTTATCGACTGCTGCTAAATTTACATAATTCAGCCCCTCACTGTTAATTTTTGTTGAAAAATCTGTCTATGGTGAATTGTCTTCGCGAGACGAGTACCCCTCGAAAATGAACACTTTCCAGTCATTAAGACTTCTCTATTCATTAACGTTCTCTGGAAGGCGCAAGAACGAATGGACAGGTTAAATGTCAAAACACATCAAAACGAGGGTAGGAAGTTAACAGAAGAGAGTTAACATAGCTGAGCGTAGTCAACAGAAATAAATATAGCGTTTGCATTGAAATGTAAAATGCCATGATTTGGTGTTAGGGAAAAGAAAATAACAGAAGACTTGTACATTTTTCTTTCATGCTTATTTGCCGTCGGCATTTTGCATGCGCAAAAAGATTATTTCTTGTGAGATGAATAAATTAATTCTAAGTAACGCAATAGCACCGTATTCCTAAGTAGCTAGTGTGCTCTATCAATTAGTGTTATATTTCATATTTCTCTAATAAATAATAATAATAGTAATTCTAAGTACATATATGCATGCATGAATATGAAATTTTAGGTATCTAATTGACTAAATTGTATTGTATTTAGGTCTATTATCAAAATTATTCAAATATCATAACACAAAAAATAACTTTGTAAACCGTTCATTTACATCAAGGTTTATTATTCAGCAAAGTGTTGAATTAATATCCATATTCATGTGGGCAGAAAAACACATGACTTGCCTCAAAACCCAGCTCATACACCTCTCATACACATCTACATATAAAGAATTCAAAGCAAATAGACAAACGTATGCAAACATATTTCTAATATACATATGTATGCGAAAATCACATTTCTCTTTCATGCTTATTTCCCGTAGGCATTTCGCATGCGCAAATGGGTTATTTCTTGTGAGATGAATAAATTAATTCTAAGTACATATATGCATGCATGAGTGTGAAATTTTAAGTATCTAATTAACTAAATTGTATTGATATTAAGTGCATTATCAAAATAATTTCAAAATATTCACATAAAAAATTGGCTTTGTAAACCATTCATTTGCATCAACGGTTATTATTCAACAATATGTGTCCTTTTTAAATTTTTATTTCCATATGTATGTATATTCATATTCTAAATAGATATAACATCTACCATCCATATTCATGTGGGCAGAAAATCTTGACCTGCCTCAAAACACAGCTCATATGTATCTACATATAAAACATTCAAAAGCAAATAGACAAACGTATACAAACATATTCCTAACATATGCAAAAAAACTCATCTAAACGGTATTCGCGTACATATACATATGTAAGTATATATGCATATATGAATACATATGTTGGGACAATGTACATATGTACGTAAATGTTTCTATTCTAAGCAAAACAATGAATATTCGTATAGACCTACATATAACCGCACATACTTACTTTATGCCTCTACATGTGTAAGTTATATTGTGGTTCAGCCTTCTTCTATGGAAGTTATATAGTGGTTCAGCTTTCTTCTATGGAGCAGTGATGAGTTCTTTATTACGCCATTGTCTTGGCAAAACTGATTATAAGTAAGTAGAGTATAAAAGACTAAAGCTAAGTACATAAACACAAAACATGGATCTAAACTTAAATACATAATAAATATATAAAGATTATGCCATGGGTTTGTGTGTGGTCAGTAAGACCGACTCAGCACATTTCGGTCAGAACTCCAACGCTTGCGACATAACGGAAACGACTGGCCGTTGCTTTGACCCACATTACTTTGTTTATGTTGCATATGTGGTCGGGTTCAACGACATTGTTTGCGCGCGGGTCGCTCGGTGACTTCATTGCGAGGGAAGTTCGATGACTTGGCTGTTAACTAGCCCCCCTTTAAGATTGTTGCCGTCCTCGGTGACACTTAACTCCTTTACCATTTCTTGCAATTTGATGGAAGATCTTCTCCGGTACCAACATTGATAGATGATGCCAATACAGCCAAAGGCAAGGCTGAGTGTTACACCAACCATGAACCAGACTCTGGGAGTCCCTCCGGAAAACATATCGTCTCTTAACTTCTGAATTATATGCAGATTGTGCTCATTCATCCTTTGTAACATTGGTAGGCTGAGCACTTGGTCGTGTCCTGTAATATTCAGCAATGGTGACGCCACGATGTCTGGACTCTTGTTTACAACACCATTGTAGTTAATGTATGTGGTCTCGTTTATAGTCGCAATACGTTCAAATGTGATGAGATGCGTGCCTTCAATTGTCATCACTGGGCCGTCATCTACTCTTACTCTTGCTGATACTTCGTTGACAACGATTATTCCTTCGTCTAATAGGGTAATCGGTTCCAAGTGGCTTGGCTGTGTGTGGCATAACGCTGAGCCTCCGGAATGTAGTCCGCTGGCGCATGTGTCGTAAGCAGATTTCTTGCAGAACGTCGCATAGTTGGTTGTAGCGCATTCTGTCACAGCTAGGACTCCATCGTCGCATTCAGCTACTATGTTATCATGTACTTGCAGAATGGTGTTATTGTGGGCAACAGGATATATCATAACTTTCTTACAAATAGTCTTAACATTAGGATATTCAATTATTATGTGGATTACTCTATTTGATTGAAATATTTTTATATTTGATACTGCCATTAAACTAACTATTGGGACCCCTGCGAGCTGTTCGGTAAAAATTCATTTTAAATCTTCGTGGTCGAGAATTGCGGGGTTTATGATGTTAGATTTGGCGAGCGTTATAGGGAGCATAAGGTTTTGGATTTCAGTGGTTAACATTCTATTTCGTGCAAGTAAAGTTTCATACAAATGAGGAGAGTCTACGAACTCGCCTTTTTTTTCTTTAATTAATTTATTTACTGCATCAGTTAAAAGGTTAATTTGTTTCTGTGCTTCAGTGATTACTATTACTTGTCTGTTGTTTGATTCTATGAGCTCGGCTTCGGTAAGTTTAATCTTTTCTAAGTCTGATGCATCAGGCGTACCTGCAACGATTTTTAAAGCTGTTCCTAGAAAGTCTAAACTTCTGGCCATTCTATGGTGTACCGTTAAGCTAGATAAAATATTCTGAATATGGTCGATATCTACATCTAACAATTTTCGCGTGTGTGACTGAGGGAAAAGTTTTGATAATTTAATTGTATCATCTATAATGCTCACGAAATTAGATAAATTTGTAGAATGTCTCACGTAACTATGTTGTTCCCATACAAAAACGTTTCCGTCCAATATCGGAATGTAGCTTGCGTGCGTGAGTTGTGGATAAGAGTATGAGGGTCACTCCGATGAACTTGTATGAAATCTTATGCGTTATGACCTATGTTTACCTCACATTGTCCTTATGGACCACCCTCCCCTTAACAAGTATAGACGTTCCCAGGTCTGCTTGTACGGCGCCCTCTGTGCACAAGGGAGATAGTTTGTTACCTAATCTTTTGTTATTTTTGAGGTAAACTTTTTCTCCTACATCAAACATCCTGTTCTGTCTGTTCGGGTTGCATCTAGCTAATTGATCTTGCTGAGCTTTTATTAGTCGATCTTTGTCAATGACCAGCTGTTTATTCTTATTTCCGTTGGAATCTATTCCTTTCTTATCAACAACCCAGACTGGGCTATTATACGCAGATCTTGATGGCCTTATGATGCCATCTTTCAACAGCTGTGCGACTTCGTTGTTTACAAAATCTGACACGCCTACTGGGTATGGATAGGGCTTTGAATATACCTCCTTATTGTCTACAGTTCGGATCCTGGCGACGACTGAAGTATTGTAAGGCAGTGCCTCGTTAGAGGTCGCGAATGCACTAATTCTCTTCAGTATCATTTTCTTGAATTCGCCTTTTACGGAATTTGGGACTACGATATCATCGACACGTGTAAAGTTCACGTTATCGCACGGATGGTGATTGAGTATTTCCGAAGTATTACCGTAGTTTATGCTGTTTTCCACCAGGTCAATAGTTACCCCCGCCTGCGTGAGCAGATCGAAGCCTATTATAGCATCAAAGGTGTCAAGGGTATCTAATATGAAAAACGTGGCAACTTTCCCAAAAATTACTATTGAACATTTTTTTTGAATTTTACTGGACCCGTGAATGGAGTTCACAGTAAAAGGGGTGTCGACTGGTGTTACGTTTTTTAACTCCTTTACGGGTTTAATGTAACTTTTTGCCGCCCCGGTGTCGATAAGAATCTTTAATGTTTTGCCAGCCAATTGACGCTCAACGAACGGCAATCGGGAACGACCTCTTAAAAAATACAATAAATCGTTGTCCTCGGGTTCGCCACTTTCGTCATCTATTTCAGCACGCGCAGTTTCGGCCATTTCTTCGTATTCTTTCTCGTCTTGGGTAGGCGCTCGTTGCGTAATATTGTTAATCTTTTGGCGCCTATAGCCTGACGTGCGTTCTGAAGTGTTATGCCTTTTGCGAGCCCCGTCTTGTGTAGAATAGCCCTGTGGCTTTCCCCAATTGGTCTGTTGTCTTAACTTGGACATCGAAGGATCAACGTCCATGGGTTGAGCCTGATACTTTGATTGTGGCTCTTTGTCATTCGCTAGCGTTTTAGGGTCAGCTTGCTGTGCCCTGCTTTGGCCTTGATTTCCCACAAAATGTGGATTTCTTTCCTGGCCCCTGCCTTGTCTAGTTTGGTTACGATTGCCAAATCTAGTATTATCGCCGCTATGGTTTCTTTCTTCAATTACTTTAGCATAAGATGCAGCAAATGCGCTTCTTTCGATGCTATTTTCAGCCTCACGGGCCACTGCTAATGCAGATGGCAAATCCTTGGGCTTCGCTGGCATTACTAAAGATTTTAGGGGCCTCCTAAGTCCTGCCATGAAAGCGTGTAGTGCATCGTCTCTAATTTCTGCACAAAGAATGGACGCAGCTTGCTCGTCATGAGTCATTACTATTTTATTTGTGACCAGAGTGAGCTTCTTTTCTACCTCATCGTAATATTCCATTAAGTTTAGGTCACCCTGCCTAACCAGTTCTAGTTGCTGCCTAAGTACGCGCAAGGATGTTTTGTCTGCGTACGAGCAGTCGAGCCTAGCGATAATGGCGTCAAAATTAAGCACTGTATTTTGCGACGTAAGGATGGCACGAGCTGGACCAGTTACTTTGTTTTTTAAAATGGCCACAGCCTCGTAATGCGC
The DNA here is from genome assembly GCF_027943255.1 of Anastrepha obliqua. NCBI lineage: Eukaryota > Metazoa > Arthropoda > Insecta > Diptera > Tephritidae > Anastrepha > Anastrepha obliqua. The sequence goes on along the minus strand of NW_026562179.1, from coordinate 4,918,468 downwards.
CTCGCTGCCTACGTATCTTTTGAAAATCTCGTATGCGTCTATAGCCGCCTGTCGCCACGACACGTATTCCTCATGATTTCCATTGAAGTTAGGCACTGATTTTACAATGTCTAACTTCACCTCACATCCCACACTAGGGTCAATTGTTACTCTCTGGTATGTTTCAACTTGTGGGGTCTCTATTCTTAATGCATTAACCTGACCTCTAACTGTTTCAAGTTCCGCTCGGAACTCGTCTTTTAGTCTCCTCTCTTGTTCGAGGAGCGCACTGTTTACCGCACCTTCTACTAACGCTTTTAGTAATGCCGGCTCCATTCCTAATTGACCGTTTCTTCCTCACTGTCGTACTCTATCTTTATATTTCTATAAGCCCAAGTCATGAGCAGCCAATGAAGCGAAAATATCAACTTGTTTCTCTTTTTTTTTTTTTAACAAAAAAACTGCACTTGCACGTCAATAATTTCGCGACTATACCGTAATGGTCACTTTCGCATTGCCAATTTATTCACAATTTTTTTTATTTAAAATAGTTTTTCGTAAATACTTTTTCTAATTTTTACCGAACAGTCACTTACATGTTCTTGTTTAGGGCCATGGTGTTCCTAGCTTAATAGATATCGTAAGATTATCTAATTCCAGTTAACTCTGTTGGGCGCCAGTTATATTGTGGTTCAGCCTTCTTCTATGGAAGTTATATAGTGGTTCAGCTTTCTTCTATGGAGCAGTGATGAGTTCTTTATTACGCCATTGTCTTGGCAAAACTGATTATAAGTAAGTAGAGTATAAAAGACTAAAGCTAAGTACATAAACACAAAACATGGATCTAAACTTAAATACATAATAAATATATAAAGATTATGCCATGGGTTTGTGTGTGGTCAGTAAGACCGACTCAGCACATTTCGGTCAGAACTCCAACGCTTGCGACATAACGGAAACGACTGGCCGTTGCTTTGACCCACATTACTTTGTTTATGTTGCATATGTGGTCGGGTTCAACGACATTGTTTGCGCGCGGGTCGCTCGGTGACTTCATTGCGAGGGAAGTTCGATGACTTGGCTGTTAACTTGTATGCTTCCAAAACTAAAATTCTAAGCCTGGCGACTACAAGAACAAAATGCATTCCTAGGTGTAGCTGGTGCGGCCATGATTATTTACCCGCGACGGCGCTGAACAGTTTCAAATATTAAAAAGCACAACAAAAACAAATTCATTGATAAGTTCGAGCTCATATTTCTACGAGCAAAGTACTTTCATTCATAAAACGAGCCGCCCATGTGCCAATTTTCTCGACAATTCGAAAATAGTCAATATTGGAATATTTCGCGTTGAATTATTTGCCAATATTTGGTAAATCTTGAATTTTTTTCAAGTCGAGTGGCCGCGGCTCCGTACATATGTATGCATCAATATATGTATGTAAATATGTGTTCTCAATTCTCGACAGCAATAGCAAATCGAAATATTTTTTCTGTCGTAAGTGCTCGCAGCCTCATATGTATGTATGTCTATGGAAGTTTGTAGGCATGTATTTATGTGTATGCGTGTTTGCTTTTGCACGTCCATATGAACGATTTTTCATATGCAGATATTCATTTGATTTAGCTGAACGAATATATTGATTTTGTAATATATTGATTTTCGACAGGATTGAATTAAATTATTGGTATATGTTCATTTAAGTTCTTATTACCAAATAAATATTATTATCCTTAAGAAAATGAAATACTAGTTTTTTTAATTTTAATTTTTTATTTTTATTCACAAGTAATTTAAGTACTCTAATATGTATATGTATATATATTACAATACTATAAATAAATGGTATTTACATTTCCTGAAATGAAAAAAAAAAATATAAAATTGTGAAAGCACGAATTACGAAATTATTCTCATTCTATAACAATTTCTCACACGACTTCGATATTGACATCGATTAAGTCATTGCGATTTACCTGATTTTTAAAACACTACTCTCAATCCATCGTGATTAAGTGACAATTGTAGTGGTTTAAAAATCTAGGCTCAAGTGCTACCTGAAAAAGAAGATAAAAGGAAAACCTGAAAGATAGAGAAAAATCTGAAAGATGGAGAAAACCCTGAAAAATAAAAAAATCTGGGAAATAGGAAAAATAAATATAAATAAATACATATAAGAATAAACAATAAATAAACGCTGGTTTTACTTACCCTAAGGACCTGCGGAACTCACCTTGTTGGACCCTGACCTACAACGTACGACAACTTTTTTAGTTTATCGTTGCGCTTCTGACACCTAACTTGGGTATTTTCTTGCCGTAAAAGCCATTTCGCATTTTTGAATAGCAGTACATATATCAAAAAATCGAGTAGCTTGATGCGATGATCTTGACATTCGCCAGATATTGCGAACCAATGGGGAAATACTTCTTCGGTTTTTTGTTTTATAACTGGCAACATTAGATTGCGAATATTACCTACGTGAGCATATTTTGCAAAAAGCTGACGAATACCCTGTCTTCATGATTCACCAGTCTCAAATCGGTGTCATCCGTGAAATTTTTAGACCTTATCAGGGCTTCGGAATGCAATTTTAAGTCTCCTTGTGTTTTCATCATAATGTGGGCGCATTTGTCGCATTTTAGCTTACACAGTAATTTTTGGTAAATACCATAGCCAGTGTAATAACGCTGCACCTGTACCTCAGCTATATTTTGTTCTTCGGCAAAATTCTCGTCTGCTACCTCTATATTTTCTAAAACGAGTTGCTCATTTAGCGGTTCTCCTACTTCTTCCTCCAGATGATGATCCTCAGTCCCTAAATTCCAGTCTAAATTAATATCATCATCATCTTCGCAATTATTGCCTTTGTTTTCGAACCGCTGTCGTAAAATTTTCATAGATATCAATCGCGCTACTATGTACTATACTTCGTGTGCTGTGGGATGAGTATTAATACCCTGACTAGCTCGGACCCGATAAAAGAAATTTTCTAGACAATCTTGGTTTAACTTTCCAAGGAAAATAAATTTTAAATTTTGATGCTGTTGAAAAAGTTCCTCGCACAATTCCAGCATCGATTTTATGGTAGTACGAAAGCCTTGGATACATTTAATAGTGGAATATGCACGCATTGTAGACATCGGACTAAAGAACTCGAAGTAACTTAATAGTCTTTCAACTTTGCCCCTATCATCCCGCTTCAGGGGAGGCCTTAATGGATTTGTTGACTGGAAATGCTTTGCATCGAGTTCATCAAAAAGATCGTTCATTTCTTTAACAAATATCTGCGTGGGCTTGGCAAAATTTATCAAGTTTTCGTCATTACCAAATAAATTTTGACTCATGTCAATACCTGACGCTACCGAATTGCTCAATACTTGTGTAGCGCGTGAAACGCACATTTTTTCGAAAATGCTTGGATAAATATGAGCCTCCGTCAATTTTGGGCAAATTTTAAAATTGGAATTCTTTTGATCAATATCAAATAACTTCCTAATGACCTTAAAGCTTGCAGTGCCATGGGCGGTTGGAATATCATATTTCATAAATACATTACGGATGGACTTTATGAGATGGCAATAGTCAAACATACAAAAAATTTTATTGTTTTCGTGCATGAAAAAAGTGTTAATTTCAGAAATCTTCAATTGATTAAATAAAGTTATATTCGCGGGCCCTTGATCGCAAATCATAACTTTTATATTCAGTCCAATTTTCGTAATTGCGGAAATGTTACTCATCACAATTTGATGTAACTCTGTACCATTAAAAACATTTTTGGAAATATAGTAGGAAAATATATACTTCCACTTAGAGCACAACCCTTTAACCATAAAAAAACAACATCTGTACCTATTCTGCTTTGACGTTGACCTTCCCCATGGTCCACAAACCCATCAATTATATCCCTACTTTTATTATAAGTAAGATCCGGCTTGTTGCTAATTTCATCAAATAATAAAATGCATATGCGTTCTGTGCCGAACATTTTGCTAGCAATTTTGCTTAAATTGTTAACGACATTGGCATCGAAACCTGGAACAACATACCTGATGGGGTGCCAACGCAAAAGAGATGATTTGTGTGGTAAACAAAAACCTAGATCGTCACGCATAAAAGAATATGTTTTAGTGGACATATAGTTCAAATTTTGTGCCAATGCCTTTTCGTCCTCATTATACCAACCTTTTTTGGTACTGACGATCATTTTTGCAAAAGTTAAAGCATCGCTGCTACAACTTTCTTCCGCAATTATTGCACGTTTCAACAACTCAGAATATTTATTTTTTAGGTCAATATTTTCTTTTTCAAGCTCCTCAATACGTTTATTTAATTTGGCCGCGTTGCTCTGATAATAGCGAGCAGACTGAGCAAACCGTTCGCGAGTGGTTGTGGTTTCTAAGTCCACGCAGATTTGATTACTATAACTAGCCTGCCTGTTTTCCTCTAATATCGAATATTTCTCAAACTCTTCCAGAGTTAAATCTTCTTCTACTTGCTTAACTACCTTACTATGTATAAGTTGCAGTGACGGGCGGGCAAACCCAATCAGAGCCAGCACTAGGCGAGCGACTTCTATTTACTGGCTCTAAATTGAAGCAAGGAGTTTATATTTTGTAACCAATGTGGGTTCAAAATGGCGTTGGCAAAGAAAAACCCTGTCAGTGCTTGACACTTGCACGTTGCAAGCCAAGGCCCAATTCTTACGGGTCTCTTCGTCCCTAGGAAACGCAAAAAGTATAACTTTATCCTTAGGCACGCAGCTCTCGATACAGCAGCTCCTTTTTTTCTTTTTTTCGGTCCACTTGTTCGGTGGAACATCATCATAGCCTAATTAAAATTTTTATTTTAATTTTTACAAAATTTAAATTGAGGTATATTTAGTATAATCATATACATATATAAAACTAGAACCCGCACCCTCCGGGGATTTATAGTTTTCATCTAACATCTCAACCAAGTTTCATTAAATAAATCATTATACTTGGCCTAAAATTGCCCATACGGCATTATCCTAAACCCGATCTTTTAAATTCAAAAGTTTTTTATAAATATGTAAATAAAATAATGAGAAAGTGCGCATTCTAAATAAATAAATCCCTTCTCTGCTTTCTATTTCTTGCATGCATGCATGGATGTGTATATTAAGCTTTTCAAAAGGCACGAAGTATTGAAAACGACATCCAAGCATACGATTATCAGTTTATGTATGTACAGTGAACCAAAAAGAAACTGAGACACTAATATTTAAAAAAATATTCACAAATTTATAAGAAATAATAATATTGACGGTAACTCCGTTTATTTTTTTTCACTGTACATACATATATGGAGACATAATAATAAATTAATTTACTTACCCAAGTTTAAAGTTGGGACCGCTCCATTCTTGAGATATTTTGGTCCCACGGCATCCTCCTCAAAATGCTTAATGCATACAAATGAATTGTGCATTGGCATTTGCATTGAGGGTGAGATCCTCAAATTCTGCTTCCAAAAATTTAATAATTCCCGATTTTTGGGAAATGCAAACGAACGAACATTTTGTTCACTAGAACACTCCCGAACACGACATTCCGAAGCTTTAGGCATTTTTTTTCTTTTATTAATTGCTTATTAACAATTTCAAAATGTTTGCTTCACCGCGCACGTGCACTTCAATTGACTTTCTTTTCGAATTAAAATTCAAACCAAAGTTCAATTGGTTACAAGCAATCACAAGAGCTTTCCAATATTATGTCCTTTGCTAATATACGTATATAAACATGCAAATTAAAGTTATAACGCGGGTGAGCGTTAAAAAAATAAAACAACACGATTGCTTTCAAAGTCAAACTTGAAGTGAATCTTTTATTCTTACGTTATTTCTTTTATACCAAATTTTTGCTTACTCTATACTTAACAAATAATTGTTTGTGTTTACAATAAATCTTTCACTACTGGATGAGCTTATTTCATCATCCTCTAATTTGTGCTTATGCTAGCTTTAAAAAGTATTGCTTATTGTAATTCTATCCTTAACAAATAATTGTTTATATTTACAGTAAATATTTCACTATTGGATGAGCTTATTTCATCATCCAATTAGTGCTTATGCAAGCTTTAAGAAGTATTGCTTACTCTAAGTTTTTGTATATATTTGCCGTTATGCGGCTTACCAGAGTAGGGTATTCACTTGCATACATAATATTTCGCGCAATTTTCATAACTTAATTACATACATATGTCCTATGCTAATATATAATATGTATATAAACATGCATACATACATGCATTTCTTTTCGAATTAGAATTGAAACCAAAGTTCAATTGGTTACAAGCAATCATAAGAGCTTTTCAATATTTGGCGCAATTTTCATATATGTACATATATACATTTATCCAATCAAAATCAAATCTAATGCAATCATACATTTTTTCCAATATTTGGCCCAATTTTCATATATGTAAAGCTAATATACATATGTCGTATGCTAATATATGTATATAAACATGCATACATACAATTACGCGCAACTTTCATAAAAGGACCAAAAAGAACAAATCTGTAAACATGCATACAAATCATATGGACATATCAAATGAACAAATCTGTTCTGTACGCCAGCAAATGTAAGCTAATGTAAACTACATTTTTTCACACTTGCGTATCACTCTCTCCCTCTCATTTCTCTCCGGCAGCCATATTAATTAATTTCCTACTGTTAACGTAGGCTTTAACGTTAACTTTTTTGTGTGAAATTAGTTTTTATTGATTTCAAAAAATTGTTCAGAAATGATTGCAATTTGAACATATATTCACTTTAGCTCGATATAACCACCTTTTGCCTTGACTATAGCCTTCAAACGGTAAAAAAATGAGTTGCATGCTACACGAATGTGATCGTGAGGTATTTTGGCCCATTCTGATATAATCGCTTTTTTCAGCGCATCCATACTGGCATATTTTTTAGTCGTCACCTTGCTCTCCAAAATGGACCAGATGGAATAGTCCAACGGATTTGCGTCTGGCGAATTGTGTGGACGAAATTAAGTGTGAAACATGATTTTTTAACCATTCTTGGTTCACACGAGCTTAATGAGACGGTGCCGAGGCCTGTTGGAACGTCCATGGCCTACGACCGAAATGTTTGCGTGTCCACGGTTCTAAAGCAGCTTCTAAAACATTTTCCCGATAATAAGTCGCATTCACTTTGACACCAGGCTAGATAAAAACGATTGGAGAGCGTCCATCAGCGGTCACTGCGGCTCAAACCATTGACCATAAGCCTTGACCTTGAGCTCATTTTTCAAAATGCGTCGAATGCTGTCTTGCGATATTTTCAGTACTTTGACCATTTTTCTTCCACTTCGACGTGGATTTCGTGCAAGTGGAGCCTTCACTTTCCGAACCATTTCTGGCGTTGTTGACTGAGCTCACGAACAATGGCTGGTTGTGATTTTCCAGCCAAATATAACGCAATCACACTATTACGTTTGAATTCTACCACAGAAAAACAAAATTCAAAAAAACTGAGACGCACATGCTTTTGTTGGCTTATAAACAATATATTGAACTGTCATTAGAACAATTTTGACGTTGATGGCATGAGCTACAGATATAAGCAGTGTGAAACTGGTAACACTTCATATCGTTCACCCTGTACATATAACCGCACACACTCACTTTATGCCTCTATATGCGTACATATGTTTCCAAAACTAAAATTGTAAGCCTAACGACTACAAGAACAAAATGCACTAATATGCGCAGCCGTAGCGGCCATCATTCTAGTTGCCATAGTGCTAAACAGTCTGAAATAGTCGCGGCGGCACCGAACAGTTCCATACATTGTACTGTACAACAGGAATGGTTGAAAATTGGCATATGGGCGGCACGTTTTATGAATGAACTTTGCTCTTAGAAATATGAACACAAACTTATGAATGAAAATATTTTTGTTGTGATATACACTGTTCAGACTGTTCAGAATCATGGCCGCCGCGCCTGTGTCTACGAATGTATTGTGGTTTTGTAGTCGGTAGGCTTAGATTTTGGCTCTGGGCGACATACGCATATTGAGGCATGACGTGAGTGCGCTGTGTTTTTGTTGTGTTCTAGAATATTTTAGAATGCGTAGTGGCAAAGCGGCCATCGCGAGAAGGGAGAGCTGTGCTCGCGCACATCACTACATATTATAAAACAAAGTCGCTTTTTCTGTCCCTATGTCCCCTTGAATGCTTCAATCTTAAACTATGCAACGGATTTCGATGCGGCTTTTTTTTAAAGATAGATTGATTCAAGAGGAAGGTTTATATCAATATAATGTGAAGAAATATATAAAGGGGGCGTGGCAATCGGTCAAAATGTGGCAAAAAACATAAATATTTTGTTTTCACGTCCATAAATCATAAACGAATCAACCAATTAAAATGAAACTTTCTTGATGTTTAACTTTGAAATATTTACTTTCGTTCTGCATCAAAAGGAAAATTTATTTATTTGTTATTTAACCCTTAACTGGTCCGGCGTCGTCTGAGAGACTACGTCATATAAACAAATCCTGTTTATTTGCTACTGGAACCACCTACATACGGGTCGCTCCGCCTATTCCTTCCCCTATTGGTCGTTAAAAAATAGTCACATTTCTGTCGATTTTGTTCAGTTATACTCTAAGTTAGGAACGATTATATTTGCGCGGTAGTCTGTCAGACTACGCCGGACCCTTTACGTTACTTTAGTGCGTGTTTCAAATATAGTGAGTTATGGCTGGGCCATCTAAACGGGTGCGTTTGGGCGATTGTGATTATGAAGAAACTCTCTCTAAGTGGAATAACGAAGACACTGATAGTGGTAGCGATATAGACGATGTGTCAGACGACTATAATATTGAGTCAGAGCATGACACTAACTCGGAATTATCTGAATATGAGGAGGACAATGACAGTGATGAAGTGGACTCAACGGAAAGTGAAAAGAAATATATATATGGCAAAAATCGGTATAGGTGGTGTACTTCAGAAGTTCATCCATCATCTAAAGTCCGAAAACATAACATTGTGATGAAAGTTCCCATACTGAAATCAAAGGCAAGGATGCTTGGTGAGTCTGCAGATCCGCTAGCTATTTGGGGCTTACTTTTTAGTGACAATATATTTGAACATATTATGCAGTGCACTAACAAAAAGCTAAATTCGATGAGTGAAAAATATTCTGCTGTTTCAAAACACCACCTATTTGCAACAGATGGAACTGGAAGGGACATATTCAGAGCAGTTCTCAGTAAGAAAAGATTTGCTGTCCTTTTGGCTGCGATAAGATTTGATAATCGAGAAGATAGAGAAGAACGCAAAAAGGATGACCCTACTGCAGCTATATCCTTCGTGTTTAACAGTTTTATAGAGAATTGCCAAAGTTTATATGGATTAGGGCAATCTGCTACTGTAGACGAAATGCTGGTGAGTTTCCGTGGGAGATGCCGCTTTAAGATGTAGATGCCAAACAAGCCAGCAAAATATGGCCTTAAAATTCAGTGCTTAACAGACGCGAGAAACAGCTATCTTTATAATGCTTATATCTATTGCGGAAAGGACTCGGATGGTTTTGGTCTCAGTGACGAAGATAAGAAACTTTTAAAACCTACGCAAGCAGTATTACGCCTAGCAACGCCGCTCTTCAACAGCAATCGCAACATAACAGCTGATAACTGGTATTCTTCAATAAAGTTAGTGGACGCCCTTCTAAAGAAAAATTTAACGTATGTAGGCACCCTAAAAAAAAATAAACCCGAAATACCACAGACCTTCCTACCCAATCGCAAAAGAGCTGCTGGATCAACATTCTATGGATTTAGGGAGGAATGCACAATAATTTCCCACGTTGGAAAAGTTGGAAAAGCCACAATTCTGATATCTTCCATTCACGACAGAGAATACACTGACCAATTAACTAGTAAACCAGAAATAATCACCTTTTATAACGAAAACAAAGGAGGAGTTGATTCCATTGACGAAAAGTGTTCAAAAAGTACATCCAGTCGTCGTAGTCGAAGGTGGCCATTGACAATCTTTTTCCGTGTCTTGGATATTTCTGCGGTAAATTCTTATATTCTTCATCAGTGTTACAAAAACAATCCAATAATAAAAGAAAAAAATGTTTTTGGAAAACAGCTAGCTAAGCAATTGGTGGAAGATCATATGAAACGGCGCATAACAATGATGAATATACCACGTGAAATACGAACCATGATTAGAAGGATACTTAGAGTTCCAGAAGAACAACCAACTAATGATGAAACAAATCTTATTCTCCAAAAACGTAAGATTTGCCATATATGTCCTAGCAACAAACACAGGAAATACCTATGCGTTTATTGCAAGAATCCAGTCTGCTTAGGGTGCACAGATCCAATCTGCAAAAACTGTATCTAAAACTTGTGAACTTTGGGCCTTGCTGGATACAAAACCACCTTCAACTTTCCATATATTTATGAGTTTTATGGTTATATAATGATTTATAAATCAATTCTTAAAAAAAAAATAGTTAACTAGCTTGTTCTCACTTTTTTATGATTTTCGGAAAGAATACGCATTTTTTTTGTAGATGTGTGGTACATTATTCCTTCTTGTGTTTATAATTTGTTAGACTTTGCCCCAATTGCATGTATTTTTACTAAATATAGTTCATTTGTGTTCATAATATCGATGTTTATTAAAAAATAATAATAACTTTATGTTGTGTTTTATTATTGAGCTTCAAAACGTACTCGTCTCACAGACTACGCCGGACCAGTTATGTTACTCATGGAGTACCGGACCAGTTAAGGGTTAACCAAAAGTGTTCAAATAAAAGCAGCTCTCTTTCCAAAAAAAGCTGTTTGTGTGTTTGTTCGCTGTCAACCGAATGAAACAACAGGCGTTAAGCGATAATCTCACCACACCTCATTAATGTTGAATTACATCGTATGGTGACGTATGTATGTATGTATTTACGAATCGCTCGCATTATTTCATTTCGGACGTATGTACATATGTATGTATGTATGTACTGAATTCCATGTAATTATATGTACATACAATTTTACAGCGAAATAAACCGCTATTTGCACGTTTCACGTTTCTATATTAGTAAATTGCACATAATTAAATACAGTTTTTGAATAGTTTTTATTTACTTTTTACGACAACTAATAGCTCATTTTCGAAGCGATTTCAACAAATCCTTATCCAATTAAATACCTTAAATACATTGTTGTTTTAATATAGATCTATGTATATGGCTCTTTACAGCATATAATTGAAAATAATATTTTTCAAGATATTACATCAGTAATTAATTAGTAATTGAGATCTACCGGAAAAATTGCGTTAGCTGTTGCGTCATCCGGCATTGCCGCTACTCTTTTGGAAGGAGGCCGAACCGCACACTCTACAATCAAGCTCCCGCTGAAAATCGCCACCGATGATGATAACAGCGTCTGTAGTGTTTCTAAACAGAGCAATACAGGAAAATTGATGCGTGACTGCTCATTAATAGCCTGGGACGAAGCTACCATGTCAAACAAGACGTCTGTGGAAGCACTGGATAGGACAATGCGCGATTTGCGCAACAAAAATTCACCTGTGGGTGGATGTACAATTCTGTTCTCAGGAGATCTCCGTCAAATCCTACCAGTTGGGACTCGAGGAACATGTGCTGACGAAATAAATGCTTCGCTAGAAAGATCCCACCTTTGGTCGCATGTCTATAAATTAGAGCTAATATGAGGGTTTCGTCATCTTCACGTGAGAACAGGCTATTTCCAGAGATGCTGCTAAAAGTTGGCAATGGAGAATTAACACAAAGTGAGGGAAGGATTAACCTAGAAAACCTTTGTGTTTTGATAGACAACATCCAAGAGTTAGTCAACAATGTCTATCCTGACATTGATAACATAAGTTATAAGACAATATCTTGGTTTAAAGAAAGAGCTATTCTGTCACCAACTAATGAACAAGTAGATAAAGTAAATAACTTGATTATTTCAAAGATTGATGCGCCGATGAAAATATACTACTCGGTCGATACTGTTCTCGATTTGGAAGAAGCTGTTCATTTTCCTACAGAATTTCTAAATTCTTTGAACCCTTCTCACGAAATGGAGCTGAAAATAGGTTGTCCTGTTATTTTATTAAGAAACCTAAATCCACCTAAACCTTGCAATGGCACGCGTTTGCTGGTAAAATCACTGAAAACTTTCATAATAGAGTGCACAATACTCACAGGATGTGGTACCGGAGAAGATGTATTGATTCCCCGAATCCCTCTGATACCATCGGATCTACCATTCCAATTTAAACGCTTACAATTTCCGGTAAAGACATCTTTGTCAACGACCATTAATAAATCTCAGGGTCAAACCTTCAACGTTGCAGGCTTAGATTTGAGCGTTGACTGTTTTCCACATGACCAACTGTATGTCGCTCTTTCAAGAGTAACCTCTAGAGAAAACATGTTTGTATTGTCTAATGACAAGAAAGCTATGAACGTTGTATATAAAGACATTCTGTAATATATTAATTGTAGTAAAAATAAAATAAATACATATGTAAAAATGCAAAAAGTAAATATGCAAAAGTGTAGGGTATGAATTTAGATATTCCAAAGATAGCAGGAAATCTTCATGCTATAAAGAAAAGGGAATTGTTTTACTCCAAATTTAACGCGTGAATTTTATAATTGATTTAAGAAAAGGGGTTTTTAAAAAATGCAAGACAGTTGTTTGACTCTAAGGTTTCAGTCACAGACTAACTTTATTAATTAATTTTAGGTTTAACGAAAGCTTACAACTGTATACATAATTGCTTATTCAACATATTATATTGCTCAATAACAAAAATGCTTATTTATTAAAATGCTTATTTTATTAAAATGCTTATTTATTAAAATGCTTATGCTTATTGATTAAAATGCTTATTTATCAAAAATGCTTATTTATCAAAAATGCTTATTTTTGAGTTCAATGAAATATTGGGAAATCAACGGGAATGATATCATATTACTTTCCTGTTGTTTGGTTTATTTGACTGATAAATTCTGCAAACTTATCATTTTCCTTTACCTGTCTATGTGCATATGTAACTACTCCCCCTTTTAGATTAGAATTCTCCTGAATTCGGGTATTTAATTTAATAGTTATACGTTTGTGTTTATTGATAACAACAATGACAGTTATTAGAATTATGATAATGCTTAGTACATTGCAGATATGTGAGATTTTACTATGAATTTTCAATTTAAAAATGTTTTCTATATTTGATCTATTTTCCTCCAATATTTCATCGAATGTAATTTTTTTTGTAAAGTTCCGAATGTCTTCATATTTTACACTTTCCATATTTTCTTCTATGTTTTCGATATAATTTGAAAAATAGTAGTCACTAATTTTAATTGAACAATTATTATATCTTATGATATAGTTTCCATTCATAATTGGTTTCTCTTTATTACATGTTTGATTCATTTGTAAATTTACAGCATTTTTAACAATAATCGTTTTTACGTCTATGGCTAGAATTTCAAGATCCTTATTTCTGGTGAGGTGACAGTTTTGTTTTAATATACAGTGTTTACTTGGTTTCATTCTTTTTAAAGATTTATTTTCTTCAAATAATAAAGTTTTATTTGCATAAATGAATATTTCTTCTATTTTTGCTTCTATTTCGTTATTTTCTTTGTTAGGTATTGGAATAACCTTTCTTATTTTTACATATTCAAAGTTTTTAGGTATCTTAATGCCGAATATTAGATAGGTGTTATTTAAAATGGCTGTGCCTAATTGTAGATACTTAAGCTTATTATAATCAATATTATATTTTACTATTTCTTCACTAGTTAAAATATTTGGGTGTAATATTCCATATTTGGCTGATACAACATTTTCTTGTATTTGCTCAATTTTACTTTTTAATAACTGAATCTTTGTATACTGGTCTAAGTATAAATTTTGTTTATATTCGCCATACATAAATTTATTAATAGAATTAAGTTCTTTTTCAATTTTTACTCTATCACTTTTAACAATTTCTTTGAGATGCTCTATAGCTGAACTGAAATAATTGTTTATTTTGATTTGTTGGTTCATTGTGTCATTCGTCTGTAAAAAGTGCGTTTGTATATTTTGTCTATCGTCTTCGTCCATTGTACCAAAAAACCATTTTGACATACTACCTATTGCATTAATTAGTCCGCGTTTATTTCTAGTTTTTACTGGCATGAGCGTTAGTAACTTATTCCTTATGTCTAACAACTCTCGTTGTAGTGTCTCTTTATTTTCTAATTTCATTAATATTATATTGTCCGTCATTTCGTTGATAATAGTTTCTAGTTTGTAAACGTCAATCATGTGTAGTACTATGTCACTATCCTTGGGTATTTCTTGGTTTCTAATTTGTAAATCTATAAATCCGGTTTGTTCCGTTAATTCCGTCAAAGTCATTATACCTTTACATTGTCGTATCGTTAGTATTATTGCTATCATCATGATCCATGTCTGTAAATTTTAAAGGTCGTTTAATATTGCTTGGATGGACTTTATCTAATTTGTGTTTTCTGTATTTGGGTTGTTCCTTGTGTCTAACTGCCTTGTAATTCTTTATAAATCCTTCTGTTCTTTGTTCTGTATACTCTTCTCTGTTTCTATTTAGTTTGTCAATTGTTTTTTCCTTTATCTGTTCCAAATTTCTTCTTACAACATCTTGATTCACTTTATTATTATGTACCTCGTAAGGAGTGAATTTTATAGTAGAATGAAACCTATCATTATAGTTTCTAATAGCTTTTTGTATTAACTGTTTAACTGATATGCCCTTGTTTAATTTATGTAACATTCTGAACTTTTCAGAAATGGTATTATGGAATCTCTCAATGTCCGCATTGCCAGTGTGACTGTTAGGCTTGGTTAAATGAAGTTCTATGTCTTCATTGCTTAGAAATTCCTTAATCCTTGTCACATTAAATTCGTTGTCAGCTATTATCTTTTTCGGTTTACCTATTTTAGTGAAATAGTCTTCCAGTTGTTCAATGATAGTAATATGATTTCTGTCGTTTAAAGAATATGCTACTCCATACTTTGAAAATTTGTCTATAACTGTTAGAAAGTGGCAACTCTTCATGACATAGGTATCTATATGAATAATTTCTCCCTTATTTGTGGGTGTTTCCGTGTGAAAGAACTTTGGTTTGATTGGTCTTCTATCATATTTAATTTCCTGACATGTCTCACATTGATTAATAACTATTTGTATTAGTTCCAATAATTTTGGGTAGTAAATTTTATTTTTGAGCTGGTTATATGTTTCTTGGATACCTGAGTGTATGCTTTCTCTAACATGATATAGCGAAATTTGTTTAACCGCTTCAACTTCGGTTTCGATATCTTGTGCTCTTATTGTGCACTTTATAAACTCTATTTGTTTATCGTTGGAATACATTTCTATTAACTTTTCCTGAACTATGTTATATTTTCGTTCCGATATTTCCGAGAATATTCCTACTTTTCCTTTTGTTATGTATTTCCTGAAGATTTCACTCATCCTGTTGAAATCGTATTCGGATACAAAAATTATTCTTTTTCCATGTAGCCTTTTTAATTCCTCTATCTTGTTGTTTGTTAGAATAATTTGTGTTTTATATTTGTTAACTATCTCGTCTTTAATATAGAAATGATTATTTAAGTTTTCTTCAGCTGAATGGACCGTTTCCATCGACACATCGTCATCTAAATTGTCGATTATATTTACGTTACATTCATAATCTTCTAAATTTTGTAATGACTGTGCTTTGCTGGTATTTTCACCCTCCTCCTTATCTTTAATAACGTCCTCGTTATTCTCTATTCTGCTTAAAAAGTCTGCTACTCTATTTTCCTTTCCTTTAATATATTCTATATTAAACTGATATTCTCCTAATTTTAATAGCCATCTTTGATGTCTCGGTGACATATCTTTACCTCTATATTTTGAATGTAAATATTTTATTGGTTGATGGTCTGTTACTATTTTGAATTTCCTTCCATACAAGTATGGTCTAAAATAATTCACGCTCCACATAATAGCTAAAAATTCTTTGTCAGTTGCTGAGTAGTTTTGCTCATGTTTGTTAAGTGTTCTTGACGCGAAGCATACTGGATGTCCTTCTTGTGATATAAATGCGCCAATTGCATAATTTGATGCATCTGTGGTAAGTGTAAATTCTTTTTCAAAATTTGGGTATCGCAAAATTGGATGCGAACTGATCAATAGTTTAAGTTTTTCAAAAGCCTCTATATATGTGGGATCTTTTACATTAATTTTTACGCTCTTTTTTAAATATTTTGTAATTGGCTGTGCTACCTTGGCATAATCTTTAATGAATTTCCGATAGTAGCCAGTAAGTCCTAAAAAACTTTTTATTTGCTTCTCAGTTTTAGGTAATACAAGATTTTCAATTACTTTAATTTTATTTGGGTTCGGCTTCATGCCGTCTTTTGTCAAGATATGCCCTAGAAATTCCGTTTCTTTCTTTAAAAAATTACATTTGTCTATTTGTATTTTCAAATTTTTATATTCAAGAACTTTAAATATGTCCTGTATTGCATTGATGTGTTCACTTAATGATGTACTAAATATTAAGATATCGTCCAAATATACGACGCAAGTTTTGTTTATATAGTCTCTTAAAATTTCGTTCATTAGCCTCTGAAATGTGGCTGGTGCGTTCTTTAAACCAAATGGCATTCTTATGAATTCATATAACCCATGTGGAGTTACAAATGCCGTTTTTTCACGATCTTCAGTTTTTACTAAAATTTGGTGATATCCTTTTGCCAAATCTAACGTGGTAAAGTATTGAGCTCTTCCTAATTTATCTAAAATTGAGTCAATATTTGGAAGTGGGTATTTATCGTCTATTGTAACTTCGTTTAGTTTTCTGTAATCTATTACCAAACGGTATTTCTTTTCACCTGAATTATCTAGTTTTTTTGGTACTACTATTAGAGGGCTTGAATATCTGGAGTGACTTTTTTGAATTATACCTTGTTCTTCCATATCTTTAATTTGTTTTCTTACTTCTAATTCATGTTGGGGTGGATATCGGTATAATTTTGAATTGATCTGTTGTTGAGTTGTAGTTTTGATTTCATGTTGAATTTCCGTAGTGTTAGTTAATTTATCGCCTTCTTTGAATAATAAATTATTAAATCGTTTTAGTAATTTTGTGATTTCTCTATGCTCTTCTGCATTAAGATGGTCTAATGATAATCTGTCTAAACTTAAGTCAGTAGTTTCAAGGCTATAAATTTGGGTAAAATTGAATGGGTCATTTAAAAAACTGCATTCCTTTTGGTTTAGAATTATTTTCTTTTCTTCAATATCTATTTGTGCATTTAGAAAGTTTAGTATATCCATGCCAATTATAAAATCGTATTTTCTTCCTTTGAGTGGAGTTGCTTTCCATCTCACTCTTGCGTTGCTGGGAAGATTAAATTCTGTTGGTGCCACTGTGCATATTTCATAATTTATCACATCTTTGTTAGTAATTGTGCTGAATCGTATTGGGTCTTTTAATTTTATTTTAGGAAAGTCTTTTATTTCACTATTAACTAAACTTAGGTTAGCTCCTGTATCTATCAATGCATTATAATTTTTATTTTCTATTCTCATTTCTATTTTTGGTAAGCATTCCGAGGCTGTTTCATAAAAAAAATTGAATTGTTGATTTCTCCTTGATTTTCAGATTCTCCATAGCTTTGCCTAGATAATTGCAAGCGATTTTGGCTGCAATTATGGTTAGGGTGTCCTGCATTTGGCGATCTATCGTAATCTCTTTCCACATTATCTATTTCCATTGGTTCTCCTCGATTTTCCCTTATTTGCTCTAAGTTATTGCCTCTATAAAATTGTTGATTCCTTCTTCCTTGACCTGAATTGTTATCTTTATAAAAATGTTGATTATTTCGCCTTACTTGACCTGAATAATTGTCTCTACTTCCCCAGTTTGGTGTAAAATTTTGATTATTCCATCTCCTTTGGCCTGAATTGTTCTCCCTATTTCCCCAATGATTTGTAAAATTTTGGTTATTCCACCTCTTTTGGCCTGAGTGATTGTCTTTATTACCTTCGTGGGAATATTTTTCACGCTGTTTATATTGGTGATATGTTTTATTCTGTTTAAACTGTTCGTCTGTTCTTCTAAACTTTTTGAATTCTGTCCGGATGCAACTGTCTTCATATCGTCGTTTTGTCATTATTTCTAATATTGTATATAAGTCATGTTCCTCATATATCTTGTCCAACAATGTCCCCTGAGTGATTTCTTTTAAGTTGTTCACCAGTACACTATTTATATTACTTAAATCTATACCTGCATCTCCTTTATAATAGACATTAATTTCATCTGCCTTATACTTAATTTTTTGGGCTTCTGTTGCCAATTCACTTACCGTGTTTGCTCGCAGGTTGCAGATTTTTCGGTATATTTCGTAAGGCTCCACATCTGGCTTGTAACGAAGTTTAAGCGCCTTCTTTATTTGACTCCAATTGTCCGGTTGAGGAATGTTGATGACTACGTCCTTTG
The DNA here is from genome assembly GCF_027943255.1 of Anastrepha obliqua. Taxonomy (NCBI): domain Eukaryota; kingdom Metazoa; phylum Arthropoda; class Insecta; order Diptera; family Tephritidae; genus Anastrepha; species Anastrepha obliqua. The sequence goes on along the minus strand of NW_026562179.1, from coordinate 4,899,911 downwards.
CTTCACCTTGAATCACTCTGTAGAATATTGCTTTTGTCGCTTCTCTTCGCGTTCCTTCGTCTTGAATAGTTGATAGCACATATTCGACACTGCTCATGAAGGAGTTGACTGTTACTTCGCCGGTTCCCGTAAATGTCGGAAGGTGAGTAATGTTCTTCATTATTCTCTGTAGGTCGTTGTCATTGGTTGCGTGCCGTTGTTGTAGTTCGATGTACGCCTGTCTTAGCTGTTCCAATTGATGTTCTCTCCTCGCCAGTTCTTCCACTATATCCTCTGGCGGTATCCTTGAGCCTGCTCCATCTTCCTTCTTTCGTCAAAACTTTGCTGCCTTTTGCTAATTTTTTTGATTGTTGGTGTATCAGCTAGCTTGTTTGCTAAGCTGATGGCTCCCTTTGTTTTTATCTTGGTGGTGTCTACTTTATAAGTATTCACTGCACTGTAGTATTAATTTATAGTGGCGTTCACTTTGTAAGTGTTCACTGCACTGTAGTATTAATTTATAGTGGCGTTCACTTTGTAAGTGTTCACTGCACTATTTTCTTAATTTATACCCTGGAGGGTCCGGTCAACTCCTGAGTTGGCTACGGATTCGCAGGATTAGTATGGGTATTATAGTGTTTGTAATTTTTTGTTCACTACTTTATCCCGTAATTTCGTATCACTATCCTTTCATTACTTTTTTTTTGAAAGGACAACCGACTGCGCCAATTTTATAATTGATTTAAGAAAAGGGGTTTTTAAAAAATGCAAGACAGTTGTTTGACTCTAAGGTTTCAGTCACAGACTAACTTTATTAATTAATTTTAGGTTTAACGAAAGCTTACAACTGTATACATAATTGCTTATTCAACATATTATATTGCTCAATAACAAAAATGCTTATTTATTAAAATGCTTATTTTATTAAAATGCTTATTTATTAAAATGCTTATGCTTATTGATTAAAATGCTTATTTATCAAAAATGCTTATTTATCAAAAATGCTTATTTTTGAGTTCAATGAAATATTGGGAAATCAACGGGAATGATATCATATTACTTTCCTGTTGTTTGGTTTATTTGACTGATAAATTCTGCAAACTTATCATTTTCCTTTACCTGTCTATGTGCATATGTAACTCGTGCGGGCCACGGGCAGTAATGAATAAGCCAAAACTACTGGATCGATTTTAATCATTTTTTCAGTGAGTGACATAGGGTATATATTTTATAACCGTGCGAAGCCGGGCGGGTTGCTAGTATGATATATATGTATGTATGAACGTGCATGTATATAGTTACATATGAATACAATTTTATTTATTTATTTATTGAAAAGAGTAATAATTATAAATAATTATTCCACTTAAAGGTAAGAAAAAAAAAAGGAACAAGCACTGGCTGCTAAGGCCTTCGGCTATTGTTTTAAATGGTTAATACTATATATCAAGACGAGAAAATGAAATAATTATATTATACTAGGTTTATTATACGCTAGATTCGAGATAGAAATATATTATATCTACACTGGAGAAGATGAAGATAGTACAATAGAAGGTATGTGGAGTTAACCACTACTATACACACCAGATAACTTAGAAGCCTATGAAGTTAAATTTTTAATTTACAGCAAGAAACGAATTGGTTTATGATACTAATATTATAGTCCGTTGTCTGCTTCAGAAGTTCAGATGGTTTGATATTTCTAAACACCGATGATCTAATATTTTGGATTCCTGAACATATATCCATGAAGTTCGATACGGTGAATTCGCTAAATCCACAAAACGGGCACGGGGGTTTCGGCAAACCATTTAGCAAATACGAGTGGGTTGAAATTGTATGGCCAATTCTCAGACGAACAACGGTCTTAATATTCCGGCATGAAGAATTTGACGGGTATTGGTTTTTCGATCTGGAGAGATTGAAGGATTTGTAGTGATGTTGGTACTGGTTCCATTTGTTCAGGGAACTTTCATAATTGGTACGCCTTACCAACTTTTTTATATCTTCTGGATGAGTGTATTCGAACATGTACAATGGCTCTTTGGTTGCCTCCTTAGCTCTACTATCGGCCTGTTCGTTACCTTTGATGCCACTGTGACCCGGAACACACATAAGTTTGATTGATCCTTTTTTTTTTGTGTGAGCATGTTGCGCATTTTTGTTATTACTGGAGAGTTATTAGCTGGGTTCAGAATAGCCTCGATTGTTGATTTGCTGTCACTGCATATTATATATTGATGGTTTTTTTGGGACGCAAAGTGTACCGCCTCAAGTAACGCAGCAGCTTCGGCTGTGAAAATTGAGCAGTAACTTGGTAAAACTCCAACGGTTATAGTGGTACCTATTTCGTTTGTTACGGCAAATGAAGTACAGGTATCGGTTTTAGATCCGTCAGTAAATAACAGGTCCCAGTCTGATTTCAAAGGAGAAACAGTTTCAAGATATAATTGTTTGAATTCATCGGGGCCAGTGATATTTTTTTGATGATGCATTAAATTATTTATGGCTAAATAGTTTGGTACGATCCATTCTGGATGAGACGGTTTTTCGACGAGAATTGGTGATATGAGTATGTTCAGTTCTTTGGCTTGATTTAAAATTTCTGAGATCGTTGATTTTCTGCCATTTTTTCTTGTATTGTGTTGACATGAAGAAACGCATTCAAACAAAAGCTTGTTTCTGCAATATAGAACTCGAGGGATACACATCAGCGTGTTATTTGATACCCTTTCCACAAGGATAGGTAGACCAGCTTCCGCTAATATGGCATAAATGGGAGAAGTAGGAAAGGCTCTAATGCTCCTTCTAGCTGCTGCGTGATAAGGCGCTTCTAGGCGTTTCAGATGGGTGTATGCGCAATGTCCGTAAATAGCTAATCCGAAGTCTATCTTAGATAACATCAAAGCTCTAGTTATATTTACCAACGTTTGTGTATAAACTAGACAGTGTTTTGAAGGCAAGTACTTAATTATATTTAGTCTTGATAATAAGCTTATTCTAATATGTTCACAATGATGCTTATAAGTTAATTTTTTATCAAATATAATTCCGAGTATTTTTAGGGTGTTAGTGTGAGGAAGAGTGACGTTAGAAAAGGATATTGAGGGGAAAGTACACTTATGTTTACGACAAATGTGAAAAGTGGAGCTTTTGTTAATAGACATACTTGCTCCTGATGATTTCGACCAAAGCTCGAGTTTAGAGAGGATGTCAGTGAATGAGTTTTTGACCGTTGTTTGACCGTTGTCAGAAGTTTTGGAGAAAATCAGCACGTCGTCTGCATAAGCAAAGTGTTCGATATTTGAGTTTAAGGATATGATAGAGCTGACTTCTTTGAACGCTATTATGAACAAGATTACAGAAAGAGGAGACCCTTGGGGTATTCCGTTGAAAAGTGGGAGAATGTTAGAATCATTGTTGTTTACACGCACGAAGAATTTGCGATTACATAAGTATGATCTTATAACATTGTATATTTTTTCTCCGACTTTCTAGCGACTAAGCTCTTCCAAGACAACGTGCGAGCCAATTCTATCATACGCCTTTTCAAAGTCTATACTAAGTACTGAAACATGGTTTCTGTTTGCTAAGGCTGTTGAGGCAAAGTTTTCAAAGATAAGCAGTGGATCTATAACCCCTAAGTTTTTTTGGAATGCAAACTGATTTGGACTTAGAAGGTTATTTTGCTGGGCAAACCATGCAAAGCGTCGAGCAATGATCTTCTCCAAAACTTTCGAGATGCAAGGCAACAGGGATATAGGCCTGAAATTGGAAATGAGGGAGTTTGGTTTGTTTGGTTTGGGAATCGGGATTATTGCAGCAATTTTCCATGATTGTGGAAATGTTCCTTGTTCTAATATCGAATTGTACAAATTAACAATGCGCGATTTTAAGGCGAATGGCAAATTTTTTAAGATATTGTACGTTATTCTATCAGAACCTGGTGTTTTGCCTGACAACGAAGAAAGAGTTAAGTTAAATTCTTCTAATGTTATGCGAGAATCTAAACAGAGAGCTTCGTAAGAGGGTGAGGAATTGTGATAACATTTAGGAACTATATTTGACTTTTTACAGCTAAAATCTGGATGAAAGTTTGAACTATGTGAATAGTTTGACCAAGTTATTGCAAATTTGTCGGCGATTTCCTTGGGAGAATATATTGGACCTTCTGGTGAGTGTATAAAAGGGATGTGGTTACGCTGACAGGAAGAAGTAAGATATTTTATATCTGACCAGATCTTTTTTGGGCTAGAGGAGGGTGTTATGCTGGCGGTAAGAGTTTCTAGAGCTTGCCTTTTCGACGCTTTTAATTCGCGTCTGAAGCATGCGTTGGCTTTTTTGTATTTTACAAGATTCTCGTTAGACCTAGTTCGCTTGTACTCCGCCCAAGAAGATTGTTTAGTTCTCCTCAGAATGGAGAGCAAGTTTGACCAATATGGAAGTTTTGCAGAGAACTTTTTGGTGCAAGTCTGTGGGATAGAAATATTCGCCGCTGAACGTATGAGGGACTTGATAGTAAAAGCTTCTTTGTTTACATTATGTGATTCAGGTTTTTTACTTGATAGGTGTATTATGTTAGTACAGAAAGTTTCCCAATGAGCTCTTTCTGTTATAAATTTAGGTTTAGGTTTAACTCTGTAAAATTGTGGCATGGAGAGAGATGTAATAATAGGGTAGTGATCACTATTGTGAAGATCACTCAACGTTTTGGATTCTAGTTTTGGGGCTATAGAGGAAGAGGAAATAGAAATATCTGGGTGCGAAAAGCTCCTATGTGTCGAAAAATGTGTAGGGAAACCATCGTTAAGAATAACTAAATTTTTTGCAAGGGTGACATCCTCGATTATTTTGCCTCTGTTATTTGTTGTAGGTGACCCCCAAAGAGGACTCCACCCATTAAAATCACCCAGAAGGATGATAGGATCCAAAAAGGGGTTTATTAAATTTAGGATTTCTGTACTACTAAATGGTTGCTCAGGTGGAATGTAACATGTAATAATTGTAATTTTAAAACCTATATCTACTTCTACAGCAACAGACCGAATATTAGAAGCTATTGGGATAAATTTATGGCTGAGGGATTTTTTTACAAACATAGCCACACCTTGTTTGCATGTTTTGTTGTTGGGGTTATTGCTAAAGTAACTAAGGTATTTGTTTGGAGCGTGAGCTGTTTTACTATGTGGAATGTGTGTTTCTTGTAGGCAAACTATTTCAGGCGAGTACTCATGTAAAATTAAATCAAGGTCAACATAGTTGTTGAGAAGACCATTAATATTCCATTGTACTATCTTCATGATTTAATTCTCCTTAAGAGTGTTTGTTTCTGAGGTAGTAGCTTGAGAGTCAGGATTAAGAGCGAAATTTGAAGAGTCAGGATTAAGAGAGAGATTTGAAGAGTTTGTTGGAAGAGAAGAAAGAGAAGAGGTGAATTCGTGTGGAATAGAAATCATTTGGGCGAGAAAGTTATCGATTAGCATTCTTTGTTGTGTTTGATTATCATCTGAGTTCATTTCAAGTGAGTTGTTGCCTGAAGCGATAGTGCTTGGGCTATTTGTTGATATTATGTTGTTTGTTGTGGGAGTATTAGAATTATTTGTTGGATTTTCGTTATTGTTATTGTTAATTTGATTTGGTTTTGAGAAATTAGTTTGGTTTGAAATAATGTTTTGTTGTTGGTTGGTTGCGGATTGTTTTATTATATTGGAGAAAGGAGTCGAGTTATCATTTAATTGGGGTGGAATTTGTTGTTTGTGTAGAGCTATGGCTTCGCGCATAGTGCATTTTTTATCAGTTTTAATTGAGATGATTTGTTTCATTTGGATGAATTTTGGGCAATCTCTGCTTGAGGATGAGTGAGCACCCGAGCAGTTAGCACAAAAGGTGCGGGAACATGACAAATCGCCGTGAGAGGGAAGTGAGTGTGTGGCCAAGTAGTTGACAACTCTTACACCGCATGGGATTAGGATAGAACTGTTTTACTTTTGTTGTATACCATGACACTTCAATTTTTTCAGGCAAGTGGTAGAGATCAAAGGTTAATAGAATGACTCCAGAAGGTGCGGATTTGCCGTCAACGAATTTTAGAAACTTGTATACAGAAGTAACTCCTTGATCCTTTAGATTGTCAACTATTTCATTTTCAGAGACGTTATTTAAACACGGTGCAAATATAGTGCCTTTAGTAGAGTTAAGGTTGTTATGAAGTTCAAACTTAACTGGGCAGATGCCAAGAAGGACTTTAGTTTGCAGAAATTTGTTAGCTATATTCATATTTTTAACAAACAGAAGTAAATTTCCGTCTCTTAGCTCTGAAATGTTTAAAATGTCGGTACTTACATTTTTAAGTGCCTTGTGAACAGCAAAGCAAGAGTATTTGCTAAGGGGTTTGGATGTATCAAGTGCACTTGCAATTAAGTATTTGGGGTTTTCTTTTATCACTGCCGGCAGTGCTGGGAACAACTCCTTAGTAATTGTTTGTGCTTTCTTTCTTTTGCGTTTGGGGCTTGCCGAAAGCAAGGCAAACCGGTTATCCCCGAGAGGGGGAGGCATTATTTCTTACCGAAGTCCGCAAGGTGAGAAGCAATATAATGTCGTAAACAAATAAACAAACCGGTGCACGAAAAGAGATGAATAATTAGAGAATAGAAGAAATAAAAACACTGCGATGAACTCAGATTGTAATCACTAGACTGCGAGAAGAGGAAACACAACCGAACGCCAAGAGTGCTAGTCGATGACTGTGATGAACAGTGATGGTAAATGATTTTTTGAAAAACCCCTACACAGCCCAAAAAAATTCCCTACTTTTCCCTACGCTTACAAAAAATTTTCCCTACAAAATTCCCTACATTTTTTTCTCTTGTGTTTACTCTATAATCAGACACTCGCAACGTCAAAATTGAATTATTTGCATAAGTTTTGGACTTGGTGCTGATTTGCCTCTTTATAATAAAAACAAATTCTAATTCAAATATATATAAATACACATATTTATTATATTATAAACACATATACATATAAAAAAAATTCAGCAAAAAGACTAAAAATTAGACTTTTTCATTACATTTAGTTCTGTTTAAAATAAGACAAACCTAAAAAGAAAACATAACAGAGTTTTTAAACTAAGATCACAAAAATTACTTTCAGTTCATTTTCTAAAGCTAAGTTACTAATAAAAACAATACAAAGGTTTGTATTTTGTACTCATTTGCGTTTGGCTAAGGAACATAGTGTCAATATTAAGAATTTCTGAGTTACTGCACGTGATCATAGAGTTCTGCAGATACCATTTTCTTGAAATGAGATTCATTGCATTGAAATTTGCAGCAATCTTGACTTTCGTCTTGGAAAAAAGAACGAATAATGCAAACCGAAGTTAAAACTTGATGACTGAGCTTATTCCTCTTTTTGGTGCGAACATCTGTTACGATAGAAAAAATTCTCTCGGAGTCTGCAATACCATGAGGTAAAGATAAAACGAACTTCGCTACTTTAGCCAAAATAGGAAAAACAAAATTGTCATTGAAATTTTTGAGTTTACAGACTTCGCTCCAAAACTTTTCAACTCCCATCTTTAAAAGGTTAGATTTTTCGTCTTCAGAGAAATTGAACTCAAACGTTCTCCACTCTTGTAGGAGAGAATTGGCATCCACACATACTATTTTACAAATGTTCTCAAATGTGAGATCATTTTTGTTTCCCTTTACTGCCATTGCAACTTCTGGATTTAAAGACTCAATTTCTTTGAATAGCTCAGTTTTGAGCGGTAATCTCCTTTGTATCTCTTCCAAAGCAGTAATATAAAACTGTAGACAATCTGTTCTAATTTTGTTTGCAGCCGTTTTTGGAACAGTTTTTAGGAGCTCGTTGCATTCAAATCCGAGAAAAACTTCCTCAAGCGGTAGAGAAATATGTGGCGATCTAACAGCACAAGTAATGTTAAGCTCAGACTTTTTAATAAAATTTTGACCTAAGCCTAAAAATATTTTGATTGATTCTCGTTGGAGTACCTGTATTAAAGGTGCTTTCGACTGAAAAAGTGCGTTTAGAGTATTGAAGTAATTGAGTACATACTTGAGAAAAAATAAATAAATCTTATTGCATTGGTTGTTGAGCTCAAATAAAATCGCCTCTGTTGATTTTAATTTGTCCTGCGTGACAGCTTGGTTGAAAAATGCCAATAACACATCCCAGTTTTGTAATACACTTTCGACGCATTTGTGATGAGAAGCCACCTGGTTGTACAAGTCCGAAGGATTTTCTTTTTCTTCTCGTTTAGCATTTCCTGCAGAGCTTCTAATTGCGCGCATCTTTTGGAACTTCCCGAAACGTACGAACCGATTTGCCGCAAAAGATCCTCAAGTCCTCTGGGTAGCGCTAACAAGCCTTACTTGCAATAATTGCTGCAGAATGACAGATGCACTTTACAACTATAGCATTTGGTATGTCCCCAATTAATCTTGATGCAAAGGAATTATGCTGTCCGATCATTACACTGGCACCATCGCTGCACATACCTTAAATGTAATAAAATATTTCATTAGAAATTTTTGCATATGCTGAAAAAATGTATTTTAATTGCCTATTATGTTGTTGAATGGAATTCCAAGAGCTAAAATGGATTCTTTAAAAATTCCGTACAGAGCTTCTGCAGTGCAATCAGTTCTTATTGGATTTAGATCCAGCAGCTTAACCACAACCCGCTCGCTTTCCTCGTCGAAAAATCTCACCAGGAGACACATATGCTTATTCAATCCGATGTCTGTGCTCTCATCGATCATTATGGAAAATTTGTTTACTTTTAATTTTTGAACTAAATTGTCTTTTTCTTCTTTTGCCAATACATTTTTTACTATGCTGGTACACTTCTTTCTTCCGAGCTCACAATTTTTTATTATTTCCGAATCCGGCACGATTTCTTTTAATAGGGGGATTAAATGGTCCACCACTTGCAACGCGACATTATACTCAGCGAAGAACATGCTAAGTCTTATTTCGAAATTTTTTGCACCATTTGGTTTACACGGATTTTTCTTAAAAAAACTGTTTATTTTAGGCGTCTTTTTTGTTGCCTTTATATTATTTTTGTGCATTTTTGTTTCAGCGTGCTTCTGCAAATCAGACTTACCGCAGTTCAAAACTTTGTCGCACGCAGCGCATTTGCATTTAAATACATCGTTAGCCACAGCTTCCAGCCAGCCACTGAAATTGTCGTCGTCAAGCCATTTGTTATTGAATTTTTGTTTTCTATATTTGCATTGTTTTTCTTGGTGTTCCTCCGAAGAGTCAGTCGAAGAGAAGGAGCTAATTTCTGTAAAATATATGAATTTTAAATATAAAAATAGCTAAAACTAAAATAATTGCAAACTTACCTTAAAAGTGAAAAGCAGCAGAAAACGTAGGACAACTAACAATTATCGCGCGAAGAAAAAATTCCGTTAGCGTTAACGAAGAAAAAAATGGCAATGCTGCCGTATTAACGCTTTTAAAAGTATGCTGCCATAAGGAAAAAGTCTGGCATGAAATCTTTCTGCGAATTTCTATTTTAAGTGAACTTTTTTAATTTTTTCCGCAATTTTAAAATTTTTTCTGTCCTTCTTGAAAATTCCCTACATTTACAGAATTTAAAAAAATCTGTCCTTCTTTTCCCTACACCCACATTTTTCGACAAAAATCCCTACATGTAGGGAATTTTCCCTACATTTACCATCACTGGTGATGAATACAATTATTTTGTAGGAAGTTAAGAAGGCAAGTACGTATTTATGTATGTATGCTTAGACATAAAGTGGAAATATACATATACATACACACCAGCATAAGTATTAGAGCAGAATATGTTTTGCATTTGTTAAGCAGAAATTCGCTCACTAGTGCGTATTTATATTTGACTTCTTGTGATGTGCTGTGGCATGTGTAAATACATACAGTTAGTAACAGAAGTAAGTATACACCGGGCACGTTTTCAATTTTCCCCCAATCGAGTCCTTCAAACAACCTAAGTTATAACAAAATTGTGTTTTATTTACATGAATGAAATACAAAAATCATACAATATTTAATCCAAATAATGACAAAATTTTAAAAAGGAACAAAATTATAGCCTTTTATATTAAACTTTATAAAAAATCATGTCTCAAACGTAAGTATACAGTTCATCATATTATTAATTTGTGAAATCAAAAACATAATTAAAATTAAATCCTGGTATTTGGTAGGATAACCATTAGACTTTACAATCGCTTTAAGTCGTGATGGCATTGACTTCACCAAGTTTTCAGTTACAGCTGGTGGTATTTTTTTCCATTCCTCTTGAAGGACGTTTTTCAGTTGCTCCTTATTTATAATCGGATGTTTACGTATTTGCCGCTTTAAATGCTCCCATAAATGTTCGATTGGGTTGGTGTCCGGGGACTGTGGCGGTGTTTTCAGCTGTTTTCGCACATTGTATAACAGCCACTCTCGTTCAATGTTGGATGTGTGCTTGGGGAGAAACTTCGTCGCCAAGTACTGTCGATCATTCCGGTGGACGAGCGTCTCGCAATAATTCGCATCAGAGCCCACGCCTCGAAGGAAGAGAAGGATGATGTGACCATCTGTGAGCGCCTATGAGCGCTGCCTCCGCCACGCCATAAAAATCGTGCTTGGCGACTTCAACGCCAGGGTGGGCAAGGATTGAATTTTTGGTACAACAGTCGGAAATTTCAGACTGCACAACGAAACATCCGGAAACGGACAGAGGCTGATTGAGTTCGCCGGGGCCCGAAACATGGTAGTCTGCAGCACCAGATTCCAGCGTAAGAAGATACACCAAGCTACCTGGCTGTTTCCTGATCGAAAAACGCGAAACCAAATCGATCATGTTGTAATAGATGGAAGACAGGCTTCTAGTGTATTAGATTTACGTACGATCTGAAAACTTCGACTCGGATCATTACCTTATTGCAGCCAAATTGCGCACCTGTGTGAGTGTAGCAAAACACGTACATCTACCGACGCAAAGAATTTTCAACGTCGAAAAGCTGCAATCACAACAGTCAGCCAAAAGATTCGCCACTCGAGTCTGACTCCTGCTCTCAGGGAGTAGTGCCCAACAAACCAGCATGCACGAGCAATAGAGCAACATTTGCCGTTCTCTACGTACCACCGCCGAACAAGAAATCGGATTCCGGAGAGCCCGAAAAAACAGTTAGTACGACGAGTAATGTCATGCGGCCGCAGAAAGAAAAGATGTTGCCTATAGAGCCACGCTGCGATCGGGCGCAACGCGAGCCATGTGGGATCGCTACAGAGAACTAAGAAAGGAAGCCAGACATATTATCCGACAAAAGAAACGAGAGGCCGAATTACGTGGGTGCGAGGAGCTTGAGATGCTGGCCAATAGGAACAACGCCCGAAAATTCTACCAGAAAGATCGGCGGTTTACAGAAGGTTTCAAAACCAGGGCATTTTCCTGAAAGAACAAAGACGGCGATGTGGTGACTGACATCCAGAGCATACTTAAATTATGGGCATACGAACCTGTTAAATAGTGATAGCTGCGCATGTCATAGAGAATGTGAAGATCACGGTACCCCAATCGTCAACGACGGAATTGCCGTTGCGCTACCCGACCATGACGAGGTGAGAATAGCGATGACGCGGCTAAGAACAACAGAGCCGCGGGCGCCGACGGACTGCCGGCTGAGCTATTCAAACATGGTGGCGAGGAGCTGGTAAGGTGCATGCATCAGCTCCCATGCAAATTATGGTCGGATGAAAGCATCCCTGCCGATTGGAATTTAAGTGTGCTCTGCCCAATCCATAAGAAGGGTGATTCTGCAATTTGTGCCAATTACCGCGGGATTTGCTCTCTAAATATCGCCTAGAAGGTTCTAGCCAGCGTATTGTGAGAAAGGCTGAAGCCCACCGTAAACCAACTGATTGGACCTTATCAGTGTGGCTTTAGACCTGGAAAGTCTACCAAATATTTAAAATACGCCAAATCTTGTAAAAGACTCATGAAAGGAGAATCGACACACACCATCTTTTGGTAGACTTTAAAGCTGCATTCGACAGTAGGAAAAGGAGTTATTTGTATGCCGCGATGTCTGAATTTGGTGTCCCCACAAAACTAATGCGGCTTTGAAAGATGACGTTGGTCAACACCAGCGGCACCGTCATAATTGGGAAAGACCTCTCCGAGCCGTTTGTTTCCAAGCAAGGTTTCAGACAGGGTGACTCGCTGTTGGGTGACTTCTTAAACCTGATGTTGGAGAGCCATCGTCCGAGCCGCAGAACTTAATCGCTAAGGCGCAATATTTTATAAGAACGTACAATTTTTAGCGTATGCCGATGATATTGACATCATCGGCCTTAACACATTTGCATCGGGAAACGAGAATTCTCGTTTACAAAAGAAAAACGTTGTCGTCGGGAAACGAGAGTTCTCGTTTTGTAAGAAGTGTGTTAGTCCAGGAATGTTATTATTATTAAAACATAAAACTAGAGTTTGCGGTACTATAAGAGAAAACAGAGGATTACCGATAGATATGAAAATTGACATAAAAAAAGTGAAAAAAGATGATATAGTATTTCGCCGAAAAGGTGACTGTCTATTGTTGATATTTAAAGATAAAAGAGACATTAAAATTATAAGTACAATTCATATTGCTGAAATAGTACCGACCGGAAACCATAATAGAAAAACCAAAGAGAATATTATGAAACCACTATGCATCATAGAATACAACAAATTCATGAACTGTGTTGATCGTGCAGATCAATACCTTTCCTATTATTCTATCATAAGAAAAACAACCAAATGGACCAAAAAGGCAGCATTATATATATAAATAATATTGCACTATTTAACAGCTTTGTAATATACAAAGCGATAAATATAAATAAAAAAATTCTGTATTAAAAATATTTATTAGCAGTTGCGAGGGCCTGGTTAACTAAAAAAGTTGATGAAATGCAGCCCACAACATCACGAGCTACTGGTTCAACTTCAACACCACCTAGTAGATTGTCTGGTGATATGAAAATACACCCCCTGGAGACAATAAAGTCAACAAAGAATAAAAAATATCCCACAAGAATATGTCTAGTATGTAAAACACATGGGGTAATGAGCGAAACACAACACACGTTACACAAAGGAAGCTGTTTCACCGACCACCATTCTAAAAAAAGTACTAATTCTTTATGTACCTACAACTTCTGGTAACTTCTTTAAAATATAATAGTTACAAAAATATTATAATTATCGCAGTTTTTATACATATATGTTTGCTTTCTATGAAAATTTAAGGGGGGAAACCAGTTTAGACTGATAAAAAATCGGGTTTTTTTATTGCATAAATTGTTGGTATAACTACTCAAGAAAATGTGGTAAAAAATTTTAAAGCGAAATTCGCATTATTCCCGATTCTATGTTCACTTAAATGACCGCCCGTCGGTGCGGCACCGTAGCGCTTACGGTGCGATGCTTATTTCAAACGCGTTTTTCTCAAAACGCCTTTTTTTCAACTGGTGGGCACTCTAGCTCAAAAAGTTATTGACCAATCGTTATGCATTTTTTTTTTGAGTATTTTTTATTCAATTCGTATTCATACGAAGCTAATTCCGGGATTATACCATCATTAAAAATATTTTTTTAAGCAAAATAGATGAGAAAATATGGTATGAAAATAAGTTATTGTGTTCAAGCGCTACAAAAATATGCAATTTTCAATATTATTTTATCACAATTAGGTTCATATTCTTAGGAAACATGTTGTTAAAAAAATAACAATTTTTGTTGATTACAGAGAAAAATTGGAATTTCAGAAATGCCCACCAGCAAGATACTCGGATGGTGATCGCCCATGGGCAGCAAGCTCTACCGTCACTATTCCCGGGGGCAATGGCTTGAAAAAATTTCAAAGTCTACCTAAAAATATGAGTGAAATACCGTCCAAGTTTAAGCAATTTCTGATAATTCCTTCCTTGTTCAAAAAGTTTACGAAAAATACCAAAATTTCGGCCTCCTAAACCGGTTTCCCTCCTTAAGGAAAAATAGCCCGATGCGAATGTATTAACAACCGCGCTGTTAGTTCTGCCTTCACCAAACTGGATAAGGAGGCAAAGCGAATGGGTTTGGTGGTGAACGAGGACAAAACGAAGTACCAGGAACCAGCATTAACACCGACAACAATGTCAGCCTGGAAATCCAACGTAGAATCTCTCTTGCCAACAAGTGCTACTTTGGACTAAGTAGGCAATTGAGCATTAAAGTCTTCTCTCGACGAACAAAACTAACACTCTACAAGGCTCTCATCATGCCCGTCCTAACGTATGACGTAAACGCGTGGACGATGACAACATCCGATGAAGCGACGCTTGGAGTGTTTGAGAGAGAGATTCTGCGGAAGTTTTTGGACCTTTGCATGTTGGCAACAGCGAATATCGCAGACAATGAAACGATGACCTGTATGAGCTTTACGACGACATAGACATAGCGCAGCGAATAAAAATCCAGCGGCTGCGCTGGATGGGTCATGTCGTCCGAATGCATACAGACGCCGGAGCGTTTGAAAGTGTTATATGCGGTACCAGCTGATGGTAGCAGAGGACGAGGAAGGCCTCTTTTGCCTTGGAGAGAACAGGTGGAGAAGGACTTGGCTACACTTGGTGTGTCCAATTAGCGCGGATTAGCTCGAGAAAGAAACGACTGACGCGCTTTGTTAAGCTCGGCGAAAATCGCGTAAGCGGCTATCGCGCCAATTAAGAAGAGGGTATATATGTAGTTATATCATTATATCCAACAACTTCATAGGTAGTCATAGTCAGTACCAAGTCCGCTAAGTAAAGAAATGAACAAAACAAATCTAGTTTTTAAACCTTTAACCTTAAATAAAATTTGCAAATTCAACATTTTTTATAATATCATTTTTCTAAGCTGTTCAGAAAGAAATTATTTATTTCTTTTGTATTTTAAGAGTACCATTTTATATCCTGTTTTCTTTTTCATATACATAGTATATACTAAATTATAGGATTAACGATATATTATAACATAATAAAGAATTTCACCGCTTGAATTTAAATATAGAAAACCAAATCTATTTAATTCTTAGTCTTTAATTTATATAAATTTGCCGGGAATTTTTATAGCATCCTTTTATTCACTAGCTCTTCGGCAGTTTTCCAATTGGTAGTTGTGAAATCCTTATAGCAGGAGCTGCATATAGGTGGAAATATTAGCTAAATGGAAGCAGAGGTAAGTATTCCCTTGCTTGCTTGCATGTAAATGCATCACCACAACGCAGACACACAAATGTAGATGATGATGGTTCACATGTATAATTTGTGTCTGCAAGATATTAATAACATTCAAAATGTACTTTTATACCTATGTCTTCGCATTCCATTTTTATTTAATAATAAAATTGAACACTTTGTAATGATGAGTGCTGTAACTTCTTGCTCAGGAGTAAAAAATAATCCTAGTTGTTAAATATTTTTGCTATTAATAACACAAATGTACTTCGAACAATTTAACGCGACACTCAAACGCTTTGTTTGCGTTTATTTACTATTCACAATCCAATTCGCCTTGGAAATAATTATTTTGGCTCTTGTGCCAAAAAAAACAAAACCAAAATAAATGTAACTTTTTGTTTTTGTACAACTGCTATCACCGTGTATAGATACGTCTTGAATTGGAGATTTTTATATACTGATGCATCGAGAGAGAATGAAAAATCGGTTAGTGTTTTCCACAAGGAATCCAGCATCAAGCGGCTTACTACCTCCGCAGACCTCTGTTTTTATTGCCGAGACAACAGTTGTTTTTGTTGTTGTAGCAGTACCTTTGCCCTGTCAGTGTAGCGTAGTCACCGGTCGTCTTGGTCTAGCTCATCTAACGGTAGGCCCAGGAAACTAGCTGCTTCGACGGATTGTGTCCAGAGGGAGAGGGGTGTTAGATGAGTGGATTTAATGGGGCATGGGAAAAGGTGGTTAGTGTCGTGCGGGGTGCTTTCACATCCTAGACATATGGTTAGTATGTCGGAGTCGATTTTGGATAAGTAGGGGTCGATTCTGCTACAGTATCCAGAACGTAATTGTGCGTTTACGCGGGAAAGTTGGAGCTCTTCGTCTGCGATTGGTGCTGGTAGGACTCCGATAACGGCATTCGGGGGTCGGGGGTCGGGAGCTTAAGAAGGCGGTGAGAGTCTCCCGATGAATGTCGTTTATGGCCTGTTTGTACACTGTCCAGTCCAGTAGCTGTCTATCTGTGTTGTGTAAGATCTCGTCCGCGTAGTTGAGGAAATGCCTCCTGATGTGCCTGGAAGGCGGCTCAGGCTCGAGCAGGTGGCTGCATGGGTGAGGCCGAGGCAACAGTCATCCTCCATGCATGCCAAAAATAAGCACCAAATTACATCAGTTTTAAAAGTGAATGACTCCAACTCAATAGTTTCAGAAATAAGGGACACTTTAACAACAAATCCACACATTATCAAGCTACTCTCGGTACCTAGCCATATTGGGATAACGGGCAGCCCTCTTACTCCAAAACTTAAAATCTATACTGGCAAAATTACACCAATAGATACAAAATAATAAACCTTGGTTGGTCGGCACCTAAGTTTCCCGTTAAGCTATCGACAAGGCAGATTTCGATCTCGGTCACACCCGCTTAAGACATAAGTATCTCTTCGACAAATCTCAGCCATCCACTTATCCCACCTATGATCTTACCATAATCCATATAATGAAAACTTGAATGTATTCGCTAAGAAGTAAGCAATAACGATTTAGAGCAAACACTTAAAAATGTATATACCACTTAGGGGACGTCCATAAATTACGTGAGGTGTTTTTTTTAATTTTCTGTACCTCCCTCCCCCCCTGGTGAGATATCGTGAGATTTTATTCAACCCCCTCCCCCATCCCCCAATCTCACGTGAGATTTTTCAAAATGTGGGTTTCTTATGTAAACGCGTTGGATTGTAAAGGTTGTAAAAAGAAAAAAAATGTGCTTCGTGCTTTTATTTATGACTAGTTAAGACTAGCAATCAATATTGCTGAGAGTTATAAGTGTAATAAAAATTTAACAATGGAAGACTTAAATCGTAACTACTCGAATATCTACTCTAATTCAGTCCATGGAGAATCATGCGCGGTTTCAAGAGAGACTATTATGACCAACATGTCCATATGATTTTCAGTAAAATCATCTGCTCCGTCAACTTCGTTCTGATCTAGCCACTCTAAGCCGTTGACGCTTGCGCACAGTAACTCATTAGCTCGTCTTGTGACAATCTGTGAGGGTCGCACTTTGCACAACATATGCGCTTGCTTAGCTGGTGCAATGTGAGCTGCTCGCCTGTGCTCTGCAGCTCTTGTGATAGATGCAAAGTAAATACCGCATGTACTGCAGCATCTTTTCTCTAAATTATCACGTATACTTGGGCAATAGAGATCATGAAGGCATTCAGCGGTTGAATGGATAGGCGTATTAGAAATGGAGCAAATGACTTTCCGTCGAGTTCTTTAAAGTCCGGAATTGTCAAGCGTCCATCAACCTGAGTGATAGGGTATAGAGGTGGCAGAAAACGGTGGTGAATAATCATATGCAGATCACTCCAGCGTGGGCTGCAACACTTCTGGTCATCGCATTTCACAACCTAAAAAAAAATTAAAAACAATTTCCCTTTGTAACACTTAATGAAAATTTGTTGACATTCGCGCTCGTTAAAAAACTAAAAAAAAAAAATAAAATAAGCACGCATAAAAATTTGATATGAATCAACTGTACTGTACCTGGAGTAAATATTGGCTTTCTCTAACGTG
The DNA here is from genome assembly GCF_027943255.1 of Anastrepha obliqua. Classification (NCBI taxonomy): domain Eukaryota; kingdom Metazoa; phylum Arthropoda; class Insecta; order Diptera; family Tephritidae; genus Anastrepha; species Anastrepha obliqua. The sequence goes on along the minus strand of NW_026562179.1, from coordinate 4,882,103 downwards.
CTCAGTGTACCATTCTTCGGCTGGCAGGTCTGGAACGCTGGAAGTGTCATTATTCGGGCCTATATATTTAGCGACTACTTCGTGTCCGTCAATGCACACTGCAGACCATATTTCAGCCAAAATATCCCCTGCCTTTCTGAAATTATCCTTTTCCAGACTTTCGCCTAATATTCTGCCGCTGGAGTCAAGATGTGTCCCAAAAGAATCATGGGGAAGAACAACGCCTGTTAGCTCTCGACTGAGTGGAGCCATGCGTCTCTCTACTCTGTTGAATGCGCTCCTGCCAGGGGCATTAGTCACAATAAATACTGCGTCCAAATCATATTGTTTAAAATGCTCTATGGCGTGTGTGATCACTTTTCGGTATCGTGGCCTCTCGTCAGGCCCACCATCACTTGAAATTATAAGAACAGGTTTAACTTTGCCGTCTATATTCTTTATAAATTTGGAAAAAGAATCAATTGTTAAAAGAGTGTCCAAGTCTTGAGCGTCACTAGTTGCAGTTGACGAAGAGTGCTTGCCACTTCGTATTGCTATATAAGTTGGCCCACTATATGAAATTATAAAAAAAACAAGTATTTTCTTAAAAAAATATATTTAACCTACCTTTTGTAAGAATGCCAAAGTAGACCGAACTTTTCTCTCAGTGGATTCCCTGAGAAGCCGTTCAATCTCATGTTTAATGTGATGTATTAATTCTTCTTTCTTCGGGAATTTTTGCTTCGCAGTATACCATAATTGTATCACATCGTCCTGGCAGGACTTCTTCGTCGTATAGACGTATCTTTTGACGTATGCGTTATAAAAATCGTGATAATTCATTTTAAATTAGTAAAGGCACGAACTGAGTCGAGTAAAACATTAACAAGAATAAACAAAGAAGGTTGGAACCTGTCCGTGTGTCGCGGCCACTCAGCTCGTACGCTCTTGTTCATCGAGTCGCGCATTCGGCTGATAGTGGCGCGAAAACAAAGGACGGGCTACACTGTACCGTAAATTCAGATTAAATTAAGATATTTGGTGTGAAACAAATATGGTGGTTTGACAGTAGTAATGTATAACGTCGTTGAAATTAGTATTAACGTTGAATGAAATTATTTTCTTTCGAATGAATTAATGAATGATCTTAATCATACTACGATTACGCTTAAGATACAATCTGGATAATGGACCAAAATAGTATAATTTTTTTTTGTTTCAATCAGAAAAAAAATTGCGAGATATTTGCCGAGACCCCACTCTCTCCAACGTAAGATTAGATGAGATTTGAGTCGCCCCTTCCCCCCTTAAACATCTCACGTAATTTATGGACGCCCCCTTATTAGTGAATTTCTATATAAACTCAATAAAGGGTTTTTCAATAAGAGGTGGATATTTAAATAAAAAAAAATGCTATTTTTTAATATAATATAAATGATCGGATATTTATTTCATTATAAAGAGGAAGGTATGCCGTTAATACTGGAAAATAACATCAGACAAATGACCACCACGACCACGCTTACACAATTTCCTTTTCATGAAATTTTCCATAACCGAATTGCAAAGTGGCTGCTCTATGTCCTGGATAGTCTCACGAATTCCATCTTTAAGGTCTTGAATAGACTCTGGGCTGTTGGCGTAGACCTTCTGTTTCACAAGATCTCGGTGGCCAATTGTGATCACCTCTTCGAGAGATAGCATGGTGCGGAACTTTTCTCGTAAAAGATCAATGGTTTCGCTGCCTGTGTGGCGCGTAGCGCCGTCTTGTTGAAAATAAAAGTTGTCCAGATCAATAATGTCCAATTCCGGCCATAAAAAATCGTTAATCGTCTCTCGATAGCGCTATCCGTTCACCTGTAACACCTGTTATTGGAAAACCCTATATATATTTTGAAGTGTGATACTCCCTTATGTACTTTATATAAGTAGTTGATAAATATTATTCATTTTAGAAAGCCATCGCCTTGTAACTAGTGCTTAAATCACATTGATTAGGTTTAATTCATTCACCCGTACAATAAGAAAAATTAAAACAAAATCATAATCGAACAGTATACTACCATGACTTCTTGCTGACTCCACGATGCGACAAGTATGCTTAAGATGTTGTTGTTGTTCTGGCACCATTACTAAGACCATCCCAGATCGGAAACATTTTACTCTGTCACCAAGGTTATCTACCGCTTAGCTCAGTTTCGTTCCCACGACAGTCGGTTCTACGTAACCGGAACGACCCGGACTGGTAAACCAGCATAAGCGGACTAAATGGGTTGAGCACCTGAAGACCTGCAACCTCACCTCTGGGGTGAGTAAGCTCTGGTCCACCGTTAGGTCTCTGTCAAACCCGACGAAGCACAACGACAAGGTGGCTATCACCTTCAATGGTTGCACTTCGTCGGACCCGAAGAGATGTGCGAGCTATTTTAGCCGGCTTTTCATATTGCATCCTCCGGGCGACAGAACCAAGCGTCGTGCTACCAGAAGGCTGCACAAACTGACAAACAACAGTGCGCCACTTACTTTCTCCGGTGATGAGGTTCAGGGGGCCATCAACAATTCGAAATCATCGAAAGCCATTGGCCCTGACTGCTTAAACGCGCTGATGCTGAAGCATCTGGGACCCCTGGGAGTAGGATTTCTCACAAGGGTTTTCAATCTGTCCATGGCCACTCTCATCATCCCTGACAAGTGGAAAGCAGGGAGAGTGGTCCCACTACTGAAACCTGGGAAACCCGCCAACCAAGGGGAATCTTATCGGCCGATAACTCTCCTTTCCCCAGTAGTGAAGACACTTGAAGCCCTCCTACTCCCACTCTTCACGAAACACCTGGCTCCAGCCGAACATCAACTCGGCTTCCGACGAGTGCATAGCACCACCACTGCACTCACCGCCATAAACGCCCAGATAAACCGCGGGCTTAACCAAAACCGAACCTGCGAGAGGACTGTCTTAGTAGCGTTGGACCTGAAGAAGGCTTTCGACACAGTCAGCCATTCCACGCTACTAGATGATATTTATCAGTCGACACTCCCGCCAGGGCTGAAGAGGTGGTCCGCAAACTACCTGAGCGGTCGGAACTCGTCAGTGATTTTTCGAGATCAAACATCAAAGCAGAGGAAGATTAAGCAAGGCGTACCGCAGGGTGGTGTCCTTTCTCCCTTGCTGTTCAACTTCTACATCTCGAAGCTCCCCCAACCACCAGCGTTAGTTTCCCTGATCTCATACGCTGACGACTGCACGATAATGGCTTCGGGCAATGACATCAATGGCCTGTGTTCCAAAGTGAACAACTACCTCACCGACCTTTCTCGCTTTTTCACTGCGAGGAATCTCCAACTTTCCCCACCAAGTCCACGGCGACCCTATTCACCACCTGGACAAAGGAGGTCAAGCTGTCCCTTAAGGTAAAAGTCGATGACACACCAATTCCGACTGTGAATAACCCCAACATTTTGGGTGTAACCTTCGACAGCTTGCTCTCCTTCTCTGCGCATACAACCGCAATTGCCACTAAAGCCCAAAATCGCAACAAGGTCCTCAAATCGCTGGCCGGCAGCACTTGGGGCAAAGACAAAGAACTGTTGCTTTCGACATTTAAGGCAATTGGCCGGCCGGTTCTCAACTATGCTGCGCCTGTCTGGTCGCCTGGAACTAGTGATTCGCAGTGGACTAAGCTACAGACCTGTCAAAATACCGCCATTCGGACAGCGACCGGGTGCCTCCTGATGTCACCTATCCAACACCTTCATAACGAGGCACAAATGCTCCCAGTTGCGGAGCACAACAAATTGCTCAGCAAGCAGTTCCTGCTCGGATGTTACCGTAGGTCTCATCCCTGCAGGCACCTGCTTGAGCCCGAGCCGCCTCCCAGGCACGTCAGGAGACACCTCCTTGACTACGCTGGCGATATCCAGGACAAGACCGACCGTAACCTACTGGACCGGACAGTATTTAGACAGTCTATAAACGACATTCACCGGGAGACCGTTACCACCTTCTTGAACTCCCGTCCTGTGAATGCCGTAATCGGAGTCCAACCACCACCCACCGCAGATGAAGAGCTCCAGCTTCCCCGTGAGACCCGTGTAACACTGGCACAACTACGTTCTGGATACTGTAGCAGGTTAAACTCCTACATATCCAGAATCGACCCCGACATACCAAACACATGTCCGGCATGTGAAGGTACCCCGCACGACACTAACCACCTCTTCACATGCCCCCTCAAACCGACTCATCTAACCCCCCTCTCCCTTTGGACCCAACCTGTCGAAACAGCATGTTTCCTGGGCCTACCCTTAGATGAGCTAGACGAAGACGAACGATGATATGCCTACACTGACAGCGCTACCTATGCTGTTAACAACAAAAACAACCCGGATTTATATCAGGGGTGGCTTTCTGTAATTCGATATCGAACAAGAACGAGAGTCGAAGTATCGTTTTTGCTTTCTCTAACAAAAAATGTCGTAGCGTCACATCGAACGTTCGATAGATACAGCTCGACATCACTTTTGCTCTCGATTTCATTTTCTCAGCTGTTTATTTCTTCAAAATGTTAGTTAAAAATTAAATTTTTTTTTTAATTTTAAGTTTTATATAGTTGTTTGCATAGGTCTCAACAAACAAACGCTGCTCAGCTAAAAATAATGGTGGAATATATGGAGAAGCACGACACATTAGCTAAAAATAGCTTACAGAGTGCAGCTAATGGCCGTTCGAAAAGGAAAGAGTTATGGGATAAGCTGACGGAACTGTTAAACAGTAACGGACCTCCCATGAAGCCAACAAAAGCATGGCAGAAAGTTTGTATTAACACTTACCATTAATTTTAAACATTTTCATTTGTGGTAATACATTCTTGTAATACCCCTAGGTATGGACTGACTACAAATATAATGCAAAACGCAAGCTTACCCAGCGCATGAAAAGTATAACAAAAACGGGTGGTGGTCCATATGATGCGGTTTCATTGAACCATATGGAGGAACGAATAGTTGCCGCAGCCAAAATAGGCGAGCACATATCGGGAGTACCAGGCGCAAAATCATATGGTTGCCATACAGATGGACCCAGCTGTTCTACTGCGGCTCCTCAGGCAGACGATAATTTCGTTTGTGAATATTTGGCCCAAATCTCGAGCGCCGATAATACTTCTAGTGACGACGAAGGCTAAACATCAAGGAAGTCTGAGCCCCCAAAAATTAGTATACGCCAGGAAGGGGAAATCGACGAAGTACAACCTGCTAAAACAAAAAGATGTTCAGACCCCAAAATCCAAATCATTGAAAAAGAGATTGAAAAGCAAGAAAAATTTCAAAATGAAGTGCTGAGGCTTTTCGAAGAGAGCAATGAAATCGCAAAGAGGAAACTGCAACTAAAGGAGACACAAATTGCAACTGAACTGCAATATAAAAAAATGAAGATTCAAGTCTTAGAGCTAGACTTGGAAAAACTGAAATGTGAAATCGCATTGCTAAAACGTAAAATGAATAATTAATGAGTTACTTTATGTATGTGATAACTTTAAGCTTAGTTTTTTACCTTTTATAAAAAGAAAGACTGATACCTGAGAAATGAAGTACAATTTTTTGTTATACTTAAGAAATTTTATTTAATTTATCAAATGATAAAATGAAGTACAATTTTTAGTTTTACTTAAGAAATTATATTTAATTTACCAGTAATAAAATGAAATATTTACATTGCTGATTGAGAAAGATGGTCTCTTATTCTACTTCTTATCCTCTCTGATAATCGATTGTTTATGTCCAATGGTGTACATTCTAACAGTCCTTCTTGTCTTTGAGTTAGATTTTCGTTGCTGAATTGATATGGAATATTCCTATCGATGCATACATTGTGAAGAGCGGCGCACACGTTTGCAATTTTTGCAACCAATGTTGGGTTGTACCTTGGCTTTCTATCATCCGATAATATTCTCCAGCGGCCTAAAGTGAACAATGCAATTAATGTTAGTGTATTTATATTGGATTCAATGAATGCAGGAACCTTTGTATACGCCAATGCTTCTTTCGACAATGCTTCTAGCCTTACTGTGAATGTCGTTGAAAATACATTTGCCTACGTCGGTCTCATTTTCGCGTAATCGATACGGGGTCATAAGCCATGGCTCAAGAATCCCCTAAAAATATACATATTTATTCCCGTATCTTAATTTTTTCCTATTTAATCACTCACCTAATAGCCACGAACTTGTATCTCCATTATTATAGCGCCGCTCCATCACCTTCCTCTCATTGGAGGCTTTCCAAACAAAGGAATCGTGCGCAGCTCCTCCGTACTGTGGGCATATAGCTTTTATTCTTAATTTATGGTCACATATCTGCAATAAAAAATGTAGAGTACGATAACTCCAAGAAAAAAGGATTAAGAGCTAGTGTAAGTATATATTTACAATCATCGCGTTTATGCTATGCTTTCCTTTCCTGTTGAAGTATATATGCTCGTTCTCAATAGGCCTCAACAGCATTAAATGAGTACCATCTACGGCACCAACAACTGCAATGAATTAAAATAGTACAAAATTTAAATTTCGTTAATATTACACTACTTACTTCCCGGAAAGTTATATTTTTCATGGAACCACTCTTTGCACGGCTGGAAGCTTTTTTCGAAAGATATCCATTGGTTGCATAGAGTTTCTTCCATCGACGATAATGTGCTGCGAAAAATCTTCGACAGAGTACTATGCCCCATTGCTGCTGTGTGTGCGCCACCAGTTTGCCACTGGTAACCGCCACCTGCTAATATCTCCAGCGTTGCAGCTAGCCTCAAAATTGGAGGTATATATGTACTCCTAAGTCCTTCTCTAAGGTTTATTTCACAAAGGACGTACATAAAAACCTCCTTGGTCAGTCGGTATTTTGTTTGGAAGCTGTGCAAAAGAAATACTTTGATATTTACTTTATGAAATTTGTATTCATCTTACTATAAATCGGGCAATTCCATTGGATTCGACGCATCGCGTATTCGTGCACTTTTTGACAACTATAAACCACTTTCCAAACACTTCCGAAAATATGAAAACGATAGTACAAGTATCGAAATACGGGAACCAAAATGGGATCGTCGCGCATTCGATATCGAATTAAAGTGTCGAGCAAACGAGTGTCGACTATCGAATTACAGAAAGCCACCCCAGGCCAAGGACTGTCCCTTCAGCAGCATTCCCCGTATATGCATTAGGCTGCTACAACAACAACCGATTATCGCAGTGTTCCCACGACAGTCGGTTCTCCGTAACCTGAACGACCAGGGGTGGCTTTCTGTAATTCGATAGTCGACACTCGTTTGCTCGACACTTTAATTCGATATCGAATGCGCGACGATCCCATTTTGGTTCCCGTATTTCGATACTTGTACTATCGTTTTCATATTTTCGGAAGTGTTTGGAAAGTGGTTTATAGTTGTCAAAAAGTGCACGAAAGCAATAAAAATTAAAAGTAAATATGTACAATTGGCGCTATTTTTTAATATTGGAAGATTTTAATGAAGAAAACTCTTCAATAAATAGAAGGAGAATACGCGATGCGTCGAATCCAATGGAATTGCCCGATTTATAGTAAGATGAATACAAATTTCATAAAGTAAATATCAAAGTATTTCTTTTGCACAGCTTCCAAACAAAATACCGACTGACCAAGGAGGTTTTTATGTACGTCCTTTGTGAAATAAACCTTAGAGAAGGACTTAGGAGTACATATATACCTCCAATTTTGAGGCTAGCTGCAACGCTGGAGATATTAGCAGGTGGCGGTTACCAGTGGCAAACTGGTGGCGCACACACAGCAGCAATGGGGCATAGTACTCTGTCGAAGATATTTCGCAGCACATTATCGTCGATGGAAGAAACTCTATGCAACCAATGGATATCTTTCGAAAAAAGCTTCCAGCCGTGCAAAGAGTGGTTCCATGAAAAATATAACTTTCCGGGAAGTAAGTAGTGTAATATTAACGAAATTTAAATTTTGTACTATTTTAATTCATTGCAGTTGTTGGTGCCGTAGATGGTACTCATTTAATGCTGTTGAGGCCTATTGAGAACGAGCATATATACTTCAACAGGAAAGGAAAGCATAGCATAAACGCGATGATTGTAAATATATACTTACACTAGCTCTTAATCCTTTTTTCTTGGAGTTATCGTACTCTACATTTTTTATTGCAGATATGTGACCATAAATTAAGAATAAAAGCTATATGCCCACAGTACGGAGGAGCTGCGCACGATTCCTTTGTTTGGAAAGCCTCCAATGAGAGGAAGGTGATGGAGCGGCGCTATAATAATGGAGATACAAGTTCGTGGCTATTAGGTGAGTGATTAAATAGGAAAAAATTAAGATACGGGAATAAATATGTATATTTTTAGGGGATTCTTGAGCCATGGCTTATGACCCCGTATCGATTACGCGAAAATGAGACCGACGTAGGCAAATGTATTTTCAACGACATTCACAGTAAGGCTAGAAGCATTGTCGAAAGAAGCATTGGCGTATACAAAGGTTCCTGCATTCATTGAATCCAATATAAATACACTAACATTAATTGCATTGTTCACTTTAGGCCGCTGGAGAATATTATCGGATGATAGAAAGCCAAGGTACAACCCAACATTGGTTGCAAAAATTGCAAACGTGTGCGCCGCTCTTCACAATGTATGCATCGATAGGAATATTCCATATCAATTCAGCATCGAAAATCTAACTCAAAGACAAGAAGGACTGTTAGAATGTACACCATTGGACATAAACAATCGATTATCAGAGAGGATAAGAAGTAGAATAAGAGACCATCTTTCTCAATCAGCAATGTAAATATTTCATTTTATTACTGGTAAATTAAATATAATTTCTTAAGTAAAACTAAAAATTGTACTTCATTTTATCATTTGATAAATTAAATAAAATTTCTTAAGTATAACAAAAAATTGTACTTCATTTCTCAGGTATCAGTCTTTCTTTTTATAAAAGGTAAAAAACTAAGCTTAAAGTTATCACATACATAAAGTAACTCATTAATTATTCATTTTACGTTTTAGCAATGCGATTTCACATTTCAGTTTTTCCAAGTCTAGCTCTAAGACTTGAATCTTCATTTTTTTATATTGCAGTTCAGTTGCAATTTGTGTCTCCTTTAGTTGCAGTTTCCTCTTTGCGATTTCATTGCTCTCTTCGAAAAGCCTCAGCACTTCATTTTGAAATTTTTCTTGCTTTTCAATCTCTTTTTCAATGATTTGGATTTTGGGGTCTGAACATCTTTTTGTTTTAGCAGGTTGTACTTCGTCGATTTCCCCTTCCTGGCGTATACTAATTTTTGGGGGCTCAGACTTCCTTGATGTTTAGCCCTCGTCGTCACTAGAAGTATTATCGGCGCTCGAGATTTGGGCCAAATATTCACAAACGAAATTATCGTCTGCCTGAGGAGCCGCAGTAGAACAGCTGGGTCCATCTGTATGGCAACCATATGATGTTGCGCCTGGTACTCCCGATATGTGCTCGCCTATTTTGGCTGCGGCAACTATTCGTTCCTCCATATGGTTCAATGAAACCGCATCATATGGACCACCACCCGTTTTTGTTATACTTTTCATGCGCTGGGTAAGCTTGCGTTTTGCATTATATTTGTAGTCAGTCCATACCTAGGGGTATTACAAGAATGTATTACCACAAATGAAAATGTTTAAAAGTAATGGTAAGTGTTAATACAAACTTTCTGCCATGCTTTTGTTGGCTTCATGGGAGGTCCGTTACTGTTTAACAGTTCCGTCAGCTTATCCCATAACTCTTTCCTTTTCGAACGGCCATTAGCTGCACTCTGTAAGCTATTTTTAGCTAATGTGTCGTGCTTCTCCATATATTCCACCATTATTTTTAGTTGAGCAGCGTTTGTTTGTTGAGACCTATGCAAACAACTATATAAAACTTAAAATTAAAAAAAAAATTTTAATTTTTAACTTACATTTTGAAGAAATAACCAGCTGAGAAAATGAAAACGAGAGCAAAAGTGATGTCGAGCTGTATCTATCGAACGTTCGATGTGACGCTACGACATTTTTTGTTAGAGAAAGCAAAAACGATACTTCGACTCTCGTTCTTGCTCAATATCGAATTACAGAAAGCCACCCCAGGTAAAAGGGGTTTAAATATATTAAAGTAGGCGTGAACAAACATATTAACATTGTTATCCATTTATATTTTTCCTATTATTATATATTTATTAATTTTGTAAGATGCTGAACACTATTATCAAACGTTATAATTAGTGAGCATTTAACATTCTTTATTACATGTGCATCTTTATACCCTAAATGAAATACAAATATTTCGATTTTAGGCAGCTTCTTTAGCTAAACGTTCAGCCTTATGAACAACTTCTTCAATTGGACCAACCATATAGAATGCAACTTCAGGAAGATGATCATATTCTCCCGCCAAAATCTGATTGAATCCCTTAATAGTTTCCTCCAATGGAACCAATTTTCCAGCGTGACCCGTAAACACTTCAGCGACCTGGAATGGCTGTGACAAGAAGCGTTGAATCTTTCGAGCGCGTGCAACAGTAAGTTTGTCCTCTTCGGACAACTCATCCATTCCCAGAATGGCAATGATATCTTGCAGCGACTTGTAGTCTTGCAATATTTTCTGAACGCCACGTGCTACGTTGTAATGTTCTTGACCAATGATGTTGGGATCCATGATACGGGAAGTAGAATCCAAAGGATCCACAGCTGGATAAATTCCTAGTTCTGCGATGGCACGCGATAGCACTGTTGTGGCGTCCAAGTGAGCAAATGTTGTTGCAGGAGCAGGATCAGTTAAATCATCAGCTGGCACATAAATAGCCTGTACAGAGGTGATTGAACCTTTTTTTGTGGTAGTAATACGCTCTTGCATAGAACCCATATCAGTAGCTAGAGTTGGTTGATAACCCACAGCAGAAGGGATACGGCCTAACAAAGCAGATACCTCAGAACCTGCTTGAGTGAATCGGAAAATATTATCGATGAAAAGCAATACATCTTGGCCTTCTTGATCACGGAAATATTCAGCAACAGTTAACCCAGTCAACGCAACACGAGCACGAGCACCTGGGGGCTCGTTCATTTGACCATATACCAAAGCGACCTTTGAGGTTTTATCCTTTAGAGATATTACACCAGACTCAATCATTTCATTATATAAGTCATTGCCTTCGCGCGTGCGCTCCCCAACACCAGCGAACACTGAATAGCCACCATGAGCCTTAGCTACATTATTAATCAGTTCCATGATTAATACAGTCTTGCCGACACCAGCGCCACCAAACAAGCCAATCTTACCACCCTTAGCATAGGGAGCTAGCAAGTCGACAACTTTGATTCCCGTCACCAAAATTTCTTGCTCTACCGACATGTCAACGAATTCTGGAGCCTCTGCATGTATTGGGGCTGTCTTATTCGTTGGAATGGGACCGCGCTCATCAATAGGCTCACCTGTCAAACAATTTAAATTATTTTATGCCCTTTGAAACGTGTGGTACAAATTTAATTTACCGATAACATTAATAATGCGACCCAAAGTCTCTGCGCCCACAGGAATACGAATCGGGTATCCAGTATCCAAAACATTTTGTCCACGGACCAAACCCTCTGTACCATCCATAGCAATAGTACGCACAGTATTTTCACCCAAATGCTGGGCAACTTCCAATACAAGACGAGGGGCCCTGTTTTCCACTTCCAGAGCGTTTAAAATTGGTGGCAAGTCGTCGTCGAATTGCACATCAACGACAGCACCAATAACAGCAACAATCTGTTTGTTATGTAACAAATAATTAATAAATACTTATTCAACATCATATATAGTATATACTTTGCCATTAACACCAGCAGCGGCTTGGCTTGCTGCTTTTGCAGCAACTCCCCGTGCTAAAATCAAATCAATATTTATTTCAATTAATATTTACTTTTTACCAAAGAACTCGATAAATGTATGCATTCATAGATTTTTGAATGTAGTATTCACTTAAAAAAATGCAACATCTAATTATTTTTATGAATATCACGCGTATAAATTTTCCGTACATTACGTAATATGCTCGAGTCTTTTTATTGCTGGTTGAGAAACTTCCATTACTTTTGTTATATAATCTTAAGGTCTCATTTAATAAATTACTACTTTGTAAATAAACTACGGACAGAACTTACATAAAAACGACCAGACATTTTTGTCCAATTTAGCAGCGCTCCTTATACCGATCATTTTCCTAACCCAGCACGCTCTTCCAAGAAGATGATACACAAATGCACCGAATATAAAAAATTATACAAGCAAGTACTGAATTCACCAAGCGAGGAAGTTTGTCAAAGACTCTATGGATACTTCTGTTCTATTACAATAACATTTTTAGTAATAGATTAAACACATATTTTACACCCTTTAATGTGTGGAACACATTCTGGATCAAGTACGACAATTTTATTAGTTCATGGTCAAACACAATGGCCCCTATTATGAGGTACATTCGATCTTCGATATTCCCTGGTTGTCGAAGATCGAAAATCGAATGCCAATTTGGTATTATGAGCGGTGCAACCCTATCGAAATTTTCGTTGTTTACCGAATTTAGAGTCGAATGCAATTTTGCTTTCGATCTTGTAGCGTATTGTGGGAAAACTTGTTAAAGTGTAAGTTGTTTGCGATTATTTATGGTTTTATAGTAACCAAATAATAAATATATACTAATTTTGTTAATTTTATGCAGGTCGAAAGTCGTGAGTACCAAACAACAATTAGAAAGGCGAATCCACAATTCGCAAAAGGGATTTGCACCAAAGTTCAAGCAGCAAAAAAATGGGAGGAATTTACAACGGAGCTGAATTGCTTGGGATCACCAGTGAGAACGGCAGCAAAATGGATTAAGCTTAATAATGGTTTTTTTTTGTGATGTTTATAGAAATACATTTTTATTTTCCCTTGGTAGGTATTCGAATGACGAATAATTGAATAAAGAAAATTTATAACAAAAATAAAACAGAAACTGTGGCGTAAAGGTTTCTATTTAATACTTTTTAAATTTTTCTATAATATTCTCAAAATTTCATTTCTTATGTTTTCTACTTCTCCGTTATTTGACTCCACTTCAATATCTTCAGCATCATCGTACACAGTGGGTTGAGCAAGTCCTAGCATACCTTCATTACCAATACTCAATTGGTACGATCCCTGAGCACAAAATCGCAGAACTGTGGCTAGCTTTAACATATTTGGAATGGATTTGGCTCGGGTGCACTGCTGCAACTGGATTTCTGTACTGGACAGTAGGTTCATAAACGCCTCTTTAGATAATCTAAAGTTCTATAAAAATCTGTAAGGAAATTTCTGTAATATTAAGTACGTCAACACATTTTGAAAATTCTAAACTTAGTGAAAGCCATTTCTAGGGGGTTGGATGCGCCCCTCAACTGTTTACTACTTCTAGCTAGTTCCACTAATCTTTCATCGTCCGATGAATCGTGGAACCACAACTCCGTTGTACTCATTTTCACAAAAAATACTTTTTTTAACTTTTAAAAATGTTGTTAGCAAAGAATTTCAACACAATCGGTTGTTCTTTTATTTTGATTTGCTGTATCAGCTGAGAAAAAATTATCTATTGTACATGCGTCGAGCGTTCGAAATTCACAATAGTCCTATTCTTCAACGAATGAGCACCATAATACCAAATGAAAATTCGTTCGATCAGCACTTTGGACTACAGTCGAAGATCGAATGTTGCTCATAATAAGGGCCAAGGTGGATTTATTAAGGTGACAGCATTCACCCAGCTGAATTTTTCGCCGTAGGTATGGCTTACGTCAAAATGATATGCTTTGTTTGTATGTAATGGTATGTTTACATTCGTATGTTTACATTTGATTACTGATTTTGACGTGATGCTTGCACCAAACGCAACAACAATACATGTAGGGTTTTACTTATATGTGTTTGCTGTCACCTGTAATAAATTCGCCTTGATAAGGGCCAATATTTTTGTTATGCACCACCATGTGATCAGTGTTGCCAGAACCAATCGCAGCAGCGTACTAAAGCGATGATCAAAAAAGTAATAGATTGCTGTACTCCGTAATAGGGTGTACTCTAGCGGAGAAAGTTGAAATTTTTACATGCGCAATAAGTGGCGGCTCATAGAGTTCTATCAGGCGCTTAGGTTTAAATACGTATTCGTTATTCACAGTTAAACTTAATCAAAATATGTAATGAAAACAAAACAAATTATTTAGAGCGAATTTTTAGAGTATTATATATTTTTTAATAACCGTTGAACATACATAAATATATGTATAAATAAATATATATATATATATGTATATATATTTTATATATTATTTTGAGATCGAATTTTTTGATTAGATAGTTGTCCTACGTTAGTAAGTTATTCGTAAAGTGGCTTTCTTTTAAGCAATGAAGCTCTTGGTTTCCATGAATAACAATTACCATAATGTGTCTCATCGTGCAAAAGTGGTTTCGCATGCATTATACTATCAATTGTTTTTATTTGTAGTCTATTTCTTTGTTTCGTTTTTAACAATGTTAATTGAGAAAATATTCGTTCGGCGGCTGCAGAAGAGTGCGGTAAAGATATAAGAGCATTCACTAAAACAGAAAGATTCGGAAAAAGTGTCTGATCCATGAAGTTTTTACAAACAATAACTTTTGTCCAAAAGTCAACGAAGTTATCATTCGTCCACTGTTTGCATTCAGTCGTATCAGGCAATAGACGCCATTCAGCGTCTAATTTCTCGACATCATCGACTAAATGAGGATATAATTTCATGCTATCAACAGCTATGCTTTGTATTTCACCGCTCAAAGCCTTTTTAGGATCGAAGTAACTAACAAATGTCAACGTTGGATCAGAGAAATCAATACGCAGTCTAATTTGCGAGGCTTATTCAACGTAAAAATTCAAAGCATTAATACGAAATTTGTGAACTTCTTGTTTATCCAAGTCAACGGTTGTTAGTAGGACTTATGTTTTGACGCCAAAATACATTTTATTTAATTCAAATTCTCGGGATGATTCTCAGATTTTTCATGCCGCTGTAAGTGTGTGATTCCATTGTGAAGAGATTTACTGCATGCCTTTGAAAACGCTCCACCATTCCGTTCCTCCAGCCAAAGAAATTTTTTTTTCCATTCATCTTTGAACTTTTGTTTGTAGCTTTTTGTTTTTGGTTTGTTATTATTTTCTTTGTCATCGAAAACCTCAGTAAATATCACTTCTTCATTTGCACGATCTTCACACGCCGACATAGTTTCCGCATCACTTGTTCTTAGTATTTTAGCCTCTATGTCATTATGCACACTTTGAGTATCGTCTAATTTTCGTTTAATAATAAATCTGCAAGATAAAATACGGGTTCCTTCTTATACATACATGTAGATATTCTTTTATATTAAATTCTTGTTCATGGTCCGTTGAAAAAATAATCCGCAATTATTTCACGTGAGAAAATGTTCAGAAACACTCACCTTTCCATACTGATGTATCAACAGGATTTAATTGACTAAAACGAAAACAAAACACTCACTATCACACTGACATGCTCATCACAGTGACAATTCTCGAACTGAATAAACTTCTAACAAAGCAGTAAAGCTCATTCAGAAAGGCAGAGTCAAATAAACGTCATAACACAGTCAGTAACACAGGATATCACTAATTAACATATATTCTTCCAACATTAGCGGGTTTAATATTTTAAGCCTTTAGGCCAATGCGCACGTTGCAAGTTGCAACGTGTTGTATCGTGTTGTTATACTTATTCAAAATTGACGATGTGCAGTAGCGGAGAAATTATTGTCAAAAGGGCGAATGAAACAAAAATATCTCCATACATATGTCCTTTTAGTATACATCATGTTTACTCTTATGGCTGCTGCTCGCCCTCTCTCGTTAACAATGGGACTTACATAAGCAGCGATGGATAAAGAAGGTTTCCCAATACGTCTTTTATAAAACATTTTTTTCAAAATTTGGCTGAAATTGTAATTTAAAACATGAACAATTTTTTCCTGTTTCCTCTTAGAATTGGAAATTGTAATAGATTTCATATGAAGTGTGATATCATAATAAACTGAGAACAAATGTAATAGATCTATTACAATTGTAATAGACTGGCAACACTGCATGTAATACCAATTAACAAATTAACCAGTTGCTCCTGTCGCATCACACAAAAGTTTTGTTTCACTATTCTAGTAAAATTTTCCTGACTATTTCTGACTAAATGCTGGAACAGACTTATAATACGTACACATATAAGTAGATGATCCACTTTTTCGTGCTTAACTCCTAATCCATAATTAAATAGCGAGATTTCCCATACAAAATTTCTCTCTCAAAATCTGAGATTTTAAAATAATCCTAGATAATAACCATACTCTTTGACATACAACCCTGCGTTTCCACGACAGTCGGTTCTATGTTACAGAAACGACTCGGATTTATATCCTGCCAAGGACTGTCACTACAGCAGCATTCCTCATATGTAAATATAGGGAATGTTTACGCTGCTACAACAACAACAACATACAACCCTGTGTTCAGTGCCAGATTTACACAAAATGCCGCCCTGTGCACCATGTGCGTTTTTGTATTGTAGCATAGAAAATCGTCGACTACACAATAAACAGGTGTAACAAAACAAATTTTGGGTAGTTTTATCCATCAATCAACAGATTATAGACTAATATTTGATATATTTCTATTTTTATTGTTGAGTAAAATTTTTATTGTTTAATTATAAATTAAGTGTTAAGAAAATGTAATAAATAGCATAAAATATAGTAGTAAATCTTAATAAATAGAATCCAATTGAACCTATAGAACAGCATATTACTTAAACATATTCTCAATCTTTATTAGATGAGCAAAAAAAAGGAATGATTGCTTTTGTGAGATCAAGTTTTTACGCATCACCTTAAATCCGAACACGTCTGACTTTTCGTACTGCAAACTGGTGTATTAAATTGTCACAATTCAAGCGCAAGTAAATCAGACTCAATGCACAGTAGAGCCAGACTATTCGGTTTCCAGACATTGTTGAACGCAAATGATTTTTTACTCTATCCAGACATGAAAATGAACATTCAGCTGCAGTTTCTTGACGCTAATGTGTTATGTATTCGATATACTATCTCCATATTTGGAAACTCAGTGTATAACTCGGTCGTCCGCAAATGTTTCAGAAGGTCAGATGGCGAGTTACGTTCTATTTTTCGTTCAGAACAGTACGCGTGAGAATGAATCATTTCGTCAGTGAATGAAATCTCAAGGTCTGAAGTATAAGCTTTTCTCAAATATTCCGATCTTTCACGAACCTCTTTGAAATTCAAACCTCCAAAATCAGTAATCACTGAAAATTTCTCGTATATCTTATCATATGCTTGACTTCTCTTTCTCAATGCTGAATCAACGTTGCTAGTATGATATTGAAGGTATTTACTCGAAAATTATCCCTTCCTGTCAACTGAGCTTCCCCATCTCTTGATTCGTCAGCTTGTAACTTTCTTCTTCTTTTTCTCGAAACAGTCGTTTGGTATTCTTGACTCTCTGACATGTTCAACGCTTCTTTTTCATAAACTTCAAATTGCATTCGTGTATCTGCTACTACTTTTATCAATCCACGATAGTCATTAATTACATCAGTAATGTTGATTTCAACTTTCTGTAATCTTTTACTAACAGCGTGGAATCGCGATAGTAAGAAATGCCAAAGAATGTGCATGAATGTTATCTCAAGTCTCTCTAGTTGAATCCTCAGTCCTCTAGCTTCTTGTCTCGTTATAGCATTCTCAGTTACATCTTCCTCGAATAAGATCAGAGTTTCAATGATTTTTCCATAGTCTTCATAGAGTATTTTTACCGCATCCTGACGAGCCGACCATCTTGTTGCTGACAAAGATTTCAATACAATTTTTTTTACACATTGGGCTTGTAGAATCGTCACTGTATTAAAAAAAGAAGCGGCTTCTGTGCAACTTTCGACTGCGTAAACTCCAACTAAATTCAGCGAATGGGCTGCACAAGGAGCGTGTTCTGCTGGGTCGTAGATTTCTTTAACTCTTGCTTGTAAGCCCGAATAAATGCTAGAAAGGTTGTTTACGTTATCGTACGACTGACTTCTACAGTCTGCTATATCAAGGTCCAAAAATTCTAAAGCATATGTTACGGCTATTAACAAATCTTCAGCTTTGTGTCCAGTGTTGACAATAAACATTAGAAACCTTTCTACAGGTGTTCCATCTTTTTGTACATATCTGAGGAAAAATGTCAGTTGATTAACGTGTCATATATCCGGCGGTGAGTCTACAATTACACCAAAATACTTGGCTGTTTTGGCTTCTTCAACTATAATAGATAGTACTTCACAAGGCATATCTATACAAGGTAGTATCATTAGAAGAGCTAATTAATTCGCCTTGAGCGAATTGGCATTTCTGTCAAAAATTTGTGCCAAGGCGAATTTGCTTTGTTTACATATTTCT
Source organism: Anastrepha obliqua (assembly GCF_027943255.1). Classification (NCBI taxonomy): domain Eukaryota; kingdom Metazoa; phylum Arthropoda; class Insecta; order Diptera; family Tephritidae; genus Anastrepha; species Anastrepha obliqua. The sequence goes on along the minus strand of NW_026562179.1, from coordinate 4,863,566 downwards.
TTGTTTCTACATTGTTACTCAAAGTATGTGTAGCAGTTATATTGAAACACAAAAAATAAAGATTATCCGTACATAATATCATAGTATTATTGCATTGTTGAATGCAAATATGGTGAAATGTGTATTGTGCGCAAAACGATGGTAAGCAAAATGGGTTCTTTTTTCCTTTCCTTTCTTTTTGTCTTATGTGTTTCAATTTATGTTTCAGATCTCGGTATGGTAGACGCTTATGCTGCAGAAGGCGATGTGCTTGTTTTCCTATACTAAAATATGAACAGCAGGCTGAGCCTCTTGTCCAGTGAAGGTTATGGATTTCATTAGTCCCAATACGTTTGAATAAAACGCAAGTCCTTTGGTGTGTAGTGACTTCGATTGGGGGTTACATTACAAATGAATCAACCGAATGAAGATGAACAATTTAAATGTCAATTTAAAACACTAATAATGGCTGGTTGCTTATTTGCGGTAAATGGACACTGTTTCAAATAGATTGGTGCTTACGATGACGGTATGGATATATTTGGTGGTAAAAATATTGAATATCTTTTCGCAATGTTATGGCACTAAAGAATATATCCGCATTTGCGAGTAGGACACATTTTCTGCGAAAGACGGCCCCATTCAGTGCTCGATTGTAAGGATAGCATGAAGCGCAAATCATTACCTCCAAAATCCAAATAGTTATTAGTTTGAAATAAACTAATTTTTTATATGCGAACAAATCCACTTTTAATTCGTAAATTAGCAAACAGTTTTCCCCTGCATGTAAACCAATTTATATATTATACATACATATGTGTTCTCCTCATACCCACGTGTCTATTTGGTACATATATATATATGTATGTGTACATGTAGTTATATTATTATAACGCTAGCTTTGTGTAGTACAAAACGAATGTAATTCATATACATAGTTATCATAGTACATATAGTTCATCATAGTCAACATCAATTCTATAAGTTAAGTAAAGAAATTGTAATAAAAAAGACAAAAGTTGTTTGTAAACCTTTAAGCTTAAATAATATATGGCTAATTCGAAAAACTGTTCAGAAATAAATTATGTGCTTCTTTTGTATTTTAAGAATACCATTTTATTTTCCTTTATATATACACAGTCTGTAATAAGTTATTAGTTTAACGATATTTTATAACGTAATAAAGAATTTCACAACTGAAAAAAAAATCGATTTAGTTTTTCATCTTTAATTTATTCAAATAACATTTGTCGAGAATTTTTATAGTATCCCTTTATTCACTAGCTTTTCGGCAGCTTTTCAATTTCTAGTTATGAAATCCTCATAGCAGGTGCTGCATATAGGAAGTATTTCCTTGCTTACTTGCATTTACATGCATATCACCCCAACGCAGACCCACAAATGTTGATGATGATTCACATGTATAATTTCTGTCTGCAATATATTAATAATATTCAAAATATAATTCTACACTTATCTCTCCGCAAATTTCTTTTTATCTGCTCTGCTTATTCATTTAATAACAAAATCGAACACTTTGTTATTATGAAAAAAGTTGTTTGCGTTTATTTACTATTCACAATCCAATTCGCCTTGGAAATAATTATTTTGACACTTGTGCCAAAGAAGCAAGAACAAAATACATGTAACTTTTTGTTTTTGTACAACTGCTATTACCTTGTATAGATATGCCTTGGTACTTCATCTGCCAACAATTGTATAAACTCTTCATAGATGATTTTTGACAGATAGCTTGTACTTCCCGATCCTTTGTTGCCATATCTTCTTATATGTTCTTCTAAAAATGGATCAAATAATGCCAGCAATTCGATGAGCATCACAAAATTGCCATTATTTGGTGAGCCGAATTTTTCATTTCTTCCGCGGAATCGACGCCCACGTGAGACTAGAGCTTTCGTAGCAGCAACAACTCTTTTTAATACGTTTTCCCAATAAGTGATTTCGTTGTCAAATTGGATCATTAAATCATTATCTATTCTTTGTTTGATGCTCGATCTTTCCTTGAGGATCGTCATATTTTTATGTGATTTTTCAAATTCCCATGCTCTGCTACACGAACTCCTCCATGCCTCCAATCGTTGAAACCTCCCTTTCCATTGAACGAACAGTCTGCATCAAACAGAAGACAGGAGACGCAATATACAGACTTCTTACTTGCTGAATAACTAAGCCAAGGGCGTTGGACTTTTTCACCATTGAGCAGTTTTCTCTCGAATAATGTTTCCGTTAACTTGCGAGCCTTTCCATCGCTATAAACTCTTTCTATGACAGAAAAATCGAGGTTTTTGTTCTGACTGCATCCATTTTCCGCTACGTAATCTCTGATAAAGTCACTAGTTATCTAGGTTCCTTGATCATCATTTATGATTTTCTCGTTCGACTTGATCTCTGTTGTTTCGTCGCTATTAGCTAAATTTTTAATTTCTTCATTCTCTTTTGTAGAAGGTAGAAAACAAGAAGTCGTACTGAGAACATCGAAATCATTATTCGTTGTCGGAAATGAGCCCATACCATCAGGTTGAAATAGTGATATGTTACTTAAAAATTTAACAGTCACATCGTTGTCATCTGCAAACGAAGAATTAAAGCAATCATTCAACAGCTGTTCATCAATATCGTTTTTAGGAGCGAGAACATATGCGTCATGTGCAGTTCGCGCGAGAGTAGTCCCGGCTATCGATAGTATCATATATATATCAGTGAGAGTATCGATATTGAACAGCTGTTTTACTTACTCCACTCATATGAATTGAGTAAATGAAATCGAGTTGAGAAAATAGACCAACGTGAAAAGATCGAGATTCGCAATGCTTGGTAGACGTCGAAAATCGAATTTTCGATACGCGAGTGGTGAAAATACATATTTTACTCTGGACATGCAGTTGATATTAATCCTTATGAGACGTACCTTTGTTCTCTAAGACTAAACAATCCTTTTCCGGACCAGCTTTCTCTTCTGCCACCTTTTTTCGTGAAATAATTATGTAATTTTGGAGTCTTGTTCAAAACTTCCTTTTCCTTATTATTTTTCTCGAGATCCCGCTTTGTCCCATTTCGTAAATGTCAAACCTTTAAGTAAATTATGAACACATTAGACATGTCATTTGTGTTACCATTCTCAAAAAAATAGGTGATTCAAAAAGCAAACGCTATATTGTATAAAAGAAAGTCATGTTAGTTACACTATTCTCGAGAACGGCTGAACCGATTTGGCTGAAAAATGGTGGAGAGGTATCTTAGAACCAGGAGACGGACAAAGGATACTTTTTATCCCATTCGAACGCGTTTCCGTGAAGTCACTATATATATAACAAAAACGCATCTGATATGGAATAACAAAACGCAAATGACAGCTAAACGTAATTTTGTCTATGGTTAAGTAGAAAATTTGATAATATAAATTTTGTCAGAAATATATAATCACAGTAATTTGTATTCTCTTTGAATCATCATTATCAATGCCGCGACCAAGACGATCGAATCTTTCCCGACAAAGCCGTAATGCAAGCAGGATACGAAACATTGCGAATTAAACGACTGAAGAAGCACAAGGAATTGCCCGTGAAGAGCGCCGCGTTAGTATGGCTCGACTTCGTGCTTCTCAATCACAAGAGCAAAGCGAGGAAGCCCGTGAAACGGCTCGGTTGGTAATGTGAAATCGTCGAGCGAATAACAGAGATCAACAAGTAGATCATATTCGACGCACAAGAAGAGAATTATCAAGTAGTGATTTGAATCGAGCAGCGTTTCGATATGATTGCAACACTCATTACTTCTTGCATCCTAGCGTTTGTATTGGGCCAATGAACGTTGCTTGCGAGTATTTTGGCGCATTGAAGTTTTCCGGACAAACGCCCGGATTGTGCTGCCTTAGTGAAAGAGTGAAATTGCCATTATTGACTTTTTTGGAGACGCAATGATTTTACTGTCTGGCGACTTCCCGCTATGTGAAGAAACTTCAGCTGACAACAAACATGAGAGTTGCATTACTTAATGATACATCTACTTAAGATTTCTCTGAGCAATTACTGACTATCGGTAATGGTCGAGTACCTGTCGACGAATCGAGCGGATTGATTTCATTTCCTCAGAATTTCTGTAACTTTGTCTCATCGAAAGACGAACTTATCAATAAAGTATTCCCAAACATCATTAATAACTACAAAAATAAGCTATTTTAGCGGCTAAGAATAAAGATGTAGATGACCTAAACTACATAATTCAAAATGATGTCATTTGAACAATGCATTCATTCAAATCCAGCAAATGAAGATGAAGCCACCAACTATCCAATTGAATTTGTAAACTCCTTGGATGTGCCTGGCTTACCACCACACAATTTACGCCTAAAAGTTGGCTCCGTAGTAATCATACTTCGAAACATAAGCCCACCAAAACTTTGCAACGGTACGCGTTTGGTGGTAAATAAAATGATGAACAATGTGATTTACGGGACGATACTCAAAGGAAAATTCGAAGGTGAAGAAGTTCTCATTCCGAGGATCCCGATGATCCCAACCGATCTTCCGTTTGAGTTTAAAATACTTCAATTTCCGATCTGTCTTGCATTCGCCATGACCATTAACAAATCACAAGGCCAATCCTTGAAAGTTTGTGGTCTGAATCTAGAAAATCAATGTTTCTCACATGGTCGATTATATGTGGCATGTTCACGGGTCGGAAATCCATCTGCGTTGTTTGTTCTTGCATCTGATAATAAAACAAAAAATGTCGTGTATCACAAGGTGCTTAACTGAAGAGTGCAATCTATTAAAGCTTCATTGAAATACTTGATTAATAAAAAAATTAACTTAATAAAATCAAAAATCTGCTTTTTTATTGCCTCTAGGGCGGAACAACGTTCGCCGTGTCAGCTAGTGTTTTATAAAATGGAAATCATTGACAAAATATTTGGTTACATCAATACGGTTATCTATATATTATTAAGAACATATGTTTAAAAAAAGTATTTGAATGCTTTTACTGTGTGCACCTGCTTTCTAAACTTGTTTTAGAAGGACTGTCGGATTTTAACAATTTAATATACAAAATCAAATGATTTTTATGAAGTCAGTGAATAAAATCGCTCTGGCGGGTATTGTAGGCCACGTATTATCTATATCTTTATATATATATTTCTTATGTTCGTGTGTTTGTCACTGAACTCCTCCTAAACGACTGAACCGATTTTGATGAAATTTTTTGTGTGTGTTCAATGGGATTCGAGAATGGTTTAGATTCACAAATTTTAAGAATCGGATACCAGGGTCTCGAGAAATAGGCCAAAACGTGAACCCGGGTAACCCTAGGATGTGTTTGTACAATATGGGTAGCAAATGGAAGCTGTTGGTGAATGCTTTAGTTCAGAGTATTTTTCATGCCGCTCCGTGACTAGGGTCCCGAGATAGAGACCAACACGTGGACCCTAGAATGTGTTTGTACAATATGGATATCAATTGGAAGCTGTTGGTGAATGCTTTAGTACAGAGTATTTCTCATGCCGCTCCGTGACTGGGGTCTCGAGATATAGGTCAAAATGTGGGCCCGGGTAACCTTCGAATGTGTATATACAATATGGGTATCAAATGGAAGCTGTTGGTGAATGCTTTAGTTCAGAGTATTTTTCATGCCGCTCCGTGACTAGGGTCCCGAGATAGAGACCAACACGTGGACCCTAGAATGTGTTTGTACAATATGGATATCAATTGGAAGCTGTTGGTGAATGCTTTAGTACAGAGTATTTCTCATGCCGCTCCGTGACTAGGGTCTCGAGATATAGGTCAAAATGTGGGCCCGGGTAACCTTCGGATGTGTATATACAATATGGGTATCAAATGGAAGCTGTTGGTGAATGCTTTAGTTCAGAGTATTTTTCATGCCGCTCCGTGACTAGGGTCCCGAGATAGAGACCAACACGTGGACCCTAGAATGTGTTTGTACAATATGGATATCAATTGGAAGCTGTTGGTGAATGCTTTAGTACAGAGTATTTCTCATGCCGCTCCGTGACTAGGGTCCCGAGATAGAGACCAACACGTGGACCCTAGAATGTGTTTGTACAATATGGATATCAATTGGAAGCTGTTGGTGAATGCTTTAGTACAGAGTATTTCTCTTGCCGCTCCATGACTGGGGTCTCAAGATATAGGTCAAAACGTGGGCCCGGGTAACCTTTGGTTGTGGATGTGCAATATGGGCATCAAATGAAAGCTGTCGATAAGTGCTTTAACGTGGGGTAATTTTCATACCTATTGATGACTAGGGTCTCGAAATATATGCCAAAACGTGGACCCACCGTGTCTTTGCCCAGCGAAGCGGGTCGGGTTTGCTAGTACATATATAAATGTGAAAATCTGTCCCTATGTTCGCTTATAACTCGAGAATGGCTGAACGGATTTATCTTATCTTGGTCTTGAATTATTCGTGGAGGTCTAGGGAAGGTTTTAAAGGTGAGAAAAATTCGAATAATTGCCGGGAAAATGGTCAAAACGTGGACCCGGGTAACCTTCGGATGTGTATATACAATATGGGTATCAAATGAAAGCTGTTGGTGAATGCTTTAGTTCAGAGTATTTTTCATGCCGCTCCGTGACTAGGGTCTCGAGATAGAGACCAAAACGTGGACCCTAGAATGTGTTTGTACAATATGAATGTCAAATTGAAGCTGTTGGTGAATGCTTTAGTACAGAGTATTTTTCATGCCGCTCCGAGACTGGGGTCTCGAGATATAGGTCAAAACGTGGGCCCGGGTAACCTTCGGATGTGTATATACAATATGGGTATCAAATGGAAGCTGTTGGTGAATGCTTTAGTTCAGAGTATTTTTCATGCCGCTCCGTGACTAGGGTCCCGAGATAGAGACCAACACGTGGACCCTAGAATGTGTTTGTACAATATGGATATCAAATGGAAGCTGTTGGTGAATGCTTTAGTACAGAGTATTTCTCATGCCGCTCCGTGACTGGGGTCTCGAGATATAGGTCAAAATGTGGGCCTGGGTAACCTTCGGATGTGTATATACAATATGGGTATCAAATGGAAGCTGTTGGTGAATGCTTTAGTTCAGAGTATTTTTCATGCGGCTCCGTGACTAGGGTCCCGAGATAGAGACCAACACGTGGACCCTAGAATGTGTTTGTACAATATGGGTATCAAATGGAAGGAGTTGGTGAATGCTTTAGTTCAGAGTATTTTTCATGCCGCTCCGTGACTAGGGTCCCGAGATATAGGTCAAAACGTGGGCCCGGGTAACCTTTGGTTGTGGATGTGCAATATGGGCATCAAATGAAAGCTGTCGATAAGTGCTTTAATGTGGGGTAATTTTCATACCTATTGATGACTAGGGTCTCGAAATATATGCCAAAACGTGGACCCACCATGTCTTTGCCCAGCGAAGCGGGCCGGGTTTGCTAGTATAACAATAAATAACGATTATTTCTGTGTGCACGAAGGTTTCTGAAGATTGAATTGCAAACAAACTACTAATTACAACAATTATCATGAATCGACATTGTTTGATAAGTAATTCTCAAAATAACAGTTTTTGTCGCTCGAATCATATATATTTATAATATATGAAAAAAATCGAGAGATTTTACATAATTTAAGTAAAAATGTTATTTTATACATTAAAACCGTGACGTTGTTCAATAAAAAGTTTGGTTTCCCACAATTTCCGACACTCTCGAATTAAACCAAACTTACACACATTGTTAAGTAGGTATTGAAGATGGTTTACGTATAGTTTGGATGCCTATTGGTGGATAGGGCTCGAGATATAGGTCAAAACGTGGACCCGGGTAACCTTCGGATGTGTATGTACAATATGGGTATCAAATGGAAGCTGTTGGTGAATGCTTTAGTTCAGAGTATTTTTCATGCCGCTCCGTGGCTAGGGTCTCGAGATAGAGACCAAAACGTGGACCCTAATAAATTGCTACAAAATCAGAACATTAGTGTTGTGGGGAATAGAGCGGCTAAATTAGCAAAGCTGGCTGAAATATATCCAGGTGATGAAATAGATGTGGACGAAGTTGAAGACGACGGTGAAAATACAGTATCAACGGTGAAAATACAGTATACAACGTTATCCAAAATCGTGAATGAGTTACTTGAACGTGGCATTATCAGGCCGAGCTCGTCAGTGCATGCAGCACCGGTGATTCTAGTTAAGAAGTCCAATGGAGAGGATAGAATGTGTGTCGACTACAGGGCACTTAACGCTGTAACGGCGAAAAAGCATTTTCCGATGCCGATCGTCGAAGAACAATTATCCAAGCTAGTTGGAAGCACAGTCTTCACAACGTTAGACATGACGGCAGGATATTACCAGATTCCATTGACGGAAGGAAGTAAACATTATACGGCATTTCTAACACCAGATGGCTTATTTGAACATAACGTAATGCCGTTCGGTCTACGAAGCGCACCAATGGTCTTCCAAGAAATGGTAACGAAATTGATAAGAGGTCTAAAGCATCGAAACCGAATTGTTAGCTATGTAGATGAAGTCATCATCGCAACGAAGAGTGTAGCACAAAACATCGAAGTATTAGTTGAATTTCTCCAAGCCGTGAAAGAATCAGGGCTCACATTGAGACCATCAAAGTGTAATTTTATGGCTACCAGAATACAATTCTTGGGACACATCGTAAGTGAAGAAGGTATCTAACCAGGTGAAGAGAAAACCAAATGCATTAAAGAATTTTCTCAACCACGTACAACGACCGAAGTTAGACAATTTCTGGGTTTGACTGGATATTTCCGGAAATTCGTCGAAGGGTACAGCACCATAGCGAAACCATTAGCAAGTTTGCTGAAAGTAAATGCAAAATACCAGTGGTCCAAAGAGCAAGAGGAATCGTTCACGAAGCTTAAAGACATCTTAATAACCCAGCCTGTTTTAGTTGTGTTTGACCCTATGAAAAACCACGAGGTGCACACTGACGCAAGCGCCATTGGAGTATCAGAAATCTTGTTACAGTCCGATAACAAGAATTGGAAGCCGGTCCAATACTATTGTCGCCAGTGTAGCGCAGCCGAGTCACAATATCCAAGTCATGAGTTGGAGGTCCTCGCGATTGTGGAATCGTTGGAAAGATTCAGGGTGTATCTTCTCGGCACAACCTTCGTGGTGCGGACTGATTGTAATGCTGTAGTGGCGACCAAAAAGGTTACACCATTGAGGCCACGAATAGCCAGGTGGTGGCTACGTCTGCAGGAGTTTGACTTCTCTTGTGAGCATCGACCAGGTACTAAAATGCAGCATGTCGATACGCTAAGTAGATTGCCAGTAGAAGGACCATCATGTCCATCAACAGTCGAGGATAAGGTATTATCCATCAGTAAAACTATGGGACCGAAGGATTGGGTATCCACCATACAACTACAAGATAAAAAAATACGACGCATATGCGCACTTATCATAGGCGAAGAGGAGACAGACGAAGATGAGCTAAAGCAGCTGAAAGAAGATTATGCCATGCGAAATTCACGGTTATTCCGAAAGGTGGAGGAGCATTACAAACTCGTTGTCCCACAGTCAGTGCAATGGCGGGTAGTGAAAGCAAGTCATGACGATGCAGGACATTTTGCACTGGAGAAAACATTAGACCGTCTTAGAAAGCACTTCTGGTGAATATGGTCAAGGGAGGTAAGAGGGAGAGTGAACATCATGTTGCCGATGTACTACCGATACCATTCAGACGTTTGCACATCGATCATGTGGGTCCATTTCCCAGGAGTAAATCGGGAAACGTCTACGTGTTGGTTATTGTCTGCGGATTCAGCAAATATGTGCTGCTCAAAGCTGTCAGAAATACTAAGAGCGAGCCAGTAATCAAAGCAATCGAAGAAGTAATGGCTATTTTCGGGCAACCACTGCGTGTTACATCGGATCGTGGTACAGCCTTCACGTCGAAGCTGTTCGAGAGCTTTCTCAACCAAAAGGGCATCCAGCATGTCAAAACCGCTATCAGAACTCCAAGAGCCAATGGGCAGGTTGAGCGCGCGAATAAAACTCTATTGAACGCTCTAAGAAGTACAGTGGAAAATAACAAGGTATGGGATGAGTCATTTATGGCCATCCAATGGAGTATAAATTCGCAGAAGAATGAGGTAACGAAATACAGCCCAAACGAACTTGTGTTCTACTTCGATCCAAGGGATGTTAGTCACAACCGAATGATCCAAGCTATGCATGATGAAGTTGTCCATGTGTCAGACATGGAGGAAAAACGCGACATAGCAGCGTCCAATATTATGACCGAACGTACTAAATGGAAAGAGAGATACGACAAACGACATCAGAAACCGCACAAGTACGAAGTTGGCGACTTGGTGGTAATTGACAATGTGTTTACAGATACGGGTGAATCCCACAAACTTGATCCTATGTACAAGGGTCCATACCAGTTGACGAAGGTATTAAACTACGACCGCTATATCGTGGAAGATTTACTGGATACGATGGTCACTCAGCGCCGCTATTGCAATGTGCTGTCCGCCGATAATCTCAAACCATGGTGCACTAATAGTCCAGAATTAGACATTCATGATGACGAAGAAGACTCGTCCTGGAACGACGAGGAGTCAGGAGAGGCCGAGCTGTCAACGGCACAGAGGAGTTAGTTGGAAAGAGACTGCGTAAGCGTACGGACGGTGTACGAGAGCTGCGTCACGATATTCATTATTCAACTCCATATTCATGTTTATTAAATATTCTTTTTCTTATTTCAAATATATAACCACTCGGTGTACTGCCATATTACACTTGTTTGTTAATTTATGTCAGTGTAAGTAACTAATAATTACAAAGTTTATAAGAAAGTGGCAAAAAGTGTATCGCTTTCGCTACCCTTCCGAATTCGCTGTGTCCTCAGGCTCCATGAATAAACAAACAAAGGAAGAGAAATTTCTTGTTTGTGAAGAAGAATAGTAGGTGATAGCAATAGAAACTACCAAACACATTAGTTAAAATGTAAATTGTTTGCGATTATTTATTGTTTTATAGTAACCAAATAATAAACATATACTATTTTGTTAATTTTATGTATATTAGGTTGAAAGTCGTGAGTACCAAAGAGCAACTAGAAAGGCTGGTTGCATTAATGGGAGCGCATCCACAATTCGCAAAAGGGATTTGTACCAAAGTACAAGCAGCAAAAAAATGGGAGGAATTCACAACGGAGCTGAACTGCTTGAGACCACCAGTTAAAACGGCAGCAAAATGGATTAAGGTTAATAATGATTTTTTTGTGATGTTTGTAGAAATACATATTTATTTTCCGTTGGCAGTTATGAGCTGACATGAAGTCAAAAGCAAAAAAAAAATTTCGCTAAACAAAGCTGAACTCCGAGCAACAGGTGGGGGCCCTAACAAACTTCAGGGACTTTCAAATACCGAAGAAAGTATAATTGGTTTACTGCAATTTGATGTCTGCATAAATCCGCCTGGGGTGGAATTTGGCTTGGATACAACTACCAGTGACCAGTTCACAGTTTTGTCCCCGTCAAATCCCAGCCCAGATCTTCTGGTGCAAAACTCTGAGAAAAGTGAAGCGGATTTAAATTTAAATGTTCACGAGGAACCAGCAGGAAAAACGAGAACAAATAAAATCCCTCAAAAAGCAGAGAGATTGAGGTTACTGGAGTTGCAGACTGATGGCCAAAAACAATTTTATGAAGAAATGATTTCTACCTTTTACAAAATAAAGCAATGTGCTGCAGAAACAGCGGAAAACACAAAAAAAAAATTACGAGTTAAAAAAAACGCAACCGATGAGCTCTTGCAACTAAAACGGGAGAAATTGCGCATATATAAAGTAGAAGTCCTGAAAAAACAACAAGGCCGCAGATCAAAACTACAACTAAAAGTAGCGATTTTAGAGACCAAAAAGAAATTACTATCAAAATAATTTTTATATTTATATTTTCTGTTTTATATTAGTATTAGGAAAAAAGACTGTATATATTTAAAGAACGTTATTTATAGGTAATTTCTATTTATTTATTTATTTATAATTTAAATTAATTACAATTATTATAAAATTATAATTAATTAAGCACTAGCTGCCAGGGCTATCGGCTTAGAATGTATATATATTACAGGAAAGATTAAATTAACTTATGAATATGTATGTTTTTACAAAACTCAAATATTAGTTTAATATTTTTTTCTTGTGGGTATGTTAATAGTTCAAAGGGGTTGAGATTGGAAAAGGAAATAGTTCTGGACTTAGCGAGGAGGGGGCAATCTTTGAGAATATGGGGAATAGTTAAGTAAGCATTGAGGCAAAATTTACATGTTGGCTGAGATTCCTTATTTAACAAATGAGCGTGTGTTAGATTAGTGTGACCCAATCTAAGGCGAATAAAGCATTTGTTCATGGCTGTGGTTGTAGTGGTTAGGAGTCTGACTGCACTTCTGTTAGGGTTGTATGACTTGTAAGGGTGAGAATAATTTGCCCATTGTATAGCGCATCGTTGGTATACAAATTTAAAAATTATTTTTGCCACATCTTTCCTCGAAAAAGGCATAAAAGTTACTAATGGGGCTTTTGAAGCTAATTTGGCTGCTTTATCTGCGTGCTCATTTCCTTTAATGCCAGCGTGTCCAGGAATCCACATCTTTTACTCTTTTGTCTAGTTGGATGATGAGCTCTTTTATGGTAGAAATTGGTTCAGATGAATGCATACAATGGATTTATCTTTTGATGATTTAACTAGATGCAGAGCAGACAAAATGCCTTGCACTTCTGCGTCAAAAGCCGTTGGAACTGTGGGTAAGATGCCCTGCGCTAGTATTTTTCCAATGACGTCAACAACTGCGAAAGATGTACCACGAATAGATTTAGATCCATCAGTGAATAATATTTGCCAAGCTTGCTGTAAAAATAGATCAGTAATTTGCCAGTATAACTGTCTATAGAATACTACGTTAGTGCTTTGTTTCGGATGAAGTGTGAGACCGTTGAGGAAAGATTTGTCTTGCATTAACCACCACGGAGGGTGCTTCCAGGTAGGAGAAGATAAAGGTGTGATGTTTGATTTAGAAACCACATCAAGTATACAAGTCAGAGCGGATGAGAGTTTCATGCTGCGTTTCCGTTGTTTTAATAAGGTTATCTCTTTGGATAAAATTTAGTTGCTTGTTGAATAGATAACTGGAAGTTGACGGCATGTAATGTAATCAATCCGATCATCAATAGTGAGAAAACCACTTTCCGCCAACAAATTTTTGATGGGTGTAGTCCTGAACGCTCTGAGACTTGATTTTATAGCTGCTTGATAATGACCTTTGATGAGTGATAAATGTGATTTTGCGCAGTTGCCATAAATTGCCATAGTCAATTTTTGAAATTAAGGTTAGTTGGGTTAAATTGAGGAGGGTATTAGTATGTATCTGGCTTTTGTTAGAGGAAAGGTATTTTATGAGGTTAAGTCGGGCAGCTAGACTACTTCTTAAGGGGGTGGTAGGGTTTAGCGCTAAAAAAAAACACTTTTTTTTTGAATTTTTTACAGAAATATGGCTTAAGATACTTTAATAAAATCAGTTGCATGTTATTGTACATCTTTTCAATAAGTTTTTAAAAAATATTAATAATAAAATATTGACAAATAAGCCCATGACAGAGTTTTTTTGGAGATATGTTTTTCGAGAGGTGCTCTGCGGTGCCAATCGGCATTCGTCGTAGAATCATCTGAAACCAAAAAAGTCGAATTTTTCAGTTAAAGTATGACGTAATGCTCCCCCCCCCCCACATGAATAAATTCTTTTTTTTTTCATTTTTGTACTTTTGGTGGCAAAAAAACGTAAAACGAGCATTTTTGGCGAAAAATTTCGCCATATTTGTAAGTGAAAAACAACCTTAAAAAAAAAATAAAAAAAAACAGTGTGGGGGGGAGGTATTTTTGATTTAGAAAACGTGTGCCAAATTTGAAAAGAATCGGTTGAATAGTTTCGGAGTTGTGATTGGCACCGACTTTTAAGAAGTCGTTTCGGGAAAAACGCGTTTGAAAAAATGACTTTGAAAAATTATCTATGCTCCGCATTCGAGGTAGAGTGCCTACAAAGGCTATAACTTTGAGAGTTCTGCTCCGATCCACTTAAAATTTTGACACAACATTCTTGAAATGATTTACTATAAGATGAGTGAAGAAAAAAAATTTCGATTTTGTGACTCTACCCCCCCTTAAATAACTACAATGTTCCTTAAAATTATGCTTCTTCTTCTTCTTAATTGGCGCGATAACCGCTTACGCGATTTTGGCCGAGATTAACAAAGCGCGCCAGTCGTTTCTTTCTCCTGCTAACCGGCGCCAATTGGACACACCAAGTGAAGCCAAGTCCTTCTCCACCTGATCTTTCCAACGCAGAGGAGGCCGCCCTCTTCCTCTGCTGCCACCAGCTGGTACCGCATCGAATACTTTCAAAGCCGGAGCGTTTGTATCCATTCGGACGACATGACCCAGCCAACGAATCCGCTGGATCTTTATTCGCTGCGCTATGTCTATGTCGTCGTAAAGCTCATACAGCTCATCGTTCCATCGTCTACGATATTCGCCGTTGCCAACGTGCAAAGGTCCAAAAATCTTACGCAGAATCTTTCTCTCGAGCATTCCAAGCGTCGCTTCATCGGATGTTGTCATCGTCCAAGCTTCTGCGCCATACGTTAGGACGGGCATGATGAGAGTCTTGTAGAGTGTTAGTTTTGTTCTTCGAGAGGGGACTTTACTGTTCAATTGCCTACTTAGTCCAAAGTAGCACTTGTTGGCAAGAGAGATTCTACGTTGGATTTCAAGGCTGACATTGTTATCGGTGTTAATGCTGGTTCCTAAATACACGAAGTCTTTTACAACCTCAAAATTATAACTGTCAACAGTGACATGGGTGCCGATACGAGAGTGCGCCGACTGTTTGTTTGAAGACAGGAGGTACTTCGTTTTGTCCTCGTTCACCACCAAACCCATTCGCTTTGCCTCTTTATCCAGTTTGGAGAGGGCAGAACTAACAGCGCGGTTGTTAAGGCCGATGATGTCAATATCATCGGCATACGCCAGCAATTGTACGCTCTTATAAAAAATTGTGCCTGAGCGATTAAGTTCTGCGGCTCGTACGATGCTCTCCAACATGAGGTTAAAGAAGTCACACGACAGCGAGTCACCCTGTCTGAAACCTCGTTTGGTATCAAACGGCTCGGAGAGGTCCTTTCCAATTCTGACGGCGCTGCTGGTGTTGAGCAACGTCATCTTACATAGCCGTATTAGTTTTGCGGGGATACCAAATTCAGACATAGCGGCATACAGGTAACTCCTTTCCGTACTGTCGAATGCAGCTTTGAAGTCGGCGAAAAGATGGTGTGTGTCGATTCTCCTTTCATGGGTCTTTTCCAAGATTTGGCGTATCGTGAATATTTGGTCGATGGTAGACTTTCCAGGTCTGAAGCCACACTGATAAGGTCCAATCAGTTGGTTGACGGTGGGCTTCAGCCTTTCACACAATACGCTCGCCAGAACCTTATAGGCGATATTTAGAAGACTATTCCCGCGGTAATTGGCACAAATTGCAGGATCGCTCTTCTTATGGATTGGGCAGAGCACACTTAAATTCCAATCGGCAGGCATGCTTTCATCCGACCATATTTTGCATAGGAGCTGATGCATGCACCTTACCAGCTCCTCGCCGCCATGTTTGAATAGCTCAGCCGGCAGTCCGTCGGCGCCCGCGGCTTTGTTGTTCTTTAGCCGTGATATTGCTATTCTCACCTCGTCATGGTCGGGTAACGGAACGACAATTCCGTCGTCGACGATTGGGGTATCGGGATCTTCACATTCTCTATGACATGCGTAGCTGTCACCGTTTAACAGGTTCGAGAAGTGTTCCCTCCATAATTTAAGATTGCTCTGTACGTCAGTCATCAGTTCGCCGTCTTTGTTCTTACAGGAGAACGCCCCGGTCTTAAAACCTTCTGTAAGCCGCCGAACTTTCTCGTAAAATTTTCGGGCGTTGTTCCTATTGGCCAGCATCTCAAGCTCCTCGCACTCACGTATTTCGGTCTCCGGTTTCTTCTGTCGGATAATACGTCTCTCTTCCTTTTTCAGCTCTCTGTAGCGATCCCACATGGCTCGCGTTGCGCCCGATCGCAGCGTGGCTCTATAGGCGGCATCCTTTCTTTCTGCGGCAGCATGTCATTCCTCGTCGTATCAATTGTTTTTTCAGGCTCGCCGGAATCCGATTTCTTCTTCGGCGGCGGTACGTAGAGAACGAGAAATGTTGCTCCATTGCTCGCGCATGCCGGTTTGTTGGGCAGTGCTCTCCGAGAGCAGGAGTTAGAGTCGATTGGCGAATCTCCTGGCTCTCTGTTGTGATTGCAGCTTTTCGATGTCGAACATTCTTTGCGTAGGTAGATGTACGTTTTTTGCTGCATAGAGGCGGGTGCGCAGCTTGGCTGCAACAAGGTAATGATCCGAGTCGATGTTGGGTCCTCGGATCGTACGTACATCTAATACACTAGAAGTGTGTCTTCCATCTATCACAACATGATCGATCTGGTTTCGCGTTTTTCGATCAGGAGACATTATGCTTAGAATCAAAAATTAAACCTAGTATTTTAAGATGATTAATATTTTCTATTGAAAAGTTGTTCATATTTATTGAGATGGGGTCACAAAAACGTTTCCGACACACGTGTAGATGCCTGCACTTTTCAAGTGAGAGTTTCGCTCCTTTTGGGCGCGAAGTATTTTGCTGAGGTCTATGAAAGCAATCAAGAATAATGTTGTTGAAAGGGGGGGGGGGGGGGGGGGGCCCTGCAGTATACCATTAGAAAGTGGATGGATAGAAGACTGTATATTGTTAACTCGGTTACATATTACCGTGCCGTTAGAAAAGATTTAATGTAATTGTACATTTTAGGGCCTATTTTGAGTTCAAGTAGCTTATTAAGCACAATGTGTATTCCCACTCTATCGAACGCTTTCTCAAAGTCAATTGACAGTATAGAGAGATGATTTTTAGATTAAAAGTTTTTTGAAATTAAATGATCAATGTAATATAGTGGTCCCATTGTGCTTGACCCTGAACGGAAACCGAATTGATTAGGAGAAAGTTACTTTGTAGAAGTTAACAACCAAATTAGCCTTTTGGAAACCATTTTTTCTTGAAGTTTACTGATGCAGGGGAGCAGGGATATAGGACGATAGGAATCTAGCTGATTAGCATCTTTATTTGGGTTTTTTACTGGAATGATAGTCGCCATTTTAAAGGAGTGTGGATAAAACCCGTATCAAAAATGTTGTTGAAAAGATTAAGAAAACGTTTTTTAAAGACAGTTGGCAAATTAACTAACATTGGGTAGGAAATTTTGTCATGGCCTGGGGTAGTTCCGGTAAATGACTTTAGGCAGCTTTCTAGTTCCGTAAGTAGGAAAGGAGAGTCGATCATATTGGATTTGCGATTAGAAATAAAATTTGGAGGTTGACTAAGAATTGTGTTTTTAGCTGAACGGAAAGCTGATGAGAAATTTAAATCGTTAGAAGTAGAGGACCAGTGCTTAGTAAAAGTTTCTGTGATGTCTTTTGGGTCAGTGACTATAGTAGAAGATGATTCCACTAGATGAATAATAGGTCTGTACGTACCAACTAATTTAAGAACGCTTTGCCAAATCAGTGATATGGAAGTACTAGGGTTGATTTTTTTGGTGAAATCTGCAAAACTCTGCAGTTTAGCAGTTTTTTTGGCTTTAGTAAATAAAGAATTTGCTTTTTTATATGATATTAGGTCATTATAAGAGGAGGTTTTCCTGTAGGCTCTCCAAGCACTCTGTTTAGCGTTTCTTAAAGATTTTAACTCGGGTGACCACCATGGAACAGTCCTCATAAATTTTTTGCGAGTGGTACAGGGAATCGATTCGTTGGCTGCTGTGCGTATTATCGTTTTAATGAGAGCAGCTTCGCAGTTAATATTAACATTAGGGGGGTATAAAATAGATAAGTCTAGAATTTTATTCTGAAATAGTGGCCAATTAGACCGTTTTGTGTTGAACAGTGGAATAGTACGATGAGAAGTATAAAGATCTACTGTGACAGAAATTATGGTAGGGAAATGGTCACTGTTGTGTAAGTCGTTAATGATGTACCAATTGCACATAGGAACAATTTGAGAGGAATATAGACATACATCAATGTGCGTTAGGGAGTTGTGGGTACTGTGGTGAGTGGGCGATCCATCATTAAGAACAGAGAGATTAGATGATAAGATAAAGTCTTCAATGACTATGCCTTTTGTGTTATGATTTGGTGAGCCCCAAAGAGGGCTCCAAGCATTCAGATCACCAACTATTATCACTGGGCCATTAACTACATTTAGTATGTTTCGAAGATCAGACGCTAAGATATTTTGTTGTGGAGCAATGTAAATGGAAATAATGGTGAATTTGAGTTTTAATTTAATTTCGGCGGCGACAATAGATAAGTTTGAATTGAAGTTTATAAGATTATATGGAATGCTTTTGTGTATCAACAAAGCTGTACCCTGCTTAGCAGTAGTGTTATAACTAAAATTGTGAAAATGTCCATTATATTGCTTAGGTAATATTGGAGTTGAGCCGTATTTGCAGTGAGTCTCTTGGAGACAAATTATCTTAGGGGATTGCTCTTTAATTAATATTTCTAAATTTGAGTAGTTATTATAATAGCCATGAATATTCCATTGAAGAATGTTCAGCATCAATGTTAT
The DNA here is from genome assembly GCF_027943255.1 of Anastrepha obliqua. Taxonomy (NCBI): domain Eukaryota; kingdom Metazoa; phylum Arthropoda; class Insecta; order Diptera; family Tephritidae; genus Anastrepha; species Anastrepha obliqua. The sequence goes on along the minus strand of NW_026562179.1, from coordinate 4,844,830 downwards.
TGGAAGAGAAATTAGCTAAGACACTAATTCAAAAAGTACACTTAATGTACTCTGAATAGTGAGTTAAGGGGCTCAACCAGTGTGACTGACAAAAAAACAGGTGGTTTTTGAAAATTTATTTTTAAAAAAGTTTTACATTGATTGTTTTAAAACTTTGTAAGTATATTAATATATAATTAAACTTCAAGTACAAATTTTTTCAAAGGAAAATCTGGACTTTTCTTCTAATAATAGGGCATCTCTCGAAGGTCCAAAAAAAAAAAGTTTCCCCACTGCTGCCTTTGTTACGGTCTTCAGAGTGCCTGAAATAAAAAAAAACAAAAAAGTCATTAAAGATGATGGTATCACGCGTTGATTAACGCAGGATTGTGGTGAAAAAACGAAATCCAAAAAAATCCCGCAGTTTTGAAAAAAGTATAAAAATTTAGCTTGAAAATGTGATAGTATTTCACATCGCAAATTTACAATTTTTATTAGATTGAAATATCGGAGGGTCATTCAATGTAAAAATGAATACTTAAAATGAGGAAACAAGATTCAAGTCGATCGTAAAATTAGTTTTTAAGTTACAGTGGCAGCAAATTAAGAAAACGCTATTTTGAGAAAAACGTTTTTAAAGAAAAAATACCGATCTCACATTTATAAAACGATAAATATCATACCTAATCCTAATCTGCTATTCCAGGCCCATATAATTCACCTTCTTCTTCTTCAAAAAGTTGCTGCTTGCTTGCTGAAAAATATGAAAAAATTTTTTTTGAATTTTTCAAAGTTTCACACTGGTTGAGCCCCTTAAGAGTTGATTGAAGTTGAATTTTGAGTGAGATTTGTAGAATGTGTATTCAGTGTTGTTGGTTGATCTTCGGTAAGTTGAGAGAAAATATGAGAAAGTGGATTAGATGAGAAATGTGGTGGAGATGTGTTTGACAGTACAGTGTTGTTGTTTTTATTAAGTGAAAACGAATTATGTATAACAGTAGCAGTATTTATTTGTTGGTTTGAGGGTTGATAGTTGAAACTGGGGAGGAGGGATTAGAGGAGGTTTCTGAGAAGTGTTGATGAATAGAATTAACAGTGGTATCAGTAGCGTTAGTATCAGTGTTGTTGTCTTCTAGTGAAGCGTGTAAGTCAGGCGTACGTTTAAGGTCAGTAGTTGGAGTGTGATTAGCATAGGGTTGGGATAGATTAGAGGGAAGGGAAAGAGTGGGCACAGAACTGGTTCTGTAGTCTAAATTGTTAGTTTCTTTGTTGTTTAAATTAGAGTTTAGAGCAGTAACAGTGGCGTAAGAAATTTCACAAATGAGAGGGTTATTTTGCTTAAATGTGCGTCGTGCTTCAAGCATACTGCACTGATTCTGTGTTTTAATTCTCAAAATCTCTTTTTGTTGTTGGACATCAGTTGGCGGATGAAGGGGTGCGGCCCCAGACAGTTGGCACACATAGTGCGAGTGCAGCTGGAAGGAGTGTGTGGGGGGAGATTACAAACCGAACAAATAGGGTTGTTGTTGCAATGCTTGAGTGTATGGCCTAGCTTTTGGCAACTTTTGCATCGCATGGGATTAGGAAAATATTCCCTCACTCCGAGTTTGTACCATGCTATAGCAGTGACCTTGGGAACCGTATAAAGGTTAAAAGTAAGCAAAATAGACCCCGTATATACTAATTTGTTATTAGTTTTCTTTGCGAATTTATATACGCTAACTGCACCCTGACTTTTTAATTCTTCTAGTATTTCTGATTCTGGAGTGGGAATTAGATTTTTATCAAATATAGTGCCTTTAGTGCAGTTAAGGTTTTGATGATATGAGATTGAAACTTTGCACAAGCCACCAAAAACCGTCGTATGAATACATTTCTCAGCCACTTTTTGATTTTTAGTTAAAACAAGGAGATTGCCATCACGGAGAATATTTACCGATTGGACCTCAGTACTGATCAAGTCCAATGCCTTTTTTTTAGCAAATACACTGAAGTTAGCTAATGGCTTGTCATTTTCCGTGGATTTTATGGGAATAAATTTGGGCTGTAGGTGGTTGACATTTATGGTTGGCCATTAAGAGAAATCCAAATAAGTAAAATTCTTTTCTTTTGTTTGATTTTTTTTACGTTTAGTTTTGGGGCTGGTCAGCGTATCACAGTCTTGCAATACACTAAATCTGTTCCCCACCAGGGGGGGGGGGGTGGAAAGTTCATTGATAAATACTACAGTAATTAAATGTAGGTTATTGAACGGTCAAGTGAAAAAAAGGTATTTGATTTTATGAATAAGTTTAATAAACGCGTATAGCACTTAACACACGAGAAAATTATAAACCGCACGAGCACTTTGGGAACGAGTCCGAACGAAGCGAGTGTTAGTCGATGACTGGTAATTTTTATATTTATATAGCTTTAAGCTATGTGCCTTAAAGAAACTGAAGTGATATTTTGTGTTTTATATTAGTATTAGGAAAAGACTGTATATGTATATGTATTTAAAGTAGGTTAAACAAATGAATTCATGTTTTTATTAAATAAATGAGATTGATTTTGAACTAAATAGCAAATTAAAATACGTAGAGGAACTGAAATACATATTTTATTTTCGAATGACGAATTGAATAAAGAAAGTTTATAAAAAAAATAAAAAAGAAACTATAAGGGTTTCTATTTAATGCTTTTTAGTTTATTCTATAATATTCTAGGAATATCATTTTTTTTTGTTTTCTGCTTCTCCGTTATTTGACTCCACTTCATTATCTCCAGCATCATCGTTGAGGGTCTCATCGGATAACTCTTCATCCGAAAGTTGAATATTGTAAAACAGACAAATGTTGTGGAGAATAGCGGAGAGCTTTTGCCTGCAACAAACATATAAATCGGTTTTTCAAGACTCCAATTGTTCTCTCAATGATACTTCTCGCTTTAGCATGTTGTTTGTTGTATGTCCTTTGTGGAGACCCTTCCTCAGAGTTTCTGAACGGCGTCATTAAATATGGTCTTAGAGCGTATCCAGCATCACCTGAGACAGACAAAAATTATTAAAAACGGAATTTCAATAGAAGGAGGAGGAGGCAAGAATTGCGATGGCCATTGAGATGTTGCTCCTCTAAATGCGATATTCACAAAAAATACTTTTTTTTTAACTTTTAAAAATGTTGTTAGCAAAGAATTTCAATAAATCGCTTTTTCTTTTATTTTGATTTGTTGTATCAGCTGAGAAAAAATTAAAAAGCGATCGAGATTCAAAATAGTACGAATGAGCACCACAATACCAAATGAAAATTTGTTCGATCAGCACTTTCGACTACAGTCGAAGATCGAATGTTGCTCATAATAAGAGCCTTTGCACAACTCATCTTATATATAAAAATGGAGACGTTTTTTTGTGTTCGTTAGTCGCCGATTCACGCCTAAACGCATTCACCGATTTCAATCAAACTTTCACAGATCATTGGTATTAGTCCATAGATAATTTATGTGAAGTTTTAAAGAAATCGGTAAAAGTATGCGTGCGTTGTGTAAGTGTGAAAAATGCAATATTTGCGTGTTTCTCTTATACGGACATTACGTATACGGAATGAGAATACACGCAAATGAATAGAATATACACAGACATGAATAACATTGTTTCGATGTCGAGTGACGTATGGGACTGTATTATTCGTAAGGCAATAGTTGTCCTCTCTTTTGTTTCCCTTTTATGCATGCGTGACACGGCATCAAAACACATTGCTTTTTTTTAAACTGGAAAAATATTTTGAGCTTCATTTGAACGTTTTATGATTTAGATAAAATAAAAATTCGTTAAATATATTTGATTCCATTAATAACCATAAGCCTGTATTTTTCGAAGTTCAAAGTTTTTGGACAAATATTGAAACGTTTACTTAAATTAAATGTTAAATACATATATATAAATGCGCAAATGTAAAAGTTTAGATGGATTTAAAATATACGAAATTATTCAGCGGTTGAATCCATACATTTTTTGAAATCCATCAATATGGATCGACAGTCGCCATAAATGTTCTTTTAAAAAATAAAATGTGTTAATTTGATGGTAGCTCGAGTATTAAGATCATGTTTCTATTAGTATAACTTTGTTCATGGGTTTGCGTAATTTTTTTGTGGTGAAAGTCTAAAACCAAGAAAAGAAAACGCGAAAGCCGACGAGCAAAATGTTAAAAATAAATCCTCCTGTATGTATATATACTCGAAAAAGTTATGCTAACACTTTTTTCATGCATTTAGGTAGACAATTTTATATGGGCAAACGTACGTTTACGAGATAAATGCCTAAAAGCAGGTATAACTAAAATAGCGCTCTGAGGGATTTCTGTTACAATACTTCTGTAAATTTCATGCTCCAAGTGTTCGAGCATTGGTATAGCGCTGAAGACAAATGCTCAGGATATAATACAAAAATGCATATTTACTTGATTTCTCATAGTATGTTAAAAGAGAACAAGTTTGTATTAGGTAATAATTAAATAATGCAACCTTATGTGCTGCTTTGACGAGTGGAAAAACCAAAATAAATAATTATATTTGTATGTGTGTTTAAAAGAGTTGGATTATTTTGTGAGTGTAAGCAGTTTCAAAGCCAAAGAATAGTTGCAACATTAAAAAATACCTGAAACATATTTTCATTTAACAACTAAAATAGCAAATATGAGCAAAATATGTACTTTCTTCAATTTTCTTCTGTTGCCAACTTTCTGAAAAACGTGAATTCATCGCGATGCGATACAGAAACAAAAAGACAGCGACAGCGCGCAGAGGGTTTTGAGCAATAATATAAATTTGTATCAAACAACGCATTAAATAGTCATTTTAGTATACTTTTGGTGTTTACTTATTCAAGTAAATGCATGTATTAGTTTTTCTTTAAGGAATTTCTCTAAAATTTGCAACTTTTTTTTTATGCTTTCTAAAGATTACTTTATTTTTGCCAAAGAGCAACCTTGCGTACAGAAAATTGTGTTGTACTTAAAACTTCACCACTATAAACTTGTGGTTTGTTTACTGGATATACTGAGGTCAACATAATCAGCTGTATCAAAACCATTTGATGAGTGGTCAACAATTTCAAAGTGCGTTTTTCATTGTTGTTTTTTTTTTTTGGGAAAAAATTTATAAAAATAAAATATATTGTGCGTAAAATTTTAATAATCAGTGAAAATAAAAAAACGGTGGTTTCGTTGTTGTTGTTAGCGATTGTAATGCACATTGTGAGTTTTTCATGTTTTTTTGATTAAATTCATTACTTTTCGCGTAGAACGCAAAATAGATCAAATGAAAGGCAAAATCAATCACAAGAAGAGCGAGAAAGTCAAAACCAAAATCAAAGGGAACGTATGGCCAGATCACGTTCAGGCCATTCACGTGAAGAACGTATAAACATATATATAACAAACACAATAAACAAAGCACAACGTGTAGGAAAACCATCAGTTCTGTTTATTTATACCACAACTCAGGGCAAAACAAAAAATGTAGTTTACGAAAAGGCTTTGCGTTAGTTTAAGTTTAAAATTAACATTAATTTTATATTGTAAAAAAAGAATAAATACACATAGAGTAAATTTAAATCGAGTGTTCATTATTCATTCTTAATTTTGATATGCCTAGCGAAGCAGGCAGAGGGTCCGCTAGTATATAATATATGTATGTATATGAGAATGTAAGTCGATACGAATGTTAGAAAATGTCAAACAAGTGATAATGTATATTAATTCAATGCAAGTAGAAGCAGGGAACGTAAATTCATAGAGAAGACTCAGGAACGAATGAGCAGGTTAAATGTCAAATGCTAACAAAACGCGGGTAAGAAATTTTTATTATTTCACCACGACCTTGGAAAAGTTAACAGAAGAGAGTTAACATAGCGGAGCGTAGTCAACAGAATTAAATATGGCGTTTGCATTAAAATGTAAAATGCTACGACTGCAATACGTAGATGTTTCTATTCTAAGCAAAACAATGCATATTCGTATTTACATATGTATGTACATATAACCGCACTCACTCACTTTATGCCTCTACATGCGTATGTTTCCAAAACTAAAATTCGAAGCCTAGCGACTACAAGAACAAAATGCATTAATAGGCGCAGCTGTAGCGGCCATGATTATTTACCCGTGACGGCGCTGAACAGTTTCAAATATTAAAAAGCACAACAAAAACAAATACATTGATAAGTTCGAACTCATACACCAAATTCTGTTTTTACACGGTCTTTTTTAAACGGTTTTGATAAAACGGTTTGATAATAAAATATTTTTAATTTTTTTACACGATTTTATTCCATTTAGCACGATATAAAATTTTTCGTGCTTAAATTTTTTTGTGTCAAATTTAATTTTTGCGAAATATGTTCATATCAAAAATTTTGGGGAATTCCCTTTTTGTGCATACAAGCAAATTTACTGGTCAAAACAATTGAAATGTGTTAATATTTTGTGAATTATCAATGCAATCAGACGTTTTGGGTAGAGACATTTTTTATTAGGAAATTAGTTTTTCCAAAATTTCATTAAATTTAACGCATTAAGTTAAAAGGTAAGCCAAAAAATATTTTATATTTATTCAGTTGTTTATGTTTTTTAATTTTGTTAAATATTTTATATATCTCTAAAAGAAAATGTCAAATGCAAAACTTCCTTCGAAATGGACAAGGCTCAACATTTCTTGGCAAAATGTTCGGTTTAAATGAAGCCCCAATAAGAACTATAAAAAAACTGAAATTTCAATTAGGCAATCGGTGATTTTTGAAACGAAACTGTCTGTTAAGTCTTCATCATACATTAGAGATGCTACTTAAGAAAAATACATAATATGGCTTGAGGACAATACACAAAAACAAATTCCCGTAGACGGAAACAATATCAAACAGCAAGCATTAAGGTTTTATAAAATGATAAAAGACGAACAACCGTCTACATCCATACAATCAACTCATGAGAAAAGCTACGTAATTTCTGCAAGCACATAATATAAAAATCTTAACATAAAAATCAAGGGCGAGATTGCTTCTGGAGATCAGAAAGACGCCAAAGTATTTCCACTAAAACCTAATATAATAGCCGATTGGGCATACAGTCCAGATCGGGTTTTTAATGCCGACGAAGCTGGTATTTTTTGGAAAAAAATTTTCCCAGAATGGTTCAGTAAATATTTTGTACCAGAAACTAGAAAATATATGAATGGAAAAGGCTTAGAATTTAAAGCTCTTCTGTTGGTAGACAATGCACCCGGGCATCCTCAGCTGGAACACGAAAATGTACAATTTTTGTTCCTGCCACCGAATACCACATCCCGAATACCAATCCCTGGACCAAGGAATTATCGCAACATTTAAAACTTACTACACCAAAAGAACACTCCAGTACATTTTGGATACTTTGAATAAGGATAAAACTCGTACAGTAATTGATGCTTGGAAAAAGTTTTCTATTAAAGATTGCGTTAATCATGCTACTTTAGCATTATAAGATTTACGACCATCAACCTTAAACGGATGTTGGAGAGCAATTTGGCCAGGATGTGTAAAAAGTAAAAATGCTATGGATCCAAATACAATACAATATCCCAATGCATATTCCAACATGAGCTGAATTCTTGTATGGCTTCTTACAAAGAATTATACAAAGAGGTAGCAAGAATTGGCGAACAACGGCTCATATCAGACTCCATTGTTAAAAACGTAGCTGCTGAACGAATCTAGTTCAAAATTATTTCAGGGATGATAGTGATTGTACTGTGGGCAAAAAGTAAGGTGAATTTATTTGTCAAACTTCGCGGGATTAAAATTTCGCTCTAGCTATTTTTTTCATGAGTTGGCAGCACTGTTAATAACATCTGGGCCAACTTTCATGTGAATGTCATTATCAGTAAACAATTACGCTTGTGTTTACCAAACGACCAAGAGTGCATTTTTCGATTTTTACAATGTCTGATTTGATTGAGCAGAGAAGTGCCATCAAATTTAGTTTACGGAATAAAATTTCGGCTGCGGAAACGTTTAGCATGTTGCAGAAGGCATTTGGTGATTCGACCATGTCGCAGAAAAATGTTTATAAGTGATACAAAGACTTCAAAGAGGGTCGAGAACGTGTTGATGACTTGGAGCGCTCCGGACGACCATCGACGTCAACAGATGACCAACACGTCAATAAAGTGAAGGAGTTAGTGCTCAAAAATCGTCGGTTGACTGTTAAAGACCTTACTGATATGATCGGAATATCAGAAGGATCTGTGAAAACCATTTTGAATGATCATTTGGGCCTACGAAAAGTCAAATCTCGTTTGGTACCGAAAACTCTCAATTTATTGGAAAAAAAGTCGTCGCGTTGATGTGTGTGAAACAATGCTTTCAGACTATCAGGACAAGCTCAAATGCATCATTACGGGAGGTGAGACTTGGATTTATGCTTACGACCCTGAAACAACCGACCAATCAAGCGAATATCGTGCTAAAGGCGAGGCCAGACCGAAAAGAGCACATCAAAGTCGTTAAAAAATAAAGGTCATGATGACAGTTTTTTTCGATTTTCGTGGTGTGGTACACTATGAATTCCTTCCACCTGGCCAAACTGTTAATAAGGAATATCATTTGAGCGTTATGCGTCGTTTACGTGAAGCAATTCGTCTAAAAAGACCAGAATTATGGGCCAACAACTCTTGGTTTTTGCATCACGATATGCACCGTCTCACACTGCACTCGTTCTTCGTGACCATTTCACCAAAAATTCCTCGCATATCGTTCCGCAACTACCGTATTCGCCTGATTTGGCTCCGTGTGACTTCTGGCTATTCCCAAAACTCAAGAGACCACTCCGGGGAACGCGTTTCGAGTCGATTGAGGAGATAAAAGCTGATTCGAAGAAGGTACAGATGGCTATACCGGAAATGGACTATTTGGCATGTTTCGGGGATTGGAAAAATCGTTGGCATAAGTGTATTTCATCGAGAGGGGATTATTTTGAAGGGGATGAAATTGATTTACAAGAATAAATAAAGATTTTTCATTTTACAACCAAATTCACCTTACTTTTTGCCCACATGCATACGCGTTCGAAGCAATCGAATGCGAGTGATTGATGATGACAGCAATTAAATTTATTTTCCTGTATTTATGATTATCACTTGTGTTTTTTTTATTTTTTTTTTCCTAAAAAATTGAATAACCTTTTCTTTTCGTTAACAACATAGCTGTTTAACATAATTATTTTCAGTTCCTGAACTTGCCATATATTTAATTCGAGTCATTTTTAAGATTAGAGTGCATATATTTTTTATCTTTCATAACTATATTATACTTGTAAAAATAGACTTTGTATATGTGATTTAATTAAATAAACATGAATACTTGTTCTTAAAAAATCCTTGCTTTGCACTAATTTTAATAGCTTTTAGAGATTAGGAACCAATCACCTATTTTTGCATTCGATCAATGTCTTATTTTACACGTTTTTTTCTGAAATCAATCTACCGTGTAAAAATAGAATTAGGTGTATTTCTAAATCTTGATATTTTGTCATATCGAGTGGTCGCGGCTCCGTACATATGTTTGCATCAATATACATATGTATGAAAATACGTCTTCTATATGCTCGACAACCGCAGCTGCTGTGCGTCAAGTGCGCGCATGAGCATAGGTACTAGAGTTGTGCGAAACATCGATGTAGTATCGATACATCGATGTTTCTCCTTTCGTAAAAAACATCGATGTTTTTTCTCCGATGTTCGATGTTTTTGCCAGTTTTTCCATCACTGAGAAAAAAACGCAGTAAAAGCTAGAGCGTTATTTTTAGAGTTATTGCTGTTGGCAGGCAGTGGTTATAATGGATAAATATCTTAGAGCTTCAAATGGGCAAGGTATGTACATATATATATTAACTGATGCCTTCTTTACAAGTTAACCTCTGTGTTTTGTCTCATTTGTATATAGGTTGTAGTGCGGCAACCATTGAAGAAAAAGAGCAAGAGGAAGAGCCGCAAGCCAAAAAGGCGCGATATGGTCAGTCCAATGTGTGGAATTTTTTTAATAAGTCCTCGGATGGCAAGACTGCCAAATGTTTAAAATGTGGTAAAATTTATCAAACCAGCGGAAACACCACCAACATGGCGGGACATTTAAAGCGGGTACACCCAACGTTAACGGTGAGTGAGTTGCCAAAGGCTTCAGGACATATGGCGGCTTATTTGGATAAAAAATATGAAGCCTCATCGAAACGGAAGAGAGATTTGGACAGCGCATTGTTAAATTTCATTTGCTCCGATTTACGTCCATTTTACATTGTAGAAAACGAGGGATTTAAGCAATTTATAAATGCTTTGAATCCCCGATACGAATTGCCTTCACGATCAACAATGCTTTCAACATGTTATAATAATTTATTCATGAACATGAGAATGAAACTGAAAAGCATTTTGCAAGAAGTGGAATATTGCGCTGTGACAACCGACTGTTGGACATCTCGAGCCAACGAGGCTTATTTGACCGTAACTTGCCATTTTATAGATCTAGATTTTAAACTTCGCACAGCAGTACTTTCGACTAGTAAGTTACAGAATGAGAAAAATCATTCTGCAGAAAACATTGCGAACTCTCTATGTGCAGTGCTAATTGAATGGGAAGTTATGGACAAAGTTGCAGCCATTGTTACCGATAGCGCAAGAACAATGATAAAAGCATGTGAGATATTGCAAAAAAGACATGTGCCATGCTTTGCGCATGTTATTAATTTAATAGTTCAACAATGCCTGAATCAAGAGAAAATAAAAGTTATTATGGGGAAATGCAAAAGTATTGTGGGATTTTTTAAGAAAAGCACAGTAGCTTACGCCAAGTTTAAAGAAGCTCAAAATACAGAGAAGCCATACAGTTTAAAGCAAGAATGTCCTACAAGATGGAATAGCGCATTTCATATGATTGAAAGAATTCTTAAAGCAAATGATGCTATAAGCAGTGTTCTTCTTTCAACCCCAAAGGGACTTGCCCCGTTTTCGGCTGACGAAATTTTAATTTTAAAAGACATAAAAATTTTATTGCAACCTTTTGAATGTGCAACATTGCAAACTTCTTCGCGAACGTTGGTCACGGTATCATTAATAATTCCTATAACTTGCGGACTTCTGCATAATTTGCAATTGTTAAAAAATGACCTAAAAATAGTTGAAGGTCGCGAAAGCTGCAATTGCTTATTGGAGGGCATATCGTCCAGACTACTGCAATATGAAATTCGCAATGTTCCTCGAGTGGCAACTTTGCTAGATCCTCGGTTTAAAAAAGAAGCGTTTCACTCACCATTTAACATCACTGAGGCTCAAAAACTCTTGGAAAACGAGCTTTCTTTTTTCAACGCACAGAAGTCTCGCCCTTGCGACGAACCACGCCTGCCAACATCAACCTCCACATCGCAGACATCCCTTTTTCAATTTTTGGAAAAAAACAAAAGTTTGAAACATAAAACTAATACAGTGGATTCCATATTGTCAATTCGTCAATATTTTAATCTAGACAATTTGGAATCAAACTCCAACCCTTTAGATTATTGGAAGGTTGTATTTTACTTGTCAATTCCAGCGTTTAAATATGTGTATTAATTAAATTTTATTATTACAGATCTCATCAGATAAATCATTTCAGCATTGCTGCAAAAAATATTTCTGCGTTCCAGCAACTTCGACAGAAAGCGAACGTATGTTCAGTAAGGCTGGAATCGTTGTAAGCGAAAAAAGAAGTTCGCTTCAGTTTAAACATGTTGACATGCTACTTTTTATCAATCGGAACAAGTGGATCTCTGAACAGCAATTATTGTTTTATAGTTTTAAGTTTGAAAAAGATTGAATTATGCTTTATAGTATTAAGTTTGAAAGATTTAATTTCTGTTTTATAGTATTAAGTTTAAAAGATTGAATTTCTGTTTTATAGTATTAAGTTGAATGATTGAACTTCTGTTTTATAGTTTTAAGTTTGGAAAAAGGATGTTATCCTTAATAAAGATATATATATTATATAGAGAATCAAAAAATGTACTATATTACTTCGATGCAGTATCGATACATCGATGTTTTTTTCTGAAAAACATCGAAACATCGATGTGGTCAAACATCGATGTTTCAACAGCACTAATAGGTACAGTAAGTTGCAGAAAACAGCACAAGTAGCTCATAGAAAAGTTCCGTGTCGGACATTTCAATACTAAGAGAAAATCTCGAAACAATTATTTTATGTTATCTGATAGTAGGCAAATAGGTAATTAGTTTATTACTTTACGTATGTAGTTCTTCAATTGGTAAAAAGCGCGCAAAAACATATGCATATATCTGCAAGGTTAGAGACTTACTCTGAAATTAGAGTATTTGAAGGTTACTGTACATATTTGAAGGTTACTGTGCATAGAATGCTGTGCCTATGAATGTGCGCTGGATTTCTTGAGAAGTTTTAGGGAATCATAATATTTTTGCTGTGGCAAGGTACTTACATACACATATCATATATACATATGCATGTATATGCGCATATGAATACATTTAAATTCACATATTTGTATTTGCATTTGCCATCTTCCTGTGTGCCTGAATCATTTCTCTATGAGGATTATTAATTTGATATGCTTGAAGAATTGAAAATAAATCAATCATCAATCACCAATGTATCATCATCATCCTGACCGAATTTATAATTAGTGACGACAAGTTGTAAATAATACCAGTTATTTTAAGATATTTATCATTAACTAGCTGACCCGACGAACTTTGTTCCGCCCAAGAGGCAATAAAAAAGCAGATTTGGGATTTTATTAAGTTTATTTTTTATTAATCAAGTATTTCAATGAAGCTTTAATAGATTGTACTCTTCAGTTAAGCACCTTGCCATACACGACATTTTTTGTTTTATTACCAGGGCAAGAACCAACAACGCAGATGGTTTTCCGATCCGTGAACATGCCACATATAATTGACCATGTGAGAAACATTGATTTTCTAGATTCAGACCACAAACTTTCAAGGATTGCCTTTTTGATTTGTTAATGGTCATGCCGAATGCAAGACAGATCGGAAATTGAAGTATTTTAAACTCAAACGGAAGATCGGTTGGGATCCTCGGAATGAGAAATTCTTCACCTTCGAATTTTCCTTTGAGTATCGTCGCGTAAATCACATTATTCATCAATTTATTTACCACCAAACGCGTACCGTTGCAAAGTTTTGGTGGGCTTATGTTTCGAAGTATGATTACTACGGAGGCAACTTTTAGGCGTAAATTGTGTGGTGGTAAGCCAGGCACATCCAAAGAGTTTAAAAATTCAATTGGATAGTTGGTGGCTTCATCTTCATTTGTTACACAGTCAATGGATTTGAATGAATTCATTGTTCCAATGATATCATTTTGAATTATGTAGTCATCTACATCTGTATTCTGAGCCGCTAAAATTGCTCGCTCTCTCAATCATTCATTATTTTTGTAGTTATTAATGATGTTTGGGAATACTTTATTGATAAGTTCGTCTTTCGATGAGACAAAGTTACAGAAATTCTGAGGAAATGAAATCAATCCGCTCGATTCGTCGATAGATACTCGATAGTAATTGCTCAGAGAAATCTTCAGTAGATGTATCATTAAGTAATGAAACTCTCATGCTTGTTATCTGCTGAAGTTTCTTCACATAGCGCCATCGATTCGATGATTTGAGGCAAGCGTTTGATCTTGGAATTACTGGCAGTGCTTGGCGGAAGTCGCCAGACAGTAAAATCATTGCGCCTCCAAAACATGTCGAGTCATTGCGTATATCTTTCAATGTTCGGTTAAGTGCTTCTAATGCACGTTTATGCGCCATTGTGCATTCGTCCCAGATGATGATTTTCGATGCTGATAAATCTTTGGCCATTGCTAAGTTTTTTGAAATATTACATGTTGGTCCTTCAATTTTTTGAAGATTTAACGGCAATTTTAATGCTGACTGAGCCGTACGGCATCTTTCGAACAATGTGGCTGCTATTCCAGAAGAAGCAACTGCAAGCGCAATGTTGGATTTCGCACGAACAGTGGCTAAAATTACTGACATGAGGAATGTCTTACCAGTTCCACCAGGGGCATCAAGCAAATATAAACCACCATTTTCATCAGCAATTGCCTTCTTTAATGTATCATAAACTTCTTTTTGTTTTTGGCGATTCAACAGTGGTACATTCGTTTGACCACTAAATCTACTTGTTGATCTGTGCAATTCCTTGTGCTTCTTCAGGCGTTTCATTCCAAATGTTCCGTATCCTGCTTGCATTACGGCTCTGTCGGGAAAGATTCGATCGTGTTGGTCGCGATATTGATAATGATTATTCAAAGAGAAATCAAATTACTGTATTATATATATCTGACAAAATTTATATTATCAAATTTTCTACTTAACCATAGACAAAATTACGTTTAGCTGTCATTTGCGTTTTGCTATACTACATTTTATAGCGACTTCACGGAAACGCGTTCAAATGGGATAAAAAGTATCCTATGTCCGTCTCCTGGTCCTAAACTACCTCTCCAGCGATTTTCAGCCAAATCGGTTCAGCCGCTCCCGAGTTATAAATAGTGTAACTAACATGACTTTCTTTTATATAGGTATATAGATTTATTATTATATACTAGCGGACCCTCACCCGCTTCGCTGGGTGAAAGAAAAATGTAAAGGAAAAGTGTTCTTTGTTTTTTTCTTGTTTCATCACTTAATTCATGCTCGGCCATTATTGTGTGACTTATTCTAATAACAATGTTTTATTTATTTTAGTGACTTACTCTAATGATTGTAAACTAACAACTTATTCTAAAGCCTTCTGATACACAAAATTTTTGGTTTTATTTTCATGCGGTGTATAAATATAAAGTAACGATGGTTTCCCTACTCGAGAACATCCTACATACAGTTGCCCATGTCCAAATCATAGATAAGTTAGGTCAATTCCACATAATTGAAGTGTTTGACCTTGAGACTTATTGATTGTAATAGCAAAAGCAAGGCGAATGGGAAATTGAAGTCGCTTAAAATCAAAAGGCAAATCTGTTGAAATCATTGGAATGAGCGGAATCAAAACATCTTCACCTTTAAATTTGCCTTTCAAAATAGTTGCTTCAATTACATTGTTCATTGTCTGTTTCACTGCTAATCTTGTCCCATTGCATAGTTTCGGCTGATTGATATTTCGTAACATAATAATCACTGCGCCGACTTTCAATTGCAAACGATGTGGTGGCAAGCCGGGCAAATTAAGTTAATTCAAAAATTCAATTGGATAATTCACTACATCGTCGGGATTAGTGATTGAATCAATTGATTTATAGGTGACAACTTCACCTGGAATTTGAGTCAAAATACTGGCATTGATTTCATTGACATCGACATTTTTGGCAGCTAATATAGTTATCTCGCTTAGCCAATCTTGATTTCGATAGTTTTTTGCAATATTTGGGAATACATTTTGCACTAATTGTACTCTTGATTCTGTTACGGTACTAAAATTAGTAGGAAGTGTGATCATGCCTGTATTCTTATCAATTGGCTTTCGTCCATTTCTAATTTGCAACAAATGTTCGGAAAATTCAGCAGCTGTTGGATCATTCTGTAACTGCACACGAACATTAGTAGTTAATGTGAGTTTTTGAGCATATCTCCACAGATTAGAAGATTTAAGGCACGCTCTCAATTCATCAGCTGCTGTTGATTTGGGAATAACAGGCAAAGTTTGTCGAAAATAACCGGCCAATAGAATTAGTGCACCACCAAATATGTTTGTGTTATTTCGAAAATCTTTCAGTGTTCTATTTAAGGCTTCCAGTGATTTTTTATGAGCCATCGTACATTCATCCCATACAATAATTTTACATGTTTGTAAAACCTTTCCCATTCCAGAACTTTTAGAAATGTTGCAAGTTGGTTCTTCATTTACTTGCATATTTAATGGTAACTTTAATGCAGAATGTGCAGTGCGACCGCCGTCCAATAAAGTTGCCGCTATTCCAGATGATGCCAAAGCCAATGCAATATTATTCTGTGATCGAAGGGTGGCCAAAATTAACGACAACAAAAACGTTTTTTCAGTCCCACCTGTTGCATCTAAGAAGGATATCCCTCCTCTTTCATTTGCAACATTGTCTATAATTGTGTCATATGCCTGCCTTTGTTCTGTGTTTAATATTGGTAGGTTTGTTGTTACAAATGTGTTCAGATCATTTCGATCATATTCTTTTTCATGTCTTAATTCTGCATTGTATGCATCATGCATCGGACGATTTGGTGCGATCATACCTAACTCACTCAGACTTTTATTTGCAATCATCAGGCAAAAGTCTTCGATTTTAATTAATGCCTCATTATATATGTAATTCATCTGTATAATTCAAATTTGGATTTGCAGTAATGCGACGTACTTGATGTAGGATATCTTCTGTCATGTATTCTTGGTAAGTACTCCACAATTCTTTTGAGTTTGCTGAGAAACATGTAGCAATAATGATGGCAAATAGTGTTCTTATTTGGTGTGAAGAACTTGTTGCACATGCATCCATAAGAGTTGCATCCCACTGATTATCATTTTCAAGCAAATTCAATTCTTTGCATGCTTGCTGTTAGGTACAACAAAGATGACCATTAATTCATTTCAAACTTTCGAATGATCTTGGGCCGGGAATATCAACTAAGAGTAAACGTAAATAGAAACATTCCACTTTACTTGGATGCACAGTGTAAAGTCGTCCGATTGCATCACCCAAATGAACACCTGGATATCCATCTACAGGTATTCCTCGTTGCCTTCGTACCCAAGACTTTGATGATGCATTCCAAGTATAATATTTAGGAGCATTTGAATAAAACAATGTTCTTGCAAATGAATCTGTTTCACATAAGTTGAAAAATGCAGTTAGTGTTGCTGGTGGTCGTTCGGCCATTTGTTGAGCAGTATTTTCAGTGAAATAAACATTTTGTTCATTTCCTAAATCGACTGACAATTGAATAACAGCTGGATGGTGATCATGAATCGGAAATGATAATATTCTCCAAACTGCTTCGTTGTTACTAATGTATCTTCCCATTTGGTAATTAGTAATTTCATCATTTCGATTTACAACTCCAAATATTGCCATGTCACTTCCTTTATTGATATATTTGCATATGTATTTGATGTATTTTACGGAGTTACAATATTCCACATTTATATGAGCGTTGAATATTTTCGATAATAATGGACAATACGGAACCACCCAACGATTATCAACTTCAACTTCCTGGTTATGCATTCTAATGGTTGCCGTTTTGCCATTATCATTAGGTGATCTACGTCGATACAACGGATATCCGTCATTGCCCGTTATTGTGTCCGAAGTAAATTGCCTTGGGTATCGTTTCGAACACTTTTCATCAATCATACATGGTGAGTTCACATTTAGTTCACCGCACGGTCCATGTATCATAGTTTTATCGACAACTTGAAATAACTCAGGATCAGCAGTGGGATTAGGAATTTCAGCTGATATAAGGTTATCGATTTGATCCGGAGTTATTTTACGTACCAGCCAAATTAGTATATGTGCGTGCGGAAATCACCTTTTCTGCCATTCGATGGAGTACATATGGCAACGCACCTCCCCAAATACATATAATTTCACAATTAAATCCATAAGTGCTTTACATTTTTGCCGAAAAACAGGCGCAGTAATGTCATGACGATCGGTTGTCGACTGTCCTGCAAATAAATTGTTTTTGATGTCATCCCACTGCGGATTACATGTAAATGTAACGAACAGATCCGGTCGACCGTATTTTCGTACATAACACATTGCGTCTTGTGCATATTCGTTCATATTCCGTGGGCTACCAATATACGAAGATGGCAATATAGTTAAACGCCCGATGTGATTAATATTAGCATCATTCGCTATCGCATCTTGCAAATGAATATAATGTTCAGATCTTAATTTTGCTTGGTTGAAACGAATAAAATTAAGACGTTCTGTTTCAATTTTGGCATACATAACGATGTACTGTTGATATAGTTTACGACATCTCAAGATATAATTTTGTTCTTGTGGACGAACCATCAATCGATAAGAATAAAAATTCATGGCACTAACTTTTTTCTGTACATGTAGACCTGAAAATAAGTGGAAAATGTGACTTAGGAAATTTCTACAAATGATGAAATGTCAACACGCTGAAAATATTATTTACCTGTTCGTGGACCATTTTAACTGGTTGTAGTACATAAGAATGCAATCTCTTAACCTAAAGGCGAGTTCCCAATTGGTCTATATCTGGAGTCCTTAGTTACCCAGCGAAAAGAAGAGTTCTCTTTTCATTAGCATTTATCAACAACTTACAATGGATACTCATGTGGTTCAAACACATCCTAGGGCTATCCAGGTCGACGTTTTGATCTATATCTCGGGACCCTAGTTGCGGAGGGGCATTAAAAATACTCTAAACTATAGCAATCATCAACAGCTTCCATTTGCTACCCATATTGTACAAACACATCCTTAAGTTATCGGGGTCCACATTTTGGCCGATATCTCGAGCCCCTAGTCTCGGAACGGTATGAAATATACTCTATACTATAGCAATCATCAGCAGCTTCCATTTGCTACCCATATTGTACAAACACATCCTAGGGTTACCCGGGTCCACGTTTTGGCCTATATCTCGAGACCCTAGTCACGGAACGGTATGAAAAATACTCTATACTATAGAAATCATCAACAGCTTCCATTTGCTACCCATATAGTACAAACACATCCTAGGGTTACCCGGGTCCACGTTTTGGCCTATATCTCGAGACCCTAGTCACGGAACGGTATGAAAAATACTCAATACTATAGAACTCATCAACAGTTTCCATTTGCTACCCATATTGTACAA
Organism: Anastrepha obliqua; assembly: GCF_027943255.1. NCBI lineage: Eukaryota > Metazoa > Arthropoda > Insecta > Diptera > Tephritidae > Anastrepha > Anastrepha obliqua. Next base: position 4,825,937 of record NW_026562179.1, on the reverse strand, counting down.
ACACATCCTAGCGTTACCCGGGTCCACGTTTTGGCCTATTCCTCGAGACTCTGGTATCCGATTCTTAAAATTTCACAAAACACAAACCTTCTCCACATGTGTCTCTTCAATGTGGCAAAGTTTGGTTAAAATCGGTTGAGCCATTCTCCGTAAAGTTCATCACAACGCGAAAAACGGCTGAATTTTTATATATAATATATAGATGAACGATAAAATGTATGGTAATATTTATCATATACCTAATATACATATGTATGTCGTATGCTAATATACATGCATACATACAATTTCGCGCAATGGTCATAAACCAAAAAGAACAAATCAAATTATATGGACATATAAAATGAACAAATCTATTCTGTACGCAAGCAAATGTAAGCTAAATGTAGTTTACATTTTTTCACACTTGCGTATCACTCTCTCCCTCTAATAAGTCTCCGGCACCCATATTAATTAATTTCCTGCTGTTAACTTGTGGTGAAGTAATTTCTGAATTAAATTTCTTTCCCGTGTTTTGTTAGAGCCCACAATGAGGAACGGGCCGGGACTGCTCCTTCTCTATGAATTTACGTTCTCTGGTACAAGTGCAAGAATTAAGATGACCAGATTTAATGAATACAAAAATATTGCAATATTAAAAATTAAACTATAATGCTAAACTATGATATTGTTCCATAATATCAGGTGCTGCTCTCAACAGAGGCTTTATATTAATTTCTGCTTTCATAATTTAACACACGGCTTTTCGTTTTCATTATCTTGATTAGTTTAAATCTCAAAACTTACAATATTACCAAGCTATTCACTGAATTTTCACAAACATGTAATTTCTCCTACTTTTATTTGTTTGCTTTGTATTAGGAGGAGAGCTGGTGTCAGACTAGTCAAAATCGTGGAAAATAAAGTAACTGTTTTTTAATGGCGCCACCTAAGGCACTCTATTTGCATTGGGCTCTAGGTGCGAGTTTCATAGACGCTACCCAGTAAGACTGTACTGAGATGCCCGTCAAAATGGGTTGATTTCGTCCATTGCAACGAATTTGACTAACAACACAATAGATTACACTGTGCGACAGTGATATTATACTTTTATGGAGACCTAGTACAACTTGTAGGTATAGTAAAACTAAGGAATATGGTATAGAAGAAAATTCCAATACACCCCCAAAATCTCATTTTATGGCCATAAAACCGTTTTTCAGTAGGTTGATGTGAACAATCACTCCTAACTTCGCCAATTTTGATCCGATTTCGAATTTGTTTTTTTAGTTCGAAAGAACAAAAACAAGTCTTTTTGACAGTTTATTGACAATTTTTCTGAAATGACAACTGACGAGACTGTAGACGGAAGTATTTGGCATTTTTTTATTTTTTCTCTATTTTTTCCACTTTGATATAATTTTTACGATATTATCCGATATTGAGGATTTTTTTAGTACACTACTGTCATAGTAAATTTAATTTTGCGTCGAATGAGCTATATTTGACTGTAACTGAATTAAAATTAATAGAGTTGTGTGAGTTTTAAGATTTTATTTTTTTTTTTACTGATTTGGTATGCAGGTATAACTTACGCTAAATGGGAATAAGGACGTATTTTGATGCGTTATTATAGATACGTAATATTTATTGGAGTATATACATATGTATACATAAGAGTACACTATACTGCATACAACAGAACTGGTTAGAACTTACGAAAATATTTGACATATTATAGCACATTTTTTTTTTCAATAGAAATATGAAAAAGCTCCCAAGTGTACCAAAGATCACGCTGTACATTGATTAACAAAAGAAGTTCGTTATTATAATTTAACCTTATTAAAACGTCAACGTTTTATTGTTTTGCTTCAATTTGTGAGAATGAAATGTGCGATAATCGCAATAAGTTTCGCTTCATATATGGTTTGTGGATCAAAAGCATTGTTTGAAGTTACAGAGTAATAAAGCTCTGGTTGATGGCTACAACGATTTCTTTAAGCTTACATACATATACCAGAGAACGTTAAATATAGAGAATTCTCACGAGCTACGAATAGTGTGAATTGTCAAAAAATGAAGTCTAACCGTCGCCGGGGTGTGGTAAAACTTTTAACAGAGATGTTTTACAGCGATTTCTCCTTTAGCATGTTGGCCCTGCACAGTTTTTGGCTTCTGTAGGAAATCAAATTGACGAATAGCCGACGGCATTTTGCAAAGTATTTGCTTGTGCATTTTTATGTTCCCTTGATAAACGAAAATTTATTCAATTTGTATTTTCAAACAAAGGTGATGAAGAAAAAATGATTGAATTTATTATATGCGCCAACATTTCAAATCAAAGTAACTTTAATATTTTCATTTAATTTACCTCTCACATTTTGGTATGTGCGTTTTAGTAAATTTAAAACTAAACAAATTTGATGAAAATTTTTACTAATTTTTTGGGCCGAAATTAATTCATAGCATACAAGTGTTTTGGTATATCGACATATGTATTTACATTTGAATATGCATTTATTTGTTCCTTTGGCAAACCAAATTTTTTTCAATTTACATTTCATTACAGGGAATAATAATATACATACATTTGTATGTATGCATTTTCTAGATAGTATAAAACTTTAAAATAAATAAAGGAAAGCTTCAAAGAAACGTATTTGCATATATGGGACAAATAAGTTCAATTGCATCTTTATTAAATATAGTGTTGCACGCATATGTGTGCACTGAAGCAACATGACCTACCTCACGAGCATCGCCTTATATTTCATGTAAATAACCTAATGATCAAATTCCTGCCGCACAAATGCTAAAACAAATTTCTTTTGAATATTCCTGTACATATTTGTATGTGCACTTGGTGCCCATATCCCTTCAAACAAATCAAAAAATTCTGTATACAAAACGCTTCATTACCAGGCACACAGGAAGATGGCATATGCAAATATAAATATGTGAATTGAATTCAAGCAAAACAATGCTTATTAATATACACATATGCATGTGCATACAACCGCACACACCGGGCACTCACTTTATTCCTCAAAATGCGTATGTCGTTGAAGCAACGGTTGCAGCAACGTGTTGCCTTTGCTTAAGAAACACGTTGCAACCGTTGCTTCAATCTCAGTATTGTGTATAACTGTGGTGCAGGAAAGGTACAAGCGGAAGATACGTAAAATTAAATTTTTTAAATGATCGACAAAATGTGTAAAATTACTTCTCTTATTATAATTGACGAACTTTTGTACGAAAATGAGGAAGAAGAGATACAACAAAAGAAGAGAAAAAAAATCTGGTCCAAAAATTGGCTTTTAAAAAAATCGAATTTTCGAACGAGAGGCTGCTGAAAGAACTGAAGGAAAATGAGCCATCGGACTATAAAAATTGCATGAGGATGGACGAAGCCCTGTTTAGAAAATTGTTGGACTTCGTAAAGGCCAAAATAACGAAACAAGATACCATAATGAGAGAGGCAATATCAGCAGAAATTAGAGTGACAATAATTTTGCGGTATCTTGCAATAGGAAACGCTTTTGCGGACTTCAAATTTTTATCAATTTTATTGTATTCATTTTTTAATTGTTCGTATGCTTTTTTTCTAAAATTTTTATTTTTATATTTTTCACTACTTATATATATCCCACAGCTCTCTCAAATTTTTATATTCGTTAATAAAATTAACATAATTTTCATTATTTTCAATTGCCATTTTTTTCTTTTTCACTTTATTTTACTCCGCACGAACCTTCTTCTTTGCTTGTGTTCAACGAACTGAACGAGTAAAAGCAGTAAACAATGATACACACGAAGCAACGGTTGCAGCAACCTATCCCAAAAATCAAATTTATTTGATATTTCAGGTAACGGTTGCAGCAACACGAAAATCATTTGGCAACACAGATACGCACGAGGCAACGGTTGCTTCAACATGGCCGAGTTGCTGCAACGGTTGCCTGGTGTGTATTTAGCTTAAGAGCTTCATTCATAAAACGAGCCGCCCATATGCCAATTTTCTCGACAATTCGAAAATAGTGAATATTGGAATATTTCGCGTAGAATTATTTGCCAATATTTGATAAATCTTGAATTTTTGTCAAGTCGAGTGCCCGCAGCTTCGTACATTTGTATGCATCAATATATGTACGTAAATATGTGTATATGTACAATGCTGTGCCTATGAATGTGCGCTGCGCCTATGATTGCGCGCTGGATTTCTTGAGAAGTTTACCGTTTTATTTTGAGCTGTGGCTGGTGAGCATACATACACACAGCATATACATATGCGCATGTGTATGTAAATTCACAAATTTACATTTGCATATGTCATCTTCCTGTGCGCCTGGTAATGAAGCGTTTTCTATAGAGGATTTTGATTCAGTTGAAGGGGTCAACAAAGTTTTACAGACTCCAGACAGACAGACATAACATACATATGTATATAATTTTGGATGATTTGGAAAAATTCAAATATATAGGTCATATTAAAAAGCTACCTAACATTCTTTGCTTCTAATCACCAAGAAATTCTTATCGACTGCTGCTAAATTTACATAATTCTGCCCCTTACTCTTAAATTTTGGTGAAAAATGTGGATGTAGTGTACCACGCGTGCAAAACGAGTACCCCTCGAAATTCCATACGTTCCTGTCATTGAGACTTCTCTATACATTAACGTTCTCTGCATATACGGACTGCGCCCGGCCCGTTCCTCCTAACAAAATACGGGTAGGAAAGCACAAGTTAACAGTAGGAAATTAATTAATATGGCTGCCGGAGAGAAATGAGAGGGAGAGAGTGATACGCAATGTAAAAAAATGTAGTTTACATTAGCTTACATTTGCTTGCGTACAGAACAGAGTTGTTCATTTGATATGTCCATATGATTTGTATGCATGTTTACAGATTTGTTCTTTTTGGTTTTTTTATAAAAATTGCGCGTAATTTAGGACATATGTATGTAATTAAGTTATGAAAATTGCGCGAAATTTTATGTATGCATGTTTATATACATATATTAGCAAAGGACATATTTATTTTAGGTTTACATATATGAAAATTGCGCCAAATATTGGAAAAAATGTTTGATTGCATTAGATTTGATTTTGATTGGATAAATGTATATATGTACATACATATATGAAAATTGCGCCAAATATTGGAAAAAATGTTTGATTGCATTAGATTTGATTTTGATTGGATAAATGTATATATGTACATACATATATGAAAATTGCGCCAAATATTGAAAAGCTCTTATGATTGCTTGTAACCAATTGAACTTGAATGCGCACATTCTCATTATTTTATTTACATATTTATAAAAAACTTTTGAATTTAAAGGATCGGGTGTAGGATAATGCCGTATGGGTAATTTGAAGCCAAGTATAATGATTTATTTAATGAAACTTGGTTGAGATGTAAGGGAGTGGCTCATGAACAACTTTTATATCTTTCAATATTTACACGCATTTTAATACAATACACTTATAAATTGGTACAATATAATACGAATATGTATGTATTTTGTTCTAAATTTCACTTCAATTCATAAAATATATGGTCACAAACGCATTTTTACTGGTTTTTATACTTGTATTCAAAACAACAATATCCTTTCGCTAAATTACACAATTTTAACAATTAATTACTTGAAAACTATAAATCCCCGGAGGGTGCGGTTTCTTGTTTTATAAATGTATATGATTATACTGAATATACCTCAATTTAAATTTTGTAAAAATTAAAATAAAAATTTTAATTAGGCTATGAGGATGTTCCACCGAACAAGTGGACCGAAAAAAAGAAAAAAAAGAGCTGATGTATCGAGAGCTGCGTGCCTAAGGATAAAGTTACACTTTTTGCGTTTCCTAGGGACGAAGAGACCCGTAAGAATTGGGCCTTGGCTTGCAACGTGCAAGTGCCAAGCACTGACAGGGTTTTTATTTGCCAACGCCATTTTGAACCCACATTGGTTCCAAAATATAAACTCTTGAAAGGGGCTTTTCCTTGCTTCAATTTAGAGCCAGTAAATAGAAGTCGCTCGCCTAGTGCTGGCTCTGATTGGGTTTGCCCGCCCGTCACTGCAACTTATTGTAGGGTAGTTAAGCAAGTAGAAGAAGATTTAACTCTGGAAGAGTTTGACAAATATTCGATATTAGAGGAAAACAGGCAGGCTAGTTATAGTAATCAGATCTGCGTGGACTTAGAAACCCCAACCACTCGCAAAAGGTTTGCTCAGTCTGCTCGCTATTATCAGAGCAACGCGGTCAAATTAAATAAACGTATTGAGGAGCTTGAAAAAGAAAATAATGACCTAAAAAATAAATATTCTGAGTTGCTGAAACGTGCAATAATTGCGGAGGAAAGTTGTAGCAACTTTTGCAAAAATGATCGTCAGTACCAAAAAAGGTTGGTATAATGAGGACGAAAAGACATTGGCTCAAAATTTGAACTATATGTCCACTAAAGCAGGTTTTTGTTTACCACACAAATCATCGCTTTTGCGTTGGCGCCCCATCAGGTATGTTGTTCCAGGTTTCAATGCCAATGTCGTTAACAATTTAAGCAAAATTGCTAGCAAAATGTCCGGCACAGAACGCATATGCATTTTATTATTTGATGAAATTAGCATCAAGCCGAATCTTACTTATAATAAAAGTAGGGATATAATTGATGGGTTTGTGGACCATGGGGAAGGTCAACGTCAAAGCAGAATAGGGAACAAATGTTGTTTTTTTATGGTTAAAGGGTTGTGCTCTAAGTGGAAGTATATATTTTCCTACTATATTTCCAAAAATGGTTTTAATGGTACAGAGTTACATCAAATTGTAATGAGTAACATTTTATTTTTCAGGGTTTTCTCCGTCTTTCAGATTTTTCTCTATCTTTCAGGTTTTCCTTGTATCTTATTTTTCAGGTAGCACCTGAGCCTAGATTTTTAAACCACTACAATTTTCACTTAATCACGACAATAATTTAATTCGACAGGATTTCCTTACAAAATCAATATATTCGTTCAGCTAAATCAAATGAATATCTGCATATGAAAAATCGTTCATATGGACGTGCAAAAGCAAACACGCATATACATAAATACATGCCTACAAACTTCCATAGACATACATACATATGAGGCTGCGAGCACTTCCGACAGAAAAAATATTTCGATTTGCTATTGCTGTCGAGAATTGAGAACACATATGTATTTACATACATACGGAGCCGCGGCCACTCGCCTTGACAAAAATTCAAGATTTACTAAATATTGGCAAATAATTCAACGCGAAATATTCCAATATTGACTATTTTCGAATGGTCGCGAAAATTGGCATATGGGCGGCTCGTTTTATGAATGAAAGTACTTTGCTCGTGGAAATATGAGCTCGAACTTATCAATGAATTTGCTTTTGTTGTGCTTTTTAATATTTGAAACTGTTCAGCGCCGTCGCAGGTAAATAATCATGGCCGCAGCAGCTACGCCTAGGAATGCATTTTGTTCTTGTAGTCGCTAGGCTTAGAATTTTAGTTTTGGAAGCATACACATGTAGAGGCATAAAGTAAGTATGTGCGGTTATATTATATGTATATACGAATATTCATTGTTTTGCTTAGAATAGAAACATTTACGTACATATGTACATTGTCCCAACATATGTATTCATATATGCATATATACATACATATGTTTATGTACGCGAATGCCGTTTAGATGAGTTTTTTTTGCATATGTTAGGAATATGTTTGCATACGTTTGTCTATTTGCTTTTGAATTTTTTATATGTAGATACATATGAGCTGTGTTTTGAGGCAGGTCAAGATTTTTTTCTGCCCACATGAATATGGATGGTAGATGTTATATCTATTTACCATAGTATATGAATATATGTATGTACATATGTACATATGGATATAAAAATTTAAAAAGGACACATATTGTTGAATAATAACCGTTGATGCAAATGAATGGTTTACAAAGCCAATTTTTTATGTGAATATTTTGAAATTATTTTGATAATGCACTTAATATCAATACAATTTAGTTAATTAGATACTTAAAATTTCACATTCGTGCATGCATATACTTAGAATTAATTTATTCATCTCACAAGAACTAATGCATTTGCGCATGCAAAATGCCGACGGCAAATAAGCATGAAAGAAAAATGTACAAGTCTGCTGTTATTTTCTTTTCCCTAACATCAAATCATGGCATTTTACATTTCAATGCAAACGCTATACATATTTATTTCTGTTGACTACGCTCCGCTATGTTGACTACTCTCCGCTATGTTAACTCTCTACTGTTAACTTCCTACCCTCGTTTTGATGTGTTTTGACATTTAACCTGTCCATTCGTTCCTGCGCCTTCTCTATGAATTTACGTTCTCTGCATATACTACTTCTGATCGCTGGTATGAACCGGAATTTGCTTGTACTTAGTGTTCATTGAAATTCAAGAGATATAAATCAAAACGTTGCCAGAAAAATCGAATTTCTTTATATTCTCCGATGATGTGGCATCATCAGCCTTATCATAAACCAGATGATTGTTATTTTTGTAAAACGGACGTAAACGGTCATCATTATAAAACTCGAAAGAACATAAAGATTGACTCAACTGCAGGTCATGAACTGAAGGAAGTTCAACTCATTGCTGATGATGATCAAACTGATAACAATAAACCTGATGATGAAGAGTACTTTCCGTCTGGTTCTAAGTCTTCAGAACGACACATTGTATCAAATTCAGATTTTCAGGATCTTTCTCGTGATTTACTTCTATCGGGAAGACAATCTGAAACGCTCGCTTCTCGATTTGAACAATGGAATGTAGTTGATGACGACTTCAGATGAATGATGATGATCGAATTTCTTACAGAGAAGTATTCAAAACTGATGAAGAGAATGACAAATGTACCGTACAATACTAAACTCCAAAGGGCCGTTTCCAATGCATTCTTAAGTTTGGAACCAGTTCCGTTGTGTACCGTACCGCACCGTACCATACCGAACAGTGCTGCACTGCACAATACTCCAATAAATATTATGTGTTTATAATGACACTTGTTATCATTTCCATGCTTCGAAACGCGCCCTTATTCACATTTAGTGTAAATTATACCTACATACCAAATTAGTAAAAAAAAAAATAAAATCTTAAAACTCACACAACTCTATTAATTTTAATTCAGTTATAGTCAAATATAGCTCATTCGACAAAAAATTAAATTTACTATGACAGTAGTGTACTAAAAAAAAATCCTCAATATCGGATAATATCGTAAAAATTATGCCAAAGTGGGGAAAAATAGAGAAAAAATAAAAAAATTCCAAATACTTCCGTCTACAGTCTCGTCAGTTGTCATTTCAGAAGAATTGTCAACAAACTGTCAAAAATACTTGTTTTTTTGTTCTTTCGAACTAAAAAAACAAATTCGAAATCGGATCAAAATTGGCGAAGTTAGGAGTGATTGTTCACATCAACCCACACTGGGCCAGAAGACCCGAGTGAGTGGCCAAAAATAAAAATTTTCGACTTAATTTAAACAGGAAATTTATAACATCATCTTATTTTGAGTAATTTTTTACACCAAATTATAAAGTTTCATTAGTTTTTATCAATTAGTTTTTTTTATGTAACAGTTCAAAGTCAAAGTTTTAGTTCGATTTTTAACACTTTCAAACAATGTTTATCAATAAGTTGTTGTGAAAAATACTACTCAAGATGTTATTATCGTCCATAACTTTTCTTTATGGATATCAAAAAATAATTTATAATTGAAACCATGTGTATTTATGTTGAATAAGTTTTTTTTTTTTTTTAACATTTAATCAACAAAATCTGTTTTTTATTCATACATGACTTACTTTGAAAACAAAGTTCCCCGAAGTTCCCCTATCAAATGAGTTAAATTTTATGCCAAATTGTTCGTAAAGAAGTATTAAATAAGGTATATATGCGCCTTTTTGCGCCTTTTCATAAACATGTCTGAAATATCGATATTAGTGTGAGAGAAATCTCAAATAATTGTGACCCATTAATGTTTGAGCCAAAACTACCGAGGGAAAATCGAGTTTAATTCAGTGTTTGCATTTACTACTTCAGAGCAGCAGTACTCCCCCAAATAATGCTCTGCTCTAACTATGTAGTTAAACATTGTCAACTACAGAGTAGAGCTGATAGCGCACAAGTCAAACTAGGACTCCAAGCTATGACTCTAACCAGAGAATGTTAATGCAATGAGAAGGTGCAAATGTTACTGTAAGGTTTTTTTAGTACAATTGAGATCTGAAAGATTTGTAATAAGGTCATTTAGCACACCGAGTTTATAGACACCTCACTGACTTTTGCCCACACAAAAATTAGAAACACCACACATCTTTCACCTCAACACACAACACATTTCTCACCTCGACATTAAACCAATTAAATTTGTACTATTTTCGTATTTTTGAAATAATAAGCGAATACGTAAAATTTATTACATAATTTTTTTTTTTCAATTACATTAAAAAAAAAAAACGATTTTAAAAAATAAAATTTATAAAAAAAAGTTTGCACCGGGAATTGAACTCGAGTCTAACATGTGGCGAGGAAAAATAGGCGGTGCGTTTATTTCTTCGACTGCTTATTTTTTGACCATTTTGTTACTTTTGAAATGATAAGCGGATACATAAAATTTATTACAAATTTTTTTACGATTACATTAAAAAAATAAAAATTAAAAACGAAAAAAAAAAAATTTCCACCGAGAATTGATGGCGAGTCACGTGGGGAGGATAAATACATTAAACTAATTAAATTTTTACTATATTATTTTCGTATTTTTTTAAATAATAAGCGAATACGTAAAATTTATTACATAATTTTTTTTACATAAAAAAAAAAACGAATTAAAAAAAAAAAAAATTAATAAAAAAAGGTTTGCACTGGGAATTGAAATCGAGTCTAACATGTGGCGAGGAAAAATAGGCGGTGCATTTATTTCTTCGACTGCTTATTTTTTGACCATTTTGTTACTTTTGAAATGATAAGCGGATACATAACATTATATTCGTAATGTGCATTGTTCTAAACCCCTACATTCTGAGTTTGAAGCAAAAATACGGATTTTTTAAAATTCATGTCCGCCATTTTGGATCCGCCATTTTGAATTTTTTAATTTTGACTTCAGATTCGCATTCATAGAGTTAAATAACTATAATAAACGTGGTTTTAATCGGTTTTATGGCCTTTTCCTAAGAAAAAAGAGTTTTGGCCACTCACTCGGGTCTTCTGGCCCAGTGTGCAACCTACTGAAAAACGGTTTTATGGCCATAAAATGAGATTTTGGGGGTGCATTGGAAATTTCTCCTATACCATTTTTTTTAGTTTTTCTATAGCTGTAAGTTATGCTAGGTCTCCATAAAAGTATATTTAATTTTTTTCTTTTTGTCACACAGTGTTATATGTATTTAAGTGGAAGGTGACACATGCCGGAATGCACTAAAATTGGCAACTTTCGACTTAAAGAAGGACAATTTTGTATCGCGCGAATTTTTATTCACGAATTTTTTTTATTACATCAAATAAAATGCAGAGAGAACGTTGGTTCGAATCTCGGTGAAACCCAAAATTAAGAAAAACATTTTTCTAATAGCGGTCGCCCCTCGGCAGGCAATGGCAAACCTCCGAGTGTATTTCTGCCATGAAAAAGCTCGTCATAAAAATATCTGCCGTTCGGAGTCGGCTTGAAACTGTAGGTCCCTCCATTTGTGGGACAACATCAAGACGCACACCACAAATAGGAGGAGGAGCTCGACCATACACCCAAAAAGGGTGTACGCGCCAATTAAATATAATATATATAAATTAAATGCAGAAAATAAATGCAATTTAAATGAATTGCGTCAATTCAAATGCACCCTTATCTTTTTCATAAAAGGTTGAAAGAGTAGAGAAAAGGCAAGGTTTAACCAAGTTGTCTTGCCAAATGAATATGCTCAGTCACCGACTAACTCTCTTGCCGTACGGTTGTACGTATCAAGTGTTTACCAGAGTTGAGCAAACTCCGCAAGCATTTGCGTTATTTCCATTTTTTCACATTCTTATTGTTATACAAATTACCTGGTTTATAAAACAACTAAAAGAATATCACTGAGTGTCTTATATGGGTGAAAGCCTCACGATTCCTTCGGGGAATCGATTTAGTATACTCACCGATGGTATGCTAATTTCCCCGAAGCCAAACGTAAAAGGTGACCAAAGAAACTTCTTTTCTACCACTATTAGACGTGACTCAAAATCAAAATTGATATGATCCAAATTTCATTATCATTAAGTCTACCGATGTGTCCAACTCTTTATCATAATACAGCGTTTTTGCTAAAAAGAAGGCTATTGATGGCATTAGCACCAAATACTTATCAGTAAGCTTATTACGCGATGGCAGCCTTCTGATTCTAACAAAATCTCTGAAAGTTGCTGAGAAATATATTAAATTCAAAAACTTTGGCGGCCTATGTCCCGTCTTTGTTACTCTTCACGAAGCCCTTAACACTTGTACAGGTATAATTTTCGACAAGAATTTGACAAATACGGATGGAAAAAAATTTTTATTCTCGCTCGAACTTGTGTGTTCTCAACCATAATATCCCAACTTACTTCTCCACCCACAAATAATTCACACATAATTACCTAACCATTTGTCCACCACAACCATTCCCCATTGCATCCTGGCACACGCTTGAGGACCTACATACAGTGATCACTTTCCGATGGCTTGCTTTTTTTCCATCTGTACTCCAAATACCCCCAGCAGTAATATTTCTTCTTCACCACTACCAAAGCTAACTGGGAGAAATTTAATAATATATTAAGTGACAAGCATTTTCCTTACTTCGAGAACACCAACCCTAATAAAGAAGCAGCTACAATTCATAAGATTATGAGGATGGCAGCGAACCTAGCAATACCACGTAGCCATCCCCGTAAATCCTCAAGAAATGTGCCCTGGAGGGACTACCAAAGGTGCCTCACTTTAATTTACAAAAAAGTAAAGCTTTAGCTTTAGCCTGTTTGAACAGGGAGAAGAGAAAGCTAAGCTTTGAAGAATTTACCAAAAAAACCAAACCTTAGACAAACCAAGAATTAGAATTTGCACAGAAAATTTCAAAATATTCGAAAACATCCAACCTTCCGCCCCGATTCATAGCCTCTTCCAACAATATGCCTGACATGCATGCAACCGACGCTACGGACCACCTTGCTCTCTCCTTTGAAAATAATATCAGAAATGATGAGCAGAATCTATGCTTTAAAACTATGTAAGGTATGGTCCCAGGCTTTAATCAAATAGATCAGATAAATTACGACATGTTACAACATATTCCCATATCCGTTAAACATAGACTAATCCAACTCTAAAGGGTTTTCCAAAGACTGGTGTTATTTTGAGTAGCCCGCTATTTTGGTAGATGTCACTTTTGAAGCTGTCATTTTGTGATATGTGACAAGTAGAAACTGCGCCATTAATAAAAATGGAACGATACATTATTAAAATTCACTATAAAAATGGTGAAAATTTGGCAGAGACGGTTCGTAATACTCGAACATTTTTGGGTCATCATGGAGCACCTTGTCGGACCGAAATTGGTGAAAAAATTCGAGCTGTTGAGACAAGTTAGTTATGTGAAGAATAAAACCCGTGCACGTCGCTCAAGAACAGCCGAAAATATTGCTGTTGTAGCCGAAAGTGTTGAAGGAAACCCCGGTGTGTCCATTCCTCGTCGTTCTTTGGATTTAAGCATTCCACAAACGTCATTACACCGTATTTTGTATAACGATTTGGGTCTTAAGGCTTATAAAGTCCAGTTAACACAAGAACTCAAGCCGACCGATCATCATCTTGTCGAAGCTGGGGCTCAGAAAATCCAAGAGTTATTTTTAAAGAGCCTCTCTATCCTCAACGTGTGACTGTTTGGTGGGGTTTATGGTTCGGCGGAGTCATTGGACCTTACTTGTTCAAGAATGATTAGATGATTAACGATTTTCAAGAGATGATTAACGATTTTTTATGGCCGGCATTGGATGGTATTGATGTGGACAACGTTTATTTTCAACAAGACAGCACTACGTGCCACACAAGCAACGAAGCCATTGATCTTTTATCAAAATAACATCTCTTATTGGAAAACTCTTTACAACTCAATTCTTAATCTTGGCATAATCCCCCAGAGTTTTAAGACAACCGTAATAGTACCTATATTAAAACCACAGAAAAATGCATCGCTTATCACAAGTTATCGGCCCATCTCCCAAATACCATGTATGAGCAAAATAATGGAGAAAATTATATCAGAAAGACTAATATGATTTTAACGACCAAAAAGCAGCTATCATCATTCTAAGTTGGATTCAAAGCCGGATCCAGCATATTGGATGCCTTACTTTTTCTGGATCACAAATTATCTTCAAATTTCTCCAAAAAAAACACTCATCTGCTCTTGCAATCGACTTTGCTAATGCTTTTGACCAATTCGGATGTCACTTAGTTTTCAAAAAGCTTCAAGGCTGGAAATTTGGACCCAAAATCTTCAATTCCATAAAATCCTTTCAGAGCAATCGCAAATTTCGTTGCAAATAATAGATTTTCTCTCATTTTTTCTCTTCACAATGGAAGCCCCCCAGGATCTCCCCTCTCTGCGACTCTTTTAATAGCTTTTGACGAAGTTTAGCAAAATAATGAGCCTACAACCAAACATTAAGCATTGTATATACGCTGACGACTTATTTTTAATATGCAATAATAAGAAAATAGCTGATATTGAAACTTCATTTTGTACAGCTCAAGCGCTTTGGACGAATGGTCAAACATTCGGGTGCTCTCCATTAAACAATCACACCCTAATCAATGTAAATTTTATGAAAGTATTGGGTGTTAGTTTTGATAATAAACATAGTTTTAAGTATCATTGTATTAAATTAAGAAGTAACCTAGCCACAAGATTGAATATTGTAAAATATATGTCATCAAAAAAAAGTTGTATACACACAAACACACTCCTTACCGTACCTAAACTAATTATATTTAGAACAAAAAATTGACTACGGTGTGATAATATGTGGAAAATGTAGTAAGTCTACCATTAATAAAATCAAACCACCATTTCATGGCGCGGTTCGGAGGAGTTTACGTGCTTTTAGGACAACACCCTCTAAAAATATGCTAATGGAAGGTGGTTTTCAAACACTTTAAGATCGCACGAAATATCTAAGAAGTCGCATAATATACAAATTATTCTGCGATTGACCTCATATTTTTCACCATGAGATTCGATTACTGAAAAAAGAAGAAGACCACTTTCACATAAATCAACATTATGCGAGGTAAAAGAGCTCGCCGATCATTTAAACTTGAAAATATCTCCAATGAGAATACCTCAAACCAAGTTACCACCCTGGGCTCTAAACTCTTATAGCTTTATCGAACACTTATGTTTTTTACGAAAACAGTGCACCAACAATACAACATATCAGCAAATTTTCTGGAGCATTGTGCACCCTCTGAAACGAAGTATTTGGAATCTCCTTTTCACTGATGGCACCAAGCAAGTCAATGGGATCGCATTTGCTGTTACAAATGAAGCTGGGCAAACCCTCTCTCATGGACTACTACCGCAGGACGCCGAAATCTTTGAAGCTGAATTACAGGGCATAATTTCAGCATAAAATCTTGTAAAGATTAAACAAAAGGTTTTAATATGCACCGATAGCCAATCAGTGTTCAATGGTGCAAGAAACATTCGAATAGATGTAGGCCCAATATATCACATGCAACAATTGTTAATTAAGAAAGCGCCAAACATAAAACTAATGTGGATACCTGGACATTCGGGCATACTCGGCAATCATCATGCTAACTATGCCGCCAATTGGTGTATCTTCCAGCATGAATACAAAGAAGTAAATCCACACGGTTTCGCTGCCATACTGCCAACTTCGACTACTACTTCGATGAACCAATGTTTTGTACGTTTAAGGCTGGGCCATACCCTTTTAACACCCCAATACCATTTAACAAAGAGTCCCCGGCCAATTAGTAACTTTTGCAACGCGAACCGCTTAACCATACGCCACATTCAACAATATTGTACATCTATCTCCACCATCTATCTCTCCAATCACATGATCTTGGCGGCCAATTGACATTGCCGCGACGTGAGATTATTCGGCCATCAAACTTTTCGCGTAAAAGAGCCATTGTCTCGTTAGCTGCGTGACAAGTGGCACCGTCCTACTGAAACCACATATCGTCCACATCCATATCTTCCAATTCGGGCCATAAAAAGTTCGTTATCATCTCACGATAGCGTATACTATTCACAGTAAAAAATACGGCCCAATGATGCCGCCGGCCCATAAACCGCACCAAACAGTCACTCTTTGTGAGTGCATTAATTTTTCGGCAATCACTCTTGGATTATCATTCGCCCAAATGCGGCAATTCTGCTTATTGACGAATCCACTGAGGTGAAAATGTGCCTATTCACTGAATGCATTTTGATTTAAACGCCCGTTTTCATAAAAAGCCTGAATAACTTTAATGCGTTGCTCAATTGTGCATGAATTAGTCTGAAATAAAAAAATGTGAAATGAAATGCAGAAAAGCTTGAATTTTAGGTGTGGTTTACATTCAACATCGGCCCTTGAAGCTTAACCACCCTTTATAATAAAAATGTCAATTTTCAAAGCTATAAATATCTTTCAACTTATTTAGTCTTATAAAAATCTAAAGCTTTTATATTAGTTGAATCTATAATTTTAATTTTATTTTAATAAATAATAATAATAATGAATATGCTTAGGCGACCGAATGGTTTGGTGCGTGACTACCATTCGGAATTCACAGAGAGAACGTAGGTTCGAATCTCGGCGAAGCACCAAAATTAAGAAAAAGTTTTTTCTAATAGCGGTCGCCCCTCGGAAATGGCAAACCTCCGAGTGTATTTCTGCTATTAAAAAGCTCGTCATAAAAAATATCTGCCGTTTGGAGCCGGCTTCAAACTGTAGGTCCCTCCATTTGTGGAGCAACATCAAGACGCACACCACAAAATGGAGGAGCTCGGCCAAACACCCAAAAAGGGGGTACGCGCCAATTATTTATATATATAACTTATGCCCTGACCGACAGGGGCTTCAAAAAAATACAGGAACGTATGAAATTTTGAGGGGTACTCTTTTCGCGAAGACTTATCACCACAGACACAAATAGTGTTAAGGCTTTTTAATATGACCGATATATTTGAATTTTTTCCAAATCATCCAAAACTATATACATATATTATGTCTTGTCTGTTTGGTCCCGTGTGGAGTTCCCTGATCTCTCCCATCGCGTCCCAGGTGGGGGATAGGGAAGCCCTGGCATCACAGGAGTGGCTTTCCCTGATGGGGTGGGTTCAACACTCGTGTGATGGCTCAAAGTTGGCATAGAATCAGGGTGCCATCCGCGAACCAAACTGGCTAGGGAGGAGTCCCGAATGAAAACCATCCTTGGTAATGGACAACACAGTGGATATTACTCTAGGTGGAATCCACACAAGTGGCAATCCACCCGCCTCGGCGGCAGGGGCATTGGTTCTGGAGGCCCCAACCATTACCCAGGTCTCTCAGCTCTACGCTCGTGAGCGCATCCAGGAGGAGACGATGGTTGCTATTGCAATCTCCTCTCCTCCAGAGTCTGAAAAACGTTTCCTTGTTTCGGAGGGCCTGAGTTGTGAGGTATCTTCGGTGGCTGCACGACCTCACAGAGAAGCCGGAAAATCGAAGAGTGTGGCAAGGAGGGAGAGAAGAAAGCGGTGGGCAAGGCTCATGCGGGAGAAACCCTCATATGGCGCTGGCGGCCCTTCTGCGTCTGTGTCTTCCAAAAGACCTCGGTCAGCGGAAGTGACACCCGCGGAAGCTACCGAATCCTCGGTGGGCACGGGCGCTCCCGAGCTGCCTCGCTCTCGAGGTAAGCGGAGCGACCCCCCAAGGTACGAGCGCGGTTCTGCTGAGCCACGTTTCTATCGCTGCCTCGACAAAATGTGCAGCACAGCTGTCTGCCCAACGAAATCTTCGTCAGTGGAGGATGGGGTGCTGGACCTTCGCCCAAGCCATCCTATAGCGAGAAGGCTGCTAGCCCACGACCTGTGGCTGTGATTGGTAAACTGGGGCCTGGCCATCAGCTGACGGATGCAGAAATAAAACACTACAAAAGTCAACTGATGCGTCAGGTTATTGCCTCCGCTCCAGAAGCCAACGCGAAGGGCTATGAGACAAAGGATGGCACCATAAAGGTGATGTGCGCGTCTCTGGCCAACTTCGAGTGGATCAGGACCGTGGTCAATAACGTGCCCCCTATGGGGACCACTCGCTTCGCAGTCTACAGTGAGGAGAGTGTACCCCTCAGGAAGGCCATCTGCTGGCTTCCGGATCCAGACCTGTCTGCGGCGGATGTCCTATCCTGTCTACGTGCCCAGAATCCGGGCATCAACTCGAGGCTTTGACGAGTCCTCTCGTACACCAAGAACAAAAACCGGGAAGGAAAGGAGGGGGCTGCTCTTGTGGTGCGAGTAGATGAGGCCAGTGTTAATGTCATGGGCTCACGGTACGGGAACAGTCTGAGTCTCTTCTTTGGGACTGTAACTTTCCATGCCTGCAAGGAGGGAGAGAAGAAAGCGGTGGGCAAGGCTCATGCGGGAGAAACCCTCATATGGCGCTGGCGGCCCTTCTGCGTCTGTGTCTTCCAAAAGACCTCGGTCAGCGGAAGTGACACCCGCGGAAGCTACCGAATCCTCGGTGGGCACGGGCGCTCCCGAGCTGCCTCGCTCTCGAGGTAAGCGGAGCGACCCCCCAAGGTACGAGCGCGGTTCTGCTGAGCCACGTTTCTATCGCTGCCTCGACAAAATGTGCAGCACAGCTGTCTGCCCAACGAAATCTTCGTCAGTGGAGGATGGGGTGCTGGACCTTCGCCCAAGCCATCCTATAGCGAGAAGGCTGCTAGCCCACGACCTGTGGCTGTGATTGGTAAACTGGGGCCTGGCCATCAGCTGACGGATGCAGAAATAAAACACTACAAAAGTCAACTGATGCGTCAGGTTATTGCCTCCGCTCCAGAAGCCAACGCGAAGGGCTATGAGACAAAGGATGGCACCATAAAGGTGATGTGCGCGTCTCTGGCCAACTTCGAGTGGATCAGGACCGTGGTCAATAACGTGCCCCCTATGGGGACCACTCGTTTCGCAGTCTACAGTGAGGAGAGTGTACCCCTCAGGAAGGCCATCTGGTAGCGGCTGAGGTGTGTTACAAAAGGTAGACGCGGTTGGCCGAAGTTTGTGATTGCATCTGCTTATTTTCCTTACGATGCTCTAAAAGGGCCACCACCCGGGAAGACCACTAGTCTCGTGAGGTTCTGTGAACGACGCAGTCTGCATACAATCTGGGGCAGCAGCAAGTGCAATGGATGGGGCTCTCGACTATTCAAATTTATGACGTCCTCTTGCCTAGGCATACATAACAAGGGCTCACAGCCAACGTTTGTAACAGCTAGAAGGCAGGAGTTGATTGATCTCACCCTATCAAACTCAAAATTTGGGTGGTCAATCAAGAACTGGAGAGTCCTTGCCGAAGATCCGTGCTCGCCCCACAGGTACATTGAGTTTCAGTTTGGCGAGGAGGCACTAGTGCCATTGCTCTCTAGAAACCCCAGAAAAGCAGACTGGCAGTTGCTAGGGGAGGTGTTGCGGGACCTTGACGTTGCGCCGCCAAGACTTCGAAACTCATCACTGCATTAACTGAATGTTTTGAGTCAGCCAATTCGATCTCTCCCTAACCGGACTCCCGTTCCTTGGTGGAATCGAGAGTTCCAGATGTTGAGGCGTGAGTCGAGAAAACTTCTAAACCGGGCCCTCAAGACTAACCTTGCAGAGGACTGGGAGCGATACCGTGATGTTCAGAAGAACTACAAGAGGCTTATTCGGGAATCGAAAATAGCCTCATTTAGGTAATTCTGCAGCGGTATTGAATCTCTGAGTGACACGGCGAAATT
Source organism: Anastrepha obliqua (assembly GCF_027943255.1). NCBI lineage: Eukaryota > Metazoa > Arthropoda > Insecta > Diptera > Tephritidae > Anastrepha > Anastrepha obliqua. Next base: position 4,805,883 of record NW_026562179.1, on the reverse strand, counting down.
GGTTAGGATCCTGAAAAGGGACCCAACTGCAAAGCTGGGGTCACTTAGGAAATCTGATGGCTCCTTCACGGAGCGGAAAACTGAGACACTCAGCTTGCTGATGAAATCTCACTTTCCTGGTAATCAGATAAGCATCAGCCGACAACAGCCCTTATTGATAGAGGCAGTTGTCAGAGCTGTTACACCTTCTCGGCATGACGGGTTCGTTGCCAGGTCTGTGGTGAATGAGGCCGCCATTCGATTTGCCATCACATCTTTTGGCGGCTACAAGTCGCCCGGACCAGATGGCATATATCCTGCCATGCTGAAGGAGGGTGCAGAGTTTGTGACAGCAGCCCTGAAGAAAATCTTCTCGGCATTCCTGGCACTGGCTTACATACTACGCTCTTGGAGGATGGTGAGGGTCGCTTTCATCCCAAAGGTTGGAAAAGACGACTAGACCAGCCCCAATAGCTTTAGACCCATCAGCATGACCTCCTTCATGCTGAAAAGTCTCGAACGACTGGTGGAATTGCGCAAACGTCAGAAGTTACTGAGGGCTCACCCTCTGTCTCCATTTCAGCATGCCTATCAGAGTGGAAAATCCTGCGAGTCGGCACTGCAAAACCTTGTTGCTAGGGTACAGCTGGCCATCGGCAGGAGGGTCTACGCTATGGACACCTTTTTAGACATAGAGGGTGCGTTTGATAATGCCACTTTTGATAGTATGTGTAACTCTGCTAGTAGGCACGGCGTAGACCGGGTACTAGTAAATTGGATTCGTTCGATGCTGACCCAAATAATTGTTTCGACACGAGCGGTGGAAGATCTGCTGGTGTCATCCGGGGTTAATAGAGGCTGCCCCCAAGGCGGTGTGCTGTCTCCATTGCTCTGGTGCATGGTAATCGATCCTCTGCTCACCACCTTAAACGATTCGGGAGTCTACGCACAAGCATATGCGGACGATGTTGTTTTTTTGGTAACACGCCCTTCGCTTATGAACATCTGCAGGAAAGTGCAGAAAACTCAGGATCGGATTGACACTTGGTGCTGTGCGAATGGGCTATCGACATATGCCGCCAACACTGGTATTGTCCTCTTCAGCAGAAGGAGGAGGCTTGATGGACTCGTTCTGCCTAAGCTAAAAGGAGTCACAATCCAGCTATCCAAGGAAATTAAATATCTTGGAGTAATCCTCGATAGTAAGCTCCTATGGAAATGACACGTTGAAACGAAGACATCCAAAGCACTGACAGCTTTCTGGGAGTAACCTTCTCCTAGCAAGGTCCTATGGATCTACACTGCTATGATAAGACTAATTATCACCTATGCATCAGTGGTCTGGATGAGTAGGCTCTCTCGCGTGGGAGTACGGAGAACCTTATCGAGACTACAACGCACTGTGGCCATCTGTTGCACCGGAGCTTTTCCGACTACTTCAGGCCCTGCATTAGATGCTCTGCTCTGCAGACTGAAACACAATGGAAACTGGTACGGCCCCTGTCCGGCATAGGAACGCAGAGAAGCCATGTACGCCGATCCAACGATTCTCTCCATGCCTCTTGACTCCATGCCATCAAGAGTCGTACTTGAAAAGAGATACAGTGTAGTGCTACCAGAGCCTCAGTTGTGGGAAGACTTAGAAAATGAGCCCGGCAAACACTGTTTTCGCATTTTTACGGATGGCTCCAGGACCGAGCATGGCTCTGGCTCTGGGGTCTACGTGGAATCCAGCGGGACAAAACTGCACTTTGCTCTTGGAATGCATGCGTCTGTGTTTCAAGCGGAGGTGTATGCAGTTCAAGAAGCGATGGACTTTATTGCGGAAAAGCGATTGAGAGGCAGATCTATATGTGTCTGCAGCGACAGCCAAGCTGCGCTTATGGCCTTAGATAGCCCTCCAACCACATCAGGGGTAGTCAAGTCCAGTAAATCCTGGCTGAACTAGGTCGGTAGACATAATAGCCTGATGCTAACATGGGTCCCAGGACACGTGGGTATCGTGAGTAACGAGACCTCTAACTCCTTAGTTAAGATGGGCTCTGAGGCCAACTTCTTTGGCCCAGAGCCCGTTTTGCCACTCCATTCTGCAGCCATCACAGCCACGTTTAGCAAATGGGTAACTACCGCACACACGCAAGCTAGGTAGGCTGAGAGATGCTGCAGATGGACTAAACTGATGCTACCTGTCATGTCCGATCGACTGTCGCAAACCCTTCTGTCATTAGGCAGAGGGAAGTGCAGACGGCTGATTGGACTGATGACGGGCCACTTTCTGTGGGCGAAGCACATGGAAAGGTTGGGCATCTCAGACAGTGTACTCTGCCCAGCGTGTGAAGAGGAGGATGAGACGGCGGACCACTTCCTGTGCGTCTGCCCCGCCTTCGCTCGAATCAGGTTTGAGGTCTTTGGCACTGATGTGTTAAGAAGAGACCATCTTGGCTCCTTGGCACCACAAGATCTACTCAGATTTCTTCGGAGATCGGATAGATTTAAAGAAAATTAAAAGGGAATCCAAGTGTAGCACAATAGACTTAAATATTGTCTGAGTGCTGCACTTGCTAGTTGTCCCACAAAAAAAAAAGAAAACAAAAAAAACAGTCTGTCTGGTGCTCTGTAAAACTTTGTTGAATTCTCTTCAACTGAATCAAAATCCTCTACAAAAAACACTTCATTACAAGGCACACAGGAAGATGGCATATGCTAATTTAAATTTGTGACAAAATATCGCAAAAAATGTTCACATACATATGTATATGTATTATTTCTGTTGATCAACCAAATCAAAATCCTTTATGAAGAATTGATTCATCACCAGGCACACAGAAGTATGGCATATGCAAATTTAAATATGTGAATTTATATACATATGCGCATATATTTACGATGTGTGCATTTGTCACAGCAAAATATATTACGGTAAAACTTATCAAGAAATCCGGCGCGCATTCATAGGCACAGCGCATATTCATAGGCACAGCATTGCATGTACAGTAAGCTTCAAATATATACAGCAACCTTCAAATACTCTGATTTCAGAGTAAGTTTCTAACCTTGCAGATATATGCATATGTTTTGTGTACTTTTTATCAATTGAAGAACTAAATCCGTAAAGTATTATACTATTTAACTATTTACCTACTATCATAAAATAATTGTTTCGAAATTTACTCCTAGTATTGAAATGCGCGACACAGAGCTTTCTTATAAGCTACTTATGTTGTTTTCTGCAAGTTACTTTATGCTCATGCGCGCACTTTACGCACAGCAGCTGCGGTTGTCGAGCATTTAGAAATATATATTTACATTCATATATTGATGCATACATATGTACGGAGCCGCGGGCACTCGACTTGACAAAAGTTCAAGAGTTACCAAATATTGGCAAATAATTCAATGCGAAATATTCCAATATTGACTATTTTCGAATGGTCGAGAAAATTGGCATATGGGCGGCTCGTTTTATGAATGAAAGTACCTTGCTCTTAGAACTATTAGCTCGAATTTTTCAATGAATTTTTTGAAAAAAAATCCAAGAGTTATTTTTAAAGAGCCTCTCTATCCTCAACGTGTGACTGTTTGGTGGGGTTTATGGTTCGGCGGAGTCATTGGACCTTACTTGTTCAAGAATGATTAGATGATTAACGATTTTCAAGAGATGATTAACGATTTTTTATGGCCGGCATTGGATGGTATTGATGTGGACAACGTTTATTTTCAACAAGACAGCACTACGTGCCACACAAGCAACGAAGCCATTGATCTTTTATCAAAATAACATCTCTTATTGGAAAACTCTTTACAACTCAATTCTTAATCTTGGCATAATCCCCCAGAGTTTTAAGACAACCGTAATAGTACCTATATTAAAACCACAGAAAAATGCATCGCTTATCACAAGTTATCGGCCCATCTCCCAAATACCATGTATGAGCAAAATAATGGAGAAAATTATATCAGAAAGACTAATATGATTTTAACGACCAAAAAGCAGCTATCATCATTCTAAGTTGGATTCAAAGCCGGATCCAGCATATTGGATGCCTTACTTTTTCTGGATCACAAATTATCTTCAAATTTCTCCAAAAAAAACACTCATCTGCTCTTGCAATCGACTTTGCTAATGCTTTTGACCAATTCGGATGTCACTTAGTTTTCAAAAAGCTTCAAGGCTGGAAATTTGGACCCAAAATCTTCAATTCCATAAAATCCTTTCAGAGCAATCGCAAATTTCGTTGCAAATAATAGATTTTCTCTCATTTTTTCTCTTCACAATGGAAGCCCCCCAGGATCTCCCCTCTCTGCGACTCTTTTAATAGCTTTTGACGAAGTTTAGCAAAATAATGAGCCTACAACCAAACATTAAGCATTGTATATACGCTGACGACTTATTTTTAATATGCAATAATAAGAAAATAGCTGATATTGAAACTTCATTTTGTACAGCTCAAGCGCTTTGGACGAATGGTCAAACATTCGGGTGCTCTCCATTAAACAATCACACCCTAATCAATGTAAATTTTATGAAAGTATTGGGTGTTAGTTTTGATAATAAACATAGTTTTAAGTATCATTGTATTAAATTAAGAAGTAACCTAGCCACAAGATTGAATATTGTAAAATATATGTCATCAAAAAAAAGTTGTATACACACAAACACACTCCTTACCGTACCTAAACTAATTATATTTAGAACAAAAAATTGACTACGGTGTGATAATATGTGGAAAATGTAGTAAGTCTACCATTAATAAAATCAAACCACCATTTCATGGCGCGGTTCGGAGGAGTTTACGTGCTTTTAGGACAACACCCTCTAAAAATATGCTAATGGAAGGTGGTTTTCAAACACTTTAAGATCGCACGAAATATCTAAGAAGTCGCATAATATACAAATTATTCTGCGATTGACCTCATATTTTTCACCATGAGATTCGATTACTGAAAAAAGAAGAAGACCACTTTCACATAAATCAACATTATGCGAGGTAAAAGAGCTCGCCGATCATTTAAACTTGAAAATATCTCCAATGAGAATACCTCAAACCAAGTTACCACCCTGGGCTCTAAACTCTTATAGCTTTATCGAACACTTATGTTTTTTACGAAAACAGTGCACCAACAATACAACATATCAGCAAATTTTCTGGAGCATTGTGCACCCTCTGAAACGAAGTATTTGGAATCTCCTTTTCACTGATGGCACCAAGCAAGTCAATGGGATCGCATTTGCTGTTACAAATGAAGCTGGGCAAACCCTCTCTCATGGACTACTACCGCAGGACGCCGAAATCTTTGAAGCTGAATTACAGGGCATAATTTCAGCATAAAATCTTGTAAAGATTAAACAAAAGGTTTTAATATGCACCGATAGCCAATCAGTGTTCAATGGTGCAAGAAACATTCGAATAGATGTAGGCCCAATATATCACATGCAACAATTGTTAATTAAGAAAGCGCCAAACATAAAACTAATGTGGATACCTGGACATTCGGGCATACTCGGCAATCATCATGCTAACTATGCCGCCAATTGGTGTATCTTCCAGCATGAATACAAAGAAGTAAATCCACACGGTTTCGCTGCCATACTGCCAACTTCGACTACTACTTCGATGAACCAATGTTTTGTACGTTTAAGGCTGGGCCATACCCTTTTAACACCCCAATACCATTTAACAAAGAGTCCCCGGCCAATTAGTAACTTTTGCAACGCGAACCGCTTAACCATACGCCACATTCAACAATATTGTACATCTATCTCCACCATCTATCTCTCCAATCACATGATCTTGGCGGCCAATTGACATTGCCGCGACGTGAGATTATTCGGCCATCAAACTTTTCGCGTAAAAGAGCCATTGTCTCGTTAGCTGCGTGACAAGTGGCACCGTCCTACTGAAACCACATATCGTCCACATCCATATCTTCCAATTCGGGCCATAAAAAGTTCGTTATCATCTCACGATAGCGTATACTATTCACAGTAAAAAATACGGCCCAATGATGCCGCCGGCCCATAAACCGCACCAAACAGTCACTCTTTGTGAGTGCATTAATTTTTCGGCAATCACTCTTGGATTATCATTCGCCCAAATGCGGCAATTCTGCTTATTGACGAATCCACTGAGGTGAAAATGTGCCTATTCACTGAATGCATTTTGATTTAAACGCCCGTTTTCATAAAAAGCCTGAATAACTTTAATGCGTTGCTCAATTGTGCATGAATTAGTCTGAAATAAAAAAATGTGAAATGAAATGCAGAAAAGCTTGAATTTTAGGTGTGGTTTACATTCAACATCGGCCCTTGAAGCTTAACCACCCTTTATAATAAAAATGTCAATTTTCAAAGCTATAAATATCTTTCAACTTATTTAGTCTTATAAAAATCTAAAGCTTTTATATTAGTTGAATCTATAATTTTAATTTTATTTTAATAAATAATAATAATAATGAATATGCTTAGGCGACCGAATGGTTTGGTGCGTGACTACCATTCGGAATTCACAGAGAGAACGTAGGTTCGAATCTCGGCGAAGCACCAAAATTAAGAAAAAGTTTTTTCTAATAGCGGTCGCCCCTCGGAAATGGCAAACCTCCGAGTGTATTTCTGCTATTAAAAAGCTCGTCATAAAAAATATCTGCCGTTTGGAGCCGGCTTCAAACTGTAGGTCCCTCCATTTGTGGAGCAACATCAAGACGCACACCACAAAATGGAGGAGCTCGGCCAAACACCCAAAAAGGGGGTACGCGCCAATTATTTATATATATAACTTATGCCCTGACCGACAGGGGCTTCAAAAAAATACAGGAACGTATGAAATTTTGAGGGGTACTCTTTTCGCGAAGACTTATCACCACAGACACAAATAGTGTTAAGGCTTTTTAATATGACCGATATATTTGAATTTTTTCCAAATCATCCAAAACTATATACATATATTATGTCTTGTCTGTTTGGTCCCGTGTGGAGTTCCCTGATCTCTCCCATCGCGTCCCAGGTGGGGGATAGGGAAGCCCTGGCATCACAGGAGTGGCTTTCCCTGATGGGGTGGGTTCAACACTCGTGTGATGGCTCAAAGTTGGCATAGAATCAGGGTGCCATCCGCGAACCAAACTGGCTAGGGAGGAGTCCCGAATGAAAACCATCCTTGGTAATGGACAACACAGTGGATATTACTCTAGGTGGAATCCACACAAGTGGCAATCCACCCGCCTCGGCGGCAGGGGCATTGGTTCTGGAGGCCCCAACCATTACCCAGGTCTCTCAGCTCTACGCTCGTGAGCGCATCCAGGAGGAGACGATGGTTGCTATTGCAATCTCCTCTCCTCCAGAGTCTGAAAAACGTTTCCTTGTTTCGGAGGGCCTGAGTTGTGAGGTATCTTCGGTGGCTGCACGACCTCACAGAGAAGCCGGAAAATCGAAGAGTGTGGCAAGGAGGGAGAGAAGAAAGCGGTGGGCAAGGCTCATGCGGGAGAAACCCTCATATGGCGCTGGCGGCCCTTCTGCGTCTGTGTCTTCCAAAAGACCTCGGTCAGCGGAAGTGACACCCGCGGAAGCTACCGAATCCTCGGTGGGCACGGGCGCTCCCGAGCTGCCTCGCTCTCGAGGTAAGCGGAGCGACCCCCCAAGGTACGAGCGCGGTTCTGCTGAGCCACGTTTCTATCGCTGCCTCGACAAAATGTGCAGCACAGCTGTCTGCCCAACGAAATCTTCGTCAGTGGAGGATGGGGTGCTGGACCTTCGCCCAAGCCATCCTATAGCGAGAAGGCTGCTAGCCCACGACCTGTGGCTGTGATTGGTAAACTGGGGCCTGGCCATCAGCTGACGGATGCAGAAATAAAACACTACAAAAGTCAACTGATGCGTCAGGTTATTGCCTCCGCTCCAGAAGCCAACGCGAAGGGCTATGAGACAAAGGATGGCACCATAAAGGTGATGTGCGCGTCTCTGGCCAACTTCGAGTGGATCAGGACCGTGGTCAATAACGTGCCCCCTATGGGGACCACTCGCTTCGCAGTCTACAGTGAGGAGAGTGTACCCCTCAGGAAGGCCATCTGCTGGCTTCCGGATCCAGACCTGTCTGCGGCGGATGTCCTATCCTGTCTACGTGCCCAGAATCCGGGCATCAACTCGAGGCTTTGACGAGTCCTCTCGTACACCAAGAACAAAAACCGGGAAGGAAAGGAGGGGGCTGCTCTTGTGGTGCGAGTAGATGAGGCCAGTGTTAATGTCATGGGCTCACGGTACGGGAACAGTCTGAGTCTCTTCTTTGGGACTGTAACTTTCCATGCCTGCAAGGAGGGAGAGAAGAAAGCGGTGGGCAAGGCTCATGCGGGAGAAACCCTCATATGGCGCTGGCGGCCCTTCTGCGTCTGTGTCTTCCAAAAGACCTCGGTCAGCGGAAGTGACACCCGCGGAAGCTACCGAATCCTCGGTGGGCACGGGCGCTCCCGAGCTGCCTCGCTCTCGAGGTAAGCGGAGCGACCCCCCAAGGTACGAGCGCGGTTCTGCTGAGCCACGTTTCTATCGCTGCCTCGACAAAATGTGCAGCACAGCTGTCTGCCCAACGAAATCTTCGTCAGTGGAGGATGGGGTGCTGGACCTTCGCCCAAGCCATCCTATAGCGAGAAGGCTGCTAGCCCACGACCTGTGGCTGTGATTGGTAAACTGGGGCCTGGCCATCAGCTGACGGATGCAGAAATAAAACACTACAAAAGTCAACTGATGCGTCAGGTTATTGCCTCCGCTCCAGAAGCCAACGCGAAGGGCTATGAGACAAAGGATGGCACCATAAAGGTGATGTGCGCGTCTCTGGCCAACTTCGAGTGGATCAGGACCGTGGTCAATAACGTGCCCCCTATGGGGACCACTCGTTTCGCAGTCTACAGTGAGGAGAGTGTACCCCTCAGGAAGGCCATCTGGTAGCGGCTGAGGTGTGTTACAAAAGGTAGACGCGGTTGGCCGAAGTTTGTGATTGCATCTGCTTATTTTCCTTACGATGCTCTAAAAGGGCCACCACCCGGGAAGACCACTAGTCTCGTGAGGTTCTGTGAACGACGCAGTCTGCATACAATCTGGGGCAGCAGCAAGTGCAATGGATGGGGCTCTCGACTATTCAAATTTATGACGTCCTCTTGCCTAGGCATACATAACAAGGGCTCACAGCCAACGTTTGTAACAGCTAGAAGGCAGGAGTTGATTGATCTCACCCTATCAAACTCAAAATTTGGGTGGTCAATCAAGAACTGGAGAGTCCTTGCCGAAGATCCGTGCTCGCCCCACAGGTACATTGAGTTTCAGTTTGGCGAGGAGGCACTAGTGCCATTGCTCTCTAGAAACCCCAGAAAAGCAGACTGGCAGTTGCTAGGGGAGGTGTTGCGGGACCTTGACGTTGCGCCGCCAAGACTTCGAAACTCATCACTGCATTAACTGAATGTTTTGAGTCAGCCAATTCGATCTCTCCCTAACCGGACTCCCGTTCCTTGGTGGAATCGAGAGTTCCAGATGTTGAGGCGTGAGTCGAGAAAACTTCTAAACCGGGCCCTCAAGACTAACCTTGCAGAGGACTGGGAGCGATACCGTGATGTTCAGAAGAACTACAAGAGGCTTATTCGGGAATCGAAAATAGCCTCATTTAGGTAATTCTGCAGCGGTATTGAATCTCTGAGTGACACGGCGAAATTGGTTAGGATCCTGAAAAGGGACCCAACTGCAAAGCTGGGGTCACTTAGGAAATCTGATGGCTCCTTCACGGAGCGGAAAACTGAGACACTCAGCTTGCTGATGAAATCTCACTTTCCTGGTAATCAGATAAGCATCAGCCGACAACAGCCCTTATTGATAGAGGCAGTTGTCAGAGCTGTTACACCTTCTCGGCATGACGGGTTCGTTGCCAGGTCTGTGGTGAATGAGGCCGCCATTCGATTTGCCATCACATCTTTTGGCGGCTACAAGTCGCCCGGACCAGATGGCATATATCCTGCCATGCTGAAGGAGGGTGCAGAGTTTGTGACAGCAGCCCTGAAGAAAATCTTCTCGGCATTCCTGGCACTGGCTTACATACTACGCTCTTGGAGGATGGTGAGGGTCGCTTTCATCCCAAAGGTTGGAAAAGACGACTAGACCAGCCCCAATAGCTTTAGACCCATCAGCATGACCTCCTTCATGCTGAAAAGTCTCGAACGACTGGTGGAATTGCGCAAACGTCAGAAGTTACTGAGGGCTCACCCTCTGTCTCCATTTCAGCATGCCTATCAGAGTGGAAAATCCTGCGAGTCGGCACTGCAAAACCTTGTTGCTAGGGTACAGCTGGCCATCGGCAGGAGGGTCTACGCTATGGACACCTTTTTAGACATAGAGGGTGCGTTTGATAATGCCACTTTTGATAGTATGTGTAACTCTGCTAGTAGGCACGGCGTAGACCGGGTACTAGTAAATTGGATTCGTTCGATGCTGACCCAAATAATTGTTTCGACACGAGCGGTGGAAGATCTGCTGGTGTCATCCGGGGTTAATAGAGGCTGCCCCCAAGGCGGTGTGCTGTCTCCATTGCTCTGGTGCATGGTAATCGATCCTCTGCTCACCACCTTAAACGATTCGGGAGTCTACGCACAAGCATATGCGGACGATGTTGTTTTTTTGGTAACACGCCCTTCGCTTATGAACATCTGCAGGAAAGTGCAGAAAACTCAGGATCGGATTGACACTTGGTGCTGTGCGAATGGGCTATCGACATATGCCGCCAACACTGGTATTGTCCTCTTCAGCAGAAGGAGGAGGCTTGATGGACTCGTTCTGCCTAAGCTAAAAGGAGTCACAATCCAGCTATCCAAGGAAATTAAATATCTTGGAGTAATCCTCGATAGTAAGCTCCTATGGAAATGACACGTTGAAACGAAGACATCCAAAGCACTGACAGCTTTCTGGGAGTAACCTTCTCCTAGCAAGGTCCTATGGATCTACACTGCTATGATAAGACTAATTATCACCTATGCATCAGTGGTCTGGATGAGTAGGCTCTCTCGCGTGGGAGTACGGAGAACCTTATCGAGACTACAACGCACTGTGGCCATCTGTTGCACCGGAGCTTTTCCGACTACTTCAGGCCCTGCATTAGATGCTCTGCTCTGCAGACTGAAACACAATGGAAACTGGTACGGCCCCTGTCCGGCATAGGAACGCAGAGAAGCCATGTACGCCGATCCAACGATTCTCTCCATGCCTCTTGACTCCATGCCATCAAGAGTCGTACTTGAAAAGAGATACAGTGTAGTGCTACCAGAGCCTCAGTTGTGGGAAGACTTAGAAAATGAGCCCGGCAAACACTGTTTTCGCATTTTTACGGATGGCTCCAGGACCGAGCATGGCTCTGGCTCTGGGGTCTACGTGGAATCCAGCGGGACAAAACTGCACTTTGCTCTTGGAATGCATGCGTCTGTGTTTCAAGCGGAGGTGTATGCAGTTCAAGAAGCGATGGACTTTATTGCGGAAAAGCGATTGAGAGGCAGATCTATATGTGTCTGCAGCGACAGCCAAGCTGCGCTTATGGCCTTAGATAGCCCTCCAACCACATCAGGGGTAGTCAAGTCCAGTAAATCCTGGCTGAACTAGGTCGGTAGACATAATAGCCTGATGCTAACATGGGTCCCAGGACACGTGGGTATCGTGAGTAACGAGACCTCTAACTCCTTAGTTAAGATGGGCTCTGAGGCCAACTTCTTTGGCCCAGAGCCCGTTTTGCCACTCCATTCTGCAGCCATCACAGCCACGTTTAGCAAATGGGTAACTACCGCACACACGCAAGCTAGGTAGGCTGAGAGATGCTGCAGATGGACTAAACTGATGCTACCTGTCATGTCCGATCGACTGTCGCAAACCCTTCTGTCATTAGGCAGAGGGAAGTGCAGACGGCTGATTGGACTGATGACGGGCCACTTTCTGTGGGCGAAGCACATGGAAAGGTTGGGCATCTCAGACAGTGTACTCTGCCCAGCGTGTGAAGAGGAGGATGAGACGGCGGACCACTTCCTGTGCGTCTGCCCCGCCTTCGCTCGAATCAGGTTTGAGGTCTTTGGCACTGATGTGTTAAGAAGAGACCATCTTGGCTCCTTGGCACCACAAGATCTACTCAGATTTCTTCGGAGATCGGATAGATTTAAAGAAAATTAAAAGGGAATCCAAGTGTAGCACAATAGACTTAAATATTGTCTGAGTGCTGCACTTGCTAGTTGTCCCACAAAAAAAAAAGAAAACAAAAAAAACAGTCTGTCTGGTGCTCTGTAAAACTTTGTTGAATTCTCTTCAACTGAATCAAAATCCTCTACAAAAAACACTTCATTACAAGGCACACAGGAAGATGGCATATGCTAATTTAAATTTGTGACAAAATATCGCAAAAAATGTTCACATACATATGTATATGTATTATTTCTGTTGATCAACCAAATCAAAATCCTTTATGAAGAATTGATTCATCACCAGGCACACAGAAGTATGGCATATGCAAATTTAAATATGTGAATTTATATACATATGCGCATATATTTACGATGTGTGCATTTGTCACAGCAAAATATATTACGGTAAAACTTATCAAGAAATCCGGCGCGCATTCATAGGCACAGCGCATATTCATAGGCACAGCATTGCATGTACAGTAAGCTTCAAATATATACAGCAACCTTCAAATACTCTGATTTCAGAGTAAGTTTCTAACCTTGCAGATATATGCATATGTTTTGTGTACTTTTTATCAATTGAAGAACTAAATCCGTAAAGTATTATACTATTTAACTATTTACCTACTATCATAAAATAATTGTTTCGAAATTTACTCCTAGTATTGAAATGCGCGACACAGAGCTTTCTTATAAGCTACTTATGTTGTTTTCTGCAAGTTACTTTATGCTCATGCGCGCACTTTACGCACAGCAGCTGCGGTTGTCGAGCATTTAGAAATATATATTTACATTCATATATTGATGCATACATATGTACGGAGCCGCGGGCACTCGACTTGACAAAAGTTCAAGAGTTACCAAATATTGGCAAATAATTCAATGCGAAATATTCCAATATTGACTATTTTCGAATGGTCGAGAAAATTGGCATATGGGCGGCTCGTTTTATGAATGAAAGTACCTTGCTCTTAGAACTATTAGCTCGAATTTTTCAATGAATTTTTTGATGATGAGTTTTTGTTGTACAGTACAATAGTTGAAACTGTTCGGCGCCGCACAGTGGGACAGAAATTTCCAAACCGTCTCAAAAATAGGTTTTGTGAATTTTCGATATTGAATATTTTGTTTATGTACATATGTGACTAAATGTCCAATACATTTTATACTGTGTTTAAACAATATTATTTAAATTATTTTTGTAAAAAAACATGACTTGCAAGTTGATGCATAAAATAGTGTCGATTATGATGCACATTATACTAGCAATTTACATGGTCATATTTTGATTATCTTCGATGCAAATCTATAAGTGTTATATATTGTTAGAAAGGTCATTCAATTTACTATTAAAAAAGTATTTTAATTTTATTTTTTGGAAAACTTGGAAAGGCATACATTTTTTTTAAAGAATACCTTATTTTGTATGCGTATTAGAAACTTCAAATGGACTTTTGACAGTTAGCTCCGTTTGGCTCTCTCGTAATTTTAATATCATAACATAAAGTAACTTATGTAGAAGTAAAATCAAAAAGAAAATTTTGCCCCAACCTGCCCCAAAATTAATTAGACACCAAATTTCTCTTTAAGAAAAGGAAAACAATTTTCAAAAAATTTTAGTAAAATTTGAATTAAAGATCAATCAAAAATATATCTAAATAAATAAACACATAATCTTTTAGTTTGGTTGACATATCTATAGAAACAACACATTTTTTCATATTAAAACCCTTTGACCTTTGACCTCCAAATTAACCCCCTTCCACGCGAAGTATCACAAAAAGATCATCTTATAGCACGATGAAGTTATTAAATCTCTGTTGTTTGAAAGTAAAGTTCTTAATAATTAATTAACGAATTCTTGGAATAACGATTTTACTGTGCGCTTCTGCTAGATTGCGTAAACTTATTGTTGGTAAGTAGTGCATACATATGAATATACAACATGCACGCGCACGTTTGATCATGCGTTTGCAGCTCAAGAACAGTGACGAATTTTTGCGTATATTTGAAGGACATAAATAGTTACAAAATTCAAACAAATTTTTTTGCCAATACAAATGAGTGAATTTGTGGTGCCTCGACGAGAATGGTGCGTATTTTTCATTGACCACGGCACAACACCAGATGCTATAAAAAATTACTTAGAAGAACAATATAATTTGAACTCATTTAAAAGCGAATTTGTTTTGAAAAGTATTCAAAAACTGCTCTTATCAAAGTTCAACGATCGCTGGAGCAAATCTAGCCGAACAAAACAACGTTTTCTTCTTAATAACTCGACTTGGTTGGAAAGTGAATTTAAGGTACAATTCCAGGAAGTACCAATTGATATTACACCTAGAGCGTCTGGAGAACGTGGACGGCCACCAAAGTCTTATGATCATCTATCAGAGAAATCTAGAAAAAGGAAGCATATGGAATTGGTTCAAGAATATGGACTCGAGTATATACATAACGCATATGTCCAAGGATTGCGGTCTGAAGGAGAGTTCGATGAAGCTTCTGTTGTAGAAATGATGCGAAAGAGCGATAAAAAAGAAAAAAAGATTATAAAGGAAAAATTGTTGCGTGAAACTTGCAATGCAACCTATTTTACGCCGGATGAAGCTTTAAGTTTGTTTGCTGATTTAGATCTTTCAAAAGCACAATATGGATTACTTCGGTTAAGCCTTATTAAGAAGAACTTTAATATATTTCCATCTTATAACGTATTGACAGACGCAAAAAAACTATGTCATCCTCAACCCTCCAGCATTGAAGTGACAGATACTGGTGTTAAAGTTAATCTGCAAGAGTTACTGGATCATACTACAGCCCGTATCCTGAAAATTGAAAATGCTTACAAGCCAACAAAAAGAAATCTTCAATTGTTTACCAAATGGGGATGTGATGGTTCATCGGGACAAAGTGAATATACACAAATTTTATCAGATGAAAAAAATTTGGTTTCGGATGCAAACTTATTTATTGCGTCTTTGGTTCCAATAAAGCTGACAGATATTGAAACAGAAGAGGTTCTTTGGCAAAATCCAGCTTGCTCTTCAATTCGATATTGCCGACCAATTTGGATAGAATTTGCGAAAGAAACCCCGGAGAAAACCCGTTCGGTGGTTGCTGATATTCGTGATCAAATTAATAATTTGACAACGTCTAAGATACACAGAGAGAACCAGGTAACAGAAATAAGTCACAAACTATTTTTAACTATGGTGGATGGAAAAGTTACACAAGTTCTAACTGGCACAAGTTCTGCAGCTGTGTGCACGGTATGTAATTCTAAGCCAAGCGAGATGAATAATTTGGGAAGAATAGATACAAAGCCAGTTAACATAAATGCATACGAGTACGGCTTGTCTACATTGCATGCTTGGATTAGATGCATGGAGTTAATTTTGCATATTTCATATAATCTCTCATTTGAAAAATGGACTGCAAGAACTTCGGAAGACAAAAAAAGTAAGGAAGACAAGAAGAAACTTGTGCAAAGTTTATTTCGAAGCCGGATGGGATTAAATATTGACAAACCCCGGCAAGGTACCGGAAACAGCAATGATGGCAATAAGGCTCGACGGTTTTTTGAAAACTACAGTTGTTCTTCGGAAATTACAGGAGTTGATAAGAACCTCATTAAAAGATTTTATATAATTCTTCAAACTTTGGCATCAGGCCTTGCAATTAATCCGGAAAAATTTGGAGCATATACTCGAGCTACAGCGGAATTATACGTCACGAAGTATATGTGGTATAATATGCCATCTTCCATTCACAAAATTTTAATACATGGCGAAAGTATCATTAAACATTTTGCTGTTTTGCCTATTGGCCATTTATCTGAAGATTGAATCACGCTAGAAAGTGCTCTAGGTCAGCAACAAATGAAGATGTATTTAATGGACTTCTTTTTACATCAGATCCATATATCTCTAGTATTAGAAAAGCACCTATAAGTATTGAAAAACAATTATTAGATGAAGCCAAGAGCTTAGTATTTATGTAAATAGCAGTATTATATTTTCTTTTATTATTTTTTTTTCTTTAAGTTTCAAGTATAGGTATTAAGTATTTTCACTTTTAGAATTTAATTTGAAGTGAAGTATGGTAAAATATTATGATTTTGCTGATGTTGTTATGCAAAATATTTGTTTGTATGACAATATACATTTTTTTTAGTATTATAAACATAAAATAATACACCAAGTGTCCTTTTATTCTATAGTATAAACATTCTAGATATTACATAAAAATTTTCAGTTCGTTACTCCAATTAGGAACAAAGTTACAGATTTTTGAGACGGTACGCACGGTTCTGTCCCACAGTGCGCCGCCGCGACTGTTCAGTGCTATGGCAACTAGAATGATGGCCGCTACGGCTGCGCCTATTAATGCATATTGTTCTTGTAGTCGCTAGGCATGGAATTTTAGCTTTGGACGGCATACGCATTTAGAGCAATAAAGTGAGTGTCCTGTGTGTGCGGTTATACGTACGTGCATATGTCTATACGAGTATTAATAAGCATCCCTACAAGACAGCTGACTATCATATAAGCACTCATATTATCATCATCACTATCCTCATCCAACTACACATTTTTGTTCTAGCCATTGGACTGATAGTCGACCCAAATTGGGGGACATCAGAATTCGTTTTAGGGGTATGGTTCCTTCGGCAAAGTTTCTTATTTTGATCCCTAGAATACGATTTTCACAGAGCAATGAGCGATTTTTAAATCGACCCGCCCGGAGTTTTTGCTGATTACTTTTTGATGACGAATATAATACTATATATATATATATATATATATATATAAATATTGAAAATTCGTGAATTCGAATCTCAATGAAAACACAAAAATTTAATTTTCATAATTTCTGCATAAAAAAATTTAACGAAACTCCTCAGTCTGATTACTTTTTAACGAAAATAAGGAGTTATTGAGGAGTTTTTGCTGATTACTTTTTGATGACGAAAATGAGTAGTTTAGTCATCAAAAAGTAATCAGCAAAAACTCCTCAATAACTCCTTATTTTCGTTAAAAAGTAATCAGATTGAGGAGTTTCGTTAAATTGTTTTATGCAGAAATTATGAAAATTAAATTTTTGTGTTTTCATTGAGATTCGAATTCACGAATTTTCAATATTTCTTTGCTTTCATTAAAAGACTTCTACACTCCAATTCGATGTTCCATACACGGAGATTCGAGCCAATGAATTTTCAAATTTAGCCAAGCATCTAATCATTCGGTTATAGCGACCTTACTACAACAATAGCCTAATTTCACACTAGAATTTTTTTCAGAGCGTCACATTATAAGTAGAGAATGTTAATGGAATGAGAAGGAGGAAATGTTAAATAACATTTTTTCGAGTACAAATTTGTAGATTCATAGCAGAGAATGTTAATGGAATGAGAAGGAGCATATGTTACTGTTAACTATTTTTAGTACAATTGAGATTTGAAAGGTTTGTAGTAAGGGATTTGAGAACACCGACTTTATAGACACCACACTGAGTTTTGCCCACACAAAAATTGAAATCACCACACATCTTCACCTCAGCACACAACACATTTCTCACCTCGACATTAAACCAATTAAATTTGTATTACTTTCTTATTTTTGAAATAATAAGCGAATACGTAAAGTTTAGTACACAATTTTTTTTTCGATTACATTAAAAAAAAATCTTAATTAAAAAAAGAAAATTAAAAAAAAATTGGCGCCGGGAATTGATATCGAGTCTAACATGTGTCGTGGAAAAAAAAAGCTGTGCGTTTATTTGTGCGACTGCTTTTTTTTACTATTTTGTTACTTTTGATATAATAAGCGAATACGTAAAATTTATTGCAAACATTTTTTTTCAATTACATTAAAAAAAAATTAAAGGAAAACAACAAAGAAAAAAATAAACATGGCGCCGGGAATTGATGTCGAGTCATGTGGCGAGGATAAATACGCAGTGCGCAGAGAACGTTAATGTATAGAGCAGTCTCACAGAGAACGTTAAATATAGACAATTCTCACGAGCTACGAATAGTGTGAATTGTCAAAAATGAAGTGAAACCGCGAACACTATTTCACCTCGCTTAACTGGACAGCGGGGAAGTTCTTAACAGAGTTGATTACAGTGAATTATGTACAAGTACATTGGCTCTGCTCAGTTTTTGGTTTCTGTATGAAATCAAATTGACGAATGCCGACGGCATTTTGCAAGGCATTTGCTTGTGCATTTTTATGTTCCCTTGATAACCGAAAATTTATTCGATCTATATTTTCAAACAAGTAAACCATAAAGATTTAAAATCCAACATTTAAAATCGAGTAACTTTAATGTTTGTTGCTTTAATTTTAAAAGAAGAATTTAAACAAAATACATTATAAAACGACCTCACATTTTGTTGTGTGCGTTTTAGTAAATTTGATGAAAATTTTTACTAATTTTTCGAGTCGAAATTAATTTTAGACAAGAATTCAAAGAGCATATTGGTATATTGATGAATATATATGTATATCAATATATGTATGTTTATATACATATATTTTGTTAGTTATATTTGTGCAAAAGTTCAATTGCATCTTCAATTCTTATAGTGTTACAAATGTATGTATGTGCACACGCACTGCAGCAACAATGACCTATCTCACGACGCATGGCCTTATCATATTTATGTACTTTTGAATATGCATTTTTTGTTCCTTTGCCAAACGAAATTTTTTTCAATTTAATATACATACATATGTATATTACAGGGAATAATTCATATATGTATGCATTTTATAGATAGTATAAAACTTTGAAATTTAAAATAAATAAAATAAAACTTCAAAGAAACATATTTGCATACATATGTATATGGGGCAACTAAGTTCTATTGCATCTTTAATAAATATAGTGTTGCACGCATATGTATGCACTGAAGCAACATGACCTACCTCACGGGCATCGCCTTATCATATTTCATGCAATAATGAGGAAGTAAATATTCGAATGATCGAATTCCTGCAAATGCTACAACAACTTCTTCTGCATATGCATCGACGTGTGTGCATGTGCGTATATGCACACTTCATCCCTACTATACCTATCTATATCTATATCAATTGATCAAATCAATAAATTTTGTATACAAAACGCTTCATTACCAGGCACACAGGAAGATGGCATATGCAAATATAAATATGTGAATTCAATTCAAGCAAACCAATGCTTATTAATATACACATATGCATATGCATACAACCGCACACACAGGGCACTCACTTTATTCCTCAAAATGCGTATGTCGTTCAAAGCTAAAATTCTATGCCTAGCGACTACAAGAACAAAATGCAGTCATAGACGCAGGCGTAGCGGCCATCATTCTAGTTGCCATAGCGCTGAACAGTCGCGGCGGCGCCGTACAGTTTCAACTATTGTACTGTGCAACAAAAACTCATCATCAAAAAATTCATTGATAAATTCGAGCTCATAGTTCTAAGAGCAAGAACTTTCATTCATAAAACGAGCCACCCATATGCCAATTTTCTCGACAATTCGAAAATAGTCAATATTGGAATATTTCGCGTAGAATTATTTGCCAATATTTGATAAATCTTGAATTTTTGTCAAGTCGAGTGCCCGCGGCTTCGTACATATGTATGCATCAATATATGTACGTAAATATGTGTATATGTACAATGCTGTGCCTATGAATGTGCGCTGCGCCTCTGAGTGCGCGCTGGATTTCTTGAGAAGTTTACCGTTTTATTTTGAGCTGTGGCTAGTGAGCATACATACACACAGCATATACATATGCGCATATGTATATAAATTCACAAATTTACATTTGCATATGCCATCTTCCCGTGCGCCTGGTAATGAAGCGTTTTCTATAGAGGATTTGTATTCAATTGAAGGATTCAACAAAGTTTTACAGACACCAGACAGACACATAACATATGTATAATATATAATTCTGGATGATTTGGAGAAATTCAAATATATAGGTCATATTAAAATTCTTTGCTTCTAATCACCAAGAAATTCTTATCGGCTGCTGCTAAATTTACATAATTCAGCCCCTTACTGTTAATTTTTGTTGAAAAATGTGTCTATGGTGAAATTGTCTTCGCGAGACGAGTACCCCTCGAAATTCCATACGTTCCTGTCATTGAGACTTCTCTATATTTAACGTTCTCTGAGTCTCAATGACAGGAACGTATGGAATTTCGAGGGGTACTCGTTTTGCGCGCGTGGTACACCACAGCCACATTTTTCACCAAAAGTTAACAGTAAGGGGCTGAATTATGTAAATTTAGCAGCAGTCGATAAGAATTTCTTGGTGATTAGAAGTAAATAATGTTAGGTAGCTTTTTAATATGACCTATATATTTGAATTTTTTCAAATCATCCAAAATTATATACATATGTATATAACTGAATCAAAATCCTCTATAGAAAACGCTTCATTACCAGGCGCACAGGAAGATGGCATATGCAAATGTAAATTTGTGAATTTACATACACATGCGCATATGTATATGCTGTGTGTATGTATGCTCACTAGCCACAGCTCAAAATAAAACGGTAAAACTTCTCAAGAAATCCAGCGCGCATTCAAAGGCGCAGCGCACATTCATTGGCACAGCATTGTATGTACAGTAACCTTGACAAGTTTATAGGCACCTTCAAATGCTCTGATTTCAGAGAAGTTTCTAACTTTGCAGATATATGCATAGGTTTTGTGCACTTTTTATCAATTCAAGAACTACATGCGTAAAGTAATCTACTATCAGTTAACATAAAATAATTGTTTCCAAATTTTATCTTAGTATTAAAATGTCCGAATCAGACCTTTTTTTAAGCTACTTGTTTTCTTCTGCAACTTACTGTATGCTCATGCGCGCACTTGACGCACAGCAGCTGCGGCCGTCGAGCATTTAGAAAGACATATTTACATACATATATTTTTGCATACATATGTACGATGCCGCGGGCACTCGACTTGACAAAAATTGAAGATTTATCAAATATTGACAAATAATTCTACGCGAAATATTCCAATATTGACTATTTTCGAATGGTCGAGAAAATTGGCATATGGGCGGCTCGTTTTATGAATGAAAGTACTTGCTCTTAGAACTATGAGCTCGAATTTATCAATGAATTTTTTGATGATGAGTTTTTATTGCACAGTACAATAGTTGAAACTGTTCGGCGCCGCCGCGACTGTTCAGCGCTATGGCAACTAGAATGATGGCCGCTACGCCTGCGTCTATGACTACATTTTGTTCTTGTAGTCGCTAGGCATAGAATTTTAGCTTTGAACGACATACCCATTTTGAGGAATAAAGTGAGTGCCCTGTGTGTGCGATTGTATGCACATGTATATGTGTATATTAATAAGCATTGTTTTGCTTGAATTCAATTCACATATTTATATTTGCATATGCCATCTTCCTGTGTGCCTGGTAATGAAGCGTTTTGTATACAGAATTTTTTGATTTGTTTGAAGGGATATGGGCACCAAGTGTACATACGCACATACAAATATGTACATGAATATTCAAAAGAAATTTGTTTTAGTTTTTGTGAGGCAGGAAATTGATCATTAGGTTATTTACATGAAATATAAGGCGATGCTCGTGAGGTAGGTCATGTTGCTTCAGTGCACACATATGTATGCGTGCAACACTATATTTAATAAAGATGCAATTGAACTTAGATGTCCCATATACCTATGTATGTATGCAAATACGTTTCTTTGAAGCTTTCCTTTATTTATTTTAAAGTTTTATACTATCTAGAAAATGCATACATACAAATGTATGTATATTATTATTCCCTGTAATAAAATGTAAATTGAAAAAAATTTGGTTTGCCGAAGGAACAAATAAATGCATATTCAAATGTAAATACATACATATGTATGTATGTCGATATACCAAAACACTTGTATGCTATGAATTAATTTCGACTCAAAAAATTAGTAAAAATTTTCATCACATTTGTTTAGTTTTAAATTTACTAAAACGCACATGCCAAGGTCGTTTTATAATGTATTTTTTTAAATTAAATCAAAATATTAAAGTTACTTTGATTTGAAATGTTGGCGCATATAATAAATTCAATCATTTTTTCTTCATCACCTTTGTTTGAAAATACAAATTGAATAAATTTTCGTTTATCAAGGGAACATAAAAATGCACAAGCAAATACTTTGCAAAATGCCGTCGGCTATTCGTCAATTTGATTTCCTACAGAAGCCAAAAACTGTGCAGGGCCAACATGCTAAAGGAGAAATCGCTGTAAAACATCTCTGTTAAAAGTTTTACCACACCCCGGCGGCGGTTAGACCAGTGCTGCCGGACGACCAAAAAAAAGTGAAGTGAAAGGTCGAAAAAAGTGAAGTATTTTCGAAATTTTCGAAGTGTTTAAAACTTTTTATGGACAATGATCCCCCTTAAATAAATTTATTTTAGTTATAGTTAGATATAATGAATTTTATTGACTTTTGATTAAACTAAAGGCTTACAAATTCAGTTTATAAAAAATTGCATTTACATATACAATATATATTAAAATAGTTAATTTTAAGACCAATAAATTCACATGAATATAGCCCTCGACTTCATATTACTACTGAAATAAAATGAACGTACAAATAATTATTAATTTTTATATTAGATTTTATCTAATGACTATTCAAGTAAAAAAAATAAACATTTAAATGGTGATTATTTTATACTGAAAAAGGATATAGCATTCTTAAGATTTTTTGTATTCCCTTAGAATATTATGGGATGGAACCCAATTATTGATTTCGTTTGCAGTCACCATTTCTCTTACTAAAAGTAAGGAGTCCACTGTACCCACATCCAAACAATTTCTTCTAAACGATTTAATACTATTCATTTTTGAAAACACACGCTCAGGGGATGCGCTACTATGTGGAAGGCTTAGGATAGCACTAACAAAATATTTTAAATTAGGGTACATTAAATCTCCTAAGCTGTTTTTCATGCAAAACATTTGTTTCCAGAAACTCTCAAGACCTTCTTCGGACCGATTTTGTAGAATAAGCAACCTCCATTCACTTTCCAAAAGTTCTAGATATTCATCATTTTCTACAAGATTTGGGAATAAAGTGGTAAACGGCATTAAACTAGAGCCTAAAGAAAGAGGGTTTAGAATTTTCACAGCATTCAGAATTGGGTTTTTAAAATCGATTCTACGTAAAATTTGCTTGCAGAGAATTATATAAAACTGTTTACAATTTTGCTGAATTTCAATAGTTTGTGAATTTGTTAAATTCTGACTTTGTAAAAGACTCTGAGCTTTTTGTCCAAAATAAATATCTTTTAAAGGTTTAAATACACTTAGCTGATCAAAATTATCGACTGTTAACATTTCAAAATTTAACAGGTTTAAGTCAACAAAATTATTTAAAATATTTTTGAAATAGAGGGTCAACATTTCCAGAGCTACGTGAAAGCGTGGAGTCTCTGACTGAAATTCTAAGTTAATTTTATTGATTTCTTTCAAAATGTATGCTAAAAAAACAAATAGCATTTATTTGCATCATTCATATTTGTCAGTATGTTATTTGTCATATCATGGTTTTGTTCAAAATTTGTTAAATGAAAATAATGAACTAAGGCTTTCCATTGTTCCAATACTCTGGACACGGCATTTTCCATAGATAACCAACGGGTATTAGATACTTTCAAAATTGTATGGTTTTCTAAATTGAAATAATTTTGAAATTCAATGAACTCTTTTTGCCTAATTTTTGCTATAATTAAAAAATAGGTATATATCCCTCACAAGATTCTCGATTTTACTTGGAATGGCCTTAGCAGCTTTCGATGAACACAAATGCATAGAGTGGCAGATACATCCAATAACATACAAGTGAGGATTTATATCTTTGGGGAGCCTCTGCACTCCATTTATTTGACCCATCATCACTGAGGCATTGTCAGCTGCAAAGCCAATTAAGTTTGTTAAGGGAATTTTAAATCGTTCAAGAAAGGTTTTAATTGATTCAAAAATTGTTTTGGAATCACTCTTATCAAGTTCGATTAAACTTAAAAAATGATCTCGAATTTTCCCGTTTTCTTTATCAAAATAGCGAACCACTAGAGCCAAACACTTTGCTGAACTTACATCTGTTGCTTCGTCTATTATAAGAGAGAATTTGTTATTTCTCAAACAATCGCTTATCTTTTCAACAAAATTTTTATGTAGTACATTTGTTACGGTTTCTTTTGCCTTTGTTCTACCACATTTCAGGCCTTTTATTACATTTGTATTGGCTGCAACACTTTTAATTAGTTCTATTAAAGGCGATATGAGTGTAAACGGTAAATCGTAAATGCACAAAAAAAGTATAATTTTTAATTCAGCTATCTTGATTGCATTTTTGGTAGCATAACACCTTTCTTTAACGTCGCTCAGCTTAATTTGATTTCGCAAAGCTGCTTGCCTTTTTTTATGACTTTCTCCTTCTCCGTGTCTTTTAATATTGGTTATGTTATTTGCAAGGATTTTTTTGCAAACCACGCAGTACGATTTACCTTCTTTAGTATCAAGCCATCTATGTAAATTTTTCCAATGTGGACGGAATTTTTGGACACATCTTCGGAGGCTGATCCATCTGATTCGTCAGAAGAGCTGATACTAATATAATATTAGAAATATTAGATTTTGCAATCAAATTATTAACGACAACTTACACTGATTTACTAGACACTGGAGTTGTTGGCTCCTTTCTTATTGCACTATATTGCGTGCCATCTGCTTTGACTAAAAAACTAATGCGTACAATTTAAGATATTTGTATCACACGTACATTTAAACAATGTGTTTTCTTACCGATCCATGATTTTACACCCAAGAAAACGAGAGTTACGATATGCTCTGCTATTAAAATTAAAGCACACTTTTTGAAACGAAAATACAATAATTTGAATGAAAACTGAGGCACTTGTTTTCCGAGAAATAAATACTCCAAACCAAATGAAGACAAAACGTAAAATCAGTTGAAGCCACATAGCGGTATTTTTCGAATGTGTTTGTATGTATGCATACAAATGCACTACTTCTAATTAATTGACATTGCCAAATCAAGCAAACAAAGCGAATAAAATGACAATCAGTCACAATAGTTAATAGGGTTTTCGAGCGTTCAGCAAATTCATGTTTACCCTATGAGTGGTAATTAATTTGAAATAGAAATATTTATGAATTGGGATATTGAAATAACAAAGTATTTAAAAAGTGAAGTGTTTTTTTGTTGAAACAGGCAAAAAGGGAAATGTTTTTTTGAACGAGGCAAAAAGTGAAGTATTTTTTCGAAAGAGGAAGTGGTGGAATATTTGGAAAAAAGCGAAGTAAAATCTTCCAAACGAAGTAAAAACGGCAGCACTGGGTTAGACTTCATTTTTGACAATTCACACTATTCGTAGCTCGTGAGAATTCTCTATATTTAACGTTCTCTGCAGTGCGTTTATTCCTGCGACTGAGTTGTGAACCAAGGTTTTGTGCATGCGCGCAACGCGATTAAATTTCAAAAAAGTTCTGAAAGTAATTCATAAAGTTTTTTATTACATACATACATAAATGAACGTATACTATATAAGTACATAAATGATGGTATATGAGAATATAATATGTATGTACATGTCAATAGGAGGTATTTGCATTCACAAAAAGGTTTACTGACGATAGTTTAACGTGATAACGTCATAAGAAAATACTGATGTAATGGTTGCAATTTCCAAACAAAATTTTAATTTTATTTTTTTGATAGATATTTTGAGAGAAGGAGGTAAATGGAATCGCAATGGAATTGATCAAGTTACATTTACACAAACGTCAACAATTACGAAACATTTATCAAATTCCTGAAAGATATGTTCAATTTCGATTGTGCATCAGATGTTAATAAGTCAACAACACTAAGAGGCAACCTCAACGATTTGCCTTTTTCAAGACATATTACACTCGAAACACCCCCTTTCATATCCTACTTTTCCTATCATCGTCCTATTCTCAACAGAGAAATGGTTCATTACCATGCAAACATGAAGAAGGCATATGCAAATACAAATATGTGAATTTATATATGTTTTGGCATGGGACATATGTATATTAGGCTATTAAAATTGCACCAAAGTACATATATGTATGTGTGCATGTTTATATACATATAATATATTAGTATACAACATATCTTATAAGGGATGTGGTAAATATTACCATACATTTTTTCCCTCATATATAATAATAAATTAATAAAACATTAAAAAACAGGTATTATTAACAACTAGTCATCACTAATTATAAATTCGGTAAGGATGATGATGATACACTTGATTTTATTTTAAATTCTTCAAGTAAATAAAATTAATAATAATCAATAAGAAGGCATATGCAAATACAAATATGTGAATTTATATACATATGCACATATACATACATACATATGCTCACTCAAGTAGGAGAGAGCCAGATGTCGAACGCTGCCGAATGCGGGGCCGATTGTGCTCTTTGTCGTTCGTTCCGCACTTTCGCTTGCAGTTCAAGCAAGGTAACGACCATGAGCAAGATAACGACGAATGAGCAAGATAACGACACATTTTATCGGCTAAAGATAAATCAACACTTATTCTATTTGGTATGTCAATTTATAGTTTATGTATTCGACAGCATTTACATATGTATGCATGTACATTTGTATATGAAAAACAATAATGCACAAGCGCAAGAACATCATCTTCCTTTCATACATATGTACATATGCATGTATGTCCAAATAACCTTGACTTATGTATGTATTTAATCACATGTCACAACACATCACATTCCTACAAGAAATCAAATTCACAGACGCACTAGTGAACGAGTTTCTTCCTAACAAGTGCAAAAACAATTCTGCTCTAAAGCGTATGCAGGTGTGTATGTATATTATATCGTCCCCTTAGTATAACAATAGCCTATGTGCTCATAGGCTATTATTTTTTTATTGAATTTTTGGATTCTCCATCGTCGATTTTATATGTGGTCAAAATTTTCTCAAATTCTAGTTCCACAAAGTGGGTCAAAACGTCAGTCAAAAAATAATAAATATTTACAGACATAACGAGATTTGAGTGAGAGCAACTTTAGACAAAAAGTTTGAAATTCATTTTCTCAAAACATCAAAAAATTTATAGGCTATTTTAATACTAAGGGGACGATATATACCCACTTTATGTCCTAGCATGCATACATACACACATACATACCTACTTGCCTTCATACAAAATAATTGCATTCATATGTTAAATCGCAAAAGTAATGCGAAAATGTTAAAAAATAAATATATTGTGAAAGGGAAAATAATTAATTCCTGCCAAACTCTATAAATAAAGGCTTGTACAGCCAATAATAAATTAAAAATAAAAAACTCTATAATATTGCTTAACTCTGCGAATCCTTCGGGACCCTCCAGAGTAGGAAAGCCCTCCTTCCTAGAAGGAGTAAAACAAATATAATAATTATAAAGCTTATAAAGGACGGCTCGTACAACCAATAACTTAATAAATTTAAAACTAATAACATAGCTTAATTCTGCGATTTCCAACACCAGTGACCCTCCAGGATAAGAAAGCTCTCCTTCCTAGAAGGAGTAAAACAAATACAACAATTATTAAATTCATAAAGAACGGCTCGTGCAGCCAATAACTCAATAAATTGCAAATTGATAATATAGCTTAACCATGCGATTCCCAACACCAGGGACCCTCCAGGGTACGAAAGCCCTCCTTCCTAGAAGGAGTAACCAAATACCAAGCCGTATGTTATGCTTGTACATCCAATAACTAATTACTCTCAACCTTTATCAATAATAAAAAAATTACAAAAATTTAAATAAAAAATAAATTATAAAAAATTAAGGAAAAAAGAAAAAAACTATAATGTCTAATCCAAATAACTTGGTAAGACCTCCTGTGCTAAGCGCTCTTCCTCTACAATCTGTTCCTTCCTCCTCAAATGGTCTTTTCCATTGTGATGGGTGTGACCGTGTTACTGACATTTTTCGTTATAATTTTAGATTTTAAAACTGTTACTTAAATTAAAGGACACTAATCCCTGCCAAGTGAATATTAAAGTTGTTTGATACCAAGTACATACTGAAAATGCATCATTTCCGACCATAGCTGCCATTTGAAGACTGTGACGGGTGTGACCTTACATATTTAAGCTTTCAACAAAACTTTATTTTCATTGAAGTTTTTGTAAAATTTCCCAAAGAATGCGTATAGAAATGTTGGAGGAGCACATTGTTTGAAGTCTTTCTGGTTGTATGTCATACTTACTTTTCTAAAAAAATCATATTTTTCTTTAAAAAAAAAGCTTAAAAAAAGGGACGGGTGTGACCACTCTATGTGACGGGTGTGACCTAGTATGAAAATTAAAAAATTTTGCTGAACTAAAACTTTTTATTGAATCCAATTATGAATAAAAACACATAAAATAACATTTCATTTTTTTATTCGTTATCATTGACATCACAATACTCTAGACCTGTATTTTTCAAGGAAATTTGTTTAAATTCAGATAAATATGAATAGGAAGCATATACAAGACCGCATCTGCTCTTTTAGGTTCTTTACCATTTTAACGCTTTCCCATCTTTCGTTTAAGAAAGAACTATTCTGATCGATGTCGCCTTTTGATGCGTAAAAAACATTGATTTTATTCAATTTGTGTTTTGCAACAAGATATTTGAAACAGTCCAGCGGTGTTTTCATAATTCATTCTCTAGCTTTAATGGCTGTCCATAATGCTCTTTTTACTGTTGCCCCTATACCATCTACTGCGCCTCAACCATGGCCTGTAGCGAAAAAATTTCATGTCACTTCTAACCCAAAATTCTTAGGAGCATGACATATGTTGAAAATGTGGTTCCTATTTTAAAATTTAGATGCGCAACCATCTGACAAAATGTGTACAACTTTCAAATCAACCTTTTCCTTAAGGTCACTTGTAATCATTTTTAAGAATGCCCAAATACTGTGTTTGTTATGAGTTAAATCATCACTGATAATAGCGTAGGATTGTGTGGAAATACCGTCTTGATATCTAACCCAGGCGCATGCTGTAAAAATAGTCAATTGTGGATGCTTCCAATGTGCACTTTGTATTTCGTCTTGGAAAAATATTGAAAAGTTTTCAGCGAAATCTACTTGCAGAACCCTTCGTTTTGGTTGGGTATCGCTTTCCTGTCTTGGAAACATTGTGCTTGCTTATTGTTGACATACCAATGTGTTTTAAATTGATCTAGATTTAATTGAAAAAGCTTCAAGAATTCTCCTACAGCTGCTTCCTTAGCAATTATATGGAAACGCCCTTCCTGACTTGTCCAATACTTCCACGGCACTATCATATTTTCATTGTAGTTTAATGGATCATATATATTATCACAATAGAGGCATTCGTTTCTCATACATTTCTCACTATGAATATTGCAGCATGTTGACTGCAAAACTTTTGAAGGACTCTCCGGTATAGTGAAAAAAGTTTTATGAGCAACATCTGTCATAAACTTAATGTTTTCATGATAGATGCAAAGGCACATATTGAGTAGAGTTTCCTCCATTAGGCACATATTTAGCGGCCGATAATTATAAAATTGAGATTTACCAATTTTAATTGTTGGATTTTCTTCCTTAAATGAACTATAGCATTCGCCCACAGTCATGTTGAGGTATCGTTTTTGAACTTTTTGCTTAGGGCCCGTTGATGGATTTTTCACGATTTTTACGTCCCTTATTCCAGGTGTATGTCGACTGATATCATCCCGTAAATAAAAGCTTTTGATTTTGTCAATATTGTCAATCGGAGTTTTCACTCTTGTACTTACTGAGGGCATTATAGATTTTAAGGGAACGTCTTTAGCGAGTTGCTTAATAACAGCAATTCTTTTCGATGGACTACGAGGCAGGATTTTCTCAATTTTGGTGACTGTTTTTTTTTCAATTAACGACGTGGTTTGAAGCTACCAATTTCAGATGTATTCAAAACACTTGATACTTTCTGCTCATCCTTTATGCGTTGTCTACTCTTTCGCTTTCTTTTTTGGCATCTCTTCTTTTTTTATCTCTTGTTCTCTCTAAAGCCAAATGCAGTTCATATTTTTCTTTATTGTTTTTAAGTTTTTTTCTTTGTTCTCGCTTTCTGGTTTTCGAATCCATTAAAAAAACAAGCACTTCGCGTTTATGTGACGGGTGTGACCAAGTATTTTATATTACTGAATTGCCAAAACGCGAATAAAAAATTTGTAAAATGTCACCAAACTATTTACTACGCATACTTTGTTATCATTGCAAAGTATCAAGTGATTATAATGTACAGTACCAATTTAAATGAACTTTTTCAATTTTTAGTGGGACGGGTGTGACCGAAAATTTTAAAGTTTTAAAAAATCGATAAAAATTTTATTTTACAATGTACCATGTCGAAACTTTGGAAGAATGGAAGCAATAGCATATTATATTCAAATATAACGGGGTTTTGTCAATAGTCATAAAGGAAGAACAAGAAAATGTAAAATAAAGACACATCGTAAAAAGAATGTAAACTCACTTTTCAGTATAGGCGAAGTTCACAGTGTTGCCAAACTTATTAAACTTAAGGCAAAAATATAGTTTTTGTATTTCCCATATATTATATTTTCATATATTTTCTCTGGCAGACATTATTTGACTGAATTTAACTAAAAACAACTAAATTAATTTTTTTCTGCATAGGGCCGTTTTAGGTGGAATTTACCAAATGCAAATGCATTCAACATGGAGCAATTAACAAACGTAATAGCAGGAGTCGTAAATAACATACTTAAACAAGAGGGACGAAACTTAGTTCAAGCTGCCCTCAACCCTAATGCGAACTTTACTGACATTTCGAACGTGACTATCGATTCTAGTCTACCGAACAATATAACAGAGTTAGACACAATTCCAGACGTAGTGAGATGTTTGCGTGAATTTTCGGGAAACCGGGGGAATCCAACTCCTGGAAAAAGAGTGTAGATCACATTTTGCAGATCTACGAACCGCAAAAAGGAACGCCTAAATACTATGGAATCCTCAACGTCATACGTAACAAGATTGTGGGCAACGCCGACATTGCCCTAGAATCGTATAACACGCCTTTGGACTGGAAAGCGATTTCCAGATGCCTTACTTTACACTACGCGGACAAACGCGACCTCGGTACCCTTGAGTAGCAAATGACCTCCTTAGTGCAGGGCAACCTCACTATCCAAAAGTTTTATCAGCGCGTCTATTCCCACCTGTCTCTTATCCTTAACAAAATCGGAAGCATGGAAGTTAGTTAAGAAGCCATGCATCTAATTACGCGTACCTATCGGGTTAAGGCCCTTGACACCTTCATTCGAGGACTTAGAGGCGATCTACCAAGACTCCTCGGAATGAGAGAACCAGCAGATCTTCCACAGGCTCTTCATTTATGCCTAAAGTTGGAAAACCAGAGTTTTCGTTCTTACTACGCACTGAAAAGCAGTGACCAGAACAGGAAACGTCACAACTTTCGTCCACCCCTTCCACCAAGAAGGTCCAACAATGAGTTCTACCCTGAATTAGCATATTTGCCCCAGTCGCGACCAAACCCGGCTATCCCCAACAGAGCACATAAGCCATATTTTCAATTTCAACGGCATTATCAGCCCAACATATCTCAGCAACCAAACAATCTAACACCGCGTCCTTTTCCGTTTCCGAAACTTCAACCACGACCGGAACCGATGGACATAGATCCATCATTACGTACACGCCATGTTAATTACATGAACAGACTAATTGACACGTGATCAACGAAAAACTATATACAACCTTCTATCGTCCCTAATCCAATTAAAAATGAATCAAACTTTTTCGCAAAATCAATAGCGGGGGACATAGGAATAAAGGAACATACTTTCTTAAAGCTTTTTAATACAGACTCAAAATTAAAATTTTTCCTTTTCCCAACTCTACGTTCATTCCATGGTATCCTTGGAAACGACAGCCTCAAAATTCTCGAAGCTGTTATCCACATCAAAGACAATTTTATGTCAATCAAAGGTAACACCAAAATTAAAATAAAGCAACTTGAATCCAAATCAGCGAATGCAGTTAACATTAAAGAAGATCGTATGACATCTACCCAACGAAGCAGAATCAACAATTTAGTGAACAACTTTTCTAAACTCTTTGCAGAACCTAACGACAAACTTACTTACACTACGAAAGTTATACGCGAAATTAAGACTAATAAAGATACCCCAGTTTACACAAGATACTACCCCTACCCAATGGCATTAAAAGGCGAGGTAGAATCCCAAATTAAAACAATGCTAGACGACGGCATTATTCGACCTTCAAGGTCACCATATAATTCACCCGTTTGGGTTGTAGCAAAAAAACCGGACTCTCAAGGCAATAAACAGTACAGAATAGTAATCGACTATCGCAAACTCAATGCGATAACCATAGCGGATCGTTATCCAATACCCCAAATTAATGAGGTACTGTCCCAATTAGGGAAAAATCAATATTTCTCAGCCCTAGATTTAAAAAGCGGATTCCATCAAATCCCATTAAAGGAATATGATATCGAGAAAACCGCTTTCTCAATTAATAACGGCAAATACGAGCTCACGAGGTTACCATTTAGACTTAAAAACGCTCCTTCAATTTTTCAGCGCGCGCTTGATGACATTCTTCGCCATCACATTGGCAAAATTTGCTACGTTTATATCGACGACATTGTCGTATTTAGTAAATGAGAGCATGCCCTCCACTTACAACAAATTTTTAAGACGCTTGAAGATGCTAACATGAAAATACAGCTGGACAAATGTCATTTCTTTAGAGACTCAGTAGAATTCCTGGGATTCATCATTTCATCCAAAGGGATAAGGAAAAACCCTGCAAAGGTGGAAGCAATAGCGAAGATACCATATCCAAAAACTATAAAACAACTCCGTTTATTTCTAAGCCTTTCAGGCTATTATCGCCGTTTCATATAAGATTATGCTATGCTAATTAAACATAATCAGCCAAGATAAATATTGTATTGAACAGCGAAGCAAAAGATCCCTTCAACAAAGTCAAGAACTCTCTTATGTCCGATGACGTTATACTGGCATACCCCGATTTTAGTAAAGAATTTCACTTAACAACCGATGCTTCCAACTATGCCATCGGTGCAGTCCTCGCACAAGATAAGAAACCCATAGCTTTCATATCCAGAACACTTAATAAGACGGAAAAATCCTATGCGACAAACAAAAAAGAATTTCTCGCCATAATATGGGCACTAAATAATTTCAGGCTCAGGCTTATGGCTCAGCCAAAGTCAATATATTTACGGACAACCAGCCCTTGGCCCAAGCACTGAGCAAAAAAAACAATAATGCGAAAATGAAACGCTGGAAAGCTATCCTGGAGGAATACAATCATGAACTCCATTATAAACCAGGTACGACAAACGTTGTGGCCGATGCACTCTAAAGAACGATAACCGAGCCAATAAACGCTCTGTCCACAACCCAACACAGTGACGAAAGTTCATCCGATAATCTAATCCCGCACGTTGAAACTCCGATAAACGTTTTCAAAAACCAAATATTTTTAAACACTGGGTTAACTTCATCATATCAATTTAAAATAATATTTCCCACTTATCACAGACACATTTTAGAGGAACCAGTTTACAATTCAGCAGAAAATGTAATAAGCCTCCTTAAGAGATATCTAAATCGCTCCGTAGTTAATTGCATTAAGACAGAAGAACGCATTATGGGGAAAATTCAGGAAATATACCCAATACATTTTAGCAACTATAAAATTCGATTTACTCAAATTCAAGTACAGGACGTTACAAATGAACAAGAACAGGAAGAAATTATAATTACAACCCATAAAAGAGCACACAGAAACCACCGAGAAAATAAATCTCAAATCCTTGAAAAATACTACTTCCCATCAATGACGAAGAAAATAAAGAAAATAATTCAGCAATGCTCAGTATGCAAGGAAAATAAAAACGACCGACACCCCAGTAAACCAGAACTAGGCGAAACGCCCATACCGCAATACTCTGGACAGATTTTGCATAATGATATTTACATCACCGACAGAAATATAGTATTGACAGCAATAGAAAAATTCTCAAAATATGCACAAACCAAGATAATTAAATCGAGAGCAATAGAACACGTAAAAGAGCCTCTACGAGAATTGCTTTTCCAATTTGGTGTACCCGAATCAGTGGTTATAGACAATGAAACTTCCCTTAATTCTGCAACTATAAAGTCCTGTAATAAAGGCAAATACACTATAATTAATGTCGAATATAGTGAAATATTAAAATGAAACAATCAAGTTTACGGAATAAAAACTCATTTTAATAACTATAAGATAATTGAAATTTGTAAACAAAAGCAGATACTTAATATAACTAATAGTAATTGTATACCTAGAATAATTAATAGCTTTAATTCAACTTGCACCATAAGCAACGGGCACCATATTCTACATATTGAAGAAATAAAAGCAGGCATTTTACTACTTAATGGCTTTGTGGGAAAAATAGATGCTGACGCAACAACCCAGAACTTGACGGGAACTCATGTTATCAACTTCCATAACTCAACATTGAAAGTTAATAATCAAATATAATATTCATCAACTATGAGGTAATTCCTTCTCCAGCTATCCCAGCTGTCCTACAACCAGCACCAATCGAAAACGAAGGGTAAGGAGTAGGCGGCCACAGCGAATGGTTGTTGTTCTTTATATGCCCTGTGACAAGTGTGCGCAGAAGCTTGTGCGACATTAGAATATTTTCTCATCAATATGTATACGTAAGTAGTTCAGATTTGACTGAAGATATTAAATATAGGAATGCATTACCTTTATGGCTGTTTTACATATAAATCAATCCAAAAGAAGTATAAATAATATTATATAGAAAATAAATTTCTAAATAACAGGTATTAGAAAAATCTGAATACACTATTTTAAATCAATTCTAATTAAAACAATTACAAAAAAATACCAGTCAAACTGAGAGAGAATGAGACGAAAGCAGCATTAGGAGCGGGATAATTATATAATATGTTCATTATAATATTGCTATAAAGTTCATATTTTATATTCTTCATTTTATTATTATTCATCCTCAATGTTTTCAATTTCAACAAATGATACGAGTGGCTTATGATAGCTAAAATATGATACAAATGCTTTGGTTTCGATGTTGTCAACATATCTTTGAAATACCGCGCCAATTGTTGTTTTTGATCGTGTTGTCGATTCAGTGCGATTGTTACACATTTTTAAATTGAATGTTGTATTGAGAAAGTCAATTAAAGGAACCGCTGTGTCCAATGCAAAATTTACGTTAAAATCGCCACTTAAAATCATTGCAACTTTATCGTAATCTTTTCTAAGTATCCGCGATACTTCTGGTGTATTCTTTATTAAATTTTCGTGAATGAATTCCGTGATGCTATTTATTGATTGATTCGGGGAAATATAAATTGCCACAATTAAGACTGTTTTTCCATTGCTCAATCTGGTTGTTTAGTTTTCTTTTCTTTTTGTTTTTTTTTGTCGATATTCACGGCACTCAGAGAACGTTAATATAGAGAAGCCTCAATGACAGGAACGTATGGAATTTCGAGGGGTACTCGTTTTGCGCGCGTGGTACACCACAGCCACATTTTTCACCAAAAGTTAACAGTAAGGGGCTGAATTATGTAAATTTAGCAGCAGTCGATAAGAATTTCTTGGTGATTAGAAGTAAATAATGTTAGGAAGCTTTTTAATATGACCTATATATTTGAATTTTTTCAAATCATCCAAAATTATATACATATGTTATGTCTGTCTGTCTGGTGTCTGTAAAACTTCAACTGAATCAAAATCCTCTATAGAAAACGCTTCATTACCAGGCGCACAGGAAGATGGCATATGCAAATGTAAATTTGTGAATTTACATACACATGCGCATATGTATATGCTGTGTGTATGTATGCTCACTAGCCACAGCTCAAAATAAAACGGTAAAACTTCTCAAGAAATCCAGCGCGCATTCAAAGGCGCAGCGCACATTCATTGGCACAGCATTGTATGTACAGTAACCTTGACAAGTTTATAGGCACCTTCAAATGCTCTGATTTCAGAGAAGTTTCTAACTTTGCAGATATATGCATAGGTTTTGTGCACTTTTTATCAATTCAAGAACTACATACGTAAAGTAATCTACTAATTACCTATTTGCCTACTATCAGTTAACATAAAATAATTGTTTCCAAATTTTATCTTAGTATTAAAATGTCCGAATCAGACCTTTTTTTAAGCTACTTGTTTTCTTCTGCAACTTACTGTATGCTCATGCGCGCACTTGAAGCACAGCAGCTGCGGCCGTCGAGCATTTAGAAAGACATATTTACATACATATATTTTTGCATACATATGTACGATGCCGCGGGCACTCGACTTGACAAAAATTGAAGATTTATCAAATATTGACAAATAATTCTACGCGAAATATTCCAATATTGACTATTTTCGAATGGTCGAGAAAATTGGCATATGGGCGGCTCGTTTTATGAATGAAAGTACTTGCTCTTAGAACTATGAGCTCGAATTTATCAATGAATTTTTTGATGATGAGTTTTTATTGCACAGTACAATAGTTGAAACTGTTCTGCGCCGCCGCGACTGTTCAGCGCTATGGCACTAGAATGATGGCCGCTACGCCTGCGTGTATGACTGCATTTTGTTCTTGTAGTCGCTAGGCATAGAATTTTAGCTTTGAACGACATACGCATTTTGAGGAATAAAGTGAGTGCCCTGTGTGTGCGGTTGTATGCACATGCATATGTGTATATTAATAAGCATTGTTTTACTTGAATTCAATTCACATAAAGGGTGTTTTTTTTAGAGGTTAGGTTTTCAAGATGAAATAAAACGTATATAATTTAATGTTATGGCCAAGAATTTAGCTTTATTATAAAGATAAGGGTTTGCCATTATGTTTTAAAAATGATTTCGGGCAAGTGGCCGCCGTGGCTGGCTCGAATAAATTCCAGCCGAGAGGCCCAATTTTCGACCACTTTTTGCAGCAATTGGGGCCGTATGTCAGCAATAACGCGCCGAATATTCTCTTCCAAGACGTCAATCGTCTCGGACTTATCTGCATAGACAAGCGACTTCACATAGCCCCACAAGAAATAGTCCAGCGGTGTTATATCGCCCGATCTTGGAGGCCACGCCACAGGTCCACGGCGCGAGATAATACGCTCACCAAAAGTTTCCTTCAATAAATCGATTGTTGCGTTGACTGTATGACATATAGCGCCGTCTTGTTGGAACCAAAGGTCGTCCACATCAACATCGTCCAATTCAGGCACGAAAAAGTCATTAATCATGGCTCTATAGCGCTCTCCATTGACTGTAACATTATGGCCGGCTTCATTTTTAAAGAAATATGGACCAATGATTCCCTCTGCCCATAGAGCACACCAAACAGTGACTTTTTGAGGATGTAATGGCGTCTCAGCAATGGCTTGTGGATTATGTTCACTCCAAATGCGACAATTTTGCTTATTGATATACCCATTCAACCAAAAGTGAGCTTCATCGCTGAACAAAATTTTCTTCGATGCGTCGCGCGAACCGAACCATTATTTTCGTAATAAATTTGCACGATTTGCAAACGTTGTTCAGGTGTAAGTCTATTCATTATGAAATGGCAAACCAAACTGAGCATAAATCAAGTGACAGCTGTCAAAAAGACCATCTACGAAAAAAGTAGTGCCAACTTGAAAACCTAACCTCTAAAAAAAACACCATTTATTTATATTTGCATATGCCATCTTCCTGTGTGCCTGGTAATGAAGAGTTTTGTATACAGAATTGTTTGATTTGTTCGAAGGCATATGGGCACCAAGTGTACATACGCACATACAAATATGTACATGAATATTCAAAAGAAATTTGTTTTAGTTTTTGTGAGGCAGGAAATTGATCATTAGGTTATTTACATGAAATATAAGGCGATGCTCGTGAGGTAGGTCATGTTGCTTCAGTGCACACATATGTATGCGTGCAACACTATATTTAATAAAGATGCAATTGAACTTAGATGTCCCATATACCTATGTATGTATGCAAATACGTTTCTTTGAAGCTTTCCTTTATTTATTTTAAAATTTTATACTATCTAGAAAATGCATACATACAAATGTATGTATATTATTATTCCCTGTAATAAAATGTAAATTGAAAAAAATTTGGTTTGCCGAAGGAACAAATAAATGCATATTCAAATGTAAATACATACATATGTATGTATGTCGATATACCAAAACACTTGTATGCTATGAATTAATTTCGACTCAAAAAATTAGTAAAAATTTTCATCACATTTGTTTAGTTTTAAATTTACTAAAACGCACATGCCAAGGTCGTTTTATAATGTATTTTTTTAAATTAAATCAAAATATTAAAGTTACTTTGATTTGAAATGTTGGCGCATATAATAAATTCAATCATTTTTTCTTCATCACCTTTGTTTGAAAATACAAATTGAATAAATTTTCGTTTATCAAGGGAACATAAAAGTGCACAAGCAAATACTTTGCAAAATGCCGTCGGCTATTCGTCAATTTGATTTCCTACAGAAGCCAAAAACTGTGCAGGGCCAACATGCTAAAGGAGAAATCGCTGTAAAACATCTCTGTTAAAAGTTTTACCACACCCCGGCGGCGGTTAGACTTAATTTTTGACAATTCACACTATTCGTAGCTCGTGAGAATTCTCTATATTTAACGTTCTCTGCGGCACTTTTCTGCATTATTTTTCGGCATAATTGCGGTAAATATTTAAAAATGAAAATATTTCGAATACAAAAATACGGTCGCAATACAGCAAACGCGTATATTACACAGACGTGTTAATATACACAAACATTCGTAGGACGCTTGGTCTAAGCAAGTACAGGGTGGCTGATGAATTTTGCTACATTAAGAAACTCAAATAACTTTTTTTTAGTGTAAGGAATTCATTTATTTTTTTTTTTCAAGTTGAAGGTCATTAAATTTTATTAAATGTAGCTTAACTAGTTTTAAAAATAATTAAATTTAAATGCCCCCCATGCTCGTTGACACAAGTGCGGCATCTTAGTAAAAAGTTGTTCATTGCTGCTTTGAGAGTTGCGACAGGAATAGCCGCAATTGTTGCCCGAATGGATTGTTTTAGTTCATCCAAATTTGTTGGCTTTGTTTTATAAACTTCTTGTTTACATAAACCCCACAAGAAAAAGTCAGGTGCAGTAAGGTCAGGCGACCTGGGGGGCCAACGAAATTCGGAGTTTCTTGAAATCAGTTTATTGGGAAATTTTCGTCGCAACTCTGTCATAACAGTCTGGGTCATGTGAGACGTTGCCCCATCTTGTTGAAACCACACAGAGTGAAAGGAATTCTCTTTCGGCGTAGTTCTGGATAGAAAAATTCTTTCAGCATTTTCAAATAACGGTCTCCAGTAACCGCAACGGTGTGACCATTTTCTTCAAAAAAATAAGGCCCGACAATACAGCGTGAAGAATCCGCACACCACACTGTAACGCGAAGAGGATGCAATTCCGTCTCGTGGAGTATCTGTGGGTTAGAAGTACTCCATATTCGACAATTTTGTTTGTTCACATTGCCGTTTAAATCGAAATGGGTCTCATCAGACATGAAAAGGCAGTTTAACATGTTTTGGTCTTCTTCCACCATTTGCAAGATCTTCTGGCAAAATTCCAAGCGAATCGGCAAGTCTGCTGCATTCAGTTTGTTAACCATTTGAATTTTGTAGGGAAATAAGTCTAAATCTTTGTGCATTATTGTTTGCAAAGACTGTCGGCTGACACCAAGTTGAGCAGATAAGCTTCTTGTTGAAACCCTTGGATTGCTTTGTATAGCTGCAGCTACAGCAGCGATCGTTTCCTCCGTCCGAACTGGTGGGTTTCGATGATAAAACCTTCTTGCGACTGTTCCTTGCTCAGCAAAATTATTCACCAGTCTCATTATGGTCCATCTGCTCGGGGGATCGCCGCCAAACATCCGCCTGTACTCTCTCTGTACCAAAACTACGGACTCCAGTGCGTGATAGCGGCGGACTATCCAAATTCTTGTTTGCGTGTCCCAGTTATCCATTTTAATACATTTTAAAGATCAATCTGCAAATTAAAACAAAAATGGAACAGATAACTTAAAAAGAAAAAAAGGTATTCAATTTTTTTTTGGTAGCGGCTTTCATCAGCCACCCTGTATTAGGTAGTGTAGTATAGGTATACATAATACCTTCTCGCTCACCGTGGCTCCGTAATACATACGTACTAGCATACATACAAACATACATACGTATGACGCTTGAACTAAACAACAAACAGAGAACGTTAAATATAGAGAATTATCACGAGCTACGAATAGTGTGAAGTGTCAAAAATGAAGTGAAACCGCGAACACTATTTCACCTCGCTCAACTCGACAGCGGGGAAGTTCTTAACAGAGCTGATTACAGTGAATTATGTACAAGCAGAGAATGTTAATGCAATGAGAAGGTGCAAATGTTACTGTAAGCTTTTTTTAGTACAATTGAGATCTGAAAGATTTGTAATAAGGTCATTTAGCACACCGAGTTTATAGACACCTCACTGACTTTTGCCCACACAAAAATTAGAAACACCACACATCTTTCACCTCAACACACAACACATTTCTCACCTCGACATTAAACCAATTAAATTTTTACTATTTTCGTATTTTTGAAATAATA
This sequence comes from Anastrepha obliqua, assembly GCF_027943255.1. Taxonomy (NCBI): domain Eukaryota; kingdom Metazoa; phylum Arthropoda; class Insecta; order Diptera; family Tephritidae; genus Anastrepha; species Anastrepha obliqua. The sequence continues at coordinate 4,764,862 of NW_026562179.1, read as the reverse complement.
AGCGAATACGTAAAATTTATTACATAATTTTTTTTTTCAATTACATTAAAAAAAAAAAAACGATTTTAAAAAATAAAATTTATAAAAAAAAGTTTTCACCGGGAATTGAACTCGAGTCTAACATGTGGCGAGGAAAAATAGGCGGTGCGTTTATTTCTTCGACTGCTTATTTTTTGACCATTTTGTTACTTTTGAAATGATAAGCGGATACATAAAATTTATTAAAAATTTTTTTACGATTACATTAAAAAAAAAAATTTAAAAACGAAAAAAAAAAATTTGCACCGAGAATTGATGGCGAGTCACGTGGGGAGGATAAATACATTAAACTAATTAAATTTTTACTATTTTCGTATTTTTTTGAAATAATAAGCGAATACGTAAAATTTATTACATAATTTTTTTTAATTACATAAAAAAAACGAATTTAAAAAAAAAAAAATTAATAAAAAAAGGTTTGCACTGGGAATTGAAATCGAGACTAACATGTGGCGAGGAAAAATAGGCGGTGCATTTATTTCTTCGACTGCTTATTTTTTTACCATTTTGTTACTTTTGAAATGATAAGCGGATACGTAAAATTTATTAAAAATTTTTTACGATTACATTAAAAAAAACACACTTAAAAAAAAAAAAAAATTGGCGCCGAGAATTGATGCCGAGTCACATGGGGAGGATAATTTATTATTTCTGCGCCTGCGTTGTGAACCAAGGTTTTGTGCATGCGCGCGACGCGAATAAATTTTAATAAAGTTCTGAAAGTAATTCATGAAGTTTTTCATTACATACATTCATAAATGAACGTATACTCTATATGTACATAAATGATGGTATATGACAATATACATACATAATATGTATGTACATGTCAATAGGAGGTATTTACATTAAGAAAAAAAAAACGGTTTAAGATAAATCAACACTTATTTTATATTGTATGTCAATTTATAGTTTATGTATTCGACAGCATTTACATACATATGTAGGTATGTACATTTGTATATGAAAAACAATAATGCACAAGCGCAAGAACATCATCTTCCTTTCATACATACATATGTACATATGCATGTATGCCCAAATAACCTTGACTTATGTATGTACACAAGTCACAGCACATCACATTCTTACAAGACAAATACACATACGCACTAGCGAGTTTCTTCCTAACAAGTGCAAAAACAATTCTGCTCTATGTATGTATTATGTCCTAGCATATATACATACATATATACCTACTTGCCTTCTAAACCTCCTACAAAATAATTGTATTCATATGTTACTACATCCATGCACGTTCATACATTCAAGCATACATATACATATGCGCGAGCACAGCGCTCCCTTCTTGCTTCCGTGTACTTTTGTCTTTCACCAGTCGATATTCCTAATATTGTACTTACAAAAACACAATACTTTGATAGACGCAAAAGCAACAGCAAGCACAACGCGATGGCCGCTTTGCCACCACACATTCTAAAATGTTCTAGAACACAACAAAAACACATACCTCACATGCGCATGTCGCCCAAAGCTAAAATCTAAGCCTAGCGACTACAAAAACAAAACACATTCGTAGACGCAGTCGCAGCGGCCATGATTCTATCAGCGACGGCGCTGAACAATTCAGAACAAAAACAAAAAGTTCATTCATAAGTTAGAGCTCATATTTCAATTTCATTCATAAAACGAGCCGCCCATATGCCAATTTTCGCGACCATTCGAAAATAGTCAATATTGGAATATTTCGCGTGGAATTATTTGCCAATATTTGATAAATCTTGAATTTTTGTCATGTCGAGTGGCCGCGGCTCCGTATGTATGTATGCACCCTTATATGTATGTAAATATGTCTTCTAACTGTGCGACAGTCGCGAGTTAATGTGACTTCCAGCGAATCACACATTGCTGTTCGCAAAGCCGCATATATGTACCCTATGATCAGAAAGTACCGGGAATGTTTAAATTAAACAAAACAGAGTTAAATTTAAGGCAAATTTATATTATCTCCTTCAAAATATGACCCGTCTGAAGCTACACACATGTGCCAACGTTTAACCCAGTCCTCCAAACACCCCCGGCAGGCCGATTTGTATTCTCTTTGATCAGTGCGATGGCGCGTTATCATCATGCAAAATCTGAGAATTGTTTGCTCACATTTCCGGCGGTTTGCAACACACAGCATCTCTCTAAGGTTTCAAAACAGATAAATAATATTCTCTATTGACTGTCTGGCCCGATGGAAGGTGCTCATGGTGGACTATGCCTTGGCAATCGAAGGAAACAGTAAACATCACCTTCCCGGTTCTTTTTGCTCATAGGGTATACATATCCCATCTTTTCACTGCCGGACAAGAAGACGGTCGCAGTTGTTGTTTTTTATATGCATACATTTTGCGTTCGTTGAAGGTTTGTATATATTTGTATACATATGCGTGTATGCGCGTTTGGCTTTCTGGATGCATCCATGGATATTAGAATATTTTCTCATCAATATGTGTATGTAAGTAGTTCAGATTTGACTGAAGAGATTAAATATAGGAATGCATATTCATATGATTGATTTTATGGCTGTTTTACATATAAATCAATTCAAATGAATAATGTTATATAGAAAATAAATTTCTAAATAAATTTCTAAATAACTGGTATTAGAAAAACCTGAATACACTATTTTAAATCAATTTCAATTAAACCAAATATAAAAAATGAAATAAAAATATCGAACAAAAAACTGTGCATAGGATTTGAACCTGAGTCAAATATGAGACGATGTACTGCATATACAACACGTCTTTCACGATTGCGATAATCTATAATTATTAATGATCTTTTCTAAATCACTCATTTATTCGATTCGCAGTTTTATATGCACATATTCTGCGTTAGTTGAAAGATTGTATGCGTAATTATATGAATATGCATGTGTGTATGCGCGTTTGGCTTTCTGGACGGATATTAGAATGATATTTTCTCATCAATTTAATTTGGATTTGATGAAATAGATTATAGATATATGTACATATTTTCTGTTTTGATTGATTTATATAAAAATCAGGTCATATCCAGTATGAACTATTTTATACCGAAAGCAAATTTCCATTTATGAAATACAAAAAAAAACAGTATTTTAAAAAAAATTTAATTAAAATAAACACAAAAATTTTACTAAACTTTCCTGGTTTGAATTGTAAAAAAAAAAATGTGCAAGAAAAAAAATATGACTTCAGGACTTGAACCTGAATTATATACGTGCCAAAAAACAAAACGAATAATTCCGCCGACTTTAGCTTCTGCACCACAAATTAACTGCCGCGCGGCCTTCTTAATCGCAAATTTATTCGCTTCGATTTCCTTAGTAGTGTGCCGAAAAATCTTATGAACTTCCTCAGTAGTTTGGTAAACGCAGAAAATATCTGAATTCTTGTCCTAGCGTGGTAAGTAAATATAGAAACCCTCCACTCGCGTCACTCGCGTGGTAAATATCTGCAATTCCGACCTCTTCAGGAAAGTTGAATTTGAAATGACCTTATTATGAATCTATAAATTAGAACTCGAAAAAAGCTCATTTAACATTTGCTCCTTCTCATTGCATTAACATTCTCTGCTGCAAGTACATCGGCTCTGCTCAGTTTTTGCTTTCTGTATGAAATCAAATTGACGAATGCCGACGGCATTTTGCAAGGCATTTGCTTGTGCATTTTTATATTCCCTTGATAAACGAAAATTTATTCAATTTGTATTTTCAAACAAAGGTGATGAAGAAAAAATGATTGAATTTATTATATGCGCCAACATTTCAAATCAAAGTAACTTTAATATTTTAATTTAATTTAAAAAAATACATTATAAAACGACCTTGGCATGTGCGTTTTAGTAAATTTAAAACTAAACAAATGTGATGAAAATTTTTACTAATTTTTTGAGTCGAAATTAATTCATAGCATACAAGTGTTTTGGTATATCGACATACATACATATGTATGTATTTACATTTGAATATGCATTTATTTGTTCCTTCGGCAAACCAAATTTTTTGCAATTTACATTTTATTACAGGGAATAATAATATACATACATTTGTATGTATGCATTTTCTAGATAGTATAAAACTTTAAAATAAATAAAGGAAAGCTTCAAAGAAACGTATTTGCATACATACATAGGTATATGGGACATCTAAGTTCAATTGCATCTTTATTAAATATAGTGTTGCACGCATACATATGTGTGCACTGAAGCAACATGACCTACCTCACGAGCATCGCCTTATATTTCATGTAAATAACCTAATGATCAATTTCCTGCCTCACAAAAACTAAAACAAATTTCTTTTGAATATTCATGTACATATTTGTATGTGCGTATGTACACTTGGTGCCCATATGCCTTCGAACAAATCAAACAATTCTGTATACAAAACTCTTCATTACCAGGCACACAGGAAGATGGCATATGCAAATATAAATAAAGGGTGTTTGTTTTAGAGGTTAGGTTTTCAAGTTGGCACTACTTTTTTCGTAGATGGTGTTTTTGACAGCTGTCACTTGATTTATGCTCAGTTTGGTTTGCCATTTCATAATGAATAGACTTACACCTGAACAACGTTTGCAAATCGTGCAAATTTATTACGAAAATAATGGTTCGGTTCGCGCGACGCATCGAAGAAAATTTTGTTCAGCGATGAAGCTCACTTTTGGTTGAATGGGTATATCAATAAGCAAAATTGTCGCATTTGGAGTGAATATAATCCACAAGCCATTGCTGAGACGCCATTACATCCTCAAAAAGTCACTGTTTGGTGTGCTCTATGGGCAGAGGGAATCATTGGTCCATATTTCTTTAAAAATGAAGCCGGCCATAATGTTACAGTCAATCGAGAGCGCTATAGAGCCTTGATTAATGACTTTTTCGTGCCTGAATTGGACGATGTTGATGTGGACGACCTTTGGTTCCAACAAGACGGCGCTACATGCCATACAGCCAACGCAACAATCGATTTATTGAAGGAAACTTTTGGTGAGCGCATTATCTCGCGCCGTGGACCTGTGGCGTGGCCTCCAAGCCTACGCAGATAAGCCCGAGACGATTGACGTCTTGGAAGAGAATATTCGGCGCGTTATTGCTGACATACGGCCCCAATTGCTACAAAAAGTGGTCGAAAATTGGGCCTCTCGGCTGGAATTTATTCGAGCCAGCCACGGCGGCCACTTGCCCGAAATCATTTTTAAAACATAATGGCAAACCCTTATCTTTATAATAAAGCTAAATTCTTGGCCATAACATTAAATTATATACGTTTTATTTCATCTTGAAAACCTAACCTCTAAAAAAAACACCCTTTATGTGAATTGAATTCAAGCAAAACAATGCTTATTAATATACACATATGCAAGTTAACACAGTCAATATTCGACAATCAATATTCGCTGCTCAAAAAAATGCAAGAACAGCAAATTCACATTTTGTGCGTACGGAAGTGATCGCAACAAAATGTGAAGAGCCCTACTTGCCTGTTCCATTTGCAATTAGCCAATACTTACTTACTTCCAGCAACAACAACAACAATAGTAATATTGAACTACACAAATAAGCAACTTTGTAAATTGTAGAATAAATAAATAAGCAACTTTATTGTAATTTGACTTACCTCCAACAACAACAACAATAGTAATATTGAACCACACAATAAGCAACTTTGTAAATTGTAAATAAGCAATTTATTGACCTACTTCGAGTAAGAATTTAGTAAGTAAGCAAAATTGTATTAGCGAGTAAACAATATAGTAATATCGAATGACACAATTAAGAATTTAGTAAGTAAGCAAAATTGTAATAGTAATATCGAATTACACAATAGTAAATAAACAATTTATTGTAAATTGTAGCAGAGTAAGAATTTAGCGAGTAAGCAATTTTTTACTATTTAAGACATCAGTGAATAAAGTAATCAGGTTCAGTTGAAATCAAAAGTTCATTTTCAATGGTCGTGGCCCGCAGTCGATAACTGGCGCCCAACGTAAAAAACACAAAAATTCAGTGTGGCAATGAAAAAGTGTTTAAAAATAATATAGTTTTACAAAAATTTGCAACCAATTTGCATAAGTTATTGCGAGAAAAATACGCAGAGAGGAAACATAAAGTGTGTACTTACTAATGATAACTTGCACATAGTATACGTACATGTGGACATGCAAACACATTGTGCGGATTAATAAAACCTCAATTAAGGCAGTAAAACTCGCTCAAAACTAAACAAAAAATTCATCAGGATCAAAATATCCAAGAGACTGTATTGAAGATTGTACAACCGCCTGCAGCCGCCTACTACCGTGACACAACCTGTACCTGAGTACGGAGATAATCCCTTCGAAAACGGAAGAACCAGGACGTCCAATGATGACCAAGGTGGAAGTGACGCTGTTCCTCGTTTTGTTGTAAGTCTTTAAGAAATTATCTTTACTCTTTTCTTAAAAATTATAAATTTTGAAAATAGTTTCTAGAAAACATAAACAGTTTTAAAATTGGTTTTAAACTTTGAAAAATAAAAACTGAAATCCGTGTATGTTAAAATTTTAAAATTTAAATTAAAAAAGTTTTAGAAATAGTTTTGAAAAAAATTTTTTCAAAATTGGTCTTAAACTCTCCAAAATAAAAACTTAAAAACGTTTTTGTTATAATTTCTAAATGTTTGAAAAAAAGTGAAAATTTTTTGGGAATTAGATATAAACGCTCACAATTATAACTCTTTAAGAAAAAATTTTAAACTTTCATAAATTACAACTTTTTTTATATACAAAAAACCACAACTAAATTATTATTGTATTAAATAAATATATAATTATATATAAATTAATAATTAATAATTAAAAATAAAAATGGAAAGTATTGAGAATGCAATAACGCAATTAACAGGCGCGCTCAATTTGCAAATCGAGCAGATGAGGGTAATGAGCAGTAGGATAGGTGAATTGGAGAATAGGATTAGCCCTCCTTCGGCAAATAACTCTGTACCTATTGCGCCAGCAACAGAGGCAGAACTCAATGAAATGCGGAGGTTGCCAGACTGCGTGAAAGATCTACAAATCTTTGACGGAAGTCTGATCCAATATATTTCATGGATCTCTAGCGTAGAATCTATCTTAAAAGATTACGAGGTAGTTAAAACCAGACCCATCTTTCGTGCTATAATGCAGCATATTAGGAATAAAATAAGAGGACCGGCGGATACAGCCCTAATCTCTTATAACATATTCAATGATGACTGGGAAAAAATTAAGGCCTGCCTTTCCTTACACTACGCAGATAAACGCGATCTCAGAACTCTGGAATACGAACTTACAACATTAAGCCAGAGAAATTCTAGTGTAGACCACTTTTATGCCAGGATCAACTACCAACTCTCACTCATAATAAACAAGATTAAGGCTCAGGTACATTCAGAGGAAGCTATAAGCGCTCTGATAGATAGCTATAGGACTAGGGCACTCGATGTTTTCATTAGAGGAGTGCAAGGTGAGCTTTCGAGGATATTAATAATCCAAAAGCCGGAAACATTACCTGAAGCCTATGCTTCCTGCTTAGAAATCTAAAACATGAACTTAAGAAATCATGCGATTTACCCAAAAAGTTCCGGCAATGCGAACTATAAAAAAAACAATTATTCCGCAATACCAAATGCATCAAACGAATTGAACGTTCGCAAAAGGAATAAAATGTATAATTTTAAAAATAACGCTAGGCAAACTCAACTACAAGGACCACCTCCACGGCCTACACAGCCAAAACCACCTGTCCCAATGGAGGTTGATCCATCATTACATTCTCAAAGGGTAAATTATATAAACAGACCAAACAATGCACACTCTACGAGGTCACAGAATACCTCAAATATACCAAGGAAACAACCAAAATTGTATAATATTGGGTCAGAAGACGTAGAAGTTGGTGAACAAGAGAATGGCGAGGAAATAAATTTTATGATAGATGCCGATCAAGCCTTCCTTACATAAATTACCACATAAAAAACAATGGAATTTTAAAATTCCTAATTGATACTGGAGCTAACAAAAATTTCATTTCTGATAATATAAAATTTCTGTAGGTTCCAAAAAGTTAGATAAACCATTTACCGTGCAATCTGCAGCCGGACAGGTACTGATAACCCACAAAGTAAGTGGTCAATTTTTTAAAAATTTGGGCATTATGACTAAACTCGACTTTTTCGTACTGCCAAATTTAAAATCTTTCGATGGCATAATAGGGGACGACACCTTAAAAAATTTAGGAGCTATAATCGATAGGAAAAATAATACGCTACGATTAAATGATACCGAAATTAAATTACAAGAAAAAACGGGTAGGCAAGTAAATACCTTAGCCACTGCTACTAATGATATAGAAATTATTAAACGAAAATACGCAGAAATTTTTGGTCCTGTTTCGGACAGCGGCACTATTGACACGAGTGTCCGCGCAGAAATTAAAACAGCAACAGAGGAACCCGTTTACACAAAATCATACCCCTACCCAGCGAATCTTAGAGAAGAGGTGGATAAACAGATAAAAGAGTTGCTAAAGGACGGCATAATTGGCCTTCAAAAAGTCCTTATAACTCTCCCTTATGGGTAGTGCCGAAGAAGCCAGGCCCATCTGGGGAAAAAAGGTACAGGGTGGTTATAGATTTCAAACGCTTAAATGCAGTAACCATTCCTGACACATATCCCATACCGGATATAAATAACACATTAGCAAGTTTAGGCAAATCCAAGTACTTCACCACACTAGATTTAACATCTGGATTTCACCAGATCAAAATGAAGGAAAAGGATATTAAGAAAACAGCGTTTTCAACGGCCAATGGTAAATACGAGTTTACCAGGCTACCGTTTGGACTTAGAAACGCGCCATCAATTTTTCAAAGGATGATTAATGATGTTCTGAAACCCTTAATCGGCAAAAGCTGTTACGTCTACATTGATGATATTATCATCGTAGGGAAAGATATGGCAGAACATATAAAAAATTTAGAACTTGTGTTTGAATTACTTCAAAAATCAGGACTAAAAGTCAACTACGAAAAATCGCAATTCCTCAGGACACACGTAGAATTTTTAGGGCATGTTGTCACACAGGATGGAATCCTACCCGACCCGGAAAAAATTTCCTCCATAAAAAGGATATTGCCACCCAAAAATTTGAAGGAACTAAAAAGCTTCCTAGGTTTAGCTTCTTACTACAGAAGATTTATAAGGGATTTCGCGAAAGTTGCTAAGCCCCTTACAAACCTAACAAGAGGCATTTACGCTCAAACAAAGGCAAATCAATGGAAAAGGGTTAGCATTTCACTAAACAAAGAGGCTATGAAATCTTTTAATGACTTAAAAGAGTTACTTGTGTCTTCGGAGATCCTTACATTTCCGGACTTCACCAAAGCCTTCATCCTGACAACAGATGCTTCCAATGTAGCTATTGGAGCTGTCCTCTCTCAGGGCGAAATTGGCAAAGATAAGCCAATTACATACGTCTCCAGATCCCTTAATAAAACCGAGGAGAATTACTCAACGATTGAGAAGGAGATGCTCGCTATTATATGGGCACTCGACAAGCTTAGGACCTACCTTTACGGTGCTAAGGAAATAAAAATATTAACTGACCATCAACCCCTTACCTTCGCCTTAAGCAATAGCAATAACAATGCTAAACTAAAACGATGGAAGGCAAAAATAGAGGAATACAACTATAAATTATTATACAAACCTGGGAAAACTAACATGGTGGCCGATGCTCTATCGCGATTACCAACTGAAGTTAACGTTTTAACGTCTTCAGATAATAATTCCCAACATAGCGCAGAAGAGGACAATACGGATTTGATTCCTCATTGCGAGGCTCCTATTAATGTATTTAAGTCTCAGATAATCATTTCTGAAGGACAAGAACTAGAACATCATGAAGAGCCACACCTAAATTATCAAAGACACTACGTGTCAAAAAGAAGACTTAACAAGGAGGATATAAGAACAATATTAAAAAATAACCTCAACCCAAATTTAGTCAATGGGGTCAAAATCCCAGAAAAACACATTCCCTTGTTACAAGAAATCTTCAAGGAATACTTTTCAAAATTTAGAATTAGAATCACCCAGAGGATAGTGAGCGATGTCTCTAGCGATGAAGAGAAGTTCCGCATCATTAAAGAAGAACACAAAAGAGCTCATCGGAACGGGAGAGAAAATAAAGAACAAATACTGGAAAAATTTTATTTCCCTCAAATGGCCAAATTAATCAAAGATTACACAAAATCGTGTGAAATTTGCCATTGTAACAAGTACGAACGCCGACCTCCCAAACCCGAAATCCAAGCCACACCCATTCCATCACATCCCACTGAGATTCTCCATATAGATATTATCGAAATTGCAGGGGAAAAATATATAACCTGCTTAGATAAATTCTCAAAGTTTGTGAAATTTTTTAGAATAAAAAATAAATCTGTTCTACATATCCAAGACAAGTTGATAAAACTTCTTCATTTCTACTCTGTCCCGAAAACGTTGGTAATGGATAATGAGGGTAGTTTTATTAGCCCAATCACATTGAACTACTTGGAGGCCTTAGGAATAGAAATCTATTTGACCCCTCCTCAGAAAAGCGAAGTAAATGGTGCGGTGGAACGCGTCCACTCTACCATAATCGAAATAGTTCGATGTCTTCAAGCCGAATACCCCGACTTTTCTGTTAATGAAATCATTAACATAGCTGTTGACAGATATAACAATACAATCCATTCGGCAACGAACAAGAAACCATCTGACGTCTTCCTTGGTAGGATTAACAGAATAAATTATCAAGAACTGAAGGACTTCAAGCATATTGTTAGTAACGATATCAAGCACGAACTCGCCAGGAACCAAAAAAATATGCTAAATTGGCACAACAAAAAAAGAACTAAAATTAAAACATATGAACCAGGCGAAATCGTTTTCAAGAAAGACAAACAAATAAAAAAGGAAAATAAACCTACTTATAAAAAAGAAACCGTAGGGAAAGACAATAATATAACAATCACCACTACTAACAACAGAAAGATTCATAAATCTCATCTGAAAAATTGACAATTTTCGTTTACTAGGTTGAAACCATGGTTTACAAAAGCAATAGTGGACATATACGAATACAAAAGCCCATTGGTGACTATAAAACAGGGCACAGGAAAAATATCAAACGGTTACTACAAAATCATACACGCCATCGACTTGGACGATTATGAACGTATTCTCAATGACATTAAACCCATTATACGCTATCAGACTAGCAGAACAAGTCCTCTAACTCCGCAACTCGACTACCAAATTTCACAAATCGATAACCTTTTAGACCAGTTACGGACTAGAAACGTTAAAAAGAACAAACGAACACGACTAATAAAATACTGGATAATTACAATAGAATACTTGACGAAATCGACGCAAACGATACAGTTAAACATACATTTTTATAACGAAACTATTACTATAGGCGGTATAAATTATACAAATTGGCAAACCACGTCTCATCAAATCCTACCTCCTATACTCTCAAGCGACTTGACTGAAAAAGAGATAAAAATAGATTTACAATACCTTCACCAACTCCATCTGACGAATGTAAAAAAATTAAATTACATCTCATCCAAGTTTATTATGTCAATAAGTTACAGTTTTTTAGCAATACTTCTCGGACTTGTATTATTTATAATACTCTATTTCCACACCAGATCAGCTTACCACAGAAAATTTCAATTCACTCCTCCAATAATAGATTTCACACCAATCGCAATAAGTAAATGCTAGATTATATCATCTTTGTTTATTTTATCAGCGAGACGCTGATACTTAAAAAGGGGGGAGTTAACACAGTCAATATTCGACAATCAATATTCGCTGCTCAAAAAAATGCAAGAACAGCAAATTCACATTTTGTGCGTACGGAAGTGATCGCAACAAAATGTGAAGAGCCCTACTTGCCTGTTCCATTTGCAATTAGCCAATACTTACTTACTTCCAGCAACAACAACAACAATAGTAATATTGAACTACACAAATAAGCAACTTTGTAAATTGTAGAATAAATAAATAAGCAACTTTATTGTAATTTGACTTACCTCCAACAACAACAACAATAGTAATATTGAACCACACAATAAGCAACTTTGTAAATTGTAAATAAGCAATTTATTGACCTACTTCGAGTAAGAATTTAGTAAGTAAGCAAAATTGTATTAGCGAGTAAACAATATAGTAATATCGAATGACACAATTAAGAATTTAGTAAGTAAGCAAAATTGTAATAGTAATATCGAATTACACAATAGTAAATAAACAATTTATTGTAAATTGTAGCAGAGTAAGAATTTAGCGAGTAAGCAATTTTTTACTATTTAAGACATCAGTGAATAAAGTAATCAGGTTCAGTTGAAATCAAAAGTTCATTTTCAATGGTCGTGGCCCGCAGTCGATAACTTGCATGTGCATACAACCGCACACACCGGGCACTCAATTTATTCCTCAAAATGCGTATGTCGTTCAAAGCTAAAATTCTATGCCTAGCGACTACAAGAACAAAATGCAGTCATAGACGCAGGCGTAGCGGCTATCATTCTAGTTGCCATAGCGCTGAACAGTCGCGGCGGCCCCGAACAGTTTCAACTGTTGTACTGTGCAACAAAAACTTCATTGATAAATTCGAGCTCATAGTTCTAATAGCAAGTACTTTCATTCATAAAACGAGCCGCCCATATGCCAATTTTCTCGACAATTCGAAAATAGTCAATATTGGAATATTTCGCGTGGAATTATTTGCCAATATTTGATAAATCTTGAATTTTTGTCAAGTCGAGTGCCGGCGGCTTCGTACATATGTATGCATCAATATATGTACGTAAATATGTGTATATGTACAATGCTGTGCCTATGAATGTGCGCTGCGCCGATGAGTGCGCGCTGGATTTCTTGAGAAGTTTACCGTTTTATTTTGAGCTGTGGCTCAGAGAACGTTAATGTATAGAGAAGTCTCAATGACAGGAACGTATGGAATTTCGAGGGGTACTCGTCTCGCGAAGACAATTTCACCATATCCACATTTTTCAACAAAAATTAACAGTGAGGGGCTGAATTATGTAAATTTAGCAGCAGTCGATAAGAATTTCTTGGTGATTAGAAGCAAAGAATGTTAGGTAGCTTTTTAATATGACCTACATATATATTTGAATTTTTCCAAATCATCCAAAATTATATACATATGTAGTTAGTCTGTCTGTCTGGTGTCTGTAAAACTTTGTTGAATCCCTTCAACTGAATACAAATCCTCTATAGAAATCGCTTCATTACCAGGCGCACAGGAAGATGGCATATGCAAATGTAAATTTGTGAATTTATATACATATGCGCATATGTATATGCTGTGCGTATGTATGCTCACTAGCGACAGCTCAAAATAAAACGGTAGACTTCTCAAGAAATCCAGCGCACACTCATGGCGCAGCGCATATTCATAGGCACAGCATTGTACATATACACAAATTTACGTACATATATTGATGCATACATATGTACGAAGCCGCGGGCATTCGACTTGACAAAAATTCAAGATTTATCAAATATTGGCAAATAATTCTATGCGAAATATTCCAATATTGACTATTTTCGAATTGTCGAGAAAATTGGCATATGGGCGGCTCGTTTTATGAATGAAAGTACTTGCTCTTAGAACTATGAGCTCGAATTTATCAATGAATTTTTTGATGATGAGTTTTTGTTGCGCAGTACAATAGTTGAAACTGTTCGGCGCCGCCGCGACTGTTCAGCGCTATGGCAACTAGAATGATAGCCGCTACGCCTGCGTCTATGACTGCATTTTGTTCTTGTAGTCGCTAGGCATAGAATTTTAGCTTTGAAGTCCTGAAGTCATATTTTTTTTCTTGCACATTTTTTTTTTACAATTCAAACCAGGAAAGTTTGGTAAAATTTTTGAGTTTATTTCAATTAAAATTTCTTTAAAATACTGTTTTTTTTGTATTTTTTAATGGAAATTTCTTTTCGGTATAAAATAGTTCATACTGGATATGACCTGACTTTTATATAAATCAATCAAAACAGAAAATATGTACATATATCTATAATTTATTTCATCAAATCCAAATTATATTGATGAGAAAATATCATTCTAATATCCGTCCAGAAAGCCAAACGCGCATACACACATACACATGCATATAATTACCCATACAAACTTTCAACTAACGCAGAATATGTGCATATAAAACTGCGAATCGAATAAATGAGTGATTTAGAAAATACCATTAATAATTATAGATTATCGCAATCATGAAAGACGTGTCGTATGTGCAATACATCGTCTCATATTTGACTCAGGTTCAAATCCTGCGCACAGTTTTTTGTTCGATATTTTTATTTCATTTTTTATATTTCGTTTAATTGAAATTGATTTAAAATAGTGTATTCAGGTTTTTCTAATACCAGTTATTTAGAAATTTATTTTCTATATAACATTATTCATACTTCTTTTGAATTAGTTTATATGTAAAACAGCCATAAAGGCAATCATATGAATATGCATTCCTATATTTAATCTCTTCAGTCAAATCTGAACTACTTACATACACATATTGATGAGAAAATATTCTAATATTCAAACGCGCATACACGTATATGTATACAAATATATACAAACCTTCAACGAACGCAAAATGTATGCATATAAAAAACAACAACTGCGACCGTCTTCTTGTCCGTCAGTGAAAAGATGGGATATGTATACCCTATGAGCAAAAAGAACCGGGAAGGTGATGTTTACTGTTTTCTTCGATTGCCAAGGCATAGTCCACCATGAGTACCTTCCATCGGGCCAGACAGTCAATAGAGAATATTATTTATCCGTTTTGAAACCCCTGAGAGATGCTGTGTGTTGCAAACCGCCGGAAATGTGAGCAAACAATTCTCAGATTTTGCATGATGATAACGCGCCATCGCACTGATCAAAGAGAATACAAATCGGAGGACTGGGTTAAACGTTGGCACATGTGTGTTGCTTCAGACGGGTCATATTTTGAAGGAGATAATATAAATTTGCCTTACATTTAACTCTGTTTTGTTTAATTTAAACATTCCCGGTACTTTCTGATCATAAGGTACATATATGCGGCTTTGCGGACAGCAATGTGTGATTCGCTGGAAGTCACATTAACTCGCGACTGTCGCACAGTTAGAAGACATATTTACATACATATAAGGGTGCATACATACATACGGAGCCGCGGCCACTCGACATGACAAAAATTTAAGATTTATCAAATATTGGCAAATAATTCCACGCGAAATATTCCAATATTGACTATTTTCGAATGGTCGCGAAAATTGGCATATGGGCGGCTCCTTTTATGAATGAAATTGAAATATGAGCTCTAACTTATGAATGAACTTTTTGTTTTGTTCTAAATTGTTCAGCGCTGTCGCTGATAGAATCATGGCCGCTGCGACTGCGTCTACGAATGTATTTTGTTTTTGTAGTCGCTAGGCTTAGATTTTAACTTTTGCGACATGCGCATGTGAGGTATGTGTTTTTGTTGTGTTCTAGAACATTTTAGAATGTGCGGTGGCAAAGCGGCCATGGCGTTGCGCTTGCTGTTGCTTTTGCGTCTATCAAAGTACATATCGTGTTTTTGTAAGTACAATATTAGGAATATCGACTGGTGAAAGACAAAAGTACACGGAAGCAAGAAGGGAGCGCTGTGCTCGCGCATATACATATGCATGAATGTATGAACGTGCATGGATGTAGTAACATATGAATACAATTATTTTGTAGGAAGTTTAGAAGGCAAGTAGGTATATATGTATGTATGTATATATGCTAGGACATAATACATACATAGAGCAAAATTGTTTTTGCACTTGTTAGGAAGAAACTCGCTAGTGCGTATGTGTATTTGTCTTGTAAGAATGCGATGTGCTGTGACTTGTGTACATACATAAGTCAAGGTTATTTGGGCATACATGCATATGTACATATGTATGAAAGGAAGATGATGTTCTTGCGCTTGTGCATTATTGTTTTTCATATACAAATGTACATACCTACATATGTATGTAAATGCTGTCGAATACATAAACTATAAATTGACATACAATATAAAATAAGTGTTGATTTATCTTAAACCGTTTTTTTTTCTTAATGCAAATACCTCCTATTGACATGTACATACATATTATGTATGTATATTATCATATACCTTCATTTATTTACATATAAAGTATACGTTCATTTATGTACATATGTGTGTAATGAAAAACTTCATGAATTACTTTCAGAACTTTATTAAAATTTATTCGCGTCGCGCGCATGCACAAAACCTTGGTTCACAACGCAGGCGCAGAAATAAACGCACTGCGTATTTATCCTCCCCATGTGACTCGGCATCAATTCTCGGCGCCAATTTTTTTTTTTTTGTTTAAATGTGTTTTTTTTTAATGTAATCGTAAAATTTTTTTAGTAAATTTTATGTATCCGCTTATCATTTCAAAAGTAACAAAATGGTAAAAAAATAAGCAGTCGAAGAAATAAATGCACCGCCTATTTTTCCTCGCCACATGTTAGACTCGATTTCAATTCCCAGTCCAAACCTTTTTTTATTAATTTTTTTTTTTAATTCGTTTTTTTTTTATGTAATTAAAAAAAAATTATGTAATAAATTTTAAGTATTCGTTTATTATTTCAAAAAATACGAAAATAGTAAAAATTTAATTAGTTTAATGTATTTATCCTCTCCACGTGACTCGCCATCAATTCTCGGTGCAAATTTTTTTTTTCGTTTTTAAATTTTTTTTTTTAATGTAATCGTAAAACAATTTTTAATAAATTTTATGTATCCGCTTATCATTTCAAAAGTAACAAAATGGTAAAAAAGTAAACAGTCGAAGAAATAAACGCACCGCCTATTTTTCCTCGCCACATGTTAGACTCGAGTTCAATTCCCGGTGAAAACTTTTTTTTATAAATTTTATTTTTTAAAATCGTTTTTTTTTTTTTTTTTAATGTAATTGAAAAAAAAAATTATGTAATAAATTTTACGTATTCGCTTATTATTTCAAAAATACGAAAATAGTACAAATTTAACTGGTTTAATGTCGAGGTGAGAAATGTGTTGTGTGTTGAGGTGAAAGATGTGTGGTGTTTCTAATTTTTGTGTGGGCAAAAGTCAGTGAGGTGTCTATAAACTCGGTGTGCTAAATGACCTTATTACAAATCTTTCAGATCTCAATTGTACTAAAAAAAGCTTACAGTAACATTTGCACCTTCTCATTGCATTAACATTATCTGATAGAACTTAGTTGTCCCATATATGTATGCAAATACGTTTCTTTGAAGTTTTCTTTTATTTATTTTAAATTTCAAAGTTTTGTACTATCTATAAAATGCATACATATATGAATTATTCCCTGTAATATACATAGGTAAATTTAAAAAACTTTCGTTTGGCACAGGACCAAAAAATGCATATTCAAATGCACATAAATATGATAAGGCAATGCGTCGTGAGGTAGGTCATTGTTGCTGCAGTGCGTGTGCACATACATACATTTCTAACACTATAAGAATTGAAGATGCAGTTGAACTTTTGCACAAATATAACTAACAAAATATATGTATGTATATATACATATATTGATATACATATACATATATTCATCAATATACCAATATGCTCTTTGAATTTTTGTCTAAAATTAATTTCGACTCGAAAAATTAGTAAAAATTTTCATCAAATTTACTAAAACTCACACAACAAAATGTGTGCATTAAAGTTACTTTGATTTTAAATATTGGATTTTAAATCTTTATTTGGTTGTATTTGTTTGAAAATATAAATTAAATAAATTTTCGTTTATCAAGGGAACATAAAAATGCACAAGCAAATGCCGTCGGCATTTGTCAATTTGATTTCATACAGAAACCAAAAACTGAGCAGAGCCAATGTACTTGTATATAATTCACTGTAATCAGGTCTGTTAAGAACTTCCCCGCCTTCGTGTTGAGCGAGGTGAAATAGTGTTCGCGGTTTCACTTAATTTTTGACAATTTACACTATTCGTAGCTCGTGAGAATTCTCTATATTTAACGTTCTCTGTGTGGCTAGTGAGCATACATACACACAGCATATACATATACGCATATGTATGCAAATTCACAAATTTACATTTGCATATGCCATCTTCCTGTGCGCCTGGTAATGAAGCGTTTTCTATAGAGAATTTTGATTCAGTTGAAGGGGTCAACAAAGTTTTACAGACACCAGACAGACAGACATAACATATGTATATAATTTTGGATGATTTGGAAAAATTCAAATATATAGGTCATATTAACATTCTATGCTTCTATTCACCAACAAATTCTTATCGACTGCTGCTAAATTTACATAATTCAGCCCCTTACTGTTAACTTTTGGTGAAAAATGTGGCTGTGGTGTACCACGCGCGCAAAACGAGTACCCCTCGAAATTCCATACGTTCCTGTCATTGAGACTTCTCTATACATTAACGTTCTCTGCATATATGCGCGAGCACAGCGCTCCCTTCTTGCTTCCGTGTACTTTTGTCTTTCACCAGTCGATATTCCTAATATTGTACTTGATGCTTTCCATTTCAATTCAACCGGGCTATTCGGGTTCTGTTCTTCGATTTCGATGTAACTTAAATATGTTGCTCTCTGGTCAAAATAATGAGACACGTATTTTTTTGTTCGCCCGAAAAACATTTTTTTCAAGAGTTATCGGCAATTTTGTTTTTCGGCTCAAATTCGATTTTTTTTAATTATGTAAGAAAAATTTTTTTTTAAATGCCCATAACTTAGTCAAAAATGAACCGATTTTAATAATTCTGGGTTCAGAATGATCGCAAGTACTTACACGAGCGACTTCATGTAGAAACAATTGCAAAAAAGTAGTTGAACATTTTTAGTTAGCAAAAAAGAAAAAAAATTTAAATTTTTTCGAAATTCAATATTTCAAAAAGTGTATTTTTGTTTTTTTTATAACTTTTTTTAAATCAAAAGGACATCTCAAACTTTAATTGAGCTGAATGCCTAGTAGCTAAAATGCGTTGTTTTTGAGTAATGAATTTTTGAGTAAAAAACCTGTTTCTCCCTTTTTGTTTTTTGCAAAATAAAAAATTTTCAACTATCTTTATGCAACTGTTTCTACATGAAATCGCTCGTATAAGTAATGACGATCATTTTGAACCCAAAATTATTAAAATCGGTTAATTTTTGACTAAGTTATGAGCATAAGCAAATATTTTGGTGGGAACCTTTATTTGTGAAATCTTAGTATCTTGGCATTTAAATAGTTTGGTGTATGATTCCAATTTCATTAAATGCCAGACAATACTGTCACAACTCAAAAAAGAGAAATAAATAGATAGGGTGGTGGAGTGATGGTACGTAACTCCTCCCCCCTTTGTCAAAAGATTCTCCTGGATCTTATGGTTTGTTATTTTTTAAGCCGTATTTCTCTTTAATGGCTTCCAGTTCCACATCCTCAGATTTTTTTTCAATTTTATTGACAATCTTAATTTTATTATTATTTTTTCTTAAATACAATATCACAATAATTATAACAATGCTTACAAAAAAGAAAGTGCTTATTGCATAAGAAACATTTCTGTGATATTTTAATTCTTTTATTTCTTTAATATTTTCAAAATTTTCCAATACAATTTTTTTTGAAGTTAATTTCTTTTTCAAACGTGTTATTTTCGTTGTTTACTGGAATGTAATATTTCTCTTTTACAATTTCTATTTTATTTTGAAGAACGTACTCTTTTATTGTTATTTTACAGTTGTATACAGATATTAAATAATTTTTGTTAAGTGTGATTTTTCGGTCGTCACAATTTTGTAAAACAGGTTCATTTATTGCATTCTTAACAATTAAAGTTTCATCGTCCATAGCTAGGATCTCGAATTTGTTGTTATACTTTAACATACAGTTTTGATAATATACACAGTTTTGAGTTTTTTTCAAAATTTTCAAATCTGTCTCTTCTTCATAAGAATATACGTTATTTGCTATTTCGACAACATGTTCAATATCAGTATTTATTTCCATGAACTCTTTGTTGGGTATTGGCACTATAGCTTTTACATAGGTTTTAATAAAATTTGTTGGTATTTTAATGGCAATAATTAACTTAGATTTTTCGTATTTCATTATACCTAATTTTAGTAATTTTAGCTTATAAAAATCAATATTGTAACATTCTATTTCATCGGCCGTCAATATACTAGGGTGTAAAATCTTATGCCTAGCCGCTGATATGTTATCTTGAATTTGATTAAGCCTATTTTCCAAGTATCTGATTTTTTGCATTTGGTCTAAGTATAGCAAATATCTTACAATTTCACTGTTCCTGGTTTTAATTTCGTTAAAAGCTGCCTGGATTCTTTTTCTGTCTTCTTCTATATTATTTTTTAGTAGGTTTAAAGTGTCATTAAAGTGCAGGTTTATCTGAATTTGTTTATTAACTGTTTCAATAACGTTGTGATTATTTTCGTCCGTAACTTTTAAATGCTGTAAAATTTCTTGACGGTCATCGTCGTCCATTGTGCCAAATAGCCATTTATGAGTTGTCCCGACAATATTTAAAAGTCCTCTTTTTTGTTTAAAATTCACTGGCGAAGGTGTAATTGATTTAACTTTGTCTTTAAGTATTTCTATTTCTTTGAGTAATAAATCCTTATGGAGAATATCTAAATTTTTAATATTGGATCCTATTTGTGAAATTATTATATTTATTTCGGTTAAATCTATTAAATGTATTACGGTAATTGTTTCATTTATTACTTCCACTTCTCTTAATTTAATTTGAGTGTAACCTGTTTCTTCCAATATTTTGTTGACTTGCAATGTCCCTTGAATCCCTGTTACCAATATCGCTATCACCAGTACGAATGTTGCCACCTGAAAATTCGTTTGGCCTTTTAATGTTGGATGTATGAATATTTTGCAATTTCCTTTTTATAAATTTGGGTTCTTCTTTATGCCTCAAACTTTTGTAATTTTTTATAAATCCTTCCAGTCGATTCTCTGAATAGTTTTCCCGTTTTTGGGTTTGTTTATAAATTGTGGTTAACTTTGATCTTTCAATTCGATTTTTTATTAATTTGTGATCAACTTTGTAATTTTGAACTTCTTGTGGAGTAGTTTTTATTGTACTATGGAAAGAATTGTTATAAAATATTATGGCCTTCTGCATTTGCGTTATAACTGGGAGTTTTTCCTCTAGGTTCAATATTCGAATGCGTTCTGTTAGAGTGTTATTAAGTCTCTCAATATCAGCATTTCCTGTATGACTGTTTGGTTTAGTTACGTGAAACTCAATTCCTTCCCTAGTTAAAAAATCTCTAACATTTTTGGAATTAAACTCATTGTCAAACACAAACTTTTCAATGGTACCCTTAATTGATAAAAATTCGTTTATTTTGCCAATAATAGTTTGATTATTCCTATCGGGTAGGTAAAAAGCCACAGCATGTTTTGAAAATTTGTCAAGAAAAATTATAAAAGAGTGTTTACTATAACATAAGTATCGACATGAGCAATTTTATTAGTAGAAGTAGGAGTCTCGGTTAAATGGAATTTATTTTTAATTGGATTTCTATCATATTTTCCTCCAGAGCATATGTCACAGTTATTTATAATTTCATGTATTTTTATTTTTAATTGAGGATGATAAACCTTGTGCTTCATGCCCTCGTAAGTTACTAATATTCCAGAATGCCCAGTTTCGTACTTATGAAACAGAGATATTTGCTTTCTTAACTCGCTTTCATCCTGGATGTCCTGTGCTAAAAAGCTACATCTTACAAATGATAACCGTTCACTACTTAAGAAATTGTTAATTAAAATTTGCTGTAATTTGTTGTATTCATGGTCATTAATTTGGGAAAATATCGCCACTTTTCCTTTATCAAAATTTCTTCGGACTATATTAGTTACATTATCAGAGTCAATATCTTGTTTATCGATAAAGATTCTTTTGTTTTTGAAAATTTCCATGACCTCAACTTCCTTGTTATTTACTAAAATGAGTTGGTTTTTGAACCTATTTACTATGATATCTAAAATAGCAATATGATCATTGCAATTCTCTGCCTGAGAATGTACGGTTTCAAGGGAATGGTTGGAATGAACTTCTAGAGCTATATCAGATTGATTTGCTGCTTCTTCAGCATTTAGATTTTTTATTATTAAAGTTTCGTTAAGAGTGATTCCTAAATCATCAGAATCTAACGCGTTTATTTCACACTTTTCGCAATTAATGCGGCTGAGAAAGTCTGCTAATTTATTCTCTTTGCCAGCAATGTAATCAATTTTTGCGTCGTATTCCCCTAATTGAACTAGCCATCTCTGTAATCTCGGGCTTATATCTTTACCCGAGTTTTTGACTTGCAACCACTTTAGTGGTTGATGATCGGTTTGGAGATCAAATTCTCTTCCAAAAAGATAAGGTCTATAGTATTTGACTCCCCACACTATTGCCAATAGCTCTTTTTCAATAGTGGAATAATTTTTTTTCGTGATTATTTAGTGTTCGCGATGCGAATGAAACAGGAAGACCATCTTGGGTCAAAACCGCACCAATAGCAAAGTTGCTGGCATCAGTGATAAGCTTAAAGCGCTTATTAAAATTTGGATATTTTAAAATAGGCGGATTTGTTATTATATCCTTTAGTTTTTCAAAAGCTATAATATAATTTGGGTCTCTTATGTTGATTTTAGCATTTTTCTTTAAATATGCGATCATGGGGTAAGTTACTTTAGAATAGTCTTTTATAAATTTTCGGTAGAAACCTGTTATTCCTAGAAATGATTTAATCTGCTTTTGTGTTGTCGGAAGCTTCAATTTTTGAATTACTTCGACCTTAGCTGGATTTGGCTTAACACCTTTAGGTGTAAGTATATGACCTAAAAATTCGGTTTCCTTCTTTAAGAAGCTACATTTATCAATTTGAATTTTAAGTCCTGCTTTTTTCAAAGTTTGAAATATTTTTGTAATATTTTGTATATGTTCTGATAAAGAAGTACTGAATATTAAGATGTCGTCTAAATAGACAACACAAATTTTATTTATATACTGACGAAGGACTGAATTCATAAGTCGCTGGAAAGTCGAAGGGGCATTTTTAAGCCCAAATGGCATTCTTATGAATTCGTAATGGCCAAAAGGTGTAGAAAAGGCAGTTTTTTTTCTGTCATTTTCATCTACAACAATTTGATGAAAACCTTTGGCAAGATCAATAGAAGAGAAGTATTGAGCTTTGCCCAATTTATCAAGAATTCCTTCCATATTGGGAATTGGAAATTTATCATTAACAGTAATTTCATTTAGCTTCCGATAATCTACAACAATTCGCCATTTTTGGATGCCAGAATTGTCGATCTTCTTTGGCACTACCCATAAAGGACTATTATAAGGTGAATTGCTTTCCTTAATTATGTTTTGCTCTAACATTTCTTTGATTTGTTTCTTTATTTCTTCTTCGTGAATTTGGGGGTACCTATAAATTTTTGAATATACAGCTCTATCAGTTGATGTAATTATTTCATGTTTAATTTCATGGGTTGCAGAAAGCTTATCACCCTCTTTATAAAATAAATCCTTGAAACTGTGCAATAACTTCGTTATCAATTGGGTTTCTTCCGAATTTAGATGTCTCAGATTCAATTTTTCTAGGTCGCTGTGTTCAAGTGAGCAAAATTCTACACTATTGTATGGATTGTAATTTCTAAACGGTATATGTTTATCTAGTATAGTAATAAATTTATTCTCTACATCAATCTTAGCTTTAAGAGCGATGAGAAAATTTTGACCTATTATTGCTGAATAAATTTTGCTATGGAAATCAATAACCTTCCAAGAGAAGGTACCTGAGATATTAAATTCTCTAGGTATTGGGGTAACTAATTTGTGTGTCACTTGATTTATTCCGTTTATGGTTCTGTAAAAAAGGGGTGAATTGAGTTGTTGAGTGGGAAAAGTATTCCCAAGGACATTAGGTTTAATTATGCTTGTTTCTGATCCGGTGTCTATGAGACATCTAATTTTACAATTTCCAATTGTTACTAATATTATGGGTAATTTTGTGGAGAAGCCGTCATATAAAAATTTACGTCCTCCTCTTCTTTTAAATTACCAATATCCATTGGCTCTGGTTCTTGTTGATACGCATTAGTTTGACGTTGTTGCTTACTATGATAAAATTTTCTAGTTTGAGAAGAATTTGGTTGATTGTACTGAAATTTTGTACTGCTGCTGCCTTCTTATATTTGTATAACTTGTTATTATACAAATTTAATAATAATAATAATAATAATAATAATAATAATAATAATCCTTACGGATTTAACAGTTACAAGCAATAGACCAGACATCACACTTATAAACAAAAAACAAAAAGAAACATATCTGATTGATATTGCAGTCCCTAATGACAATAATTTAATCCAAAAAGAACAAGAAAAAATTTCTAAATATACTCCAATCGCAATTGAAATAAAACAACTATGGAAGCAACGAAAAGTTAATATAGTACCAATAATAATATCTGCAACTGGCTTAACCGCAAATACATTTACAAACCACATAAAAACAATAGAACTAGAACAAAACATCCACCATACAATTCAAAGAGCGATAATCATGCAAACGACACGGATAACTCGAAAATTTTTAAACCAAAATTAACAAAATATATAAAAGTGCCGACACGACTTGCGGTCCGAAACTGCCGTTGTGCTCGGTGAAAATGGACCCCGCCTCGCGCGGTATGCGGGGGGGGAGAGTGGCGTGGATAATAATAATAATAATAATAATTTACTGGAATTTAATTGCTGTGTTGAATTTCTGCTGTAATTTTCAACTGGAAAATTATTGATTAATCTGTATTGTGACCTGTGGTAAGGGTCTGAATTCTGCCAGTTGAAATTTCGGGTTTGAATGCTACTATTCGGTTTAAAGTTGCCATTTTGGAAGTTATTATTTGGCTTAGATTTTTGCCAATTTGTGTTTTGAAAACAATTATTAGTATTCCAATTATTGATATGAAAACTATTACTTGGCTTTAATGATTGCCAATTGTTGTTTGTTTTTCGTTCACTTTGTATATTAACTCTATGGTTAAATGCAATGGCCCTTGTGTCATCTAATAGTTTCATTTTGGTATATTTTGTAATTATTTCATTCAAAGTCGCATTTTCACTTAAATGAGCCCTAATTGCTCCGTCAATTTTTTCTAATAATATGTCTACCAGGTCCCTGTCTACATTTTCTGGTCGGTAGATACCAGGTTTTAATGGGTCAGACAAGTATATATCATTAATATGAAATTTGGAATTTTCAAAAATATTAAATAGTTCTCTTAAATTTCTTACTTTTATTGTCCGGCACAAGTTGAAGACTTCTCCGTAGGTCGTCTTTGGGCTGCATTCTTGTTGAATTTTCCCCTTCATTTCCTCCCACGAAGCGCCGCTTTCTAATTCTCTTACACGCCGGCCAGCATTGCCATGAATCTTCTCATCGGCCACAATTCTCAAACAAAACTGAATAAGGCTCTGATTTGTTCCGCATAACGTAAGATTTGATTCTACAGCATTGATAAAGGCCCTTGCGTTTTGATTTTCTGAAAGGGGCTTCAAGCGTCGAAATTGGTCGATGACATCCTTGGCGGTCATATTAAAATTAAACTCCTGTTGTTGGTGTTGTGTTTGTTGTTGTTGCTGTTGTGTTTGCTGTTGTTGCTGTTGTGTTTGTTGTTGTTGCTGCTGTTGTATTAACCGTTGCTGCTGCAGTTGTAACTCCGCTTCTTGTCTGCGGATGATCTCCAGTAGTTCTTCCACGTCGTGTTGGTTCGCCATTATTAGACCTCTATTTTGGTCAAAAATTTCACTTCGTTGCATTCACTTTATTGTTCTTTAAATATTCCTTCGGGAATATCTCCAATGACTGCGCCACTAAAGTATTTTAAGTCTTTGGACTTAAATTGAAACACTAAATTTAATTTTTATTTTCTAATGTATTTAAGTCTTTGGACTTAAATTGAAACACTAAATTTAATTTTTATTTTTCACGGTTTTATTCTTTAAACAAATTCAACCTTCTTGGTTGCTGTGAATCTACAGACTGACTTTTTACAATTTCCTTAATTCTAATGACACCTGTTTTGCGCTCACTTTATGCAGTACCTTATGCTTATTGAGAGCATAACTGCATTGAGCGAAAAACGTGTCGGTGTAATATTGCATGCTAAGCAAATATTTTGGTGGGAACCTTTATTTGTGAAATCTTAGTATCTTGGCATTTAAATAGTTTGGTGTATGATTCCAATTTCATTAAATGCCAGACAATACTGTCACAAACTCAAAAAAGAGAAATAAATAGATAGGGTGGTGGAGTGATGGTACGTAACTCGCGAGTGACGCGAGTGGAGGGTTTCTATATTTACTTACCACGCTAGGGCAGGAATTCCGATATGTTCTGCGTTTACCAAACTACTGAGGAAGTTCATAAGATTTTTCGGCACACTACTAAGGAAATTGAAGCGAATAAATTTGCGATTAAGAAGGCCGCGCGGCAGTTAGTTTGTGGTGCAGAAGCTAAAGTCGGCAGAATTATTCGTTTTGTTTTTTGGCACGTATATAATTCAGGTTCAAGTCTGAAGTCATATTTTTTTTCTTGCACATTTTTTTTACAATTCAAACCAGGAAAGTTTGGTAAAATTTTTGAGTTTATTTTAATTAAAATTTCTTTAAAATACTGTTTTTTTTTTGTATTTTATAAATGGAAATTTCTTTTCGGTATTAAATAGTTCATACTGGATATCACCTGATTTTTATATAAATCAATCAAAACAGAAAATATGTACATATATCTATAATTTATTTCATCAAATCCAAATTATATTGATGAGAAAATATCATTCTAATATCCGTCCAGTAATCCAAACGCGCATACACACATATATATTCATATAATTACGCATACAAACTTTCAACTAACGCAGAATATGTGCATATAAAATTGCGAATCGAATAAATGAGTGATTTAGAAAAGTTCACTAATAATTATACATTAGCGCAATCATGAAAGATGTGTTGTATATGCGGTACATCGTCTCATGCTTGACTCAGGTTCAAATCCTGTACACACTTTTCTTTATTCGATATTTTTATTTAATTTTTTATATTTGGTTTAATTAGAATTGATTTAAAATAGTGTATTCAGGTTTTTCTAATACCTGTTATTTAGAAATTTATTTTCTATATAACATTATTCATACTCTTTTTGAATTTATATGTAAAACAGCCATAAAGGCAATCATATGAATATGCATTCCTATATTTAATCTCTTCAGTCAAATCTGAACT
Organism: Anastrepha obliqua; assembly: GCF_027943255.1. Classification (NCBI taxonomy): domain Eukaryota; kingdom Metazoa; phylum Arthropoda; class Insecta; order Diptera; family Tephritidae; genus Anastrepha; species Anastrepha obliqua. The sequence goes on along the minus strand of NW_026562179.1, from coordinate 4,737,378 downwards.
ACTTACATACACATATTGATGAGAAAATATTCTAATATCCATGGATGCATCCAGAAAGCCAAACGCGCATGCACGCATATTTATATAAATATATGTATATAAATATATACAAACCTTTAACGAAAGCAAAATGTATGCATATAAAAAACAACAACTGCGACCGTCTTCTTGTCCGTCAGTGAAAAGATGGGATATGTATACCCTATGAGCAAAAAGAACCGGGAAGGTGATGTTGACTGTTTTCTTCGATTGCCAAGGCATAGTCCACCATGAGTACCTTCCATCGGGCCAGACAGTCAATAAAGCATAAATTGAGAGATGCTGTATGTTGCAAACGGCCAGAAATGTGAGCAAACAATTCTTGGATTTTGCATGATGGTAACGCGCCATCGCACTGATCACAGAGAATATGACGAAGGAGCTGAAGGCCATGTCGGCCTGCCGGGGGTGTTTGGAAGACTGGGTTAAACGTTGGCACATGTGCGATGCTTCAGACGGGTCATATTTTGAAGGAGACAATATAAATTTGCCTTACATTTAACTCTGTTTTGTTTAATTTAAACATTCCCGGTACATTTTGATCATAGGGTACATATATGCGGCTTTGCGGATAGAAATGTGTGATTCGCTGGAGTTGTTCAAGGAATCTAAGTCGCATTAACTCGCGACTGTCGAACAGTTAGAAGACATATTTACATACATATAAGGGTGCATACATACATACGGAGCCGCGGCCACTCGACATGACAAAAATTCAAGATTTATCAAATATTGGCAAATAATTCCACGCGAAATATTCCAATATTGACTATTTTCGAATGGTCGCGAAAATTGGCATATGGGCGGCTCGTTTTATGAATGAAATTGAAATATGAGCTCTAATTTATGAATGAACTTTTTGTTTTTGTTCTAAATTGTTCAGCGCCGTCGCTGATAGAATCACGGCCGCTGCGACTGCGTCTACGAATGTAGTTTGTTTTTGTAGTCGCTAATCTTAGATTTTAACTTTGGGCGACATGCGCATGTGAGGTATGTGTTTTTGTTGTGTTCTAGAACATTTTAGAATGTGTGGTGGCAAAGCGGCCATCGCGTTGCGCTTGCTGTTGCTTTTGCGTCTATCAAAGTATTGTGTTTTTGTAAGTATAATATTAGGAATATCGACTGGTGAAAGACAAAAGTACACGGAAGCAAGAAGGGAGCGCTGTGCTCGCGCATATATGCATGAATGTATGAACGTGCATGGATGTAGTAACATATGAATACAATTATTTTGTAGGAAGTTTAGAAGGCAAGTAGGTATACTCGTATATGTATGTATATATGGTAGGACATAAAGTGGGTATATATATGTACATACATAGAGCAGAATTGGATTTGCACTTGTTAGGAACAAACTCGTTCACTAGTGCGTATGTGTATTTGATTTCTTGTAAAAATGTGATGTGCTGTGACATGTGTACATACATAAGTCAGGGTTATTTGGGCATACTTGCATATGTGATATGATGTTCTTGCGCTTGTGCATTATTGTTTTTCATATACAAATGAACATACATACATATGTATGTAAATGCTAAAATAAGTGTTGATTTATCTTAAACCGTTCTTTTTTTCTGAATGCAAATACCTCCTACTGACATGTATGTACATATTATGTACTTATGTATATTATCATATACCATCATTTATTTACATATAAAGGATACGTTCATTTATGTACATATGTGTGTAATGAAAAACTTCATGAATTATATTACTTTCAGAACTTTATTAAAATTTATTCGCGTCGCGCGCATGCACAAAACCTTTTGTTCACAACGCAGGCGCAGAAATAAACGCTCTGCCTATTTATCCTCCCCACGTGACTCGCCATCAATTCTCGGTGCAAATTTTTTTTTTTCGTTTTTAAATTTTTTGAAGTGAAAACTTCTTTAGAATCGTTGGGAGTGATTTGAGACTCGATGAAACGAAAAAGCGACACTCTTGGCTACGAAGCGTTATATGTTGATATACGTATATGTGTGTGGCTGCGTACTGCTGAGCTACGCTGGTATAGTAAGTATTGTAGTATGTATACTACACAGCCTATTACTTGCTTTGGTCTTTAGTTCAAGTGTCATACGTATGTATGTTTGTGTGTATGCTAGTACGTATGTGTGCGCGCCGGCGTATTACGGAGCCACGGTGAGCGAGAAGGCATTATGTATACCTATACTACACTACCTAATACTTGCTTAGACCAAGCGTCCTACGAATGTTTGTGTGTATGTTAGTACGTCTGTGTAATATACGCGTTACGACGCTCATAATAGCAGCCGCGTGTGCTGTATTGCGTCCGTATTTTTATATTCGTAAATATTTTCATTTTTAAATATTTACCGCAATTATGCCGAAAAATAATGCAGAAAAGTCTCGTGAATATCGACAGAAAAAAAAAACAAAGAGAAAATAAAACTAAAAAACCGCAAAGACTTCAACAGAACGTGTACGTGAATTTCGTGCACGCCGAAAAACATTTCGAAATGCGCAACCTAGTATTTCTATTGTGCATAACAATGCATCCACTGTGCAAAATAGTGAAAACGATCATCGTAAGTACTTTAATATTTTCTAATCAACAAATTTTTGTGTTTATGCTCATAGATTAAATGCATAACCTACATGCACCATGTGTATAACCTTTTTTGTCATTGTCTTTTCAGACGATTTCCAAGTGGATGTATCACATGTGCCAGGCAATGCTCCAAATGAACATGATATTGAAAATGATCATTGTAAGTACTCAAATATTTTTGCATGTGTAAAACTTTACTTTCTCATTTGGACCTTATTACTTAACGCATAATATAATATAAATTGCTTTTCAGGGGACCCTCAGACAGATGTTCAACCTGAGATTCCATGCTCACAATTTCGTCGAAATAAAGTTGCCCATGAAGAATTCCGCAAAAAGTTTTTGGACAATCCCTTCGGTTATGCGTGCTCTGTGTGTGATCGATTGTGGTTTAAAAAATGTGTAACAATCGCACTGAATCGACAACACGATCAAAAACAACAATTGACGCGGTATTTCAAAGATATCGCACCCTAAATACAAAAGGGTCACAACTCAAAATTTTCCACACTCGAGCTTGACTTGTTTACAGTAGCACAGAAAACAAACTATGTGACATATCACGCTGAAATTTGCCATGTAAGCTTATAACAGTCCTACCAAAAAACAAAAAATTTATTTTTTCCATATGCTATCCGCGGACCGTTTTATTGATAACGTCTCGTTCATATTTGAGCAGAAGTACATTTTGAGTTGTGACCCTTTTGTATTTAGGGTGCGTTATGTTGACAACGTCGAAACCAAAGCATTTGTATCATATTTTAGCTATCATAAGCCACTCGTATCATTTGTTGAAATTGAAAACATTAGTGATGAATAATAATAAAATGAAGAAAATACAATATGAACTTTATAGCAATATTATAATGAACCTATAATTATCCCGCTCCTAATGCTGCTTTCGTCTCATTCTCTCTCAGTTTGTTTTACGGAAGGTTTCACTTCTATCGCGTCTAACCGTAGGTAGGTAGGGTAGGTAGGGTGGTTGTCGCAAGACACACTTAGACCTTCGGCAGGTCCATTGTGATACCATTGGAGCTTATCCTTACTCTACGTGTTCCTTTTCAAACCATCCGGTTGCTTTAATAAACGAGCAGAGCTTCGTTAGTTTTAGATGGGCTATGTCCGCTACATCGGTTAGAAATGCTGTATCGAGAGTGCGCAGCCTTCTCATAGCTAGGCTTTCACACTCACATAAAAGGTGTCTGACTGTTTCCTCTTCTTCTGTATTAAGACAGCTTCTACAGAAATCGAAGTAAGGGAGTCCTAACCGTTAGACTGGTATTTTTTTTTTTAATGTAATCGTAAAAAAATTTGTAATAAATTTTATGTATCCGCTTATAATTTCAAAAGTAACAAAATGGTAAAAAAATAAGCAGTCGAAGAAATAAACGCACCGCCTATTTTTCCTCGCCACATGTTAGACTCGAGTTCAATTCCCGGCGCAAACTTTTTTATAAATTTTTTTTTTTAATCGTTTTTTTTTTACTGTAATTGAAAAAAAAAATTATGTAATAAACTTTACGTATTCGCTTATTATTTCAAAAATACGAAAATAGTAAAAATTTAATTGGTTTACTGTCGAGGTGAGAAATGTGTTGTGTGTTGAGGTGAAAGATGTGTGGTGTTTCTAATTTTTGTGTGGGCAAAAGTCAGTGAGGTGTCTATAAACTCGGTGTGCTAAATTCCCTTACTTCAAATCTTTCAAATCTCAATTGTACTAAAAAAGCTTACAGTAACATTTGCACCATCTCATTGCATTAACATTCTCTGGCAACGCGATGGCCCACACATTCTAAAATGTTCTAGAACACAACATGAACACATTCCTCACATGCGCATGTCGCCGAAGCTAAAATCTAAGCCTAGCGACTACAAAAACAAAATACATTCGTAGACGCAGTCGCAGCGGCCATGATTCTATCAGCGACGGCGCTGAACAATTTAGAACAAAAACAAAAAGTTCATTCATAAGTTCGAGCTCATATGTTATTTCAATTTCATTCATAAAACGAGCCGCCCATATGCCAATTTTCGCGACCATTCGAAAATAGTCAATATTGGAATATTTCGCGTGGAATTATTTGCCAATATTTGATAAATCTTGAATTTTTGTCATGTCGAGTGGCCGCGGCCCGTATGTATGTATGCACCCTTATATGTATGTAAATATGTCTTCTAACTGTTCGACAGTCGCGAGTTAATGCGACTGAGATTCTTTGAACAATTCCAGCGAATCACATATTTCTGTCCGCAAAGCCGCATATATGTACCCTATGATCAAAAAGTACCGGGAATGTTTAAATAAAACATAACAGAGTTAAATTTCAGGCAAATTTATATTACCTCCTTCAAAATATGACCCGTCTGAAGCAACACACATGTGCCAACGTTTAACCCAGTCCTCTAAACAGCCCCTTTAGGCCGACATGGCCTTCAGCTCCTTCGTCGCATTCTCTTTGATCTCTTTGATCGGTGCGATGGCGCGTTATCATCACGCAAAATCCAAGAATTGTTTGCTCACATTTCCGGCCGTTTGCAATAAGCAGCATCTCTCAAAGGCTTCAAAACGGATAAATAATATTCTTTATTGACTGCCTGGCCCGATGGAAGGTACTCATGGTGGACTATGCCTTGGCAATCGAAGAAAACAGTCAACATCACCTTCCCGGTTCTTTTTGCTCATAGGGTATACATATCCCATCTTTTCAATGACGGGCAAGAAGACGGTCGCAGTTGTTGTTTTTTATATGCAAATTATGTTTTTCCTTACTGGAATAACATTTTTAAAAAAGACGTGCTTCAGTTGAAGACGGAGTAAAAACTAAACTTTATTCTATAAATTCCCTTATTTATATCTTTACAATTTGTTTACTTAAATCTATGTGTTTCACAATGATGTTTTGGCATTGCATCAGCCTGGTCAAAGAAGATATCAATTTCATTTTCAATTAATTTTTATTACGCAGCAGCATAATGCTGAGCTGGCGGATTTGTAAGATGCAAAATATGTTTTCTCAATTGTGTTTACATTTAGCATTGTAATGGGGTAAGTGGTCTGCCGTTAACTCCCCCTTCTCTAAAATGAATCGGCCTCGATTCAACGATTTCTTTTGATAGAATATTTATTTTATTTTGCAACTCAAAATATAATTTTTCTTGCTTTTTCATTTGTATAAACAATATCAATTTATGAACTGTATATGCTATTATTGCCAGTGACATGAAGGTCAATAATGACATTGATTTGGGATTTTCAATATACGAATTTCCAATTTTTTCTAAGAAATTTATGTTAGTGAACTTTAAAGTGTCGTCATTTGAGTTTACAAATTCAAGTATGTATTTCATAATTTTTAAAATGATTTTGTTTTATAAATTTTACAATTTTTCCTGTGGGGTTTTCATATGTTTTGTTATCTATATTCACACTTGTATTAAAAGTTATTAAATATGTACCATTTATTACAATTTTATTACCTGCATGTTTCCCTGAAACTAATATAGCCCCATCTCTTATTTTATCTATTTGTTTATTATTTTCTTTGATTTTAGTGCAATTAGCTGGCTTTTTATTTAACAAATTTATAAAGCATGTATTTTGTAATTTTTGCTTACAAAAAATATTACTTATTTCAATTTTACATTCTTCAATAGATATAAATGTGTTATTACATAATGCTACTTCATTCTCAATTATTAATTTCCCATCATTTTGTGAAATTGGTCTGGTTTCAAATAACGTACAAATATTATTTATTTTGGGATATTTAATATACAATATAATTAGATCTGATTTTTGTATGATTTTAAATGTTGAAACGTCTAATAAGTCTGTCAAGGTTACTGCTTGTAATTCGTTCTGAATTATTTCTCTTGTTTCATCTGTATGAAGTATATGTGAGTTTAATATTCCTCCTTTTGCTAATGTAATAGTTTGCGAAATATTTTGTAATTCATATATTATCATTTTAATTCTCTGTTTACGTATTATTCTTTCATGCGAAATTCCTGTGATACTGTTTACTAAATTCGTTAAACGTCGTATTTCATTAAATATTTCAGAATTTGTCGTTAGTTGTTTATTGCTATTTTCAATTAAATCATTAATTTTATTTGAAATAAAAATGTAGTCGTCATGGTCAGGTGTGCCTGCTATCCACTTCCATACTGTACCTATTTCATTAATTCCTCTCTTTGTTCTAGTTTTTTCCAATTAAATTAAAGAAGATTCTATAATTTGGAGTTCTGATTCTATTTCTAGAAAGTCCGATGTAGAATAAGAATGTTTTTCTTTTTCTTGTAAAAAATATAATTTTTCTTCATTATATAAAGTTTCATAATATGTTAAATTTGTAACATGGAAAATGCTTCCAAACGATTCGTATAGCAATGCTTGTTCATTCTGTATTAAAATATATTCGTCGTTTGAGTAATTGATTATGTCCGCCTGGATGAGAGTAATAAAAGGTATGAAAAAATACCCCAAGTACATTTCCTATAAAATAATATAAAAAAATTTTAACTTTTAATGTTATCCTTATGTATTATTCTGTTTCTGTTATTAATTACTACCTTATTTGCTAAGTTCTCTTTTACTTGTTGTCTCTTATATCTGGGCTTTAACTTATTTCTTTCACCTACAATTTTTTCATATATTACCTGACCAGAGTGGTATTCCTTATTTAATCTATTTTTGTTATGAATCGCAAGCATTTTCTTTTGCGCCTGCTCAAGAGTATCATGTAATTTTTCATGATCTATTTTATTATGAAAAATATCTGTTGGTCGGAATTTTGTAACGGAATGTATTGTAATATTATATTGTTGTGCAGCTCTTAGAACTGTTTCTAAATCACTTACTATGTTGTATTCCTCTTTTATACATCTAGCTATCTCTATTATCGTAGAATGAACTCTTTCAATTTGTCCATTAGTAATACTATGCCTTGGATTGCAAAAATATATTTCAATATTTAATCTCTGCATTAACGATTTGAATTGAGGTGTTGTAAAACTTGGCTCATTATCTAACGTTATTCGTTTCACATCTGGGAAAGTTTGAAGAATTTCTAAAACCTTTTCCTCAATATTAGATTTGTCTTCTATATTTTTTAATATTAAAAATTTTGAATAAGCATCAATACATGTGATAAACTTCAACCCCTGAGCATAAAAAATATCTAGGTGAAGCTGCTCTCCCTCTTTTTCTGGAATTGGAGCCTGTTTTATTGGAATTTTTTTCGGATGTCGATCATATTTGTTCCTATTGCACGTTATGCAATTGCGTACATATTCCTTCGTTTTCTTTCTCATTTCTGGCCAATAGTATAGTTTTTCTATCTGTTTTATATTTTCATTGTAATTTCGATGCGCTCTGTTATGGGTTTGCTCAATTATACCTGCTTGATCTTCCCTATTGGGAATGTCCATAGGAAATAGCTTAGTATATACAAATTTATTTTGAAATGTTTCTTTTAGAGGTCGCTGTATCTCATACAAATCCTCTACTGTGCAGTGTATTGCTGTTACCAATTTAGGTTTTATGTATTCTTTTAAAATAGTAAGTAGATTCTCAACTGTATCATATTCAATCAAATGTCTTTTTCTTCCAAAAATTTCTATCATTTCATGTATAGTGAACCTATTTTTACATAATATAATTTGTTGTTTAAATTGATTTACAGGTTTGTATGTTTCCTGTATTTGATCATTTTCGCTACTTTCCGCTGAATGTTCTGATTCACTTGACAAATTGTTTATTTCAAGGCGTGATAATGCATCAGCCACAACATTCGTTTTGCCTGGCCTATATACAAATTTTGGAGAAAACTCCTCAATTAAAGCATGCCATCTTTTCATTTTAGAATTCGGGTTGCGCGTAGATAATGCAAATGTTAACGGTTGATGATCCGTGTGAATTTCAAGATTAGTTACTCCATAAAGATAATTACGAAGATTCTTCAGTGCCCATACAATCGCAAACAACTCTTTTTCATTTGTAGCATAATTTCTTTCTGTCTTATTAAGAGTTTTGGAAACAAAAGTAATGGGTTTATTTTCTTGAGAAAGGACTGCACCTATTGCAACATTCGATGCGTCAGTAGTTAACACAAACTTTTTTGAATAATCTGGTTGCGTCAATTCCATTGCTGATGCTAAACTTTTCTTTAGCTTTTTAAAAGAAGATATCCCTGCTTCATCAATTTTCACTAATACCTTTTTTGACATATTTTTAGAGACTCTGCCATTTTCTGCGAATAAGTATTTTGTCAATGGCTTTGCAATCGATGCATAATCTTTAATGAATTTTCGGTAATAACCGGTAACACCTAAAAACCCCCTTAATTCCCGTAAACTTTTGGGTAGCGGGTAATTAAGCATTAATTCAATTTTATTTGGATCTGTTTTAATTGTATTTTGAGCTATAATGTAACCCAAAAATTCTATTTCAGTTCTGAAAAATTTAGATTTTTCAAGAGAAATTTTCATATTAGCGCTTCTTAATATTTCAATTATCATTTGCAAATCCTTCATATGTTGCTCTAAACTTCCTGAAAAAATTATTATATCATCCATATATACATGACATGTTTTTCCTATTTGATCACGCAATATATTGTCCATTGCTCTTTGAAATATTCTGGGAGCATTTTTTAGACCGAAAGGCATTCTTAAAAATTCATATTTTCCGTTATTAACGGAAAAAGCTGTTTTTTCTATGTCGTTTTCCGACATTAAAATCTGGTGAAAACCTGACTCCAAATCAATGCTTGAAAAGTATCTTGATTTCCCTAAATTTGACAAAATTATATTCGTATCCGGGATGGGATAGCGATCGGGAATAGTATGAGCATTCAATTTTTTGTAATCTATCACCATTCTAAATTTTGGTGAACCGTCTTCGTTAGTATCTTTTTTTGATACCACCCAAATGGGTGAATTATAAGGACTTTTACTAGGCCTTACAATATTTTCATTCAATAATCTTCCAATTTCTTTATTTACGAAAGAATTCACAGACAGAGGATATGGGTACTGTTTACTCCATATCGGCTTTTCATTTTCTGTTCGTATTTCCGCTCTTACATCGGTTCTAAACGGAAAACTTGTATCAATATTTGCGTGTTTTTCCACTATTCTCTGCTTTATTAAAATTCTAAATTCCTCAAGGTTTTTACCCTGATTTCTCCTTTTTGGAGTTTTATAAGCTCTTACTAAGTGAGAGTCTTCACTGTTTTCATCAAAACTTTCATTGACTGCCTGATCTGAACCTTTTTCAGTTTTCATGGAATAGTTATCCCTTATATTACCTGAATATTCATCAGCTATTGCTTTAGGATCTTCAGGTGCCAAAGACGAACATTTATATGGCATACTTTTACCGGTAAATCCCTCGGTATATGCTGTAGAAATTTTCTGATCCATAGTGTTTATTTTATAATTAATTTTTTTATTATTTTTTCTTTTCTTATTGCCGGTATTTTCTTCGGCGGGGGGGCCTTAGGATCCTTTTGTCCCAAGGGGTTAAAATTTTCTTTTTTCTCATTTTTATTTTCATACTTTTCTTTTTTGTTGCAGGTACTATCATCTGCTGGCGCCTTAGGACCTTTTTGTCCCAAGGGGTTAACATTTTCTTTTTTCTCTGAGTTTACTCTTTCTTTATGGATGTTAATATTCATACTTTCATCCACCTTTTCGTTCTCATATTTTGTTTTGTAAATTATTTTGTTGCTACGTATATCGATACGTGCTTCTATTTTCTTTAAAAAATTATATCCTAAAAGGATGTCCGAATCCAAATTATCTATTTCATAGAATACTTGTCGAACTCCGAATAAATTTATTATATGGTAATATTTTATAATAGAATAACCATTTACAGTTCTCACTCTTTTATACATGGCTAATTCATTTCTATTTTGATATACTCCCTGCTTAATATAACAAGAAGTTGCTCCGGTATCTACCACTGCTTTCAATTCTTTATTGAGTTTTTTATCATAAACTATGATGTAGGGGAGGTCGTTCCCCTTTTCCCTAAAAAATGTTCTTCATTTAAATTGTTTATTTTAGGAGTTTTTCCTTGCGGTCGAAAGCTATTATTACTTTCTCTTCGTCTCTTGAAGCCTTGCATATGTTGGTTCTGAGGCCCTGAACTTTGTTGAGTAGTATTTAACCCATTGCCTGAACTACTTGTCTGGGGTTTGTTATTCTGATTAACATATCTGCCATCTTGTTGACCAAAAGGGTTGTAATTCTTATTGTATGACCTGGAGACAGATGGATCTACGTCCATTGGTTTTGGTTTTGGTACGTTATTCCTTGTTGGGAACCTCAAATTATTATTGGGATAATTTGTTGTCCTAGCTCTGCTTCTTTCATTTGCAAAATTTTTAGCAAATAATGCCCTTTGGTTGTTTGATTCTAGTTCCTGTGCTTTTGCCAAAGCATCAGGCAAATCCTGAGGATTGAGAGAAAATATTATGTCTCTTAAAGGTGCATTGAGACCAGTTACAAATATTCTTAAGGCATGATCCCTATTCTTTTTATTAAGTTATTTGGCTATATCGGATGAGCTACTATGAGGCATTATTGTTTTATTTATGAGTAAGGTCAATTTTCTATTGACCAAATTATAATACTCGACAACTGTCATTGATCCCTGGCGTAAGACACTCAGTTCCTGTTCTATAATGTGCATCGGCCGTTTGTCTGAATAAGCAAAATCTAATCGCGCAATTATTGCATCAAAATTCAACACCGTACCATGATTGGTGAGCGTGTCATTCGCATCTTGTGTGATCTTGTTTCGCAAAATAGTAAGGGCTGCAAAGTATCTTCTACTTTTCCTTATATACAGGCTCATAGCATTATGTGCTGCCTCCCTCCAACTAACGTAAGAATTTAATTTCCCTGAAAAATCTGGAAGGGATTTAACAACATCAAGAGATTCTTGGCACTGTATATTTTCGTCAATAGACTCAGTCACATAATCTGTCACACTACGAGTATCTATCTCAACTTGAGATCGTAATCGTTCAACTTCCTGCCTTAAATTTATTGTGCTCTCCGCAATCAATCTTGTAATTAAATCAACTGTTAAGTCAGCCATTTTTATATCTTATTCTTTTGTTCACTTTTCTTCAAATTTTTCTTAAATAATATAGGGCACTTTTCAATTTTATGATCCCCACTACATTAAATCAACTGTTAAATCAGCCATTCCTATATTTTATTATTTTGAATACTTTTTATTCTTTTGTTCACTTTTCTTAAAATTTTTCTTGAATAATATAGGGCACTTTTCAATTTTATGATCCCCACTACAATATTCACAATATAATAATTTTGAATATTTTATTTCACTGGGAGTATTCCCCATTTACTTATTATATGTATATGGTATAACTTACATATATCATTTTTTATCTTCGGTGCATTTGTGTCTCCTCTTCTGCGAAGAACGTGCTGCGCCAGGAAAATGCTCGCTACAAGGAGCGCTGCCAAATCGGGCAAAAATGTCTTGTCGTTTCTATCACGGGGAGTTGCTGCAAAAGCTGCAAGTCAAGCCGCTGCTGGTGTTAATGACAAAATTGTTGCTGTTATTGTTCTTTGCTATTGAGTCGCTGTTGGTAACTTCGCTGAAGCTGCTTAGTTGAACCGGAGCTCGATGCCTGCACTGCGATCACTTTTAAACGCTCTGAAAGTGGAGAACAAGGCCCTTTACGTTGGGCGCCAATTATGTTTTTCCTTACTGGAATAACATTTTCTAAAAAAGACGTGCTTCAGTTGAAGACGGAGTAAAAACTAAACTTTATTCTATAAATTCCCTTATTTATATCTTTACAATTTGTTTACTTAAATCTATGTATTTCACAATGATGGTATGGCATTGCCAATTTGTTTACTTAAATCTATGTATTTCACAATGATGGTTTGTCATGAAAGACGTGTCGTGTATGCAGTACATCGTCCCATATTTGACTCAGGTTCAATCCTGTACACACTTTTATTTGTTCGCTATTTTTATTTAATTTTTTATATTTGGTTTAATTAGAATTGATTTAAAATAGTGTATTCAGATTTTTCTAATACCTGTTATTTAGAAATTTAATTTCTATTTAACATTATTCGCACTTCTTTTGAATTGATTTATATGTAAAACAGCCATAAAGGCAATCATATGAATATGCATTCCTATATTTAATCTCTTCAGTCAAATCTGAACTACTTACATACACATATTGATGAGAAAATAATCTAATATCCATGGATGCATCCAAAAAGCCAAACGCGCATACACGCATATGTATATAAATATATACAAACCTTCAACGAACACAAAATGTATGCATATAAAAAACAACAACTGCGACCGTCTTCTTGCCCGTCATTGAAAAGATGGGATATGTATACCCTATGAGCAAAAAGAACCGGGAAGGTGATGTTGACTGTTTTCTTCGATTGCCAAGGCATAGTCCACCATGAGTACCTTCCATCGGGCCAGGCAGTCAATAAATAATATTATTTATCCGTTTTGAAGCCTTTGAGAGATGCTGCTTATTGCAAACGGCCGGAAATGTGAGCAAACAATTCTTGGATTTTTTGAGATGATAACGTGCCATCGCACCGATCAAAAAGATCAAAGAGAATACGACGAAGGAGCTGAAGGCCATGTCGGCCTGCCGGGGGTGTTTGGAGGACTGGGTTAAACGTTGGCACATGTATGTTGCTTCAGACGGGTCATATTTTGAAGGGGATAATATAAATTTGCCTTAAATTTAACTCTGTTATGTTTTATTTAAACATTCCCGGTACTTTTTGATCATAGGGTACATATATGCGGCTTTGCGGACAGAAATATGTGATTCGCTGGAATTGTTCAAAGAATCTCAGTCGCATTAACTCGCGACCGTCGAACAGTTAGAAGACATATTTACATACATATAAGGGTGCATACATACATACGGGCCGCGGCCACTCGACATGACAAAAATTTAAGATTTATCAAATATTGGCAAATAACTCCACGCGAAATATTCCAATATTGACTATTTTCGAATGGTCGCGAAAATTGGCATATGGGCGGCTCGTTTTATGAATGAAATTGAAATATGAGCTCTAACTTATGAATGAACTTTTTGTTTTTGTTCTAAATTGTTCAGCGCTGTCGCTGATAGAATCATGGCCGCTGCGACTGCGCCTACGAATGTATTTTGTTTTTGTAGTCGCTAGGCTTAGATTTTAGCTTCGGGCGACATGCGCATGTGAGGTATGTGTTTTTGTTGTGTTCTATAACATTTTAGAATGTGTGGTGGCAAAGCGGCCATCGCGTTGCGCTTGCTGTTGCTTTTGCGTCTATCAAAGTATTGTGTTTTTGTAAGTATAATATTAGGAATATCGACTGGTGATAGACAAAAGTACACGGAAGCAAGAAGGGAGCGCTGTGCTCGCGCATATATGCATGAATGTATCAACGTGCATGGTTGTAGTAACATATGAATGCAATTATTTTGTAGGAAGTTTAGAAGGCAAGTAGGTATACTCGTATATGTATGTATATATATTATGCTAGGACATAAAGTGGACATACATAGAGCAGAATTGCTAGGACATACATAGAGCAGAATTGTTTTTGCACTTGTTAGGAAGAAACTCGTTCACTAGTGCATATGTGTATTTGATTTCTTGTAAGAATGTGATGTGCTGTGACATGTGTACATACATAAGTCAAGGTTATTTTTGCATACTTGCATATGTGATATGATGTTCTTGCGCTTGTGCATTATTGTTTTTCATATACAAATGAACATACGTACATATGTATGTAAATGCTGTCGAATACATAAACTATAATTTGACATACAATATAAAATAAGTGTTGATTTATCTTAAACTGTTCTTTTTTTCTGAATGCAAATACCTCCTATTGACATATACATACATATTATGTATTTATGTATATTATCATATACCATCATCTATTTACATATAAAGTATACGTTCATTTATGTACATATGTGTGTAATGAAAAACTTCATTAATTACTTTCAGAACTTTATTAAAATTTATTCGCGTCGCGCGCATGCACAAAACCTTTTGTTCACAACGCAGGCGCAGAAATAAACGCTCTGCCTATTTATCCTCCCCACGTGACTCGCCATCAATTCTCGGTGCAAATTTTTTTTTTTTCGTTTTTAAATTTTTTTTTTAATGTAATCGTAAAAAAATTTGTAATAAATTTTACGTATCCGCTTATCATTTCAAAAGTAACAAAATGGTAAAAAATAAGCAGTCGAAGAAATAAACGCACCGCTTATTTTTCCTCGCCACATGTTAGACTCGAGTTCAATTCCCGGCGCAAACTTTTTTTATACATTTTTTTTTTTTAATTGGTTTTTTTTTTAATGTAATTGAAAAAAAAAAAAATTATGTAATAAATTTTACGTATTATGTAATAAATTTTCGTATACAAGCAGAGAATGTTAATGCAATGAGAAGGAGCAAATGTTAAATGAGCTTTTTTCGAGTACTAATTTGTAGATTCAAACTAAGGTAATTTCAAATTCAACTTTGCTCACGAGTGGGGAATTGCAGATATTTACGACGCGAGTGACGCGAGTGGAGGGTTTCTATATTTACTTACCACGCTAGGACAGGAATTCAGATATTTTCTGCGTTTACCAAACTACTGAGGAAGTTCATAAGATTTTTCGGCACACTACTAAGGAAATCGAAGCGAATAAATTTGCGATTAAGAAGGCCGCGCGGCAGTTAATTTGTGGTGCAGAAGCTAAAGTCGGCGGAATTATTCGTTTTGTTTTTTGGCACGTATATAATTCAGGTTCAAGTCCTGAAGTCATATTTTTTTTCTTGCACATTTTTTTTTTACAATTCAAACCAGGAAAGTTTAGTAAAATTTTTGTGTTTATTTTAATTAAATTTTTTTTAAAATACTGTTTTTTTTTGTATTTCATAAATGGAAATTTGCTTTCGGTATAAAATAGTTCATACTGGATATGACCTGATTTTTATATAAATCAATCAAAACAGAAAATATGTACATATATCTATAATCTATTTCATCAAATCCAAATTATATTGATGAGAAAATATCATTCTAATATCCGTCCAGAAAGCCAAACGCGCATACACACATGCATATTCATATAATTACGCATAAAAAATTTCAACTAACGCAGATTATGTGCATATAAAACTGCGAATCGAATAAATGAGTGATTTAGAAAAGATCATTAATAATTGTAGATTATCGCAATCATGAAAGACGTGTTGTGTATGCAGTACATCGTCTCGTATTTGACTCAGGTTCAAATCCTGCGCACAGTTTTTTGTTCGATATTTTTATTTCATTTTTTATATTTGGTTTAATTGAAATTGATTTAAAATAGTGTATTCAGGTTTTTCTAATACCAGTTATTTAGAAATTTATTTTCTATATAACATTATTCGCACTTCTTTTGAATTGATTTATACGTAAAACAGCCATAAGGGCAATCATATGAATATGCATTCCTATATTTAATCTCTTCAGTCAAATCTGAACTAATATACTTACATACACATATTGATGAGAAAATATTCTAATATCCATGGATGCATCCAGAAAGCCAAACGCGCATACACGCATATGTATATAAATATATGCAAACCTTCAACGAACGTAAAATGTATGCATACAAAAAACAACAACTGCGACCGTCTTCTTGTCCGTCAGTGAAAAGATGGGATATGTATACCCTATGAGCAAAAAGAACCGGGAAGGTGATGTTGACTGTTTTCTTCGATTGCCAATGCATAGTCCATGAGTACCTTCCATCGGGCCAGACAGTCAATAGAGAATATTATTTATCCGTTTTGAAACCTTAGAGAGATGCTGTGTGTTGCAAACCGCCGGAAATGTGAGCAAACAATTCTTGGATTTTGCATGATGATAACGCGCTCAAAGAGAATACAAATCGGCCCGCCGGGGGTGTTTGGAGGAGTGGGTTAAACGTTGGCACATGTGTGTTGCTTCAGACGGGTCATATTTTGAAGGAGATAATATAAATTTGCCTTACATTTAACTCTGTTTTGTTTAATTTAAACATTCCCCGTACTTTCTGATCATAGGGTACATATATGCGGCTTTGCGAACAGCAATGTGTGATTCGCTGGAAGTCACATTAACTCGCGACTGTCGCACAGTTAGAAGACATATTTACATACATATAAGGGTGCATACATACATACGGAGCCGCGACCACTCGACATGACAAAAATTTAAGATTTATCAAATATTGGCAAATAATTCCACGCGAAATATTCCAATATTGACTATTTTCGAATGGTCGCGAAAATTGGCATATGGGCGGCTCGTTTTATGAATGAAATTGAAATATGAGCTCTAACTTATGAATGAACTTTTTGTTTTTGTTCTAAATTGTCAGCGCACAATTTCGTCGAAATAAAGTTGCCCATGAAGAATTCCGCAAAAAGTTTTTGGACAATCCCTTCGGTTATGCGTGCTCTGTGTGTGATCGATTGTGGTTTAAAGAATGTGTAACAATCGCACTGAATCGACAACACGATCAAAAACAACAATTGACGCGGTATTTCAAAGATATCGCACCCTAAATACAAAAGGGTCACAACTCAAAATTTTCCACACTCGAGCTTGACTTGTTTACAGTAGCACAGAAAACAAACTATGTGACATATCACGCTGAAATTTGCCATGTAAGCTTATAACAGTCCTACCAAAAAACAAAAAATTTATTTTTTCCATATGCTATCCGCGGACCGTTTTATTGATAACGTCTCGTTCATATTTGAGCAGAAGTACATTTTGAGTTGTGACCCTTTTGTATTTAGGGTGCGTTATGTTGACAACGTCGAAACCAAAGCATTTGTATCATATTTTAGCTATCATAAGCCACTCGTATCATTTGTTGAAATTGAAAACATTAGTGATGAATAATAATAAAATGAAGAAAATACAATATGAACTTTATAGCAATATTATAATGAACCTATAATTATCCCGCTCCTAATGCTGCTTTCGTCTCATTCTCTCTTAGTTTGTTTTACGGAAGGTTTCACTTCTATCGCGTCTAACCGTAGGTAGGTAGTGTAGGTAGGGTGGTTGTCGCAAGACACACTTAGACCTTCGGCAGGTCCATTGTGATACCACTGGAGCTTATCCTTACTCTACGTGTTCCTTTTCAAACCATCCGGTTGCTTTAATAAACGAGCAGAGCTTCGTTAGTTTTAGATGGGCTATGTCCGCTACATCGGTTAGAAATGCTGTATCGAGAGTGCGCAGCCTTCTCATAGCTAGGCTTTCACACTCACATAAAAGGTGTCTGACTGTTTCCTCTTCTTCTGTATTAAGACAGCTTCTACAGAAATCGAGGTAAGGGAGTCCTAACCGTTAGACTGGTATTTTTTTTTTTAATGTAATCGTAAAAAAATTTGTAATAAATTTTATGTATCCGCTTATAATTTCAAAAGTAACAAAATGGTAAAAAAATAAGCAGTCGAAGAAATAAACGCACCGCCTATTTTTCCTCGCCACATGTTAGACTCGAGTTCAATTCCCGGCGCAAACTTTTTTTATAAATTTTTTTGTTAAATCTTTTTTTTTTACTGTAATTGAAAAAAAAAATTATGTAATAAATTTTACGTATTCGCTTATTATTTCAAAAATACGAAAATAGTAAAAATTTAATTGGTTTTATGTCGAGGTGAGAAATGTGTTGTGTATTGAGGTGGAAGATGTGTGGTGTTTCTAATTTTTGTGTGGGCAAAAGTCAGTGAGGTGTCTATAAACTCGGTGTGCTAAATTCCCTTACTTCAAATCTTTCAAATCTCAATTGTACTAAAAAAAGCTCACAGTAACATTTGCACCTTCTCATTGCATTAACATTCTCTGACAATACTCACTATACAAGCAGAGAATGTTAATGCAATGAGAAGGAGCAAATGTTAAATGAGCTTTTTTCGAGTACTAATTTGTAGATTCAAACTAAGGTAATTTCAAATTCAACTTTGCTCACGAGTGGGGAATTGCAGATATTTACCACGCGAGTGACGCGAGTGGAGGGTTTCTATATTTACTTACCACGCTAGGACAGGAATTCAGATATTTTCTGCGTTTACCAAACTACTGAGGAAGTTCATAAGATTTTTCGGCACACTACTAAGGAAATCAAAGCGAATAAATTTGCGATTAAGAAGGCCGCGCGGCAGTTAATTTGTGGTGCAGAAGCTAAAGTCGGCGGAATTATTCGTTTTGTTTTTTGGCACGTATTTAATTCAGGTTCAAGTCCTGAAGTCATATTTTTTTTCTTGCACATTTTTTTTTACAATTCAAACCAGGAAAGTTTGAGTTTTGAGTTTATTTTAATTAAAATTTCTTTAAAATACTGTTTTTTTTGTATTTCATAAATGGAAATTTCTTTTCGGTATAAAATAGTTCATACTGGATATGACCTGATTTTTATATAAATCAATCAAAACAGAAAATATGTACATATGTCTTTAATCTCTTTCATCAAATCCAAATTATATTGATGAGAAAATATCATTCTAATATCCGTCCAGAAAGCCAAACGCGCATACACAACTTTCAACTAACGCAGAATATGTGCATATAAAATTGCGAATCGAATAAATGAGTGATTTAGAAACCTTCATTAGTAATTATAGTTTAGCGCAATCGTGAAAGACGTGTTGTGTATGCAGTACATCGTCCCATATTTGAGTCAGGTTCAAGTCCTGTACACAGTTTTTTGTTCGATATTTTTATTTCATTTTTTATATTTGGTTTAATTAGAATTGATTTAAAATAGTGTATTCAGGTTTTTCTAATACCTGTTATTTAGAAATTTATTTTCTATATAACATTGTTCATACTTCTTTTGAATTAATTTATATGTAAAACAGCCATAAAGGCAATCATATGAATATGCATTCCTATATTTAATCTCTTCAGTCAAATCTGAACTACTTACATACACATATTGATGAAAAAATATTCTAATATCCATGGATGCGTCTAGAAAACCAAACGCGCATACACGCATATGTATAAAAATATATATAAATATATACAAACCTTCAACGAACACAAAATGTATGCATATAAAAAACAACAACTGCGACCGTCTTCTTGTCCGTCAGTGAAAAGATGGGATATGTATACCCTATGAGCAAAAAGAACCGGGAAGGTGATGTTGACTGTTTTCTTCGATTGCCAAGGCATAGTCCACCATGAGTACCTTCCATCGGGCCAGACAGTCAATAAAGAATATTATTTATCTGTTTTGAAGCGTTTGAGAGATGCTGTATGTTGCAAACCGCCGGAAATGTGAGCAAACAATTCTCAGATTTTGCATGATGATAACGCGCTCAAAGAGAATACAAATCGGCCTGCCGGGGGTGTTTGGAGGACTGGGTTAAACGTTGGCACATGTGTGTTGCTTCAGACGGGTCATATTTTGAAGGGGATAATATAAATTTGCCTGAAATTTAACTCTGTTTTGTTTAATTTAAACATTCCCGGTACTTTCTGATCATAAGGTACATATATGCGGCTTTGCGGACAGCAATGTGTGATTCGCTGGAAGTCGCATTAACTCGCGACTGTCGCACAGTTAGAAGACATATTTACATACATATAAGGGTGCAAACATACATACGGAGCCGCGGCCACTCGACATGACAAAAATTCAAGATTTATCAAATATTGGCAAATAATTCCACGCGAAATATTCCAATATTGACTATTTTCGAATGGTCGCGAAAATTGGCATATGGGAGGCTCGTTTTATGAATGAAATTGAAATATGAGCTCTAACTTATGAATGAACTTTTTGTTTTTGTTCTAAATTGTTCAGCGCCGTCGCTGATAGAATCATGGCCGCTGCGACTGCGTCTACGAATCTACTTTGTTTTTGTAGTCGCTAGGCTTAGATTTTAGCTTTGGGCGACATGCGCATGTGAGGTATGTGTTTTTGTTGTGTTCTAGAACATTTTAGAATGTGTTGTGGCAAAGCGGCCATCGCGTTGCGCTTGCTGTTGCTTTTGCGTCTATCAAAGTATTGTGTTTTTGTAAGTATAATATTAGGAATATCGACTGGTGAAAGACAAAAGTACACGGAAGCAAGAAGGGAGCGCTGTGCTCGCGCATATATGCATGAATGTATGAACGTGCATGGATGTAGTAACATATGAATACAATTATTTTGTAGGAAGTTTAGAAGGCAAGTAGGTATACTCGTATATGTATGTATATATGTTAGGACATAAAGTGGGTATATATACATACATAGAGCAGAATTGTTTTTGCACTTGTTAGGAAGAAACTCGTTCACTAGTGCGTATGTGTATTTGATTTCTTGTAAGAATGTGATGTGCTGTGATATGTGTACATACATAAGTCAAGGTTATTTGGGCATACTTGCATATGTGATATGATGTTCTTGCGCTTGTGCATTATTGTTTTTCATATACAAATGAACATACATACATACATATCTATGTAAATGTAGTCGAATACATAAACTACAAATTGACATACAATATAAAATAAGTGTTGATTTATCTTAAACCGTTCTTTTTTTCTGAATGCAAATACCTCCTATTGACATGTACATACATGTTATGTACTTATGTATATTATCATATACCTTCATTTATTTACATATAAAGTATACGTTCATTTATGTACATATGTGTGTAATGAAAAACTTCATGAATTACTTTCAGAACTTTATTAAAATTTATTCGCGTCGCGCGCATGCACAAAACCTTTTGTTCACAACGCAGGCGCAGAAATAAACGCTCTGCGTATTTATCCTCCCCACGTCACTCGCCATCAATTCTCGGTGCAATTTTTTTTTTTTTTCGTTTTTAAATTTTTTTTTTAATGTAATCGTAAAAAAATTTGTAATAAATTTTATGTATCCGCTTATCATTTCAAAAGTAACAAAATGGTAAAAAAATAAGCAGTCGAAGAAATAAACGCACCGCTTATTTTTCCTCGCCACATGTTAGACTCGAGTTCAATTCCCGGCGCAAACTTTTTTTATACATTTTTTTTTTAAATCGTTTTTTTTTTTTTAATAAAAGTAAAAAAAAAAATATGTAATAAATTTTACGTATTCGCTTATTATTTCAAAAATACGAAAATAGTAAAAATTTAATTGGTTTAATGTCGAGGTGAGAAATGTGTTGTGTGTTGAGGTGGAAGATGTGTGGTGTTTCTAATTTTTGTGTGGGCAAAAGTCAGTGAGGTGTCTATAAACTCGGTGTGCTAAATTCCCTTACTTTAAATCTTTCAAATCTCAATTGTACTAAAAAAAGCTTACAGTAACATTTGCACCTTCTCATTGCATTAACATTCTCTGATACAAGCGTGGCTCAGCAGTACGCAGCCACACACATATACGTATATCAACATACATATAACGCATAGCCAAGAGTGTCGCTGTTTCGTTTCATCGAGTCTCAAATCACTCCCAACGATTCTTAAGAAGTTTTCATTTAAAAAATTTAATAAAAATATTGAACAAAGAAAAATGTGTACAGGACTTGAACCTGACTCAAATACGGAACGATGTAGCACGTACACGACACGTTTTTCATGATTGCGCTAATCTTCAAGTGCTAATGAAGTTTTCTAAATCAGTAATTTATTCGATTTGTTGTTTTATATGCACATATTCTGCGTTCGTTGAAAGTTTGTATGCGTATTTATATACATATGTATGTGTGTATACGCGTTTGGCCTCCCAGCAAGAAGAGGCCCGGTCACGTTACCGTCACGGGTGACCGTTAAACGGTCACCGAACATTGCTCATTACAATCACTTTGTTAAGAGCGTTGGGAAAATCGTGCGAAAAATTTTGTGTGCGTGTGATTTTCTATCCCCTTCATACATGGCCAGTTACATATAAACGTGGCGACAGACAAAATAACTTTTAGCGCACCGCCGACAACATAGCGCGTTGGCCGAACGGCTAGCAATATGGGCTTCCGGTCCAAAATCCTGGGTTGGAATCACAAAAAAAAAAAATTTTATACATTTATTTTATTTTGTTTTATGATATGTTTATGAGGAGGTTTCTTTCATCGCAGAATACACTCGGTGGTTTGCCATTGCCTGCTGAGGGGCGACCGCTATTAGAAAAATGTTTTTCTTAATTCGAACTAACGCCCCAACCCATTCGGCTACGGCGTTTTTTTATTTTTACTGATGCAAAAATGAGAAAAAATATATGAATAAAGTTTGCTTACTGCTTACACATTTTCCAAAGGTGACAGAGAACCAAAAAAAGTCGATTTTCAAACAAATACGAGTGCATATGTGTTTGTAACATACAAAAAAGTGTAATTATGTTAGAGTTTCGGTCACGCAGGTTTTGCTGGGTTTATGGACGGATATTCGAATGATATTTTCTCATCAATATAATTTGGATTTGACGAAAGAGATTAATTATATGCATGTTTATATATACATATTTTCTTTTTGATTGATTTATAGAAAAATCAGGTCATATCCAGTAAGAATTATTTTATACCGAAAAGAAATTTTCAATTATCAAATACAGAAAAAAACACTATTTTAAACCAATTATAATTAAAATAAACTCAAAAATTTTACCAAACTTTTCTGATTTTGAAAAAAAAAAAAATTGTGCAAGGACTTGAACCTGAATTGAATGATAATCACTCAGTCCATGGTCAATAGACATGCATTATCAAGTAAACAACATCAAGCCGATAGGACTTGTTTTCACATACATTATCAAGTAAACAACAATAGAAATTCGGTATCACCAAAACAAACCATAAACATTCAAATAGTTATCTACTAGTAAAAGTAAACAATACACAATCAGCAACGAATTATCGCAATGCGATAACAACCGCCGCATTCAAATAGTATAAATAGCAGTAAGATTTCTGTAACAAGTTAGTCTTAAGAATATCGAAAATAAACACGCACTTCGGCGTTAATATATAAAAAAGATATTTCTTTTTTCTCATATCGTGAAAGGGATATTAACTGGGGGCTCGTCCGTTCTTTCTTGAACAAGCCATATCCTGCATTACAGGACAAAAGTAAAAAATTCCCCGTTCCTAAAGAAGGAAAAAATTGGATTCCTGAAAAATCGGAATAAGAGCAGGAATTAGAGCAACGTGATAAGCAATACGAACAGCACATCCTGAACAGACATCACACTGGAATCGCGAAGAAAGCGACAAGCAATATTCAATTTATCACGTTTATCGTTGGACATAGACTCCGAAATGACTGCACAGGAAATCGCTAATCTAAAGGCACAAATCGCTGCTCTGACCACAGGACTCATTGAAACTGAACATAGATTGAGTTCCATCGCAACATCTAATATCACTGTCACCAATCAATACCAGGACTGTACACCACATATCACCAATGAGTCACAAATTAACATAGAAATTTTCAAAACATTACCCATATTCACAGGCGATAAGAACCAATATCGGTCATGGAGAAAACGTGCCTGGACACACATGGAAAATATAAAGAAGTACTCTACTACACCCACTTACTACACGGCACTCTCTATTATACATTCGAAAATTCAAGGAGAGGCAGCCGACATTTTAATTAACCGCGACACCAAATTCCATTTTTATGATAATATATAATAGACCATCTCCATTACACTTATGCGGACCAGAGACCACTGCATGTGTTGCTCGAAGAAATGAAGAGAATAAGGCAGGAAAAAAGAACCTTGGCAGAGTTCCATTGCGAAGTCAGTAAGGCACTTAATCTTGCACTCACTAAATTTGAGATGGATAGTTCAGGAAATCCATCCCCTATGAAAGAATATGCGAACAAGGAAGCTGTAAGGACATTCATTCTTGGTCTGAACAGCAAATATACCAGCGGCACCCTCCCTATATAGCCACAATCCAAATGACTTAGAAAGCGCTTACGCTATCGCAAGTACAATATACCACGATAACGTGAACTCACAGTTCGACGTTCCGCAATATAATCAGCACAGACAATATAATAGTACATTGCAGTATCAAAACCAAGGCAGAAGATATTACGAGATACCACAAAGGTACAGACCCAACGTATAGGTGCAATACAACCAAACTGCACCCAGGCAACAGCACGAACCAATGGACGTAGATCCATCACAACAGTACACGAGATCCGCAAATAGGAATCATTCTGCTCCACAACAAAATAGCTATGACCGCCAAATGCAAAAATTAGCTGCGAATAATCTATTTCGAGGTGATCCTCAAAAAAGAGACCGAAATCCTTCATCTCGTAACTACAACACACAACAGAAGGTACAACGTGTGAATCAAACACGCGAGGAAAAACTACATACAATCGCTTGCACCAGAATACGAAAATGATGAATATGAAACAGGCAGTGCTTTTTTTAGGCGCATAAATGATTTGCCGTGTCTGCAACGCCACTGCAGGGATACAGGCAAACTAATTAACATCCTGATCGACACTGGAGCAACCAAGAATTACATAAGTACAAAATGCAGCATCGGTGAGTCTATTTCCATTAAACCTGTAAAAGTGAAAACCCTTCACGGTTATTCAATAACAAAATCAAAAAAAATTGTAACACTATTAGAACATAATATCACATTTTTTGAAACAGATGCATTAGAAGAACTTGATATGCTTCTGGGTGAACAGGGACTTAGAAAAATAAAGCAGAGATCGACCTTTTCGAGTACAAGCTCAGTTATAAATATAGGGCCAAGAAAGAAAGTGAATCTGTCCAAAAAATAAATTATACAGTTAATAATGAAAAGTATATTGCAGAAATTGAAAAAATTATGCAAAAAAAATGAAGTCATAAACGAAGTGCTACGTTATACTATCACTATACAAGCTACCATTAGAACGAAATCCGAATATCCTATTTGGACCAAGCAATATCCGTACCCTATGTTGGATAATGACTTCATTAACACAGAAATCAAAAAACTTTTAAAAAATAAAATAATCCAACCAAGCAAAAGTCCGTACAACTCTCCCATTTGGACAGTCGCTAAAAAAGGTACCGATGAACAAGGGAAAGCTAAGCGCAGAATGGTCGTAGACTCTCAGAAGCTAAACGCTCAAACTATCACAGATAGATACCCCATACCTGATGTGTATTTTATTTATTTATTTATTGTCTTTAAATGGATGCATTCTTACAGACTATATTAAGATAATGTACAATAGGTTAGTAGTTACTAAGAAAAGAACGATTTAAGATGATTGACTAAGATGCCATACGGCCATGTAAAATCAGCACCAGAAGAATTGAAAAACATATTTAAATCTGCACATGCCCTAGGAATCGGAGCATTCACCCCATAGTTGGTTCTCGAGAAGCCGATTTTAAAGGTTTCATACTGTCGGAGCCTCATATTGGGTATTTTAAATTGAATTTTACTTAAAAGGGAAGGACAATCAATAGATCCTGAAATGATACGAATAATAAATGAGTACGATAGAATAGATCGTCTGCTATCAGGTGGTTTTAAGTCAATTAATAAACATCGAGAGCGGTACGATGGTACAGGCTCAGAAAAGTTTAAGGATCGGAGTGCAAAACGAAGAAAGACTTTCTGAACTCTCTCAATCCGATTAGACAGACCTATTTGGTACGGTCTCCAAATAATAGCGGCATACTCTAATCTTGATCAAACAAAAGCACAATACAATGTTTTGAGAGTGTGTGGGTTGGTAAATGCAGAGCAATTTCGGCGTACGAATGCTAGCATCGCATATGATCGTCTTATGACGTGGTTAACATGGCTGGTGAAATTCAGCTTACAGTCGAAAATAACGCCTAAGTCTTTAATTTTCTCAACGGATTGCAAAGGTAAGCCAGCAATACTATACGAAGCATGCAAAGTATTGTTTAATTGAGCATATTTTACGTGAAAGCATTTGCTAATATTTAGTGACAAACGGTTTAAATAGCACCAGTTCCAGACATTGTGCAAGTCGGTTTGCAACTTTTCAGAGTCCCTAACACTGTTAATCACCGCAAATATTTTAAGATCATCAGCATACAACAAGTGTTCTGCAAACGAAAAGCAAGAACCAATATCGTTAATAAAGAGTATAAAGAGGAGGGGTCCTAGAATACTTTCCTGTGGGACACCAGAGGATGCAATAAATGCACGGGATGTCGTATTATCAACGGCTACAACGCAGTGCCTGTTGGACAAATATGATTTGATCCACGACAAAAACGTGGAGTGTATACCCAATGATGCAAGCTTCGACAAGAGTATTCGGTGCGATACTTTGTCAAACGCTTTAGAGAAGTCTGTATAAATTGCATCAACTTGAGATCTGTTCTGGAAGGCTGAAATGCAGTAATCATTGAAAATAGACAAGTTAGTGACAGTGGAGCGACTTGCAACGAAACCATTCTGGTTGGTAGATATTAGGCCTTTGACAGCAAAACATAACTTTTCACTCACTGTTATCTCAAAAAGTTTTGAGACAGACGAAAGCTTCGAAATCGGTCTGTAATTGCTAACATCATTTTTATTTCCACTCTTAAATATAGGCGTAACGGAAGTAAATTTCCAGTCGTCAACAAAAATACCAGAGGACAACGATTTGTTGAATATAATTGTAA
The DNA here is from genome assembly GCF_027943255.1 of Anastrepha obliqua. NCBI lineage: Eukaryota > Metazoa > Arthropoda > Insecta > Diptera > Tephritidae > Anastrepha > Anastrepha obliqua. The sequence goes on along the minus strand of NW_026562179.1, from coordinate 4,710,072 downwards.
GAGGCTCAGCGAGACACAAGCAATTCTTCAACAAAATGCCCGAAAGGCCATCCGAGTCAGTTTTCGTTGTAGACTTAAGCTTCATAATACCCTTGACGACATCAGTAACAGATAGGCACAAAGTCCCAAAATTGAGAGGTGAAAAACTATTAGAAGGTAAACTAGAATCGGAGTCTAAGTCGGGTTCAAAATTAGAGCAAAAAAAGTCAGCAAATAAATTGGCAGATTCTATGGCAGAATTTGCATATTTACCATTATAAAAAACATTGTTTGGCACCATTGAGCAAGACTTTTTTGATTTGATGAATTGCCAAAAGGCCTTCGAATCCGAAATAATATAATAATATTGTTTTCGAAATTCAAGATGTAATTTCTATATAAGAACTTGTTCAAACAGTTAAACTCTTTTAAATGGCATTGAAATTTTGAGAAGTGCAATTATACAGTTTAGAAAATTTGTTTTTTAGATTCTTTAGACGCCTAAGCCGTTTGGTATGCCAAGGTGTCTTATATACTTTCTTATGATAAACAGGAATGTGCTTCAAACACAACTCAGAAACCTTAGTCTTAAAAAAATGAAAACAAGAGGTAACATCATTGTCGTGGAAGGCATTATCCCAGTCAATACTTAATAAAATTTCGGTAAAAAGTGAGAAGTCGCATAAGTTGTAGTTAAATTTTATGTTAGGCTCATCGGATACCTCAGAAAACTCATAAAATTCCAACTCAAGAGAGAGAGGAACATGATGTTTATCAGTTAAAGATATGGGAGCAATGCCTTCCGACAATGTGTAGTTGATGTTATTTGAAATGAACACTAGATCTAGGATTCTATTAAGGCTATTATAAAAACCATTAATTTGTGATAAATCAATGCTTAAAAAGCTATCAATGACATGAATTTCGGCTGAAGAATTTACATTAGAAGCCATAAAAGCAGCCGAGTTTCTAAGTGGGGACCAACTCAGACGACATAATTTAAAATCACCAAGGACACAAAGGTGACTGTCATCAGCTATGCTTGATGCTAATGACACAACATTGTCAGCATGTGCAAAGTATAAATAATCCGGACTATTCGGCGGAGTGTAGGATGCACACACATAAACTGATCCAGATGAGCCATAAACACGTACACAAAGCTGATCAATGAGTGTGTCAGAATTGGTAAGTGTAACCAATGATGCCCGAAATTTTCTCCGAACAGCAATGAGAACACCACCTCCTCTGAAACATCCAGATTTGACAGGGTCACGGTCTTTAAGGAAAATATCGTACAAATTGAGGTCAAAAATTTCACAATAGAAGAAATTTTCATTCAGCCAAGATTCAACGAATACAAAAATATCAAAGTCTAAGAAAGAACTTTTCATATATACCGTGGAGCATTTAGTCCGAAGTCCAGATATATTTTGAAAATACAATTTTAACAACTTATTACTAGCGATGGAGTTAGCTGCAGAAGTTACGGAATTAGAGGTGGAGTGACGTCTTTTTGAAAAAAAGTGAATCGCCGAATTTTTACGTTCGTAGGCCATATATCCGCATTTAAAAGCTTATCATAGGAAAATTCAGATACGCCTAGCTTAAAGTTGATTTTCTTGAAATCTTTTACGGGGGTATCCTTTTTGATAAGTATATAGCAGGAAAGAAATTTGCGGTCAATTTCTGCATGTTTCCAACATAGTCCACAATATCGGCAGCTGTCACAGTGTTTGAGAAGGACGATATGTGCAGCCACTTCATGTTAGGAACTACACTTAACTCACTATTTTGGTTTGAACCGATAACTAAAGGTTGTTTAACCTTTTTCCTATTAGCTCTAGTTACGGTTTTCCATTCACGTGTACGATTTGATGTAGGTGCAAGAGAGGTCGGCAATGCCGACGCTTTTTTACAAGTTGATGTTGATGGGAGAGCGGACGTAGAAGCAGCAGCAGCAGCAATTGGCGTCAGCTTCACTTTAGCTGTATTAGTAACAGCAGCGCTATAAGAGAGCGGCGCATCGCCAGCAGCAGCATGAGAGTGCGAAGCAGAGGAAAACGAATTAGTCTCATCATGCGGAGCAGCAACAATAGACACGTTTACAGGTGACGTAGCAGCAGTCACTGGTAGTGGCTCCTGTCTCTTCGATTTGCTTTTCGCATTTTTTGTGTTCCTTGCATGACACTCCCATGCAAGAACACAAGCATTAAGGTCTTTCACCTCAGCGGTTAGTCTCACCATGCGGAGCAGCAACAATAGACACGTTTACAGGCGACGTAGCAGCAGTCACTGGTAGTGGCTCCAGTCTCTTCGATTTGCTTTTCGCATTTTTTGTGTTCCTTGCATGACACTCCCATGCAAGAACACAAGCATTAAGGTCTTTCACCTCAGCGGTTAGTCTCACCATGCGGAGCAGCAACAATAGACACGTTTACAGGCGACGTAGCAGCAATCACTGGCAGTGGCTCCTGTCTCTTCGATTTGCTTTTCGTATTTTTTGTGTTCCTTGCATGACACTCCCATGCAAGAACACAACCATTAAGGTCTTTCACCTCAGCGGTTAGCTGTACCAGAGCAGAGGATACATCAACCGTTAGATGTTTTCGTAACTCTTTTACTTCTGCACACAATTCACTTATTTGCGAAATCAGCAATTGCTTATCCACTTTGAGAGAGCTAATTGCAGCCATCACACGAGCATTTTCTGATTTCAGAGCAGCAATTTCTCTGATAATTGTTTTCAGACTGATATCTAATTTGTTTACGTCATCAGATGATGTTGATTTCGGCAGTTGTTGATGTGGTGATAACTGTGCACTTAGATTAGCTGGATTCACAGGTACATTATCAGCAGTGGCAATTTCGTCATCCAGGTTGACGGGAGTTGATGGTGCTCGAAGGGATTGACGTCGAACAGCGGCACACTTATCACCGATAAATTGCTTACCCGTTTTAGGCAAGAATTCTAGGTCAACAGGTTGTAGGTTGACACAATTTAAATGAAAGAGATCATTGCACTTGTCGCACTGCACTTTCTCTTGTGTACGCTCAACTTTGTTGGCACATAGACACGGCATTTTTAGATCGGTATATTATGCAGAATAGCCAAAAAGAATAAATGTAATAAAATAGAGTCACTGTCTCGTAAAGAAAATTACACAATTTCGAATTTATGATGGTTTAGGATCATATTTAAAACTTCGATAGCGGAGCAATCAAAAACACGACCGTTCACGTTTGCAGTCACTTCTTCTTTAGAGTAGGGCTTCCATCAGGTTCTTATTAATGAGTCCGACAGGGAAAAAACTGCCTGTGTAAAGGAGCAAAATACGAATTTTTTCGCATGCCTTTCGGTCTGAAAAATGCGCCTTCTACACATTTGCATAATTATAAACGCGCTTCGTCAAGCCAATATGAAGATGTCTAATGAGAAATCTCACATTTTCCAAGACTCTGTGGAATACTTAGGGCACATAATTAAACACAACAGAGTCACAGTAGACCCTAGAAAAATACAAACTATTAAGGATTTTCCCATTCCCATAACTCTAAAGGAACTCAGATCTTTCCTAGGCCTCGCTAGTTATTATAGGAAATTCATAAAGAATTTTGCAGCCATTGTCAAACCACTCACAACATTCCTCAGAGGAGAAAACGGTGGCACATCCAAAAATCAAAGCGCAAAAAAAAATCACCTTTGACGAACCTTCACTAGAAGCGCTGGAAAAAATTAAAGAGGAACTGCAAGCCCAGGTTGAACTCTTCCAACCCAATTTTAATAAACCTTTCGAATTAATCACAGATGCTAGCAATTACGCTATAGGAGCCGTATTATCGCAAAACCGGAAACCCATATCATTTATTTCGCGAACACTCAACCAAACAGAATAGAATTATTCTACGAATGAGAAAGAGTTACTCGCAATTGTTTGGTCACCACAGAAACTACGTAATTACTTGTATGGTTTAGCTGATTTAACAATTTACACTGATCACCAATCTTTAATCTTCTCCATATCAGAAAAAACCCCAATACAAAATTAAAAAGATGGAAAAATTTCATTGAAGAATACAGTGCAAAACTTGTTTACAAACCTGGACATCAGAACGTTGTTGCTGATGCACTTTCCCGCCAGCAAATAAACAACACTTCAAATTCTGATGACTCCCAACATTCAGCACAAAGTTCCCCAACACAAAAACTCAAACGAGTAAAGTAACCACTAAACTCCTTTAGAAATCAAATTATTATAAAACAGTCAGACCGGAACCTCGTCGAAATATCCTCACAAAATATATTTTCTAACAGCCGGCATACGCTTCTTTTTAACACCAAAACTGAATTGCTAGACAGACTAAAAAATATAATTAAACCTAAGGTAACTAATGCTCTGCAAATAGACGAGCAAATATTATTTTACGTCGAAAATGACATTATCAACACATTTTCAACTGTATCGATCGTAATAGCGCAAAAATTGGTGGACGACATCACCGAAACCGAACAACAAGAACAAATTACACAGGACACACACAAACGTGCTCATAGAAACTATAAAAATAACGCACGTTAAATTTCGATCAGATACTACTGGCCAAACATACTTGACGCTTGTAAAAAAGAAGTACAGGACTGCGAAATTTGCCTCAGAAATAAGTATGAACGCCGACCAAATAAACAACCAATAGGTTCAGCGCCAATACCGAACAAGGTAGGCGAATACATACACTTAGATTTATTTTTTATGAGCAATAATATGTAGGTACATTAGTTCAACCGACAAATACTCCAAATTCTGCCATTTGAGACAAATACCATCAAAGAAGGACACATATAAATACATTGACGAGATACTATCTTAAATATACCCAAACGCAAAGTTTGTAACGACTGATAACGAGTCAACATTGACCGGCATATGTGCACAACAAATATACAAGCGACTACAAATAACGCATACCAAAACTCCAGCCTATCATTCGACAACAAACGGTCAAGTTGAACGAACGCACAGTACCATAATAGAACTCACGAAAGTTTTAGCACATCAACACAGTTCAGCACCTGACGAACAGATTTTTGAAGCAGTCCGACAATACAACAAAACAATCCATTCGGCAACCAACGAGAGACCCGAGGACGAGTTTTTCAATCAAAGGGGGTATCCTGACATCAAAGAGTGTCTTCAACAAAACCAAGCGAGAGTTTTGCGATACCAGAACCGAAATTGGAAACAGCTGAACTACAAAGAAGGAGACGTCGTATATTCAAAGACGCATAGAAGGAACAAAAACGTAAAAAAATACGCCAAACATATCGTCAAAAAAGACAACGGTAATACAATAACTACCAATAAAAGAGTTATTATACATAAGGACAATATCAGAAAAAGGCATGTATGTAATAATATTTACCTTACTTTTCTCTATCGTACTTTGCGATAATATAATAGATTTAGCCAATAGAAAATATGTACTAGTAGAAGCAGATCCTGTTTACATTTATCAAGACACACCCTTCTTATATCACATATCTAATCTCTCAAAAATAATCGCGCCATACGAAAGAATAATGAAATCTGTATATAATTTAGAAAACCAACCTGAAACTCAAATTTTAGTGAACAAAATCGAAACCCTGAAAACTCAACTCATTCGAAATATAATATTTATAGACCCAAAAGATCACTTAACTTTCTTGGCTCCATGTTAAAATTCATCACTGACACACCAGACCACGATGACCTTGTAGAAATTAAATTTACACTTAATACGCTAATAGAAAATAATAATGAGCAAAGAACAATTAATTCACAGTTCGAGAGAATACTCGAAGCCCTCGATCCCAAAGAAATAACCGAAAAAATTGTTATAGCAGAAGTTTATAATGAACTTCAATCAATAACGAACACTATAAATTTTGCAAAAACTAATAATTTTTATTCTGGCACATTCAATTTAAAAGATGTGTACGATTTAATAAAACACGAAAAGTTGGATCTTCCAATAATTAATATATTAGAATATGCCGATATTCATATTTGTTACCTACAACAAGCAATTACAACAATATACAAATATCTTATCCTCGAAACTATATGTAGCCTATTTAATGTATAACCTCTGGTAAAATTAATTTAGACCCTAAAATCGACAAATGTAACGATTATCAAAGAATATTCAACTGTAAAACTATATGAATAACTTCATTTGTAAATCAGAACCCTCTGACAATTGTACTATAAAAATATTAAATGACAACTCAGCACAATGCGAAACAATCCACGAAAATAATGCTCCACTCCGCATCTTAGAGAATGGATATATTTTGACAGACTACGAGCACACTTGGAACAATATGCATATCTCCGGCCCTAAATTGATACATTTTAATGAATCCACAAACATCGATAATATCACATATTACAATCATCAACTACAACTGCGGGAAATCATACACAACCAAAATAACGAAAAATTTGATGTACTCCGCATCCTTTCCTCAAGTTCGATATACAAATTCAGCAATACACAAAAACTCTCAACATTTTTGATACCTATTGAAGATAATCCTGTACAGTTTACGTTCTTCACAGTAATGGGATTCTTTTGGTAGTTATCACTTACGGTATGACACACTTCTGCCGATACCACGAAAATAGAAGGATGCTTAACAGACAAAGGCAAATTGATTAATAATAATTTTTTGAGTCGAAATTAGTATATTGGCATATGTATGTCAATATATGAATATCAATATATAAGTTAAAAACTCGAAAAATACAAGTTCTAAAAAAAATTTTTGTTATCGGTCCAACTGGCCGCACTTTATTCACTCACAGTTCTTAAACCAAAAAGCCGCTTAAACGAGTAAACTACTTAATTTATATTAATAAAAATAGTGGCGTGACTTAATTCTAGGAACTTAAATAAGCAATTTTATAATACTTGCATCATAAGCTTATTGCAGAAATCAATATGAAATTTAAGGGGTAACACCACTGTACACGCGTAAAATAAACACGATTTTTAAAGAATTTTTTTGTAGAGAAGGAAAGGGGAAACAATCACTCTGATTTGGGAAGTTATTACTTATATACTAAAATACAAAACTACAAAGTTTGATAGAAAAATTTTACAAAATGGCGGCATTGGAGACATTTTTGTAATGTGGTTTCTCTTGAAGGAGCTCCGCGGCACGCAGCACAGAGGGTGCAAATTTTAATCTGGAACAAAGATACATATTTTTTCTTAATCTAGATAAGAATAGCTAGAGAAACACGTAGGGGATTTAAAAAATATTTATTTTTGTGGAATTAGCAAGCATTTGAAGGAAAAAACTCTATTTTGGACTAAAAAAACGGCACTTAAATAATTATAACAATCGTTTAAATTAATCTATCGAAAATCCCCTACGCTCTTCTCTTAAGAAGGTTATTATACAGACGTAGTGAAAAGCCTGATTAAAAATATTTAAAATTGTTTGAGTTATGCTGCGTGCCAATTTCAGAAAACGTGTTTTGAGAAAAACGCGTTTAAAGTTTGGAAATTTGGAGAAGTCGTTAGGTAGCAGTCACTAACGCTTGGTTAAAAGCTTAAAATATTTATGAAATAAACTTCGGTAACGTATAAAACTTTTTGTTCTGTATTTTAAAAGGTTCAAAGAATTTTTTAAGCTTATAAAAAAAATCAATTTTTTGAAATTTCTACAGTGGTGTTACCCCTTAAGTAAGCAATTTTATAATACTTCCATTATAAGCTTATTGCAGAAATCAGTATGAAATTTGAATAAGCAATTTAATTAAAAAGAATAAATGAAAAATATAAGAAGCAAAGAGTTTGTTAACTTGATTTGGGTTAACTCTTCCCTTCTTAAATCGATTGTCCGCAATCGAGTATTGAATTATGGTATTTTAATTTCAAGAAATGGTGTTTGGCATATGTTCGGTAGTTATTATTGATTGAGGTGATAAATACAGTTTTTGTCTATATTTAATAATGCAAGCGAGAATAAAAGTTGCAATAATAACCGAAAGTACAATAGATATATCTGAACTTAAGCTAATTACATCCATTTTTTTATTTTCATCTACTAAATTTCTAATGGTTGTATTTGTTTTAAATATAGATTTTCAATTTGTAAGTCCAATTTTGTAGCATTTTTAGTTTCTTTGATTTTTGTGACTAAATTTGGTAATACAAGTGTTTCGTACATTTTTAAGTTTACATTTGTGTAGGTTTTATTCAGAACATTAATATTACAATTTTCAAATTTAATGAGGAAGGTTCCTTCTTGTCTTATTTCTAATTTGTTACAATCGTGAGTTATTTTTCCTTCAAAATTCTTAAATATCAGTGTTCCTTCTACCATTTGTACTACTTCAGATTTTACTGAAATTTCCATTTTACATTGTGCTTCCTTAAATTTTAAAATGTTTGCAATACATTCATTATCTAATGAAATCAAGTTTTTTTCTAATTTGTCTTTCACATTTATACTATAAATTTTATTAGAGTTATCTGTTAATATTTCTGATGGGTTCAAAAACACTGATTTGTTTGCAATATTTGGTAATGGTTCAAATTGGATTTTGGCTAGAGGACTAGGAGAGAATTGAGGTATTAGTAAAGTTAGGATAATGTTATTTTCTTGGAAAAGTACTACAATTTTCGTATTGCTATAGCTATCGTAGTCGTTAATCAAACTAAGTTCCTTTTGCGTCAAAATGTCCGTGGGAATAACTCCCAATTTGCTGGAAAAAATAATTTGTCCTATGTTATCAACATGGTTATTCAAAAGGGATATGTCATTGTTTATACTATAAGTCTGTTCGATAAATCGGACTTCGTCTTCCAGTGTTTTGATTTTATTCTATGCACCGTCCTTGAACTCATTAATATATCTACTGACTAAAGTTTGTGGTTTGTTTTATATGGGCAGTTATGTTAGTAATTTGTTCGGTCATGAAATTGTTTATGTACGTCAAGTCACTTAGTTTAATGTAGGTGCCTTTTTCATTGTCCTTTATTTTGGTTAACGCGTCTTTTATTTCCTGTTCATCGTCTCTGTCCATGGAGCTGGCGATGTACCTTAAGCCTCTTCCTAGGTTATAGAACATTTCGTAATTGTACTCTTCGAGTATAGCCTTCCATCTCTTCATTTTACTGTTGTTATTCTTATTGCTTAGCGCATAGGTTAACGGCTGGTGGTCTGTGAATATTTTGACCTTAACCGACCCATACAGGTAATTTCTCAAAGAGTTCAGAGCCCATATTATAGCTAACATTTCTTTTTTATTCAAAGTTCTAGAGATAAATGATATTGGTCTATCATTTTGTGAAAGGAGTGCACCGATAGCAAAGTTTGAGGCATCTGTTACTAGCTCAAAATCTTTACTAAAATCTGGGTAAGCAAGTACTAAATCTTCTGAGGTGAGTGCATTCTTTATTTTGGCAAACGATTCCTTAACATCATCATTTAAACTTATTCGTAATTTGCGGATAATTTTGCCCCCTTAAGAGGGATGTCAGGGGCTTAATAAGTTTTGAGTAGTCCTTGATGAACCGCCTATAGTATCCTGACATGCCAAGAAAACTACGAAGCTCTTTAAGGGTTTGTGGTTCAGAAAAATTTTGTATAGCCCCAAACTTTTCCTGATTAGTTTTAATCCCATGGGGTGTAATAACGTATCCTAAAAAATCTACTTCTTTTTTGAAAAACTTACATTTGTCTAATTGCACTTTCATATTGGATTCTTCCAAAGCTTTGAATATGTTTCTTATGTGTTTAAAATGTTCTTCTTCTGACTTACTGAAAATAATGATGTCATCTATGTAAACATAGCAGCATCTTCCAATGTATTCCTGTAGGATATCGTCAAGCGTACGCTGGAAAATTGACGGTGCGTTTTTTAGGCCAAACGGCAGTCGTGTGAATTAATATTTTCCATTATTTATGCTGAACGCAGTTTTTTCCATATCAGATTTTTTTAGTGGAATCTGATGGAATCCACTGTTGGTGTGGTTGTGGCCTATTCATATAATTTATTCTATGAGAGTGCATGATTGAGTCCACTTCCATTGGTTCTGGCTTTGGCATGGACCTAGGTGGACGAAGAGGGATCGCGTTATTTTGTTCTCGTTGGTTAAAAAATAATTGCCTTGGTTGCGGAATATAGGCTAATTGTGGGTGAAATATTGGTTTCTGCTGTTGTGCAGAGTTTCGCTTTGAGTATTGCTGTGAAGGTGGTTTCCATCTTCCGTTGTATGCATGGTTCGAGCGAAAGCTTTGATTCTCCAGCTTGAGGCAAAGGTGAAGGGTCTGTGGCAAGCCCACCGGTTCTCTGATCCCTAAGAGGCGAGGCAAGTCGCCATTTAAGCCCCTAATGAAGGTGTCGAGAGCTTTGTCCCTATATGCCTTTGTCAGCAGAGTAAGAGATTCATTACCCATATCAAGACATCCTAATCTATTCAATATTAGTGAAAGATGTGAGTACACTTTTTGGTAAAATTCTTGGATGCTATTACTACCTTGTACCAGAGTTGTCATCTGATATTCCAGAGTAGATAGGTCAGGTTTGTCCCCATAATGTGTAATTAAGCATTGTGAGATTGCACTCCAATTTAACGGTGTGTTATAAGATTCTAACGCTATGTCAGCGTTACCTGTGATATTATTTCTGATCACACTCAAAATTCCGTAATATTTCGGCGTTCCCTTTATAGGTTCATATATTGTCAAAATTCTGCCCACACTTTTCTTCCACGAATTAAATTCTTGTGGTTGCCAATAGAATTCTTTTAAAGATTTCACGACGTCCGGTATTTTGTCCATATCATTTAGATATCCCCCTGTTTGTCTATTGGTTGGTCCCTAATATTGGCTAATCCAGCGATTGGATTGAGAGTTTCGCGGATAGCCTGAAGTCCTTGGTTTCTAAAAACGTCCGCCGCTATATCCGAAATAAGAACTCTTAAATCGTCTAAACTTAACTGAGTATTTTGCGAAGTATTAGGAGCGGAATTTGAGGGATATATTATATATAATATATATATCTTTTTTTTTTGTAACAGAACTATTAACTCAACTCAAATTTTTATTTACTTTCTTATTTTTATATGATAATTAAAGTTTTTGATTGTTATTATATCATTAAAATAATCTTAACTTACGATGCAAATAATTTTTCTGAACTCTTGAAGCACCTCTCTGATGATTTGTTTGTTGGATTTTGATGACGGTATGCTTCACTTCACAGGATCACTTCTCTTTTATGTTTTTTTTGGACTTGGTGTTAATTTTTTCTGGTTCTCAGGAGACTTCCTTCCCTTCAGTACTTGCCTTTTATAAATTTTTAATATTTAACCCTTACGGATTTTTGTTGGCATCAAGGATGGCACTTGTCCTTTACGGATTTTGTTTGTCTCACTTATCCTTTACGGACTTTGTTGTAGTACTTATCCTTTACGGATTTCGTTGTTGCATTTATCCTTTCCGGGTTTTTTTTTCACTTATCCTTTATGGATTTTGTTGTTGCACTTATTCTTTACGGATTTTGTTGTTGCATTTATCCTTTACGGATTTTTTTGTTGTTGCGGCACAGGCTGGCACATATATGCCCCCGTTTTGCTTTTGCGCTACTCCGGAGCCTAGTTGCCGACTTTTTACTCAACTGCTCGGGCTCCAGTTAAGAACTTGAAAAATACAAGTTCTAAAAAAATTTTTTGTTATCGGTCCAACTGACCGCACTTTATTCACTCACAGTTCTTAAACCAAAAAGCCGCTTAAACAAGTAAACTACTTAATTTATATTAATAAAAATAGTGGCGTGACTTAATTCTAGGAACTTAAATAAGCAATTTTATAATACTTGCATTATAAGCTTATTGCACAAATCAATATGAAATTTGAGTAAGCAATTTTATAATACTTGCATTATAAGCTTATTGCAGAAATCAGTATGAAATTTGAATAAGCAATTTTATAATACTTCCATTATAAGCTTATTGCAGAAATCAGTATGAAATTTGAATAAGCAATTTAATTAAAAAGAATAAATGAAAAATATAAGAAGCAAAGAGTTTGTTAACTTGATTTGGGTTAACTCTTCCCTTCTTAAATCGATTGTCCGCAATCGAGTATTGAATTATGGTATTTTAATTTCAAGAAATGGTGTTTGGCATATGTTCGGTAGTTATTATTGAACGCGAACTCTGGGAGGAAAATTGGGACTCAGCGAGAGGGCTGACGCCTCTCTGACACCATCCTTATCAGAGATAAACAAAAAAGATGCGCTAAACACCCCTACTGATGAACAGGGCCTGCCCTCCGAGAAAAGTTCACCAAAGCAGGAGTTCATAGCAAAGATGAGGACAGGAGAAGAGGAAGCTCTCATGAAGTGCCGCCTCACGCTAGAGAAAATGAAACTGGCAATGCTGAAGCAGAAAAATATAAGTATCGACGTAAAAAACGGTGTGTCCGAACTAGACGAGCTCTTCGACATTATTGAAAGCCTGAGACGAAACTGGACTAAAGCGGAACACGAAGCCAAAAAAGTAAGGTGGGTGAAACCAGCAGAAGCCCAAAGTGACCCAAGAAATGTGATCACTCCGACGGCTGTATCATCGAAACGGGCGGCCTCGAGCCCGGCAGAGCAAGAGACGGGGAAAAGAGTATGCGAGAGTGGTAAAACTGACTGGAAAACAGTGACTAGAAAAAAGACGAAAAAACAAGACGCAGAAACACAAATCAAGCAGAGACCTCAGACAAAAAAGGACGAAAGAAAACCCAAACAGCGGTCAGGAGCAGTACTCTTCAAATCAACGGAAGGACGAAGTTACGCCGAAGTTCTGCAAAACCTCCGCCAATATGTTAAATCAGACGAGAACCGTGTGGAAGTTCGGGCAATAAGGAGAACCAAATCGGGCGCACTCCTCCTTGAACTAGACAAAGGTATAAAACTAGGACCAGAGATCCATGAAGCTCTGAGGAGCAAGATGAAAGATATCGCTTCCGTAAGCGAGCTGAAAAATAAAACAACAATTGAGATACGGGACCTAGATTCACTGACTACAGCAGACGAAGTTGCAACGGCCGTTAACCAACTATTAGGCGAGACCAACGAGGAAATCACTGTTAAACTATCAGCACCAAACAGCCGAGAACAGCTAAAAGCGTATGTGATGCTATCGTCAGAAGGCGCAAACAAACTTCTCCAGAAGGAACGCGTTAAAATAGGATGGATCAACTGCAAAATGAGACTCTGCATTGACAAAAAGAAATGCTACCGGTGCTTCGAAACCGGACACTTACAATGGCAGTGTAAAGGGCCTGATAGAAAGGGTAAAGGACTGTGTATACGATGCGGGAAGCCAGGACACAAAATTAAGGAATGCAGCAGCCCACCGGATTGTTGTATATGCCGAAGTAAAGGTGGTTCTGACACAGGACATATGCTAGGCTCAGTACGATGTGCGGCCTACAATGGAATCATGTCGAAATGATAAAGATTCTACAAGGAAACATGCACAGGAGCACTACGGCAGACTTACTCCTGCCGCAAATTATGCTGGAACAGGAAGCAAACATAGCGGTTCTAAGCGAACAGTACGCCTCTCCAAGTGTTGGATGGTTTATAGAAGATCCCTCTTCTACAGCAGCAATATGGTGCAAGGATAACACGAAACTCCAAGTGACGAACAGCGGAACCGGAAACGGGTACGTCTGGATGAGGAGCCAATGTCTCACAATTATTAGATAGCATCGCTGACTTCCGAGCTGAATTGGACAATATTGAAGACACAGCTCGCCAAATAAGCGGGCACACCATCATCGCCGGAGACTTTAACTCTAAGGCCATGGAATGGGGTAGTCGAACAACAAACCCGAGAGGCCAACGAATAATAGACATGGCCGCTAGACTAGGACTCGCCGTTGCAAACGTGGGCAATAAAGCTACCTTTCGAAGACCAGGGTGTGAAGGCACAATCCCGGACATAACTCTAGTGTCTGAAAGCTACGCAAACAAAATACGTGAATGGACAGTTCTGGAAGATTACAATGGCAGTGACCACCAGTACATTACCTACTGCGCCGGAGAGACAAACGCAAATGCAACGAAACGCATCAAAACTCGCGGAAGTGGAATACATCAAAACTTGACAAAGCAAAACTTATAGCTAAAATTGACGAGAAGCAACCACACCACGAAGAGCCAAGTAGCGCCAGACACAAAGTAGAGATGACGCTGAGAAGGATAACGCAAGCGTGCTCAGCAGCAATGGCCAAGATCAAAAGCGCACACCCGAAGAAGTCCGTGTACTGGTGGACTAACGAAATCCGCGATCTGAGGCATACGTGCATCAGCAAAAGAAGGAAGTATACAAGAGACTAACCTTGCAGAGGACTGGGAGCGATACCGTGATGTTCAGAAGAACTACAAGAGGCTTATTCGGGAATCGAAAAAGCCTCATTTAGGGAATTCTGCAGCGGTATTGAATCTCTGAGTGACACGGCGAAATTGGTTAGGATCCTGAAAAGGGACCCAACGGCAAAGCTGGGGTCACTCAGGAAATCTGATGGCTCCTTCACGGAGCGGAAAAGTGAGACACTCAGCTTGCTGATGGAGTCTCACTTTCCTGGTAATCAGATAAGCATCAGCCGGCAACAGCCCTTATTGATAGAGGCAGTTGTCAGAGCTGCTACACCTTCTCGGCATGACTGGTTCGTTGCCAGATCTGTGGTGAATGAGGCCGCCATTCGATTTGCCATCAAATCTTTTGGCGACCACAAGTCGCCCGGACCAGATGGCATATTTCCTGCCATGCTGAAGGAGGGTGCAGAGTTCGTGACAGCAGCCCTGAAGAAAATCTTCTCGGCATGCCTGGCACTGGCTTACATACCACGCTCTTGGAAGATGGTGAGGGTCGCTTTCATCCCAAAGGTTGGAAAAGACGACTACACCAGCCCCAAAAGCTTTAGACCAATCAGCATGACCTCTTTCATGCTGAAAAGTCTCGAACGACTGGTGGAACTGCGCATACGTCAGAAGTCGCTGAAGGCTCACCCTCTGTCTCTACTTCAGCATGCCTATCAGAGTGGAAAATCCTGCGAGTCGGCACTGCAAAACCTCGTTGCTAGGGTAGAGCTGGCCATCGACAGGAGGGACTACGCTATGGGTATCTTTTTAGACATAGAGGGGGCGTTTGATAATGCCACTTTTGATAGTACGTGTAACTCTGCTAGTAGGCACGGCGTAGACCGGGTGCTAGTAAATTGGATTCGTTCGATGCTGGCCCAAAGAATCGTTTCGGTGCGAGCAGAGGAAGATCTGCTGGTGTCATCTGGGGTTAACAGAGGCTGCCCCCAAGGCGGTGTGCTGTCTGCATTGCTCTGGTGCATGGTAATCGATCCTCTGCTCACCACCTTAAACGATTCGGGAGTCTACGCACAAGCATATGCGGACGATGTTGCTTGTTTGGTAACAGGCTCTTCGCTTATGAACATCTGCAGGAAAGTGCAGAAAACTCTGGATCGGATTGACACTTGGTGCTGTGCGAACGGGCTGTCGGCAAATCCCGCCAAGACTGGTATTGTCCTCTTTACCAGAAGGAGGAAGCTTGACGGACTCGTTCTGCCAAGGCTAAAAGGAGTCACAATCCAGCTATCCAAGGAAATTAAATATCTAGGAGTAATCCTCGATAGTAAGCTCCTATGGAAATCACACGCTGAGACAAAGCGCTGACAGCTTTCTGGCAGTGCAAAGGTGTCTTTGGGAAAACGTGGGGTCTCTCTCCTAGCAAGGTCCTATGGATCTACACGGCTATGATAAGACCCATTATCACCTATGCATCAGTGGTCTGGATGAGTAGACTATCCCTAGTGGGAGTCAGGAGGACCTTATCGAGACTATAACGCACTGTGGCCATCTGTTGCACCGGAGCTTTTCCGACTATTTCAGGCCCGGCACTAGATGCTCTGGTTGGTTTACCACCACTTGATGCTTTCATCCAAGGAGAGGCCCTGAAGGCCATCTGCAGGCTGAAACACAGTGGGAACTGGTACGGCCCTTGTCCGGCATTGGAACACAGAGAAGGCATGGACATCGATCCAACGATTCTCTCCATGCCCCTTGACTCAATGCCATCAAGAGTCGTACTTGAAAAGAGATACAGTGTAGTGCTACCAGAGGCTGTGGGGAATGCTCTTGGAATGCATGCATCTGTGTTTCAAGCGGAGGTGTATGCAGTTCAAGAAGCGATGAACTTTGTTGTGGAAAAACGATGGAGAGGTAGATCCATATGTGTCTGCAGCGACAGCCAAGCAGCGCTTATGGCCTTAGACAGCCCTCAAACCACATCAGGGGTAGTGAAGTCCTGTAAATCCAGGCTGAACTATGTCGGCAGGCATAATAGCCTGATGCTAACATGGGTCCCGGGACACGTGGGTATCGCGGGTAACGAGACCTCTGACTCCTTAGCTAAGATGGGCTCTGAAGCCAACTGCTTTGGCCCAGAGCCCGCTTTGCCACTCCCCTCTGCGGCCATCACGGCCACGGTTAGCAAATGGGTAACTACTACCCACAAGCGAGCTTGGCAGGCTGAGAGAGGCTGCAGATGGACAAAACTGATGTTACCTGTCATGTCCGATCGACTGTCGCAAACCCTTCTGTCATTAAGTAGAGGGGAGTGCAGACGGCTGGTGGGACTAATGACGGGCCACTTTCTGTAGGCAAAGCACATGGAAAGGTTGGGCATCTCAGACAGTGTACTCTGCCCAGCTTGTGAAGAGGAGGATGAGACGGCGGACCACTTCCTGTGTGTCTGCCCCGCCTTCGCCCGAATCAGGTTTGAGGTCTTTGGCACTGATGTGTGAAGAAGCGACCATCTTGGCTCCTTGGCACCATAAGATCTACTCAGATTTCTTCGGAGATCGCGTAGATTTAAAGAAAATTAAAAGGGAATCCAAGTGTAGTACAATGGACTCAATTAATGTCTGAGTGCTGCACTTGCTAGTTGTCCCGACAAAAAAAAAAAATAAAAAAATAAAATAATATACAAGAGCACGAAGAACCAGCCTCGCCACAACAGAGCACGCCGAATACAAAGCCGCAAAAAGCACCCTAAAGACGGCTATCCTGGAAAGTAAGAAAGAAAAATGGGAGGAGCTTCGGCGCGATATAAACCAAAATCCCTGGAGCTTAGGATATAAACTTGTGCTTAACAAGCTCGGAGCAAGGCAGCCACCTCCTGAACTAAGCGAAGCCACTATGGAAAACATAGTGAATACACTCTTCCCCACACATGACCTCATGGCAGATAGAGTGGACGAGGAAAATACCGACCCACCCCCGCTTTTCACGGTAGAGGAACTGAGAGACGCAGCTGCAACCCTCAAAAATAACAAAGCGCCAGGTCCTGATGGGATTCCATCGGAGGTTTTGAAAATTATCGCAGTTGAGCGCCCAAAAACGCTTCTCCACATGTACAATGCCTGCTTATATGAAGGAACTTTTCCAGAAATCTGGAAGAGACAAAAGTTAGTCCTCATAAGCAAAGGGAAAGGAGACCCTGAAACCCCATCAGTGTATCGCCCTCTGTGCATGCTCGACACGGCAGGAAAGCTGCTAGAAAAAATGCTGAAACCACGAATGGCAGCAGCGATAAACGAATCGGGAGGCCTCTCGGATAGGCAACACGGCTTTAGACCGCGAAGGTCCACAATTGGAGCAATTGAAGATGTAGTAAAGAGCATAGAAAAAGCACGGAGCATAAACCGCTTATCCCGACCAATCGTGCTCCTCGCTACAATCGACATAAAGAACGCTTTCAACAGCGCAAAGTGGAAAAATATGATAGACGCATTGGAGAAGCGGTTCAAAATACCTCAACACCTGATGAAGATGATCCGCAGCTACCCCAAAGACCGCGTACTCATCTATGACACAAGAAAAGGACAACGGACAAAAATGATAACCTCCGGCGCGGCCCAAGGGTCCATACTAGGCCCCGATCTCTGGAACGTCAGCTATGACGGCATCCTCACCACCGACATGCCCGATGATTGCTACCTAGTAGGATACGCTGACGATGTCGCAGCAGTAATTACCGCACGGGATGTAGACGCAGCAAGGCGGAAACTTACACAAACGATGACAAGAATCAAGACATGGCTCGACTCGCAAGACCTTAGTTTAGCTCCGGAAAAAACAGAACTGATCCTATTCACGACAGCGCGCATACCTATGGAAGTGACAATGCCAGTCTACACAGAGAACAAAACAACCTCAAAAGTAGTGAAATATCTGGGCATCAAACTCGACAACAAACTGACATACTGGGCACAAATCCAGTACGCTGATGAAAAATCCACCAAAACAGTCTCAAGGCTATCAAGACTAATGGCAAACATCGGAGGACCCACCGCAAGCGGGCGGAAGCTGCTCATGGACACGACGGTATCCATTTTACTATACGGATGTGAAGTATGGGCGGACACACTTAAAACTAAGTGTCACCGCAAGATCCTGGCCAAGGCCCAAAGAACCGCCGCCCTCCGCGTTGCTTCAGCTTATCGCACGGTATCAGAAGCAGCAGTACTCATTATTAGCGGCACGATACCTATAGATCTGCTAGCGAGAGAGCGAAAAGAACTATGGACCTTTAAAAAGAGCGAGGCAAACGCCATAGGAGACCACACACGCGCCCGCACCAAAACGAGCGCAAAGCAGCAAATTAGAGCACATACACTGCAAATATGGCAAGAGCGATGGGAGTCAGAGACGAAAGGCCGATGGACGAAGAGACTTATACCAAATCTAGACAAATGGTATAACAGACAGTTCGGCGAGGTAAGCTATTATACCACACAGATGCTATCTGGACATGGATACTTTTACAAATACCTTAATAACATAGGCAAGTCAGAAACCACTAAATGCATCTACGGAGATGCACTCATTGACGACGCAGATCACACTCTCTTCAAATGTGAGAGATGGAAACTAGATCGCAAAGCTGTCGAAGGCAGACTAGGCCCCTTAAGAGCTGACAAAATCACTGATAAAATGATAGAAAGCCAGAAAATTGGCAAATTATTCGCACGTATATAGAGCGAGTCCTACGTGCCAAAAAACTTGACATGAACAGAGATGCTAATATACTTGACTAGAAGATAAGCCGACAACATGAAGCCCCGCAGATAGAGATAAAAGAAGACGAGCCTATAGCATGAATGCTGGCTACAAATATGGTGGACCCAGACGTGGGTGAATTAGAATTTGGTCCTTTTCATGGACGCCGTTCTGGGCCCTCCCGAAGTAATGTACAAAGCAGTTCCGGGAGGGGAGTCTCCCCAGGAGAGGAGGAGGGACTGTTTTAGTGACCACACCACACGACGCAGTAGACGACGGTCGCTGTAAGTGCGAAGGTATTTTGAACCCTACCTCACCCACCAAAAAAAAAAAAAATTATTGATTGAGGTGATAAATACAGTTTTTGTCTATATTTAATAATGCAAGCGAGAATAAAAGTTGCAATAATAACTGAAAGTACAATAGATATATCGAACTTAAGCTAATTACATCCATTTTTTTATTTTCATCTACTAAATTTCTAATGGTATCTTCATGTTGTATTTGTTTTAAATATAGATTTTCAATTTGTAAGTCCAATTTTGTAGCATTTTTAGTTTCTTTGATTTTTGTGACTAAATTTGGTAATACAAGTGTTTCGTACATTTTTAAGTTTACATTTGTATAGGTTTTATTCAGAACATTAATATAACAATTTTCAAATTTAATGAGGAAGGTTCCTTCTTGTCTTATTTCTAATTTGTTACAATCGTGAGTTATTTTTCATTTAAATTCTTAAATATGAGTGTTCCTTGTACCATTTCTACTACTTCAGATTTTACTGAAATTTCTATTTTACATTGTGCTTCCTTAAATTGTAAAATGTTTGCAATACATTCATTATCTAATGAAATCAAGTTTTTTTCTAATTTGTCTTTCACATTTATACTATAAATTTTATTAAAGTTATCTGTTAATATTTCTGATGGGTTCAAAAACACTGATTTGTTTGCAATATTTGGTAATGGTTCAAATTGGATTTTGGCTAGAGGACTAGGAGAGAATTGAGGTATTAGTAAAGATAGGATAATGTTATTTTCTTGGAAAAGTACTACAATTTTCGTATTGCTATAGCTATCGTAGTCGTTAATCAAACTAAGTTCCTTTTGCGTCAAAATGTCCGTGGGAATAACTCCCAAATTGCTGGAAAATATAATTTGTCCTATGTTATCAACATGGTAATTCAAAAGCGATATGTCATTGTTTATACTATAAGTCTGTTCGATAAATCGGACTTCTTCTTCCAGAGTTTTGATTTTATTCTGTGCTCCGTCCTTGAACTCATTAATATATCTACCGACTAAAGTTTTTTGCTTGTTTATATGGGCAGTTATGTTAGTTATTTGTTCGGTAATGAAATTGTTTATGTACGTCAAGTCACTTAGTTTAATGTAGGTGCCTTTTTCATTGTCCTTTATTTTGGTTAACGCGTCTTTTATTTCCTGTTCATCGTCGCTGTCCATGGAGCCGGCGATGTACTTTAAGCCTTTTCCAAGGTTATAGAACATTTCGTAATTGTACTCTTCGAGTATAGCCTTCCATCTCTTCATTTTACTGTTGTTATTCTTATTGCTTAGCGCATAGGTTAACGGCTGGTGGTCTGCGAATATTTTGACCTTAACCGACCCATACAGGTAATTTTTCAAATAGTTCAGAGCCCATATTATTTATTTTATTTTATTTATTTATTTATTTATTTATTCAGTCTACAAATAATTCTTACAGACTATATTATAATAGATAATTTTTACTTATTAGTTAAAGATTATAAACAAGTGTTGCCTAAAATTATATAAACTTAGTCTAAAGTCGAGGTTAGGATAATTGTTGCAGAATCGAATGCATCTCACCATTGGTTCATTGAGGGCATAGTTAGTTCTATACCGTTGATCTACAAATAAACGAACCTGCCTTAAATCATGGTGCTTTGTTTGAAATGTAATTAAACTCTGTAACTCACAACAATTTATATTGAAATTTAAAAGATTATGTACGAAGAGAATCGAAAAATAGATTCGTCTGTCCTCAAGGCTTTGCAGTCCAATCAATTTGCGTCCGCCTATATAACTAGGGAGCCCTTTAGGCCAGCGCAGCTTACACAACGCATATTTAGTAAAGACTTTTTGGACTCTTTCAATCTTATTTATATGACATTGGTAGAATGGGTTCCATATTAGAGAACAATAATCTAGTTGGCTTCGAATTAAGGAGACGTAGAGTGCTTTTAAAGTCAAGGGATCTGAAAAGTCTTCCGTATTACGACGTAAAAATCCAATCATAGAAAAAGCTTTAGAGATAATATAATCAATATGTTTCGAGAACGTAAGTCCTGAATCGAAGATTATGCCCAAGTCCTTGATTTCCTCTTTCCTACTAAGTATAGTATTGTTCAAAAAGTAATTATAGATGAATGGATTAGATTTCTTCCTGTATGAAACCACGCAGCATTTGTCGGTATTCAAGTGTAAGTGGTTCATGGTACACCAATCTTAAAGAAGTTTAAGATCCTTTTGAAGATTGGAACAACCTTCCCGTAAGGTAGCTTAAAAAGAATTTTAAGAGTGTTCCCTTAATACCGCGTGCACTCAGCTTCTTAATGAGGATAGAGTGGTCGACTTTATCGAATGCCTTTGAGAAATCCGTGTAGACTACATCTAGTTGTGCGCGATTTACAAAAGCGTTAACAATATTGTTTGTGACTAGTGCCAAATTAGTACAAGTGGATTTTAAGGGAACAAAGCCATGCTGGTACTCGCAGATAAAATCACTAATACGACTTAACATTTTAACTTTGAGAATAGAATCAAATAATTTCGAAATGGTGCTTTGTTTAACTATTGAGCGATAGTTGCATACGTCATTTCGGCTTCCTGACTTATAAATTGGCGTGATTGAGCATATTTTCCAAGCATCTAAAAAAATCGATTTGTTTAGACATTTATTGAAGAGAATTGAGATCGGTTTCTCTATTGAGGTGGAGACGAGTTTAAAAAATACGGGGCAGAAACCTTCATGATCGGTAGATGAGCTATTATTCAGTTTTGAAGCTGCTTGTATAACCTCATTGGTTGAAACAGTAAAGTCATCATAAGATTCAGAAGAGGATACATTAAAGTTAAAATTATCTAATTTGTCAAATTTTTCATAAACTTTTTGGAAACATTTTGCAAAGAGGTCGCACGAGTCTTGTTCATTATCCGAAACAATGCCATCATAATTTAAACAAGTGGGGAAGCCGTTGGTCTTCCGTTTATTGTTGATAATATATAATGCCAAAAGCTAGAGGGATTTGATTTTAAATTTGATTATTATAGCTAACATTTCCTTTTTATTTAAAGTTCTAGAGATAAATGATATTTGTCTATCATTTTGTGAAAGGACTGCACCGATAGCAAAGTTTGAGGCATCTGTTACTAGCTCAAAATCTTTACTAAAATCTGGGTAAGCAAGTACTAAATCTTCTGAGGTGAGTGCATTCTTTATTTTGGCAAAAGATTCCTTAGCATCATCATTTAAACTTATTCGTAATTTTGCGGATTTATTTTTGGACGTTCATTCTCCCTCCCCCCTTAAAAGGGATGTCAGGGGCTTAGCAAGTTTCGAGTAGTCCTTGATGAACCGCCTATAGTATCCTGACATGCCAAGAAAACTACGAAGCTCTTTAAGGGTTTGTGGTTCAGGAAAATTTTGTATAGCCCCAAACTTTTCCTGATTAGTTTTAATCCCATGGGGTGTAATAACGTATCCTAAAAAATCTACTTCTTACATTTGTCTAATTGCTCTTTCATATTGGATTCTTCCAAAGCTTTGAATATGCTTTTTATGTGTTTAAAATGTTCTTCTTCTGACTTACTGAAAATAATGATGTCATCTATGTAAACATAGCAGCATCCTCCAATGTATTCCCGTAAGATATCGTCAAGCGTACGCTGGAAAATTGACGGTGCGTTTTTTAGGCCAAACGGCAGTCGTGTGAATTCGTATTTTCCATTATTTATGCTGAACGCAGTTTTTTCCATATCGGATCTTTTCAGTGGAATCTGATGGAATCCACTTTTAAGGTTGAGAACTGAAAAAAAATTACTAGTTCGTAGTTGAGAGATGACTTCTGGAATCTCTGGAATGGGATATCTGTCGGCAATTTAACTTCCTGTAGTCTATGACCATTCTATATTGTTTTTTTTTCCAGTTTGGTCTGGTTTCTTAGGAACTATCCATACCGGAGAATTAAAAGGAAACCTAGATGGTCTTATGATTCCATCTTTTAGAAGCTTTTCTATTTGACTCTCTACTTCGGATTTCAATGAAGCAGGGTAAGGGTAGAGCTTCGTGTACACAGGCGAGTGTGTCGTGGCTCTAATTTCGCCCACTACTCTAGTTGTATACGTAAGCTTTTCATCCGGTTCTGAAAAAAGGTTACTATATGTATTTGCAATTATTTTCAATCCTTTCTTTTGTTCGTTTGACAAATTTTCCTCTTCAATGTTTATTGCATTTACACATTGCGTCGGGAGTTGTTTAAGGTGTACTTTGAAACCATTACTTAATACCATAATATTTTGATTAGTGTAGATAACTGCCCCTATTTCCCTAAGGGTATCGTTCCCCAAAATACCATCGAATGTTTTTAGAGAGGGCATTAGGTAAAATTTTATTTTATTATCTAACTTAAAGAGTTTTACAAATGTATGTTCGCTAATTTTTATGTCGCCTACTATTGACATGGCAAAAAATGGATTTTTATTTGCTATACGCTTACTTACTAATTCCGGCTTAACATAATTTTTGCTTGATCCTGTATCTAATAAAAATTTTAGCGTCTTTCCGCTCTCCGTCCTTACTTCAAAATATGGCAAAGAAGAGCTTATCATGCTAAAAAATGGATGTCACTTGGTTCGCCAAACTGTTTATCCTCATCTAACTGTTGTTCGTTTGTTATTCCAGTCGTATTAATATGATACGTTCTCTGATTTTTTGCTTGTTGATGATTACCGAATTGTTGTGGCCTTTTTCCAAAATGTTGATTTGGTTGTGGCCTATTCATATAATTTATTCTATGAGAGTGCATGATTGAGTCCACTTCCATTGGTTCTGGCTTTGGCATGGACCTAGGTGGACGAAGAGGGATCGCGTTATTTTGTTCTCGTTGGTTAAAAAATAATTGCCTTGGTTGCGGAATATAGGCTAATTGTGGGTGAAATATTGGTTTCTGCTGTTATCCAGAGTTTCGCTTTGAGTATTGCTGTGAAGGTGGTTTCCATCTTCCGTTGTATGCATGGTTCGAGCGAAAGCTTTGATTCTCCAGCTTGAGGCAAAGGTGAAGGGTCTGTGGCAAGCCCACCGGTTCTCTGATCCCTAAGAGGCGAGGCAAGTCGCCATTTAAGCCCCTAATGAAGGTGTCGAGAGCTTTGTCCCTATATGCCTTTGTCAGCAGAGTAAGAGATTCATTACCCATATCAAGACATCTTAATCTATTCAATATTAGTGAAAGATGTGAGTACACTTTTTGGTAAAATTCTTGGATGCTATTACTACCTTGTACCAGAGTTGTCATCTGATATTCCAGAGTAGATAGGTCACTTTTGTCCCCATAATGTGTGATTAAGCATTGTGAGATTGCGCTCCAATTTAACGGTGTGTTATAAGATTCTAACGCTATGTCAGCGTTACCTGTGATATTATTTCTGATCACACTCAAAATTCCGTAATATTTCGGCGTTCCCTTTATAGGTTCGTATATTGTCAAAAATTCTGTCCACACTTTTCTTCCACGAATGAAATTCTCCTGGTTGCCCAGAGAATTCTTTTAAAGATTTCACGACGTCCGGTATTTTGTCCATATCATTTAGATTTTCCCCCTGTTTGTCTATTGGTTGGTCCCTAATATTGGCTAATCCAGCGTTTGGATTGAAAGTTTCGCGGATAGCCTGAAGTCCTTGGTTTCTAAAAACGTCCGCCGCTATATCCGAAATAAGAACTCTTAAATCGTCTAAACTTAACTGAGCATTTTGCGAAGTATTAGGAGCGGAATTTGAGGGAAGTATGGGGGCCTTACCAAATTATTCGGATTCGCCATTTTATATATATATATCTTTTTTTTTTGTAACAGAACTATTAACTCAACTCAAATTTTTATTTACTTTCTTATTTTTATATGATAATTAAAGTTTTTGATTGTTATTATATCATTAAAATAATCTTAACTTACGATGCAAATAATCTTTCTGAACTCTTGAAGCACCTCTCTGATGATTTGTTTGTTGGATTTTGATGACGGTATGCTTCACTTCACAGGATCACTTCTCTTTTATGTTTGTTTTTGGACTTGGTGTTAATTTTTTCTGCTTTTCAGGAGACTTCCTTCCCTTCAGTACTTGCCTTTTATAAATTGTTAATATTTAACCCTTACGGATTTTTGTTGGCATCAAGGATGGCACTTGTCCTTTACGGATTTTGTTTGTTTCACTTATCCTTTACGAATTTTGTTGTTGCACTTATCCTTTACGGATTTCGTTGTTGCATTTATCCTTTACGGATTTTTTTTGTTTCACTTATCCTTTATGGATTTTGTGTTGCACTTATCTTTTACGGATTTTGTTGTTGCATTTATCCTTTACGGACTTTTTTGTTGTTGCGGCACAGGCTGGCACATATATGCCCCCGCTTTGCTTTTGCGCTACTCCGGAGCCTAGTTACCGACTTTTTACTCAACTGCTCGGGCGCCAGTTAAGAACTTGAAAAATACAAGTTCTAAAAAAATTTTTTGTTATCGGTCCAACTGACCGCACTTTATTCACTCACAGTTCTTAAACCAAAAAGCCCCTCAAACAAGTTAACTACTTAATTTATATTAATAAAAATAGTGGCGTGACTTAATTCTAGGAACTTAAATAAGCAATTTTATAATACTTGAATTATAAGCTTATTGCACAAATCAATATGAAATTTGAGTAAGCAATTTTATAATACTTGCATTATAAGCTTATTGCAGAAATCAATATGAAATTTGAGTAAGCAATTTTATAATACTTCCATTATAAGCTTATTGCAGAAATCAGTATGAAATTTGAATAAGCAATTTAATTAAAAAGAATAAATGAAAAATATAAGAAGCAAAGAGTTTGTTAACTTGGTTTGGGTTAACTCTTCCCTTCTTAAATCGATTGTCCGCAATCGAGTATTGAATTATGGTATTTTAATTTCAAGAAATGGTGTTTGGCATATGTTCGGTAGTTATTATTGAACGCGAACTCTGGGAGGAAAATTGGGACTCAGCGAGAGGGCTGACGCCTCTCTGACACCATCCTTATCAGAGATAAACAAAAAAGATGCGCTAAACACTCCTAC
Organism: Anastrepha obliqua; assembly: GCF_027943255.1. Taxonomy (NCBI): domain Eukaryota; kingdom Metazoa; phylum Arthropoda; class Insecta; order Diptera; family Tephritidae; genus Anastrepha; species Anastrepha obliqua. The sequence continues at coordinate 4,683,610 of NW_026562179.1, read as the reverse complement.
TGATGAACAGGGCCTGCCCTCCGAGAAAAGTTCACCAAAGCAGGAGTTCATAGCAAAGATGAGGACAGGAGAAGAGGAAGCTCTCATGAAGTGCCGCCTCACGCTAGAGAAAATGAAACTGGCAATGCTGAAGCAGAAAAATATAAGTATCGACGTAAAAAACGGTGTGTCCGAACTAGACGAGCTCTTCGACATTATTGAAAGCCTGAGACGAAACTGGACTAAAGCGGAACACGAAGCCAAAAAAGTAAGGTGGGTGAAACCAGCAGAAGCCCAAAGTGACCCAAGAAATGTGATCACTCCGACGGCTGTATCATCGAAACGGGCGGCCTCGAGCCCGGCAGAGCAAGAGACGGGGAAAAGAGTATGCGAGAGTGGTAAAACTGACTGGAAAACAGTGACTAGAAAAAAGACGAAAAAACAAGACGCAGAAACACAAATCAAGCAGAGACCTCAGACAAAAAAGGACGAAAGAAAACCCAAACAGCGGTCAGGAGCAGTACTCTTCAAATCAACGGAAGGACGAAGTTACGCCGAAGTTCTGCAAAACCTCCGCCAATATGTTAAATCAGACGAGAACCGTGTGGAAGTTCGGGCAATAAGGAGAACCAAATCGGGCGCACTCCTCCTTGAACTAGACAAAGGTATAAAACTAGGACCAGAGATCCATGAAGCTCTGAGGAGCAAGATGAAAGATATCGCTTCCGTAAGCGAGCTGAAAAATAAAACAACAATTGAGATACGGGACCTAGATTCACTGACTACAGCAGACGAAGTTGCAACGGCCGTTAACCAACTATTAGGCGAGACCAACGAGGAAATCACTGTTAAACTATCAGCACCAAACAGCCGAGAACAGCTAAAAGCGTATGTGATGCTATCGTCAGAAGGCGCAAACAAACTTCTCCAGAAGGAACGCGTTAAAATAGGATGGATCAACTGCAAAATGAGACTCTGCATTGACAAAAAGAAATGCTACCGGTGCTTCGAAACCGGACACTTACAATGGCAGTGTAAAGGGCCTGATAGAAAGGGTAAAGGACTGTGTATACGATGCGGGAAGCCAGGACACAAAATTAAGGAATGCAGCAGCCCACCGGATTGTTGTATATGCCGAAGTAAAGGTGGTTCTGACACAGGACATATGCTAGGCTCAGTACGATGTGCGGCCTACAATGGAATCATGTCGAAATGATAAAGATTCTACAAGGAAACATGCACAGGAGCACTACGGCAGACTTACTCCTGCCGCAAATTATGCTGGAACAGGAAGCAAACATAGCGGTTCTAAGCGAACAGTACGCCTCTCCAAGTGTTGGATGGTTTATAGAAGATCCCTCTTCTACAGCAGCAATATGGTGCAAGGATAACACGAAACTCCAAGTGACGAACAGCGGAACCGGAAACGGGTACGTCTGGATGAGGAGCCAATGTCTCACAATTATTAGATAGCATCGCTGACTTCCGAGCTGAATTGGACAATATTGAAGACACAGCTCGCCAAATAAGCGGGCACACCATCATCGCCGGAGACTTTAACTCTAAGGCCATGGAATGGGGTAGTCGAACAACAAACCCGAGAGGCCAACGAATAATAGACATGGCCGCTAGACTAGGACTCGCCGTTGCAAACGTGGGCAATAAAGCTACCTTTCGAAGACCAGGGTGTGAAGGCACAATCCCGGACATAACTCTAGTGTCTGAAAGCTACGCAAACAAAATACGTGAATGGACAGTTCTGGAAGATTACAATGGCAGTGACCACCAGTACATTACCTACTGCGCCGGAGAGACAAACGCAAATGCAACGAAACGCATCAAAACTCGCGGAAGTGGAATACATCAAAACTTGACAAAGCAAAACTTATAGCTAAAATTGACGAGAAGCAACCACACCACGAAGAGCCAAGTAGCGCCAGACACAAAGTAGAGATGACGCTGAGAAGGATAACGCAAGCGTGCTCAGCAGCAATGGCCAAGATCAAAAGCGCACACCCGAAGAAGTCCGTGTACTGGTGGACTAACGAAATCCGCGATCTGAGGCATACGTGCATCAGCAAAAGAAGGAAGTATACAAGAGACTAACCTTGCAGAGGACTGGGAGCGATACCGTGATGTTCAGAAGAACTACAAGAGGCTTATTCGGGAATCGAAAAAGCCTCATTTAGGGAATTCTGCAGCGGTATTGAATCTCTGAGTGACACGGCGAAATTGGTTAGGATCCTGAAAAGGGACCCAACGGCAAAGCTGGGGTCACTCAGGAAATCTGATGGCTCCTTCACGGAGCGGAAAAGTGAGACACTCAGCTTGCTGATGGAGTCTCACTTTCCTGGTAATCAGATAAGCATCAGCCGGCAACAGCCCTTATTGATAGAGGCAGTTGTCAGAGCTGCTACACCTTCTCGGCATGACTGGTTCGTTGCCAGATCTGTGGTGAATGAGGCCGCCATTCGATTTGCCATCAAATCTTTTGGCGACCACAAGTCGCCCGGACCAGATGGCATATTTCCTGCCATGCTGAAGGAGGGTGCAGAGTTCGTGACAGCAGCCCTGAAGAAAATCTTCTCGGCATGCCTGGCACTGGCTTACATACCACGCTCTTGGAAGATGGTGAGGGTCGCTTTCATCCCAAAGGTTGGAAAAGACGACTACACCAGCCCCAAAAGCTTTAGACCAATCAGCATGACCTCTTTCATGCTGAAAAGTCTCGAACGACTGGTGGAACTGCGCATACGTCAGAAGTCGCTGAAGGCTCACCCTCTGTCTCTACTTCAGCATGCCTATCAGAGTGGAAAATCCTGCGAGTCGGCACTGCAAAACCTCGTTGCTAGGGTAGAGCTGGCCATCGACAGGAGGGACTACGCTATGGGTATCTTTTTAGACATAGAGGGGGCGTTTGATAATGCCACTTTTGATAGTACGTGTAACTCTGCTAGTAGGCACGGCGTAGACCGGGTGCTAGTAAATTGGATTCGTTCGATGCTGGCCCAAAGAATCGTTTCGGTGCGAGCAGAGGAAGATCTGCTGGTGTCATCTGGGGTTAACAGAGGCTGCCCCCAAGGCGGTGTGCTGTCTGCATTGCTCTGGTGCATGGTAATCGATCCTCTGCTCACCACCTTAAACGATTCGGGAGTCTACGCACAAGCATATGCGGACGATGTTGCTTGTTTGGTAACAGGCTCTTCGCTTATGAACATCTGCAGGAAAGTGCAGAAAACTCTGGATCGGATTGACACTTGGTGCTGTGCGAACGGGCTGTCGGCAAATCCCGCCAAGACTGGTATTGTCCTCTTTACCAGAAGGAGGAAGCTTGACGGACTCGTTCTGCCAAGGCTAAAAGGAGTCACAATCCAGCTATCCAAGGAAATTAAATATCTAGGAGTAATCCTCGATAGTAAGCTCCTATGGAAATCACACGTTGAGAGAAAGGCATCCAAAGCGCTGACAGCTTTCTGGCAGTGCAAAGGTGTCTTTGGGAAAACGTGGGGTCTCTCTCCTAGCAAGGTCCTATGGATCTACACGGCTATGATAAGACCCATTATCACCTATGCATCAGTGGTCTGGATGAGTAGACTATCCCTAGTGGGAGTCAGGAGGACCTTATCGAGACTATAACGCACTGTGGCCATCTGTTGCACCGGAGCTTTTCCGACTATTTCAGGCCCGGCACTAGATGCTCTGGTTGGTTTACCACCACTTGATGCTTTCATCCAAGGAGAGGCCCTGAAGGCCATCTGCAGGCTGAAACACAGTGGGAACTGGTACGGCCCTTGTCCGGCATTGGAACACAGAGAAGGCATGGACATCGATCCAACGATTCTCTCCATGCCCCTTGACTCAATGCCATCAAGAGTCGTACTTGAAAAGAGATACAGTGTAGTGCTACCAGAGGCTCAGTTGTGGGGAGACTCAGAAAATAAGCCCGGCAAACACTGTTTTCGCATTTTTACGGATGGCTCCAGGATCGAGCATGGCTCCGGCTCTGGGGTCTACGTGGAATCCAGCGGGACAAAACTGCACTTTGCTCTTGGAATGCATGCATCTGTGTTTCAAGCGGAGGTGTATGCAGTTCAAGAAGCGATGAACTTTGTTGTGGAAAAACGATGGAGAGGTAGATCCATATGTGTCTGCAGCGACAGCCAAGCAGCGCTTATGGCCTTAGACAGCCCTCAAACCACATCAGGGGTAGTGAAGTCCTGTAAATCCAGGCTGAACTATGTCGGCAGGCATAATAGCCTGATGCTAACATGGGTCCCGGGACACGTGGGTATCGCGGGTAACGAGACCTCTGACTCCTTAGCTAAGATGGGCTCTGAAGCCAACTGCTTTGGCCCAGAGCCCGCTTTGCCACTCCCCTCTGCGGCCATCACGGCCACGGTTAGCAAATGGGTAACTACTACCCACAAGCGAGCTTGGCAGGCTGAGAGAGGCTGCAGATGGACAAAACTGATGTTACCTGTCATGTCCGATCGACTGTCGCAAACCCTTCTGTCATTAAGCAGAGGGGAGTGCAGACGGCTGGTTGGACTAATGACGGGCCACTTTCTGTAGGCAAAGCACATGGAAAGGTTGGGCATCTCAGACAGTGTACTCTGCCCAGCTTGTGAAGAAGAGGATGAGACGGCGGACCACTTCCTGTGTGTCTGCCCCGCCTTCGCCCGAATCAGGTTTGAGGTCTTTGGCACTGATGTGTGAAGAAGCGACCATCTTGGCTCCTTGGCACCACAAGATCTACTCAGATTTCTTCGGAGATCGGGTAGATTTAAAGAAAATTAAAAGGGAATCCAAGTGTAGTACAAGGGACTCAATTAATGTCTGAGTGCTGCACTTGCTAGTTGTCCCGACAAAAAAAAAAAATAAAATAATATACAAGAGCACGAAGAACCAGCCTCGCCACAACAGAGCACGCCGAATACAAAGCCGCAAAAAGCACCCTAAAGACGGCCATCCTGGAAAGTAAGAAAGAAAAATGGGAGGAGCTTCGGCGTGATATAAACCAAAATCCCTGGAGCTTAGGATATAAACTTGTGCTTAACAAGCTCGGAGCAAGGCAGCCGATGTAGACGCAGCAAGGCGGAAACTTATACAAACGATGACAAGAATCAAGACATGGCTCGACTCGCAAGACCTTAGTTTAGCTCCGGAAAAAACAGAACTGATCCTGAACTAAGCGAAGCCACTATGGAAAACATAGTGAATACACTCTTCCCCACACATGACCTCATGGCAGATAGAGTTGACGAGGAAAATACCGACCCACCCCCGCTTTTCGCGGTAGAGGAACTGAGAGACGCAGCTGCAACCCTCAAAAATAACAAAGCGCCAGGTCCTGATGGGATTCCATCGGAAGTTTTGAAAATTATCGCAGTTGAGCGCCCACAAACGCTTCTCCACATGTACAATGCCTGCTTATATGAAGGAACTTTTCCAGAAATCTGGAAGAGACAAAAGTTAGTCCTCATAAGCAAAGGGAAAAGAGACCCTGAAACCCCATCAGCGTATCGCCCTCTGTGCATGCTCGACACGGCAGGAAAGCTGCTAGAAAAAATGCTGAAACCACGAATGGCAGCAGCGATAAACGAATCGGGAGGCCTCTCGGATAGGCAACACGGCTTTAGACCGCGAAGGTCCACAATTGGAGCAATTGAAGATGTAGTAAAGAGCATAGCAAAAGCACGGAGCATAAACCGCTTATCCCGACCAATCGTGCTCCTCGCTACAATCGACGTAAAGAACGCTTTCAACAGCGCAAAGTGGAAAAATATGATAGACGCATTGGAGAAGCGGTTCAAAATACCTCAACACCTGATGAAGATGATCCGCAGCTACCTCAAAGACCGCGTACTCATCTATGACACAAGAAAAGGACAACGGACAAAAATGATAACCTCCGGCGCGGCCCAAGGGTCCATACTAGGCCCCGATCTCTGGAACGTCAGCTATGACGGCATCCTCACCACCGACATGCCCGATGATTGCTACCTAGTAGGATACGCTGACGATGTCGCAGCAGTAATTACCGCACGGAATGTAGACGCAGCAAGGCGGAAACTTATACAAACGATGACAAGAATCAAGACATGGCTCGACTCGCAAGACCTTAGTTTAGCTCCGGAAAAAACAGAACTGATCCTATTCACGAGAGCGCGCATACCTATGGAAGTGACAATGCCAGTCTACACAGAGAACAAAACAACCTCAAAAGTAGTGAAATATCTGGGCATCAAACTCGACAACAAACTGACATACTGGGCACAAATCCAGTACGCTGCTAAAAAATCCACCAAAACAGTCTCAAGGCTATCAAGACTAATGGCAAACATCGGAGGACCCACCGCAAGCGGGCGGAAGCTGCTCATGGACACGACGGTATCCATTTTACTATACGGATGTGAAGTATGGGCGGACACACTTAAAACTAAGTGTCACCGCAAGATCCTGGCCAAGGCCCAAAGAACCGCCGCCCTCCGCGTTGCTTCAGCTTATCGCACGGTATCAGAAGCAGCAGTACTCATTATTAGCGGCACGATACCTATAGATCTGCTAGCGAGAGAGCGAAAAGAACTATGGACCTTTAAAAAGAGCGAGGCAAACGCCATAGGAGACCACACACGCGCCCGCACCAAAACGAGCGCAAAGCAGCAAATTAGAGCACATACACTGCAAATATGGCAAGAGCGATGGGAGTCAGAGACGAAAGGCCGATGGACGAAGAGACTTATACCAAATCTAGACAAATGGTATAACAGACAGTTCGGCGAGGCAGACTAGGCCCCTTAAGAGCTGACAACATCACTGATAAAATGATAGAAAGCGCAGAAAATTGGCAAATTATTCGCACGTATATAGAGCGAGTCCTACGTGCCAAAAAACTTGACATGGACAGAGATGCTAATATACTTGACTAGAAGATAAGCCGACAACATGAAGCCCCGCAGATAGAGACAAAAGAAGACGAGCCTATAGCATGAATGCTGGCTACAAATATGGTGGACCCAGACGTGGGTGAATTAGAATTTGGTCCTTTTCATGGACGCCGTTCTGGGCCCTCCCGAAGTAATGTACAAAGCAGTTCCGGGAGGGGAGTCTCCCCAGGAGAGGAGGAGGGACTGTTTTAGTGGCCACACCACACGACGCAGTAGACGACGGTCGCTGTAAGTGCGAAGGCATTTTGAACCCTACCTCACCCACCAAAAAAAAAAAAAAAAAAAAATATTGATTGAGGTGATAAATACAGTTTTTGTCTATATTTAATAATGCAAGCGAGAATAAAAGTTGCAATAATAACTGAAAGTACAATAGATATATCTGAACTTAAGCTAATTACATCCATTTTTTTATTTTCATCTACTAAATTTCTAATGGTATCTTCATGTTGTATTTGTTTTAAATATAGATTTTCAATTTGTAAGTCCAATTTTGTAGCATTTTTAGTTTCTTTGATTTTTGTGACTAAATTTAGTAATACAAGTGTTTCGTACATTTTTAAGTTTACATTTGTATAGGTTTTATTCAGAACATTAATATTACAATTTTCAAATTTAATAATGCAAGCGAGATATATCTGAACTTAAGCTAATTACATCCATTTTTTTATTTTCATCTACTAAATTTCTAATGGTATCTTCATGTTGTATTTGTTTTAAATATAGATTTTCAATTTGTAAGTCCAATTTTGTAGCATTTTTAGTTTCTTTGATTTTTGTGACTAAATTTGGTAATACAAGTGTTTCGTACATTTTTAAGTTTACATTTGTATAGGTTTTATTCAGAACATTAATATTACAATTTTCAAATTTACTGAGGAAGGTTCCTTCTTGTCTTATTTCTAATTTGTTACAATCGTGAGTTATTTTTCCTTTAAATTCTTAAATATGAGTGTTCCTTGTACCATTTCTACTACTTCAGATTTTACTGAAATTTCCATTTTACATTGTGCTTCCTTAAATTGTAAAATGTTTGCAATACATTCATTATCTAATGAAATCAAGTTTTTTTCTAATTTGTCTTTCACATTTATACTATAAATTTTATTAAAGTTATCTGTTAATATTTCTGATGGGTTCAAAAACACTGATTTGTTTGCAATATTTGGTAATGGTTCAAATTGGATTTTGGCTAGAGGACTAGGAGAGAATTGAGGTATTAGTAAAGTTAGGATAATGTTATTTTCTTGGAAAAGTACTACAATTTTCGTATTGCTATAGCTATCGTAGTCGTTAATCAAACTAAGTTCCTTTTGCGTCAAAATGTCCGTGGGAATAACTCCCAAATTGCTGGAAAATATAATTTGTCCTATGTTATCAACATGGTAATTCAAAAGCGATATGTCATTGTTTATACTATAAGTTTGTTCGATAAATCGGACTTCGTCTTCCAGTGTTTTGATTTTATTCTGTGCTCCGTCCTTGAACTCATTAATATATCTACCGACTAAAGTTTTTTGCTTGTTTATATGGGCAGTTATGTTAGTTATTTGTTCGGTAATGAAATTGTTTATGTACGTCAAGTCACTTAGTTTAATGTAGGTGCCTTTTTCATTGTCCTTTATTTTGGTTAACGCGTCTTTTATTTCCTGTTCATCGTCGCTGTCCATGGAGCCGGCGATGTACTTTAAGCCTTTTCCAAGGTTATAGAACATTTCGTAATTGTACTCTTCGAGTATATCCTTCCATCTCTTCATTTTACTGTTGTTATTCTTATTGCTTAGCGCATAGGTTAACGGCTGGTGGTCTGCGAATATTTTGACCTTAACCGACCCATACAGGTAATTTTTCAAATAGTTCAGAGCCCATATTATTTATTTTATTTTATTTATTTATTTATTTATTTATTCAGTCTACAAATAATTCTTACAGACTATATTATAATAGATAATTTTTACTTATTAGTTAAAGATTATAAACAAGTGTTGCCTAAAATTATATAAACTTAGTCTAAAGTCGAGGTTAGGATAATTGTTGCAGAATCGAATGCATCTCACCATTGGTTCATTGAGGGCATAGTTAGTTCTATACCGTTGATCTACAAATAAACGAACCTGCCTTAAATCATGGTGCTTTGTTTGAAATGTAATTAAACTCTGTAACTCACAACAATTTATATTGAAATTTAAAAGATTATATACGAAGAGAATCGAAAAATAGATTCGTCTGTCCTCAAGGCTTTGCAGTCCAATCAATTTGCGTCCGCCTATATAACTAGGGAGCCCTTTAGGCCAGCGCAGCTTACACAACGCATATTTAGTAAAGACTTTTTGGACTCTTTCAATCTTATTTATATGACATTGGTAGAATGGGTTCCATATTAGAGAACAATAATCTAGTTGGCTTCGAATTAAGGAGACGTAGAGTGCTTTTAAAGTCAAGGGATCTGAAAAGTCTTCCGTATTACGACGTAAAAATCCAATCATAGAAAAAGCTTTAGAGATAATATAATCAATATGTTTCGAGAACGTAAGTCCTGAATCGAAGATTATGCCCAAGTCCTTGATTTCCTCTTTCCTACTAAGTATAGTATTGTTCAAAAAGTAATTATAGATGAATGGATTAGATTTCTTCCTGTATGAAACCACGCAGCATTTGTCGGTATTCAAGTGTAAGTGGTTCATGGTACACCAATCTTAAAGAAGTTTAAGATCCTTTTGAAGATTGGAACAACCTTCCCGTAAGGTAGCTTAAAAAGAATTTTAAGAGTGTTCCCTTAATACCGCGTGCACTCAGCTTCTTAATGAGGATAGAGTGGTCGACTTTATCGAATGCCTTTGAGAAATCCGTGTAGACTACATCTAGTTGTGCGCGATTTACAAAAGCGTTAACAATATTGTTTGTGACTAGTGCCAAATTAGTACAAGTGGATTTTAAGGGAACAAAGCCATGCTGGTACTCGCAGATAAAATCACTAATACGACTTAACATTTTAACTTTGAGAATAGAATCAAATAATTTCGAAATGGTGCTTTGTTTAACTATTGAGCGATAGTTGCATACGTCATTTCGGCTTCCTGACTTATAAATTGGCGTGATTGAGCATATTTTCCAAGCATCTAAAAAAATCGATTTGTTTAGACATTTATTGAAGAGAATTGAGATCGGTTTCTCTATTGAGGTGCAGACGAGTTTAAAAAATACGGGGCAGAAACCTTCATGATCGGTAGATGAGCTATTATTCAGTTTTGAAGCTGCTTGTATAACATCATTGGTTGAAACAGTAAAGTCATCATAAGATTCAGAAGAGGATACATTAAAGTTAAAATTATCTAATTTGTCAAATTTTTCATAAACTTTTTGGAAACATTTTGCAAAGAGGTCGCACGAGTCTTGTTCATTATCCGAAACAATGCCATCATAATTTAAACAAGTGGGGAAGCCGTTGGTCTTCCGTTTATTGTTGATATAATGCCAAAAGCTAGAGGGATTTGATTTTAAATTTGATTATTATAGCTAACATTTCCTTTTTATTTAAAGTTCTAGAGATAAATGATATTTGTCTATCATTTTGTGAAAGGACTGCACCGATAGCAAAGTTTGAGGCATCTGTTACTAGCTCAAAATCTTTACTAAAATCTGGGTAAGCAAGTACTAAATCTTCTGAGGTGAGTGCATTCTTTATTTTGGCAAAAGATTCCTTAGCATCATCATTTAAACTTATTCGTAATTTTGCGGATTTATTTTTGGACGTTCGTTCTCCCTCCCCCTTTAAAAGGGATATCAAGGGCTTAGCAAGTTTTGAGTAGTCCTTGGTGAACCGCCTATAGTATCCTGAAATGCCAAGAAAACTACGAAGCTCTTTAAGGGTTTGTGGTTCAGGAAAATTTTGTATAGCCCCAAACTTTTCCTGATTAGTTTTAATCCCATGGGGTGTAATAACGTATCCTAAAAAATCTACTTCTTTTTTGAAAAACTTACATTTGTCTAATTGCACTTTCATATTGGATTCTTCCAAAGCTTTGAATATGTTTCTTATGTGTTTAAAATGTTCTTCTTCTGGCTTACTGAAAATAATGATGTCATCTATGTAAACATAGCAGCATCTTCCAATGTATTCCTGTAGGATATCGTCAAGCGTACGCTGGAAAATTGACGGTGCGTTTTTTAGGCCAAACGGCAGTCGTGTGAATTAATATTTTCCATTATTTATGCTGAACGCAGTTTTTTCCATATCAGATTTTTTTAGTGGAATCTGATGGAATCCACTGTTGGTGTGGTTGTGGCCTATTCATATAATTTATTCTATGAGAGTGCATGATTGAGTCCACTTCCATTGGTTCTGGCTTTGGCATGGACCTAGGTGGACGAAGAGGGATCGCGTTATTTTGTTCTCGTTGGTTAAAAAATAATTGCCTTGGTTGCGGAATATAGGCTAATTGTGGGTGAAATATTGGTTTCTGCTGTTATCCAGAGTTTCGCTTTGAGTATTGCTGTGAAGGTGGTTTCCATCTTCCGTTGTAAGCATGGTTCGAGCGAAAGCTTTGATTCTCCAGCTTGAGGCAAAGGTGAAGAGTCTGCGGCAAGTCCACCGATTCTCTGATCCCTAAGAGGCGAGGCAAGTTGCCATTTAAACCCCTAATGAAGGTGTCGAGAGCTTTGTCCCTATATGCCTTTGTCAGCAGAGTAAGAGATTCATTACCCATTTCAAGACATCTTAATCTATTCAATATTAGTGAAAGATGTGAGTAAACTTTTTGGTAAAATTCTTGGATGCTATTACTACCTTGTACCAGAGTTGTAATCTGATATTCCAGAGTAGATAGGTCACTTTTGTCCCCATAATGTGTGATTAAGCATTGTGAGATTGCACTCCAATTTAACGGTGTGTTATAAGATTCTAACGCTATGTCAGCGTTACCTGTGATTTTATTTCTGATCACACTCGAAATTCCGTAATATTTCGGCGTTCCCTTTATAGGTTCGTATATTGTCAAAATTCTGTCCACACTTTTCTTCCACAAATTAAATTCTCCTGGTTGCCCAGAGAATTCTTTTAAAGATTTCACGACGTCCGGTATTTTGTCCATATCATTTAGATTTTCCCCCTGTTTGTCTATTGGTTGGTCCCTAATATTGGCTAATCCATCGTTTGGATTGAAAGTTTCGCGGATAGCCTGAAGTCCTTGGTTTCTAAAAACGTCCGCCGCTATATCCGAAATAAGAACTCTTAAATCGTCTAAACTTAACTGAGCATTTTGCGAAGAATAGGAGCGGAATGTGAGGAAGTATTCGGATTCGCCATTTTATATATATATATCTTTTTTTTTTTGTAACAGAAATATTAACTCAACTCAAATTTTTATTTACTTTCTTATTTTTATATGATAATTAAAGTTTTTGATTGTTATTATATCATTAAAATAAACTTAACTTACGATGCAAATAATCTTTCTGGACTCTTGAAGCACCTCTCTGATGATTTGTTTGCTGGATTTTGATGACGGTATGCTTCACTTCACAGGATCACGCTTCACTTCACAGGATCACTTCTCTTTTATGTTTGTTTTTGGACTTGGTGTTAATTTTTTCTGCTTTTCAGGAGACTTCCTTCCCTTCAGTACTTGCCTTTTATAAATTGTTAATATTTAACCCTTACGGATTTTTGTTGGCATCAAGGATGGCACTTGTCCTTTACGGATTTTGTTTGTTTCACTTATCCTTTACGGATTTTGTTGTTGCACTTATCCTTTACGGATTTCGTTGTTGCATTTATCCTTTACGGATTTTTTTTGTTTCACTTATCCTTTATGGATTTTGTTGTTGCACTTATCCTTCACGGATTTTGTTGTTGCATTTATCCTTTACGGACTTTTTTGTTGTTGCGGCACAGGCTGGCACATATATGCCCCCGCTTTGCTTTTGCGCTACTCCGGAGCCTAGTTACCGACTTTTTACTCAACTGCTCGGGCGCCAGTTAAGAACTTGAAAAATACAAGTTCTAAAAAAATTTTTTGTTATCGGTCCAACTGACCGCACTTTATTCACTCACAGTTCTTAAACCAAAAAGCCGCTTAAACAAGTAAACTACTTAATTTATATTAATAAAAATAGTGGCGTGACTTAATTCTAGGAACTGAAATAAGCAACTTTATAATACTTGCATCATAAGCTTATTACAGAAATCAATATGAAATTTGAGTAAGCAATTTTATAATACTTGCATTATAAGCTTATTGCAGAAATCAGTATGAAATTTGAATAAGCAATTTAATTAAAAAGAATAAATGAAAAATATAAGAAGCAAAGAGTTTGTTAACTTGGTTGAGGTTAACTTATACAAACATATATGTATGTATTACGTTAGTTATGTTTGTGCAAAAGTTCAATTGGATCTTCAATTCTTATAGTGTTACATATGTATTATTTATATGATCCTGCATACGCACTTGCAGGAACCTTGATCATGATTTTTTTAGTCGTAATGGCGCTGAAAAATCCAAAATATTCTATAACACTAAGTTCGAGCTCATATGCCCATACGCCAATTTTCTCGTCAATTCGAAAATAGTCAATTTTGGAATTTTTCGCATTGAATTATTTTCCAATATTTGGTATATCTTGAATTTTTGTCAAGTCGAGTGGCCGCGGCTCCGTACATATGTATGCATCAATATATTGGTACATGTTTTTTTAAATTCCTCTTACCAAATAAATATTATTATCCTTAAGGAAATGAAATACCAGTTTTTTTAGTATTTATTTTTTATTTTTATCAAGAAGTAAGTTAAGTACTCTTATACAGTGAAATTCCTTATAACCGGACACTCACCGTCGCAGCGTTTTTGTCCGGCTATGGGAGATGTCCGCTTATAAGGGATGAAGTCACAAAATATATACCACACATATAAATTGTATTGTACATAGTTTATTTAAGAAATTTTTGGAAGTAAAGAATATTTGCATACTTTAGTATTACATATAAATATATTACATATATGTACATACATATAATATATCGATTAAGTACATTGTACAAGTCTTTACATATCAATACTTGTTTGATTGAAAAAAATTCGGTAATGCTTGATTGCTTAAACATTGATTGCTTTAATTTAAAGTGTTCATTTTCAAAGTGACTCGATATTTTTAATGTGCTTAAAAGCTACGTAGTCATTTTTTGCAAATTGTTTCAAGCCCCCAACAAGTTTTAAAGCCTCATCATATGATGTTATAGGCTCACTTATTTCTTCTGAAAATTCATCTTCTTAATCACTTATGTCCATAGCATCATCTTGTTGGTCAAATTGAATTTCTATATTGTTGTCCTCAGTGAAAACATTTTGATCCATTTGGAGAAAACCTTCCAAATCATTTGCCAAGTCTAGTCCTTCCTGAAGCCTAGTATAGATTGCCAGTGGAATATCATCTTTAGAATCAAAATCTGGAAGATCCTCATAAGTTTCCAAAAATCCTGCTTTACGGAGGCAATTTCGGACGGTTGTGGCTTCCACTTTATCCCAAGATGCTTTGATGAAATACACAGCTTCTAGTACATTAATCGATTTTGAAAGCTCTGAGGCCTCACTTCTATTGTCAATTTTAGATAGCAAGTGTTTTAAAACTAAGCTTCTATACAAAGTTTTAAAATTTTGGATTATACCTTGATCAAGGGGATGGCTAACTACCGTTGTATTTGGCGGCAAGAAAATAATTTTTATGTTGGTTAAGTTTAATTCCTTTGGGTGAGAAGCCGCGTTATCTAAAAACAAGAGAATTTTTCGATTCTGGGCTTTCATTCTTCGATTGAACTGCTGCAGCCATTCACTCATTACTTCTCGAGTCATCCATGCTTTTTTATTAGACTTCCAATCCACTGGCAGTTTTGCGATTGGAACATGTTTAAAAGATCGAGGACGGGCTGCTTTACCTATAACCAAAAGCAGCTCCTTATCTCCAGCCATGTTAGCACAGAACAAAATTGTGAGTCTTTCCTTTCATAGTGTACCGCCCACGCATTTTTCGAATTTAAGAGCGAGGGTTTTGTCAGGTAAGGCACGAAAAAAAGCCCACTTTCGTCTGCGTTGTAAATGTCTTGAGGCTTGTAACCGGTCAACAGAGATGGCAGTTTAGTCCTAAACTGTTCGACACCATCCTGGTTTACATCTGCAGCTTCACCAGATACGCATTTGAAAGCAACATTATTCCTTATTCGCCATTTGTTTAACCATCCATCTGAAGCATTAAAATTAGGTACACCCAGGTTGCCTGCAATTTCCATTGCCTTTGCTTTCAAAATGGGACCAGAAATCGGAATGTTTTGACTTCTAGCCTTAGCGAAGCAATTAAAACACATCTTGTCTATTTCAGAGCCGCCTTCTTTAAGAAAGCTTCGCCTTTGATGAACATTAACTCCAGACTGCCATTTAGAACGATTTTTTTCTTTATTTTTATTGATTTCAGCAGCTTGTGTTTTGCCAATATTGAACCTTTCAAAGCAAAAGAAATGTGTACCTACCATTAAATTTTTGTTCTCACTATACTTTACCTTTTTGCAATTCCACGTACTGATAATTTATCTTTTTCGGCGCCATATTATTACGAACTTTGAACGCAACCATTCGCATGCAACTGACTTAACAAACTGAATGGAAAACTACTCTTAATTTAAAACACAGGGCTTGAATGTGTGCATACATGTTAAAAGGGGAATCACCTATTTCATTTTTATAATGAACAACAAAGCTTGCTTGTGATATTTTTGAATTTTGTCCGTTTATGAGAAATTTTTTTATTAAAATGGTTTGAAATACTTTGTCCGCATCCGGTTATTAGAGTGTCCGTTTATTAGGATGATATTTGTATGAAAAAATGAATGAAAAACCTGTGTGCCCAAAATTTGTCCGGTTAATGGAGCTGTCCGGTTATAAGGACTGTCCGTAATGGGGAATTTCACTGTATGCATATGTATATATATTACAATACTATAAATAATAGGTATTTACATTTCCTGAAATGAAAAAAAATATATAAAATTGTGAAAGCACGAATTACGAAATTGTTCTCATACTATAACAATTTCTCACACGACTTCGATATTGACATCGATTAAGTTATTGCGATTTACCTGATTTTTAAAACACTACTCTCAATCCATCATGATTAAGAAAAAGTTGTAGTGCTTTAAAAATCTAGGCTCGGGTGCTACCTGAAAGAGAAGAAAAAATAAAAAAGTAACCTGTAAAATAGACTAAAAGTAGAAAAAACCTGAAACGGAAAATACCTGTAAAATATTTAAATAAAAAAGAAATCTGGACTAAAGTGGCGCTTACAAACATATAGCCTGTCAGTATCAGCTGGTTGCACGTTGCAAGCCAGAGCCCAACTATTTCGAGCCACTCCGCGTCGAGGAAAGGCGTACAACGTGTGACCCTTTTCCACAAAGCATCCTACCACGCAACAGCTTCGTTGCTTCTTTGGCATTGTACAGCTGTACGTAGAGTCATCGTCATGCCCTATTAAAAAAATTTATTTTATAACATAATAAATTATAAACATATAATAATTTATGAACATATACTAATTCATAAACATATAATTCCCAATTCAAAATTATGTTCAAATGAATCTTTATACTCCACTTATGCAAAGCCATGATATTATCAGAAAATATCAAATGAAGTTTAGAGGGAAAATCTTTCGAACAATTGATATCACCAGTAATTTTGACCGGTCTTTAATTTTATCACATTTGGTAATTCACATTTATATTTATTTATACATATACATATGTACTTATATATACACATACATATATCAAATAAATTGGCACAATATATGCACATATATGTGTATATGTAATATCATTTACATTCAAAAATTAATTTAAATTTATTAACTTGCTCCACTTTCTTCCCTCAAAACTCTAATGTTACAAATTAGCAAGCCTCACCCTCAATCAAACCTATCCACCCTAATATTGTATCAAATGTATGCAATACATATGTAGGTATGTGTGTTTGATATTCTTGTAGGTACGCTTTAGCGAAATATAAAAACACACATACCTACTTATTATTGCGTAAAAACTTACCTAAACGAAGCGTGGGGATGGCACCCTTTTTTAAACATTGTCCCCCACAACACATGCCTCAAAATGTTTTATACAAACAAATGAGTTGTGGGGTGGAAGATGATCCGTCCTGGCAATATGCAGATTCTGCCTCCATTTTCCTGCTACTATGGTGTCCTGTGGAAAAGAAAACAACTTCACTTCACTATTCTTCAAATTGCGCGACGTCAATCAAAAGTTTTTCTCAAACTAAAGTTCATTTGACTCCTTTTGTTTGACATTGACATTTTGGCGCAAATTACGCAAAATCAATTCAAATTCAAAAATTATTTGAACGTGCATGTATGTATGAACGCGTGTAACATATGAATACAATTATTTTGTACGAAGTTTAGAAGGCAAGTAGGTATGTATGTGTATATATAGGGTCCGCCATTTAACTTTACGGAATTAAAAATGCGATAAAAAAGAAACTACTCAATATTTTTCCAAACTGTTTTTTTATTTTGAAGTACAATCCTTCCGGTTAATGATGGAACACAACTTCATTCATTTGGCTACCTCGGCTAGCCATGCACCATCCCATACGATCGGTCCAAGTTTTCAACACATTTTCGATTGTATGCGGCTGTATGACAGCGATGACATGTCCAATTGTTGAGAACGACCACTCTCGGCCACAGCAGCAATATTTTCGGGTGTACGCACGGTTTTTGGTCGGTCACGCGTTGGTTTGTCAATAAGCAACCCAGTTTCTCTTACTTTTTTCGCAAAGTAACGCACATACGCTTCATTCGGTGCTTTTCTTCTTCCCATTGCCATACGTAATTTTCGTACACATTCTGCAACATTACCATGATTTTCAAAGTAATGTCGCAATATTTCCCAGTGTTCTTTGAGCGTATACATAACCATTTTCGTTCAGCGGAATAATACAACTAATTTTCTGTCAAATCAGATGACAACTAAGTGTTACCATACTTCAAATAATACCTAGTTCAAATCCGTAACGACAGATGGCGGACCCTGTATCTACATATTTTTTTTTTTGTTTTTTATGGAGGTGGCACAAAGCATTGAAAGCCGAAAAGTGTGAGACTTGCCTTTCGGCTCACCCACTAAAAACCACCCCAGCTTCGTTTCCCTCCCGCGGGACAACCGTTAAGTAGTACTTCACGGGAGGGGGAGCGGCCTATTACCTCTTCATGAAGATCTGCGCTGTTGTTAAGCTCGACGCAGTTTGGAGATTACTATTTTTGCCATATTACATACAGCGGACCACTGTTTTTCTGACTCTAACATAAAAGGTTACGCTCTCTTGCTATCTTGCGTATTGTCACCCGTTCTGAAGTAGCTTTTGTTTTGTATATTTCAGCATACTCTGTTGCCATTAGGTTGATTGGGAGTAGTCCTGCTATAGCCATAATGGCGTCTTCCGATGCCGTGCGAAACGCGCAGCACACTCTGAGGGCACTTAATCGGTATACTGATTTCATGCACTTCACATATGATGTGCAATTTGTGGCTTCCTCCCATGCTGGAGCTGCATACAGCATAATCGATGAGACAACAGAGTTCAGTAGTCTCCTACAGTTTTGCCTAGGGCCTCTGATGTTCATCATTATTCGCGTTAGCGCAGCTACTGCTTCTGCTACCCTGCTGCTCGCGTATGCCAAGTTCTCTTTGAAATTAAGCCTACGGTCGATTATTAATCCCAGGTACTTAATGAATGGCTTCAATCCCATGCCTTGATCGCCCACCATTATGTTGGCCGACTCCACAATCTTCCTGCTGCTAATTAGTACTACTTCGGTTTTATGGTCCGCAAGAGTTAGACCACTGTTGCACAAGCATTCCTTTACCATGCCAACAGCTTGGGTGCATTCTTCTTCGGCTTGATGGAGTGATTTAGCCACGAGCACAACAGCTATGTCGCCAGCAAATCCTACAATTTGTGACCCTAGAGGTAGATTGAGACGCAGAACTCCATCGTACATAACGTTCCATACGATTTGCGATCAGGCGTTCCAGGATTTTCCCTGCGGTGTCGAGCATGAACAGGGGGCGGTAGCCTGAAGGATCTTCCGCATGCTTAGATCCTTTTGGAATTAAAACCAGTTTCTGCAGCTTCCACTGGGTTGGAAATGTACCTTCCTTTAGACATGTATTGTAGAGATCTACAAAAATGTCGGTACGACTTTGGATTGCTACTTTCCATTCGGGCCTGGAGCTTTATTATTTTTTACCCGTTTTATGCTCATCAGGAGTTCTTCTTTCTCTGATAACTGCACATTTTGGTCGCCCTCACCGAGTCTTACCAGTTCGTAGTCTCGTATAGTGTCTTGCACGGGGAATAGTGTTTTTACTATTACTTTACGTAGAGTACCTGGGCATGTTGTTTGAAGTGGCTTAAATACTTTAAGCTTTTTCATAACAAGCCTGTATCCAAGGCCCCAAGGATCATTATCGGAATCGTCGCATAGCTGGAGGAAACACCGGCGTTTACTGTTTTTAATTGCCTTTTTTAGCGCTTTTCTTCTTTGCTTATATTGGAGCTGGTTTTCTTGAAAACTGTCCCTACCCCTGATCTTTGGTAAGCCCACCTGGCTCTTCTACATTCCCTGCGCAATTCTGCAATGTCTGCTGTCCACCAGTAGACAGGTTTGCTGTTGCGCTTATTGGGCCTCGTTTTGGACATGGCTGCGTCGCATGCTTCTGTTAGGTGTCTCATGGTTTGTGTTGTTTTCTCAGATGCATCCCCTCCGAGAGTTACATCTGCCAGCATGATTTCAATAACCTCAGCCTCCATTGTTTTGACTTTGTACCTCGTCTCGTAGTTATTTAGGAACTTTTCTTCGCCATGCCGCCGTATTTCACAGATTATTGCGAGGTGATCGCTCCGGGTGTAATGCTGGCTGAGGAACTATTTCTTGTAGCGAACAAGACTAGAACTCACGAACGTAAGGTCGATTATAGATCCCGTTCCCGCTTTTTGGTACGTCTGTTGATTTCCTGTATTCATCAAGGCTATATCTAGCATGGAAAACGCTTCTAGAAGGGCTTGACCTCTAGGGTTCGTCCGTGGGCATCCCCAGTTAACAGCCCAAGCGTTGAAATCACCGGCTACGATGACAGGTCTATGCTCCTTTACATCCTGGGCTAGGTTCTCTAGGATACCTGGTGCTTCCAGCAGGGTTAAGCTGGAAGATAGATAGTAGCTGTAAATGTATGTACCTTCAACGCGCGCACGTACAAATCCGCGGGCTCCCTTCACGCTCATCAGTTGGGATCTATTTATTCCACAGTTCCAGATCGCTGACTTGCCTGTTGTGTCAGAGGCCCAGCCGTTGCATTTTTTGTGTTTATAGGGCTCACTAAGTAAAGCAACATCTATTTTCTGTTCCCGTATAGTCTGCTCGAGAAGGTCCTGAGCGCTTTCGCAATGGTTGAGATTTAGCTGCAAGATCTTCAGTTCTGCCGGATTTCTTTAAGAGCTCTCAGATATTGAGGACACTTGCTGCTGGTCATCGCATGTGCTGTATCACTTGCATTTTCCTTCTTGCACATTATACAGCTCGCTGTTTGTGTGCAGTTTTTGGCTTGGTGGTCCTTATTGCCACATTTGAAGCAGGTGTTTGTAAGGTCAGCTGTGCTTTTACAGCTTACTGCCACATGCCCATATTTCATGTATTTAAAGCATCTTTTTGGCTCGATCTTCTCCCGCATGCGACAAATTACGAGGCCTATACGGATTTTATTAGCTTCCACCAGTTTGGTAGCGATTTCCGGTGTTACCTTTAGCGTCACCGTTTGTGTTCCTCCATAAGCTTTTCGCAGACCCAGGATGGCTGAGATAGGTACCTCTAGCTCTTGGAATTATTTTCCTACCGCCTCGTGGACTTCTTCCTTTGTCGAGATTTCATCAAGGTCACGAATTTCCACCTGCCTCAGCTCCTTAAGTGCCCTGACATCTACAGCTTCATGAACCTTCGAGATATTTGGGTTTGATGATTTTTCTAGCAGCAGCAGTAACTCTCCTTTGGCTGTTTTCTTGACTTCTTGTATATTATTGCTAAGCTCCTTAAGACTTGGCTCTGTCTTAACGCGTTTCAAGATTTCGGCATATGAGATGCTACCAGCGCTTTTGACTACGATAGCGTCCTCACGTGGTGGTCTTCTCCGTCTTCGATTGTTTTTGGCGTCGTTATTTTCCGTCTTCTTATCGTCTCGTTTAAGAGTATTCTGCGTAGACCCCTTTTGGTTCTTCTTCGATTTAACCAATTGCCATTTTTCTGTGTTGTTTGCTCATTCGTTGTAACCGGCGCATTCCTCAAGACTTCAATTCGGTTAGTTTTGCTTCTTTTGGCTGAGTGTGCGGCGGCGTTGACAATTGCATTCTTTGGCGTGCAATCCATGGTCGCTTAATCAGAGGTGATGTTTGTGTACCTTTGTCTTGAATAACAGGTTTCGCTTCGTCCCTCTTGGCACCTGGTTCCTCTGGGTAAGGACAGTTCTTCCTAGTTTTTTATGGAGGTCCGTTATATTCGTGATCAAATCCCTCATTCGTTGATTGATATTTCGCTTCCAAAGCTCCATCATTTCCGCTAACTCCTTAACTTTATCGCCGAATGCTTGGTAAATTTCTCCAGCCGTCATCGCCTTTACGAAACCGAAGTGCTGTATACACGGTGACGTCGATCTAGTCCTTCCCGTGTCTGGTGGCGAGTGCGTCAGCCTTGAACTCCTTTGGAAAGGGTTTTTAAGGAGGTCCCCGCAGCCATTATTGCTATCTGCAATAGCTATTGTGATTTTTGCTGTTACTTCAGCCTCTTCCGTAGTTTGTAGTTTTGTGTTGCTTGTATTCATTTTGTATGGGCCCCACCTTCTAAGTCGTTATCCATATTCCGATGCGTAGTCACCATTGACGATTCCATGGTTATCTTTGCATACAGGGAGGCCATGCTAGGGTTGACAAAGGCTCCTTATGGGAGCTTGAGTTCAGAGCCGAACCAGTGTTAACTAGGAATATTAGAACTAGACCTACGCCGACACTTAATGGCGATGAAATATGGAGCGTTCCTAGAGATTTGCCATCATTTTAACGGGGCGGGAGCAACTGCACCATTAGCCTGAATGCTGTTTCTGCTGGATACCACTCCGCATACTAAGGAAACAGAATAGTGCAGTCGTCAGCTCAAGGTTTTATGTCCTATATATATATACACACCTGCATACGCTTTAGAGCAGAATTGCTTTTGCACTTGTTAGGAAGAAACTCGTTGACGTTGCGGTCCAATTGACCGCACTTTATTCACTCACAGTTCTTAAACCAAAAAGCCGCTTAAACAAGTAAACTACTTAATTTATAGTAATAAAAATAGTGGCGTGACTTAATTCTAGGAACTTAAATAAGCAATTTTATAATACTTGCATTACAAGCTTATTGCAGAAATCAATATGAAATTTGAGTAAGCAATTTTATAATACTTGCATTATAAGCTTATTGCAGAAATCAATATGAAGTTTGAGTAAGCAATTTTATAATACTTGCATTATAAGCTTATTGCAGAAATCAGTATGAAATTTGAATAAGCAATTTAATTAAAAAGAATAAATGAAAAATATAAGAAGCAAAGAGTTTGTTAACTTGGTTTGGGTTAACTCTTCCCTTCTTAAATCGATTGTCCGCAATCGAGTATTGAATTATGGTGTTTTAATTTCAAGAAATGGCCCAGCTTGGGTGTTTGGCATATGTTCGGTAGTTATTATTGACTGAGGTGATAAATACAGTTTTTGTCTATATTTAATAATGAAAGTGAGAATAAAAGTTGCAAAAATAAGTACAATAGATATATCTGAACTTAAGCTAATTACATCCATTTTTTTATTTTTATCTACTAAATTTCTAATGGTATCTTCATGTTGTATTTGTTTTAAATATAGATTTTCAATTTGTAAGTCCAATTTTGTAGCATTTTTAGTTTCTTTGATTTTTGTGACTAAATTTGGTAATACAAGTGTTTCGTACATTTTTAAGTTTACATTTGTATAGGTTTTATTCAGAACATTAATATTACAATTTTCAAATTTAATGAGGAAGGTTCCTTCTTGTCTTATTTCTCATTTGTTACAATCGTGAGTTATTTTTCCTTTAAAATTCTTAAATATGAGAGTTCCTTGTACCATTTCTACTACTTCAGATTTTACTGAAATTTCCATTTTACATTGTGCTTCCTTAAATTTTAAAATGTTTGCAATACATTCATTATCTAATGAAATCAAGTTTTTTTCTAATTTGTCTTTCACATTTCTACTATAAATTTTATTAGAGTTATCTGTTAATATTTCTGATGGGTTCTAAAACACTGATTTGTTTGCAATATTTGGTAATGGTTCAAATTGGATTTTGGCTAGAGGACTAGGAGAGAATTGAGGTATTAGTAAAGATAGGATAATGTTATTTTCTTGGAAAAGTACTACAATTTTCGTATTGCTATAGCTATCGTAGTCGTTAATCAAACTAAGTTCCTTTTGCGTCAAAATGTCCGTGGAAATAACTCCCAATTTGCTGGAAAATATAATTTGTCCTATGTTATCAACATGGTTATTCAAAAGCGATATGTCATTGTTTATACTATAAGTCTGTTCGATAAATCGGACTTCGTCTTCCAGTGTTTTGATTTTATTCTGTGCACCGTCCTTGAACTCATTAATATATCTACTGACTAAAGTTTGTTGTTTGTTTATATTCGCAGTTATGTTAGTTACTTGTTCGGTCATGAAATTGTTTATGTACGTCAAGTCACTTAGTTTAATGTAGGTGCCTTTTTCATTGTCCTTTATTTTGGTTAACGCATCTTTTATTTCCTGTTCATCGTCGCTGTCCATGAAACCGGCGATGTACTTTAAGCCTTTTCCTAGGTTATAGAACATTTCGTAATTGTAATCTTCGAGTATAGCCTTCCATCTCTTCATTTTACTGTTGTTATTCTTATTGCTTAGCGCATAGGTTAACGGCTGGTGGTCTGTGAATATTTTGACCTTAACCGACCCATACAGATAATTTCTCAAATAGTTCAGAGCCCATATTATAGCTAACATTTCCTTTTTATTTAAAGTTCTAGAGATAAATGATATTGGTCTATCATTTTGTGAAAGGACTGCACCGATAGCAAAGTTTGAGGCATCTGTTACTAGCTCAAAATCTTTACTAAAATCTGGGTAAGCAAGTACTAAATCTTCTGAGGTGAGTGCATTCTTTATTTTGGCAAAAGATTCCTTAGCATCATCATTTAAACTTATTCGTAATTTTGCGGATTTATTTTTGGACGTTCGTCCTCCCTCCCCCCTTAAAAGGGATATCAAGGGCTTAGCAAGTTTTGAGTAGTCCTTGGTGAACCGCCTATAGTATCCTGAAATGCCAAGAAAACTACGAAGCTCTTTAAGGGTTTGTGGTTCAGGAAAATTTTGTATAGCCCTAACCTTTTCCTGATTAGTTTTAATCCCATGGGGTGTAATAACGTAGCCTAAAAAATCGACTTCTTACATTTGTCTAATTGCTCTTTCATATTGGATTCTTCCAAAGCTTTGAATATGCTTTTTATGTGTTTAAAATGTTCTTCTTCTGACCTACTGAAAATAATGATGTCATCTATGTAAACATAGCAGCATCTTCCAATGTATTCCCGTAGGATATCGTCAAGCGTACGCTGGAAAATTGACGGTGCGTTTTTTAGGCCAAACGGCAGCCGTGTGAATTCATATTTTCCATTATTTATGGTGAGCGAAGTTTTCTCCATATAGGATATTTTTAGTGGAATCTAATGGAATCCACTTTTAAGGTCGAGAACTGAAAAAAAATTACTAGTTCATAGTTGAGAGATGACTTCTGAAATCTCTGGAATGGGATATCTGTCGGCAATTGTGATTGAATTTAACTTCCTGTAGTCTATGACCATTCTATATTGTTTTTTTCCAGTTTGGTCTGGTTTCTTAGGAACTATCCATACCGGAGAATTAAAAGGAAACCTAGATGGTCTTATGATTCCATCTTTTAGAAGCTTTTCTATTTGACTCTCTACTTCGGATTTCAATGAAGCAGGGTAAGGGTAGAGCTTCGTGTACACAGGCGAGTGTGTCGTGGCTCTAATTTCGCCCACTACTCTAGTTGTATACGTAAGCTTTTCATCCGGTTCTGAAAAAAGGTTACTATATGTATTTGCAATTATTTTCATTCCTTTTTTTTGTTCGTTTGACAAATTTTCCGCTTCAATGTTTATTGCATTTACACATTGCGTCGGGAGTTGTTTAAGGTGTACTTTGAAACCATTACTTAATACCATAATATTTTCATTGATATAGATATCTGCTCCTATTTCCCTAAGGGTATCGTTCCCCAAAATACCATCGAATGTTTTTAGAGAGGGCATTAGGTAAAATTTTATTTTATTATCTAACTTAAAGAGTTTTACAAATCCATGCTCGCTAATTTTTATGTCGCCTACTATTGACATGGCAAAAAATGGATTTTTATTTGCTATACGCTTACTTACTAATTCCGGCTCAACATAATTTTTGCTTGATCCTGTATCTAATAAAAATTTTAGCGTCTTTCCGCTCTCCGTCCTTACTTCAAAATATGGTAAAGAAGAGCTTATCATGCTAAAAAATGGATGTCACTTGGTTCGCCAAACTGCTTATCCTCATCTAACTGTTGTTCGTTTGTTATTCCAGTCGTATTAATATGATTTTTTGCTTGTTGATGATTACCGAATTGTTGTGGCCTTTTTCCAAAATGTTGGTGTGGTTGTGGCCTATTCATATAATTTATTCTATGAGAGTGCATGATTGAGTCCACTTCCATTGGTTCTGGCTTTGGCATGGACCTAGGTGGACGAAGAGGGATCGCGTTATTTTGTTCTCGTTGGTTAAAAAATAATTGCCTTGGTTGCGGAATATAGGCTAATTGTGGGTGAAATATTGGTTTCTGCTGTTATCCAGAGTTTCGCTTTGAGTATTGCTGTGAAGGTGGTTTCCATCTTCCGTTGTAAGCATGGTTCGAGCGAAAGCTTTGATTCTCCAGCTTAAGGCAAAGGTGAAGAGTCTGCGGCAAGTCCACCGATTCTCTGATCCCTAAGAGGCGAGGCAAGTTGCCATTTAAACCCCTAATGAAGGTGTCGAGAGCTTTGCCCCTATATACCTTTGTCAGCAGAGTAAGAGATTCATTACCCATTTCAAGACATCTTAATCTATTCAATATTAGTGAAAGATGTGAGTACACTTTTTGGTAAAATTCTTGGATGCTATTACTACCTTGTACCAGAGTTGTCATCTGATATTCCAGAGTAGATAGGTCACGTTTGTCCCCATAATGTGTGATTAAGCATTGTGAGATTGCACTCCAATTTAACGGTGTGTTATAAGATTCTAACGCTATGTCAGCGTTACCTGTGATTTTATTTCTGATCACACTCAAAATTCCGTAATATTTCGGCGTTCCCTTTATAGGTTCGTATATTCTCAAAATTCTGTCCCCACTTTTCTTCCACAAATTAAATTCTCCTGGTTGCCCAGAGAATTCTTTTAAATATTTCACGACGTCCGGTATTTTGTCCATATCATTTAGATTTTCCCCCTGTTTGTCTATTGGTTGGTCCCTAATATTGGCTAATCCATCGTTTGGATTGAAAGTTTCGCGGATAGCCTGAAGTCCTTGGTTTCTAAAAACGTCCGCCGCTATATCCGAAATAAGAACTCTTAAATCGTCTAAACTTAACTGAGCATTTTGCGAAGTATTAGGAGCGGAATTTGAGGGAAGTATGGGGGGCCTTACCAAATTATTCGGATTCGCCATTTTATATATATATATCTTTTTTTTTTGTAACAGAAATATTAACTCAACTCAAATTTTTATTTACTTTCTTATTTTTATATGATAATTAAAGTTTTTGATTGTTATTATATCATTAAAATAAACTTAACTTACGATGCAAATAATCTTTATGGACTCTTGAAGCACCTCTCTGATGATTTGTTTGTTGGATTTTGATGATGGTACGCTTCACTTCACAGGACCACTTCTCTTTTATGTTTTTTTTTTGGACTTGGTGTTAATTTTTTCTGCTTCTCAGGAGACTTCCTTCCCTTCAGTACTTGCCTTTTATAAATTGTTAATATTTAACCCTTACGGATTTTTGTTGGCATCAAGGATGGCACTTGTACTTTACGGATTTTGTTTGTTTCACTTATCCTTTACGGATTTTGTTGTTGCACTTATCCTTTACGGATTTCGTTGTTGCATTTATCCTTTACGGATTTTTTTTTTTTCACTTATCCTTTATGGATTTTGTTGTTGCACTTATCCTTTACGGATTTTGTTGTTGCATTTATCCTTTACGGAGTTTTTTGTTGTTGCGGCACAGGCTGGCACATATATGCCCCCGTTTTGCTTTTGCGCTACTCCGGAGCCTAGCTACCGACTTTTTACTCAACTGCTCGGGCGCCAGTTAAGCCCCTGACCGATAGGGGCTTCCAAAAAATTAAAGATGCGGTGAACTAACTGTTCACCGATAACATAAAAAACACGATTTCAATTAGTCACATATAATTTTATTCCGCACTAGTTGCGGTTCCGATTCTAACTAAACTTTACAAAATATAATTCTTACCAACTAACTTCTTAACCTAAGCTAATTCGCCAACGTTGCAGTTCCCACCACTTGCTGGTATTTCGCAATCGTTGGGTTGCGCGTGTTGGCCAATATGCTGGCCTTGCAATTCCCAAGCATTGGATATTGCAATGGATCGCTTGCGCGTGTGTCGCGTCAGCGAAAGTTCTTGTGTGAACTTTAATTGGAGCAATGAACTCACGTGTAGTGCAATGTGATCACAGGGTGCGACGTTGGGAAGTATAGTGGTGTATGGCAACATAACTCCTCCCCCTTTAAAGATCTGCGTCTCGCAGATCAAAAGACGAAAATTGCGAGGTGTCAAAATGTTGTAGAGAGTAATTACAGTTTCCTGGCGACATGTTGATACTGATTGGTGTGGCTGGTAGGCTATTGTCCAGGCGATGGATTTCAGGAGCAGACTTTCCTCTAATGATTTTGCTGTTGTTAGTATTATCTGACCAATGAGTCGGGATTTCAACTGGCGGAAGGTCTAGCTTTCTATTGTAGCATCTCCACAGCATGGCGGCAATAAGAACAATTGCACATATCGAGAGGATTTCTGAAGCGAGAGAGAAATTTACCTTTTCATACGTACCCAATATACCTTATGTTTTCCATGGTCAGGTCGTGGACGTATTCTAGGTTGACCTTGATTGTATGGCTCTTCACCTTTGATAGTACTGCTGGAAGGGCCTGTGCGGTAATAGTTTCATAACTAGAAAATACTTGGTCACCAATGGTGACTGTTTCGTTATTTAATTGGATTACGTAGGTGCCATTTACCGTAATAGAGGCATTGCTATTTTTGATTACTCCTTGGAAGTTTGATATAAACACGGTGTTCTCGTTTATCAGCTCTATTTGTGACCCATTCTGTCTGATGAATTCGCAGTTGGCTTCTCCACCTTTTAGGAGTCGCGGTAGGCAACTGCTTTCTTCCAGTTTAATCAAGGATTCTGATTTACATACCGTGGACGAGCTGATCACCAGGCAATTCTTTGTTAGACCGTACGTCTCTTCCTGGTTGACAAGCATCTTGTCAAAAGGGAGATTTAGTTGCTTACCTCCATAGATTCCAGCGCGAGTAACCAGGAGATTATATTTTTTAGTTGTTACTTTTGGCATTGAAAGGACGTAGAGAAGAAGTGTCCCGTTAGTCAGTACCGACGATTGGCCATATTCGATTGCTGCTATTATATTCTGATATGGGAGCGTTTCTATTTCTGATAGAACTTGGTTAATTTCGTCCATATCCAGTAGGTTGGTGTTGACAATTCCATTCTTTGCCAACTGACATCCCCGCACCATTTCGTTTACATCCTCGCGAAGAAGAAAAATGTTGTGAAGTGCGTTTTGTCTGAATTCCATGATTTCTGTTTCCTTTACCACGTTATTCGTGCGATCCACGACCTCGTCGATTTTTTCCAATACCTCCTGTGTAGCCGTGAATAGTTTCTTATTAACCCTGTACTGATGGTTGCTATTCTGAATTATCTGATTTTGACTGTGCAGGATATTGCTCCAATCCGTTGCGTCAGGTGATCCTGCTATCCATTTCCACGCTGAGCCTAGCCAGTCAATAGATCGAGTATTTCTTGCTGTACCTGTGTTGCCCATTAGTTCATGAAGTCGTTCTAGCGTTTGATTGATGTAGTGCTGTGTTAATATCTGGTCCTCAATTCGGTTTGTTAAGTTTTCCATTTGCCTCAAGGTTGTAGCATATTGTTGTATATTGATGACGTGTACCAGTTTGAATGACCCGCCAATGATCCACCCGTTTCCATTTTGGATTGTTACGATCGGAGCCTTGTAATTGAAAATGTTCAGACCGCTGATGGCATTTGCCAGCAGTGGGAATCTGCAACGCAAAATGTTAATTCTAATTTAATGTAGTTAGTAAGTTGGTAGTTGTTAGGTTCTAAGAAGTAGAGCTGTGCGAAACATCGATGTAGTATCGATACATCGATGTTTCTCCTTTCGTAAAAAACATCGATGTTTTTTCTCCGATGTTCGATGTTTTTGCCAGTTTTTCCATCACTGAGAAAAAAACGCAGTAAAAGCTAGAGCGTTATTTTTAGAGTTATTGCTGTTGGCAGGCAGTGGTTATAATGGATAAATATCTTAGAGCTTCAAATGGGCAAGGTATGTACATATATATATTAACTGATGCCTTCTTTACAAGTTAACCTCTGTGTTTTGTCTCATTTGTATATAGGTTGTAGTGCGGCAACCATTGAAGAAAAAGAGCAAGAGGAAGAGCCGCAAGCCAAAAAGGCGCGATATGGTCAGTCCAATGTGTGGAATTTTTTTAATAAGTCCTCGGATGGCAAGACTGCCAAATGTTTAAAATGTGGTAAAATTTATCAAACCAGCGGAAACACCACCAACATGGCGGGACATTTAAAGCGGGTACACCCAACGTTAACGGTGAGTGAGTTGCCAAAGGCTTCAGGACATATGGCGGCTTATTTGGATAAAAAATATGAAGCCTCATCGAAACGGAAGAGAGATTTGGACAGCGCATTGTTAAATTTCATTTGCTCCGATTTACGTCCATTTTACATTGTAGAAAACGAGGGATTTAAGCAATTTATAAATGCTTTGAATCCCCGATACGAATTGCCTTCACGATCAACAATGCTTTCAACATGTTATAATAATTTATTCATGAACATGAGAATGAAACTGAAAAGCATTTTGCAAGAAGTGGAATATTGCGCTGTGACAACCGACTGTTGGACATCTCGAGCCAACGAGGCTTATTTGACCGTAACTTGCCATTTTATAGATCTAGATTTTAAACTTCGCACAGCAGTACTTTCGACTAGTAAGTTACAGAATGAGAAAAATCATTCTGCAGAAAACATTGCGAACTCTCTATGTGCAGTGCTAATTGAATGGGAAGTTATGGACAAAGTTGCAGCCATTGTTACCGATAGCGCAAGAACAATGATAAAAGCATGTGAGATATTGCAAAAAAGACATGTGCCATGCTTTGCGCATGTTATTAATTTAATAGTTCAAGTTATTATGGGGAAATGCAAAAGTATTGTGGGATTTTTTAAGAAAAGCACAGTAGCTTACGCCAAGTTTAAAGAAGCTCAAAATACAGAGAAGCCATACAGTTTAAAGCAAGAATGTCCTACAAGATGGAATAGCGCATTTCATATGATTGAAAGAATTCTTAAAACAAATGATGCTATAAGCAGTGTTCTTCTTTCAACCCCAAAGGGACTTGCCCCGTTTTCGGCTGACGAAATTTTAATTTTAAAAGACATAAAAATTTTATTGCAACCTTTTGAATGTGCAACATTGCAAACTTCTTCGCGAACGTTGGTCACGGTATCATTAATAATTCCTATAACTTGCGGACTTCTGCATAATTTGCAATTGTTAAAAAATGACCTAAAAATAGTTGAAGGTCGCGAAAGCTGCAATTGCTTATTGGAGGGCATATCGTCCAGACTACTGCAATATGAAATTCGCAATGTTCCTCGAGTGGCAACTTTGCTAGATCCTCGGTTTAAAAAAGAAGCGTTTCACTCACCATTTAACATCACTGAGGCTCAAAAACTCTTGGAAAACGAGCTTTCTTTTTTCAACGCACAGAAGTCTCGCCCTTGCGACGAACCACGCCTGCCAACATCAACCTCCACATCGCAG
The DNA here is from genome assembly GCF_027943255.1 of Anastrepha obliqua. Taxonomy (NCBI): domain Eukaryota; kingdom Metazoa; phylum Arthropoda; class Insecta; order Diptera; family Tephritidae; genus Anastrepha; species Anastrepha obliqua. The sequence continues at coordinate 4,652,279 of NW_026562179.1, read as the reverse complement.
ACATCCCTTTTTCAATTTTTGGAAAAAAACAAAAGTTTGAAACATAAAACTAATACAGTGGATTCCATATTGTCAATTCGTCAATATTTTAATCTAGACAATTTGGAATCAAACTCCAACCCTTTAGATTATTGGAAGGTTGTATTTTACTTGTCAATTCCAGCGTTTAAATATGTGTATTAATTAAATTTTATTATTACAGATCTCATCAGATAAATCATTTCAGCATTGCTGCAAAAAATATTTCTGCGTTCCAGCAACTTCGACAGAAAGCGAACGTATGTTCAGTAAGGCTGGAATCGTTGTAAGCGAAAAAAGAAGTTCGCTTCAGTTTAAACATGTTGACATGCTACTTTTTATCAATCGGAACAAGTGGATCTCTGAACAGCAATGATTGTTTTATAGTTTTAAGTTTGAAAAAGATTGAATTATGCTTTATAGTATTAAGTTTGAAAGATTTAATTTCTGTTTTATAGTATTAAGTTTAAAAGATTGAATTTCTGTTTTATAGTATTAAGTTGAATGATTGAACTTCTGTTTTATAGTTTTAAGTTTGGAAAAAGGATGTTATCCTTAATAAAGATATATATATTATATAGAGAATCAAAAAATTTACTATATTACTTCGATGCAGTATTGATACATCGATGTTTTTTTCTGAAAAACATCGAAACATCGATGTGGTCAAACATCGATGTTTCAACAGCACTACTAAGAAGGTATTTCGTAAAAAGCGAAAAATGTTGTTGATAGTAGGAAGGTATTATTAGTAAGCGGAATTCTCAGGATTAGATTGAATATCATTAAACTAGTGTTATTATCCTGGTTTAGGATTTTAGCTTTTCCTACGATATTATTTTGTTAATATGTTAATAGTTTAAAGTTTACAAATGGTTTACAAGTTGTGTTCTTTTTGTATATATTTTTTTCTTTTGGAAAAAACGATTTTTTTATTATGATCAGTAGGGTAGATTAAAAAGAAAAATTTGTTTAAAATTTACTTTATATTGTTATTACAAAAATATTCATAAATAGAAATGAAAAGGAACAAAAAATTAGGAAAAAAAATGAAATGGTAAATATGTTTTTTTTTTTTTTTCTTTCTTCTCCAGCCGATTATGCGGGGGAGGCATTTTAAATTTTGTTTTTTTTTCTTTCTTCTCCAGCCGATTATGCGGGGGAGGCATTTTAAATTTTGTTTTTTTTTTCTTTCTTCTCCAGCCGATTATGCGGGGGAGGCATTTTAAATTTTGTTTTTTTTTCTTTCTTCTCCAGCCGATTATGCGGGGGAGGCATTTTAAATTTTGTATTTTTTTTTTCTTTCTTCTCCAGCCGATTATGCGGGGGAGGCATTTTAAATTTTGTTTTTTTTTTTCTTTCTTCTCCAGCCGATTATGCGGGGGAGGCATTTTAAATTTTGTTTTTTTTTTCTTTCTTCTCCAGCCGATTATGCGGGGGAGGCATTTTAAATTTTGTTTTTTTTTTTTCTTTCTTCTCCAGCCGATTATGCGGGGGAGGCATTTTAAATTTTGTATTTCTTTTTTTTTCTTTCTTCTCCAGCCGATTATGCGGGGGAGGCACTTTAAATTTTGTTTTTTTTCTTTCTTCTCCAGCCGATTATGCGGGGGAGGCATTTTAAATTTTTTTTTTTTTTTTCTTTCTTCTCCAGCCGAATATGCGGGGGAGGCATTTTAAATTTTGTTTTTTTTTTCTTTCTTCTCCAGCCGATTATGCGGGGGAGGCATTTTAAATTTTGTATTTCTTTTTTTTTCTTTCTTCTCCAGCCGATTATGCGGGGGAGGCACTTTAAATTTTGTTTTTTTTCTTTCTTCTCCAGCCGATTATGCGGGGGAGGCATTTTAAATTTTTTTTTTTTTTTTCTTTCTTCTCCAGCCGATTATGCGGGGGAGGCATTTTAAATTTTGTTTTTTTTTTCTTTCTTCTCCAGCCGATTATGCGGGGGAGGCATTTTAAATTTTGTTTTTTTTTTTCTTTCTTCTCCAGCCGATTATGCGGGGGAGGCATTTTAAATTTTGTATTTTTTTTTTTCTTTCTTCTCCAGCCGATTATGCGGGGGAGGCATTTTAAATTTTGTTTTTTTTCTTTCTTCTCCAGCCGATTATGCGGGGGAGGCATTTTAAATTCTTGTTAAGGACAGAGGGCCATACTGTTCTCGAACCAGCTACGGAGAGATCGCCAGAATCCCGTTTGGAAGTAGTGTAGCCATTTGTCAAATTCGATGGCACTACGAGCCTACTAGGGCACGATTCATCCCACTAACAAGCCCGCTCTTGTAGTAATGACCATTTCCTTTTGTTCTGGACTAGAGGTGTTATCATTTCTCGAACCAGCTATGGAGAATCGCGTTATCCGGTTAAGGCACGATTTGTCCCACTTACAAGCCCGCTCTTGTTAGATTAACTACCCCTTAGTACCAAGTTTTCTTTCTTATTTTAGAGGATTTTGCTCGATTAAAAAATATTTCACTTGGTTTTTGGTTTATAACCGAGTGAATTGAATTATTGTATCGATCCACTGCTATGTTAACTAATTCTTTTGTCCTTAACTTTGGGTTGTCTATCTTCAGGCATCTAATTATTTCAATTAAGGTAGAGTGGAGTCTTTCTACCTGACCATTCACTTCGCTTCTTTGGGATGGTGTGCGATACAATTTTATTCCTAAAGAGTCTAACAGGTTCTGGATAATTGGACTAATTAAACCGCTCTCGTTGTCGGTCACGAGAATATCAGGTGTTGTGAAATAGTGTAGGAGTTTTATTATTTTGTCCTTAAGGTGCAAAGTGGACTTGTTGCGTAAATGGAAAAGTTTCGCAAATTTTGAGAATTTGTCGATAACACTAAGGAATTTCTCCCCTTGAATTTCGAAAATGTCCAAATGGATTATTTCACAAGGACGTAATGGGATTGGGGTTTTTTGCAGTTCTGGTGCATTCGGATGCCTATCGTATTTACTGACCTTACAAGTTTCGCAGGACGAGACATATCCTTTGATTATACTGTTCATTCTGGGAAAGTAGTATTTCTCCAGGAGTTGTTTCTTATTCTCTGTGGCATTGCGGTGAGCCCTTTTATGTTCTGCCCATATTATATCGCAAAGTCTATCCGGATCCCTCAAATCTTCTACCATAGTCTGAGCTACTCGGATCTTATATTGCATAAAATTTTCTAAATATACCTTCTGGAGTAGTCCTAATTGAGCTTCTGGAATATTAATACCATTGATTACGTTTGGTCTTAGTTTTTTCTTGAGGACGTCGATAAGCTCTGCTTCGCTAATTCCCTCTGACCCTAGGTAGTGTCGCGAGTAACCGGGATGGGGTTCCTCGAATATTTCTTGAAAGGCTTCTCAAATATTTTTGAAAGGCTGAGCAAATATTTTGAAATACTTGTCAAATATTTTTGACAGACTTATTGAATATTTTTGAAGGCTCGCGAAAGATTTTTCTGAGCCGAGCAGAAATGTCTCAAATTTTCAAATTGCATAATTTTCAGAGTGCGAAAAACTAAATTTTATCATAAAAAAAATTCAAATGGCTTAACATTGAAATTAAGCGCAAGAATTCCACAATTTTGCAAAACACGATTTAAAAATTTTGCGCAGAAAATTTTGCAAAAAAAAAATTTTATAAGGATTTGAAAAAAGATTTATAAATTTTCTAAGTAAGAAAAATAGCTATTTCCAAAAACAGCAACGCAAATACTTCAAATTTGATTTTGAATTAAATTTTATAGTACTTTTTTGTAATTTTTCAACAATTTGAAGTTAGAAAAATAAAGTACGCTACGCATAGTTTTTACGTGCTTGAGCTACTTCAGCAGAAAGCTTCAAATATTTCAAAAATGATTTGGATTTAAATTCAGCGTAAAGCTTTAATTACTACAAAAATGATTTTGAATTTAATTTTATAGTACTTTTTTGTAATTTTCCAACAATTTGAGGTTGGAAAAAAATTGTCAGTCAATTCAAAAGCTATTTGCTGCTGTTGTAAAGACAAATAGTTCCGAAATTCCGAAAAAGGCAAACGAAAAATCTACTTAACACAATTATTTATGCTCAACAAAAATAATGGTAAATTGATGGTCTGCAAAAAGTTGTTGTTACCCAACATTTCCCGAAAGTTAATTAAGAGAAAATGCCAACTAGCTGTACAATTTTTTAAAAATTGATTCCTTGTTCTTATGCGTACAACTACCGGCGATCATTTCCTCTCTATTCGTTCCAGGTCCTGTGTAAGGCCTTGCAAGGAGTCATCTTTGTTCGTTGCTTCCACCCTATTGAGGCGCTCCTCAACTTCTTTACTTTAGCAAAAATGGCATTCAGAGCTCCACTCATCTCTGTGAGGGACCTCGAAATCTCGTCGGAGTTCATTTTCCTGAAAATAGAAGAATTTGGTTAACAAATTCGTAGACTTACACAATCCAATATTTCATTGGCTTCTCGAAAAAACGGCGAACCAAATGTTTCCAAATTCAGAGTTCAGTCAATTTTTTTTTTATTTTTTTTATTTTTTGATTTTTGGTATGCAAAATAAATCAATGCAATTAACTTTTCCTTTTTTTTCCGAACTTGATTTCTTTTACACGAAATTTGCTGTTGAATTGGCAAATATGCAAAAAAGCACGCACACACACAGCTAAGTATTGCACTTCACAAAGGATGTTTGACTGATTTTACAAGCACCAACTGGCATTCCAACAAAGCTTAATTTTTATCCAAAAAAAAAACGAAAATTCTATTCAAATTTTTTGTTTCAATTCGTTTGTGGCAAACCACGTAAAATTTAGTTCAATTAGCGCTTTATGTTACAACAACTGCCTATGCCGATTTGTTGTTGACTTCGATTTTGATTCCGTTTTCGACTTTGCCATGGAAAATTTTGCTTGGACTTTACACTTTGACTGTGTTGCTTTGGCACATGTAGAAAAATTTTGTTATTATCGTTTATTGTTTTTTTTTTTTATTTTTTTTTTTTTTATTTTTTTTTTTTTAGTCACTTCACACCGACTGCTCGGGCGCCACTTATGCCTTGACGGATAGGGGCTTCCAAAAAATTAAAGATGACATAAAAACACGATTTCAATTAGTCACATATAATTTTATTCCGCACTAGTTGCGGTTCCGATTCTAACTAAACTTTACAAAATATAATTCTTACCAACTAACTTCTTAACCTAAGCTAATTCGCCAACGTTGCAGTTCCCACCACTTGCTGGTATTTCGCAATCGTTGGGTTGCGCGTGTTGGCCAATATGCTGGCCTTGCAATTCCCAAGCATTGGATATTGCAATTGATCGCTTGCGCGTGTGTCGCGTCAGCGATAGTTCTTGTGTGAACTTTAATTGGAGCAATGAACTCACGTGTAGTGCAATGTGATCACAGGGTGCGACGTTGGGAAGTATAGTGGTGTATGGCAACATAACTCCTCCCCCTTTAAAGATCTGCGTCTCGCAGATCAAAAGACGAAAATTGCGAGGGGTCAAAATGTTGTAGAGAGTAATTACAGTTTCCTGGCGACATGTTGATACTGACTGGTGTGGCTGGTAGGCTATTGTCCAGGCGATGGATTTCAGGAGCAGACTTTCCTCTAATGATTTTGCTGTTGTTAGTATTATCTGACCAATGAGTCGGGATTTCAACTGGCGGAAGGTCTAGCTTTCTATTGTAGCATCTCCACAGCATGGCGGCAATAAGAACAATTGCACATATCGAGAGGATTTCTGAAGCGAGAGAGAAATTTACCTTTTCATTAACGTACCCAAGATACCTTATGTTTTCCATGGTCAGGTCGTGGACGTATTCTAGGTTGACCTTCATTGTATGGCTCTTCACCTTTGATAGTACTGCTGGAAGGGCCTGTGTGGTAATAGTTTCATAACTAGAAAATACTTGGTCACCAATGGTGACTGTTTCGTTATTTAATTGGATTACGTAGGTGCCATTTACCGTAATAGAGGCATTGCTATTTTTGATTACTCCTTGGAAGTTTGATATAAACACGGTGTTCTCGTTTATCAGCTCTATTTGTGACCCATTCTGTCTGATGAATTCGCAGTTGGCTTCTCCACCTTTTAGGAGTCGCGGTAGGCAACTGCTTTCTTCCAGTTTAATCAAGGATTCTGATTTACATACCGTGGACGAGCTGATCACCAGGCAATTCTTTGTAAGACCGTACGTCTCTTCCTGGTTGACAAGCATCCTGTCAAAAGGGAGATTTAGTTGCTTACCTCCATAGATTCCAGCGCGAGTAACCAGGAGATTATATTTTTTAGTTGTTACTTTTGGCATTGAAAGGACGTAGAGGAGAAGTGTCCCGTTAGTCAGTACCGACGATTGGCCATATTCGATTGCTTCTATTATATTCTGATATGGGAGCGTTTCTATTTCTGATAGAACTTGGTTAATTTCGTCCATATCCAGTAGGTTGGTGTTGACAATTCCATTATTTGCCAACTGACATCCCCGCACCATTTCGTTTACATCCTCGCGAAGAAGAAAAATGTTGTGAAGTGCGTTTTGTCTGAATTCCATGATTTCTGTTTCCTTTACCACGTTATTCGTGCGATCCACGACCTCGTCGATTTTTTCCAATACCTCCTGTGTAGCCGTGAATAGTTTCTTATTAACCCTGTACTGATGGTTGCTATTCTGAATTATCTGATTTTGACTGTGCAGGATATTGCTCCAATCCGTTGCGTCAGGTGATCCTGCTATCCATTTCCACGCTGAGCCTAGCCAGTCAATAGATCGAGTATTTCTTGCTCTACCTGTGTTGCCCATTAGTTCATGAAGTCGTTCTAGCGTTTGATTGATGTAGTGCTGTGTTAATATCTGGTCCTCAATTCGGTTTGTTAAGTTTTCCATTTGCCTCAAGGTTGTAGCATATTGTTGTATATTGATGACGTGTACCAGTTTGAATGACCCGCCAATGATCCACCCGTTTCCATTTTGGATTGTTACGATCGGAGCCTTGTAATTGAAAATGTTCAGACCACTGATGGCATTTGCCAGCAGTGGGAATCTGCAACGCAAAATGTTAATTCTAATTTAATGTAATATAGTTAGTAAGTTAGTAGTTGTTAGGTTCTAAGAAGGTATTTCGTAAAAAGCGAAAAATGTTGTTGATAGTAGGAAGGTATTATTAGTAAGCGGAATTCTCAGGATTAGATTGAATATCATTAAACTAGTGTTATTATCCTGGTTTAGGATTTTAGCTTTTCCTACGATATTATTTTGTTAATATGTTAATAGTTTAAAGTTTACAAATGGTTTACAAGTTGTGTTCTTTTTGTATATATTTTTTTCTTTTGGATAAAACGATTTTTTTATTATGATCAGTACGGTAGATTAAAAAGAAAAATTTGTTTAAAATTTACTTTATATTGTTATTACAAAAATATTCATAAATAGAAATGAAAAGGAACAAAAAATTAGGAAAAAAAATGAAATGGTGAATATGTTTTTTTTTTTTTTTTCTTTCTTCTCCAGCCGATTATGCGGGGGAGGCATTTTAAATTTTGTTTTTTTTTTCTTTCTTCTCCAGCCGATTATGCGGGGGAGGCATTTTAAATTTTGTTTTTTTTTTCTTTCTTCTCCAGCCGATTATGCGGGGGAGGCATTTTAAATTTTTTTTTTTTTTTCTTTCTTCTCCAGCCGATTATGCGGGGGAAGCATTTTAAATTTTGTATTTTTTTTTTTCTTTCTTCTCCAGCCGATTATGCGGGGGAGGCATTTTAAATTTTGTTTTTTTTCTTTCTTCTCCAGCCGATTATGCGGGGGAGGCATTTTAAATTTTGTTTTTTTTTTCTTTCTTCTCCAGCCGATTATGCGGGGGAGGCATTTAAATTTGTTTTTTTTTTTTGTTTTTTCTTTCTTCTCCAGCCGATTATGCGGGGGAGGCATTTTAAATTCTTGTTAAGGACAGAGGGCCATACCAGCTACGGAGAGATCGCCAGAATCCCGTTTGGAAGTAGTGTAGCCATTTGTCAAATTCGATGGCACTACGAGCCTACTAGGGCACGATTCATCCCACTAACAAGCCCGCTCTTGTAGTAATGACCATTTCCTTTTGTTCTGGACCAGAGGTGTTATCATTTCTCGAACCAGCTATGGAGAATCGCGTTATCCGGTTAAGGCACGATTTGTCCCACTTACAAGCCCACTCTTGTTAGATTAACTACCCCTTAGTACCAAGTTTTCTTTCTTATTTTAGTTTATTTCAGTATAATTCTTTATTATTTTTTATTTTAATGTTTTTTTTTTTTTTTTTGTTTTATTTTTTTTTGTTTAAGTGCTAGGATATGTATTCCTGCGTTTCACATTTTTTATGTGAGTTTTATGTATTTTCTTGCCACTTAGCGTGGTGACTGATACTTTATTGTCCTTTGCAACAATTTCTTTTTTCTACACGGGTTTTTGCTTTCCCTTAATCTGCTTGTCCTTCACGTATATGACATCGCTTTCGTCATAACGCTCCGGAAGAGATCTTTTCTTATTGTGACGTTTGATCTGGTCTAGCTGCTTTTTTGTCAGCAAGGCTTTCAAATATTTATTAGTTTTTCTACTTTTTTCTAACAGCTCCTGATAGTTAGAGGATTTTGCTCGATTAAAAAATATTTCACTTGGTTTTTGGTTTATAACCGAGTGAATTGAATTATTGTATCGATCCACTGCTATGTTAACTAATTCTTTTGTCCTTAACCTTGGGTTGTCTATCTTCAGGCATCTAATTATTTCAATTAAGGTAGAGTGGAGTCTTTCTACCTGACCATTCACTTCGCTTCTTTGGGATGGTGTGCGATACAATTTTATTCCTAAAGAGTCTAACAGGTTCTGGATAATTGGACTAATTAAACCGCGCTCGTTGTCGGTCACGAGAATATCAGGTGTTGTGAAATAGTGTAGGAGTTTTATTATTTTGTCCTTAAGGTGCAAAGTGGACTTGTTGCGTAAATGGAAAAGTTTCGCAAATTTTGAGAATTTGTCGATAACACTAAGGAATTTCTCCCCTTGAATTTCGAAAATGTCCAAATGGATTATTTCACAAGGACGTGATGGGATTGGGGTTTTTTGCAGCTCTGGTGCATTCGGATGCCTATCGTATTTACTGACCTTACAAGTTTCGCAGGACGAGACATATCCTTTGATTATACTGTTCATTCTGGGAAAGTAGTATTTCTCCAGGAGTTGTTTCTTATTCTCTGTGGCATTGCGGTGAGCCCTTTTATGTTCTGCCCATATTATATCGCAAATCCTATCCGGATCCCTCAAATCTTCTACCATAGTCTGAGCTACTCGGATCTTATATTGTATAAAATTCTCTAAATATACCTTCTGGAGTAGTCCTAATTGAGCTTCTGGAATCTTAATACCATTGATTACGTTTGGTCTTAGTTTTTTCTTGAGGACGTCGATAAGCTCTGCTTCGCTAATTCCCTCTGACCCTAGGTAGTATCGCGAGTAACCGGGATGGGGTTCCTCGAATATTTCTTGAAAGGCTTCTCAAATATTTTTGAAAGGCTGAGCAAATATTTTGAAATACTTGTCAAATATTTATGACAGACTTATTGAATATTTTTGAAGGCTCGCGAAAGATTTTTCTGAGCCGAGCAGAAATGTCTCAAATTTTCAAATTGCATAATTTTCAAAGTGCGAAAAACTAAATTTTATCATAAAAAAAATTCAAATGGCTTAACATTGAAATTAAGCGCAAGAATTCCACAATTTTGCAAAACACGATTTAAAAATTTTGCACAGAAAATTTTGCAAAAAAAAAAATTTTATAAGGATTTGAAAAAAGATTTATAAATTTTCTAGCATTAAGTAAGAAAAATAGCTATTTCCAAAAACAGCAACGCAAATACTTCAAATTTGATTTTGAATTAAATTTTATAGTACTTTTTTGTAATTTTTCAACAATTTGAAGTTAGAAAAATAAAGTACGCTACGCATAGTTTTTACGTGCTTGAGCTACTTCAGCAGAAAGCTTCAAATATTTCAAAAATGATTTGGATTTAAATTCAGCGTAAAGCTTTAATTACTACAAAAATTATTTTGAATTTAATTTTATAGTACTTTTTTGTAATTTTCCAACAATTTGAGGTTGGAAAAAAATTGTCAGTCAATTCAAAAACTATTTGCTGCTGTTGTAAAGACAAATAGTTCCGAAATTCCGAAAAAGGCAAACGAAAAATCTACTTAACACAATTATTTATGCTCAACAAAAATAATGGTAAATTGATGGTCTGCAAAAAGTTGTTGTTACCCAACATTTCCCGAAAGTTAATTAAGAGAAAATGCCAACTAGCTGTACAATTTTTTAAAAAATGATTCCTTGTTCTTATGCGTACAACTACCGGCGACCATTTCCTCTCTATTCGTTCCAGGTCCTGTGTAAGGCCTTGCAAGGAGTCATCTTTATTCGTTGCTTCCACCCTATTGAGGCGCTCCTCAACTTCTTTACTTTAGCAAAAATGGCATTCAGAGCTCCACTCATCTCTGTGAGGGACCTCGAAATCTCGTCAGAGTTCATTTTCCTGAAAATAGAAGAATTTGGTTAACAAATTCGTAGACTTACACAATCCAATATTTCATTGGCTTCTCGAAAAAACGGCGATACCAAATGTTTCCAAATTCAGAGTTCAGTCAATTTTTTTTTATTTTTTTTATTTTTTGATTTTTGGTATGCAAAATAAATCAATGCAATTAACTTTTCCTTTTTTTTCCGAACTTGATTTCTTTTACACGAAATTTGCTGTTGAATTGGCAAATATGCAAAAAAGCACGCACACACACAGCTAAGTATTGCACTTCACAAAGGATGTTTGACTGATTTTACAAGCACCAACTGGCATTCCAACAAAGCTTAATTTTTATCCAAAAAAAAAAACGAAAGTTCTATTCAAATTTCTTGTTTCAATTCGTTTGTGGCAAACCACGTAAAATTTAGTTCAATTAGCGCTTTATGTTACAACAACTGCCTATGCCGATTTGTTGTTGACTTCGATTTTGACTCCGTTTTCGACTTTGCCATGGAAAATTTTGCTTGGACTTTACACTTTGACTGTGTTGCTTTGGCACATGTAGAAAAATTTTGTTATTATCGTTTATTGTTTTTTTTTTTATTTTTTTTTTTTTTTTAGTCACTTCACACCGACTGCTCGGGCGCCACTTATGCCCTGACCGATAGGGGCTTCCAAAAAATTAAAGATGACATAAAAACACGATTTCAATTAGTCACATATAATTTTATTCCGCACTAGTTGCGGTTCCGATTCTAACTAAACTTTACAAAATATAATTCTTACCAACTAACTTTTTAACTTAAGCTAATTCGCCAACGTTGCAGTTCCCACCACTTGCTGGTATTTCGCAATCGTTGGGTTGCGCGTGTTGGCCAATATGCTGGCCTTGCAATTCCCAAGCATTGGATATTGCAATTGATCGCTTGCGCGTGTGTCGCGTCAGCGATAGTTCTTGTGTGAACTTTAATTGGAGCAATGAACTCACGTGTAGTGCAATGTGATCACAGGGTGCGACGTTGGGAAGTATAGTGGTGTATGGCAACATAACTCCTCCCCCTTTAAATATCTGCGTCTCGCAGATCAAAAGACGAAAATTGCGAGGGGTTAAAATGTTGTAGAGAGTAATTACAGTTTCCTGGCGACATGTTGATACTGACTGGTGTGGCTGGTAGGCTATTGTCCAGGCGATGGATTTCAGGAGCAGACTTTCCTCTAATGATTTTGCTGTTGTTAGTATTATCTGACCAATGAGTCGGGATTTCAACTGGCGGAAGGTCTAGCTTTCTATTGTAGCATCTCCACAGCATGGCGGCAATAAGAACAATTGCACATATCGAGAGGATTTCTGAAGCGAGAGAGAAATTTACCTTTTCATTAACGTACCCAAGATACCTTATGTTTTCCATGGTCAGGTCGTGGACGTATTCTAGGTTGACCTTCATTGTATGGCTCTTCACCTTTGATAGTACTGCTGGAAGGGCCTGTGCGGTAATAGTTTCATAACTAGAAAATACTTGGTCACCAATGGTGACTGTTTCGTTATTTAATTGGATTACGTAGGTGCCATTTACCGTAATAGAGGCATTGCTATTTTTGATTACTCCTTGGAAGTTTGATATAAACACGGTGTTCTCGTTTATCAGCTCTATTTGTGACCCATTCTGTCTGATGAATTCGCAGTTGGCTTCTCCACCTTTTAGGAGTCGCGGTAGGCAACTGCTTTCTTCCAGTTTAATCAAGGATTCTGATTTACATACCGTGGACGAGCTGATCACCAGGCAATTCTTTGTTAGACCGTACGTCTCTTCCTGGTTGACAAGCATCTTGTCAAAAGGGAGATTTAGTTGCTTACCTCCATAGATTCCAGCGCGAGTAACCAGGAGATTATATTTTTTAGTTGTTACTTTTGGCATTGAAAGGACGTAGAGGAGAAGTGTCCCGTTAGTCAGTACCGACGATTGGCCATATTCGATTGCTTCTATTATATTCTGATATGGGAGCGTTTCTATTTCTGATAGAACTTGGTTAATTTCGTCCATATCCAGTAGGTTGGTGTTGACAATTCCATTCTTTGCCAACTGACATCCCCGCACCATTTCGTTTACATCCTCGCGAAGAAGAAAAATGTTGTGAAGTGCGTTTTGTCTGAATTCCATGATTTCTGTTTCCTTTACCACGTTATTCGTGCGATCCACGACCTCGTCGATTTTTTCCAATACCTCCTGTGTAGCCGTGAATAGTTTCTTATTAACCCTGTACTGATGGTTGCTATTCTGAATTATCTGATTTTGACTGTGCAGGATATTGCTCCAATCCGTTGCGTCAGGTGATCCTGCTATCCATTTCCACGCTGAGCCTAGCCAGTCAATAGATCGAGTATTTCTTGGTCTACCTGTGTTGCCCATTAGTTCATGAAGTCGTTCTAGCGTTTGATTGATGTAGTGCTGTGTTAATATCTGGTCCTCAATTCGGTTTGTTAAGTTTTCCATTTGCCTCAAGGTTGTAGCATATTGTTGTATATTGATGACGTGTACCAGTTTGAATGACCCGCCAATGATCCACCCGTTTCCATTTTGGATTGTTACGATCGGAGCCTTGTAATTGAAAATGTTCAGACCGCTGATGGCATTTGCCAGCAGTGGGAATCTGCAACGCAAAATGTTAATTCTAATTTAATGTAATATAGTTAGTAAGTTAGTAGTTGTTAGGTTCTAAGAAGGTATTTCGTAAAAAGCGAAAAATGTTGTTGATAGTAGGAAGGTATTATTAGTAAGCGGAATTCTCAGGATTAGATTGAATATCATTAAACTAGTGTTATTATCCTGGTTTAGGATTTTAGCTTTTCCTACGATATTATTTTGTTAATATGTTAATAGTTTAAAGTTTACAAATGGTTTACAAGTTGTGTTCTTTTTGTATATATTTTTTTCTTTTGGATAAAACGATTTTTTTATTATGATCAGTAGGGTAGATTAAAAAGAAAAATTTGTTTAAAATTTACTTTATATTGTTATTACAAAAATATTCATAAATAGAAATGAAAAGGATCAAAAAATTAGGAAAAAAAATGAAATGGTAAATATGTTTTTTTTTTTCTTTCTTCTCCAGCCGATTATGCGGGGGAGGCATTTTAAATTTTGTTTTTTTTTTTCTTTCTTCTCCAGCCGATTATGCGGGGGAGGCATTTTAAATTTTGTATTTTTTTTTTCTTTCTTCTCCAGCCGATTATGCGGGGGAGGCATTTTAAATTTTGTTTTTTTTTTTCTTTCTTCTCCAGCCGATTATGCGGGGGAGGCATTTTAAATTTTGTATTTTTTTTTTCTTTCTTCTCCAGCCGATTATGCGGGGGAGGCATTTTAAATTTTGTTTTTTTTTTCTTTCTTCTCCAGCCGATTATGCGGGGGAGGCATTTAAATTTGGTTTTTTTTTTTTTGTTTTTTCTTTCTTCTCCAGCCGATTATGCGGGGGAGGCATTTTAAATTCTTGTTAAGGACAGAGGGCCATACTGTTCTCGAACCAGCTACGGAGAGATCGCCAGAATCCCGTTTGGAAGTAGTGTAGCCATTTGTCAAATTCGATGGCACTACGAGCCTACTAGGGCACGATTCATCCCACTAACAAGCCCGCTCTTGTAGTAATGACCATTTCCTTTTGTTCTGGACTAGAGGTGTTATCATTTCTCGAACCAGCTATGGAGAATCGCGTTATCCGGTTAAGGCACGATTTGTCCCACTTACAAGCCCACTCTTGTTAGATTAACTACCCCTTAGTACCAAGTTTTCTTTCTTATTTTAGTTTATTTCAGTATAATTCTTTATTATTTTTTATTTTAATGTTTTTTGTTTTTTGTTTGTTTTATTTTTTTTTGTTTAAGTGCTAGGATATGTATTCCTGCGTTTCACATTTTTTATGTATTTTCTTGCCACTTAGCGTGGTGACTGATACTTTATTGTCCTTTGCAACAATTTCTTTTTTCTACACGGGTTTTTGCTTTCCCTTAATCTGCTTGTCCTTCACGTATATGACATCGCTTTTGTCATAACGCTCCGGAAGAGATCTTTTCTTATTGTGACGTTTGATCTGGTCTAGCTGCTTTTTTGTCAGCAAGGCTTTCCTATATTTATTAGTTTTTCTACTTTTTTCTAACAGCTCCTGATAGTTAGAGGATTTTGCTCGATTAAAAAATATTTCACTTGGTTTTTGGTTTATAACCGAGTGAATTGAATTATTGTATCGATCCACTGCTATGTTAACTAATTCTTTTGTCCTTAACTTTGGGTTGTCTATCTTCAGGCATCTAATTATTTCAATTAAGGTAGAGTGGAGTCTTTCTACCTGACCATTCACTTCGCTTCTTTGGGATGGTGTGCGATACAATTGTATTCGTAAAGAGTCTAACAGGTTCTGGATAATTGGACTAATTAAACCGCGCTCGTTGTCGGTCACGAGAATATCAGGTGTTGTGAAATAGTGTAGGAGTTTTATTATTTTGTCCTTAAGGTGCAAAGTGGACTTGTTGCGTAAATGGAAAAGTTTCGCAAATTTTGAGAATTTGTCGATAACACTAAGGAATTTCTCCCCTTGAATTTCGAAAATGTCCAAATGGATTATTTCACAAGGACGTGATGGGATTGGGGTTTTTTGCAGCTCTGGTGCATTCGGATGCCTATCGTATTTACTGACCTTACAAGTTTCGCAGGACGAGACATATCCTTTGGTTATACTGTTCATTCTGGGAAAGTAGTATTTCTCCAGGAGTTGTTTCTTATTCTCTGTGGCATTGCGGTGAGCCCTTTTATGTTCTGCCCATATTATATCGCAAATCCTATCCGGATCACTCAAATCTTCTACCATAGTCTGAGCTACTCGGATCTTATATTGCATAAAATTCTCTAAATATACCTTCTGGAGTAGTCCTAATTGAGCTTCTGGAATCTTAATACCATTGATTACGTTTGGTCTTAGTTTTTTCTTGAGGACGTCGATAAGCTCTGCTTCGCTAATTCCCTCTGACCCTAGGTAGTGTCGCGAGTAACCGGGATGGGGTTCCTCGAATATTTCTTGAAAGGCTTCTCAAATATTTTTGAAAGGCTGAGCAAATATTTTGAAATACTTGTCAAATATTTTTGACAGACTTATTGAATATTTTTGAAGGCTCGCGAAAGATTTTTCTGAGCCGAGCAGAAATGTCTCAAATTTTCAAATTGCATAATTTTCAGAGTGCGAAAAACTAAATTTTATCATAAAAAAAATTCAAATGGCTTAACATTGAAATTAAGCGCAAGAATTCCACAATTTTGCAAAACACGATTTAAAAATTTTGCACAGAAAATTTTGCAAAAAAAAAAATTTTATAAGGATTTGAAAAAAGATTTATAAATTTTCTAGCATTAAGTAAGAAAAATAGCTATTTCCAAAAACAGCAACGCAAATACTTCAAATTTGATTTTGAATTAAATTTTATAGTACTTTTTTGTAATTTTTCAACAATTTGAAGTTAGAAAAATAAAGTACGCTACGCATAGTTTTTACGTGCTTGAGCTACTTCAGCAGAAAGCTTCAAATATTTCAAAAATGATTTGGATTTAAATTCAGCGTAAAGCTTTAATTACTACAAAAATGATTTTGAATTTAATTTTATAGTACTTTTTTGTAATTTTCCAACAATTTGAGGTTGGAAAAAAATTGTCAGTCAATTCAAAAACTATTTGCTGCTGTTGTAAAGACAAATAGTTCCGAAATTCCGAAAAAGGCAAACGAAAAATCTACTTAACACAATTATTTATGCTCAACAAAAATAATGGTAAATTGATGGTCTGCAAAAAGTTGTTGTTACCCAACATTTCCCGAAAGTTAATTAAGAGAAAATGCCAACTAGCTGTACAATTTTTTAAAAATTGATTCCTTGTTCTTATGCGTACAACTACCGGCGACCATTTCCTCTCTATTCGTTCCAGGTCCTGTGTAAGGCCTTGCAAGGAGTCATCTTTATTCGTTGCTTCCACCCTATTGAGGCGCTCCTCAACTTCTTTACTTTAGCAAAAATGGCATTCAGAGCTCCACTCATCTCTGTGAGGGACCTCGAAATCTCGTCGGAGTTCATTTTCCTGAAAATAGAAGAATTTGGTTAACAAATTCGTAGACTTACACAATCCAATATTTCATTGGCTTCTCGAAAAAACGGCGATACCAAATGTTTCCAAATTCAGAGTTCAGTCAATTTTTTTTTATTTTTTTTTTATTTTTTGATTTTTGGTATGCAAAATAAATCAATGCAATTAACTTTTCCTTTTTTTTCCGAACTTGATTTCTTTTACACGAAATTTGCTGTTGAATTGGCAAATATGCAAAAAAGCACGCACACACACAGCTAAGTATTGCACTTCACAAAGGATGTTTGACTGATTTTACAAGCACCAACTGGCATTCCAACAAAGCTTAATTTTTATCCAAAAAAAAAAACGAAAGTTCTATTCAAATTTCTTGTTTCAATTCGTTTGTGGCAAACCACGTAAAATTTAGTTCAATTAGCGCTTTATGTTACAACAACTGCCTATGCCGATTTGTTGTTGACTTCGATTTTGACTCCGTTTTCGACTTTGCCATGGAAAATTTTGCTTGGACTTTACACTTTGACTGTGTTGCTTTGGCACATGTAGAAAAATTTTGCTATTATCGTTTATTGTTTTTTTTTTTTTTTATTTTTTTTTTTTTTTAGTCACTTCACACCGACTGCTCGGGCGCCACTTATGCCCTGACCGATAGGGGCTTCCAAAAAATTAAAGATGACATAAAAACACGATTTCAATTAGTCACATATAATTTTATTCCGCACTAGTTGCGGTTCCGATTCTAACTAAACTTTACAAAATATAATTCTTACCAACTAACTTCTTAACCTAAGCTAATTCGCCAACGTTGCAGTTCCCACCACTTGCTGGTATTTCGCAATCGTTGGGTTGCGCGTGTTGGCCAATATGCTGGCCTTGCAATTCCCAAGCATTGGATATTGCAATTGATCGCTTGCGCGTGTGTCGCGTCAGCGATAGTTCTTGTGTGAACTTTAATTGGAGCAATGAACTCACGTGTAGTGCAATGTGATCACAGGGTGCGACGTTGGGAAGTATAGTGGTGTATGGCAACATAACTCCTCCCCCTTTAAAGATCTGCGTCTCGCAGATCAAAAGACGAAAATTGCGAGGGGTTAAAATGTTGTAGAGAGTAATTACAGTTTCCTGGCGACATGTTGATACTGACTGGTGTGGCTGGTAGGCTATTGTCCAGGCGATGGATTTCAGGAGCAGACTTTCCTCTAATGATCTTGCTGTTGTTAGTATTATCTGACCAATGAGTCGGGATTTCAACTGGCGGAAGGTCTAGCTTTCTATTGTAGCATCTCCACAGCATGGCGGCAATAAGAACAATTGCACATATCGAGAGGATTTCTGAAGCGAGAGAGAAATTTACCTTTTCATTAACGTACCCAAGATACCTTATGTTTTCCATGGTCAGGTCGTGGACGTATTCTAGGTTGACCTTCATTGTATGGCTCTTCACCTTTGATAGTACTGCTGGAAGGGCCTGTGCGGTAATAGTTTCATAACTAGAAAATACTTGGTCACCAATGGTGACTGTTTCGTTATTTAATTGGATTACGTAGGTGCCATTTACCGTAATAGAGGCATTGCTATTTTTGATTACTCCTTGGAAGTTTGATATAAACACGGTGTTCTCGTTTATCAGCTCTATTTGTGACCCATTCTGTCTGATGAATTCGCAGTTGGCTTCTCCACCTTTTAGGAGTCGCGGTAGGCAACTGCTTTCTTCCAGTTTAATCAAGGATTCTGATTTACATACCGTGGACGAGCTGATCACCAGGCAATTCTTTGTTAGACCGTACGTCTCTTCCTGGTTGACAAGCATCTTGTCAAAAGGGAGATTTAGTTGCTTACCTCCATAGATTCCAGCGCGAGTAACCAGGAGATTATATTTTTTAGTTGTTACTTTTGGCATTGAAAGGACGTAGAGGAGAAGTGTCCCGTTAGTCAGTACCGACGATTGGCCATATTCGATTGCTTCTATTATATTCTGATATGGGAGCGTTTCTATTTCTGATAGAACTTGGTTAATTTCGTCCATATCCAGTAGGTTGGTGTTGACAATTCCATTCTTTGCCAACTGACATCCCCGCACCATTTCGTTTACATCCTCGCGAAGAAGAAAAATGTTGTGAAGTGCGTTTTGTCTGAATTCCATGATTTCTGTTTCCTTTACCACGTTATTCGTGCGATCCACGACCTCGTCGATTTTTTCCAATACCTCCTGTGTAGCCGTGAATAGTTTCTTATTAACCCTGTACTGATGGTTGCTATTCTGAATTATCTGATTTTGACTGTGCAGGATATTGCTCCAATCCTCAATTCGGTTTGTTAAGTTTTCCATTTGCCTCAAGGTTGTAGCATATTGTTGTATATTGATGACGTGTACCAGTTTGAATGACCCGCCAATGATCCACCCGTTTCCATTTTGGATTGTTACGATCGGAGCCTTGTAATTGAAAATGTTCAGACCGCTGATGGCATTTGCCAGCAGTGGGAATCTGCAACGCAAAATGTTAATTCTAATTTAATGTAGTTAGTAAGTTAGTAGTTGTTAGGTTCTAAGAAGGTATTTCGTAAAAAGCGAAAAATGTTGTTGATAGTAGGAAGGTATTATTAGTAAGCGGAATTCTCAGGATTAGATTGAATATCATTAAACTAGTGTTATTATCCTGGTTTAGGATTTTAGCTTTTCCTACGATATTATTTTGTTAATATGTTAATAGTTTAAAGTTTACAAATGGTTTACAAGTTGTGTTCTTTTTGTATATATTTTTTTCTTTTGGATAAAACGATTTTTTTATTATGATCAGTAGGGTAGATTAAAAAGAAAAATTTGTTTAAAATTTACTTTATATTGTTATTACAAAAATATTCATAAATAGAAATGAAAAGGAACAAAAAATTAGGAAAAAAAATGAAATGGTAAATATGTTTTTTTTTTTTTCTTTCTTCTCCAGCCGATTATGCGGGGGAGGCATTTTAAATTTTGTTTTTTTTTTCTTTCTTCTCCAGCCGATTATGCGGGGGAGGCATTTTAAATTTTGTATTTTTTTTTTATTTCTTCTCCAGCCGATTATGCGGGGGAGGCATTTTAAATTTTGTTTTTTTTTTCTTTCTTCTCCAGCCGATTATGCGGAGGAGGCATTTTAAATTTTGTATTTTTTTTTTCTTTCTTCTCCAGCCGATTATGCGGGGGAGGCATTTTAAATTTTGTTTTTTTTTCTTTCTTCTCCAGCCGATTATGCGGGGGAGGCATTTAAATTTGGTTTTTTTTTTTTGTTTTTTCTTTCTTCTCCAGCCGATTATGCGGGGGAGGCATTTTAAATTCTTGTTAAGGACAGAGGGCCATACTGTTCTCGAACCAGCTACGGAGAGATCGCCAGAATCCCGTTTGGAAGTAGTGTAGCCATTTGTCAAATTCGATGGCACTACGAGCCTACTAGGGCACGATTCATCCCACTAACAAGCCCGCTCTTGTAGTAATGACCATTTCCTTTTGTTCTGGACTAGAGGTGTTATCATTTCTCGAGCCAGCTATGGAGAATCGCGTTATCCGGTTAAGGCACGATTTGTCCCACTTACAAGCCCACTCTTGTTAGATTAACTACCCCTTAGTACCAAGTTTTCTTTCTTATTTTAGTTTATTTCAGTATAATTCTTTATTATTTTTTATTTTAATGTTTTTTTTTTTGTTTGTTTTATTTTTTTTTGTTTAAGTGCTAGGATATGTATTCCTGCGTTTCACATTTTTTATGTGAGTTTTATGTATTTTCTTGCCACTTAGCGTGGTGACTGATACTTTATTGTCCTTTGCAACAATTTCTTTTTTCTACACGGGTTTTTGCTTTCCCTTAATCTGCTTGTCCTTCACGTATATGACATCGCTTTCGTCATAACGCTCCGGAAGAGATCTTTTCTTATTGTGACGTTTGATCTGGTCTAGCTGCTTTTTTGTCAGCAAGGCTTTCCTATATTTATTAGTTTTTCTACTTTTTTCTAACAGCTCCTGATAGTTAGAGGATTTTGCTCGATTAAAAAATATTTCACTTGGTTTTTGGTTTATAACCGAGTGAATTGAATTATTGTATCGATCCACTGCTATGTTAACTATATTAATTCTTTTGTCCTTAACTTTGGGTTGTCTATCTTCAGGCATCTAATTATTTCAATTAAGGTAGAGTGGAGTCTTTCTACCTGACCATTCACTTCGCTTCTTTGGGATGGTGTGCGATACAATTGTATTCCTAAAGAGTCTAACAGGTTCTGGATAATTGGACTAATTAAACCGCGCTCGTTGTCGGTCACGAGAATATCAGGTGTTGTGAAATAGTGTAGGAGTTTTATTATTTTGTCCTTAAGGTGCAAAGTGGACTTGTTGCGTAAATGGAAAAGTTTCGCAAATTTTGAGAATTTGTCGATAACACTAAGGAATTTCTCCCCTTGAATTTCGAAAATGTCCAAATGGATTATTTCACAAGGACGTGATGGGATTGGGGTTTTTTGCAGCTCTGGTGCATTCGGATGCCTATCGTATTTACTGACCTTACAAGTTTCGCAGGACGAGACATATCCTTTGATTATACTGTTCATTCTGGGAAAGTAGTATTTCTCCAGGAGTTGTTTCTTATTCTCTGTGGCATTGCGGTGAGCCCTTTTATGTTCTGCCCATATTATATCGCAAATCCTATCCGGATCACTCAAATCTTCTACCATAGTCTGAGCTACTCGGATCTTATATTGCATAAAATTCTCTAAATATACCTTCTGGAGTAGTCCTAATTGAGCTTCTGGAATCTTAATACCATTGATTACGTTTGGTCTTAGTTTTTTCTTGAGGACGTCGATAAGCTCTGCTTCGCTAATTCCCTCTGACCCTAGGTAGTGTCGCGAGTAACCGGGATGGGGTTCCTCGAATATTTCTTGAAAGGCTTCTCAAATATTTTTGAAAGGCTGAGCAAATATTTTGAAATACTTGTCAAATATTTTTGACAGACTTATTGAATATTTTTGAAGGCTCGCGAAAGATTTTTCTGAGCCGAGCAGAAATGTCTCAAATTTTCAAATTGCATAATTTTCAGAGTGCGAAAAACTAAATTTTATCATAAAAAAAATTCAAATGGCTTAACATTGAAATTAAGCGCAAGAATTCCACAATTTTGCAAAACACGATTTAAAAATTTTGCACAGAAAATTTTGCAAAAAAAAAAATTTTATAAGGATTTGAAAAAAAATTTATAAATTTTCTAGCATTAAGTAAGAAAAATAGCTATTTCCAAAAACAGCAACGCAAATACTTCAAATTTGATTTTGAATTAAATTTTATAGTACTTTTTTGTAATTTTTCAACAATTTGAAGTTAGAAAAATAAAGTACGCTATGCATAGTTTTTACGTGCTTGAGCTACTTCAGCAGAAAGCTTCAAATATTTCAAAAATGATTTGGATTTAAATTCAGCGTAAAGCTTTAATTACTACAAAAATGATTTTGAATTTAATTTTATAGTACTTTTTTGTAATTTTCCAACAATTTGAGGTTGGAAAAAAATTGTCAGTCAATTCAAAAACTATTTGCTGCTGTTGTAAAGACAAATAGTTCCGAAATTCCGAAAAAGGCAAACGAAAAATCTACTTAACACAATTATTTATGCTCAACAAAAATAATGGTAAATTGATGGTCTGCAAAAAGTTGTTGTTACCCAACATTTCCCGAAAGTTAATTAAGAGAAAATGCCAACTAGCTGTACAATTTTTTAAAAATTGATTCCTTGTTCTTATGCGTACAACTACCGGCGACCATTTCCTCTCTATTCGTTCCAGGTCCTGTGTAAGGCCTTGCAAGGAGTCATCTTTATTCGTTGCTTCCACCCTATTGAGGCGCTCCTCAACTTCTTTACTTTAGCAAAAATGGCATTCAGAGCTCCACTCATCTCTGTGAGGGACCTCGAAATCTCGTCGGAGTTCATTTTCCTGAAAATAGAAGAATTTGGTTAACAAATTCGTAGACTTACACAATCCAATATTTCATTGGCTTCTCGAAAAAACGGCGATACCAAATGTTTCCAAATTCAGAGTTCAGTCAATTTTTTTTTATTTTTTTTATTTTTTGATTTTTGGTATGCAAAATAAATCAATGCAATTAACTTTTCCTTTTTTTTCCGAACTTGATTTCTTTTACACGAAATTTGCTGTTGAATTGGCAAATATGCAAAAAAGCACCCACACACACAGCTAAGTATTGCACTTCACAAAGGATGTTTGACTGATTTTACAAGCACCAACTGGCATTCCAACAAAGCTTAATTTTTATCCAAAAAAAAAAACGAAAGTTCTATTCAAATTTCTTGTTTCAATTCGTTTGTGGCAAACCACGTAAAATTTAGTTCAATTAGCGCTTTATGTTACAACAACTGCCTATGCCGATTTGTTGTTGACTTCGATTTTGACTCCGTTTTCGACTTTGCCATGGAAAATTTTGCTTGGACTTTACACTTTGACTGTGTTGCTTTGGCACATGTAGAAAAATTTTGTTATTATCGTTTATTGTTTTTTTTTTTTTTATTTTTTTTTTTTTAGTCACTTCACACCGACTGCTCGGGCGCCACTTATGCCCTGACCGATAGGGGCTTCCAAAAAATTAAAGATGACATAAAAACACGATTTCAATTAGTCACATATAATTTTATTCCGCACTAGTTGCGGTTCCGATTCTAACTAAACTTTACAAAATATAATTCTTACCAACTAACTTCTTAACCTAAGCTAATTCGCCAACGTTGCAGTTCCCACCACTTGCTGGTATTTCGCAATCGTTGGGTTGCGCGTGTTGGCCAATATGCTGGCCTTGCAATTCCCAAGCATTGGATATTGCAATTGATCGCTTGCGCGTGTGTCGCGTCAGCGATAGTTCTTGTGTGAACTTTAATTGGAGCAATGAACTCACGTGTAGTGCAATGTGATCACAGGGTGCGACGTTGGGAAGTATAGTGGTGTATGGCAACATAACTCCTCCCCCTTTAAAGATCTGCGTCTCGCAGATCAAAAGACGAAAATTGCGAGGGGTTAAAATGTTGTAGAGAGTAATTACAGTTTCCTGGCGACATGTTGATACTGACTGGTGTGGCTGGTAGGCTATTGTCCAGGCGATGGATTTCAGGAGCAGACTTTCCTCTAATGATCTTGCTGTTGTTAGTATTATCTGACCAATGAGTCGGGATTTCAACTGGCGGAAGGTCTAGCTTTCTATTGTAGCATCTCCACAGCATGGCGGCAATAAGAACAATTGCACATATCGAGAGGATTTCTGAAGCGAGAGAGAAATTTACCTTTTCATTAACGTACCCAAGATACCTTATGTTTTCCATGGTCAGGTCGTGGACGTATTCTAGGTTGACCTTCATTGTATGGCTCTTCACCTTTGATAGTACTGCTGGAAGGGCCTGTGCGGTAATAGTTTCATAACTAGAAAATACTTGGTCACCAATGGTGACTGTTTCGTTATTTAATTGGATTACGTAGGTGCCATTTACCGTAATAGAGGCATTGCTATTTTTGATTACTCCTTGGAAGTTTGATATAAACACGGTGTTCTCGTTTATCAGCTCTATTTGTGACCCATTCTGTCTGATGAATTCGCAGTTGGCTTCTCCACCTTTTAGGAGTCGCGGTAGGCAACTGCTTTCTTCCAGTTTAATCAAGGATTCTGATTTACATACCGTGGACGAGCTGATCACCAGGCAATTCTTTGTTAGACCGTACGTCTCTTCCTGGTTGACAAGCATCTTGTCAAAAGGGAGATTTAGTTGCTTACCTCCATAGATTCCAGCGCGAGTAACCAGGAGATTATATTTTTTAGTTGTTACTTTTGGCATTGAAAGGACGTAGAGGAGAAGTGTCCCGTTAGTCAGTACCGACGATTGGCCATATTCGATTGCTTCTATTATATTCTGATATGGGAGCGTTTCTATTTCTGATAGAACTTGGTTAATTTCGTCCATATCCAGTAGGTTGGTGTTGACAATTCCATTCTTTGCCAACTGACATCCCCGCACCATTTCGTTTACATCCTCGCGAAGAAGAAAAATGTTGTGAAGTGCGTTTTGTCTGAATTCCATGATTTCTGTTTCCTTTACCACGTTATTCGTGCGATCCACGACCTCGTCGATTTTTTCCAATACCTCCTGTGTAGCCGTGAATAGTTTCTTATTAACCCTGTACTGATGGTTGCTATTCTGAATTATCTGATTTTGACTGTGCAGGATATTGCTCCAATCCGTTGCGTCAGGTGATCCTGCTATCCATTTCCACGCTGAGCCTAGCCAGTCAATAGATCGAGTATTTCTTGGTCTACCTGTGTTGCCCATTAGTTCATGAAGTCGTTCTAGCGTTTGATTGATGTAGTGCTGTGTTAATATCTGGTCCTCAATTCGGTTTGTTAAGTTTTCCATTTGCCTCAAGGTTGTAGCATATTGTTGTATATTGATGACGTGTACCAGTTTGAATGACCCGCCAATGATCCACCCGTTTCCATTTTGGATTGTTACGATCGGAGCCTTGTAATTGAAAATGTTCAGACCGCTGATGGCATTTGCCAGCAGTGGGAATCTGCAACGCAAAATGTTAATTCTAATTTAATGTAATATAGTTAGTAAGTTAGTAGTTGTTAGGTTCTAAGAAGGTATTTCGTAAAAAGCGAAAAATGTTGTTGATAGTAGGAAGGTATTATTAGTAAGCGGAATTCTCAGGATTAGATTGAATATCATTAAACTAGTGTTATTATCCTGGTTTAGGATTTTAGCTTTTCCTACGATATTATTTTGTTAATATGTTAATAGTTTAAAGTTTACAAATGGTTTACAAGTTGTGTTCTTTTTGTATATATTTTTTTCTTTTGGATAAAACGATTTTTTTATTATGATCAGTAGGGTAGATTAAAAAGAAAAATTTGTTTAAAATTTACTTTATATTGTTATTACAAAAATATTCATAAATAGAAATGAAAAGGATCAAAAAATTAGGAAAAAAAATGAAATGGTAAATATGTTTTTTTTTTCTTTCTTCTCCAGCCGATTATGCGGGGGAGGCATTTTAAATTTTGTTTTTTTTTTCTTTCTTCTCCAGCCGATTATGCGGGGGAGGCATTTTAAATTTTGTATTTTTTTTTTTCTTTCTTCTCCAGCCGATTATGCGGGGGAGGCATTTTAAATTTGGTTTTTTTTTCTTTCTTCTCCAGCCGATTATGCGGGGGAGGCATTTAAATTTGGTTTTTTTTTTTTTGTTTTTTCTTTCTTCTCCAGCCGATTATGCGGGGGAGGCATTTTAAATTCTTGTTAAGGACAGAGGGCCATACTGTTCTCGAACCAGCTACGGAGAGATCGCCAGAATCCCGTTTGGAAGTAGTGTAGCCATTTGTCAAATTCGATGGCACTACGAGCCTACTAGGGCACGATTCATCCCACTAACAAGCCCGCTCTTGTAGTAATGACCATTTCCTTTTGTTCTGGACTAGAGGTGTTATCATTTCTCGAACCAGCTATGGAGAATCGCGTTATCCGGTTAAGGCACGATTTGTCCCACTTACAAGCCCACTCGTGTTAGATTAACTACCCCTTAGTACCAAGTTTTCTTTCTTATTTTAGTTTATTTCAGTATAATTCTTTATTATTTTTTATTTTAATGTTTTTTTTTTTTGTTTGTTTTTTTTTTTTTTGTTTAAGTGCTAGGATATGTATTCCTGCGTTTCACATTTTTTATGTGAGTTTTATGTATTTTCTTGCCACTTAGCGTGGTGACTGATACTTTATTGTCCTTTGCAACAATTTCTTTTTTCTACACGGGTTTTTGCTTTCCCTTAATCTGCTTGTCCTTCACGTATATGACATCGCTTTCGTCATAACGCTCCGGAAGAGATCTTTTCTTATTGTGACGTTTGATCTGGTCTAGCTGCTTTTTTGTCAGCAAGGCTTTCCTATATTTATTAGTTTTTCTACTTTTTTCTAACAGCTCCTGATAGTTAGAGGATTTTGCTCGATTAAAAAATATTTCACTTGGTTTTTGGTTTATAACCGAGTGAATTGAATTATTGTATCGATCCACTGCTATGTTAACTAATTCTTTTGTCCTTAACTTTGGGTTGTCTATCTTCAGGCATCTAATTATTTCAATTAAGGTAGAGTGGAGTCTTTCTACCTGACCATTCACTTCGCTTCTTTGGGATGGTGTGCGATACAATTGTATTCCTAAAGAGTCTAACAGGTTCTGGATAATTGGACTAATTAAACCGCGCTCGTTGTCGGTCACGAGAATATCAGGTGTTGTGAAATAGTGAAGGAGTTTTATTATTTTGTCCTTAAGGTGCAAAGTGGACTTGTTGCGTAAATGGAAAAGTTTCGCAAATTTTGAGAATTTGTCGATAACACTAAGGAATTTCTCCCCTTGAATTTCGAAAATGTCCAAATGGATTATTTCACAAGGACGTGATGGGATTGGGGTTTTTTGCAGCTCTGGTGCATTCGGATGCCTATCGTATTTACTGACCTTACAAGTTTCGCAGGACGAGACATATCCTTTGGTTATACTGTTCATTCTGGGAAAGTAGTATTTCTCCAGGAGTTGTTTCTTATTCTCTGTGGCATTGCGGTGAGCCCTTTTATGTTCTGCCCATATTATATCGCAAATCCTATCCGGATCCCTCAAATCTTCTACCATAGTCTGAGCTACTCGGATCTTATATTGCATAAAATTCTCTAAATATACCTTCTGGAGTAGTCCTAATTGAGCTTCTGGAATCTTAATACCATTGATTACGTTTGGTCTTAGTTTTTTCTTGAGGACGTCGATAAGCTCTGCTTCGCTAATTCCCTCTGACCCTAGGTAGTGTCGCGAGTAACCGGGATGGGGTTCCTCGAATATTTCTTGAAAGGCTTCTCAAATATTTTTGAAAGGCTGAGCAAATATTTTGAAATACTTGTCAAATATTTTTGACAGACTTATTGAATATTTTTGAAGGCTCGCGAAAGATTTTTCTGAGCCGAGCAGAAATGTCTCAAATTTTCAAATTGCATAATTTTCAGAGTGCGAAAAACTAAATTTTATCATAAAAAAAATTCAAATGGCTTAACATTGAAATTAAGCGCAAGAATTCCACAATTTTGCAAAACACGATTTAAAAATTTTGCACAGAAAATTTTGCAAAAAAAAAAATTTTATAAGGATTTGAAAAAAGATTTATAAATTTTCTAGCATTAAGTAAGAAAAATAGCTATTTCCAAAAACAGCAACGCAAATACTTCAAATTTGATTTTGAATTAAATTTTATAGTACTTTTTTGTAATTTTTCAACAATTTGAAGTTAGAAAAATAAAGTACGCTACGCATAGTTTTTACGTGCTTGAGCTACTTCAGCAGAAAGCTTCAAATATTTCAAAAATGATTTGGATTTAAATTCAGCGTAAAGCTTTAATTACTACAAAAATGATTTTGAATTTAATTTTATAGTACTTTTTTGTAATTTTCCAACAATTTGAGGTTGGAAAAAAATTGTCAGTCAATTCAAAAACTATTTGCTGCTGTTGTAAAGACAAATAGTTCCGAAATTCCGAAAAAGGCAAACGAAAAATCTACTTAACACAATTATTTATGCTCAACAAAAATAATGGTAAATTGATGGTCTGCAAAAAGTTGTTGTTACCCAACATTTCCCGAAAGTTAATTAAGAGAAAATGCCAACTAGCTGTACAATTTTTTAAAAATTGATTCCTTGTTCTTATGCGTACAACTACCGGCGACCATTTCCTCTCTATTCGTTCCAGGTCCTGTGTAAGGCCTTGCAAGGAGTCATCTTTATTCGTTGCTTCCACCCTATTGAGGCGCTCCTCAACTTCTTTACTTTAGCAAAAATGGCATTCAGAGCTCCACTCATCTCTGTGAGGGACCTCGAAATCTCGTCGGAGTTCATTTTCCTGAAAATAGAAGAATTTGGTTAACAAATTCGTAGACTTACACAATCCAATATTTCATTGGCTTCTCGAAAAAACGGCGATACCAAATGTTTCCAAATTCAGAGTTCAGTCAATTTTTTTTTATTTTTTTTATTTTTTGATTTTTGGTATGCAAAATAAATCAATGCAATTAACTTTTCCTTTTTTTTCCGAACTTGATTTCTTTTACACGAAATTTGCTGTTGAATTGGCAAATATGCAAAAAAGCACCCACACACACAGCTAAGTATTGCACTTCACAAAGGATGTTTGACTGATTTTACAAGCACCAACTGGCATTCCAACAAAGCTTAATTTTTATCCAAAAAAAAAAACGAAAGTTCTATTCAAATTTCTTGTTTCAATTCGTTTGTGGCAAACCACGTAAAATTTAGTTCAATTAGCGCTTTATGTTACAACAACTGCCTATGCCGATTTGTTGTTGACTTCGATTTTGACTCCGTTTTCGACTTTGCCATGGAAAATTTTGCTTGGACTTTACACTTTGACTGTGTTGCTTTGGCACATGTAGAAAAATTTTGTTATTATCGTTTATTGTTTTTTTTTTTTTATTTTTTTTTTTTTTTAGTCACTTCACACCGACTGCTCGGGCGCCACTTATGCCCTGACCGATAGGGGCTTCCAAAAAATTAAAGATGACATAAAAACACGATTTCAATTAGTCACATATAATTTTATTCCGCACTAGTTGCGGTTCCGATTCTAACTAAACTTTACAAAATATAATTCTTACCAACTAACTTCTTAACCTAAGCTAATTCGCCAACGTTGCAGTTCCCACCACTTGCTGGTATTTCGCAATCGTTGGGTTGCGCGTGTTGGCCAATATGCTGGCCTTGCAATTCCCAAGCATTGGATATTGCAATTGATCGCTTGCGCGTGTGTCGCGTCAGCGATAGTTCTTGTGTGAACTTTAATTGGAGCAATGAACTCAAGTGTAGTGCAATGTGATCACAGGGTGCGACGTTGGGAAGTATAGTGGTGTATGGCAACATAACTCCTCCCCCTTTAAAGATCTGCGTCTCGCAGATCAAAAGACGAAAATTGCGAGGGGTTAAAATGTTGTAGAGAGTAATTACAGTTTCCTGGCGACATGTTGATACTGACTGGTGTGGCTGGTAGGCTATTGTCCAGGCGATGGATTTCAGGAGCAGACTTTCCTCTAATGATCTTGCTGTTGTTAGTATTATCTGACCAATGAGTCGGGATTTCAACTGGCGGAAGGTCTAGCTTTCTATTGTAGCATCTCCACAGCATGGCGGCAATAAGAACAATTGCACATATCGAGAGGATTTCTGAAGCGAGAGAGAAATTTACCTTTTCATTAACGTACCCAAGATACCTTATGTTTTCCATGGTCAGGTCGTGGACGTATTCTAGGTTGACCTTCATTGTATGGCTCTTCACCTTTGATAGTACTGCTGGAAGGGCCTGTGCGGTAATAGTTTCATAACTAGAAAATACTTGGTCACCAATGGTGACTGTTTCGTTATTTAATTGGATTACGTAGGTGCCATTTACCGTAATAGAGGCATTGCTATTTTTGATTACTCCTTGGAAGTTTGATATAAACACGGTGTTCTCGTTTATCAGCTCTATTTGTGACCCATTCTGTCTGATGAATTCGCAGTTGGCTTCTCCACCTTTTAGGAGTCGCGGTAGGCAACTGCTTTCTTCCAGTTTAATCAAGGATTCTGATTTACATACCGTGGACGAGCTGATCACCAGGCAATTCTTTGTTAGACCGTACGTCTCTTCCTGGTTGACAAGCATCTTGTCAAAAGGGAGATTTAGTTGCTTACCTCCATAGATTCCAGCGCGAGTAACCAGGAGATTATATTTTTTAGTTGTTACTTTTGGCATTGAAAGGACGTAGAGGAGAAGTGTCCCGTTAGTCAGTACCGACGATTGGCCATATTCGATTGCTTCTATTATATTCTGATATGGGAGCGTTTCTATTTCTGATAGAACTTGGTTAATTTCGTCCATATCCAGTAGGTTGGTGTTGACAATTCCATTCTTTGCCAACTGACATCCCCGCACCATTTCGTTTACATCCTCGCGAAGAAGAAAAATGTTGTGAAGTGCGTTTTGTCTGAATTCCATGATTTCTGTTTCCTTTACCACGTTATTCGTGCGATCCACGACCTCGTCGATTTTTTCCAATACCTCCTGTGTAGCCGTGAATAGTTTCTTATTAACCCTGTACTGATGGTTGCTATTCTGAATTATCTGATTTTGACTGTGCAGGATATTGCTCCAATCCTCAATTCGGTTTGTTAAGTTTTCCATTTGCCTCAAGGTTATAGCATATTGTTGTATATTGATGACGTGTACCAGTTTGAATGACCCGCCAATGATCCACCCGTTTCCATTTTGGATTGTTACGATCGGAGCCTTGTAATTGAAAATGTTCAGACCGCTGATGGCATTTGCCAGCAGTGGGAATCTGCAACGCAAAATGTTAATTCTAATTTAATGTAGTTAGTAAGTTAGTAGTTGTTAGGTTCTAAGAAGGTATTTCGTAAAAAGCGAAAAATGTTGTTGATAGTAGGAAGGTATTATTAGTAAGCGGAATTCTCAGGATTAGATTGAATATCATTAAACTAGTGTTATTATCCTGGTTTAGGATTTTAGCTTTTCCTACGATATTATTTTGTTAATATGTTAATAGTTTAAAGTTTACAAATGGTTTACAAGTTGTGTTCTTTTTGTATATATTTTTTTCTTTTGGATAAAACGATTTTTTTATTATGATCAGTAGGGTAGATTAAAAAGAAAAATTTGTTTAAAATTTACTTTATATTGTTATTACAAAAATATTCATAAATAGAAATGAAAAGGAACAAAAAATTAGGAAAAAAAATGAAATGGTAAATATGTTTTTTTTTTTTTCTTTCTTCTCCAGCCGATTATGCGGGGGAGGCATTTTAAATTTTGTTTTTTTTTCTTTCTTCTCCAGCCGATTATGCGGGGGAGGCATTTTAAATTTTGTATTTTTTTTTTATTTCTTCTCCAGCCGATTATGCGGGGGAGGCATTTTAAATTTTGTTTTTTTTTTCTTTCTTCTCCAGCCGATTATGCGGAGGAGGCATTTTAAATTTTGTATTTTTTTTTTTCTTTCTTCTCCAGCCGATTATGCGGGGGAGGCATTTTAAATTTTGTTTTTTTTTCTTTCTTCTCCAGCCGATTATGCGGGGGAGGCATTTAAATTTGGTTTTTTTTTTTTTGTTTTTTCTTTCTTCTCCAGCCGATTATGCGGGGGAGGCATTTTAAATTCTTGTTAAGGACAGAGGGCCATACTGTTCTCGAACCAGCTACGGAGAGATCGCCAGAATCCCGTTTGGAAGTAGTGTAGCCATTTGTCAAATTCGATGGCACTACGAGCCTACTAGGGCACGATTCATCCCACTAACAAGCCCGCTCTTGTAGTAATGACCATTTCCTTTTGTTCTGGACTAGAGGTGTTATCATTTCTCGAGCCAGCTATGGAGAATCGCGTTATCCGGTTAAGGCACGATTTGTCCCACTTACAAGCCCACTCTTGTTAGATTAACTACCCCTTAGTACCAAGTTTTCTTTCTTATTTTAGTTTATTTCAGTATAATTCTTTATTATTTTTTATTTTAATGTTTTTTTTTTTGTTTGTTTTATTTTTTTTTGTTTAAGTGCTAGGATATGTATTCCTGCGTTTCACATTTTTTATGTGAGTTTTATGTATTTTCTTGCCACTTAGCGTGGTGACTGATACTTTATTGTCCTTTGCAACAATTTCTTTTTTCTACACGGGTTTTTGCTTTCCCTTAATCTGCTTGTCCTTCACGTATATGACATCGCTTTCGTCATAACGCTCCGGAAGAGATCTTTTCTTATTGTGACGTTTGATCTGGTCTAGCTGCTTTTTTGTCAGCAAGGCTTTCCTATATTTATTAGTTTTTCTACTTTTTTCTAACAGCTCCTGATAGTTAGAGGATTTTGCTCGATTAAAAAATATTTCACTTGGTTTTTGGTTTATAACCGAGTGAATTGAATTATTGTATCGATCCACTGCTATGTTAACTATATTAATTCTTTTGTCCTTAACTTTGGGTTGTCTATCTTCAGGCATCTAATTATTTCAATTAAGGTAGAGTGGAGTCTTTCTACCTGACCATTCACTTCGCTTCTTTGGGATGGTGTGCGATACAATTGTATTCCTAAAGAGTCTAACAGGTTCTGGATAATTGGACTAATTAAACCGCGCTCGTTGTCGGTCACGAGAATATCAGGTGTTGTGAAATAGTGTAGGAGTTTTATTATTTTGTCCTTAAGGTGCAAAGTGGACTTGTTGCGTAAATGGAAAAGTTTCGCAAATTTTGAGAATTTGTCGATAACACTAAGGAATTTCTCCCCTTGAATTTCGAAAATGTCCAAATGGATTATTTCACAAGGACGTGATGGGATTGGGGTTTTTTGCAGCTCTGGTGCATTCGGATGCCTATCGTATTTACTGACCTTACAAGTTTCGCAGGACGAGACATATCCTTTGATTATACTGTTCATTCTGGGAAAGTAGTATTTCTCCAGGAGTTGTTTCTTATTCTCTGTGGCATTGCGGTGAGCCCTTTTATGTTCTGCCCATATTATATCGCAAATCCTATCCGGATCCCTCAAATCTTCTACCATAGTCTGAGCTACTCGGATCTTATATTGCATAAAATTCTCTAAATATACCTTCTGGAGTAGTCCTAATTGAGCTTCTGGAATCTTAATACCATTGATTACGTTTGGTCTTAGTTTTTTCTTGAGGACGTCGATAAGCTCTGCTTCGCTAATTCCCTCTGACCCTAGGTAGTGTCGCGAGTAACCGGGATGGGGTTCCTCGAATATTTCTTGAAAGGCTTCTCAAATATTTTTGAAAGGCTGAGCAAATATTTTGAAATACTTGTCAAATATTTTTGACAGACTTATTGAATATTTTTGAAGGCTCGCGAAAGATTTTTCTGAGCCGAGCAGAAATGTCTCAAATTTTCAAATTGCATAATTTTCAGAGTGCGAAAAACTAAATTTTATCATAAAAAAAATTCAAATGGCTTAACATTGAAATTAAGCGCAAGAATTCCACAATTTTGCAAAACACGATTTAAAAATTTTGCACAGAAAATTTTGCAAAAAAAAAAATTTTATAAGGATTTGAAAAAAAATTTATAAATTTTCTAGCATTAAGTAAGAAAAATAGCTATTTCCAAAAACAGCAACGCAAATACTTCAAATTTGATTTTGAATTAAATTTTATAGTACTTTTTTGTAATTTTTCAACAATTTGAAGTTAGAAAAATAAAGTACGCTATGCATAGTTTTTACGTGCTTGAGCTACTTCAGCAGAAAGCTTCAAATATTTCAAAAATGATTTGGATTTAAATTCAGCGTAAAGCTTTAATTACTACAAAAATGATTTTGAATTTAATTTTATAGTACTTTTTTGTAATTTTCCAACAATTTGAGGTTGGAAAAAAACGTCAGTCAATTCAAAAACTATTTGCTGCTGTTGTAAAGACAAATAGTTCCGAAATTCCGAAAAAGGCAAACGAAAAATCTACTTAACACAATTATTTATGCTCAACAAAAATAATGGTAAATTGATGGTCTGCAAAAAGTTGTTGTTACCCAACATTTCCCGAAAGTTAATTAAGAGAAAATGCCAACTAGCTGTACAATTTTTTAAAAATTGATTCCTTGTTCTTATGCGTACAACTACCGGCGACCATTTCCTCTCTATTCGTTCCAGGTCCTGTGTAAGGCCTTGCAAGGAGTCATCTTTATTCGTTGCTTCCACCCTATTGAGGCGCTCCTCAACTTCTTTACTTTAGCAAAAATGGCATTCAGAGCTCCACTCATCTCTGTGAGGGACCTCGAAATCTCGTCGGAGTTCATTTTCCTGAAAATAGAAGAATTTGGTTAACAAATTCGTAGACTTACACAATCCAATATTTCATTGGCTTCTCGAAAAAACGGCGATACCAAATGTTTCCAAATTCAGAGTTCAGTCAATTTTTTTTTATTTTTTTTATTTTTTGATTTTTGGTATGCAAAATAAATCAATGCAATTAACTTTTCCTTTTTTTTCCGAACTTGATTTCTTTTACACGAAATTTGCTGTTGAATTGGCAAATATGCAAAAAAGCACCCACACACACAGCTAAGTATTGCACTTCACAAAGGATGTTTGACTGATTTTACAAGCACCAACTGGCATTCCAACAAAGCTTAATTTTTATCCAAAAAAAAAAACGAAAGTTCTATTCAAATTTCTTGTTTCAATTCGTTTGTGGCAAACCACGTAAAATTTAGTTCAATTAGCGCTTTATGTTACAACAACTGCCTATGCCGATTTGTTGTTGACTTCGATTTTGACTCCGTTTTCGACTTTGCCATGGAAAATTTTGCTTGGACTTTACATTTTGACTGTGTTGCTTTGGCACATGTAGAAAAATTTTGTTATTATCGTTTATTGTTTTTTTTTTTTTTATTTTTTTTTTTTTTTAGTCACTTCACACCGACTGCTCGGGCGCCACTTATGCCCTGACCGATAGGGGCTTCCAAAAAATTAAAGATGACATAAAAACACGATTTCAATTAGTCACATATAATTTTATTCCGCACTAGTTGCGGTTCCGATTCTAACTAAACTTTACAAAATATAATTCTTACCAACTAACTTCTTAACCTAAGCTAATTCGCCAACGTTGCAGTTCCCACCACTTGCTGGTATTTCGCAATCGTTGGGTTGCGCGTGTTGGCCAATATGCTGGCCTTGCAATTCCCAAGCATTGGATATTGCAATTGATCGCTTGCGCGTGTGTCGCGTCAGCGATAGTTCTTGTGTGAACTTTAATTGGAGCAATGAACTCACGTGTAGTGCAATGTGATCACAGGGTGCGACGTTGGGAAGTATAGTGGTGTATGGCAACATAACTCCTCCCCCTTTAAAGATCTGCGTCTCGCAGATCAAAAGACGAAAATTGCGAGGGGTTAAAATGTTGTAGAGAGTAATTACAGTTTCCTGGCGACATGTTGATACTGACTGGTGTGGCTGGTAGGCTATTGTCCAGGCGATGGATTTCAGGAGCAGACTTTCCTCTAATGATCTTGCTGTTGTTAGTATTATCTGACCAATGAGTCGGGATTTCAACTGGCGGAAGGTCTAGCTTTCTATTGTAGCATCTCCACAGCATGGCGGCAATAAGAACAATTGCACATATCGAGAGGATTTCTGAAGCGAGAGAGAAATTTACCTTTTCATTAACGTACCCAAGATACCTTATGTTTTCCATGGTCAGGTCGTGGACGTATTCTAGGTTGACCTTCATTGTATGGCTCTTCACCTTTGATAGTACTGCTGGAAGGGCCTGTGCGGTAATAGTTTCATAACTAGAAAATACTTGGTCACCAATGGTGACTGTTTCGTTATTTAATTGGATTACGTAGGTGCCATTTACCGTAATAGAGGCATTGCTATTTTTGATTACTCCTTGGAAGTTTGATATAAACACGGTGTTCTCGTTTATCAGCTCTATTTGTGACCCATTCTGTCTGATGAATTCGCAGTTGGCTTCTCCACCTTTTAGGAGTCGCGGTAGGCAACTGCTTTCTTCCAGTTTAATCAAGGATTCTGATTTACATACCGTGGACGAGCTGATCACCAGGCAATTCTTTGTTAGACCGTACGTCTCTTCCTGGTTGACAAGCATCTTGTCAAAAGGGAGATTTAGTTGCTTACCTCCATAGATTCCAGCGCGAGTAACCAGGAGATTATATTTTTTAGTTGTTACTTTTGGCATTGAAAGGACGTAGAGGAGAAGTGTCCCGTTAGTCAGTACCGACGATTGGCCATATTCGATTGCTTCTATTATATTCTGATATGGGAGCGTTTCTATTTCTGATAGAACTTGGTTAATTTCGTCCATATCCAGTAGGTTGGTGTTGACAATTCCATTCTTTGCCAACTGACATCCCCGCACCATTTCGTTTACATCCTCGCGAAGAAGAAAAATGTTGTGAAGTGCGTTTTGTCTGAATTCCATGATTTCTGTTTCCTTTACCACGTTATTCGTGCGATCCACGACCTCGTCGATTTTTTCCAATACCTCCTGTGTAGCCGTGAATAGTTTCTTATTAACCCTGTACTGATGGTTGCTATTCTGAATTATCTGATTTTGACTGTGCAGGATATTGCTCCAATCCTCAATTCGGTTTGTTAAGTTTTCCATTTGCCTCAAGGTTGTAGCATATTGTTGTATATTGATGACGTGTACCAGTTTGAATGACCCGCCAATGATCCACCCGTTTCCATTTTGGATTGTTACGATCGGAGCCTTGTAATTGAAAATGTTCAGACCGCTGATGGCATTTGCCAGCAGTGGGAATCTGCAACGCAAAATGTTAATTCTAATTTAATGTAGTTAGTAAGTTAGTAGTTGTTAGGTTCTAAGAAGGTATTTCGTAAAAAGCGAAAAATGTTGTTGATAGTAGGAAGGTATTATTAGTAAGCGGAATTCTCAGGATTAGATTGAATATCATTAAACTAGTGTTATTATCCTGGTTTAGGATTTTAGCTTTTCCTACGATATTATTTTGTTAATATGTTAATAGTTTAAAGTTTACAAATGGTTTACAAGTTGTGTTCTTTTTGTATATATTTTTTTCTTTTGGATAAAACGATTTTTTTATTATGATCAGTAGGGTAGATTAAAAAGAAAAATTTGTTTAAAATTTACTTTATATTGTTATTACAAAAATATTCATAAATAGAAATGAAAAGGAACAAAAAATTAGGAAAAAAAATGAAATGGTAAATATGTTTTTTTTTTTTTCTTTCTTCTCCAGCCGATTATGCGGGGGAGGCATTTTAAATTTTGTTTTTTTTTCTTTCTTCTCCAGCCGATTATGCGGGGGAGGCATTTTAAATTTTGTATTTTTTTTTTATTTCTTCTCCAGCCGATTATGCGGGGGAGGCATTTTAAATTTTGTTTTTTTTTTCTTTCTTCTCCAGCCGATTATGCGGAGGAGGCATTTTAAATTTTGTATTTTTTTTTTCTTTCTTCTCCAGCCGATTATGCGGGGGAGGCATTTTAAATTTTGTTTTTTTTTCTTTCTTCTCCAGCCGATTATGCGGGGGAGGCATTTAAATTTGGTTTTTTTTTTTTTGTTTTTTCTTTCTTCTCCAGCCGATTATGCGGGGGAGGCATTTTAAATTCTTGTTAAGGACAGAGGGCCATACTGTTCTCGAACCAGCTACGGAGAGATCGCCAGAATCCCGTTTGGAAGTAGTGTAGCCATTTGTCAAATTCGATGGCACTACGAGCCTACTAGGGCACGATTCATCCCACTAACAAGCCCGCTCTTGTAGTAATGACCATTTCCTTTTGTTCTGGACTAGAGGTGTTATCATTTCTCGAGCCAGCTATGGAGAATCGCGTTATCCGGTTAAGGCACGATTTGTCCCACTTACAAGCCCACTCTTGTTAGATTAACTACCCCTTAGTACCAAGTTTTCTTTCTTATTTTAGTTTATTTCAGTATAATTCTTTATTATTTTTTATTTTAATGTTTTTTTTTTTGTTTGTTTTATTTTTTTTTGTTTAAGTGCTAGGATATGTATTCCTGCGTTTCACATTTTTTATGTGAGTTTTATGTATTTTCTTGCCACTTAGCGTGGTGACTGATACTTTATTGTCCTTTGCAACAATTTCTTTTTTCTACACGGGTTTTTGCTTTCCCTTAATCTGCTTGTCCTTCACGTATATGACATCGCTTTCGTCATAACGCTCCGGAAGAGATCTTTTCTTATTGTGACGTTTGATCTGGTCTAGCTGCTTTTTTGTCAGCAAGGCTTTCCTATATTTATTAGTTTTTCTACTTTTTTCTAACAGCTCCTGATAGTTAGAGGATTTTGCTCGATTAAAAAATATTTCACTTGGTTTTTGGTTTATAACCGAGTGAATTGAATTATTGTATCGATCCACTGCTATGTTAACTATATTAATTCTTTTGTCCTTAACTTTGGGTTGTCTATCTTCAGGCATCTAATTATTTCAATTAAGGTAGAGTGGAGTCTTTCTACCTGACCATTCACTTCGCTTCTTTGGGATGGTGTGCGATACAATTGTATTCCTAAAGAGTCTAACAGGTTCTGGATAATTGGACTAATTAAACCGCGCTCGTTGTCGGTCACGAGAATATCAGGTGTTGTGAAATAGTGTAGGAGTTTTATTATTTTGTCCTTAAGGTGCAAAGTGGACTTGTTGCGTAAATGGAAAAGTTTCGCAAATTTTGAGAATTTGTCGATAACACTAAGGAATTTCTCCCCTTGAATTTCGAAAATGTCCAAATGGATTATTTCACAAGGACGTGATGGGATTGGGGTTTTTTGCAGCTCTGGTGCATTCGGATGCCTATCGTATTTACTGACCTTACAAGTTTCGCAGGACGAGACATATCCTTTGATTATACTGTTCATTCTGGGAAAGTAGTATTTCTCCAGGAGTTGTTTCTTATTCTCTGTGGCATTGCGGTGAGCCCTTTTATGTTCTGCCCATATTATATCGCAAATCCTATCCGGATCCCTCAAATCTTCTACCATAGTCTGAGCTACTCGGATCTTATATTGTATAAAATTCTCTAAATATACCTTCTGGAGTAGTCCTAATTGAGCTTCTGGAATCTTAATACCATTGATTACGTTTGGTCTTAGTTTTTTCTTGAGGACGTCGATAAGCTCTGCTTCGCTAATTCCCTCTGACCCTAGGTAGTATCGCGAGTAACCGGGATGGGGTTCCTCGAATATTTCTTGAAAGGCTTCTCAAATATTTTTGAAAGGCTGAGCAAATATTTTGAAATACTTGTCAAATATTTATGACAGACTTATTGAATATTTTTGAAGGCTCGCGAAAGATTTTTCTGAGCCGAGCAGAAATGTCTCAAATTTTCAAATTGCATAATTTTCAAAGTGCGAAAAACTAAATTTTATCATAAAAAAAATTCAAATGGCTTAACATTGAAATTAAGCGCAAGAATTCCACAATTTTGCAAAACACGATTTAAAAATTTTGCACAGAAAATTTTGCAAAAAAAAAAATTTTATAAGGATTTGAAAAAAGATTTATAAATTTTCTAGCATTAAGTAAGAAAAATAGCTATTTCCAAAAACAGCAACGCAAATACTTCAAATTTGATTTTGAATTAAATTTTATAGTACTTTTTTGTAATTTTTCAACAATTTGAAGTTAGAAAAATAAAGTACGCTATGCATAGTTTTTACGTGCTTGAGCTACTTCAGCAGAAAGCTTCAAATATTTCAAAAATGATTTGGATTTAAATTCAGCGTAAAGCTTTAATTACTACAAAAATGATTTTGAATTTAATTTTATAGTACTTTTTTGTAATTTTCCAACAATTTGAGGTTGGAAAAAAATTGTCAGTCAATTCAAAAACTATTTGCTGCTGTTGTAAAGACAAATAGTTCCGAAATTCCGAAAAAGGCAAACGAAAAATCTACTTAACACAATTATTTATGCTCAACAAAAATAATGGTAAATTGATGGTCTGCAAAAAGTTGTTGTTACCCAACATTTCCCGAAAGTTAATTAAGAGAAAATGCCAACTAGCTGTACAATTTTTTAAAAATTGATTCCTTGTTCTTATGCGTACAACTACCGGCGACCATTTCCTCTCTATTCGTTCCAGGTCCTGTGTAAGGCCTTGCAAGGAGTCATCTTTATTCGTTGCTTCCACCCTATTGAGGCGCTCCTCAACTTCTTTACTTTAGCAAAAATGGCATTCAGAGCTCCACTCATCTCTGTGAGGGACCTCGAAATCTCGTCGGAGTTCATTTTCCTGAAAATAGAAGAATTTGGTTAACAAATTCGTAGACTTACACAATCCAATATTTCATTGGCTTCTCGAAAAAACGGCGATACCAAATGTTTCCAAATTCAGAGTTCAGTCAATTTTTTTTTATTTTTTTTATTTTTTGATTTTTGGTATGCAAAATAAATCAATGCAATTAACTTTTCCTTTTTTTTCCGAACTTGATTTCTTTTACACGAAATTTGCTGTTGAATTGGCAAATATGCAAAAAAGCACCCACACACACAGCTAAGTATTGCACTTCACAAAGGATGTTTGACTGATTTTACAAGCACCAACTGGCATTCCAACAAAGCTTAATTTTTATCCAAAAAAAAAAACGAAAGTTCTATTCAAATTTCTTGTTTCAATTCGTTTGTGGCAAACCACGTAAAATTTAGTTCAATTAGCGCTTTATGTTACAACAACTGCCTATGCCGATTTGTTGTTGACTTCGATTTTGACTCCGTTTTCGACTTTGCCATGGAAAATTTTGCTTGGACTTTACACTTTGACTGTGTTGCTTTGGCACATGTAGAAAAATTTTGTTATTATCGTTTATTGTTTTTTTTTTTTTTATTTTTTTTTTTTTAGTCACTTCACACCGACTGCTCGGGCGCCACTTATGCCCTGACCGATAGGGGCTTCCAAAAAATTAAAGATGACATAAAAACACGATTTCAATTAGTCACATA
This sequence comes from Anastrepha obliqua, assembly GCF_027943255.1. Lineage (NCBI taxonomy): Eukaryota > Metazoa > Arthropoda > Insecta > Diptera > Tephritidae > Anastrepha > Anastrepha obliqua. The sequence continues at coordinate 4,611,060 of NW_026562179.1, read as the reverse complement.
TAATTTTATTCCGCACTAGTTGCGGTTCCGATTCTAACTAAACTTTACAAAATATAATTCTTACCAACTAACTTCTTAACCTAAGCTAATTCGCCAACGTTGCAGTTCCCACCACTTGCTGGTATTTCGCAATCGTTGGGTTGCGCGTGTTGGCCAATATGCTGGCCTTGCAATTCCCAAGCATTGGATATTGCAATTGATCGCTTGCGCGTGTGTCGCGTCAGCGATAGTTCTTGTGTGAACTTTAATTGGAGCAATGAACTCACGTGTAGTGCAATGTGATCACAGGGTGCGACGTTGGGAAGTATAGTGGTGTATGGCAACATAACTCCTCCCCCTTTAAAGATCTGCGTCTCGCAGATCAAAAGACGAAAATTGCGAGGGGTTAAAATGTTGTAGAGAGTAATTACAGTTTCCTGGCGACATGTTGATACTGACTGGTGTGGCTGGTAGGCTATTGTCCAGGCGATGGATTTCAGGAGCAGACTTTCCTCTAATGATCTTGCTGTTGTTAGTATTATCTGACCAATGAGTCGGGATTTCAACTGGCGGAAGGTCTAGCTTTCTATTGTAGCATCTCCACAGCATGGCGGCAATAAGAACAATTGCACATATCGAGAGGATTTCTGAAGCGAGAGAGAAATTTACCTTTTCATTAACGTACCCAAGATACCTTATGTTTTCCATGGTCAGGTCGTGGACGTATTCTAGGTTGACCTTCATTGTATGGCTCTTCACCTTTGATAGTACTGCTGGAAGGGCCTGTGCGGTAATAGTTTCATAACTAGAAAATACTTGGTCACCAATGGTGACTGTTTCGTTATTTAATTGGATTACGTAGGTGCCATTTACCGTAATAGAGGCATTGCTATTTTTGATTACTCCTTGGAAGTTTGATATAAACACGGTGTTCTCGTTTATCAGCTCTATTTGTGACCCATTCTGTCTGATGAATTCGCAGTTGGCTTCTCCACCTTTTAGGAGTCGCGGTAGGCAACTGCTTTCTTCCAGTTTAATCAAGGATTCTGATTTACATACCGTGGACGAGCTGATCACCAGGCAATTCTTTGTTAGACCGTACGTCTCTTCCTGGTTGACAAGCATCTTGTCAAAAGGGAGATTTAGTTGCTTACCTCCATAGATTCCAGCGCGAGTAACCAGGAGATTATATTTTTTAGTTGTTACTTTTGGCATTGAAAGGACGTAGAGGAGAAGTGTCCCGTTAGTCAGTACCGACGATTGGCCATATTCGATTGCTTCTATTATATTCTGATATGGGAGCGTTTCTATTTCTGATAGAACTTGGTTAATTTCGTCCATATCCAGTAGGTTGGTGTTGACAATTCCATTCTTTGCCAACTGACATCCCCGCACCATTTCGTTTACATCCTCGCGAAGAAGAAAAATGTTGTGAAGTGCGTTTTGTCTGAATTCCATGATTTCTGTTTCCTTTACCACGTTATTCGTGCGATCCACGACCTCGTCGATTTTTTCCAATACCTCCTGTGTAGCCGTGAATAGTTTCTTATTAACCCTGTACTGATGGTTGCTATTCTGAATTATCTGATTTTGACTGTGCAGGATATTGCTCCAATCCGTTGCGTCAGGTGATCCTGCTATCCATTTCCACGCTGAGCCTAGCCAGTCAATAGATCGAGTATTTCTTGCTCTACCAGTGTTGCCCATTAGTTCATGAAGTCGTTCTAGCGTTTGATTGATGTAGTGCTGTGTTAATATCTGGTCCTCAATTCGGTTTGTTAAGTTTTCCATTTGCCTCAAGGTTGTAGCATATTGTTGTATATTGATGACGTGTACCAGTTTGAATGACCCGCCAATGATCCACCCGTTTCCATTTTGGATTGTTACGATCGGAGCCTTGTAATTGAAAATGTTCAGACCGCTGATGGCATTTGCCAGCAGTGGGAATCTGCAACGCAAAATGTTAATTCTAATTTAATGTAGTTAGTAAGTTAGTAGTTGTTAGGTTCTAAGAAGGTATTTCGTAAAAAGCGAAAAATGTTGTTGATAGTAGGAAGGTATTATTAGTAAGCGGAATTCTCAGGATTAGATTGAATATCATTAAACTAGTGTTATTATCCTGGTTTAGGATTTTAGCTTTTCCTACGATATTATTTTGTTAATATGTTAATAGTTTAAAGTTTACAAATGGTTTACAAGTTGTGTTCTTTTTGTATATATTTTTTTCTTTTGGATAAAACGATTTTTTTATTATGATCAGTAGGGTAGATTAAAAAGAAAAATTTGTTTAAAATTTACTTTATATTGTTATTACAAAAATATTCATAAATAGAAATGAAAAGGAACAAAAAATTAGGAAAAAAAAATGAAATGGTAAATATGTTTTTTTTTTTTTCTTTCTTCTCCAGCCGATTATGCGGGGGAGGCATTTTAAATTTTGTTTTTTTTTCTTTCTTCTCCAGCCGATTATGCGGGGGAGGCATTTAAATTTTAAATTTTGTTTTTTTTTTTTCTTTCTTCTCCAGCCGATTATGCGGGGGAGGCATTTTAAATTCTTGTTAAGGACAGAGGGCCATACCAGCTACGGAGAGATCGCCAGAATCCCGTTTGGAAGTAGTGTAGCCATTTGTCAAATTCGATGGCACTACGAGCCTACTAGGGCACGATTCATCCCACTAACAAGCCCGCTCTTGTAGTAATGACCATTTCCTTTTGTTCTGGACTAGAGGTGTTATCATTTCTCGAACCAGCTATGGAGAATCGCGTTATCCGGTTAAGGCACGATTTGTCCCACTTACAAGCCCACTCGTGTTAGATTAACTACCCCTTAGTACCAAGTTTTCTTTCTTATTTTAGTTTATTTCAGTATAATTCTTTATTATTTTTTATTTTAATGTTTTTTTTTTTGTTTGTTTTATTTTTTTTTGTTTAAGTGCTAGGATATGTATTCCTGCGTTTCACATTTTTTATGTGAGTTTTATGTATTTTCTTGCCACTTAGCGTGGTGACTGATACTTTATTGTCCTTTGCAACAATTTCTTTTTTCTACACGGGTTTTTGCTTTCCCTTAATCTGCTTGTCCTTCACGTATATGACATCGCTTTCGTCATAACGCTCCGGAAGAGATCTTTTCTTATTGTGACGTTTGATCTGGTCTAGCTGCTTTTTTGTCAGCAAGGCTTTCCTATATTTATTAGTTTTTCTACTTTTTTCTAACAGCTCCTGATAGTTAGAGGATTTTGCTCGATTAAAAAATATTTCACTTGGTTTTTGGTTTATAACCGAGTGAATTGAATTATTGTATCGATCCACTGCTATGTTAACTATATTAATTCTTTTGTCCTTAACTTTGGGTTGTCTATCTTCAGGCATCTAATTATTTCAATTAAGGTAGAGTGGAGTCTTTCTACCTGACCATTCACTTCGCTTCTTTGGGATGGTGTGCGATACAATTGTATTCCTAAAGAGTCTAACAGGTTCTGGATAATTGGACTAATTAAACCGCGCTCGTTGTCGGTCACGAGAATATCAGGTGTTGTGAAATAGTGTAGGAGTTTTATTATTTTGTCCTTAAGGTGCAAAGTGGACTTGTTGCGTAAATGGAAAAGTTTCGCAAATTTTGAGAATTTGTCGATAATACTAAGGAATTTCTCCCCTTGAATTTCGAAAATGTCCAAATGGATTATTTCACAAGGACGTGATGGGATTGGGGTTTTTTGCAGCTCTGGTGCATTCGGATGCCTATCGTATTTACTGACCTTACAAGTTTCGCAGGACGAGACATATCCTTTGATTATACTGTTCATTCTGGGAAAGTAGTATTTCTCCAGGAGTTGTTTCTTATTCTCTGTGGCATTGCGGTGAGCCCTTTTATGTTCTGCCCATATTATATCGCAAATCCTATCCGGATCCCTCAAATCTTCTACCATAGTCTGAGCTACTCGGATCTTATATTGCATAAAATTCTCTAAATATACCTTCTGGAGTAGTCCTAATTGAGCTTCTGGAATCTTAATACCATTGATTACGTTTGGTCTTAGTTTTTTCTTGAGGACGTCGATAAGCTCTGCTTCGCTAATTCCCTCTGACCCTAGGTAGTGTCGCGAGTAACCGGGATGGGGTTCCTCGAATATTTCTTGAAAGGCTTCTCAAATATTTTTGAAAGGCTGAGCAAATATTTTGAAATACTTGTCAAATATTTTTGACAGACTTATTGAATATTTTTGAAGGCTCGCGAAAGATTTTTCTGAGCCGAGCAGAAATGTCTCAAATTTTCAAATTGCATAATTTTCAGAGTGCGAAAAACTAAATTTTATCATAAAAAAAATTCAAATGGCTTAACATTGAAATTAAGCGCAAGAATTCCACAATTTTGCAAAACACGATTTAAAAATTTTGCAAAAAAAAAAATTTTATAAGGATTTGAAAAAAGATTTATAAATTTTCTAGCATCAAGTAAGAAAAATAGCTATTTCCAAAAACAGCAACGCAAATACTTCAAATTTGATTTTGAATTAAATTTTATAGTACTTTTTTGTAATTTTTCAACAATTTGAAGTTAGAAAAATAAAGTACGCTACGCATAGTTTTTACGTGCTTGAGCTACTTCAGCAGAAAGCTTCAAATATTTCAAAAATGATTTGGATTTAAATTCAGCGTAAAGCTTTAATTACTACAAAAATGATTTTGAATTTAATTTTATAGTACTTTTTTGTAATTTTCCAACAATTTGAGGTTGGAAAAAAATTGTCAGTCAATTCAAAAACTATTTGCTGCTGTTGTAAAGACAAATAGTTCCGAAATTCCGAAAAAGGCAAACGAAAAATCTACTTAACACAATTATTTATGCTCAACAAAAATAATGGTAAATTGATGGTCTGCAAAAAGTTGTTGTTACCCAACATTTCCCGAAAGTTAATTAAGAGAAAATGCCAACTAGCTGTACAATTTTTTAAAAATTGATTCCTTGTTCTTATGCGTACAACTACCGGCGACCATTTCCTCTCTATTCGTTCCAGGTCCTGTGTAAGGCCTTGCAAGGAGTCATCTTTATTCGTTGCTTCCACCCTATTGAGGCGCTCCTCAACTTCTTTACTTTAGCAAAAATGGCATTCAGAGCTCCACTCATCTCTGTGAGGGACCTCGAAATCTCGTCGGAGTTCATTTTCCTGAAAATAGAAGAATTTGGTTAACAAATTCGTAGACTTACACAATCCAATATTTCATTGGCTTCTCGAAAAAACGGCGATACCAAATGTTTCCAAATTCAGAGTTCAGTCAATTTTTTTTTATTTTTTTTTATTTTTTGATTTTTGGTATGCAAAATAAATCAATGCAATTAACTTTTCCTTTTTTTTCCGAACTTGATTTCTTTTACACGAAATTTGCTGTTGAATTGGCAAATATGCAAAAAAGCACGCACACACACAGCTAAGTATTGCACTTCACAAAGGATGTTTGACTGATTTTACAAGCACCAACTGGCATTCCAACAAAGCTTAATTTTTATCCAAAAAAAAAAGAAAATTCTATTCAAATTTCTTGTTTCAATTCGTTTGTGGCAAACCACGTAAAATTTAGTTCAATTAGCGCTTTATGTTACAACAACTGCCTATGCCGATTTGTTGTTGACTTCGATTTTGACTCCGTTTTCGACTTTGCCATGGAAAATTTTGCTTGGACTTTACACTTTGACTGTGTTGCTTTGGCACATGTAGAAAAATTTTGTTATTATCGTTTATTGTTTTTTTTTTTTTATTTTTTTTTTTTTTAGTCACTTCACACCGACTGCTCGGGCGCCACTTATGCCCTGACCGATAGGGGCTTCCAAAAAATTAAAGATGACATAAAAACACGATTTCAATTAGTCACATATAATTTTATTCCGCACTAGTTGCGGTTCCGATTCTAACTAAACTTTACAAAATATAATTCTTACCAACTAACTTCTTAACCTAAGCTAATTCGCCAACGTTGCAGTTCCCACCACTTGCTGGTATTTCGCAATCGTTGGGTTGCGCGTGTTGGCCAATATGCTGGCCTTGCAATTCCCAAGCATTGGATATTGCAATTGATCGCTTGCGCGTGTGTCGCGTCAGCGATAGTTCTTGTGTGAACTTTAATTGGAGCAATGAACTCACGTGTAGTGCAATGTGCTCACAGGGTGCGACGTTGGGAAGTATAGTGGTGTATGGCAACATAACTCCTCCCCCTTTAAAGATCTGCGTCTCGCAGATCAAAAGACGAAAATTGCGAGGGGTTAAAATGTTGTAGAGAGTAATTACAGTTTCCTGGCGACATGTTGATACTGACTGGTGTGGCTGGTAGGCTATTGTCCAGGCGATGGATTTCAGGAGCAGACTTTCCTCTAATGCTTTTGCTGTTGTTAGTATTATCTGACCAATGAGTCGGGATTTCAACTGGCGGAAGGTCTAGCTTTCTATTGTAGCATCTCCACAGCATGGCGGCAATAAGAACAATTGCACATATCGAGAGGATTTCTGAAGCGAGAGAGAAATTTACCTTTTCATTAACGTACCCAAGATACCTTATGTTTTCCATGGTCAGGTCGTGGACGTATTCTAGGTTGACCTTCATTGTATGGCTCTTCACCTTTGATAGTACTGCTGGAAGGGCCTGTGTGGTAATAGTTTCATAACTAGAAAATACTTGGTCACCAATGGTGACTGTTTCGTTATTTAATTGGATTACGTAGGTGCCATTTACCGTAATAGAGGCATTGCTATTTTTGATTACTCCTTGGAAGTTTGATATAAACACGGTGTTCTCGTTTATCAGCTCTATTTGTGACCCATTCTGTCTGATGAATTCGCAGTTGGCTTCTCCACCTTTTAGGAGTCGCGGTAGGCAACTGCTTTCTTCCAGTTTAATCAAGGATTCTGATTTACATACCGTGGACGAGCTGATCACCAGGCAATTCTTTGTTAGACCGTACGTCTCTTCCTGGTTGACAAGCATCTTGTCAAAAGGGAGATTTAGTTGCTTACCTCCATAGATTCCAGCGCGAGTAACCAGGAGATTATATTTTTTAGTTGTTACTTTTGGCATTGAAAGGACGTAGAGGAGAAGTGTCCCGTTAGTCAGTACCGACGATTGGCCATATTCGATTGCTTCTATTATATTCTGATATGGGAGCGTTTCTATTTCTGATAGAACTTGGTTAATTTCGTCCATATCCAGTAGGTTGGTGTTGACAATTCCATTCTTTGCCAACTGACATCCCCGCACCATTTCGTTTACATCCTCGCGAAGAAGAAAAATGTTGTGAAGTGCGTTTTGTCTGAATTCCATGATTTCTGTTTCCTTTACCACGTTATTCGTGCGATCCACGACCTCGTCGATTTTTTCCAATACCTCCTGTGTAGCCGTGAATAGTTTCTTATTAACCCTGTACTGATGGTTGCTATTCTGAATTATCTGATTTTGACTGTGCAGGATATTGCTCCAATCCGTTGCGTCAGGTGATCCTGCTATCCATTTCCACGCTGAGCCTAGCCAGTCAATAGATCGAGTATTTCTTGCTGTACCTGTGTTGCCCATTAGTTCATGAAGTCGTTCTAGCGTTTGATTGATGTAGTGCTGTGTTAATATCTGGTCCTCAATTCGGTTTGTTAAGTTTTCCATTTGCCTCAAGGTTGTAGCATATTGTTGTATATTGATGACGTGTACCAGTTTGAATGACCCGCCAATGATCCACCCGTTTCCATTTTGGATTGTTACGATCGGAGCCTTGTAATTGAAAATGTTCAGACCGCTGATGGCATTTGCCAGCAGTGGGAATCTGCAACGCAAAATGTTAATTCTAATTTAATGTAGTTAGTAAGTTAGTAGTTGTTAGGTTCTAAGAAGGTATTTCGTAAAAAGCGAAAAATGTTGTTGAGAGTAGGAAGGTATTATTAGTAAGCGGAATTCTCAGGATTAGATTGAATATCATTAAACTAGTGTTATTATCCTGGTTTAGGACTTTAGCTTTTCCTACGATATTATTTTGTTAATATGTTAATAGTTTAAAGTTTACAAATGGTTTACAAGTTGTGTTCTTTTTGTATATATTTTTTTCTTTTGGATAAAACGATTTTTTTATTATGATCAGTAGGGTAGATTAAAAAGAAAAATTTGTTTAAAATTTACTTTATATTGTTATTACAAAAATATTCATAAATAGAAATGAAAAGGAACAAAAAATTAGGAAAAAAAATTAAATGGTAAATATGTTTTTTTTTTTCTTTCTTCTCCAGCCGATTATGCGGGGGAGGCATTTTAAATTTTGTTTTTTTTTCTTTCTTCTCCAGCCGATTATGCGGGGGAGGCATTTTAAATTTTGTATTTTTTTTTCTTTCTTCTCCAGCCGATTATGCGGGGGAGGCATTTTAAATTTTGTTTTTTTTTTTTCTTTCTTCTCCAGCCGATTATGCGGAGGAGGCATTTTAAATTTTGTATTTTTTTTTTTTTCTTTCTTCTCCAGCCGATTATGCGGGGGAGGCATTTTAAATTTTGTTTTTTTTTCTTTCTTCTCCAGCCGATTATGCGGGGGAGGCATTTAAATTTGGTTTTTTTTTTTTTTTGTTTTTTCTTTCTTCTCCAGCCGATTATGCGGGGGAGGCATTTTAAATTCTTGTTAAGGACAGAGGGCCATACTGTTCTCGAACCAGCTACGGAGAGATCGCCAGAATCCCGATTGGAAGTAGTGTAGCCATTTGTCAAATTCGATGGCACTACGAGCCTACCAGGGCACGATTCATCCCACTAACAAGCCCGCTCTTGTAGTAATGACCATTTCCTTTTGTTCTGGACTAGAGGTGTTATCATTTCTCGAACCAGCTATGGAGAATCGCGTTATCCGGTTAAGGCACGATTTGTCCCACTTACAAGCCCACTCTTGTTAGATTAACTACCCCTTAGTACCAAGTTTTCTTTCTTATTTTAGTTTATTTCAGTATAATTCTTTATTATTTTTTATTTTAATGTTTTTTTTTTTTGTTTGTTTTATTTTTTTTGTTTAAGTGCTAGGATATGTATTCCTGCGTTTCACATTTTTTATGTGAGTTTTATGTATTTTCTTGCCACTTAGCGTGGTGACTGATACTTTATTGTCCTTTGCAACAATTTCTTTTTTCTACACGGGTTTTTGCTTTCCCTTAATCTGCTTGTCCTTCACGTATATGACATCGCTTTCGTCATAACGCTCCGGAAGAGATCTTTTCTTATTGTGACGTTTGATCTGGTCTAGCTGCTTTTTTGTCAGCAAGGCTTTCCTATATTTATTAGTTTTTCTACTTTTTTCTAACAGCTCCTGATAGTTAGAGGATTTTGCTCGATTAAAAAATATTTCACTTGGTTTTTGGTTTATAACCGAGTGAATTGAATTATTGTATCGATCCACTGCTATGTTAACTATATTAATTCTTTTGTCCTTAACTTTGGGTTGTCTATCTTCAGGCATCTAATTATTTCAATTAAGGTAGAGTGGAGTCTTTCTACCTGACCATTCACTTCGCTTCTTTGGGATGGTGTGCGATACAATTGTATTCCTAAAGAGTCTAACAGGTTCTGGATAATTGGACTAATTAAACCGCGCTCGTTGTCGGTCACGAGAATATCAGGTATTGTGAAATAGTGTAGGAGTTTTATTATTTTGTCCTTAAGGTGCAAAGTGGACTTGTTGCGTAAATGGAAAAGTTTCGCAAATTTTGAGAATTTGTCGATAACACTAAGGAATTTCTCCCCTTGAATTTCGAAAATGTCCAAATGGATTATTTCACAAGGACGTGATGGGATTGGGGTTTTTTGCAGCTCTGGTGCATTCGGATGCCTATCGTATTTACTGACCTTACAAGTTTCGCAGGACGAGACATATCCTTTGATTATACTGTTCATTCTGGGAAAGTAGTATTTCTCCAGGAGTTGTTTCTTATTCTCTGTGGCATTGCGGTGAGCCCTTTTATGTTCTGCCCATATTATATCGCAAATCCTATCCGGATCCCTCAAATCTTCTACCATAGTCTGAGCTACTCGGATCTTATATTGCATAAAATTCTCTAAATATACCTTCTGGAGTAGTCCTAATTGAGCTTCTGGAATCTTAATACCATTGATTACGTTTGGTCTTAGTTTTTTCTTGAGGACGTCGATAAGCTCTGCTTCGCTAATTCCCTCTGACCCTAGGTAGTGTCGCGAGTAACCGGGATGGGGTTCCTCGAATATTTCTTGAAAGGCTTCTCAAATATTTTTGAAAGGCTGAGCAAATATTTTGAAATACTTGTCAAATATTTTTGACAGACTTATTGAATATTTTTGAAGGCTCGCGAAAGATTTTTCTGAGCCGAGCAGAAATGTCTCAAATTTTCAAATTGCATAATTTTCAGAGTGCGAAAAACTAAATTTTATCATAAAAAAAAATTCAAATGGCTTAACATTGAAATTAAGCGCAAAAATTCCACAATTTTGCAAAACACGATTTAAAAATTTTGCACAGAAAATTTTGCAAAAAAAAAAATTTTATAAGGATTTGAAAAAAGATTTATAAATTTTCTAGCATTATGTAAGAAAAATAGCTATTTCCAAAAACAGCAACGCAAATACTTCAAATTTGATTTTGAATTAAATTTTATAGTACTTTTTTGTAATTTTTCAACAATTTGAAGTTAGAAAAATAAAGTACGCTACGCATAGTTTTTACGTGCTTGAGCTACTTCAGCAGAAAGCTTCAAATATTTCAAAAATGATTTGGATTTAAATTCAGCGTAAAGCTTTAATTACTACAAAAATGATTTTGAATTTAATTTTATAGTACTTTTTTGTAATTTTCCAACAATTTGAGGTTGGAAAAAAATTGTCAGTCAATTCAAAAACTATTTGCTGCTGTTGTAAAGACAAATAGTTCCGAAATTCCGAAAAAGGCAAACGAAAAATCTACTTAACACAATTATTTATGCTCAACAAAAATAATGGTAAATTGATGGTCTGCAAAAAGTTGTTGTTACCCAACATTTCCCGAAAGTTAATTAAGAGAAAATGCCAACTAGCTGTACAATTTTTTAAAAATTGATTCCTTGTTCTTATGCGTACAACTACCGGCGACCATTTCCTCTCTATTCGTTCCAGGTCCTGTGTAAGGCCTTGCAAGGAGTCATCTTTATTCGTTGCTTCCACCCTATTGAGGCGCTCCTCAACTTCTTTACTTTAGCAAAAATGGCATTCAGAGCTCCACTCATCTCTGTGAGGGACCTCGAAATCTCGTCGGAGTTCATTTTCCTGAAAATAGAAGAATTTGGTTAACAAATTCGTAGACTTACACAATCCAATATTTCATTGGCTTCTCGAAAAAACGGCGATACCAAATGTTTCCAAATTCAGAGTTCAGTCAATTTTTTTTTATTTTTTTTATTTTTTGATTTTTGGTATGCAAAATAAATCAATGCAATTAACTTTTCCTTTTTTTTCCGAACTTGTTTTCTTTTACACGAAATTTGCTGTTGAATTGGCAAATATGCAAAAAAGCACGCACACACACAGCTAAGTATTGCACTTCACAAAGGATGTTTGACTGATTTTACAAGCACCAACTGGCATTCCAACAAAGCTTAATTTTTATCCAAAAAAAAAAACGAAAGTTCTATTCAAATTTCTTGTTTCAATTCGTTTGTGGCAAACCACGTAAAATTTAGTTCAATTAGCGCTTTATGTTACAACAACTGCCTATGCCGATTTGTTGTTGACTTCGATTTTGACTCCGTTTTCGACTTTGCCATGGAAAATTTTGCTTGGACTTTACACTTTGACTGTGTTGCTTTGGCACATGTAGAAAAATTTTGTTATTATCGTTTATTGTTTTTTTTTTTATTTTTTTTTTTTTAGTCACTTCACATCGACTGCTCGGGCGCCACTTATGCCCTGACCGATAGGGGCTTCCAAAAAATTAAAGATGACATAAAAACACGATTTCAATTAGTCACATATAATTTTATTCCGCACTAGTTGCGGTTCCGATTCTAACTAAACTTTACAAAATATAATTCTTACCAACTAACTTCTTAACCTAAGCTAATTCGCCAACGTTGCAGTTCCCACCACTTGCTGGTATTTCGCAATCGTTGGGTTGCGCGTGTTGGCCAATATGCTGGCCTTGCAATTCCCAAGCATTGGATATTGCAATTGATCGCTTGCGCGTGTGTCGCGTCAGCGATAGTTCTTGTGTGAACTTTAATTGGAGCAATGAACTCACGTGTAGTGCAATGTGATCACAGGGTGCGACGTTGGGAAGTATAGTGGTGTATGGCAACATAACTCCTCCCCCTTTAAATATCTGCGTCTCGCAGATCAAAAGACGAAAATTGCGAGGGGTTAAAATGTTGTAGAGAGTAATTACAGTTTCCTGGCGACATGTTGATACTGACTGGTGTGGCTGGTAGGCTATTGTCCAGGCGATGGATTTCAGGAGCAGACTTTCCTCTAATGATTTTGCTGTTGTTAGTATTATCTGACCAATGAGTCGGGATTTCAACTGGCGGAAGGTCTAGCTTTCTATTGTAGCATCTCCACAGCATGGCGGCAATAAGAACAATTGCACATATCGAGAGGATTTCTGAAGCGAGAGAGAAATTTACCTTTTCATTAACGTACCCAAGATACCTTATGTTTTCCATGGTCAGGTCGTGGACGTATTCTAGGTTGACCTTCATTGTATGGCTCTTCACCTTTGATAGTACTGCTGGAAGGGCCTGTGCGGTAATAGTTTCATAACTAGAAAATACTTGGTCACCAATGGTGACTGTTTCGTTATTTAATTGGATTACGTAGGTGCCATTTACCGTAATAGAGGCATTGCTATTTTTGATTACTCCTTGGAAGTTTGATATAAACACGGTGTTCTCGTTTATCAGCTCTATTTGTGACCCATTCTGTCTGATGAATTCGCAGTTGGCTTCTCCACCTTTTAGGAGTCGCGGTAGGCAACTGCTTTCTTCCAGTTTAATCAAGGATTCTGATTTACATACCGTGGACGAGCTGATCACCAGGCAATTCTTTGTTAGACCGTACGTCTCTTCCTGGTTGACAAGCATCTTGTCAAAAGGGAGATTTAGTTGCTTACCTCCATAGATTCCAGCGCGAGTAACCAGGAGATTATATTTTTTAGTTGTTACTTTTGGCATTGAAAGGACGTAGAGGAGAAGTGTCCCGTTAGTCAGTACCGACGATTGGCCATATTCGATTGCTTCTATTATATTCTGATATGGGAGCGTTTCTATTTCTGATAGAACTTGGTTAATTTCGTCCATATCCAGTAGGTTGGTGTTGACAATTCCATTCTTTGCCAACTGACATCCCCGCACCATTTCGTTTACATCCTCGCGAAGAAGAAAAATGTTGTGAAGTGCGTTTTGTCTGAATTCCATGATTTCTGTTTCCTTTACCACGTTATTCGTGCGATCCACGACCTCGTCGATTTTTTCCAATACCTCCTGTGTAGCCGTGAATAGTTTCTTATTAACCCTGTACTGATGGTTGCTATTCTGAATTATCTGATTTTGACTGTGCAGGATATTGCTCCAATCCGTTGCGTCAGGTGATCCTGCTATCCATTTCCACGCTGAGCCTAGCCAGTCAATAGATCGAGTATTTCTTGCTCTACCAGTGTTGCCCATTAGTTCATGAAGTCGTTCTAGCGTTTGATTGATGTAGTGCTGTGTTAATATCTGGTCCTCAATTCGGTTTGTTAAGTTTTCCATTTGCCTCAAGGTTGTAGCATATTGTTGTATATTGATGACATGTACCAGTTTGAATGACCCGCCAATGATCCACCCGTTTCCATTTTGGATTGTTACGATCGGAGCCTTGTAATTGAAAATGTTCAGACCGCTGATGGCATTTGCCAGCAGTGGGAATCTGCAACGCAAAATGTTAATTCTAATTTAATGTAGTATAGTTAGTAAGTTAGTAGTTGTTAGGTTCTAAGAAGGTATTTCGTAAAAAGCGAAAAATGTTGTTGATAGTAGGAAGGTATTATTAGTAAGCGGAATTCTCAGGATTAGATTGAATATCATTAAACTAGTGTTATTATCCTGGTTTAGGATTTTAGCTTTTCCTACGATATTATTTTGTTAATATGTTAATAGTTTAAAGTTTACAAATGGTTTACAAGTTGTGTTCTTTTTGTATATATTTTTTTCTTTTGGATAAAACGATTTTTTTATTATGATCAGTAGGGTAGATTAAAAAGAAAAATTTGTTTAAAATTTACTTTATATTGTTATTACAAAAATATTCATAAATAGAAATGAAAAGGAACAAAAAATTAGGAAAAAAAATGAAATGGTAAATATGTTTTTTTTTTTCTTTCTTCTCCAGCCGATTATGCGGGGGAGGCATTTTAAATTTTGTTTTTTTTTTCTTTCTTCTCCAGCCGATTATGCGGGGGAGGCATTTTAAATTTTGTATTTTTTTTTTTCTTTCTTCTCCAGCCGATTATGCGGGGGAGGCATTTTAAATTTTGTTTTTTTTTTCTTTCTTCTCCAGCCGATTATGCGGGGGAGGCATTTTAAATTTTGTATTTTTTTTTTTCTTTCTTCTCCAGCCGATTATGCGGGGGAGGCATTTTAAATTTTGTTTTTTTTTTCTTTCTTCTCCAGCCGATTATGCGGGGGAGGCATTTAAATTTGGTTTTTTTTTTGTTTTTTCTTTCTTCTCCAGCCGATTATGCGGGGGAGGCATTTTAAATTCTTGTTAAGGACAGAGGGCCATACTGTTCTCGAACCAGCTACGGAGAGATCGCCAGAATCCCGATTGGAAGTAGTGTAGCCATTTGTCAAATTCGATGGCACTACGAGCCTACTAGGGCACGATTCATCCCACTAACAAGCCCGCTCTTGTAGTAATGACCATTTCCTTTTGTTCTGGACTAGAGGTGTTATCATTTCTCGAACCAGCTATGGAGAATCGCGTTATCCGGTTAAGGCACGATTTGTTCCACTTACAAGCCCACTCTTGTTAGATTAACTACCCCTTAGTACCAAGTTTTCTTTCTTATTTTAGTTTATTTCAGTATAATTCTTTATTATTTTTTATTTTAATGTTTTTTTTTTGTTTGTTTTATTTTTTTTTGTTTAAGTGCTAGGATATGTATTCCTGCGTTTCACATTTTTTATGTGAGTTTTATGTATTTTCTTGCCACTTAGCGTGGGGACTGATACTTTATTGTCCTTTGCAACAATTTCTTTTTTCTACACGGGTTTTTGCTTTCCCTTAATCTGCTTGTCCTTCACGTATATGACATCGCTTTCGTCATAACGCTCCGGAAGAGATCTTTTCTTATTGTGACGTTTGATCTGGTCTAGCTGCTTTTTTGTCAGCAAGGCTTTCCTATATTTATTAGTTTTTCTACTTTTTTCTAACAGCTCCTGATAGTTAGAGGATTTTGCTCGATTAAAAAATATTTCACTTGGTTTTTGGTTTATAACCGAGTGAATTGAATTATTGTATCGATCCACTGCTATGTTAACTAATTCTTTTGTCCTTAACTTTGGGTTGTCTATCTTCAGGCATCTAATTATTTCAATTAAGGTAGAGTGGAGTCTTTCTACCTGACCATTCACTTCGCTTCTTTGGGATGGTGTGCGATACAATTGTATTCCTAAAGAGTCTAACAGGTTCTGGATAATTGGACTAATTAAACCGCGCTCGTTGTCGGTCACGAGAATATCAGGTGTTGTGAAATAGTGTAGGAGTTTTATTATTTTGTCCTTAAGGTGCAAAGTGGACTTGTTGCGTAAATGGAAAAGTTTCGCAAATTTTGAGAATTTGTCGATAACACTAAGGAATTTCTCCCCTTGAATTTCGAAAATGTCCAAATGGATTATTTCACAAGGACGTGATGGGATTGGGGTTTTTTGCAGCTCTGGTGCATTCGGATGCCTATCGTATTTACTGACCTTACAAGTTTCGCAGGACGAGACATATCCTTTGATTATACTGTTCATTCTGGGAAAGTAGTATTTCTCCAGGAGTTGTTTCTTATTCTCTGTGGCATTGCGGTGAGCCCTTTTATGTTCTGCCCATATTATATCGCAAATCCTATCCGGATCCCTCAAATCTTCTACCATAGTCTGAGCTACTCGGATCTTATATTGCATAAAATTCTCTAAATATACCTTCTGGAGTAGTCCTAATTGAGCTTCTGGAATCTTAATACCATTGATTACGTTTGGTCTTAGTTTTTTCTTGAGGACGTCGATAAGCTCTGCTTCGCTAATTCCCTCTGACCCTAGGTAGTGTCGCGAGTAACCGGGATGGGGTTCCTCGAATATTTCTTGAAAGGCTTCTCAAATATTTTTGAAAGGCTGAGCAAATATTTTGAAATACTTGTCAAATATTTTTGACAGACTTATTGAATATTTTTGAAGGCTCGCGAAAGATTTTTCTGAGCCGAGCAGAAATGTCTCAAATTTTCAAATTGCATAATTTTCAGAGTGCGAAAAACTAAATTTTATCATAAAAAAAATTCAAATGGCTTAACATTGAAATTAAGCGCAAAAATTCCACAATTTTGCAAAACACGATTTAAAAATTTTGCACAGAAAATTTTGCAAAAAAAAAAATTTTATAAGGATTTGAAAAAAGATTTATAAATTTTCTAGCATTAAGTAAGAAAAATAGCTATTTCCAAAAACAGCAACGCAAATACTTCAAATTTGATTTTGAATTAAATTTTATAGTACTTTTTTGTAATTTTTCAACAATTTGAAGTTAGAAAAATAAAGTACGCTACGCATAGTTTTTACGTGCTTGAGCTACTTCAGCAGAAAGCTTCAAATATTTCAAAAATGATTTGGATTTAAATTCAGCGTAAAGCTTTAATTACTACAAAAATGATTTTGAATTTAATTTTATAGTACTTTTTTGTAATTTTCCAACAATTTGAGGTTGGAAAAAAATTGTCAGTCAATTCAAAAACTATTTGCTGCTGTTGTAAAGACAAATAGTTCCGAAATTCCGAAAAAGGCAAACGAAAAATCTACTTAACACAATTATTTATGCTCAACAAAAATAATGGTAAATTGATGGTCTGCAAAAAGTTGTTGTTACCCAACATTTCCCGAAAGTTAATTAAGAGAAAATGCCAACTAGCTGTACAATTTTTTAAAAATTGATTCCTTGTTCTTATGCGTACAACTACCGGCGACCATTTCCTCTCTATTCGTTCCAGGTCCTGTGTAAGGCCTTGCAAGGAGTCATCTTTATTCGTTGCTTCCGCCCTATTGAGGCGCTCCTCAACTTCTTTACTTTAGCAAAAATGGCATTCAGAGCTCCACTCATCTCTGTGAGGGACCTCGAAATCTCGTCGGAGTTCATTTTCCTGAAAATAGAAGAATTTGGTTAACAAATTCGTAGACTTACACAATCCAATATTTCATTGGCTTCTCGAAAAAACGGCGATACCAAATGTTTCCAAATTCAGAGTTCAGTCAATTTTTTTTGTATTTTTTGATTTTTGGTATGCAAAATAAATCAATGCAATTAACTTTTCCTTTTTTTTCCGAACTTGATTTCTTTTACACGAAATTTGCTGTTGAATTGGCAAATATGCAAAAAAGCACGCACACACACAGCTAAGTATTGCACTTCACAAAGGATGTTTGACTGATTTTACAAGCACCAACTGGCATTCCAACAAAGCTTAATTTTTATCCAAAAAAAAAAAAACGAAAGTTCTATTCAAATTTCTTGTTTCAATTCGTTTGTGGCAAACCACATAAAATTTAGTTCAATTAGCGCTTTATGTTACAACAACTGCCTATGCCGATTTGTTGTTGACTTCGATTTTGACTCCGTTTTCGACTTTGCCATGGAAAATTTTGCTTGGACTTTACACTTTGACTGTGTTGCTTTGGCACATGTAGAAAAATTTTGTTATTATCGTTTATTGTTTTTTTATTTTTTTTTTATTTTTTTTTTTATTTTTTTTTTTTTAGTCACTTCACACCGACTGCTCGGGCGCCACTTATGCCCTGACCGATGGGGGCTTCCAAAAAATTAAAGATGACATAAAAACACGATTTCAATTAGTCACATATAATTTTATTCCGCACTAGTTGCGGTTCCGATTCTAACTAAACTTTACAAAATATAATTCTTACCAACTAACTTCTTAACCTAAGCTAATTCGCCAACGTTGCAGTTCCCACCACTTGCTGGTATTTCGCAATCGTTGGGTTGCGCGTGTTGGCCAATATGCTGGCCTTGCAATTCCCAAGCATTGGATATTGCAATTGATCGCTTGCGCGTGTGTCGCGTCAGCGAAAGTTCTTGTGTGAACTTTAATTGGAGCAGTGAACTCACGTGTAGTGCAATGTGATCACAGGGTACGACGTTGGGAAGTATAGTGGTGTATGGCAACATAACTTACAAGTTCTAAAAAAAAGTTTTTGTTATCGGTCCAAATGACCGCACTTTATTCACTCACAGTTCTTAAACCAAAAAACCGCTTAAACAAGTAAACTACTTAATTTATATTAATAAAATAGTGGCGTGACTTAATTCTAGGAACTTAAATAAGCAATTTTATAATACTTGCATCATAAGTTTATTGCAGAAATCAATATGAAATTTGGGTAAGCAATTTTATAATACTTCCATTATAAGCTTATTGCAGAAATCAGTATGAAATTTGAATAAGCAATTTAATTAAAAAGAATAAATGAAAAATAAAAGAAGCAAAGTGTTCGTTAACTTGGTTTGGGTTAACTTATACAAACATATATGTATGTATTACGTTAGTTATGTTTGTGCAAAAGTTCAATTGGATCTTCAATTCTTATAGTGTTACATATGTATGTATGTATATGTTCCTGCATACGCACTTGCAGGAACCTTGATCATGATTTTTTTAGTCGTAATGGCGCTGAAAAATCCAAAATATTCTATAACACTAAGTTCGAGCTCATATGCCCATACGCCAATTTTCTCGTCAATTCGAAAATAGTCAATATTGGAATATTTCGCGTTGAATTATTTGCCAATATTTGGTAAGTCTTGAATTTTTGTCAAGTCGAGTGGCCGCGGCTCCGTACATATGTATGCATCAATATATTGGTATATGTTTGTTTAAATTCCTCTTACCAAATAAATATTATTATCCTTAACCCTTTAGCCTATAGCCACGAGTCTGACTCGTGGTAAAGAATTTGTGCCATAAGCGAAAACAACGAGTCTGACTCGTGGTAAAGACTTTGTGATCAATTGATTATGATTACTTCCTAGACATCTTAAAATTACTATTTGTACCTAAACATTGTTTATTATTTCACAATTCCTTTCGTTGCATTGAAATATATATGTTACGAAAAGTATACACTTTGCGCCAGTTCGGGTACACGGCTGAACAGTTGAATGGCACGGCGCGCGAACGAATTTCTTGCGTATTATAGCTCGCGCAATTGGTAGATATCGTGTAGGCTAAGGGGTTAAGGAAATGAAATACTAGTTTTTTTAATATTTATTTTTTATTTTTATCAACAAGTAAGTTAAGTACTCTTATATGCATATGTATGTATATGTATTACAATACTATAAATAATAGGTATTTACATTTCCTGAAATGAAAAAAAAATATATAAAATTGTGAAAGCACGAATTACGGAATTGTTCTCATATTATAACAATTTCTCACACGACTTTGATATTGACATCGATTAAGTCATTGCGATTTACCTGATTTTTAAAACACTACTCTCAATCCATCATGATTGTAGTGCTTTAAAAATCTAGGCTCGGGTGCTACCTGAAAGAGAAGAAAAAATAAAAAAGAAACCTGTAAAATAGACTAAAAAATAGAAAAAACCTGAAACGGAAAATACCTGTAAAATATATAAATAAAAAAGAAATCTGGACTAAAGTGGCGCTTACAAAAATATAGCCTGTCAGTATCAGCTGGTTGCACGTTGTCAGAGCTCAACTATTTCGAGCCACTCCGCGTCGAGGAAAGGCGTACAACGTGTGACCCTTTTCCACAAAGCATCCTACCACGCAACAGCTTCGTTGCTTCTTTGGCATTGTACAGCTGTACGTAGGGTCATCGTCATGCCCTATTAAAAAAATTTATTTTATAACATAATAAATTATAAACATATAATAATTTATGAACATATACTAATTCATTAACATATAATTCCCAATTCAATATTATGTTCAAATGAATCTTTATACTCCACTTATGCAAAGCCATGATATTATCAGAAAATATCAAATGAAGTTTAGAGGGAAAATCTTTCGAACAATTGATATCACCAGTAATTTTGACCGGTCTTTAATTTTATCACATTTGGTAATTCACATTTATATTTATTTATACATATATATATGTACTTATATATACACATACATATATCAAATAAATTGGCACAATATATGCACATATATGTGTATATGTAATATCATTTACATTCAAAAATTAATTTAAATTTATTAACTTGCTCCACTTTCTTCCCTCAAAACTCTAATGTTACAAATTAGCAAGCCTCACCCTCAATCAAACCTATCCACCCTAATATTGTATCAAATGTATGCAATACATATGTAGGTATGTGTGTTTGATATTCTTGTAGGTACGCTTTAGCGAAATATAAAAACACACATACCTACTTATTATTGCGTAAAAACTTACCTAAACGAAGCGTGGGGATGGCACCCTTTTTTAAACATTGTCCCCCACAACACATGCCTCAAAATGTTTTATACAAACAAATGAGTTGTGGGGTGGAATATGATCCGTCCTGGCAATATGCAGATTCTGCCTCCATTTTCCTGCTACTATGGTGTCCTGTGGAAAAGAAAACAACTTCACTTCACTATTCTTCAAATTGCGCGACGTCAATCAAAAGTTTTTCTCAAACTAAAGTTCATTTGACTCCTTTTGTTTGACATTGACATTTTGGCGCAAATTACGCAAAATCAATTCAAATTCAAAAATTATTTGAACGTGCATGTATGTATGAACGCGTGTAACATATGAATACAATTATTTTGTACGAAGTTTAGAAGGCAAGTAGGTATGTGTGTGTATATATAGGGTCCGCCATTTAACTTTACGGAATTAAAAATGCGATAAAAAAGAAACTACTCAATATTTTTCCAAACTGTTTTTTTATTTTGAAGTACAATCCTTCCGGTTAATGATGGAACACAACTTCATTCATTTGGCTACCTCGGCTAGCCATGCACCATCCCATACGATCGGTCCAAGTTTTCAACACATTTTCGATTGTATGCGGCGCAATGACAGCGATGACATGTCCAATTGTTGAGAACGACCACTCTCGGCCACAGCAGCAATATTTTCGGGTGTACGCACGGTTTTTGGTCGGTCACGCGTTGGTTTGTCAATAAGCAACCCAGTTTCTCTTACTTTTTTCGCAAAGTAACGCACATACGCTTCATTCGGTGCTTTTCTTCTTCCCATTGCCATACGTAATTTTCGTACACATTCTGCAACATTACCATGATTTTCAAAGTAATGTCGCAATATTTCCCAGTGTTCTTTGAGCGTATACATAACCATTTTCGTTCAGCGGAATAATACAACTAATTTTCTGTCAAATCAGATGACAACTAAGTGTTACCATACTTCAAATAATACCTAGTTCAAATCCGTAACGACAGATGGCGGACCCTGTATCTACATATTTTTTTTTTTGTTTTTTATGGAGGTGGCACAAAGCATTGAAAGCCGAAAAGTGTGAGACTTGCCTTTCGGCTCACCCACTAAAAACCACCCCAGCTTCGTTTCCCTCCCGCGGGACAACCGTTAAGTAGTACTTCACGGGAGGGGGCGCGGCCTATTACCTCTTCATGAAGATCTGCGCTGTTGTTAAGCGCGACGCAGTTTGGAGATTACTATTTTTGCCATATTACATACAGCGGACCACTGTTTTTCTGACTCTAACATAAAAGGTTACGCTCTCTTGCTATCTTGCGTATTGTCACCCGTTCTGAAGTAGCTTTTGTTTTGTATATTTCAGCATACTCTGTTACCATTAGGTTGATTGGGAGTAGTCCTGCTATAGCCATAATGGCGTCTTTCGATGCCGTGCGAAACGCGCAGCACACTCTGAGGGCACTTAATCGGTATACTGATTTCATGCACTTCACATATGATGTGCAATTTGTGGCTTCCTCCCATGCTGGAGCTGCATACAGCATAATCGATGAGACAACAGAGTTCAGTAGTCTCCTACAGTTTTGCCTAGGGCCTCTGATGTTCATCATTATTCGCGTTAGCGCAGCTACTGCTTCTGCTACCCTGCTGCTCGCGTATGCCAAGTTCTCTTTGAAATTAAGCCTACGGTCGATTATTAATCCCAGGTACTTAATGAATGGCTTCAATCCCATGCCTTGATCGCCCACCATTATGTTGGCCGACTCCACAATCTTCCTGCTGCTAATTAGTACTACTTCGGTTTTATGGTCCGCAAGAGTTAGACCACTGTTGCACAAGCATTCCTTTACCATGCCAACAGCTTGGGTGCATTCTTCTTCGGCTTGATGGAGTGATTTAGCCACGAGCACAACAGCTATGTCGCCAGCAAATCCTACAATTTGTGACCCTAGAGGTAGATTGAGACGCAGAACTCCATCGTACATAACGTTCCATACGATTTGCGATCAGGCGTTCCAGGATTTTCCCTGCGGTGTCGAGCATGAACAGGGGGCGGTAGCCTGAAGGATCTTCCGCATGCTTAGATCCTTTTGGAATTAAAACCAGTTTCTGCAGCTTCCACTGGGTTGGAAATGTACCTTCCTTTAGACATGTATTGTAGAGATCTACAAAAATGTCGGTACGACTTTGGATTGCTACTTTCCATTCGGGCCTGGAGCTTTATTATTTTTTACCCGTTTTATGCTCATCAGGAGTTCTTCTTTCTCTGTTAACTGCACATTTTGGTCGCCCTCACCGAGTCTTACCAGTTCGTAGTCTCGTATAGTGTCTTGCACGGGGAATAGTGTTTTTACTATTACTTTACGTAGAGTACCTGGGCATGTTGTTTGAAGTGGCTTAAATACTTTAAGCTTTTTCATAACAAGCCTGTATCCAAGGCCCCAAGGATCATTATCGGAATCGTCGCATAGCTGGAGGAAACACCGGCGTTTACTGTTTTTAATTGCCTTTTTTAGCGCTTTTCTTCTTTGCTTATATTGGAGCTGGTTTTCTTGAAAACTGTCCCTACCCCTGATCTTTGGTAGGCCCACCTGGCTCTTCTACATTCCCTGCGCAATTCTGCAATGTCTGCTGTCCACCAGTAGACAGGTTTGCTGTTGCGCTTATTGGGCCTCGTTTTGGACATGGCTGCGTCGCATGCTTCTGTTAGGTGTCTCATGGTTTGTGTTGTTTTCTCAGATGCATCCCCTCCGAGAGTTACATCTGCCAGCATGATTTCAATAACCTCAGCCTCCATTGTTTTGACTTTGTACCTCGTCTCGTAGTTATTTAGGAACTTTTCTTCGCCATGCCGCCGTATTTCACAGATTATTGCGAGGTGATCGCTCCGGGTGTAATGCTGGCTGAGGAACTATTTCTTGTAGCGAACAAGACTAGAACTCACGAACGTAAGGTCGATTATAGATCCCGTTCCCGCTTTTTGGTACGTCTGTTGATTTCCTGTATTCATCAAGGCTATATCTAGCATGGAAAACGCTTCTAGAAGGGCTTGACCTCTAGGGTTCGTCCGTGGGCATCCCCAGTTAACAGCCCAAGCGTTGAAATCACCGGCTACGATGACAGGTCTATGCTCCTTTACATCCTGGGCTAGGTTCTCTAGGATACCTGGTGCTTCCAGCAGGGTTAAGCTGGAAGATAGATAGTAGCTGTAAATGTATGTACCTTCAACGCGCGCACGTACAAATCCGCGGGCTCCCTTCACGCTCATCAGTTGGGATCTATTTATTCCACAGTTCCAGATCGCTGACTTGCCTGTTGTGTCAGAGGCCCAGCCGTTGCATTTTTTGTGTTTATAGGGCTCACTAAGTAAAGCAACATCTATTTTCTGTTCCCGTATAGTCTGCTCGAGAAGGTCCTGAGCGCTTTCGCAATGGTTGAGATTTAGCTGCAAGATCTTCAGTTCTGCCGGATTTCTTTAAGAGCTCTCAGATATTGAGGACACTTGCTGCTGGTCATCGCATGTGCTGTATCACTTGCATTTTCCTTCTTGCACATTATACAGCTCGCTGTTTGTGTGCAGTTTTTGGCTTGGTGGTCCTTATTGCCACATTTGAAGCAGGTGTTTGTAAGGTCAGCTGTGCTTTTACAGCTTACTGCCACATGCCCATATTTCATGTATTTAAAGCATCTTTTTGGCTCGATCTTCTCCCGTATGCGACGATTTTATTAGCTTCCACCAGTTTGGTAGCGATTTCCGGTGTTACCTTTAGCGTCACCGTTTGTGTTCCTCCATAAGCTTTTCGCAGACCCAGGATGGCTGAGATAGGTACCTCTAGCTCTTGGAATTATTTTCCTACCGCCTCGTGGACTTCTTCCTTTGTCGAGATTTCATCAAGGTCACGAATTTCCACCTGCCTCAGCTCCTTAAGTGCCCTGACATCTACAGCTTCATGAACCTTCGAGATATTTGGGTTTGATGATTTTTCTAGCAGCAGCAGTAACTCTCCTTTGGCTGTTTTCTTGACTTCTTGTATATTATTGCTAAGCTCCTTAAGACTTGGCTCTGTCTTAACGCGTTTCAAGATTTCGGCATATGAGATGCTACCAGCGCTTTTGACTACGATAGCGTCCTCACGTGGTGGTCTTCTCCGTCTTCGATTGTTTTTGGCGTCGTTATTTTCCGTCTTCTTATCGTCTCGTTTAAGAGTATTCTGCGTAGACCCCTTTTGGTTCTTCTTCGATTTAACCAATTGCCATTTTTCTGTGTTGTTTGCTCATTCGTTGTAACCGGCGCATTCCTCAAGACTTCAATTCGGTTAGCTTAATCAGAGGTGATGTTTGTGTACCTTTGTCTTGAATAACAGGTTTCGCTTCGTCCCTCTTGGCACCTGGTTCCTCTGGGTAAGGACAGTTCTTCCTAGTTTTTTATGGAGGTCCGTTATATTCGTGATCAAATCCCTCATTCGTTGATTGATATTTCGCTTCCAAAGCTCCATCATTTCCGCTAACTCCTTAACTTTATCGCCGGATGCTTGGTAAATTTCTCCAGCCGTCATCGCCTTTACGAAACCGAAGTGCTGCATACACGGTGACGTCGATCTAGTCCTTCCCGTGTCTGGTGGCGAGTGCGTCAGCCTTGAACTCCTTTGGAAAGGGTTTTTAAGGAGGTCCCCGCAGCCATTATTGCTATCTGCAATAGCTATTGTGATTTTTGCTGTTACTTCAGCCTCTTCCGTAGTTTGTAGTTTTGTGTTGTTTGTATTCATTTTGGATGGGCCCCAGCTTTAAAGTCGTTATCCATATTTCGATGCGTAGTCACCATTGACGATTCCATGGTTATCTTTGCATGCAGGGAGGCCATGCTGGGTTGACAAAGGCAATTTTGTAATACTTGAATTATAAGCTTATTGCAGAAATCAATATGAAATTTGAGTAAGCTATTTTATAATAATTCCGTTATAAGCTTATTGCAGAAATTAGTATGAAATTTGAATAAGCAATTTAATTAAAAATAATCAATGAAAAATATAAGAAGCAAAGAGTTTGTTAACTTGGTTTGGGTTAACTCTTCCCTTCTTAAATCGATTGTCCGCAATCGAGTATTGAATTATGGTGTTTTAATTTCAAGAAATGGCCCAGCGTGGGTGTTTGGCATATGTTCGGTAGTTATTATTGATTGAGGTGATAAATACAGTTTTTGTCTATATTTAATAATGAAAGCGAGAATAAAAGTTGCAATAATAACTGAAAGTACAATAGATATATAATATCTGAACTTAAGCTAATTACATCCATTTTTTTATTTTCATCTACTAAATTTCGAATGGTATCTTCATGTTGTATTTGTTTTAAATATAGATTTTCAATTTGTAAGTCCAATTTTGTAGCATTTTTAGTTTCTTTGATTTTTGTGACTAAATTTGGTAATACAAGTGTTTCGTACATTTTTAAGTTTACATTTGTGTAGGTTTTATTCAGAACATTAATATTACAATTTTCAAATTTAATGAGGAAGGTTCCTTCTTGTCTTATTTCTAATTTGTTACAATCGTAAGTTATTTTTCCTTTAAAATTCTTAAATATGAGAGTTCCTTGTACCATTTCTACTACTTCAGATTTTACTGAAATTTCCATTTTACATTGTGCTTCCTTAAATTTTAAAATGTTTGCAATACATTCATTATCTAATGAAATCAAGTTTTTTTCTAATTTGTCTTTCACATTTATACTATAAATTTTATTAGAGTTATCTGTTAATATTTCTGATGGGTTCAAAAACACTGATTTGTTTGCAATATTTGGTAATGGTTCAAATTGGATTTTGGCTAGAGGACTAGGAGAGAATTGAGGTATTAGTAAAGTTAGGATAATGTTATTTTCTTGGAAAAGTACTACAATTTTCGTATTGCTATAGCTATCGTAGTCGTTAATCAAACTAAGTTCCTTTTGCGTCAAAATGTCCGTGGAAATAACTCCCAATTTGCTGGAAAATATAATTTGTCCTATGTTATCAACATGGTTATTCAAAAGCGATATGTCATTGTTTATACTATAAGTCTGTTCGATAAATCGGACTTCGTCTTCCAGTGTTTAGATTTTATTCTGTGCACCGTCCTTGAACTCATTAATATATCTACTGACTAAAGTTTGTTGTTTGTTTATATGGGTAGTTATGTTAGTTACTTGTTCGGTCATGAAATTGTTTATGTACGTCAAGTCACTTAGTTTAATGTAGGTGCCTTTTTCATTGTCCTTTATTTTGGTTAACGCGTCTTTTATTTCCTGTTCATCGTCGCTGTCCATGAAACCGGCGATGTACTTTAAGCCTTTTCCTAGGTTATAGAACATTTCGTAATTGTAATCTTCGAGTATAGCCTTCCATCTTTTCATTTTACTGTTGTTATTCTTATTGCTTAGCGCATAGGTTAACGGCTGGTGGTCTGTGAATATTTTGACCTTAACCGACCCATACAGGTAATTTCTCAAATAGTTCAGAGCCCATATTATAGCTAACATTTCCTTTTTATTTAAAGTTCTAGAGATAAATGATATTGGTCTATAATTTTGTGAAAGGACTGCATCGATACCAAAGTTTGAGGCATCTGTTACTAGCTCTAAAGCTTCACTAAAATCTGGGTAAGCAAGTACTAAATCTTCTGAGGTGAATGCATTCTTTATTTTGGCAAAAGATTCCTTAGCATCATCATTTAAACTTATTCGTAATTTTGCGGATTTATTTTTGGACGTTCGTCCTCCCTCCCCCTTAAGAGGGATGTCAAGGGCTTAGCAAGCTTTGAGTAGTTCTTGATGAACCGCCTATAGTATCCTGACATGCCAAGAAAACTACGAAGCTCTTTAAGGGTTTGTGGTTCAGGAACATTTTGTATAGCCCTAACCTTTTCCTGATTAGTTTTAATCCCATGGGGTGTAATAACGTAGCCTAAAAAATCGACTTCTTACATTTCTCTAATTGCACTTTCATATTGGATTCTTCCAAAGCTTTGAATATGTTTTTTATGTGTTTAAAATGTTCTTCCTCTGACTTACTGAAAATAATGATGTCATCTATGTAAACATAGCAGCATCTTCCAATGTATTCCCGTAGGATATCGTCAAGCGTACGCTGGAAAATTGACGGTGTGTTTTTTAGGCCAAACGGCAGCCGTGTGAATTCATATTTTCCATTATTTATGCTGAACGCAGTTTTTTCCATATCAGATTTTTTTAGTGGAATCTGATGGAATCCACTTTTAAGGTCGAGAACTGAGAAAAAATTACTAGTTCGTAGTTGAGAGATGACTTCTGAAATCTCTGGAATGGGATATCTGTCGGCAATTGTGATTGAATTTAACTTCCTGTAGTCTATGACCATTCTATATTGTTTTTTTCCAGTTTGGTCTGGTTTCTTAGTAACTATCCATACCGGAGAACTAAAAGGAGACCTAGATGGTCTTATGTTTCCATCTTTTAGAAGCTTTTCTATTTGACTCTCTACTTCGGATTTCAATGAAGCAGGGTAAGGGTAGAGCTTCGTGTACACAGGCGATTGTGTCGTGGCTCTAATTTCGCCCACTACTCTAGTTGTATACGTAAGCTTTTCATCCGGTTCTGAAAAAAGGTTACTATATGTATTTGCAATTATTTTCATTCCTTTCTTTTGTTCGTTTGACAAATTTTCCTCTTCAATGTTTATTGCATTTACACATTGCGTCGGGAGTTGTTTAAGGTGTACTTTGAAACCATTACTTAATACCATAATATTTTCATTGATATAGATAACTGCCCCTATTTCCCTAAGGGTATCGTTCCCCAAAATACCATCGAATGTTTTTAGAGAGGGCATTAGGTAAAATTTTATTCTATTATCTAACTTAAAGAGTTTTACAAATGTATGCTCGCTAATTTTTATGTCGCCTACTATTGACCTGGCAAAAAATGGATTTTTATTTGCTATACGCTTACTTACTAATTCCGGCTCAACATAATTTTTGCTTGATCCTGTATCTAATAAAAATTTTAGCGTCTTTCCGCTCTCCGTCCTTACTTCAAAATATGGCAAAGAAGAGCTTATCATGCTAAAAAATGGATGTCACTTGGTTCGCCAAACTGCTTATCCTCATCTAACTGTTGTTCGTTTGTTATTCCAGTCGTATTTTTGTTGGCATCAAGGATGGAACTTGTCCTTTACGGATTTTGTTTGTTTCACTTATCCTTTACGGATTTTGTTGTTGCACTTATCCTTTACGGATTTCGTTGTAGCATTTATCCTTTACGGATTTTTTTTGTTTCACTTATCCTTTATGGATTTCGTTGTTGCACTTATCCTTTACGGATTTTGTTGTTGCATTTATCCTTTACGGACTTTTTTGTTGTTGCGGCCCAGGCTGGCACATATATGCCCCGTTTTGCTTTTGCACTACTCCGGAGCCTAGTTACCGACTTTTTACTCAACTACTCGGGCGCCAGTTAAGAACTTGAAAAGTACAAGTTCTAACAAAATTTTTTGTTATCGGTCCAACTGACCGCACTTTATTCACTCACAGTTCTTAAACCAAAAAGCCGCTTAAACAAGTAAACTACATAATTTATATTAATAAAAATAGTGGCGTGACTTAATTCTAGGAACTTAAATAAGCAATTTAATAATACTTGCATCATAAGCTTATTGCAGAAATCAATATGAAATTTGAGTAAGCAATTTTATAATACTTGCATTATAAGCTTATTGCAGAAATCAGTATGAAATTTGAATAAGCAATTTAATTAAAAAGAATAAATGAAAAATATAAGAAGCAAAGAGTTTGTTAACTTGGCTTGGGTTAACTTACATAAACTATAAATTGACATACAATATAAAATAAGTGTTGATTTATCTTAAACCCTTTTTGACGTGATAACGTCTTATAATTCGGCAACGTTCGACATCTGGCTGTCTCCTACTTGAGTGAGCATATATATATTATGTATGTATATGTATGCATATACGCATATGTATACAAATTCACATATTTGTATTTGCATATGCCTTCATCCTGTGTGCATGGTAATGAACCATTTCTTTGTTGAGAATAGGACGATGATAGGAAAAGTAGGAAATGAAAGGGGGTGTTTCGAGTGTAGTGTGTCTTGAAAAAGGCAAATCGATGATGTGTCCTCTTAGTGTTCTTGACTTATTAACGTCTGATGTACAATCGACGAATTTGGTCAAAGTTTCGTAATTGTTGATGTTTGTGTAAATGTAACTTGATCAATTCCATTCCGATTCCATTTACCTCCTACTCTATGTCCATACAAAATATCTACAATATCAAACAAATAAAATTAAAATTTTCTTTTGAAAAATGCAACCATTCCATCGGTATTTTCTTATGATGTTGTCACGTTAAACTATCGTCAGTAAACCGACTTTACAGACAACCTCTTTTTTTGTGAATGCAAATACCTCCTATTGACATGTACATACATATTATATTGTCATATACCATCATTTATGTACTTATGTAGTATGTACTATATATAGTATACGTTGATTTATGTAGGTAACTTCTGCTCAAATATGAACGAGACGGTATCAATAAAACGGTCCGCGGATGACATATGGCAAAAATAAATTTTTTGTTTTTTGGTAGGACTGTTATAAGCATACATGGCAAATTTCAGCGTGATATGTCACATAGTTTGTTTTCTGTGCTACTGTAAACAAGTCAAGCTCGAGTGTGTTCTTCGAATTTAACGATGGAAATTCAAAGAATTCGTTTGAAATTTTGTTATTCCAACAAAATTTCGGCTTCAGACGCCTTAAAAATGTTGCAGACAACCTATGGGGACTCTGCTCTATCGCGTGCACGTGTTTCCAGTGGTACAAATCGTTCAAAGAGGGCCGTACATCTATTGAAAACTTGCCTCATGAACGTCGTCCAGCAACATCAGTAAACGACGAAAACATCAGAAAAGTAAAGGAAATTGTGCTTGAAATTCGCAGAAATTGCAAAAAGGTTAACGCTGAATATTATTTAGACGTTTTAAAGCGTTTGCGCGAGAACATTCGTCTTAAAAGGAAGGAATTGTGGGACAACAAGTCATGGTTCTTGCATCACGATAATGCACCAGCTCAAACATCACGACTTGTTCGCGATTATTGGAACAAAAATAATGTTAATATCGTTCCGCAAGCACCGTATTCGCCTGATATGGCTCCATGTGACTTTTTCCTGTTTCCCAAGCTCAAGTTGCCGCTCCGTGGAAAACATTTTGAGACAATTGAAGTCATAAAAGAGAATTCGAAGAACACACTCGAGCTTGTTTTGTTTACAGTAGCACAGAAAACAAACTATGTGACATATCACGCTGAAATTTGCCATGTAATATTACGTTTCCACCGCAGCCGGAGTTTGGGTTCTCTGCCGCTATCGGTTTCTTAGCGCAAATACCAAACAAAACACCTGTCAAATCCCATACAAAATTAAAACACAACTCCATACCTAAACCCATTTTTCAAAGTGTGTTTTGTTGGGTTTGTATCTAATTTAATTATTAAGTGGTGGCAATGTTGTTCATTTTCCTCATTTATTATTGCGTTCTTATCGAAACATGGCAACAATGATTGCAATTTGTCAATATGACATTTGATTGACGTTTAATATTTTTCGTGTGGTAAGCGTTTGTGCGCGCAAAAAATAAAATTAAAGTTATTGATTTTAATGGAAAACTATTTGGCTTCCTTCTGCGGACGAAGCATTTCTGGATATATGGGGTGAGAAGGCAGCTGAATTGCGAGGTCCACGAAAGAACTCACATATATATGCGGAGATGGCTCAGTCGCTGGGAGTTCTTGGACATGAGGTCCGTCCAATTGACATAAAATACAAAATACACAATTTCACAATGAAATATAGGTAAGGCATATAATATATTATTTCATTAAAGTAATTTTGTTAAAGCCTCAAAATTTCCTTTGCAGAAAATGCAAAGCAGAGCAAGGGACAGGATGTTCTCCTGTTTCTTGGAAGCACTACCAGAGGGTTCACCAGATAAGAGGAAGCGATAGAATAAATAATGTTG
Organism: Anastrepha obliqua; assembly: GCF_027943255.1. NCBI lineage: Eukaryota > Metazoa > Arthropoda > Insecta > Diptera > Tephritidae > Anastrepha > Anastrepha obliqua. The sequence goes on along the minus strand of NW_026562179.1, from coordinate 4,579,352 downwards.
ATGCGGTCGTTGGGGATAGTATAACAGGAATTTTTTTTATTTATATATTATATGTAATTTTATTTGTATTTACATCTAATTTTATAATGTTAATTTCTATTTATATATGTAGGCATGCCTGATTCGGTTGCTTCGCCAGCTCCATCACTTTCGCCAATATCGGCGGATTCACCTTCATGCTCCTCACTTTCAGCTGCTCCGTCTGCTTCATTTTCATTTTCGCCACCATCGTCTCCAGCACTGAACGAAGCTTCCGCACCTGCAGCAAAAACAAAAAATGCGAAAGTAATTGAATTAAACGAAACTATTAAATCTGCTATGACGGAAAAGAATAAATTAACTGCTGAGTTAATTGATATCGAGAAAAAAAAGGTTGCTGCTATTGAATTATTGACAGAAAGTGTGGTTAGTTTCTTGGAGAGAAATTAATTAACTAAAACTTATAAATCCTTTGAAATATTGCTTTTGAAAGTGCTTAAAAATTAATATGTGAAATGATATTTAAGTTTTAATGAATTGTGCCTTTAAAGTTGCACTAAGTGCCTACTACTATCTTTTTTCAAAAATGAATAAAATGTTATTTTATAAAATTATGTATTAGAAATTTTATTGTTCTGGTAAAAAGTTGTTTTTCAGATTCAAACCAATTGGACCCTTTGTGGCTTTTGTAGGTCGAAATATTTAAATAAATATTTGGTTTGAAGATAAACCAAATAACCTTTTTAACCAATAAATTATGGTTAATTTAATAAAACATACGGGAGAATCTAGATGAAAAAAGTTATATTACTCGCTGAAATATTCCTTTAACGCATTTCTTATCGATTCTCCTTCAGATCGGTCAACTGCATTGGTGCCGTATTGAATATTGCGCCTGGAATCGCGATGCATTTCCACTAGCGAATTTTGCAAAATTAAATCCTTCTCAGCAATCAAAAAATTATGTAAAACACATGCACATGAAATAACTGTGTTTACATTTTTGATGTGGTTATCCACGCCTTTTCCAATTCTCCTAAATCTAAAATAGAATCTGTATTACCAATTTTTAAAAATATTAGAATCTCTAAGTTGTATTTACCGGGCTTTTAAATGGCCAAAAGCATTTTCCACAACACGCCGGCACTTAGACAATCTATACTTACTTACTTAGGGGGCGTCCATAAATTACGTGAGGTGCTTTTCTTAATTTTCTGAAGGTGAGATGTTGTGAGATTTTATTCAACCCCCTCCCCCATCCCCCAATCTCACGTGAGATTTTTCAAAATGTGGGTTTCTTATGTAAACGCGTTGGATTGTTATTGTAAAAAGAAAAAAAATTTCCTTCGTGCTTTTATTTACGACTAGTTAAGACTAGTAATCAATATTGCTGAGAGTTATAAGTGTAATAAAAATTTAACAATAGAAGACTTAAATCGTAACTACTGCGATTAAAAAAAGAATATCTACTCTAATTCAGTCCATGGAGAATCATGCGCGGTTTGAAGAGAGACTATTGGGACCAACATGTCCATATGATTTTAAGTAAAATCATCTGCTCCTTCAACTTCGTTCTGATCTATCCACTCTAAGCCGTTGACGCTTGCGCACAGTAACTCATTAGCTCGTCTTGTGACCATCCGTGAGGGTCGCACTTTGCGGTACATACGCGCTTGCTTAGCTGGTGCAATGTGAGCTGCTCGCCTGTGCTCTGCAGCTCTTGTGATAGATGCGAAGTAAATACCGCATGTACTGCAGTATATTTTCTCTAAATCATCACGTATACTTGGGCAATAGAGATCATAAGTCGTGCTGATAAAGGCATTCAGCGGTTGAATCGGTACGCGTATTAGAAATGGAGCAAATGATTTTCCGTCATGTTCTTTAAAGTCCGGAATTGTCAAACGTCAACCTGAGTGATAGGGCGTTCGGCTCATAGTGGCGCGAAAACAACCGACGGGCTACACTGTACCGCAAATTCAGATTAAATTGAGCTATTTCGTATAAAACAAATATGGTGGTCTGACAGTAGTAATGTATAACGTCGAAGTATGAATGAAATTATTTTCTTTCGAACGAATTAGTGAATGATCTTAATCATACTACGATTACGCTTGATATTAAATCTTAATATGGATGGCGATGCGTTGAACTACGTCAATGTTGGCGTAGAGCTCATACAGCTCGTGGTTCATTCTTGAACGGTAGTCTTCGCCAACGCGCACAGGACCGAAGATCTTACGAAGAACTTTTCTCTCGAACACCCCAAGAGCGGCTGCATCGCTTTGTGACACTACCCATGCCTCTGCGCCATAAAGCAACACGGGTATGATGAGCGTCCTGTAAAGTGTCAGTTTGGTCATGCGAGAGAGGGCTCGACTACTCAATTGCATACTTAGCCCATAGTAACACCTATTAGCAAGAGTGGTTCTCCGTTTGATCGCCAGGCTGATATCGTTGTTGCTGTTAACGGCGGTGCCAAGATAAATAAATTCTGGCACAACTTCGAAAGTATAGTTGTCCGCAATGACGTGCGTTCCTACACGCCGTGTGTTCCGCGTTGTAGACAACATATACTTCGTTTTACCCTCGTTCACCGCCAGACCCACTCGTGATGATTCCTTCTCGATAGCAGAAAACGCAGCCGTGACATCTCGCTTACAGCGGCCGATAATGTCAATGTCATCGGCGTACGCAAGGAGCTGGACACATTTGTAGAAAATAGTGCCATTACGATGCACACCTGCTTTTCGGAGCACCCCTTCCATCACGAAGTTGAAGAGGTTGCATGACAGTGGATCGCCTTGTCTGAAACCTCGAACGGTACTGAATGGCTCGGAGAGGTTATTTCCTACCTTGACGGAGCTGGTTGTGTTGCTCAACGTCAATCTGCAAAGCCGTATGAGCTTCGCCGGTATACCGAACTCAGACATGGTGGCGTACAGGCAATCCCTTATCGGGCTATCGAACGCAGCTTTATAGTCGACGAAGAGATGATGGGTGTCGACTTGCTTTTCATGGGTCTTTTCCAGGATTTGGCGTAATGTGAAAATCTGGTCGATGGTGGACTTACCACTTCTGAAGCCGCACTGATAATGCCCGATCAGTGTGTTGGCAAACGGCTTAAGTCTTCCACATAGGACGCTAGACAGGACCTTGTAGGCGATGGTTAGAAGACTGATCCCCCGGTAGTTGGTGCAGATCGTCGGGTCACCCTTCTTCAGTACAGGACAAAGGACACTGAGATTCCAATCGTCGGGCATGCTTTCTGCTAGCCATATTTTGCAAATGAGCTGATGCATGCTCCCTATCAGCACATCGCCGCCAGTCTTGAGCAATTCAACGGGCAAGCCGTCACCGCCAGCCGCTTTGTTATTCTTGAGCCGCTGAATGGCAACTCTGACTTCGGTATGACTAGGTGGTGGAACGTCCAAATTATCGTCGATTGGCGGTATCGGGTCATCTTCTACTGGGTCGGAATTGTGTGCGTCATCGCCAGCAAGTAAATTGCAGAAGTGTTCGCTCCATATGCCCAGTGTGGACTGTGTATCCATAACCAGATTTCCGTTTTTATCTCTGCAGGCTGATGCTCCCGTCTTGAAACCTTGTGTCAGACGCTTGACTTGTTGATAGAATTTTCGAGCATCATTCCTGCCCCTAACTCCTCTAGCAGCTCACGCTCACGCTTCTCCTGTTCTCCTGTTCTCGTTTCTTGCGTCTGAAGAGGCGCCTCTCTTCCGATCTCTGACTGCAGAGTTCTTTTGTAAGCTGCATTCTTCGCTGCAGTAGCTTCGCGACACTCTTCGTCGTACCATTGGTTTCGTTTAGGTGGGCATTGGAACCCACCCAATGGTTTTTTCAGCGGCAGCTCGCATAGAGCGGGATATATGTGCCCAAAGTCCGCCTGCGTCTGCAGGTAGAGAATCGTGGAGGAGCAACTCCGAGAGGTGAGTGGAATAAGTTTCGGCAGTCCGTTATGAAAGTAGCTTAGCGACGTCTAGCTTTCGTTGCGTAGTGGGGCACACGTTCTTCGCATTGCATAACCGTATGCGTATCTTGGCTGCGACAAGATAGTGGTCAGAGTCGATGTTCACTCCACGGAACGTTCGCACATCCTGCACACATGAAGCATGCCTTCCGTCGATCACAACATGATCAATTTGGTTGCGCGTTCTTTGATCAGGGGACAGCCAGGTGGCCTTATGGATGTTGAGGTGTTGGAATCTGGTGCTACTAACTACCATGTTTCGCGCCGCAGCGAAGTCGATGAGCCTTAGACCATTGTTCGATGAGGTCTCGTGGAGGCTGAACTGACCGACGGTGGGATCGAAGACAGATTCTCGCCCAACCTTTGCGTTGAAGTCCCCGAGTACGATCTTCACGTCGTGGGCTGGGCAGCGGTCATATACTTGCTCGAGTCTCGCATAGAAACTGTCTTTGATGGCATCGTCCTTTTCCTCCGTTGGGGCGTACGCGCAAATCAGGCTTATGTTGAAGAACCGTGCCTTGATACGGATTGTGGCTAGCCTATCGCTCACAGGTGTGAACCTAGAGACGTGGGACCGAAGCCTCCCGCTTACAACAAATCCGCATCCTGAATTGAATTTGAAGAATTTGAAGAGGTCGAGCCAAGGAGCACCAGGAGATTTGGTGGCTCCTAAAACACTCAGGCTAAAAAGCCCATTGTATTTAAAGCTCTGGAAAGGGGGTAGATAGTCAAGGAGGGAGGGAGAAAAGTATCAGAGAAAGAGATAGGAAAGAATAGAGACAGAGATAGAGATAGTTAGTCCTGTGAGAATTTTTCAGATTCTTTGGCAAATCTGTAAATATCCTCCAGTTTTAGAGAACGAATATTACTCATTCCCATGACATCGGAACCCAATACTCGTAGTCGCGCTCTAGCAAAGGCAGGACACTCACAGAGAAAGTGCTCAGTGCTATCCACCTCCTCCAAGCATGACAGGCATACCGGGTCCTCGATGATTCCAATGGTGGTCATATGCTGACCCCATGGGTTGTGTCCTGTAATAATGCCGACCATCAACCGAATGTCTTTCCTTCTAAGTTTTAGTAGAAAGTTTGACAGTTTTCTGTTCGGACTTGTCACAAAACACTTTGCAGTTCTGCAGCATTCTAGACCGGACCATCGCTCTTTATGTAGATTGCCTACATAATCGTTGATCCAATTCTTGATTCCTGCGGGACTGATTCCGATTATTGGCTCTGGCCCCTGTGGGGGCACCGCTGATCCACGGTTGGACAATTCGTCGGCAATTTCGTTTCCTGGAACACCGGAGTGTCCCGGAACCCATATAAGTACAAGCCTGTTTTGTCTTGCGACAGAATTAAGCTTCTTCTTACATTCTTGAACAATCTTTCAGGTTTGCTTCGCGTTCTTCAGGGCCTTCAATGCAGCCTGACTGTCACTGAAGACCCCAATCTGTTTCCCGCTCCATCTCCTCTCGATTATACATTCGGCTACTTTTAGGATGGCAAAAACTTCTGTTTGGAAAACAGTTGCCATTCCCCCCATAGCATAGCGATACTTATTACTATCGTTTAAGTACCATCCGGCTCCAGACCCTATTTCAGTCTTGGACCCATTGGTAAAGAAGATATCCGTCAAACCTCCCTGCATGCATTCTGGATTGCTCCATTGCTCACGCAAATCTGACATCAAATTTCCTTCCGAATGAAACTGTGGGTATCAGGTCATCTTTAGGTGCCAAAAACAGTGGATACTGCTCCGACAGCAACTTAAAGATTTCTCTGTGTCCCGAAGTTCCATCTTCGTGCCAGAAACCATATTTATGGAATCTACACATTGCTTTTATTGCTTCCTGTTGTATCTTAAGATCCAGGGGGAGCAAATCAAGCATAGCATTTAGGGCATCACCAGAGGTTATACTCATGGCGCCCGTGATGCATAAAAATACACTTCTTTGCAGCCTGTATAGTTCCCGGATTGTGGACTTAACCATGCTCCGTCGCCACCAGACCACAGAAGCGTAAGTGATGATTGGTCTGATAAGTGCCGTGTATATCCATAGGACCACAGCAGGTTTCAGACCCCAAGTTTTGCCAAAGGCTCTACGGCATTGCTGAAAAATCTTCAATGCACGATTCACCTTCAGTGAAACGTGTGTCTCCCAGGTCAGCTTCTTATCCAAGATTCACATCTAGATATTTAACTTCGTTGGAAAGACCAAGTGTCACACCTTTCAGTGTTGGAAGACTGAGTCCATCCAATTTCCGTTTTCTCGTAAACAAGACTATGGTTGTTTTGTTCGGATTAACGGAAAGACCTTGTCTCATGCACCAATCATCGATTTTGTCAAGAATCCTCTGCACTTTCGTGCAAAGAATCCTTAAGGATTTATCCGATGTTAGCGCACAGACGTCGTCCGCATATGCTTGGACGTGAGTTCCTGCATCTCCACTAATAGGGAGTCTACGACGAAGCACCACAGCAGCGGAGAAAGAACACCCCCTTGGGGACATCCTTGCTTGGCCCTGACTGTGATTTGCTCGTCATCGCTCCCACCAGCGGTTAACAGCCTCTCAGAGAGCATGGAGTATATCCATTTTATAACGGCTTGATTAACTCCGTGTCGTTCGGCAGAAGAACATATCGAGCCGAAAGTGGCATTATCAAAAGCCCCCTCAATGTCCACGAACACGCCCATTGTGTATTCGTCAGCTTCCAGCCCGGCTTCTATCTTGCTAACAAGATCGTGTAAGGCTGATTCACATGATTTTCCCCTCTGGTAAGCGTGTTGATTTCTACTAAGTGGACTTCTCGGCAATACCCCCACTCGAATATGTTTCTCCACCACTCGTTCCAGACTTTTCAACATGAACGATGTCAAACTGATTGGTCTAAAACTTTTTGCTAGGGAATAGTCATCTTTTCCTGGTTTCGGAATAAATACTACTCTTACGCGTCGCCATTGGGATGGTATATAACCAAATGCAAGACAGGCTGTGAAGATCCTTTTCAGGGCCTCAATCAGCCTGTCTCCTCCTTTTTTAAGCATTGCTTGATATATTCTGTCAGGTCCACGGGACTTAAAGTTCTCAAAGGAAGATAAGGAAAACCTTATCTATTCCCTTGTCACTATCCGACTAGCAATATACCAGCTGTACCTAGAGGCTCCACAGTTGCCACCGTCATTGTTCATGCCACTCTCAACTTCAGAGAGAGTTCCACTACCCGGAAAATGGGTTTCGAGTAGAGCATTAAACGTTTCCGATTTGGAAATGGTGTATGAACAATCAGGTTTTCGAATGGAATCCAGCCTTACTGAGCGGTCTAAATGAAGGACCTTACAAAGTCTCGCTGTTTCCCTCATTTCTTCGACGTTACTGCAGAAATTTCTATAGGATTCAAGTTTGGCTTACCGTACTTTTTTCTTATATTCTCTCTGTGTAAGTCGATGATTGGCCCAGTCCCCTTCTGTTTTGGTCTTCAAGGCCTTATTAAGAAGTCTCCTGGACCGTACACGAAGCTTCGACAGTTCAGGGTTCCACCAAGGATCCGCTTTCCCCTGCCTGCTTTGCCTGAGTGGACACAGTTCCTCAAAGCAATTGATTAAAGTACCTTCTAATTTCTTAGTAGCATCTTCAATCATTTCTGCTGATTTAAGTTTTTTCAGGTTTGGTAATCGCTCTGTTACAAGCTCACCATACCTGTCCCAGTCCACATTTCGAGGATTCCTACCGGAAGGTATTGATATTGTGTCAATTCCCAGTCGGAATTCGATAAGACGATGATCAGAAAGAGAGTCCTCTTCCAAAACTCGCCATCGGTTGATTTCATTTCCAACTGACCTATTGGTAAGTGTTAAATCAATCACCTCTTGTCTCCTTCTGGTCACAAAAGTTGGTTTGTTACCAGTGTTTTGGATGACCAAAATGGATGACAGGATAAAATCCAGTAACTTGAGGCCTCTGGAGTTGCATTTGCTGCTTCCTCACACAATGTTCTGCATCACAGCCCACTATTAGCCCCAGATTATTGGATTCTGCGTACTTGACCACTTCTCTTAGCTCCCTCGAAGGAGGTGGCTGTAAAGAGTCGTAGGGTAGGTAGGCCGAAACTATGATAGCTTCGACACTGTTCCCACTTTTCAAGTACTTTATTTTTGCAGCAACGATATCTCCGGAGCATAGCTCTTTTAACATCGTGTGTTCGATCAACCTCGGCATGATAATACATGCTCGCGGTCTCACATTCCCTTCACAATGAAGTATTTGTCTCCACGACATAGCACTTAGACCACAGATACGCTTGTGACATACCCATGGTTCTTGTATAAGTATTATGTGTGGGTTTGTTTGCAGTTTTGCATGCCTACGCTTTGCTATGCTGCAGATTTATCTGTGTAAATATTACTTCAGTCATGAGACTGAGTATATTTACGCTTTGTCCTCCACCTTATCCTGGACACGGAACTGGATCCGCCCCAGATGTAGGTGAGGACGGCACCCGTACTTCCACTTAAGAACCTTGAGGGACCCAAGATCGATACCCAGTACCAGGTGGGACCCCGCCTCCGAAGTGGTAGCGGATTTCTGCCTAGTGCACGAGTATACTCTCCAGAGAGTCGTGTCAAGATCCTTATTCTGAACACGGATGCGTTTGAGGAGTTCTGCTGAATTACAGGAAGGACCCGGAGCCAGCCTTTCTGTGCTACTCTCAACAAGAATAAACTTGCTGTTTTCGCAGGCCGGAATCTTTGCTATCGCTTTTTCAAGCCATTCTCGGGAAAAAGCATTGAAACATTGCACCTTTACAATGCCGTCCACCACGCTTTTCCCCTCGAACGTCGGCGCGTCTTTCGACTCACCGATAGCTTTCCAAAGATAGCTGTCAAGATAGTCTTGTTGCCCTTTGGACAGTAGACCATCTTGTTTGTCGGTATGTATCTCCACCGTCATTGCCTTTGCTGCCATTCTCGCGAATGATTCGCCAGACGTTGACGGAAGAGTGTCATTCGACATTTGAGGTCCCTTAGCCTCTGCCTTGGATTGGGTCGAGGATGCAAGCATTTCCGCATTCCGTCTCTCGACTTTCCTCTTCTTTGCCTTTCTCCTCTTCACGGTCGTTGGCACAGACCCCGTTTCGTTTCCGGAAGAGCGCAGCGCTACAGAGGAATCCTCTGTTCTGCCACGCTTTCCCGTTTCCGTTACAGGTGTCGAAGTTGACGGAGCTTGAGTCCTTGCCTTAGCTAGTGCTTCGGCTTGCCTCGCCTTCTGTCTTCTTCGTTTGATCTGCCTTGCGGTTAGACCAACACCTGCGTTCGAATCTCCAATAACTTCGGTCTTTTCACCGGTACTTACCTGATTCACACCAGGTTTAACCGTTGTCAAAGACTTACTCGGTACCAGAGATCCGTCTGAGTCTACTGAGAGATTGTCCGCCATCTCCACATCCTCCACAACTTGTTCAGTTGCTTCAGATCGTTTCGACGGCGGTATATCGCTCACAATCCGCATCCTAATTCGCGCCGCTCCGCATGGCAGCTGTAGTAGATATCGCAGCCTGCTTGCTTAGAGCAGCCTTGTCCTGTTCATCTTATCTCCTGGATGGCGGTGATATCAGCCTTAATTTTTTCGAGGGCTTCCGCCAACTGGATAGAGGCACCTTCCCTATTTAGGGTTCGGACATTCCAGGTGCATATCCGTAAATCGTAGTCCGGTTTTCGTTTGCGATGGTCGTCAACGTTGAGGGGTTCATTATCCGAGGCTATTGCGATCTTCACTGGTTGTTTTTGTTTTCCGTGGCGGGTCCCAGCGCACAACCCAAATTTAATGTCCTGGGGGGACATTCGTCTCGCACATTCGTTCACTGCCCGGCGGGTGCTCAGCAGCTATCCAGGATGGCCAAGGAAAAGACAGGATCAAATCCAGGGGGCTGTGTGTTGACTTGAATAAAGCAAGTGACAAGGATAGGTCCCTGGAGTTTGCCATGTTAAACCCAGTCAAGGCCGTTGCCTTGTATTGCTAAATCCCATACATCCCTTAGACAATCTATAGTTGAATTTTTTTTGTTCGGGTGTGTTGGTCACACTATGCGGATATGGCTTCATTAAATGCTGAGAGAGACGAAAAGCAGAGTCCCCTATAATATGGACTGGTATTTTTGTGGACCCATACTGCAAGCTCAATTCATCAAGAAGTGCACAACTTTGCAACTCGCGCTTTAGCGATGATTTTTCAAAAATTGCGGAGTCGTTGCATCTTCCAGGACTGCCGCAATGTATATAAACAAATCTATATTTTGCGTCTACCAAAGTCAATAGTACTACGGAATACCACCCTTTGTAGTTGTAGTAATCAATGGCTTCGTCCTTTCTTGGATGAATTTCAATATGACTTCCATCTGTATTATAAAGATGCTTTTGATTAAACGTTATTTTTATCGCATTACTTATAAACCTACCTATTGCTCCAATACATTGTGGATAGCCCATTGCATTAAAATCTGCGACTCCATTCTCAATTTGCGCCCTTGTGAGTGGAAAATTTTTCAAATATATTGGAGCCAAAGATGTCCCAACTTCATTGCAAAACTCGATGAGTATTTTGCAAACAGTTGCTTTGCCTACTCCAAACAAATGTCCAATTGATCTGTATTCACTAGAAGATCCTAGTGCATACAGAGCAATTGCCACGCGCTTTTTTAGTGAAATCGGGTTTGGATAGTTCGTTTTTCTTTTGGCCAGTTTTTCAAGTTTGCTGCACAATTTTTCAAAGCAGGATCTTTCCTTCGGAAATTATTATATCTTTGAAAAACTTGTCCCCATTACTCTGGCAGTCTACTTCCCAAAAGGTACTGGAATGTTCCTAAAATATAAATGTACATTATACACAAATAATTTATCATAAATCTGTTTACCATACCAAAGACCATACACTTTGCGAACGCATTAAATTGGCAGCAACACTTAAAATTATTTTATTTTCCCTTAATCTTTTTTTTTAAATAATATGTGACCAACTCACTATCAATTATTTTAAAATAAAATGATAAAATCAACAATCTATCAATTTTTATAATTTTTATTTCACAATGTCAACAAAAGACAGTTCAAACACAATTTCTCCCAAACTTCCAGTGGAAACAGTTGACAGTTCTCCCAAACACAACTCCTGCAAACACGGTGTTTGCTTTTGGTGGAAACGTAATATAAACTTATAACAGTCCTACCAAAAAACAAAAAATTTATTTTTGCCATATGTCATCCGCGGACCGTTTTATTGATACCGTCTCGTTCATATTTGAGCAGAAGATATGTAATGAAAAACTTCATGAATTACTTTCAGAACTTTATTAAAATTTATTCGCGTTGCCGCATGCACAAAACCTTTTGTTCACAACTCAGTCGCAGGAATGAACGCACTGCGTATTTATCCTCGCCACATGACTAGACATCAATTCCCGGCTCCATATATATTTTTTTCTTTGTTTTTTTCCTTTAATTTTTTTTAATGTAATCGAAACAAAATTTTTGTAATAAATTTTACGTATTCGCTAATTATTTCAAAAGTAACAAAATAGTAAAAAAAAGCAGTCGCAGAAATAAACGCACCGCGTGTTTTTCCTCGCCACATGTTAGACTCGATATCAATTCCCGGCGCCAAATTTTTTTTATTTTCTTTTTTTAATTAATTTTTTTTTAATGTAATCGAAAAAAAAACTTATGTAATAAATTTTACGTATTCGCTTATTATTTCAAAAATAAGAAAATAATAAAAATTTAATTGGCTTAATGTCGAGGTGAGAAATGTTTTGTGTGCTGAGGTGAAGACGTGTGGTGATTTCAACTTTTGTGTGGGCAAAACTCAGGCAAAACCTTTCAAATCTCAATTGTACTAAAAATAGTTAACAGTATCATTTGCTCCTTCTCATTCCATTCTCTGCTTGTAGGGATTGTTTTGCTGGAAGTTCAGAATACAAATACATATATATGTACATAGGTTAGGGCATCAAGTGTGCATACGCACATACAAATATATATGTACATGCATATGCAAGGAGAATTGTTTTAGCATATGTTAGCCAGAAATTTGATCATTAGCATATTTACTCCCTAATTATTGCATGAAATATGATAAGGCGATGCTCGTGAGGTAGGTCCAAGGTTGTTTTAGTGCAACACTATATTTATTAAAGATGCAATTGAACTTAGTTATCCCATAGATCCAAATCCGTTTCTTTGAAGTTTTCTTTTATTTATTTTAAATTTCAAAGTTTTACACTGTCTATAAAATGCATACATATTTTATTTCCTGTAATAAATGTAAATAAAAAAAAAATGCGTTTGCCAAAGAAGCAAATGAATGCATATTCAAATGTAAATATGATAAGGCGTTGCACCAGTGCGTGTGCACATATGTAACACTATAAGAATTGAAATGCAATTGATACCAAAATAAAGCAAAACACTTGTATGCTCTATGAATTCTTGTCTAAAATTAATTTCGACTCGAAAAATTAGTAAAAATTTTCATCATATTTGTATGAAGTTTTAAATTTACTAAAACGCACACAACAAAATGTGAGGTCGTTTCATACTGTATTTTGTTTAAATTCTTCTTTTTAAATTAAATCAACAAACATTAAAGTTATGATACTTTGACTTTAAATGTTGGCATAATTCAAACTTTTCTTCATTTAGTTTGTTTGAAAATATAAATTGAATAAAATTACGGTTTCTGTATAAAATCAAATTGACGAATGCCGACGGCATTTTGCAAGGCATTTGCTTGTGCATTTCTATGTTCCCTTGATAAACGAAAATTTATTCAATTTATATTTTCAAACAAATACAACCAAATAGAGATTTAAAATCCTACATAAATGTTTGTTGCTTTAATTTTAAAAGCAGAATTCAAACAAAATAAAACGACCTCACATTTTGTTGTGTGCGTTTAGTAAATTTGATGACAATTTTTATTAATTTTTCGAGTCGAAATTAATTTTAGACAAGAATTCAAAGAGCATATTGGTATATTGATGAAGAGAAATGTATATCAATATATGTATGGTATATACTAGCAAACCCGGCCCCCTTCGCTGGGCACACTAAAATAGAATAGATATGGTTTAGAACAGAAAATATAAGATTTTCATATTATTTATTTCTTTATTCTTTATTCAAGCGCTTTGGCATAAACAATATTTTTTGTTTTTCTATTTGTTTTTGCGTCTGCCACAAACGGCTTCCCCCGAACTCCACCTCGGTTAGGTGCAACAAGTGCAACGGGTGGAGCCACCTTAAGACCTGCTCGGGTCTTAAGTCACATAGGGAGTGGTCCACACGGTATGTGGCCACGTGTTGCTCTCGCCAGCAAGCGTCTGATGCCTCCACGGCTAACACACCCCCTGATAGGCCGGCATTACCAACCGCCACCACTACCAACACCTCCACGGTGAGGAGCCTATCGGAGCAACACAACTCCCCTTCAACCCCTCCCCTTCCTTCCAGCTCCAACCCCAGTGCGGGGACAAACCAGCAGCTCCTGGTCCCCCGCACAGTCTGTTCCGTGTGTCAGGCCGTAATACCTCGGAATCTGGTAACAGTCCAGTGCAATTCCTGCAATGGCTGGTGCCATTTTCGGAGATGTTCCGGCCTGCGCACCACCCGTGAGTGGACAACTGCCTACGTTGCCCCCTGCTGCAGAGCTCTGCACCCACTACCGCCCTCGGAGGCGCGGCCGCTCACCACCATCAGGCCGCAACAGCCACAGTGGATTGCGCAGCAGGCCCAACGCAGCCAACACCACGCGTCCCTCACCCCCCGAGTTACAACGACATTACCGGGAAGCTTCAAGCTTCTCCAATTCCACTGCAACGGACTTATGAGTAAGGTCGACGAGATAGTCGACTTTATGAGCCGGCACAGTATCAAGATAGCTGCGGTCCAAGAAACAAAGCTGCACGCTAGGTCATCTCTGATCACCAGGGATGGCTATAACGTGCACAGACACGATCGCGAGCGAGACAATGGTGGTGGCCTAGCGTTTATAGTCCACCACACTGTGCAGTATCGTCTTATCGATGAAGGAATCGACCGCAGGGACAGCACCTTAGAATGTCAAGGCATAGCTGTCCGGTCAGGCGATTCCGAGCTCGAAATATTTAACATATATATACCCCCTGTCACCTGCTGCCCGGCAGGATATCACCCTGATATAGGTGCGCTCATCAGAGGTGAAAACCGATCGGTTGTAGGTGACTTTAATGCGCATCACGATCTTTGGCATTCAAGCCTGCCAAATGATCGTAGGGGACAGTAACTGGCAGAGCAGATAGACGACTCGACATTCAGCACAGTGAACGACGACGCCCCCACCAGGGTAGTGGGCAATTGCAGCAGCTCGCCTGACCTAACAATTGCTAGCGCTGGTCTGAAAAATAGCATAACGTGGCGACCTATGCTATCGTTTGCATCAGACCACTTGCCCATTATCGTCTCGATCGAGAGACCTGCCGACTTCGTTTCCGCGAATCACCGGTCCTATTTTAACTTTAAAAAAGCTAATTGGGCCAGCTTCACGGAATTCACTGAGGACACCTTCGCCGCTCTTCCCATCCCCACTGATGTGCGCGTAGGCGAACGCGCATTCCGCAAGGTGCTCACAGATGCTGCGGCTCGCTTCATTCCAGCTGGAAGTTATAAGGACATTCGTCCTCATTTCCCAGCCGAAGCAGCCAGTTTAGCGAACGAGCCTGACCACCTACGCCAGGCCGATCCCGGGGATCCCCGAATAAGGGATCTCAATTTGGAGATCCGGCAACTGGTAAACCAGCATAAGCGGACAAAATGGGTTGAGCACCTGAAGACCTGCAACCTCACCTCTGGGGTGAGTAAGCTCTGGTCCACCGTTAGGTCTCTGTCAAACCCGACGAAGCACAACGACAAGGTAGCCATCACCTTCAACGGTTGCACATCGTCGGACCCGAAGAGATGCGCGAGCTATTTCAGCCGGCTTTTCATATTGCATCCTCCGGGCGACAGAACCAAACGTCGTGCTACCAGAAGGCTGCACAAACTGACGAACGACAGTGCGCCACTTACTTTCTCCGGTGATGAGGTTCAGGGGGCCATCAATAATTCGAAATCATCGAAAGCCATTGGCCCTGACGGCTTAAACGCGCTGATGCTGAAGCATCTGGGACCCCTGGGAGTAGGATTTCTCACAAGGGTTTTCAATCTGTCTATGGCCACTCTCATCATCCCTGACAAGTGGAAAGCAGGGAGAGTGGTCCCACTACTGAAACCTGGGAAACCCGCCAACCAAGGGGAGTCTTATCGGCCGATAACTCTCCTTTCCCCAGTAGTGAAGACACTTGAAGCCCTCCTACTCCCACTCTACACGAAACACCTGGCCCCAGCCCCACATCAGCACGGTTTCCGACGAGTGCACAGCACCACCACTGCACTCACCGCCTTAAACGCCCAGATAAATCGCGGGCTTAACCAAAACCGCCCCTGCGAGAGGACTGTCCTAGTAGCGTTGGACTTAAAAAAGGCTTTCGATACAGTCAGCCATTCCACGCTACTAGATGACATTTATCAGTCGACACTCCCGCCAGGGCTGAAGAGGTGGTCCGCGAACTACCTGAGCGGTCGGCACTCGTCAGTGATTTTTCGAGATCAAACATCAAAGCAGAGGAAGATTAAGCAAGGCGTACCGCAGGGTGGTGTCCTTTCACCCTTGCTTTTTAACTTCTACATCTCGAAGCTCCCCCAACCCCCAGCGGGAGTTTCCCTGATCTCATACGCTGACGATTGCACGATAATGGCGTCGGGCAATGACATCGATGGCCTGTGTTCCAAAGTGAACAACTACCTCACCGACCTTTCTCGCTTTTTCACTGCGAGGAATCTCCAACTTTCCCCCACCAAGTCCACGGCGACCCTATTCACCACCTGGACAAAGGAGGTCAAGCTGTCCCTTAAGGTAAAAGTCGATGACACACCAATTCCGACTGTGAATAACCTCAAAATTTTGGGTGTAACCTTTGACAGCTTGCTCTCCTTCTCTGCGCATACAACCGCAATTGCCACTAAAGCCCAAAATCGTAACAAGGTCCTCAAATCGCTGGCCGGCAGCACTTGGGGCAAAGACAAAGAACTGTTGCTTTCGACATTTAAGGCAATTGGCCGGCCGGTTCTCAACTATGCTGCGCCTGTCTGGTCGCCTGGAACTAGTGATTCGCAGTGGACTAAGCTACAGACCTGTCAAAATACCGCCATTCGGACAGCGAACGGGTGCCTCCTGATGTCACCTATCCAACACCTTCATAACGAGGCACAAATGCTCCCAGTTGCGGAGCACAACAAACTGCTCAGCAAGCAGTTCCTGCTCGGATGTTACCGTAGGTCTCATCCCTGCAGGCACCTGCTTGAGCCTGAGCCGCCTCCCAGGCACGTCAGGAGACACCTCCTTGACTACGCTGGCGATATCCAGGACAAGACCGACCGTAACCTACTGGACCGGACAGTATTTAGACAGTCTATAAACGACATTCACCGGGAGACCGTTACCACCTTCTTGAACTCCCGTTCTGTGAATGCCGTAATCGGAGTCCAACCACCACCTATCGCAGATGAAGAGCTCCAGCTTCCCCGTGAGACCCGTGTAACACTGGCACAACTACGTTCTAGATACTGTAGCAGGTTAAACTCCTACATATCCAAAATCGACCCCGACATACCAAACACATGTCCGGCATGTGAAGGTACCCCGCACGACACTAACCACCTCTTCACATGCCCCCTCAAACCGACTCATCTAACCCCCCTCTCCCTTTGGACCCAACCTGTCGAAACAGCATGTTTCCTGGGCCTACCCTTAGATGAGCTAGACGAAGACGAACGATGATATGCCTACACTGACAGGGCTACCTATGCTGTTAACAACAACAACAACAACAATAAACAATCGTCTGTTTTCCTGATCATCCATGAATTCAATTTATATGTTTTATTATTTATTTTATATTTTTCAAAAAAAAAAAAACCAAAAAAAATTTTTTTTCCACGAACACATAATTTCATTCGGATTTCACATTAAATTCTCAAATTTAGTAAGAAATTATTCACTGTTCCAAAATCCACTCCAAAAAAATGCACAAACAATTTTTACATGTTGCACTTACGTTTTTTCCTTATGGCATCCAAATCAGAAAGAAATATTGACACATTGTAACTCACACTGTCAATTTGACAGTTCAGTTCCGCCCCAAGCGTTAAAAAAGTAAGCGACATTATGGCTGGTTCAAAAGAACGCTGTACCCGTTGCCAGTGCTCCGAATTACAACCAAACTTTACGAAACCCATTTTCAATACTTACTTAACAATGTGCCTAAGTTTGGTTTAATTCGGTGCAAAGACACGGCGGGTCCACGTTTTGGCATATATTTCGAGACCCTAGTCATCAATAGGTATGAAAATTACCCCGTATTAAAGCACTTATCAACAGCTTTCATTTGATACCCATATTGTACATACACAACTAAAGGTTACCCGGCTCCACGTTTTGACCTATATCTCGAGACCCCAGTCACGGAGCGGCATGAAAAATACTCTGTACTAAAGCATTCACCAACAGCTTTCATTTGATACCCATATTGTACATACACGTCCGAAGGTTACCCGGGTCCACGTTTTGACCTATATGTCGAGACCCTATCTACCAATAGGTATTCAAACTATACGGAAATCATGTTCAAAACCTCCTTAACAATGTGTGTAAGTTTGGTTTAATTCGGTGCAAAGACACGGCGGATCCACGTTTTGGCATATATTTCGAGACCCTAGTCATCAATAGCTATGAAAATTACTTATCAACAGCTTTCATTTGATATCCATATTGTACAAACACATTCTAGGGTCCACGTTTTGGTCTCTATCTCGAGACGCTAGTCACGGAGCGGATGGAAATACTCTGAACTAAAGCATTCACCAACAGCTTCCATTTGATACCCATATTGTACATACACATCCGAAGGTTACCCGGGTCCACGTTTTGACCTATATCTCGAGACCCTATTTACCAATAGGTATCCAAACTACACGGAACCATCTTCAATACCTCCTTAACAATGTGCGTAAGTTTGGCTTAATTCGGTGCAAAGACACGGCGGGTCCACGTTTTGGCATATATTTCGAGACCCTAGTCATCAATAGTTATGAAAATTACCCCGTATTAAAGCACTTATCAACAGCTTTCATTTGATACCCATATTGTACATACACAACCAAAGGTTACCCGGGTCCACGTTTTGACCTATATCTCGAGACCCCAGTCACGGATCGGCATGAAAAATACTCTGTACTAAAGCATTCACCAACAGCTTCAATTTGATATCCATATTGTACAAACACATTCTAGGGTCCACGTTTTGGTCTCTATCTCGAGACCCTAGTCACGGAGCGGCATGAAAAATACTCTGGACTAAAGCATTCGCCAACAGCTTCCATTTGATACCCATATTGTACATACACATCCGAAGGTTACCCGGGTCCACGTTTTGACCTATATCTCGAGCCCTATTTCCAAAATAAAATATAATCCATGTTACTCGTGGATGATGTAGCTTTCGAATGGTGAAAGAATTTTTAAAATCGGTCCAGTAGTTTTTGAGCCTATTCACTACAACCAAACAAACAAAGTTTTCCTCTTTATAATATTAGTACAGTAGGTTCTGTTTTTATGCGGTAGATACGTTCCGCAAGAAACTGCATAAAAAAAAACAGCATAAAAAAAGCTACTAGTTCTATAGTAAAACTATAGATACGTTTCAAATGCTAAAACCGCATAAATCTGAAATAATGTAATAAAATCGCATAAAAAAGGGCACTAGTCCCATATTAAAGCTATAGATACGTTCCATAGACCGCATGAATCTGAAATAGTTAAATAAAATCGCATAAACAAAATATTGTATTTTTGAAAATTATATCTTTATTTAAGAAACGTCAGAATCGAAAAATAAATTTAAGTCAGAAATAAAATCAGACAATACGCACATGTTGCGCGTTCGTTTAGGATTTGGCGTAAAATCACTTTCGTCACTTTAGGAAATGTACACGTCTGATCTAGATAGTTATGCAGGCGGTTCCATACTTGTAGGGTTAGCATTTCTTATGTAATCTGTGATGAGTTTTTGCTTAGCTGGTTTAAAATCTTGTTTATATGTACAATTCCCGATAGGTCCGCATAAAAAAAAGCCGCATAAAAACAGAACCTACTGTATAGATAATATATACATATATTATGTTAGTTATATTTGTGCAAAATTTCAATTGCATCTTCAATTCTTATACAAATGTATGTGCACACGCACTGCAGCAACAATGACCTATCCCACGACGCATTGCCTTATCATATTTATGTACATTTGAATATGCATTTTTGTTCCTTTGCCAAACGAAATTTTTTTCAATTTACATATATTACAGGGAATAGTATATATATGTATGAATTTTATAGATAGTATAAAACTTTCAAATTTAAAATAAATAAAAGAAAACTTTAAAGAAACGTTTGTGTATAGTTAAGTTCTATTGTATCTTTAATAAATATAATATTGCACGCATATGTATGCACTGAAGCAACCATGACCTACCTCACGAGCATCGCATCATATTTCATGCAATAATTAGGGAGTAAATATCCGATCGATATGCCTAACAAATGCTAAAACAATTCTCTTCTGCATATGCATCTACATATTTGCATGTGCGTATATGCACATTTGATGCCCTAGCCTATGTACGTATATTATACATATGTATGTGTTTTGACATATACATATACATATATATAATTGGCGCGTACATCCTTTTTGGGTGTTTGGCTGAGCCTCTCCTCCTATTTGTGGTGTGCGTGTTGATGTTGTTCCACAAATGGAGGGACCTATAGTTTCAAGCCGACTCCGAACGCAGATATTTTTTTTATGAGGAGTTTTTTCATATCAGAAATACACTCGGAGGTTTGCCATTGCCTGACATTGTTTTGACATATACATAATTATAATATATAGTATATAATTCATCAAATCAATAAATTCTTTATAGAAAACGCTTCATTACCAGGCACACAGGAAGATGGCATATGCAAATATAAATATGTGAATTGAATTCAAGCCTTATTAATATACACATATGCATGTACATACAACCGCACACGCAGTGCACTCACTTTATTCCTTTAATTCCGAATGTCGTTCAAAGCTAAAATTCTATGCCTAGCGACTACAAGAACAAGGCGCAGGCGTAGCGGCCATCATTATAGTTGCTATGGTGCTGAACAGCCTAAAATAGTCGCGGCGGCGCTGACAGTTTCAACAAAAACTCATCAAAAAATTCATTGATGAATTCGAGCTCATATTTCTACGAGCAAAGTACTTTCATTCATAAAACGAGCCGCCTATATGTCAATTTGGTCGACAATTCGAAAATAGTCAATATTGGAATATTCCGCGAAGAATTATTTGCCATTATTTGGTAAATCTTGAATTTTTGTCAAGTCGAGTGCCCGCGGCTTCGTACATATGTATGCATCAATATAATATATGTATGCAAATATGTTTTTCTAAATGCTCGACAACCGCAGCTGCTGTGCGTTAAGTGCGCGCATGAGCATACAGTAAGTTGCAGAAAATTACATAAGTAGCTTATAAAAAAGTTCTGTGTCGGACATTTCAATACTAGAAGTAAATTTCGAAACAATTATTTTATGTTCTCTGATAGTAGGTAAATAGTTAATTAGTGTATTACTTTACGTATGTAGTTCTTGAATTGATAAAAAGTGCACAAAACATATGCAGATATCTGCAAAGTTAGAAACTTACTCTGAAATCAGAGCATTTGAAGGTGCCTGTGCATTTCAAGGTTACTGTACATACAATGCTGTGCCTATGAATATGCGCTGCGCTGTGAATGCGCGCTGGATTTCTTGAGAAGTTTTAGTGAGCATACATACCTACAGCATATACATATGTGCATATGTATATAACTTCCAAAACTTACATTTGCATATGCCATCTTCCTGTGTGCCTGGTAATGAAGCATTTTCTATAGAGAATTTTGATTCAGTTGAGGGAATTCAACAAAGTTTTACCTGACACCACCAGACAGACAGACATAACATATGTACATGTACGTTAGACTGGCCGTAACTTTGTTTTTGCGGAAATCCATAAATTTTCGGGTCTTACAACATGAGGTTAGGAGTAATGAAAAACGGTGTAAGTTTTTAACCCGATCCGATGATGCCTAACCGTGCCCATTTGATCCCAAAGTATGGACAATTTCAAAAAATCACAATTTTTACAAAATTTTTTTTTGTTTCCAATTTATATAATTTAATTTAATTTAATATGTATATACTTAATATATATATAATTTAGCTTTATTTATACCTACAATTTATTTTAATTTAATAAAATTTTAATTAAAGAATTAGATTGTCTATTTAATGAGACATGTTTTGGTGTAAGACGGATACAGTTGCCTGTAGTGCTCAACAACTTGCAGTAAGTACTGTTTATCTTCTTCATTATAAGTAAGCGATCTGTTGTAGTCCGTGATCAATTTCAATGCTCTCTCTGCAGCGTCATTAACTACAGACAAATGCTGACAAATTCGTTTTCCAGCTATATAGTCTTCACTTTCTTGCCATGTTGAAGGATCTGATTCCAAAAAACTTGTTTCAATTCCTAAGCGGGTAAAGAATGTTTTAGTTCTTGATGAAATAAAATCATTTATATTCTTGCTGCCGTAAAGCGTTATTTCTGACATTGTTGCAACAACTCTCTTTGGAACAGCATCTTCCTTCTGGTTATCGCTAGTAATTGCTTCCAACATTTTTCGCTTAATATGTGAAGGAATTTGATCAGTAAAAAATGAAAGGCCAACCGCCTCTTCCGACAAATACCATAAATGATTTTTTATTTTATGTAACAAGGCATTGGATACATTCTTATCGAAGTATACAATCACATCTTGAATGAGCTTAAGGTCATTTTGTGGAGCAGCTATTGGATCCACACAACGAAACCAATATGGAACGTAGATGCAGGTTAAAAAAATAAAAACGCTTCTTAGACTCTTTATCTCTGAAGTCGTTAACACGAATTCTCTCGGAACAGAAACATTTTGTAGCAATATAGGCACTTCGATATAAACCTTGCGTGTGATGTTGCACCAGGTGACCGTACTTGTGAAAAATTTGGTACGTCTTCCCCAACAAAGGGCAACCATAGTTGTAGTAATTCTTTATAATCGGCACGAGTGTGGTTACTATTTAATGCAGTTAGACAAAAATTCTTAAATATTTCCACTTCAGCTATTGTAAAGACTTTCCGAACTTCATTTTCCGATATTCCACTTTTGAATGACTTAGAATTAATGTTTTTCCAGCTGTTAGAGAAACAATTGAATAAGAGAACTTCCGGTGCTGATGATTTGCCAAAATTTAGTTCGAACACTGCTTTGACTAGCAACTCACTAACATGGTGACGACAGGGAAAGAAAAGTAGATTTCGGCGAAACCTTTTTTCAAGCAAGAACGCTGCTTCATTATTAACTCCCGTATTAGCAGCTGTTGTACAATATCAAATGATACAATTTCCACTAAATCATCGAGCTTCCACTTGCACAAAAAATTATGTATTTCTGCAGCTATTGCATCTCCCGTTGAACTTTCAATTTTTGGTATCCCCAGCAGTTTTTCCATATTTTCTCCTGTGACAACGACAGACAATCTATCTTTCTTTTCTGTGCCTCGGAATTCTGCAAGCAGCTTGCCATCCCAGTGAAGGACAAAAACGTCGGGAATCTACAAACAAGTAAAAAGAAAGGTCAAGAATCCAAAATCTTATAAACATATTCAGTAAAACTATTTCATTGAATCAATTAATAACCTCTTGAGCTTGTCTGCGACGATAATCTCTCCTCATCGAATGTAATGTTGTTCGATTAAGAATTAAATCTTCCATTTTTATTGACGGCGTTCCATTAACATTTTGCATGGTATTTATGAAGGCAGCAACCGTTGCACTCACCAAATGCATGGCATCTCTTGTTGAGAGGTTACATTTGTCCATGCATGCAAGCATTCTATCATCAATAAAATTAATTTTTCCTCGATTTGCCTTTTTCGGTGGTAAATTAATGTTACTTCCGTCTGTATCTTCGGCTTCATTCATATCTTTTGCTGCATTTTCTTCGCCAGCTGAAATATCCTTTTCAGCATCCTCGGAATCAGAGACTTCAAGAGCATAATTAGCTTCAAATGGGATCAAATATTGAACCAGTAAAGCTTAACTTTAATAAAGTTACTATGAACTAAATGCTTTTCAACGCACTTTCTTCTTCCATTTGTTGCTCTTTGCGTTTTTCTTTTCTTGTGAGTACAGTATCGGCACCATACATACTACCTGGACGTCCTCTATTTCTTTGGAGCAAAAGAAAATCTTTATCTTCCTGCATTTTCATTATACCTAGGGCATCCATGGCTGCAATGTCAAATATGAAGTTTTCAATTTTATCCTTAAACTCTGCTTCATTTTTACGACACTTCTCGTTAAAAGTCTTGGAATGTTTTTGTAAATTTCTCCATTCCTCGTAAAGATTTTTAAGTTTTTTAATACAATTTTTTTCTTGCGCCGTGGGAATTTTAGCTTTTTTCCAAAATTCAATCGTGGCACCAATTGTGTATTTCATACTGCTTTCCAAAGTCAAGTTTTCGTGCCTCATTTTGTAAAACAATAATTGGAGCACCTGTTTCATTGATGGCAACTTGGCCCCCAAAATAACACTTTCACATTCACCCACAAGAAATATTTTTTGCTCAGAACGTAATCTTTTTTTCGGAATGCCTGATAATGATTTTGAACTAATTTTGTCACTAACTAATTACTTTTGTACTATTAAACGCATAACACAACTGAAACTGAATAAGAATGCAATGCCATAGCCTACCAATTCAAATATCGAGTAAAAATTCAAAACTTTTAACGTATTTAGCGAACACAACAGTTGATGAATTGTTTAGTGATCACCAAAGTGTTGATTATGAAACAAATTTTTATTTTTATTATTATAGTGAAGTGTGAAAAATTATTTAAAAAGTACTTTTGCATAAAATTTAAAAATAATTATTTTATTTAGCAGCTGGCTCAACACACCGTTCATAAAACACAATTTGTATTACTCAACTGATGGTGACGTATTTTCCACGTATCACTAATCAATTATGTGTGCTGAAAGCGCCTTTTGTCAGGTGGCTTTCGCGATATAAATTGGGCCATACCGCAATAAAGTAAACAAGATCATTAATTAAAATCGCATCACATCAATAAATATAAGATTCGAACAAAAAAATTGGAAACGAAAAAAATTAGTAAAAATTGTGATTTTTTCAAATTTTCCATACTTTGGAATCAAATGGGCACGGTTAGACATCATCGGATCGGGCTGAAAAAATATACCGTTCTTTATTGCATCTAACCTCATATTTAACGACCCGAAAACTTTTGGATTTTCAATTTTTAATTTTGGATGATTTGGAAAATATTCAATATTGTTTGCTTCTAATCACCAACAAATTCTTATCGACTGCTGCTAAATTTACATTATTCAGCCCCTTACTGTTAACTTTTGGTGAAAAATATGTCTGTGGTGATCAGTCTTCGCGAGACGAGTACCCCTCGAAATTCCATACGTTCTTGTCATTGAGACTTCTCTATACATTAACGTTCTCTGTTTTGAATTTTGGCGAAAGTGATATGAAAACATTTCTTAATATTTAGAGAGATGCCAGAGTTACTGCACCAGCGAACGAACGCATTAATTTCCGTTTGCAACATAGGAACATCGTCATTTTTTCTAATAGCAGAAAATATTTTCAAATCATCAGTATAAAAAAGACAGTTGGCTAATGAAAAGCAGATACTAATATCATTAATAAATAGAACGATAAGGAAGAGGCCCTAAAATACTGCCATGTGGCACCCCTGAAGATGAAATGAAAGGTTCCGAACATTCACCCTCAATCATTACCACACATCGTCTATCGGATAAATCAGATTTCAACCATTGATTCGAGCTGGCAGATCTAAAAATTACGACAGTTATTAAACTCGTGTATGTAAGCAAAAGTGCATGCGCATAGGGTATTCAGTCGTAATTGGGTAAAAGTAAAAGTAATAGAGTATGTAAATTGCGTGATCCATTAATTTGACAATCCAGTGATCGAACTTAAAAGAATTACTGTGAGAATTTTATTTGGATTTTAATGTGAAAAATTCGTAACAACTGGTGTCAGAAGTGGGATTGCTGAATAAAGTCTCAAGAACCGGCTCGTGAAACTGGCAAAATTAAGAAGGCAAAGGCGGGTCCTAAAGGACCTTCACCAGGTACAGACATGTGAGTAATTGTGGCTGCATTATAGCAAATGTCATCGCACACGGAATCGCAAATATCACAGATCTCAGCACAGATGTCACATATATAAGTGAAGTTGTCGTCGAAGATAGATGCGCAGCTGGAGAAACAGGATACGCATACATGCACATTGAAAGCAGAGAGTACTCATATAACGTCGCAACTGGAAACGATTGAGGTTGAGGTGGATGTAGTGAAAGCTCGTCTCTTTGAACTACAACTAAATCGTCCGAATATGTTAATCAGTGGTCCTAAAGTAAAGGCGCCATTATTCAACGGCACTGTAATATTTCCGGTATTTACGTTCAAGTTCGAAAGAACAACAACCAAAATCACTGGAGAACTGCAGACAAAGTTGCTACATTGGTTGTATCGCTCAAGGATTCCATCGCCGAAGTACTGCAGGCAGTTCAAGAAGCCGAACGGGATAATTACTAAAGCCTGTTGGCAGCAATAGAGAGACGTTACGGGAGTGACCACGGGCAACAAATGCTCAAGATGGAAATGACGAATCACTATCAGAAGACACATGGGGGAGAGAAGCTGCTGACGCCAAAAGACAAGAGGGTTCCAGTAAGAGTCCTAAAACAATGTCATGTCACCAGGTATTTCGGCAATTTAGGCAACCACACGCGTCCCCCACACTCCGAGCTGCAGCAGCCTTACCGAGAAGCTGCAAGCTTCTTCAATTCAACTGCTACGAACTAACGAGCAAGGTAGATGAGATAGTTGACTTTATGAGCCGAGACCGAATCCCAATAGCTGCGGTTCAAGGAAACAAGCTGCACGCTAGCTTTTCTCTGATAACCAGGGATGGCTAATCTTGAACCTAGCATTAATAGTCCACCATACAGTTCGGTATCGTCTCATCTATGAAGGTATCAACCGCAGAGACAGCACATTAGAATGAAAAAGTATAGCTGTCCGGTCAGACGATGCCGAGCTCGAAATTTTTAATATATATATAACCCCTGCCACCTGCTGTCGGCAAGATATCATCCGGATATAGGTGCGCTCATCAGGGGTGAAAACCGATTGGTTATAGGTGACTTTAATGCGCATCACAATCTTTGGCATTCAAGCCTGCCAATCGATCGTAGGGGACATCTATTGGCAGAGCAGATAGACGATTTGACATTCAGCACTGTGAACGACGACGCCCCCACCAGGGTAGTGGGCAATTGCAGCAGCTCGCCTGATATAACATTAGCTAGTGCTGGTATAATAAATAGCATAACCAGGCGACCTATGCTATCGCTTGCATCAGACCACTTGCCAATTATCGTCTCGATTGAGAGGCCTGCCGACTTTGTTTTTACGAATCACCGATCCTATATTAATTTTAACGAAGCAAATTGGGTCGGGTTCGCGGAATTTACCAAGGACACCTTCGCCGCTCTTCCAACCCCCACTGATGGGCGCGCATTCCGCAAGGTGTTCACAGCTGCTGCCTCACTCATCCCTGGTGGAAGGTTCTAGGACATACGTCGTAATTCCTCAGCCGAAGCAGCCAGTAGTGGAGACACTTGAAGCTTACTCCTACTCCCGCTCTTCAAGAAACACCTGGCCCCAGCCCCACATCAGCATGGTTTTCGAAGAGTCCACAGCCCCAACACGGCACTCACCGTCATAAACGCCCAGATCAACTGCGCGCTTAACAAAAAACGCCCCTTCGAGAAGACTGTCCTCGTAGCGTTGGACCTAAAGAAGGCTTGCGGCACAGTCAGCCATTCCACGCTACTAGATGGCATTTTACAGTCGACACTCCCACCAGGGCTGAAGAGGTGGTCCGCGATCAATCTGGCTGAGAATAGAAGAAGATAAAGCAAGAAGTTCCGCCTTTTTACTCTTGCTTTTCAAATTCTATATCTCGAAGCTCCCCCAGCCACTAGAAGGAGTATCCCCGGTGTCCTACGCCGACGACTGCACGATAATGGCGTCGGGCAATGGCATTGATGGCTTGTGCGCCAAGGAAACCGCTTACCTCACCTGCCTTTCTCGCTTCTTCACTGCGAGGAACCTACAACTTTCCCCACTAATTCTACGGCGACCCTCTTTATTACCTGGACAAAGGAGGTCAAGCTGCAACTTAAGGTGAAAATTGAGAGTTATCTTCGACAATTTGCTCTCCTTCACAGCGCACACAACCGCTATTGCCACTAAAGTACAGAATCGCAGCTTGGTCCTCAAATAGCTTGCCGGAAGCACTTGGGGTAACGACAAAGTTGCTATCGACTTTCAAGGCAATAGGCGGACCGGTTCTAAGCAATTCTGCGCCTGTCTGGTCGCCTGGAACCAGTGACATGCAGTGGATAAAGCTCCAGACTTGCCGAAACACTGATATTCGGACAGCGACAGGTTGCCTCCTGATGTCAGTGTTTAGACAGACAATAAACGACATTCATCGGGAGACCGTTACCACCTTCTTAAACTCCCGACCACCGAATGCTGTAATCGGAGTCCAACCACGTCCTACAGAAGATGGAGAGCTCCAGCTTCCCCGAGAGTCCCATGTAACACGGGCACAATTACGTTCTGGATATTGTAGCGGGTTAATCTCCTACCTATACAGAATTGACCCCGACATACCAAACATATGTCCTCATGTGAAGGCACCCCTTACAACACTAACCAACTTTTCACATGCCCCTTAAAACCCACTCATCTAACACCCCTCTCCCTCTGGACCGAACCTGTCGAAACAGCATGTTTCCTGGGCCTCCCTTTAGATGAGATAGACGAAGACGACCGGTGATATACCCTACACTAAAGGGGCTTGTATTTTTGATACAACAACAACAGCAACCACTTATTTTGGCTAAAGGAAGTGTTGTAGAGAAATGCCGAGGTTTAGAAGCCATAGTAAACTGCGATGGACCACAACAGCAAAGGGAATAATTACAGGAAGCAGAAAGAAAGACCTCCGACTCCATAAGGACTTGGTTGCAGGAAGTAAGAGGGCTAGACAAGACGAAAGTTAAGAGATTGATGGTAAAATACGGCTACCTATTCATCGGCGATTTTTGAAAGTCTGCCAACTAGCTGTGCTGGTTAAGAAAAAGAATGGAAGCACATGACTTTGTGTGGATTCTAGAAAGCGGAAGCAAGTCACGAAAAAGGACAGCTTCCTATTACCACGAATAGATGGCACCCTGGAAACTTTATCCGGCACGAAATGGTTTTCCACGCTTGATTTAAAAAGTGGTTACTGGCAGGTGCAAATTAAAGACTGAATAAAAGATGGGTTTTAACATTTTTTTGTGACGCCTTTCGGATTCTGTTAAGCACCAGCAACCTTTGAGCCCTTGGAACATGTGATGAGGGGACTCAAATGGAAAACGTGTTTGGCCTATCTGGATGACATCATCATCATGCTTAAAATTTTAGCGACCATCTGAAAAATTTGGGAGAAATATTCTGCGCATCACGATTCGTAAATGTTGCCTAGAGTCTACACAGTCTCACCAAGAAGAATTGCCGTTTGTGTGGCATAAAGAAGAGGAGGAAGCGTTCAAGCAATTGCAATAGTTTCTTTGTACTGCGCCTATGTTAGCATATCCAGTCGCGGGAGAAAAGTTCGTTGTGGATACAGATGGTAGGGCGTACGGAATAGGTGGAGTACTGTTACAAATAATCAATGGGCAAGAAAAAGTGATCCCATACTATAGCAGACTCCTCGGAAAGCCGGAGATGAAGTACTGTGTGATCAGACGGGAAATATCTGTACGGCCAACGATTTTAGTTAGGAACCGACCACGCAGCATTCAGATGGTTACTTCAGTTCAAGCATACAGAAGGATAAGTTGTACGGTGGATCGAAAGGTTGCAAAATTAGAACAATCGAGATCGAGCATTGAAAAGGGGAACAATATGGAAATGCTGATGCACAATCTCGGCGACCTTGTGCTATAGAGTGCAAGCATTCTTTCAAAGAGAGATCTGAAGAGAACCAAATAATGAGTGAGAACCAAGAGCGATAAGAAGAAGTCCATTGAATGATGCTGACGTGGAAAATATCATGGAAGCAGAAAACGCTAGAGCGAGACCATCTAAATCTGAACTGTCGATAGAAAGTCTTGTTGCTAAGACTTATTGGGTACAGTGGAGTAGCCTTAAAATTTTTGATGGAGTTCTGCATCGTATATGGGAAAGCGGAGACGGAAATCATTCCCGTGATCTGATTGCAGTTGCTAAATCCAGAATTTCATCCGTGTTAGAGGTACTCCACAGTGGGTCAAGTGGAAGTCATTTGGATATCACTAAAACGTTGTAGAAGATTAAGCAGCGGTTTTACTGGGTAAATTGCAGAGAATTAGTTGCTGAATGGATACGAAATCAGGTGGAATGCATAGCAACAAAAGGTCCAAAGGAGAGAAGTCGTGGAATATGAAGCTACAGGCCAATAGCCTGTTAGAACCATCTTTGGAAGCGATTTAAGGCTTCCGGAGGATTTAGCGTTCGGAAGAGGTGCCGCTTCTGCAATGGACGAAGGTAGTCATTGGAGCCATGAAGGATCGATTTGACCATGCTGTGAACTTTGAAGGATCCAGCGAAGATAGTTAGGTACTTCTTTGTAATCCGCTAAGAAAACTGCAAGCGTCCTGACAGGGTCTATACAAAGTGAATTAAAGGCTAATGTGGTGTATCGTATACGGCTTCGTTTGAACCGGCGGATTTGGGACTAATTGGGACGATCAGACCTAGGCAGGGGGCAGTGTAACGAAAATTTCCCCGAGTTGCCTGGAAAGTGCGGCAATACCGAGCGATTGAGATACTCAAACAAAAACATGAATTTGCCTTGGCGAAACAAAACTCGCCGGAAGATAATTGCCAAATCTAGAAATTACGATAGTTAATAAGCTCATGTCAATAAGCAGAGGAGCATGAACATAAGGTACTCAGTCTTAAGTTAAACGTGTGAAAGAATAAACGAAAAGTAAATATGGTGATTCACTAAAGCAAGCAAGTTGTTTTGCCATTAATTTTTGGCTTTATTTACTAATCCCGTGGTCGAACTTAGAGGAATTATTGTGAGATATTTTATTTGGATAAAAACATAACAAATTCGTAATATTATGTATGTTTTTCAATGCAATAAACTTTTCTGTTTGTATGTTTTTAGAAGTAAAATGGTAAACAAATGCTGTATCGTGAGCTGCCTATTGTGAACTATTGTATATGTAATCCCGTCCTTGGAAGGCATGTTATCAGTAATAGTGTGCGTTATGTAGAAAGTGAGAATTTGGGAACGGCTTAGTGATTTCTCCACCAAGGAGTAACATAGTACCCGCACGATAGCTAAGTAATAAATAAGTTCTTAGATTATTAGGAGCGAACGAGAGGTCAGAACAAAAACATGAATTGGCCTTAATGGCGACAGCAAATAGCGAGACAGCTTTCTGGGTATACCGCTATATAAGTTAAACGAAGACGACAGGTGACTAGTAAGCTGCTGCTACAACAGAGCCCGCCAGAAGATACGAGCTGCCAGATCTAGAAATTACGATTGTTATTAAGCACATGTATATTAGACCGGAGTGAAATACGTAAATTTTTTCAAATCATATCGTAATAGCAGGGAAAAGTTGCTACATATCAATACAAATTCAGGAAAAAAAAGAAATTTCAAATCGGTTAATATCTTCCGTTCGCGCATTGCATTTAAAATTTACAAATTTTATAATAAATTGAACAAATATTCGAAAAATTGTAAGAGGTGGAAATGATGTTAGATAAAGTTCATTTTTTGTAGACTATTACAACATCAGGTATAGTTTGAAAAGAAAAACGTCTACCGCTCTATCAAAGCCCCTACAGCCCCTGAAAAGAAGTGGAAAATGTCATTTTTTGTATAAATTTACGTAATTGCGGGTGGTTAGTTTCTCTATTTTGTATAAGTCTTCTTGGGTATATAAGTAGAATAAATTATTCCCCTCTTAGCGCGCCCACTGACCACACTATCTTAAAGAAGTTTTGTACAGCTCTTGGCCCGCCCTTTTTGGACGACTCAGAACTCACCGCGTGAAGGTGACAGTACGACGAGTTCCACCCACTCCCTTCCCAACCAACCAACCAAAGATGAAAAATTATTTATTCGGGAGTGGCAAAGTCTGCTTTAGTGTCAAATTGAGGCATAACTGTACGAGAAGTGAGTGCTGCTCTTATAAACCCATCACGTCTCTCGTTCCCATACACTTTTGAGGACGCTTGAGTTACTAGTTTTACGCAACGCTCCACAGCTTGCGTATGGCATAGAATATTTGTTAAATCTATGGTTAATTTAGGTTTTTCTTTATCAGAAATTAATTGCAAGATATCTTCAGAAGAAAGGCTGTCTAAAATTGGAGGGCAGGTAAGTTTCATTTCAGACCAATTAATTAACTCAAAATATTCATTTGCTCCAAAGTTCAGTTTAGGAACCAAAAAGTTTCTAATATTTTTGTCTTTTGAAGGGATTTCTTTTATTTTCAGAACTCGCCTCAATCCAAGATCGCGGACATGCTCTCTGTCATCTACCACCATCGAGAGAAGAATGTTTTCTGGATGGGCAAAAAAGGAATTTGTTTGAATAACCTTATGAACTACTGCCTGGACTTCTGAAGATAAGATTCTACATTTTTTAATACATTCTAAAATATGTTTAGGTCCGTCAACTATTGACGAATTTGTTTTGATTTCGAACCATAGAGGTGCGTATACAGTCAAAATGTATTTTACAATTTGAATGAGATTTTTAGATGGCTCCTGCAAAGAAATGTATAATCGTAGGAACCTGTTTGCAATTGTCAACCAACGAGAGTGTGATATTGGTACCGGATCTCGATTTGCTAGATCTGGGGAGCAAAAACCAGCATCAATAGCAATGGCAATGTCATGTAAGTATTTCTGATCTTTACTTAAGCTTATTGCGTCAAGCGTTCGTGGAAGAGAGCATTCGATCCTCTGAAAAGCAACGATGGACAAAGATTCACATTTAGCCAGCTGTTTGCCAAGAAGCCCACTGAAAGACTGAGGACCTGTTGTTTTACCATCAAGTATTTCAACTAGATGCCTCAGAGGTAATTCATTAAAATGGAGGAGACAGATAGCCCATTGTACTGGTCTTTTTAAACGCGTTTCAATGAATTTTATTGCACCATTCTTCCACCCAGTATTTGTTGACGTACCATCACATCCAATCACTACAACATTAGATTGATTTATACCATTTTCTTCAAAATAATTTACAATGCTGTATGCTGTGCCCTTTCCACTTTTTGAAGTAGGCACTAAATGAAAAAGGTAATTTGAGCCTGGTTCTGCTATTACTGAAATGTGCTCTTCTTTTTTTATAGATTGATAACGTTTGTTTCCTTTTTCAACTAAAACTAAAGTGTCATCCATCCTGCCATCAAAATACACACACATCGGATCGTTTAATTGCTCTATTGCATTCCCCGATTCGATAAGTTTTAGTCTACATTTTTCTTTTTCTCTTCTCATTTTGCTTCGATCAACAACAAAAGAAGTATCTTTGTCCGTTATAAGACCAACGTCTTTAAATGCACTAGACACAATAGCTGCTGCTGCTCTATCAGATACTCCAAAACGATCACTTGTTAAGGCCGTTGCTGGAAGTGATAAGCGCATCTGTGCATTTTTTGAACTTGCTGACTGAGAGGAAATAGAGCGTGAGGTCTGAAAATCGGGATCATTCTTATCATTTTCAACTTCAGGAGTTATCTCTGTTTCAGAATCAATACTACTACAAGAAGGTCCAGGTAAGTTGGTCTGACTTAAGTGACGAGCTTTTCTCTGCAATTTTAATGTAAGCTTTTGAGTTTCTTTGGTATCTACTGTCCCAATCTTTCCTTGTCCGAGATATCTTTGAGCATATAGAAATTTGATTTCTAATGGCGGTATCTTTCTACCTTTACGGCATGTGCAGTTGATAGTTACCGGCCTGGGACAAATCCACTTGTCAAAGCTTCTTTGACAAAAGCAATTGAGTGTCATCTCGCACTTGCAGGACGAAATGTCAAATAATGTACTTGAAGATTGTTCAATAAAATCATTGTACTTCTTTTGTTTCTCAGGTGTGTCTTTGTCCCTTGAATAAGATTTACGAAGAGTGTAGTATCGATCATGTAGATGTTTAATCTTTTGTACAACTTTTGTGTGGGAAACTATTGGAATCGAAGCCTTGGAATAAAGGGACTCAGTCTGATGAGCTACAGTATCTGCTACAACTGTGAAGCTTAACTTCTGACCAGAACTGGCAGCAGAAGATTCTACTGACATTTTGTACCTCACTTCTTGCCAACATTGTATAATGTCGGTATTAGTGGGAAGGACCGATGACAGCAGTAGTTTAGGTGCACCAAAAAATGGGCAGTGTATGTCCTTACGAGTAAGAGACATGAATAAAATGTTTCAAGAGATTTAATGTTAATTAATTGTGTAAACTATGTAATTCAAAAGAACATCGAATAGAATTTTTTTTGACCAAACAGCGCTGTTCGACAAGAGTGAAAGCAGAACTGGTAATGACCAGAGAGTACTAGCTCTTCCGTGTACTTCGTTTATCGGTATGCCAGAATCAAAAGCAAAATGAAAAGAAAGACGATGGAATACAAGTAACCAAGTGGAAGACGATCTAAAGCACAGACGTGTTGTAGTAGCCGTAAGCCGCTTTCACGCAAGCCTCATTTGGCATAGGCTTCCTTAGTAGATTTGGTGTAAAATTGGTAAAAGTTAATCGCTCAGAACCACAGAAATGGATAGATTAGTAAATTAAAAATCTACTACTCAATGCTGAAAGTGCTATGTATAAAAAGGGAGCTCGATCTTTAATCATTTACCACTTCTACAAGTTTTCGTAAATCAGCTAGATTTGGGATAAAATTTGTAAATTTTAAATGCAATGCGCGAACGGAAGATATTAACCGATTTGAAATTTCTTTTTTTTCCTAAATTTGTATTGATATGTAGCAACTTTTCCCTGCTATTACGATATGATTTGAAAAAATTTACGTATTTCACTCCGGTCTAATGTATATAAGCCGAGGTGCATGCGCATGGGGTTTCAGTTGGAAATTAAACTCATGAGCGAATAAACAAAAAGTAATAGAGTGATTCAGTCTTAAACTGAACATGTACATTTAGAAGTAAAGTATTGGAAATAAAGTAAAGCAAGTGTGTTGCCACTAATTTTTGTGTTTAATTCAACAATCCAGTGATCGAATTCAGAAAGTTATTGTAAGAGATTTATTTGAATAACAAAATACTTTCACATATTTTACATTGCAATTACGCGGGTCTAACGTATGGTAACCGAGGCAGATACGGGGTGTCAACTTGTGTTGCGTTAAGTTTGTGACTTTTATTTAGCAATCAAGTGATCGAACTCAGAGCAATTATATAAGTATAGACCCGTTTTATTTGGAAAAAAAACGCATATGTGAAATTAAGTAATGCAAATAAGTTCCATTTCATGATAATTGCATTTAAGCTTAAATTTTTGAATTTCTGCTTATTTCAGAATTTTATAATTATTTTGGGTTAATTTTTATTGTATGTATACGTCTTTCAGGTGAACCGAACACCCAAAAAAAGTCTGTAACGCATTTCTTTTGCAACCTCGGCAGGTGCGAAAAAGCAATATTAAATTTTAATAATATTATATATTACTTATTATATAATATAATATTATATATAAATAAATATTTCAATTACAGTTTAAAGCTTTTGGTAGAACAAGTAAAATTAAGAATAATAAAAAATATTTTTTAATTTCCATCAGATAAAGGGTTTTTTTTTAGAGGTTAGGTTTTCAAGATGAAATAAAACGTATATAATTTAATGTTATGGCCAAGAATTTAGCTTTATTATAAAGATAAGGGTTTGCCATTATGTTTTAAAAATGATTTCGGGCAAGTGGCCGCCGCGGCTGGCTCGAATAAATTCCAGCCGAGAGGCCCAATTTTCGACCACTTTTTGCAGCAATTGGGGCCTATGTCAGCAATAACGCGCCGAATATTCTCTTCCAAGACGTCAATCGTCTCGGGCTTATCTGCGTAGACAAGCGACTTCACATAGCCCCACAAGAAATAGTCCAGCGGTGTTATATCGCACGAACTTGGAGGCCACGCCACAGGTCCACGGCGCGAGATAATGCGCTCACCAAAAGTTTCCTTCAATAAATCGATTGTTGCGTTGGCTGTATGGCATGTAGCGCCGTCTTGTTGGAACCAAAGGTCGTCCAAATCAACATCGTCCAATTCAGGCACGAAAAAGTCATTAATCATGGCTCTATAGTGCTCTCCATTGACTGTAACATTATGGCAAGCTTCATTTTTAAAGAAATATGGACCAATGATTCCCTCTGCCCATAGAGCACACCAAACAGTGACTTTTTGAGGATGTAACTGCGTCTCAGCAATGGCTTGTGGATTATGTTCACTCCAAATGCGACAATTTTGCTTATTGACATACCCATTCAACCAAAAGTGAGCTTCATCGCTGCACGATTTGCAAACGTTGTTCAGGTGTAAGTCTATTCATTATGAAATGGCAAACCAAACTGAGCATAAATCAAGTGACAGCTGTCAAAAAGACCATCTACGAAAAAAGTAGTGCCAACTTCAAAACCTAACCTCTAAAAAAAACACCCTTTATATCCTAATACTAATTTTTACGTGTTATTTTTTTTTATTTATGCATAATGAATGTTTGTATTACTATTTCGATAACTTTGGTATGCTAAAAAATTTTACTTATTTTTGTACTAATAAAGGGTCTTTCTAAAGAGACGCTTTGATCTTTGACATTTGTCAACTAGACAGATATACATTTTCACACGATACAACAACGAATTAAAATTATTGAAACTTATTATAAAAATGGTTGTAATTTTTTTGGGGCAAATAATCGTCCGAATGAGTCAACCATTCAAAGGATGGTGAAATTTCAAGAGACTGGTTTTGTCGAGGATAGAAAAAGGACCACTATGCCAAAAATTGGACGTTCTGATGCACATAAGAAAAAAAAATGTTTTCTATGGTAGTCACTCAACAATTAGGTATTTATAAATCGACTTTTTGGCGGATTCTACTTGTAGACGTGTTCATGGTAGACATTTAAATGATGTAATATTTATTTTACGGCAGTCGCCGTAACCGGATGGGTTGCCGCGGGACTACCATTCGGAATCCGGAGTACGTAGGTTCGAATCTCTGTGAAACACCAAAATGAAGAAAACGTTTTTTCTAATAGCGGTCGTCCTTCAGCAGGCAATGGTATACCTCCGAAAGCATACCATGAAAAAGCCCCGCATAAAACATATCTGTCGTTTTGAGTCGGCTTAACACTTTTGGTCCCCCATTTGTGGAACAACATCAAGACGCTCGCCACAAATAGGAGGAGGAGCTCCTATATATATATATATAATTTTTTACAAATACATTATTGTAAAGAGCCGGAGTTTGAATAAAAATAGTGAAACCCGAAATAATCTAAATTTTTACATGTTTTATTTTAAAACAACATCTAGGCGCGTCTTTTGAAAAACCCTTTACCATTTCATTAATAAAATAAAAAAAAAAACAAATAAATAAAAAAGTGAATCAATTAATTACAAATGTCGTTGCTTATTTGATCTTACCTATGTATTACTTACATATATATTACATAGATTGACGTAGGCTCAATTTTTTTAGCTTAAGGATATAAAGACACGATTAAAAACGGCAATTTACATTGCTAAAACATTGCACTGAAGCAAAATTTCACAATGAGCCGTCCTTTTAAAATTTTTTAAATACACTCATAAATTTGATCGGGCATGGCCAGTTTTTTGTACTAACTTAAATTTTGTCAACATAAAATAACAAATTTAATGTCGCGTCGCATTTACTTAAAATGCAGAGTGGCATAGATGTAGACAATTGACGCGAATACTTACATGTTAAAAGTAGAGTTTAGAAGGCAAATACGGTTACCGTACACTTTTCCCAATCCATTTTTCCCAAAAGTCATTTTTCCCAAAACTTTTGTTCCCAATAAAATAACTCCCAAACCAATTTTCCCAAAACCATTTTTCCCAATTCAATTAAAATCCTATTTTTCCCAAACTTGTTTTTTTTTTGCGTAGAACACTTTTTCGCGTGGGCGGCCTTCGGCTGCGCTTCAAAAAAATAACCCTCATCAGTCCAACTCCGGCTACGCAATCCACCGTATTTTTGCGTAGAACTCCTTTTCGCGTGGGCGGCCTTTGGCCGCGCTTCAAAAAAATAACCCTCATCAGTCCAACTCCGGCTACGAAATCCACCGTATTTTTGCGTAGAACTCCTTTTCGCGTGGGCGGCCTTCGGCCGCGCTTCAAAAAAATAACCCTCATCAGTCCGACTCCGGCTACGCAATCCACCGTATTTTTGCGTAGAACTCCTTTTCGCGTGGGCGGCCTTTGGCCGCGCTTCAAAAAAATAACCCTCATCAGTCCAACTCCGGCTACGAAATCCACCGTATTTTTGCGTAGAACTCCTTTTCGCGTGGGCGGCCTTCGGCCGCGCTTCAAAAAAATAACCCTCATCAGTCCGACTCCGGCTACGCAATCCACCGTATTTTTGCGTAGAACTCCTTTTCGCGTGGGCGGCTTTTGGCCGCGCTTCAAAAAAATAACCCTCATCAGTCCAACTCCGGCTACGCAATCCACCGTATTTTTGCGTAGAACTCCTTTTCGCGTGGGCGGCCTTCGGCCGCGCTTCAAAAAAATAACCCTCAACAGTCCAACTCCGGCTACGCAATCCACCGTATTTTTGCGTAGAACTCCTTTTCGCGTGGGCGGCTTTTGGCCGCGCTTCAAAAAAATAACTCTCATCAGTCCAACTCCGGCTACGCAATCCACCGTATTTTTGCGTAGAACTCCTTTTCGCGTGGGCGGCCTTCGGCCGCGCTTCAAAAAAATAACCCTCATCAGTCCAACTCCGGCTACGCAATCCACCGTATTTTTGCGTAGAACTCCTTTTCGCCACAGGTCCACGGCGCGAGATAATGCGCTCACCAAAAGTTTCCTTCAATAAATCGATTGTTGCGTTGGCTGTATGGCATGTAGCGCCGTCTTGTTGGAACCAAAGGTCGTCCAAATCAACATCGTCCAATTCAGGCACGAAAAAGTCATTAATCATGGCTCTATAGTGCTCTCCATTGACTGTAACATTATGGCAAGCTTCATTTTTAAAGAAATATGGACCAATGATTCCCTCTGCCCATAGAGCACACCAAACAGTGACTTTTTGAGGATGTAACGGCGTCTCAGCAATGGCTTGTGGATTATGTTCACTCCAAATGCGACAATTTTGCTTATTGACATACCCATTCAACCAAAAGTGAGCTTCATCGCTGCACGATTTGCAAACGTTGTTCAGGTGTAAGTCTATTCATTATGAAATGGCAAACCAAACTGAGCATAAATCAAGTGACAGCTGTCAAAAAGACCATCTACGAAAAAAGTAGTGCCAACTTCAAAACCTAACCTCTAAAAAAAACACCCTTTATATCCTAATACTAATTTTTACGTGTTATTTTTTTTTATTTATGCATAATGAATGTTTGTATTACTATTTCGATAACTTTGGTATGCTAAAAAATTTTACTTATTTTTGTACTAATAAAGGGTCTTTCTAAAGAGACGCTTTGATCTTTGACATTTGTCAACTAGACAGATATACATTTTCACACGATACAACAACGAATTAAAATTATTGAAACTTATTATAAAAATGGTTGTAATTTTTTTGGGGCAAATAATCGTCCGAATGAGTCAACCATTCAAAGGATGGTGAAATTTCAAGAGACTGGTTTTGTCGAGGATAGAAAAAGGACCACTATGCCAAAAATTGGACGTTCTGATGCACATAAGAAAAAAAATGTTTTCTATGGTAGTCACTCAACAATTAGGTATTTATAAATCGACTTTTTGGCGGATTCTACTTGTAGACGTGTTCATGGTAGACATTTAAATGATGTAATATTTATTTTACGGCAGTCGCCGTAACCGGATGGGTTGCCGCGGGACTACCATTCGGAATCCGGAGTACGTAGGTTCGAATCTCTGTGAAACACCAAAATGAAGAAAACGTTTTTTCTAATAGCGGTCGTCCTTCAGCAGGCAATGGTATACCTCCGAAAGCATACCATGAAAAAGCCCCGCATAAAACATATCTGTCGTTTTGAGTCGGCTTAACACTTTTGGTCCCCCATTTGTGGAACAACATCAAGACGCTCGCCACAAATAGGAGGAGGAGCTCCTATATATATATATATAATTTTTTACAAATACATTATTGTAAAGAGCCGGAGTTTGAATAAAAATAGTGAAACCCGAAATAATCTAAATTTTTACATGTTTTATTTTAAAACAACATCTAGGCGCGTCTTTTGAAAAACCCTTTACCATTTCATTAATAAAATAAAAAAAAAAAACAAATAAATAAAAAAGTGAATCAATTAATTACAAATGTCGTTGCTTATTTGATCTTACCTATGTATTACTTACATATATATTACATAGATTGACGTAGGCTCAATTTTTTTAGCTTAAGGATATAAAGACAGGATTAAAAACGGCAATTTACATTGCTAAAACATTGCACTGAAGCAAAATTTCACAATGAGCCGTCCTTTTAAAATTTTTTAAATACACTCATAAATTTGATCGGGCATGGCCAGTTTTTTGTACTAACTTAAATTTTGTCAACATAAAATAACAAATTTAATGTCGCGTCGCATTTACTTAAAATGCAGAGTGGCATAGATGTAGACAATTGACGCGAATACTTACATGTTAAAAGTAGAGTTTAGAAGGCAAATACGGTTACCGTACACTTTTCCCAATCCATTTTTCCCAAAAGTCATTTTTCCCAAAACTTTTGTTCCCAATAAAATAACTCCCAAACCAATTTTCCCAAAACCATTTTTCCCAATTCAATTTAAATCCTATTTTTCCCAAACTTGTTTTTTTTTTGCGTAGAACACTTTTTCGCGTGGGCGGCCTTCGGCTGCGCTTCAAAAAAATAACCCTCATCAGTCCAACTCCGGCTACGCAATCCACCGTATTTT
This sequence comes from Anastrepha obliqua, assembly GCF_027943255.1. Taxonomy (NCBI): domain Eukaryota; kingdom Metazoa; phylum Arthropoda; class Insecta; order Diptera; family Tephritidae; genus Anastrepha; species Anastrepha obliqua. The sequence goes on along the minus strand of NW_026562179.1, from coordinate 4,538,808 downwards.
TGCGTAGAACTCCTTTTCGCGTGGGCGGCCTTTGGCCGCGCTTCAAAAAAATAACCCTCATCAGTCCAACTCCGGCTACGAAATCCACCGTATTTTTGCGTAGAACTCCTTTTCGCGTGGGCGGCCTTCGGCCGCGCTTCAAAAAAATAACCCTCATCAGTCCGACTCCGGCTACGCAATCCACCGTATTTTTGCGTAGAACTCCTTTTCGCGTGGGCGGCCTTTGGCCGCGCTTCAAAAAAATAACCCTCATCAGTCCAACTCCGGCTACGAAATCCACCGTATTTTTGCGTAGAACTCCTTTTCGCGTGGGCGGCCTTCGGCCGCGCTTCAAAAAAATAACCCTCATCAGTCCGACTCCGGCTACGCAATCCACCGTATTTTTGCGTAGAACTCCTTTTCGCGTGGGCGGCTTTTGGCCGCGCTTCAAAAAAATAACCCTCATCAGTCCAACTCCGGCTACGCAATCCACCGTATTTTTGCGTAGAACTCCTTTTCGCGTGGGCGGCCTTCGGCCGCGCTTCAAAAAAATAACCCTCAACAGTCCAACTCCGGCTACGCAATCCACCGTATTTTTGCGTAGAACTCCTTTTCGCGTGGGCGGCTTTTGGCCGCGCTTCAAAAAAATAACCCGCATCAGTCCAACTCCGGCTACGCAATCCACCGTATTTTTGCGTAGAACTCCTTTTCGCGTGGGCGGCCTTCGGCCGCGCTTCAAAAAAATAACCCTCATCAGTCCAACTCCGGCTACGCAATCCACCGTATTTTTGCGTAGAACTCCTTTTCGCCTTGGCGGCCTTCGGCCGCGCTTCAAAAAGATAACCCTCATCAATCCGACTCCGGCTACGCAATCCACCGTATTTTTGCGTAGAACTCCTCTAAAGAATTTATTTTATTGGGAACAAAAGTTTTGGGAAAAAAGTCTTGGGAAAAACAGTTTGGATGAAAAAATTTGGGAACATTTGCCTTTGGGAAAAGTAAGCATTGGGAAAAAAGTTTTGGGAAAAACGGATTGGGAAAACTGGTCGGCAACGGGCAAATACAGGCTTGATAGATTTGTATTTGATGGAAAAAACGATAAAAAATAACCACTGCTCACCATTAATTTTAAAGGCCTCTTCTTTTCGTAAGCAAGTGGCCAATAGATGAAGCAACTGGTACAAATGAACATATTTCGGCAGTTGCCTTAAATTACATGTGTTGATAAGGCAGTGCTGTATACCAGTCTAATGAGCTATATCCATACTCGCTAGCAGCGAATTTTGATCAATAACATTGTTGTTGCTTTCGCATGCAATTTTTTCGTTAGGTTAGGAAGAGGTATTATGTAAAAAACTAGTATTAAATTTGGCGCTTACATAATTGTTGGGTCCTTTTGTCTGAGCTCTTAAAGTTTCTTACAGACTACATAGAACTAAGAGTATTTGTAAGAATTATATATACATACATGTTTCGAAACTTTTTAAAGAAATTATTGCGTGATAATTTAAACTTAAATTTAGATAACGATAAATCAAAAGCCAAAAATGATTGAACTCATTCAATGTTCTAATCATAGGCGCTTTCGAGGCATAAACAGTTCTAACCCACTCTAGGTAGAATAAGTCATTACTCCGAAGATTTTTTCGAGGTATGTAAAAATGAATGCGCTCTAAAAGTATCGGCGAGTCAACTGTCCCAATTATAATATCGAATACAAAGCAGAGTGACAGTATACTTCTTCTACTTTATAACGATTTTAGAAAAGAAACAAAGAAATTTCTTTTGAATATGTTCAAGTCTATTAATGTGCGACTGATGATAAGGTCTCCAAATAAAGACGGCATACTCCATATGGGATCGTGCGAGTGAAGTAAATAATGACTTCAAAGAATATGGATCCGTAAAATCGGAAGCAAACCGCCGAATGAAGGCAAGTGTAGAATAAGATTGGCGATAACAAAATTTAAATGATTTAGAAACTGAAAGGTGGAGTCGAAGATTACATCCATATCACTTATTTCATTAAAAGTATTTAGATGTGAGTTCTTTATAAAATATGAGGTAGAGATTAAATGCTTTGACATACAAAATGACACATGAGAGCATTTCTTAATATTTAATTCAAGTATGTAGATTCCTATCACACCATGCCATGACGTTGTTAAAGTCTGATTGAGAATCATATGAAAAACTTTAAAAATTTTTAAGTCGTCTGCATATAAAAGAAACTTAGAGAAATGAAAACATTCAGATATGTCATCAATGAAAACTACAAAGAACAAAGGGCCCAAAATGCTGCCCTGAGGGCAGAGAATGTTAATGCAATGAGAAGGTGCAAATGTTACTGTGAGCTTTTTTTAGTACAATTGAGATTTGAAAGATTTGTAGTAAGGAAATTTAGCACACCGAGTTTATAGACACCACACTGAGTTTTGCCCACACAAAAATTGAAAACACCACACATCTTTCACCTCAACACACAACACATTTCTCACCTCGACATTAAACCAATTAAATTTTTACTATTTTCGTATTTTAAATAATAAGCGAATACGTAAAATTTATTACACAAAATTTTTTTCAATTACATTAAAAAAAACTAATTAAAAAAAAAATTATAAAAAAAAAGTTGGCGCCGGAAATTGATATTGAGTCTAACATGTGGCGAGGAAAAATAGGCGGTGCGTTTATTTCTTCGACTGCTTATTTTTTTACCATTTTGTTACTTTTGAAATGATAAGCGGATACATAAAATTTATTACAAATTTTTTTACGATTACATTAAAAAAAAACACATTTAAAAAAGAAAAAAAAAATTGGCGCCGAGTCACATGGGCAGGATAAATACGCAGTGCGTTTATTTCTGCGCCTGCGTTGTGAACCAAGGTTTTGTGCATGCGCGCGACGCGAATTAATTTTAATAAAGTTCTGAAAGTAATTCATGAAGTTTTTCATTACATATGTACATACATAAATGAACGTATACTTTATACATATGTAAATAAATGATGGTATATGATAATATAAGTACATAATATGTACATATGTAGGTACATGTTAACAGGAGTTTAAAATAAATCAACACTTATTTTATATTGTATGTCAATTTATAGTTTATATATTCGAAAGCATTTACATACATATGTATGTATGTACATTTGTATATGAAAAACAATAATGCACAAGCGCAAGAACATCATCTTCCTTTCATATATATGTACATATGCATGTATGCCCAATAACCTTGACTTATGTATGTATGTACACATGTCACACCACATCACATTCTTACAAGAAGTCAAATACACATACGCACTAGTGAACGAGTTTCTTCCTAACAAGTGCAAAAACAATTCTGCTCTATGTATGTATAGGTATATACCCACTTTATGTCCTAGCATATATACATACATATACGAGTATACCTACTTGCCTTCTAAACTTCCTACAAAATAATTGTATTCATATGTTACTACATCCATGCACGTTCATACATTCATTCATAAAACGAGCCGCCCATATGCCAATTTTCGCAACCATTCGAAAATAGTCAATATTGGAATATTTCGCGTGGAAATTGCCAATATTTGATAAATCTTGAATTTTTGTCATATCGAGTGGCCGCGGCCCGTATGTATGTATGCACCCTTATATGTATGTAAATATGTCTTCTAACTGTTCGACAGTCGCGAGTTAATGCGACTTAGATTCCTTGAACAATTCCAGCGAATCACACATTTCTGTCCGCAAATCCGCATATATGTACCCTATGATCAAAAAGTACCGGGAATGTTTAAATTAAACAAAACAGACTTAAATTTAGGGCAAATTTATATTATCTCCTTCAAAATATGACCCGTGTGAAGCAACACACATGTGCCAACGTTTAACCCAGTCCTCCAAACACCCCCGGCAGGCCGACATGGCCTTCAGCTCCTTCGTCGTATTCTCTTTGATCTTTTTGATCGGTGCGATGGCGCGTTACCATCATGCAAAATCCAAGAATTGTTTGCTCACATTTCCGCCCGTTTGCAACAAACAGCATCTCTCAAAGGCTTCAAAACGGATAAATAATATTCTTTATTGACTGTCTGGCCCGATGGAAGGTACTAATGGTGGACTATGCCTTGGCAATCGAAGAAAACAGTCAACATCACCTTCCCGGTTCTTTTTGCTCATAGGGTATACATATCCCATCTTTTCACTGACGGACAAGAAGACGGTCGCAGTTGTTGTTTTTTATATGCATACATTTTGTGTTCGTTAAAGGTTTGTATATATTTATATACATATGCGTGTATGCGCGTTTGGCTTTCTGGATGCATCCATGGATATTAGAACATTTTCTCATCAATATGTGTATGTATGTATGTAAGTAGTTCAGATTTGACTAAAGAGATTAAATATAGGAATGCATATTCATATGATTGCCTTTATGGCTGTTTTACATATAAATTCAAAAGAAGTATGAATAATGTTATATAGAAAATAGATTTCTAAATAACAGGTATTAGAAACACCTGAATACACTATTTTAAATCAATTCTAATTAAACCAAATACAAAAAATTAAATAAAAATATCGAACAAAGAAAACTGTGTACAGGACTTGAACCTGAGTCAAATATGGGACGATGTACTGCATATACAACACGTCTTTCACGATTGCGCTGAACTATAATTACTATGAATCTACAAATTAGTACTCGAAAAAAGCTCATTTAACATTTGCTCCTTCTCATTGCATTAACATTCTCTGCTGAGGGATACCAGAAAAGGTGGTCCAATAAAAGGATAAGAAGATACATTATCGATAACAACTACACATTCACGATTGAAAAAGTACAACTTTGTCCATTTGAGGAAGTATAGTGAAACCCAAAACTTATTAGTTTATGCTGAAAAAAGTGAACACCGTAAACGCAATCCCGACCCAGCTGTTCCGATCAAACTAATGAGAATCCCATGTAAACGAAAAGTTCTTTCCTTCCGTATCGTAGTACCGTAGATTTTATTTCACTATTTTTAAAAAAATCCCGTAATACCAACTCAGCTGATTGCTCTCTCACCACACAGTGTTGTGAAGCAGTACATTTCGAAATCAATTACAAAATAAGCTTAGAAAAATGATAATTTTTGTTAAAATAGCTTAAAAATACTGTTAAATAATGCTGATTATAAATAAATGATCTATTTGCGTTTGTTGGTTTTTGGCTTTTATTTATTAAACAATGAAAAATTTTAACTGATAACGCGGATGTGTGAAAAAGTGTGTAAGCAAAAATATCAATGGCAACATTGTGTTGATACAACCAAACACATTCACACACAAACCGATGTATTGTGTAAATATGTAATTAAAAGAACGCAGTTGTTCTCGGGGGTGAGTTTTTGTGCACGGTAAGGGACTGCGGTAAGGGATTCCGTGCGGTGTTCACTGTTTTCAGCATTAGAAATTAAGGTTGAGTGGCAGACTTTATCGAAAGCCTTAGAAAAATCCGTATAAACTGCATCAACTTGAAGGCTATTATTGAAAGCAGACGTACAAAAGTCAAACCAGCAAGATTAGTGACAGTTGATCTACCATGCTGTTTACTTGATATATGTATTACGTTTTACAGCGAAGTATAATTTTTATTTTTCAATAATTGTAATAGGTCTGTAGTGCGCGATGTCATTTTTATTCCCAGCTTAAAATATAGGTATGATAGAAATAATTTTCCAAGCATCTATGAATTGCCCACAAGCTAACGATTTATTAAAAATTATCAGAAGTGGATAGGCTAGAGCAGAACATTTTTGACAAAAAAAGATGATAATCCATCAACATCAGCTTGACATGAACTTTTGTTGTGCTAAATTTTCTTCTTCTTAATTGGCGCGATAACCGCTTACGCGACTTTGGCCGAGTTTAACAAAGCGCGCCAGTCGTTTCTTTCTCGTGCTAACCGGCGCCAATTGGACACACCAAGTGAAGCCAAGTCCTTCTCCACCTGATCTTTCCAACGCAGAGGAGGCCGCCCTCTTCCTCTACTACCACCAGCTGGTACCGCATCGAATAATTTCAGTGCCCGAGCGTTTGTATCCATTCGGACGACATGACCCAGCCAACGTAGCCGCTGGATCTTTATTCGCTGCGCTATGTCTATGTCGTCGTAAAGCTCATACAGCTCATCGTTCCATCGTCTGCGATATTCGCCGTTGCCAACGTACAAAGGTTCAAAAATCTTACGCAGAATCTTTCTCTCAAACACTCCAAGCGTCGCTTCATCGGATGTTGTCATCGTCCAAGCTTCTGCGCCATACGTTAGGGCGGGCATGATGAGAGTCTTGTAGAGTGTTAGTTCTGTTCGTCGAGAGAGGACTTTACTACTCAATTGCCTACTTAGTCCAAAGTAGCACTTGTTGGCAAGAGAGATTCTACGTTGGATTTCAAGGCTGACATTGTTATCGGTGTTAATGCTGGTTCCTAAATAAACGAAGTCTTTTACAACCTCGAAATTATAACTGTCAACAGTGACGTGGGTGCCGATACGCGAGTGCGCCGACTGTTTGTTTGATGACAGGAGGTACTTCGTTTTGTCCTCGTTCACCACCAGACCCATTCGCTTTGCCTCTTTATCCAGTTTGGAGAAGGCAGAACTAACAGCGCGGTTGTTAAGGCCGATGATGTTAATATCATCGGCATACGCCAACAATTTTACGCTCTTATAAAATATTGTGCCTGAGCGATTAAGTTCTGCGGCTCGTACGATGCTCTCCAACATCAGGTTAAAGAAGTCACACGACAGCGAGTCACCCTGTCTGAAACCTCGTTTGGTATCAAACGACTCGGAGAGGTCCTTCCCAATTCTGACGGCGCTGCTGGTGTTGAGCAACGTCATCTTACATAGCCGTATTAGTTTTGCGGGGATATCAAATTCAGACATCGCGGCATACAAGTAACTCCTTTCCGTACTGTCGAATGCAGCTTTGAAGTCGACGAAAAGATGGTGTGTGTCGATTCTCCTTTCATGGGTCTTTTCCAAGATTTGGCGTATCGTGAATATTTGGTCGATGGTAGACTTTCCAGGTCTAAAGCCACACTGATAAGGTCCAATCAGTTGGTTGACGGTGGGCTTCAACCTTTCACACAATACGCTCGCTAGAACCTTATAGGCGATATTTAGTAGACTAATCCCGCGGTAATTGGCACAAATTGCAGGATCGCCCTTCTTATGGATTGGGCAGAGCACAGTTAAATTCCAATCGGCAGGCATGCTTTCATCCGACCATATTTTGCATAGGAGCTGATGCATGCACCTTACCAGCTCCTCGCCGCCATGTTTGAATAGCTCAGCCGGCAGTCCGTCGGCGCCAGCGGCTTTGTTGTTCTTTAACCATGATATTGCTATTCTCACCTCGTCATGGTCGGGTAGCGGAACGTCAATTCCGTCGTCAACGATTGGGGTATCGGGATCATCACATTCTCTTTGACATGCGCAGCTATCACTATTAAGTAGGTTCGAGAAGTGTTCCCTCCATAATTTAAGAATGCTCTGGATGTCGGTCACCAGATCGCCGCACAGTGGGACAGAAATTTCCAAACCGTCTCAAAAATAGGTTTTGTGAATTTTCGATATTGAATATTTTGTTTATGTACATATGTGACTAAATGTCCAATACATTTTATACTGTGTTTAAACAATATTATTTAAATTATTTTTGTAAAAAAACATGACTTGCAAGTTGATGCATAAAATAGTGTCGATTATGATGCACATTATACTAGCAATTTACATGGTCATATTTTGATTATCTTCGATGCAAATCTATAAGTGTTATATATTGTTAGAAAGGTCATTCAATTTACTATTAAAAAAGTATTTTAATTTTATTTTTTGGAAAACTTGGAAAGGCATACATTTTTTTTAAAGAATACCTTATTTTGTATGCGTATTAGAAACTTCAAATGGACTTTTGACAGTTAGCTCCGTTTGGCTCTCTCGTAATTTTAATATCATAACATAAAGTAACTTATGTAGAAGTAAAATCAAAAAGAAAATTTTGCCCCAACCTGCCCCAAAATTAATTAGACACCAAATTTCTCTTTAAGAAAAGGAAAACAATTTTCAAAAAATTTTAGTAAAATTTGAATTAAAGATCAATCAAAAATATATCTAAATAAATAAACACATAATCTTTTAGTTTGGTTGACATATCTATAGAAACAACACATTTTTTCATATTAAAACCCTTTGACCTTTGACCTCCAAATTAACCCCCTTCCACGCGAAGTATCACAAAAAGATCATCTTATAGCACGATGAAGTTATTAAATCTCTGTTGTTTGAAAGTAAAGTTCTTAATAATTAATTAACGAATTCTTGGAATAACGATTTTACTGTGCGCTTCTGCTAGATTGCGTAAACTTATTGTTGGTAAGTAGTGCATACATATGAATATACAACATGCACGCGCACGTTTGATCATGCGTTTGCAGCTCAAGAACAGTGACGAATTTTTGCGTATATTTGAAGGACATAAATAGTTACAAAATTCAAACAAATTTTTTTGCCAATACAAATGAGTGAATTTGTGGTGCCTCGACGAGAATGGTGCGTATTTTTCATTGACCACGGCACAACACCAGATGCTATAAAAAATTACTTAGAAGAACAATATAATTTGAACTCATTTAAAAGCGAATTTGTTTTGAAAAGTATTCAAAAACTGCTCTTATCAAAGTTCAACGATCGCTGGAGCAAATCTAGCCGAACAAAACAACGTTTTCTTCTTAATAACTCGACTTGGTTGGAAAGTGAATTTAAGGTACAATTCCAGGAAGTACCAATTGATATTACACCTAGAGCGTCTGGAGAACGTGGACGGCCACCAAAGTCTTATGATCATCTATCAGAGAAATCTAGAAAAAGGAAGCATATGGAATTGGTTCAAGAATATGGACTCGAGTATATACATAACGCATATGTCCAAGGATTGCGGTCTGAAGGAGAGTTCGATGAAGCTTCTGTTGTAGAAATGATGCGAAAGAGCGATAAAAAAGAAAAAAAGATTATAAAGGAAAAATTGTTGCGTGAAACTTGCAATGCAACCTATTTTACGCCGGATGAAGCTTTAAGTTTGTTTGCTGATTTAGATCTTTCAAAAGCACAATATGGATTACTTCGGTTAAGCCTTATTAAGAAGAACTTTAATATATTTCCATCTTATAACGTATTGACAGACGCAAAAAAACTATGTCATCCTCAACCCTCCAGCATTGAAGTGACAGATACTGGTGTTAAAGTTAATCTGCAAGAGTTACTGGATCATACTACAGCCCGTATCCTGAAAATTGAAAATGCTTACAAGCCAACAAAAAGAAATCTTCAATTGTTTACCAAATGGGGATGTGATGGTTCATCGGGACAAAGTGAATATACACAAATTTTATCAGATGAAAAAAATTTGGTTTCGGATGCAAACTTATTTATTGCGTCTTTGGTTCCAATAAAGCTGACAGATATTGAAACAGAAGAGGTTCTTTGGCAAAATCCAGCTTGCTCTTCAATTCGATATTGCCGACCAATTTGGATAGAATTTGCGAAAGAAACCCCGGAGAAAACCCGTTCGGTGGTTGCTGATATTCGTGATCAAATTAATAATTTGACAACGTCTAAGATACACAGAGAGAACCAGGTAACAGAAATAAGTCACAAACTATTTTTAACTATGGTGGATGGAAAAGTTACACAAGTTCTAACTGGCACAAGTTCTGCAGCTGTGTGCACGGTATGTAATTCTAAGCCAAGCGAGATGAATAATTTGGGAAGAATAGATACAAAGCCAGTTAACATAAATGCATACGAGTACGGCTTGTCTACATTGCATGCTTGGATTAGATGCATGGAGTTAATTTTGCATATTTCATATAATCTCTCATTTGAAAAATGGACTGCAAGAACTTCGGAAGACAAAAAAAGTAAGGAAGACAAGAAGAAACTTGTGCAAAGTTTATTTCGAAGCCGGATGGGATTAAATATTGACAAACCCCGGCAAGGTACCGGAAACAGCAATGATGGCAATAAGGCTCGACGGTTTTTTGAAAACTACAGTTGTTCTTCGGAAATTACAGGAGTTGATAAGAACCTCATTAAAAGATTTTATATAATTCTTCAAACTTTGGCATCAGGCCTTGCAATTAATCCGGAAAAATTTGGAGCATATACTCGAGCTACAGCGGAATTATACGTCACGAAGTATATGTGGTATAATATGCCATCTTCCATTCACAAAATTTTAATACATGGCGAAAGTATCATTAAACATTTTGCTGTTTTGCCTATTGGCCATTTATCTGAAGATTGAATCTCGCTAGAAAGTGCTCTAGGTCAGCAACAAATGAAGATGTATTTAATGGACTTCTTTTTACATCAGATCCATATATCTCTAGTATTAGAAAAGCACCTATAAGTATTGAAAAACAATTATTAGATGAAGCCAAGAGCTTAGTATTTATGTAAATAGCAGTATTATATTTTCTTTTATTATTTTTTTTTCTTTAAGTTTCAAGTATAGGTATTAAGTATTTTCACTTTTAGAATTTAATTTGAAGTGAAGTATGGTAAAATATTATGATTTTGCTGATGTTGTTATGCAAAATATTTGTTTGTATGACAATATACATTTTTTTTAGTATTATAAACATAAAACAATACACCAAGTGTCCTTTTATTCTATAGTATAAACATTCTAGATATTACATAAAAATTTTCAGTTCGTTACTCCAATTAGGAACAAAGTTACAGATTTTTGAGACGGTACGCACGGTTCTGTCCCACAGTGCGCCGTCTTTGTTCTTACAGGAAAACGCCCCGGTCTTAAAACCTTCTGTAAGCCGCCGAACTTTCTGGTAGAATTTTCGGGCGTTGTTCCTATTGGCCAGCATCTCAAGCTTCTCGCACTCACGTATTTCGGCCTCTCGTTTCTTCTGTCGAATAAAACGTCTCTCTTCTTTTCTTAGCTCTCTGTAGCGATCCCACATGGCTCGCGTTGCGCCCGATCGCAGCGTGGCTCTATAGGCAGCATCTTTTCTTTCGGCGGCAGCATGACATTCCTCGTCGTACCAATTGTTTTTTCGGGCTCGCCGGAATCCGATTTCTTCTTCGGCGGCGGTACGTAGAGAACGAGAAATATTGCTCCATTGCTCGTGCATGCCGGTTTGTTGGGCAGTACTCTCTGAGAGCAGGAGTGAGAGTCGAGTGGCGAATCTTCTGGCTGTCTGTTGTGATTGCAGCTTTTCGATGTCGAACATTCTTTGCGTAGGTAGATGTTCGTTTTTTGCTGCACAGAGGCGTGTGCGCAGTTTGGCTGCAACAAGGTAGTGATCCGAGTCAATGTTGGGTCCTCGGATCGTACGTACATCTAATACACTAGAAGCGTGTCTTCCATCTATCACAACATGATCGATCTGGTTTCGTGTTCGATCAGGAGACAGCCAGGTGGCTTGGTGAATCTTCTTATGCTGGAATCTGGTGCTGCAGACTACCATGTTTCGGGCCCCGGCGAAGTCGATCAGCCTCTGTCCGTTACCGGATGTTTCGTTGTGCAGGCTGAATTTTTCGACTGTGGGACCAAAAATTCCCTCCTTGCCCACCCTGGCGTTGAAGTCGCCAAGCACGATTTTTATGTCGTGGCGGGGGCAGCGCTCATAGGAACGTTCCAGGCGCTCATAGAAGGAATCTTTGGTCGCATCGTCCTTCTCTTCCGTCGGGGCGTGGGCGCAAATTAGCGATATGTTGAAAAATCTGGCTTTGATGCGGATTGTTGCGAGACGCTCGTCCACCGGAGTGAACGACAGTACTTGGCGACGAAGTCTCTCTCCCACAACAAATCCGACACCGAATTTGCGCTCCTTTACATGGCAGCTGTAGTAGACGTCGCAAGGTCCTATAGTTTTCTTTCCTTGCCCCGTCCATCGCATCTCTTGGATGGCAGTGATGTCAGCCTTTACTCTCACGAGGACATCAACCAGCCGGGCAGAGGCACCTTCCCCATTAAGGGACCGGACATTCCAGGTGCATACCCTCAAATCATAGTCCTTAGTTCGTTTGCAGGGGTCGTCATCAGTGTTGGAAGTTCTCATCCGAGGCTTTGTATATGCTTTCATTGGGGGGAGGTTTTTAAGTGGCGGGTCCCAAACCCAGCGCACAACCAGCTATCCTGGAATGTTTCGCCTTGTGCCTGTGCTAAATACCATCCCAAATACCATCAAAAGTTAACTGGAGAGAACCAAAATTGACAGAAGAAGCAGTAAACTCTCCTGGCACTGGTACAAAATTGGAACTAAAAAAGTTCGCAAAAAATTCAACTGCCTCCTTGGTAGAGGAAGCGTAGTTTCCATTGAAGAAGACATCTAAGGGAATGCTGGAACAGCCCTTTCTGGATTTCACACATCGCCAGAACGCTTTAATATTCGTTTTAATTTCATCCTCAAGTATTCAAACATTTTTATACTGCAGAGCTTTACTTAAGTACTTAAACTGGGAACTTTGGCATTAGATAATTTAAATAAAAAAAAAACTTGTTTCTCAAATTCTTAAGCTTTTTTAATTTCAGTGTACACCAAGGAATTTTATAGCTCTTACTACTAGTACATAGATGGTACATATTTACAAAAAATATCATACATTTTCGTTTTAAAATAGCATAGCCAGTTGACAGCAAATAGTGAGTCCCAATCCAAAATCGAAATCTCGTTATCAACAACACCAAAATTACACCGTTTAAAGCAAAAATGTTTATTAACTTTGTTAGCACTTAGTCTCCTATAGCTATAGAATTCTAAGCGAATAACAAGCGGTATATGATGATTACCAGCATACCAAAGTGGATCAAGACATTCACTAAGTCAGAAATTCATGTTGTCGTTTATGAAAACTAGATCTAGAATTCGAGAAAGCTTATTAGCACAGTTATTAATTTGCATAAGATCTGAACTTAAAAAGCTATCAACTAACTAAGATTCCGAAAAGCTGTTAAAGTTGTTTGCAATTAAAGCACAGTTATTGTCGACATGTGACCAGGCAATAATCGATACTGACGACAAATAGCTATTAAAACGCCTCCACCCCTTGACAGTCCTGTTTTTTGGGAATCTCGGTATTTCCGGTATACATTAAAAAGATTAGCGGCAAAGTATTCATTTTCATTCAACTCAGCGGTTATCCAAGTCTCAACAAGAACATATATGTTATAGTCCAAGTGTGGCCGGGATGCCTCGAATGAGGTATGATTTGATACGTAAGGTATGATACTATCAGTAGTAACAGAATTCGCAAAATATGAAAGGTGAAGCCATTTCAGGCGACATGCGACCTTCAATTCACTACTCATATTACTGCCTTTTGATTTCCAAAAGGGATGGTTGTCAATTGTATCATTGCCCTTTTTGGCAATAGGAGCAAAGTCTGCACTAGAAGAAGAGCGCAAAGTGGCCGTATTAGTATACATGATGACTAGATGGGAAACTTTTTTTCTCGTGAGAGCGCAGAAAATGTGCATTTTTTATAACATTCGTCAGTAATGCCACACCGGAAGAAATATTGAAAGGGTATTTTTTAAACAAAAATTGGAAATTTTTAGTTTCCACACCACCATTGAGGTTAGTATTTAGTGTGCGGTTATGCGGATATGTAAATTAAATTATTTAAAAATGAAAGGCAAAAGTCATTTAATAATAATAAAGTAATGAACACGAAAAACATAAGTTATAAATAAATACATAACATATTGCGATTTTTTAATGTAACACAAAAAGAGGGTATCGAAACAAAATGCTCAAACAACGAACAAAATAAGTTAAAGCAGATTACCTTTAATCTTTGTAAAATATCTCAAACTCAAATTCAATTCTCTTACCTACGCTTTTCAACCATAGAGTATTTACGTATATACACATTTACAGATATAAACCAACACACAGTTTTGAATAAAATTACATGGTGTACGAGTAAAACGTATTCATATGCATATGTACATAAGACTAATTAAAAGTAAAAGTCGGAAAGGATATAAGAGGCTTTAGAAAATTTTAAAACTCCTTTCAATTTAAATTATTACGTTTCAATTGAATTAATTTTAAGACACATAATTATAAATATTTAATCGCGTCATTTTTCCATTAAGCAAAAACGAACTGTTTTCTTCAGTTATTTTCTGCTCCGTTTTTCTGGCAGCCCGCCATTTCGCCTACCAAAATCCCATAATGTGTGAATGCTGAAAAGGTTTGAAACGAGCTCAGGGGCGCGCTCTCTCTCAAAATTAAAGAGTTTCGCATCTTATTATACAATATATGCTAGTATATCTGCATAAGTAGAGATGGCTAGTTTACTATGCGCAGTTGACCGCCCTTGCATATTAACATTCTTATTACACTGCGGCCGCCGTAGCCGAATTGTTAGTGCGTGACTACCAATCGGATTTCACAGAGGGAACGTTGGTTCGAATCTCGGTGAAACACCCAAATTAGGTAGGTAGGTAGGGTGGTTGTCGTGAGACACACTTAGACCTTCGGCAGGTCCATTGTGATACCACTGGAGCTTATCCTTACTCTACGTGTTCCCTTTCAAACCATCCGGTTGCTTTAATAAACGAGCAGAGCTTCGTTAGTTTTAGATGCGCTATATCCGCTACATCGGTTAGAAATGCTGTATCGAGGGTGCGCAGCCTTCTCCTAGCTAGGCTTTCACACTCACATAAAAGGTGTCTGACTGTTTCCTCTTCTTCTGTATTAAGACAGCTTCTACAGAAATCGAAGTAAGGGAGTCCTAACCTTCTAGCGTGGCTGCCTATTAAGCAATGACCAGTTAAAACACCTATCATTTTTCTTATAGATTCTCTGTTGAATCGTAGCAAGATCTTCGATCGACCGCTGTTCCAGTTCGGCCATGTCTGTCTGCTTAGTTCGCATGTTGTGAGGTTTTGCCAGATTGTATTTACCTTTTTGATGGTTTCCCTGTCTATAAGTAATTTACAAGTGGCTATGGGCATGGGTATCAGCGCCTTATCCGGTTCGAGACCGAGCGTTGTACCGGTTCTTGCGAGTTCATCCGCCTTACAATTTCCTGCAATGTTTCTGTGGCCTGGTACCCAGATAAGGTGCACCTTGTAGCACTTAGATACGTCATCTAGTAGTTTAAAACATTCTAGAACTGTTTTTGACGAGTGTGTTTTTGATTCCAGCGCTTTTATTGCTGCTTGACTGTCCGAGTAAATGAAGACTTCATTTGCGGATAATACTCTCGTTTTTATCTCTTTAAGCCCTTCTTTTATGGCAGTGACTTCCGCCTGAAATACACTGCAATGATCAGGCAAGCGAAATGATTGGCATACTCCGAGTTTGTCGGAGTAGACCCCTCCGCCTACTTGGTTGTCTAGTTTTGAGCCATCTGTGTAGATGTTTAAGTCATTTATCTTGACAATGAGCCCGTTATCCCATTCCTCTTTGGAAGGAAATACTGTGACAAAGGATTTATCGAAATTGATGTCCTTGGTCTTACAGAAATCCGTTGTGCTGGGAATGCAGGGGAATTGTTCCAAAATTGAGGAGTGCCCTCTTTGGTACGTTCTGAGTAGGCCGATTTCTCTTAGTCTGAGAGTTGCTTTGGCATCTGTTTGCTTACCATACTGCTCTATTGGTAAAATGCTAAGAATAATATTTAGTGCATCTGTGGGTGTGGTTCTGAGGGCCCCGCAGATGCAAAGACTGGCCATTCTTTGTACGTGTGCCATGGTTCTTTTGATGTACAATTTATCTAAAGCTGGCCACCATACTAATATGCCGTATGTTAGGATTGGTCTGACAATTGCCGTGTAAAGCCAGTATACGATAGATGGGGAGAGACCCCAACTTAGTCCTATTAGCTGTTTACAAGAGTATAGTGCTATTGTCGCCCTTTTTACTCTATCTTCGACATTTGCCTTCCATGTTAGCTTTCGGTCTAGTATTAGACCTAGGTAGCGGGCCTCATCACTGAATGACAGTGCCGTTCCACCTAGAGTCGGAGGAATTATATTTGGAATTTTGTGTTTCCTGGTAAATAGGATGAGTTCAGTTTTATTGGGGTTGACGCTTAGCCCATTTGCTTTTGACCAGTTTTCAACCATGTTCAGTAAATCCTGCATGACTTCTATGAGTGTATTGGGGAATTTCCCCCTTACTACCAATGCAACATCGTCCGCATAGGCTACAACGTGTTGTCCTCTCTCCTCTAGGCTCTTTAGCAATGAGTTTAGTGCCAGCACCCATAGGAGAGGGGACAGCACACCGCCTTGAGGTGTTCCTCTGCTAACTTTTTTCTTGATCTCTGAGTCCCCTAGGGTTGCGATCACCAATCTGCTCAAGAGCATGTTTTTAATGAACTCAACCAGAGCGCCAGAGATCCCGAAGTCCGTCAGTGCCTTTATTATGGTATCCGGTAGGATGTTGTTGAATGCGCCCTCGATATCTAGGAAGGCTACCAGTGTGAATTCTTTATTATACATTGACTTCTCGATTTCTGTAACAAGTGAGTTAAGTGCTGTTTCGGTTGATTTCCCTTTACAGTACGCATGTTGTGAGATGCTGAGCTTATAAGGGCTGATGTTAGCCCTAATATGCTCTTCTAAAATTCTTTCTAATGTCTTTAGCAGAAAGGAGGATAGGCTTATTGGCCTGAAATCCTTAGGTGTTGTGTGTGAACTTTTTCCCGCTTTAGGGATAAAGACCACTTTTACCTCTTTCCATGTTGATGGGACACTTTTCAGTTTCAGAGCGGCCTTAAATATGGCCGTCAACCACTCCATGATGTAGTTTAGTGAATGTTGTATTTGGGCCGGGAATAATCCATCTGGGCCCGGTGATTTAAATGGTTTGAACGTGTTCACTGCCCAGGTTATCCTAGTTTCAGTGATTATTTCTTCAATGTCAGAGTTTGGTCTTTCTGTACCATTGTCGATTACTACGTTAGAAGATTCGTTGCAGGGAAAGTGTGTGTCCACCAGCAACTTCAAAGTTTCGTCACTCGAAGTAGTCCAACTCCTGTCCGGTTTTTGGAGGTATCCGGTGGGATTGTATTTTTTTGAGAGGATTTTGCGCAGTCTGGAAGCCTCTGTGGTTCCTTCGATTTCTCCACAGAACGTTCTCCAACCAGATCTTTTCGCTTTCCTAACTTCTTTTTTGTAAATTTTTAGTTTACTGTAGTAGCAGTCCCAGTCTTTACTCTCACGTGTCGCTTTCGCTCTATTAAACTGTTTTCTGCTGTCGTTTCTTAATGTCGACAGGTCTTCTGACCACCAGGGCGGCTTTTTCTTCCCCTTATACCTGATTAAAGGGCAAGCCTTATTTAGTGCAGTTCTACAGACCTCCGTAAGGGTTTGTACGTGTTCGTTCAATGATTCTCTGTCTTGAATAGTAATATTTTGGGAATTTGGAAGTCTTTCCTTAAGTTCCCGTTTGTATATATGCCAGTTGGTCTTTTTCAAGTTCCTGTTGGCGGGTGGAGCCCGTGGGTTGTTTCCCCCAAATTTTATTTCTATGTAGCGATGATCGGAGTAAGAGTGTTCATTCAGAACCCTCCACTGCGTCATCTTTCCGTAAAGGGTTTGACATGCTAGCGTAATATCAAGAACTTCTTGTCTATTGCGCGTAATAAATGTAGGTTCGTTGCCTTTGTTACACACTAAAAGCTTACTACATATAATATAATTAAAGAGAGACTCACCTCGTTCGTTAGTGTCCGAGCTCCCCCATACGGTATGGTGGGCATTGGCATCACCTCCTAGTACTAGTTTGCGGTTGTGAGCTTTGCAGTCATCCACAAGGCTTCTTATTAGCGGCGACGGCAGTGGACCTGTGTCGTCTCCGGCAAAATAGAACGAGGTTAGCCAGGTGTTGCTTCCGCTCACTTCCCAGCTAACCGTCGTAGTATCTGCGTTACTGAAATTTTGAATTATAAATATATTAAGATGTGCTTTTGCCATTATGCATGCTCTTTTAGTACCTTCACCATTAGTCTTGTATACTTTATAACCTGATGTCCTCAGACCGCAAATTTCGCCATTCCGTACCCAGGGTTCCTGGATGAGGACTATGTCCGGCTGATCTTCTGCCAGACGATCCAGGAGGGCAAGGCAGGCTTCTTTACAGTGGTGTAGATTTATCTGTAGAAGATGCATCAGCTGTTAATGTTATGTCTGGATCTTCTTTGCTTTCGCATAAGAGTTCCCTTTCGGAGTACTTACGCTGTTGTGTAGGATACTTACCCTCCCGTTCGAAGTACAACCTCCCTAAGCCCATTTCTGAGCCTGAAGAGGCGTATTCTTCTTCGGTGGGCCGGTCGTCTTCGCTCATTGGCTCGGTTTCGCTCATGGGTTCTGGTTCGCCCATGAGCTTTTCGCTTTCCTTTGTGGCAAGGAACTCAATTGCATCTGTGTCTGTTTTGTAAATGTGGAGCTTCACCTTTACAAAACCGTACCTCAGTTGCCCGTCGCATTTCGCTAACGGTTCAATTGAGTTCTCCGTGAGGAGCAGGAGAGCCTGCATGGTGGCGCGCTTCTGCTCTTTCGATTCGTCCGCGCTGTTTTGGTTGGTAATGGTTTTGACGTATCTCCACTCCTGCGTTGGGATATCTGGATTGCAGACCCGGATGAGCTTCATAATCTCTACCGGGTCTTCGACGGTTGAAGGTAACCAAACCCTTGCTCGCGGCCTGGACGGAATATCCTTCCTGTCCACGACCACTAGCTTGGCATTTGGGTACACTTCTCCAACTTTGGAGATGGCCTCTTTGTACAGATGGACCGATCTCTCATCGTCGCACGCTATTATTTTTATCTGGCCTTGGTGCCAGCCCAGGTCTTCACACGCAGGCGGGGGACCGGGGTTCTCCAGAATGACTTTCAGTGCCACTTTCGTTAGCTCGGCCTCTACCCATTTCCATTGGGCCTTGGGGATCATACCTTCAGGATGGTTCTGGTCCAGGACCCCTATGATGAAGCGGTCTTTTGCAACCTCCGCAAATGATTTTCTGGGCGTCACGCCCATTGGTTTGTGCCTTTTTGCACTTGGCTTGTTCTCCTCCAAGGACCGCTGTCTTTTTGGAGCTGACTGTGTTGGTTTGAAGTCAGGGTTGAAATCAGGAATGATCGCTTTCGCTCTATCAATCGCCTCTTTCAACTCCTGAGACAATTCACCTTCCTTTGGGTGAGTTTCGTGCACCCTCCTTAGGAGCCTGGCTGCATTTCTGCGATCCTGGTAGCTCGCTTTCGCTGGGTCTACCACCCTCACAAGCGGCCATCCTTCGGTACCGGAGCTAGCAGTAGCTGTGCTTCCGGTCGGGACCGTTTTTGGGGGCTTAATCACAGTTGATTGCCGGGCTAGTGCACCCCTACTTGTGCTTGGACCTGTGTCCAGCTCTGGTTGTGTGGGGCTGGCGAAAATCCTCCACTGAACTCTCCCCGAGGGTGCCAGCTGGTAATAAGTACCACAGTTTTCCTATTTTCAGGAGGTACTTAGCTAAGTTAAGGGTACTATGGGTAGGGTTCGATACTCCTCAATAGTACAGCACTACTCAAAGTACCTTTAACGTGGTCGGGGGTGAAGGGCTGGATTAAGGTGTGATGCGACCCGTGCCGAGAATCTGTCAGGCTTGGGGCCCTTCTATAAAATAACCAAGTCTCGAACGGAGCTTACGGATAACTGGCGCCCTCCGTAATAATTAGCCTTACCCGTGTAGTTCGGAGCTATGCACGGGCGGACATCCTTTCTCCGACACTCGTGGGTCCAAAATGCAAGCAGACTTAAAAAAAATAAATAAAAAAAAGGAGATCGGTCCTCCTTCTAATAGACCGACTGGAACAAACAGTTCCGCAACAAGAGCAACGGTTGCACCGAGCTCAAAGAAAACGTCATCCATCGGCTTAATAAGTCGATCCAAACACGCAACGACAGCCTCAGCGAAAGCGAGGACAGCTGACACGTACTCAGGACTGGACACAGGTCCAAGTACAAGTAGGGGGGCACTGGCCCGGCAGTCAACTGCGATTCAGCCCCCAAAAACGGTCCCGACCGGAAGCAATGCTACTGCTAGCTCCGGTACCGAAGGATGGCCGCTTGTGAGGGTGGTAGACCCAGCGAAAGCGAGCTACCAGGATCGCAGAAACGCGGCTAGGCTCCTAAGGAGGGTGCACGAAACTCACCCAAAGGAAAGTGAAATGACACAGGAGTTGAAAGAGGCGATTGATAGAGCGAAAGCGATCATCCCTGATTTCAACCCTGACTTCAAGCCAACACAATCGGCTCCGAAACGACAGCGGTCCTCGGAGGAAAATAAGCCAAACGCAAAAAGGCACAAATCAATGGGCGTGACGCCCAGAAGATCATTTGCGGAGGTTGCAAAAGACCGCCTGATCATAGGAGTCCTGGACGAGAACCACCCAGAAGGTATGATCCCCAGAGCCCAGTGGAAATGGATCGAGGCCGAGCTGACGAAAGTGGCACTGAAAGTTATTCTGGAGAACCCCGGTCCCCCGCCTGCGTGCGAAGACTTAGGCTGGCACCAAGGCCAGATAAAAATTATAGCTTGCGACGATGAGAGATCGGTTCAACTGTATAAAGAGGCCATCTCCAAAGTCGGCGAAGTGTACCCAAATGCCAAGCTAGTGGTCGTGGACAGGAAGGATATTCCGTCCAGGCCGCGAGCAAGGGTTTGGTTACCTTCAACCGTCGAAGACCCGGATGAAATTATGAAGCTCATTCGGGTCTGCAATCCGGACATCCCAACGCAGGAATGGAGGTATGTCAAAACTCTCACCAGCAAAAATAGCGCGGAAGAATCGAAAGAGCAGAAGCGCGCCACCATGCAGGCTCTCCTGCTCCTCACAGAGAACTCAATCGAACCATTAGCGAAATGCGATGGGCATCTGAGATACGGTTTCGTAAAGGTGAAGCTTCACATTTACAAAACAGACACAGATGCAATTGAGTTCCTCGCCACTAAGGAAGGTGAAAAGCTCATGGGCGAACCAGAACCCATGAGCGAAACCGAGCCAATGAGCGAAGACGACCGGCCCACCGAAGAAGAATACGCCTCTTCAGGCTCAGAAATGGGCTTAGGGAGGCTGTACTTCGAACGGGAGGGTAAGTACCACACACAACAGCGTAAGTATTCCGAAAGGGAACTTTTATGCGAAAGCAAAGAAGACCCAGACATTAGGCTAATAGCTGATGCATCTTCTACAGATAAACCTTCATCACTGTAAAGAAGCCTGCCTTGCCCTCCTGGAGCGTCTGGCAGAAGATCAGCCGGACGTAGTCCTCATCCAGGAACCCTGGGTACGGAATGGCGAAATCTGCGGTCTGAGGACATCAGGGTATAAAGTATACAAGACCAATGGTGAAGGTACTAAAAGAGCATGCATAATGGCGAAAGCACATCTTAATATATTTATGATTCAAAATTTCAGTAACGCAGATACTACGACGGTTAGCTGGGAAGTGAGCGGAAGCAACACCTGGCTAACCTCGTTCTATTTTGCCGGAGACGACACAGGTCCACTGCCGTCGCCGCTAATAAGAAGCCTTGTGGATGACTGCAAAGCTCACAACCGCAAACTAGTACTAGGAGGTGATGCCAATGCCCACCATACCGTATGGGGGAGCTCGGACACTAACGAACGAGGTGAGTCTCTCTTTAATTATATTATATGTAGTAAGCTTTTAGTGTGTAACAAAGGCAACGAACCTACATTTATTACGCGCAATAGACAAGAAGTTCTTGATATTACGCTAGCATGTCAAACCCTTTACGGAAAGATGACGCAGTGGAGGGTTCTGAATGAACACTCTTACTCCGATCATCGCTACATAGAAATAAAATTTGGGGGAAACAACCCACGGGCTCCACCCGCCAACAGGAACTTGAAAAAGACCAACTGGCATATATACAAACGGGAACTTAAGGAAAGACTTCCAAATTCCCAAAATATTACTATTCAAGACAGAGAATCATTGAACGAACACGTACAAACCCTTACGGAGGTCTGTAGAACTGCACTAAATAAGGCTTGCCCTTTAATCAGGTATAAGGGGAAGAAAAAGCCGCCCTGGTGGTCAGAAGACCTGTCTACACTAAGAAACGACAGCAGAAGACAGTTTAATAGAGCGAAAGCGACACGAGAGAGTAAAGACTGGGACTGCTACTACACTAGCCTAAAAATTTACAAAAAAGAAGTTAGGAAAGCGAAAAGATCTGGTTGGAGAACGTTCTGTGGAGAAATCGAAGAAACCACAGAGGCCTCCAGACTGCGTAAAATCCTTTCAAAAAAACACCATACCACCGGATACCTCCAAAAACCGGACAGGAGTTGGACTACTTCGAGTGACGAAACTCTGAAGTTGCTAGTGGACACACACTTTCCCAGCAACGAATCATCTAACGTGTTAATCAACAATGGTACAGAAAGACCAAACTCTGACATTGAAGAAATAATCACTGAAGCTATGATAACCTGGGCAGTGAACACGTTCAAACCATTTAAATCACCGGGCCCAGATGGATTATTCCCGGCCCAAATACAACATTCACTAAACTACATCATGGAGTGGTTGACGGTCATATTTAAGGCCGCTCTGAAACTGAAAAGTGTCCCATCAACATGGAAAGAGGTAAAAGTGGTCTTTATCCCTAAAGCGGGAAAAAGTTGACACACAACACCTAAGGATTTCAGGCCAATAAGCCTATCCTCCTTTCTGCTAAAGACATTAGAAAGAATTTTAGAAGAGCATATTAGGGCTAACATCAGCCCTTATAAGCTCAGCATCTCACAACATGCGTACTGTAAAGGGAAATCAACCGAAACAGCACTTAACTCACTTGTTACAGAAATCGAGAAGTCAATGTATAATAAAGAATTCACACTGGTAGCCTTCCTAGATATCGAGGGCGCATTCAACAACATCCTACCGGATACCATAATAAAGGCACTGACGGACTTCGGGATCTCTGGCGCTCTGGTTGAGTTCATTAAAAACATGCTCTTGAGCAGATTGGTGATCGCAACCCTAGGGGACTCAGAGATCAAGAAAAAAGTTAGCAGAGGAACACCTCAAGGCGGTGTGCTGTCCCCTCTCCTATGGGTGCTGGCACTAAACTCATTGCTAAAGAGCCTAGAGGAGAGAGGACAACACGTTGTAGCCTATGCGGACGATGTTGCATTGGTAGTAAGGGGGAAATTCCCCAATACACTCATAGAAGTCATGCAGGATTTACTGAACATGGTTGAAAACTGGTCAAAAGCAAATGGGCTAAGCGTCAACCCCAATAAAACTGAACTCATCCTATTTACCAGGAAACACAAAATTCCAAATATAATTCCTCCGACTCTAGGTGGAACGGCACTGTCATTCAGTGATGAGGCCCGCTACCTAGGTCTAATACTAGACCGAAAGCTAACATGGAAGGCAAATGTCGAAGATAGAGTAAAAAGGGCGACAATAGCACTATACTCTTGTAAACAGCTAATAGGACTAAGTTGGGGTCTCTCCCCATCTATCGTATACTGGCTTTACACGGCAATTGTCAGACCAATCCTAACATACGGCATATTAGTATGGTGGCCAGCTTTAGATAAATTGTACATCAAAAGAACCATGGCACACGTACAAAGAATGGCCAGTCTTTGCATCTGCGGGGCCCTCAGAACCACACCCACAGATGCACTAAATATTATTCTTAGCATTTTACCAATAGAGCAGTATGGTAAGCAAACAGATGCCAAAGCAACTCTCAGACTAAGAGAAATCGGCCTACTCAGAACGTACCAAAGAGGGCACTCCTCAATTTTGGAACAATTCCCCTGCATTCCCAGCACAACGGATTTCTGTAAGACCAAGGACATCAATTTCGATAAATCCTTTGTCACAGTATTTCCTTCCAAAGAGGAATGGGATAACGGGCTCATTGTCAAGATAAATGACTTAAACATCTACACAGATGGCTCAAAACTAGACAACCAAGTAGGCGGAGGGGTCTACTCCGACAAACTCGGAGTATGCCAATCATTTCGCTTGCCTGATCATTGCAGTGTATTTCAGGCGGAAGTCACTGCCATAAAAGAAGGGCTTAAAGAGATAAAAACGAGAGTATTATCCGCAAATGAAGTCTTCATTTACTCGGACAGTCAAGCAGCAATAAAAGCGCTGGAATCAAAAACACACTCGTCAAAAACAGTTCTAGAATGTTTTAAACTACTAGATGACGTATCTAAGTGCTACAAGGTGCACCTTATCTGGGTACCAGGCCACAGAAACATTGCAGGAAATTGTAAGGCGGATGAACTCGCAAGAACCGGTACAACGCTCGGTCTCGAACCGGATAAGGCGCTGATACCCATGCCCATAGCCACTTGTAAATTACTTATAGACAGGGAAACCATCAAAAAGGTAAATACAATCTGGCAAAACCTCACAACATGCGAACTAAGCAGACAGACATGGCCGAACTGGAACAGCGGTCGATCGAAGATCTTGCTACGATTCAACAGAGAATCTATAAGAAAAATGATAGGTGTTTTAACTGGTCATTGCTTAATAGGCAGCCACGCTAGAAGGTTAGGACTCCCTTACTTCGATTTCTGTAGAAGCTGTCTTAATACAGAAGAAGAGGAAACAGTCAGACACCTTTTATGTGAGTGTGAAAGCCTAGCTATGAGAAGGCTGCGCACTCTCGATACAGCATTTCTAACCGATGTAGCGGACATAGCCCATCTAAAACTAACGAAGCTCTGCTCGTTTATTAAAGCAACCGGATGGTTTGAAAAGGAACACGTAGAGTAAGGATAAGCTCCAGTGGTATCACAATGGACCTGCTGAAGGTCTAAGTGTGTCTTGCGACAACCACCCTACCTACCTACCGACCTGGTTGTGTGGCAGCTGGCCTCGCTTTCGCTGAGGCTGTCGCTGTGTGTTTTGATCGACTTAATTGGCCGATGGATGGATTTCTCTTTGAGCCCGGTGCGACCGTTGCTCTTATTGCGGAACTGTTTGTTCCAGTCGGTCTTTTCGAAGGAGGACCGATCTCCTTTTTCTTGTTTATTTTTGAATAGTCTGTTTGCATATTTGGACCCACGAGTGTCGGAGAAAGGATGTCCGCCCGTGCATAGCTCCGAACTACACGGGTAAGGCTAGTTATTACGGAGGGCGCCAGGTATCCGTAAGCTCCGTTCGTGACTTGGTTATTTGTTAGAAGGGCCCCAAGCCTGACAGATTCTCGGCACGGGTCGCATCACACCTTAATCCAGCCCTTCACACCCAAATTAAGAACAACATTTTTCTAATAGCGGTAATCCCTCGGCAGGCAATGGCAAACCTCCGAGTGTATGCCATGAAAAAGCTCCTCAGCCGTTCGGAGTCGGCTTGAAACTGTAGGTCCATCCATTTGTGGAACAACATCAAGACGCACACCACAAATAGGAGGAGGAGCTAGGACAAACACCCAAAAAAGGGTGTACGTGCCAAATAGAGCTGGGAAAACATCGATATTTTGCACAATCGATGTTTTGTACTAATAAACATCGATACTATCGCTTTGAAACTAATTAAATATTGCACTCTTGGTAAATTAAAAATGAACATGCCTTTATTTAAGACTAAGTTTATTTAAAACAAAACTCAATTCATTTGAGCGATTGATATATTTTTATACATCTTATTATGAAGAAAAAAAAAATATAAAAAAATGAAACTGAGAATAATTTTATGAAATAAAAAAATAAGAAAAATAAATAAACTTAAAGGTACTTTTGCAATTCATTTGCATAAAAATAGATACTATATAATATATAAATTTATCATTAGGTATTAAATCTTGGAATGCAAAAGTTATATAAAAATTATTAAAAATAAAATATCACAATTCAATTGTGTTTATAACTGTTCAGAGATCAGATTCTTAGTCTTCTAGTAGCCAACTGTTTCGACTCATAAAAATAATTTTATCTGCTGTGGAAGCTTTAAGTGAAGCCCTTTTGTCACTTATAAACAAAAATTATCTTCCAATAATCAACAGGGTTAGAATCTTCATCCAAATTTGGACTTTCATAAAAGTTCCGGAGTTGTAAGGAGCAGAATTTTTGTTGTGCTGGGTTAATTGGGTTTCCAACGCTTTTACGGATTCTGAAGCGTTGTGAGAAAAAGAAGCCCTCCTTTTTGATCGAGGATCAAGCAACGTGGATAATCTGGTTACAGTGCGTTTTTCACATCCCAACAGTTTGCGTTTACTGCTATCAATTAAAATTTAATTGGATTTCGGAACCTTCTTCCGATTGGACTTTGGGTTTTAAACTTTTTATAGTGTCAAGTAAACCACACACCACCGGAATTATAAGCGAAACTGATATATTCGTTGAGGACGAAACTGTTTCAGTAGCAGTGTCGAAAGGTTCAAGCAATTCTACGATGTTCACTAAAATAGGAACTTCTTCCGCAGTCAGAGGTGCAGGTGCTATTGGTATCCTTAGTAGAACTTTGTCAATTGCGTCTTTGGTAAGGATTATTCGTTTAATTATATCAAGGGCGCTGTTCCATCTAGTGGGTACCTCTTGCTTTAAGCTATAAACTTTTCCTGGCTGCTGTGCATTTCTAAGCTTTGCTTTCAGTGTCTATATCAAAACTAAAACTTCTTTATTTCTTAAAATAGTAACAAAAGTAAATTAACGGTAATACATACTATATATTTATTAAACTTAGGCTAGGTTCTCTTAAACATATTGTATTTGTAAATTAGTACTCATTTTATTTAACACAACTTCAATCTTTCTCTCTCTCTTTTCAATGGATAATTAGATTTATATACTTACGTACATATATAATATATGTGGCTATATACATATGTATTCATGTAGTTAGTATACGTATATGACTCCTTCACCACCAGATACAGCAGTCCCTGCTGGCTCATATCTTATTATTATAAAGTATCAAAATTATTTTTTCGTTTTATTTGAGATTTATATATTTTTTTTTAATTTATTATCATTTGATAATATATAGTTTCCTTCTTTTCTATAATTTGAAATGTTTTTGTATTTAGGTTTTGACTTACTTACTCTATTATTTTTAACAGCATCATTTACAAAATTGCTTTCATCAACTCTGTTTGTTTTCGTATTTATCGTATTTATTCTTTCAGACTTTTGCTCATGTAATGATTCTGAAAATTTGGATAGGTTTTCTTGCGAAATTAAATTGTTTAAAAGGTCAATTGGTCGGTGCTTCGTTGTAGAATGAAGAGAATTATTGTAGAGTTATTGTAAGACACTACTGCTTTAAAAACTTTGTCCTGAAGCTCGTCCGTGTTGCTTGGATGTGCGTTAAATAAGCGTACATGTTCATTAAGCGTTCCGTGCAGTCTTTCTACATCAGCATTTCCGGTCTTCAAATAAGTCGTAGTTGTATGTAAATTTATTTCTTGATCCTTCAAAAACTCTCTTATTGCGGCTGTATCTAGTTCACTATCAAAAACTACATGTTTTGGTTTACCTAGATATTGGATTCTTTGTTTCAGGGCTGTCAGAATTGAGACCCAGGTTCTATCCTCCAAATACTGAGCAGTTGCGTATTTCGTAAGTTTATCTATACTTGCCAAATACATCGCACCGCGTTGTGGGTACCACATATCTATATGTACTATGTCGTTATGATGTTTTGGAGTAGGTGTTACGTTCAACTTATATTTCACTGGACTTCTGTCAAATTTTGCTAACTTACATATTCCACAAGTATTTTTGAATATCTTTCTGTAGTTTTGGGTAAAAAAAAATCTCTCTTTATTTCTTCGAAAACTTCCAGAATACCCCTGTGGTTATTCTTTAAATGCGTTGTTTCTATCAGTTGTAAAAGCTTTTCTCTATCAATTATGTCTTCAATAAAAATTGATGATTTCATTACTTTAAGATGCTTGTTTTTTGCGAAATATTCAGTGTAGTTGGATTGAAATTCTTTGAATAAATCAATGTTTGGACAATAAACCACTACCTTCGCAGGCAATTTTTCCTTCATAAATTCCAAAATATACTTTTTATCTGCAACTTTTAAAATGTGACGAATTTTATTTTTGAAAATTATTTTAGTTTTGCAAGAATTAAAATTTGAGCTGTCCATAATTATTTGATGTCTAAAAATATTTACTGGTCTTTCTGTTATTTTAATAAAATCAGTGTCGTCACTTTCCGCGCTATGTACTGTATTAACATCTTCGTCAAACAGTTCATGTAAATTTATTGCTACTTCATCATCCGATTTTTTATAGTTTAACCTACTTAACCCATCGGCTATAACGTTTTCTTTGCCTTTTATGTAAATGATATCAAAATCAAATTCATTAAGTCTTATTTTCCATCTCTGTAGCTTTGCATTTGGTTCTTTTATATTATTTAACCATACTAACGGACGATGATCTGTCTTAATTGTAAATCTACGACCGAAAAGATATGGACGGAAGTACTTAGTCGCCCACACAATAGCAAGCAATTCCTTTTCAATCGTGCTATAATTTCGTTCATGTCCATTAAGTGTACGACTTGCAAAAGAAATAACTTTGTTGCCTTGCATAAGAGCTGCACCTAAAGCAAAATTACTTGCATCTGTTACAAGTGTAAACGTTTTGCTAAAATCTGGTTGAACAAGTATAGGATCATTTTTTAATGTTTAATTTTTTAAAAGCTTCTTGAATATCTTTGTCATTCGTGTTAACTTTTGCGCCCTGTTTTAAATATTTGATCAAATGATGAGCTATTCTTGAGTAGTCTTTGATAAATCTTCTGTAGTATCCTGTGATACCTAAAAAGGATTTTATTTCCTTCTGAGTTTTGGGCAACGCTATCTCGTCAATGGCTTTAACTTTTTCGGGATTCGGTTTGATGCCATCGGGATTAATGACGTGGCCTAAAAACTTTGTTTCTTTTGCAAGAAAAGTACATTTGTCTATTTGCACTTTAAGGTTAGCTTCATTTAAACGTTTAAGTACTTTTTCAATGGCCTCTAAATGTTCTTCAATACTCGTTGAAAATATAAGTACGTCATCTAAGTATACTAAGCAGATTGACCCAATGTATTCTTTCAATACGTTGTTAATCAGCCTCTGAAATGTTGCTGGAGCATGACGAAGTCCGAGCGGCATGCGTAAGAACTCGTAATGTCCAGTGGCTGTTGAAAACGCGGTTTTTGGAATATCTTCTGGATGCATTTCTACCTGATGAAAGCCCTTGGCTAAATCCAAGGTAGTGAAATATTGACATTTCCCTAATTTGTCGAATATATCGTCTATATTTGGAATAGGGTATCGATCCTGTACAGTAACATCATTAAGCTTGCGGTAGTCTATCACTATTCGCCATTTTTGTTTTTTAGACGCATCTAATTTTTTAGGTACGTCCCATATAGGACTATTGTACGGGCTATGTGAATGCCTAATGATACCTTGTTTCAACATATTTTCAATTTGCAAATCTACTTCTTCTTTATGTACTTCGGGATACCTGTACAATCTAGAATATATTGGCATATCATGTTTTGTTAAAATTCTATGTTTAATTTCATTAGTAAATGTTAAGTCTTCATCTTTATTATAGAAAACATTCTTATATTTAAAAGCAATTTTCAACAATTTTTCTTTTTCGTATATTTGCAGGTGATCTGTTTTAATTAAAGTAGTTATGTTGTGTTTTCCAATTTCGTAATTAAACATTTCTATAAAATTCTCTTTATAAGATATTTCATTATACATTTCTTCTTCTTTAGAATTAAATATAGTTATAACCGCATTTTTGCGGTGAACTGTCTATTAGGTAAGTCAATAACAGAATTCAAATCTCTTAAAATATTATTTCCTATTATGCCATCAAATTTATCATTGAATTTGCATTCTAAAAATTCGCAAAAGTAATCAGTTAACTTAAATTCACTAAATATTGGAAACCTGCAAAGCTTTTTTATCAAAGTCTTTGTTCCCAAAGCTTTTGCTACTATATTAATCATCATATTGCTGTTGATTTCTATTTCTAGATTGTGAATAGTTTGATCTTCTAGTTTGATTGGAACTACCACGAAATGTGTTACGAAATTGTGGATTAGGATTAATAGGATCATGAAAAAATTGTTGATTTTGTTGAGGAGCATTTTGAAAATTTTCGAAATTGTTGCTGTTGTAAGGTCTAAATGAATTATTGTTTCTACGATAGTTATTGTTATTATTATTATTATTGTTATAAGTTTGTTTATTATTGTAGTAATTTCGAAGGTTATACGGATTGTTTTTCAAATCGTTGCTGAAATTTACTTTAATATTTGTATATAAATTGTATCGTTTCGCTGGTCCAAACTGTGTATAATTCTGATGTCTTGCTTCCAAAACCATTTTGAAAGCACCTTCTATAGTACTCGGATTTCTAGAAAATATCATTGTCCTTGTAGGTTCTGGGAGGTTTTCTCTAAAAGTCTTAAGAGCTATTCTATTTATTTCTTCGGTCGAGTAAGTATTGTCATTATGAGTCAAATTTCTGTTATGAATTCTATTAGCTAATTTATTAATTTTGTAATAATAATTTTCGATTGTTCTCTGCATTCTGCAAGTTTTTAAACTATCCATCAAGTCATTACTGTTGTCTTTCTCGCCAAAATTTGTAGTTAAGATTTCTTTTAAAATAGGCCATGACGTTACGTTAGGATGTCGATGAATAGCTTCTCTAGTTTTACCAATACAATTGTTTTTTATGTAACCAAATAGCACATTACTATTAGCTAAGTTGAATTCAGAAATTGTAGGCAAAATATTCTCAATTTGTTCTATAAAGTCTGGTAATTGGTTTGGATCATTCCCATCCAAATTTTTAATGTTTTTAATGCACGTTATTACTAAATTAAATTTACTTATCTCTAAAGTTTCCATAATGATTTTTTTTTTTTTTTTATGCGAAATATATATAGTATATGTAATATATGTAATTTTAAATTACTCAAAAATATAAAGTATGTAATATACTTATGTATGTATAGTTACGCGAAAATTTGCAGTACTTATGCTTACAAGAATGACCTTCTGGTGTTTGTTGCCGTTTTCACTGAGGATAATTGTTGTTGTGGACCCACTTTACTGGTTTTTGTAATTTGGAACGATCACCATAAAGTTTGTGTGGGTGTTCAAGCAGGTACAACTTCCAATTATGCTTGCCTGTTTGTATGATTTCGCTGCTACATATGCTCCGCTTGCTATTATTGTTGCTAATTTTGCTCTCTTATTACAGAATTGCTCTTGTATTTATTGTTGTAGCCTATTCCGGAACTTTCACTTAATGTTTAAGCAGGTGCAATTGTTGTTTTATTGTTTTAAGTCTCTGCCCTTTTCTTTTATTCTTTTAGGCTAAGGAGGAACAACGGAGTTGTTGTATTTTAATAGTTCACTGTCCTTACTGAGGTTTAAAATTAAGCACACTTCTGAAGAGTTTTTTCTTTGTTTTTTACAAGTTCACTGTCCTTACTGAAGGTCAAAATTAAGCACACTTCTGAAGAGTTTTTTCTTTGTTTTTTACAAGTTCACTGTCCTTAATTTGTTTAAAAAATGATTCAAAGACTTTACACTTCAAAACCAGCGAACAGAGAACGTTAAATATAGAGAATTCTCACGAGCTACGAATAGTGTGAATTGTCAAAAATGAAGTGAAACCGCGAACACTTTTTCACCTCGCTTAACTCGACAGCGGGGAAGTTCTTAACAGAGCTGATTACAGTGAATTATGTACAAGTACATTGGCTCTGCTTAGTTTTTGGTTTCTGTATGAAATCAAATTGACGAATGCCGACGGCATTTTGCAAGGCATTTGCTTGTGTATTTTTATGTTCCCTTGATAAACGAAATTTATTCAATCTATATTTTCAAACATATACAACCAAATAAAGATTTAAAATCAACATTTAAAATCAAAGTAACTTTAATGTTTGTTGCTTTAATTTTAAAAGAAGAATTTAAACAAAATACATTATAAAACGACCCACATTTTGTTGTGTGCGTTTTAGTAATATACATTTGAATATGCAATTTTTATTCCTTTGCCAAACGAAATTTTTTTCAATTTACATATGTATATTACAGGGAATAATTCATATATGTATGCATTTTATACATAGTATAAAGCTTTGAAATTTAAAATAAATAAAAGAAAACTTCAAAGAAACGTATTTGCATGCATACTACGTATGTATATGGGACAACTAAGTTCTATTGCATCTTTAATAAATATAGTGTTGCACGCATATGTATGCACTGAAGCAACATGACCTACCTCACGAGCATCACCTTATCATATTTCATCCAATAATTAGGGAGTAAATATTCGAATGATGCTAAAACAAGTTCAAACAACAAATGCTAAAACAACTTCTTCTGCATATGCATCGACGTATGTGCATGTGCGTATATGCACACTTGATGCCCTAACTATATCTATGTACGTTCAATTGATCAAATCAATAAACTCTGTATACAAAACGCTTCATTACCAGGCACACAGGAAGATGGCATATGCAAATATAAATATGTGAATTGAATTCAAGCAAAACAATGCTTATTAATATACACATATGCATGTGCATACAACCGCACACACAGGGCACTCACTTTATTCCTCAAAATGCGTATGTCGTTCAAAGCTAAAATTCCATGCCTAGCGACTACAAGAACAAAATGCAGTCATAGACGCAGGCGTAGCGGCCATCATTCTAGTTGCCATAGCGCTGAACAGTCTATTTTGGAAAATAAAGATTTTTGAAATTAGGGATTTACCACTTTAAGGAGATTGTACTCGAGAGCGAGGTGTTAACACGTCCGAACATGATAAATGTCCAAATGAATGGGCAATAATAATACGAAAGCTTTTCCTATCCATTGTCATAACTTAAAATTTCATTCTTTAGGTCTATTTTACCATTAACTTCCTTTAGTAAGTCGAACCCTGTAATACCATCAAACGTGTCAAGGCTGGGTAGAATAAAGAATTTAGTATTTCTGTTAAAAATATTTATTTTGCAATGTTTGTCAATTTTAGTGGTGCCGTGAATTGATTTCATGGTAAAGGGATGTTTTACGGGTTTGATTAATCTTAGAGCCTTGAGCTTTTTACATAGCTCTTTGCAGCACCCGTGTCAATCAGAAATTTTAGACCTCTTCCCCCGAGTATCCTTTTGATATAGGGCAAGAGGTATTTTGTCCTAAAAAATTAACGTCGTCCTCTGGTTCAGCCTGAAAATCCTCTGCATTACTCTCTTCATTCTGATAGTAATCAACATATCGACTATCATTCCAGTATTCCTCTACACTGTAGAGTCTACAGGTTCGTCCTGTTCCTGGACAATAGTATTTATGCGTTGTACCTTTTTCTTTGTCTGCTGGTCACTGCCGTGTGGTCTTTTGGTACGCTGGTACCTGTTGGTTAAGTGTCTGAGTAGGCCACCTCCGTTGCCTGTAAACGGTCGATATGCCTTCGAATAGGCTCCTTAGTCTTTGGGGGTACTTGTCATCATTTCCATTTACTGGTTGAGGACTGTTTTGTCTTAGCCTAGAAATGGATGGGTATACATCCATCGGTACAGCAGTTTGTCGCTGTTGGTCAGATGGTATCCTGCGGTATTGTGGTAAATATGGGTATTGGTTAGGAAGTGGCAAACATGGACCTAGCTTGATTTGCTTCGAGCTACTATGCTAAGGCCAATGCGGAAGGAAAATCACTAGGCCTGGAAGAGAAAGGGATGCCACACAAAGGACGATTGAGTCCTGAAATAAAAATGCGAAGAGCGTTCTCGCGCTACTTGTTGTTGAGAGACTCTATTAGATTAGCATTTTCCCCATGAGTCATAATAGTTTTATTGGCCATAACTTCCTTTCCTCTTCACCGTAGAGCTCTACTACTGATGATTTACCTTGCCTCAAAGTGGTCAGTTCCTACTCTATCAAATGGATAGGACTTTTGTCGGAATAGGCGAAATCTAACCGTGTAATAATTGTTCCGTATTGAAGGACGATAGGACGCTATCTGCTGCCCCCATCACTTATTTCCGGATGATGCCTACCGCCCGATAAAGCTTCGAGCTGCCTTGGTACCTTTCGCACAGTTTACATGCAGTGTGCGCCGCTTGCCTCCAGGAGACATAAGGGGCAGGATCACCCCTAAATTCTGGCATGGTCTTTACTAGATCTAAGAATTCATCGCACGGTATATTTGGTTGTATTGTGACCGGCTCATATTGAACAACCTGAATTGGTGTCTCTATTCGTGCCAGACTATATGTCAGTTCGTCTACGCGGGTTTGGAATTCCTGTCAAGATTGCTCCGTTGCGGTATTGAGAAGGGTTTGAAAAGTTTGGGAACCCATTGTTTGTCTTGTCCGAGTGAGGGAAATCTCAAATCCCAAAAATTTAGTAACTTTTATATTTATTGGTTTAAAATCTTAAAATTTTTAAATTTATTTTGTATTGTAACTGCTGAGCTTTCTACTTACATTAGTATTTTCATCTTAGGCTACTTCTGTAAGTCTGCGTCTACTGAAAGCTCGTCCGTGCTACTTTTTCGTCTTTTGGTCCCTCGCTGGCAAACGCTCGGCGTGGCGCGCAATGCCGAAACAAATTCTTTAAGTTAAAATTTTTTATACAAGTTTTTATAGGCGTTTAACACCACCTTATAGGTCTTTTTAATTAGTTCTCAATTTTAAATCACTTTCCTTAAATTTTTTAATTAAAAATATTTACAAATTTGTTTGTAAATGTTTACCACCACTCTATTTAGTATTTATAATTAACTCACAATTTTAAATCACTTTCGATCAATGCAAAAAAACAAAATTCATTTAAAAATGTTGTATCCAAGTTTTTTATAATCGTTTCACACCACGCTATATGGTATTTTTATTTATTGCGAAAATTTTCAATCACTTTCAATTTTCGATCAGATTTCACTTTACAAAAAATATTTTACTTTTAAGTGGGTTCGAGCCCACGGTCCAGCTCGAGTGTCCTTTATAAGGATGCTCTCGAGTGTCCTTTTTAAGAAGATTTTTCGCATGGCCCCACGTTGGACGCCAGTTAGTAAACACTTTAAGCTTACTTTAAAAAAATTGTATCTCCCTTGCGAGAGCAAGGGCAGACGATAGAGTCCGGTAAATTAATACAACAAATTATTTTTTTCGACAACTGCGCCTAAATACCTGAATTCTTAGTTTTCTTTCCAGTTGCTGCACATCCGCATTGTTCGCGAATGCAATTTGTTGTTGCTGTCAGGCGCAAACCTGCAGATGCGTCGTCAGGTGGGAATAGAGTTTTGGCCGGATGCGCGTTTGCTGGTGTTGACTTATATGCCACAAAATGTAAAACATTAGGGCATTGCTGCTGGATCACTACGGCTTGTAATGAGTGAAAAATTGATAATGCTGTTGTAGAATTTCTTTCAACTGGGCTACTCTTTGTTTTAATGATTGGGCCCTCCATTTTTCTTGACGGTCTATTTCTATCAATTGAAATTTGTCTTGTTTTCATCTATTTCCATCAAACTCTTTCTTTGAAATCTTTTCAGGCAATAATTAATCTTTTGACCGTTTTTGTATTTGTCTCTCGGTCTTTCTTTGTTTATTAATTTATGATACTCTAAGGGCTTTTTTGGTTTTGTATTTAATTAGTTATCTTTCAAATTGTTTCTCAGTGTTCTTTCTCTCTTTACTTAATCATAACACTGCGTTACAAAAACGAACTTTTTTTCTGTCCTATGAACCAAATATACTTTTTCGGAAAGGGGAGAAAAAATAAAAATACACGTGTATCGGCGATTTTCATGTACACGTCAGAATTTTTTTTTATGTATATAATATAGAGCTCGTAGTCCGCCTGTGTGAAAAACTTTGGACCAATTTTTAACCCTTTTTCCGTGATCCAATCGCGCTGAATTTCTGCAGGCAGACTCGTGGAAATGTTTTTATTATGTAAAATTGAAAAAAAAAAATTTTTTTCTAAATTTTCGGCATAACTTGAAGGAACTCCAAATTTTTAAACAACTTATTAACCTTTAATTTATTGTTTCATACAACACACTCTGTGCCGTTTATGTGAAGTTCCGATCATCTGACAGTTGCGCTACTAGGAGACGAATACTTTGACAATTGTTTTAAGTTCTGTTGCACGAAGATCGGGGAAAAAAACCTGGCTTATTGTTGTGATATTAATTCGATGTTTGAAAAGATTGGTTACCCTTATATTTCAGAGGAGTGGTGACTTTTCATCGATGCATCGGTCAACAGCCTTAAAGTAATGCTGCTTCATATCGGTAACAAACATCCAGCTATCCCGATCGTATATGCCACCAACCTCAAAGAAACATACGAAGGCATGAAATTAATATTACAGCTGATAAACTATCAAGAGCATAATTGGAAAATATGCTGCGATCTAAAAGTGGTCGGATTGCTCATGGGTGTTAAGCGTGGATTTCCAACCCACCAGTGCTTTTTGTGTACATGGGAAGGTCGCAAAAGAGATCAGCATTACACTGAATTTAAGTGGAAGTCGCGAACATGCTACAAAGTAGGCGTAAAAAGTATAGAAAATCTCCCATTAGTGCAGCCATCTCAAATCATTTTGCCATCACTACACATTAAGCTCGGTATCGTATCAAATTTTGTTAAACAACTGGATCGTGAGGGCGAGGCGATGGCAAGTTTGCGCAATATTTTTCCGAAACTGAGCGGCGCAAAGATTCATGCAGGTATTTTTTTTGCGAAGGCTTTTAGTAACTTTATTTTTTTAATGATGTGTATAATTTCAGTTGTTTTCAGTGGTCCGCAAATAAAAAAAATAGTTGCAAGTTATGAATTTTCATCAAAATTGAATGCTATCGAACAACGTGCATGGAAAGGCACAGTTGCCGTTATTGAACAGTTTCTTGACAACAAACGAACGGACAATTATAAAAATATTGTTGCAGAAATGATTTCGGCATATGGCGAAATGGGCATATTAATGTCGCTAAAGATCCATTTCCTTCACAATCATTTAGATTGTTTCCCTGGTGATTTAGGAGCTTGTAGCGATGAACAAGGCGAAAGGTTCCATCAGGACATTGCGGCTATTGAAAAGCGCTTTAAAGGACAAGACATTACGCACATGCTTGGCGAATACTGTTGGTGCGCAACTAAGTTCCCGCTGTTTGTCAATAGATGCCGCCTGCAGTGTGTACTAGTCGATTCTAACATAACCTAAATGTCATAAACCAAGCTTAGACATATGGTAAGCAAACTGCTTCGACACATTAGTAATTTGTTTTGGTATCATATACTTTTGGTTTTGTGAAAATGTCTGATTTTGCGCCGAATTAAACAAAAAAAAAACAACGGCAGCTGAAGCGCATCGAGAGCTACTAAACGTTTATGGAGATGCTGCCTTAAGTGAAACAACGGACCTTCAAAGACGGTGATTTTAATGTTGACAATCGTCCGAGTGAAGGAAGGCCAAAAACCTTCGAATACGCTGATTCGCTGAATTGCAGGCATTGCTCAATGAGAATCAATGGGTTCCTTATAAGTTAAAACCAAGGGATGTCGAATGTCGTTTTTTCGCCTGTGTGCTCCAGCGGCAAAAAAGAAAGGGGTTTTCTTCATCGCATCGGGACGGGTGATGAAAAATGGATTCATTACAGCAATCCAAAGGAAAGAAAGTCTTGGGAACTACCCGGTAATGCTTCTACGTCGTCGCCTCGGCCGAATATTCACGCTGTAAAGGTTATGCGATGTATTTGGTGGGACCAAGCTAGTGTTATTTATTATGAACTGTTAAAACCAAGCAAAACCATCGCAGGGTATCGCTATCGATTCTAATTGATGCGATTGAGCTGAGTACTGCGCGAGAAGCGTCCGCAATACGCGGAGAGGCATGAAAAATTGATTCTACAGCATGACAACGCTCGGGCTCCCGTTGCCAAACCCGTTAAAAGCTACCAGGAAGCACTGAAAT
Source organism: Anastrepha obliqua (assembly GCF_027943255.1). Classification (NCBI taxonomy): domain Eukaryota; kingdom Metazoa; phylum Arthropoda; class Insecta; order Diptera; family Tephritidae; genus Anastrepha; species Anastrepha obliqua. The sequence goes on along the minus strand of NW_026562179.1, from coordinate 4,500,767 downwards.
GGGAAATTTTTCTTCACCCGCCATATTCTCCAGATATAAACCTGTTCCGATCGATGGCACATGGACTAGCAGTTCCATTCATATGAAAACATCAAAAAAATGGTTTGATCTGTGGATAGCCTCAAAAGATGAACAGTTTTACCGCGACGGTATATGGGATCTACCAGAAAGATGGGAAAAAGCAGTAGCCACCGATAGGCAATACTTTCAATGATTCACTTGTAACCATTTTTTCAGAATAATGTTGTATTTTCATCAAAAAAAAAAAGCGACAACTTAGTTACGCCCCTAATACTTCTAAAGGATATAACGTGATTACCGCTACGAGGATAAATATTGCTTTACTACATCAATCAGCCTTTGCTTTGTTTGTTGCTGAAAAACGACACAACGGCTATAAAAATCCTAATTATTTGAGGCAAAATCAACTGAGGTTGTATTGTCATATCAATAAATCAACCCCTCAAAAAGCAATGCAACGAACCCGAGTGCAAAATGACAGCCACAGCGACAGGGGTGATATCCGCAGTTCCAAAAGGATGCTTGTTGAAATCTCTCAAGAAACAAATGCAAGCGTAAAAAATAAATCAGTTCTAAGCTTACACGTAACTGAGCTAATGCGGCTGATGCAAGGCTTGCTGGATGAGAAGCTCCAAAAGTTAACTACAAAGAAATATCTGCTGATCGCAGCAGGATCGTTGCAAGTACGGATCCAGCAGCTCAAGCACTCCCCGGATACTGGGACCACATCACCCGCTATATACCTGTTAACGTGAGTAGGCGATCTGGCTGGTTGCTGTAGTATTCTGCGACCTTACTAAACCAGAGTGACATCTTGCTGAAACTGCTCCCGGGCTAATCCTGCAGCACCCCCGTTCTGTTAACACTTATGCAAGCCTTCGGGTACGTTCCTCATACGCAACTATTAAGTTGATGATACATGCTTAGTTGGGAAATCCTGACTAGTTCCCTCCCTGGCTCTGAACTCTATTGCTCATGACCCCTCTGTCCACATAGATAACCAAGCGGACATTTAGGAAAACTATACTATCGTGTGAGGATAGTGGCCTGAAGTCAGAACCAAATAGAACTGAGAATTAACAGTAATTTAAGACAGAAAGAAGGAAGAGAGAAAAAAACAGAATAATGAAGCAAATATGAACGAAATGAGGACATTGCGAACCCAGAAATGGCCTTTAGAAGAAGCAGCCTATTGAAAAGATCTCCACCGGTAAAGAATGCACCGGTTCTGAATGCAACTGGGAGTGGATCATGCAGCAGTAGAAGAGCTCGTCACTCTCACCCCACCAAACGCAACACAGTCCGAGCTGTAACGACTGGTCCAAAGGAGAGCCTGTTAATCGACCCAATTGAAACGTCCCCACGGCTCGATCTGATAAAAAAAATGAGGAGGCAGGTGTTCAGACGCAAAAACAATATCAACACCGAAGTAAAAGTTGGAGTATGCAAAATGGCTGAACTGTTAGATGTAACCCTGAGCTACAGACGTTTGTGAAAGACAGCAGAAGACGAAAGTGCAATCTTAAATCTTCGCAAGAGCACTGCCACCCAACCAATAACAGATATACCTACCCCCGGCGACAAACTCGAAGCGACCGTCAACCAGTCCAGCTGCTTTTAAGAGCTGTAAGAAACCCAGGAAAAAGGAACCTAGTGGGGACAAAAAAGGACTCTCAAAGAAAAAATATGAGGGCTGGCAGACAGAAAGAAAAATAACCGAAATATGCCGAAAGTTAACCTACCCGAACCCAAAAAAAAGACTAAGCCATGAATACAGCATCTAAAACCAGAAGTTGTTATAATACCTCTTGTTACCCGCAGAAGGCCATAAGGGTTGTGAGGAAAACAAAGACTGGAGCCATACTTTTGGAGTTCGGTAGGGGAGAAAAAGTTACACCCGAAAAGCACCATGGAAGGCACAACTTCCAGCGCGGAGTTAAAACGAGCGCCATGATTGAGATACGAGATTTCGACTCCTTGACAGCCAAGGTGGAAGTTCAAACAGCAATGCGGAAACTGCTCATCAACCCAGAGGAACACATACAGACGAGAATTGCATCACCGAGCGCGCTAGAACAAGTCGGTGCATTCCTAATGCAATTTGCATATAGGAATAGTTCAGGACGAAGCTGGAGCTCAGTGAAGACAAGATTCACGAAGTTGGTGGCCCCTGTAGTGTAGCTGGAGACTTCAAAACCAAAGTTATCAACATGGCCGCCAGACTGGGGCTGGTAGTTGTAAAAACAAGGAACGGCACCACTTTAAGAAAACCGGGATGTGAACACACCACACCGGATATCACCCTGTTAACTGATAAACCGTCTGGTGCAATTAAAGAGTGGGAAGTCCTAGAAGACTATACTGGGAGTGACAACTAATAGGCCCTTCCGGATCGCACTGAAAGCTAACCCTGCTAAAGCATCAAAAATAAATGACACTTGCAAATGGAAGAAGGCCAAACTGAACATCGAATCTTTCCTGGCTCCATGCCGCACTTGCAAGCACCGTGATGCAGCGTATTGGCCAAAGCTGCGACGCATTGGCGGCCTGTGTACTGGTGACCAACAGAAACTGCAGAGCTCAGACAAATCTGCTTTCGTATTAGAAGGAGGTATGCCAGACCCAGGCGAAAGAGAACCGAAAGGTGAAGATTTCAGACAATCCCGAAAGGGGGTGAAATAAGCAATCATCGCTAGTGAGAAGGCAAAACGGGAGAAACTTCGAAGGGATCTAAATGTAATCTCTTGGGGACTGGGCTACAAGATTGTAATTGCAAACTCTAAAGTCCCACATATAGACAGCGATGTTATCAGTAAAATCATAGACACACTATTTCCCACTCCCCCTTTGTGGAAAATGCAGAAGCTAAATCTAATCAGTAAGGTAAAGGCGATCCAGCGCAGCCGTTAGGTTGGTGCCCGCATTGCTTGCTGAATAGTGCCGAAAAAATTGCTTGTAAAAATTATACAGGCTAGTAGATTCTGTTGAGAGCGCTAGAGGACTGTCTGCAAGAAAATACGGCTTTCGATGTGGAAGATCGACCTTTGGCGCAATAGAAAAGGTGATAAGCAGCGTATACCATGTCCAATGCGGACGCATCGCTTGATGTACGAAACGTCCCAGCTTACAATGGGCAGACATAGTAAAAGTACTGAGAGAAAAGTTTCGAATTCCCGCATACCTGTTAAGCTTTTCTCAGAGCTAGCTGAGCGAGCGTGAACTTCTGTACGACACACCATATGGTCAGAAAACAAAAGCGGTAATATGTGGTGCAGCGCAAGGATGTATTCTCGGCCCGATATTTGGAATCTGAGTTACGACGAGATCCTGACCATAGAAATGCCAAAAGATACATAACGCGTGGGATACGCGGACAATATAGCGGCGGTCATATCAGCGCATGATACCGAAGACACTAGAAGGAAACTAAGCCAAGTTATATCAAGGACCCAATCCAGGACCATGGCCTAGAACTCGCCAAACATAAGACCGAAGTCATCCTTATGACACGAGGTCAGCATACAACTAGACGACACATCCATAGTGGCTATAAAAACGGTGACACCGATACGCGAGTGCGCTGACTGACTGTTTGGTTGATGACAAGAGGTACTTCGATTTGTCCTCGTTCACCATCAGACCCACTCGCTTTGCCTCTTTATCCAGTTTGGAGAAAGCAGAACTAACAGCGCGGTTGAAAGGCCGATGATATCGATATCATCAGCATACGCCAACAATTTTACGCTCTTATAAAAAATTGTGCCTGAGCGATTAAGTTCTGCGGCTTGTACGATGCTCTCCAACATCAGGTTAAAGAAGTCACACGACAGCGAGTCACCCTGTCTGAAACCTCGTTTGGTATCAAACGGCTCGGAGAGGTCCTTCCCAATTCTGACGGCGCTGCTGGTGTTGAGCAACGTCATCTTGCATAGCCGTATTAGTTTTGCGGGGATATCAAATTCAGACATCGCGGCATACAAGTAACTCCTTTCCGTACTGTCGAATGCAGCTTTTAAGTCGACGAAAAGATGGTGTGTGTCGATTCTCCTTTCATGGGTCTTTTCCAAGATTTGGCGTATTGTGAATATTTGGTCGATGGTAGACTTTCCAGGTCTAAAGCCACACTGATAAGGTCCAATCAGTTGGTTGACGGTGGGCTTAAGCCTTTCCCACAATACGCTCGCAAGAACCTTATAGACGATATTGAGAGGACTAGTCCCGCGGTAATTGGCACAGATTGCAGGATCGCCCTCCTTATGAATTGGGCAGAGCGCACTTAAATTCCAGTCCGCAGGCATGCTTTCATCCGACCATATTTTTCATAGAAGCTTAAGCATGCACCTTACCGGCACCTCACCGCCATGTTTTAATAGCTCAGCCAGCAGTCCGTCGGCGCCCGCGGCTTTGTTGTTCTTTAGACGCGTAATCGCTATTCTCACCTTGTCATGATCGGGTGGCGGAACGACAATTCCGTCGTCAACGATTGTAGTATCGGGATCTTCACATTCTCTGTGACATGCGCAGCTGTCACTATTTAATAGGTTCGAGAAGTGTTCCCTCCATAATTTAATAATGCCCTGGAAATCAGTAACCAGATCGCCATCTTTTTTTTACAGGAAAACGCCCCGGTCTTGGAACCTTGTGTAAGCCACCGAACTTTCTCGTAGAATTTTCGGGCGTTGTTCCTATTGGCCCGCCTCTCATGCCCCTGGCACTCACGTATTTTGGCCTCTCGTTTTTTCTGTCTCTTCCTTTCTTAGCTCTCTGTAGCAATCCCACATGGCTCGCGTTGCGCCCGATCGCAGCGTGATTCTATAGGCAGCATCTTTTCTTTCGGCAGTAGCATGTTGTACCAATTGTTTTTTCGGGCTCGCCGGAATCCGATTTCTTCTTCGGCGGCGGTACGTAGAGAACGAGAAATATTGCTCCATTGTTCGTGCATGCCAGTTTGTTGGGCAGTACTCTCTGAGAGCAGTAGTAAGAGTCGAGTGGTGAATCTTCTGGTGGGTCGCAAGCCCAGCGCACCACCAGCTATCCTAGAATGTTTCGCCTTCTCGCCTTCTCCGCCCGAACGGGTGTTCGGAAGCTACCCAGAGGATACGTGGGCTAGTCCCGGACGTTGTGAGCTGCTTGAACCATATGCAGAAGAATCGTCCTGGCCACTTCCAAGTGAATGGCGATCAGTAACTTTCCCCACTTGCGTGGACTTTTATATGTGGAACCATATTAAAACGTTAACGGGAATGATAAGCAGATTAATGGTGAACATGGGTGGGCCGACACTGAGTAAAGAAAGACTGATTATGGCAACCACAAATGCAATACTACTGTACGGCAGCGAAATATGGGGAGATGCGCTAAACTGCGAAACCAAGCGCAGAGCACTGGAGGCTGTACAAGGAAGAGCGGTACTCGGAGTTGCTTGAGCCTACCGCACTGTCTCAGACATAGTAATTTTTATGATCAGCGGTGAGATATATATCGAGCTCATGGGCCGCGAACGATGCGTGGGATTCCAGAAAAAACATGCCACCACTAACGCCGCGGAACGGAGATGCCAAAGCATGCAGTGGTGGCCGATGCGACACTGAAACGAGTGGCAGATGAAGGGCGAGGCTGATTCCTACAATAGGCAAACGGGTTCAACTTCAGGAAGCTGGACCATTTAATGAATCAGTTCCCCTCAGACCCAGACATCTGCGGAAATACCTATACCGCATGGGTAAGGCAAGCGACCCCAGATGCATATACTGCGAAGCACCGAGCGATGACGCCGAAGACAAGTTCTTTAGTTGCGAAAGATGGCTCGTGGAAAGAGATGCTCTGGAATGCCGTTAACAGATACATTGAAAGTGTTTTATGGAGAGAAAAAGGCCTCAGCGCAGAGACATAAGAAGACGAGCCTATAACATGAAACTGGCTACAAGCATGATAGACCCAGACGTGGGCGAATAGAACTCGTCCATTTCATAGACGCCGGTCTGGGCCCTCCCGAAGTAATGCAGAAAGTATTCCCGCGGAAGGAGTCTCCCCAGAAGAGGAGGAGGGATTGTTTTAGTGGTCCCACCACTCGACAGAGTAGATGACGGACAAAATTTGATAGTCTGGCAGCGCAAGTACAGCAGTTAATTGAAAAAAAAAAAAAAACAAATCCCTGGAGATTGAGATCAGTGTGCTGAAAAAATTATGAAGTAGCAAGAAGACAAAAATGACGAGGTTCGTTGAAGATTCCAAAATGTAAAATCTTTTATTCAAAGGAATTGAAACAGATCTGCAAGGAAAATTTGAGAGTGCAAGATAATAATATTCGAGGCGTGACATTTCTGTCCGAGTGAGGAACTACAATGGCAGTCAAGTCTGAATTTTGTACAATTCGTACCGTTTTCAAAAACATCGAAAATCTGGCAAGCACAACTACCTCAGTGGAAGACAATTTTAATGAGGGTAAGAGGATGGAAAAACTAGCACTGATTCAACTCAAAACAGCAATTTTTTTTATATATTAAGTTCAATTTATAAAGTTCAGGTAATGGGAGAAAATAGATTATAAGTGGGAAAAATATAAGGTATTTGTGTGGGGCAAAGAAAAGGCCATAAAAAATTGTCAAATATTTATGAAACAGAACATTTTAATTTTAACTATTTATTAACAAAAACCAATGGTGTCTTCAAAGTTTAAGTGCTTTCCAAAAATTTTTCAATGAGAGTAATAAATTAAAGTACTTGGAAGCAAATAAATTTAAGGAAGAAGTGTGTAAGAGGAGTAGGGAAGCCTGGTATAATGGTCTTCTTGTAGAAAAAATCAATACCATTAACGATAGCTTCAGTTGGTGAAAACTACAATATTAAAAAAGATAAAAGGTGGAGTTTTCGAAATAAGCGCCGGTATTACATTGAATGATTTTAAGAAATATTTCGAAAATTTGTTAAGCCAGAAAGTTGTGGCTTATGATTTTTATTACGCCTCAAACGTTTACGCTGATGAGCTGCTTGATACTGGCTTCACAGGAGTGGGAGTTAAATTCATGCTAAATAAGATAAAGTTAAAGAAGAGTGTCATGCACCAGACGAGAAGACGATTGATTTACAACTGATTTTATTAATTACACTTTGAAGACGAAAGTGATTATTGAGAATAGCATATATTATATTATATATAATATGTTATACGTATGAATGCATTTGCATATGAAACGCATACATACGTACAACTAACTGTCTGTATATATACATACATATGAATTCAGTATAATATTGTACGTTTGTATAGTAGTCTAATAATAGAAATTTTTAAATTCAAAATATAATAATGATAAGATTCTACAGTATCCTGGTTGGTATTGTTGTGGTTGTTTAATAATACGAGCGTATCTTTAGCTACTCCAGCTAGGTTTGACGATGTGATACCTGGTGGTTTGTAGTTGTCGTAATTGATGAACTTATTGGGAATGATTTATATATGATATATGATGATGTTGGTGCTGTGTGTATTGTATTGCGTTTCAGTAGTTTTTTTTTACGTAATCTATTCTAATGTAGAGTGAACACGGTGCATCGTTGAGTTTTTTTACAGTTCCTGTTACTCAGTTTTTTGTGCAGAATGTGTTTATTCACTCATTTGTCTGCGTTCGTTATCATCATATCTCAGCCTTCGCATAATTGTTGATTCTACGTTACAACCATAGTTCCACGTTTCTTCAGATTCTAGCATATATTGTACTAGAATAGACAAAATGGGGAGTCTGTGTGCTTGTATTTGTACAAATACTGCCTGAAACAGCCATGTCCAGTTATAAACTGAGTCAGCATGAAGATAACGTTTCCATGTGTTCTCCGGATCCATTTCTGTATGCCAGGGATCATAGTGGAAGTGGTTCTTCCCTTCCCACTATCGTTCCATTTGGTCTGCCAGTTTTGCAGAGCGGTATCATCGATCCTCTGTAGGGCGTCCCTCAGTGAGGCTTTGTTACTAGATACCCACGTGAATTTCGTATTCTACTCAAGCGGGAGAGAAAAAAAATAAAAGAAAGAACAAAGATTACTTTTGCCTTGAAGGGCTTCTCAACAACTGATTTATTATATTTTCAATTATTACATTTAGACTTAAACTAATGTACATATGTATTTGCTTACTTTGCATTTAATATTTAATTTTACAAAATTGTTGTCAATATCTTATTCAGCATTTCCTTTCCCACACTTTTCAAGTAAGCCAAACTGTTGCAAAACAGGAAATGCGTTTCCAATTACTTTTACTTATTGTTCATTATTTTAGTTACAAACTCATCAATTTCGTCTGTTTTACAATGTGAATTTGTCTTTGAAATTGAGTATGTAACTTCTCCCCCCTTTAGATTAGAATGCTCCTGAATTCTTTTATTTAGATTTATTTTAATATATTTTAGTTTTGTTCTCCAAATGACAATTATTAATATTATTGTTAAAATTAGAAAGAAATTACACCCGTATATAATTTTGTTATGAATTTTCAAATTAGATATATATTTGAAATTTATTTTATTCTCTTCATCTATTTGTTCGAATGTAAGTTTTTCTGTAAAATTCTTTATATTGTCATATTGCAATCTCATAATATTATATTTCCTTCGAATCTTTCAATCCAATTAGAGTAATAATAATCATTAATTTTTATTGAACAATTGTTAAATTGGATTGCGTAATTTCCGTTCAAAACAGTGTCATTTATGTTACATGTGTTATTTACAAATAAATTGAATGCATTTCTAACTAGGACTGTTTTTTCGTCTAGTGCTATAATTTCTAATTCTTTACTTGATATTAATTTACTATTTCTTGTTATTATACAATGAGTGCTGGGTTTTAGTTGTCTGAAATGTTTATTTTCTTCAAATTTCATAATTTTATCTTTATAAGTAAAAACTTCCTCTATTTCTGCTTCTATTTCTTTTTTATTCTTATTTGGTAGTGGTACAATTTTTCTTATTTTTATTTGTATGAATGATTTTGGAATTTTCATGCTTAATATAAGATAGGTATTATTAAAAGTTGCTATTCCTAGTTGTAAATATTTTAATTTATTGAAATCAATGTTATAATTGGTAATTTCCTGATTTGTTAGAATATTTGGGTGAACTAGACCATATTTGGCTGCGACTACATTGTCTTGGATTTGTTCTATTTTACTTTTTATTAACTGAATTTTTGTCATCTGTTGTAAACACATATGTTGTTGATTTTCTTCGTCTATGAATTTATTTATACTGTTAAGTCCTTTTTCAATTTCTTTCCTATCATCTTGTACAATATTTCTTATTTGTTTCATTGCCAAATTAAAATGTTCATTTATGTGTATTTGTTGATTCAACATTTCGCCCGTTTGTGTTAAATGTTTTTGAATTGTCTGTCTGTCGTCATCGTCCATTGTGCCAAATGTCCATTTTGCTACAGTACCTATTGCGTTTACAAGTCCTCTCTTATGTCTTTTTTCTATTGGTATTAATGTCATTAACTTATTTCTCGCTTCTAATAATTCTGTTTGGGGCCGTTCAAGTATTACGTAAGCAGATTTATTACAATTATTTACCCCCCCCATCCCCCTTGTCTGCGAAAGTAAGCAAAGCTTTTACCCCCTCCCCCCATGCTTACGTAAACATTTTTCAATTAAAAATGTATTTCTTTATATTATAATTATAATGTTATAATTATAATTTTAAAAATAAGAAAATAGATTTAGAATAGAGATTAGATTTTACTGATGCAGTATTCAACATAGAGTAAGGGACAAAAATATTATAATCTTACGAACATAACAAGCTTATTTAAAATTTTTGGTACACATATTAAATTCAAATTGACAGTCTTCAGTCCATGAAACCCGAATCCATGATTCTAAGTTTTCGATGACATTGGATTGCTTCGATTGCTGCTCCGTGTTGTGAGTCTGCTCACTTTCATCCGATTTTGGAATGTCTACGTCGTTCTCATCGAGCCATTCAACATCATGGTGCTCTAAATTTTGAATAATGCACATCAGTTCATTAGCACGACGAGCAGCGACTCTTACAGGTCTAACATTCCTATCAGTGTGCGTGTTTACTTTTTTATGGATCTTCTCGATGTGATGATTTAGTGACTTGATGGAAGCATGATAAAGACCACACGTTTTGCATGTTCGACTTCATAGCCTCAATTTTACCATGACAAAAATAATCGTAGGACATTTGCAGGAAATCTTTGAGTGAAGCACTTAAGCGTAGAGCTAAATTGACTGGAAGATCAAGAAATTGCTCTCCTTCATCGAAAACCAAGTCATCAACTGTTTGTTTTACTTTTATAGGTGGTGGAAGAAAACTGTTACCTAGTAATCTGAATAGGCCACTTCTTGGACGACAGCATTCTGTATTTCTACATTTCACAATTTGAAGCAAGTATTGGCTTTCACGCAGATGTTCTGAATACCATTTAATGTCTGGAAAACCAGGAACATCTTGTTGACCTGCCCCAACATATTTTGCAGTAATTTCCATTGAACTCCATACTTCAGCAAATACATTCCCTGCAAATTCGAAATTAGATCTTTCTAAATGTTCATCAATTGTAACCCCACGTTCATCCAAATGAGACCCAAAATGGTCATGAGGCAATATTAAACCAGCCAGTTCCCGACTAAGAGGAGCCATTCTGCGCTCTACTCTGTTGTACGCACTTCTTCCAGGAGCATTGGTAGCTAAAAACAATGCATCGAGATCATATCGCTTAAAGTGTTGTATAGCAAACCCTATGACTTTTTCATAACGCGGATTTTCATCTGGCCCTCCATCAACCGTCATGACTACCACTGGTTTTACTAGTCCATGGTCAGTTTTAGCTAATGGTCGAAACTCTTCAAGTTCGAGAAGCGTCTCGAAATCCTGAGCATGAGTATTAGCAGTAGATGAACTATGCTTTTCACTTCGAATAGCGATGTATGTTTGCCCAGAATATCCAACGGCTTCCGGTTGTCCTAGCATACTGGAAGTGATTTTGATAACAGCATAAACAGATGGTATTAATTTATGACGCTCAGCGATTACCTAATCGTGGTCAGATAATTTGATTCTATATTCCATGTGCATTAGAAGAGGTGCTTGCTTATTTGCCGCAGTTACGCCAATAGGGACTCGAGCTTTATCATCTTGGGTGTCTAGGGTGTCTGTCTGTTCCGGATAAAGAAATCATTTCATCGCGCCTAGGGCCTGCAATCCCGGATTCGATAGTCTCGCTCGGTCGCCAGCTTGATTTCTTGATTTAACGTATTACCGGTTTCTCGGAGACTCTATTATTATCGGACCCCGTCAAAATTTTTGACTATGTCACCCGATTATAAAAAACGAAAAGTCCAAATAAAAAAAAATTGTTGTCACAACAGCCAGATTCACCTGACTCATTATGTACGACTACCAGTACGTGTACTGCAGTATACTGCAGTGTCGACAACCTGGCTCACTATAAACGTACCCTAAAGCGAGTGCCTAAACGTATGCGTGTATATTTGCGGGAATCCCCGAAAATGCGTTTCGTTTTCAAGCATAGACAATGTGAGGGTTGCCATTCGTGTAAAAAAGTAAATAACTACCGATGACGTAATCATCATCTAGACTCCCCTACCCCCCATGTCATCCAAAATAAGCAAAACAAAGACCCCCCCACCCCCGCATAGTGCTTACGTAATACTTGAACGGCCCCTTTGTAATACATTTTTGTTAATTGTCTTTACTTGTATAATATTTTCTGTCATTTCATTAATAATATCTTCTATTTGTTTAACGTCAATTATATGGAGTACTATATCTGTATCCTTAACTATTTCCTGAAGTCCTAACTGAATGTTCGTGAATCCTGTTTGGTTTTTTAACTCAATTGTGGTCAGTTCTCTTTTAATTATCGGTGTCGAGGTCATTATTAGTATGAGTATGGTCATTATCTGTAAATTTATATTGTCTTTTAATGTTGCATGGATGAATATTTTTTAACAGTCCTTTTTTGTATTTAGGTTGTTCTTTGTGCCTAACTGCTTTGTAGTTCTTTATGAATCCCTCATGTCTTTTTTCTTTATAGTCCTCTCTTTTTAAATTAAGTTTATCAATTTTCTTTCTTTTGCATTCTTCTAAGTTTTGTTTAATTTTTCCCAGATCTAAACGTCCTTCCTGAACGTCTTTTGGTGCACATTTAATGCTTGAATGATACCTTTCGTTATAATTTCTGATTGTTCGTTGAATTAATTGTTGGATAGGTAAATTTTTATTAGTTTGGTACAAAATCCTAAACTTTTCTGCCATCGTATTATGAAATCTTTCTATATCGGCATTTCCTGTATGGCTGTTGGGCTTAGATAAATGTAATTCGATTCCTTGTTCTGTTAGAAATTCCCTTATCCTTATTGTCTTAAATTCATTGTCTGCTATTATTTTATCTGGTTTTCCTATTATATTTTAGTGATATGTTCTTCTAGTTTTTCTATTATAGTCATGTGATTTCTGTCATTCAATGGATACGCTGCGCCAAATTTTGAAAATTTATCTATAGTCGTTAAAAAGGTAATTCCTTTGATTACGTATGTACCCATATGTATGATTTGGTTTTTATCTGAAGGAGTTTCTGTGTAATGAAACTTATTTTTAATCGGATGTCGTTCATACTTTACTTGTTGGCAAATGTCACATTGATTAATTACCACTTGGATGAGTTCCATGAGTTTTGGAAAATATATTATATTTTTGATTTTATTATAAGCTTATTGTATGCCAGAGTGCATACTCTCTCTTACATGATACAGTGATATTTGTTTTACTGCTTCCACTTCAGTTTCAATGTCCTGTGCTCTCATGGTGCACTTAGTAAAATTAATCTGGCTATCGTTTGAATACATATCTATAAGCTTCTCTTGTACTATATTATAGTTGTTTTCGGATAGTTCCGAAAATATCCCTATTTTGCCTTTTGAAATGTATCTTCTAAAAATGTCTCCCAATAGGTTAAAGTCACTTTCTGCAATAAAAATAATTCTTTTCCCATGTACTTCCTTAAATTCTTCCGTTTTATTATTTGTTAATATTATTTGTGTTTTGTACTTATTCACAATTTCTTCTTTTATAAAAAAATGATCACCCAATTCTTCCTTGGCTGAATGTACTGTTGCCATTGTAACATCATCTTCTACATTGTTAACTGAAAAAAAATTTAAAATATTGGTATTTTCTACCATGGTATTTTCACTCCCCGCTTTTTCTGAAATAGTGTCCTCACTATTTTCTAGTCTACTTAAAAAATCTGGCACTTTATTTTCTTTTCCTTTTAGGTATTCTATCGCAAATTGGTATTCACCTAATTTTAATAGCCATCGCTGGTGCCTGGGTGACATGTCTTTTCCTTTGTATTTGGAATGGAGTTATTTAATTGGCTGGTGATCAGTAAGGATTTTAAATTTTTTACCATAGATGTAAGGCCTAAAATAATTTACACTCCACATTATTGCTAGGAATTCTTTATCCGTTGCAGAATAGTTTTTCTCATGGTTATTTAATGTTCTTGAAGCGTAGCACACTGGGTGACCTTCTTGTGATAGTACCGCACCAATCGCATAGTTAGATGCATCCGTTGTCAATGTGAATTGTTTATTGAAATCGGGATAACGTAAAATAGGATGTGAAAGCTTCAATGTATGTTGGGTCTTTTACATTAATTTTTGCGCCTTTCTTTAGGTATTTTGTTATCGGTTGGGCTACTTTCGCATAATCTTTTATGAATTTGCGATAATAACCTGCTATTCCCAAAAAACTTTTTATCTGTTTTTCGGTTTTGGGTAATTCTAAATTTTGGATAATTGCAATTTTATTTGGGTTTGGTTTCATGCCATCCTTTGTTAAAATGTGCCCTAAAAATTCTGTTTCTTTTTTTAGAAAATTGCATTTGTCAACTTATATCTTCAAATTTTTACTTTCGAGAATTTTGAAAATGTCTCTTATTGCTTTAATATGCTCAGTTAAAGAAGTACTAAAGATTATTATATCATCTAAGTATACCACACAGGTTTTGTTAATATGATCTCTCAAGATTTCATTCATCAGCCGTTGGAATGTGGCTGGCGCATTTTTAAGACCAAATGGCATTCTTATAAATTCATATAGACCATGAGGAGTTACGAAGGCAGTTTTTTCTCTGTCTTCCTCCTTTACTAAAAACTGATGATAGCCTTTCGCTAAGTCTAATGTCGTAAAATATTGAGCTCTACCTAATTTGTCTAGAATTGAGTCTATATTGGGTAAGGGATATTTGTCGTCTAAGGTGATTTCGTTAAGCTTTCTATAGTCGACAACTATTCTATATTTTTTTTCGCCTGAATTATCCGTTTTTTTTGGTACGACTATAAGTGGGCTTGCATATCTTGAATGGCCTTTTCTAATTATACCTTGTTACTCCATTTCTCTGATCTGTTGCCTTGAGGTGGGTATCTATATAGCTTTGAATAGATTTGCTGTTGTGTAATGGTTTTTATCTCATGCTGAATTTCTGTTGTATTAGTTAATAAATCGCCTTCTCTAAACAATAATTTGTTATATCGGTTTAGTAATTTTATAATTTCACTACGTTCTTCATTATTTAAATGATTTAATTGAAGCCTTTCGAATTTAGGATCACCAGTTTCAAGCATGTAAATTTGATTAAATTTATATGGGTTATTAATAAAATAAGATATTTTTCCATTTAGTGTTATTTGTCCTTTTTCTATATTTATTTGGGCATTTAAAAAGTTTAATATATCGATACCTATAATGAAATCATAAGTTCTCCCTTTTAATGGGGTGATCTTCCAACGAATCCTGGCATTGTTAGGTAAATTAAATTGCTCCGGGCTTTTTGTGTGTATTTCATAATTTATTGTATCTTTATTTGTTAATGTACTAAATGTTATGGGATATTTTAATTTATATATATCAAAATCATTTATTTCCTTATTAATTAAACTAAGACTGGCACCTGTATCTATTAGTGCTACGTATTCTTTATTTACGATCTTTAATTTTACCTTTGGCAGGCATTCAGTGGCTACCTCGTAATAAAAATCGTATTATTAATTTCAGGTCCTCCTTCAAATTGTCCAAGACGCATTTTGTGATTTTGCAGTCTTACGCACAGAAGACTGGCTGCTTCCAAGAGGACTTAAGTCCAATCACAACTTGAAGGTAGTTGCACGGGCTTCGAATGGTATCGTTCGCCGGATCGTATTTATATATTGCTTCGACTTTCATTTCATCGAAACAAATTATGCACAGCCTATCATCAACAGATGCTTCCTTCGCTCTTCGCATTATATTTAGGGAAAAGTTCAAGACTCCATCGTCTACCTTTACCTTCAGAAGCCATCTTCGAATGGTCGATTCTCCTGGAAATGGATACCCATTCTTGCACAAGTGCACGTATGCCCTTGGCCCGGCTGCATGTAGAGAAATAGCGGAAGAAATATCGTTCCAAGTCCAGTGAACGTTTTTGTCGCCATCTCTTAATTTACGCATCTGTCCTTCCGTAAAAATGGACTGCACACTAGTTTCGAGCTTCTGATATTGAGCGAGTTTGTTTTTAAGTTTCTCTACTTCTGCTTCAAGAAATGATACTCGACAATCTTCATATGATCTAGAGTACAAACTTCATTTATTAAAAAAAGCATGCTGTGAAATTAAATTATATTAATATTTACTCGGTTTGGGTTGAAACATCCACGAATTTGGAAGAATTATTATTTAATTCACTCCAACTGCAAATACTTTCAACAGCAATAGGTAAAGCATCTTCAGATAATTTCAACCGTTTCCGATTCGCCCCAGATACAAAATCCTCTGCAGTAAAATGTAGCGAGCAAAGTTTTGAAGCAGGCTGCAATTCGACACCGCAGGACTCGGACCAATTTTTTCTTTTTATTGCGTCTTGCAGAACATGGAACATACTGATATTTTCTTTTGCCCATGTATTATGGCACAATTTGCAACTGGCTTTTGGCATATTTGATTTACGAAATAAGTAAGGAAACTTAATCAGCTTTTTTACTTTTCTAACTACCAAGTACTCATGTATAAACATTGCACTCAAATTACACAACAACCGGAGCAAAGTTTGTGTTCACCATAAAACATTGAAACTAAAATAAACTCCATACGTAAACTTAAATAATGCAGCGCAGACAAATAATATGCCCCGGTTGTTTTATTTGTTGACATGTACAATAAAATTTAAAAGAACATCGGTTATTGTTTTTTGTTTGCTTTATTGATTAACTTGTAATTTGTATTATCATCAATTATTTAATATATAAAATAAATATTAAATATATAAAATAAAGCTATATAACTTTTAAGCTAAAGAAAACAGACAACATACTATATTCCCGACAAAAAAAAAGTAACGCAAAATTTATATACATATGTACATACCAATTAGGATATGGGCTTTAAAAACGAGTGGCTCTGTAGATGGGCAGTTGGAAACCTGTAAACGAAAAGGTTCACTCTTTATATAATTAAAAAGTCTATTGGCCATTGGTTTGAACTTACGTGTTTGTGTTTGTATGTCGCACTTGCAAAACGGTTGTGCTGCACTCTGGCAGGAAAACGGTTACAAACAGATTCACTTAACACTGTTAAGCACGGAATGAGTGCCGCTGTAGACGGGCAGTTGGAAACCTGTAAACGAAAAGGTTCACTCTTTATATAATTACAAAGTCTATTGGCCATTGGTTTGAACTTACGTGTTTGTGTTTGTATGTCGCACTTGTTAAACGGTTGTGCTGCACTCTGGCAGGAAAACGGTTACAAACAGATTCACTTAACACTGTTAAGCACGGAATGAGTGCCGCTGTAGACGGGCAGTTGGAAACCTGTAAACAAAAAGGTTCACTCTTTATATAATTACAAAGTCTATTGGCCATTGGTTTGAACTTACGTGTTTGTGTTTGTATGACGAAGGAAAAGGATTAAAAACAGCTTCAGTTGCAGGCAGGCACAGGAAAAGGCTCAAATCAGCACGGAAATAACCTAATGAATGTAAAATTATAATTTATTTATCAAATAATATGAATTTACTAAAATACTTACTCAAATTCACGAATTCAGAAATTCAAATGTCAGCGAATTCGAAGAAATCAAATAGCAATGATGCCAACGGTTATGTTTGTTCTACAAATTTTACTTTTGCTCCACTTTTACTTACAATTTCTTGAGTTAGCAACACAGTTTCTTGCTAAGGGAGCCGATTCGTCAAGAGAGAACGAGAAAGCTGTTTACTGAGCAAACCTTTAATAATTGAATCATGCATATGCACTCACTTTCTTCTTCTATATACGCATGGCGTCCAAAGACAAAGTTGTGAGTACAAAAACAAAATACGTTCATACGCCCTGACGCAGCGGCCTTGATTATTTTAGTCTCGATGGGGCTGTATAGTACGAGTATTCTACAACAGAAACAAATGCATACATAAGCGTAAGCTCATATTTGTATGAGCTAAGTACATTCTTTCATAAAAGCAGCGCGCAGAGAACGTTAATGTATAGAGAAGTCTCACGAGCTACGAGTGTGTATTTTCAAAAATGAAGTGAAACCGCGAAGACTTTTTCACCTCGTTCAACTCAACAGCGGGGAACTTCTTAACAGAGCAGGTTACAGTGAAATATGCACAAGTACATTGGCTCTGCTCAGTTTTTGGTTTCTGTATGAATTCAAATTGACGAATAGCCAACGGCATTTTGCAAGGAATTTGCTTGTGCATTTTTATGTTGCCTTGATAAACGAAAATTTATTCAATGTACCATATATTTTCAAACAAACTTAAATGATAATGTTTGAATTATGCGCCAATATTTAAAATCAAAGTAATTTTTATTTAATTTAAAAAGAAGAATTTAAACAAAATATATTATAAAACCACCTCACATTTTGTTGTGTGCGTTTTAGTAAATTTGATCAAAATTTTTACAAATTTTTTGAGTCGAAATTAATTTTAGATGAGAATTCATAGAGCATACAAGAGTTGCTCAATATATTATGTTAGTTATGTTTGTTCAAAAGTACCCATGTGCATACGCACTGCAGCAACCACGACCTATCTCACGACCCATCGCCTTATCATATTTACATGCAATGATTAGGGAGTAAATACCCAAATTATCGAATTCCTGCCTAACACGTGTTCAAACAATTATATTTTGTATACGCGTATGTACACGCTTGTATGTGCGTATGCATACTGTGTTCTGAACTTCCAGCAAAACAATGCCTATTTGTATACACATATGCATGTACATATAACCGCACACATAGGGCACTCACTTTATTCATCTAAATGTCGTTCAAAGCTAAAATTCTATGCCTAGCGACTACAAGAACAAAATGCAATAATACGCGCAGCCGTAGCGGCATTCATTCTGTTGCCATAGTGCTGAACAGTCTGAAATAATCTCTGCGGCGCCGAACAATTTCAACTATTGTACTGTACAACAAAAACTCATCATCAAAAAATTCATTGATAAATTCAAGCTCATAGTTCTAAGAGCAAAGTACTTTCATTCATAAAACGAGTCGCCCATATGACAATTCTCTCGACCATTCGAAAATAGTCAATATTGGAATATTTCGCGTTGAATTATTTGCCAATATTTGGTAAATCTTGAATTTTTGTCAAATCGAGTGCCCGCGGCTTCGTATATATGGATGCATCAATATATGTATGTAAATATGTCTTTCTAAATGCCTGACAACCGCAGCTGCTGTGCGTCAAGGGCGCGCAAATTTTATAATTTTCTCAAGCAGGAGAATTTTAAAAAAAAGAATAACTTTTGCCTTGAAGGGCTTCTCAACAACTGATTTATTACTTGTTCAATCATTTCATTCAGACTTAAACTAATGTACATATGTAATTGCTTATTTGGCATTTAATATTTATTTTAATTTTACAAAATTATTGGTAATGTCTTGTTCAGCATTTCCTTTCTTATATTTTGTTAAGTAAGTTAAATTGTTGCAAAACAGGAAATGCGTTTCAAATTACTTTTATTTATTGTTTATTATTTTAGTTACAAATTCATCAATTTCGTCTGTCTTGTAAGTCTGTCGTCGTAAGCTTGTCTTTGGAATTGAATATGTAACTTCCTCCCCCCTTTAGAGTAGAATTCTCCTAAATTCTTTTGTTTAGTTTTATCTTGATATATTTATTTTTTATGATTACGATAATTAAAGTGATAACTACAGTTATTGTTATTATAAAAATGCATCCATAGGATATGTTAGTATGATATTTCAATTTATCTATTTTTATAGCATTATATTTCTTTTCTTCTATGATATCGCTGAACGTTAATTTTTTTGTAAAGTTTTTTATATTTTCATATTTAATTGTTAGAATCTTTGTTTCATCTTTCTCAATTATATTAGAAAAATAGTAATCTTTTATTTTTAATGAGCAATTATTAAATTGAATTATATAATTTCCATTCACTATGGTTTGATTTTCATTACAGGTATGTTGGACTGTTACATTTATTGCATTCTTAATAACTATTGTTTTTATGTCTATTGATATTATTTCAAATTCTATGTTTTTTATTAGTTTACAATTTTCTTCTATTACGCAGTGTGTGCGAAGCTTTAATTGTCCAAATGATTTGGCTTCTTCAAATCTATAGTTAATATTTTCATAGCTAAATATTTTTTTTATTTTAGAATCAATTTCATTATGTTCATTATTGGGTATTGGTATTATATTTCTTATATTTACGTGTATAAATGATTTAGGCGTTTTTATACCAAATATTAAGTATGTATTATTGAAAATTGATGCGCCTAGTTTAATATGTTTTAACTTATTGTAGTCTATTTCATATTTTAAGATTTCTTTACTCGTTAAAATATTTGGATGAATTAATCCATATTTAGCTGAAACAATATTATCTTGAATATTTTCAATTTTACTTTTTAACAATTGTATTTTATATTAGTTGCTGTAAATACATATTTTCTTCGTGTTCTTTGTCAATATATTTATTTATAGAGTTCAGTCCTTTCTCTATTTCGTGCCTATCACTCTTTACAATTAGTCTCAGTTGATTGATAGCTGAATCAAAATAATCATTAACTTGAATTTGTTGGTGAACTGACTCGTTCGTTCGTAAAAGGTGGTTATGAATGTCCTGTCTGTCATAATCGTCCATTGTACCGAATAACCATTTAGTTATGATTCCTACGGCATTCATTAATCCTCGTTTATGTCTATTACTTTTTGGTATCATAGTTAATACTTTATTTCTAACTTCTAATAGTTCTTGTTGAAGTATGTCTTTATGTATAGTTCTCATTAACATTATGTTGTCTGTCATTTCGCTTACTATATTCTCTAAGTTTTCTACGTCTATTATATGTAGTATTAAGTCTGTCTCCTTGACTATTTCCTGAAGTTCTAACTGAATGTCCGTGAATCCTATTTGGTCTTTTAACTCATTTGTGGTCAGTTCTCTTTTAATTATCGGTGTCGAGGTCATTATTAGTATGAGTATGGTCATTATCTGTAAATTTATATTGTCTTTTAATGTTGCATGGATGAATATTTTTTAACAGTCCTTTTTTGTATTTAGGTTGTTCTTTGTGCCTAACTGCTTTGTAGTTCTTTATGAATCCCTCATGTCTTTTTTCTTTATAGTCCTCTCTTTTTAAATTAAGTTTATCAATTTTCTTTCTTTTGCATTCTTCTAAGTTTTGTTTAATTTTTCCCAGATCTAAACGTCCTTCCTGAACGTCTTTTGGTGCACATTTAATGCTTGAATGATGCCTTTCGTTATAATTTCTGATTGTTCGTTGAATTAATTGTTGGATAGGTAAATTTTTATTAGTTTGGTACAAAATCCTAAACTTTTCTGCCATCGTATTATGAAATCTTTCTATATCGGCATTTCCTGTATGGCTGTTGGGCTTAGATAAATGTAATTCGATTCCTTATTCTGTTAGAAATTCCCTTATCCTTATTGTCTTAAATTCATTGTCTGCTATTATTTTATCTGGTTTTCCTATTATATTTTAGTGATATGTTCTTCTAGTTTTTCTATTATAGTCATGTGATTTCTGTCATTCAATGGATACGCTGCGCCAAATTTTGAAAATTTATCTATAGTCGTTAAAAAGGTAATTCCTTTGATTACGTATGTACCCATATGTATGATTTGGTTTTTATCTGAAGGAGTTTCTGTGTAATGAAACTTATTTTTAATCGGATGTCGTTCATACTTTACTTGTTGGCAAATGTCACATTGATTAATTACCACTTGGATGAGTTCCATGAGTTTTGGAAAATATATTATATTTTTGATTTTATTATAAGCTTATTGTATGCCAGAGTGCATACTCTCTCTTACATGATACAGTGTATTTGTTTTACTGCTTCCACTTCAGTTTCAATGTCCTGTGCTCTCATGGTGCACTTAGTAAAATTAATCTGGCTATCGTTTGAATACATATCTATAAGCTTCTCTTGTACTATATTATAGTTGTTTTCGGATAGTTCCGAAAATATCCCTATTTTCCCTTTTGAAATGTATCTTCTAAAAATGTCTCCCATTAGGTTAAAGTCACTTTCTGCAATAAAAATAATTCTTTTCCCATGTACTTCCTTAAATTCTTCCGTTTTATTATTTGTTAATATTATTTGTGTTTTGTACTTATTCACAATTTCTTCTTTTATAAAAAAATGATCACCCAATTCTTCCTTGGCTGAATGTACTGTTGCCATTGTAACATCATCTTCTACATTGTTAACTGAAAAAAAATTTAAAATATTGGTATTTTCTACCATGGTATTTTCACTCCCCGCTTTTTCTGAAATAGTGTCCTCACTATTTTCTAGTCTACTTAAAAAATCTGGCACTTTATTTTCTTTTCCTTTTAGGTATTCTATCGCAAATTGGTATTCACCTAATTTTAATAGCCATCGCTGGTGCCTGGGTGACATGTCTTTTCCTTTGTATTTGGAATGGAGTTATTTAATTGGCTGGTGATCAGTAAGGATTTTAAATTTTTTACCATAGATGTAAGGCCTAAAATAATTTACACTCCACATTATTGCTAGGAATTCTTTATCCGTTGCAGAATAGTTTTTCTCATGGTTATTTAATGTTCTTGAAGCGTAGCACACTGGGTGACCTTCTTGTGATAGTACCGCACCAATCGCATAGTTAGATGCATCCGTTGTCAATGTGAATTGTTTATTGAAATCGGGATAACGTAAAATAGGATGTGAAAGCTTCAATGTATGTTGGGTCTTTTACATTAATTTTTGCGCCTTTCTTTAGGTATTTTGTTATCGGTTGGGCTACTTTCGCATAATCTTTTATGAATTTGCGATAATAACCTGCTATTCCCAAAAAACTTTTTATCTGTTTTTCGGTTTTGGGTAATTCTAAATTTTGGATAATTGCAATTTTATTTGGGTTTGGTTTCATGCCATCCTTTGTTAAAATGTGCCCTAAAAATTCTGTTTCTTTTTTTAGAAAATTGCATTTGTCAACTTATATCTTCAAATTTTTACTTTCGAGAATTTTGAAAATGTCTCTTATTGCTTTAATATGCTCAGTTAAAGAAGTACTAAAGATTACTATATCATCTAAGTATACCACACAGGTTTTGTTAATATGATCTCTCAAGATTTCATTCATCAGCCGTTGGAATGTGGCTGGCGCATTTTTAAGACCAAATGGCATTCTTATAAATTCATATAGACCATGAGGAGTTACGAAGGCAGTTTTTTCTCTGTCTTCCTCCTTTACTAAAAACTGATGATAGCCTTTCGCTAAGTCTAATGTCGTAAAATATTGAGCTCTACCTAATTTGTCTAGAATTGAGTCTATATTGGGTAAGGGATATTTGTCGTCTAAGGTGATTTCGTTAAGCTTTCTATAGTCGACAACTATTCTATATTTTTTTTCGCCTGAATTATCCGTTTTTTTTGGTACGACTATAAGTGGGCTTGCATATCTTGAATGGCCTTTTCTAATTATACCTTGTTACTCCATTTCTCTGATCTGTTGCCTTGAGGTGGGTATCTATATAGCTTTGAATAGATTTGCTGTTGTGTAATGGTTTTTATCTCATGCTGAATTTCTGTTGTATTAGTTAATAAATCGCCTTCTCTAAACAATAATTTGTTATATCGGTTTAGTAATTTTATAATTTCACTACGTTCTTCATTATTTAAATGATTTAATTGAAGCCTTTCGAATTTAGGATCACCAGTTTCAAGCATGTAAATTTGATTAAATTTATATGGGTTATTAATAAAATAAGATATTTTTCCATTTAGTGTTATTTGTCCTTTTTCTATATTTATTTGGGCATTTAAAAAGTTTAATATATCGATACCTATAATGAAATCATAAGTTCTCCCTTTTAATGGGGTGATCTTCCAACGAATCCTGGCATTGTTAGGTAAATTAAATTGCTCCGGGCTTTTTGTGTGTATTTCATAATTTATTGTATCTTTATTTGTTAATGTACTAAATGTTATGGGATATTTTAATTTATATATATCAAAATCATTTATTTCCTTATTAATTAAACTAAGACTGGCACCTGTATCTATTAGTGCTACGTATTCTTTATTTACGATCTTTAATTTTACCTTTGGCAGGCATTCAGTGGCTACCTCGTAATAAAAATCGTATTATTAATTTCAGGTCCTCCTTCAAATTGTCCAAGACGCATTTTGTGATTTTGCAGTCGTACGCACAGAAGACTGGCTGCTTCCAAGAGGACTTAAGTCCAATCACAACTTGAAGGTAGTTGCACGGGCTTCGAATGGTATCGTTCGCCGGATCGTATTTATATATTGCTTCGACTTTCATTTCATCGAAACAAATTATGCACAGCCTATCATCAACAGATGCTTCCTTCGCTCTTCGCATTATATTTAGGGAAAAGTTCAAGACTCCATCGTCTACCTTTACCTTCAGAAGCCATCTTCGAATGGTCGATTCTCCTGGAAATGGATACCCATTCTTGCACAAGTGCACGTATGCCCTTGGCCCGGCTGCATGTAGAGAAATAGCGGAAGAAATATCGTTCCAAGTCCAGTGAACGTTTTTGTCGCCATCTCTTAATTTACGCATCTGTCCTTCCGTAAAAATGGACTGCACACTAGTTTCGAGCTTCTGATATTGAGCGAGTTTGTTTTTAAGTTTCTCTACTTCTGCTTCAAGAAATGATACTCGACAATCTTCATATGATCTAGAGTACAAACTTCATTTATTAAAAAAAGCATGCTGTGAAATTAAATTATATTAATATTTACTCGGTTTGGGTTGAAACATCCACGAATTTGGAAGAATTATTATTTAATTCACTCCAACTGCAAATACTTTCAACAGCAATAGGTAAAGCATCTTCAGATAATTTCAACCGTTTCCGATTCGCCCCAGATACAAAATCCTCTGCAGTAAAATGTAGCGAGCAAAGTTTTGAAGCAGGCTGCAATTCGACACCGCAGGACTCGGACCAATTTTTTCTTTTTATTGCGTCTTGCAGAACATGGAACATACTGATATTTTCTTTTGCCCATGTATTATGGCACAATTTGCAACTGGCTTTTGGCATATTTGATTTACGAAATAAGTAAGGAAACTTAATCAGCTTTTTTACTTTTCTAACTACCAAGTACTCATGTATAAACATTGCACTCAAATTACACAACAACCGGAGCAAAGTTTGTGTTCACCATAAAACATTGAAACTAAAATAAACTCCATACGTAAACTTAAATAATGCAGCGCAGACAAATAATATGCCCCGGTTGTTTTATTTGTTGACATGTACAATAAAATTTAAAAGAACATCGGTTATTGTTTTTTGTTTGCTTTATTGATTAACTTGTAATTTGTATTATCATCAATTATTTAATATATAAAATAAATATTAAATATATAAAATAAAGCTATATAACTTTTAAGCTAAAGAAAACAGACAACATACTATATTCCCGACAAAAAAAAAGTAACGCAAAATTTATATACATATGTACATACCAATTAGGATATGGGCTTTAAAAACGAGTGGCTCTGTAGATGGGCAGTTGGAAACCTGTAAACGAAAAGGTTCACTCTTTATATAATTAAAAAGTCTATTGGCCATTGGTTTGAACTTACGTGTTTGTGTTTGTATGTCGCACTTGTTAAACGGTTGTGCTGCACTCTGGCAGGAAAACGGTTACAAACAGATTCACTTAACACTGTTAAGCACGGAATGAGTGCCGCTGTAGACGGGCAGTTGGAAACCTGTAAACGAAAAGGTTCACTCTTTATATAATTACAAAGTCTATTGGCCATTGGTTTGAACTTACGTGTTTGTGTTTGTATGACGAAGGAAAAGGATTAAAAACAGCTTCAGTTGCAGGCAGGCACAGGAAAAGGCTCAAATCAGCACGGAAATAACCTAATGAATGTAAAATTATAATTTATTTATCAAATAATATGAATTTACTAAAATACTTACTCAAATTCACGAATTCAGAAATTCAAATGTCAGCGAATTCGAAGAAATCAAATAGCAATGATGCCAACGTTTATGTTTGTTCTACAAATTTTACTTTTGCTCCACTTTTACTTACAATTTCTTGAGTTAGCAACACAGTTTCTTGCTAAGGGAGCCGATTCGTCAAGAGAGAACGAGAAAGCTGTTTACTGAGCAAACCTTTAATAATTGAATCATGCATATGCACTCACTTTCTTCTTCTATATACGCATGGCGTCCAAAGACAAAGTTGTGAGTACAAAAACAAAATACGTTCATACGCCCTGACGCAGCGGCCTTGATTATTTTAGTCTCGATGGGGCTGTATAGTACGAGTATTCTACAACAGAAACAAATGCATACATAAGCGTAAGCTCATATTTGTATGAGCTAAGTACATTCATTCATAAAAGCAGCGCGCAGAGAACGTTAATGTATAGAGAAGTCTCACGAGCTACGAGTGTGTATTTTCAAAAATGAAGTGAAACCGCGAAGACTTTTTCACCTCGTTCAACTCAACAGCGGGGAACTTCTTAACAGAGCAGGTTACAGTGAAATATGCACAAGTACATTGGCTCTGCTCAGTTTTTGGTTTCTGTATGAATTCAAATTGACGAATAGCCAACGGCATTTTGCAAGGAATTTGCTTGTGCATTTTTATGTTGCCTTGATAAACGAACATTTATTCAATGTACCATATATTTTCAAACAAACTTAAATGATAATGTTTGAATTATGCGCCAATATTTAAAATCAAAGTAATTTTTATTTAATTTAAAAAGAAGAATTTAAACAAAATATATTATAAAACCACCTCACATTTTGTTGTGTGCGTTTTAGTAAATTTGATCAAAATTTTTACAAATTTTTTGAGTCGAAATTAATTTTAGATGAGAATTCATAGAGCATACAAGAGTTGCTCAATATATTATGTTAGTTATGTTTGTTCAAAAGTACCCATGTGCATACGCACTGCAGCAACCACGACCTATCTCACGACCCATCGCCTTATCATATTTACATGCAATGATTAGGGAGTAAATACCCAAATTATCGAATTCCTGCCTAACACGTGTTCAAACAATTATATTTTGTATAAGCGTATGTACACGCTTGTATGTGCGTATGCATACTGTGTTCTGAACTTCCAGCAAAACAATGCCTATTTGTATACACATATGCATGTACATATAACCGTACACATAGGGCACTCACTTTATTCATCTAAATGTCGTTCAAAGCTAAAATTCTATGCCTAGCGACTACAAGAACAAAATGCAATAATACGCGCAGCCGTAGCGGCATTCATTCTGTTGCCATAGTGCTGAACAGTCTGAAATAATCTCTGCGGCGCCGAACAATTTCAACTATTGTACTGTACAACAAAAACTCATCATCAAAAAATTTATTGATAAATTCAAGCTCATAGTTCTAAGAGCAAAGTACTTTCATTCATAAAACGAGTCGCCCATATGACAATTCTCTCGACTATTCGAAAATAGTCAATATTGGAATATTTCGCGTTGAATTATTTGCCAATATTTGGTAAATCTTGAATTTTTGTCAAATCGAGTGCCCGCGGCTTCGTATATATGGATGCATCAATATATGTATGTAAATATGTCTTTCTAAATGCTCGACAACCGCAGCTGCTGTGCGTCAAGGGCGCGCAAATTTTATAATTTTCTCAAGCAGGAGAATTTTAAAAAAAAGAATAACTTTTGCCTTGAAGGGCTTCTCAACAACTGATTTATTACTTGTTCAATCATTACATTCAGACTTAAACTAATGTACATATGTAATTGCTTATTTGGCATTTAATATTTATTTTAATTTTACAAAATTATTGGTAATGTCTTGTTCAGCATTTCCTTTCTTATATTTTGTTAAGTAAGTTAAATTGTTGCAAAACAGGAAATGCGTTTCAAATTACTTTTATTTATTGTTTATTATTTTAGTTACAAATTCATCAATTTCGTCTGTCTTGTAAGTCTGTCGTCGTAAGCTTGTCTTTGGAATTGAATATGTAACTTCCTCCCCCCTTTAGAGTAGAATTCTCCTAAATTCTTTTGTTTAGTTTTATCTTGATATATTTATTTTTTATGATTACGATAATTAAAGTGATAACTACAGTTATTGTTATTATAAAAATGCATCCATAGGATATGTTAGTATGATATTTCAATTTATCTATTTTTATAGCATTATATTTCTTTTCTTCTATGATATCGCTGAACGTTAATTTTTTTGTAAAGTTTTTTATATTTTCATATTTAATTGTTAGAATCTTTGTTTCATCTTTCTCAATTATATTAGAAAAATAGTAATCTTTTATTTTTAATGAGCAATTATTAAATTGAATTATATAATTTCCATTCACTATGGTTTGATTTTCATTACAGGTATGTTGGACTGTTACATTTATTGCATTCTTAATAACTATTGTTTTTATGTCTATTGATATTATTTCAAATTCTATGTTTTTTATTAGTTTACAATTTTCTTCTATTACGCAGTGTGTGCGAAGCTTTAATTGTCCAAATGATTTGGCTTCTTCAAATCTATAGTTAATATTTTCATAGCTAAATATTTTTTTTATTTTAGAATCAATTTCATTATGTTCATTATTGGGTATTGGTATTATATTTCTTATATTTACGTGTATAAATGATTTAGGCGTTTTTATACCAAATATTAAGTATGTATTATTGAAAATTGATGCGCCTAGTTTAATATGTTTTAACTTATTGTAGTCTATTTCATATTTTAAGATTTCTTTACTCGTTAAAATATTTGGATGAATTAATCCATATTTAGCTGAAACAATATTATCTTGAATATTTTCAATTTTACTTTTTAACAATTGTATTTTATATTAGTTGCTGTAAATACATATTTTCTTCGTGTTCTTTGTCAATATATTTATTTATAGAGTTCAGTCCTTTCTCTATTTCGTGCCTATCACTCTTTACAATTAGTCTCAGTTGATTGATAGCTGAATCAAAATAATCATTAACTTGAATTTGTTGGTGAACTGACTCGTTCGTTCGTAAAAGGTGGTTATGAATGTCCTGTCTGTCATAATCGTCCATTGTACCGAATAACCATTTAGTTATGATTCCTACGGCATTCATTAATCCTCGTTTATGTCTATTACTTTTTGGTATCATAGTTAATACTTTATTTCTAACTTCTAATAGTTCTTGTTGAAGTATGTCTTTATGTATATGTAGTTCTCATTAACATTATGTTGTCTGTCATTTCGCTTACTATATTCTCTAAGTTTTCTACGTCTATTATATGTAGTATTAAGTCTGTCTCCTTGACTATTTCCTGAAGTTCTAACTGAATGTCCGTGAATCCTATTTGGTCTTTTAACTCATTTGTGGTCAGTTCTCTTTTAATTATCGGTGTCGAGGTCATTATTAGTATGAGTATGGTCATTATCTGTAAATTTATATTGTCTTTTAATGTTGCATGGATGAATATTTTTTAACAGTCCTTTTTTGTATTTAGGTTGTTCTTTGTGCCTAACTGCTTTGTAGTTCTTTATGAATCCCTCATGTCTTTTTTCTTTATAGTCCTCTCTTTTTAAATTAAGTTTATCAATTTTCTTTCTTTTGCATTCTTCTAAGTTTTGTTTAATTTTTCCCAGATCTAAACGTCCTTCCTGAACGTCTTTTGGTGCACATTTAATGCTTGAATGATACCTTTCGTTATAATTTCTGATTGTTCGTTGAATTAATTGTTGGATAGGTAAATTTTTATTAGTTTGGTACAAAATCCTAAACTTTTCTGCCATCGTATTATGATATCTTTCTATATCGGCATTTCCTGTATGGCTGTTGGGCTTAGATAAATGTAATTCGATTCCTTGTTCTGTTAGAAATTCCCTTATCCTTATTGTCTTAAATTCATTGTCTGCTATTATTTTATCTGATTTTCCTATTATATTTTAGTGATATGTTCTTCTAGTTTTTCTATTATAGTCATGTGATTTCTGTCATTATGAATGTCCTGTCTGTCATAATCGTCCATTGTACCATTTAGTCATGCTTCCTTCGGCATTCATTAATCCTAGTTTTTGTCTATTACTTTTTGGTATCATAGTTAATACTTTATTTCTAACTTCTAATAGTTCTTGTTGAAGTATGTCTTTATGTATAGTTCTCATTAACATTATGTTGTCTGTCATTTCGCTTACTATATTCTCTAAGTTTTCTACGTCTATTATATGTAGTATTAAGTCTGTCTCCTTGACTATTTCCTGAAGTTCTAACTGAATGCCCGTGAATCCTATTTGGTCTTTTAACTCATTTGTGGTCAGTTCTCTTTTAATTATCGGTGTCGAGGTCATTATTAGTATGAGTATGGTCATTATCTGTAAATTTATATTGTCTTTTAATGTTGCATGGATGAATATTTTTTAACAGTCCTTTTTTGTATTTAGGTTGTTCTTTGTGCCTAACTGCTTTGTAGTTCTTTATGAATCCCTCATGTCTTTTTTCTTTATAGTCCTCTCTTTTTAAATTAAGTTTATCAATTTTCTTTCTTTTGCATTCTTCTAAGTTTTGTTTAATTTTTCCCAGATCTAAACGTCCTTCCTGAACGTCTTTTGGTGCACATTTAATGCTTGAATGATACCTTTCGTTATAATTTCTGATTGTTCCTTGAATTAATTGTTGGATAGGTAAATTTTTATTAGTTTGGTACAAAATCCTAAACTTTTCTGCCATCGTATTATGAAATCTTTCTATATCGGCATTTCCTGTATGGCTGTTGGGCTTAGATAAATGTAATTCGATTCCTTGTTCTGTTAGAAATTCCCTTATCCTTATTGTCTTAAATTCATTGTCTGCTATTATTTTATCTGATTTTCCTATTATATTTTAGTGATATCTTCTTCTAGTTTTTCTATTATAGTCATGTGATTTCTGTCATTATGAATGTCCTGTCTGTCATAATCGTCCATTGTACCATTTAGTCATGCTTCCTTCGGCATTCATTAATCCTAGTTTTTGTCTATTACTTTTTGGTATCATAGTTAATACTTTATTTCTAACTTCTAATAGTTCTTGTTGAAGTATGTCTTTATGTATAGTTCTCATTAACATTATGTTGTCTGTCATTTCGCTTACTATATTCTCTAAGTTTTCTACGTCTATTATATGTAGTATTAAGTCTGTCTCCTTGACTATTTCCTGAAGTTCTAACTGAATGCCCGTGAATCCTATTTGGTCTTTTAACTCATTTGTGGTCAGTTCTCTTTTAATTATCGGTGTCGAGGTCATTATTAGTATGAGTATGGTCATTATCTGTAAATTTATATTGTCTTTTAATGTTGCATGGATGAATATTTTTTAACAGTCCTTTTTTGTATTTAGGTTGTTCTTTGTGCCTAACTGCTTTGTAGTTCTTTATGAATCCCTCATGTCTTTTTTCTTTATAGTCCTCTCTTTTTAAATTAAGTTTATCAATTTTCTTTCTTTTGCATTCTTCTAAATTTTTCCCAGATCTAAACGTCCTTCCTGAACGTCTTTTGGTGCACATTTAATGCTTGAATGATACCTTTCGTTATAATTTCTGATTGTTCGTTGAATTAATCGTTGGATAGGTAAATTTTTATTAGTTTGGTACAAAATCCTAATCTTTTCTGGCATCGTATTATGAAATCTTTCTATATCGGCATTTCCTGTATGGCTGTTGTGCTTAGATAAATGTAATTCGATTCCTTGTTCTGTTAGAAATTCCCTTATCCTTATTGTTTTAAATTCATTGTCTGCTATTATTTTAGTGATATGTTCTTCTAGTTTTTCTATTATAGTCATGTGATTTCTGTCATTCAATGGATACGCTGCGCCAAATTTTGAAAATTTATCTATAGTCGTTAAAAAGGTAAATCTTTTGATTACGTATGTATCCATGTGTATGATTTGGTTTTTATCTGAAGGAGTTTCTGTGTAATGAAATTTATTTTTAATCGGATGTCGTTCATACTTTACTTGTTGGCAAATGTCACATTGATTAATTACCACTTGGATGAGTTCCATGAGTTTTGGAAAATATATTATATTTTTGATTTTATTATAAGTTTCTTGAATGCCAGAGTGCATACTCTCTCTTATATGGTACAATGACATTTGTCTTACTGCTTCAACTTCAGTTTCAATGTCCTGTGCTCTCATGGTGCACTTAGTAAAATTAATTTGGCTATCGTTTGAATACATATCTATAAGCTTCTCTTGTACTATATTATAGTTGTTTTCGGATAGTTCCGAAAATATCCCTATTTTCCCTTTTGAAATGTATCTTCTAAAAATGTCTCCCATTAGGTTAAAGTCACTTTCTGCAATAAAAATAATTCTTTTCCCATGTACTTCCTTAAATTCTTCCGTTTTATTATTTGTTAATATTATTTGTGTTTTGTACTTATTCACAATTTCTTCTTTTATAATAAAATGATCACCCAATTCTTCCTTGGCTGAATGTACTGTTGCCATTGTAACATCATCTTCTACATTGTTAACTGAAAAAAAATTTAAAATATTGGCATTTTCAACCATGGTATTTTCACCCGCTTTTTCTGAAATAGTGTCCTCACTATTTTCTAGTCTACTTAACAAATCTGGCACTTTATTTTCTTTTCCTTTTAGGTATTCTATCGCAAATTGGTATTCACCTAATTTTAATAGCCATCGCTGGTGCCTGGGTGACATGTCTTTTCCTTTGTATATGGAATGGAGATATTTAATTGGCTGGTGGTCAGTAAGGATTTTAAATTTTTTACCATAGATGTAAGGCCTCAAATAATTTACACTCCACATTATTGCTAGGAATTCTTTATCCGTTGCAGAATAGTTTTTCTCATGGTTATTTAATGTTCTTGAAGCGTAGCACACTGGGTGACCTTCTTGTGATAGTACCGCACCAATCGCATAGTTAGATGCATCCGTTGTCAATGTGAATTGTTTATTGAAATCGGGATAACGTAAAATAGGATGTGAAAGCTTCAATGTATGTTGGGTCTTTCACATTAATTTTTGCGCCTTTCTTTAGGTATTTTGTTATCGGTTGGGTTACTTTCGCATAATCTTTTATGAATTTGCGATAATAACCTGCTATTCCCAAAAAACTTTTTATCTGATTTTCGGTTTTGAGTAATTCTAAATTTTGGATAATTGCAATTTTATTTGGGTTTGGTTTCATGCCATCCTTTGCTAAAATGTGCCCTAAAAATTCTGTTTCTTTTTTTAGAAAATTGCATTTGTCAACTTATATCTTCAAATTTTTACTTTCGAGAATTTTGAAAATGTCTCTTATTGCTTTAATATGCTCAGTTAAAGAAGTACTAAAGATTACTATATCATCTAAGTATACCACACAGGTTTTGTTAATATGATCTCTCAAGATTTCATTCATCAGCCGTTGGAATGTGGCTGGCGCATTTTTAAGACCAAATGGCATTCTTATAAATTCATATAGACCATGAGGAGTTACGAAGGCAGTTTTTTCTCTGTCTTCCTCCTTTACTAAAATCTGATGATAGCCTTTCGCTAAGTCTAATGTCGTAAAATATTGAGCTCTACCTAATATAATTTGTCTAGAATTGAGTGGTAAGGGATATTTGTCGTCTAAGGTGATTTCGTTAAGCTTTCCATAGTCGACAAC
Source organism: Anastrepha obliqua (assembly GCF_027943255.1). NCBI lineage: Eukaryota > Metazoa > Arthropoda > Insecta > Diptera > Tephritidae > Anastrepha > Anastrepha obliqua. The sequence goes on along the minus strand of NW_026562179.1, from coordinate 4,467,528 downwards.
AATTCTATATTTTTTTCGCCTGAATTATCCGTTTTTTTGGGTACGACTATAAGTGGGCTTGCATATCTTGAGTGGCTTTTTCTAATTATACCTTGTTCCTCCATTTCTCTGATCTGTTTCCTTACTTCTGCTTCGTGTTGAGGTGGGTATCTATATAGCTTTGAATAGATTTGCTGTTGTGTAATGGTTTTTATCTCATGCTGAATTTCTGTTGTATTAGTTAATAAATCGCCTTCTCTAAACAATAATTTGTTATATCGGTTTAGTAATTTTATAATTTCACTACGTTCTTCATTATTTAAATGATTTAATTGAAGCCTTTCGAATTTAGGATCACCAGTTTCAAGCATGTAAATTTGATTAAATTTATATGGGTTATTAATAAAATAAGATATTTTTCCATTTAGTGTTATTTGTCCTTTTTCTATATTTATTTGGGCATTTAAAAAGTTTAATATATCGATACCTATAATGAAATCATAAGTTCTCCCTTTTAATGGGGTGATCTTCCAACGAATCCTGGCATTGTTAGGTAAATTAAATTGCTCCGGGCTTTTTGTGTGCACTTCATAATTTATTGTATCTTTATTTGTTAATGTACTAAATGTTATGGGATATTTTAATTTATATATATCAAAATCATTTATTTCCTTATTAATTAAACTAAGACTGGCACCTGTATCTATTAGTGCTACGTATTCTTTTTTTACGATCTTTAATGTTATCTTTGGCAGGCATTCCGTGGCTGCCTCGTAAAAAAAATGGTATTATTAATTTCAGGTCCTTCTGGGCTTTGCCTACCTAAATTTAAGCGATCTTGGCCAAACTTATGATTAGGATGTCCTGCCTCTCGAGGATTGTTATAACACCTTTCAATATTGTCCACTTCCATGGGTTCCGTGCGGTTTTGTCTAGGCGGTTGCCAGCGAACTTGGTTGGAATACGGCCTAGCGTGTCCCATTTGTGGCACACGTTGGAACTGTCTTGGGGTGTTATTATTTCTTGCGTCATTTTGGAATCTGTATCTTCCCGAATTATTTAAAGGATTATTAAAAGCGTTTTGCTCTTCGCGCCTATAAAAATCATTAGTCCACTTATTTCTTTCTTGAAATTGTCGGTTATTTCTTTCATCCCTATTTTGATTATTATATGTCCTATTCTGATTATTATACGATGTTTTATTATGAAATTGTCCTTTATGTTTTTCTTCTCTTCCGAATCTCTTGTATTCGGGTCTTATGCACGTGTCTTCAAACCTTCTTTGATTCATTATATACAAAATATATTTTAATTGCCTTTGTTCGTAAATTTTGTCGAGTAATGTCCCTTGGGTCATCTCTTTTATAGTATTCACTAACAAGCTGTCTATGTTTGTCAAGTCTATGCCAAGTTCACCATTATAATATACTATTAACTCGTCAGTTTTATACTTAATATTCTGAATTACAGTAATTAACTCACTTACCGTATTGACTCGTAAATTGGCAACTTGCTTGTAGATTTCATGAGGCTCTGTGTCTGGTTTATACCTCAATTTCAGTGTGTCTTTAATTAGTTTCCAATTGTCCGGTTCCGGGATGTTGATGATTGCGTTTTTGGCTTCTCCTTGGATTGTTTTGTAGTATATGGTTCTTACTGCTTCTTTTTTCTGTCCTTCATCTTCGAGCGTTGATATTAAATATTCCACGCTACTGAAGAATGAGTTTGTTGTTGTGTCTCCGTGTCCTGTGAATGCTGGAAGGTGGTTGATGTTCTTCAGTATTCTGTCCAGTCTGTGTTGGTCTTGTTGCTGCCTTTGTTGTAGATCTAGATAGGCCAATCTTAGTTGCTCGAGTTGCTGCTCCCTTCGTGCGAGCTTTTCTACTAGATCTACCGTGGCCATTTCTTGTTGGGCCTGCTCCATCCTTCTCTTATCAAATTCCTTCTGCCTGGCTTGCCGAATTTTTGTACTTTTCTTGTAGCTTTTCACTTGATTATCGTTTAGTGGGTAGTACACGAATTTCTGTGTATTCACTACACTATTGAATAACCCTATATTTTGTGGTGTCCACTGTTCTTTGTAATGAAGAATTGTTCACTGCACTTTATCTTTAGTGGTGTTCACTTTTTCTTTTTATTGAATCAATGTTCACTGCACTTTATCTTTTAGGTTATACGTATGTTAACTTATACCCTGGAGGCTCCGGTCAACTCTTGAGTTGGCTACGGATTCGCAAGATTAGATTTGGGTGTTATAAAAAATTTTTAGTTTATTCACCGCCCGTATTTCGTTTCACTGGATCCTTTTACTTTTTAAAGGATCCTACCGACTGCGCCAATTTTGTATTCTACTCAAGCGGGAGAGAAAAAAATAAAAGAAAGAACAAAGATTACTTTTGCCTTGAAGGGCTTCTCAACAACTGATTTATTATATTATATTTTCAATTATTACATTTAGACTTAAACTAATGTACATATGTATTTGCTTACTTTGCATTTAATATTTAATTTTACAAAATTGTTGTCAATATCTTATTCAGCATTTCCTTTCCCACACTTTTCAAGTAAGTCAAACTGTTGCAAACCAGGAAATGCGTTTCCAATTACTTTTACTTATTGTTCATTATTTTAGTTACAAACTCATCAATTTCGTCTGTTTTACAATGTGAATTTGTCTTTGAAATTGAATATGTAACTCGCGTTTTTTGCATGCTGGTGTTTTTGTTTCATGCATTTTACCTTTATATCGAGCGGGATTCTGCCTGCTATTACCCCTGCTGCTTCGTCAGATATGGTTCTATAGCCCATAATGATTCTGGCATTGCATAATCTGTACACCCGTTTAGTCTGTCTCAAGGAGCTGGGATATTTCACAACGTCACCTCATACTTCTTCAGCGTAAAACAGGATCGAGTTGCAGACGCTTGCTAACAATGCTCTCATTTGTTGTCTTGTTCCACCAATATTGGGCATCAGTCGCAATAAAACTGCGCAAGATTTTGCAGCTTTCGAGCTTGCGTATTCCAGATGTTTTTTAAAATTGTGCCTTCTGTCGATCATTACCCCTAAATATTTTACGGTATCGGTTGATGTTATATTGTGACCACCAACCTTCATTTGAAGGTTTTAAACTTTTCGTCTAGAACTTATGAGAACTAGTTCGGTCTTATGGTCTGCTAGTCTTAGCCTACAGTCACGACTGCGCAATATAGAAGTTTTTGCTATTTCGCATACTTCTATTAGGTGCGCAACTAAGTTCCCGCTGTTTGTCAATAGATGCCGCCTGCAGTGTGTACTAGTCGATTCTAACATAACCTATCCAAGTGATTGCATGCTTTGGGATTGATTCAAAAACAGGGGACTAGGGTTCCTTATGAGTTAAAACCAAGGGATGTCGAATGTCGTTTTTTCGCCTGTGTGCTCCAGCGGCAAAAAAGAAAGGGGGTTTCTTCATCGCATCGTGACGGGTGATGAAAAATGGATGCATTACAGCAATCCAAAGAAAAGAAAGTCATGAGGACTGCCCGGTCATGCTTCTACGTCGTCGCCTCGGCCGAATATTCACGCTGCGAAGGTTATGCTATGTATTTGGTGGGACATAGTTGGCGTATTATGCAGTTAGCTTGCTGGTTTCCAGTGCCTCTAGCTTCCTCTATTTTCTCTAGAAAGTACAAGAGCATTTTGTCGTCTAAGTTGCTGGTTTTCCAACCTCGTTTTTGTATTCTTTCGACGTGTTTTCGCATTTGAAAGTGTTGTGGTCTTGCGTTCTTATGGTCACTATGTGTATACTTCTCAGACACATGCCATTGTGCTGTTCTAGCTATTGTTGGACTAGCAAAGGTCAGGTCTATGGTAGATCTGTCTCTGCGATTGTCGAAGGTACTCTTATTGCCCCGATTTAGCAGCACTGGGTCTAGACTAGCAAAATCCTCCATTAGTGCTGCCCTCCTTTGTGTTGTTACCGAGCAGCCCCATTCAGTAGCCCATGCATTAAAATCGCCTGTAACTACAATCGGTGCTTTTTCTCTGATGGCTCTGGTCAATACATTAACCATTTGCTCAAAGTTATTCATGCTGCAGTTTGGGAATATATAGCAGCTGCAAAAGCAAATGCCCTTTCTTTTGGCGATTACGAATCCGTTATTTTTCTGGGGCTGGATATCAAAGGAGTAGTTGCCGCTGTTCATTATGGCTGCGGTGCCGTTAGCATCAGATGCCCACCGGTTGCTATCTGCTTTGATGCGGCATGGCTCGCTCAAAAGAGCGATATCAATTTCTTCCTCATTTAGCGTTTGGTTGAGGAGATCTTGTGCAGCTTCACAGTGGTTAAGGTTTAACTGCAGACACTTAATCATTCCTGGTTCTATTGTTAATCGCTTTCTTATATATCCAACATTTGGAGCTGCCCAGAATGTGCTCTGTTTCGCTAAAGCCCTTGATTTTACACACAGAGCAGCTTGGATTTGCAGTGCATGTTTTCGCGATATGTCCTTCAGTCCCGCATTTTAAGTACATTTTACCTCTGTCTGTGTTTTGGAATGATTTCGCAACATAACCGAACTCCAGTCACCGATAATATCGCATTAGCGTTACATTTTCTCGTGTCGTACCCATCCCACTTTTAGTTTGCCTACTTGTAGCAATTTCCTCGCATGCTTGGTGGGCAGTACTAGAGGCACTAATTGCATGTTATTTCGTAATACCCGCATGGACTTAACTGTGCTATCTGTTAATCCATGAATTTCTGGGAATTGTTCCTTCACTGCTTGTATGACGTCATTTTTGGTAGCCGTTTCTTCCAGACCTCTACATTTGACCGCGGTTTGCTCACGCTGACTTTTCACACTCGCCGAATCAGTGAGTGTATTCCCTACCTGCTCGATTTGGTTACTAGCACCATTTATAAGCAGAATCAGAAGCTCCCCTTTCGCCGTTCTTCTTATTTTTATAGCTTTCCCCAAGCTCTTTCAACTCAGGTTTGCCTTTAATTGCTTTTAGGATATCGGTATATAACTTTTCTCCGGTTTTGGAAATGATTAGCGCGTCGGGACGTCCTTGTGCTAGCTTGCGCGGTCCCTTGGCTGTGTTTTTGCGTTCCACAAGTCGCCAGTTATTTTTCACAGCATGGCTCTCCGTATGCGGTTTGTGCTGTTCGCTTGCTTGTCTTTAGCTTCTGTCGCTTTGCTGGCTATAGAAGTAAGCTGTCTATTTACTCTGCGACCTTTCTTGCCTAATGCAGCTCGCTGAGCTTTCGCATTTTTGGCATTTTTCCCCTGCTACATGCATATGTGTATATTAATAAGCATTGTTTGCTGGGAGTACGTACATAGGCTAGGGCACGAAGTGTACATACGCACATACAAATATGTATGTATGTACATTAGACTGGCCGCAGCTTGTATGGAGAAAAATAAAAATTGAAAATCCAAAAGATTTCGGGTCGTTAAACATGAGGTTAGAAGTAATAAAGAACGGTATATTTTTTCAGCCCGATCCGATGATATCTAACCGTGCCCATTTGATTCCAAAGTATGGAAAATTTGAAAAAATCAAAATTTTTACTAATTTTTTTTCGTTTCCAATTTTTATGTTCGAATCTTATATTTATTGATGTGATGCGATTTTAATTAATGATCTTGTTTACTTTATTGCGGCATGGCCCAATTTATATCGCGAAAGCCACCTGACAAAAGGCGCTTTCAGCACACATAACAGATTAGTGATACGTGGAAAATATGTCACCGTCAGTTGAGTAATAGAAATTGTGTTTTATGAACGGTGTGTTGAGCCAGCTGCTAAATGAAATAATTATTTTTAAATTTTATGCAAAGGTACTTTTTAAATAATTTTTCACACTTCACTGTAATAATAAAAATTTGTTTCATAATCAACACTTTGGTGATCACTAAACAATTCATCAATTGTGTTGTTCGCTGAATACGCTAAAAGTTTTGAATTTTTACACATTTGAATTAGTAGGCTTTGACATTGCATTCTTATTCAGTGTGCATTTTTTTCTCGATATTTGAATTGGTAGGCTAAGGCATTGCATTTTTATTCAGTTTCAACTGTCTTATGCGTTTAATAGTACAAAAGTAATAGGTTAGTGAAAAAATGAGTTCAAAATCATTAGCAGGCATTCCGAAAAAAAGATTACGTTCTGAGCAAAAAATATTTCTTGTTGGTGAATGTGAAAGTGTTAGTTTGGGGGCCAAGCTGCCATCAGTTAAAACAGGTGCTCCAATTATTGTTTTACAAAATGAGGCACGAAAACTTGACTTTGGAAAGCAGTATGAAATACACGATTGGTGCCACGATTGAATTTTGGAAAAAAGCTAAAATTCCCTCGGCAATTTACAAAAACATTCCAAGACTCCTAACGAGAAGTGTCGTAAAAATGAAGCAGAGTTTAAGGATAAAATTGAAAACTTCATATTTGACATTGCATGAAAATGAAAATACACAAAGATAAAGACTTTCTTTTGCTCCAAAGGAATAGAGGACGTCCAGGTAGTATATATGGGACCGATACTGTACTCACAAGAAAAGAAAAACGCAAAGAGCAACGAATGGAAGAAGAAAGAAAGCGCGTTGAAAAGAATTAGTTCATAGTAAGTTTATTAAAGTTAAGCTTTACTGGTTCTTTTTTTTAATATTTGATCCCATTTCAAGCTAATTATCCTCTTGAAGTCTCTGATTCCGAGGATGCTGAAAAGGATATTTCAGCTGGCGAAGAAAATGCAGCAAAAGATATGAATGAAGCCGAAGATACAGACGGAAGTAACATTAATTTACCACAAAGGCAAATCGAGGAAAAATTAATTTTATTGATGATAGAATGCTTGCATGCATGGACAAATGTAACCTCTCAACAAGAGATGCCATGCATTTGGTGAGTGCAACGGTTGCTGCCTTCATAAATACCATGCAAAGTGTTAATGGAACCCCGTCAATAAAAATGGAAGATTTAATTCTTAATCGAACAACATTACATTTGATGAGGAGAGATTATCGTCGCAGACAAGCTCAAGAGGTTATTAATGGATTCAATGTAATGGTTTTACTGAATATGTTTATAAGATTTTGGATTCTTGACCTTTCTTTTTACTTGTTTGTAGATTCCCGACGTTTTTGTCCTTCACTGGGATGGCAAGCTGCTTGCAGAAATCCGAGGCACAGAAAAGAAAGATAGATTGTCTCTCGTTGTCACAGGAGAAAATATGGAAAAACTGCTGGGGATACCAAAAATTGAAAGTTCAACGGGAGATGCAATAGCTGCAGAAATACATAATTTTTTGTGCAAGTAGAAGCTCGATGATTTAGTGGGAATTGTATCATTTGATACAAAAGCTGCTAATACGGGAGTTAATAATGGAGCAGCGTTCTTGTGTTAGTGAGTTGCTAGTCAAAGCAGTGTTCGAACTAAATTTTGGCAAATCATCAGCACCGGAAGTTCTCTTATTCAATCGTTTCTCTAACAGCTGGAAAAACATTAATTCTAAGTCATTCAAAAGTGGAATATCGGAAAATGAAGTTCGGAAAGTCTTTACAATAGCTGAAGTGGAAATACTTAAGAATGTTTGTCTAACTGCATTAAATAGTCACCACACTCGTGCCGATTATAAAGAATTACTACAATTATCGTTGCTCTTTGTTGGGGAAGACGTACCAAATTTTTCACAAGTACGGTCACCTGGTGCAACATCACACGCAAGGTTTATGTCGAAGTGCCTATATTGCTACAAAATGTTTCTGTCGCGAGCAATTCGTGTTAACGACTTCAGAGATAAAGAGTCTAAGAAGCGTTTGTATTTTTTTAACCTGCATCTACGTTCCATATTGGTTTCGTTGTGTGGATCCAATAGCTGCTCCACAAAATGACCTTAAGCTCATTCAAGATGTTATTGTATGTTTCGATAAGAATGTATCCAATGCCTTGTTACATAAAATTAAAAATCATTTATGGTATTTGTCGGGAGAGGCGGTTGGCCTTTCATTTTTTGATGATCAAATTCCTTCACATATTAAGCGAAAAATGGTGGAAGCAATTACTAGCGATAACCAGAAGGAAGATGCTATTCCAAAGAGAGTTGTTGCAACAATGTCAGAAATAACGCTTTACGGCAGCAAGAATATAAATGATTTTATTTCTTCAAGAACTAAAACATTCTTTACCCGCTTAGGAATTGAAACAAGTTTTTTGGAATCAGATCCTTCAACATGGCAAGAAAGTGAAGACTATATAGCTGGAAAACGAATTTGTCAGCATTTGTCTGTAGTTAATGACGCTGCAGAGAGAGCATTGAAATTGATCACAGACTACAACAGATCGCTTACTTATAATGAAGAAGATGAACATTACTTACTGCAAGTTGTTGAGCACTACAGGCAATTGTATCCGTCTTACACCAAAACATGTCTCATTAAATAGACAATTTAATTCTTTAATTAAAATTTTATTAGATTAAAATAAATTATATAAATAAAGTTAAATTATATATATATAAAGTATATACATATTAAATTAAATTAAATTATATAAATTGGAAACAAAAAAAAATTTGTAAAAATTGTGATTTTTTGAAATTGTCCATACTTTGGGATCAAATGGGAACGGTTAGGCATCATCGGATCGGGTTAAAAAATTACACCGTTTTTCATTACTCCTAACCTCATGTTTTAAGACCCGAAAATTTATGGATTTCCACAAAAAAAAGTTACGGCCAGTCTAATGTACATGCATAATCAAAACATAATGGTTTCAGCATAAGTTAGCACCAATTAAGCTATAAGCAATAATGCAATTGCGACATGACCCAGACGCTGAATAAGCAAACCCAATAATGTTGGGAATAACATCCGGCATGCGCCGATTTAAACCAACAACCAAATATACTGACACCTCGATCAGCAAAATTAGCTTAAGCAATAAATATTACAATAGCCAAATCATATATACTAACACCTCGATCAGCAAAATTAGTTTAAGCAATAAGCATCCGGCATGCGCCGATGTAAACACCTCGATCAGCAAAATTAGTTTAAGCAATAAATATTACAATAGCCAAATATACTGACACCTCGATCAGCAAAATTAGTTTAAGCAATAAACATTCGGCATGCGCCGAGGTAAATCAGTTGTCGAATATGCTGACACAAGTAGAAATAAGTTATATTAAGGAGAGATTTAGTAATTAAGCATTGAGTCGTAAGTTGGAATTTATAGAATAAAGGTCTTTCGACCAATAAAAATTTATTTTTTTTCCATCGTCCAATTTTTCGGACGATAATTGGCGCCCGAGTCAAATAAGCTTGGCAGCGTCTCGCGAAAGTCGTTAGAAATAAAGTGCCACAAAAAACTTTGAAGTGCTAAGCTACAAAAATAAAGTGCCACAAAAAATTTTGAAGTACTAAGCTACAAAAGTAAAGTGCCACAAAAAATTTTTTAAGTACTAAGCTACAAAAATAAAGTGCCACAAAAAATTTTGAAGTACTAAGCTACAAAAATAAAATGCCACAAAAAATGTTTTAAGTACTAAGCTACAAAAATAAAGTCACAAAGAAGTGTCAAAGAAAGAAAAATCAACATAAAGAGGTGTGAAAGGGAACGTGGAACTTCCCTGACGCCCCAACGACGAGCCAGACAAAGCCAGCCCGGATAATAACAATAATAACTTTATCATCAGCAAGGAGCAAGCCTAGTGCCCCTCAGTACCCACGGAAAACAGGATCAAGCACACTTGCCGGCACCCGAATGCAGCTGAGATTATTGTAAGAATATAATAGACTAGAAAACCCGGCCCCCTTTGCTGGGCACACTAAAATAGAATAGATATGGTTTAGAACAGAAAATATATGATTTTCATATTATTTATTTCTTTATTTTTTATTCAAGCGCTTTGGCATAAACAATATTTTTTGTTTTTCTATTTGTTTTTGAGTAAATATATCCAAATCAGAAAGAAATATTGACACATTGTAACTCACACTGTCAATTTGACAGTTCAGGTCCGCCCCAAGCGTTAAAAAAGTAAGCGACATTATGGCTGGTTCAAAAGAACGCTGTACCCGTTGCCAGTGCTCCGAATTACAACCAAACCTTACGAAACCCATTTTCAATACTTACTTAACAATGTGCGTAAGTTTGGTTTAATTTGGTGCAAAGACACGGCGGGTCCACGTTTTGGCATATATTTCGAGACCCCAGTCATCAATAGGTATGAAAATTACCCCGTATTAAAGCACTTATCAACAGCTTTCATTTGATACCCATATTATACATACACGCCCGAAGGTTACCCGGGTCCACGTTTTGACCTATATCTCGAACCCTATCTACCAATAGGTATTCAAACTATACGGAAATCATCTTCAATACCTACTTAACAATGTGTGTAAGTTTGGTTTAATTCGGTTCAAAGACACGGCGGGTGCACGTTTTGGCATATATTTCGAGACCCTAGTCATTAATAGGTATGAAAATTACCCCGTATTAAAGCACTTATCAACAGCTTTCATTTGATATTCATATTGTACAAACACAACCAAAGGTTACCCGGGTCCACGTTTTGACCTATATCTCGAGACCCCAGTCACGGAGCGGCATGAGAAATACTCTGTACTAAAGCATTCACCAACAGCTTCAATTTGATATCCATATTGTACAAACACATTCTAGGGTCCACGTTTTGGTCTCTATCTCGAGACCCTAGTCACGGAGCGGCATGAAAAATACTCTGGACTAAAGCATTCACCAACAGCTAGTCACGGAGCGGATGGAAATACTCTGAACTAAAGCATTCACCAACAGCTTCCATTTGATACCCATATTGTACATACACATCCGAAGGTTACCCGGGTCCACGTTTTGACCTATATCTCGAGCCCTATCCACCAATAGGTATCCAAACTATACGGAAACCATCTTCAATACCTTCTTAACAATGTGTGTAAGTTTGGTTTAATTCGGTGCAAAGACACGGCGGGTCCACGTTTTGGCATATATTTCGAGACCCTAGTCATCGATAGGTATGAAAATTACCCCGTATTAAAGCACTTATCAACAGCTTTCATTTGATACCCATATTGTACATACACAACCAAAGGTTACCCGGGTCCACGTTTTGACCTATATCTCGAGACCCCAGTCACGGAGCGGCATGAGAAATACTCTGTACTAAAGCATTCACCAACAGCTTCAATTTGATATCCATATTGTACAAACACATTCTAGGGTCCACGTTTTGGTCTCTATCTCGAGACCCTAGTCACGGAGCGGCATGAAAAATACTCTGGACTAAAGCATTCACCAACAGCTTCCATTTGATACCCATATTGTACATACACATCCGAAGGTTACCCGGGTCCACGTTTTGACCTATATCTCGAGCCCTATTTCCAAAATAAAATATAATCCATGTTACTCGTGGATGATGTAGCTTTCGAATGGTGAAAGAATTTTTCAAATCGGTCCAGTAGTTTTTGAGCCTATTCATTACAACCAAACAAACAAAGTTTTCCTCTTTATAATATTAGTATAGATTATATAATACATTACGTTTAAGAATCTAACTCACATAGCTGAGATTATTGTAAGAATATAATATAGTCTATAATACATTAGGTCTAAGAATCTAATTCACATAAGTAGTAGGGAAAAATATAAGAATAAAATTCTTTTTCCAATTTAGTAAAATTTAGCATACACAAGTTAGAAATAATAATAGAGTTGATTAAGAAAAAAAACGGCAGCTAGATTTTTCAATAAAAGTAAAAACAAAATAAAAAGGAAAAATGGCTAACCAAAACAATCTTATTAGGCCACCAGTGCTAGTCGCACCACCTCCACCCCCAAACCCCCAAATTTCTCCAGATTTAGCTACTCCCATTAGGAGTATGATTAGGGAAACCATAGAATCCAATGGACCTCATCTTATCAAAAATGTCCTTAATAATAACAGCCCCCCCATAATAACAGACCAAACAATAGAGGTACAATTTAGGAACAACATTAATGAAATGGACAAAATTCCTGACGTAGTACGCTCACTACGAGAATTTTCAGGAAACGCCTCCGAATTTAGTTCATGAAAAAAAAGCGTTGAACGTATTTTGAGGATATACGAACCCTCAAAAGGCACTCCTAGATACTTCGGTATCCTAAATGTGATCCGAAACAAAATCATAGGAAAAGCGGATATAGCCCGTGAATTGTACAACACCCCTTTAGATTGGACAGCAATCTCCCGCTGTTTAACTACCCATTACGCAGACAAACGCGATATAGGCACCCTGGAATACCAGATGACGTGTCTCATTCAAGGAAGAATGAGGAATAACGAATTCTACCAGAAAGTTTATAGCCATTTATCCCTGATCCTTAATAAAATAGGATGCATGGAAATAGGAGAAGAGGCAGTCCATCTATTAACGGATAACTACCGCGCTAAAGCCCTCGACACCTTCATCAGAGAACTTTCTGACGCCCTACACCTTTGCCTCAAACTAGAAAACCAAAGCTTTAGAGCGCAGCATACAAACAATCAGATGCCAAACCCACAACCAACCCTCAGAAATCAAACCTTTAATTCTCCTATCCCAAGATAACAGCTTCCCATCCCAAGATATATGCAACGTACAAACTCACAATTAAGATTCTACCCCGAACTAGCCCATATACCTCACCCTCATCCAAACTATAGACAACAAAACCAAAACCAATCAAACCTATACAATAGATACCGACCACAAAACCCCCATTACCAACCACAAAATCCCTATTACCAACCACAAAACCACCCCCTCCAAGACCACCTAAACCACCTCAACCTATGGATGTGGACGAAAGCATCAGGACGAAAGCAGTAAACTACACAAACCGTCCCAAACCACACGAACCAGGTAAACGCCCACCAAACGCATCAATGATAAACCACCCCCCCGCGAAAGTTCAAAGGAACTTCCACATAAATTCCGACGAAACCACAAATGACCAAAACTACGATGACCAATACTATGACGAATATGATAACAGCCAGCCGACAGACTACAATATGGAAGAGGCCCACGACCTGACGGACGTACATTTTTTAGACTAAACAGCTCTTCGTTACCATACTTCAGATGTAAGACGAAGAGCGGCGACATACTAAACATTCTAGTAGATACAGGATCAAACAGAAATTAGATACAATGCAATTTGGTAAAAAAATCAACGGAAAACGAAAACCCTTTCTTCGCTAACTCAGTCGGAGGGAAAATAAAAATTACCCACCACACCTTTCTAAGCCTTTTTAATTTAGTAGATTGCAGACTTAAATTTTTCCTGCTACCCACACTAAAAACATTCCATGCCATATTAGGGAACGACAGCCGAAAAGAATTCTCAGCAGTCATACATACCAAAGAAAATTGCATGCTTAGAGCAAATACAAGAAGAATCTATCTCAGACAGTATAAGATACAGAACGTAAATACAATACAAACTCGAGACGAACAAATGACAACAATAGGTAAAGACGAAATAAGACAGATAACGCAACTTATTCTCTGAACCAAACGAAAAATTGACATACACAACAAAAGTAGTAGCAGAAAGACGTACTACTTCCGACACACCCATATACTCAAAATCCTACCCGTACCCCACCAGCCTTAAACAAGAGGTCGAGGACCAGGTAAACAATTTATTGGAAGACGGAATCATCCGGAAATCAAGGTCACCCTACAACTCACCTGTCTGGATCGTACCCAAAAAAACGACGCTTCAGGCGAAAAGAAATTCCGGATGGTTATTGATTACAGAAAATTAAATGCAGTCACAATTGCAGATAGGTACCCGATACCTGAAATAAATGAGGATTTCTCTCAGCTAGGAGAAAACCGAATATTCTCTGTGATTGACCTAAAAAGCGGTTTCCACCAAATTCCTCTTAAGGAATCTGACTTGGAAAAGACAGCTTTTTCCGTGAACAACGGAAAATACGAGTTCACCAAACTGCCATTTGGTTTGAAAAATGGCCCATCCATTTTCCAAAGGACATTGGACGACATACTAAGAGAACATATTGGACGTATATGCTATGTATATATAGATGATATTATTATATTTAGCAAAAGCGAAAAAGAACATTTCGAACACATAGATACAATTTTTGATACCCTTACAAAAGCAAACATGAAAGTACAAGTCGAAAAATGCGAATTCTTTAAAAACCAAGTCGAGTTCTTCGGATTTGTAGTATCCTCCGAGGTAATCTCAACAAACCTATCCAAAGTATTGTACAAGCAATAGCCAACTTCCCCTACCCTCAGACGATCAAGGACTTAAGATCCTTCTTAGGCTTATCTGGATATTATAGACGATTTATCAAAGATTATGCTAAGTTAGCAAAGCCGATAACATCCCTACTTCGAGGCGAAGAAGGAAGGATGTCCAAAAGCAGTTCAAAGAAAATCCAAATAAACTTTAATGAAAAAGCGAAGGCAGCATTTAATAAAATAAAGACCACCCTGATATCCAAAGATGTAGTACTTCGATATCCTGATTATAGCAAAGAGTTCGACCTGACCACTGATGCCTCAAAATATGCCATAGGCACGGTCCTAGAACAGAACGGAAAACCGATAACCTTCATATCAAGAACATTGAACAAAGCAGAAGAAAACTACGCAGTAAATGAAAAGGAGATGCTCGCCATAATTTGGGCACTAAATTCCTTTAGAAATTATCTATATGGTACAGCAAAAGTAATTATTCATACAGATCATCAGCCACTCACTTACGCCCTAAGCAATACAAATCATAATTCTAAATTAAAACGTTGGAAAGCAATTTTGGAAGAGTACAACTATGAAATTAAATACAAACCCGGAAAATCCAACGTAATTGCTGACACGTTATCAAGACCATTCGAAATAAATTCCCTATCAGTCGCTACACACTCCGACGAAAGCTCATCTCACAATCTAATCCCAGCAGTAGAAGGACCCATAAATGCCTTTAAAAATCAACTTTGGATCTCACTAGGAGACGAAGACAGCTATCAGTTTAAAATTCCATTCCCAACCTACCATAGGCACATAATAATAGGACTATGAATAAGTTCGTGCGGTTTTTTTTCGAAATTTGAATTTCGGATCATTCCCATGGCTTTTAAACGTTTGGAAATGGTTGATTGATCAACTCCCAAAGTTTTTGCAACCTCTTCTTGCGTTTGAGCCGGATCTTGATCGAGCAATTCCTCCAATTCGGTATCCATGAACTTTGGCGGCGCGGCCAAAATCACCACTTTTAAAGCGTGCAAACCACTTCTGGCACGTTCGCTCAGCTAGAGCATGCTCACCATAAACTTCCACCAAGATACGATGACTTTCGGCTGCTTTTTTCTTCATATTAAAGAATTCCCCGCAAAAACACATTATTTGGCACGAAATTCGACATTTTCAAGTGTGGTAAAAATATTGTTGTTTACGCTTCAAATAAAAAACTTATACTGACGTTTGTGCCTTACGACAGTAGCTCTCCAATGAATGTTTGGAAATGTGGATCGATGGAATAATAATCAAGTTACGCCATCTGTTGTAAAACCGCACGAACTTAACCATAGACCATTTATTAAACCAAACTATTCAATAGAAAATCTAACTGCACTACTGAAACGCTATCTAAATCCTTCGGTAATAAATGGCATATTTACCTCCAAAGAAATAATGGGAAAAATTCAGGAAATTTACTCACTTCATTTTTCCAATTATAAAATTCGTTATGCCCAAACAAAAGTAGAAGACTTGGTAAACGAAGATACACAAAATGAGGAAATATTAAAGGAACATAAACGAGCACACAGAAATAGAGACGAAAATAAAAAACAACTTATACTGAGATGCTACTTTCCAAAAATGAGAGCTAAAATAGAAAACATAATTAAACATTGCAAAATTTGCAAAATTTGCAAGGAAAATAAGTATGACCGTAACCCAAATAAACCACAGATACTGGAAACCCCAATACCTCAGTATCCCGGAAAAATAGTACACATAGACATTTACAATACAGAAAAAAAGCTACTCAACAGCAGTGGATAAATTTTCCAAATACGCTCAAGTCAAAATAATAGAGTCAAAAGCAATAGAAGATATCAGAGAACCCTTACGACAGATACTTTTCGCCTTCGGTTTACCAAAAACAATAGTTATCGACAATGAAAAGTCTTTAAACTCAGCTTCTATACATTTTATGGTAGAAGACCAGCTTGGAATTAAAATTTTTAAAAGCCCCCCATATGCAAGCACAGTTAACGGACAAGTGGAAAGATTTCACTCCACTCTATCTGAAATTATGCGTTGTCTCAAAGCAGAAAGCACACACCGTTCCTTTCAAGAACTATTAGATCGATGTACATACGAATACAACTACTCCATAACCCAGAGCAATATGAGAATTCACGACAAGAAAATATAGAAATCCTTCGAAAAAAAAACAAGTAAAAGACTTAACCATCCACAACAAAACGCGAGAACCCATAAAAACATACGCCCCAGGAGACATAATCTACGTTAGGATAAACAAACGATTAGGATCAAAAATTACAGCAAGATACAGGAAAGAAATAGTAAAAGAGGACAAATCCAGTGTAGTGATCACAGAGAAAGGACGGACAGTACACAAAAGTAACATTAGACGATAGTAAACAGGTTTTTCCTTCCTTACAGAATCCTTGTACACTTTGTGTACGCAGACTTCAAAATGATAGACTACACGAACTCACAACTGGCGACATTCGACACAGGACTGACAAAAATTCAAACCGGAACTAACAGAAAAATACACAAAATAGACCTGGAAGCATGTCAGGAAACCTTAAACGAAATAAGCAAAACCATCAAATCCAAAATAACTCCCAAAAACCCCCTCTTACCCATCCTTATTAATGAATTAAATCCTACACAAGCACAACTAAATAGACTTAAGCCCAAAAGATTTAGAAAGTCTATAGACGAAATAGGAAAAGTATGGAAATGGATCGCTGGAAACCCCGATCATGACGACCTTATCGTCCTAGAGAACCAAATAAATAACGTAATATAAAAAACCAATAAGCAAGTAACTATAAATAAAATAATTTTCGATAGAATAAGTAATATAACAGCAGTTTCAAATAAAATCTTGATACTTGTCTAAACCAATGAGGACATACAAACCAATTTTGCAATAGAATTAAAATATAAACTTAGGATCATAAGAGAAGAATTCATAAATATAGATTCTGCAATTCATTGGGCTAAGGCCGGAATTGTTAATTCATACATTTTATCAAATGAAGAATTAGAACTACTCAAATCGGTATTTATTAGTAATAACCTCACATTAAATAATGCTGAGGAATCTTTAAAACTAGGAGATATAAAGATAGTTAGAAATAGTTCTATGATATTTTATATTGTCAGCATACCACTAACTAATGAGGAAATTTGTAATTCAGTCACAATCAAACCAATAAAAAAGAATAAGTATATCAATAAAATCAAATACGAGGACATTATTACTTGTAACAAAAAAATGTTTGCTGTTAAACTAAAATGTAAAGAAAATAATAATTTAAGAATTTGTAACAATAAAAATATAATAGATATTAGTAACACTACCTGTATCCCACAACTCCTTAAGATCAAACCAGCAGAATGCACGCTAATTAATAATCAACACATCCCTTCAGTAGAAGTCATAACACCAGGCATAATTTTACTTAATCAATACAAAGGTTCAATCGAAATTGACAGCCAGAATATCACCCTTGACGGGTCATACGCAGTACAATACCACAATTCTACAGTTTTCGTAGATAACCAGAAATACTCCTTTAACGAGATACTAACCAATAAGCCATTGTCAGCCATATTACAGCCAAATATTCCCTCAAATATAGAAGAAGAAATACTTAGCTTAGAGATGATGAAAGAACTCCATATCAATAATACAAAAAAGTTAAATTCATTACAGACAACCCATGCAACAGCCTTAATAACAAATTTTTCGCTAACCATAATTAGCATTATTTTAATACCAGGAGTAGTCATCAAATTGACCATAGAAACATTTCTTATAGCGAAACCAATACCGCCATCGAGTTACAAAGTCGACGTCAATGTAACCGACAGCAAACGAGTCGCAACACAAGAAACGCCTAAGTTCACTACAGAGTCCTTAACCGTATGCTATTAGTTTGAACGAACGGGGACGTCCGTTTTTTGCGGCGGAGGAGTTAGCACCAATTAAGCTATAAGCAATAATACAATTGCGACATGACCCAGACGCTGAATAAGCAAACCCAATAATGTTGGGAATAACATCCGGCATGCGCCGATTTAAACCAACAGCCAAATATACTGACACCTCGATCAGCAAAATTAGTTTAAGCAATAAGCGTCCGGCATGCGCCGATGTAAACACCTCGATCAGCAAAATTAGCTTAAGCAAAAAATATTACAATAGCCAAATATACTGAGTAGAAATTAATTCATAGCATACAAGTGTTTTGATATATCGACATATGTATGTATAATATTTACATTTGAATATGCATTTATTTGTTCCTTTGGCCAACCAAATTTTTTTTAATTTACATTTTATTACAGGGAATAATAATATACATACATTTGTATGTATGCATTTTCTAGATAGTATAAAACTTTAAAATAAATAAAGGAAAGCTTCAAAGAAACGTATTTGCATACATACATAGGGATATGGGACAACTAAGTTCAATTGCATCTTTATTAAATATAGCGTTGCACGCATACATATGTATGTGTGCACTGAAGCAACATTACCTACCTCACGAGCATCGCCTTATATTTCATGTAAATAACCTAATGATCAATTTCCTGCCTCACAAATGCTAAAACAAATTTCTTTTGAATATTCATGTACATACATATTTGTATGTGCACTTGGTGCCCATATCCCTTCAAACAATTAAAAAAATTCTGTATACAAAACGCTTCATTACCAGGCACACAGCAGAGAACGTTAAATATAGAGAAGTCTCAATGACAGGAACGTATGGAATTTCGAGGGGTACTCGTCTCGCGAAGACAATTTCACCATAGACACATTTTTCAACAAAAATTAACAGTAAGGGGCTGAATTATGTAAATTTAGCAGCAGCCGATAAGAATTTCTTGGTGATTAGAAGCAAAGAATTTTAATATGACCTATATATTTGAATTTCTCCAAATCATCCAGAATTATATATTATACATATGTTATGTCTGTCTGTCTGGTGTCTGTAACCCTTTGTTGAATCTCTTCAATTGAATACAAATCCTCTATAGAAAACGCTTCATTACCAGGCGCACAGGAAGATAGCATATGCAAATGTAAATTTGTAAATTTATATACATATGCGCATATGTATATGCTGTGTATATGTATGCTCACTAGCGACAGCTGAAAATAAAACGGTAAGCTTCTCAAGAAATCCAGCGCGCACTCAGAGGCGCAGCGCACATTCATAGGCACAGCATTGTAGACGTAGATACATATGTATGGGGGTCGCGCTCCTCAGGGATCGGGCGACTAAGCTGGGCTCTAAGCTACCGTGGGGGTCGGCAGGTTGCGGATAGCCGGACGGCCTGTAGTAGCAGGTTAGTTGCGAATAAGTTCTAACAAATAAGCAGCCCCCGACAATGAGCGGCAGAAACGGAGGAAGCGGTCTAAAAGCTAGCTAATCCGAAGAGGTTTCTGTGACAAAGGCGAAACGACACCACCTTTAATAAAATAAGTGTCCCCCTCACCATGCAAAGGCATGGTGAAAATACCAAAATCCAGAAGCGACTGACTCATATTGGGCGGCTCCCTGGTCAGCGTCTGTCCCCATGTTAGGGGCGGCTGCTAATTTAATATGATCTACATTAAGACCGAGCCCAGTAAGGTCTTAATTACGATATACTGGAAAATGTTTGGAACATACTGCCACGACCTGACGGCTGCACTATTCTGTTTCTTTAGTAAGCAGAGTGAAATCTAGCTGAAATGGCATTCAGGTTAATGGTGCAGCCGCCCCCACCCCGTTAAAACTATGGCAAATCTCTAAGAACGCTCCATATCCCGTCGCCATTAAGTGTCGGCGTAGGTCTAGATGTAACATTCCTAGTTAGCACTGATTCGGCTCTGAACTTAGGCTCTCATAAGGAGCCTTCGTCAACCCTCGCATGGCCTCCCTGCTTGCAAAGATAACCATGGAATCATGAATAAGTGACTACGCACCGGGATAGGGATAACGGCTTACGAGTTGGGGTCCAACAACATGAATACAAACAATCAGAATATAAACATAAATATCTTGGAAAAAGCTAAAATAGCAACAACCAATCCATCATTGGATTTCCCAAAGGAGACTGCAGACGGCAGTAACAGCAGTGGGGAGCTGGTAAAAAACCCCTTTCAAAGGAGCTCGAGATTGGCTCATTCGCCTCCGTTGATTGGAAGAACCCGATCTGCGTCACCATGCATGCAGTACAGCAGTGCCGCAAAGGAGGCCACAACAGAAGAGCTCAACCGCAGCATCAGTGCCAAAATTAAAGAGCTAACGGAGATGATGGAACTCCCAAAGCGTAGCATTAACCAACCAATGCGTGATCTGTTTTCGAGCATTTCGGAGCTCCATAAGAAGTTAGAAAGGTCGATTCTGACTTCTAGAATAAGGATGCTGAAAGGGTCAAAAAGTGTGGTTCTCGAAGCAAAAAATGAATGCACGCAAACATCGCCTCTTATAAAGCGCGTCACGGATGGTACGCCAAAGAGATGTATAGACACAGTCGCTGCACGGAAAAGCCCGGCAAAAAAGAGCAAAAGTGACCGCGATGGAACACTGAAGGCAACGCCGGTATCAAC
The DNA here is from genome assembly GCF_027943255.1 of Anastrepha obliqua. Classification (NCBI taxonomy): domain Eukaryota; kingdom Metazoa; phylum Arthropoda; class Insecta; order Diptera; family Tephritidae; genus Anastrepha; species Anastrepha obliqua. Next base: position 4,446,653 of record NW_026562179.1, on the reverse strand, counting down.
AAAAGAGCAAACCAGCTCCAAAGGATGGAACACGGTAATAAATAAGAAAAACCGTAAAGGAAACAGCAGTAAAAGCCCAAAAATAGACGGGAAACAAAGAGACGAAGCAAACACGAGGGGAAATCGCAGGCGACAGAGACCGCCCCGCAAAGACGCGATCGTTGTGAAAAGCGTTGGCAATGTCTCATACGCTGACATTCTAAAACGTGTCAAAACAGAGCCATGTTTACAGGAGCTTAACTCGAAAGTATATGGCGTTAAGAAAACTGCAAATGGGGACTTGCTACTGGTGCTTGAGCGATCATCTGATCCAAACACTCAGAAGATCAACGAAGCAGTTACAGCTGCCTTAGGAGATGCAGTGGAAGTAAGGACACTAACTGAACTACACCAAATCGAAATTCGTGATCTCGACGAAATCACGACGAAAGACGAAGTCCATGAAGCCATAACTAGCCAATTCAGGGAACTAAATGTGCCTTTGTCTGCAGTTGCCAACTTGCGAAAAGCTTATGGTGGGACGCAAACGGCGACCCTTAAAGTTACACCAGAGATCGCCACTAAGCTTACAGCAGCAGGAAAAATACGGATTGGCCTAGTTATCTGCCGTATCAGAGAAAAACTTGACCCGAAAAGGTGCTTCAAGTGCATGGAGTACGGGCATGTCGCAGCGAGATGCAAAAGTACGGACGACTTCACCAAGTCCTGCTTTAAATGCGGCAGTAAAGATCACCAAGCGAAAAGTTGTACCCAAACAGCAAGTTGCTTAATTTGCAAAAAGAAACAAATAAGCGACACCGCACACGCGATGACTAGCAACAAGTGCCCTTTATATCAAAGAGCACTCAAAGGAATGCGACATAAATGAAGTTTCTCCGCGAATAATGCAATAGAGCAAGAAGAACATATCAGCGGTCAAGAGGTACGGCCAGCTTTGAAAGGAACAGACTCTTATTTAAACAAAAAAGGAAAACGCTAAAAAACGCAATTAAGAGCAGCAAACGCCAGTGCTTCCAAAAACCATGCGAGGATGCTGACAGCAATCCATGGGGATTTGCATACCAGCTGGTGATGAAAAAAACAAAAGCCTTCAAACCGCTGCCCACGACGTGCCCGGTTATTCTGCACAACGTGGTCAAAACATTGTTCCCCCAACAGCAAGGCATCGCAGCCAACGCGGCCAGCTGTATGGAGGACGATGGAAATCGATGCCTGGCCAACGCTGACGAAATTTTGCACATTTGCAAACAGATCAAAGGCAATAAGGCACCCGGGCCCGATGCGATCCCGAATGAAGCTCTTAAGTTGGCCATCCAAAAACATCCAGAAATCTTTGTGGATGTTTACAACTCCTGCTTAGAAGAATGCACATTACCGAAAGAGTGGAATTTCCAAAAACTAGTGCTAATACCAAAAGGGTCTAAGCCGGCGGAAGATCCCTCAGGATACCGCCCACCACTGGACACGGCAGGGAAAATACTAGAGAGGCTAATTGTAAATCGCTTGGAATCTTCCATCGATAGTGCCGGAGGGTTATCGCCGCACCAATATGGCTTCCGTAAAACACGCTCTACCACAGATGCTGTTATAGCGGTTAAGCGCATTGCTCACAAAGCGATTGAAGGTTCTCGCTGGCTCTACGGAGATAAAGAGTATTGCCTAGTCACAACGTTAGATGTAAAAAATGCATTTAATACAGCAAACTGGGGCAAAATCCTAAATGCGCTGGAGAATTTCCGAGTCCCAGCCTACATTCGGAAAATTGTTGCAAGCTACTTCACTAACAGAGTGCTGCAATACAAAACCGACGAAGGAATGAAAAGGTACAGAGTAACCGGAGGAGTACCACAGGGGTCAGTGTTGGGCTCTGGAATATAATGTACGATGGAGTTTTGCGTCTCCAACTACCTCCAGGATCCCAAATCACAGGGTTTGCCGATGACATTGCAATCGTAGTCGTTGCTAAATTCCTAAACCAGGCCGAAGCGATTTGCAACCAAGCGGTCGAAATCACAAAAGATTGGCTGCGCATTAGTGGTTTAAGCCTTGCAAACCATAAAACAGAGGCAGTTCTCATCAGTAGCAGGAAAATAGTTGAAACAGCAAATCTCAGAGTAGGTGACCACGTAACTAGAATCTAAGCTGTACATCAAATATCTCGGAGTAATGTTTGACCACAGGTTAAGCTTTAAACAGCATCTAACATACGCCAGCGATAAAGCAGCGAAGGCTGTAACCGCATTGACACGTATTATGATGAATACGAGAGGACCTAAGCAGGCTTCTAGGAAGTTGCTTAGCAGTGTGGTATCATCTATCTTGCTATATGCGGTACCAGCCTGGGTCGAACCAACTAACTGCAGCACATACATGAAAGGCATTAAATCGGTATATCGGTTATGTGCCCTCAGGGTGTGCTGTGCATTCCGCACAGTATCGGAAGATGCTGTATTAGTCCTCGCGGGTATGCTACCAGTTAAGCTGACTGCACTAGAATTCGCCGAAATAAGAAAACATCGAGCGGATCCAGCACAGCTGACTAACCGAAGGACTGAACGGGAGCGAAGCATCCGTACTTGGTAGGAGGAATGGAGGAACTCCATGAACGGACGATGGACATATCGATTAATCCCGAATATCACAAGATGGATAAATCGAAAGCATGGTCAGATAGATTTCTACCTGACCCAAGTACTTAGTGGGCATGGATGCTTTAAGGCTTATCTGCATAGATTTAAGCACGAAGATGACCAGTACTGCACCTTTTGCGACAGTCTAGTTGAAGATGCAGAACATGTTTTCTTTGTCTGCCCTCGTTTCAAGCTGGAAAGAGTAGAATTGAGTGATAGGGTGGGGAAGCCAATAATGGTTAGCAACCTAGTAGATATCATGCTTGACTCAGAAGAACATTGGTCCGCTGTCAGTAACATGGCAAGGATAGTAATTACCAAGCTGCGTCGCAATGAACAACAGCGCAGATTGTTACGTAGAGGCAATAGGCCACACCCCCTCCCGTGAAGTAGTACCTAGTAATACTTAACGGTATTAGGAATCCCCAAACTGCGTCACGCTGAATAGCAGCGCAGATTTTCAAGTAGAGGCAATAGGCCGCTCCCCTCCCAGAATTAATACTTAACGATAAGTAAATACCAAACTGCGACGTGCTGAACATCAGCGCAGATTTTCATGAAGAGGCAATAGGCCGCTCCCCCTCCCGTAAAGTATTACCTAACGGTCGTCCCGCGGGAGGGAAACGGAGCTGGGGTGGGGTTTTTAGTGGGTGAGTCGAAAGACAAGTCTCACACTTTTCGGCTTTCAATGCTGTTTGCCACCTCCAAAAAAACAAAAAAAAAGAGCATTGTACATATACACATATTAACGTACATATATTGATGCATACATATGTACGAAGCCGCGGGCACTCGACTTGACAAAAATTCAAGATTTATCAAATATTGGCAAATAATTCTACGCGAAATATTCCAATATTGACTATTTTCGAATTGTCGAGAAAATTGGCATATGGGTGGCTCGTTTTATGAATGAAAGTTCTTGCTCTTAGAACTATGAGCTCGAATTTATCAATGAATTCTTTGATGATGAGTTTTTGTTGCACAATACAATAGTTGAAACTGTTCGGCGCCGCCGCGACTGTTCAGCGCTATGGAAACTAGAATGATGGCCGCTACGCCTGCGTCTATGACTGCATTTTGTTCTTGTAGTCGCTAGGCATAGAATTTTAGCCTTGAACGACATACGCATTTTGAGGAATAAAGTGAGTGCCCTGTGTGTGCGGTTGTATGCACATGCATATGTGTATATTAATAAGCATTGTTTTGCTTGAATTGAATTCACATATTTATATTTGCATATGCCATCTTCCTGTGTGCCTGGTAATGAAGCGTTTTGTATAAAGAATTTATTGATTTGATCAATTGATATAGATATAGATAGGTATAGTAGGGATCAAGTGTGCATATACGCACATGCACACACGTCGATGCATATGCAGAAGAAGTTGTTTTAGCATTTGCAGGAATTCGATCATTCGAATATTTACTTCCTAATTATTGCATGAAATATGATAAGGCGAAAGGAACAAAAAATGCATATTCAAAAGTACATAAATATGATAAGGCCATGCGTCGTGAGATAGGTCATTGTTGCTGCAGTGCGTGTGCACATACATACATTTGTAACACTATAAGAATTGAAGATGCAATTGAACTTTTGCACAAATATAACTAACAAAATATATGTATATAAACATACATATATTGATATACATATATATTCATCAATATACCAATATGCTCTTTGAATTCTTGTCTAAAATTAATTTCGACTCGAAAAATTAGTAAAAATTTTCATCAAATTTATTAAAACGCACATAACAAAATGTGAGGTCGTTTTATAATGTATTTTGTTTAAATTCTTCTTTTAAAATTAAAGCAACAAACATTAAATGTTGGATTTTAACTTTATGGTTTACTTGTTTGAAAATATAGATTGAATAAATTTTCGTTTATCAAGGCAACATAAAAATGCACAAGCAAATGCCTTGCAAAATGCCGTCGGCATTCGTCAATTTGATTTCATACAGAAACCAAAAACTGAGCAGAGCCAATGTACTTGTACATAATTCACCGTAATCAGCTCTGTTAAGAACTTCCCCGCTGTCGAGTTAAGCGAGGTGAAAAAGTGTTCGCGGTTTCACTTCATTTTTGACAATTCACCCTATTCGTAGCTCGTGAGAATTCTCTATATTTAACGTTCTCTGCACACAGGAAGATGGCATATGCAAATATAAATATGTGAATTGAATTCAAGCAAAACAATGCTTATTAATATACACATATGCATGTGCATACAACCGCACACACAGGGCACTCACTTTATTCCTCAAAATGGGTATGTCGTTCAAAGCTAAAATTCTATGCCTAGCGACTACAAGAACAAAATGCAGTCATAGACGCAGGCGTAGCGGCCATCATTCTAGTGCCATAGCGCTGAACAGTCGCGGCGGCGCCGAACAGTTTCAACTATTGTACTGTGCAATAAAAACTCATCATCAAAAAATTCATTGATAAATTCGAGCTCATAGTTCTAAGAGCAAGTACTTTCCAGAGAACGTTAATGAATAGAGAAGTCTCAAAGACTGGAAAGTATTCATTTTCGAGGGGTACTCGTCTCGCGAAGACAATTTCACCACAGACACATTTTTCAACAAAAATTAACAGTAAGGGGCTGAATTATGTAAATTTAGCAGCAGTCGATAAGAATTTCTTGGTGATTAGAAGTAAATAATGTTAGGTAGCTTTTTAATATGACCTATGTATATATTTGCATTTTTTCAAATCATCCAAAATTATATATGTACATATGTTATGTCTGTCTGTCTGGTGTCTGTAAAACTTTGTTGACCCCTTCAACTGAATCAAAATTCTCTATAGCAAACGCTTCATTACCAGGTGCACAGGAAGATGGCATATGCAAATGTAAATTTGTGAATTTATATACATTTGCGCATATGTATATGCTGTGTGTATGTATGCTCACCAGCCACAGCTCAAGATAAAACGCAAAAACTTCTCAAGAAATCCAGCGCGTATTCATAGGCGCAGCGCACATTCATTGGCACAGCATTGTATGTACAGTAAGCTTGAAATGTTTACAGGCATCTTCAAATGCTCTGATTTCAGAGTAAGTTTCTAACTTTGCAGATATATGCATATGTTTTGTGCAATTTTTATCAATTGAAAAACTACATACGTAAAGTAATCTACTAATTAACTATTTGCCTACTATCAGTTAACATAAAATAATTGTTTCCAAATTTCATCTTAGTATTAAAATGTCCGAATCAGACCTTTTTTTAAGCTACTTGTTTTCTTCTGCAACTTACTGTATGCTCATGCGCGCACTTGACGCACAGCAGCTGCGGCTGTCGAGCATTTAGAAAGACATTTACATACATATATTTTTGCATACATATGTACGATGCCGCGGGCACTCGACTTGACAAAAATTCAAGATTTATCAAATATTGGCAAATAATTCTACGCGAAATATTCCAATATTGACTATTTTCGAATGGTCGAGAAAATTGGCATATGGGCGGCTCGTTTTATGAATGAAAGTATTTGCTTTTAGAACTATGAGCTAGAATTTATCAAAGAATTTTTTGATGATGAGTTTTTGTTGTACAATGCAATAGTTGAAACTGTTCGGCGCCGCCGCGACTGTTCAGCGCTATGGCAACTAGAATGATGGCCGCTACGCCTGCGTCTATGACTGCATTTTGTTCTTGTAGTCGCTAGGGATGGAATTTTAGCTTTGAACGACATACGCATTTTGAGGAATAAAGTGAGTGCCCTGTGTGTGCGATTGTATGCACATGTATATGTGTATATTAATAAGCATTGTTTTGCTTGAATTCAATTCACATATTTATATTTGCATATGCCATCTTCCTGTGTGCCTGGTAATGAAGCGTTTTGTATACAGAATTTTTTGATTTGATCAATTGAACGTACATAGATATAGTTAGGGCATCAAGTGTGCATATACGCACATGCACATACGTCGATGCATATGCAGAAGGAGTTGTTTTAGCATTTGTTGTTTGAAGTTGTTTTAGCATCATTCGAATATTTACTCCCTAATTATTGGATGAAATATGATAAGGCGATGCTCGTGAGGTAGGTCATGTTGCTTCAGTGCATACATATGCGTGCAACACTATATTTATTAAAGATGAAATAGAACTTAGTTGTCCCATATACATATCGTCATATGAATTCAAAAAAGCCCTAAGTTACAAAAAACTCAAAATCGACTTTTTAGTTGATTATCATGTACCGTATCATAATACATGTTCTTTTAAAATTTTATAATCCAACAACCAATAATGACGTTGGTATAAACAAAATTCGAAAAGCCCTAAGTGCAAGAGTAACAAATTTGCCAACCAAAACTGTAACTTTCGCCTTTAGAGAAATAATAAACAACAAACACAAGAAGGCATAGCATGCCATGCCATTGTGTGTGTTCTTATTTATCAGTTTGTTATTTATCAGTTACTGACGAAAAGTATTGACGATAAGGTTTTTTGCATCTCTGTATTAACAGTTAGTTTTTCTTTTGTATGTTTCTAAGAGGCTTTACTGAGTTGGAGTTTATTTAATTAAAACTAAAAATCTCTAAAAATGATTAACGAAACTAATTTTGATAAGTCAGTGTTAAAAAAAACGGTGAATAAAACATATTTAAATTACAATAACCGAATGACCGGCAAAATTTATAAAGGTCGTAATAAGGGAATTGTGTGTGAAAATTGCTCCCAATATGATGAAAATATACGCCAAGAAATATTTGATGGATTTTGGAACATGTCGTGGAAAAAAAAAAAAGATTTATGTAATAAGTCAAGTAGAATTAGAAGAAAAAGCACGAAACCGTAACACATTTTCGAGGCGATCGCTATCTAAACGGTATTATTTGAAAGCAAAAGCAACTCGTATCCAGGTTTGCCGGCAAATGTTTATGTCAACTCTTGGAATAAATGAAAAAATGATAAGAAATTGGGTAGATTCGAACATTTTAAAACACACGCAATTGGATATTGCTCCGCCAAAAGGAACGTCGAAACGTAAAAATACGAAAAGCGCCTTAACTTTTTAAAGAAATGGTTATAACAGTATTCCAAAACTTGAATCTCATTACCGAAGACAATACAGTACAAAGAATTATTTACAAACAGATATTAAATCATACAACCAACTTTATAAACTATATTGTGAAGAATGCGATGGTAATAATGACGATGAAATTTTACCAGTATCGTATCCAAAATTTATGCTTACCATAAAACAACAAAATATTTCATTATTTAAATCAAGGAACGATATGTGTGATATTTGTGTATCATTTGAGGCAAAAAACATAACTGAGGATCAATATAATAGTCATAGATCACAAATCAATGAAATGAGAAAAGAAAAAGAAAACGATATCGAAAGTGCCAATTATTATGCATGGATATGCAAGCAGTGAAACTGATTCCCCAAACAAATGCAAGTGCCTCATATTATTAAATGAAATTACAGGTGCATAATTTCACTATTTATAATATCATTACTCACGAGTCTGATAATTACATTTGGGATGAGTCTGAAGGGAATCTTGTAGCGTCTACTACCGCCACATGTATTGTTAAATACTTAGAGAAGTGTTTACTTCAGTCACCAGATACGAGTATTAACCATGTCATAATATATTCTGATGGCTGCTTTTATCAAAACCGCAATGTCATATTGTCAAACGCATTGCTATCTTTATGCATTGAAAAAAACATAACGATAGAGCATAAATATTTTATAGTTGGACGCACTCAAATGGAGTGCGATTCAACACATTCGCTTATCCAAAGAAAAATTAACAATAAAAAAATTAATCTTCCGTCTGAATTTGTTAGGGATATGTTAGGGATTCTCGAAAGACTCCTTTCCACTGAACACTCATCACCTTACTCTTTCATATTTTCGGGATTACGACTCTCTTCCTAAGCGATACTCTTCTATTCGTCCAGGTAACATCATCAAAATCAACTTTCACGATCTACTTTTACAATAAAATGTGTTTTACAGGCAAAAAAATTGGTGATCCTACCGTTAACAAAATTCGAGTACTGGCATATGATCCGCTTGGAATTATTTATTTTAAAACAAACATCAAAGACGAATATACTCTTCTTCCACACCGATGTGCCAAACATTTTCATGACTCCCAATTGCTCCATTACATACCAAAAGTCAAACATTTCTAAAAAAAGTGGGAACATCTTAACGATCTTAAGTTCTTTATACCAGCAGATTGTCATGATTTTTATACTAATTTGCCCTATGAAAATGAATAGCAAGATTTATGTAAAGTTTTCATCTTTTTACGAATTTAATTTCTTTTTGTTTAACTTTCTTATTGAGAATTATTTTTTGTTTTGTTGGTTTGTTATCAAAATAAAAAATATATAATAATAAATTGGATACTATCCATTATAATATATTATTATATTATAATCAATTTAATGCAAGAAATAAGCAAAATATTTTGAGAAAATTACCAAAAAACAAACTTTCTATTTGAGTTACGCCCTTTTCGATTTCAAAAAAAACTAATTGTAGAAGGCGTAAGTTTCATATATCTGTAAGTAATACGAAAAGTAATATTTTTTCTTCAAATACTGATTCTTTTATGAAAAATAATCTTAACTTGAGAAAATATTGAAACATTTTGCCCTATTCTTCATTTTAAAAGGTTTTTTGCTTCTCCTGTAAAATTTTTAAAATGTAACTTAGGGCTTTTTTGATTTCATGTGACGATATGTAGTATGCATGCAAATACGTTTCTTTGAAGTTTTCTTTTATTTATTTTAAATTTCAAAGCTTTATACTATGTATAAAATGCATACATATATGAATTATTCCCTGTAATATACATATGTAAATTGAAAAAAATTTCGTTTGGCAAAGGAATAAAAAATGCATATTCAAATGTATATTACTAAAACCCACACAACAAAATGTGGGGCGTTTTATAATGTATTTTGTTTAAATTCTTCTTTTAAAATTAAAGCAACAAACATTAAGTTACTTGATTTTAAATGTTGATTTTAAATCTTTATTTGGTTGTATATGTTTGAAAATATAGATTGAATAAATTTCGTTTATCAAGGGAACATAAAAATACACAGGCAAATGCCTTGCAAAATGCCGTCGGCATTCGTCAATTTGATTTCATACAGAAACCAAAAACAAAGCAGAGCCAATGTACTTGTACATAATTCACTGTAATCAGCTCTGTTAAGAACTTCCCCGCTGTCGAGTTAAGCGAGGTGAAAAAGTGTTCGCGGTTTCACTTCATTTTTGACAATTCACACTATTCGTAGCTCGTGAGAATTCTCTATATTTAACGTTCTCTGTCGAGTGCCCACGGCATCGTACATATGCATGCAAAAATATATGTATGTAAATATGCTGCTGTGCGTCAAGTGCGCGCATGAGCATACAGTAAGTTGCAGAAGAAAACAAGTAGCTTAAAAAAAGGTCTGAGTCGGAAATTTTAATAGTAAGATAAAATTTGGAAACAATTATTTTATGTTAACTGATAGTAGGCAACTAGGTAATTAGTAGATTACTTTACGTAAGTAGTTCTTGAATTGATAAAAATTTCACAAAACCTATGCATATATCTGCAAAGTTAGAAACTTCTCTGAAATCAGAGCATTTGAGGGTGCCTGTAAACTTGTCAAGCGCGCTGGATTTCTTGAGAAGTTTTACCGTTTTATTTTGAGCTGTGGCTGGTGAGCATACATACACACAGCATATACATATGCGCAAATGTATATAAATTCACAAATTTACATTTGCATATGCCATCTTCCTGTGCACCTGGTACAGAGAACGTTAAATATAGAGAATTCTCACGAGCTACGAATGGTGCGAGCTGTCAAAAATGAAGTGAAACGGCGAACACTGTTTCACCTCGCTCAACTCGAAGGCGGGGAAGTTTTTAACAGAGCTGATTACAGTGAATTATGTAGAAGCAGAGAATGTTAATGCAATGAGAAGGAGCAAATGTTAAATGAGCTTTTTTCGAGTTCTAATTTATAGATTCATAATAAGGTCATTTCAAATTCAACTATCTTCACGAGTGGGGAATTGCAGATATTTACCACGCGAGTGACGCGAGTGGAGGGTTTCTATATTTACTTACCACGCTAGGACAAGAATTCAGATATTTTCTGCGTTTACCATACTACTGAGGAAGTTCATAAGATTTTTCGGCACACTACTAAGGAAATCGAAGCGAATAAAATTGCGATTAAGAAGGCCGCGCGGCAGTTAGTTTGTGGTGCAGAAGCTAAAGTCGACGGAATTATTCGTTTTGTTTTTTGGCACGTATATAATTCAGGTTCAAGTCCTGAAGTCATATTTTTTTTCTTGCACATTTTTTTTTTTACAATTCAAACCAGGAAAGTTTGGTAAAATCTTTGAGTTTATTTTAATTAAAATTTCTTTAAAATACTGTTTTTTTTGTATTTTATAAATGGAAATTTCTTTTCGGTATAAAATAGTTCATACTGGATATGACCTGACTTTTATATAAATCAATCAAAACAGAAAATATGTACATGTATCTATAATCTATTTCATCAAATCCAAATTATATTGATGAGAAAATATCATTCTAATATCCGTCCAGAAAGCTAAACGCGCATACACACATGCATATTCATATAATTACCCATACAAACTTTCAACTAACGCAGAATATGTGCATATAAAACTGCGAATCGAATAAATGAGTGATTTAGAAAAGATCATTAATAATTGTAGATTAGCGCAATCGTGGAAGACGTGTCGTATATGCAGTACATCGTCTCATATTTGACTCAGGTTCAAATCCTGTGCACAGTTTTTTGTTCGATATTTTTATTTCATTTTTTATATTTGGTTTAATTAGAATTGATTTAAAATAGTGTATTCAGATTTTTCTAATACCAGTTATTTAGAAATTTATTTTCTATATAACATTATTCATACTTCTTTTGAATTAATTTATATGTAAAACAGCCATAAAGGCAATCATATGAATATGCATTCCTATATTTAATCTCTTCAGTCAAATCTGAACTACTTACATACACATATTGATGAGAAAATATTCTAATATCCATGGATGCATCCAGAAAGCCAAACGCGCATACTCGCATATGTATACAAATATATACAAATATATACAAACCTTCAACGAACGCAAAATGTATGCATATAAAAAACAACAACTGCGACCGTCTTCTTGTCCGTCAGTGAAAAGATGGGATATGTATACCCTATGAGCAAAAAGAACCGGGAAGGTGATGTTGACTGTTTCCTTCGATTGCCAAGGCATAGTCCACCATGAGTACCTTCCATCGGGCCAGACAGTCAATAGAGAATATTATTTATTCGTTTTGAAACCTTAGAGAGATGCTGTGTGTTGCAAACTGCCGGAAATGTGAGCAAACAATTCTCAGATTTTGCATGGTGATAACGCGACATGGCACTGATCAAAGAGAATACAAATCGGCCTGCCGGGAGTGTTTGGAGGACTGGGTTAAGCGTTGGCACATGTGTGTTCCTTCAGACGGGTCATATTTTGAAGGAGATAATATAAATTTTCTTTAAATTTAACTCTGTTTTGTTTAATTTAAACATTCCCGGTATTTTCTGATCATAAGGTACATACATATATGCGGCTTTACGGACAGCAATGTGTGATTCGCTGGAAGTCGCATTAACTCGCGACTGTCGCACAGTTAGAAGACATATTTACATACATATAAGGGTGCATACATACATACGGAGCCGCGGCCACTCGACATGACAAAAATTTAAGATTTATCAAATATTGGCAAATAATTCCACGCGAAATATTCCAATATTGACTATTTTCGAATGGTCGCGAAAATTGGCATATGGGCGGCTCGTCTTATGAATGAAATTGAAATATGAGCTCTAACTTATGAATGAACTTTTTGTTTTTGTCCTAAATTGTTCAGCGCCGTCGCTGATAGAATCATGGCCGCTGCGACTGCGTCTACGAATGTTTGTTTTTGTAGTCGCTAGGCTTAGATTTTAGCTTTGGGCGACATGCGCATGTGAGGTATGTGTTTTAGTTGTGTTCTAGAACATTTTAGAATGTGCGGTGGCAAAGCGGCCATGGCGTTGCGCTTGCTGTTGCTTTTGCGTCTATCAAAGTACATATCGTGTTTTTGTAAGTACAATATTAGGAATATCGACTGGTGAAAGACAAAAGTACACGGAAGCAAGAAGGGAGCGCTGTGCTCGCGCATATACATATGCATGAATGTATGAACGTGCATGGATGTAGTAACATATGAATACAATTATTTTGTAGGAAGTTTAGAAGGCAAGTAGGTATATATGTATGTATATATGCTAGGACATAATACATACATAGAGCAGAATTGTTTTTGCACTTGTTAGGAAGAAACTCGTTCACTAGTGCGTATGTGTATTTGTCTTGTAAGAATGCGATGTGCTGTGACTTGTGTACATACATAAGTCAAGGTTATTTGGGCATACATGCATATGTACATATGTATGAAAGGAAGATGATGTTCTTGCGCTTGTGCATTATTGTTTTTCATATACAAATGTACATACCTACATATGTATGTAAATGCTGTCGAATACATAAACTATAAATTGGCATACAATATAAAATAAGTGTTGATTTATCTTAAACCGTTTTTTTTCTTTAATGCAAATACCTCCTATTGACATGTACATACATATTATGTATGTATATTAGGGTGGTCCAAAAATGCGTGGGAAAAAATTTATATTAAAATTTTTATGCTGCCGCCCCCCATAATGGTAAAGAATGAAAAATAAAAAGACCCGTATTTTTTTTTTTTTTAATCAGACCATATTTAATGGTGCCGCCGGGGCTTTGAAATATCCCATGTATTTTGCATGGGAAAAAAATACTTTTTCGTAGATTTCATGTAAAAACCTGGAAAATGAATATATTTTAACCGGATAACTCAGTTTCTCTTCATAATTGGTCAGGGAATAACAACCAATTATGAAATAATTAATTTTTTTGTATTAACTATTTTTTATAGAACCCCAAAAAGCCCCCATAAAACGAAAATCTAAGAAAAAATCGAAAAACAATATTTTATATTACTTTTATGATATTTTTTTTACGAAACTTTGTACACATGTTTTTGGAGGTGATAGAAGTAACATAGGGTACCATCAGCGAGGTGGATAGGGTTTGAGATATAGGTCAAAACGTGGACCCAGGTAACCTTCGGATGTGTATGTACAATATGGATATCAAATGGAAGCTGTTGGTGAATGCTTTAGTTCAGAGTATTCCTCATGCCGTTCCGTGACTAGGGTCTCGAGATAAAGACCAAAACGTGGACCCTAGAATGTGTTTGTACAATATGGATATCCCTAGTCACGGAGCGGCATGAGGAATACTCTGAACTAAAGCATTCACCAACAGCTTCCATTTGATATCCATATTGTACATACACATCCGAAGGTTACCTGGGTCCACGTTTTGACCTATATCTCAAACCCTATCCACCTCGCTGATGGTACCCTATGTTACTTCTATCACCTCCAAAAACATGTGTACAAAGTTTCGTAAAAAAAATATCATAAAAGTAATATAAAATATTGTTTTTCGATTTTTTCTTAGATTTTCGTTTTATGGGGGCTTTTTGGGGTTCTATAAAAAATAGTTAATACAAAAAAATTAATTATTTCATAATTGGTTGTTATTCCCTGACCAATTATGAAGAGAAACTGAGTTATCCGGTTAAAATATATTCATTTTCCAGGTTTTTACATGAAATCTGCGAAAAAGTATTTTTTTCCCATGCAAAATACATGGGATATTTCAAAGCCCCGGCGGCACCATTAAATATGGTCTGATTAAAAAAAAAAATACGGGTCTTTTTATTTTTCATTCTTTACTATTTTGGGGGGCGGCAGCATACAAATTTTTTTTGGACCACCCTAATGTATATTGTCATATACCATCATTTATGTATATATAGAGTATACCTTCATTTATGAATATATGTTATGAAAAACTTCATGAATTACTTTCAGAACTTTATTAAAATTAATTCGCGTCGCGCGCATGCACAAAACCTTGGTTCACAACGCAGGCGCAGAAATAAACGCACTGCGTATTTATCCTCCCCATGTGACTCGGCATCAATTCTCGGCGCCAATTTTTTTTTTTTTTTTGTAAATGTGTTTTTTTTAATGTAATCGTAAAAAATTTGTAATAAATTTTATGTATCCGCTTATCATTTCAAAAGTAACAAAATGGTAAAAAAATAAGCAGTCGAAGAAATAAATGCACCGCCTATTTTTCCTCGCCACATGTTAGACTCGATTTCAATTCCCAGTGCAAACCTTTTTTTATTAATTTTTTTTTTTTTAAATTCGTTTTTTTTTATGTAATTAAAAAAAATTATGTAATAAATTTTACGTATTCGCTTATTATTTAAAAAAATACGAAAATAGTAAAAATTTAATTAGTTTAATGTATTTATCCTCCCCACGTGACTCGCCATCAATTCTCGGTGGAAATTTTTTTTTTTTTCGTTTTTAATCTTTATTTTTTAATGTAATCGTAAAAAAATTTGTAATAAATTTTATGTATCCGCTTATCATTTCAAAAGTAACAAAATGGTCAAAAAATAAGCAGTCGAAGAAATTAACGCATCGCCTATTTTTCCTCGCCACATGTTAGACTCGAGTTCAATTCCCGGTGCAAACTTTTTTTTATAAATTTTATTTTTTAAAATCGTTTTTTTTTTTAATGTAATTGAAAAAAAAATTATGTAATATAATAAATTTTACGTATTCGCTTATTATTTCAAAAATACGAAAATAGTATATTACAAATTAAATTGGTTTAATGTCGAGGTGAGAAATGTGTTGTGTATTGAGGTGAAAGATGTGTGGTGTTTCTAATTTTTGTGTGGGCAAAAGTCAGTGAGGTGTCTATAAACTCGGTGTGCTAAATGACCTTATTACAAATCTTTCTGATCTCAATTGTACTAAAAAAAGCTTACAGTAACATTTGCACCTTCTCATTGCATTAACATTCTCTGGTAGAAGTACATTGGCTCCGCTCACTCTTTGGTTTCTGTATGAAATCAAACTGACGAATGCCGACGGCACTTTGCAAAGAATTTGCTTGTGCACTTCTATGTTCCCTTGAATTATGCGCCAACATTCATCACTTTTTGTTTGTTGATTTAATCTAAAAATAAGATTCAAACAAAAATTTTAGTAAATTGAAAACTTCATAAAAATTTGATGAAAATTTTTAATAATTTTTCGAGTCTAAATTAATTTTAGACAAGAATTCATAGAGCATACAAGTGTATGGTATATTGATGTCCATATATGTATGTATATCAATATATGTTAGTTATGTTTGTGCAAAAGATCAATTGCATCTTCAATTCTTATAGATTTTGATACATACGTGCACACGCACTGGAGCAATAATGGCCTATCTCTTGACGCACCACCTTATCATATTTACATTTGAATATGCATTCATTTGTTCCTTTGCAAACGAATTTTTTTTCAATTTAGATTTATTACATGGAATAATATATTATATGTATGCATTTTATAGATAGTATAAAACATTTTATAGATAGTATAAAACTTTGAAATTTAAAATAAATAAAAGAAAACGTGAAAGAAACGTATTTGCATACATATGTATATGGGACAACTAAGTTCTATTATATTACATCTTTAATAAATATAGTGTTGCACGCATACATATGTATGCACTGAAGCAACATGACCTACCTCACGAGCATCGCCTTATCATATTTCATGCAATAATTAGGGTGTAAATATTCGAATGATCGAATTCCTGCAAATGCTAAAACAACTTCTTCTGCATATGCATCGACGTATGTGCATGTGCGTATATGCACACTTGATCCCTAACTATACCTATATATGTATATATATATATACGTATATCAATTGATCAAATCAAAAAATTCTGTATACAAAACGCTTCATTACCAGGCACACAGGAAGATGGCATATGCAAATATAAATATGTGAATTGAATTCAAGCAAAACAATGCTTAGGTATTAATATACACATAGGCATGTGCATACAACCGCACACGCAAGTTATATATTATAAGTAACTTTCCCCTTTCGCTCTCGCTCTCTTCATTATCTAACTGTAATAATTAGCTATGTAAGTTATATATTTAATTGTTGTAATTGTTGTAATAGTAAATGGGGAACTCTTTCTCTCTTCATTTTAAGTATAAATCTAACTGTTAAAATAAATTGAATAAGTATAGTTTTTAATGTTAAAAAGTAGTCTTCAAAGTCACCTTTAAGAGTAAAGAACAAATTCAAACTTGTGCTATTTTAATAAAGATAAATTAAATTATAATAAACTAAAAAATAAAACTTCAACAAATTTATTTTATTTTCAAAAATAAATTTAACTGGCGACGAGGATGGGATATGTTAGTTAAAACATATCCAGTGATAATCGGCAAAAGAAAAGTTTAAAATTGTAAACTTAAAAACTAAAAACTAAACTAAAAAAAATATTTCGTGCAATAACTAATCCGAAAGAATAGTTCTAACAAATTTATGATCGTTGAAAATAATTTGAACTTAGCGCAGGTGGGTGGCATTAGTTGCAGATTTTTGTAAATATAAAAACAAATGGAAAAGTGCATTTTCTCACCAAAATATCAAATTATTAGTTGAGTGCAAAACGGCAAATTTGTGCATAATTTGTGAGCAATTTTACTGCCCAAATTGATATGACTACCGTACACACATATATTTAAAGCGGACAAAATCTTTGACAAACAAGAAAAAAGATTCGCTTCGTAAAAAACAAAAAAAAAAGGAAAAGAAATTACTAGAAGTTAAAAGTTAACGGAAAAAGAGAAGAAAGTGTACGGTGTGCATTCCATTGCTAACGGCGTGAAAGACGAAAGAGAAAGCAAGCCAGCTATCATTAGAGAAAGCAGCAGAGCAGCGTGTGCTTAGAATTACAACAACACCCACAATGGCTTTGACGTTAGCTGAGAGCTTGCGTGAAGCGAGGAGCTTGCCTGCATTTAACGGGAGCAGTGAATATACGCTCAGCAACTACCTGAGGGACGTCGCAACTGTGTTGCAGCTAACGCCAGCAGAACATGTACAGACAATAAAAACAGTATTAAGCAATAGACTGCAAGGTAAGGCGTTAAAGGCGGTCGAAACCTTATTTAACCCTACATGGGAAAGTATAATAGTTAAGCTTAAGGAGGAATTTGGAGTAAAAAGAAGTTTTTTTAATTTAAGAAGTGACGCACTAAACGAAGAAGCTAGAAACATTGAGGAATTACATTATAAATTAAGTAAAATTTTAAGTTTAATGAACACAAAGTATAGCTTAGAACCTGACATTTTGTATACACCTGAACATAATGAAAAACTAATTTTTGATATCTATGTAAACTACTTACCTATTAGTATTAAATCTCTTTTGCTACAAAATAATATTAGATCTATTAAAATAGCTTATACATTTTATTTAGAAAATAATTTATTAAAAGATATAAAACTAGTAAATAATAAACAAGCGAATAGTTTTGCGTATAAAAGTTTTCAAAACAATAATGATTATCAAAATAACAATACCTTTCCAAATAATAACTTTCAAAATGCAAATAATTCATTATATAGGAATGGTTTTCAAAGATTTCAAAATTCAAGCAACTTTCCTAATTATAGTAGCCGTAATAACAGAAATAATAGTGGTGGTTTTAATAATTGTAACAGAAATTTCAGAAATTTTCCAACACAAACTTTTAACACTTTTAACAGAAATAATCATCAACAACAAACCCAAAATTAGGACTTAGAAAATTTTAGTAATTTACGACAAAATCATTCATATAATAGACATTTAAGTAATAATGAAGAACCAATGGAAATTGATGCAATTCATGTTACAGAAAATTTTCCTGTGCAGCCTCGAAATTATCATTACCCATAGTAATATTAACTATAAATAATACAAAAACAAGATGCCTAATTGATAGTGGTGCTGCTACTACCCTCGGAGATTATAATTTTTTTTCCAATATAGCAATAAAGAAAAGTTTAATAAAACCAATTTTATTAAATACCCTGGTCGGTAATAATATTATTATAGATGAAGTGATAGTAAATGTGCCGGATGAGTTCAAAGAAAAGAATAGCACCATGTCTGTTAAATTAATTAATTTTATTGATAAAAAATTCGATTGCATAATAGGAATAAATATTTTACAGCCCTTTGGAGCTATAATAGATTTTCAAAATAATACTCTTAAAGTAAATAATAATGAAATAAAACTAATTGACTATAAATTTAACATTTCTTATGAGGAAATTAATTATATAGAAGAATTTGAGCTGGCTAAATTCAAAGATTTAATGCCTACAAACTTAAATAAGGAAGAAAATAAGTTATTAGAAAATTTTTTACATAAAAATAAAAAGACGTTTTATATTAAAAACCAAAATTTAACTACAACTACCTGTGTAAAACATAAAATAATAACTACTTCTAATAAAATAGTATACTGCAAGAATTATAGGCATCCACAGATTTTAGAAAATGAAATAGAAAAGCAAATAAATGAAATGTTAAAAGAAAATATAATACGCCCCAGCAAATCGCCTTATAATTCCCCTTTGTGGATTGTTAAAAAGAAGTCCGATAATTCGAACCAGCAGAAATGGCGATTAGTTATAGATTTTAGGAAGCTAAATGAAATAACTGTGGATGACAAATTTCCTCTGCCAAATATAGAGTCATTATTTGACAAGTTAGGTAAGGCACAATATTTCTCGTCCTTGGACCTTGCGAAAGGCTTTCATCAGGTTTTGATGGAGGAAAGCGACATTGAGAAAACGGCTTTTTCAACGCCCCGTGGTCACTTCGAGTTCATTCGAATGCCCTTCGGTCTCAAAAACGCGCCCGCTACATTTCAGCGAATGCTAAACTACATTTTGGCTGATTATATAAATAAAATTTGTATAATTTATATGGATGATATACTAGTCTTTTCAACCTCGCTAACCGAACACTTAGAAAGCTTGCAAAAAGTATTTAATAAACTGAATGACTACAATTTAAAGGTTCAAATAGATAAGTGTAGATTCTTATCGAAAGAAACAAACTTTCTTGGTCATATCATAACAAATAATGGGATAAAGCCCAACCCCGAGAAAATTAATATAATACAAAACTTGGAGCTACCAAAGTCAGTAAAAGAAATTAAATCGTTTTTAGGTTTAACCGGATATTACCGGAAATTCATTAGGAACTATTCCTTTGTTGCTAGCCCTATAATAAAATATTTAAAAAAAAATAGTAAAATTGATATTAATGACAAATCTTATATTGACGCTTTCGAAAAATTGAAGAAAATTTTAACAAATCCACCAATATTATGCTATCCAGACTTTAATAAAAAATTTGTATTGACCACGGATGCAAGCAATGCTGCTATTGGCGCGGTGTTGAGTCAGGATGGCAAACCAGTAAGTTACGCCAGTAGGACTTTAAATGGACATGAAAAAAACTACTCAACGCTAGAAAAAGAATTATTAACCATTGTATGGTCAGTGAAATATTACCGTCCATACCTTTTTGGTCGAAAGTTTCTAGTTCAAACTGATCATCAGCCTTTGAAATGGCTTTATTCACTTAAAGAGCCCAATTCTAGAATCATCCGATGGAAAATATTATTAGATGAATTTGATCTCGATATTGAATATATTAAGGGAAAGGAGAATAAAGTAGCTGATTTTTTGAGCAGAGTTGAAGTAAATCATAGTACGGAAGAATATTTAAATATTAATTTCTTTAGAATAAATAAAATTGTTAATAAATATAGGACGCAAATAAGAATAGTTAAAAATAAAAATAAAGAAACCGAAATACTTTTTAAAAAATATAAAATAATATACGTGTCTGAGAATGACTTAAATAATACTCATTATTTGAATGATTTATTTAGACGTGAAATAAAAAAAGGAAAAATTGGGGTATACTCGGAGCTTGACAATAATAAATATAATATAATACAGAACAAATTAATTGAATTATTTTCTAATAACAATAAAATAAATTTCATAAATTGTACTAAAGTTGCAAGTGATATTGAATCCGAGGAATCTTTATTGAATATCATTGATGATATTCATATTAAAGGTAACCATAGAGGAATCCAGGAGAATTTCGAAGAATTAAAAGATAATTATTATAATCCTAAATTATTAAAATTTATAAATAGATATTGTAATAACTGCAGAATATGTAATGAAAACAAATATGACAGAAAACCAATAAATAAAATATTTCAACATACTCCAACACCAGAAAAACCAAATGAAATAGTACATATCGATATTTTTCAGATACAAAAGACTAGTTTTTTGACAACAATAGACAAATTTACGAAATTAGGAACGGCACATAAACTAAATGACAAAAATATGGTAACAATTAAAACTAAAATCGAAGAGCGAATCGCATTTTTAGGAAAACCTGATAAAATTATTATGGATAATGAATTTAATAATGCACTTATAAAGCTGTTCTGTCAAGAAAATAATATAGAAACTCATTTTACAACACCGAATTCGCACACAGGAAATTCAGATGTAGAAAGAATGCATTCGACTCTCTTAGAGCATATAAGAATATTAAAAAACGCTGAAAATATTAATGACTCTGAAGAATTAGTACTAAAAGCAATTAATTACTATAATAATACAATTCACAGCACAACTAAATTAAAACCAATTGATTTTATAAATAAGTTACATATAAATTTAAAAGAGGTTAAAGTAAGATCTGAAGCAATTAAAAAGAAAACCATTGATAGAGAAAATATTAAAAGAGAAAATATTACACTTAATTTACAAAAATCTAATTTATATATTAAAAATCCTACTGCAATTAGACAAAAAACTGCTAAAAGATTTAACAGATACCACCACAGCAACCCTAATAAAGTAGACACTGCACAATTTAGACGCCCATTAAAGTCTATAAAATAAAATAAAAATAAATAAAAAAAAAATAATAATAAAAAAAATGAAATGGATTTGTAGAGCAAAACATGGAAAACTATTCGTTAATATTTTTTTTTTATATTAAATCACACTATACTTATTTTTTTAAAAATGTAAACTATAGAATAAGAAATGAATATTTATGGCTAATATAGTTTAATATTTATCTTGGAAAAAAAACCGCTAAACAACTTAAATATATTTCAAGTTATTAGTTAAGTGTGATTTAAATCTGTATCACTATAAGAAACTATTAAATTTTCGGATTGTATATTTGTAAAAGATTCGACGAGACTCGAATTCTTTAAGGAGAGGCGAGTTATATATTATAAGTAACTTTCCCCTTTCGCTCTCGCTCTCTTCATTATCTAACTGTAATAATTAGCTATGTAAGTTATATATTTAATTGTTGTAATTGTTGTAATAGTAAATGGGGAACTCTTTCTCTCTTCATTTTAAGTATAAATCTAACTGTTAAAATAAATTGAATAAGTATAGTTTTTAATGTTAAAAAGTAGTCTTCAAAGTCACCTTTAAGAGTAAAGAACAAATTCAAACTTGTGCTATTTTAATAAAGATAAATTAAATTATAATAAACTAAAAAATAAAACTTCAACAAATTTATTTTATTTTCAAAAATAAATTTAACTCGCAGGGCACTCACGTTATTCCTTTAATTCCGAATGTCGTTCAAAGCTTAAATTCTATGCCTATCGACTACAAGAACAAAAAAGTTTTGATATTCAAAATAAATAAAAGAATAATTTTAACAAACCCAAGATATACTCCATATTTACATATTTTATAGGATAAAAAAGCATATTCATATGTTACCGTAAGTATATCAGTAACAAAATCTGTTTAAACTGTTTCTTATTACATACATATGTATGTACATATATACATACACATGTAAGAAACAATTAAGCCAAAGGTCAATGTACTGGAGCAACCATGACCTACCTCACGTATTGGTATATTGCGCAAGTGTGCCCTATTATATGTATGTCCGTACATACATATACATACATTCTCGACTCCCAGCAAAACTATGCTTATTAGTATACACATATGTATATACATACAACAGCTAAAATTATAAGCCTGTCGACTGCAAGAACAAAATACATTCATACGCGCAGTCGCAGCGGTCATGAGTTAGTCGCAACGGCGCTGAAAAATCCAAAATATTCTATAACTCTAAGTTCGAGCTCATCTGCTCATATGCCCATATGACAATTTTCTCGTCAATTTGAAAATAGTCAATATTGTAATATTTCGCGTTGAATTATTTGCCAATATTTGGTAAATCTTCAATTTTTGTCAAATCGAGTGGCCGCGGCTCCGTACATATGTATGCATCAATATATGTGTGTAAATATGTGTTCTAAATTCTCGACAGCAATAGCAAATCGAAATATTTTTTCTATCGCAAGTGCTCGCAGCCTCATATGTATGTATGGCTATGGCAGTTTGTATGCATGTATTTATGGACTATATATGCGTGTTTTGCTTTTGCACGTCCATAGGAACAATTTTTCATATGAAGATATTTATTTTATTGAGCTGAACGAATATGTGTATTGATATTCTAATGAAATCCTGTCGAATTGTATTATTGGTATATGTTTCTTTAAGATCCTCTTACCAAATAAATATTATTATCCTTAAGAAAATGAAATACTAGTTTTTTTAATTTTAATTTTTTATTTTTATTCACAGAAATTTATGTATATGTATATATTTTACAATGCTATAAATAATAGGTAATTACATTTCCTGAAATGAAAAAAAAATATAATTATTTTTATTCACAAGTAATTTAAGTATTCTTATATGTATATGTATATATTTTACGATGCTATAAATAATAGGTAATTACATTTCCTGAAATGAAAAAAAAAAAATATAAAGTTTTGAAAGCACGAATTACGAAATTGTTCTCATACTATAACAATTTCTCACACGACTTCGATATTGACATCGATTAAGTCATTGCGATTTACCTGATTTTTAAAACACTACTCTCAATCCATCATGATTAAGAAAAAATTGTAGTGCTTTAAAAATCTAGGCTCGGGTGCTAGCTGAAAGAGAAGAAAAAATAAAAAAGAAACCTGTAAAATAGACTAAAAAATAGAAAAAACCTGAAACGGAAAATACCTGTAAAATATATAAATAAAAAAACCTGAAATATAGAAAAGAGGAAAACCCTGAAATAAAATAATAGGTATCATTATATGCAAAGGATAGCTAATAGATTATTTATTACCTGGGTGAGCGGTGAATCTCTTTTCGTTGGGCCCTGGCTTACAACCTACTTACAACCTACAGCTTTTTTAATTTATTTTGAATTTTTCTGACTTTGGCATTATTGGCCTCAATTCGCAAGAGCCACTTTGCATTCTTGAATAAAAGGACAGTTAAGAGAAAATCTAATAGCTTCACGCGATGATCTCTACATTCGCCAGATACTATAAACCAGTCGGGAAACTCTTTTTGTGTTTTTTCTTTTAGAGCGGACAACATTGAACACCTAAGACCTGCAATGTGGGCATATTTTGCGAAGAGCTTACGGTACCACACCATTTGGAGTCGACACACTTCGAAAACCCTGTCTTCAGGATTGACAAGCCTTAAATCGCTGTCATCCGTGAAGTTTTTTGATCTTATCAGGGCTTCTGAATGCAACTTCAGCTCCCCTTTTGTTTCCGTCATGGCGTGGGTGCACTTTTCACATTGTAACTTGCACAGCACTTTCTGGTAAATACCATAGCCAGTGAAGTAACGCTGCACTTGTACCTCAGCTTCATGGCTTTCTTCAGCAAAATTTAAATCTTCCACATCAATCTCTTCTAAAATGAGATCTTCATTTCGCTGGTCTCCTACTTCTGCCTCAAGATGACGATCCTCGGGGCCTATATACCAATCTAAATTCATATCGTCATCATCTGTACAATAAGAACCTTTCTTCTCAAATTTCTGGCGTAAAATTTTCATTGAGATCAGTCGCGCAACTATGTATTGAATTTCGTGAGCTGATGGATGGGTATTCATACCCTGACTAGCCCGTATGCGATAGAAAAAGTTTTCCAACGCATCTTGATTCATTTTCCCGGGGGAAATAAATTTGAGGGAGCTGTGCTCAATGAAAAGTTCCTCGCATAACTTTTGCATCGCTAAAATCGTTATGCGGAAACCTTCGATGCACTTAACGCGTGCGTTTCCCGGCAACTTTAATGACCGCAAAAAATCTAGATGTTTATTTAATCTATGAATTTTTTTGGTGTCACCACGCCTAATCGGACATTTTGAAGGATTTTTCGACTGGAATCTTTTTGCATCCAATTCATCAAAGAGATCATTCATTTTTTTAACGAACATCTGTGTGGGCTTAGCGCATTTAATCACATAGTCGTCACTGCCTAATAAATTTTGGGCCAAGGCCATGTCGATACCAGAGGCTACCGAATTGCTCAGGACCTGAGTCGCGCGTGAAACGCTCATTTTTTCCATAAAACTGGGATATATATGGGCCTCCGTTAGTTTCGGACAAATTTTAAAATGGGGATTCATTTGATCTATATCAAACAATTTTTTGATCACCTTGAAGCTTGTCACTCCATCTGGTGTTAAGATGTCATATTTCATCAAGGTATTTCGGACGGACTTTATCAAGTGACAGTAATCGAACATGCAAAAAAATTTTGTGTCTTCGTGCAGGAGAAAGGGGCGATTCTCAGAAATCCCTAAAGTGTTAAAAATAGCAATGTTGGTGGGCCCTTGATCGCAAACTATACCTTTCAAATTTAACCCCATTTTTTTCAGTTGTGCGATATTTTTTTTTCAAAATGGACATCAATGTCTCCGTAGGTATACCCCCACTGGAGATATAATACGAAAACACGTATTTCCATTTGGAGCACAATCCCTTAACCATAAAAAATAAACATCTATTCCCAATTTTGTTTTCGCGTTGACCTTCCCCATGGTCTACAAACCCATCGATAACATCTCTAGCTTTATTATAGCTCAAGTCCGACCTGATGATAATTTCATCGAATAATAGAACGCTTATGCGTTCGGTGTCGGACATATTTGAAACAATTTTTTCTAAATTATTGCAGACATTGGCATCGAACCCCGGAACAACATATTTGATGGGGCGCCAACGCGAAAGGGATGATTTATGGGACAAAGCAAAACCTAGATCGTCACGCATAAACGTATATGCTTTGGAGGACATATAATTAATGTTTTGGGCCAATGTCTTTTCCTCCTCGCTATAACGATTTTTTTGGCCACTGACGATCATTCTTGCGAAAGTTACAGCATCACTGCTTGAAGTTTCTTCCGCAAGAACTGCACGACTACACAAATATTTATATTTTTGCAGTAGCTTCTCATTCTCTGCTTCTAACTCTTGAATTCTTTTTTTTAATTTTATTTCATTGCTCCGATAATAACGAGCAGCCTGAGCAAATCGTTCGCTACTGCTTGTGATTTCTAAGTCCTCACAGATGTTTTTGTTTTTGGGTGCCTGCCTTGTTTCCTCTAGCATGGAATATTTTGCGAATTCTTCTAACGTAAGATCGTTTCCTACACCTACTGTACGATTTACGTACACTTTAGTAACGGGCGGGCAAACCCAATCAGAGCCAGTACTAGGTGAGCGACTTCTAGTAACTGGCTCTAATCTTAAAGATGGAACAGCCCCATCTAAAACTTTATAACGAGTTACTTGCTCTGGACTAAAGTGACGCTTACAAACATATAGCCTGTCAGTATCGGCTGGTTGCACGTTGCAAGCCAGGGCCCAACTATTTCTAGCCTCTCCGCGTCGGGGAAAGGCGTATAACGCATCACCCTTTTCCACTACGCATCCTACAACGCAACAGCTTCGTTGCTTCTTCGGCATTGTACAGCTGTACGTAGGGGCATCGTCATGCCCTATTAAAAAAATGTGTTTTATAATATATAATATAATATATAATATAATATAATATAATAATTTATAAACATTCAATAATTTAAAAACATATAATAATTCATAAACATATAATAATTCATCAAACTACATATAACGCATCACTACGAAACGACTACACGAAATGACGTAAAAATTTTCCGATTGGTTGTTTTGATTTTATTCAACGAGGCATAGCAACGGATGCCGTGTATTGTAATATTATAGTTATTAATAAAAATTATTTTCTATGAAATTATATACATATCCTAAATCCCTCAAAACTACTCGCTCGGTAACTTTATCACACTTGGAAATTCCCATTTATATTTATTTATATATACATATACATATTTATATATGCACATACATATATCAAATAAATTAGCATAATATATGCACATACATATGTATATGTAACATCATTTACATTCAAAAATTAATTTAAATTTATTAACTTACTCCACTTTCCTCCCTCAAAACTCTAATGTTACCAGTTAGCAAGCCTCACCCTCAATAAAACCTATCCACCCTAATATTGTATGAAGTGTATGCAATACATATGCAGGTATGTGTGTTTGCTATTATTGTAGGTTCGCTTCAGCGAAATATAAAAACACACATACCTACTTACATATGTATTGCGCAAAAATTTACCTAAACAAAGGGTGGGGATGACACCCTTTCTTAAACATTTTCCCCCCACAACATATGGCTCAAATATAAAAATGTGGCGAAATATAAAAACACACATATGTACCTACTTATGTATTGCACAAAAACTTACCTAAACGAAGGGTGGGGATGGCACCCTTTCTTAAACATTTTCCACCCACAACATATGGCTCAAAATGCTTTATGCACACATATGAGTTGTGGGGTGGAAGATGCACCGCCGTCGAGATTTTTAAGTTGGCCCTCCATTTTGCCACTTCCTCAGGATCATTTGGGAACGAAAACAGGCGTTTTTCGTCCCGCGAACAACCGCGTACGCGACACAATCTATCACTCATTTTTTTTTAGTTTTAAATTTTTTGATGTCACGCACGGCGCTTTGAAAAAAACGCTAAATTTCTACCGCACTTTAAACACACGAATACACGCACGGCGCTTTGAAAAAAACGCTAAATTTTTAACGCACTTTAAACACTCGAAAACACGCACGGCGCTTTGAAAAAAACGCTAAATTTTTAACGCACCTTAACACTCGAAAACCAATTTTAACGCCCGAATTAAAGTCCGCCCGTTGGAATTTGCAAGTCGCCGCCTTCGCAATTTCGCAAAACTTAAATCCCGTTAACTTTTTGCGATTGACATTTATTATTCTGGCGCAATTTTCCAAATTCCAAAGGGCGAAATAAATCACAAAAAAAAAGCACCTGTAATGTCAAATACATTACGCCCCTCACACAAACTTTTCTAATAATATCTTACATTGCTAACTGCTGTTAATAATACTCACTTGCTGTTAAATTTTCCGAATTTGCTTTTACGCTGTTAACTATTGGTGAAAAATGTGTCAGTGGTGAAATTGTCTTCGCGAGACGAGTACCCCTCGAAAATGAACACTTTCCAGTCATTAAGACTTCTCTATTCATTAACGTTCTCTGCCTGGTAATGAAGCGTTTTCTATAGAGGATTTTGATTCAGTTGAAGGGGTCAACAAAGTTTTACAGACACCAGACAGACAGACATAACATATGTATATAATTTTGGATGATTTGAAAAAATTCAAATATATACATAGGTCATATTAAAAAGCTACCTAACATTATTTACTTCTAATCACCAAGAAATTCTTATCGACTGCTGCTAAATTTACATAATTCAGCACCTCACTGTTAATTTTTGTTGAAAAAAGTGCCTGTGGTGAAATTGTCTTCGCGAGACGAGTACCCCTCGAAAATGAATACTTTCCAGTCATTGAGACTTCTCTATTCATTAACGTTCTCGGGTACAATAGTTGAAACTGTTCGGCGCCGCCGCGACTGTTCAGCGCTATGGCACTAGAATGATGGCCGCTACGCCTGCGTCTATGACTACATTTTGTTCTTGTAGTCGCTAGGCATAGAATTTTAGCTTTGAACGACATACCCATTTTGAGGAATAAAGTGAGTGCCCTGTGTGTGCGATTGTATGCACATGTATATGTGTATATTAATAAGCATTGTTTTGCTTGAATTCAATTCACATATTTATATTTGCATATGCCATCTTCCTGTGTGCCTGGTAATGAAGCGTTTTGTATACAGAATTTTTTGATTTGTTTGAAGGGATATGGGCACCAAGTGTACATACGCACATACAAATATGTACATGAATATTCAAAAGAAATTTGTTTTAGCATTTGTGAGGCAGGAAATTGATCATTAGGTTATTTACATGAAATATAAGGCGATGCTCGTGAGGTAGGTCATGTTGCTTCAGTGCACACATACATATGTATGCGTGCAACGCTATATTTAATAAAGATGCAATTGAACTTAGTTGTCCCATATCCCTATGTATGTATGCAAATACGTTTCTTTGAAGCTTTCCTTTATTTATTTTAAAGTTTTATACTATCTAGAAAATGCATACATACAAATGTATGTATATTATTATTCCCTGTAATAAAATGTAAATTAAAAAAAATTTGGTTGACCAAAGGAACAAATAAATGCATATTCAAATGTAAATATTATACATACATATGTCGATATACCAAAACACTTGTATGCTATGAATTAATTTCGACTCAAAATATTAGTAAAACTTTTCATCAAATTTGTTTAGTTTTAAATTTACTAAAACGCACATACCAAAATGTGAGAGGTCGTTTTATAATGTATTTTTTTAAATTAAATCAAAATATTATATTAAAGTTACTTTGATTTGAAATGTTGGCGCATATAATAAACATTCAATCATTTTCTCTTCATCACCTTTGCCTGAAAATACAAATTGAATAAATTTTCGTTTATCAAGGGAACATAAAAATGCACAAGCAAATACTTTGCAAAATGCCGTCGGCTATTCGTCAATTTGATTTCCTACAGAAGCCAAAAACTGTGCAGGGCCAATATGCTAAAGGAGAAATCGCTGTAAAACATCTCTGTTAAAAGTTTCACCACACCCCGGCGGCGATTAGACTTCATTTTTGACAATTCACACTATTCGTAGCTCGTGAGAATTCTCTATATTTAACGTTCTCTGGTATATGTACATATTTGATTTCTTGTAGGAATGTGATGTGCTATGGGCATGTGTAAATGCATAAGTCAAGATTATTTCGGCATATGTACATGTATGCAAATTAAAGTTATAACGCGGGTGAGCGTTAAAAAAATAAAACAACACGATTGCTTTCAAAGTCAAACTTGAAGTGAATCTTTTATTCTTACGTTATTTCTTTTATACCAAATTTTTGCTTACTCTATACTTAACAAATAATTGTTTGTGTTTACAATAAATCTTTCACTATTGGATGAGCTTATTTCATCATCCTCTAATTTGTGCTTATGCTAGCTTTAAAAGTACTTGACAAATAATTGTTTATGTTTATAAATTTGTGCTTATGCTAGCTTTAAAAAGTACTTGACAAATAATTGTTTATGTTTATAAATTTGTGCTTATGCTAGCTTTAAAAAGTATTGCTTATTGTAATTCTATCCTTAACAAATAATTGTTTATATTTACAGTAAATATTTCACTATTGGATGAGCTTATTTCATCATCCAATTAGTGCTTATGCAAGCTTTAAGAAGTATTGCTTACTCTAAGTTTTTGTATATATTTGCCGTTATGCGGCTTACCAGAGTAGGGTATTAACTCCCCCTCCTCTAAATCGAAACGTCCCGTCTTCGAATATATATCGGTGATATTCAGAATCGTCAAATCAATATCACTCATTAACATTTCTTTTATATTTTTACTTCTTAATGCTTTTTTGACGTATATTTTCTTTATTAATTTATAAATTATATAAAAAGACAATGAAACTATCAATACTGTGGTAAGTGACCACCAAATCGGCTTTCCTTGAATTTCCTGTTTTATTTTATTTAATACATTCGAATTTTCAAATTTTAAGTATTCATTTGTAGATTCAACATACTCAGTTATTTCAAAGTTATTAATATAATTAATTTTCACATAATTCCAAATTTTTTCATCAATATTTTCATATGTAACATTATCAATTATAGTATAATTCTTAAAAACTATTAAATAAACTCCATCTAATGTGCGTTCATCAATTACATGCGTTCCAGAAACTAATATGGCCCCCTGTTTTATTTCTTCTATTTCTTTATTTTTCTCTTTTAATTTTTTGCATTTGGTTCTTGCTTTATTCAAAATTTTCGACAAACAAGATTTCCTTTCTTCAATTTTACAGTATGTATTTTTTATTTCTTCTTTACATTCTTTTACATTTACATAATCATTTCCACACTTCGCTATTTTATCCTCAATTATCAATTTACCATCTCTCTGCGCTATAGCCCGAACTTCATAAAATTTACAATCATACAATACCTTTGGATATTTTATATATATTACAATTAATTCTTTATTTTGAATTACTTTAAACTGTGAATCATCTATTAAATCTGTAATCGTTATTCGTCCGTGTTCATGTCGTGTTATATTTCTTATCTCATCAATGTGCAGAATAGCTGGATTCAAAATTCCTACCTTTGCCAAAGTTATAGTTTGTATTAAATTCTGTAATTCATTAATGATATAACTATTTCTACGCTTACTCATCATTCTGTAAATATTAAGATTTAATATTATCCTTGTGAATTATTCTGTCGCGTTTCTGAATTATTATTTTATTTCCCTTATCTTCTTTTACTTTTTGTCTCCTATATTTCGGTCTTAATTTATTCCTTTCACCTATAACTTTCTCATATACTGTCTGACATGGAGTATAATTTTTTTCTTTTCGTCTTTTATTATGTACCTTCAACATAACTTCCTGTGCCGATTTTAATTTATCTTTTATATTTTCATGTGGTTTTTTATTGTAAAGCACCTCATACGGGTTTTCTTTAATTGTCGAATGAATAGTTTTATTGTATTGCTGAGCTGCTCTAATAATGGATTCTAAATCACCTATTAAATTCAATTCCTCCTTTAAACATCTTCCTATTTCAATGACAGTAGAATGCACTCTTTCTACCTGACCATTAGTTACTGAATGTCTTGGATCGCAATAATATATTTCAATATTACATCTATTAGCAAATGATCTAAATTGAGCTGATGCAAAACTTGGTTCATTGTCTACTGTAATTCTCTTTACTTCCGGAAATACCTGTAAAGCTTCCAAAACCTTTTCGATTAAATTTGTCTTATCTTCAATATGCTTAACTATCAAGAACTTAGAATAAGAGTCAATCAAAGTTAAAAACTTCAGTTTTTGAGCGTAAAAAATGTCAATATGAATTTGTTCACCTTCTTTCTCTGGAATTGGTGCCCTTCCAATTGGTACCTTTTTGGGTTGTCTATCGTATTTATTCTTATTACATATCTGACAATTTCTAACATATTGCTTGAATTGCTTCACCATTTGGGGCCAATAGTATTGATCCCTGATCTGTGCCAAATTTTCCCTATAATTTCTGTGTGCTCTACCATGTGTTTGCTCTATAATATTACCCTGGTCCTCTCTATTCGTGACATCAATTGGAAAACACTTCACACGTAAAAATTTCGTTACCGGAAAAGTATCCATCAATACGGTTTTTATTTCATATGCCACTTCCGGAGTACAAAATATTCCTGTAACCAATTTTGGATTTAATTGTTCAGAAAGAACAGGTATTATATTTTCTGGTTTATCATATTCTATTAAAAATCTAGTGTTACCGAAGATTAAAACTCTTTCTTGGGTAGTAATTTTTGCACCTTGATTTATTAATATTTGCTGTTTTAAATGATTCAATGGCTTGTTAGTTTCCCTAATTGAAATTTCATCACTACTCTCGGCTGAATGCTGTGTATTCGCAAATGAATCCTCCGATTCTGAAATTTCATTATTCGATTCTGTTAAATTATTTAACTGTTGTCTCGATAGTGCATCTGCTACAACATTTGTTGCTCCGGGTTTATAGATTATTCTTGGCGAAAATTCTTCAATAAATGCCCTCCATCTTTTCATTTTAACATTAGGGTTTCTTTCAGATATCGCAAACGATAGCGGTTGGTGGTCCGTATAAATTTCTAAATCTTTTACAGCATAAAGGTAATGTCGCAATGTTTTCAATGCCCAAACAATAGCATAAAGCTCCTTTTCGTTAGTTGCATAATTCCACTCGGTTGAATTCAAGGTCTTTGAAATAAATGTTATGGGTTTTCCTCGTTGTGATAATACAGCCCCCACAGCTACATTTGAAGCGTCGGTATTTAAAATTAATTTTTCATTAAAAGAAGGTTGCGATAATTCAATGCATTGGCATCCTTTAACCTTTCACAAGCGGCTATACCTTCTTGGTCAAGATCAATCCTTGTCTTTTTTGATACATGCTGCGATACTCCTCCATTTTTTCCTTTTAAGTGCTTTGTCAGTGGCTTAGCTATTGTAGCGTAATCTTGAATAAATTTTCTGTAATATCCTGTTAATCCCAAAAAAACCCTTAATTGTCGTAAAGTTTTAGGCATGGGATAATTTTTTATCGCTTCCACTTTTTTTGGGTCTGTTTTAATAACCTTATGAGATACTACGTATCCCAGAAATTCAACTTCTGTTTCTATAAACCTTGATTTTTCAAGAGATATTTTCATATGAGCTTCCCTTAATCTTTCAACTATTTGTTTTAACTGCTGAATATGTTCTGTCAATGTCTTCGAAAATATTATAATATCATCAATATACACTTGGCAAAATTTACCGATATATTCACGTAAAATATCATTCATTGCTCTCTGAAATATACTAGGGGCATTCCTTAGCCCAAATGGCATCCGTAAGTACTCATATTTCCCGTTATTAACTGAGAAAGCTGTTTTTTCAATATCACCTTCCTGCATTAAAATCTGATGAAATCCTGACTCTAAATCAATTGTTGAAAAATATTTGGATTCCCCCAAATTTGAAAGTATCACCTCAGGATTAGGCATGGGGTATCTATCTGATATTGTTTTTTCATTTAATTTTTTAAAATCTATGACCAACCTTAGTTTAGGACTTCCATCCTCGTTCATTCCCTTTTTCGGAACAACCCAAACAGGAGAATTATAAGGACTTTTGCTATTCCTTATTATACCCTTTCTTAGTAAATTTCCAATTTCCTCATTAACAAAATTATTTACAGACACAGGATATGGATACTGCTTCGACCATATGGGTTTGTCATCCTCAGTTCTAATTTCCGCTTTTATGTCTGTCCTGAAAGGCAAATCCATATCAATGTTCTTATGTGTTTCCTTTATAATTCTGATAATTATCCTCTCTCAATAGAGGAATATTAAAACCTTCACTTACACCAATATTTTTTTATATTTCTTAGAAAATTTATTCCTCATTTCCAAATTTTCAACTTCAAAATTATTTAACATATTGCTGGGATGATCTTCAGCGGGCGCTTTAGAGGTTTCTTCCTACAAAGTTAATTCTTTATTTGTTTTATGCTGGTATGACTCATCGGCTGGCGTCATAAGACAATTTTGTCCCATGATAACTTTTGTATTTCCAAAGCATTCCTTCTTTGAATTTTCATTTTTTTCTTTTATATTGCCGGTATTACCTTCGGCGGGCGCTTTAGGACTTCCGTGTCCCAAAGATTTTACTTTTGTATTTCCAAAGCATTCCTTCTTTGAATTTTCATTTTTTTCTTTTATATTGCCAGTATTACCTTCGGTGGGCGCTTTAGAACTTCCGTGTCCCAAAGATTTTACTTTTGTTCCTGATTTTCCTATACAACTATCCTCATTGTTACTTAAAAACCGTAATTTTTCTGAATATTCGTTCCCATAATTAATTAACTCCTTTTCCATATCAATCTTAGCTCTAATCTTCTTCAAGAAATTAACTCCTATCAAGAAATCACTTTCTCAATTATCTATTTCATAAAATCTTTCCATACATCCCAATAGATTTACGTTATGAAACAAATCAATGACGGTCGAACCATGAATAGTCCTTACCCTCTTCTTAATTGCTAATACCTGTTCATTGTCATACACTCCCTTTCTAATATAACAACTAGTAGCACCGGTATCTATTAGTATCCTCATTACTTTTCCGGTTTGCAGATCTGTCCGGAATATGTAGGGCAGGTGGAAGTTTGACCTACAAAATGATTTTCACTAATATTATTGATTCTCTGAGCCTTTGCAGGTGGTTGACCACTAAAGTTTGTATTATCATTTCTTTTTATCGGTGGATTAAACCTATTTCCAGAGAAAGCATTACCCTGTTGTGATCTTGCAAACATCCCTCGTTGCACCACAGGAGCATTACAAGATGAAGTATCCATGGGTTCTGGCTTTGGGAAATTTACATTTGTATTCTGTCTTACTTGTGGATATCTCAAATTATTTTGGAACACCATTTTTTTATCACCTCTAAAATTATTTTGATAATTTCCATTATCATTACTTCCTTGGTTTCGAGCTCTAGAAAAATGCAATGCGAATTCTGATCGCATTTGGTTTGATTGAAGCTCCTGAGCCTTGGCCAAAGCGTTTGGCAAATCGACTGGAGCCAATGTGAAAAGTATCTGGTTAAGTGGAGGACGTAAACCGGTAATAAATGTCCTCAAAGCAGTTTCACGATTCTTAATATTAAGTTGGTTTGTTATTTCTGAATTATTACCATTCGTCATTATGGTCTTATTAATTAGTAAAGTTAATTTACGGTTTACTTCATTATAATAATCTATTAGGGATTTTGATCCTTGTCTTAAAATACTCATCTCTTGATCAATTACATGAATTGGTCGTCTGTCAGCATATGCAAAGTCCAATCTAGCAAATATGGCCTCTAAATTCAATACAGCCCCATGATTAGTCAAAATATCATTCGCATCTCCTACAATTTTATTTCTTAATATAGTTAGTGCGCCAAAGTATCTTCTGCTACCTTCAATATACAAACTCATAGAATTTTTTGCAGCCTCTCTCCAACTAACATATGATTTACCTGAAAACACGGGCAAATATCGAATTATATCCAAGCTTTCATTACACATTAATGCATCGTCAATAGTCTGAGTCCGATACTCAGTTACCTGAGAAGCTGTGGTCAGAGCCCTAATTTGGTTATTGAGTTGACCTATTTCAATACGTAAGTTTGCGGTGTGAGTAGCTATTAATCTAGCTATATCTTCCTCAGATAAATTATTCACTGCCATTCTTGCAAATCTAACTATTATATCGTCCAGTGTATAAATAAAAAAAAAATTTCCCAAGGTCCTTTCCTCACCTTTTGCACTTATTCTCTTGATAAATCTTTCACTCAATTACACTTTTTCACTATCTTCTTATTTAAATGTGGGCACTTAGATTCTTTGTGATTATTGCCACAGTAACTGCAATAATACAGACGCACGTATTTAGGGGTACTTGAACTATTTCCCATTTACCTTATTTCTACGGGTTTTTTTCTTATTATTATGATAAATTAACTTACATTAATATACTCCTGATTCTGGTGTCGTCCTTTGCTGGTACTTAGGTTCTTTGATTGTTGCTTTTCTGTTCCTTTCTTACTGCTTTGTAGTCCTGTGAGAATTTTCTACTGCTTTGTGGTCCTGCGAGATTTTTCTTCTGCTTTGAGGTCCTGCGAGATTTTTCTACTGCTTTGTGGTCCTGCGAGAATTTTCTACTGCTTTGTGGTCCTGCGAGAATTTTCTTCTGCTTTGTGGTCCAGCGAGAGTTTTCTTCTGCTTCAACTTTGTTTTTTTTTTTTTTAAATTTCTCGAAAATTTTTATTATTTATTTATTTATTTTTTTTTTTTTTGTTTTTTTTTTCGCCCAATTCATGGGGTACTTTTCTTCAAAATGTGTTATTTGTTTTTTCGCCTGATTCGTGGGGTACTTATTGTATTATCACCGACCGTATACCCTCTCGCACGAGGTATTTGCTTACGGTTGATGCTCCTGGCAGGATCGCCAATTAAAGTTATAACGCGGGTGAGCGTTAAAAAAAATAAAACAACACGATTGCTTTCAAAGTCAAACTTGAAGTGAATCTTTTATTCTTACGTTATTTCTTTTATACCAAATTTTTGCTTACTCTATACTTAACAAATAATTGTTTGTGTTTACAATAAATCTTTCACTACTGGATGAGCTTATTTCATCATCCTCTAATTTGTGCTTATGCTAGCTTTAAAAGTACTTGACAAATAATTGTTTATGTTTATAAATTTGTGCTTATGCTAGCTTTAAAAAGTACTTGACAAATAATTGTTTATGTTTATAAATTTGTGCTTATGCTAGCTTTAAAAAGTATTGCTTATTGTAATTCTATCCTTAACAAATAATTGTTTATATTTACAGTAAATATTTCACTATTGGATGAGCTTATTTCATCATCCAATTAGTGCTTATGCAAGCTTTAAGAAGTATTGCTTACTCTAAGTTTTTGTATATATTTGCCGTTATGCGGCTTACCAGAGTAGGGTATTAACTTGCATATGTAGATACGTGTGTACATATGAAAGGAGTATGTTGTTGTTGCCCTTATGCATTATTGTTTTATTATAGAATACATACACACTTGTAATTTTCCGTCAAATACGTAAACTATAAATTGAAATACAATATAAAATAAGTGTTGGTTTGTCTTAAACCATTATTTTATTTGTATATACAAATATTTCCTATTAACTTGCACATACATATGTCTTATATTTATTTATTTAATATCTAACAAAAATTCGGAACAGGCATTTAAGATATACATAAATTTCAGAACTAAAATAAAAATTTACAATATTTAATATTAAACAGTGTAAACTTAGATCAACAACATAAGAAACCATTTAATTGCTAAAAATATATAGAAGTAATTAACGAAATTAATGCTTAGGAAACTAAAATAACAATTATATACAAGGTATTATTTAGATCTCTTACATAGAAAGCAATTTTTTAATTAAGTTTGAAATACATGTTTGGCCCTAGAGTAGTCTAAATCCAAAAGGGAGGCGAAATAATTAAGGTCAGACAGCGTTCTAACGAGAGGCGCATTGGCACTATAAATTGTCCTACTAAAGCCAACGCGAAAAATTTTGCAACGGCGAAAATGTCTGCAAGGAACATTAGACTGCATTCTTTCTAGAAGAACCGGGCGGTCAATTTGTCCATTAATGAGATCAAAGAGACTAATCAAACGACAGCGTGAGTCGTATGATGGTTTTGGGTCTGAGAAATTGAGTGAATGTAGTGCGAAACGCACAACAACTTTTTGAATCCTTGGACCAAACAAACGTAGAGTATAAAATCTTAAGAGTATATGGGTTAGTGAAGTGCGTTGAGTGACGTCTAACAAAAGCGAGCATAGAGAGAGAATTGGAAACGGCATAATTTAGCTGTGCGATAAAATTAAGCTTTGAATCGAAGATGATATTAAATATTTTCATTAAGTAAATACATAGTATGTACATTCATTTGTGCATACAATGAAAAACGCTATGAATTCGATTCCAAAAAAGGTATTAAAACTTATCCCGGTCGCATGCGTAGACATCACACAGCTTTGCTTCATAACGCAGCGCAGAAACAAACATACCGCGCCTTTATCCCTTCCAAATGCATGACTTCACATCAATTCTCGGCGCAAATTTTGTTTATCATATTGTATTTTTTTTTTTATTAATTCTCTTTTAATGTAATCGAAAAAAATGTTGTGCAATAAATTTTACGTACTCGCTTATTATTTCAAAAATAAAAAAATAGTAAAAATCTAAATGGTTTAATGTTGAGGTGAGAGATGTGTGGTGTTTTTAATTTTTGTGTGGGCAAAACTCAGCGTGGTGTCTATAAAGTCGGTGTTCTAAAATCCCTTACTAGAAACCTTTCAAATCTCAATTGTACTAAAAATTCTTAACTCTAACATTTGCACCTTCTCATTCCACTAATATTATCTGCATGGGGTTGCGCATTGTACAGTCCAAGGGTGATAATTACAGGTGATGCGGCATAGTTTGCTTTTGGCTTTCTATTAAGACGGTAAGAGATGACTAATTTTTATATTCACATGACACTTTTTGACTACGCGACTGTTTTTATCCTGCGCGAGTTTATTGTCGATACGAGCACGACTCGATGTAGGTGGCATAACAGGAGGAATTTTCCTTTTATTCTTTTAGTTTGATTATTAATACACCATCTATAGGTGGAAATCTATTAAAAAAACAAGAAAATATAGAGAAAGAAGAAATTAAAAACTTATCTAAACAACTACAAAATATGCAACATATTTGTGCTGAATTAAAAAATGAGCTAAAACAGCTAAAAATAGAAAACGCTAAGTTATAGCAAAAAATCTTCATCATTCGTCCTACTGATATCATACAAAAAACTAAAATGGAAAACGAAGGAGCCACTAGATATGTTTCTACTCACATTCGAATCAATTGAAGATATTAAAAAGATATTTGAAATAAAAACAATCTTACATGCGGTTGTCAAACAACATTAATTTCTCAATGCAAGTCATGCCAGTCCTACGAACACACTCAAAATAGTATCCAAAGAACTACAAAAAATTCGCGACAAAAAAATCGGACAGCGGAAAAATAACACTGAGGCTAAAAGACAAACTAAAGGAAGAGAGAAAAATAAAGATGAAGCTAGTACAAAATCAATATCGCATAAACCAATACCAATTCCAGCACCAAGCAATCTACCAACCTATTCATAAGTGGCAAAAATTAATGAAAATGTCACTACACATGAAGAAAATATACTTTCAAAAATACTGGAGCAAAGGTTGCAAAATCTTGAATTTAAAATTTACCACTCAATTACACATGCCTAATTTTTAAAAAATAATGCTATGGAACGCGAACGGTCTCCCAAAGTACCAGCAAGAATGGGAAATGATTCTCAATTCAGAAAAAATCGACATTTGTTTAATTGCTGAGACGCATTTCACTAATCATACTTGTTTCAAAATCAAAAACTTTGAAACTTACGACACTATTCACCCAAGCAACAGTGCACGAGGCGGAAGTGCCGTAATTATTAAAAGTAATATTAAACACTACGAACAAGAAAAAGTCAGCTCCAATTAATTCCAATCAACCACCATCACAATTAATGCCGGAGGCGATCTGGCATTGGTAGCTGTTTATAGTCCTCCAAGGCACCAAATCAAAAGCGTTCAATATGTCCATCTCATTGAGCGTCATAAAACAAAATTCATTATGGGCGGCGATTTCAATGCCAAACATATCCATTGGGGATCTAAGCTAACAACCACTAAAGGAAGGGAGCGCTTTAACAAAGAAACTGTAACACTGCATCTTCATGGATGCCAATGTATTGGCCGTCTGATCCACAAAAATATCCGGACCTTATCGATTTCTTCATCACCAGAAAAGTCTCCAGTGCATATTTTAATATTGAAAATGGGCTAGACAGGGCTAGCAGATCACTCGCCAATCTATCTAACTCTCAGCGAAACGGTAGTGTTACGTGATCCAGTTTTCTAACTAATTAGTCAATTTACCGACTGGGATTATTTCCCCAAAATGTTAAAAGAATATGAAGACAATACGTTTCCAATGGACTCAACAACAAAGATAGATGACGAAGTTTTAAAACTGACGAGAGAAATACAACACTTTGCTTGGTCGAGCACACCTCCTTTAATGAAAATTTCCGCTGGTCACAAATACACAAAAGATATAAAAGAAATGGTGCTGTAGAAGCGAAAATGCGGCGTAGGTGGCATCAAACAAGATCACCTGTTGATAAAGCAGCGAAAGATCTCAGCCATAAAATTAAAGAATACAAAAATCAATCTTACAAACTACGCACAGGAATTAAATAATAAAAGAGACACAAACTACTCACTATGGAAATGCCCGAAAAGGCTTAAACAGCCAGCTAACCATAATCCAAAAATCAAAGTTTGACAATATTGGATGGGCGAAAACAAACACAGAAAAAGCAAACATATTTTCAGATTATCTAGCAAAAATCTTTACACCCAATAGGAACACATCACCAATACTAAAAAATGATGGCAAAGCCAATGATAATTATGGCGATAGTACCCATAACTGAAGATGAGATGTGCACCGAGATACAAGGGTTTGATTTAATAACTGCCGAAGTCCTCAAACAAGTTCCACGAAACATCATTACAAAACTAACAAATATAATGAATGCTTGCTTTTTGAGCTGCAATACTTTCCAATCTATTGGAAAATAGCAGATATCATCATGATTCTAAAACCAGGAAAGCCTCCAAACGATGTAGCATCATATCGACCAATATCACTGTTGCCCATTTTATCAAAACCGTTGGAAAATTTTTTGATAAAGCGCCTGAGCAATATCATAGAAAATAAACAAATAATACCAACACACCAATTTGGATTCCGCGCGCGCCACTCAACTATTGACCAAATTCACAGAATTACTCGTATCATCGAGAACACATTTGAAGAAAAAAATGTCTGTTCTGCTGTATTTCTCGATGTCTCTAAAGCTTTCGATAAAGAATGTACTGCCAAAAAACTGTTTTAATATCTTAAAAACCTACCTGTCCGAGCGTTATTTTCGCGTCAGATACGAAGATGAGTTCTCTGAACTGAAAGAGATAAAAGCTGGTGTGCCGCAAGGAAGTGTGCTTGGTCCCCTTCTGTATCTATTTTTTACACACGTTCTATTTTTTACTCACGTACTGCCAAAAAACTGTTTTCATATCTTAAAAACCTACCTGTCCGAGCGTTATTTTCGCGTCAGATACGAAGATGAGTTCTCTGAACTGAAAGAGATAACAGCTGGTGTGCCGCAAGGAAGTGTGCTTGGTCCCCTTCTGTATCTATTTTTTACTCACGAACTGCCGAACAGCAAAAATTGCTTTATAGCAACATTTGCTCATGACACTGCAATAGTAACTGTCAGAAAGACAGAAATAGAGTCTACTATACAACTGCAGCTTGCTATTAATAAAATATGCAATTGGACAGATAAATGGCACATTAAACTGAACGAAACAAAGTCTGTACACATCAACTTTACAAACAAAAAGACCAACTACCTGACAATATACATAAACAGCATTAAAGTACCATACTCTAATACAGCAAAGTATATATCTAGGTATGACGCTCGACACGAAACTTAGGTGGAGTGTGCACGTGAAAAAGAAAAGAGAAGAACTGGACCTAAAATTCCAAAATATGCGTTGGCTAATGCGTAAGCAATCAGCTTTATCCGCACACAATAAGATACTGCTTTACAAACAAATTCTCAAACCTATCTGGACCTATGGGATTCAGCTATGGGGATGCACCAGCTATAGTAACACACTGCAAATACAAAGATTTCAGACTAAGGTACTCAAGCATGCAGTTTGTGCTCAATGGTATACTCGTATTAGGACGCAAGATCTAGAACGTGACCTGAATATTGATTCAGTAATGACAACCATAAAGAAATTTGCAAAGTCGCACCCTGAGCGACTAAGCAAGCATGCGAACAATGAAGCCTTGATTCTTAACGATAATACAAAATGGAAACGAAGGCTCAAACGTAAAAAACCTCTAGATTTGAGCAATAAATAAATAAAAATCAGTGAAAAGCATAAATTGTATTTTACTGAGGATTAACATAAATTATTTGTTGTAACAAAACTCCACAAAAATTGCTCGTTAGTATAAGTATATATATAATATTATACTAGTTGCAATGAACATACTAATAAAAAAACAAAAAATTATTAAGCTGAAACCAAGCCAGAACAATAAAGAAATTTATGACGTCAAATATGTATTCAACACAAAAATCGTTTTTGAGCCCCACGACCGAAACGCGAAAATCCTCAATGCGCTAACTATCAGCAGTACGACCACACTAAAACCTAAAAGTACTGCCGCAGAAAACCCCGTTAAATGCGCTAGAGTGCACTTATCCGCAAATTGCTCCCGCAAAACAAGAACAGATGACGTCAAATAAGCCTCATGCGAAGTAAATTATATAGCGAATTACAAAGGCTGCATAATGTGTAAGAACCTACAAAAACTCGAATACCCGTCAAAAGGATGAAAACACCGCACCCGTCGTTCAACAACAAAGCTCAACCAGTTCGATCACTGTCACCCAGCCCCCCAAACTCACTCTC
This sequence comes from Anastrepha obliqua, assembly GCF_027943255.1. Classification (NCBI taxonomy): domain Eukaryota; kingdom Metazoa; phylum Arthropoda; class Insecta; order Diptera; family Tephritidae; genus Anastrepha; species Anastrepha obliqua. The sequence continues at coordinate 4,403,665 of NW_026562179.1, read as the reverse complement.
GTACTCACAAGTTGTAAAACATGTTCCACACAATACGAATGCTCCTTCTGTCCCTCAGTCCAAAGAAACAACAGCGCGCTTCTCAAGCAAGTCTTTCAACAAGACTCATCAATGTTGAATCTGCTTGTTACTCTCACGAATCAAAAATTAAGCCCTTCAAATCCATGAATTATCTAATCTGGAATGCCAATGCCCTATCAAAACATATATTGGAATTAAAAACTCTGTTCAAATCACACGACATTGATATTCTCCTGATCTCTGAAATTCATTTTACTGGTAAAAGCTAATTTCGAGTCCCAAATTACAAGCTATATCACACAATGCACCGCGGTACAGTGCCGGCGCTGCTATTCTCATAAAAAGTAATCTAAAGCAATACAGCATACTCCCTTTTTGCACAGAAGCTACTCAAGCCACAAGTAGATTTGTGGAGAGTTTGAATGACCCTATCACAATATCATCAGGGTATAGCCCACCCAAGCATGCTTTCAAAACAGAGGAGTATGAAAAATTCTTTAAAACTAAATTGGAAGAGACTGTAACGTCAAACACACTCATTGGGAATCCCGTCTCGCTACCGCAAAAGGGCGCCAACTATTGGCAGCCATCACGAAAATGAATCTCATCACAGCCTCCTTAGGTTCTCCAACGTATTGGTCCACTGACACAAATATTTAAAAAACCTGATCTTATCGACTTTTGTGTAGCGAAAGGTGTTCCATCCAGAGAAATAACCTGCAGCTCATTTCACGAACTATCCTCCGACCACTCTCCCGTATTTGTCCCACTTGCCCACTGTTGTCTCCATAAAAGTAAAACCGAACCTTTATTACTTCAACCCGTATTATTTCAATCTGAGGACAAAGAGACACTTAATTCACTTACTCAAGAACTCAAAGAACTCCTTAAAAAATAACACAACTCTCAGCTCCCGAACTGTCTCAGGAAACTTGCTACAACCTCTGCCACTGACTACGCTCTATGAAAAGCAACAAAAAATTTAAAAGGCCAACCCTAGCACAATCATACATTAAATTGGGAACTAACAAATGGGCTAAAACTGATCTCGAGAAGGCAAGCACATTTGCTCGTCCCTTAGCCCGAGTGTTCTGCCATCTTGAAATCGAACCCTCTCCAAAGACTGCTCAAAAAGTGCAAGATACCCTAGAATACACGCATCAGATGGACCGACCCATAAAAAATTCTCGAAAAATGAAGTTAAAGAAGTGATAAAAAAACTTAAAGCAAAGAAGGCCCCTGGATATGACCTCATGACAGGAGAAGTACTGAAACAATTTCCAGAAGAAGGGCTCACTTTCATTACGTGCATATGTACATAATTCTACTATTTATATTATCTAGCTTTGTTTCACCTCATTGGAAAGTAGCTTAAGTAAAAATGATCTTCAAACTAAGAAAAAAATCTGAACAAGTCGAATCATTTCGGCCTATCAGCATATTGCCTATTGCCTCTAAAGTAATGGAATCCCTTTTACTCAGAAGAATGATGCCTATAATTGAAGACCGAAATATAATCCAAAATCGCTAATTCGGTTTCAGCAAAAAAAAACACAGTACCATCGAACAAGTTGATATACTTACCAAGCATTTGAAAAAAAAAATATTGCACAGCGACGAAGAGCCTGAACTACGTGAAAGTTCAGCTGGTGTACCCCAAGGCAGTATTATGGGCCCCATCCTATACTTGCTACATACATATGATCTACCAGCTTCTCTCCGGTTACCGGACCACTGCAGTGCGTTCCAGGCAGAGGTGGCCGCAATCAAGGAGGCAACTAACTGGCTGCTCACATGTGTACTAACAGTCCAGAAAGTAAATATTTACTCCAGACAGCCAAGCTGCAATAAGGGCCCTCGGGTCAGTGACTGTACATTCGAAACTGTGAGGCGGATGAGCTGGCGATACAAGCGGCATGTGAGGTGATTTCGCCGCGAAGGGAGAGAATTGACATCCTCCTGACTACCTGCGGTCTGCTCCTGGAAAGATGAGCTTCGCGCCAACTCAGCGAGCGCTGGGCAAGTACACAAACTTGTAAGGTCGCGAAATCCTTCTGGCCATGTGTGGATCGGGGGCGCTCGGGCGAGGTTCTGAGGTTGACAAAATATCAGCTCTCGAATCGCGTGAGTTTTCTCACAGAACCCTATGCGCGAGGAATTCATGCTGTGAGACTTGGAATTACCTCGAGTCCTTTTTGTAGAATCATCTCAGCACCTTCTCCTTAGCTGCACGGCTCTCGCGGGGTTTAGATTTAGGCATTTTGGTTTCTTCTTCTTTGCTACACCTACTGATATAGCAGGCGTTGACATTAAAAATATGATGAACTTCATCAGCAGCATAAGGTGGTTGACGCAAACGCAGCATAGTCATCGTTTATACCATCCCAACACCACCTCTCTCCGGCACCTGGTTTCATCTCATCGGTTTCATCCACCACCTTAGTTCCTTCACAATGGTATCACAAAAGACGAATCCGTTTATCTTCGTCCAAGTGTGCCCGCTCCTTGGGTAACCATTCTAACCTAACCTAACCCATCCATTTTCCCCTACTTTGCAAGTCTTTTGGGTATATGAACACCAAAACGTGATAATAAACGTGTTACAAAATATTTGCTTCATGAAAAGACTTATTATAACTGCAGTTATATTCACGTGTTTCTTTAATAGATCTGTAACACAAAACTCATTAAATGTCACCAAACGCATTTGGAATCATTTTTTTTTTTTTTTTGTTTTCAATCATTATATTGATATACGTCTACTGTAGCAAAAGAAAATTCCCAATCGCTTCTTATGTTACTTAGTTTGAAAATATACATTTTTATAACATTCGTCAGCACAGGAACAAACATTGAATGGGCATTTTTTGAACAGAAATTGGGAATTTTTAGTTTTCACACCATCATTGAGGTTAATATTTAGTGCGCAGTTGCCCAGTAGCCTCATATTACCTGTATACACCCACATATTTATACATATAACAAAAGTAAACAGAATCCATATGAAATATGTACATACATAAGCAAAAATTTCCAAAATTAATATGTTAATGAAATTATTCAAAAGTGAAATGCAGAAGTAATAAAATAATAATAAAGTAATGAGCACAAAAAACATAAGTATGAAATATTGCGACTTTTTAGTATAATAAAAAAGTGGGTAACAAGAAATAACAACGAACAGATTAAGTTAAAGCAGTTAACCATTAATCTTTGTCAAATAACGGGGTTTCCAATAAGAGGTATTATTTAGATATTCAAAGAAAAATGATGTTTATTTCATTATAAAGGGGAAGGTATGCCGTTAATAGTGGAAAATAACATCTGGCAAATGACCACCACGACCACGCTTACAGGACAATATCCTTTTCATGCAGTTTTCCATAACCGAACTGCAAAGTAGCTGCCCTATGTCCTCGATAGCCTCACGAATTCCATCTTTGAGGTTTTGAATCGAAGTAGACCTTCTCTTTCACGTGGCCCCAAAGAAAAAAGTCACAAGGTGTTAAATCGCAAGATCTCGGTGGCCAATTGTGATCACCTCTTCGAGAGTTAACACGGTCCGGAAACTTTCCCGGTAAAACATCAATGGTTTCGAAAATAAACGTTGTCCAGATCAACACCATCCAATTCCGGTCACAAAAAATCGTTAGCCATCTCTCGATAGCGCAATCCATTCACCAATAACACCTGCTATTGAACCCTATATCTCAAACTCAAATTCAATTCCCTTACCTACGCTTTTCAACCGTCAAATATTTACGTATACACAAATTCACAGACATAAATCAACACACAATTTTTAACAATTACATGTATGTATGTAAAATGTATTCATACATAAAGTGGCTCACAGCTTATTTCATGCAGTTTCAGTTTATGCATTTAAATTATACTGAATGAAAAATTGTCGCAATTTAAAACAAATTTGAATGTAAATATTTAGTTAAATGATTTGCTAACATAATGAGTAGAGCAGAATTCGTGGAAATATAGTCCCACTCACACTATGGGATGAAATGCAACCACAATGCGGAATCTTTGCTCACAACTTATTTCATGCAAGCACTTGTTTATGTTGTGGCGGCGGCTAGTCTGGTCATCAAGCATTTTCAAAGCGGAAAGTCGCAGCGAAAAATTGCGGAAAGAGTTTGTTTGAGTAGTGCTACAGTACAAAGTATCATTGAACGCTTCGTTTATGAAAATCGTGTGCAAAATAAAGGCCGATATGACCCAAATAAATTTTTTTACTAACGTGATGAGCGTTTAATTCTTCGAAAAATAAAAGAAAACCCAATGCTATCGGATCCAAAACTGCTAAACGAAATTCAGCAGGAAGTGGGCAAATCATGTTGCGTCAAAACAGTGCAATGGGTACTACGTGAAAAGGACTTTAATGGTCGGGTAGCACGATAGAAGCCATTCATAAATAAAAATTCAATTGAGCCGAATTGCCTTCGATAGAGAGCTCGAAATTATAGATTTTGATTTCTGGAAAACGGTAAAATTTTCTGACGAGTTCAAATTCAACCTATTCGGCTCAGATGGAATGTCTTACGTCTGGCGGAAACCTAATACAGAGCTCTACAAAAGCAACATAAAACCGACTGTGTAACATGGGGCTGGCAGTGTAATGGCATGTGTGTCAGCAGCTGGAGTAGGAAATTTAGTGTTTGTCGAGGGTATTATGGACAAAACAATGTACCTCAATATTCTAAAAGATAATCTACTCTAAAGTGCTGCGAAACTTGGAATACCTCGAGATTTCCGTTTCTACCAGGACAATGACCCTAAACATAAGGCGGCAATCGTGCAGACATATGTAGCTCATATGGAACTGTCCACATTTAATGCAACCACCGGCTTAATTACCTGACATGAACGTCATCCAGAAACAAAAATCCGCACACATCACATAAGCAATAGAGATCAAATAAAAACCGGAATTTTGGAGGAGTGGAACAAAATCGGACCGTATGTAGTGAAAAAGCTATTGGAGTCAATGCCAGAAAGGTTAAAAGCTGTTAATAAAGCCAAATGATAACACACAAAGTACTGAATCATTTTTAAATCATTAGTTTAACTTAAATTTAAGAAAAAATGAGCAATGCATGAAATAAGCTCTGACATTAAATTTTGAACTGTTCTGTGTTTTTGTTTTTTATATTTTTTATTTAAAGCTTAAAAAAATATATGAAGTACCTTTTTAACACACTTTTATTAGCTCGGGTTGTATGTATGTATGTAACGGAATCTTTGAGCTTAATTTTCACTGGCTTCTAAAAATCTGATCGACTTGGAATTTTGCACACCTATCAAATACCGATGACAATGCAATAATTTGATTATCCTTATTAGGATTGCCAGGATTAATATTTTCTTTTTTTACCTGTGGGCAAAAAGTAAGGTGAATTTGGTTGTAAAATGAAAATTCTTTATTTCTAATTAAATCCGTCTTTTATGCGTATTTAACCCCAACATCTACCATTTCTACTAAATGTGTTTTATAATACGTTCACATATAAGTAGATGATCTACTTTTTCGCGCTTAACTCAAAATCTGTAATTAAAAAGCGCGATTTCCCATACAAAATTTGTCTCCAAAAATCTGAGATTATAAAATAATCCTAGATAATAACGATATTTTTAGGCATACAACCCTGTGTTTACTGTGTTATCGATAATTATTATTACGAATGTAAGGAGAAACATCAAAATAAAAACTAAATGAAATGGATGCCGGGAAAGAAAACAGGTCTGTAAACATAATTCTAATAAAATTTTTGTCAAATATTATTAAATAGGGATTCATTTTACAGAAAAAAGCGTGTGTCCATGAACGTTTTGTCCTCTTATTACTTATTATAAAATGTAATACAGCTGCTAGTCCTTGACGATTTGCGCAGAATGCTTCAAGTCATTATCTTGCTGGAAGATCCAGCTCGAGCCTAGGCCTCGTTTGTCCACGCATGGCATCAAGTTTTGTTCCAAAATGTGCTTGTATTAGAAGCGATCTATATTTCCTTCAATGAAAACGAGGTTTCCAGCTCCTGTGGCTGCAACTGCTCCCCAAACCATGGCACTGCCACCACCATGCTTTACAGTCGGAATCAGATTCCTAGGATCCATGACAGTGTTTGGTTTTCTCCAAACTTTGGCTTTGCCGTCGTATCCAAATATGTTGTATTTGGACTCATCAGTGAATAAAACTAGTTTCCAAAATTCTATTCCCTTATAAGGTGCTTTTTTGCCAACTCCATACGAAGCTTTCAGTTTTTCTCGTTTATAAGGGGCTTCTTGCGAGGAGTTCTGCAGTTGTTACCTTCATTATTAAGGGTCCTGCTTATTGTACGTGGGTGGACAACAATTTGATACCTCTCGGCTACCTCCTGGGCCAAATCAGTAGCATGTATTTTCGGATTCTGATTCACTGCTTTGCGAATAAAGAATACATCTCTCCGGTTGAGCTTCTTGGGCCGGCCACTACGCGGCTTAATCCAACCAGAGAATTGGTTGTTTCAAAGTTTTTACAAATAGTTTGTACCGTAGACTTGTTTAAATGCAATAAATCAGCCTGAACACCACCTCTCTCCGGCACTTCGTTTCATCTCATCGGTTTCCTCCACTACCTTAGTTCCTTCACAATGGTATCACAAAAGACGAATCCGTTTATCTTCGTCCAAGTGTGCCCGCTCCTTGGGTAACCATTCTAACCTAACCTAACCCATCCATTTTCCCCTACTTTGCAAGTCTTTTGGGTATATGAACACCAAAACGTGATAATAAACGTGTTACAAAATATTTGCTTCATGAAAAGACTTATTATAACTGCAGTTATATTCACGTGTTTCTTTAATAGATCTGTAACACAAAACTCATTAAATGTCACCAAACGCATTTGGAATCATTTTGTTTTTTTTTGTTTTCAATCATTATATTGATATACGTCTACTGTAGCAAAAGAAAATTCCCAATCGCTTCTTATGTTACTTCGTTTGAAAATATACATTTTCATAACATTCGTCAGCACAGGAACAAACATTGAATGGGCATTTTTTGAACAAAAATTGGGAATTTTTAGTTTTCACACCATCATTGAGGTTAATATTTAGTGCGCAGTTGCCCAGTAGCCTCATATCACCCGTATACACCCACATATTTATACATATAACAAAAGTAAGCAGAATCCATATGAAATATGTATATACATACATAAGCAAAAATTTCCAAAATTAATATGTTAATGAAATTATTCAAAAGTGAAATGCAGAAGTAATAAAATAATAATAAAGTAATGAGCACAAAAAACATAAGTATGAAATATTGCGACTTTTTAGTATAATAAAAAAGTGGGTAACAAGAAATAACAACGAACAGATTAAGTTAAAGCAGTTAACCATTAATCTTTGTCAAATAACGGGGTTTCCAATAAGAGGTATTATTTAGATATTCAAAGAAAAATGATGTTTATTTCATTATAAAGGGGAAGGTATGCCGTTAATAGTGGAAAATAACATCTGGCAAATGACCACCACGACCACGCTTACAGGACAATATCCTTTTCATGCAGTTTTCCATAACCGAACTGCAAAGTAGCTGCCCTATGTCCTCGATAGCCTCACGAATTCCATCTTTGAGGTTTTGAATCGAAGTAGACCTTCTCTTTCACGTGGCCCCAAAGAAAAAAGTCACAAGGTGTTAAATCGCAAGATCTCGGTGGCCAATTGTGATCACCTCTTCGAGAGTTAACACGGTCCGGAAACTTTCCCGGTAAAACATCAATGGTTTCGAAAATAAACGTTGTCCAGATCAACACCATCCAATTCCGGTCACAAAAAATCGTTAGCCATCTCTCGATAGCGCAATCCATTCACCAATAACACCTGCTATTGAACCCTATATCTCAAACTCAAATTCAATTCCCTTACCTACGCTTTTCAACCGTCAAATATTTACGTATACACAAATTCACAGACATAAATCAACACACAATTTTTAACAATTACATGTATGTATGTAAAATGTATTCATACATAAAGTGGCTCACAGCTTATTTCATGCAGTTTCAGTTTATGCATTTAAATTATACTGAATGAAAAATTGTCGCAATTTAAAACAAATTTGAATGTAAATATTTAGTTAAATGATTTGCTAACATAATGAGTAGAGCAGAATTCGTGGAAATATAGTCCCACTCACACTATGGGATGAAATGCAACCACAATGCGGAATCTTTGCTCACAACTTATTTCATGCAAGCACTTGTTTATGTTGTGGCGGCGGCTAGTCTGGTCATCAAGCATTTTCAAAGCGGAAAGTCGCAGCGAAAAATTGCGGAAAGAGTTTGTTTGAGTAGTGCTACAGTACAAAGTATCATTGAACGCTTCGTTTATGAAAATCGTGTGCAAAATAAAGGCCGATATGACCCAAATAAATTTTTTTACTAACGTGATGAGCGTTTAATTCTTCGAAAAATAAAAGAAAACCCAATGCTATCGGATCCAAAACTGCTAAACGAAATTCAGCAGGAAGTGGGCAAATCATGTTGCGTCAAAACAGTGCAATGGGTACTACGTGAAAAGGACTTTAATGGTCGGGTAGCACGATAGAAGCCATTCATAAATAAAAATTCAATTGAGCCGAATTGCCTTCGATAGAGAGCTCGAAATTATAGATTTTGATTTCTGGAAAACGGTAAAATTTTCTGACGAGTTCAAATTCAACCTATTCGGCTCAGATGGAATGTCTTACGTCTGGCGGAAACCTAATACAGAGCTCTACAAAAGCAACATAAAACCGACTGTGTAACATGGGGCTGGCAGTGTAATGGCATGTGTGTCAGCAGCTGGAGTAGGAAATTTAGTGTTTGTCGAGGGTATTATGGACAAAACAATGTACCTCAATATTCTAAAAGATAATCTACTCTAAAGTGCTGCGAAACTTGGAATACCTCGAGATTTCCGTTTCTACCAGGACAATGACCCTAAACATAAGGCGGCAATCGTGCAGACATATGTAGCTCATATGGAACTGTCCACATTTAATGCAACCACCGGCTTAATTACCTGACATGAACGTCATCCAGAAACAAAAATCCGCACACATCACATAAGCAATAGAGATCAAATAAAAACCGGAATTTTGGAGGAGTGGAACAAAATCGGACCGTATGTAGTGAAAAAGCTATTGGAGTCAATGCCAGAAAGGTTAAAAGCTGTTAATAAAGCCAAATGATAACACACAAAGTACTGAATCATTTTTAAATCATTAGTTTAACTTAAATTTAAGAAAAAATGAGCAATGCATGAAATAAGCTCTGACATTAAATTTTGAACTGTTCTGTGTTTTTGTTTTTTATATTTTTTATTTAAAGCTTAAAAAAATATATGAAGTACCTTTTTAACACACTTTTATTAGCTCGGGTTGTATGTATGTATGTAACGGAATCTTTGAGCTTAATTTTCACTGGCTTCTAAAAATCTGATCGACTTGGAATTTTGCACACCTATCAAATACCGATGACAATGCAATAATTTGATTATCCTTATTAGGATTGCCAGGATTAATATTTTCTTTTTTTACCTGTGGGCAAAAAGTAAGGTGAATTTGGTTGTAAAATGAAAATTCTTTATTTCTAATTAAATCCGTCTTTTATGCGTATTTAACCCCAACATCTACCATTTCTACTAAATGTGTTTTATAATACGTTCACATATAAGTAGATGATCTACTTTTTCGCGCTTAACTCAAAATCTGTAATTAAAAAGCGCGATTTCCCATACAAAATTTGTCTCCAAAAATCTGAGATTATAAAATAATCCTAGATAATAACGATATTTTTAGGCATACAACCCTGTGTTTACTGTGTTATCGATAATTATTATTACGAATGTAAGGAGAAACATCAAAATAAAAACTAAATGAAATGGATGCCGGGAAAGAAAACAGGTCTGTAAACATAATTCTAATAAAATTTTTGTCAAATATTATTAAATAGGGATTCATTTTACAGAAAAAAGCGTGTGTCCATGAACGTTTTGTCCTCTTATTACTTATTATAAAATGTAATACAGCTGCTAGTCCTTGACGATTTGCGCAGAATGCTTCAAGTATTTATCTTGCTGGAAGATCCAGCTCGAGCCTAGGCCTCGTTTGTCCACGCATGGCATCAAGTTTTGTTCCAAAATGTGCTTGTATTAGAAGCGATCTATATTTCCTTCAATAAAAACGAGGTTTCCAGCTCCTGTGGCTGCAACTGCTCCCCAAACCATGACACTGCCACCACCATGCTTTACAGTCGGAATCAGATTCCTAGGATCCATGACAGTGTTTCGTTTTCTCCAAACTTTGGCTTTGCCGTCGTATCCAAATATGTTGTATTTGGACTCATCAGTGAATAAAACTAGTTTCCAAAATTCTATTCCCTTATAAGGTGCTTTTTTGCAAACTCCATACGAAGCTTTCAGTTTTTCTCGCTTATAAGGGGCTTCTTGCGAGGAGTTCTGCAGTTGTTACCTTCATTATTAAGGGTCCTGCTTATTGTACGTGGGTGGACAACAATTTGATACCTCTCGGCTACCTCCTGGGCCAAATCAGTAGCATGTATTTTCGGATTCTGATTCACTGCTTTGCGAATAAAGAATACATCTCTCCGGTTGAGCTTCTTGGGCCGGCCACTACGCGGCTTAATCCAACCAGAGAATTGGTTGTTTCAAAGTTTTTACAAATAGTTTGTACCGTAGACTTGTTTAAATGCAATAAATCAGCCTGAACACCACCTCTCTCCGGCACTTCGTTTCATCTCATCGGTTTCCTCCACTACCTTAGTTCCTTCACAATGGTATCACAAAAGACGAATCCGTTTATCTTCGTCCAAGTGTGCCCGCTCCTTGGGTAACCATTCTAACCTAACCTAACCCATCCATTTTCCCCTACTTTGCAAGTCTTTTGGGTATATGAACACCAAAACGTGATAATAAACGTGTTACAAAATATTTGCTTCATGAAAAGACTTATTATAACTGCAGTTATATTCACGTGTTTCTTTAATAGATCTGTAACACAAAACTCATTAAGGGGGTATTCTGGTCTAGAGCCCTACTTTTTGGGTATTTTTCAAACTAGGATAAAAGAAAAATTAAAAACATTTTTACTATCCATTTTTTTATATAATATTTATTGATGTTTAAGGTATATAAAAAAATTAAAAAAAAAAAAAGTCAAAAATTCATCCAGTGACAGGTCGGTGAAGTAGGGGTTGCTAGTCAAACAGTGCTCCCTGGTTGACATGATTCCAACCCTTGTAGTGATCTAAATCGAGCAAACAAAGAAAATTCTTAATTAGTAAAGATGTCGCTACATCTTGAGCCTCGGCCGAAAAAAAAAATAAAAATTCACAAAATGGCGCCTACTTGAAAAAAAAAAATTTTTTTTTACCCCTGTTTTTTGACCTTTACGAATTTTTTAAAAATACTTCAAATTAAAATTTTTCAAAATTCAATGCTCCAGTGATAAAGAGATGTATGAAAAAGATTCTCACCAAATTTCAAAGGGATCGGTCAGATAGAACTTCAGATATCGTGTCAACCACCTCAGCAAAAGGAGTTTTGAGAAAAACGCGTTTGAATTTCGCCGTCCGCTCAAACCAGTCTAGCTGTCGCGTCACTAAAATAGTTTTAATTTCGAAAATAATTCGAATTTTGCAAAATCCTTTTAGGGAGATATTTTTGAATACCTAGACTATCGAATTTTGAAAAAAAAAAATTTTCGATTTTTTCAAATTTCTAGACTAGAATACCCCCTTAAATGTCACCAAACGCATTTGGAATCATTTTGTTTTTTTTTTTGTTTTCAATCATTATATTGATATACGTCTACTGTAGCAAAAGAAAATTCCCAATCGCTTCTTATGTTACTTCGTTTGAAAATATACATTTTCATAACATTCGTCAGCACAGGAACAAACATTGAATGGGCATTTTTTGAACAAAAATTGGGAATTTTTAGTTTTCACACCATCATTGAGGTTAATATTTAGTGCGCAGTTGCCCAGTAGCCTCATATCACCCGTATACACCCACATATTTATACATATAACAAAAGTAAGCAGAATCCATATGAAATATGTATATACATACATAAGCAAAAATTTCCAAAATTAATATGTTAATGAAATTATTCAAAAGTGAAATGCAGAAGTAATAAAATAATAATAAAGTAATGAGCACAAAAAACATAAGTATGAAATATTGCGACTTTTTAGTATAATAAAAAAGTGGGTAACAAGAAATAACAACGAACAGATTAAGTTAAAGCAGTTAACCATTAATCTTTGTCAAATAACGGGGTTTCCAATAAGAGGTATTATTTAGATATTCAAAGAAAAATGATGTTTATTTCATTATAAAGGGGAAGGTATGCCGTTAATAGTGGAAAATAACATCTGGCAAATGACCACCACGACCACGCTTACAGGACAATATCCTTTTCATGCAGTTTTCCATAACCGAACTGCAAAGTAGCTGCCCTATGTCCTCGATAGCCTCACGAATTCCATCTTTGAGGTCTTGAATCGAAGTAGACCTTCTCTTTCACGTGGCCCCAAAGAAAAAAGTCACAAGGTGTTAAATCGCAAGATCTCGGTGGCCAATTGTGATCACCTCTTCGAGAGTTAACACGGTCCGGAAACTTTCCCGGTAAAACATCAATGGTTTCGAAAATAAACGTTGTCCAGATCAACACCATCCAATTCCGGTCACAAAAAATCGTTAGCCATCTCTCGATAGCGCAATCCATTCACCAATAACACCTGCTATTGGAAAACCCTATATCTCAAACTCAAATTCAATTCCCTTACCTACGCTTTTCAACCGTCAAATATTTACGTATACACAAATTCACAGACATAAATCAACACACAATTTTTAACAAAATTACATGTATGTATGTAAAATGTATTCATACATAAAGTGGCTCACAGCTTATTTCATGCAGTTTCAGTTTATGCATTTAAATTATACTGAATGAAAAATTGTCGCAATTTAAAACAAATTTGAATGTAAATATTTAGTTAAATGATTTGCTAACATAATGAGTAGAGCAGAACTCGTGGAAATATAGTCCCACTCACACTATGGGATGAAATGCAACCACAATGCGGAATCTTTGCTCACAACTTATTTCATGCAAGCACTTGTTTATGTTGTGGCGGCGGCTAGTCTGGTCATCAAGCATTTTCAAAGCGGAAAGTCGCAGCGAAAAATTGCGGAAAGAGTTTGTTTGAGTAGTGCTACAGTACAAAGTATCATTGAACGCTTCATTTATGAAAATCGTGTGCAAAATAAAGGCCGATATGACCCAAATAAATTTTTTTACTAACGTGATGAGCGTTTAATTCTTCGAAAAATAAAAGAAAACCCAATGCTATCGGCTCCAAAACTGCTAAACGAAATTCAGCAGGAAGTGGGCAAATCATGTTGCGTCAAAACAGTGCAATGGATACTACGTGAAAAGGACTTTAATGGTCGGGTAGCACGATAGAAGCCATTCATAAATAAAAATTCAATTGAGCCGAATTGCCTTCGATAGAGAGCTCGAAATTATAGATTTTGATTTCTGGAAAACGGTAAAATTTTCTGACGAGTTCAAATTCAACCTATTCGGCTCAGATGGAATGTCTTACGTCTGGCGGAAACCTAATACAGAGCTCTACAAAAGCAACATAAAACCGACTGTGTAACATGGTGCTGGCAGTGTAATGGCATGTGTGTCAGCAGCTGGAGTAGGAAATTTAGTGTTTGTCGAGGGTATTATGGACAAAACAATGTACCTCAATATTCTAAAAGATAATCTACTCTAAAGTGCTGCGAAACTTGGAATACCTCGAGATTTCCGTTTCTACCAGGACAATGACCCTAAACATAAGGCGGCAATCGTGTAGACATATGTAGCTCATGTGGAACTGTCCACATTTAATGCAACCACCGGCTTAATTACCTGACATGAACGTCATCCAGAAACAAAAATCCGCACACATCACATAAGCAATAGAGATCAAATAAAAACCGGAATTTTGGAGGAGTGGAACAAAATCGGACCGTATGTAGTGAAAAAGCTATTGGAGTCAATGCCAGAAAGGTTAAAAGCTGTTAATAAAGCCAAATGATAACACACAAAGTACTGAGTCATTTTTAAATCATTAGTTTAACTTAAATTTAAGAAAAAATGAGTAATGCATGAAATAAGCTCTGACATTAAATTTTGAACTATTCTGTGTTTTTGTTTTTTATATTTTTTATTTAAAGCTTAAAAAAATATATGAAGTACCTTTTTAACACACTTTTATTAGCTCGGGTTGTATGTATGTATGTAGCGGAATCTTTGAGCTTAATTTTCACTGGCTTCTAAAAATCTGATCGACTTGGAATTTTGCACACCTATCAAATACCGATGACAATGCAATAATTTGATAAAAGTTTTCCATTATCCTTATTAGGATTGCCAGGATTAATATTTTCTTTTTTTACCTGTGGGCAAAAAGTAAGGTGAATTTGGTTGTAAAATGAAAAATCTTTATTTCTAATGAAATCCGTCTTTTATGCGTATTTAACCCCAACATCTACCGTGTCTTATAATATGTTCACATATAAGTAGATGATCTACTTTTTCGCGCTTAACTCAAAATCTGTAATTAAAAAGCGCGATTTCCCATACAAAATTTGTCTCCCAAAATCTGAGATTGAAAAATAATCCTAGATAATAACGATATTTTTAGGCATACAACCCTGTGTTTACTGTGTTATCGATAATTATTATTACGAATGTAAGGAGAAACATCAAAATAAAAACTAAATGAAATGGATGATGGGAAAGAAAACAGGTCTGTAAACATAATTCTAATAAAATTTTTGTCAAATATTATTAAATAGGGATTCATTTTACAGAAAAAAGCGTGTGTCCATGAACGTTTTGTCCTCTTATTACTTATTATAAAATGTAATACAGCTGCTAGTCCTTGACGATTCGCGCGGAATGCTTCAAGTCATTATCTTGCTGGAAGATCCAGCTCGAGCCTAGGCCTCGTTTGTCCACGGATGGCATCAGGTTTTGTTCCAAAATGTGCTTGTATTAGAAGCGATTCATATTTTCTTCAATGAAAACGAGGTTTCCAGCTCCTGTGGCTGCAACTGCTCCCCAAACCATGACACTGCCATCACCATGCTCTACAGTCGGAATCAGATTCTTGGCAGTGTGGCAGTGGGATCGAAGGCAGTGTTTGATTTTCTCGAAACTTTGGCTTTGCCGTCGTATCCAAATATGTTGTATTTGGACTCATCAGTGAATAAAACTAGTTTCCAAAATTCTATTCCCTTATAAGGTGCTTTTTTGCAAACTCCATACGAAGCTTTCAGTTTTTCTCGCTTATAAGGGGCTTCTTGCGAGGAGTTCTGCAGTTGTTACCTTCATTATTAAGGGTCCTGCTTATTGTACGTGGGTGGACAACAATTTGATACCTCTCGACTACCTCCTGGGCCAAATCAGTAGCATGTATTTTCGGATTCTGATTCACTGCTTTGCGAATAAAGAATACATCTCTCCGGTTGAGCTTCTTGGGCCGGCCACTACGCGGCTTAATCCAACCAGAGAATTTGTTGTTTCAAAGTTTTTACAAATAGTTTGTACCGTAGACTTGCTTAAATGCAATAAATCGGCTATTTAACCAAAGTATGTCTTATTACTTCTGTACTCAACAACTAATTTTCTCAAATCAGTAGAGATTTCTTTGCGGAGCGACATTATTCCGATCGTACACTTTTTCGAAAGACAAAATGCCATAAATTTTAAGAAGAATGCAAAGTAGAACCACAAAATAAAATAAATGGAACTTTACAGTTAAGTATTCACAGAAAAGGAGAGCAAAATAAGTGTCCTAATATAACGTATGTACACTTTTGTCAGTACATTTTTTTGGTTTTTCGTGAATAACTTTTAAAGTAACTACTGAAAATAATTTTTTTTTGAAGTGAAACTTCTTTTGTCTCGAAGGATGAAACGCTGTGAGGAGTAAAACCATAGCGTTTCATCAATATGTGACGCTACGCCAGCGCCATCTGTTAAAAGCGTGGCGTGGATGAAACGCTGTGAGGAGTAAAACTACGCTAAACTACGTAAAACTCACGCTATGCCAGCGCCATCTGTTAAAAGACTGGCGTGGCGTGTCGTCTTATCGAATGTAATTTGTAAATATGACATTTGATTGATGGCCGCCGTAGCCGAGTGGGTTGGTGCGTGATCACCATTCGGAATTCACAGAGAGGTCGTTGGTTCGAATCTCGGTGAAAGCAAAATTAATGAAAACATTTTTCTAATAGCGGTCGCCCCTCGGCAGGCAATGGCAAACCTCCGAGTGTATTTCTGCCATGAAAAAAATCTGCTCATAAACATATCATAAAACAAATTGAAATAAATGTATAAAAAAAAAAAAAAAAAAATTTTTCTTGTGATTCGAACCAAGGATTTCGGATCGGAAGCCCACATTGCTAGCCGCTGGGCTATCGCGCTGTGCTGTCGCCGCAAAATAATGTATCATAAATCTGTTTACCATACCAAAGACCATACACTTTGCGAACGCATTTCGGTGGAAACAGTTGACAGTTATCCCAAACACAATATTATTAGTAACGCGAGACGCGTCATAGAGTGTGTGTGTAGTTTTGAGCAAATCTTACAAACATATTTTGTTTTGTTGATTGATTTCTGTTAAATATGGCATCAAATCAACAAAAACGGAAACCGAAAACAGGTGCTGAACGGCAACGTGAGTATTTGGAGCGTAAAAAATTAAGAGCTACTGTTGAACACCGTGACAGTGAATCCTCCGGTTGTACGATAAGTGATAATTTGTAGTACCAACAACAAGATGCGGAACTACCATTGATGCAGTATTTCATCGATACCTTGATAGATTAGAATGTAGATCATTTTTTACGTATTTCAGTTACCATAAAGCCCTTGTTTCATTTTTGGAAAACGAATCCAATAATGATAATGACAATGCCGAGAACCAAATGTAATTGAGTACAATAAATTCATTTCTTTTTATATTAAAATAAATAAATAATTCTGTTTAATAAAATTCCATTCCATGCTTTCCATGACTTCTGCATGCATTATATTGAAATAATAGTTAAATTATTGATTTGTTGATAAAAGAAGTTTCACTTCAATCGTGCGGGTTCCGTGAACTACCACACACTTTCTTTTTTTACATTTGTTAGACTGTTACAATAATTAGACTTAAAACAAAATTGCATCATTACATTCCTTTTGAATGCTTTAGATCGGGAGAAATTAAGAATAAAAAATAGTTAAAAAAAAAAACTAAAAAACACGCTTTTATTGCTAATCGACCTAAAAAGTAGAAAATAAAAAATAGTTTAAAAAAACTAAAAAAAACGCTTTTATTGCTAATCGAACTAAAAAGTAGAAAATAAATTTTAATGACAAAGGGACCTATAATGAAGTAATAGCAAATCGAACGATCAGTCATAGTCAACTACCTCAGAACAGAATTATAACAAAAATTAAGATACAAATAGAGTAATTCAAATTAAAGTTAAAAGCGTGGGATGCATTTTGCTTCACTTTCATAACCCTCTGTACATAGGTAGTTGCCAATAGAATGATTGTAATATTTACTATATCAAGCATCCCACGCTTTTAACTCTGATCGTTCGATTTGCTATTACTTCATTATAGGTCTCTTTGTCATTAAAATTTATTTTCTACTTTTTAGTTTGATTAGCAATAAAAGCGTGTTTTTTAGTTTTTTTAAACTATTTTTTATTTATAAAATTGTTTATTTATTAAGCTCAGCAACTACTTCGATGAACGGGAGGAACAAGACTGACTTAAAACTATTTGCATTTGTGTTTTTATAGGGTAATTCAACATTGCATTTTCGTAATGGGAACGGAAATGCAATAAATGCGAATCTGGCAATATTTGTTAAAATTTATTATTTTCTTAATTCTTCTTTAAGTTAATTTTTGAAACGGTTGCAGTTTTCAGAATTGCGACCGAAAAATAATAAATTAATTTTTTAATATTATTTAGTATTGCATTTACGGTATGGGAGCGGAAGTGCAACATATACAGATTTTATTATTTCACTTAAGGTTCAATCAAAGCTTACCTATGTGTACATATTTGCTTACTCGGTATATTTTGCAATTCTGTTTTTCTTACTTGCTAAATTACAGTAGGTTCTGTTTTTATGCGGTAGATACGTTCCGCAAGAAACAGCATAAAAAAGAAACAGCATAAAAAAAGCTACTAGTTCTATAGTAAAACTATAGATACGTTTCAAATGCTAAAACCGCATAAATCTGAAATAATCGCATAAAAAAGGGCACTAGTCCCATATTATTACTATAGATACGTTCCATAGACCGCATGAATCTGAAATAATTAAATAAAATCGCTTAAACAAAAGATTGTATCTTTGAAAATTATATCTTTATATATCTTCCATACTTGTAGGGTTAGCATTTCTGATGTAATCTGTGATGAGTTTTTGCTTAGCTGGTTTAGAATCTTGTTTATATGTACAATTCCCGATAGGTCGACATGCATTTTGTAATTTAAAAAAAAACCGCACTATTTCAAAACCGCATAAAAAAAAGCCGCATAAAAACAGAACCTACTGTACATTGGTTTAATAAAATTGATGATTCTGTTTTAATAAAAAATTCGTTTATTCTCTTGAAATTTTATGGATTGCGACATGTGCCGAAAATTGATATTTGGTCAATTTTATTTAAAAATTCTTCGAATTTATCAGGTGCATTGGCTTTGAAATCAATGTAACTGTTTGTATATGTAACTTCTCTCCCCTTTAGATTAGAATTCTCCTGAATTCTTTTATATAGATTTATTTTAATATATTTTATTTTTGTTCTCCAAATTACAATTATTAATATTACTGTTATATGATTTTGTAATGAATTTTCAACTTAGATATATTTCTGAAATTTATTTTATTATCTTCATCTATTTGTTCGAATGTAAGTTTTCTGTAAAATTCTTTATATTGTCATATTGCAATATCATAATATTTCCTTCGAATCTCTCAATCCAAGTAGAGTAATAATAATCATTAATTTTTATTGGACAATTGTTAAATTGGATTGCATAATTTCCGTTTAAAACAGTGTCATTCATGTTACATGTGTTGTAAATAGGACTGTTTTTTCGTCCAGCGTTATAATTTCTAATTCTTTACTTGATATTAATTTACTATTTTTCATTGTTATATAATGAGTGCTGGGTTTTAGTTGTCTGAAATGTTTAGTTTCTTCAAATTACATAATTTTTTCTTTATAAGTAAAAACTTCCTCTATTTCTGCTTCTATTTCTTTTTTATTCTTATTTGGTAGTGGTACAATTTTCCTTATTTTTATTTGTATGAATGATTTTGGAATTCTAATGCTTAGTATTAAATAGGTATTATTAAAAGTTGCTATTCCTAGCTGTAAATATTTTAATTTATTGAAATCAATGTTATAACTGGTAATTTCCTGATTTGTTAGAATATTTGGGTGAATTAGACCATATTTGGCTGCGACTACATTGTCTATTTTACTTTTTATTAACTGAATTTTTGTCATCTGTTGTAAGTACATATGTTGTTGATATTCTTCGTCCATGAATTTATTTATACTATTAAGTCCTTTTTCTTTCCTATCATCTTGTACAATATTTCTTATTTGTTTCATTACCAAATTAAAATATTCATTTATGTGTATTTGTTGATTCAACATTTCGTCCGTTTGTGTTTAATGTTTTTGAATTGTCTGTCTGTCGTCATCGTCCATTGTGCCAAATGTCCATTTTGCTACAGTACCTATTGCGTTTACAAGCCCTCTCTTATGCCTTTTTTCTATTGGTATTAATGTCATTAACTTATTTCTCGCTTCTAATAACTCTGTTTGTAATACATTTTTGTTAATTGTCTTTACTTGTATAATATTTTCCGTCATTTCGTTAATAATAATTTTACGTCAATTATCTGGAGTACTATACCACTGTCCTTAACTATATCCTGGTCTCTTATTTGTATGTCAAAAAATCCTGTTTGGTCCGTCAGTTCCATTAAAATTATCGTGGTGTCACTATGTCCTATCCATGTCAGTGCTAATATCATAGTGAGTATCTGCATATTTTAATGGTATTTTAATGTTGTTAGGATGAAAGTTCTCTAATTTTTCCTTCCTATACTTTGGTTGTTCTTTATGCCTAACCGCTTTATAGTTCTTTATGAATACTTCTGTTTTATCTTCTTTATAGTCCCTCCTGGTTTTATTTAGATTGCTTATAATTGTATGCTTCGTTGCTTTTAAATTGCTTTTTATTATTTCCGGATCTATTTTATTGTCATGTACTGCGGTTGGTGTACATTTTATTGTTGAATGGAATCTATCATTGTAATTTCGTATGGCTTTCTGTATTAAGCGTTTAATTGATAAACCTTTTTCTAATATATAATATATAAAATTCTAAACTTTTCCGCGATCGTGTTGTGAAACCTTTCAATATCGGCATTGCCAGTATGGCTATTAGGTTTTGTTAGATGAAGCTCTACATTTCCTATGTCCAAAAATTCTCTTATTCTCGCGGCCTTAAATTCGTTATCTGCAATTATTTTCCTCGGTTTCCCTAATTTAGCAAAATGTTCTTCTAACTGTTCAACAATGCTAATATGATTTCTATCATTCAAGAGGTACGCTGCTCCGAACTTTGAGAATTTATCTATAACTGTTAAAAAGTGGTTTCCCTTCATGACATCTTTGTGTATAACTTCATTTTTCTTGGCTGGCGCTTCTGAGAAATTTAATTTCGGTTTTAGGGGCTTCCTGTCGTACTTAACTTCTTGGCAAATTTCACATTGATTAATAACGAAGTGAACCAATTCCATTAACTTAGGGTAATAGATTTTATTTTTTATTTGATTGTATGTTTCTAAAATACCGGAATGTAAACTTTCTCTCACATGGTATAATGAGATTTGTTTTATCCCTTCAACCTCAGTTTCGATAACTTCTGCTCTTCTTGTACATTTAATAAATTTTACCTGACTGTCGTTCGAATAGATTTCAATAAGCTTCTCCTGTACTTTATTATAGCTGATGCTTTCCACTTCAATTCAACCGGGCTATTCGGGTCATGTTCTTCGATTTCGATGTAACTCAAATATGTTGCTCTCTGGTCAAAATAATGAGACACGTATTTTTTTGTTCGCCCGAAAAAAATCTTTTTCAAGAGTTATCGGCAATTTTGTTTTTCGGCTCAAAATCGTTTTTTTTTAATTATATAAGAACATTTTTTTTAAATGCTCATAACTTAGTCAAAAATGAACCGATTTTAATAATTTTGGGTTCAAAATGATCGTCATTACTTACACGAGCGACCTTATGTAGAAACAATTGCAAAAAAGTAGTTGAAAATTTTTTATTTGAAACTTTTTCGAAATTCAATATTTCAAAAAGTGTATTTTTTTTCTTTATAACTTTTTCCAAATCAAGAGGACACCTCAAACTTCAATTGAGCTGAACGCCCAGTAGCTAAAATGAGTTGTTTTTGAGTAATGAATTTTTGAGTAAAAAACCTGTTTCGCACTTTTTGTTTTTTGGAAAATAAAAAATGTTCAACTACTTGTTTGCAATTGTTTCTGCATGAAATCGTTCGTGTAAGTAATGACGATCATTTTGAATCCATAATCATTAAAATTGGTTCATTTTTGACTAAGTTATGAGCATTTAAAAAAAAAAATGTTCTTATGTAATTAAAAAAAATCGATTTTGAGCCGAAAAACAAAATTGCCGATAACTCTTGAAAAAAATTTTTTTCGGGCGAACAAAAAAATACGTGTCTCATTATTTTGACTAGGGAGCAACATATTTGAGTTACAACGAAATCGAAAAACATGACCCGAATAGCCCGGTTGAATTGAAATGGAAAGCATCAGCTGTGATCTGAAACTTCCACATAGATCCCTACTTTTCCTTTTGTAATATATTTCTTAAATATTTCTCACATTTCATTGAAATCTGCTTCAGCTATAAAAATGATTATTTTATTATGTATAATCTTCATTTCTTCCACTTTGTTATTTGTTATTATGATTTGTGTACTATATTTATTGACGATTTCTTCCTTAATGATAAAATGATCACCCAAATTCTCCTCTGCTGAATGTACTGTTGCCATGCTTACGTTGTCTTCCTCCCCACCGAGCGAAATTAAGTTTATGCTATTGGAACTGCCACCATCTACATATTTCAAAATATTATCTTCACTTTTTTCTATTTTACTGAGAAAATCCGCTACTTTGTTCTCTCTACCTATATAGTCTACTTTCAAATCGTACTAGTTTGAGTATCCATTGTTGGTATCTTGGCGATATATCCTTTCCTTTGTATTTTGTGCATAAAAACTTAATGGGTTGATGATCAGTAAGAATTTTAAATTTCTTACCATACAAATATGGTCTCAGGTAATTTACACTCCACAAAATTGCTAAGAATTCTTTGTCTGTTGCTGAATAATTTCGTTCGTGATTGTTTAATGTTCTGGATGTGAAGCAAATCGGGTGTCCTTCTTGTGAAAGGACAGCACCAATTTCATAATTGGATGCATCCGTAGTTAATGTGAACTGTCTATCAAAATTGGGGTACCTTAATATTGGATAAGAACAGTTGTTTTCAAACGCTTCGACATAGGTAGGGTCTTTTGAATTCACTTTTACGCCTTTTTTTAATATTTTGTCATCGGTTGGGCCACCTTGGCGTAGTCTTTTACAAACTTTCTATAGTATCCTGTAAGATCCAGAATACTTTTTATCTGTTTTTCTGTTCGTGGTATATCTAATTCTTGAATTACTTTTATTTTATTTGGATTGGGCTTTAATCTTTCACTTGTCAAAATATGACCTAGAAATTCGGTTTCCTTTTTCATAAAGTTACACTTGTCTATTTGTATTTTTAAATTTTCGTCCTCTAATACTTTGAAAATATCTGTTATTGCTTTTACATGTTCCTTTAGAGAAGTACTAAATATTAGAATGTCGTCCAGATAAACAACGCATTTTCTTTTATGAATTCGCGTAATGTTTCGTTCCTAAGTCGTTGGAATGTCGCTGGGGCATTTTCAGCCCAAACGGCATTCGTATTGATTCATATAGTCCGTGGGGTGTAACAAAAGCTGTCTTTTCCCTGTCTTTTTCTTCTATTAAAATTTGATGATATCCCTTAGCTAGATCTAAGGTTGTGAAGAATTGTGCCCTTCCTAGCTTGTCCAGAATTGAGTCGATGTTTGGTAGTGGAAATTTATCATCTATTGTTATTTCATTTAATTTGCTGTAATCCACTACTATCCTGTACTCTTTTTCTCCTGAATTATCTAACTTCTTTGGTACAACTATTAATGGGCTCGCATATCGAGAGCAGCTCTTCCTAATTATTCCCTGCTCCTTGATTTCTTTAATTTGTCTTCTAACCTCTACTTTGTGTTGTGGTGGATACCGATATAGTTTAGCGTTTATCTGTGCATCCGTTGTTGTTCTGATTTCGTGTTTAATTTCCATTGTACTGGTCAGCTTGTCGCCTTCCTTAAAAAATAATTTCTTGAATCTATTCAATATGTCCTTTACTTCTCTATATTCTTCTGTATTCAAATGGTTCAACTGAATTCTGTCCCAGTCAAAGTCTGATCCTTCCAGTGTGTAAACTTGGATGTTTTTATATGGGTTTACTGTAAAATTTGTTATTCTATTATTGAAGGATATGTGACCATCCTCTAGATTTATTACTGTTTTAAAGCAGTTCATTAAATCAATGCCTATGATAAATTTGTATTTTCGTCCTTTCAATTTTGTCGCTTTCCACCTGATTTTCGCATTTCCATTTACGTTAAGTTCTTAAGGGGTAACACCACTGTAGATATTTCAAAAAATTGATTTTTTTTTTATAAGCTTAAAGAATTCTTTGAACCTTTTAAAATACAGAACAAAAAGTTTTATACGTTACCGAAGTTTATTTCATAAATATTTTAAGCTTTTAACCAAGCGTTAGTGACTGCTACCTAACGACTTCTCCAAATTTCCAAACTTTAAACGCGTTTTTCTCAAAACACGTTTTCTGAAATTGGCACGCAGCATAACTCAAACAATTTTTAATATTTTTAATCAGGTTTTTCACTATGTCTGTATAATAACCTTCTTAAGAGAAGTGCGTGGGGGTTTTTCGATAGATTAATTTAAACGATTGTTATAATTATTTAAATGCCGTTTTTTTAGTCCAAAATAGAGTTTTTTCCTTCAAATGCTTGCTAATTCCACAAAAATAAATATTTTTTAAATCCCCTACGTGTTTCTCTAGCTATTTTTATCTAGATTAAGAAAAAAAATGTTTGTTTGTTCCAGATTAAAATTTGCACCCTCTGTGCTGCGTGCCGCGGAGCTCCTTCAAGAGAAACCACATTACAAAAATGTCTCGAATGCCGCCATTTTGTAAAATTTTTCGATCAAACTTTGTAGTTTTGTATTTTAGTATATTAGTAATAACTCCCCAAATCAGAGTGATTCCTTTCCCTTTCTTCTGTACAAAAAAATTCTTTAAAAATCGTGTTTATTTTACGCGTGTACAGTGGTGTTACCCCTTAAGGTGCGTCTGTTAGCACTTCATATCTTATTATATCCTTTTTATTTATTGTACTGATTTCAATTGGGTTTGTAAGTAATGTTTTCTTAAGTTCTTTCATATCATTGTCTATTAAACTTATATTTGCACTGGCATCTATTAGTGCATTATATTCTTTATTATTAATTGTTAACTTTACGTGGGGTAAGTAGTCTGAGCTTGTTTCCAAAAAAATTGATTTTGATTATTAGGGGTTTGTTTAAATTGACCTCCGTCGCATTTACATTCTTTTAGTTCAGAATTTTCTATTATTTCATTTAACTTATAGTTTTGTACATCATTTCTGGATTTCATGGGTGCGTTTAGGTCTTGCCTAGGTTGTTCCAAGCGATTTTGGCTGAAAAATGGCCTAGGGTGTCCTACCTGCCCGACCCTCTGGATATTGTGTATACAATAATGTTCTGTATTATCAACGTCAATGGGTTCGTTCAGCTTTTGCCTAGGTTGATTCCATCTATTTTGATTGAAATTTGGCCTAGGGTGTCCTACCTGCCCGAAACACTGGAAGTTGCCTGATGGGTTATTATCCCTACTATTTGGAATTCGAAATCGTCCTGAGGTCTTATAATTATCATTATTATTAATATTGTTATTATTTCGTGCCTGTCCAGTATTCTGTCTAAAATAACTTTGTCCTACATCATTTTGCTGATAGTCTCCCTGGTTGTTATTGTTATTCTGGTTGTTAAATGTATTCTTGTTTTGAGGTCGATTTTGTCTAAATGTCCTGTCGTCATTAGTCTTAAATTTCCTATACTCTGGCCTAATGCGTGTATTTTCGAATCTCCTTTTGGTCAATATTTTTAAGATATCATTAATGTTCCGTTCTTCGTAAATTTTGACTAATAGAGTCCCTTGTGTCATTTCTTTAACTGTGTTTACAAGTAAACTATCTATGTTCGACAAATCAATATAATGATCATTGTGATAATATACCGTTAGTTCATCTGACTTATATTGAAATTTTTGCACTTCAATTACTAGCTCACTCACCGAATTCACCTTTAAATTGGATATCATTCTGTATAGTTGATGTGCTTCTACGCTTGCTAAATTACATTGGTTTAATAAAATTGATGATTCTGTTTTAATAAAAAATTTGTTTATTCTCTTGAAATTTTATGGATTGCGACATGTGCCGGAGTTCTCAAAGTCCGAAAATCAAAAAGTACGACTACGCGAAACGTCGTGAGTGATAAACTAGAAAAAAAAGTGAAAAAAACGACAAATAGCGTGAGACGAAGTGGAACAAGAGTGACGCCGAAGGACCAGAGTACAAAAGGAAAAGGAAGTTACCAAAGCGCCCAAAAACATCCACATGCAGCACTGGACTTCAATCTAAGATTACTTTTAAAATAGTTATTTCTAACAAAGTAATTTAATAAAAAAAATTGTGAAATAAAAACTAGTTTTTAAAAAAAAAAGGCGTGATAAGAAAATATTTGGTAAAATTTGAGGAAAAGAAAATATAGATATTTGTAAATAATTAAAGAGTAAAAAGAATATTTTTTAAAATTTGAATTTCTTAAAGAATAAAAGAGTGATAAAAATATTTTGTAAAATTTAAGGAAAGGAAAAATAGTTATTTTTAAAGAATTAAAGAGTGAAAAGAATATTTTGTAAAATTTAAATTTTTTAAAGAATAAAAGAATGGGAAAAAAATATTTTTTAAAATTTGAGGAAAGAAAAAATAGATATTTTTAAAGAATTAGAGAGTGAAAAAAATATTTTGAAAAATTTTGAGAAAAAAAAAATAGATACTTTTAAAGAATTAAAGAGTAAAAAGATTATTTAGAAAAATTTTGAGAAAAGAAAAAAATAGATTTTTAATACTGAAGAAAAAGTTAAAAATCTAAAAAAAAAATATTTGTAAAATTTGGGAAATATATACTTATTAAAAAAAAAAATGTTAACAAAAACAAAAAAAATATATAGAAAATGCCAGGGACCGCAGAAGAATTAGTAGAGCAATTAAATCAGTTCAGGATAGAGTATGGAGATTCTGACCCAGCCAACCCATCCTGGTATTGAAAGAATTGTGAGAGAAGTACTTAAAAATATGAGTACTCCAAATCTTAGGGACTATAGTGAGCCGAACTATAATATATCGCTGAACGAGCGAAATGTGACCGAATTAGACAGAATCCCGGACTTGGTAAAATGTCTTAGGGAATTTTCCGGACGACCAGGCGAATTCAGCTCCTGGCGAAAAGTTTAGATAGGATTTTTAAAGCCTACGAGGAGTTGAAAGACACACCTAGGTACAGATACCGCCTTAGAATCTTATAACACTCCTCTGGACTGGACACAGATACGAAAATATCTGATGATGCACTACTCCGACAAAGGGACATAGGTACACTCGAATACCAAATGACCACTTTAGGGTAACGACACGATGACATACCAACATTTGACCAAAAAGTGTATCAACACCTATCTTTGATCCTGGACAAAATATCTTGTCTAGACTTAAGCGACGAGGGCAATGATAAGCTCATACAGAGAAAAAGCTCTTGACACTTTCATCCGCGGACTTAACGGAGATTTACCCATCCTCCTCAGTATTCTCGAACCAAACACTTTACCACAAGCACTGCATTTGTGTCAGAAACTGGACAATACTGCATGAACCACGCGCATACTGTGAATAGATCCTTTAATAACACGCCACCACGTCCTCCTCGGCATACTATGAACCACTATAACAACCAACCTTTCTATCCCTAATTAACTTATTTCGCAACGCCCAGGACGAATTTGGCACCAAGGCAATAAACAACCAATCGACAACCAGGTAAATATCCGCAGAACTCGTTCGCACCACAAAATTTCGGCCTCACCAATCATTTGCTCAACCGAACCGATAAAACTATCCCCAATACGATCAAGGATTCCGAACAAATGGAATAGGATATAATGATCAAGCAAACCAAGCTAATATGCCCAATTTACCACCAAAACCACCTGCCCCTATGGACGTGGATAGATCTTTACACTCAAGACAAGTAAACTACCAGAATAGACCTGTTAATAACCAAAATAACTTCGCACCAAAACGTCCCCTCTTGACCCTACAAGCACATCCACCTAATAAATTGCAAAGAACATATCACACCTATACGGTAGCTCCAGATACAAACAATTACCAAATACAGGCAGATCCAAATCAAATATTTTGAAACACTTATTATTCAAATAATTACGAAGGACAACAGGAAAGACCAATGGAGAACAATATTAACTTTATGACAGAGGATAGGCAGGAATATGATGAAAACAAATATATCGAATGTGATGAAATTCAGTTTTTAGATTAACGCCATCTTCACTCCCATGCTATGAATTCACCGCTAGGAGTAGAGATGCTCTAGACTTCCTAATACACACCGGTTCCAATAAAAACTATATCCAATCCTAACGAACAACTCTTCAAGGTTAAGTCGGTCGCAGGAAATATAGAAATCACACACCACACATACGTAGACATTTTCGGCCACAAAGTAGGCAAAATTAAATTTTATATTTTACCAACATTAAATTCCTTTCATTTTGTTTTTTTTTTTTTAATTTTCAAAAAAACTATGTTCAGCAACAATACTGAGCACTTATTGAGACTATTTAACCGCTGCGTACCCTAATTTTACTAATGTTTGTGTTTTTAAATTGATACCACCAAGACATTCTTCAGTACTAGATGGGATTCGTGCAATAAATTTACATATTAAATTTTCTACTGACTAAATATACGTCCAAGCAACAGATTTTTTCAAAACTAATCTTTTATCAAGATAAAATTATTTGAAAATTTGAAATTTTTTTTTTGTTTTAATTTAATAAGATACCAATGCAAAAATGCGAAAAAAGTTGAAAAAAAAAAATGTTTTTTCAATTTTATGTGATAATGTTTAGCCAATGTTTAAAAACAATGCCGCGGTTTCCATAATTCTTTTGTAACATTTTGATCAATCTGTCCGGAAAAACGTCTTAATGGATCGACTTAAAAATTTACAGAGTTATTAATGGAATACTAAACAATAAAATCCCTGGAAACATGAGTTCCCGCATTAATATTTGTAAATGAGCGATAGATTTTCTGAAAACCCATAAAAAGGCGTTTTTCTGTGTTCACTTCAAACCAACGTTAAGGGTAAAAACAAAATTTTTCTCTTATAGGAAATTTATTCCACTTTCCAAAACCGTTATTTAGTTTAAATAAATAAATATTTGGCGCGTACACTTCTGTTAGGTGTTTGTGGTGTGCGTCTTGATGTTGTTCCACAAATGGTTATTTAGTTTATTGTGGCGTTATTAGTTGTTGAGATATCAATGATCAAAGATAAAGTGGTATTTTTTCGTAAAATGCGGATATCTCAGAGAGAAATGATCGTAGCGAGAATTCAAAACAAAGCAAATTGAAGCTAAATAATCGAGCTAGTTGACTGTATGGCTAGTTTTAGTCGGATGAATTTGTCCAAGCCCGTGCAATCAAACAAAAAAAAGAAAAAATTTCGAAAATTTTTGTGTCGCCCTTTAACTGACGATTACAAAATAACAGTTAAATAAAAAAAAAAATTTGCTTAAAGATATTAAAATTAGAAACTTAGAGTTTCTAAATGATTTTTGTTGGAGCTCCGTGCGCATATTTTTCACCGCGATACAGCTTTACAAAAATCACTAAGAAATTTAGGAAATTTTACTGCTCCCTTAATTTTTGTGTGAAGTGTGGTTACGATAGAAAGAGGGACAGCCAAACTGCAGACCAGAATATTCAGAATAATACACCAATAGAATCAGAAGAACTCTACAAGAACCCAAACTATCCTTTCTCAGGCTCATCTCAGAAATCTTAACATAGAAGGCAGACCAAAAAGATCAATTCACTTTATAGGCAGTGCGTGGAAATGGATCGCAGGAAGTCTAGACCTCGAAGATCACGAAATAGTTTTAAATAAGTTAAACAAAGTTTTAGAAAATAATAACAACCAAGTCATTATTAATAAACTCACCATAGGAAAAGTTAACGAAATTACGAACATTACAAATCATATCATAAAAGACTTGCAAAATAATAAAAGCAAAGAAATCGAATCAACTCAAAACTAAAATGTAAACTGGAAATTTTTTATTATGTCAAGTGAAGAAATAGATATTGCCAAGCAAATATTTGATAAAGATAATATTCCATTTATAAACTTAGATGAAGCTCTTGAATTTTCAGAAATTAAAATAACAACCAATGGCAAAACAATAATCTACATTTAAGTTTACTGCAGTAGAGACCGAAATTTGTTAAACAATAGACATTAGAGCAGTTAAGAAAAATAATAAAATCAATAAAATTAATTTCAAATCAATCCTTAATTGCGAAAACAATCTTTACGGAATATTAGGAAATTGTAAACAGTACAACTCGCTCCAAATATGTTCAAAAAACAATGTATTAGACTTAAGTAACGAATATTGTATAAGAAATCTATTAAGTAGCCGGTTGCCAAATTGCACAGTGACCAACAGCGAACACATTCCAGAATTGGAGGAACTATCACCAGGCATCATATTCTTAAGCGGTTTTAGAGGAGAAATCTGAATTAATGAAGAGCCCACATCCGTTAACGGTACATTCATAATTCACTACAGCAACGCTACAATTACAATCCACAAGAAACATTTTTCCAATGCAGAAAGATCGTCACACAAGCCCCTACCCGCTATACTTCAGATATTTTCAGAAGCAAATAAAAGCGAAGAAACCTTATCATTACAAATGCTAAAACAGCTAAACCTCAATAACACAAAACAAATAATTTCCACAAAATCAAGCAACTACTTTAATTACGCCACCAACATCAGCCTAGTGACAGTACTAATAGTCATCATCCTACTCCTAGTAAAGTGAAGGTTAACACTCGAGAAGGCCTAACAGAATCGATCCATTGAGTTGGCAGAGACGGCGGTAGAGGGGCCTCAATCATATTTTCATCAAAACCTCAAACGCGGACGTTCGAACTTAAAAGGGGGGCTTGTTAGCATAACATAGTATACAAATCTAAACGCTAACCAAACAAACAAAATCGCAGAAATTGCAGCGCGTGCAGAGCCAATTATCAAATATCATACTATTGATCGCGCATTTGCAAAAACTGCTGACGATACGTCTGGCCATAAGACACCCTTACGCAAAGCCAACGTATTGCACCTAAAAATACAATTCCCACATTCTGAAATATTCGATCACGTTGAAGTAAACAACATCACCTGTGAGAATGGATAACGAAAAAAAGTGGTCACGTTAAAGTAAACAACTCCGTCCGTGGGAACGGCAAAAGCCGCGTATCGAGCGGCAGTGGCTACATTTAGATATAAGTAGGGTAGAAATAATTGTAAACTTCAGTTTGTTTAAAGCAACTCAAAGAAGGAGCATAGCTCGCCAAAAAATTCTTGCTAAAAAGGGAATAGATGTTAGTATCAACACCATCGAAAGACGACTGCCGTTCCACATCGTCAAAACCACTTCTTCTTCTTCTTAATTGGCGCTATAACCGCTTACGCGATTTTGGCCGAGTTTAATAAAGCGCGCCAGTCGTTTCTTTCTCGTGCTAACCGGCGCCAGTTAGACACACCAAGTGAAGCCAAGTCCTTCTCCACCTGATCTTTACAACGCAGAGGAGGCCGCCCTCTTCCTCTGCTACCACCAGCTGGTACCGCATCGAATACTTTCAAAGCCGGAGCGTTTGTATCCATTCGGACGACATGACCCAGCCAACATAGCCGCTGGATCTTTATTCGCTGCGTTATGTCTATGTCGTCGTAAAGCTCATACAGCTCGTCGTTCCATTGCCTGCGATATTCGCCGCTGCGAACGTGCAAAGGTCCAAAAATCTTGCGCAGAATCTTTCTCTCAAACACTCCAAGTGTCGCTTCATCGGATGTTGTCATCGTCCAAGCTTCTGCGCCATACGTTAGGACGGGCATGGTGAGAACATTGTAGAGTGTTAGTTAGTCAAAACCACTACTCCCAGAAAATCACATTGAGAAACAACAAAACAAGAGAATGGTGTCACATTAATAGACTGGCCTTCCCAGTCCCAGCCGCCAACCCCATTGTAAATGTGTGGAGAATGATGAGAACGCATCTTGTCGAAAAGATATTCCACGATTTAAATCAACTCGTACGTCAAGATCGCAAAATCTGGTCCTCTTTGTCGACGGGCTACGCAGAAAAGCTTCAAAGCATGCCGAGAAGATGTCTGGATATACACGACAATGATGGAGACTACACAGCTTATTGAGTAATTGCGACTCGAAGTTTTGTATTATATAATATATGCTTTGATGTAAAAAAAATTTTAAATATATATCTTTTATACTTCATGAATAATCGCGGTTCCTTGTAATGCAATCATTACAATGCGATTTTCCTAAGGAGTGGACCCATTGTTAACAAGCGAAATTTGCCACGAAACCAAGTATAAATTATGAGTGGACAATGCATACGAACAAAAGCAAAAACAACGGAACTTTTTTTTGCGAATTGGTTCTCACCATATGCATTGTAAAATTCGTCACAGAATTTATGGCAAGACTAAGATGATACCATAAAATACTATAGTAATTATGTCACGGGCATCACTCCGAAGTCTATGGTTAACATATCAAAGTTTGCAAAATCAGTGGCGACATTGACTCAAAATAGTACGCACAAATATGTTCCATATGTTAGCAGAACATTTCTCATTGAAACTCATGCAATAAAAATACATAAATAAAGAATTGGTGCGTATACTTCTGTTATTTGTTTGGCCGAGTTCCTCCTCTTATTTGTGGTGCGCGTCTTGAAATTGTTCCACACATGGAGAGACCTTTAGTTTTTAATCGACTCCGAATGGCAAATGGTTTTTTATGAGGAGCTTTTTCATTGCAGAAATACAGTTTTTTTTTCTCTTCTATTTCAATACCACTTTGGTAGAACGATTCATCATTTACCTCAAAATAGGCCTCAATTTCAGCGATAACCTCTTCAGTCGTGCGGCGAGCAGTTTTTCTGCGAACAGCTAGTAGTCAATGGCAGCTAAATTTCGTGAACACGGTGGATGTGGGAGAAATGCGAGGTTCGATTCAGGTAGTTTTCCCATTGTTTTGATTAACTTGTGAAACGGTAAGTTGTCTTGATGAAATACATTTTTTTCTTTGCCATATGCGGAGGTTTATTACAATTTCAGTCTTCGAACGGTCCAATAACGCTATATAATATTCACTGCTGATGGTATTTCGCTTCTCAAGATAGTCAATGAACATTACACTACGCACATCCCACAATACCGCAGCTATTACCTTCCAGCCGATTGTTGTGCCTTTGGGCTCTTTGGACGAGGTTTACCAGTTGCTGTCCTCTCAGATGACGATTTTGTGGATTTTTGTGATGTTTTGTGGTGTAAACGCCTCATTTGAACGTCCACTGCGTTGTGCATAATCGGTGTCTCCACGATTGAATTCAGCAACCCGTCTGATGAAGCGGAGTACCCAACATACTTTTCAAGCCATTACTTCGCTTGAACGGTATTATTTCCAATGAAGAAAAGAAAACAGGAAATTCTGTTAGATACATGGTTTTGAAAACAACAAAAACAGAGCCACTCTTAGCAAAATAACTCATGAACTAATGAATAGAATATCATGAAATTTGAACAGCTTTTTTTTAAGATTAGTACTCGTATCTACTAACTGAAAAAGAGGTGAATGTAATAAAACTAGTGCCATCTTTGTGTTAGGCCCGGGACTTTTTAGCCCATATATTGTAACTATTATACAAAGATTTATCTAGTCATTAAATTTACTTTATAAATGGAGGATTTAAAATATTTGGTTTTGTTAATTTTCAGTATTTTCATATGTTTTAGTATACCAGGGCAGCTTACGCTACCGAACAGGGAGTTAAAATAAGGCTACTGTCTAAAGCTTTAAAAATATTGATTAATAAGGCTTCATAGCGTTTCAACTTATGAGATGATTGGATTTAAAGCGTCAAAATTTGTACCCCGAAAATTGAACGAGCGAGGGTAGCAATTGCAGGTGGGAAAAAAATGCATATCAGATTTGGAAATGGGAAAAGAGCATTCAAGTAACTTTAAAATCAAATTCTCATCAATAAACATGAGATCCAGAATATTGCCAAGTATATTTGAAAAAGGACTAAATTGGGTAAGATAAAAAGTTCAAATAATAAAAAAAGTTAATGAGTACAGTTTTTTCTGAATCACTGTCTCTAATATGTTCCGTATATCAAAATTAAACTGTTCAGATCCCTTGGAAAAAGGCAAAATAGCCATACAATAATACCTACCGATCAAAAATTATAATTCAAAAGTTTGTTGCAGAAGGCGAGTGGAACGCCAAGAGTCAAGTTTATGTGCTAAATGGCATATTTTTATTGACAAGTTTAAAGCAAGATAAACAGGCATCTCAGCGGAGATGGATGGTTTATAGGAAAATAGATGCAGGCAATTTTTTTTAACAATTCATTAGAAATATTCCGACCAACAATAAATATTGGGTTGGGGAATAAGTTGTTAGCGGATTTATATTCTCTTTTATTTTACAACGAAGTATTTGCTGTTTGGCAAAGGGTAAGTATTTATTCGATAGCAGGGATTGAAATTGCTCCGCTACTCCTAGTTTTCATTCTTACTCTCGCTACTACTCTGAACTTGAACAGATGAGTAGTGGAGCAGGTAGCGCAAAACGCGCAATCAAACGCTTTACTCCGCTCCAAGCTACGTTTCGTTAATACTAGTAGCCCAGAGTACTAGTAAAAAAAAATGTTCAGTACACTCTGTGGTTGGAGTAGTAGCAGAAAACTTAGAATCGACCGGAGCGCTACTTGCAGATTATTCATGTATACTCCATAGCTGCTACTTGAGCAGTGTTCGGATTGTAGGCCGCAAGTATCAGTGTTTCGCTAGCCTAAGTTTTCGAAATTTTCATTCCTTTGTTGTTCTCGCATTATCACTCGCCTTCCTGCTAAAATTCGTGGAAATGGAAAAAGATTCAAAACCATTGAATCATCGACGAGGGAAACCATACCAATACTAATTTAGATTTCTTCTGTCTGTCTGTTCTTGTTTTAAAGAGGGCATTTGTTTGTAGTAAATAAATATTAATCACTTAATGTAATCCTGGAAATATGTACATATCCATCTTGTTTGCATCTACAGACTGCTGTTGCTTTCACAAAATTTAAATAGAAAAATAGTCAAATCAAATTTTAAAGCTAAATCATTCTCTTGTTAGTTTGCATATATACTCGTATATACATCCGAGTATGTACATATATTTACATTTGATTTGACATACTTGTGGAATGCGATATAGCACCATATTCCAAATTAGAGACATACATATAAATATATATTATAACGTTTAAAAAATAGCCCAGATGCCAATAGAATAGTCCGCCAAATATATGTGTTTTTTTTTCAAATGTAAAAAGGTAGATGTTTCAGTTACTATAAAAAAATAATGGTAAGCTGTTTTCAACCATACCCGCAACATACAATATACTGACATACTTAATTTATACTGAAAAGGCCTGATCAACATAGTCAAAACATACTCCTTTACGACACTGCAAGGCCCATGTTGCACAAGTCGTCAAAGATGCACCCCAAGAGCTCGAGTGGGAGCTTCTTCAGCATCCGCCGTATTTTCCGGACCTGTGAGAACAAAGACGGCGATCTGGTGACTGACGTCCAGATCATACCTAAACTATGTAGGGAACACTTATCGAACCTGTTAAATAGTGACAGCTGCACATGTCACAGAGAATGTGACGATCCCGATACCCCCATCGTTGACTACGGAACTGTCGTTCCGCCACCCGACCATGACGAGGTGAGACTAGCGATAACGCGGCTAAAGAACAACAGCTTCTGTGCAAAATATGGTCGGATGAAAGTATGCCTGCTTATTGGAACTTAAGTGTGCTTTGCCCAATCCATAAGAATGGTGATCCTGCAGTCTGTGCCAATTACCGCGCGACTAGTCTGCTAAATATCGCCTATAAGTTTCCAACGAGCGTATTGTGTGAAAGGCTGAAGCCCACTATCAACCAACTGATTGTACTTTATCAGCGTGGCTTTAGACCTGGATAGTCCCACATCGACCAAATACTCACAAGACGCCAAGTCTTGGAAAATACCCATGAAAGCCGAAGTGACTTCAAAGCATATTTTCGTCGACTTCAAAACATATTTTCGTCGACTTCAAAGGAGTTACCTATATGCCGCGATATCTGAATTCGGTATCACCGCAAAACTAATACGGCTATGCAAGATGACGTTGCTCAATACGAGCAGCGCCATCAGAATTGGGAAGGACCTTTCCGAGACGTTTGAGACCAATCGAGGTTTCAGACAGGGTGACTCGCTATCGTGTGATTTATTTAACCTGATGTTGGAAAGGTCATACGACCCGCAGGACTTAATAGCTCAGGCAAAAATTTTTGTAAGAGCGTACACAGCGTACAAAGCATGCATATTTTAAGTGTAGATCGATGGAATCTACCCTGCATACAAATGTGAAAGAGATTAAGGAATCTCTTTTTCAGAAGGAGTTTGCGCTGGGCGCCT
The DNA here is from genome assembly GCF_027943255.1 of Anastrepha obliqua. Classification (NCBI taxonomy): domain Eukaryota; kingdom Metazoa; phylum Arthropoda; class Insecta; order Diptera; family Tephritidae; genus Anastrepha; species Anastrepha obliqua. Next base: position 4,367,262 of record NW_026562179.1, on the reverse strand, counting down.
TCCTCGACATTGAGGGGCTTTTAATAACGTTCTCCCAGAAGCAATTACTAAGTCTCTGGGTAAACTGGGATCGGAGCTGACTTTACAAGATTTACCTACAGAATGCTTAGCGACAGAATAGTCGCGGCAGAGCGGGGTGGCATCCCCATCCGCTGGCAAGTGAGTAGGGGCACTCCGCAAAGTGGTGTTATCTCACAATTTCTCTGGGTTGTTGTTGTGAATGACTTGCTGGAGGAGCCGGTGAGAAGGGGCTGCAGGGTGATTGCCTACGCGGATAACGTGGCACTAATTGTTAGAGGAAAATTTGTGGATACACAATTGGAAAAAGATTTCGGGGCCTTTCGCCTAGAATTGTTTTATGGCTATATAATACCATTACAAAGACAATCTTGTTATATGGAGTCAGAGTCTGTTGGAACTCACTACAGAGGACGATATTGGTGAAGAAGCAGGAGAGAGTTCAAAGGTCAGCTCTCATTGGAATCAGTGGGGCGCTTTGCACCACTTCTACTTTGGCGCTCAACGCAATGTGAAATGTGGCACCCGTAGACATCGCAGGTAGAATTACCACTGCACGTACCGCAATCAGACTGAAGGCTTCGGGCTATAGGAAGGAGGAGCGAGGAGCTCCCTATCAGACTCAAATTTGGGTTACCGGACCACTGCAGTGTGTTCCAGGTAGAGGGGGCCGCAATCAAGGAGGCAGCTGATTGGCTGCTCACATGCGTACTAACAGTCCAGAAAGTAAATATTTACTCCGATAGCCAAGCTGTAACAAGAGCCCTCGGGTCAGTGACTGTGCATTCGAAACTGTGAGGCGGATGAGCTGGCAATACAAGGGACATGTGTACACAAACTTGTAAGGTCGCGAAATCCTTCTGGCCACGTGTGGATCGGGGGCGCTCGGGCGAGCTTCTGAGGTTGACAAAATATCAGCTCTCGAATCGCGTGGGTTTTCTCACAGAACACTATGCGCGAGGAATTCATGCTGTGAGACTTGGAATTACCTCGAGTCCTTTTTGTGGAATCATCTCAGCACCTTCTCCTTAGCTGCCCGGCTCTCGCGGAGTTAAGATTTAGGCACCTTGGCTCCTACTTCTTTACTACAACTGCTGATATAGCAGGCGTTGACATTAAAAATCTGATGAACTTCATCAGCAGCATAAAGTGGGTGACGCAAACGCAGCATAGTCATCGTTTATAATGCACACACTCTATACCCATTCTCCTAACCATCCCAACACCACCTCTCCTCGACCTCTCCTTTCATCCATTCGGTTTTTTCTTTCACCTCACTTTCTTCACAATGGTATTGTTACGACAAATGGCTTATAATATTAATTACACAGGCCAACAAAAAACAAGTTTGTGAAAACTTTTCAAACAATTTTACCTAAATCTTATGTATTTTTGAATGCTGAAACCGTAATACATAGCCGTTTGTTTTATCACCTACCATTCTTCCACAATCTGATATCGATTTAATATTTAAAAAAAATAGGCAAAATTTGATCTATAAAAATTAATGAAATCATATATTTTTGAATTGATTATATTTTCACTTACAATCATACTTAAATTATAATATTACATAAATGCTTATTCTTTTAAAATTTCTTGCGTAGCTTTTTCGCCTATGTATTGCATTTTGATGTTCTCTGTGAAGTGACCAACCGTTGGTTGGTTGGTTGGTTAAAGTGGTTATTCTTCCAGAATCCAACTAGCGCTTCCGCGCCATTTTGTTGCCACATCCTCGTTACCAACTTGTTTAACGGTTATTTACAGCATAACTATATCCAGTCTGTGCGGCTAAGGAACCTTATTAGGTTGTTAACGTCTAAGCCAGATAGTTGTTCGAGATTCTCGAACAGCGGTTGGCCCAGGGTTAACATTCTGTCCTTCCATAGGGCAGGGCATTCACAGAGGAAATGGTTGTTTGCAACTGTGACAGTATGTATTGTGAGGGATACCCATTTTGGCTGCTTGTTCTCCGATAAACCAAAAGTCAGTTATGGCTGCCGTTAGTCTCCAGGCGTCCCGTCGTTTCATTCTTATTAATGCCGATGATTGCTTGAGGTTGTAGGTGGGCCATAACGTTCTGCTAATTTTGCATTTCGTCTGGACCTCCACCTACAGTCCGCGATTCGGAGGTATTTTTGGTAAATTGTACTCTTGACTGCACCTAATGGTGTGAGTACCGATTCTGAATTAGTAGCCTACAGGCTTCCCCAATTGCCAGTACTTCCGCCTGGAAGACACTGCTGGTATTAGGGAGACGCACAGATTTCTCAATTTTAAGTCTGCGAGAATATATACCAGTTTCAACACCGCAGCCCATTTTATTTCCATCCGTATAGACTGTAATGTCGAAGTTGTTTAGAGAGAATCCCTTATTCCATTCTTTCCTAGATGGAAAGAAAGTGGCAGAATTCCTATTGAATTGAGTTCTCACCGAGATTACCTGAGTTTGTCGCAATAATAGACTAGCATGACCATAAGTTTTTTCTCTCCAGCGACCCGCTTCGTTTAACATAAATGCACTCATGGTTACCGTCTTCTTAATATGTAGGTCTATTGGAATAACGTGTGTCAGTGCATTGAGAGCCTCTCTAGGACATGATCTGATTGCACCGACCGTTATTGCACATGCTGATCTTTGTATTCTGCCGAGTAGTTTGGTATTGTACTCTCTCCCTAGAGCCTTCCACCAAACTATCGAACCATACGATAGAACAGGTCGTATAACCGTCTTATACAGCCTTAATGTATGCTTAGGTTGAAGACCCCATCTTCTTCCAAGCTACGTTTACAGGCATATAAAGCAATTTCTGCCTTCCTTACCCGTTCTTCAACATTTAATTTCCAGCTTAGTTTGTAGTCCAGAATTACCCCTAAGTACTTTGCGCTGGGTGATAGTGAGAGAGTTTGCCCGTTAATATTTGGTAGGGTAAAAGTTGATACCTTATATCTGGTGGTGAAAAGTATAAGCTCTGTTTTACGTGGGTTTAAACCTAGGCCACAGCCTGTGGCCCAAGAATTAAGCTCGCCTAACGCCCTTTGGATGATCCCACTGATCGTATTAGGACACAGTCCTGACGCCATTAACACCACATCATCAGCGTACGCCCCCGCTTTTACCCCACCTCTATTAAGTTTTGTTAAGACTTTGCTAATAACGCATAACCAGAGAAGTGGAGACAATACTCCCCCATGTGGGGTGCCTCTGTGGACCTTCTTGGTTATACTGATATTACCCATATTAGCTTTGATGATCCTGGTTTCTAGCATAGAGATGACCCAATTACTGATGCAATTGTCCACCTCTAAGTCTATCAACGCCCGTTGGATCGCATCTGCACTAACATTGTTAAAGGCGCCTTCTATATCCAAGAATGCCGCCATGGTATAATGTTTGTTCTCTAGAGAGCCCTCTATTGTACAGATTACCTCGTGAAGCGCTGTCCCCGTAGATTTGCCTTTAAGGTACGCATGTTGGGCAGTAGATATACCAGAGCTCTCCAAAGAGCTTCTAAGATATATATCCAAAAGTCTTTCAAAGGTTTTTAACAGGAAAGACGAAAGACTGATTGGCTTATAGTCCTTCGCTGATTCATGTCCCTTCCTGCCTATTTTTGGAATGAAGACGATCTTGACTAGTTTCCAACTATCTGGAATATGACCTAGGTTTAAACACGCTTTAAAAATTTCCTCTGGCCATGGTAGGATACAGTCCAAGGTTTCCTGTAACATCCTTGGGATGATCCCATCTGGCCCCGGAGATTTAAAAGGTGAAACAGATTTAATTGCCCATGCAACTTTCTCCTTTGTAAATATTTCTTTTGCAAGGTGCTGTGGATTATGTTGGCTCCGCCTGATACTTCCACGCCCACTTTCGTGGACGCTGCACCCCGGGAAATGCGTGTTTAGCAGAAGTTCTAGCGATTCTTCTGTCGTAGCTATCCAAGTACCATCAGGCTTCTTGACCCAAGAAGCCATTGAATGATCTTTGGACAGAACACGGCTAAGCCTTGCAGAATCCCTGGTGAATTCGATTGACGAACAAAATTCGCTCCAGCTCTCTTTCTTGGCGGCCCTAATTGCCTTCTTGTACTGTCTCCGACTCTCTTTGTACAATTGCCAATTTCTTGTCGAGTAGCTGAGGTTAAACGTTGATCTAGATTTTTCCCTTAGTTTTGAGAGCTCACTGCTCCACCAAGGGGGATGGGATTTTTTGCTAAATTTTATGGGGCAGGACGTTTTGTAGGCCCTACTAAATGCCTTCTCCAGTGTTGTGACCCTACTCTCAAGGTTTTCGGTGAGAGTGATTTTATGGATGGGAATCTCTCCTATCCTTTTATTGACTATGTTTCTGAACCTTTTCCAGTTGGTTCTTAGTGGATTCCTATACGGTAAGGGCGGATCAACATTAAGATCCAGATCGTACAGGATCAAGCTGTGATCCGAAAAAGGCCTTTTATCAGATACCCTCCAATTGTCTAACCTTACTGAGCTGTTTTCAGACATTAGGGTAACATCGATCACTTCCTCCCATCCCTTGAAGTACTCCGTACTTGGAAAGGTGAAAGTGGGAGTGTTACCTCTTTTACATACCGACAAGTTAGTGTTAAGTATGAAATCATAAAGAGACACACCTCGGTCGTTTGTTTCGGAGCTTCTCCATAGAGCATGCCTTGCATTGGCATCGCATCCGAGAAGCAGGGTTTTGTTCGGGTTTTCCTGCACAAGTTTACCGGCCTCCTCAGGCGGTGCTGGTCTTTCGTGTGCCATGTATATAGAGGCAAGCGTTATTCTGACTCCGTCAGTGGTAGATATTGTAGGTTTTCCCAGTGAACCCTTTCACCTCGCTGCTCCGCACCCAGGGTTCCTGAGTTAGTGCGATGTACACGTTCTCCTCCACCAGGAGAACGGTTAGGTTGTCCGTTGCACACCGTGAATGCTGCAGATTAATTTGAACAACCTTTAAACCCATGTTTATTGGTTTCCTTTTTCGGACTCGGTGTCATCTAGCTGCATGCCAGTCAGCAGTTCGTTGGTACCATCAACGTCATCCTGCTCCTCTTCCGGGTTCCAGTTTCTCCAGTGGTTCCAGACTCTCTTCTGTAATTAGAAGGAGGAATGACCTGCTGTGCCTTTGCGGAACCTCCGCTTTGATGATCGACCAATCGGTCATCTGCCCCGAGCGATTATGCTCCTGTAGGTAGGGGATTAGTTGATTGGTATCAAACTCCATGTTTGGTACCCAGATGTGAGCCCTCGACCTTCGTGGAATCTCGCTAGCCGGAATTAGTTTGAGTTTCAAGCCTTCCCAGCTGTTCTGGATTTTACCAATCACGTTTGTCAGAAAATGCAGTGAGAATTGGTCATCGCATTTAATGACACGGTAACCGCGGACTACCTCTACCGAGTCGAAACCTGGTGTTTGGCCCTCCGGGTTCGCCATGACATGGTCAACGACTATGCGAGACAACCGTGCCTCAATCTCTGACCATTTGTCAAGCACTGGTTTTCCGCGGTTAGAGGTTTCGTCTACCAATGCCATTTGGAGATGGTGCCGTGCCCCCTCACTAAATCGTTTTATAGGTTTGGAGGCAACTGCACCCTGATCCGATATCTTGTGCTTCTTTGTTACCTTCCCAGTTTCGTCATGCGAGCGGTTTCGTTTTTTGGCATCTGTCCTGTTGCCGGCTTGGAATGCCAAGTATTCATCAACCACCTTTTGACATCTTGCCTTGTCGGTCTCATCTTTGGGATGAACTTTACCTTCGGTCTCGTTTCTCCGAATCCTGCCAAGGATAGCGAGAGACCTCTGGTAAAGTTTGTACCTCGAGAGACCTTTATTACCACGCTTTTGCCCCATGGCTTTAGCGGATGTTGTTGGTTTATTTATAGTTGTTGGCGTACTGTGGCCCACAGCTTTGCCCTCAACTGTTTCTTGGCTGGAGGCCAAGTGCTCATTCCCTGAGGGTGACCCCGTCATCCTCAGTTCGTCCTTGCTCGTACGTCTTGTCCAATTGTCTGACTGTTTTTTAAGTGCGTCCGTCACTTCCTCCTGTCTGTCTGTTTGCTTGTCCTGTAGTTCTGTTCGCGTCTTTGGTTTTTTATCAGTCCGTGCTGTCGATGCGTCAGTATGTTTTCCCGTCGTTTTGTCCATTTGTTCCGTGTTTGTTTTCCCGTCATCCGAATTTTTAAGTTTTTGTTTCAGCATTTCATCTGGTTCGTACGGTCACCTGCCCCGCCAAGGGAGCTGCGCATGTCGCCATGCGCGGTGACCAAAGAGGATGAAGGGGAAATATCCGGTCGACCATGGCAAGGCCACCGTTACAACCTGAGGCGGCCTGATATCAGGAGGGCTCCGTACGAAGACAGCCTTATTTAGTCCCCCGGCTGCCAAACCCACCCAATAGGCGCGGGTCGAATCACACCTTGGGTTGAGGGAGTTTTTTTTAACGAAGTTTATGTCTTCGACCTGTGTGGTTTGCGGGAGACCTACTCTCCTACCTTCCATATCTGGGAGGCGTTCCCCTATCCACCACCTGGGGACGCGCCCTATAGGGATAACAAGTTCCCCTAAGGGGACCAACAGTAATCACCCATCATTTTTATGTTCCACCGTCCCTGGTATCGTATCTCTATCTCTTTTATGTCCTGATGAAACCGTTCCCCCTGCTCTTGGCTCACGTCACCTAAGTTTTCAGGAAAAAAGTCAAGATGGTTGTGGAAAAAGTGGACCTTAAGGCTCATCAGGCAACCAAGAGTTTTAAACTTGTCTGTCATGTTAGCTACGATGAGTTTATAATTCGGAGCTTTCACATTACCCAAAAACTTAATCACAACTTCTTTAAATGACATCCAAGCATCCTTCTCCTTCTTATACATTGTTGTTTCAAAGTTTGAATCGAACATCAATCCCTTCTTTTAATTTAGCTTCTGATAAATGGGGAAATTTCCCACACAAATAGCTAAAACAATTGCCATCTTTACGCAAAGCTTTAACAAGGCCCAAATTTATGTGCAGTGGTGGTAGAAGAATCTTCTTGGGGTCAACTAAAGTTTCATGTATAATGTTTTTTGTGCCAGGTCTCAAAGTTTCCTTTAAGGGCCATTGCTTTTTAGACCAATGTTGATCCCTTGCTCTGCTGTTCCATTCACATATAAAACATGGAAATTTTGTGAATCCTTTTTGTTGACCGAGGAGCATAGAGACAACTTTTAAATCTCCACATAGCATCAAATCATGAGCTGTACAGTTAATTTTCTTTAAAATAATATTAAGATTTATGTAAGTTTCCTTCATATGAATTGAATGTGCCACAGACACTGAAGCATAAATATTTCCGTTATTTAATAAAACACCTTTCAAGCTTGTTTTTGATGAGTCAATAAAAAATCTCCAATCTTCTTTTTTATATTCAATGCCAAATTCATTCATTAGACCGTTAATATCATGGTAGTAAACCAGATCCTCGTCTTGCCTAAAAAATTGAGTGTATTGTTCATCTCTTCTTCTATAATGGCAAATATATGTTCCAGGTTCCAATAAATGTTTTTCTTTTAGTCTAGAACCAAGCAACTCTGCTTTTTCCTTAGTCAAACCCAAATCTCTCATTAAATCATTTTACTTTGTTTGTGCAAATAACCGTGGTTTTAAATTGTCCGGAGTACATTGGAAATTATCATCAGTCGATTGACTTTGACTAAATTCGAGACTAGACTGTAAAACATCATCAATATCCTCAGGTGACACAGGGACAGGAAACCTTGGGCCATGTTCTACCGGCTGATCAACTGATGTAACATTAGGATAGATAATAGCTTTTTTATTTTTGGAGTTATATCCACTAACATCTATACAGCAAAAATAACAATCGTCTAAATGGTTTTTTTGCTCTCTCCATACCATGGGTACTGCAAATTTAAAAGCTTTCATCGTTTTTTTAAGCCATTTCCATAATGTTCCCAACTAAAAAGTATTTAAGAAGTTAAAAATATATCCGATACATTTTGGTACATAAACTTTATTTTTACTTTATTGTAAAATGTGAAAAATTGATGGGTGATATAACTTTTTAATAATTTTTTTCGTAATCAGGACACCAAATTACAAAGTAATTAGTTAAAATTATCGAAAAAGTTTTTTGGTTGTTGGCCTGTGTTATTAATTTAATTTTACATATTTAATTTAATTTTAATCATTATTATCATAATTTGTTAAATTCCATAGTTTCTCGTAACGTATCAATATTAAGATTACTGTTTTCTAAAAATACTGTTGAATTTTTGTATATGAATTTAAAAATAGCACTATATATGTATAAACACCTATATCACATAACGTAACATAGCAATGCATATTTACGCTAATTACATAAATTTGAACTTAATCCGTTAGGCTAAGACACTATAAAAACTTGAACTCAAGAATAAATAAGGCACTTGTAAAGTTACACCGAACGCGCTCGCATTTCATTTAACAGGCAATTGTATTCGCGCATTTCCCACGTAAAATATTTTCTCATCTAAAAAACGCTTCAATTTTTCATGGCGCCCGAGCAGGGACTAAGTGCGTGAAAACATAACTGCACTTAAAAATAAAGATAAATAATCCGTTTGTGCGAAAAAATAAATTGGGGAACATAGTCAATAAGAAAATTATTTCCTAATACACAAAACAATCTACTCGTATACTATAAAGGTGAATATCTGTACGTTGTCCGCGCATCACTACGAAACGACAACACCAAATGACGTAAAAAGTTTTATACATGCATATTTTCACCCAATGAAGGTTATAGGCATGTTTTTATGATAGAACCCCCTTCCCACAGCCCCCAGGCCGCGCCACCACTCTCATTTGTCACTAAAAAATCGTAGTTTTTCCTATTTCCCACTATTTATAGCACACTCTAGACTTCATAGTCCGCATAAGCTGTTCAACTATGACCCAAAGTTCAAAAACGGTTATAGATAGAAAATTAATAAAAATAATTTTGCTTGCTATTTTTCTGATTGGTTGTTTTGATTGTATTTAACGAGGCATAGCAACGGATGCCGGGTAAAAGCATTTAAAATTACATTCGAAATTCAATTTCAGAGACAGGAAGGTGAATTATTTACTATTTCAGACTTGGCGTGCTAAAAATAAATAAATTAAAATAATACCTGAAAAAAGCATTCGTGTCAACCAAATAACCGGAATGAAAAATTATATATGTATATCTATAATAATATGTATTATAAAGAGGAAAACTTTGTTTGTTTGTTTGTAACGAATAGGCTCAAAAACTACTGGACCGATTTTAAAAATTCTTTCACCATTCGAAAAGTACATTATCCAAGAGTAACATGGATTACATTTTATTTTGGAAAAAAATAGGGTTCCGTAAGATATTTGGATTTTTCGGACACAAACTGAAAAAAATCTTATATATAAAATAAAGTCAACTTTTTGTGTGTATTCGCTAACCGGCCGTGTCTGCACCGAATTAAACCAAACTTACACACAATGTTAAGAAGGTATTGAAGATGGTTTACGCATAGTTTGGATACCTATTGGAGGATAGGGCTCGAGATATAGGTCAAAACGTGGACCCGGGTAACCTTCGAATGTGTATGTACAATATGGATATCAAATTGAAGCTGTTGGTGAATGCTTTAGTACAGAGTATTTTCCATGCCGCTCCGTGACTGGGGTCTCGAGATATAGGTCAAAACGTGGACCCGGGTAACCTTTGGTTGTGTATGTACAATATGGGTATCAAATGAAAGCTGTTGATAAGTGCTTTAATACGGGGTAATTTTCATACCTATTGATGACTAGGGTCTGGAAATATATGCCAAAACGTGGACCCACCGTGTCTTTGCACCGAATTAAACCAAACTTACACACATTGTTAAGCAGGTATTGAAGATGGTTTCCGTATAGTTTGGATACCTATTGGTAGATAGGGTCTCGAGATGTAGGTCAAAACGGGGACCCGGGTAACCTTCGGATGTGTATGTACAATATGGGTATCAAATGGAAGCTGTTGGTGAATGCTTTAGTTCAGAGTATTTTCAGCCGCTCCGTGACTAGGGTCTCGAGATAGAGACCAAAACGTGGACCCTAGAATGTGTTTGTACAATATGGATATCAAATGAAAGCTGTTGGTGAATGCCTTAGTATAGAGTATTTTTCATGCCGCTCCGTGACTGGGGTCTCGAGATATAGGTCAAAACGTGGACCCGGGTAACCTTTGGTTGTGTATGTACAATATGGGTATCAAATGAAAGCTGTTGATAAGTGCTTTAATACGGGCTAATTTTCATACCTATTGATGACTAGGGTCTGGAAATATATGCCAAACCGTGGACCCACCGTGTCTTTGCACCGAATTAAACCAAACTTACACACATTGTTAAGCAGGTATTGAAGATGGTTTCCGTATAGTTTGGATACCTATTGGTAGATAGGGTCTCGAGATGTAGGTCAAAACGGGGACCCGGGTAACCTTCGGATGTGTATGTACAATATGGGTATCAAATGGAAGCTGTTGGTGAATGCTTTAGTTCAGAGTATTTCCATCCGCTCCGTGACTAGCGTCTCGAGATAGAGACCAAAACGTGGACCCTAGAATGTGTTTGTACAATATGGATATCAAATGAAAGCTGTTGATAAGTGCTTTAATACGGGGTAATTTTCATACCTATCGATGACTAGGGTCTCGAAATATATGCCAAAACGTGGACCCGCCGTGTCTTTGAACCGAATTGAACCAAACTTACACACGTTGTTAAGGAGGTTTTGAACATGATTTCCGTATAGTTTGAATACCTATTGGTAGATAGGGTCTCGAGATATAGGTCAAAACGTGGACCCGGGTAACCTTCGGACGTGTATGTACAATATGGGTATCAAATGAAAGCTGTTGGTGAATGCTTTATTACAGAGTATTTTTCATGCCGCTCCGTGACTGGGGTCTCGAGATATAGGTCAAAACGTGGATCCGGGTAACCTTTGGTTGTGTATGTACAATATGGGTATCAAATGAAAGCTGTTGATAAGTGCTTTAATACGGGGTAATTTTCATACCTATTGATGACTAGGGTCTCGAAATATATGCCAAAACGTGGACCCGCCGTGTCTTTGAACCGAATTAAACCAAACTTATGCACATTGTTAATTAAGTATTGAAAATGGGTTTCGTAAAGTTTGGTTGTAATTCGGAGCAGTGGCAACGGGTACAGCGTTCTTTTGAGCCAGCCATAATGTCGCTTACTTTTTTAACGCTTGGGGCGGAACTGAACTATCAAATTGACAGTGTGAGTTACAATGTGTCAATATTTCTTTCTGATTTGGATGCCATAAGGAAAAAACGTAAGTGCAACATGTAAAAATTGTTTGTGAATTTTTTTGGAGTGGATTTTGGAACAGTGAATAATTTCTTACGAAATTTGAGAATTTAATGTGAAATCCGAATGAAATTATGTGTTCGTGGAAAAAACAATTTTTTTCGTTTTTTTTTTTTTTGAAAAATATAAATGGATAATGGTTAGAAAAGCTCCAATGCTTAATAAAACATATAAATTGAAACGAAAAATTTATGGATGATCAAGAAAAAAGACGATTGTTTATTCATATGCGTTGATTTGAAATTTAAAAACAATCTTCTTTTTTCCTGATTTCCAATTTATATTTTATATTTACTCAAAAACAAATAGAAAAACAAAAAATATTGTTTATGCCAAAGCGCTTGAATAAAGAATAAAGAAATAAATAATATGAAAACCATATATGTTCTGTTCTAAACCATATCTATTCTATTTTAGTGTGCCCAGCGAAGGGGGCCGGGTTTGCTAGTATTGTAATATATAGATATATGAATGTAATGCAGATTCAAGACCCAACTACTCACACTATTCCGTATTGTATACTTTTAAAAATGGATCGAAGATAAATGTAAATTGTCTCATTTCTACAAAAGTTTTCAAAATATGAGACTTTTATTTACTCCATTCTTTATGCACATTCGTTCGATGAGATCACAATATGCCGACAAGAAGACTAGCAGACTGTCGCTGTAATTCCTACCGCTGGTTCTGTCGCCGCCAGGAATGACCTGTACCTGCATCGTCTGCAAAAGAAAAGTCAAGGCTTGCAATAAGCTTACACAGGTAACAAGTGCAATAAATTGAAAGTTTTGGTTGTTGTTTTTTGCATATATAGTACATACATATACATACATGTACACACTCCCATATGTGTACATGTACCACATATACAATCATTTATACAAATAGACGTATATAAAACTCCGCGAAAGTGAAACAAGGGTACGTTGGGATTTGATAATAAAGGGTGTGACCTTAAACGCGAAATCGTCACGGATTATTTACAAGGAAACAATTCAAACAAAAATCGATTTTTCGCAAAGTTGTGGAACAATTTTCATAGTATTGTGCTACTGTGCTTGCTCATCTTCTCGTGGCCTGACCACAGCCTTGTCCAACAGCTATTTTTCGTTTTTCTGATTGATATTTGTACAGGCTATTCAGCCATCTCTTCGTTTTCGTTTTTTCAGTCACAAACTCTCACAGATATTTTTTCGTTTCTGTGGAAATTGAGCAAATTTTTCGGGAGTTTAAATAATTTAACTCAAAATGAGCAAGCCAAAAACAGCAGTTCCAAGTCTCTCTCCAAGTAAGGAGATGATGGAATTGAAATCATTAAAGTGCCAGCGAACTGTTGCGAAAAATAGTGTAGTGCGCATAAAAATGGGTCTCCTCGAAAAAACAATGTCGTTAGATCCAATTGAATTGGAGTGTCGACTGGACATTTTGAACTCTCATAGCGATAAGCTTATGAAGTGTCATTCGAAAATTGAAGAAATCGACGAGGAAGACATAGCGCGTGGGGAGTTAGAGGACCTAATAGTGGAAACTAAGTCCGTTATAAAATCTATTCTGGCGAGAAATAAATCGTCAATAGCCGAAACATCTTTTGTTGCATCTCACAGCTCGCGACTACCGGAAATGTCGCTATCTAAATTTAAAGGGGAATATTCAGAATTTAAAAATTTTATGAGTTTGTTCGAAAGTTTAGTGCACAACGATCCTATAATCCCAGACATTGAGAAATTTAATCACTTGATTAACTGTCTGTCTCGTGAAGCTTTGGGAGCGGTAAAGGCCCTCCAAATGTCGGACGAAAATTATTCGAAGGCGTTTATGACAATAAAAGTTTATGACAATAAATGCTAATATTTTTCGACACAATTTCCAAACTTTTTGAACTGCCAACTATCCCAAAGCCATCTGCGCTTGCATTGCGCACAATGATTGATACAGTGTCGGCTGTTTACGACTCGTTGCTGCCGTTAGGTGACGAGAAAAACATCACAAACGCTATCATAATTCATCTGGTAATGTCGAAAGTTGACCACGTTACTCGGTCAAAGTAGGAGGAACAGTTGGATTATGATAAGCTGCCATTATGGCGTGAATGTGAGGCAGCATTAAATAAACGCTACCAACATCTATCTGCCGATGAAGCCTCAACGTCGAGGCTAAAGCCGTCAATCAGTCACAGCATACAGAAACCCCACCTTAATGGAGAAAGGACAAAAGCTGCCTTAGTGACTTCAAATATAAAACATCCGGTGGGTCCACACTGTAAATCAAAGGTTCTCTACTCAGCAGCGATTTGAGTTTGCTAAATCAGTCCCCTTATGCATAAATTGTTTGCGAAAGGGGCACTCAGTTTCAAAGTGCAAACCGGATCGGTGTCGTGTTTGAAACCGTTCCCATCACACGTTGCTGCACCAGTACCCTGTATCCTTCGCAACTGCACCACAACTTTCGACCTCGCATGCCATGCACACGACGAGTACGCGAGATCGGGTTATGTTGGCTACAGCCGTAGTCAACGTAAAAGGTAGCTCCGGAGAGTACCTTCCTGCACGAGCCTTGCTGGATTCTGGATCCCAGGTGAATTTCATTACAGAGGATTTGGCGCAGAAATAACGAATTCGTCACGACAGTACAACCTTAAATATTATCGGCATCGGAAATGCAACCAAAAAAGTAAGGACGAAATTTAATACGTTTGTAAAATCGCGGGTCAATAATTATGAGTTTTCGGCACAGTTTTGGATAATGCTGGAAAATTCCTAAAAACATTAGTTTAGCGGACCCAGAATTTCACAAGGCTCAAAAGGTAGATCTTTTGTTGGGTGCTGAAACATTTTTCGAGCTTTTAGCTGTAGGCCAGATCAAGGCCAGCCCCAATCACCTAACATTGCAAAAGACACTTTTAGGCTGGGTTGTGTCTGGCAAATACGCCACCAACCCACGTCCTCCTCCCACAGTCAGTAGCACATTATGCCATACTGAAGAAGATCTAGCAAATATAGATTCCATTGTCCAAAGGTTTTGGGTGATGGAAGAAATACCTTCAGAGGCTAGTTTGATGAAATTCATACGTGAACAAATAGAGTGTAAAAAAATTTCGTAAAAACTACTAAAGTTTTGCCGTGAGGAAGGCTTCAAGTAAGACTGCTGTTCAAAGATGACCTTAAGTTACTCGGTAATTCCTATGAAACCGCGGCTCGGCGGTTTCAGGCCCTGGAGAGAAAGACCTTGAAAGATCCAGAACTTCGTCAAATGTATCTGGACTTCATGAATGATTACATCGAATTGGGTCACATGAGCCCAACAAATAATAAGATCCCGAGTGAGCCACACTACTTTATTCCGCATCAATGCGCTCTTCGGCCTGAAAGTACGACGACTAAATTACGTGTTGTTTTCGATGCATCTAGTCGTACCTCTTCTCAAATTGCGTTGAATGAAATCTTGATGGTTGGGCCGACCATTCAAGAAGAGCTGTATTCAACGCTTCTTCGTTTTCGTTTGCATAAATATGCATTTACGGTGGACATTACTAAAATGTACCGCCAAATTCTCATCCACGAAGAAGACAAAAACTTTCAACTTGTAGTGTGGAGACGGCAGCCTTCTGAGCCACTTCAAATCTTTCGGCTTAACACCGTAACATACGGCACTGCGCCTACTCCATTTCTCGCTACACGGTGTTTACAAATGTTCAGCGATGCCAATAAAAATATGTTTCCACTCGGCTCAAAGGCCATAAAAAGAGATTTTTATGTAGACGACCTGTTTACAGGATCCGATAATTTCGAATCTCTAGATCTTATTAGAAGTGAGGTAGTTAAAATATTAAACTCGGCAGGATTCCATTTATCTAAGTGGTTTTCAAATCACCCATCGTTTTTCGATTGTGAGAGTTCTGAGAAGGCCTTAAACTTCAATCACACAGACTCCACAAAACACTTGGAATCCCTTGGTTGCCGAAGGAAGATTTGTTTCGGTTTGTCTTAACTGACAACTTTACCAGTTTACGAGCCACTAAGCGAAACATATTATCAGTTTCGGCTCGTCCTTTCGATCCTCTTGGTTTACTTGCCCCACTAGTTACTGTAGCAAAAATCTTATTGCAAGAGCTTTGGCTGCAAAAACTAGACTGGGATGAGTCAATTCCATGGCGCCTCGACACCAGCTGGGGAAATTTCAAAGCCAATCTACTGCAGCTACCATCAATAAGCATTCCTCTGTTTGTACATACCGAGTCGAGTGCAAGCTGGCTTTACCGACGCCTCAATACGAGCGTATGGCTGCTGTATATACATACGTAGCCAATCGGCTAGTGGAACGAAACGTACGTTGCTAACTGCAAAGTCTTGAGTGGCCCCGCTGAAGACTAAATCTCTTCCGCGTCTAGAGCTCTCGGCAGCCCACTTGCTGGCCAAATTATGGCCACGAAGATCGCCAATGTTGAGTCGGCCAATTGAGAATATAAGCTTCTGGACAGACTCCGAAATGGTTTTGCTTTGGATCAAAACGCATCCATCTGTACTACAGACCTTTGTTGCAAACAGAGTGTCCGAAATCCAAGAGTTGACGGATAAAGCTACTTGGTGACATGTGCCGACTAAGCAAAATCCTGCGGATCAAGTGTCTCGGGGTTGTAACGGGGACGAATTGAATAATTCTATCTGGTTTAGCGGCCCACAGTTCCTCCTAGAAGACCCTGCGTTATGGCCAACAAACACCCACTTCCAGCTCTCTCCCGAAGACGAAGAATTAGAGAAAAAACGGAACGCAACAGTTTTAGTTGCTCTAGCAAATGAGTCGCATCCAATTATGGAACTCACCAAAAGAGTATCTTCTCATCAAAAACTGCTTCGTATTGTCGCTTACATATTAAGATGGATAAAACGCATTAGAAACCCATTTGCGACATTCACATAAATACTGACGGCTGAGGATATTAAATTAAGTTTCCTCAAAGTCATGCAGGTGGTTCAACATGTTGAATATGGTGAAGAAGTTATGAAACTCACCAAAGGTATCACCCTACCCTCAAGTTTGCAAAAACTTAATCCGTGTTTGCACAACTTCTCGGAATTGTCGCTCTCGTTTAATTTATTCCGAGTAGGAGGTCGCCTATTAAATGCGCCTCTCCCATATGATGCCAAGTTCCCACTGCTCTTAAGCAAGAACTCGCACTTCGTTACCACATACTTACGGTACCTACATTTTCGAAATCACCATGCTGGAGCAAAGGCATTGGTAGCGCTTCTCCGAGACCGCATTTGGCTGGTCAATGCTCGAGAAGCTTGCAGTCGTACGGTTCGAAACTGCACACACTGCTTTCATTATAAGCCGAAGCTGCAAACCCAAATAATGGGAAATTTGCCTGCCTATATGCTTCGTGCACTACGACCCTTTCTAATATGTGGAGTAGATTTTTGTGGTCACGTATATATATATATATATATATATATATAATTGGCGCGTACACCCTTTTTGGGTGTTTGGCCGAGCTCCTCCTCCTATTTGTGGTCTCGTCTTGATGTTGTTCCACAAATGGAGGAACCTACAGTTTCAAGCCGACTCCGAACGGCAGATATTTTTATGAGGAGTTTTTTCATGGCAGAAATACATTCGGAGGCTTGCCATTGCCTGCCGAGGGGCAACCGCTATTAGAAAAATGTTTTTCTTAATTTTGGTGTTTTTCACCGAGATTCGAACCGACGTTCTCTCTGTGAATTCCGAATGGTAGTCACGCACCAACCCATTCGGCTACGGCGGCGGTCCCGTATATACTACAATAAAAATACGAGATATATTATATATATATATATTTAAAAACATATATCGCAGTGTTCGTTTGTTTCACTTCAAAGGCAATACGTTTAGAACTAGTAACAGACTTGTCTTCTAATTGTTTTATTTTCCCCCTAAAAAGGTTCATTGGATGCCGAGGAATGCCGCGGAAAATATACAGCGACAACGCCACCAACTTTGTCGGCGCCGATCCCAAACTTCGCGAGCTGAGGGATGCTTTCGCGGCCCAACAAACGGAAGTGCAGAAATACGCAACGGGCGAAGGATTCACCTTCGACTTTATATCACCCAGGGCGCCGCACTTCGACGGGTTATGGGAGACGGCAGTGAAGTCCGCCAAACATCTCCTCGTGCGCGCAATCGGCAACGCGCTGCTCACCGGCGTAGAACTGCAAACGCTGCTCGCCGAGGTCGAGGCCATACTCAACTCCCGACCCCTGGTACCACTGAGACAGGACCCGAACGATGGAGAGGCCCGAACACCAGCGCACCTACTAGTTGGGTGCCCCTTCGAGCGCTGCCACCAGCCCAAGTATCGATGGACCCAATGCGTTGCTGCGACAGATGGCAACTTGTCTGTTGTCTCAAGCTACAGTTTTGGCGACTGTGGTCCAGGAACTACCTGTTGGTTCTTCAACAGAGGAGCAAGTGGTAGCATCCGAAGCGCAACTTCGAGCTGAACGACCTCGTCCTGGTCCAGGAGGACAACACACCACCGCAGCAATGGGTGCTCGGCCGCGTCACCGCAATCGTAAGGGCAAGATGGCAAGATCCGCGTAGCCGACGTGGCAACCAAAGCGGGCGTAATTAAACGCCCCGTTCACAAGCTCGCCATACTGCCATCAGACGTTGAAGGACCATGCGCCTGTCAAGGTGGCCGGTGTTACACCAAATGGCTTATAATTTTAATTATTAATTTAATTTTATATATTTAATTTAATTTTAATCATTATCATAATTTGTTAAATTCCATAGTTTCTTGTAACGTATCAATATTAAGATTACTGTTTTCTAAAAATGCTGTTGAATTTTTGTATATGAATTTAAAAATAGCACTATATATGTATAAACACCTATATCACATAACGTAACATAGCAATGCATATTTACGCTAATTACATAAATTTGAACTTAATCCGTTAGGCTAAGACACTATAAAAATTTGAACTCAGGAATAAATAAGGCACTTGTAAAGTTACACCGAACGCGCTCGCATTTCATTTAACAGGCAATTGTATTCGCGCATTTCCCACGTAAAATAATTTCTCATCTTAAAAACGCTTAACACTCATAACGAAACATCGGTCAAAATGACCGATAGTGAATTTCGTGCTGGAATAGTGGCTAAACTGCTTGACCGTGACAGCTGCCCCTCCTCCTACCTTCCTCCCTCCCCCTACCATCGCCACTGAACAGTTTTTCATTTAGTTGGCGTGACGCTATTGTCTTGTGCACATCCCAAGTTCGATTTCGGTCGGTCAGATTTACCGTGTGTTTCGCTTACCCGCTGGTGACTATACTTTTTTAGTTATAAACTGTAACATTTCACACTTTTATCATAAAATGGCTAGTCGTGATTTCAGTAGAAGTGTACGGCCTACTGACCCGGACTTTGGTGATCGGATTCAAAGGTTGATGGCTAATGCAGACAGTGATAACGATAGTGATTTCAGCGTGATCGACGATTCAGATGCCGATCCGGACTTTGTCATCTCAGACCACGAGGACCAAGTCATACCAGGAACACCTAGTTCTTCAGAAAGTGAAGAAGATGATATTGTGAATCTACATAATAATGTGGACAACATAATAAATGCAGTTGCTGAAGGAATTGATCATCTTCCTGAGTACTTTTTGGAGCGAATGAAAAAAAATGAAACCGGGCCTCCAAATGCATGGAAAAGTGACCCACCTCCAAGAAATGTACGAACTCCAGCCAGAAATATTATTTTGACTAGACTACCAGCAATGAGACCAACTGCAAGATCTTTAGGCAACAATCCTGAAAAGAAAGAAGTCTGGAAACTATTTTTTGATGACGATATCATTTCGAAAATAGTTACACATACTAACATCAAGTTGGCAAGTGTTCGGTTGAATCTTTCAGCAAATACTAATCAAAGCAACTACCGAGACACTGACATGGAAGAAATTCAAGCTCTCATTGGCTTGTTAGTACTGGCATCGGTTCTTAGATCAAATGATGAGAAAATGAAATCCCTTTTCACTAAAGATGAATGCAGTCGCCCAATATTTCGTGCGACGATGTCTGAAAAGCACTATGAGATACTCATGGGATCGTTGCGATTTGATGATGCACAAACACGTGCCCAAAGAAGGAATGATGATAAAGCTGCTGCTATTTCCGAAATATTTTACAAAATCATTTCAAATAGCCAGGCAGCTTACAGCCCATCTGAGTTTGTAACAGTAGATGAGATGTTGGTTCCCTTCCGAGGGCGTTGTGCATTCCGAGTCTACATGCCTAAAAAACCTAAAAAATATAGCATAAAGGTGATGTGTCTGACAGACGCCAAGACGTCATATCTAGTGAATGCCTACATCTATACTGGTAAAAACAGCGATGGCGAAGGATTGAGTGAAAAGGAACAAGAGATGCCGGTAGCTGTTCAATCTCTTACAAGATTATGTAAAGTTATTGAAGGCAGAAAACGCAATGTTACCGCCGATAATTGGTTTACCTCGTTGGATGGTGTGAAGCAACTTGGAAAAATGAAACTGACATACGTGGGCACTGTCAGAAAGGACAAAAGAACTATCCCTGAAGAGTTTCAAGCCTGTCGAAGACGGCCTGTTGCCTCTACACTGCATGGCTTTCGAGGAGAAATGACACTCTTATCTTTTGTGCCAAAACAGAACAGATCAGTTTGTCTCATATCTACGTTTCACCATTCCATTGAAACAAATCAGAACAAGAAGAAACCTGAGGTGATTAGTTTCTACAATGAAACAAAGTCAGGGGTAGATGTACTGGACATGAAGTGTGCAGTGTTTACTTCCAGCCGAAAAACTAGAAGATGGCCGCTTGCAATGTTTTATCGCCTAGTGAACATTGCCAATGTCAACAGTTTCATTGTGTATATGAGCTACTCCGGCACTCAGATGACAACCAGATTTGAGTTCACAAAGCGTTTAGCCCATGAGCTGATTGTTCCGCATCTTCAGAAGAGGCTTGAAGGTGTGGTAAATCTTCCACGGGACTTGACTGTTGACATCAAGAAGATCCTCGGTGATAATCCAGATCCTCTACCAGCTGCAGGTGCTCTTACCGACCGATTGGAGAAGCGGAAAACCTGTGGGAAATGTCCGCCAAGCAGTGACAGGAAGACACAACACAAGTGCTTCAGATGCAATGTGCCAATCTGCGGTAGCTGTCAAATCCGGTCCTGCTTTGAATGTGCCGCTTTGTGAAAGATTTGTTGAAAAGTGAGTAAAGTACAGTAATATGTAAAAATGTTATGTCGTTCACATGATTAGACTGAGTTTCTACAATATGCTTCAATTTATAATTTGTATTCAAGCTTTATAGGTTTCGTTAATTTCAGTTTCATGTTTTTTTTAATGATTGACATGTCAATTATGTAAAATAAAAACTTTTTTTGATTGTAAATGCTTAATAATTATTGTAGTACCTTATTATTTACCTCATTTTAACTGAAAAAAAAACATAACAATAAAAAAAAACATAAAAAGTAACGATTTCGGTCAAAATTACCTTATGTTTCGCTTAGTGTCACAAAAATCATGTTTCGTTATAAGTGTTAAGAATTTTCAGGTCTCACAAAGGACGAATCCGCTTATCTTCATCCAAGTGTGCTCATTCCTTGGGCAACCATCCCAAGAATGTGCGGGCGAGGTAAGAAGCACTTAATTTGGAAACTATTTTCGGGTTACGTATGTCTAATTGACATATCAATGTCAACCTTTCAAAGAGCCGAGAGTACTCTCTATGGGCAGATATTATTAAATGCACTTTCAATGTCTCGGAAGGATGCTAGAGTGTTTTCTTTGACCGAGAAAGTACCCATAGTATCGCTTGACCCACCCTTAGTGTAAGTATGTTGAGTTACAGAGAAGTTACCACTGTTCAAGCAATCCTTTATGTGAAGATCGATCAAAAGTTTTTAAATGAAACGATGACAAGCTGATTGGTCTAAAGTCGTTCAAAAGGACACACAAAATCTTCCCTGATTTAAGAATAAAATCGCCCTTGGTTAGAACGACCAGGAGCCACGATATCGCCGGATGAAGTATTCGCTGAAGCTCTACTGGAGCGATACTGTCGGTACTAGGTGATTTATAAACTGTGAAGCTATAGCCAGAAACCTTATTGGCATGAACCCAGGACTTTTGGATGAGAATAACATCATCATCGGGATTTGCTTAGGGGATCAGTAAACAAGCAGGGGCCGATTTGAATGATGGAGATTAACTTGCAAACATTTAATGCACTTTAGGCTTTGCAGTCTCCAGTATCGTAATATCGCCCTCGTCTTCATTGAGGTTTAGTTCCTCGGGCTCTTCATAGGGACATTTGACCTCTGTCAGCCACCTTGAATCAGAGTAGTATTAGTATTTACAGTGGACGGTCTCTCTGCGATAAATGCGCAGTTTG
This sequence comes from Anastrepha obliqua, assembly GCF_027943255.1. Lineage (NCBI taxonomy): Eukaryota > Metazoa > Arthropoda > Insecta > Diptera > Tephritidae > Anastrepha > Anastrepha obliqua. The sequence continues at coordinate 4,345,421 of NW_026562179.1, read as the reverse complement.
ACATTAGTCAATCCGGAATTTACTATCCCTTCTGCCTTCTCCAGTGGCCCCAACGATTCGGTGCTGATTCTCACCATCACCTGCCTAAAAGCGCCTTCTGGTTCCTCAACTTTACCCATCTTTCAGTTGTACATTAGAAGGTTCGAGCTGCAAATTTTAAATATCCGCAACATTAATACCTTATCGACCGGCTTGCTGGGAACTCTTAGATATTTTCAAAACCTACATCATCGAGTTTTGCGACGGGATAAATCTCACCCATCTTTTCTATAGCCACCTTGTATAGTTTGGTGGATCTTTCATCATTACAGGCGACTAATTTGATATAGCCTTGATCCAGCCTGCGCCGCGACAGGAAGGAGGAGGGACAAGATGCTCTTCCAGTACGCTGAAAAAGACTTTGGCCAAAGCAACCTCAATCCACCTCTATTAATCCTTCAGAACCCCACAGTCCTCCAAGGCCCCTCCACTACAGGTAACATCTTGCCGCCACCTTTAACCACAGTGCTATATGATAGCCTGGAATATGCTTAGCGGCTTTATGCCTTTTAGCAGCATGTTGCTCTTCAGAGGACCTCCGCCGTTTAGACCCTGGGGTCCCGATGTTTGGCTAGGACACAAAAGAGGTGCTAGGTCCATTAAAATCGTCTACAGCCACAAATCTATGCAGAATGCGCTGACCGCTTCATTCTGTCGGCCAGCTTAGAAGGACGCCTCTGCTTAACAAAACGTGCCTCCGCAGATTCTGCTGTAATGGCAGAAATCGTAGGCGGTCTGTTAAGACTAAAAGCAGAAATAGTCGAGCCTAACTCATTCGACTGCTCAGAAGAGGCACGGTCAGGTTCTACCAAAGCCTTAGTAGATCCGCTGATCAGATATTGAACATGGGCGAAAGTTGAAATGGAGGGGTTCCTTCTTCAGGTTTTCTAAGAGATCCGGACTCTGTAATTTTAATATTTGTATTTCTAAGTTCCATTTTTGTTACGCTGAGTGTATACAGGGAGGGGTAAAAGAAAAAACTAGCATAGGAAGGGAAATGGGAATGGGATGAACACTTATTACCTTCAGAACTCATGTGGGTGAGAACCCACAGTCTTTACCCTTATTAAGCTCCTGCATGACGCCGACGTGTGAAGTCTTCGAAGGGGAAGTTATAGGTTGAGTAGAATAAAGAAATAAGCACATAACAAATAGGGTAAAAGGTATTATATAAAACTTATTAATATAGGGTTATTCAATAGGTGCGCTTCAACTTTTTTCCGATAGGGAGGGCGAACGACGCAATATTTTTTATTTTTCGCTTGTCATTTGTAAACTTCATTAGTATACATTTCATCATGGAACGCTACACACTTGAGCAACGATTGCAAATCGTGCAAATTTTTTATGAAAATAATCGTTCTGTTGCTGCTACTTTAAGAGCATTACGGCCATTTTACGGTTCATTTAACAAGCCGTCCCGTTTTGGGGTTATGTGAAGTCATTGGTCTACAGTAACAAGCCGGCGACGATTTGTGAGGTCAGAGCCAATATTGAACGCGAAATTGCTGGAATTTCGGCCGATTTATGCAAAAGAGCGGTTGAAAATTGGGTTCAACGATTGGACTTCGTAAAACGTGCACGCGGTGGTCATGCAAAAGAAATCGAATTTCATACTTAAATGTATATGTTCAAACTCGATAATAAAAAAAAAAATTAGTTAAAAAAGTCAAACCGTTTGTGTTTTATTCAAAAGTTCAAAAGTTGAAGCGCTCTTACTGAAAAACCCAGTTAGAACTGAAGGTATATCTTAATTTCTAATTTAACAATTCAATTGGATAAGTCCATGCAAGGTTTTCAAAAAAAACAAACAAAATATTTTAATATGACACGCAGGGTGTTTATTGCCGGGTACACAAAATTCAATGTTCATTATTAGGCAAGTTTCTCGACGAAAGAGGCCTAAAAGTTGGAATCCAATTCGAAGGCCCAGTATTCCTAGCCATTTTTATTTTTATCTTGCCTCACTACGAACGTGTTTTAAAAATACTATTTCTTTTGACGTAGAAATCTTATGTTCATTCGGAAGCTAATAAAATGTTCAAAATTGTTTTTGTCCGTTCACCTAAAACGAGCGAGAAAAGTAAAAAAGGGTGTTCGGCGTTACGTTGTTTATTGAAAACCTGAAGAGGGATTCTGGAAATTTTTTAACAATTATTGACAGTCAGTAAAATTTTAAACTATATGCTTTTTACTTTAGGAGCTACTGTTGTTAGAACTTGAACTTGCTTTGCCAAGTTCGTTGAAATTTGTAAAGGCGTTTCCAATAACATGTGTTTCAGGTGAATGAATTGCGCTATCGAGAGATGATTAACGATCTATTATGAGCAGAATTGGATCGTATTGATCGGGACAACGTTTATTTTGAGCAAGACGGCGCTATGTGCCACACAAGCAACGAAACCATTGATATTTTACGGGAAAAGTTTCCGGACCCTGTTATCTCTCGAAGAGGTGATCACAATTGGCCACCGAGATCTTGTGATTTAACAACTTGTGACTTTGTTCTTTGGAGCCACGTGATAAAGAAGGTCTACGCCAACAGCCCAGGGTCGATTCAAGACCTCAAAGATGGAATTCGTGAGGCTATCGAGGACATAGGACAACCACTTTGCAATTCTTCTTCTTCTTCTTCGTCTTAGCCTCACAGTCCGTGGTGGACCATAGCTTCATCAACAATTTTTCTCCACTTTATTCTATCCATGGCTACATCTCTCCAGTTGTGTACGTTCATTTGCTTAAGATCTGATTCGACGGCATCTAACCATCGCTTTCGTGGGCGTCCTCTTTTTCTTCCTCCAATTGGTGTTAAAATAAAAGCTTTCCTAGCATTTCGCTCTTTCGGCATGCGCAGTACGTGCCCAATCCATCTAATTCGTTGGGCTTTGATAAAACGTATTATATTTTGTCCTTGAACGATTTCTTCGATTTCATTATTGTAGCGAATGCGGTAGCTGCCATCTATTGTTGCAATCGGACCATATATTTTCCTTATGATACGTCTTTCGAAGCACATCAGCTGATGAATGTCATTTGTTTTCAGCGTCCATATTTCTGCACCATATGTAAGGACGGGTCGTATCAGTACTTTGTACATTCTTATTTTCTGTGCTCTGGACAAATCTTTTGATAGTTTTATGTTAACGTAGTAGGCGTTATTTGCAGCTTGGATTCTGTCGTTAATAGCTATCGCCGAATCTTTATCTGCTGATAGTTTAAAACCCAAGTATTTAAATTCAGTGATATTTTCGAAAGCAAAGTTGTTAATACTTAGGTCATCGCGTGTCGTGTTGTTGACTGACCGAATCATGTATTTGGTTTTCTCGGTATTTACGTGTAGTCCCAGAGCTTTTGCATCTTTATCAATACATTTAAAGACGCGTATAAGAGTGTTTCTATCTTTAGCCATAATAAGAATATCATCTGCGTAGGCACATATCTGAAAATCATTATTAAATAATGTTCCATTCGTGTTTATTTCTTTAACAGTCGTGTGTAGCATTAAATTGAATACTAAACATGACAATGCGTCTCCTTGTTTTACTCCGGATATGATTTCGAATGGGTCTGACAGGCTTCCTTGCACTTTGCAATTCGCTTATGGAAAATTTCATGAAAAGGATATTGTCCTGTAAGCGGGGTTGTGGTGGTTCCACTATTAACGGCAAACCTTCCTCTTTATAATGAAATGAACATCTGATCATTTATATTAAGAAATAGCATTTTTCTTTGAATATCAAAATAACACCTCTTATTTTAAAACCCTTTGGTATTTATGAGAGGGGCAATCAAGTTATTTATCATTGTAAAAAAACCAATTACTTATCATTTTAAAACATTGCATTAAAATTTGAGTCGCTTTATTCCTTCAAAAACATTAACTCTTCGTTGCTTTAGAACTAATTAAACGTTTGACAAAATATTGCAACTAAATATATTTTTATTATTATAATAAGTAAATATATACAATGTTTGTGTTAATTATTTAATACTTGAACATTATATACTTATAAAGGCGATAGAGTTGAGTCCGACGAAGTGTTATAACAATATTTGATTTTGTATATCATTCATGTTCGTAGAGTAAATACCGATTCTATCAAATTCATTAAGGGTGGTTCCACTAAATCAACGACAACGTTTTGTATATTAAAATGTCATAGCAAAGGAAAGTACAGGATGGCTGATGAATTTTGCTACATTAAGAAACTCAAATAACTTTTTGTTTAGTGTATGGAATTCATTTTTTTTTTTTCAAGTTGAAGGTCATTAAATTTTATTAAATGTAGCTTAACTAGTTTTAAAAATAATTGAATTTAAATGCCCCCCATGCTCGTTGACACAAGTGCGGCATCTTAGTAAAAAGTTGTTCATTGCTGCTTTGAGAGTTGCGACAGGAATAGCCGCAATTGTTGCCCGAATGGATTGTTTTAGTTCATCCAAATTTGTTGGCTTTGTTTTATAAACTTCTTGTTTACATAAACCCCACAAGAAAAAGTCAGCTGCAGTAAGGTCAGGCGACCTGGGGGGCCAACGAAATTCGGAGTTCCTTGAAATCAGTTTATTGGGAAATTTTCGTCGCAACTCTGTCATAACAGTCTGGGCTATGTGAGACGTTGCCCCATCTTGTTGAAAGGAATTCTCTTTCGGCGTAGTTCTGGATAGAAAAATTCTTTCAGCATTTTCAAATAACGGTCTCCAGTAACCGTAACGGTGTGACCATTTTCTTCAAAAAAATAAGGCCCGACAATACAGCGTGAAGAAACCGCACACCACACTGTCACGCGAAGAAGATGCAATTCCGTCTCGTGGAGTATCTGTGGGTTAGAAGTACTCCATATTCGACAATTTTGTTTGTTCACATTGCCGTTTGAATCGAAATGGGCCTCATCAGACATGAAAAGGCAGTTTAACATGTTTTGGTCTTCTTCCACAATTTGCAGGATCTTCTGGCAAAATTCCAAGCGAATCGGCAAGTCTGCTGCATTCAGTTTGTTAACCATTTGAATTTTGTAGGGAAATAAGTCTAAATCTTTGTGCATTATTGTTTGCAAAGACTGTCGGCTGACACCAAGTTGAGCAGATAAGCTTCTTGTTGAAACCCTTGGATTGCTTTGTATAGCTGCAGCTACAGCAGCGATCGTTTCCTCCGTCCGAACTGGTGGGTTTCGATGATAAGGCCTTCTTGCGACTGTTCCTTGCTCAGCAAAATTATTCACCAGTCTCATTATGGTCCATCTGCTCGGGGGATCGCCGCCAAACATCCGCCTGTACTCTCTCTGTACCAAAACTACGGACTCCAGTGCGTGATAGCGGCGGACTATCCAAATTCTTGTTTGCGTGTCCCAGTTATCCATTTTAATAAATTTTAAAGATCAATCTGCAAATTAAAACAAAAATGGAACAGATAACTTAAAAAGAAAAAAGTTATTCAATTTTTTTTTGGTAGCGGCTTTCATCAGCCACCCTGTATTAAAGAAAAAGGAAAGTACGAGCGATGTAGTTAGAGCTAGGAGCATACGACAGTGGAGCGAATAGAACGGTTTTTCGTCATTTCATATTATGCTGACATTCTAATGTACACGGAGAAAAAAAATCAGCGGGTCTACTGATATCACTTTTATTATACAATATATATAACTTTTATTTATACAAGTATCTGTACGCCTTGGGACTTGCGGCACACAGTGTACTGACTGAGCAATTTCGTTCTGGGTGCACATTTTTTTTTTTTGTATCTACATTCCCAAGCTTAATTCTTCTGTTGCACCACATGTTCTTTTTGCACCGTTGACCGTTCGCTACTCGACTTGCGTTTCGATATCGTTATCTTTAGGCTCCTTATCCTTGGTTGAAGTACCGATATCTTTTCCTAGGGGCGTGCGTGGGAGAGGATGCTTCATTTAACACTCGAGAACACGCGCTATGAGCATTTTGCTCAAGCAATTTTTCATTTCGCGAAATTTTTATGTTCTATGTATTTCTGGCACTAATTGTGGTGAGTACCTTCGCTAGTAGTTGTGCTTCGTACTTTGAGGAGCATTTCTTTCGATTAGTGCACGATCGGACGTGTAGGCAGACGGTTGATTTTTGAGAGCGGCATTTTGCTCATTGCGCGAGAAACAATGTAAGTATTTCTTGATTTATCTTTTTGGTTGAAAACCTCGGGTTGTGAAAAGGGTTGCTGCCCCAATTTTGAATAGTGGCAGAAACATTACCATGAACAAATATTTTACTTCAATACCTTTAGCAGATGAACTATACAAACAATATAGAAACGACCATTGTGTGTACAATAAGAAAAAATAAAAAGGAAATTCCACCTCAATGTATTTCAGCAAAAGGAAGGTCGCAACCACATACAATGACTACATTTACCGAAAACAAGGTTCTTGTATCTTACGTTCCTGTGAAAAAAACGAAAAAAGTTGTACTTATGCTATCATCACTTCATGCCGATGGCCAAGCTAATGATGAAACATCTGAGAACAAACTCGAAGTAATAACCTTTTACAACCAGACGAAAGGGGGTGTAGACACTGTTGATCAAACGAAAGCCACATATTCAGTTTCCAGGATAACCTGCAGGTGGCCAATGCGCCTCTTTTTTACGCTTATTGACATTACTGGCATAAACGCACAAATTATTTACAAATCAAATACAGGCAATTTAACCCAGAGGAGGACGTTTCTAAAGGAAATTGCCCTGGAGCTAATAAAGCCACATATATTATTTCTAATCGGCAGGCCATAAAAACTTTACCTCGTGATTTAAGAAATACTATGGATCGCATTGTACCAGCAAAAGAACCTGAAAGCCAACACCTACAATCTGACTTTTGCGAGCTTTGCCCCAGGAGTAAAAACAGACGTTCGAAAAAAGGCTGCACTTTATGTGGAAAATTACTTTGCACGGAACACGTTATGTATATGTGCCCATCTTGTTTCGAAAGCAACGTAAAATGTCAATCTTACCGAAGACTGATTTTTGTCTTTTATTTATTTATTTTGTTACAAGGAGTTTTTTTTTTTCTTAATATACTAAAGTATGAATGTAAAATTTTTGGTTATGTCTTGATTGAATGAATTTATATAATTCTACAGTGTGAATTTCTTAAATAAACACATAATTGCAAAAAAATGACTTGGTATTATAACTATGTTAAAAATGAAATGTTTAAAAATCGTAATCCATTAAAAAGTTACATTCTTACATGAAGTGAGCAAAATGCTCATGCGCGAGAATCCGTGCTATCTTACGAGGCGCGTGTTCTCGAGGGTTAAAATGATCGCACATTATTGACGTAAGATCCTCCGCAACCCCCGCGGCATTAGATATAATGGATGTAGTTGGGCGTGTCGGCGATCTTGCCATTTTGTGGCTTCTCTTGAAGGGATCTTTCCCTTCCTCAGCGTTCTCTGCTAATATGATTTCCTTATCCTTCTCATATCCGCTGTTGCTGGTACTGTAGTTTTTTTTTCGCTATAGTTAGCCATTGCTGTTGTTGTAGTTTTTGTGTTTGTGGTTTTTTTTAATCTCCATTTAGTAAGGGTCCCCACTAAAGTCCGTTATCTCTAGACGTAGTGTAGTTGCCTTATAACCCCATGGTTATCTATAAAATGTAGGGAGGCCATGCGAGGGTTGACTTTATGAGTACATGTGTTCAGAGCCAGGTCGCCACTAACCCGGAAAAATTCAACTGGACCTACACGACCAATTAAATGGTGACGGCTTGAGATCGTTATTTGAAGCCAGGGTTTTAACGGGACGGGGGCTATCGTGACATTAGCCCAAGAGCCATTTCAGTAAGGTGTCACTCTTACCTACTAAAGTCCTAGAATACCACGATATCCAGCCCATGTCACACAAGATCCTCTCCTATCGCCAGTTTGCCATAATTAAGATCTTACTGGTCTCGACCCTAATGGGGTCCCCCGCCTATTTTGCTCAGCCTATTGCTGTTGAGTTAATACTCGTAACAAATAGACTGAGCTGTGGATTTTAGTCGCCTCCTACGACAGGCGTCCCTTACCGCGGGCAAATTCTAACCCCCTACCCGCAGGGGCTAATGTGTAAAAATATTTTCCTGCATTTAGATGCAGTAACTTTGGCAAATTAAGTACAATACTTGCGCATTAATCATTGACAGGTGTATAGGTCAAGCTTCTCCTCAAATTTGTGTTGTGTGTTTTGAAGTTTTTGCACAAGTGGAGAAGTTTAGATCTAAGTACTCGTACTTATATGCATATTATCTTGCGTTTGAATCGCAAATAGTTTTATGAATTGTTTTTTGGTGGCAAATACGAAGTCTGTCAATTGAAGCATCTCCGCAAAAGCTTGTAATATTATATTCAAAAATATTTGACTAATTCGATTCAAACAAACTACATTGTATGGACTTGTAATATTTATTAAACTCAATATATTCTATCTTGAAAACTCGCTTTAAATAACACATATTATAATTACGCACATTCGCACATTTGTATTCACCGTATTTGTAAACAAACCGTTGCTATGGTATGAGCATTTGCATATTGGCTGTTTTGATATTTATCGCATATCAGTAACACAAGATAAATTGTGTTAAACAAATCCCAACTGACGTCAGCCCATCTGTCAAATTCGTTCAGAGACGCATAACGGTCTGCAACGTTGTACACCTTTAAAATGTTTTCACCATGCTGCACGATCATTTCACAATGCACGAGCATACATTCCCAGGACCACCAGTTCTACGTTACCGGATTGGCACGGGCTTTTCCCGACCAGGGGCTGCCGCCCCACTAACCTAGCCTACTCAGGCCTTAAGACGCACAGGGAGGGGTCCAGACGGTTTATGGTCACGTGTTGCTACCGCCACCAGGCAGCCCCTGCCTCAACGACCTTATCTTCAAATGTGCCAGCACTTGAAACTGCCGCCACTAATCAAACCTCAACGGTTAGGAGCCCACAGGTGCAGCAAAACTTCCTCTCTGATCCACAACCCTACTGCTCCAATCCCAGTGCGGTGACAAACCAGCAGCTCTTGGTCCCCCGTACGGTCTGCCCCGTGTTATAGACCAGGGCTCCTCGGAACCTGACATCAGTCAAGTGCAATTCGTGCAATGGCTGGTGCCGCTTTCGGAGGTACTCTGCCCTGCGCATCAACCCGGGAATGGACACGCGACTTCGTTGCCCCCTGCTGCAGAGCTCTGCACCCGCAACCAGCTCCTGTGGCGCGGCCGCCAGTCAACATCAGGTCGCAACAACTTCTTCGGTACGTGCAGCAGTACCAACGCAGACAACCTCACGCGTCTCTCACTCCCCGAGTTACGACTATACTCACGAGGAGCTTCAAGCTCCTCCAACGCAACTGGAACGGACTCATTAGCAAGATAGACGAGATAGTCGATTTCATGAGCCGTCATTGAATTAAGATAGCTGCGGTCCAAGAGACAAAACTGCACGATAGCTCCTCCCTGATCACCAGGGATTGCTACAACGTGCACAGAAAGGATCGAAAGCGAGACAACGGGGGAGGCCTAGCGTTTACAATCCATCATACAGTGCAATATCGTCTCTTCGATGAAGGCATCGACAGCACCTTAGAATATCAAAGTATAGTTGTCTGGTCAGGCGATGCCGGAAACCGATTGGTAGTAGGTGACTTCAATTCGCATTCAAGCCTGCCAAACGATCGTAGGGTACATCAAATTGCTGAGCAGATAGACGATTCGACATTCAGCGCAGTAGACGACGACGCCCCCACTAGGGTAGGGGGCAATTGCAGAAGCTTGCCTGCCATTACAATTGCTTGCGCCGGTCTGATAAATTGCATAACCAGTAGACCTATACTATCGCTAGCATCAGACCACTTGCCCATTATCATCTCGATCGAGAGACCTGCCAAGTTTGTTTAACTTTCACAAAGCTAGTTGATCCAGATTGGCGGAGTTTACCGAGGACACCTTCCCCGCTCTCCCCATCCCGACCGATGTGCGCGTAGGCAAACGCGCATTCCGCAAGGTGCTCACAGCTGCTGCGGCTCGCTTTATGCCTGCTGGATGGATCCGGGACATACATACGTCCCAATTTCCTAGTTGAAGCAGGTGTTCTAGCAACCGAGCATGACCACCTACGCCAGGCCGACCCGGGGATCCTCGCATAACAAACAGGCTCTCAATTTGAAGATCCGTCAACTGGTAATCCAACTCAAGCGGATTAAATGGGAGGAACACTTCAAGACCTGCAACTTCACTTCTGGTGTGAGTAAGCTCTGGTCCACCATAAGGTCCCTGTCGAACCCAACGAAGCACATCGACAAGTGGATACCACTTTTAAGGGTTGCACTTCGTCGGACCTGAAGAGAGACGCAAGCTATTTCAGCCGGCAATTCATACTGCATCCGCCGTCCGGCAGATCCAAGCGAAGTGCCACCAGACGGCTGCACAAATTGACGAACAACAGTGCACCATTTGCTTTCTCCAGTGATGAGGCCCTTGAACATCAACAAAATGAAATCATCTAAAACCATTGGTCCTGACGGACTAAACATGCTGATGTTTAAAAAGTTGGGTCCATTGGGAGTAGGGTACCCCACAAGAGTTTTTAATATGTCCATGGCCACTCTCATAATTCGTGACAAGTGGAAATCAGGGAAAGTGCGCCCACTACTGAAACCTGGGAAACACACCAACCTAGGGGATTCTTGTCGGCCTATAACTCTCCTTTCTCCAGTAGTGAAGACCCTTGAAGCCCTTTTACTCCCACTCTACACGAAACACCTGACCTCAGCCACATACGAGCATGGCTTTCGAATAGTGCACAGTACCACCACAGCACTGAGGACTATCCTAGATACGTTGGACCTAAAAACGACTTTCGGCACTGTCAGCCACACCACGCTACTAGATGATATTTTACAGTCGACACTCCCGTCAGGACTGAAGATGTGGACCGCGAACTATCTGAGTGGTCATCATTAGTCGGGTGCTATTTCGAGACCAAATCTCTAAAGAGAGAGAAATAAAGCAAGGAGTTCCACAGGGTTGTGTCCTTTCACCCTTGCTTTTTAACTCTATACTCTACTCTAGCGGTCTTGCTTTTTAACTTCTAGTTCTGAGTAAAGCCATGTCAAGTGATCCTCGAAAATTTCACTAAGTCACGGATTTTAGGGTAAGATGTCTCGTTGTGTAGTCAAAGTCATGTTAACGCTTTTCTATAAATATTTCGCGCAGATTCCTATTTTAGCAATTGTTATTAACAATCTAAGCTTTAAGCAAGATTAAATTGAAAAATTAATTACTCCAAAACTACAATAGATAATGACGTGAAATTTTGCATGCCATTCAAGTATTGTCTGTACTATTTTTCAAGTGTTAATAACTCTTTTTATTGTGACAAATAGATAAATAAATAATAACTTTTTGTAATCAGTTGCATTTTTTCATGTTTTCTTCACGCTGTTAAACAATCGGACTTATATTACGTTTCCACCAAAAGTAAACACCGTGTTTGCAGGAGTTGTGTTTGGGAGAACTGTCAACTGTTTCCACCGAAAGTTTGGGAGAAACTGTGTTTGAACTGTCTTTTGTTGACATTGTGAAATCAGAATTATAAAAATTGATAAAATTATAAAATGGTGCATAAAATTCAATTTGTTATGTTGATTTTATCATTTTATTTTAAAATAATTGATAGTGAGCTGGTCACATATTATTTAAAAAAAAGGTTAAGGGAAAATAAAATGATTTTAAGCGTTGCTGCCAATTTAATGCGTTCGCAAAGTGTATGGTCTTTGGTATGGTAAACAGATTTAAGATACATTATTTGTGTATAATGTACATGTATATTTTAGGAACATTCCAGTACCTTTTGGGAAGTAGACTGCCAGAGTAATGGGGACAAGTTTTTCAAAAATAATTTCCGAATGGAAAGATCCTGCTTTGAAAAATTGTGCAGCAAACTTGAAAAACTGGCCAAAAGAACAACGAATTATCGAAACCCGATTTCTCTAAAAAAGCGCGTGGCAATTGCTCTGTATGCACTAGGATCTTCTAGTGAATACAGATCAATTGGACATTTGTTTGGAGTAGGCAAAGCAACTGTTTGCAAAATACTCATCGAGTTTTGCAATGAAGTTGGGACATCTTTGGCTCCAATATATTTGAAAAATTTTCCACTGACAAGGGCGCAAATTGAGAATGGAGTCGCAGATTTTAATGCAATGGGCTATCCACAATGTATTGGAGCAATAGGTAGATTTATAAGTAATGCGATAAAAATAACGTTTAATCAAAAGCATCTTTATTATACAGATGGATGTCATATTGAAATTCATCCAAGAAAGGAAGAAGCCATTGATTACTACAACTACAAAGGGTGGTATTCCGTAGTACTATTGGCTTTGGTAGACGCAAAATATAGATTTGTTTATATACATTGCGGCAGTCCTGGAAGATGCAACGACTCCGGAATTTTTGAAAAATCATCGCTAAAGCGCGAGTTGCAAAGTTGTGCACTTCTTGATGAATTGAGCTTGCTGTATGGATCCACAAAAATACCAGTCCATATTATAGGGGACTCTGCTTTTCGTCTCTCTCAGCATTTAATGAAGCCATATCCGCATAGTGTGACCAATACACCCGAACAAAAAAAATTTAACTATAGATTGTCTAAGTGCCGGCGTGTTGTGGAAAATGCTTTTGGCCATTTAAAAGCCCGGTAAATACAACTTAGAGATTCTAATATTTTTAAAAATTGGTAATACAGGTTCTATTTTAGATTTAGGAGAATTGGAAAAGGCGTGGATAACCACATCAAAAATGTAAACACAGTTATTTCATGTGCATGTGTTTTACATAATTTTTTGATTGCTGAGAAGGATTTAATTTTGGAAAATTGGCTAGTGGAAATGCATGGCGATTCCAGGCGCAATATTCAACACGGCACCAATGCAGTTGACCGATCTGAAGGAGAATCGATAAGAAATGCGTTAAAGGAATATTTCAGTGAGTAATATAACTTCTTTCATGTAGATTCTCCCGTATGTTTTATTAAATTAACCATAATTTATTGGTTAAAAAGGTTATTTGGTTTAAACAATTTTATCTTCAAACCAAATATTTATTTAAATATTTCGACCTACAAAGAGTCCAATTGGTTTAAATCTGAAAAACAACTTTTCACCAGAACAATAAAATTTGTAATACATAGTTTTATAAAATAACATTTTATTCATTTTGGAAAAAGGCACAATTCATTAAAACTTAAATATAAATTAAATAACAATATTTCATTCATTTTGGAAAAAGGCACAATTCATTAAAACTTAAATATAAATTAAATAACAATATTTCATTCATTTTGGAATAAGGCACAATTCATTAAAACTTAAATATAAATTAAATAACAATATTTCATTCATTTTGGAATAAGGCATAATTCATTAAAACTTAAATGTAAATTAAATAACAATATTTTAGTTAATTAGTTTCTCTCTAAGAAACTAACCACACTTTTGGTCAATACCTCAACTGCAGCAACCTTTTTTTTTTCAATTTCAATAAGTTCAGCAGTTAACTTATTGTTTTCTGTCATGCACGTTTTTATTGTTTCGTTTAGTTCCTGTATGTTCGAATTTTTTGTTTTTGCTGCAGGTGCGGAAGCTTCGTCCAGTGCTGGAGACGTTGATGGCGCAAATGTAAACGAAGCAGACGGAGCAGCTGAAAATGAAGGTGATATCGGCGAATTTGATGGACCTGGCGAATCAATCGAGCCTGCATATATAAATAGAAATTAACATTATACAATTAGATGTAAATACAAGTAAAATTACATATATAAATAAAACAATTACCTGTTATACTATCGACCACGACCGCATCAACATTATTCACTCTATCCGTTCCTATTATTTGGTGCACCCTCCGATAGTGCTTCCAAGAAGCAGGAGAACATCCTGTCCCCTGCTCTGCTTTGCATTTTCTGCAAAGGAAATTTTGAGGCTGTAACAAAATTACTTTAATGAAATAATATATTATATGCCTTACCTATATTTCATTGTAAAATTGTGGATTTTATATTTCACGTCAACTGGACGGACCTCATGGCCAAGCGCTACCAGCGACTGAGCCATCTCCGCATATATGTGCGAGTTCTTGCGTGGCCCTCGCAATTCAACTGCCTTATCACCCCATATATCAAGGAATGCTTCGTCCGCGGAAGGAAGCCAAATTGTTCTACATTTTTTAATGTTTTCCATTCTTTGGCCAGCTTAATATTATATTAATGAAATTAGATGTATGTAAATACAAATAAAATTACATATATAAATAAAAGAAATACCTGTTATACTATCCGCAACGAGTTGATTCAGTATTCCTGAGGAAAAATTGTAGACTTCTTTGGCCAGCTTAATATTATATCAATGAAATTAGATGTATGTAAATACAAATAAAATTACATATATAAATAAAAGAAATACCTGTTATACTATCCGCAACGAGTTGATTCAGTATTCCTGAGGAAAGATTGTAGACTTCTTTGGCCAGCTTAATATTATATCAATGAAATTAGATGTATGTAAATACAAATAAAATTACATATATAAATAAAAGAAATACCTGTTATACTATCCGCAACGAGTTGATTCAGTATTCCTGAGGAAAGATTGTAGATTTATTTGGCTTATTTGACTTATTTTATTTTTGCGCGCACCACTTAACGATTACCACAAGAAAAATATTAAACGTCAATCAAATGTCATATTGACAAATTGCAATCATTGTTGCCATATTTCGATAAGAATGCAATAATAAATGAGGAAAATGAGCAACATTGCCACCACTTAATAATTATATTAGACGCAAACTCAACAAAACACGCTTTGAAAAGTGAGTTTAGGTATGGAGTTGTGTTTTAATTTTGTATGGGATTTGACAGGAGTTTTGTTTCGTGTTTGCGCTAAGAACACGATAGCGGCAGAGAACACGATAGCGGCTGCGGTGGAAACTTAGCATTACGCATAATTGTGCGGAAAACGCTTACCTTCAATAATCTGAAAAAAGAGTTTTGTACTTTTACTTCATTTCCGAGATATTGACTGTCTTGTAACTTGATGCGCTCGACGGTGGCATTGCTGCCATCGGCTGATCGGTCGCGAGTTATGGAAACCCTCATAACACAACCACCAACCAAACCCCCAAGGTTACATCACTACATATTATAAAACAAAGTCGCTTTTTCTGTCCCTATGTCCCCTTATACGCTTAAATCTTTAAAACTACGCAACGGATTTTGATGCGGTTTTTTTTCAAAGATAGATTGATTGAAGAGGAAGGTTTATGTCTATATAATGTGAAGAAATATATAAAGGGGGCGTGGCAATCGGTCAAAATGTGGCAAAAAAACATAAATTTTTTGTTTTCAGGGCCATAAATCATAAACGAATCAACCAATTAAAATGAAACTTTGTTGAAGTTTAACTTTGAAATATTTACTTTCGTTCTGCATCAAAAAAAAATAATTGATTTATTTGTTATTTAACCAAAATTGTTTAAACAAAAGCAGCTCTTTTTCCAAAAAAAGCTGTTTGTGTGTTTCTTCGCTGTCAACCGAATGAAACAACAGGCGTTAAGCGATAGTCTCACCACACCTTATTAATGTTGAATAACATCGTATGGTGACGTGTGTATGCATGTATTTACGAATCGCTCGCATTATTTCATTTCGGACATATGTACATACATATGTACAGAGAACGTTAATGTATAGAGAAGTCTCAATGACTGAAAAGGCAGCACTTTTCAGGGGTACTCGTTTTGCGCGCGAGGTACACCACAGCCACATTTTTCAAAAAAATTAACAGTAAGGGGCTGAATTATGTAAATTTAGCAGCAGTCGATAAGAATTTCTTGGTGATTAGAAGCAAAGAATTTTAATATGTAAAACTTTGTTGAATTCCCTTCAACTGAATCAAAATCCTCTATAGAAAACGCCTCATTACCAGGCGCACAGGAAGATGGCATATGCAAATGTAAATTTGTGAATTTATATACATTTGCGCATATGTATATGCTGTGTGTATGTATGCTCACCAGCCACAGCTCAAGATAAAACGGTAAAACTTCTCAAGAAATCCAGCGCGCATTCATAGGCGCAGCGCACATTCATTGGCACAGCATTGTACATATACACATATTTACATACATATATTGATGCATACATATGTACGAAGCCGCGGGCACTCGACTTGACAAAAATTGAAGATTTATCAAATATTGGCAAATAATTCTACGCGAAATATTCCAATATTGACTATTTTCGAATTGTCGAGAAAATTGGCATATGGGCGGCTCGTTTTATGAATGAAAGTTCTTGCTCTTAGAACTATGAGCTCGAATTTATCAATGAATTTTTTGATGATGAGTTTTTGTTGCACAGTACAATAGTTGAAACTGTTCGGCGCCGCCGCGACTGTTCAGCGCTATGGCAACTAGAACGATGGCCGCTACGTCTGCGCCTATGACTGCATTTTGTTCTTGTAGTCGCTAGGCATAGAATTTTAGCTTTGAACGACATACGCATTTTGAGGAATAAAGTGAGTGCCCTGTGTGTGCGGTTGTATGTACATACATGCATATGGTATATTAATAAGCATTGTTTTGCTTGAATTCAATTCACATATTTATATTTGCATATGCCATCTTCCTGTGTGCCTGGTAATGAAGCGTTTTGTATACAGAATTTTTTTATTTGTTTGAAGGGATATGGGCACCAAGTGTACATACGCACATACAAATATGTACATGAGTATTCAAAAGAAATTTGTTTTAGCATTTGTGAGGCAGGAATTTGATCATTAGGTTTTTACATGAAATATAAGGCGATGCTCGTGAGGTAGGTCATGTTGCTTCAGTGCACACATATGCGTGCAACATATACATATTTAATAAAGATGCAATTGAACTTAGTTGTCCCATATATGCAAATACGTTTCTTTGAAGTTTTCCTCTATTTATTTTAAAGTTTTATACTATCTAGAAAATGCATACATACAAATGTATGTATATTATTATTCCCTGTAATAAAATGTAAATTGAAAAAGATTTGGTTTGCCAAAGGAACAAATAAATGCATATTCAAATGTAATTACATATGCCGATATACATATGTACCAAAACACTTGTATGCTATGAATTAATTTCGACTCAAAAAATTAGTAAAAATTTTCATCAAATTTGTTTAGTTTTAAATTTACTAAAACGCACATACCAAAATGTGAGACGTCGTTTTATAATGATTTTTTTTAAATTAAATCAAAATATTAAAGTTACTTTGATTTAAAATGTTGGCGCATATAATAAATATTCAAGAATTTTTTCTTCATCACCTTTGTCTGAAAATACAAATTGAATAAATTTTCGTTTATCAAGGGAACATAAAAATGCACAAGCATTCCTACAGAGGCCAAAAACTGTGCAGGGCCAATATGCTAAAGGAGAAATCGCTGTAAAACATCTCTGTTAAAAGTTTCACCACACCCCGGCGGCGGTTAGACTTCATTTTTGACAATTCACACTATTCGTAGCTCGTGAGAATTCTCTATATTTAACGTTCTCTGGTATCTATGTATGTACTGAATTCCATGTAATAATATGTACATATAATTTTACAGCGAAATAAAACGCTATTTTCACGTTCTATATTAGTAAATCGGACATAATTAAAATACAGTTTTTGAATAGTTTTTATTGATTCGGAGCGCGTTTAGTTTGCTATCGATTCCATACAATAACATTTTTTGTCATTTACTTTTTACGACAACTAATAGCTTATTTCCAAAGCGATTTCAACAAATAGGTACAACATTAATCCTTATCCAATTAAATACCTTAAATACATTGTTGTTTTCATATAGATCTATGTATATGGCTCTTTACAGCATATAATTAAAAACAATATTTTTCAAGATATTACATCAGTAATTAGTAATTGAGATCTACCGGAAAAATTGCGTTAGCTGTTGCGTCATCCGGCATTGCCGCTACTCTTTTGGAAAGAGTCTTTTGGAAAGAGGCCGAACCACACACTCTACAATCAAGCAATCAAAATCGCAACCGATGATGATAACAGCGTCTGTAGTGTTTCTAGACAGAGCAATACAGGAAAATTGATGCGTGACTGCTCATTAATAGTCTGGGACGAAGCTACCATGTCAAACAAGACGTCTGTGGAAGCACTGGATAGGACAATGCGCGATTTGCGCAACCAAAATTCACCTATGGGTGGATGTACAATTCTGTTCTCAGGAGATTTCCGTCAAATCCTACCAGTTGTGACTCGAGGAACACGTGCTGACGAAATAAATGCTTCGCTAAAAAGATCCCACCTTTGGTCGCATGTCAATAAATTAGATCTTAAAACTAATATGAGGGTTTCGTCATCTTCACGTGAGAACAGGCTATTTCCAGAGATGCTGCTAAAAGTTGGCAATGGAGAATTAACACAAAGTGAGGGAAGGATTAACCTAGAAAACCTTGTGTTTTGATAGACAACATCCAAGAGTTAGTCAACAATGTCTATCCTGACTTGTTGACTGTCTATCCTGACATTGATAACATAAGTTATAAGACAATATCTTGGTTTAAAGAAAGAGCTATTCTGTCACCAACTAACGAACAAGTAGATAAAGTAAATAACTTGATTATTTCAAAGATTGATGCGCCGACGAAAATATAGTACTCGGTCGATACTGTTCTCGATTTGGAAGAAGCTGTTCAATTTCCTACAGAATTTCTAAATTCTTTGAACCCGTCTGGGCTCCCTCCTCACAAAATGGAGCTGAAAATAGGTTGTCCTGTTATTTTATTAAGAAACCTAAGTCCACCTAAACTTTGCAATGGCACGCGTTTGCTGGTAAAATCACTGCAAACTTTCATAATAGAGTGCACAATACTCACAGGATGTGGTACCGGAGAAGATGTATTGATTCCCCGAATCCCTCTGATACCATCGGATCTACCATTCCAATTTAAACGCTTACAATTTCCGGTAAAGACATCTTTTGCAATGACCATTAATAAATCTCAGGGTCAAACCTTCAACGTTGCAGGCTTAGATTTGAGTGTTGACTGTTTTTCACATGACCAACTGTATGTCGCTCTTTCAAGAGTAACCTCTAGAGAAAACATGTGTGTATTGTCTAATGACAAGAAAGCTATGAACGTTGTATATAAAGACATTCTTTAATATAGTAATTGTTGTAAAAATAAAATAAATACATATGTAAAAATGCAAAAAGTTAATATGCAAAAATGTAGGGTATGAATTTAGATATCCCAAAGATAGCAGGAAATCTTCATGCTATAAAGAAAGGGGAATTGTCTTACTCCAAATTTAACGCGTGCGGGCCACGGGCAGTAATGAATAAGCCAAAACTACTGGATCGATTTTAATCATTTTTTCAGTGAGTGACATAGGGTATATATTTTATACCCGTGCGAAGCTGGGCGGGTTGCTAGTATAATATATAATAACTAAGTCAATGAACTAAATTAAAATCATCTATAGTATTATTTTAAAACATGGCGCTTATTCTGACTAAACTACAACACGTACAGATATGAAATATATATCAAAAGAAAGGTTTTGATTAGCATATTTGAGGAAAATTATAAAAATTGTTAATTTGTTCATGAAATATGTGCATGTAAAGTTATCAAAATTTTCATATTGATAACAGCGATGTCTATCCAAAGCGGGTTGACACACAAATATACGCATATACATATGTATATGAGTACGTTTGGTTTGCTTAGCTCCCTTTCTAATGAGCACAGCATTGTATACATTTGGATTCTCAATAATTGTTTTGTTTTGTTCTCTTTACTAATAAATATGTATTCATGAACATAGTCCCAACGGGTGTTGCGAATTTTTTTCAGAATTTTGTTGTGATGGCAATAATCTTCTTCTTCTATCTTCTTCTATGGTATCTATAGTATTATTTTAAAACATGGCGCTTATTCTGACTAAACTACAATATGTACAGATATGAAATATATATCAAAACAAAGGTTTTGATGAGCATATTTCCGGAAAATTATAAAAATTAAAATTGGTTAATTTGTTCATGAAATATTTGCGTGTAAAGTTATCAAAATTTTCATATTGATAACAGCGATGTCTATGCAAAGCGGGATGACACACAAATATACGCATATAAATTAAAGAACTGTGTTGATTTTTAATTTTTTAAATTACAATTTATTAACGCGAGCACTTGCTCTCGTGTTGAGTTCAATTTCTAAACTAAAACTTATAAACTACTTAGTGCTAAAATCTAACCTACAGCCGCCACCGTCGCAGTCACTGACTGGCTACTCATAAAGTTCTTGGAATTAGCAGATGTGCATTATTTGAATAAGTTTGAGTTGGCACTTTTGCCAAACTTTAATTCGAAACCATCGTGCAGCTGCATGTTGGTGTCGTATTACCGATTCGCCGTAATTAGCTAATGTGGGCAGGCCGCTAGTAACATTGATCGCCAGCTTAAAGATAGATTCGGCTACTGCAAATGTTACAGCTGCCCTTGGGCTGCATGTGTTAACTCCTCCCCTTCTAAATGGAGGCCGTCCTCGGTCTTTTTAAGATTTTCAATGATCTCCTGAATAACATGACTTTGACTCCTTCTGTTTTTCCTCTGCCGCAGTTTGAATAAAAAGTAGCAGCCAACCAGAATGGCGATAAAAGTTAGGCCAGATAGTATTGGCCACATGATGGTTCTTCTCTCTATTCTTGCAATGTACCCTAGATTGTGCATATTCATTCTTTTTAGGTACGGTAAACTTAATATTTCTAGATGGTCAGTAATATTGACAAGTGTTGTTGTCGCAGAACCTGGTAATTTTGTCACTATACCGTTTTTGTTCTTAAAGTAAGAACCATTGATTTGAACCTCGTCTTCAAAGGTTAGAAGGTAAGTACCAGTAACAGTTTTCTCAGAACCATCATTTGATTTGATCACAGCGGTATTGTCGTTGATAACTATGATGCCTTCATCAACAAGCGTAATCGGCTCCAGATGGCTGGGGCGTGTGCTGCAGTGAGCTATACTTCCCGAATGCAGTTGTTGTGCGCATGTTGTATTTTTGAGCTTTTTGCAAAATGTGGACGTAAGTGCTGTAATACAACTGCCAATAGCCAAAATCTGATTGTTACAGTCAGCGACGTTGTCGTTGTTACCAAAGTGTAGGACAGTTTCGTTGTGTTGAACGGGAAACAAAATGACTCTCTTACATACTAATATAGGTTTTGGATACTTAATTAAAAAATATAAAAAATTAGTGTCTAACAGCACCTTAATGCTAGATACCTCCATTAAGTCTGTTATAGTTGTGTTTGTAGAGTGCATATTAATTAATTTTTTTACATCGTCAAAATTTAATATGGAGGGACTAATGATGCCGATCCTTGCAAGGGCAATCGCTGAAATCAATATTTCAATTTCGGAAATTAAAACTCTATTTCTAGCGAGCAATGTTTCGTATAAATAACTTGTGTCAATCTGCTTAGTTTTTACATTGTTTGTTATTAGGTTCACTGTATCTGTTAGCTCATTTATCTTTTCTTGCACTGCTGTGTTTATTTCTATTTGCCTATTTTCTGAATTAATTAGCTCTTGTTGTCGAAATTTTAGATTTTCAAAATCATCGAAGTCTGGTGTTCCTGCTATAACTTTCAAAGCTGTCCCTAAAATGTTTATGCTTCGTGCCTGTCTGTGGTGAATGTTTAATGTTTCCAAAAGTGTTTTTATATGTTCGATGTCCGAGTCCAGCAACATCCTCATGGGAGATGCAGGGAAATGTTTCGTTAGTTCCTTAGTTTCTTTGGCTATTTCCATATATGTCCTGAGATTTGTTGTGTGTTTAAGAAAGTCAACGTTCTGCCAAAGAGTTACAATCCCGTCCTGAATCGGTATGTAACTAGAGTGCGAGTAGTCAGTCAGTTTTGCTGTTGCTGACCCAATTAGAAGTATCACCGAAAGAATCCTGAAAAATATGAGAGTTAGTCTATCTTGGTTATCCTAATAAAAATTAAAATTATTTTATGTTGTCCTTGTGGACCACCCTCCCTTTAATTAAGACTGTGGTCCCCAAGTCCGCTTCTACCTTTTCTTCTACGTAGAGAGGTGTTAACTTATTCCCTAATCTTTTATTGTTTTTTACCAATACACGCTCCCCCACGTCAAACACTCTATTTTGTCTGGAAGGGTTATTCCTCTCCAGCAGAGTTTGTTGGGCTTTCTCTATTTTGTCCATTATTTCATTTCGCATATCCTGGGGTGTGGCGTGAATTATGTCAATGGGTTTCTTTCTGGTCACAGAATGAATAGTTCGATTATATTCGAATGTGGCCAATAATATAAGTTCGATTGTTTCATCAAAATTTTTTTCCAATTTCAGGCATCTCGCAATCTCTACAAGTGTGCTGTGGAAACGCTCGACCTGACCATTTGAGGTACTGTGAAGCGGAGGTGCATTCACAATATTAACATTAAACTGATTTTTTAACAGAGACCTTATCGTTTCGGAATTAAGCGATGCCTCATTGTCACAATATATAGTCTTTGCCCCTGGAAATATATTCATTAACTGAAAAATAGGGTATTTTATGTCTAAAATTGTTCGAGATGGTATTGGCTGTACCACCGCAAATTTTGAGAACTTGTCGAGACAAGTGAGAAAGTACTTCTTGTCTGTTGAAAATATGTCAACGTGCAATATTTCTCCAGCATAGGATGGGACTGGTGTTACGCCATGTTCCTGTTTTCGTGGATGCCTATCATATTTTGCTTTACTGCAGATTTTACAATTCGCAACCACTTCGTTTGCCAGTTTGGTCATTTTTGGGAAATAATAGTCACAGAGAATTTGTCTAACGTTCTCCTGAGCAGCTCTATGAGCTCGATTATGTTCAATAACAACAATCTCCCGCTGTTCGTCTTTATTTACAATGTCGGCCACCATGCTTTTACAGTACCAGAACTTTGTTGCCGGAAAGCACCTTATAAGTTCGTGTTGTACGCTGGCCAATGTTGGCAAATTGCAGTGTATGGCATTTACCACATTTGGGTTTACAGTTAATTTAACCTCTTCCATGAGATGTTCCTTATTTGTGAATTGGATAACATGGCGAGTTTTCTCGCCGAAATATATAAAATTCCGTCTTAGGTTCATGTCGGCTTCCTCCAAAACGATTTGGTTTCGGAAGCAATTTAGTGGCTTCTCAGTTGCTTCTATCGTATAAGATAGCGATGTTTCACTATGTATTGTAGCTAAATCTGATTGGTTTTCTTCTTCTAAGGTATGAATGTTCTGTCTTGACAGAGCGTCGGCCACATAGTTTTCTTTTCCAGGTTTGTAAAAGAGTTGAGCGTTGTGCTCGTCAATAAACGCTTTCCATCGTTTAATCTTAGCATTTGGGTTTCGGTCTGATACCGCAAATGTAAGTGGCTGGTGGTCCGTAAAGATATTCAAATTCTTTACACCATAGAGATAATTTCTAAGGCTTTTTAAAACCCAAACTATGGCAAGTAGCTCACGTTCGTTGGTTGCGAAATTTTTTTCCCGATCCTTGAGGGTTCTAGAAATCATAGTTATAGGCTTTCCACCCTGAGACAACACGGCTCCTATACCCATTGATGAAGCGTCCGTCGTTAGATCGAAAGGCTTCTTAAAATCAGGGTAGGGTAGTATAACGTCTTCAGACGCTAAAACCTCTTTTAACTTGTTGAAAGCTTGTAACTGTTCCTCATCTAAGTCTAGTTTTACTCTTTTCGATTGTGTAGACTTCACTTGACCGTTTTCACCCTTGAGAATATCCGTCAAAGGCCTTGCTATTGACGCAAAATCCTTGATGAAACATCTTTAATAACTTGCCAGCCCCAGGAACGACCTGACATTGAACAAAGTTGAGGGTTTCTCGTAATCGCGAATTGCTTTGATCTTACTAGGACTCGTTTTTATGCCATCTTTAGATACCACAAAGCCCAAGTACTCCACACTTTGTTTAAAGAAGTGCGATTTTTCCCGGGATATCCTCATATTAGCTTCGCATAGTCTTCCTAAAACCCACTCAATATGGTCAACGTGTTTTTCCTCGTCTTCGGAAAAAATAATTACGTCGTCGACGTAGACATAACAGCACTTCCCTATCTGTTCTCGAAGCACGTCGTCGATGGCCCTCTGAAAAATGCTGGGTGCATTCTTCAATCCAAAAGGGAGTCTACAGAACTCGTACTTTCCATGGCCCACCGAAAACGCGGTCTTTTCTCGATCTTGGTCAGCAAGTGTTATTTGGTGAAAACCTGATTTAAGGTCAAGCGTTGTAAAATACTTGGCCTTTCCTAGATTTGACAATATACCTGTGATATTAGGAATAGGATATTTGTCGTCGATGGTTTTCTGATTTAACTTTCTAAAATCAATAACCAGACGCTTTTTGGTGTTACCCTGTTCATCCTTACCCTTCTTGTCCACAACCCAGATTGGATTGTTGTATGGTGATCGAGATGGCCTGATTATGCCATTTCTTAATAAGTCACGAATTTCCGCATTCACGAAGTCTGATACACCCATAGGATATGGGTATAACTTGGAATATACCGGGTCGTCACTTTCGGTGCGAATAGTGGCGACAATGTTTGTATTGTAAGGGAGTGCTTCATTCGGGTCCGAGAACACCCCTATTAAATTTTTTATCATTTTTTGAAATTTGTTTCTCACCGCTTGCGGCACTTCTATGTCTTCCACTTGTGTGAAATTCACATTACAACCCTTCAAGAATTTAAGTTCTTCGGAGCCAGAACTGGTTTTTATTATTTTGTTTTTAAAATCTAACGTAGCATTTGTCTTCGTAAGCAGGTCAAGCCCAACTATTCCGTCGAAAGTTGAAAGCATGGGGAGCAAAAAAAGCAACTGTTTGTGCCAAACAAGTTAACTATACATTTTTTCTTAACATCGTTAAAGCCATGTATTGACTTTACCAAAAACCAATTTTCGACCGGTACTATATTCTTAAGTTCTTTTAGAGGCTTAATATAATTTTTTGATGCCCCTGTATCGATTAATAATTTAATTTTTCTCCCTGCAATTGTCCTTTCGATGAAAGGTAGCAGGGAGTTTTCGTTAAAAAATTGATTTGATCAGAATCGGATAGTTCATCGTCCACTGCTGCAGCCTCCGAATTAGCCACATCTCGATATTCTTCGCACTCTTGACCTGCGGATAAGTGGTCGATTCTTTGTTGTTTCGGCCCTGTAAATCGAGCGGAGCCATAATTCGGCCTTTTTGCAGCCTGCCTATTTGCTTCATTCTGATTTGTATGAGGCGGCACCCAATTTCGAAACGGAACATTGGGTTGATGTCGCGTGCTTTGCCTATAGCGAAGTGAAGGATCTACCTCCATTGGCTGCACTGGCTCCATTTTTTGTGGAGGCTTATTATTGGTACCCTGATTTCTATTAAAATGAGGGCTTCTTGATGGATAAAAATCCTTGACTGGGGCTCTTCCACCAGTACCCTTTTCCCTATGCTGTTGCCTAAATTCAAATCTTTGGGCTTTATCTTCCAAGTTCCTAGCGTAGGTGCTAGCGAATATGTACCGCTCGTGATTTGACTCTACCTCCTGAGCTAACGCTAAAGCAGATGGGAGGTCGCTAGGTCTTGCCGAAAACAGTACATCGCAAAGCGGTTTTTTTGTACCCGAAATGAACACTCGCAAGGCGTCCATCCTATATTTCTCGTTGAGGGACGCAGCTATTGTCTTATCGTAAGTCATGATTGTCTTGTTGGTGAGAAGGGTTAATTTCTTCTCAACCTCGTCGTAGTACAGCAGGAGTGTCAGGCTTCCCTGTCGAAGGGTTGACAGCTCCTGTTCAATTAGGTAGATGGGTCTTTTGTCACTGTAAGTAAAATCAAGGCGACTGATTATAGCCTTGAAATTCAGCACCGTATTGAATGATGCCAACACCATATCTGCTGGTCCCTTCACCTTATTTCGAATTATGGCAACAGCTTGGTAATGTTTACTACTACCTTCATGTTTTTCGAAAATCTTATATGCCGTCTGGGCTGCCTGTCGCCATGAAACATAGCACTCCTGCTTGCCATCGAAGTCTGGTAAGGACTTCACAATGTCAAGGGGTTCGTCACACTGTCTACCGGGCAATACCTCTATTTCCCTATACGCCTCTACCTCTGGCACAGTAATCTTAACATCATTTATACGCTGACTAATGGTAGTCAGTCGTTCTTCAAAGTTTTCCCCCTGTACAGCGAGTGCAGAGGAAACAGCACTCTCTATTAGCGCTTTCAGCTGGATGGCTTCCAAAGACATATTTACACTTGAATGCCAAGCTGCCTGATCATAAACACCACCGATCCTTCTTCTATCGATTGCTATACTGTTTAGCCTATTTAACAATTCTCCTAATTCACAATCACTCATGAACTTAGTAAATCACTTGCCCACAAAGCATTCAGTAAAAAAAAAACGGTAAGACTTTCCGTGCAAGGATCGACGATTCACAATTCGTTTTGGATTTTTTTCAAGATGTTACTATTAATATATTATTTTTTTATCTCCTACCCTTTTTGCAGAGATTTCAGCAAAATACAATTAAAAAATTTTTTGACTTGGCAATTGATTTTTCATACAAATGTAATTAAAGATTCATAATTTTTTCGTAATTGGTTTTTTTTTTGTATTTTTTTCCTTAAAACATTAATTTACATATTATTTATTATTTTGCCTGCCTTTTTTGCAGAGATTTCAGAAAAATACAATTAAAAAATTTTTTGACTTGGCAATTGATGTTTTGATTTTTCATACAAATGTAATTAAAGTTTCATAATTTCTTCGTAATTTGTGTTTTTTTTGTTGTACTTTTTTTTTTAAAACATTAATTTACACATTATTTATTATTTTTCTCTTTGCACTCTACTTACATTTCTTAAAAATAAATTTTACAGCAAAGTCTGGAAAGTTTTGTTGTCTTGATCTGGATGTCCTTACACGTTTATCCTGGTCCCACGTTTAGGCGCCAATTAAAGAGCTGTGTTGATTTTTAATTTTTTAAATTACAATTTATTAACGCGAGCACTTGCTCTCGTGTTGAGTTCAATTTCTAAACTAAAACTTATAAACTACTTAGTGCTAAAATCTAACCTACAGCCGCCACCGTCGCAGTCACTGACTGGCTACTCATGAAGTTCTTGGAATTAGCAGATGTGCATTATTTGAATAAGTTTGAGTTGGCACTTTTGCCAAACTTTAATTCGAAACCATCGTGCAGCTGCATGTTGGTGTCGTATTACCGATTCGCCGTAATCAGCTAATGTGGGCAGGCCGCTAGTAACATTGATCGCCAGCTTAAAGATAGATTCGGCTACTGCAAATGTTACAGCTGCCCTTGGGCTGCATGTGTTAACTTATATATGAGTACGTTTGCTTTGTTTAGCTCTCTTTCTAATAACAGCGATGCAGAGAACGTTAAATGTAGAGAATTCTCACGAGCTACGAATAGTGTGAATTGTCAAAAATGAAGTGAAACGGCGAACACTATTTCACCTCGCTCAACACGAAGGCGGGGAAGTTCTTAACAGAGCTGATTACAGTGAATTATGTACAAGTACATTGGCTCTGCTCAGTTTTTGGTTTCTGTATGAAATCAAATTGACGAATGCCGACGGCATTTTGCAAGGCATTTGCTTGTGCATTTTTATGTTCCCTTGGTAAACGAAAATTTATTCAATTTGTATTTTCAAACAAAGATGATGAAGAAAAAATGATTGAATTTATTATATGCGCCAAATCAAATCAAAGTAACTTTAATATTTTGATTTAATTTAAAAAAATACATTATAAAACGACCTCTCACATTTTGGTATGTGCGTTTTAGCAAATTTAAAACTAAACAAATTTGATGAAAATTTTTACTAATTTTTTGAGTCGAAATTAATTCATAGCATACAAGTGTTTTGGTATATCGACATACATATGTATTTACATTTGAACATGCATTTATTTGTTCCTTTGGCAAACCAAATCTTTTTCAATTTACATTTTATTACAGGGAATAATAATATACATACATTTGTATGTATGCATTTTCTAGATAGTATAAAACTTTAAAATAAATAGAGGAAAACTTCAAAGAAACGTATTTGCATATATGGGACAACTAAGTTCAATTGCATCTTTATTAAATATGTATATGTTGCACGCATATGTGTGCACTGAAGCAACATGACCTACCTCACGAGCATCGCCTTATATTTCATGTAAATAACCTAATGATCAAATTCCTGCCTCAAATGCTAAAACAAATTTCTTTTGAATACTCATGTACATATTTGTATGTGCGTATGTACACTTGGTGCCCATATCCCTTCAAACAAATCAAAAAATTCTGTATACAAAACGCTTCATTACCAGGCACACAGAAAGATGGCATATGCAAATATAAATATTGAATTCAAGCAAAACAATGCTTATTAATATACACATATGCATGTAGATAATTACAAGCGCACACACAGGGCATTCGCTTTATTCCTCAAAATGCGTATGTCGTTCAAAGCTAAAATTCTATGCCTAGCGACTACAAGAACAAAATGCAGTCATAGACGCAGGCGTAGCGGCCATCATTCTAGTTGCCATAGCGCTGAACAGTCGCGGCGGCGTGTGCAACAAAAACTCATCATCAAAAAATTCATTGATAAATTCGAGCTCATACTTCTAAGAGCAAGAACTTTCATTCATGAAACGAGCCGCCCATATGCCAATTTTCTCGACAATTCGAAAATAGTCAATATTGGAATATTTCGCGTAGAATTATTTGCCAATATTTGATAAATCTTCAATTTTTGTCAAGTCGAGTGCCCGCGGCATAGTACATATGTATGCAAAAATATATGTATGTAAATGTCTTTCTAAATGCTCGACAGCCGCAGCTGCTGTGCGTCAAGTGCGCGCATGAGCATACAGTAAGTTGCAGAAGAAAACAAGTAGCTTAAAAAAAGGTCTGATTCGGACATTTTAATACTAAGATAAAATTTGGAAACAATTATTTTATGTTAACTGATAGTAGGCAAATAGTTAATTAGTAGATTACTTTACGTATGTAGTTTTTCAATTGATAAAAATTGCACAAAACATATGCATATATCTGCAGTTAGAAACTTACTCTGAAATCATAGCATTTGAAGATGCCTGTAACATTTCAAGCTTACTGTACATACAATGCTGTGCCAATGAATGTGCGCTGCGCCATGAGTGCGCGCTGGATTTCTTGCGAAGTTTTACCGTTTTATCTTGAGCTGTGGCTGGTGAGCACACATACACACAGCATATACATATGCGCAAATGTATATAAATTCACAAATTTACATTTGCATATGCCATCTTCCTGTGCGCCTGGTAATGAAGTGTTTGCTATAGAGGATTTTGATTCAGTTGGAAGGGATTCAACAAAGTTTTACAGACACCAGACAGACAGACATAACATATGTACATAATTTGGATGATGTGGAGAAATTCAAATATATAGGTCATATTAAAAAGCTACCTAACATTCTTTGCTTCTAATCACCAAGAAATTCTTATCGACTGCTGCTAAATTTACATAATTCAGCCCCTCACTGTTAATTTTTGTTGAAAAATGTGGCTATGGTGAAATTGTCTTCGCGAGACGAGTACCCCTCGAAAATGAACACTTTCCTGTCATTAAGACTTCTCTATACATTAACGTTCTCTGAGCGATGTCTATGCAAAGCGGGATGGCACACAAATATACGCATATATGTATATGAGAACGTTTGCTTTGTTCAGCTCTCTTTCAGCATTGCATGGGCAAAGAACTCTTTAATCTTTTGCGCGATATTCACCAAAATGAGACGCCTTTTGGTGGGAAAATTATTATTCTGGGTGGAGACTTTAGGCAAGTTTTGCCTGTGGTACCGAGAAGTACACGAACTGGCATAGTTGGTAAATGTTTAAAACGTTGCTCTTTGTGGAAATTTTTAAAATAATTTAAGCTCACAATCAAAATGCGCAGTCAAGAACCCGACTATTGTAATTTTCTTTTGCGCATAGGACACGGCGAAGGGCAAGACAATGCATCAAGAGTAAAAATTCCTGATCAAATTCTTTAAAAAAACGGAAACCTCATTGACTGGATTTTCCAACCAAATCATGGAATAATAGAAATCGATAATTTAAAAGACCGAGCCATATTATGTCCAAAAAATGATCAATGTGCCATCATAAACTCGAGTATAGTCAATATGCTACCTGGTCAAGAGCGCACATATCTCAGCGCTGATACGATTGATTCACAAGATCAGGTAAGATTCCGTGTGGAATTTTTACACTCCCTCAATTTTATTGGAACTCGGCCGCATAAGCTTCAATTGAAAATTGGAACAGTGATAATGTTGATTCGCAATTTAAGCCCAGCAGAAGGATTGGTGAATGGCACACGACTTATCATAAAACAAATGCATCCGAATTTTTTGCACGCGGAAGTGTTATGTGGAGAGGCTCAGGGAAGGCGATTTCTATTGCCTCGTATAAATTTGCAGCCGAGCGAAACCACACTTCCTTTTACGTTGAAGCGCCGCCAATTTCCCATTATATTAGTCTTCGCCATAACAATAAATAAGGCCCAGGGGCAAACATTATCAAGGGTGGGGCTTCATTTAAAGGAGGATTGCTTTGCTCACGGCCAACTTTATGTTGCGTTAAGCCGGGTTAGATCCTGGGAAAATATACGAGTTCAAATGGGCAATAACGAAAACTTGACGTTGAATGTAGTTTATAATGAAGTAGTTTAAAAAAAAAAATTACTGATTTAACTGAAAAAAATCTTAAAAATGTTATATGCATAACTTCTTACATATTACATATGAATAAAAATATACACTTTTCTAATCATCATAACTTTTAATATATAATATAAAAGTGTCACATATGCTGTTTACTTTCCGTGGGAAAAAAGCCACCCGATTTTCGGGGGTTACATACTAGTCTATAGTATTATTTTAAAACATGTCGCTTATTCTGACTAAACTTCAATATGTACAGATATGAAATATATATCAAAAGAAAGGTTTTGATGAGCATATTTCCGGAAAATTATAAAAATTAAAATTGGTTAATTTGTTCATGAAATATTTGCGTGTAAAGTTATCAAAATTTTCATATTGATAACAGCGATGTCTATGCAAAGCGGGACGACACACAAATATACGCATATAAAGGGTGTTTTTTTTTAGAGGTTAGGTTTTCAAGTTGGCACTACTTTTTTCGTAGATGGTCTTTTTGACAGCTGTCACTTGATTTATGCTCAGTTTGGTTTGCCATTTCATAATGAATAGACTTACACCTGAACAGCGTTTGCAAATCGTGCAATTTATTACGAAAATAATGGTTCGGTTCGAAAAAAAAACAAGAAAATTTTGTTCAGCGATGAAGGTCACTTTTGGTTGAATGGGTATGTCAATAAGCAAAATTGTCGCATTTGGAGTGAACATAATCCACAAGCCATTGCTGAGACGCCGTTACATCCTCAAAAAGTCACTGTTTGGTGTGCTCTATGGGCAGAGGGAATCATTGGTCCATATTTCTTGAAAAATGAAGCCGGCCATAATGTTACAGTCAATGGAGAGCGCTATAGAGCCATGAATCGTGCCTGAATTGGACGATGTTGATGTGGACGACCTTTGGTTCCAACAAGACGGCGCTACATGCCATACAGCCAACGCAACAATCGATTTATTGAAGGAAACTTTTGGTGGGCGCATTATCTCGCGCCGTGGACCTGTGGCGTGGCCTCCAAGATCGTGCGATATAACACCGCTGGACTATTTCTTGTGGGGCTATGTGAAGTCGCTTGTCTACGCAGATAAGCCCGAGACGATTGACGTCTTGGAAGAGAATATTCGGCGCGTTATTGCTGACATAGGCCCCAATTGCTGCAAAAAGTGGTCGAAAATTGGGCCTCTCGGCTGGAATTTATTCGAGCCAGCCGCGGCGGCCACTTGCCCGAAATCATTTTTAAAACATAATGGCAAACCCTTATCTTTATAATAAAGCTAAATTCTTGGCCATAACATTAAATTATATACGTTTTATTTCATCTTGAAAACCTAACCTCTAAAAAAACACCCTTTATATGAGTACGTTTGCTTTGTTTAGCTCTCTTTCTAATGAGCACAGCATTGTATGCATTTGGATTCTCAATAATTGTTTTGTTTTGTTCTCTTTACTAATAAATATATGTTCATGAACATAGTCCCAACGGGTGCTGCGAAATTTTTTCAAAATTTTGTTGTGTTGGCAATAATTGGTATGAATTGACAATTGACTTGAAATTTGTCAATTCACTTAAAACAACGGTAACAGTGCAATTAGAAAGAGTTTTGGACGGACGCAAAATATAATTTATTTTAAGAAAAAAGTTGGCCGTTGAGCCATCAGTGAGTTAAGGGGAATAACATGCTTTTTTGGAGCGTGCCGTAATTGACTCTCTGATGGAAGCCTGAGCTATCACCTCCACGCGGTAACGGCTGGAAACTTCTGTGTATTTGTTGGTTGACGTAGTTTGTTATTTTGTTAACAAATGCTTTAATCGATAAATACGCAGAAGGCTAAGATAGACAGACTCCTAATCCAAGGCGGAACAGCATATGCCGAGGGATGCGTGGCTAAGAGGATGCTTAGTCGTGAATATGCGAACTCCGGATACCTGGTGACCTCCGGTTTTAATTAAATGCCTTCCCGCGGTACAAGGGCTCTGCCGTGGGTGACCTCCCTTCCCTAACACTCGTGGGAATCACATGGATAAATTACAAGATAAAACAAAAACCAAACACGACGAATCTGCTGCTGGGCAATCGTCGTCGGTCAACTCGACCGAATCAGCCATCGGGCTGAATAACCCTCTTTCGGCTGCGCGCAGCGTTGTTGGACATGCGCCTAGTCAACCTTCAACAGCATCTACTTTGGCAGGTGCTGCTGATAAGAAAATCCCCGCGTCAACATCCACACAGTCTAATGAAGACCGACCTTTCCTGGCTCCTAGGCCAACGTCGGAACATTTAGAATCCGGTCATGAGACAATGGACTCCTCTGATACCGACACCCTGTGTGGAGACAACAATAGTGTTGTCTCAGAAAAATCTGGATGCACGGTCATTGGTTCAGACCTTGATAAACTGAACCTAACATCTGACTTCGTCAAAATGAAGTCAGCTGAGAAAAGGCGTTTCAAGCAAGCGATGGCAAGTGGTCACTCTAGAGAGAAGGCTCTGGAAATTGCAAGAAATGCCTCTACGGCGAAAAGAGTGCGCTCGGAAGAGTCAGCCAAAGAAACGCCAGGTGGCAAAAAACCCAAAACGTCTTCGCACGTGGGAAGGCCAACTCTTAGCCAAGTGGCTAGCATTGTTCGGCTGGGTATTGGCCCTTCTGATCTAGCTAAGTCACCTTTTAACAAAGAACAATTGGTTCTTATTCAAGAAACGGTTATTGACGTAATGATCGAGGTCGACGACAATAACAAGCCAGTATTTGAGGGTGCAATACACAGGAACGGTCGGTTGCTGTTTCTTTGCTCCAATAATGACACGGCCAAATGGATGCGAAGCAATTTCGATCTTATCAAGAAGAAATGTGGGTTAGAAATGATGCTCGTGGAGGAAAATGATTTTCCTAAAACGTTCATCGTGAGGGGTTTCTTTCCACAGAGTATTGAACTCTCTAACGAGAAAATTCTTGCGACCATTGGGGTCCAGAACAATCTGGCAGCCAAACACTGGAAAGTGATTCAAAGGTCGACCGAAGGTGCCTTACTTCACCTTATCATGGCGGTTGACGACGAATCGCTGAGTAGGCTAACAGAGCTGAAAGGCAAAATTGCATATCGCTTCGGCCATGTGCGCCTTATCCTCAAAAACAATAAAGCGGGGGTAAAGGCAGAGGAAAGCGTTGGTACAGCAGAGCCACTGGGCGCGCAAGAAGTACCTGCCGCAACATCCATAAGAAGTGCTGTTGGGCATACTGATGAAACGGCACCCAAAGAGGTGGAGAAACCCTCAACAAGCAAAGCGGCGTTAGAGCGACAAAACGCGATAAAGGTCGTGAAAAAGGCTACCGCTGCAGCTCGGCACACACAGGCGCCAAAGCAAGCAAAACCACGGCCGGTGGGGGGTCACAAGGACCACAAAAACAAGGGACCTCGGGGCGCAAGGCTCCAGCACCTTGTGGCAGAAAATAGCCAAAAATGAGCACATTGAAGGTGCTACAGACGAACTTGCACCATGCCACAGGAGCATCAGCCACCATGTGCAAGAGATTCGCCGAAGAAAAAATATCCATAGCTCTACTACAAGAGCCGTGGGTATTTGGTGGTCAAGTTAAAGGACTATCTAGCAAGGAATGTAAGTTGGTTTATTATCACTGCCCGCGTCCGAGGGCTGCGATAATGGTAGACAATAATACTAACCACTTTCCACTTTCAGAATTTGCCACCCAGGATCTGGCAGCTATCCAAACAGAAATCGCAACGGAAAAGGGGACACAGGAAATTGTTTGTGCGTCTGCCTACTTCCCGGGCGATTCCAACGATATACCTCCTGTAGAGGTGCAGGCGCTTATTGAGCACTGTCACTCACGGAACATACAGTTCGTGATCGGATGCGATGCTAACGCGCATCACTGTATCTGGGGCAGCTCGGATGTCAACAATAGAGGTGAGTCTCTTTTAAATTATCTGTTAAGCAAAAACGTAAACATTAGTAATAAAGGTACTAAACCTACGTTTATTAACGCTATTAGAGAGGAGGTACTAGACCTTACTCTAACAAGCCCATACATTGCTAACTTCGTGAGAAATTGGCATGTGTCTGACGAAGCCTCTTTGTCAGACCATCTACACATAAGGTTTGATCTACCAGGCAGAAGTGATCTCAGAAATGAGGTCTTCGATCCTAAAAGAACAAATTGGAAACGATATCAGGAATTACTAGAATCAAAGGTTGATTCACTGCCTGTCAACATAAGTTCTGTTGGTGAACTAGATGAGGCGGCGTTTCAACTAAGGGATACAATAATTTCAGCATACCACGAAAGCAACGTAGTCAAAACACGTAATGTGACTAGAAAGGTCCCATGGTGGAATGATAAGCTTGCCAAAATGCGTAAAGAAACAAGACAACTTTTCAATCGTTGTAAACATAAAAAGGTATGGGACGACTACAGGGTTGCTCTAACAAATTACAACAAAGAATTGAGAAAGTCTAAACGCGAGTCATGGAGAAGATACTGTGAAAGTATTATCGAGGCGCCAGAGGGCGCCAGGCTCCTTAAAGCTTTGTGCAAGGAACACTCAAACGGTGTTACAACTTTAAAAAGACCAGATGGGTCGTATACAAAAAATCGGAAAGATACTTTGGAATATATGCTTCAAGTACACTTCCCGGGATCTATAGATACGTCATCGACAGTGAGGAATGACCAGTTAACACCAGACCAAGGGGTCGTGGCTAACAAAAAATCCTGGAGTCTGTCAGGACGTATCTTTACCCAAAACAAAGTACGGTGGGCCGTTGGGTCCTTCCAATCATTTAAAGCACCAGGGGTAGACGGTATTTTTCCAGCCCTCCTCTTACGAGGGATAGAAATACTAATAAAACCACTTGTTGCCATTTTTAGGAATAGCTTTAGTATGGAATACATACCAAACGTTTGGCGTAAGGTCAACGTGATATTTATTCCAAAAACGGGCAAGAGGTCCAGTGAACTTCCAAAGTCATATAGACCTATTAGTTTAACTTCGTTTCTCCTAAAAACAATGGAAAGATTGGTTGATCTTAACATTAGAGAAAACCTAGAAAAGAACACACCTTTGCATAAATCGCAATACGCATATAATAAAGGGAAATCTACAGAAGGAGCTCTTCACTTTCTCGTATCAAAGATAGAGAAAGCTCATTTTTCTAAGGAAATCGCCTTATGCGCATTTTTAGATATCGAGGGTGCATTTGATAATACAGATTATCGCTCGATTGATAGAGCATTACCAAATAAAAACATTGACAAGCCGACCATAGGGTGGGTAAAGGCAATGCTGGAAAGCAGAGAAATCAGCTCATCTCTAGGAGATGTATCAGTCTCAGTCAAAGCATTAAAAGGATGCCCCCAAGGTGGTGTTTTGTCACCTTTATTATGGTCCCTGGTTATTGACGACCTCCTAGTCAAACTAAGTGAGTTAGGCTTGGAGGTAATTGGCTATGCTGACGATATTGCAGTGATTATTCCTGGCAAATTCGAGAGAACAATATCCAGCATTATGAATCAAACATTAAATTTCATTCTAAACTGGTGTCGTGCAGAAGGACTTTCTATAAATCCCAGCAAGGCTATTATTGTACCTTTCACAAACAGATATAAGTTGGACCTTGGTTCAATTACTATCGAAGGAACAAATATAAACTATTCCAATGAGGTCAAATATTTAGGAGTTGTTCTGGATAAAAGATTAAATTGGAACTCTCACCTTAAATCGGTGATAGATAAAGCCACCAGAGCCATGTGGGCATGTCGCAGTCTCCTGGGGAGAACATGGGGTATTGACTCCAAAATGATTCATTGGATGTATACAATGATGATTCGACCAATCATTACCTATGCGTCCCTTATTTGGTGGCCCAAAACCACACAAGAAACAGCCAAGAAATTACTGGCAAGTCTTCAAAGGCAGGCCTGTTTGTCTATAACAGGTGCCATGCGAAGTTGTCCTACAACTGCAATTGAAGCGATAGTAGGATTATCCCCACTGCATATATTCATATGGAAATGTGCAGCTAGAAATGCACTAAAAATGCAAATCTTGTCAAATAAGGAATACAGTGACTTTGGTCATATGAGTATTCTAAGAAAAATACCGGATAGGGATATTAGCTGTTCAGTAACAGACTACATGATTCCGAAACGGGTCTTCAATAGAAATTATGAGATAATTATCTCAGACCGTGATGAATGGGAAATTGGAGGACCTTGGGTTAACCCAAAAAGTCTAATATGGTTCACTGACGGTTCAAAAACAAATACTGGAGTTGGTGCCGGGATCTTTGGACCCAACACAAAAATTTCAGAACCCATGGGCAAATGGCCCAGTGTCTTCCAGGCCGAAATCCAAGCGATTTCGATCTGTGCACTGACAAATCTAAAAAGGGGTATCAAAGGGGCCCACATAACTATATATTCGGACAGCCAAGCGGCACTGAAAGCACTAATGTCTCATTCTTTGGAGTCGGTTGTACTTTGCTGGGTTCCAGGTCACTCGGGAATCGAGGGTAACGAAATT
This sequence comes from Anastrepha obliqua, assembly GCF_027943255.1. Classification (NCBI taxonomy): domain Eukaryota; kingdom Metazoa; phylum Arthropoda; class Insecta; order Diptera; family Tephritidae; genus Anastrepha; species Anastrepha obliqua. The sequence goes on along the minus strand of NW_026562179.1, from coordinate 4,307,970 downwards.
GCTGATGAACTGGCAAAGGCTGGATCGACATCAGACCTTATAGGACCAGAACCATATTGTGGTATCAACTGGGCGGAAGCTAAATCCAGGGTAGACCAGTGGGAACATACTCTCAGAATAGCTTACTAGGAAGATAATCTGAAACTTCGTCAAGCCAAGAGGTTGGTTAGACCTTTTACCTACAAAAAGGAACTGATTAACTTACGGAAAGTAGATATCAGGAAAATAGAAGGCTTTCTTACGGGCCACTACTATCTAAACTATCATCTTAACAGAATTCAACTTCTCAGAGACACTGAGTGTAGACTCTGTTTTGAGGATGATGAAACAACGGAGCACTTACTGTGCGAGTGCGTTGCACTGGCTAGAACCAGAATGCAAATTTTCCACCGTGATCAACTGGATCCGGAAGAAATAAAGAAAGCTCCTATTACAGATATACTAAGGTTTATACGTATAGCAGAAAAATTGTTGGAAGAACATGGCTTTCAACCAACTCCTTTCCAAAGGCAGAGAACAACTAGGCAAACTAGAACCTGATGTAGTGGTCGGGTAACTTTCGCGGATGATCAGAAGGATCATCCATATTAAATTAGGTAGCTTGACACAAAAGATCTTTTAGGTCGCAGTGTCGGTCATTGGACCACCTACTAGGATAAATTATTAATTATTAAGAAAAAAGTACATCCATATTTAATTTTAAAATATGCCTAGAGGACAACCAAGAAGATTTCGTAGAAGAGTTCCTATCCGAATTGTTTGCACGCGGAAGTGTTATGTGGAGAGGCTCAGGGAAGGCGATTTCTATTGCCTCGTATAAATTTGCAGCCGAGCGAAATCACACTTCCGTTTACGTTGAAGCGCCGCCAATTTCCCATTATATTAGTCTTCGCCATAACAATAAATAAGGCCCAGGGGCAAACATTATCAAGGGTGGGGCTTCATTTAAAGGAGGATTGCTTTGCTCACGGCCAACTTTATGTTGCGTTAAGCCGGGTTAGATCCTGGGAAAATATACGAGTTCAAATGGGCAATAACGAAAACTTGACGTTGAATGTAGTTTATAATGAAGTAGTTTAAAAAAAAAAATTACTGATTTAACTGAAAAAAATCTTAAAAATGTTATATGCATAACTTCTTACATATTACATATGAATAAAAATATACACTTTTCTAATCATCATAACTTTTAATATATAATATAAAAGTGTCACATATGCTGTTTACTTTCCGTGGGAAAAAAGCCACCCGATTTTCGGGGGTTACATACTAGTCTATAGTATTATTTTAAAACATGTCGCTTATTCTGACTAAACTTCAATATGTACAGATATGAAATATATATCAAAAGAAAGGTTTTGATGAGCATATTTCCGGAAAATTATAAAAATTAAAATTGGTTAATTTGTTCATGAAATATTTGCGTGTAAAGTTATCAAAATTTTCATATTGATAACAGCGATGTCTATGCAAAGCGGGACGACACACAAATATACGCATATAAAGGGTGTTTTTTTTTAGAGGTTAGGTTTTCAAGTTGGCACTACTTTTTTCGTAGATGGTCTTTTTGACAGCTGTCACTTGATTTATGCTCAGTTTGGTTTGCCATTTCATAATGAATAGACTTACACCTGAACAGCGTTTGCAAATCGTGCAATTTATTACGAAAATAATGGTTCGGTTCGAAAAAAAAACAAGAAAATTTTGTTCAGCGATGAAGGTCACTTTTGGTTGAATGGGTATGTCAATAAGCAAAATTGTCGCATTTGGAGTGAACATAATCCACAAGCCATTGCTGAGACGCCGTTACATCCTCAAAAAGTCACTGTTTGGTGTGCTCTATGGGCAGAGGGAATCATTGGTCCATATTTCTTGAAAAATGAAGCCGGCCATAATGTTACAGTCAATGGAGAGCGCTATAGAGCCATGAATCGTGCCTGAATTGGACGATGTTGATGTGGACGACCTTTGGTTCCAACAAGACGGCGCTACATGCCATACAGCCAACGCAACAATCGATTTATTGAAGGAAACTTTTGGTGGGCGCATTATCTCGCGCCGTGGACCTGTGGCGTGGCCTCCAAGATCGTGCGATATAACACCGCTGGACTATTTCTTGTGGGGCTATGTGAAGTCGCTTGTCTACGCAGATAAGCCCGAGACGATTGACGTCTTGGAAGAGAATATTCGGCGCGTTATTGCTGACATAGGCCCCAATTGCTGCAAAAAGTGGTCGAAAATTGGGCCTCTCGGCTGGAATTTATTCGAGCCAGCCGCGGCGGCCACTTGCCCGAAATCATTTTTAAAACATAATGGCAAACCCTTATCTTTATAATAAAGCTAAATTCTTGGCCATAACATTAAATTATATACGTTTTATTTCATCTTGAAAACCTAACCTCTAAAAAAACACCCTTTATATGAGTACGTTTGCTTTGTTTAGCTCTCTTTCTAATGAGCACAGCATTGTATGCATTTGGATTCTCAATAATTGTTTTGTTTTGTTCTCTTTACTAATAAATATATGTTCATGAACATAGTCCCAACGGGTGCTGCGAAATTTTTTCAAAATTTTGTTGTGTTGGCAATAATTGGTATGAATTGACAATTGACTTGAAATTTGTCAATTCACTTAAAACAACGGTAACAGTGCAATTAGAAAGAGTTTTGGACGGACGCAAAATATAATTTATTTTAAGAAAAAAGTTGGCCGTTGAGCCATCAGTGAGTTAAGGGGAATAACATGCTTTTTTGGAGCGTGCCGTAATTGACTCTCTGATGGAAGCCTGAGCTATCACCTCCACGCGGTAACGGCTGGAAACTTCTGTGTATTTGTTGGTTGACGTAGTTTGTTATTTTGTTAACAAATGCTTCAATCGATAAATACGCAGAAGGCTAAGATAGACAGACTCCTAATCCAAGGCGGAACAGCATATGCCGAGGGATGCGTGGCTAAGAGGATGCTTAGTCGTGAATATGCGAACTCCGGATACCTGGTGACCTCCGGTTTTAATTAAATGCCTTCCCGCGGTACAAGGGCTCTGCCGTGGGTGACCTCCCTTCCCTAACACTCGTGGGAATCACATGGATAAATTACAAGATAAAACAAAAACCAAACACGACGAATCTGCTGCTGGGCAATCGTCGTCGGTCAACTCGACCGAATCAGCCATCGGGCTGAATAACCCTCTTTCGGCTGCGCGCAGCGTTGTTGGACATGCGCCTAGTCAACCTTCAACAGCATCTACTTTGGCAGGTGCTGCTGATAAGAAAATCCCCGCGTCAACATCCACACAGTCTAATGAAGACCGACCTTTCCTGGCTCCTAGGCCAACGTCGGAACATTTAGAATCCGGTCATGAGTCAATGGACTCCTCTGATACCGACACCCTGTGTGGAGACAACAATAGTGTTGTCTCAGAAAAATCTGGATGCACGGTCATTGGTTCAGACCTTGATAAACTGAACCTAACATCTGACTTCGTCAAAATGAAGTCAGCTGAGAAAAGGCGTTTCAAGCAAGCGATGGCAAGTGGTCACTCTAGAGAGAAGGCTCTGGAAATTGCAAGAAATGCCTCTACGGCGAAAAGAGTGCGCTCGGAAGAGTCAGCCAAAGAAACGCCAGGTGGCAAAAAACCCAAAACGTCTTCGCACGTGGGAAGGCCAACTCTTAGCCAAGTGGCTAGCATTGTTCGGCTGGGTATTGTCCCTTCTGATCTAGCTAAGTCACCTTTTAACAAAGAACAATTGGTTCTTATTCAAGAAACGGTTATTGACGTAATGATCGAGGTCGACGACAATAACAAGCCAGTATTTGAGGGTGCAATACACAGGAACGGTCGGTTGCTGTTTCTTTGCTCCAATAATGACACGGCCAAATGGATGCGAAGCAATTTCGATCTTATCAAGAAGAAATGTGGGTTAGAAATGATGCTCGTGGAGGAAAATGATTTTCCTAAAACGTTCATCGTGAGGGGTTTCTTTCCACAGAGTATTGAACTCTCTAACGAGAAAATTCTTGCGACCATTGGGGTCCAGAACAATCTGGCAGCCAAACACTGGAAAGTGATTCAAAGGTCGACCGAAGGTGCCTTACTTCACCTTATCATGGCGGTTGACGACGAATCGCTGAGTAGGCTAACAGAGCTGAAAGGCAAAATTGCATATCGCTTCGGCCATGTGCGCCTTATCCTCAAAAACAATAAAGCGGGGGTAAAGGCAGAGGAAAGCGTTGGTACAGCAGAGCCACTGGGCGCGCAAGAAGTACCTGCCGCAACATCCATAAGAAGTGCTGTTGGGCATACTGATGAAACGGCACCCAAAGAGGTGGAGAAACCCTCAACAAGCAAAGCGGCGTTAGAGCGACAAAACGCGATAAAGGTCGTGAAAAAGGCTACCGCTGCAGCTCGGCACACACAGGCGCCAAAGCAAGCAAAACCACGGCCGGTGGGGGGTCACAAGGACCACAAAAACAAGGGACCTCGGGGCGCAAGGCTCCAGCACCTTGTGGCAGAAAATAGCCAAAAATGAGCACATTGAAGGTGCTACAGACGAACTTGCACCATGCCACAGGAGCATCAGCCACCATGTGCAAGAGATTCGCCGAAGAAAAAATATCCATAGCTCTACTACAAGAGCCGTGGGTATTTGGTGGTCAAGTTAAAGGACTATCTAGCAAGGAATGTAAGTTGGTTTATTATCACTGCCCGCGTCCGAGGGCTGCGATAATGGTAGACAATAATACTAACCACTTTCCACTTTCAGAATTTGCCACCCAGGATCTGGCAGCTATCCAAACAGAAATCGCAACGGAAAAGGGGACACAGGAAATTGTTTGTGCGTCTGCCTACTTCCCGGGCGATTCCAACGATATACCTCCTGTAGAGGTGCAGGCGCTTATTGAGCACTGTCACTCACGGAACATACAGTTCGTGATCGGATGCGATGCTAACGCGCATCACTGTATCTGGGGCAGCTCGGATGTCAACAATAGAGGTGAGTCTCTTTTAAATTATCTGTTAAGCAAAAACGTAAACATTAGTAATAAAGGTACTAAACCTACGTTTATTAACGCTATTAGAGAGGAGGTACTAGACCTTACTCTAACAAGCCCATACATTGCTAACTTCGTGAGAAATTGGCATGTGTCTGACGAAGCCTCTTTGTCAGACCATCTACACATAAGGTTTGATCTACCAGGCAGAAGTGATTCAGAAATGAGGTCTTCGATCCTAAAAGAACAAATTGGAAACGATATCAGGAATTACTAGAATCAAAGGTTGATTCACTGCCTATCAACATAAGTTCTGTTGGTGAACTAGATGAGGCGGCGTTTCAACTAAGGGATACAATAATTTCAGCATACCACGAAAGCAACGTAGTCAAAACACGTAATGTGACTAGAAAGGTCCCATGGTGGAATGATAAGCTTGCCAAAATGCGTAAAGAAACAAGACAACTTTTCAATCGTTGTAAACATAAAAAGGTATGGGACGACTACAGGGTTGCTCTAACAAATTACAACAAAGAATTGAGAAAGTCTAAACGCGAGTCATGGAGAAGATACTGTGAAAGTATTATCGAGGCGCCAGAGGGCGCCAGGCTCCTTAAAGCTTTGTGCAAGGAACACTCAAACGGTGTTACAACTTTAAAAAGACCAGATGGGTCGTATACAAAAAATCGGAAAGATACTTTGGAATATATGCTTCAAGTACACTTCCCGGGATCTATAGATACGTCATCGACAGTGAGGAATGACCAGTTAACACCAGACCAAGGGGTCGTGGCTAACAAAAAATCCTGGAGTCTGTCAGGACGTATCTTTACCCAAAACAAAGTACGGTGGGCCGTTGGGTCCTTCCAATCATTTAAAGCACCAGGGGTAGACGGTATTTTTCCAGCCCTCCTCTTACGAGGGATAGAAATACTAATAAAACCACTTGTTGCCATTTTTAGGAATAGCTTTAGTATGGAATACATACCAAACGTTTGGCGTAAGGTCAACGTGATATTTATTCCAAAAACGGGCAAGAGGTCCAGTGAACTTCCAAAGTCATATAGACCTATTAGTTTAACTTCGTTTCTCCTAAAAACAATGGAAAGATTGGTTGATCTTAACATTAGAGAAAACCTAGAAAAGAACACACCTTTGCATAAATCGCAATACGCATATAATAAAGGGAAATCTACAGAAGGAGCTCTTCACTTTCTCGTATCAAAGATAGAGAAAGCTCATTTTTCTAAGGAAATCGCCTTATGCGCATTTTTAGATATCGAGGGTGCATTTGATAATACAGATTATCGCTCGATTGATAGAGCATTACCAAATAAAAACATTGACAAGCCGACCATAGGGTGGGTAAAGGCAATGCTGGAAAGCAGAGAAATCAGCTCATCTCTAGGAGATGTATCAGTCTCAGTCAAAGCATTAAAAGGATGCCCCCAAGGTGGTGTTTTGTCACCTTTATTATGGTCCCTGGTTATTGACGACCTCCTAGTCAAACTAAGTGAGTTAGGCTTGGAGGTAATTGGCTATGCTGACGATATTGCAGTGATTATTCCTGGCAAATTCGAGAGAACAATATCCAGCATTATGAATCAAACATTAAATTTCATTCTAAACTGGTGTCGTGCAGAAGGACTTTCTATAAATCCCAGCAAGGCTATTATTGTACCTTTCACAAACAGATATAAGTTGGACCTTGGTTCAATTACTATCGAAGGAACAAATATAAACTATTCCAATGAGGTCAAATATTTAGGAGTTGTTCTGGATAAAAGATTAAATTGGAACTCTCACCTTAAATCGGTGATAGATAAAGCCACCAGAGCCATGTGGGCATGTCGCAGTCTCCTGGGGAGAACATGGGGTATTGACTCCAAAATGATTCATTGGATGTATACAATGATGATTCGACCAATCATTACCTATGCGTCCCTTATTTGGTGGCCCAAAACCACACAAGAAACAGCCAAGAAATTACTGGCAAGTCTTCAAAGGCAGGCCTGTTTGTCTATAACAGGTGCCATGCGAAGTTGTCCTACAACTGCAATTGAAGCGATAGTAGGATTATCCCCACTGCATATATTCATATGGAAATGTGCAGCTAGAAATGCACTAAAAATGCAAATCTTGTCAAATAAGGAATACAGTGACTTTGGTCATATGAGTATTCTAAGAAAAATACCGGATAGGGATATTAGCTGTTCAGTAACAGACTACATGATTCCGAAACGGGTCTTCAATAGAAATTATGAGATAATTATCTCAGACCGTGATGAATGGGAAATTGGAGGACCTTGGGTTAACCCAAAAAGTCTAATATGGTTCACTGACGGTTCAAAAACAAATACTGGAGTTGGTGCCGGGATCTTTGGACCCAACACAAAAATTTCAGAACCCATGGGCAAATGGCCCAGTGTCTTCCAGGCCGAAATCCAAGCGATTTCGATCTGTGCACTGACAAATCTAAAAAGGGGTATCAAAGGGGCCCACATAACTATATATTCGGACAGCCAAGCGGCACTGAAAGCACTAATGTCTCATTCTTTGGAGTCGAGACTAGTGGAAGAATGTGTAAACAATCTTCAAAAATTAAGTACAAAAAATACGGTTGTACTTTGCTGGGTTCCAGGTCACTCGGGAATCGAGGGTAACGAAATTGCTGATGAACTGGCAAAGGCTGGATCGACATCAGACCTTATAGGACCAGAACCATATTGTGGTATCAACTGGGCGGAAGCTAAATCCAGGGTAGACCAGTGGGAACATACTCTCAGAATAGCTTACTAGGAAGATAATCTGAAACTTCGTCAAGCCAAGAGGTTGGTTAGACCTTTTACCTACAAAAAGGAACTGATTAACTTACGGAAAGTAGATATCAGGAAAATAGAAGGCTTTCTTACGGGCCACTACTATCTAAACTATCATCTTAACAGAATTCAACTTCTCAGAGACACTGAGTGTAGACTCTGTTTTGAGGATGATGAAACAACGGAGCACTTACTGTGCGAGTGCGTTGCACTGGCTAGAACCAGAATGCAAATTTTCCACCGTGATCAACTGGATCCGGAAGAAATAAAGAAAGCTCCTATTACAGATATACTAAGGTTTATACGTATAGCAGAAAAATTGTTGGAAGAACATGGCTTTCAACCAACTCCTTTCCAAAGGCAGAGAACAACTAGGCAAACTAGAACCTGATGTAGTGGTCGGGTAACTTTCGCGGATGATCAGAAGGATCATCCATATTAAATTAGGTAGCTTGACACAAAAGATCTTTTAGGTCGCAGTGTCAGTCATTGGACCACCTACTAGGATAAATTATTAATTATTAAGAAAAAAGTACATCCATATTTAATTTTAAAATATGCCTAGAGGACAACCAAGAAGATTTCGTAGAAGAGTTCCTATCCGAATTGTTTGCACGCGGAAGTGTTATGTGGAGAGGCTCAGGGAAGGCGATTTCTATTGCCTCGTATAAATTTGCAGCCGAGCGAAATCACACTTCCGTTTACGTTGAAGCGCTGTCAATTTCCCATTATAATAGCCTTCGCCATAACAATAAATAAGGCCCAGGGGCAAACATTATAAAGGGTGGGGATTCATTTAAAGGAGGATTGCTTTGCTCACGGCCAACTTTCTCTTCACAGCTCCTCCAACTCTATCGCACGCTCCTTTTCCATGAGACGTTGCGAAAAAATTCCATTCAGCGACGATTGCAAAATCATTCTTATGATGATATAAATGTAAAAAATTAAGCTTTGCTGCTTTCTCTGTTTCTTGCACAATATCGTATCTGTAATGGAAATATTCTTAATCATGCATGATGTACTATAATGAAAATGCAGATTTTTTAGTTAGCCACTTCCCACAAAGTGCTTTTGAACGCCTCATAAAGGTTTACAAAACGCCTTTCATGGGCACGTGGAATTTTTTGAATTACGCAGTTACCGGTCAGTGTTCACCCATTGACTGTATGTGATTTGTTTTTCGGTCAAAGTTTGTTTAATGTGTTCCATGACTGCTGATACTCCGGGACATGCTTTGCAATCACGCAAAAAACAATGGGGCGTCGAATTTTCGCAGACACACTGTTGATTTGATAAAACAGTGTGTCTGCGTGCCCATATTCTCCTTGAAATTTATTTTACATTTTTTTTAATTCATGCCTGATTCCATAAATTTTCAAAGCCACATTCTGATGCGTTTTACACACGCAAACATTGTACGTCCCACTTTGCCCAGCGACAATGCATTCGCGAGGCCGAGGTTCTTTGAATTTTGATAGACCAATTAATGCCTCAGGGTATTCTATTCTAAATTGTTCGTGTAGATCATTCAGATTAAAAAGTAACAACCTTCTTTGTTCTTTTGTTTTTTACCGTTATTAAAAGCAGTTTTGCAGTCTTTTATTCCAGGTAACAGTCTACTTGAATAATCAGACAAGTAGAAATTACGCACTTTTCCGAGAGTCAAGTCTGAATTTTTTTTTCCACGTTTTTTAGCTGGCACAGATGCAAAGCCATTTTTTCTTCTCAATTTTTTAGATTTCGATGCCATTCTTTTTGAAACAGAAAATGTATCGCAAATTTTTTTCACGGTCCAATTGTCTGGAATTGTTGTGAGAATTTGAATTTTATGGTTGAAACTGTTCTTTTCAAGCAAAGCGTCTTTAATATTTTTCACAAAAGCTGAGTATGGATTTTCTGTTTTTTTCTAATTTTTTAATTCTGCATTTTCTGTTCCTTTTCCGGAATTAATGACATCTGCACAAATTTCTTTGAGTTCCTTATCGCATAAATCAGACTACCTTTATTTTTAATTTTTGGTTCGCCTAGGTCTTGCAGAATTTTGTTCACTTTATCGAATTCCAAAGAATGATCATTGTTCTTTATTTCGAAATTTTCTTCCTCCGAATCGTCAAAAGAATTTATAGAGCTATCCGACGCCGTTTTTTTTTTTGCTGAATGCTTTGTGGGCAAGTGATTTACTAGGTTCATGAGTGATTGTGAATTAGGTGAATTGTTAAATAGGCTAAACAGTATAGCAATCGATAGAAGAAGGATCGGTGGTGTTTATGATCAGGCAGCTTGGCATTCAAGTGTAAATATGTCTTTGGAAGCCATCCAGCTGAAAGCGCTAATAGAGAGTGCTGTTTCCTCTGCACTCGCTGTACAGGGGGAAAACTTTGAAGAACGACTGACTACCATTAGTCAGCGTATAAATGATGTTAAGATTACTGTGCCAGAGGTAGAGGCGTATAGGGAAATAGAGGTATTGCCCGGTAGACAGTGTGACGAACCCCTTGACATTGTGAAGTCCTTACCAGACTTCGATGGCAAGCAGGAGTGCTATGTTTCATGGCGACAGGCAGCCCAGACGGCATATAAGATTTTCGAAAAACATGAAGGTAGTAGTAAACATTACCAAGCTGTTGCCATAATTCGAAATAAGGTGAAGGGACCAGCAGATATGGTGTTGGCATCATTCAATACGGTGCTGAATTTCAAGGCTATAATCAGTCGCCTTGATTTTACTTACAGTGACAAAAGACCCATCTACCTAATTGAACAGGAGCTGTCAACCCTTCGACAGGGAAGCCTGACACTCCTGCAGTACTACGACGAGGTTGAGAAGAAATTAACCCTTCTCACCAACAAGACAATCATGACTTACGATAAGACAATAGCTGCGTCCCTCAACGAGAAATATAGGATGGACGCCTTGCGAGTGTTCATTTCGGGTACAAAAAAACCGCTTTGCGATGTACTGTTTTCGGCAAGACCTAGCGACCTCCCATCTGCTTTAGCGTTAGCTCAGGAGGTAGAGTCAAATCACGAGCGGTACATATTCGCTAGCACCTACGCTAGGAACTTGGAAGATAAAGCCCAAAGATTTGAATTTAGGCAACAGCATAGGGAAAAGGGTACTGGTGGAAGAGCCCCAGTCAAGGATTTTTATCCATCAAGAAGCCCTCATTTTAATAGAAATCAGGGTACCAATAATAAGCCTCCACAAAAAATGGAGCCAGTGCAGCCAATGGAGGTAGATCCTTCACTTCGCTATAGGCAAAGCACGCGACATCAACCCAATGTTCCGTTTCGAAATTGGGTGCCGCCTCATACAAATCAGAATGAAGCAAATAGGCAGGCTGCAAAAAGGCCGAATTATGGCTCCGCTCGATTTACAGGGCCGAAACAACAAAGAATCGACCACTTATCCGCAGGTCAAGAGTGCGAAGAATATCGAGATGTGGCTAATTCGGAGGTTGCAGCAGTGGACGATGAACTGTCCGATTCTGATCAAATCAATTTTTTAACGCAAACTCCCTGCTACCTTTCATCGAAAGGACAATTGCAGGGAGAAAAATTAAATTATTAATCGATACAGGGGCATCAAAAAATTATATTAAGCCTCTAAAAGAACTTAAGAATATAGTACCGGTCGAAAATCGGTTTTTGGTAAAGTCAATACATGGCTTTAACGATGTTAAGAAAAAATGTATAGTTAACTTGTTTGGCACAAACAGTCGCTTTTTTTTGCTCCCCATGCTTTCAACTTTCGACGGAATAGTTGGGCTTGACCTGCTTACGAAGACAAATGCTACGTTAGATTTTAAAAACAAAATAATAAAAACCAGTTCTGGCTCCGAAGAACTTAAATTCTTGAAGGGTTGTAATGTGAATTTCACACAAGTGGAAGACATAGAAGTGCCGCAAGCGGTGAGAAACAAATTTCAAAAAATGATAAAAAATTTAATAGGGGTGTTCTCGGACCCGAATGAAGCACTCCCTTACAATACAAACATTGTCGCCACTATTCGCACCGAAAGTGACGACCCGGTATATTCCAAGTTATACCCATATCCTATGGGTGTATCAGACTTCGTGAATGCGGAAATTCGTGACTTATTAAGAAATGGCATAATCAGGCCATCTCGATCACCATACAACAATCCAATCTGGGTTGTGGACAAGAAGGGTAAGGATGAACAGGGTAACACCAAAAAGCGTCTGGTTATTGATTTTAGAAAGTTAAATCAGAAAACCATCGACGACAAATATCCTATTCCTAATATCACAGGTATATTGTCAAATCTAGGAAAGGCCAAGTATTTTACAACGCTTGACCTTAAATCAGGTTTTCACCAAATAACACTTGCTGACCAAGATCGAGAAAAGACCGCGTTTTCGGTGGGCCATGGAAAGTACGAGTTCTGTAGACTCCCTTTTGGATTGAAGAATGCACCCAGCATTTTTCAGAGGGCCATCGACGACGTGCTTCGAGAACAGATAGGGAAGTGCTGTTATGTCTACGTCGACGACGTAATTATTTTTTCCGAAGACGAGGAAAAACACGTTGACCATATTGAGTGGGTTTTAGGAAGACTATGCGAAGCTAATATGAGGATATCCCGGGAAAAATCGCACTTCTTTAAACAAAGTGTGGAGTACTTGGGCTTTGTGGTATCTAAAGATGGTATAAAAACGAGTCCTAGTAAGATCAAAGCAATCCGCGATTACGAGAAACCCTCAACTTTGTTCAATGTCAGGTCGTTCCTGGGGCTGGCAAGTTATTATAGATGTTTCGTCAAGGATTTTGCGTCAATAGCAAGGCCTTTGACGGATATTCTCAAGGGTGAAAACGGTAAAGTGAAGTCTACACAATCGAAAAGAGTAAAACTAGACTTAGATGAGGAACAGTTACAAGCTTTCAACAAGTTAAAAGAGGTTTTAGCGTCTGAAGACGTTATACTACCCTACCCTGATTTTAAGAAGCCTTTCGATCTAACGACGGACGCTTCATCAATGGGTATAGGAGCCGTGTTGTCTCAGGGTGGAAAGCCTATAACTATGATTTCTAGAACCCTCAAGGATCGGGAAAAAAATTTCGAAACCAACGAACGTGAGCTACTTGCCATAGTTTGGGTTTTAAAAAGCCTTAGAAATTATCTCTATGGTGTAAAGAATTTGAATATCTTTACGGACCACCAGCCACTTACATTTGCGGTATCAGACCGAAACCCAAATGCTAAGATTAAACGATGGAAAGCGTTTATTGACGAGCACAACGCTCAACTCTTTTACAAACCTGGAAAAGAAAACTATGTGGCCGACGCTCTGTCAAGACAGAACATTCATACCTTAGAAGAAGAAAACCAATCAGATTTAGCTACAATACATAGTGAAACATCGCTATCTTATACGATAGAAGCAACTGAGAAGCCACTAAATTGCTTCCGAAACCGAATCGTTTTGGAGGAAGCCGACATGAACCTAAGACGGAATTTTATATATTTCGGCGAGAAAACTCGCCATGTTATCCAATTCACAAATAAGGAACATCTCATGGAAGAGGTTAAATTAACTGTGAACCCAAATGTGGTAAATGCCATACACTGCAATTTGCCAACATTGGCCAGCGTACAACACGAACTTATAAGGTGCTTTCCGGCAACAAAGTTCTGGTACTGTAAAAGCATGGTGGCCGACATTGTAAATAAAGACGAACAGCGGGAGATTGTTGTTATTGAACATAATCGAGCTCATAGAGCTGCTCAGGAGAACGTTAGACAAATTCTCTGTGACTATTATTTCCCAAAAATGACCAAACTGGCAAACGAAGTGGTTGCGAATTGTAAAATCTGCAGTAAAGCAAAATATGATAGGCATCCACGAAAACAGGAACATGGCGTAACACCAGTCCCATCCTATGCTGGAGAAATATTGCACGTTGACATATTTTCAACAGACAAGAAGTACTTTCTCACTTGTCTCGACAAGTTCTCAAAATTTGCGGTGGTACAGCCAATACCATCTCGAACAATTTTAGACATAAAATACCCTATTTTTCAGTTAATGAATATATTTCCAGGGGCAAAGACTATATATTGTGACAATGAGGCATCGCTTAATTCCGAAACGATAAGGTCTCTGTTAAAAAATCAGTTTAATGTTAATATTGTGAATGCACCTCCGCTTCACAGTACCTCAAATGGTCAGGTCGAGCGTTTCCACAGCACACTTGTAGAGATTGCGAGATGCCTGAAATTGGAAAAAAATTTTGATGAAACAATCGAACTTATATTATTGGCCACATTCGAATATAATCGAACTATTCATTCTGTGACCAGAAAGAAACCCATTGACATAATTCACGCCACACCCCAGGATATGCGAAATGAAATAATGGACAAAATAGAGAAAGCCCAACAAACTCTGCTGGAGAGGAATAACCCTTCCAGACAAAATAGAGTGTTTGACGTGGGGGAGCGTGTATTGGTAAAAAACAATAAAAGATTAGTGAATAAGTTAACACCTCTCTACGTAGAAGAAAAGGTAGAAGCGGACTTGGGGACCACAGTCTTAATTAAAGGGAGGGTGGTCCACAAGGACAACATAAAATAATTTTAATTTTTATTAGGATAACCAAGATAGACTAACTCTCATATTTTTCAGGATTCTTTCGGTGATACTTCTAATTGGGTCAGCAACAGCAAAACTGACTGACTACTCGCACTCTAGTTACATACCGATTCAGGACGGGATTGTAACTCTTTGGCAGAACGTTGACTTTCTTAAACACACAACAAATCTCAGGACATATATGGAAATAGCCAAAGAAACTAAGGAACTAACGAAACATTTCCCTGCATCTCCCATGAGGATGTTGCTGGACTCGGACATCGAACATATAAAAGCACTTTTGGAAACATTAAACATTCACCACAGACAGGCACGAAGCATAAACATTTTAGGGACAGCTTTGAAAGTTATAGCAGGAACACCAGACTTCGATGATTTTGAAAATCTAAAATTTCGACAACAAGAGCTAATTAATTCAGAAAATAGGCAAATAGAAATAAACACAGCAGTGCAAGAAAAGATAAATGAGCTAACAGATACAGTGAACCTAATAACAAACAATGTAAAAACTAAGCAGATTGACACAAGTTATTTATACGAAACATTGCTTGCTAGAAATAGAGTTTTAATTTCCGAAATTGAAATATTGATTTCAGCGATTGCCCTTGCAAGGATCGGCATCATTAGTCCCTCCATATTAAATTTTGACGATGTAAAAAAATTAATTAATATGCACTCTACAAACACAACTATAACAGACTTAATGGAGGTATCTAGCATTAAGGTGCTGTTAGACACTAATTTTTTATATTTTTTAATTAAGTATCCAAAACCTATATTAGTATGTAAGAGAGTCATTTTGTTTCCCGTTCAACACAACGAAACTGTCCTACACTTTGGTAACAACGACAACGTCGCTGACTGTAACAATCAGATTTTGGCTATTGGCAGTTGTATTACAGCACTTACGTCCACATTTTGCAAAAAGCTCAAAAATACAACATGCGCACAACAACTGCATTCGGGAAGTATAGCTCACTGCAGCACACGCCCCAGCCATCTGGAGCCGATTACGCTTGTTGATGAAGGCATCATAGTTATCAACGACAATACCGCTGTGATCAAATCAAATGATGGTTCTGGAAAACTGTTACTGGTACTTACCTTCTAACCTTTGAAGACGAGGTTCAAATCAATGGTTCTTACTTTAAGAACAAAAACGGTATAGTGACAAAATTACCAGGTTCTGCGACAACAACACTTGTCAATATTACTGACCATCTAGAAATATTAAGTTTACCGTACCTAAAAAGAATGAATATGCACAATCTAGGGTACATTGCAAGAATAGAGAGAAGAACCATCATGTGGCCAATACTATCTGGCCTAACTTTTATCGCCATTCTGGTTGGCTGCTACTTTTTATTCAAACTGCGGCAGAGGAAAAACAGAAGGAGTCAAAGTCATGTTATTCAGGAGATCATTGAAAATCTTAAAAAGACCGAGGACGGCCTCCATTTAGAAGGGGAGGAGTTAACACATGCAGCCCAAGGGCAGCTGTAACATTTGCAGTAGCCGAATCTATCTTTAAGCTGGCGATCAATGTTACTAGCGGCCTGCCCACATTAGCTGATTACGGCGAATCGGTAATACGACACCAACATGCAGCTGCACGATGGATTCGAATTAAAGTTTGGCAAAAGTGCCAACTCAAACTTATTCAAATAATGCACATCTGCTAATTCCAAGAACTTCATGAGTAGCCAGTCAGTGACTGCGACGGTGGCGGCTGTAGGTTAGATTTTAGCACTAAGTAGTTTATAAGTTTTAGTTTAGAAATTGAACTCAACACGAGAGCAAGTGCTCGCGTTAATAAATTGTAATTTAAAAAATTAAAAATCAACACAGTTCTTTAATTTATATGCGTATATTTGTGTGTCATCCCGCTTTGCATAGACATCGCTGTTATCAATATGAAAATTTTGATAACTTTACACGCAAATATTTCATGAACAAATTAACCAATTTTAATTTTTATAATTTTCCGGAAATATGCTCATCAAAACCTTTGTTTTGATATATATTTCATATCTGTACAGCGCCATGTTTTAAAATAATACTATAGATGATTTTAATTTAGTTCATTGACTTAGTTATTATATATTATACTAGCAACCCGCCCAGCTTCGCACGGGTATAAAATATATACCCTATGTCACTCACTGAAAAAATGATTAAAATCGATCCAGTAGTTTTGGCTTATTCATTACTGCCCGTGGCCCGCACGCGTTAAATTTGGAGTAAGACAATTCCCCTTTCTTTATAGCATGAAGATTTCCTGCTATCTTTGGGATATCTAAATTCATACCCTACATTTTTGCATATTAACTTTTTGCATTTTTACATATGTATGTATGTGTTTATTTTATTTTTACAACAATTACTATATTACAGAATGTCTTTATATACAACGTTCATAGCCTTCTTGTCATTAGACAATACAAACATGTTTTCTCTAGAGGTTACTCTTGAAAGAGCGACATACAGTTGGCCATGTGAAAAACAGTCAACACTCAAATCTAAGCCTGCAACGTTGAAGGTTTGACCCTGAGATTTATTAATGGTCATTGCAAAATATGTCTTTACCGGAAATTGTAAGCGTTTAAATTGGAATGGTAGATCCGATGGTATCAGAGGGATTCGGGGAATCAATACATCTTCTCCGGTACCACATCCTGTGAGTATTGTGCACTCTATTATGAAAGTTTGCAGTGATTTTACCAGCAAACGCGTGCCATTGCAAAGTTTAGGTGGACTTAGGTTTCTTAATAAAATAACAGGACAACCTATTTTCAGCTCCATTTTGTGAGGAGGGAGCCCAGACGGGTTCAAAGAATTTAGAAATTCTGTAGGAAATTGAACAGCTTCTTCCAAATCGAGAACAGTATCGACCGAGTACTATATTTTCGTCGGCGCATCAATCTTTGAAATAATCAAGTTATTTACTTTATCTACTTGTTCGTTAGTTGGTGACAGAATAGCTCTTTCTTTAAACCAAGATATTGTCTTATAACTTATGTTATCAATGTCAGGATAGACAGTCAACAAGTCAGGATAGACATTGTTGACTAACTCTTGGATGTTGTCTATCAAAACACAAGGTTTTCTAGGTTAATCCTTCCCTCACTTTGTGTTAATTCTCCATTGCCAACTTTTAGCAGCATCTCTGGAAATAGCCTGTTCTCACGTGAAGATGACGAAACCCTCATATTAGTTTTAAGATCTAATTTATTGACATGCGACCAAAGGTGGGATCTTTTTAGCGAAGCATTTATTTCGTCAGCACGTGTTCCTCGAGTCACAACTGGTAGGATTTGACGGAAATCTCCTGAGAACAGAATTGTACATCCACCCATAGGTGAATTTTTGTTGCGCAAATCGCGCATTGTCCTATCCAGTGCTTCCACAGACGTCTTGTTTGACATGGTAGCTTCGTCCCAGACTATTAATGAGCAGTCACGCATCAATTTTCCTGTATTGCTCTGTCTAGAAACACTACAGACGCTGTTATCATCATCGGTTGCGATTTTGATTGCTTGATTGTAGAGTGTGTGGTTCGGCCTCTTTCCAAAAGACTCTTTCCAAAAGAGTAGCGGCAATGCCGGATGACGCAACAGCTAACGCAATTTTTCCGGTAGATCTCAATTACTAATTACTGATGTAATATCTTGAAAAATATTGTTTTTAATTATATGCTGTAAAGAGCCATATACATAGATCTATATCAAAACAACAATGTATTTAAGGTATTTAATTGGATAAGGATTAATGTTGTACCTATTTGTTGAAATCGCTTTGGAAATAAGCTATTAGTTGTCGTAAAAAGTAAATGACAAAAAAATGTTATTGTATGGAATCGATAGCAAACTAAACGCGCTCCGAATCAATAAAAACTATTCAAAAACTGTATTTTAATTATGTCCGATTTACTAATATAGAACGTGAAAATAGCGTTTTATTTCGCTGTAAAATTATATGTACATATTATTACATGGAATTCAGTACATACATAGATACCAGAGAACGTTAAATATAGAGAATTCTCACGAGCTACGAATAGTGTGAATTGTCAAAAATGAAGTCTAACCGCCGCCGGGGTGTGGTGAAACTTTTAACAGAGATGTTTTACAGCGATTTCTCCTTTAGCATATTGGCCCTGCACAGTTTTTGGCCTCTGTAGGAATGCTTGTGCATTTTTATGTTCCCTTGATAAACGAAAATTTATTCAATTTGTATTTTCAGACAAAGGTGATGAAGAAAAAATTCTTGAATATTTATTATATGCGCCAACATTTTAAATCAAAGTAACTTTAATATTTTGATTTAATTTAAAAAAATTCATTATAAAACGACGTCTCACATTTTGGTATGTGCGTTTTAGTAAATTTAAAACTAAACAAATTTGATGAAAATTTTTACTAATTTTTTGAGTCGAAATTAATTCATAGCATACAAGTGTTTTGGTACATATGTATATCGGCATATGTATTTACATTTGAATATGCATTTATTTGTTCCTTTGGCAAACCAAATCTTTTTCAATTTACATTTTATTACAGGGAATAATAATATACATACATTTGTATGTATGCATTTTCTAGATAGTATAAAACTTTAAAATAAATAGAGGAAAACTTCAAAGAAACGTATTTGCATATATGGGACAACTAAGTTCAATTGCATCTTTATTAAATATGTATATGTTGCACGCATATGTGTGCACTGAAGCAACATGACCTACCTCACGAGCATCGCCTTATATTTCATGTAAAAACCTAATGATCAAATTCCTGCCTCACAAATGCTAAAACAAATTTCTTTTGAATACTCATGTACATATTTGTATGTGCGTATGTACACTTGGTGCCCATATCCCTTCAAACAAATAAAAAAATTCTGTATACAAAACGCTTCATTACCAGGCACACAGGAAGATGGCATATGCAAATATAAATATGTGAATTGAATTCAAGCAAAACAATGCTTATTAATATACCATATGCATGTATGTACATACAACCGCACACACAGGGCACTCACTTTATTCCTCAAAATGCGTATGTCGTTCAAAGCTAAAATTCTATGCCTAGCGACTACAAGAACAAAATGCAGTCATAGGCGCAGACGTAGCGGCCATCGTTCTAGTTGCCATAGCGCTGAACAGTCGCGGCGGCGCAGAACAGTTTCAACTATTGTACTGTGCAACAAAAACTCATCATCAAAAAATTCATTGATAAATTCGAGCTCATAGTTCTAAGAGCAAGAACTTTCATTCATAAAACGAGCCGCCCATATGCCAATTTTCTCGACAATTCGAAAATAGTCAATATTGGAATATTTCGCGTAGAATTATTTGCCAATATTTGATAAATCTTCAATTTTTGTCAAGTCGAGTGCCCGCGTCTTCGTACATATGTATGCATCAATATATGTATGTAAATATGTGTATATGTACAATGCTGTGCCAATGAATGTGCGCTGCGCCTATGAATGCGCGCTGGATTTCTTGAGAAGTTTTACCGTTTTATCTTGAGCTGTGGCTGGTGAGCATACATACACACAGCATATACATATGCGCAAATGTATATAAATTCACAAATTTACATTTGCATATGCCATCTTCCTGTGCGCCTGGTAATGAGGCGTTTTCTATAGAGGATTTTGATTCAGTTGAAGGGAATTCAACAAAGTTTTACATATTAAAATTCTTTGCTTCTAATCACCAAGAAATTCTTATCGACTGCTGCTAAATTTACATAATTCAGCCCCTTACTGTTAATTTTTTTGAAAAATGTGGCTGTGGTGTACCTCGCGCGCAAAACGAGTACCCCTGAAAAGTGCTGCCTTTTCAGTCATTGAGACTTCTCTATACATTAACGTTCTCTGTACGTATGTATGTACATATGTCCGAAATGAAATAATGCGAGCGATTCGTAAATACATGCATACACACGTCACCATACGATGTTATTCAACATTAATAAGGTGTGGTGAGACTATCGCTTAACGCCTGTTGTTTCATTCGGTTGACAGCGAAGAAACACACAAACAGCTTTTTTTGGAAAAAGAGCTGCTTTTGTTTAAACAATTTTGGTTAAAGAACAAATAAATCAATTATTTTTTTTGATGCAGAACGAAAGTAAATATTTCAAAGTTAAACTTCAACAAAGTTTCATTTTAATTGGTTGATTCGTTTATGATTTATGGCCCTGAAAACAAAAAATTTATGTTTTTTTGCCACATTTTGACCGATTGCCACGCCCCCTTTATATATTTCTTCACATTATATAGATATAAACCTTCCTCTTCAATCAATCTATCTTTGAAAAAAAACCGCATCAAAATCCGTTGCGTAGTTTTAAAGATTTAAGCGTATAAGGGGACATAGGGACAGAAAAAGCGACTTTGTTTTATAATATGTAGTGATGTAACCTTGGAGGTTTGGTTGGTGGTTGTGTTATGAGGGTTTCCATAACTCGCGACCGATCAGCCGATGGCAGCAATGCCACCGTCGAGCGCATCAAGTTACAAGACAGTCAATATCTCAAATGAAGTAAAAGTACAAAACTCTTTTTTCAGATTATTGAAGGTAAGCGTTTTCCGCACAATTATGCGTAAGTCCGATTGTTTAACAGCGTGAAGAAAACATGAAAAAATGCAACTGATTACAAAAAGTTATTATTTCTTTATCTATTTGTCAAAATAAAAAGAGTTATTAACACTTGAAAAATAGTACAGACAATACTTGAATGGTATGCAAAATTTCACGTCATTATCTATTGTAGTTTTGGAGTAATTAATTTTTCAATTTAATCTTGCTTCAAGCTTTGATTGTTAATAACAATTGCTAAAATAGGAATTTGCGCGAAATATTTATAGAAAAGCGTTAACATGACTTTGACTACTCAACGAGACATCTTGCCCTAAAATCCGTGACTTAGTGAAATTTTCGAGGATCACTTAACATAGCTTTACTCTTCTATGTTCTACTCGAAACTCTCTCAGCCTGCAGGGAGTCTCACTGGTCTCCTACGCCGACAACTGCACGATAATGGCGTCGGGCAACGACATTGATGGCCTGTGCGTAAGGTAATTGACTACCTCGCCTTCCTTTCTCGCTTCTTCACTGCGAGGAACCTACAACTTTCCCACACGGCGGCCCTCTCACCACCTGGACAAAGGAGGTCAGACTGAAACTTAAGGTAAAAGTTGACGACGTTTAGTTGGGTTAAAGGCCCACATCACGGCTTCAGAGGAGCACAATAAACTGCTCAGCAAGCAGTTCCTGTTAGGGTGTTACCGCAGGTCCCACCCATGCAGACACCTGCTTAAGCCTGAGCCGACTCCCAAGCACGTTAGGAGGCACCTCTTCAATAACGCGGACAAGATCCAGGACAAAACACACCGACAACTATTGGATTAGACAGTGTACAGACAGACAATCAACGACATTCATAGGAAGACTCAACCACCACCCATCGCAGACGAAGAGCTCCAAATTCCCCGACAGTCCCGTGTAACCTTGGCACAACTACGTTCTGGATACTTTAGCAGTTTAAGCTCCTGCCTATCCAGAATTGATCCCGACATACGAAACATATGTCCGGCCAGTGAAGGCACCCTGCACGACACTAACCACCTTTTCACATGCCCATCAAACCCACTCATCTAGCCCCTCTCCTTTTGAGCCCAACGTGTCGAAGCAGCAAGTTTCTTAGGCGTAATGAGCTAGACGAAGACGACCGGGGATTTACACTACACTGACAGGGCAAAGTTACTGCTGCAACAATAACATCATTTCATGCATTCACACCAAGAATGATAGAGAAGAAGATTGCACCCTCCGAATTCGCCGTGTCGTAAGAGTCCACCATTAAATAAAGAAAAGGAAGAGGAATTACTTGTTTGTGAAGAAGAAAAAAGACGAAAGCATTAGAAATAGCCAAACACAAGAAATTATACGAACACCACATACATTCTAGCCACGGCGTCTTCCGCATACAAACGAAAAAAACTGCATTTAACACAATTTAACACGCGCCACTTCGTTTGCATTATTATTCAATATTACCAAGCCATTCACTGAATTTTCACAAACATGTGATTTCTCCTACTTATGTTTGTTTTGTATTGCGAAGGGAGCTGACGTCAGTCTCTTCAAATCGCGAAACATAAAGTACCTGTTTTTTATGGCGCCCCCTTCACTACTCAATTCACCTTCCATTCAGACAATCGTCCAATCAGATGTTCAGTCGTTGTTCATATAGCAACGAAGCGAAATGGGTGAGGCTGTGTTGATGTTTTTTCGTACATCACTAACACAATCTTATCGCCAGCCGAAATGAAATCTTAACAAAATACGAAGTATAATTTTGTAAAAAATTTTAATCAAATGTTCCATCAATAAAGAGTGTTTATGAGTGTATATTTTTCCTTTTCGGTGTTAGTACTTTATAAGAGTAAATTAAGCGTGTGTAATAAGACATTTTTCAAAACCTATCCAAAAAATAAGTAGTTTTGGCGTTAAATACGTAACTGACAACCTTTGTGTCTTTTGCGGCAACGCATTTTATAGACGTGACGTGTAAAACGTACCATTGATGCCACAATGAAAGTATTGCCCCATATAAAAAAAAAATCAGCAGATGATCATTTCGTGAAAGCAACTACCATATTTCGTGGTTTCTAAACAGGTTTTTATTGGTTGTGAAATATATGTATTATAAAATTGATGCTTATTAAAGCGAAAGACGGTTTTAATAGAATTTATGATTGTCCTAGACGGTGGCTGCGATCATAACTTCGAGATTGGGGCGCACATCCATTTTGCAGCACAACTTGGTTAAGTCTAGCCTTTTCTCTACTCTTTCAAGCTTTTATCGAAAAGATAAGGATGCATTTGAATTGACTCAAATCATTTAACCCTAGTAAGATAACGCACGTCGAAATGACGTACTCATTTTTTCTCTTACGCTCTCAATCTCTTGTTTGTTGTCGGAGAAACTTCACACGCTCAGTTTGCTCAGTCAGTAGGTGCAATAGTTTGGTGGTGGTTGTGTTTTCGAGGTGAGTTTGTTTTTTCTGAGTTATGATCATAGCATACGTCGAAAAGACGTACCATTATCTTTTGGGTTACGTTTTAGTTTTGGAATTGCATATTGTTTATATAATTTATTAGCACTTTTTGGGTTTCGTTTCACTATCTTAGCGTTCTATTTTTGTTTTTGTTTAGTTTTGATTTGTTGAAAATATGTCATCTACATGTAAATTAGATGATTCACAAATAAGTAGTCTATTAGAGCAGTTATGTGATGACTCTATTTCATCTAATAATGGAAGTTTTTTTTTTTTTTTTTATTATTATTTACATTGTAACTAGTTAATAAATTATAAACTAACGAACAATTTGGATTTAATTTTGTACAATACAACTAAATTTAAAAATACTCTGCATCAGGCTTGCAGAGAAATGGGCTACTGCGTGAGTTGGTGCGGTTTTTTTCGTTTCAGCCTTTCTTTCCATTTAACGGGGTCAATTAGGGCTGAGGCTTCGCTATTTACATGGTGGCGTAGTCTTTCCATATGAGACTTAGCGTTGATGTTGATCGAAGTGGCAACTGATTCGATGCCAAGGTCGCGTTCGATATCGGTGTTACGGACGTACCAAGGTGCATTAACAGCGCATCGTAGTACCTTATTTTGGAATCTTTGTATGGATTTTATGTTGGTTGAGCTTGAGCAGCCCCATAGCTGGATCCCATATGTCCAAATTGGTTTAAGCACCTGCTTATATAAAAGAATTTTATTGTATAAGGATAAGGCTGATTGGTTGCCCATAAGCCAGTACATATTTCTAAATCTGATATCTAACTCTTCTCTTTTCTTTTTAACGTGAACATTCCATCTAAGCTTGGTATCTAGTGTCATACCTAAGTATTTGGCGGTGTTGTGATGCGGGATTTGTACGCCGTTTATATGTAGTGGCAGATATTTGATTTTCTTCTGTGTGAAGTCTAAATGAACCGATTTTGTTTCGTTTAGTTTTATGCGCCATTTAATGGTCCACTCGGAGATTTTATTTAAATAAATTTGAAGGTTTTTGATTGAGTCAATCTGAGTTTCTCCTACCGATAAGATGGCTGTGTCGTCAGCAAAAGTTGCTGTGGAGCAATTTATGTCAATAGGTAGATCACACGTAAAAAGAATATAAAGAATGGGCCCCAGCACGCTGCCCTGTGGGACGCCAGCTTTAATTTCCTTAAGTTCGGAATATGTGTCTTCGTATTTTATTCGGAAAAAACGATCGGATAAGTACGATTCTAGAACATTATAATATTGTATTGGTAGAAGCGCATTTATTTTGTTGAGGAGCCCAATGTGGCAAACTTTGTCAAAGGCTTTAGACACGTCGAGAAAGACAGCAGAGCACACCTTTTTTTCTTCAAAGGCGTTTTCAATGATGCGAGTAATTCTGTGCACTTGATCGATGGTAGAATGTTTTGTGCGAAAACCAAATTGATGCACTGGTATTATATTTCTTTGCTTAATAATTATGTTGAGACGTTTGGCTAAAAGCTTTTCCATCAGTTTTGATATAATTGGTAGGAGCGAGATAGGCCGATAAGATGTGACATCATGCGCTGGCTTCCCTGGTTTATTAAACATAATTATTTCCGCAGTTTTCCAATATATTGAGATATGGTGCAATTTGAATGTGGCGTTCATTATTTCAGTAAACCTAGATATCGTGCATTGAGGAAGTTGTTTTAAAATTTCAGCAGTAATAAGATCATACCCAGGCGCTTTTTTTGATTTTAGTTTATTTATTTCACCAAGCAATTCGGAATCCGTAACAAGGGGAATTTCGGCATCAGTTTCATAGGTAAGTGGCTGCATTCCGGCTATCCTCGACGTGTCATATGGCTTAAAGATACCCTCGAGGTATTCAGCAAAAACATTAGCTTTTTCTTTACTGCTTTTGGCCCAAGAACTGTCTTCTTTTTTGATTGGTGGGTACTGTGTTACTGGCTGTGAAAAGTTTTTTGTACATTTCCAGAGCGAGTAATCAGTGCTGCGTTCGTTCGATAAGCTCTTTAAATACGTACTCAGAGATCTGTTTTTAAAATCTTTTATTTTCCTGGAAATTTCTTTCGTAATTTTATTTAGTCGTTTTTTGTCGGAGGGAGATCTTGTTTGCTGCCATCGTCTTCGTATTTTGCGTTTTTCTGCGACCATATCTTTAATATCTTTGGTATATTTATGACCTGATGTGACAAACTTTTTTTCCGAAGTGCTACTCCAGGCTGCCAGTTGTATAAGGTTAGATAATCTTAATATTTCATCATCTAAATCGGAAGTGTTGGTAATTTCTGCATTGTGATTATCCGCGGTTAAAACGTTCCTAAAATATTCCCAATCCGTATATTTATTTGTTAGCGTAAGTGGCAATTTCTTGATAAGCGCATTTTCATATAATGTTAATAAAATTGGAGAATGATCCGAGTTCATATCCCACCCGCTTTCTATGCTGATATAATTAGCTGATATTTTTTTGGCAATGAAAAAATCGATTAGGTCGGGTATTTTTTGTGAATCCGTTGGCCAGTATGTTGGAGTCCCAGTAGAAAATGTTATACATCCAGTCTGTTGAAGAGCTTTGCATAATTCTCTACCTTTTGTAGTGGTTAATCTCGAGCCCCAGTGTGTGTGCTTCGCATTGAAGTCACCGCCCATTAAAAATCGGTTGTAGTGACTATTAATTAGCTCTATGTATTGGTCGCATTTGATCTGATGTTTTGGGGGACTATAGACTGCAGTGACTGATAAATTCCTATCACTCTCCACTGTTATGGTTATTGCTTGAAATTCAGGTATAGAGATGCTGCCTTCTTCGTAATGCTTTATATTGTTTCTTATAATAATAGCAGCGCCTCCTCGTGCGGCGTTGTTTGGGTGAATTGAATGGTATGTATTGTAGTTTTTGAATTTGATATATGACTGCTTGGTAAAGTGCGTCTCAGATATTAGGCAGATGTCGATTTTTTCGGTTTCTAAAATCATTTCCAGCTCGCTTTGATGTTTAAGCAAGCCGTTTGCATTCCATAGCATTATTTTTAAAAATTTAGTCATTTTTATTCAACTAGGTGTAGTGTTTTTTCGATCTTCTGCAATCTCTTTTCTAGTGCAGTCATATACTCGTTTTGTGTCGTTATTTTTTCCAATATTTGTTGTAGTATGTTAGCGTTTTCCGAGTGATTGTTTCCTTTTACTATCTGTGAGAATGTGGGTCTTTTAAGTGGTGTAGTATTGTTTTGCAAAATTGGTTTGCTGGTAAGGTTATTTGGGTAGCTACCTATAATATTTTTATTTATATTTTTGCCTTCAGTACTATTTATATTATTTTTTATTTTTGAGCCAGCTTATTGATCACGTATCTTTTGTAGTTCTTTGGCAACAACACATCCCCTGTAGTTCGCAGGATGGGACTCACCACAATTGCAGCATTTTGGTTGTTGTTGTTCAAGCTTTGTGCATTCAATCGTTTTATGCTTCCCTGCGCATTTGACACACCTTGGTTGTTTGCCACAGTAGTTTTGCGTGTGCCCATACGCCTGGCATGATTTGCATTGCGGTATGAGTTTTGATTGCCTCACTGCTTCTATAGTAACAACAGAGTGTAAGATAGTTTTTACTTCATGTATTTTCTTAATGTTTTCACTGGAATCAAACGTAAGGAGAAACATATCTAAAGGTTCTTTAGTTTTCCATTTCAATTTATTGACTGCGCTGATGGCTTTAAGTCCTTGTTTTTGAAGATTTGATATTATTTCTCCTGGATCACTCGTATGATGCAGGTTCTTTACCATCACCTTAATCGGCCGGGCTTGCTTGTTTTCATATGTATACCAAGATAGGTTTTTATTGGTCAGCATTTTTGTCAGGTTTCTATAGTCATCAGGATCTGATGCATTGATTTTATAGGTATTATTGTTTAGAAGTTTAATAAGAAACTCTTTTTTCATTTCCTTTTTCGCAATATTAAAAATTTGTTGGTAATCGCATTCTCCAGATATCATTATTGGTGGAGGTCGCGGGATTTTCTTCTCTTTTGGTCAAAGGATGCTTTTGCAGTAACTTTTGAGTTAGAAGCCTGTATTTCAGGTGATACTTCAGCCTTCCTTTTCTTACTTGGCCTTTTTTTTAGGATCCAATCCGTCTCTCGTGCAAGTTCCTCTTCATCCGTTTCATATTGTACGTTAGTATCATTTTTTTTAGGAGGTGTACTATTTTTTTTAAGGTTTTTATTTTCTGTTTTGAGTAAATCTAATTCATTCTTTAATTCCATGCACATTTTTTCCATATTTTTTAACTGGTTAGCTTGTTGGCTTATTATGTTTTGATAGTGGATTAAGTTATTTGCCATAATTTCATGATTTTTTGCTAGTTGGCCACCTCCGGGTGGAGGCGTTCGTTGCATAATTTATGTAATTCGTAGTGTGCGCTGGGATATATGTATGTTTAAACACTTATCTACTAACACAGCACTTTGGGTTCGAAGTTTAGTCGGTATAGTAGATACCTTTTCGTTGAGTCGGTAATGCAGTTAACGATGACAGCTGTTCTTCCGACCCACGAGATTGTTTGTTTACGAGATTGTTTACACTCTCTATAGCGGGTTTTTTTTTTTTTTTTTTTTTTATTGTAATGTTTTTTTTTTGTTTTGTTTTTTGTTTTTTTGTTTCTCTCTCTTCTATTGTTCTTTGTTTTCGCGTTTAGTCTACCGTACAATAATATATGTACATATGTATATGCACAGCGAAACTAAAAACGCATGAATATGTATTTTGATAATCACAAGTTTTGTTCACATGTACATATGTGTGTATATCAATAATCACAGGCTCAATATGCCACCATTAAAATGGTTAAAAGTCACCAACGATATTAATACACTTAAAAACTGCGGAGCGAAATCAAAACACGTCTGTTTCCTCCAAATGTTGTGATAATTTGAAATTAATGGAAGTGAAACAGAAAATGCCTTACTGGAGGATGATATACAAAGTGATGTAGAAGATGATCTCGTTGATATTCAGGAGCAAGACGAGAATGTGTCACCATCACAAACTTCAAATACTACTCCTTCCGATTCACGCATTATAACAGTATCTATACCAACCTTTAGAAGTAAATGTGGGCCATGCTCGAGTACATCAAAAGGAAATAGTGTTTCCCGATTTGCGTTGACAAACATAGTTAGAACCACAAGAGGACCTACTCGACAATGCAAACCGTTTTATGATCCACAGGAATGCTTCAACGTATTTTTTGCTGACGAAATAATTACAGAAGTGGTTCAATAGACTAACGCGGAAATCTCTATAAATCGTCGTGACGATATGACAGCTGCAACATTTATAGAAACAAATGCCATTGAAATTCGTGCTTTAATTGGAGTTCTTACACTAACTGCCGTTTTAAAAGACAATCACCTCGCAACTGAAGAAGTGTTTAAAATGACGTACTGTGGAACACGGTATGCAGCAGCATTAAATCGAGATAGATTCGACTATCTCATTAGACATCTAAGATTTGATGACAAGGTATTGCGCCAATCACTTCGACCAAACGACACATTTACTCCTGTTAGAAATATATGGAATATTTTTATAAAACAGTGCCAATCCAGCTACATTCCTGGCTCACATACAAATATTGACGAACAGCTTTTGGGATTTCGTGGTCCCTTTAAAATGTTCATTCCAAATAAGCCAAGAAAGTATGGAATCAAAATACCTATGATATGCGACAGCACTACGAAATACATGTTTAATGCGATACCTTATCTTGGAAAAACCACGAAAACTTGCGATCTTCCTTTGTGAGAGTACTATGTAAAAGAGCTTTCACGACCAATTCATGGTACATGCAGAAATATATCATATCGCACTTGTTACGTTAAAGCGTAACAACTCAAAAAGAAAAGAAAAAGAGTAACCACTCAAAAATTTGTTATTTTAGCGCAACTACTAAACAAATAAGAATGAAACAACCGTTATATTGTTTTTAATGATATTTTCGTGCAATTACATATTTTTTCCCTTGTAATACCTATATTATTAATATTTACGGATACAGTTTTTCGTCTCTACTGAACATGTTCAGATTTTGAGTTGTTACGCTTTAACGTAACAAGTGCGATATATCATAAGATCAAACAAACGTGAAATACTCGAAGATATGAAAAAATCACGAACACGACCTGTTGGAACTTCGAAGTTTTGCTATGACGGCCCATTAACACTCCTTTCATATAAACCTAAGCCATCAAAAATGGTTTATTTACTGTCATCTAATAATGAGAAAGGTACTATTGATGATGCAACAGGAAAGCCGAATATAATATTGTATTATAACCAAAATAAAGGCGGGGTAGATACATTTGATCAAATGTGTTCCGTGATGTCGTGTTCGCGAAAAACTAATAGATGGTCGATGGCAGTTTTTATGGCATGTTAAATATAGCATTCATTTATTCGTATATCATATATTGCCTTAACATAACGAGTATCAATAAAAAGCCATTGAGTCGTAAAGATTATATGAAGGCACTTTCCTCAGCGTTAACAACACCATGGATGAAAAAAAGACTTGAAATTCCTTCACTGTCAAAAACTTTGCGCAGCAGTATTCAAGTTGCCATACTCGTACAAAACTCAACCGACAGCGCTGGAAGAAGCAGTGGTGTTCCAGGCGCCTATCCAGATGATACCAACAGTGATCGAGAAGGCAGTGCAGATCAACAAGAACCAAAAAAAAAAGAAAATACTGTGGTTTCTGTCCGTCAAAAATTAGACGCATATCTAAGAAGGTATGCGTCATATGTAAAACACCTCTGTGTGGAGAGCACCAAAATGAAGTTTGCAACACGTGCATATAAACTTGTTCGATTTTAGCTTTTTTTATTTTGAATGATTATTCGATGCATTGTTGTGCAAATGAAGTTAAAAAATTTCCATTCATTTAGATTTAATAAATCAATTTGTGTCCTTATGTGAAGACTGCCTAATTTTTGTTACGTTTTGTAAGACAAAATGAATTTTATTATTTATTTTACGTTATGTATTATTTTATGTTTTTGTTTACTTTATTTGACTAAAAATAATAGCGTTATCTTACTAGAGTTAAATACTATTTATTTTCTGAATTTTATTTGATATAATAAAAAAACCATTGTTCTTATTTAAGCAGTTATTATTTTTGCGGCACTTGCCGTGCGGCAAAAGTTTAAAGTTGCCAATTTTTGTGCATTCCGGCATGGCGTATGGCAAGTATGTGGAAGGCCAACTCAAGGAGACTATTATTTGCTCCAGGGAGAATTTGGAGGACCACATTTTGCAAAGTTTAGTAACATTAACAATAACAAGTATTTAAGTATAATAATTTATTGTCCATTTATTTAACTTTTATTTATTAAATTAAAAACTGCGTGGCAGCGTTGCCATGGTAAAAAGATTTACCACTAATACTGGGTGGGCCAAATAAGACCTACTAATGTTTAGCACAAATAACTTTTTTATTTTTTGACATATTAATTTTTCTCTTTTTGTACGTTATAATTGAATTGTTGGAAATTTATTATGGAACCCTACAGTACAACATAACGCGTTAAATTATCGAGTTTTTCTATTCTTGTCAAAGATCAATTGTTTTAACGCAGTGTAAATATCGGCATATGTCGGATGGAGCGCATTTCCATTCAAATGGTTATGTCAACAAACAAAACTGTAGATTGTGGGGCTCTGAAAATCCAAGGGCAACACACCAACATCAGTTGCACCCATTTAAATGTACTGTTTGGTGCGGTGTTATGGCCACTAGAGTTATCGGTCCATATTTCTTCGAAAATGAGGATGAAACCCCGTAATCGATTTCAGGAGCTTCTTACAGAACATAGATTGAAAACTTTTTGCGGCCAATGAGGGAGCAGTATCCTAATTTGTGGTTTCAACAAGATGGAGCAACTGCGCATACTGCTAGGCAAACTATGGACCTGCTGCGTAGTAGTAGTAGGTCTTATTTGGCCCACCCTGTACTAATATCATTAGTGCTACCATTCCAAAGAATTTAAAATTAAGCATCTTATGCAAAAACTTCTACGTGCCTCTCGTGGAGTTTAAATGTAAAACGCATGTTATAAGATATAGTAACATTTAATAATTACACTTTTCTACAGTTGCATTTCTTATTCATTTAATTCATTTAACAAAATTCCAGGAATGCTTGACTTTAAAAATACTAATTTTATTTAGATCAATAAACTATTAAAACCGGAAACAGAATGCATTTGTAAGCAATTCTTGGAAATTAATTTTAAGTTATTTTTGTCAATAATTCTTTAGAATTGATTTTTAAATTTATTTGACATTTTCATTTGCAAACAATTGTTGGAAATTAATTTTAAGTTATTTTTGTCAACAATGCTTTAGAATGTATTTTTAATTTTATTTTTATTTGACATTTTTTTGTAATTACCAAGTAAGCATTTCTATTGTATTTAAATTGATTCTTTGATTCAAAAGTGAGAATTAAATAAAATTCGAAACATTTTAAAAATTCAAGGAATAATTCTGAATTAAATGCAATTTATAACCTTAAATGAAATAAGAACCTAAAGCTGTGTGTATCGCAATGAAGCGCTCGGACAGGAAATTCTTTTCAACATCATTTCAAGAGCACCACTGCAACAGAAAGGATCATTTCAAGATATACAACTCCAATATCACCTAAAGATTGCTGTAACAACGGCTAAACAACATTAATTTGAGACAACATTTGAAGACCAAACAACAAAAAACACCACTGCAACAAAAAGGGATCATTTCAACATATACATCGCTTAAAGACCGCCGTAACAGAAATTACCATAACAACGGCCAAACAACAACAATTTGGCACAACGTTGGAAGACCAAACAAAAAAAAGTAAGCCTAGTTTAAGTTTTTATATACGAGTGACTCAGAGTCAGACTATTTTTCTGATCCAGAAATAGAAATATCAGAAATTACTAGATACCTTCCTGATTCAGGGTTTGACTCGAACGACGGTTACAGTACTGACGAATACGTACCCACCAGGCAAATTGATAAGCCTAGACCTCAAATAGTTAGAAGAAGGAGAAGAACGTGTAGACGAATAATTTTCGAATCTATTGCTTAAATAAAAATAAAAATGATGGAACCGGTGGCACCCTCAATAACCTTAGATCCTTTAAAGTATCTCAAATCTTGACCAGAATTTTACGGAGACAAAAAATATCTTTATAACTTCATAAATTTAGTTGGCCGAATCTATCCAATTCTAACGTAATGTCCCAATTAGTATTTTCTGACTTAATCAAAAGCCGCTTGCAAGGCAGAGCAAGATAGATAATTGAAAACGTGCTAGTTAATAATTTTGGTGAAAAACTTAGTGTTGAGGAATTGTATGACAAGTTAAGGGACAGATACCTGTC
Source organism: Anastrepha obliqua (assembly GCF_027943255.1). Classification (NCBI taxonomy): domain Eukaryota; kingdom Metazoa; phylum Arthropoda; class Insecta; order Diptera; family Tephritidae; genus Anastrepha; species Anastrepha obliqua. Next base: position 4,275,029 of record NW_026562179.1, on the reverse strand, counting down.
AATAGCCATATTTTCCCTGATTTTCATTAAATGTTTGTTTATTAATATCATAATTTCTATATGAATTAAAAAAAAATGGAATATTGGCGGAATAAAATGCTTAAAAAAAAACTGGATTTCGAACTTCTCGACTATTTTTGCTTCAAAAAAATTATTTTTTCAAAAACTTGTAAACTCACATAGAAAGTAATATTATATAAAAGATGTGTGCAAAATTTCAGGGAGATCGGTCAATAACTTTTCGAGTTATCGTGTACGCCAATTCGAAAAATATAGTTTTGAGAAAAACGCGTCTAAAGTTTGAATACAACGTAACTATACCTCTACCAGCGCTCGAACGCATAGAATAGAGTCGTCACGGTTGACGATCTATAATATGTATAAGAAATACTTAAATTTACGAAATTTTTTTTGAAATATTCTTAAAGGATTATATTAACATTTAATGGAAAAAAAATATTTTTGTTTTTTAATTTTACAGGTATCTGCCCCCTTAAGATCAGTAGTATTTAGGACAACTACTATAGACTTTTATAATGAAATAAAATATCGATTAACAAAACTAACATTATCCTCGGCTCAAATACTGGGGTTCAGCAAAACGCGGAAAATAACACGAAATCTGTCCTCAACATTTTTAAAGAAAAAATTCCGGATCCTATGAGAACAATTTTAGCCTGTAGGAATCCTAGTACCCTCAAATAAGCTTTTGAATCGATATTTTGGTAACAAGCTTGAAAAAGCACAATGCTATGATAAGAACAATAAGCTGAGGAGCTCTTACCATTACCAAAATAATAAGCAAAGGACACAGACAAATCCTCAATACAGACCATACAATTACTTCTAAAATAATCGACAAAGGGCATATATACAAATTACCAACATAGATCGAATTTCGATTCAAACTACCCCCAAAATAACCAACAAGGAACATAGACCAATAGACTAAACACTAACCTTAATATATATTACAAAAATAATCAAAATAGGACATTTATTATGTATTATTATAAAGGGTTTTCCAATAAGAGGTGTTATTACCCGTAAAATATCAATGGTTTCGTTGCTTGTGTGGCAGGTAGCGCCGTTGTTGAAAATAAACGTTGCCCAGATCAATACTATCCAATTCCAATTTATAAATTAAAGCTAAATCAGAAATATTAGAATTCATAATAGACACAAGCGATAGACATTCAATAATAAACCCTGGGATTTGTAATTCAAAATGGAAGATACCTTGTGACGAAATTAATATAAAAATCTTACAACACCAAATACAAATTAAGGAACAGGAACAATTCTGAAAAGAAAATTAAATTTCTAGTACAATGGTTTGATAGGAAATGATATACTAAAGAATTTAATGTAAGAATAAATCTAAAAAAAAACTTTTTGAATATTGATGGAAAACATATCCCAAGAGAATATAATAATGATGTTGTTGGATTTTTTTTTGAAAAAAACATGGCCTGCAGGAAATTAGCTTACCCGCCAAGCAAAAAAATGGTCTCATATATACTGCTCAAACTAACTTAGAAAATAAAAATTATAGAAATTTTGGAAGGGATATATGAAGTTGACGATCCAAAGATACAAGCTCTTGTTAAAGTGTCAGGAAAACTACGAAGAAGAGTAGATAAAGAGTAGTAAAGATACTCTTGAAGTAAATACAGAAAATTTTTATATTACACAAGAAAAAGAAGAAAATATACCAATAATAGACCAAATCCGTATTTATAATATGGAAGAAAAAGAGAAATTACTTCCTATTATAAAAAGATATAAGAAAATATTTTATACACAACATAACGATCTCTCATTTATATACAGTGAGGGGCAAACTCCATTCCCTATTTTTTTTCATATTATGTGAAAAATATACAACAGATTTAGGTTTAATCGGTTTTGTTAACTAATGTTAATCGATAGAATTCGATTACACTATGTGTGAAATATGATGTCACGCAAATGTTTGCCTTTTTCTTTAACGCAAAGTTGAGCTCGTTTTTTTGCATTTTCCATGACTTTCTTTAATGTATCTGGTCCTATGGCTGCAATTTCTTGTCGAATATTTTCTTTTAAAACTGTAAGTGTCTTCGGCTGGTTAGTGTAAACCTTTCCCTTCAAATATCCCCACAGAAAAAAGTCGGGAGCAGTTAAGTCAGGTGAACGCGGCGGCCAGTCAAAATCACCTTTTTTTGACACTAATCGACTTGGAAACATTTCCCATTGTTTTGCCGTATTGCAATCGTCTAGGGTAGTCTTGTGGATTCAATTGTTGCACAGTTTGAATCTTGTACGGAAACAACTTCAAATCGATCCGTAAAATAATCAATGCGACGACCTTTTACTGATACCCAAAGCCTGAGCACCGCGTTCAGTCGAAAGATTTGGATTTTCCTGTAAAAGCTCCTGTGCAATGGTGATATTGATGTTTGATCTAGCTCTGCGGTGTATAATTGGACGTGGCACATTACTGAGAATACCAGTAGATTTAAATTTAGCATATAATGCACGAATTGTCTTAGGATCAGGTGCTTTTTTCCGAGGAAATTTTGCACGAAACGTGCGTTGAGTCAGAATAATTGAGTTCTGATTCTTAATGTAAAGTTCGACGATTTCAGAACGTTCGACAGGTGTATACTGCGACATGGTTAGAATTCTACTGATGTCTACTTTTTAAAATGTCATACTTTAAGCCGCATTTACGTCTACGTCAAAAATTATGGCCAGTTTACATAAGGGAATCGAGTTTGCCCCACCCTCGGTGCTTGCTCTGGGGTTCCACAAGGTAGTATTCTGGGCCCACTTCTTTTTGTTCTGTTTATCAACGATATTCTTAGTATTCTTAGTATGTAGTAGTACTTCTTTATTTATTTATAAAAATTTCATCCTATATATATATATATAATTGGCGTGTATACCCTTTTTGGGTGTTTGGCCGAGCTCCTCCTCCTATTTGTGGTGTGCGTCTTGATGTTGTTCCAATAATGGAGGGACCTACAGTTTCAAGCCGACTCCGAACGGCAATATTTTTATGAGAAGCGTTTTCATGGCAGAAATACACTCGGAGGTTTGCCATTGCCTGCCGAGGGGCGAACGCTACTTGAAAAATGTGTTTCTTAATCTTTCATTTACTAATACCATTAAACATGATACACGCACAAAAACAAACGCCCCAATTGCAGCGAAACCCCTATATCCATAAGGAAGAGGTAACCAAGCAAATGAAAGAAATGTTACATAAAAAAATTATTAGACAGAGTCAGACGCCATATTCAGCACCAGTATGGATAGTGCCAAAAAAAATCGATGCTAGCGGCAAAAAGAAATAGCGTCTAGTGGTAGATTATCCAAAGTTGAACGATGAAACCATTGATCACAGATATCCTATTCCAAATATTGATGAAATAGACTTAGCTAAAGGTTTCCATCAAATTGAGATCTGCAATGAAGACATTTCCAAGACCGCATTTACCATCGAAGGTGGGCACTACGAATTTTTACGTATGTCCTTCGACCTAAAAACAGCGCCAACTACCTTCCAAAGATTAATGAATAATGATTTAAGCGACTTTATTAATCATATACGTCTCGTCTACTTAGACGATATAATAATATTTTCAACCTCTTTACAAGAACACATAGAACATCATAGAATCATTGGTATGAAATAAAATATAAGAAAGGAGTTTTGAATGGCAACGCAGATGCACTATCTCAAATTGAAATGGAACCAAATGAGGTCAACACAATAGAAATAAATCAAGTCATAACGGGCGTAGATACTTCTTTTACTTTCCTTACGCAATCGTTAAACGGTAATATATAATTAAACAATCAACTTCAGGTTCACTTAACCAAAAAACCGAACAGATATTTTAGAATAAAAGAAAAACCATTACTGCCAAAAGTTTTGACGAAGACACACTAATTATTTTTTTGAAAAATCACTTTGACCCTTACAAGATGTTTCCGATTAGAACGAACTTTCTGAAATGATCGAAAAATAACCACAGAGGTATAAATGAAAACTGTGCTGAACTTTAAACAAAAATTTATCATCCCGAATTGAAGAAATGCATAACACAATTTATAAATAATTCCGACACATGTAATGCAGAAAAATATCAGGTCAGTCCCTAAAGTCGTGCGTTATTTAAATGTGGTTTTAAAATTAATAAAAAATATATTACATTTAAAGTATTTATTAATCAATAATATATTTTCCTTCATTATTTACAATGTCTTCCCAACGTTTAGGCAAATTTTTCATTCCCTGCTCAAAAAATTGTTGTCCTTGGAGCCAAAATACGCTTCGATATTCCTTTTTATAGCTTCTTTTGAAGAGTAGCTCTTGTTACTCATATGGGATTGAAGTCCCCGGAAAAGGTGATCATTACAAGGTGAAATATGCGGAGAGTATGGTGGATGCGGCATTAGCTCCCATCCGAGTTCGTTCAGCTTGTCTAATGTTTGCCTTGCGGTGTCGTGGTGAAACAAAACTTTGCGTCTTTTCCTCCATCCTCCACGTCGAAGTTACAACTTCGGAATTTTGAAAACCACTTTTGCGCAGGCCTTACACTCACAGTATGCTCTCCGTGAACAGTGTTTATTTCTGCAGCAGCAGTTGGTGCATTTTTACCACTTTTATGAAAAAAAATACAAAATATGCCTCTTGTCGTGGTGAAACAAAACTTTGCGTCTTTTCACTACAGACGGTCGATTTTTGTTAAGTGCCTCATTCAGGTTTGATAGCTGATGGGAATAAAAATCCGCAGGTATAGTCTGGTTTCGTTCCAGAAGTTCATAATAAACAATACCGGCCATATCCCACCAAATAGACAGGAGAATCTTCTTGGGGTGAAGGCAATCTCTAGGGGTTGGTTCTGGTGCTCCATCTTTATCTAACCATTGGCGTTTGCGAACAGGATTATTGTAAAGGACCCATTTTTCATCACCAGTAACGATACGGTTAAAAAAACTTGCATTTTTAAGCAACGCCTGAGAACACACATTCACTCTCTGCTGAAGGTTGGCGACGGAAAGTCTATGCGGTCCATTTTCCCAGTTTTGAAACCATTCCCAACTGAACCAGGTGCCTGTGAACTGTTCCATGCGATGAATTTAACCTCTGAGCTATCATATCAAATTTGGGTCAGCTTCCACGAGTTCGAGCAAGACGTCGGAGTTAAAGACTTTAGTACGACCAGCGCGTGGGGCATCCTCCACGTCGAAGTTACAACTTCGGAATTTTGAAAACCACTTTTGCGCAGGCCTTACACTCACAGTATGCTCTCCGTGAACGGTGTTTATTTCTGCAGCAGCAGTTGGTGCATTTTTACCACTTTTATGAAAAAAAATACAAAATATGCCTCTTATACGCGTTCAAAGATTTCATTTTATTTTTTAAGAACACGTGCTTCTATCCGCGATTAAAATCACTTGTTGAATGCACAATCTATTAAAGAAAATATAAATAGTTCCGTTATATTCCGCGAATAATTTTTTGTATGCAAATATCGAACAAAAGTGAAATTATGGGTAAAATACGCACGAACTTATGGACTGACCTGATACGAACGCCGACTAATAAAGCAAAAATTTAAAATAACAGAGATCCCACAAAATCCTAATGAAATAATACACGCGGATATACAAGGTGAAGTCCAAAATCAACAAGACTAAGCTAAAATAGAAACGTGATGAGCTTCGTTCTGATAACTTCGAGTTTATCTATTCAAAATAGTCCCCTCTGGCCTCGAAACATTGTTTTGCGCGATCTAAAAGCTTTTCGAAAGAGTGATTCAGGTCATTGACCGGAATGTCCTTCAGGATGTTGGTAGAAGGCTTTTGGATCGCCTCTACGGACGCAAAACGTTTTCCTTTGATGGCCAAATGCAATTTTCCGAATAAGAAGAAGTCACAGGTAGCCATATCAGACGAATACGGTAAGTGATTTAAATCCGATTTCTAGTCAAGAAATCAGACACAAAGCCATAGGATATTCAGGACGAGTTCGACGAATACGATGCAAGAAACGCTTCAAAATGTTAAGATAGAAAATTGCATTGACGGTTTGGCCTGTTGGCACGAGCTCCTTGTGAACAATACCTTTGAAATCTAAAAACAAATGAGCATCGACTTGATTTTTGATTTCTCCAAACGCGATTTTTTGGGTGGTGGCTCAACTGGGGCTTCCATTCTGCACTTTGACGCTTAGTTTCAGGTTCATGTTGGAAACACTACGTTTCATCACCAGTTACAATGTTGTAAAGGAAGTTTTCGTCTCTTCTCGCCTCTTTAATGAGGTCTTCCGAATGTTGAATTCTGAGCAATTTTTGATCCTCAGTTAACTTGTGCGGAATGAAACGTGCGCAGAGCTTTCGTAAACCCAAATTATCAGTTAAAATGCAATAAATCGATGTTTTGGAGATATTCAACTTTGAAATGCATGGAACTATGCAAAACAAAAATCCGAAACCTTATGCCAAAATTTAGACAAAAACGAGGACTAACAAATGTAATAGGCAAAGGACTTAAATACGTTGCCGGAACTATGGACAGTGACGATGAAGCAAAAATACTTCATAAAATTCAAGCGCTAGAAAAAAAAAAAAACAGTGAAGCGATGATAGCACTAGACGAACTGATTTTTCTTAGCACTTCTATATCAACAAAAATGTCTAACATAACAGATCACATAAACATACAACCTTCATGCTAAAGTATTGTTATCATACAGAACAGATTTGGTAATTCTATAACTGAAAACTCCAACCTTTTCATTTGAAGAAATCATTTTCGAATCACTCCCTGACAGGCGAAATAAATCACTTATGCTAAAAGCAAAAACAGTCCTTATCCATGAAAATAAAGTGTACAAAGCAAATACTATAGAATACAATAAGCTCATAGAGGTAAATTTTGAATGCCTTACGAGTATAGCGAAAAACTTAAAACCAAAATGTACCATGGACATAAGAAAAAGATCAAGAAGAAAAATAAATTTATCCCGTACATCTTATTTTTAAGAACTACAAAGACAAAATTACTACCGACTGTAAACATTCATACAAGCTTATAACTATAAGAACATATTTGTTAAAATTCGAAAATTGTGTTGTAAAAACAAAGGCAAAAACATATGAAAATTACAAAATAAACATAAATGAAATGTACGTTTTAAAAAAATTTGTTCAGAAGATCAATGAAAACAATGTAACATACTCCAATTTAAGTATTAAAAATATAGATCTTAATGAAACATTAAATTTTGTTAATCATAAACTTTCCAAAAACACTTTAATTAGTACAAGCAGTAACATAAGTTTTACAATAATACTGTTTTCTATTCTGATTATAATTTATATTAAAACAAAAAACAGTACTTATATATATAATTTCCTCGTCAGAGCCTCGCTCTAACAATGGGGGAGTTATAGTAACCCCTAATAAGGTCTTAATATAAATCATTCTGTTATGCACAAATAAAACATTTAATACTTTCACTTTTCTGCAGTTGCATTTCTTAAATTCATTTAATAAAATTCCAGGAATGCTTGACTTTAAAAATACTAATTTTATTTAGATCAATAAACTTTTAAAACCGGAAACAGAATGCATTTGTACGCAATTCTTTGAGATTAATTTTAAGTTATTTTTTTCAAAAATGCTTGAGAATGTATGTACATACATACATATCTTTAATTTAAAGCATTTATTTTGTATCGAAGAAATTGAAAAAGTTAGGTCAGTCATATTATTTGATTCAAAAGTGAGAAATAGATAAATTAGATTTTTTTAACTCGTAATTTATTGTAATTTATCTGTTATGGGTAAATATATGTATATTTATAATGTAGATGTAAAGTGATACATGATACTCGTATATGTACATACATATTTATGTTTAAAGGAAATCGTACAGTGATTTAGGCATAAATAAATGTACATACATACATACATACATATGTCTACTTGCTTGAATATAAGATGTTTATTTATCTCATTTTAAGGAAATTCGAGATGTGTATGGAGTTAAAGGGTGGATCACAGTTTATTTTTAAAAGCAACTGGATTTTAATTTAATGTACATACATATGTACATATATCAGAGTCATTATGTAGTGCATATGCAGTTTTTTTGTTAGCAAAAAAATTTAAAAAATTTATACTAATAGTTTTTGATGCGAATACATTATCGCAGAGTTTTCGAAAACACTATGGAATATTTCAATGATCTTATTTGTAATTAAAAGTAAGTTTAATATCCTTTTGTTTTTGAAAAGCATAATTGTTGCAATTGGAGAAGCTTTTTTTCACAGGCGGCTCGTCAGTTACTAGTATAAATCATTCTATACTGTGACGTTAGACCCATTTCTGTCTACATTTAAATTGACCGTCTACCAATTAGTTTTCCTTCCATCGAATACTTGGTAAGGATACGGATAATGAGTGGCACGTGTTTGGAAAATTTTTTTACAGAAAATTCATTGTTAAAATATGCGCCTTAAGAAATTTAACTATGAGCAATGTACTGTTTTGTTACCCTAATCATTATTTTGGTTTTAACATACTCCGCATTTTCTCCCCTTTTATTTGCAGGATCCAGAAAGCGGAAATCCCCTCGTGTCGAACATCGATTTAATTAATGACATCCTTTTCTTGAACAAATTAAATAGCGATTAAGATATGCAAATTGGGATACATACATATATCTTCGGAAAAAGGTAAACTAACGGTGATTTGTTTTATCTCTTTCCGTCTCGGTGGTTAGCGTTGCTAACCACCTATTTTTCATTTTTTTTACGACGGTTGGCGACATCTATGTTTTTAATTTTGCACGAATATTGATTATTGCTTCCTTTTAAGTGAAAAGGGCGCTAATAGCTAGAAATATACCCACCAGGCGTTGAGAAAATTTAAAGTAAAAATCCGTGGCCGCGCGTTTTTGTGAAAGCTAGAAGTAAAAATTCATAATAAATTCAATAACGCAATTTATCGTTTGATTTTTGTGTAAATTTAGTTCTTGTGGTGTGTTTGATACACAGTGGTTGCTTTCTTTCTGAAATTTCGATTATTTTACGAATATTTTTTATAATCAATGGTGGTTAGCAACAATAACCACCATGACGTAAGTATTCCTAGAATTTGCTTTTTTATACCGTCACTATGAGTGGGACTTTCCTTGGTATTTATAATATTTTAGGCAATTATTTCAATAATGCAACGATCATTGATGCAAAGGGAAATTGAAGAATGTTTGTATGAAGATTTACCTTCAGGACCTGAAAGTGAAGCCAGTTCCGATGAGGATGAAAATCTAGACACGCCTGAGTGGCCAGTGTTAAAATCGATATTGGATGTGTGTGGGGCAGATGTACAGAATATCCATGAAGAGCTATTCGACGACGAGGATGACATACCATTATCAAACTTTGTAAGTCAGAATAATATTGTTAGCTCTACGACCTTGCAGCCTCCTAAATGGAAAAGTACCTTCTCTATGGATATACCTGGCGAGTTTGTTAAGAGTGTGGGCTTAGCTGATCATATAATCAGCTTGGAAGATGTACCACCACTCCGATTGTTTCGCATGTTTTGGACAGAGGACTTGGTTGAGGTCATAAGCTTTCAAACTAACCTATATGCAACACCAGAAGGTAAACCTTTTTCTCCTACCAGTCCTTCTGAAATACAAACTTTCTTGGCCATAAATATGGTGATGGGTATAAAAAAGCTACAAAGATTACTGGTCTTCTGCTCCTGATTTACGTGACTCATACATTTCTTCTTGTATGCCCCTAAATCGCTTCAGCTGGCTTCTTGGATGCTTGCATCTCAATGACAATAATCTCATGCCTGTTAGAACGCATCCAGACTATGATAGGTTATATAAAGCCTAGCGTGCCTGCTGAAATCCGCCATGAGAGTAATCGACACCAACCGCTTTGAGGCACACCTAGAAGATGCGCCCTTTGCAGTACCAAAAGCGTCCCTGTCCGCACAGTATGGCAATGCAGAATATGCCACGTCACACTTTGCCTCCGAAAAGGAAAGACATGTTTTTCAGATTTTCACAAGACATAATTATTTGTAAATTTATTACCAAATTTTGTATTATCTTTTTTCTAAAAATAAATAAAAAAGTGAAATAATTGAGTGCATTAGTTTAAATAAATTTTTGTACCCTTCAGTCATGGTGGTTACTGGTGGTGACCACATTGTTTCTCAAAAACCTAACGGTAAATATTTTTTTTTTTTGCATTCGTGTGTTACTTGTATTCCATATTCACCAATTAACAACAAAACAAAATTCACCTCGGCATTTCATCACATAACAAAAAAAAAAAAAAACTGCCGTACTCTTTGTATCTTCCAGCAAAAGGAAAATGCTTATCAAACGTAAAATTCAAAAAATGCCGGTAAATTAATCCATTTGCTGCCTTTATGCGCTTAAAATGCAAATATGTAGGTATTGGACTTAGAAAAAGCGCTTCGTTTTTAAATTTCAGCTATTAATCGCATTAGGCATGCGATGAGCGCTCTGCATTTGCAATACATCGCATGAGATGATTTGTATTCGGTCAGCGGCCACACGTCGAGACAGGGGTTAAGAGGAAATCCATCCAAACACTGCTACTTTGTTCTTGGCGAATGGACAACTGAATGATGCTAGCACAGAAAATTTAAAAAAATATTGTGTGCAAATGTATATATGTACATATGTCTGCACTATTTATGCTATCATTTATGGCTTCACTTACGTTTTCTTGTTCTTTCCCTTCTTTTCCTTTTTGTTTTTGTTTTTTGTACTAACGTCACGGCCCTTGGGATGACGCAATCTTGTTCTCTATCATTCTTGGTTTTTATTAAGTCGCTTCTATATGAATGTTTTATTGCATATACTTTGTCATTGTTTATTTATGAAACTGACATTTTGTTTGAGTTTTTATAGTATCAAGAGAGAACCAAGAATCTAAAGTAAAAATTACGAAGTTGTATCACACATTATAAACATTTCCTTCCATAACAGGCAATATTTGTACTCGTTTATATTATTTTGAAAAGTGTGGATCAATGTTGCCTCCTACATTTATATGCCGTTTAGATTTTTCATGTCCACAGTCAGCAACCAAATGTAAGCAAAAGCAGCTAGTGATTTTAAGATAGCTAGGCCAAATCACAAATAAAACAATCCCTAAACAAACGCAATTGTAAGTTGGGAAATGGTAACAATGCGTCATTGGTAAGCAAACTAAATTTAAAGTATAAAAGTATGAAAAGTTTAATTTAATAATAAATTCTGTCGACCCTCGTTAAACAAATGCGAACTTCCGAGTGTACTTCCACCATGAAAAACTCCTCATAAAAAACCATCTGCCGCTCGGAGGCGGCATAAAACTGTATTATTAAGCGATTATTAGGTTGTTCAATAAGTTTTGTGGTTCGATAAAATACAATTTTATAGTTTGAAATGCACTTTAGTAATCAGTATAGTCCTTGAAGTCCCAAAATGCTCTTGTGACATGATGCATTGTCTTGATAAAAAAGGTTCACGCCATTCTTTAACCTCTTCCTTTGCTTTAGGATCATGGTTATAGACCCAAGTCTCATCTATGATAATGAAACGACCCCCAAAATTCTCTTTATTCTTTTGAAAATGCTCTAAATGTGTCAAGGAAAGTCGCATTTGAATGTGTTTTTGTTTAATTGTTAGCGAATACTGTGCCATCTCGATACTAACAAAAATTGAATTGACAGATTGAAATGAAACTGAACAGATTGAAAATGAAAATAGGTACGTTCATATGAAGAGTGTACCAATATAACAAAATAAGGTTTAGGCTAGTATCAACTCCCTCACTTATCGAAACGCAAAACCTATTGAACAATCTATTATTATTAACCTACACAAATTGACCCAGCGGTTCTTGGCTGGACTAAAAAGTATGTTTAAATTTGCTCACCATTCGTAAGGTAATAAATTTCGTTATATTCTCTTTTTCACCCGAATTAAAAAAAAGATCCGCAATAACTTACCTTTACGCCTTTTTTTAACTTTTTTAATGCAGTTCCACACTTCATTTGCAATTGGAAAAATGTATTGCTTTATGAGAAATCAGTATTTTTGTCGGGGTTTCGTTGTATATATGGTTGTATTTCCATTTCACTTTTCATGCTTACACCCAAGGCGGTAGAGACCAAATGCGGGCCCTTTCCAATTATGTCTAATTCATATAATTCGAGTTACTCTCGAGCCCGGGCCCCTCTTAGAACTCCGGGCCCGGGATAAAATGTCCCGATTTATAAACGATCCCTCTCAACACGATTTATTGGTCAAAACTAAAAAAAATATTATTAAAGCAAGCTTACTTTAAGGTACGAGTATGTTAAAAAACTTTATCGCTGAGTGGGTTTCTCTAGTGCTATTCGAAGTTCAAATTTTACAGCACGTTTTTTTGGTTTTTGGGTTTAGGCGAGCTTTTCGAAATTAAATTTTATATGGCGACAAAATAATTCAAGTCAATTACACGAACAGAAAGGTAACCCTAGACTCATTAAAGAATGGAAACTCGGACGCGAAAACTGATACGGAAGCTAAATACTTAGGTATATAATAATAAAAAAATAATTGAAATTAAAAATCGTTGCAATTGCACCAATTTGGAAGTATGGGCACAGCTCCTAAATCTAATTTGACAATACTGCAGCGTGCCCAGTCGGCGATACTTAGGACAATAACAAATGCACCGTGGTATATACCAAGTGCTGACATTCACCGCGACATAAACATCGACACAGTTGACGAAACCATACAAACTGCGAGCAGAAGGCACATAACCAGACTTCTGACGCACACAAATCCGACGATGAAAAAGCTTCCTGCTGAAGAAAAATTGAAAAAGGAGAGACTTAAACGAAAATAAAAAATAGTTTAAAAAACTAAAAAACACGCTTTTATTGCTAATCGAACTAAAAAGTAGAAAATAAATTTTAATGACAAAGAGACCTATAATGAAGTAATAACAAATCGAACGATCAGTCATAGTCAACTACATACCTCAGAACAGAATTAAAACAAAAATTAAGATACAAATAGAGTAATTCAAATAAGAGTTAAAAGCGTGGGATGCATTTTGCTTCACTTTCATAACCTTCTGTACATAGATAGTTTGCTATTACTTCATTATAGGTCTCTTTGACATTAAAATTTATTTTCTACTTTTTAGTTCGATTAGCAATAAAAGCGCGTTTTTTAGTTTTTTTAAACTATTTTTTATTTTCTACTTCTTAGTTCGATTAGCAAAAAAGGGTGTTTTTTAGTTTTTGTTTTTAAACTATTTTTTATTATGAATGAAAATTATTGTTATCATTGCAGTCAGTGAATTAATGATTCGATATATTCGTGTTATATTTAATTCCTTTCTTATCGACTGTGACTCTTAAGCTATGCAGTTATCGGCCGTGAAAAAGAAGTAATCGGGATGAAGAACTTATTTCGTGGAGGGAGCCTGAGAAACGGCTACCCCACTCCTGAAACGGAGAGGTAACAACAAAATATACTGACATAATCAATATGTCACATATTTTTTCCTATATTTTTCCTATATTCCGATTTAATTGTGTTATATTTAATTTCTTTTTTACCGACTATATGTCCAAAGAAAGGCCAGCATTGGCCTTGACACAGAATAGATACTCTCAGCACAGAAAAAGGAGACCGTGGATTATATTGACACAATCAAAACGAGATGTAAAGTTCCAGTTTCGTTTTTTTTAGTTCATTTTTGTTGTGAATTGTATTTTAATCGATAAAATTTATAAATGAATTTATGGTAATGATAAATTCCTTCTGTATTTGCCAAAATTTTGTTCCGTAAAATAATTTCAAAATTTATGTTGTGATCATTTTATTGTAATTAGCAAAATTACATCTTATATGGAAATTATTTCATTTTATATGAACATTGAATAGAGTAAATTTGCGTGTATGAGACTTGTAGTATCTACGCATGTGTAAAGACTATACAAAGTGAGAATGCAACTACCCTGAAAACGTTTTAGCCTTCTATTCGTACTGCAGTGCCGCGTGCCCGAGCAAGTTCGAATTCGAAAGAGTAAGTCGTAGACTCCCGAAAATTCTTGGAAAAAAGTCGTCGCGTTGATGTGTGTGAAACAATGCTTTCAGACTATCAGGACAAGCTCAAATGCACCATTACGGGAGATGAGACTTGGATTTATGTTTACGACCCTGAAACAACCGACCAATCAAGCGAATATCGTGCTAAAGGCGAGGCCAGACCGAAAAGAGCACGTCAAAGTCGTTCAAAAATAAAGGTCATGATGACAGTTGTTTTCGATTTTCGTGGTGTGGTGCACTATGAATTCCTTCCACCATAAGGAATATTATTTGAGCGTTATGCTTCGTTTACGTGAAGCAATTCGCCTAAAGAGACCAGAATTATGGGCCAACAACTCTTGGTTTTTGCATCACGATAATGCACCGTCTCACACTGCACTCGTTCTTAGTGACCATTTCGCCAAAAACTACACGCATATCGTTCCGCAACCACCGTATTCGCCTGATTTGGCTCCGTGTGACTTCTGGCTATTCCCAAAACTCAAGAGACCACTCCGGGGAACGCGTTTCGAGTCGATTGAGGAGATAAAAGCTGAATCGAAGAAGGTGCTGATGGCTATACCGGAAATGGACTATTTGGCATGTTTCGAGGATTGGAAAAATCGTTGGCATAAGTGTATTTCATCGAGAGGGGGTTATTTTGAAGGGGATGAAATTGATTTACAAGCATAAATAAAGATTTTTCATTTTACAACCAAATTCACCTTACTTTTTGCCCACAGGTAAAAAAAGAAAATATTAATTCTGGCAATCCAAATAAGGATAATGGAAAACTTTTATCAAATTATGGCATTGTCATCGGTCCTTGATAGGTGTGCAAAATCCCAAGTCGATCAGATTTTTAGAAGCCAGTGAAAATTAAGCTCAAAGATTCCGTCACATACATACAACCCGAGCTAAAAAAAGTGTGTTAAAAACCAACTGATCTTTTGTAATAATATATAATAATAAGAATTATATTTATGTACATATCGTAATTATCATAGTAAATATTTTACAAATGAATTATACAGTATCACTTATATATCCGAATATCTTTAAAACAAATTACTTATTGTTAATAAAGACAGGTGTAATATTTTTTGAAAGCATTAAAAAATGTACAGCAGCCCACGATCGTGTTTTCGTTGGCATTGTTCAGTGTAAATATGATTCTGCCGGACAAACCTTTATCAATGTTGGCGTTCTGGACTGGCTACGATTACGCATTTCTCTCCGAATTCATGGCGGCTTAAAGGAGGTCAAGTAAGCCGTGAAGGCGGTTCTACAAGGGGTAACTTTGGAGGATTACCAAGGTGCTTCAAATCATAGCTATTGCTATGGTCGAAAATGAAGTTTTGCTCGTAATACATTTAATTTGCTTCGTTTTATTGACAAATTCCATCTTGATTGCCACACCTGTAGTTTATGTATATAGTTAGTTTGAAAATTAGGCTATAGGGTGGTCCATATATTGGTTTCTTGTAAAAAATATCTAAAAGTCAATATTTTTCGGTATATTATTAATCTATTCGTAAAAACACAAATTCCCATTATTTATCGAATATTATTTCAGTCGCGAGGCTGCCAGCAGAGATTCACCTGTTTTCCAAACACCTTGGAAAACGCAGCAACTCTCAAAATAGCATAACATTTAAAAATAAACCGCTATGCGGATCACCCTGTTTGTTACGATATCATCATCAAGTTCCTAGAGTTCCAGTGTGGCGACAATATACTTTCGGTCATTGTTATGAAAAGGTATGAAGTATTTGTAATTCCTCTGAAAACGTTACGTGTTTATTCTGTCAAACTGCATATTACTCGTAATATCTGTGCCTGGTGTATACGTGCGTATGAATTTATAAAATATAAACAAATCGCAAAATATTATCGTTTTAAATCTCGGCTAACATTTTTTATAAGTGGATGTGGAGCTGAGATAGTCAGTAGTTGATTTTCCTTTTCGAATATAGTATCGCTGCAGTCATCATCGGGCTACTAATGCAGTTAGAACGCTACCTAGCTAAAATTCAATTAACGAAGTGTATTTAAAAGGACAAATCCCGATTTCCGCAACATCAGCAAGAAATATATTAAAATTTGCCATCTGTTTCAAATTCTACATCATTGTGTGCGGTGTATTTACATCTCCAAATATCGGTTATGTACAGTATGTGGTTTTCGAAAGCAGTTAAAACCCGATTACTGAATTCACGTAAATAATGGAACAGAACAAGCAAAAATTGATTTTAACCTGGAGCTGTCCGGGATTTTTTTAAATTTAAACAATGATTGTTAAACTATTATCTTTTATTTATTTGCACGTATTCGGTAATTTTCGACATTCCGTTATTTTGAAGTGCTCAGTATAGAAGTTTGGTAGGGGAATATAATATATTTTTAAAGCAGTCTTGCGCACTGTGTGAAAAATTGGGGGCATTTAGAAATAATCGGTAGCATAGGATGCAGGAAATGGAAGTGGTAAATAAATGATTTCAGCAAACAAACTTATTTGTGGAGTTTGGACTTCATAATTTTTTTTTTTTTGACAAAACTAAGGTTTTTGTTTCACAAAATATTTTTATTTCGACTCAATTCGGTCGATCTAATAACATGTCAAATAAGTGTTGTAGATGGCAGATATCTGTCACGTGTGCCGCTGTGGCCAATCAAATGTGATTTGTGGTTAAAATATCGCTGACATAGTGGATTACCATCAAATAAACACCAGTCTCATCCTATGGAATTGAAGTTTTTAGTTTGCTAATTTCACTGATAACTGACGAAGGATATTCAAGTATAACCGTTTCCAAAACTAAATCGATTTTACCTCTTTCCTCAATTTGCAGTGACACCACTTCTACACATTCAGGGCCTCATAAGAATATGTTTTTGAGAAGCTATGATTACTTTCACATACTTACTACATGTAGCGAATTTTTTCGCACAATATTATTGTGAAGCATTTAAAATAGTAAAACAAGATATTCAAGTTTTTGGAGTAGGTATGTTTAATGTTTTAAGAATAATTAGAATAACTAGAATATCTACATATATATTTTTGGGGAGTACATCCTTGTTACGTGCTTGGACTAGCTCCTTTTGCTGCTGTTCCACAAACTTTTATGACGCCTATGGCAGACAGGTATTTTTTATGAGTATTTCTTTGAAACCTTGTTGAACAATATGTCTGGCGAAGTCTAAGTTGGTTTCTAAGAACCACGACGACTAAAAAATAACGGGAACTTGTCCCCGAGATCGATCATCTGTTTCATCACCATTATCTTCAAATGGCATTCAACATGTCTCTTCAAATTAAGGACCGAAAATAATTATTTAAAAACTTAAAACGAAAACATCGTTATGACAAAGACATTGCTCAAATACAGGGTCCGGCACTCGAAGTGTAACCAATTAAAAAGGCCATAAATTTAGTTTGGAAAATTACTTTATTATTCAGTTCAAAGTAAAAAATGTGCGAAAATAATGCAAAATTAAGAATTAATTTACTTTTGCTCGATATGACCATTTTTTGCCTTGACTATGGCGTTGAGACGGTCCCGTAACGAATCAGAACCTACCCGAATGATACTTGCAGGTATTTTGGCCCACTCGCAGACAATAGCGTTTTTCAGCGCCTCGAGACTGATGAATCTTATAGTTCGAACCTTGTTTTCCAAAATGGCCCAAATAGAATAATGCAGAGGATTCGCGTCTGGTGAATTTGAGAACCATTGCGTGGACGTTATGAAGTTCGGAACGTTGTCCTTTAGCCATTCTTGGTTCACTCGAGCTTTGTGAGACGGGGCCAAGTCTTGTCGAAACGTCCTTGGTCTGCCACCGAAATGTTTGTCTGCCCATGGCTTCCAAGCAACCTCCAGAAAACTTTTCCGAAAATTTTTCTCATTTACATTGAACCAGGCTTGATGAAAACGATTGGAGAGCACCCATTTGCGGCTACAGCGGCCCAAATCATTACCTGTGGCGGGTGCTACCTCCTGGTGGTCAATCGATGACTCAAATTCTCGTATGAACGGTTGGTCAAACAAACCCTATCGTTTTGGGAGTTTACGACGTTCTTTTGCCATTTGAATAGCACTTCGTTGGCACTTTTGAACCTTTTCACGTGCCATTGAAGACTTTTGATGACCACCTCCATGACGTTTCGCGATGCTACCAGTATCATTGTAACGAGTAATGGTGCGATAAACAAAAACTTGATTTACTTTAAGGGGCTCGAGCTCACGAACAATCGCTGGTTGTGATTTTCCAGGCGAATATAATGCAGTCACACATTTGAAATCCATTACTAAAATTCTTTTTTTCGCGTATACTCTCGGCAAAATGCTTCCGCCCGCTTCTAAACAATACTCTGGACTGTCATTTGGCCAACTAACAGACAGCTGATGCCCGTGCATCAGCTGCGCGAGAGGCCTGAAGTTTGTTACACTTCGAGTGCCGGACCTGTATTATGTACACTTTCTTATCTCGAACATTTTAATTTCTCAGACTCGATTTGATTTTAGATATTGTTCGTAAAACTAATTCTAATGCTAATTTAAAATTAATATTAATGTTAAAAATGCTTTTTCTCCACTACCTTGTGTGACATACTATTATTTAATAAATAAAAATAAATATAAAAATTTTTAATCAAGGGTTAATTCACCATAAAGTAAGATTAAAGCCCAAAGTAGAGGTGCCACAACCATAAGGCCATAAATTTGCTGATTGAACCAATATACGGGTAACACTGTAATCGATTAGAGGTGACATGCCACAATTCCGCAGTCATAGCCGCAGAAACCAATTTAATTTTGGTTTTCGCGGTAACCAGTTGAATGGTGTTGCGTTGTGTAGCATTGTGATTTGCTGTATTGTGATTCGCTTTAAGCTCAAAGTATAGGTACTATACCATACTATACTATGTAACCTTAACCATAGTATTAACCATAACGGTATTTATGTCATCAATAATTATTGGTGCCACTGCACATTTGTGCAGTTCGAAGTGCAGAAACTATAAAAAGATAAGAACAATTCTACCACAATGCAACATCATGCAACTGGTTACGGCGAAAAATCAAAATTCAAGCCATGTGCCATGTGCCATGACCACAACGTCATTAATTTGCTGATCGAACCAACATATGGGCAACACTGTAATCAATTAGAGGGGTCATGCCATAATTCCGTAGTCATCGTAGTCATAACCATTAGAGACGAATTGAATTTTGGTTTTTCGTCGTAACCATAGCCAGTTGTATTGAATTACCTTTTCTTTAGTTTCGCACTTCGAGATGGTCAAATGTGTGATAGTATATGTAAATATCAGCTACTTATGGCTATGGCACCAATAATTGATGACATAATTGTCCTAATCCCATTTTTTTATGAAATTACTGCACGGTGCAAGTTTCACAACATTTGTTAATAATATAATATTATTTTATAAAAATAAAAAATTTTGAAAAAATCTTTTCGGAGGTATTTAGTAAACACTTAGAAGATATATTATGAATATTTATAATTTTCTAGTGACGTTATATAGTATGTAGAAATAAGCGCCGGTGGCGAACGACCCATCAACATGTGATTAAAGTGTCAAATGGAACGACATGGGATTAGGGTGAATACTACGGTTAGGGTTATGACGTTATGTTTGGCACCTCTACTTTGAGCTATATGTTGGTTCGATCAGCAAATTTATGGTGTTACGGTGATGGCACCTTCCCTAATATATACCTAATTAACGTAACCAACACAAGACAAAGCCTCGGATATACGATCTCACCTATGATGACGACATTTGCCACACAATCAGTACACGAATAGCATAATGGAACGTTAGAATCATCAAGGAAGCATCCAGACAAGTCCAACTCGATCACCTTGGTGATCCACAATATCGACATACTTGGCGTAAGCGAAATGAGATGGAACGGCAGCGGAGAAGGCATATCAGTGTATGGCAACACAATAGTGCATAGCGGAAGAGATGATTAAGACGGGTTAATAATTTGCAGGGAAATGCGTAACACCTTTCACTCTTGGAAGCCAATCTCAGACCGCATTATTCTAGCATGCTTCTGCAGTAACGCCCATCGGCACGTTACTATCGTGCAATGCTACGCGCTGGCAGAGGACGATGACTGCGCTAGAGTTCTACACACCAATTAACAGTCACACTCGTTCCATCAGCAGGCTGATCACGCAGCAACATCGGCGGCAGGCTTCATCACATGAAAATCGATAAATACTCTTGAACTTCACAAGGTGGGATGGCTCATGACCAAATATATAATATTTGCGTGAGCCGAAAATGGAGAGGTTCGCTTGATGTCAGGAATAGACGGGGAGCCGACATAGACAGTGACAACGAGCCAATTACTGGCGACGTCAAGATCAAGCTGAAATGAAGGAAGAAATCCAACAGACTGCCTAGAAAAAAGCGATTCAACGTACAGCTACTATGGTATCCTGCGATCAGAAAAGAAATGATAAGCGTCTTTCGCGAGAAGCCGCTCACTTATCAGAACAACAAAGATTGGCAACAACACAGCTCAGGCAATAGCTCAAGAGAAAATCGGCACAGTAAAATCCACCAACATCAAAACATACCACATACTACTTGGGGCATCATTCAGCGCAAAAAGGAAAGGCAACTCATCAGCGATGGCTCCCTTCGGTTAACCTACAGAGAGGCGGCGAAGCAAGTAAAGAAATCGGCCAGAAACAATAAGAGAAAGTTCATTAAACATTTTGCTAGCGATGCCGAAGCGGCAGCAGGAGCTAAAAATATGAGACAGCTTTACTGCATATTTAGTCGCCTAACCAACCAGCAGAGTAGTAGTAACCAACCAATCAGAGATCTGAATAGTGCTTTACTGACCTCCAAAAATGACGAGATCCGTATACGGCAAGAACACTTTGAAGCAATTAGCAGCATCGCTCTTAGCAGCGAATCTAGCTACGAAGTGGGCAGCACAACTATCAGCAGCAAAACAACATCATCCCCCCTAGTCAAGCGGAGATCAAGGATGCAATCAAGAAGCTGAAGCTCAACAAAGCCGCAGGCAAAAATGGCATACAGCTAGAACTACTAATCGGCGACTCCCAATTTTTCGGTGGAAATTTTGCATCTCCACATCACCGCCGTCTGGGGCAATGAATGCCCTCAGTCCTGGACCAAACGCATCATCGTGAAGTTGCCAAAGAAAAGCGATCATACAAGGCAGAATCTAATGTAGTGAACAGCCCTTAGGAGACGAACAAGCGGGATTTCGCTCTCACCGACGCTGTGTTGACCAAACCAACGCTCTTCACATCATAATCAGTTGAGTAGCGCTCCCCGCTTTACATGCTGTTCGTCGACTTCAAGAAAGCGTTCGACACAATTAAACGAGACTCAATGCCGCTGGCGTTGAGTAGGAAGGCCTCATCTGAGCCCTCTACGAGAACTCCGAGCTGGCAGTGCTCCACAACGGCAACATCAGCGACCCATTCACAACCAACGCAGGCATAAGGCAAGGTTATCCCCTGTCGCCCCTTCTATTCGTCATCGTCCTACACGACGTATCCATTGTCACTTTCTGCGTTTGATTTGCATTAAGATGGGCTCCTCATTCGTTTATCTCCACAGCGCGTCGTAGCTGATTGTATTCGTCCAGAATATTCTACAGGTGATACGGAGGCATTTGTTGATTGTAGCCTCTGTGTTATAGTGTTGGAGACTAGCCATGTTTCATTTCCGTACAACATTACAGATTTTGTATGTGAGCTGAATATTCGCAGTTTAGTGCGCTTGGAGATTTGCGAACTCGCCGAACTCTATGCATTCGCGTGAATTCCGACCTTGGTTGGTTGGTTTAAGGGTGACCCCGCATCGGAGTGCCACATAGACCGCAAGTTGGGTCCGTTGTGTTGCCCTAGAGCTCATTATGTTATATGATTTCCCCACCTAACCGAGATTTTTATTGTGGATTTTGGTCAAAGATATTAATTCGTTTCGAGAATTTGATGAGAGATTCGATTTTCAGGTTCGAGAGTACTGAAAGATTGTCAATTGTTGGAGAGCCAAGAAGAGCGAGGCGACTTCTGGCTAGACCGGGACAACTGCACAGCAAATGTCTGCTCGATACTTCCTCATTTTCGTCATCGCAGTATCTGCACAGGTCGTTTTGAGGAACCCCGAGCCGACGTGCGTGAGTGCCCAACAGGCAGTGGCCGGTGATAAGAGATATTATATGCCTTAGTTCGTGTTTCGAAAGACTTATAAGGGTTTTTGTCTGTTTCAGATTGTAGGATGGCCAGATTTGTCTGCTCGTAACGCAAGTAGTTTCCACTCGCCACCTCCGATCAGCAATGCTGTGGAATTCTCGATCAATGAGTAATTTACATGTTGAGAGTGGAATGTGGATTGTGGGTAAGTTACTAACATTTGATTGCGCAGCTCCAGCTCTTGCGAGCTCATCAGCTTTGCAGTTACCTTCGAATCCACTGTGACCCGGTATCCAGATAACTTGGACAGAATTCTGAACACTTATCTCGTTAAGAGATAAGAGACAGGATCGAACCACATCTGAGTGGGTATAAGAGGAGCTGAGTGCTCGAACGGCCGCTTGACTGTCGGTGAAAAAGCGGATATCCTCTAGTGATATTCTATTTTCTAAGAGAGTTTTCGCAGCATACCAGATAGCGCATACTTCCGCTTGGAATACGCTACAGTAGTCGGGTAATCTAAATGATAGATTGATGTGAGGGGAATTGGAAAAGATTCCAAATCCCACTTTGCCGTCTTGTTTTGAACCATCTGTATATATAGTCAGAGGGCCATTGATTTCGGTTAGATTTGTCTTCCATTCTTCCCTAGTTGGGAGTGAACAGGAGAATAGCAAGGGTGGTGATGGAAGACTTACATGTCGGAAGAGATAACAGTGTTCCTGTTCAGTATGGCGGAATGGCCAAGATAATTATTCCATTTCGATATAGCATTCATGCGTGTCGCTGCTTTCGCTGCAATCGCTTTGCCAGCCAGATCGATAGGGAACAAGTGAAGCAACGTATTTAGAGCCTTAGTAGGTGTTGTACTTAAGCATCCTGTTATCAGGAGGCAGGCTGTTCTTTGAACTCGATCAATTGTGGCTACTCTACACCGTTTTTCGAGTGCTGTCCACCATACAACCACACCGTAGAAGAGTATCGGTTTGATGATCGAGGTATATATCCAATAAATGATCCGAGGTGAAAAACCCCAGGTTTTGCCTATAGCTTTCTTACAAGTATAAAGAGCTATGAAAGCTTTTTTACATCTGTTTTCGATGTTCAATTTCCAACTCAACTTCCTATCTAGAATAACTCCTAGATATTTAGCTGAATCAGATAGGAGTAATGATTCCCCTCTCCCGTTTGCAGTGGAGGAGATTGTTGTTTCCTATTGATTGGAGGAGATTGTTGTTTCCTATATCAATACCCTCTATGTTCCTATGAGCGGGAACCCATATCAGAGTAATTTCAAGCAAATGACTAAGGGTGCGTGCATGTCAGAGATGCGATAAGCGATAAGAGCGTCGATAAGAGCAGCGACAAAAGCATAGCGTCGAGCTTTAGTTTTGTGTGCTGTATAAAACAGAGCTGCGATAAGAGCGTTAGTTGCATTTGCAATTTAAGTTTTGAAAAGTGAAGAGCTATAATATTTATAATAATGAGTGATTCAAGGGAAAAGAAAATATGTTGTTGTTGACGCCTACTGGTGCATATTATCATCTACATAATACTGTAAGGGAAAAACGTCAGTTTTCGGCGCATCCTATAAACCAAGCAAGACTAGAACTCGGAGAATTTCACCATCTCTATAATAGTTTAGAATTTAGAATTTTAGCTACAGCCATTCAAACCAACCCAACCTTAGCTGACGTTATAATTAAGTGCATTTACTTACTGCATAATATAATTATTGATAGAGGAGGAATTGAGCACCATTTGACTCAAAACTGGACTTCAGTACCTAGAAATATTGCATTAAACCAAACTGTTGTAGGGCGACAGAATCAAAATGCAGAAAATATTCGCAATATTTATTTTCAAACTGTACTTTTGTCATAATCCAATTTAATAAATATGAAATAATGACACAATAACAAAAAAATAACCGTTTTAATGCGACAAACAAAAAGAAATATGTACTTGTACATGCTCAAACGAAAGTAAACGATAAATTTTTGTTGTTACTATTATTATTAATTACTATGTATTATTGATATTTGAGCAACAATTTTACAATAAAAAACATGAAAACATATTATAGCACTTACTTGTTGTAATGAATTGATTGGATATCTCTTGCCACAATTTATCCAAAATGAACTTGTTGTGGTGATTTGGATCTTTTTGATCCCAAATTGCAGGTTTTAAAAATACTGCACTTATAAAATCTTCTGTGTCCATCATCGATAATAGCGAAGAAATTACTAACCTACAATTTCTACGCTCTTATCAATGATAACGAGCGAAGAGTGAGTTAGCGCGCTGCTCCGACATGCACACTTCTATTAAAGTACATGCAATAATTTTCTACGCTTCGCTCTTATCGACGCTCTTATCACTTATCGCATCTCTGACATGCACGCACCCTAAGCAATTTTTGGAAGTTAGGAAGTCGAATTAACTGAGATAGGTTGAGCGGCTCCGAATGGAAGCCAGTTGCCACACCACAGCTCATCTTAGAACCATTGTTATAGATTTCGATGTCGTATCTTGCAATCACCTTCCTTTTGCTCCATTTGGCTCTCGGTGGAAAACGTACCGTAAAGTCTTTCTTGAAATTAAGGTCCCGATCTACCACGTAGTCTGATTTGTTTTTGAGCAGTGAGGGTCCATGTAGGAGGATATTACTGTGACCATACGATCTTGTTGTCTAGCTTGGTAATGGTAATATATGTATTAGTGCATTATGCTCTTCAGTTGGACTGATGCTAAGCTCTCCTGTAGTTAAGATACACTCTGTTCTTTGTATCTTGTTCAGCTTTGTTTGGTTGTATTTCTTTTCTTTTGCGGGTCTTACGATGGTTGTGTAGGACCAATTGGGTAGTTTTGGTTGAATACACGAGTT
The DNA here is from genome assembly GCF_027943255.1 of Anastrepha obliqua. NCBI lineage: Eukaryota > Metazoa > Arthropoda > Insecta > Diptera > Tephritidae > Anastrepha > Anastrepha obliqua. The sequence goes on along the minus strand of NW_026562179.1, from coordinate 4,249,788 downwards.
TTTTTCCCAACATTCTCTAACACGTGTAAAGTGCTATATTCGCTTTCTTTACCCTATACTCTACGTTGGACCTCCAGCACAGTTTGGGATCTAAGATGACACCGAAATATTTTGCCTGTTGGGCTTGCATAAAACTAACACCGTTTACTTTTGGGAGATCAAAGTTTGGTATCTTGGTTCTCTTAGTGAATAGCTTCAGTTCAGTTTTGCTCGGGTTTACACTTAAGCCACAATCTGTGACCCAATTGCTGAGTAATCCCAAAGCTCCTTCCATAATCACACTGATTATTGTTGGAAACATTCCTGAAACCATAAGCACTATTCGTTTCGCATGCGCCACTGCTTTAATTCCCTTTCGGTTGAATTCGGTAAGGATTTTCTTGGCACCTAATAACCACAGCAAAGGGGATAATACCCCTCCCTGATAATACCCCTCCCTGTTAACAGAGCGTTTTGCCGTGCTGCTGCCTACCTGACTGATGATTATTCTAGTTTTAAGCATGTTCTCTATCCATTCGTTGAGACCTATGTCTGTGCCTAATATATTAAGAGCCTCAATTATGGATCTTGTGTTAACGTGGTTAAAAGCCCCTCTATATCGAGAAAAGCGACTAGTGAGTATTGTTTGTATTCTATGCTCCTCTCAATCGTACTTACAACCTCATGAAGAGCTGTCTCTGTCCTTTCTCCTTCGCGGTAGGCATGGTGGGATGATGAAATTGTGGTATTTGTAATCTTCTCTCCAAGATATACATCCAACAAGAGTTCTAAGAATAAAGGAGGATAAACTGATGGGTCTGAAATCTTTCGCTGTATCATGACCGCGCCTACCAGCTCTGAGGATAAAAATCACCTTAACACTCCTCCAGCGTTTTGGAATATGCTCTAGCATAAGGTTTTTTCTTGAAAAAGACCTCTAGCCTCGGAATCGTCGTTTTTCGAGTGTTCCACAGCATGGCAGGGAATATCCCATCTGGGCCGGCTGCTTTGTATGGCTCAAAGTTTTTCATCGCCCATAGAATTTTATCTTGGGATACGATGTGGTTGATTGTATTGTATGACAAGTTGGACGTTGAGCACTGTTACTATTGTTCTCAGTATATTCTGTGTTACCTGGGAAATTTGTATTTATAAGATATTCTAATGTATCGGCCTAGGATTTTGTCTATTCTCCGTTATCTCTCCTCAAGGAAGAAGGATTGGAGTGTTCCTTGGATAAAAGCTCACCTAGTCTGGCCGTATCTTTGGTTGATTCAATGGAACTACAAAAATCTCTCTGAGCTTCTGTCTAAGCTTCTTTGATGGCTTTCTTGTATTCCCTAAGGCAATTTTTTTAGTTCTTGAAGTACTTCTATTTGTAGCAGAGGTTGAAAATCTCTCTCGTCATTTTTGTGAGTTGACTTAAATTTTCATTCCACTAGATGAGGTTAGTTGTTTTGTCATATGTGGCAGGACAAGAAGCTTCAAGCCTTTTCGTCAACGAAGCTTCGACAGCTTTTACTTTCTCGTCTAAGACTTTACTTGGCGTTATGGTTTTATTGATGTGTTGAACTGTAGATTGGGTTACTCTACGGAATATCTGCCAGTTTATTCTTCTAGGGTTTCTTTATATGGTTGGCTTATCAAACTTGAGATTGATATCGAAGCGAATCCAACTGTGGTTCGAAAAGAATTTCTTGCCGGATTTCCTCCAGTTTGTGACTATTTAGGAGTTATTATTTGGGCCTAAAGTAATATCTAAGATAAAACATTTGTCGAGATTGGTGTTTAATTAAAATCAAAAAGTGACTCACCTCTATCATTCGTCTCCGAACAGCCCCAGAGCCCGTTTCTGGCGTTTGCGTCGCAGCCCATCTACAGTTTGTCTATGTTGTTCAGTGTTGATAAGAATCGAGCCACTTCGTCTGGCGGCGCCGGTTTATCATGTGGCATGTATACTGATGCCAGGTATATTGCCGATTTCTGCAACTCCACCTTCCTCACTGTAAAATCAGGAGTACTAAAATTAGAACACAGAAAAGTTTTTATGTGTTCTTTAGTAACTATGCATGATCGGGGCTTCCCGTCTGATTTAGTGGAAAACATGTTAATGTTGTTGTTGTCTTGGATCCCTTTAACCTCAGTGCCTCTGACCCAGGGTTTCTGTATGAATCCGATGTCGAAGCCCCCCTCCCTGAGGAAAACCTCCAAGCTCTCTGTAGCACATTTCGCACCAATTCTGCCGGACTGCTCTGCCGCTGTTAGTGTTCTTATCAATCAGTGCATAGAGGAGGTTATCCTTAACCAGCTCGGTAAATGGACGTTGTTTATTATTAATTATTGTGGCAAAAAACATAACTATTATGAACGCAAATTCATTTGAATTTTATTCCAAGGGGAATTCCAGAACATGCCCGAATATTTCAATCTTTATGTTTTTTTATCTGTACTCTCATTGGTTTAATCTGCGGATTTATTTCTTTAAAAGAGTATATTCACATAATTTGGGTGATCTGTTACAAATATGGGGAAGGTGAAGGGGCTGCATGCCATTAGGTATCTTTATGCAACGCCTTTGGAAGACATATGTGCGTCGGCAGGATATTCCTATCGGATAAGGGATCTAATAGAGTCGACCTTATTAAAGCGACTCCTATTTAGCCGAGAGAGGCCAAAAGTTTAGGTACATGTGAATTCAAGGTACTTCGCTTTACCCATAAAAAATTACACCAATTATTTTGGTCACCGTTATACGAAGTAAGGCATTTAAGGTCCGGGGATTTTTTTATAATTCGTCAAAGTGGGCCAAAGTTTTCTGCGAAAAAGATGTTCCTGCAAACCCTACAGCCCCAAACTCGGTCCTTGCAACTTTTTCTTATTCCTCAAGATGACGTGTAACCTCAACTTACCATGGCGTTGCGCAGCTCAAGGATTATGTATCCGCGGAGCTGAAAAGGACTGCTTCGGAGGATTACTTCTTCTTCTTACTTGGCGCGATCACCACTTCCCGATTTTGGCCGAGTTTAACAAAGCGCGCCGGTCGTTTCTTTCTCGTGCTAAACGGCGCCCATTGGACACACCAAGTGAAGTCAAGTTCTTCTCCACCTGATCTCTCCAACGCAGAGGAGACCTTCCTCAACCTCTGCTACCACCAGCTGGTACCGCACCGAATGCTTTCAAAGCCGGATCGTTTGTATTCATTCGGACGACACGACCCAGCCAGCGCAGCTGCTGGATCTTTATTCGCTGCGCTATGTCTATGTCGTCGTAAAGCTCATACAGATCATCGTTCCATCGTCTGCGATATTCGCCGTTGCCAACGTGCAAAGGTCCAAAAATTTTCCACGTCGCTTCATTGGATTTTGTCCTCGCCTTCGCTTCTTCGCGTTAGGACGGGCATGATGAAAGCCTTGTAGAGTGTTAGTTTTGTTCGTTGAGAAAAGACTTAACTGCTCAATTGCCTACTTAGTCCAAAGTAGCACTTGTTGACAAGAGAGATTCTACGTTGGATTTCAAGGCTGACATTTTTACCGGTGTTAATGCTGGTTCCTAAATAAACGTAGTCTTTTACAACCACGAAATTATAACTATCAACAGTGACGTGGATGCCGATACGCGAGTGCGCCAACTGTTTGTTTGAAGACAGGAGGTACTTCGTTTTGTCCTCGTCCTAAGTTCTGCGGCTCGTACGATGCTCTCCAACATCAGGTTAAAGGAGTCACACGAAAGCCTGTCTGAAACCTCGTTTGGTATCAAACGGCTCGGAGAGGTCCTTCCCAATACTGACGGCGCTGATGGTGTTGAGCAAAGTCATATTGCATAGCCGTATTAGTTTTATGGGGATACCAAATTCAGACATAGCGGCATACTAGTAACTCCTCTTCGTACTGTCGAATGCATCTTTGAAATCGACGAAAAGATGGTGTGTGTCGATTCTCCTTTCGTGGGTCTTTTCCAAGATTTGGTAGATGGTAGACTTTCCAGGTCTGAAGCCACACTGATAAGGTCCAATCAGTTAGTTGACGGTGGGCTTCAGCCTTACACACAATACGCTCGCTAGAACCTTATAGACGATATTTAGAAGACTTATCCCGCGGTAATTGGCACAGATTGCAGGATCACCCTTCTTATGGATTGGGCAGAGCACACTTAAATTCCAATCGGCAGGCATGCTTTCATCCGACCATATTTTGCATAGGAGCTGATGCATGCACCTTACCAGCTCCTCGCCGCCATGTTTGAATAGTTCAGCCGGCAGTCCGTCGGCGCCCGCGGCTTTGTTGTTCTTTAGCCGCGTTATCGCTATTCTCGCCTCGTCATGGTCGGGTAGCGGAACGTTAATTCCGTCGTCGTCGATTGGGGTATCGGGATCTTCACAATCTCTGTGACATGCGCAGCTGTCACCGTTTAACAGGTTCGAGAAGTGTTCCCTCCATAATTTAAGATTGCTCTGGATGTCAGTCACCAGTTCGCCGTCTTTGTTCTTACAGGAAAACACCCCGGTCTTAAAACCTTCGGGCGTTGTTCCTGTTGGCCAGCATCTCAAGCTCCTCGCACTCACGTATTTCGGCCTCTCGTTTCTTCTTTCGAATAATACGTCTATCTTCCTTTTTTAGCTCTCTGTAGCGATCCCACATGGCTCGCGTTGCGCCCGATCGCAGCGTGGCTCTATAGGCGGCATCCTTTCTTTCAGCGGCAGCATGACATTCCTCGTCGTACCAATTGTTTTTTCGGACTCGCCGGAATTCGATTTCTTCTTTGGCGGCGGGGAACGAGAAATGTTGCTCCATTGCTCGTGCATGCCGGTTTGTTGGGCAGGAGTGAGATTCGAGTGCGAAACTTCTGGCTGTCTGTTGTGATTGCAGCTTTTCGATGTCGAACCTTCTTTTCGTAGGTAGATGTGCGTTTTTTGGTGCACAGAGGCGTGTGCGCAGTTTGGCTGCTACAAGGCAATGATCCGAGTCGATGTTGGGTCCTCGGATCGTACGTACATCTAATACATACACCAGAAGCGTGTCTTCCATCTATCACAACATAATCGATCTGGTTTCGCGATTTCCGGTAAGGAGACAGCCGTTGCTTGGTGCATTTTCTTATGCTGGAATCTGGTGCTGCAGACTACCATGTTTCGGGCCATGGCGAAGTCGATCAGCCTCTGTCCGTTACCGGATGTTTCGTTGTGCAGGCTGAATTTTCCGACTGTGGGACCAAAAATTCCCTCCTTGCCCACCCTGGCGTTGAAGTCACCAAGCACGATTTTTATGCCGTGGCGGGGGCAGCGCTCATAGGAACGTTCCAAGCGCTCATAGAAGGAATCTTTGGTCGCATCGTCCTTCTCTTCCGTCGGGGCGTGGGCGCAAACTAGCGAGATGTTAAAAAATCGCGCTTTGATGCAGATTATTGCGAGACGCTCGTCCACAGGAGTGAACGACAGTACTTGGCGACGAAGTCTCTCTCCCATAACAAATCCGACACCGAATTTGCACTCCTTTACATGACAGCTGTAGCAAGGTCCTATGGTTTTCTTGCCTTGCCCCGTCCATCGCATCTCTTGGATGGCAGTGATGTCAGCCTTTACTCTCACTAGGACATCAACCAGCCGGACAGAAGCACCTTCCCCATTAAGGGTTCGGACATGCCAGGTGCATGCCCTCAAATCGCAGAACCAGCTATCCTGGAATGCTTCGCCTTCTCCGCCCGAACGGGTGTTCGGAAGCTACCCAGAGGATACGTGGGCTAGTTCCGGACGTTGTGAGCTGCTTGAACCATATGCAGAAGAATCGTCCTGGCCACTCCCAAGTGAATGGCTATCAGTAACTTTCCCCACTTGCGTGGACTTCTACACATGGAACCATCTTCCTTCGAAGCATTGCTAAGGATGCTTAAAATCGTATTGACTTATTAAGTTATGCTCGTGACATAATTTGCTTTGCTTTATTGGCAAAGCTCCGCAATTTAATTTTCACACTTCGTTGTTTATGTATACATATATATATTGTAAAGTAATCCCCAGTCGAAGCACTTCAAAAAATCATTTTTTTTTTATCTTGTTCAGCTCCTCCTTCGATGCCGTCTTTATCTCGTCAATCGTAGCATAGCGTCGTCCTCTCATGGGCCTCTTCAGTTTCGGGAACAGGAAAAAGTCACAGGGGGGCCAAATCTGGAGACTACGGTGGCTGTGGCAACATTAGTGTGTTGTTTTTGGCCAAAACGTTGCGCACAAGCAACGCCCCTGCAATCGAAGGAAACGGTAAGCAAACCCTGTACACTCGACCGAACTTGGCGCGCTTTTTTCGGTCTTGGTTCGTGCGGCAGCTTCCATTGAGATTATTGAGCTTTGGTTTCCACGTCATAACCATAAACACACGATTCATCACCAGTTATGACCTTCTGGAGCAAATTTGGGTTGTCGCGGATAGAGTCCAACATCTGATTAGCAATGTTCAGGCAATGCTATATTACTTTTGGTCGAAATTGAGCAGTTTTGCTACGAATTTCGCGGCGACCCGTCTCATGCCAAATCATTGAAAAAAAATCGAATGGTACGAGCCCATCGATATGTCTAGGTCCTCAGCAACTTCAACAATGGTGATTGGACGATTGCTGTTGTTGTTGTTGTTGAAGTGGTTGAGTATTTCCCCTGAAATAGTCCTAATTAGTTACCAGCACCGTTTAACTACCACCGTCCTGGTATAATGATCTGTTTTTTTTTTTTTGTTCAAAGTCAGATCCATTTAGTGAGATCTAAGTATAGCAGGAAATTCTGTATCTCGATGCCTGAGATCTCATTCATGTGCTGCAAGAAAGGCTTACCAAAGGAGCGGAGTCGTGCCGTAGCTAGCCCTGGACATTCACATAAGTAGTGGAAATGACTTTCCTTCGCTCCTTCCGCTTGACAGCTTCTGGAGATAGGATTGAAGGGTAGGTTGAGTCTAGCTGCATCATCCTCTACTTTCCAATGGCCTGTAAGGGTTGCAGTGATGCGTGAGATGTTTGGCCGAGAGCATCCTAACAGATCATTCATCCTTTGGATTTTGTATGACGGCCATGTGTTTTTTGTGGTAATACATGTAGATAGTTGTTTCTATCTTCTTTCGGCTAAAGCATGATAGTGTGAAGCAATTGTTGCTTTTATTGTGTTCAGTGGTGTGGAGACTGCCACCGCCTCTGCTAAGTCTAGTGTCGAACCTTTTCTAGCTAGCTCATCCGCTATCTCATTACCCCGTATGTTCCTGTGACCGAGAACCCATATCAAAGTGATTTCAAGCCAATGACTAAGCATTTCCAGCTCCTCTCTACACTGCAAGACTAGTCTGGATGAAATGGAGTTGGAGTCTAAGGCCTTTATAGCTGCTTGACTATCTGAGAAGATAGCCACTCTTGCACCAACTTCTTTGTAGAGTCTTAGTGATTTACATGCTTCTCTGATCGCCAACAGTTCTGCCTGGAATACGTTGGCATAATCAGGAAGACGAATTGACTGAGATAGGTTGAGCGGCTCCGAATGGAAGCCAGCTCCCACACCACAATTCATCTTAGAACCATCGGTATAGATTTCGATATCGTATCTTCCAATCACCTTCCCTTTGCTCCATTCTTAAAGTTAAGGTCGGGGACAGTGTAGTCTGATCTGTTTTTGAGCAGCGAGGGTTCTTGTAGGAGATTCTTACTGTGACCGTACGACCTTGCTGTCCAGCTTCCCATGTCTCTGAGTCTCGCCACGCTGCAAGTAGCGATTGTTTTGATGTGCAAATCTAATGGTAGCAGATGAGTTAGTACATTGAGCGCTTCATTAGGACTGGTGCTAAGCGCTCCTGTAGTTAAGATACACACTGTTCTTTGTATCTTGTTCAGCTTAGTTTTGTTGTATTTCTTTTCTGTTGCAGGGCACCAGACTAGTGCCGCATATGTATGTTAGTATTGGCCTTACAATGGCTGTGTAGAACCAATTGGTTAGTTTTGATTGGAAACCCCCTTTTTTACCTAACATTCTCTTACACGTGTTAGGTGTTTTATTCGCTTTCTTTACCCAATACTCTACGTTTGACTTCCAGCTGAGTTTGGAGTCTAGGATAACACCTAGGTATTTTGCCTGTTGGGTTAGCGTTAGACTAACACCGTTTAGTTTTGGGAAATTAAAGTTTGGTACCTTGGTTTTCTTAGTGAATAGCATCAGTTCAGTTTTTCTCGGGTTTAGACTTAAACTACAGTCCGTGGGCCAATTGCTGAGTAAAACCAGAGCTCCTTCCATAATCTCAGTGATTGTGGTTGGAAACATTCCTGAAACCATGAGCACTATGTCGTCCGCGTACGACACTACTTTAATTCCCCTTCGGTTTAATTTGGTAAGTATATTGTTGACAACTAATAACCACAACAGAGGGGATAAGACCCCTCCCTGAGGGGTTCCACATTTTCTCCACTTCATCAATTTTTTCGTCTGTTCTTGAAGTGCTCGGGGTATGGCACGCTTTCCGTCGTTCAGATCTTCTCGGCCGTCTGAGAGCATTTTGTACCACCGATAAACGTTGCTTTGGTTCAAAGTAGCTTCTCCGTATGACACAGTCAACATTCGGAGTGCATTCGCGCACTTAATTTCGTTTTTCACACAAAATCTGATACAGGTTGTTTGATCCATATTTTCGAATAGGTAAAAATCGAAGACGAGCCGAAACACGTGCAAGCAAAGCAGCTGACTACAATTAACTAAACATTCAAAATGGCCGAACTCGTCGGCATGAAGGAGATACATGAGTACCAACATATCGCCACAAAAAATCAAAATTCGAGTATACGTAACCTGCGAAAATTCAAAATTCTCGATACTTTTTGAACACACCTCGTATATAAATATATAAAACAAATCGCAGTGCATTTGAAATCTCAACTGAAATTTTGTATTAGAATAAGTAGGGCATTAGTAATGCTGGGCGAAAATGTCAATGGTTTATTTTCTTTCAAATGTGAGTATCGATAGAGTCATCATCGAGCTACTAATACAATTAAGGGGTTACATGGGTTTACTCGAGGAAAAATGGCCTGTTATCAACATTTTTTTGTCATATAAATAACGAAATTTTTTATTACAATTTAGTATTCTTATAAAGATACATGTTTCAACAACAATCCCTGAAATTTTTGCGGAAAAATATTCAAAACTCCGCCATTGAGATGTGACTTTCGGTGACTCCTCGAAAAAAAGACGCCTCCGCGTTGGCAAAAGAACTTCGTACCGGAACATCTGAAGTGAAAAAACAAAAATGAGTATTTTAGTTAAGACCATAAACTAGAAATTGGACGAAGGACAAAAAAAAATCAAAATTGGATTTTTGGCAGACCTTTTTACAAAAAAATGCCAATTTTGCGGAAAATTTCGCTAAATTTTTCTGTTTTTAAATAGTTGTAAATGAAAAAAAAATCCTTCGTCCAAGTCCTTAAGAATTGTATCTCAAAGACCTGTGCAAAATTTCATCAAAATCGGTTTAGTAGTTTTCGAGGAATCTTGCCAACCGACTTTGAAAACACAGTTTTGAGAAAAACGCGTTTGAAGTTTTGAGTAATGAAAAAAGTGAGAAAAAAATTTTTTTTGCTACTTATATTGAATCATCTATTCCAGGGCCATAAAGTAAAGAATCCTCTGTAACTGCAATATCCATTGCCTCTTTTTGGTCTTTTCTATGTCGAATTCTAGCTTCACGAGTCTCGCTGGTTGATTTTCAGTTGGTTTTCATCAGGGGTGGGCAAAAGCCGGCCCGCGGGCCGGATCCGGCCCTCTTGCTAATTTTATCCGGCCCGTTGAAAAATTCCGCACATAAATTTTTTTAAACTCTTGTATGAGATTTTGTTGACATCAGCATTATTAGTGTGCGTACTGTATATATAATAGTCTTAATAAAATGGGCGGTCGGCTAACTACACTAGTGTGGACGATGTCGTGAGCTTGAAACAATCCTCGTGTGTTTCACACGGGTCGCTCGCGACGATCGCTCTCAGGGCGGTTTTTTCGTCAAACACAAAGGAGATCGCGCTAGGTTCGAAATGCCTGTGAGTACGGCATATGCCATAGATGACTAGATGTGAAACTCTTTTTCTCGTGAGAGCGCTGAAAAATGTGCATTTTTTATAACATTTTCCAATATTGCCACACCGGTAGAAACATGAATTGGGCATTTTTGAATCAAAGGTCTGGAATTTTTAGTTTCCACACCAGCATTGAGGTTAGTATTTAGTGTGCGGTTGCCCAATAGCCTTATATCACTCGTAAACACCTACATATACTAAAAATAAGCACAATCCGTACGAAATATGTACATAAATAAGCAAAAAATTTAAAAATTTATATGTAAATGAAATTATTTAAAACTGAAATACAAAAGTAATTTAATAGTAATAAAGTTATGAACCCGAAAAACATAAGTTATAATTAAAAACAGGACTTATTGCGATTTTTTAATATAACACAGAAAGTGGGTAACGAAAAAAAATTCTCAAACAACGAACAGAATAAGTTAAAGCAGATTACCTTTAATTTTTGTAAAATATCTCAAACACAAATTCAGTTCCCTTACCTACGCTTTTCAACCATAGAATATTTACGTATATATAAATTTACATAAACCAACACACAGTTTTCAATAAAATTACATTATGTACACAAGACTAATTAAAAGTAGAAGTCGAAAAGGATATAACGAGCTTTGGACTCTACAAACTCACTTAAATTCAAATTATTACATTTCAATTGAATTAATTTTAAGACCAATAATTATAAACATTTCAACACGTCATTTCTCCATTAAGCAAAAACGAACCGTTTTCGTCTGTTATTTTTGGCGCGTTTCTTCTGGCAGTCTGCCATTTCGCCTATCAGCTGTTCAAAATCCCATAATGTGTGAATGCTGCCAAGTTTTGAAACGTCCTCATGGGCGCGTTCTCTCTCAAAATGAATAAGTTTCACATCTAGTTATCTATGGCATATGCTGCACTCCTCTCACTTTTCGAGGAACGACAGGTCGCACCACGTGTATTGTTAATTTTGATTTAGTACTGATCGCATACTCTTTTTTGTTCGAGTCTAATATTAGTTTGCAAATATAAAATTGAAAAAGTGGACTTTTTGTAAGTAAAATTTTAAAACATTGGTTTTATTTTATTGTATTAATTAAATTATAGGTTTGTAGACCTTTGTAAAATGAGTCAATCTAAAAAAAGAAAAGTTGATTTGGAATGCAGAAACTTCAATGAAGCTTGGACGGTAAAATATATTTTTACAAACATAAATAAGAAAGCAATTTGTTTAGTTTGTCAGGAAACAATTGCTGTTTTTAAAGAATACAATTTAAACAGGCACTTTACAACAAAACATCCAAAATATGCATCACATTCATTAAAAGAACTTCAAACTGTAGCAGAAAACTTGGCATAAAACTTGAATAAGCAAGAAAATATATTTACCAAACAAAGTAATATAGAGAAATCTACAACAAAAGCAAGTTATGTTGTCGCACGCAAAATTGCTAAGTTATGTAAGCCGTTTTTTGAAGCAGAATTTGTTAAACAATGCATGGTACAAGTGTCGGAGATATGTTGTCCTGAAAAGAAACATATTTTTGAAAATGTAAGCCTTTCAAGAAGAACAATAGTACGACGGATTGAAAATATTTCAGGAAACTTACTTGACCAGCTAAGAACAAAAATTGCTGATTTTACCTATTGTTCTCTGGCTTTAGATGAGTCCTGCGATATTACTGATACAAGTCAATTATTAATATTTATTCGCGGCATTAACAAGAAATGCGAAATTAGCGAGGAACTTCTTAGTGTGCATCCAATGAAAGATACAACTACTGGTGAATACTTTTTTCTCGCTCTTGAAGAGTGTTTAGTTAAAGTAAGTTTAACTTGGAATAAAATAGTAAGCGTCACTACGGATGGTTGTCCTAGTTTAACAGGGAAAAATGTAGGCTTACTTAAACGAATTCGCGACAAAGTAAAAAAGTTACAACCAGAACACGATATATTATTTTTGCACTGCATTATTCATCAAGAAGTGCTATGCAGAAAGGTTTTAAAACTGAATCACGTCGTTACTGTTGTGACCAAAGTTGTGAATTTTATTCGAGGACGTGCCGTAAACCATCGACAGTTTGTTGAATTTTTGAAAGAAATTCAAAGTGACTTCTATGAAATTCCTTATTACACTGAAGTGAGATGGCTTAGCATTGGTAAAGTTTTAGACAGATTTCAATATTTGCTTGATGAAATAGTATCCTTCTTGTCGATAAAAGAAAAACTACATGATTTTCCTGAATTGCAAAATAGAGCTTGGCTAAACGATTTCTCATTTTTAGTAGATATCGTAAAATATTTGAATGAACTAAATATAAATCTACAAGGGAAAAAATAATTCGCTTTCAATATGCACTCAAACGTCAAAGCATTTATGACAAAACTAAGTTTATTTGCTGAAAACTTTAATAATAAATTATTAAATCATTTCCCCTCATTGCAAGCACGGCGAGAATCATTGAAAAATACAGATTTTTTTAAATATAGTACAATAACACAAGACCTGCATTCTGAATTCCAAAGAAGATTTCAAGATTTCAAAGCTATTGAAAAACCTTTATCATTAATTAGCCAACCTTTCAATTTCGATGTGCAAGAAGCCCCTGTTGAAATTCAACTAGAACTAATTGACTTACAATCAAATATTTTACAAAAAGAAAATTTTCACTCAAACGAATTGAGTGCTTTCTATGGCGCTTTGAATGATGAACATTTCAAACATTTTTTTGAACTATGTTCAAAAATACCTTGTTTTATTTGGTTCGACATATATTTGTGAAAGAACTTTTTCTTTAATGGTTTCCACGAAAAATAAATATCGATCACAAATTACTGACGAAAATCTACACTCGGTATTAAGGATTGCTGCAAGTGATTTGGAACCCAATTTTGAAGAAATAATGTCAGATGAACATTCGAGATTTCACGTTTCGCATTAACTTTAAATATTTATTTTACCGTTTGATGTTTTTCTTTTCTTTTTTGAATTCTATTTACTATTATATTTACGAAATGCAATATAAATGTTAAATTGTAATAACTATGTGTCAATATAAAATAATTTGTATCATTAAGACATAAATAAGTAACAAAATAAAATGTTTCATTGACTGGTTTATCTAATAGGCATTTATTTATAAAAATATTTCTTTAAAAATTACGTGACATATTTTATTCAAATTGAAATGATACTTAGTGTTTTTGTCAAAAAAAAATTGGCAGGGAAAAAACTCCATCCAAAACATCCGCTTGTGCAAAGCATATGCGGTATAGTCCTCCGGCCCGGGAGACATTTTGAAAATTTCATTTTGGCCCGCGCTTTAAAGTATTTGCCCACCCCTGGTTTTCATCCATTATTCGCGCATATTCGTGGGAATTATGGCCAAGTTTTAAGTCCATACCGTGCATAATTAATAATAATGATGATATTCCTTCACAAGCACAAGCAGCAATGAATGCAGCAATTGAAAGGATTTTTGAGCCAGCAGGAAAAAGTTATAAAAAAAAAAAAAATACACTTTTTGAAATACTGAATTTCGAAAAAATTTCAATTTTTTTCTTTTTTGCTATATAAAAAATTTTCAACTACTTTTTTGCAATTGTTTCTACATTAAGTCGTTCGTGTAAGTAATGACGATCATTTTGAACCCAGAATTATTAAAATCGGTTCATTTTTGACTAAGTTATGGGCATTTAAAAAAAAAATTTCTTATATAATTAAAAAAATCGATTTTGAGCCGAAAAACAAAATTGCCGATAACTATTGAAAAAGATTTTTTTCGGGTGAACAAAAAAATACGTGTCTCATTATTTTGACCAGAGAGCAACATATTTGAGTTACATCGAAATCGAAGAACATGACCCGAATAGCCCGGTTGAATTGAAATGGAAAGCATCCTTTGTCAATTTTGTTTACAACTGTTTTCCTCACTAAATCACGTAACCGGGATCCCATTCTCTTCTGTACATGCCCAACGCACTCTTTCTTATTAACAACAAAATCATCACCGTAAGGATTGGCTTTGAGAATACCAGAATATGTTTTAGAATCCCCATCTCCTATATAATTAACGTACCTCAAGCCATATTTTACAATAGAACCTTTAAATATTTTAATAACTGAAAACACTTCCATGTTCCTTGATGCTCCAGTGTGGTTGGCAGTACATTGATTTGTTGATTGGTGTTCTTCTTGCCACTCTTCATATTCTGTCGTTTTTAATTTTTTCTTCCAAGACTCACGTAATTTACAGTCAGAACATTTCACAATCAAATCCAAGACTTTTCCAGAGTAATATCCGATTACAGAACTGACACCATAAAGTGATGCGAAGCCACGCTTTTTCCATGTCCCATCCTCTGAAACGCTCACATCTGTCGTATCTTCAAGGTTGTTTTCCAAAATCCTTAATTTCTTTTCTTGTAGCAGAGGAGAATAGTTTCTCAGCAACTGTCTCGATACAGTTCATACATTCTGCCAATTTTTTAGCATGATAAAATATACTTGGGATCACATCGTTCACATGCTACCACAATATTGAATCCCGGACCGACTTTGGAGCACAGTTTAAAATCTACTTTTCCATCACAATTTATCTTCACCTTCACTTTTAATAATGTTTGAACACCGCACAAAACGCGAGAGTGTAGAAAAAACCATAACAAAGTCCATGATTGAATATTGAAGAATGGGTTCCTCTGGCACGTGGTCTTTATCGCCATCTTTTAATTTTTTTGCCAACGCACTCGTGAAAGAATCGTCATGTATCTCAGGATTTTTCGGATTAAATGACTGTTTCCTTTTCCTAGGTCTATCTTTTCTAACAGCACCGTGTTTTATCTGAATTCTAGAAATTTTCGGCATTTTTTATGAAATAAAATTTACAACACAGACTTATAACTTCACTTATAACCTCAAAATAAACCTCGTGGTTCAACAACAAATTATGCACTAAAATATTTTTAAATTAAGTGGTTGCCCTTACTGAGTGAAAGACAAGAAGGACGGACTAACAATAGACGAGCAGCTGCTCCGGTATACCTGCGGTGCGCTGAGCCTTGAGCACTCGACCTCTAAAGGCTTCTTCTTCTTCTTAATTGGCGCGATAACCGCTTACGCGATTTTGGCCGAGTTCAACAAAGCGCACCAGTCGTTTCTTTCTCGTGCTAACCGGCGCCAATTGGACACACCAAGTGAAGCCAAGTCCTTCTCCACCTGATCTTTCCAACGCAGAGGAGGCCTTCCTCTTCCTCTGCTACCACCAGCTGGTACCGCATCGAATACTTTCAAAGCCGGAGCGTTTGTATCCATTCGGACGACATGACCCAGCCAACGAAGCCGCTGGATCTTTATTCGCTGGGCTATGTCTATGTCGTCGTAAAGCACATACAGCTCATCGTTCCATCGTCTACGATATTCGCCGTTGCCAACGTGCAAAGGTCCAAAAATCTTACGCAGAATCTTTCTCTCGAACACTCCAAGCGTCGCTTCATCGGATGTTGTCATCGTCCAAGCTTCTACGCCATACGTTAGGACGGGCATGATGAGAGTCTTGTAGAGTGTTAGTTTTGTTCGTCGAGGGAGGACTTTACTGCTCAATTGCCTACTTAGTCCAAAGTAGCACTTGTTGGCAAGAGAGATTCTACGTTGGATTTCAAGGCTGACATTGTTATAGGTGTTAATGCTGGTTCCTCGATACACGAAGTCTTTTACAACCTCAAAATTATAACTGTCAACAGTGACGTGGGTGCCGATATGCGAGTGCGCTGACTGTTTGTTTGATGACAGGAGGTACTCCGTTTTGTCCTCGTTCACCACCAGACCCATTCGCTTTGCCTCTTTATCCAGTTTGGAGAAGGCAGAACTAACAGCGTTTGTTCAGGCCGATGATGCCAATATCATCGGCACACGCCAGCAATTGTACGCTCTTATAAAAAATTGTGCCTGAGCGATTAAGTTCTGCGGCTCGTACGTTGCTCTCCAACATCAGGTTAAAGAAGTCACACGACAGCGAGTCAACCTCGTTTGGTATCAAACGGCTCGGAAAGGTCCTTCCCAATTCTGACGGCGCTGCTGGTGTTGAGCAACGTCATCTTACATAGCCGTATTAGTTTTGTGGGGATACCAAATTCAGACATAGCGGCATACAGGTAACTCCTTTCTGTACTGTCGAATGCAGCTTTGAAGTCGACGAAAAGATGGTGTGTGTCGATTCTCCTTTCAAAGACTTTTCAGGTCTGAAGCCACACTGATAAGGTCCAATCAGTTGGTTGACGGTGGGCTTCAGCCTTTCACACAATACGCTCGCTAGAACCTTATAGACGATATTTAGAAGACTAATCCCGCGGTAATTGGCACAAATTGCAGGATCGCCCTTCTTATGGATTGGGCAGAGCACACTTAAATTCCAATCGGCAGGCATGCTTTCATCCGACCATATTCTGCATAGAAGCTGATGCATGCACCTTACCAGCTCCTCGCCGCCATGTTTAAATAGCTCAGCCGGCAGTCCGTCGGCGCCCGCGGCTTTGTTGTTCTTTAGCCGTGATATTGCTATTCTCACCTCACCATGGTCGGGTAACGGAACGACAATTCCGTCGTCAACGATTGGGGTATCGGGATCTTCACATTCTCTATGACATGCGCAGCTGTCACCGTTTAACAGGTTCGAGAAGTGTTCCCTTCATAATTTAAGATTGTTCTGTACGTCAGTCACCAGATCGCCGTCTTTGTTCTTACAGGAAAACGCCCCGGTCTTAAAACCTTCTGTAAGCCACCGAACTTTCTGGTAAAATTTTCGGGCGTTGTTCCTATTAGCCACCATCTCAAGCTCCTCGCACTCACGTATTTCGGCCTCTCGTTTCTTCTTTCGAATAATACGTATATCTTCCTTTTTTAGCTCTCTGTAGCGATCCCACATGGCTCGCGTTGCGCCCGATCGCAGCGTGGCTCTATAGGCGGCATCCTTTCTTTCAGCGGCAGCATGACATTCCTCGTCGTACCAATTGTTTTTTCGGGCTCGCCGGAATTCGATTTCTTCTTCGGCGGCCGTACGTAGGGAACGAGAAATGTTGCTCCATTGCTCGTGCATGCCGGTTTGTTGGGCAGTGCTCTCTGAGAGCAGAAGTGAGAGTCGAGTGGCGAATCTTCTAGCTGTCTGTTGTGATTGCAGCTTTTCGATGTCGAACATTCTTTGCGTAGGTAGATGTTCGTTTTTTGCTGCACAGAGGCGTGTGCACAGTTTGGCTGCTACAAGGCAATGATCCGAGTCGAGGTTGGGTCCTCGGATCGTACGTACATCTAATACATACACCAGAAGCGTGTCTTCCATCTATCACAACATAATCGATCTGGTTTCGCGATTTCCGGTAAGGAGACAGCCGTTGCTTGGTGCATTTTCTTATGCTGGAATCTGGTGCTGCAGACTACCATGTTTCGGGCCATGGCGAAGTCGATCAGCCTCTGTCCGTTACCGGATGTTTCGTTGTGCAGGCTGAATTTTCCGACTGTGAGACCAAAAATTCCCTCCTTGCCCACCCTGGCGTTGAAGTCACCAAGCACGATTTTTATGCCGTGGCGGGGGCAGCGCTCATAGGAACGTTCCAAGCGCTCATAGAAGGAATCTTTGGTCGCATCGTCCTTCTCTTCCGTCGGGGCGTGGGCGCAAACTAGCGAGATGTTAAAAAATCGCGCTTTGATGCAGATTATTGCGAGACGCTCGTCCACAGGAGTGAACGACAGTACTTGGCGACGAAGTCTCTCTCCCATAACAAATCCGACACCGAATTTGCACTCCTTTACATGACAGCTGTAGCAAGGTCCTATGGTTTTCTTGCCTTGCCCCGTCCATCGCATCTCTTGGATGGCAGTGATGTCAGCCTTTACTCTCACTAGGACATCAACCAGCCGGACAGAAGCACCTTCCCCATTAAGGGTTCGGACATGCCAGGTGCATGCCCTCAAATCGCAGAACCAGCTATCCTGGAATGCTTCGCCTTCTCCGCCCGAACGGGTGTTCGGAAGCTACCCAGAGGATACGTGGGCTAGTTCCGGACGTTGTGAGCTGCTTGAACCATATGCAGAAGAATCGTCCTGGCCACTCCCAAGTGAATGGCTATCAGTAACTTTCCCCACTTGCGTGGACTTCTACACATGGAACCATCTTCCTTCGAAGCATTGCTAAGGATGCTTAAAATCGTATTGACTTATTAAGTTATGCTCGTGACATAATTTGCTTTGCTTTATTGGCAAAGCTCCGCAATTTAATTTTCACACTTCGTTGTTTATGTATACATATATATATTGTAAAGTAATCCCCAGTCGAAGCACTTCAAAAAATCATTTTTTTTTATCTTGTTCAGCTCCTCCTTCGATGCCGTCTTTATCTCGTCAATCGTAGCATAGCGTCGTCCTCTCATGGGCCTCTTCAGTTTCGGGAACAGGAAAAAGTCACAGGGGGGCCAAATCTGGAGACTACGGTGGCTGTGGCAACATTAGTGTGTTGTTTTTGGCCAAAACGTTGCGCACAAGCAACGCCCCTGCAATCGAAGGAAACGGTAAGCAAACCCTGTACACTCGACCGAACTTGGCGCGCTTTTTTCGGTCTTGGTTCGTGCGGCAGCTTCCATTGAGATTATTGAGCTTTGGTTTCCACGTCATAACCATAAACACACGATTCATCACCAGTTATGACCTTCTGGAGCAAATTTGGGTTGTCGCGGATAGAGTCCAACATCTGATTAGCAACTACTACTTTTGGTCGAAATTGAGCAGTTTTGATACGAATTTCGCGGCGACCCGTCTCATGCCAAATCATTGAAAAAAAATCGAATGGTACGAGCCCATCGATATGTCTAGGTCCTCAGCAACTTCAACAATGGTGATTGGACGATTGCTGTTGTTGTTGTTGTTGAAGTGGTTGAGTATTTCCCCTGAAATAGTCCTAATTAGTTACCAGCACCGTTTAACTACCACCGTCCTGGTATAATGATCTGTTTTTTTTTTTTGTTCAAAGTCAGATCCATTTAGTGAGATCTAAGTATAGCAGGAAATTCTGTATCTCGATGCCTGAGATCTCATTCATGTGCTGCAAGAAAGGCTTACCAAAGGAGCGGAGTCGTGCCGTAGCTAGCCCTGGACATTCACATAAGTAGTGGAAACGACTTTCCTTCGCTCCTTCCGCTTGACAGCTTCTGTAGATAGGATTGAAGGGTAGGTTGAGTCTAGCTGCATCATCCTCTACTTTCCAATGGCCTGTAAGGGTTGCAGTGATGCGTGAGATGTTTGGCCGAGAGCATCCTAACAGATCATTCATCCTTTGGATTTTGTATGACGGCCATGTGTTTTTTGTGGTAATACATGTAGATAGTTGTTTCTATCTTCTTTCGGCTAAAGCATGATAGTGTGAAGCAATTGTTGCTTTTATTATGTTCAGTGGTGTGGAGACTGCCACCGCCTCTGCTAAGTCTAGTGTCGAACCTTTTCTAGCTAGCTCATCCGCTATCTCATTACCCCGTATGTTCCTGTGACCGAGAACCCATATCAAAGTGATTTCAAGCCAATGACTAAGCATTTCCAGCTCCTCTCTACACTGCAAGACTAGTCTGGATGAAATGGAGTTGGAGTCTAAGGCCTTTATAGCTGCTTGACTATCTGAGAAGATAGCCACTCTTGCACCAACTTCTTTGTAGAGTCTTAGTGATTTACATGCTTCTCTGATCGCCAACAGTTCTGCCTGGAATACGCTGGCATAATCAGGAAGACGAATTGACTGAGATAGGTTGAGCGGCTCCGAATGGAAGCCAGCTCCCACACCACAATTCATCTTAGAACCATCGGTATAGATTTCGATATCGTATCTTCCAATCACCTTCCCTTTGCTCCATTCGGCTCCCGGTGGAAAACGCACCGTAAAGTCTTTCTTAAAGTTAAGGTCGGGGACAGTGTAGTCTGATCTGTTTGTGAGCAGCGAGGGTTCTTGTAGGAGATTCTTACTGTGACCGTACGACCTTGCTGTCCAGCTTCCCATGTCTCTGAGTCTCGCACGCTGCAAGTAGCGATTGTTTTGATGTGCAAATCTAATGGTAGCAGATGAGTTAGTACATTGAGCGCTTCATTAGGACTGGTGCTAAGCGCTCCTGTAGTTAAGATACACACTGTTCTTTGTATCTTGTTCAGCTTAGTTTTGTTGTATTTCTTTTCTGTTGCAGGGCACCAGACTAGTGCCGCATATGTATGTTAGAATTGGCCTTACAATGGCTGTGTAGAACCAATTGGTTAGTTTTGATTGGAAACCCCCTTTTTTACCTAACATTCTCTTACACGTGTTAGGTGTTTTATTCGCTTTCTTTACCCAATACTCTACGTTTGACTTCCAGCTGAGTTTGGAGTCTAGGATAACACCTAGGTATTTTGCCTGTTGGGTTAGCGTTAGACTAACACCGTTTAGTTTTGGGAAATTAAAGTTTGGTACCTTGGTTTTCTTAGTGAATAGCATCAGTTCAGTTTTTCTCGGGTTTAGACTTAAACTACAGTCCGTGGGCCAATTGCTGAGTAAAACCAGAGCTCCTTCCATAATCTCAGTGATTGTGGTTGGAAACATTCCTGAAACCATGAGCACTATGTCGTCCGCGTACGACACTACTTTAATTCCCCTTCGGTTTAATTTGGTAAGTATATTGTTGACAACTAATAACCACAACAGAGGGGATAAGACCCCTCCCTGAGGGGTTCCACATTTTCTCCACTTCATCAATTTTTTCGTCTGTTCTTGAAGTGCTCGGGGTATGGCACGCTTTCCGTCGTTCAGATCTTCTCGGCCGTCTGAGAGCATTTTGTACCACCGATAAACGTTGCTTTGGTTCAAAGTAGCTCCTCCGTATGACACAATCAACATTCGGAGTGCATTCGCGCACTTAATTTCGTTTTTCACACAAAATCTGATACAGGTTGTTTGATCCATATTTTCGAAAAGGTAAAAATCGAAGACGAGCCGAAACACGTGCAAGCAAAGCAGCTGACTACAATTAACTAAACATTCAAAATGGCCGAACTCGTCGGCATGAAGGAGATACATGAGTACCAACATATCGCCACAAAAAATCAAAATTCGAGTATACGTAACCTGCGAAAATTCAAAATTCTCGATACTTTTTGAACACACCTCGTATATAAATATATAAAACAAATCGCAGTGCATTTGAAATCTCAACTGAAATTTTGTATTAGAATAAGTAGGGCATTAGTAATGCTGGGCGAAAATGTCAATGGCTTATTTTCTTTCAAATGTGAGTATCGATAGAGTCATCATCGAGCTACTAATACAATTAAGGGGTTACATGGGTTTACTCGAGGAAAAATGGCCTGTTATCAACATTTTTTTGTCATATAAATAACGAAATTTTTTATTACAATTTAGTATTCTTATAAAGATACATGTTTCAACAACAATCCCTGAAATTTTTGTGGAAATATATTCAAAACTCCGCCATTGAGATGTGACTTTCGGTGACTCCTCGAAAAAAAGACGCCTCCGCGTTGGCAAAAAAACTTCTTACCGGAACATCTGAAGTGAAAAAACAAAAATGAGTATTTTAGTTAAGACCATAAACTAGAAATTGGACGAAGGACAAAAAAAAATCAAAATTGGATTTTTGGCAATTTTGCGGAAAATTTCGCTAAATTTTTCTGTTTTTAAATAGTTGTAAATGAAAAAAAATCCTTCGTCCAAGTCCTTAAGAATTGTATCTCAAAGACCTGTGCAAAATTTCATCAAAATCGGTTTAGTAGTTTTCGAGGAATCTTGCCAACCGACTTTGAAAACACAGTTTTGAGAAAAACGCGTTTGAAGTTTTGAGTAATGAAAAAAGTGAGAAAAAAATTTTTTTTGCTACTTATATTGAATCATCTATTCCAGGGCCATAAAGTAAAGAATCCTCTGTAACTGCAATATCCATTGCCTCTTTTTGGTCTTTTCTATGTCGAATTCTAGCTTCACGAGTCTCGCTGGTTGATTTTCAGTTGGTTTTCATCCATTATTCGCGCATATTCGTGGGAATTATGGCCAAGTTTTAAGTCCATACCGTGCATAATTAATAATAATGATGATATTCCTTCACAAGCACAAGCAGCAATGAATGCAGCAATTGAAAGGATTTTTGAGCCAGCAGGAAAAAGTTATAAAAAAAAAAAAAATACACTTTTTGAAATACTGAATTTCGAAAAAATTTCAATTTTTTTCTTTTTTGCTATATAAAAAATTTTCAACTACTTTTTTGCAATTGTTTCTACATTAAGTCGTTCGTGTAAGTAATGACGATCATTTTGAACCCAGAATTATTAAAATCGGTTCATTTTTGACTAAGTTATGGGCATTTAAAAAAAAAATTTCTTATATAATTAAAAAAATCGATTTTGAGCCGAAAAACAAAATTGCCGATAACTATTGAAAAAGATTTTTTTCGGGTGAACAAAAAATACGTGTCTCATTATTTTGACCAGAGAGCAACATATTTGAGTTACATCGAAATCGAAGAACATGACCCGAATAGCCCGGTTGAATTGAAATGGAAAGCATCCTTTGTCAATTTTGTTTACAACTGTTTTCCTCACTAAATCACGTAACCGGGATCCCATTCTCTTCTGTACATGCCCAACGCACTCTTTCTTATTAACAACAAAATCATCACCGTAAGGATTGGCTTTGAGAATACCAGAATATGTTTTAGAATCCCCATCTCCTATATAATTAACGTACCTCAAGCCATATTTTACAATAGAACCTTTAAATATTTTAATAACTGAAAATACTTACATGTTCCTTGATGCTCCAGTGTGGTTGGCAGTACATTGATTTGTTGATTGGTGTTCTTCTTGCCACTCTTCATATTCTGTCGTTTTTAATTTTTTCTTCCAAGACTCACGTAATTTACAGTCAGAACATTTCACAATCAAATCCAAGACTTTTCCAGAGTAATATCCGATTACAGAACTGACACCATAAAGTGATGCGAAGCCACGCTTTTTCCATGTCCCATCCTCTGAAACGCTCACATCTGTCGTATCTTCAAGGTTGTTTTCCAAAATCCTTAATTTCTTTTCTTGTAGCAGAGGAGAATAGTTTCTCAGCAACTGTCTCGATACAGTTCATACATTCTGCCAATTTTTTAGCATGATAAAATATACTTGGGATCACATCGTTCACATGCTACCACAATATTGAATCCCGGACCGACTTTGGAGCACAGTTTAAAATCTACTTTTCCATCACAATTTATCTTCACCTTCACTTTTAATAATGTTTGAACACCGCACAAAACGCGAGAGTGTAGAAAAAACCATAACAAAGTCCATGATTGAATATTGAAGAATGGGTTCCTCTGGCACGTGGTCTTTATCGCCATCTTTTAATTTTTTTTAATTGTTTTATCCGAATTCTAGAAATTTTCGGCATTTTTTATGAAATAAAATTTACAACACAGACTTATAACTTCACTTATAACCTCAAAATAAACCTCGTGGTTCAACAACAAATTATGCACTAAAATATTTTTAAATTAAGTGGTTGCCCTTACTGAGTGAAAGACAAGAAGGACGGACTAACAATAGACGAGCAGCTGCTCCGGTATACCTGCGGTGCGCTGAGCCTTGAGCACTCGACCTCTAAAGGCTTCTTCTTCTTCTTAATTGGCGCGATAACCGCTTACGCGATTTTGGCCGAGTTCAACAAAGCGCACCAGTCGTTTCTTTCTCGTGCTAACCGGCGCCAATTGGACACACCAAGTGAAGCCAAGTCCTTCTCCACCTGATCTTTCCAACGCAGAGGAGGCCTTCCTCTTCCTCTGCTACCACCAGCTGGTACCGCATCGAATACTTTCAAAGCCGGAGCGTTTGTATCCATTCGGACGACATGACCCAGCCAACGAAGCCGCTGGATCTTTATTCGCTGTGCTATGTCTATGTCGTCGTAAAGCACATACAGCTCATCGTTCCATCGTCTACGATATTCGCCGTTGCCAACGTGCAAAGGTCCAAAAATCTTACGCAGAATCTTTCTCTCGAACACTCCAAGCGTCGCTTCATCGGATGTTGTCATCGTCCAAGCTTCTACGCCATACGTTAGGACGGGCATGATGAGAGTCTTGTAGAGTGTTAGTTTTGTTCGTCGAGGGAGGACTTTACTGCTCAATTGCCTACTTAGTCCAAAGTAGCACTTGTTGGCAAGAGAGATTCTACGTTGGATTTCAAGGCTGACATTGTTATAGGTGTTAATGCTGGTTCCTCGATACACGAAGTCTTTTACAACCTCAAAATTATAACTGTCAACAGTGACGTGGGTGCCGATATGCGAGTGCGCTGACTGTTTGTTTGATGACAGGAGGTACTTCGTTTTGTCCTCGTTCACCACCAGACCCATTCGCTTTGCCTCTTTATCCAGTTTGGAGAAGGCAGAACTAACAGCGTTTGTTCAGGCCGATGATGCCAATATCATCGGCACACGCCAGCAATTGTACGCTCTTATAAAAAATTGTGCCTGAGCGATTAGGTTCTGCGGCTCGTACGTTGCTCTCCAACATCAGGTTAAAGAAGTCACACGACAGCGAGTCAACCTCGTTTGGTATCAAACGGCTCGGAAAGGTCCTTCCCAATTCTGACGGCGCTGCTGGTGTTGAGCAACGTCATCTTACATAGCCGTATTAGTTTTGTGGGGATACCAAATTCAGACATAGCGGCATACAGGTAACTCCTTTCTGTACTGTCGAATGCAGCTTTGAAGTCGACGAAAAGATGGTGTGTGTCGATTCTCCTTTCAAAGGTCTTTTCCAAGGTTTGGCGTATTGTGAATATTTGGTCGATGGTAGACTTTTCAGGTCTAAAGCCACACTGATAAGGTCCAATCAGTTGGTTGACGGTGGGCTTCAGCCTTTCACACAATACGCTCGCTAGAACCTTATAGACGATATTTAGAAGACTAATCCCGCGGTAATTGGCACAAATGGCAGGATTGCCCTTCTTATGGATTGGGCAGAGCACACTTAAATTCCAATCGGCAGGCATGCTTTCATCCGACCATATTTTGCATAGGAGCTGATGCATGCACCTTACCAGCTCCTCGCCGCCATGTTTGAATAGTTCATCCGGCAGTCCGTCGGCGCCCGCGGCTTTGTTGTTCTTTAGCCGCATTATCGCTATTCTCACCTCGTCATGATCGGGTAGCGGAACGACAATTCCGTCGTGAACGATTAGGGTATCGGGATCTTCACTTTCTCGGTGACATGCGCAGCTGTCACTGTTTAATAGGTTCGAGAAGTGTTCCCTCCATAATTCAAGATTGCTCTGTACGTCAGTCACCAGTTCGCCGTCTTTGTTCTTACAGGAAAACGCCCCGGTCTTAAAACCTTCTGTAAGCCGCCGAACTTTCTGGTAGAATTTTCGGGCGTTGTTCCTGTTGGCCAGCATCTCAAGCTCCTCGCACTCACGTATTTCGGCCCCTCGTTTCTTCTTTCAAATAATACGTCTCTCTTCCGTTTTTAGCTCTCTGTAGCGATCCCACATGGCTCGCGTTGCGCCCGATCGCAGCGTAGCTCTACAGGCGGCATCCTTTCTTTCTGCGGCAGGATGACATTCCTCGTCGTACCAATTGTTTTTTCGGGCTCGCCGGAATTCGATTTCTTCTTCGGCGGCCGTACGTAGGGAACGAGAAATGTTGCTTCATTGCTCGTGCATGCCGGTTTGTTGGGCAGTGCTCTCTGAGAGCAGAAGTGAGAGTCGAGTGGCGAATCTTCTAGCTGTCTGTTGTGATTGCAGCTTTTCGATGTCGAACATTCTTTGCGTAGGTAGATGTTCGTTTTTTGCTGCACAGAGGCGTGTGCGCAGTTTGGCTGCTACAAGGCAATGATCCGAGTCGAGGTTGGGTCCTCGGATCGTACGTACATCTAATACACTAGAAGTGTGTCTTCCATCTATCACAACATAATCGATTTGGTTTCGCGATTTCCGGTAAGGAGACAGCCGTTGCTTGGTGTATTTTCTTATGCTGAAATCTGGTGCTGCAGACTACCATGTTTCGGGCCCCGGCGAAGTCGATCAGCCTCTGTCCGCTACCGGATGTTTCGTTGTGCAGGCTGAATTTTCCGACTGTGTGACCAAAGATTCCCTCCTTGCCCACGCTGGCGTTGAAGTCGCCAAGCACGATTTTTATGTCGTGGCGGGGGCAGCGCCCATAGGAACGTTCCAAGCGCTCATAAAGGAATCTTTGGTCGCATCGTCCTTCTCTTCCGTCGGGGCGTGGGCGCAAATTAGCGAGATGTTTAAAAACCTCGCTTTGATGCAGATTATTGCGAGACGCTCGTCCACCGGAGTGAACGACAGTACTTGGCGACGAAGTCTCTCTCCCACAACAAATCCGACACCGAATTTGCGCTCTCTTACATGGCAGCTGTAGTAGACGTCGCAAGGTCCTATGGTTTTCTTGCCTTGCCCCGTCCATCGCATCTCTTGGATGGCAGTGATGTCAGCCTTTACTCTCACGAGGACATCAACCAGCCGGGCAGAGGCACCTTCCCCATTAAGGGACCGGACATTCCAGGAGCATGCCCTCAAATCATATTCCTTATTCCGTTTGCAGGGGTCGTCATCAGTGTTGGAAGTTGTCATCCGAGGCTTTGTGTATGTTTTCATTGGGGGAGGTTTTTAAGTGGCGGGTCCCAAACCCAGCGCACAACCAGCTATCCTGGAACGCTTCGCCTTCTCACGTAAGCTCACTCCCGAACGGGTGTTCGGAAGCTACCCAGAGGATACGTGGGCTAATCCCGGCCGTTGTGAGCTGCTTGAACCATATGCAGAAGAATAGTCCTGGCCACTCCCAAGTGAATGGCGATCAGTAACTTTCCCCACTTGCGTAGACTGCTACACATGGAAGCATCCGCCGACCTCTAAAGGCTATATCTCCGAAATTATTGCTCGGATCGATTTGAAATTTTAACACAATATTCTAGAGATATTTCAAAATTTAATAGGATTAAAAAAAGAAAATCGATTTTTTGAAACCGTGAAACCCGGGTTACATGGTTTTTGTTTTTTTTTTTTTTGTCGAAACAACTAGCAAGTGCAGCACTCAGACATTAATTGAGTCCATTGTACTACACTTGGATTCCCTTTTAATTTTCTTTAAATCTACCCGATCTCCAGAGCAACGGAGACAGCACACCGCCTTGGGGGCAGCCTCTGTTAACCCAAGATGACACCAGCAGATCTTCCTCTGCTCGCATCGAAATGATTCTTTGGGCCAGCATCGAACGAATCCAATTTACTAGCACCCGGTCTACGCCGTGCCTACTAGCAGAGTTACACATACTATCAAAAGTGGCATTATCAAACGCCCCCTCTATGTCTAAAAAGATACCCTCCTGTCGATGGCCAGCTCTACCCTAGCAACAAGGTTTTGCAGTGCCGACTCGCAGGATTTTCCACTCTGATAGGCATGCTGAAATAGAGACAGAGGGTGAGCCTTCAGCGACTTCAGACGTATGCGCAGTTCCACCAGTCATTCGAGACTTTTCAGCATGAAAGAGGTCATGCTGATGGGTCTAAAGCTTTTGGGACTGGTGTAGTCGTCTTTTCCAACCTTTGGGATGAAAGCGACCCTCACCATCCTCCAAGAGCGTGGTATGTAAGCCAGTGCCAGGCATGCCGATAAGATTTTCTTCAGGGCTGCTGTCCTTCAGCATGGCAGGATATATGCCATCGAGTCCGGGCGACTTGTAGTCGCCAAAAGATTTGATGGCAAATCGAATGGCGGCCTCATTCACCACAGATCTGGAAACGAACCAGTCATGCCGAGAAGGTGCAGCAGCTCTGACAACTGCCTCTATCAATAAAGGCTGTTGCCGGCTGATGCTTATCTGATTACCAGGAAAGTGAGACTCCATCAGCAAGCTGAGTGTCTCACTTTTCCGCTCCGTGAAGGAGCCATCAGATTTCCTGAGTGACCCCAGCTTTGCCGTTGGGTCCCTTTTCAGGATCCTAACCAATTTCGCCGTGTCACTCAGAGATTCAATACCGCTGCAGAATTCCCTAAATGAGGCTATTTTCGATTCCCGAATAAGCCTCTTGTAGTCCTTCTGTACATCACGGTATCGCTCCCAGTCCTCTGCAAGGTTAGTCTTGAGGGCCCGGTTTAGAAATTTTCTCGACTCGCGCCTCAGCATCTGGAGCTCTCGATTCCACCAAGGAACGGGAGTCCGGCTGGGGAGAGGTCGAATTGGACAGGCTGACTCAAAACATTCGAGCAGCGTTGAGTTTCTCAGCAGCCGCCTCAATGGCCTGTTCTTTTCGAAGTCTTGGTGGCGTAACGTCAAGGTCCCGCAACACCTCCCTAAACTTCTGCCAGTCTGTTTTTCTTGGGTTTCTAGAGGGCAGTGGCATTTGTGCCTCCTCGCCACACTCCGAGCACGAATCTTCGGCAAGGACCCTCCAGTTTGTGATTGACCACCCAAGTTTTGAGTTTGGTAGGGTTAGATCAATCACTTCCTGCCTTCTAGCCGTTACAAACGTTGGCTGTGAGCCCTCGTTATGTATGTCTAGGCAGGAGGAGGCGATAAATTCGAATAGTCGAGAGCCCCGTCCATTGCACTTGCTGCTGCCCCAGATTGTATGCTGGGCATTAGCATCGCTACATAGGATGAGGCCCAGACTGCGCCGCTCACAGAACCTCACGAGACTAGTCGCCTTCCCGGGTGGTGGCCCTTCCAGAGCATCGTAAGGAAAGCAAGCAGATGCAATCACAAACTTCGACCATCCGCGTCTATCTCTATAACCCACCTCAGCCGCTACCAGGTTTTGGCAACAGAATTGCTCAAGACTGGTCACAGTGAGATGGAATGAAACTATAAGACCGGTCCTAGGTCTGCTAGAACTCCTGTCATATAATAACGTGGCCCCTTTCAGCGCACTTAAGGTACAGAGACGGCCCCTAAAGACCCAGGGCTCTTGCACAGCTGTTATGTGGGGTAATGTGTGCAGCTGGGAAAGCCTTCTACTTAGTAGTGCAGTAGCGGCTTTGGAATGCTGCAAGTTAATTTGCGTCACCGTCAAGGGACGATAGCTACAGGAATCGTCCGAGTCAGTCATCTGGGAAAGACACGGAAGCTGACCGTCCCAAAGAAGAGACTCAGACGGTTCCCGTACCGTGAGCCCATGACATCAACACTGGCCTCGTCCACTCGCACCACAAGAGCAGCCCCTTCCTTCCCTTCCCGGTTTTTGCCCTTGGTGTACGAGACGACTCGCCAAAGCCTCGTATTGATGCCCGGATTCTGGGCACGTAAACAGGATAGGACATCTGCCGTAGACAGGTCTGGATCCGGAATCCAGCAGATGGCCTTCCTGAGGGGTACACTCTCCTCGCTGTAGACTGCGAAGCGAGTGGTCCCCATGGGGGGCACGTTATTGACCACGGTCCTGATCCACTCGAAGTTGGCCAGAGACGCGCACATCACCTTTATGGTGCCGTCCTTTGTCTCATAGCCCTTCGCGTTGGCTTCCGGACCGGAGGCAATAACCCGACGCATCAGCTGGCTTTTGCAGTATTTGATTTCTGCATCCGTCAGCTGATGATCAGGCCCCAGTTTTCCAATCACAGCCACAGGTCGTGGGCCGGCAGCCTTCTCGCTGTAGGATGGCTTGGCCGCACCCTTGGATGTGCTTGGGCGAAGGTCCAGCTCCCGATCCTCCACTGACGAAGATTTCGCCGGGCAGACAGCTGTGCTGGACATTTTGTCGAGGCGCCGATAGGGACGTGGCTCAGCAGAACCTCTTCACGCCACATTGACTGGCGCCAAGACCACGCTCGTACCTTGGGGGGTCGTGGCTCGGTCATTGGCGGCAACCGCAGGGCAGGGAGGTGTGCTGCTTTCAGCCGCCGTCTTTCTCCGCTTGCCTCGAAAGCGAGACAACTTGGGAGTGCCTGTACCCACCGAAGACCCGGTAGCTTCCGTGGGTGTCACTTCCGCTGACCGAGGTCGTTTGGAAGACACAGACGCAGAAGGGCCGGCAGAGCCACATGAGGATTTCTCCCGCATGAGCTCTGCCCGCCGCTTTCTTCTCTTCCTCCTTGCCGCGCTCTTCGATTTCGCTGCTTCTTTGGGAGGTCGTGCAGCCACCGAAGAGACCTCACAACTCAGGCCCTCAGAAGCACGGAAACGTTTTTCAGACTCTGAAGGAGGGGAGATTGCGATAGCAACCCCCGTCTCCTCCAGGATGCGCTCTCGCTCGTAGAGCTGAGAAACTTGGGTAATGGTTGGGGCCTCCAGAATCCATGCCTCTGCCGCCGAAGCGGGTGGATTGCCACTTGTGTGGATTCCACCTGGAGTAATTAATCCATCGTTTTCCATTACCTTTTCGGTTTTTGTTCAGGACTCCTCCCTAGCCAGTTTGGTTCGCGGATGGCACCCTGATTCTATGCCAACTTTGAGTCATCACACGAGTGTTGAACCCACCCCATCAGGGAAGGCCACTCTTGTGATGCCAGGGTTCCCTATCCACCACCTGGGACGCGCCCGATGGGAGATCAGGCAACTCCACACGGGGTTACATGGGTTACAAGTTAAAACGTTACGAAGAGGAAATTTCATCAGAGAAGTGTATTAGAAAGGAAACATCTTGATGGCAGCAAAATCAGCAAGAAATGCATTAAGATTAAGATAAATATGAATTTAAATAGAAAGAAATACCGAACAACGCAAAATTTAAAATCCCTTGAAAGTAACAACTGTTTTTAACGCAATTGTTTAGTTTGTTAACCCTTTGTGACTCTCCAGGATTTTTTAATTTAAATTTAAACAACGGTTATTCACCCAATATTTTTTTATTTTTTATCATTTATTTTCGGCAATCACTGACGTTTTGTTCTTTTGAAGTGCTCAGAATGGAAGTTTAGTACAGTAATATAATACATATCTAAAGCAGTACGACTACCATTCGGGATTCGGAAAACGTAGTTT
Organism: Anastrepha obliqua; assembly: GCF_027943255.1. Taxonomy (NCBI): domain Eukaryota; kingdom Metazoa; phylum Arthropoda; class Insecta; order Diptera; family Tephritidae; genus Anastrepha; species Anastrepha obliqua. Next base: position 4,218,741 of record NW_026562179.1, on the reverse strand, counting down.
CAAATCTGCATGAAACACCAAAATGAAGCAAAATTTTTTTTAAATGCTGTCGCCCTCGGCAGGCAGTGGCAAACCTCCGAGTGTATTATTGCCATGTAAAATCCCCTCATATAAAAAATACGTGCTATTCGGAGTCGGGCCGTAATACAGAAATTGGTAAAAAAACTCGAGCTGTTGGGAAAACTTAGTGATGTGAAGAATAAAACCCGTGCACGTCGCTCAAGAACAGCCAAAAATATTGCTGTTGTAGCCGAAAGTGTGGAAGAAAATCCCGGTTTGTCCATTCCTCGACGTTTTTTGGAATTAGGCATTCCACAAACGTCATTACAGAATATTTTGCATAAAGATTTGGGTCTTAAGACTTATAGTCCAGTTAACACAAGAACTCAAGCCGGCCGATCATCAACAACGTCGTGCCTTTGCTGATTGGGTCGTTGAAATGCATGAAATCAATCGAAAAATCAAATTGAGTGATGAGGCCCATTTCCGCCTCGGTGGCTTCGTCAACAAGCAAAATTGTCGGATCTGGGGCCCAGAAAATCCAAGAGTTATTGTTGAAAAGCCTCTCTATCCTCAACGTTTGACTGTTTGGTGCGGTTTATGGTCCGGCGGAGTCATTGGACCTTACTTTTTCGAAAATGAAGCTGGAGCAATAGTTACGGTGAATGGATTGCGCTATCGAGAGATGATTAACGATTTTGTATGACCATAATTGGATGGTATTGATCTGGGAAACGTTTATTTTCAACAAGACGGCGCTACGTGCCACACAAGCAACGAAACCATTGATCTTAACACCTGTTATTGGAAAGCCCTTTATTAGGAATATGTTTGCATATCTTTGTCTATTTGCTCTTGAATTTTATATATTTAGATATGCATATGAGCTGTGTTATGGAGCAGGCCAATATTTCTTCTGCCAACATAAATATGGATGGTAGATTTTCTATGTTATATGTATTCCACACTTTGTAGTATATGAATATACATAATAATTTAAAAAGTATTATACAACATATTGTTGAATACTAACCCTTAATGTAAATGAATGGTTTACAAAGTGAATTTTATGTGGATATTATGAAATAATTTTGATAATAACACACTTAATATCAATTCAAGATACTTAATATTTCACATTCATGCATGCAAATACTTAGAATTAATTTATTCATCTCACAAGAAACAGAGAACGGTGATGTTTAGAGTAGTCTCACGGGCTACGAATAGTGTGAATTGTCAAAAATTAAGTGAAACCGCGATGAAACTTTTTCATCTCGTTCGACTCGACAGCGGGGAACTTCTTTACACAGCTGATTGCAGTGAATTATGTACAAGTACATTGGCTCTGCTCAGTTTTTTACTTCTGTATGAAATCAAATTGACGAATAGCCGACGGCATATTGCAAGGAATTTGCTTGCGCATTTCTATGTTCCCTTGATAAACGAAATTTTATTCAATTTATATAATATTTTCAAACAAACTTAAATGATTGATGCAACTTTGCATGCGCCAACATTTAAAATCAAAGTCTATTTGTTGATTTAATTTAAAAAGAAGAATTTAAACACAATACATTATAAAACGACCTCATATTTTGGTGTGTACGTTTTAGTAAATTTTAATTATTTAATTTAATTTACTAATTTTTCGAGTCGAAATTAATTTTAGATGAGAATTCATTTGGCGTACAAGTGTTTTGGTATATTGATATATACATATGTATATGAAGATATAGGATATGCATATTATGTTATTTATATTTGTGCAAAAGTTCAATTGCATCTTCAAATCGTATAGTGTTAATGTACATATATGTACCTACGCACTGCAGTAACCATGGCCTACCTCACGAGCATCGCCTTATCATATATCATGCAATAATTAGGGAGTAAATACCCGAATGATCGAATCGAGTGCAGGTTGTATTGCCATTAATTTGTGACTTTTATTTGGGGCAGGTAAATGTCAAATGCTAACAAAATGCGGCTAAGAAATTTTTATTATTTCACCACGTCCTTATAAAAGTTAGCATTAGAGAGTTAACATAGTGGAGCGTAGTCCACAGAATTAAATATAGCGCTGAAATGTAAAATACCTTGATTTTGGGTTAGGCAAAATAATAGGACTATGAATAAGTTCGTGCAGTTTTACAACAGATGGCGTAACTTGATTATTATTCCATCGATCCACATTTCCAAACATTCATTGGAGAGCTACTGTCGTAAGGCACAAACGTCAGTATAAGTTTTTTATTTGAAGCGTAAACAACAATATTTTTACCACACTTGAAAATGTCGAATTTCGTGCCAAATAATGTGTTTTTGCGGGGAATTCTTCTTCATTATTTTAATATGAAGAAAAAAGCAGCCGAAAGTCATCGTATCTTGGTGGAAGTTTATGGTGAGCATGCTCTAGCTGAGCGAACGTGCCAGAAGTGGTTTGCACGCTTTAAAAGTGGTGATTTTGGCTTGGAAGACGAAGAACGCGAGGGTGCGCCGCCAAAGTTCATGGATACCGAATTGGAGGAATTGCTCGATCAAGATCCGGCTCAAACGCAAGAAGAGGTTGCAAAAACTTTGGGAGTTGATCAATCAACCATTTCCAAACGTTTAAAAGCCATGGGAATGATCCGAAAGGTAGGCCATTGGGTGCCGTATGAATTGAAGCCAAGAGACGTTGAACGCCGTTTTATGGCATGCGAACAACTGCTTCAACGGCACAAAAGAAAGGGTTTTTTGCATCGAATTGTGACTGGCGATGAAAAGTGGGTCCATTACGACAATCCAAAACGTCGGGCAACGTATGGATACCCTGGCCATGCTTCAACATCGACGTCGGCGCAGAATATTCATGGCCTGAAGGTTATGCTGTGTATCTGGTGGGACCAGCTGGGTGTTGTGTATTATGAGCTACTGAAACCGAATGAAACGATTACGGGGGATGTCTACCGACGACAATTGATGCGTTTGAGCCGAGCACTGCGAGAAAAACGGCCGCAATACGCCGATAGACACGACAAAGTTATTTTGCAACATGACAATGCTCGGCCACATGTTGCACAAGTGGTCAAAACATACTTAGAAACGCTCAAATGGGATGTCCTACCCCACCCGCCGTATAGTCCAGACCTTGCGCCATCCGATTACTATCTCTTCCGATCGATGCAACATGGCCTGGCTGACCAGCACTTCCGTAATTACGATGAAGTCAAAAAATGGATCGATTCGTGGATTGCGGCAAAACCGACCGAATTTTTCACAAAGGGAATCCGTGAATTGCCAGAAAGATGGGAAAAAGTAGTAGCAAGCGATGGACAATACTTTGAATATTAAATTTGTAACCATTTTACGTCAATAAAGTTTCAAATTTCGAAAAAAAAACCGCACGAACTTATTCATAGTCCTATTATAACAACAGCAGACTTGTACATTTTTCTTTCATACTTATTTTCCGTCGGCATTTTCCATGCGCAATAATCCATTTGCAGAGAACGTTAATGTATAGAGAAGTCTCAACGACAGGAACGTATGGAATTTTGAGGGGTACTCGTCTCGCGAAGACTTAACACCACATACACATTTTTCACCAAAAGTTAACAGTAAGGGATTGAATTATGTAAATTTAGCAGCAGTCGATTAGAATTTGTTGGTGATTAGAAATAACGTTGTAGGCTAGCTATGCATATGTGTATGCAAAATTCAAGAGGGAAATCATCCAAAAACATATACATTAATTATTATGTCTGTCTGTTTAACTGCGTTGAATTCCACTCAACTAAATCAAAATCCTCTATAGAAAACGCTTCATTCCAAGGCTCCCAGGAATATGGCATATGCAAATTTAAATATGTGAATTTACATTCATATGCGCATATATTCATTTATATTCATAGCATATATGTGTATGTGTGTGCACTTGCCAAAACAGCAAACATTACGATTCCCTAAAACTTCTCAAGAAATCCAGCGCACATTCATCGGCACAGCATTGTAGATACAGTAACCTTCAAATCTCTGATTGCAGAGTAAGTTTCTAACCTTGCAGATATATGCATATGTTTTTGTGCACTTTTAATCAATTGAAGAACTACATACGTAAAGTAATATACTAATTAACTATTAACCTACTATCAGAGAACATAAAATAATTGCTTCGAGATTTTCTCCTAGTATTGAAATGTCCGACACAGAAGTTTTTTATAAGTTACTTGTGCTGTTTTCTGCAACTTACTGTATGCTCATGCGCGCACTTAACGCACAGGAGCTGCGGCTGTCGAGCATTTAGAAGACATATTTAAATACATATGTGGGTGTAAACATATATACGAGCCGCGACCATTTGACAAGACAAAAATTCACGATTTACCAAAAATTTTGGAAAATATTTCTGTAAGAAATATTCCAGTATTGACTATTTAGATTTGATATGTTCAATCTCAGATGTACATTTTTGTCATCGTTGAGAAAAGAGGGATATGGGCGGCTCGTTTTATGAATGAAATTACTAGGAGCTCGAATTTATCAATGAATTTTTTGATGATGAGTTTTTGTTAAACAGTACAATAGTTGAAACTGTTCGGCGCCTCCGCGACTATTTTAGATTGTTCAGGAACATGGCAATTAGACTGATGACCGCTTCGGCAGACCCTATTAATGCATTTTGTTCTTGTAGTCGCTAGGCATAGAATTTTAGCTTTGGACGACATATGTACGAATTTAGAGGAATAAACTGAGTGCCTGGTTTTTTTTTTTTTTTGAAGTGAAAACTTCTTTAGAATCATTGCGAGTGATTTGAGAAAAAGTGAAACGAAAAAAGCGACACTCTTGGCTACGAATATTACATATAAACGTAGCGACGAACTAAATAACTTTTAGGCCAGCGCCGACAGCATGGCGCGATAGCCGAGCGGCTAGCAATGTGAGCTTCCGATCCAAAATCCTTGGTTCGTATCACAAGAAAAAAATTTTTTTTATACAGTAATTTTATTTTATTTTATAATATGCTTATGAGGAGCTTTTTTTCATGGCAGAAATACACTCGGTGTTTTGCCATTGCCTGCTGAGGGGTGAGCGCTATTAGAAAAATAGTTTTCCTTAATTTTGGTGTTTTCACCGAGATTCGAACTGACGTTCTCTCCGTGAATTCTGAATAGTAGTCACGCACCAACCCATTCGGCTACGGCGTTTGTTTAATTTTACTGATGCAAAAATGAGGAAAAATATATGAATAAAGTTTGCTTACTGTTTACACATTTTCCAAAAGTGACGGAGAACCAAAAAAAAAGTCGATTTTCAAACAAATACGAGTGCATATGTGTAATTGTGCTAGAGTTTCGGTCACGCCCCAGCAAAACCTGCGTGCATATGTGTTTGTAACATTCAAAAAAATGTAATTGTGTTAGAGTTTCGGTCACGAAGGTTTTGCTGGGGACGCCCATAATAGCAACCGCGTGTGTATTTTTATATTCGTAAATATTTTCATTTTTAAATATTTACCGTAATTATGCCGAAAAATAATACAGAAAAGTGTCGTGAGTATCGACAGAAAAAAAATCAATAAATAGCATCACGGAATTCATTCACGCAAATTTAATAAAGTATACACCAGAAGTATCGTGGATACTTAGAAAAGATTACAATAAAGTTTCAATGATTTTAAGTGTCGATTTTAACGTAAATTTTGCATTGGACACAGCGGTTCCTTTAATTGACGTTCTCAATACAACATTCAATTTAAAAATGTGTAACAATCGCACTGAATCGACAACACGATCAAAAACAACCATTGACGCGGTATTTCAAAGATATGTTGACAACATCGAAACCAAAGCATTTGTATCATATTTTAGCTATCACAAGCCACTCGTATCATTTGTTGAAATTGAAAACATTGAGGATGAATAACAATAAAATGAAGAAAATAAAATATGAACTTTATAGCAATATTATAATGAACCTATAATTATCTTGCTCCTAATGCTGCTTTCGTCTTATTCTCTCTCAGTTTGTTTTACGGAAGGTTTCACTTCTATCGCGTCTAACGGTTAGACTGGTATTTTTTTTTTTATGGATGTGGCGCAAAGCATTGAAAGCCGAAAAGTGTGAGGCTTGCCTTCCGGCTCACCCATTAAAAATCCACCCCAGCTCCGTTTCCCTCCCGCGGGACAACCGTTAGGTAGTACTTCACTGGAGTTGAAGAGGCCTATTGCCTTGAAGATCTGCGCTGTTGTTCAGCGCAACGCAGTTTGGAGATTACTATTTTTGTCATATTAAATAGACCAGACCAATGTTCTTCGGACTCTGTCATAATATCCACTAAGTTATCAGCCGATGAGACAACAGAATTGAGTAGACTCCTACTGCTTCTGCTTTCCTGCTGCTCGCGTACGCCAAGTGCTCTTTGAAATTAAGCCTACGGTCGCTTATTACGCCCAGGTACTCAATGAATGGCTTCGATCCTCTGCCATAATCGCCCACCATTATATTGGCCGACTCCACAATCTTCCTGCAAGAGTTAGACAACTGTTGCACAACCATTCTTTTACATGTTTCCTCGGCTTGACGGAGTAATTTAGTTACGACCACAACAGGAATGTCGTCAGCAAATCCTACAATTTGTGACCCTAAAGGTAGATTGAGGCGTAAAACTCCATCGTACATAACGTTCCATAACAAGGGGCCCAGGACTGAGCCTTGTGCAACTCCGCTAGTTATTATGTACTCTTTTACACCAGCATCGGTTTTATAACGCTCGGTTTTGTCAAAAAGGTAACTGGCGATAATCCTACGAATGAACATTGGAATGTGGAAACTATCAAGCGCGATTAGAATTTTTCTCCAATTCGCCGTATTGAAGGCATTCTTAACGTCCAGCGTCGCAATTAGGCAGTACTCCTTGCTACCGTATAGCCATCGAGTACCTTCAATCGCCTTCTGTGCGGTGGTTTTGACTGCAGTTACGGCATCTGTGGTTGAACAGGCTTAGATGTGATAGACCGAATACATCCTCTATAGCAGCCTCCAGACGATTTGCGATCAGGCGTTCCAGGATTTTTCCTGCGGTGTCGAGCATGCACAGGGGGCGGTAACCTGAAGGATCTTCCACAGGCTTGAATCCTTTTGGAATGAAAACCAGTTTCTGCAGCTTCCACTGAGGTGGAAATGTACCTTCCTTTATACATGTTTTGTAGAGATCTTCAAAAATGTCGGTACAACTTTGAATTGCTACTTTTAAGGCCTCGTTGGGGATTCCATCCGGAGCTTTATTATTTTCGATGCGTTTTAAGCTTATCAGGAGTTCTTCTTTGTTTGTTAACTGCACAATTTGGTCGCCTTCACAGAGTTTTACCAATTCGTAGTCTCGTATAGTGTCTTGTATGAGGAACAGTGTTTCTACTACATTACGTAGTGTAGCTTGGCTTGTTGTTGGAAGTGACTTAAAGACTTTAACAAGGCTGTACCCGTGGCCCTAAGGATCATTATCGGCAGCGTCGCATAACTAGAGGTAACACCGGCGTTTACTGTTTTTAATTGCCTTTTTACCGCTTTCCTTCTTTGCTTATATTGGAGCCGGTTTTCCTGGAAACTGTCCGTACCCCTAGATCGTTAGTAAGCTCGCCTTGCTTTTATAAATTCGCTGCATAATTCTGCAATGTCCTCCATTAGACAAGTTCGCTGTTGGGCTTGTTGGGCCTCGTTTAAGACATGGCTGCGTCGTATGCTTCTGTTAGGGGCCTCATGGTTTACTTAGTCTTTTCAGATGTATCCTCTGCGAAAGTTACATCCGCCTGCATGATTTCAATAATCTCAGCCTCCATTGTTTTAACTTTTAACTCCGTGTCGTAGTTATATGGGATCCTTTCTTCCCCGTGCTTCCTTGTTTCTCAAATTATTGCGAAGTGATCGCTCCGAGTGCAATGCTGGCTGACAAACCATTTCGTGTAGCGAACAAGACTAGAACTCACGAAGGTAAGGTCGATTATTGATCCCGTTCCCGATTTTTTATTCGTCTGTTGATTTCCTGTATTCATCAAGGTTAAATCTAGCACGGAGAACGCTTCTAGAAGGGCTTGACCTCTAGGGTTTGTCCGTAGGCATCCCCAGTTAACAGCCCAAGCGTTGAAATCACTGACTACGATGACAGGTCTATGCTCCTTTACATCCTGGACGAGGCTCTCTAGGATGCCTGTTGCTTCCAGCAGGGTAAAGTTGGGAGGTAGATAGCAGCTGTGAATGTATGTACCTTCAACGCGCGCACGTACTAAATCCACGGGCTGCCTTCACGCTCATCAGTTGGGATCTGTTTGTTCCACACTTCCAGATCGTTGCCTTTTTGGTAATTATAGGGTTCACTGAGTATAGCAGCATCTATTTTGTGTTCCCGTATAGTCTGCTCGAGTAGGACCTGAGCACTTTCACAATGGTTAAGATTTAGGTACAAGATCTTCATTTCTGGCGAATTTCTTTAAGAGCTCTCAGATATTGAGAGCACTTGCTGTTGGTCATCGCATGCGCTGTATCACTTGCCTGTTTTTTCTTGCACATTATGGAGCTTGCTGTTTGTGTGCAGGCCTATACGGATTTTACTAGGTACCGCATGTTTGGTAGCGATTTCCGGTGTTACTTTTAGCGTCGCTATTTGTATTCCTCCGTAAGCTTTCCGCAGACCCAAATTGCTGAGATAGGTACCTCAAGCTTTTGGAATTATCTTGCTACCGCTTCGTGGAATTTCCACCTGCCTCAGCTCCGTAAGTGGCCTGACATCTACAGATTCTCCTAGGGCTGCCACAACAGCTTCATGAACCTTCGAGGTATTTGGGTCGGATGATTTTCCCAGCAGCAGCAGTAACTGTCCTCTGGCAGTTTTTTTGACTCCTTGTATATTATTACTAAGCTCCTTAAGACTTGGCTCTGCCTTAACGATAGCGCCCTTACGTGGTTGTCTTCTCCGTCTTCGTTTGCTTTTGGCGTCATTATTTTCCGCTTTCTTATCGTCTCGTTTGAGAGTATTTTGCGTAGACCCCTTTTGATTCTTCATAGATTTAACCAATTCCCATTTTTCTGTGATTGCTTGCTCGTTCGTTGTACCCGGCGTATTCCTCAAGACTTCAATTCGGTTAGTTTTGCTTCCTTTGGCTGAGCTTGCGGCGGCGTTAACAATTACCCTCTTTGGCGTGCAATCAGTGGTACGCTTAATCAGAGGTGCTGCTTGTATACCTTTGTCTTGAATAACAGGTTTCGCTTCGTCCCTCTTGGCACCTGGTTCCTCGGGGTAAGGACAAATCTTCCTAGTTTTTTATGGAGGTCCGTTATATTCGTGATCAAATCCCTAATTGGTTGATTGATGTTTCGCTTCCAAAGCTCCATCATTTCCGCTAACTCCTTAACTTTATCGCCGAATGCTTGGTAAATTTCTCCAGCCGTCATCGCCTTTACGAAACCGAAGTGCTGCATACACGGTGACGTTGATCTAGTCTTTCCCGTGTCTGGTGGCGAGTGCGTCAGCCTTGAACTCCTTTGGAAAGGGTTTTTAAGGAGGTCCCCGCAGCCATTATTGCCATCTGCAATAGATGTTGTGATTTTTGCTGTTACTTCAGCCTCTTCCGTAGTTTGTAGTTTTGTGTTGTTTGTATTATTCGTATTCATGGTGTACGGGCCAAGACTTCTAATTCGTTATCTATATTCCAATGCGTAGTCACCATTGACGAGTGCCCTGTGTGTGCGGTTATATGTACCTTCATATACATATTTATACTAATACGCATTGTTTTGTTGGCAGTTCCGAATAAAAATATGTACGCATGTATGTACATTAGGGTGGTTCGAATTCCAACAAATTTTTCAAATCAAATTCTAATAGTGCGGAAAAGTTGCTATGGAGTAACACAAGTATTTTGGTAAAAAAAAAATTGAAATCGGTTAATATCTTCTGTTCGCGCAACTCACTTAAAGTTTTGAAAATTTTGTCGAAAATAGTGCATTTTCTGAACTTTTTGAAAGTAAGATTTAATTGTTATTTTTTAATAATATTTTGTTACTTATGCTGTCAGATTGTTAGTTTTGTCATAATAATTAACTTTATGTTGTTTGAGACAATTATTTTTTAAGATCCAGTGGAGGTGAAAGAGTGAGACTGTGACTCTTGTACGCGATATTCAAAAGTCAAATAATATTGACTTTTACTGGCACTTTTTACGAATTATTACCAAGCTATATCACTTTCTTTAATTGTTATTCAGTAGTTGTAGTATATTTACTTTTGCTTAAAATGAGTGAAAAAACAAAAAAAAACCGGTTTCATATTTCTCGGAAAGATCATGTTTGTCCAATATTTGGCGCTCCTAAGGATTTTTCTTTAAGAAATCTGCCCTCTTATGCTGACGTTATTCTTTGTTGTTTTGAATAAAGATACGTAATGTCATCATCAACAGAATTACCTTCACAGAAAATTGCTTTTTCAGAAATAGCGAATGTGGTAGCTCAGAAAATTAAGATGCTTTATATGACAGCATCTATCCCTACAGTTTCTCAAACCAGGGTTGAACAAATGATCACTGCATATCATGCAAAATATTAGAAAAAAAGAAAGTCTTACAAAAGAGATAAAGAAAATCCTAAGTTTCAGAAAGCTCATGAAATATTCAAGACCGAAGCAGAGAAAATTTTTGACATTTCTTCATGCAAATGTCAAATGTCAAATGACTGTAACTGCGGTAAACCTTTGTCATTATGTATTTGTCCAAACCCTATTTCTATTGACTGTGGATGTGAAAAAGATCGTAAAATTCCTGTCATAGAACGTAAATTTCTTTTCGATCAAAGAACTGCCAGAGTCGGAAAGATTGGTTCTATAGATGTACTTGAAACTGCAAAACTTACTCGTCGAGCTGAAAGAAATGAAAAAACGAAACATAAAATGACATCCTCTAGTACTTACACTTCTTCTGTTGACAATGCCAAAAGTTTTTCAGATGATTTGGATGACAACATTGAAGATTTCGTTGAGAATCGTTCGCCTGAAGTACAAGAACATGTCAAAGATCCAACATTCGCTCTCAGTCCATCAACATCATACCTTCAAAAGCCTTCTACCTCACAAATGCGCATTAATCTTCCTGAAACTGCAGTAATTAGTGACCGATTTGGTGTTTCGGAAAGAGCAACCACTGCAATTGCGACGTCAGTTCTGAAAGACCTACAAATCGTTACTGATACAGACTTGACTTTTGTTATAGATAAAAATAAAATCAGAAGGGAGAAATCTAAAATCAGAAAAGCTTTGCAACAGGAACCTAAAACTATGTCCGAAGCCCTTACATCCCTTTATTTTGATGGGAGAAAAGATGAGACCTTATACCAGGAGGAAGTAGGCTCCAAGCGTTATCGCAAAACACGCAAGGAAGAACATGTCTCTATTATAATGGAACCTGGTTCTCAATATATAACTCATGTAACGCCTATTTCTGGTACAAGCAAAGGTATCACTGAAAGTATGATATCTCACTTAAATGAAATGGAATTTGATTTTAGTGAACTTCTCCTAGTTGGTTGTGATGGCACAGCAACTAATACAGGCTGGAGAGGTGGTATTATTAGGCGTATTGAATTATACTTGAACAGACCAATTCAGTGGAATATATGCTTGCTTCATGCAAAGGAATTACCTTTGCGACACGTATTTCAACATTTTGATGGAAAAACAAGTGGACCGAATTCATTTTCAGGTACAATCGGAAAACAACTTCAGGGCGTTGAACACTTGCCTGTTGTTAATTTCAATAAAATTGAGTGTGATTTAGTACAAGTCACATGCAGAGACAATTTGAGTAAAGATCAAAAATATCTTTACGACATTGGGCAAGCTATTCATTTAGGTAATTGTTCATCTGATCTGTCTCTGCGAGATCCAGGAAAACTCTCCCACGCGCGTTGGCTCACTCTAGGAAACAGAACGTTGAGATTATACATATCAAGTGAAGACCCTTCTGAAAACTTAGTTCACATAGTTACATTTATAATGAAAGTGTATTTACCTATGTGGTTTCAAATAAAACTGAACGATTCAATTGCAGATGGTGCGAGACATGTCTTCACTATGATTAAAAATTCTCGGTACTTACCAGAACATCTTCTGAGAGTAGTTGATCCTGTGATACAACACAATGCTTATTTCGCGCATCCTGAAAATTTGCTTTTATCTATGATCACAGATGAAAATCGGAATGTACGTAAGATTGGGGTACAAAGGATTTTAAAAGCCAGAGAGACAACTTCTACTGCGAAGAATTCGGTGCGCTCACTCATTTTGCCAAAACTGAACTTTAATGCCACTAATTACTATGAAATGATCGACTGGTCTTCTACAATACTATCACCTCCTCCAGTACTAAGAAATGTCTTAAATGCAGATCTGTTATCTTCCATTGATAACCAACCATCTATCTCTCAATGGAACTTGTTTAGCTTTCCATGCCACACTCAAGCGGTAGAGCGAACTGTTAAGCTTGTCACTGAAGCGTCGAACAAGGTATGTGGTTATCAAAATAGGGATGGTCACATACGGTCAACTTTATTTTCTCGTTCTAGTTTGCCTAAATTTGATCACAAATCCCAGTTTGCATAAAGAGAGTTCACTGTACAAATCTTCACGATCGTAAATTTTTTTAATGATAGTTGTGTAGTCAACGAGCATTTTCGTTATGTATATACATATATTCGAAGTTAAGGTAAATAGAAAATTACGGCACGGCGCCTCGAATTAATCTGCGCGACGTGGTATACGATCCAATTGCGACTGACTTTGCCCTGCAGTTGGGCGTAGATATATACTTGCTTTGATTGCTGCGCAGAGCAATTTACAAAAGTTTGTATATATGTACATACAGGTGTTAGAGTGCATGAGAGAGGGCAAGTGCATCGTTTATGATGGTTGCGCTGACTGCGCTGACTGCGCTGCTTTCTGCATAACCAAACATCCTCCCCCCGTTGGAAGACTCGGGCTTTCAACCTCATCCTGTCTTGGCAATGGGCATAGCTTTCGGATGGCTCTTCGGATGACTCCATTTGCAGTTTTTAGTACAGCGACACGTGCCACACGATCTGATCCGTATATTAGTTCGGTGACTCTTGCTAGGGGCCACTTGAGAGGAGGCAGATTTTCGTCTTTTACTAAAACTATGTCGTTGACGCAGAGTTCGAAATTCTGTGTGCGCCACTTTGAGCGCTGCTGCAAGGTAGTTAAATACTCCTCACGCCAACGTGCCCAAAATATCTGCTGGTAGTATGATACGCGCTGCCATTGATCCAAACGATTAAAGTTAATCTTCGTGACATCTGGTTCAACGTAAGTAGAGATAGGAGCAGTGCCAATGAAGTGAGCTGGAGTTAGAACGTCTAAATCAGCCGGATTCTCTGAAAGTGGAAACAAAGGTCTTGAGTTAATAATTGCCGCTATGTGGCAAATAAGTGTGCGCAGTTCATCGAAGTTTAATAATGACGAGCCCACCGATGAAAATGATATTTCGCAGTTTTAACGGCCGCTTCCCAAAGCCCACCAAAGTGTGGAGAGCGAGGTGGAATGAAATGCCATTCTATGGTATTGGCTAGACAAAATTCATGAACTGCTTGCACATGATTATCGCTCAGGAATAAACGTTTTAATTCTGCCATCTCATTCTTAGCGCCAACAAAGTTGGTTGCGTTGTCCGACCATATACGAGTGGGGCGACAACGCGTTAGGATGAACCGCTTTAGTGCATTTAAGAATGCCTTCGTTGATAAGTCTGCTACGAGCTCCAAGTGCACAGCTTTCGTGTCAAAACATATGAATATGCAAATGTAACATTTTATGGGTTGCTTGTTGCGTATTTCGTTTTTATAATGGAATGGTCCACAATAATCGACGCCTGTGACCATAAATGCATAAGATGAGTTTACCCTATCTTCCGGAAGATCAGCCATAATATGTTCCGCTAAGTGCGGTTTAGCTCGAAAGCATAGAGTGCATTTGCTTACAACGTTCGAAACAGTTTTTCGTCCGCCAATAGGCCAATACTGCAGCCGAATGTATGCTAGTAGGGAACGAGGACCCGCGTGCAAATTGCGCCTATGAAAATGCATAATGATTGCCTGAGTGACAGGATGACGCCTCGGCAGTATGACTGGATGCTGCGCCTCGAAGTCGAGAGCTGAATTTTTCAGTCGTCCACCCACACGAAGCAATCCACAACTATCGATGAACGGTGAGAGCGACGCAATGCAACTAGATGCCTTCACAACTTGACCGGCTTGAAGGAATTTGAGATCCTCTTTGAAGTGAAGCCTTTGAATGGTGCGCAGGAGTAGTTTTATGCCACGGCGTATGCAATCAACAGTTAATCCAGAAAGCCGCAAGCGATTTTGGACCTTATAAATGTAACCAAAGACATGCTGTAATTTTTCAAATGAATTTATGAATTTACACCTGAGTGTTATGTCGACGTACTCAGATGTCGCAAATAACACCCTTTTGCGCATTTCTGGGAGTTGACTGACTTGACTGCAAGGCTTTGGCCAATTGTTTTTATCTTGAGCTAAAAAATCAGGTCCATGCAGCCATAGAGATGAGTTAATGAGGTCGTTAGAGGTTGCACCTCTGGATAAAATATCAGCTGGGTTAAACTTCGTAGGCACGTAGCGCCATTCCATAACCGCAGTCAACTCCTGTATAGTGGCTATGCGATTAGCTGTAAAGATTTGAAATCTTGAAGGTTCGTCACGGATCCAGGATAACACCACCGCCGAATCAGACCAACAATAATATCGACACGAGAAAAGTTTCATTTGAGCTATTTCATGCATGTGTTGCGCCAACAGGGAGGCACCGCACAACTCCAGCCTTGGAACCGTAAGAGTTTTTAAGGGCGCTACACGAGATTTTGAACATAGCAGTTGCGCCTGGTTTCTTCCTTGACTGACTGACACGACGTAAAGACAAGCTCCGTATGCTTCGATGCTGGCGTCACTAAAACCATGAATTTCATAGGCGCCATTCTGCTGGATTGACAAACGGGGAAACTTTATTTGCGGTATGCGGCCAAAATCTGCACACAAACTAAGCCACGATGAATGTAGTGATGAAGGCAAACTTTCATCCCAGTCAAGCCTTTCTTTCCAGATTTGTTGAAGAAAGATTTTGGCCTTTGAAATAATAGGGCCGATGAGACCGAGTGGGTCATAAAAACGAGCAATAGTTGACAAAATGGACCGCTTGCAATGTTTTGATGAATGCTGCATTGGTGAGAACGCGAACAATAGGCAATCTGATGCAGGATCCCAAGTTAAACCGAGTGTTTTAGTTATATCGCTTCCATCGTCGAACTTAAGTAGTGTTTCTCGATCATCAGGTGGTATCGTCTGCAACAATTCAGGATTATTGGAGCACCACTTTCTCAACTTGAATCCTCCTTTTGCCAGCAGCTTTGTAGTTTGACTCATAATTTCCTTGACTTCTTGAATGGACTCACCGCCTGTAATAAGATCATCGACATAAAAATCGCGCTTTAATATTTTTGAGCCTATGGGGTAGACAGTTTGTTCATCAATGGCTAACTGGTGCATCGAACGAATTGAGAGGAATGAAGCTGGTCTTGTACCATAAGTGACTGTGTCAAGTTTAAAGACGTTGACCGGCTGCTGTGGGGAGTCACGCCACAAGATGCACTGCAGATAACTATCGGGCTCTGAGACTCGTACACAACGATACATCTTACATATGTCACCCGTCAAAGCGATTGGAAAGGTTCTAAACCGAAGCAATGTGTTGAACAGCTTAGGTTGTATAGTGGGTCCTGTCATAAGCAAGTCGTTCAACGAGTATCCAGAAGATGAAGCCGCAGAGCCATCGAATACAACGCGGAGTTTTGTACTTGTGCTCTCTTCCTTCAAAACACAGTGATGTGGCAGAAAGTATTTGCAATACCGCAGATTGTTCTTAGTAACCAGTGACATATGTTTTAGATTCAAATACTCCCGTATGAATGCTGCATATTGGGCCTTCCGCTGTGGGTGGCGCTCCAATTTTCGCTCTAGATTAAGAAAACGACGAAACGCTTGTTGATAAGAGTCACCCAAGAGATCAATATTAAATTTTGCTGGTAGCCGGACCGAATAGTTCCCTGTAGACAAGCGCATATAATTGGCCTTAAAATGCGCCTCGCAGTCGAACTCTTCCTTGGAGTATGTGGCGACAGATTCACAGCAACTTTCAACCTCCCAAAATCTACGAACTAGTTGATCGATTTGAACATTGGATTCGTAACCTATGTCAAGTGATGACTGTGCGGCCAATATCGCTCCCCTTTGCCGGTGCGATTCACCACCTGTTACAACCCATCCTAACCTAGTTTTCTGTAGGCACGGTAGACCGTGAGCTAACTTTATTTGTCCAATGCATAAGAGATCATAGAAGAGGCTGGCTCCAATAAGCATGTCTATTCGTTGCGACTTGAAAAAACCTCGATCTGCTAAGCAAATGTTCGACGGTATTTTCCATTTAGAAATATCCAAAGTAAAAGAGGGTTGATTGTCCGTTATGTTAGGAGCAACCAACGCTGTAATGCAGGTAGAGTACTCTGAGTTTTGAGACTGAATATTAATATTGACAGTCAAACCATCAGAGGCGAAGTTTGCATTACCAAGACCCGATACGTAGGTGGATGACTTGGTTTTTCGCAACTGCAGTTGATGAGCAAGACGAGACGTAATAATATGCAACTGCGACCCTGAGTCGAGCAGTGCACGACATGGTACCCATGTACCTGCGCTGTTCTTAACGTTGATGACAGCAGTGGCTAGAAGCACAACATCAGGACTGAGATTCTGAGCAGATGTGACAATTGACGTTGTTCGTGAGATTGCAGCCAAGGTGTGGTGTGCGACTGAAGTTGAAACAAGCTTAGAGGTGTTTGGAGGTGCTAATTGGGAGGATGCTTGCACTGAAGATGCAGGACCTTGTGACGACATTAGTGAAGAAGAGGAGTCGATATGTAGCAGACTGTGGTGCTTGGATCCACACGTACGACATAGACCAGCATTGCACGTTCGAAGCTGATGGCCTTTTCTGAGGCAGTTTAAACACAAAGCAAGCCTTTTGACCTCCTTAAGACGGAGTTGTGGAGATAAATTTAAAAAAGGGGTGCATGAATATACAGCATGGTCTGTGTTGTCGCAAAAAACACAGCCATTGGTTGAATTGTTAGTAGCAATAAATGATTTTCTACCATGGTTAATAGTTCTACTATTTTTTCCCACCTGAGAGCCACGAGTATACGCTGCCATGGAATGTTCTACATTCTCCAGCCTTTGACAACGCTTCTCCAGGAAACTTGTAAACTGCTCCCATGAGGGTATGAGATCTAACGGCGCAGCTTCCTCCCAATTTGCCTGCGTGATACTGTCGACTTTTTGCAGAAGAGTGTGTACGATTATACACCCCGCTATTTGCTCCGAATTCCCCATGGTGCGTAGGGCGCGCAGGTTTGCATTTACCTTGTCGGATAATTCACGAAGCTTCACCGCTGAAGAAGTGTCTACCTTTTTGATGCCCATAATCTCAGTGATGTGTGCCTGAAAAATAAGACGCTTATTATTGAATCTTTTGTTAAGCAAATCTAGAGCCACAGAGTAGTTGTTGCCACTCATCTCCAACGAACGAATTGCATCCAGAGCTGGACCCTTCAGATTTGAACGTAGGTGCTGCAACTTCTCGACATCCGTGAGGTCCGGATCCTTGTCTATAACGGTTGAAAACAAGGAAAAGAAATCTGTGTATTCCGTATATCCTCCACTGAATTTAGGCAGTCTGAGCTCAGGCAAACGTGGTCGACTTTGCAAAACAACTGTTTGCCCTTCCAAAACCGGATCGTGCCGCATGGTTGAACAGGATGGCATTTGAGATTGACGTTTATGAATCTCACGCCGTATACGACACCGAAGTAAAAGGAGTAGCTCTTCGAAATTTGAACGCAGTGCTCCGCCGATTTCGTCAAAATTGAGCTCCTCTAAGCTGTCATGAGCCAAGTTAAACGTGCTGGAAATATGTTCGAGGCACTCCAACCGTACCTTTAAATCTACTTCGGTGAATGGATTAATTTTTTCGCCTTCGATTGCCCGTTCAATTGATTGCGCTTGTGCATAAATTGATTGCGCCTTACGTTTGTAAAAAATCTCCATATCCTCAGGTGACAACCGAGAAGCTTCGTTTGTTGCCATCATACAAAATATTAAAAATGTATTAACGAAAAATAATATATATATACTATATATCCAATATTAAAATTTTATGCGCGGGTTGAAGTTAGCAGTATATACCGTTTGAAGTTAGCGGTATGAGCAGGTTGAAGTTAGCGGGATATACCGTTGGAAGATAAAACTACCGGAATACCGTATGAAAATAGAGTTTTTATTGTTTTTTTTTTTTTTAAGTTCGTACATATGCTACTTTAGTTATGTACGTGTGCTTCTGTACTTCAGTTCAACTGTATTTTATCTTATTTATTTCAACTGTTTTTTTGTTTTATTTGTTTCAACTGTATTTTTTATTTTATTTATTTCAACTATTTTTTATTTTATTTATTTCAATAGATTTATTCCACGAGAATTTAAATAGGATTATATTAATCGCGATCACGTCGGGGTCACCAAAATGTGTAGTCAACGAGCATTTTCGTTAACTGTTCTTTCAACGAAAAGAAAAACACGCTATTCCGAAAAAATACAATTTATTTTATATACATATGTATATACATATATTCGAAGTTAAGGTAAATAGAAAATTACGGCACGGCGCCTCGAATTAATCTGCGCGACGTGGTATACGATCCAATTGCGACTGACTTTGCCCTGCAGTTGGGCGTAGATATATACTTGCTTTGATTGCTGCGCAGAGCAATTTACAAAAGTTTGTATATATGTACATACAGGTGTTAGAGTGCATGAGAGAGGGCAAGTGCATCGTTTATGATGGTTGCGCTGACTGCGCTGACTGCGCTGCTTTCTGCATAACCAAACAATAGTAGCAAACAAAAAATTTAAAAAACAAAAAAAAAATATTTAAAAAAACAAAAAAAACATAAAATATTAAAAAACAATAAAAAAAAAATTATAATATAAAATATAAAAAAAACAAAAAAAACATAAAATATTAAAAAAAAACAAAAAAAAATTATAAAATATAAAAAAAAAAAACAAAAAAAAAGTGGGATCAGATTTTTCACCACGTCCTCGTCGTTGATCCTGGGGAAAGCTAAGCGTGAAAAGCCTTATAGAATGCATGAATAAACTGTTTAAATACAAACTAATCCTTATAAATAATTAAACTTAAACATAATAATAAGTAAAACTTTGGAAAACGACATTTAAAACATAATTCTAAAAAAATTAGGAAATATGCATTTTTCGACAAAATTTTCAAAACTTTAAATGAGTTGCGCGAACAGAAGATATTGACCGATTTCAATTTTTTTTTTACCAAATTACTTGTGTTACTCCATAGCATTTTTTCCGCACTATTAGAATTTGATTTGAAAAATTTGTTGGAATTCGAACCACCCTAATGTACATAGGTTAGAGCATCAAGTGTACATACGCACATACAAATACATATAATATTTACACGCATATGCAAAAGAGAATTGTTGTAGCATTTGTTTGGCAAGGATTCGATCATTGAGGTATTTAGATGGTTAATGGTTAATGGTAGTAAAGGGTTAAGGTATGGGCCCTTAGCACTGCGACTATATTGATCTATTGTGCACCCTATGCTGTCTATTGACTGTTAAGTATGCTTAAGAATTGTACCAGTTCCTTCTGAGCAAGTGATTGAAGGTCTTCATCTATAAGATTGAACTTGTTTAAAAACTTTTTCCTTCTATGCGTCAACCCCGGACATTCGATAATGAGATTTTCTATAGACTCCTCATCTTCGCAGCAAAATCTGCAGGTGCTGGTGTTAGTTATGCCTAATTTATGTAAGTGTTTGTTGCAGGTGAAGTGACCCGTGAGGGCGCCTGTGAGAGTACGGATGCTCTTTTTGTTTAACGTGAGGGCCATATTAGCTCTTTTAGCACTGAAACTTAAGAACTTTTTGGAGTGTTTAAGACCCTCTACGTTGTTCCAATGTTGATTTATTAGAGTTTTGGCCCAGTATTTTACTTTTTGTTTTAGGCTGTTTTTGTTAAATCCAAACATGGGACTAGGTCCGGTGAAGTTTACATCTGTCCCTTTTATGGCTTGAAAGTCTGCTTTTTCGTTAACAACAAATCCCTCATGTCCTGGTACCCTAATTAATGAGACATTGTTTTAGGATGCCAGGTTATTGAGTGCCTTGTGGCATTTTTAGAGAGTTTTTGAGTTGTAGGTATAGCTATCTAAAGCTTTTAGAACTGATTGGCTGTCCGAGAGTATTCTAATCTTTACTCTCTTGTGGTTTCTACGTTGCATGATATTTGATGCTTCCATTATTGCGTATAATTCTGCTTGGAAGATGGTGGTGTCCCTGGTGAGAGTGAATGATTTGTGGATTCTGGGTCCCACTACTGCTGCTCCTACATCATAAGGTGTTTTTGATTCATCAGTGTACCATTTACGTGAATCATCATTCATCCATTTTGGGTTTGTTTTCCACTCGATCCTCTCGGGAAAGGTAACTGTGTATTCCATTGTGAAACAGAGGGTTGGGTCAATGTGGTCTGAAACTTGAGCCATGCTTATGGTGGTTTTGATTTTATTTAGGATACTTAGGTGACCGGTGGGGTTGCCTAATTTGAAATTTTCTTTCATGTGTAGCATGAGTGCTTGCGTAGCTGCTTCCTCTTGGATTACTATTTGAAGTGGTGGGAGATTAAGGAGGGCTTCCATGCCAGCGGTTGGGGTAGTTCTCATAGCCTCTGTGATGCATAGGCAAGCAAGCCCTTGTACTTTTCCCAGTTTGGTTACCGCTGTTTTTTGAATAGATTTGCCCCACCATACTAGTGCCCCATACGGTATGATTGGATGTATATCCAGAGGTCCATACTAGGGCTGAGGCCGCAGGATCTCCCAAGTAATTGCTTGGTTGTCCAGAAAGATTTCGTGGCTTTTTTTGTTATATTATTTATATGTGATTCCCAAGTGAGTTTTTTATCTAAGGTTAAACCTATATACTTGACCTCTTCCTTTAGTTCTATCACTGTTTCATATATTTTTAATATAGGAAACTCCAACTTTCTTTTTCTTGTGAAGGGGATAATTGTGGTTTTGTAAGGGTTGATCGATAGTGTCCTTTCATGATTGCCTATTATTATAATAGATATGTCATCTGCACAACCAATGGTTATACATCCCTTATTGTTTAGGTGCTGCACCAAGTCATCAACTAGTAGGGACCATAGCAGAAAGAACTCCTCCTTGCGGACATCCCTTTACTGTTGTTACATTAAGTTCAGCTTGGCCTTACGAGGCTTTAATAATCCTCTGATTAAGCATTTGGCTTATCCCATGTGTTAGTATAGGGTTTGCACCTCTTGTCTCGAGTGCTGTTTCCATGGATTTATAATTTGCGTTGTCGAAGGCTCCCTCTATGTCCATAAAGGAACAGAGAGGTATTTATTTTTGATTGAGAGCCTTTTCTATATTGACAATGAGTGTGTTTCTAACATAAGCGACGATGGAGTGATTGGTCTGTAAGATTTTGGAGAATCAGGGGGTTTGTAGCCTCCCTTAGGAATAAATATTACCTTCACTTTCCTCCACATCTTTGGAATGTATTCCAATATTAGACTAGCTCTGAAGATTTTCACCATGACTCGTATCAGTTCCACAGTGCCTTTGGATAGAAGTGCTGCGAATATTCCATCATTTTTAGTGGACAACAGTCTTTTTATGAGGCTATAATTGAGTCAGTCATGTCTGCTACTGCCTTTTCTAGCTCCTCTGTTGATATTATTTTGCTTACGCTGTTGTTAAGTTTAGCTGAAAGACATTCAATGTATCTTTTCCAGTTTGCTGTTTTTGGGCTTCTGTAAAATGTGGAAAACTTTACCACCCCATTTAAGTCAAAGAGTATGTGTTTGTGGTCAGACATTGAGTCCTTATCCATGACTCTCCAGTTGCTGATCATATTCAAAGATTTGTTAGTAATTAGAGTTAAATCGAGTACCTCTTGTCGTATTGCGTTTAAAAAAGTGGGTTTATTACCCCTGTTTACTACTGTTATGTTACTAAGTAATAAAAATTCAAGGAGTGACTCACCTCTGTTATTTGTATTTGTGCTACCCTATGCCACATTGTGGGAGTTTGCGTCGCATTCAATTATGCGGGTTTTATCATAAATTACCTGTGTATTTTGGACATTGAGGCCTTGAGAACGGCCTCTGTAGATCCAGGGCTTTTGGATCAGCCCTATGTTGATACCTCCGGCAAGTCTTCTGCTAAGCTCAGTGGTAGCTGCCTTAGCATGGTGAAGATTTGCCTGGAGGCACCTCATTTTGTTGGCTGATTTTCGGAGTCGCTGGGAGGACTTTCATCCTCTTCTTCTAACTCCACTGACTCCATTTGGTCAACTTACTCCTCCGTCGTTATGTCTTCAGCTTTCAGCCTGAGGTTCACTTGGATGAATCGGTAATTTACTCTACCATTGTACTCCTTCAGGTTGGCGGCTGATTTTTGATCTACCGCTACGACTAGCGTTACGTTGGAGCATCTTTCGGCTCTTTTTAGCAGGCACCAAGAATCAACATTGAGGCCTTTATTCTGCCCCTGCACAAAACCCAGTATCCTGACTGTCTCAACTTTAAGGGAGTTGGGAAAGTACCCCACTGCGATCCGAGAGTGAGGAATTTTGGAATCCTCTGTGGCCCACAGTGTTGCACCCTCCCACGGCGACGCATTTGAAATGGCCGCCTTGACCTATTCTGTCGATGTGCTCTCCTTACAGTACAGGACAAGGTATCCTGCCTTGTAAGTAGCGCCCAAGAACGCTGGTTTTGTGGCCATGTTTTTCTCCGCCAGTATTTTGTCCAACAGTAGTTGTTGGGTGGAGTCCATTTGTTCGGTCGTCAGTACCGTGTTAGGGTAGTCCCTAGCAAGTACTGCCGACTTGACTCCTGTTGTTACATATTTATATGTGGCAGTGGGCTGCCACTTTTTGCTTCTTAGAGCTGCGTTTCTCGATGTGGACGGACCATCATCTTTAGGCCGCTTTTTGGCTGTTGCCTCGGGTGGTGTGTCCTCAACTGACCTTAGTCGTTTCGGCCCCGTCGTTATTCTTCCGGCGTTTTTGGAAGTCATGGACTCCAGCGCCTTAGCATATGCTCTTTTCCTGCCCGCACCACTGAGCATTTTTGGCTGTTCTGCAAGTCTGATTCGGCTTTAAGTCCCATTACAAATATTAGGAATGTGAACTGATTCAACGTTATACTATTTAATTTGAAGCTTTCACGCTGTTTATTCACCTCCGCTGCGTATGTGTTAAAATTCATGTGCGATAATTTTGAAATTTGAAGGCAGTTGTACCTCATACTGAACTGAGATTTTTGATTCCCAAATAATTGTTTTAATTTTTCTGCAGTACAGGCGAAGCCGAATTTCCCTGAATGTTTGGGTAAAGACAGTAAGTCAACGTATTCACTAGTGCTGAGTTTGCTTAATAAAAGTCTGACCTTTTCGGTTTCGTCGAGCTTATTGGCGTCTACCAAAAACAAATCATCAGGGTCATATACGAATTCAGTGATGTTGGACACTAGCTTTGGTTGCAAATCCTCTTTTGGATCATCGTGTCACCATTTTGTCAGCAGATCTCGATGAAATGAATTGTGTTATAAGAGCTTGCACAGCCACGCTATCTTGCTCCCGTTGTCTTTGAGTTTGGTAAAAAAAAGTGCGTGTAGCGTAGTACACATAACAGAAATGAAACTTTCAAGGCAGAAAAAGAAAAAGGGAGAGACCCGAGTGATATGAGAGTGAGAGTGAGAGAAGGAATATATATATAAATAAATTCCCAACATTTGCAGAGAATACCAATTGACAAAATTTACAAACATAATTTTAGACGAGAATTCATAGAGCATACAAGTAAGTGTTGCTCAATATATACATACATATGTATATTATATTAGTTATGTTTGCGCAAAAGTTCAATTGCATCTTCAATTCTAATAGTGTTACATACATAGTATGTGCGTACGCACTGCAGCAACCATGACCTAAATTTTTTTTCAATTTACATTTTATTACAGGGAATATTATATGTATGCATGCATTTTCTAGATAGTATAAAACTTTGAAATTTAAAATAAATGAAAGACAACTTGAAAGAAACGTATTTGCATATATGGGACAACTAAGTTCAACTGCATCTTTATTAAATATAGTATTGCACGCATATATATGCACTGAAGCAGCCATGACCTACCTCATAAACATCGCCTTATCATATTTTATGCAATAATTAGGGAGTATATATCCTATTGATCAAATTC
Source organism: Anastrepha obliqua (assembly GCF_027943255.1). NCBI lineage: Eukaryota > Metazoa > Arthropoda > Insecta > Diptera > Tephritidae > Anastrepha > Anastrepha obliqua. The sequence goes on along the minus strand of NW_026562179.1, from coordinate 4,194,244 downwards.
CTGCTAACATATGCTGAAACAATTCTCTTTTGCTTATGCATGTACATATTTGTATGTGCGTATGCACACTTGATGTCATAGGCTATGTACGTATATATATTTGAATTCTGAACTTCCAGCAAAACAATGCTTATTAATATGCACATATGCACGTACGTATAACCGCACACACAGAGCACTCACTTTATTCTTCTAAATCCGTACATATATCGTCCAAAGCTAAAATTCTATGACTAGCGACTACAATAACAAAATGCATTAGTAGGCGTAGCCATCATTCTTGTTGCCATAGTGCTGAACAGTCTCAAATAGTCGCGGCGGCGCCGAACAGTTTCAACTATTGTACTGTACAACAAAAAATCATCATAAAATATGTATCGCGGAACGAAAATGCATGGCCTTGAAATTTTACTCTCCATTCTAGCTCGTCCATCGACGCCTGAGAAATTTCATTTCAAAAATGCTTGCATTTACTTTGGATATGTTTTATCTGTTTTGTCCCAGATTCGGAAGAAAAAAAACTCACCTTCTCCTCGGCTTTGTTCGATTTCCGGATGTTGCAAAAACTAAATACGTTTCGTTTTCAATATACATTAAATTAATTCAACAAAGGTAGGAAATATTTTTACAGAGAAGGAAATTAGATTCGTCATGTCCCCGAAACACAGAGAACGAAATGTCAAACTCCTTATTCCGGCGAGCAATCAAACAAACAGTAAGACTGGCTGCGACTTACGGTATACAATTTTGGGAATGCGCTAGCCAAAAGTACATCAACTCTATCAAACGTCTGCAAAACAAAATACTGCGGAGCACAGTAAACGCGCCGTACTATAAAAGGACGTTTATCGTGTTCTTGGCGTATCGACTGTGACTGAAGTAGCGAAGCAATTTGTAATAGCTCACAAGCAACGTCTAGAAAATCATGGCAACGATACAGCATCTTACATAAGCTTACATCGGCTGAATTCTTCTCGAAGACCTTTAAAACGCACAACAGTAGCAGACCTTATGGGAAGCGAATTGCTATTATAAAGGGTGGTTAAGTTTCAAGGGCCGGTGCTGATATTGAATAAAATACAATTGGTATGACTCAATTACGTATAAAACAAAATATCGGCCAAATGACCACGCTGAGGCATAATAGAGGTTCTATACCGTTAATGTCTTATGCCGAATTATCTCATCCTTTAGCTCTTAAATATTCGCTGGCTTATCGACGTATACGTTTTCTTTCAAATAATCCCAAAGAACGAAATCCAACGGTGTCGTTGACGTTTAGGTGTGGTTCACATTCAACATCGACCCTTGAAATTTAACCACCCTTTATTATAAAATGCTTCTTAAAACAAGTTAAATTATCAAATCGAAATTCCTTATTGGTATCATTTTATATATACTTAGCAAATACCTTTAGGTTTCAAGCTGAAATTTGTTTAGCTGTAAATGACATCTCGCTAATGTTAACTTAAAGCCATCCAATCTACAATCATTGCGTAAAGCCTGCCGACTGCGCGATGAAACTAATTAGTATCGGGGAAAAAACATGGACTTATTTACGTCAAAGTGAATGACTTATACATTGAGAATGGTCGTTGACGCCGAGAGTAGTAATAAATTCCTTATTGCTGGTGACTTTAATGACTACGCACAGGGGATGCCCTAGAGGTAAAGATCTTTACAAAAGTTTGCACGTAGCCCTCCTCAATACTGGGCCAGCCTTATATCTAGCCGAAAAGAGTCAAAAAAGGTTACTTTTGTATTTGGGGACTAGGGCTGGGGAGCTAAAAGGTTGTCTTTCAAAGCACACCTTGAGTTCACCAACAGAAAAGCATCCACCACTGTGACAGCGCTCCCGAAGCTGATGTTATACGAAGGACCAAACCAAAATCCCTGTCAGTGCCTATCTAATATCGTGGAAAGCCAAATTTTGTATGGTGCACCTATTTGAGCGAACAAAACAATATATTATATGGTATGTTCAACTTAGACAAACTTGGAATGGAAGCTGAAAAAAAAGCGAGGCTTCTGCGAGGTCTAAAAGCTTGATTGCCTGTGCGGCTTTACAAGAAAACTGCTCTGATAAGTGGCAAAAAGGTGGGAGGTGTTAGATACACAATGGCCAGTTTTTGAGTGGACTCGACGGCTTTAAAGCATATTTACACAGCCTCAACAACGGCAACAATCCCTATTGCGATTACTGCGACGAAAACATTTTAGAAGATGTTCACCATATGGTCTTCACATGCTCGCGCTTTCGTTCTGCAAAAGAAAATCTCATAGATCATATCAATATACCAGCAGTCGTTCTAACATATACAATTGCAATCAGTGAAAAAGGTATGTTGTGAGTAGAAATAAATCTACAAATATTAATATAACCGTTTACATATGTCAGATTAGCTACAAAACTGAGAACCAGCCTTGATGAAAACGCAAACCCTCTGGTGGCCATTTCCACTGCCATGTCTGTATATACATATATAAGAGTTTCTTTTGTAGCGCCGTAGTTGCGGTAGCTTCTACTACCATAAGCCCAGAAGAAGTTTGATTGCTTCTTTGTGCCAATGCGACCACTTATTTCTTTAATATGAATGCATAAGTTATATTGACTAAACATTTTATTACAATTATGCTTACCTACATCTTTTCTTCGCCGGTGTCCATTTTAATTAATTTTTACTTTGACGTTTTTCCTTACATTCACAGTAATAAATTTTGAACCTCTTCTTATCGCCAAGATGAAGAAACTGGTAAAAATGAACATATGTTGGCAAAGCGGGAAGGGAGATGCCTTAAATTGCATGTGTTGGAAAGGCAGTGCGTCTAATGAGGTATAGCCATACTCGCTAGCGGCGAGTCTTACTCGATAACTTTGTTATTGATTTCGCATGCAAGTTTTTCGTCAAGTTAATCGAGCATAGAGATAGCGAGCGGGAAAATGGCGAAATGAAACACAGGGTTGTACGGGAAAAAGTATCGTTATAATCTAAGATTATTTTATAATCTTGGATACCGTGAGTGAATTTGAGTATCGGTAATCCCTTTATTTTATTACGGAATTGGAGTTAAGCTGAAAAAATTAGATAATCTAGGTATATGTGAACCTATTATATTAGGATAGGTAGCCCAGCTGCTGCTCCCACGTAAAGCATGGTCCTCGCACTTTTCCAAACTAACCTGCTTTCCCTGTTTCTAAAAAGAAAACAAAAAATTCAAACCCAAAAACTTATCCTTTACATCCTACTCAGCGCATTATTTGCATTTTGGCTGCTAAAACAAGCAAACACAAATAAAAGCACACAGTTACAAATTGCATCAAGTGGCGTCATCATCGGCCTTAACAACCGCGCAGTTAGTTCTACCTTTTCAAAGTTGAATACAGAAGCGAAGCTGGGGTGAACGAAGGGCTGCCATCAAACAATCAGTCGGCGAAATGGCATAGCGGCACCCACGTCAGTGTTGACAGTTATGATTCTCAAGTTGTAAGACACTTCGTTTATTTAGTAGCCAGCATTAACACCAATAATAATGTCAGACTTGAAATCCAACAGAGAACCATTATCGTCCATAAGGGCTACTTTCGACTAAGTAGACAACTGAGAAGTAATTTTTTTTCTTAACGAAAAAAACTAACACTTCATAAGGCGCTTATCATTCCGATCCTATCGTATAGCTTAGAAGCTTTGGCGATGACAACATCCGATGAAGCGACGCTTGGAGTGTTTGAGAGAAAGATTCTGCGGAAGATTTTTGGACCTTTGCACGTTGGCAGCGGCGAATATCGCAGGCAATGGAATGATGAGCTGTATGAGCTTTACGACGACATACACATAGCGCAGCGAATAAAGATCCAGCGGCTACGCTGGCTGGGTCATGTCGTCCGAATGGATACAAACCCTCCGGCTCTGAAAGTATTTCATGCGGTAAGAGCTGGTGGTAGCAGAGAAAGAGGAAAGATCAGGTGCATTCGAAAGATCAGGTGGAGAATGGCTTGGCTTCACTTGGTGTGCCCAACTGGCGCCAGTTAGCACGAGAAAGAAACGACTGGCGCGCTTGTTATCGCGCCAATTAAGAAGAAGAAGAAGGTTCCGCCATGGGTGCGGATGTCTACTACGCTAACATTTTGATCCGAAGCGGGGTGTAGCTTCACGATTCGTCCTAGTCGCCTTTCATAGGGAGGTGAAAGGTCGTCCATGATAACGACTAGGTCTCCTTCGAGCAGGTTATTTCCCTGATTCTTCCATTTATAGCGTTTGTGGAGATCTAGGTACTACTTTTCCACCTTCTGCTGAACTGATGATGGGGAGTTCTTAATTTTTGCCATTTGTTTGTGAGAGAGAGATGGTCGGATCTTGGTTCAGGGGTGGAGAGAAGTTGGGCACCGCGCAGAAAATGACCTGGTGTTAAGGCTTGTACGTCCCGGATCTTGGAATATCGGGGAAAGCGGTCTTGGGCTCAGAATCGCTTCCATACGAATGAGGAGACTATTGAACTCCTCATACGTGAATTTTTGACATCCCACAGTTTTGGTGAAGTAAATTTTGAAGCTTTTCCCTGCTCCTTCCCAAAGTCCTGCCATGTGAGAAGTGTAAGGAGAGATGAATTGCCAAGAGAAGCCGTGGACAATGTATTTGTTAGCAGGTTTTCCCACTGTCGGACAAAAGTTTGTGCGGAAGTCCTCGCCGTCCGGCAAATCGTGCAAAGACGGCTTTAAAGGCTTCCGTAGTTAGGTCAGAGCAGACTTCCAGATGAATTGCCTTTGTGGAGAAACATACGAAAACGCAAACGTATGCTTTAGAGTAAGATGCTTAGCGGAGAATGGACCAGCGAAGTCCATGCTGGTCGTTTGGAAAGGGAGTGAATAAGTAGAAAGTTCATGGGGTAGAGCAGCCATAATTTGCAACTTCATTTTTTGTTTGAAGATCGTATACATTTTGCATAAAAATATACACATCTTTAGTTTTTGCTTGAGGCGTGGAATGTCAAATTCTTATTGGACCATGCGAATTATCAACTGCTTTCGGCATGAAGTAAAGTTGTGTGTAGGAAGTCAAGGAGTAGAGAACAGAATTTTGAATTATCCGGGGTGATAATAGGATGACGTCATTATAACTTAAAGGGACATAAGTGAGACGACCGTTTACATGTAGTAGGCCTGACTTATCTAAAAAGGGATTGAGTGTGAGTAGTGAGTCCTTTTTGCTAATTGGTTTTGCTACTTAGAGTAATGCGATTATTTTCACATAGTGTTTATGCTGTGCATTGAGGATGAGGCACGCGTTAGCTTGATTTATTACTTCGTGCGTTAAACTGAGTTATAATGGAATAGGTATTTTCTTGGCTTTATGCGCAAATCGAAATACATATGCTACAACTCGGAGAGCTTCTGGGTAAGACGAGAAACGGATATCTACAAAATGAAATACATCTATTTTTCTTTGTTCTGGTGGAGATTGGTGGTTGGACGGTAGTTTTGGCTAGAGTATGGGTGGCTTTGTTAGCCATTCCGGGCCTGTCTACTACAGTGAGCAATTCACGAGATCCCTTGGCTTGGCTCCTCGAGTGCCTAGGTTTGCTGGATTACTGGCGCTGGAGACATGCCGCCACGTAGCGTTTCTGATGTTTTTAACGTTCTCGGCCGTTCTGTTTTCAACGTACGTTTTCCATACCCATGGTGGTTTTTCCATCCAGGTTAAAATAATTGAAGAATCTGCCCATAATTTTAAGTCATGAATTGGAAGATTGAGCTGACATCGGATCTGTTTTACTAGCCTCGAGAGGAGAACTGCTCCGCAAAGTTCTAAGCGTGGGAGACAAACTATTTTTAGAGGTTCGACTTTGCTTTTTGCTGCGAGTTAATGCGATGTTATTGAGGTTTCACTGAATGAATTGGGTTTTACAGTTTCGTCCCAATCTGTGTCCTCCATCCAGAGTTGTTGGAGGGGGTTTTTGGCTGCTATCATAATTGGCGACAGCCATCCTGCAGGATCAAAAAGTTGACTGATGACAATATTTTTGCTTAGTGTCAGTTTTCGTGGTGGAAGTGGATCAACTGAATACGAAAAACTGTCAGTAAGAGCATTCCATTTTATCCCTAGGGTTTTTGTTGAGCTTGCCTCTTGGAATTGTAGAAACTCGGTATCTAGGAGATCTGATTGAGGTACATTTTTCAGCAGAGTTTCGTGATTTGCGGTAAGTTTTCTTAGCGGAAAACCTTCTGATTTAAGGACCTCGATGAGTTGGGAAATCGAGTTGCTGGCTGAATCTAGGCTGTGTCCGCCTGAGAGAATATCGTCAACGTATATTTCATTGATTAAAATTTCAGAAATTGGTGGGAATTTTTCTTTGGAGTCCTTAGCTAATTGCTGGAGCGTTCAAATTGCCAAATATATGACACAGTTAACTCCGAACGCAAGTTGACGATTACAAGCATAAGGTAATTTAGGAGAACTGGACCTGTGTAGTACGTTATTGACTGAGAGGCCGGAGTGCGACTGTCGAGATGCATAGAAAACTACTCGTACCTATGTAGTTTTATTGCCGGGTTTTATTACGGCGTGATGGGGCAAGTAAAATGAGAAATATTTCCTGTTTTGTTTAATTTCTTGTGAATTTATCGCCTCCATGTGAAGTATTCTTCCAGAACCCTTGGGTATGTTGCTTTGAGTTATGTTTTCTTCTCAATGTGCTTTTCGATACTGAGGTATTGTTGCTGGGCTGCATGTCTGAAATGTCCTAGTGCTATTGAGTTGGGGTATGAGGATTTAAAGGGGAGTTTTACTCTTCGAAAGGTGGTATTTTTGTACAGTTCCTCGCAAGTTTTGGCATCGTCTGTCTGAATGGGATTCGGTGACACCTCCTCTTGCTCCCAAAATTTTTTGAGTAAGTCACCTAGGTCAACAGTTGAGCATTCAACTACCTGAGTCGAGAAGGTCGAAACCTTTTGAGTGGTATGACCACTTAATATCCACCCAGAAATTGAGTTTTGGGCTAGTAAACTACCGCTAACGTTACTTTTGAAACCGGGAATGAGTATTTTGGAGAGAATGTCACTGCCTATTACCATATCTATTTTGGCTGGGGCAAAGCAGTTGGGATCTGCTAGAGGCAGGGAGAAGTATTCCTGGAGGTCGACGTGTGCCACATTGAATGATGGCAAAAAGTGAGTTGAGGGAGAGTTATTGCGTTAGCTGGAATTTTTGTTGTGAGGTCTAGAGAGCATATTGTAAGGAAACAACAGGCTTTGTTTTTGCCAGGGTTTGGGCCTTCGAGGGTTATGGCCTGCTTTGAGGCATTGCGGCCTTCGATGGGTAATGAAGAAGTGAGTGCTGGCGCTTTTGGCAATATACGCACGTGAAATTGCTGTGACGTTCATCTTCTGTGTGGGAGTGTGCTAAACAATTTTTGCAGTAACCATGTTCTCTGAAGAATTAGTTTCGTTCGTAAACGGAAAGCTTGTCCAATTTAATACAGGTCATCAAAGAGTGATTACTGTTGCATAATTTGCACGAAGGTGATCGTTTCGGTTCAGTGAGAAAGGAGTTGGTTTTACTCCTGAAGTTGAACCTTTGAGGGGTTAATGCTGTGTTTCGTGAGTTGAAACTGGGTTGAGGGGGGTTTGTTTATTCGGCTTATATGTGTTTAGCCGTTCGATCACTTCCTATCGTGTGATGAGGAACTTGTCTATTTGGCACCAGAGGGGTAATTCCTTTATGGAATTAAGAGATGGGTCCCAACTTTTAGTGGAAACTCTATTTGCTTTAAGGGTAGACAGACAGTTGTTAACTCTAGTCTGAATTTGTTGGATTTTTTCTCCATTTTCAGTATTTGCGGGCTGGAGATTGAAAATGATTTTAATTTGATTATCAACCACTATCCTACAATTTTTGTAGCGAGATTTGACGGCATTCCAAGCTAGTTCGAAAGTGATATCATTATGTACCTAATTTCTTTTGATAAGCGTAGCCTTCCCATTAGTTTTTTGTCCTAAGTGGTATAGTTTTTGAGCCTGAGATAATTTGGGATAATTTATGTACACTGCTGTGAACTTGTCTCTAAATGATAGCCAGTTTTCATAATCGCCATGAAATACTTCCGTATCACAAGCAGATACTTTGAGGTAATTTTGGGGTTGGGTTGTGTTTGGTTCAACATGATGGTGGATGGGCTGCTGCTGGTGGGTTCCGATATTTGTTGGAATTTCCTACGTTTTGAGCCCGGCTTCTGTGTGATCCTATTCACCTGTGCTCCTACATTTTTCGCAGCATTTGTTTAGTCGAGAAATTTCATAAAGAAATTTCTTTTGTTGCTGGTGTATGTCTTCGTCTTCGGCCTGAGACCTTGATCCCGTTTTTGGGTCTTGAATTTGGAGAGATTGGAGCTTATCAGGTTTATCTTGGTTTTATTGGGCTTTATTGAATCACCCTTTACTTTATTGAATGTTAATTCAATTTTCTCTTATGGAGTCACACGAGCGGTGAGTGTATACGGTATGTACACCTACATACATACACAATAGCTGCTTATTCGCTTCAAGAGAACTAATTGCAGCAATGGCACGAGCATTCTCTGATTGAAGAGCAGCGATTTCCGTAAGACCTCTTTGCAGCCTGATTTCAGATTTACTTTCTGGGACTGGTTCTGGCACTTGTTGCAGAGAACGTTAATGTATAGAGAAGTCTCAATGACGGGAACGCGTGTGGTTCACCACCGACATATTTTCCACCAAAAGTTAACAGAAATATACACAACTGGTCAAATTAAACAACATTTGAGTAAAATTTGTTTGTATGAAGGAAGAAAGAATGTTAACGCTGTTGGCTAGCTACAGGCATTTTACCATAAAAAAACTAAGTTCAATAGTGACTTAGAAAGACCAAATCTTCCAAAAATATAATATATACAGTGCAGAGAACGTTAAATATAGAGAATTCTCACGAGCCACGAATAGTGTGAATTGTCAAAAATGAAGTGAAACCGCGAACACTATTTCACCTCGCTTAACTCGACAGCGGGGAAGTTCTTAACAGAGCTGATTACAGTGAATTATGTACAAGTACATTGGCTCTGCTCAGTTTTTGGTTTCTGTATGAAATCAAATTGACAAATGCCGACGGCATTTTGCAAGGCATTTGCTTGTGCATTTTTATGTTCCCTTGGTAAACGAAAATTTATTCAATTTGTATTTTCAAACAAAGATGATGAAAAAAAATGATTGATTTTATTATATGCGCCAAATCAAATCAAAGTAACTTTAATATTTTGATTTAATTTAAAAAAATACATTATAAAACGACCTCTCACATTTTGGTATGTGCGTTTTAGTAAATTTAAAACTAAACAAATTTGATGAAAATTTTTACTAATTTTTTGAGTCGAAATTAATTCATAGCATACAAGTGTTTTGGTATATCGACATACATATGTATTTACATTTGAACATGCATTCATTTGTTCCTTTGGCAAACCAAATCTTTTTCAATTTACATTTTATTACAGGGAATAATAATATACATACATTTGTATGTATGCATTTTCTAGATAGTATAAAACTTTAAAATAAATAGAGGAAAACTTCAAAGAAACGTATTTGCATATATGGGACAACTAAGTTCAATTGCATCTTTATTAAATATGTATGTATATGTTGCACGCATATGTGTGCACTGAAGCAACATGACCTACCTCACGAGCATCGCCTATATTATATTATATTTCATGTAAATAACCTAATGATCAAATTCCTGCCTCAAATGCTAAAACAAATTTCTTTTGAATACTCATGTACATATTTGTATGTGCGTATGTACACTTGGTGCCCATATCCCTTCAAACAAATCAAAAAATTCTGTATACAAAACTCTTCATTACCAGGCACACAGGAAGATGGCATATGCAAATATAAATATTGAATTCAAGCAAAACTATGCTTATTAATATACACATATGCATGTACATACAACCGCACACACAGGGCATTCGCTTTATTCCTCAAAATGCGTATGTCGTTCAAAGCTAAAATTCTATGCCTAGCGACTACAAGAACAAAATGCAGTCATAGACGCAGGCGTAGCGGCCATCATTCTAGTTGCCATAGCGCTGAACAGTCGCGGCGGCGCCGAACAGTTTCAACTATTGTACTGTGCAACAAAAACTCATCATCAAAAAATTCATTGATAAATTCGAGCTCATAGTTCTAAGAGCAAGAACTTTCATTCATGAAACGAGCCGCCCATATGCCAATTTTCTCGACAATTCGAAAATAGTCAATATTGGAATATTTCGCGTAGAATTATTTGCCAATATTTGATAAATCTTGAATTTTTGTCAAGTCGAGTGCCCGCGGCTTCGTACATATGTATGCATCAATATATGTACGCAAATATGTGTATATGTACAATGCTGTGCCTATGAATATGCGCTGCGCCATGAGTGCGCGCTGGATTTCTTGCGAAGTTTTACCGTTTTATCTTGAGCTGTGGCTGGTGAGCACACATACACACAGCATATACATATGCGCAAATGTATATAAATTCACAAATTTACATTTGCATATGCCATCTTCCTGTGCGCCTGGTAATGAAGTGTTTGCTATAGAGGATTTTGATTCAGTTGAAGGGGTCAACAAAGTTTTACAGACACCAGACAGACAGACATAACATATGTACATAATTTGGATGATTTGGAGAAATTCAAATATATACATAGGTCATATTAAAAAGCTACCTAACATTCTTTGCTTCTAATCACCAAGAAATTCTTATCGACTGCTGCTAAATTTACATAATTCAGGCCCTTACTGTTAATTTTTGTTGAAAAATCTGTCTATGGTCAAATTGTCTTCGCGAGACGAGTACCCCTCGAAAATGAACACTTTCCTGTCATTAAGACTTCTCTATACATCAATGTTCTCTGTACAGTGGCTCACAGCTTATTTCATGCAGGCGAACTACTAAAACTTCGAATGCTGTATTTTGAAAGCAAAAACTTTTTTTGAAAAAATTTAAATATCAAATAATTTATACGCAATTGCAGTATAAAAAAAGTACTTCATATATTTTTTTAAGCTTTAAATAAAGAAATATAAAAAACAAAAACACAGAAAAGTTCAAAATTTAATGTCACAGCTTATTTCATGCAGTATTCATTTTTTCTTAAATTTAAGTTAAACTAATGATTTAAAAATGATTTAGTCCTTTGCGTGGTATTCTTTGGCTTTATTAACAGTTTTACCCTTTCTGACGTTGACTGCACTAGCTTTTTCGTTACTTCCGGTCCGATATTGTTTTTTCTCGATGACGTTCCTGTCAGGTGATTGAGCCGGTGGTTGCATTAAATGTGGACAATTCCATATGAGCTATGTCTGCACGATTGCCGCCTTATGTTTAGGGTCATTGTCCTGGTAGAAACGGAAATCTCCAAGTTTCACAGCACTTTGGAGTAGATTATCTTTTAGAATATTGAAGTACATTGTTTTGTCCGTAATACCCTCGACAAACACTAAATTTCTCTCCGGCTGCTGACATACATGCCCATACTATTACACTGCCACCACCATGTTACCAGAGAATGTTAATGCAATGAGAAGGTGCAAATGTTACTGTGAGCTTTTTTTAGTACAATTGAGATTTGAAAGATTCGTAATAAGGTCATTTAGCACACCGAGTTTATAGACCCCTCACTGACTTTTGCCCACACAAAAATTAGAAACAACACACATATTTCACCTCAACACACAACACATTTCTCACCTCGACATTAAACCAATTAAATTTTTACTATTTTCGTATTTTTGAAATAGTAAGCGAATACGTAAAATTTATTACATAATTTTTTTTTTCAATTACATTAAAAAAAAAACGATTTAAAAAAAAAATATTTATAAAAAAAGTTTGCGCCGGGAATTGAACTCGAGTCTAACATGTGGCGAGGAAAAATAGGCGGTGCGTTTATTTCTTCGACTGCTCATTTTTTTACCATTTTGTTACTTTTGAAATGATAAGCGGATACATAAAATTTATTACAAATTTTTTAACGATTACATTAAAAAAAAATTTAAAAACGAAAAAAAAAAATTTGCACCGAGAATTGATGAGGAGTCACGTGGGGAGGATAAATACGCAGAGCGTTTATTTCTGCGCCTGCGTTGTGAACAAAAGGTTTTGTGCATGCGCGCGACGCGAATAAATTTTAATAAAGTTCTGAAAGTAATTCATGAAGTTTTTCATTACACACATATGTACATAAATGAACGTATACTTTATATGTAAATAAATGATGGTATATGATAATATACATAAGTACATAATATGTATGTACATGTCAATAGGAGGTATTTGCATTCAGAAAAAAAGAACGGTTTAAGATATAATAAATCAACACTTATTTTATATTGTATGTCAATTTATAATTTATGTATTCGACAGCATTTACATACATATGTATGTATGTACATTTGTATATGAAAACCAATAATGCACAAGCGCAAGAACATCATATCACATATGCAAGTATGCCCAAATAACCTTGACTTATGTATGTACACATGTCACAGCACATCACATTCTTACAAGAAATCAAATACACATACGCACTAGTGAACGAGTTTCTTCCTAACAAGTGCAAAAACAATTCTGCTCTATGTATGTCCACTTTATGTCCTAGCATATATATTTATTTATTTATTTATTTATTTATTTATTCATCAATTAAAGTATAACTTAAATAGATTACTAATATTAAAGCTTAAATATAATTTATGGTAAACAATACTGTGAGATACATTAGGTACAATTCAAAAAGTGTATCTTCAGATTAAGTCTTGATTTGAAAGTCTCTCGTGAGTTAGAGAATATATCCAAATGTTTGCATAATTGGTTAGACTGTCTTATACAACGAGTGAGCGGTTCATTTCGACTAAAATTGGTCTTGTGATAAGGTAAATGGAACATATTGCTGAGTCTTAGGTTACGAGTGGGACAATTAAAGAGTATTAGCTCCAGCAAGAAGTGACATTTGATATGATTCGTAACTATGTCTCTTATAAACATTACCGATGAAGTTTTTCTCCGCATTTCTAAAGTTGGCAATGCTAACAAAAGACATCTACTTTTATATGCAGGCAAACTGCAAGGCCAACGAAGAGAATGAATAGCAAATCGAGTGAAACGTTTTCGAACCTTCTCAATTCTTAAAGATGAATCCATATAGAATGGATCCCAAATGATGCTGCAATATTCGAGGTTTGATCTCACAAGAGAAAAATACAAATTTTTCAGCGTAGAGATATCCTGGAACTCCCTTGAATTCCTTATTACAAATCCAAGCATAGATCTAGACTTGGCAATCATAAGGTCTATATGTTTGGAAAATGACATTTTCGATGTAAATATGACCCCCAAGTCTTTCTTTTCGTAAATTTTTGTGAGGGTGGTAGTGCCCAACTTGTAATCGAAATCAATCGTAACTTTTCGTCTACTGAATGACATGTGCTGGCATTTACCAGCATTAAGAGGTAAGGAGTTATTGTCACACCAAGCTTCCAATCTGGCTAAGTCTTCCTGAAGTCTTATGCAGTCAGTTACGTTCTCTACCCGACTGTAAACTTTCAGGTCATCTGCATACATCAGACAACGTGATGTCTCGAACACGTCTGGAATGTCATTAACAAACATTAAGAACAATAGTGGCCCAAGATGGCTACCTTGAGGTACGCCTGAGGTAACTTTGATGGCATCAGATTTTATGTTGTTTATACGAACGAATTGAGTTCTATCTGTTAGATAAGATGCAAGCCACTTGAGTAAGCTAGGATGAAGACCAAATGAACCCAGCTTTTTAAGTAGGATACTATGGCTGACTCGATCAAACGCTTTCGAAAAATCAGTGAATATGACATCGCATTGTTGGCCTGTTTCAAATTGGTTTAAGACATAATTTGTAAATAACCCTAAATTCGTAACAGTAGATCTACTCTTAACAAAGCCGTGCTGATTAGGCGATATGAGATTTGAAATTTGGAAAAAGATCAAATCATAAACTAGCTTTTCAAAGAGTTTAGGTATGCAAGAGATTTTGCAGATAGGGCGATAATTTTGGACTTCCGACTTACTTCCAGACTTATGTATCGGTATGATAAACGATTTTTTCCAATTATGTAAAAACTCACCAGAAGCTAGTGATTTATTAAAGATAATTGTTAATGGTTTTGCTAGCGATGTAGCACAGTTTTTTAGTAATATAGGAGGGAAGCCATCTTCTCCAGGAGTTGGGTCATTTGCCAAGGCCGATAGGCTCCTGAGTACATCATTAGATGAGAGCTGGAAACCTTTATTTGTTCGTGAGCTGTTAAAGGAGGTATCTTCTATTCCGGTGTCGGATTGACGAACATAAACAGATCGAAAAAAATCTGCAAAAAGATTACTAATTTTTTGAATGTCCGACGACGTTTCCCCCAAATAATGCATTTTTTCTGGAATTCCAGTGGTTTTCTTTTTACCATTAATGAACTGCCAAAAAGATTTACAATTTTCTTTGATACCACTCTCTACTTTAGAAATGTAGTTCTGATATAAAAATTTGTTCATAACATCGAATTCTTTTTGCAAACGGTTGTACGCTTCATAAAGTTTTGCGTTATTTTTAGATTTGGGGTATAATTTGTATGCTTTGGTTTTTTTATTGTTAAGATTAATGAGCCTAGAATTGTACCAGGCCGGTTTGGACTGATTTTTTGCAGACACTATTGGAACAAACATATGAATTGCACTTTCTAGTCTTCCTACGAAATCATCATACATCTGTGATAGTACGGGTTTGTTTAAGACAGTTTCCCAATCTACCAAATCCAATGACCGCGATATCTGGTTGAAATTGGCTTTATAGAAGTTATAATTTATGCAATTATTAATAACTGATTTGATATAGTTTATATGTTTAAAACGTACACATAACGCTTTATGGTGTATGGAGTTAGGAAGAGGGGGTGAAGAGAGGGACTCGACATCGGACTTTAGATCATTGCTTATGAATACTAAATCAAGTAAGCGATTCATATCATTGTGTACTCTGTTAATCTGGCAGAGGTTATATTCCGCAAAAGTGTCGAGCACCTCACATTCACTCTCGCTTGATATCCCATATGGTACTAATTTCTTAGCATCATCGTCGAAACACCAATTAACATTGGGTAAGTTGAAGTCACCCAAAATAATTATGTGTTGACCGCCAGTTAGACTATCCAGTATCGTACAACAATTAATTACATGCTTTTTATATAATTCAATTGGGCTTGAAGGCGGTATATAACTTACACTAATGTATAATTCATTCGATTTTCCTAAATTAATTTTAATTATTATTTGATCAACATCAAAATATCCGTTGTCGGAACTCATACTTGATGACAAAGTGATTTGTGTACTGGGTAGCCTCGAACTTACAGCAACAAGTACGCCACCACCTTTAGAGAGACCAGTAGTGCGGGAGCATCTGTCTTTACGAAATACATTATACAGTTGACAGTCAAATATTTCTGCTGTATAATGGCATTCAGAAAGCCAAGTCTCTGTTAAAACTATGATATCATAGACAGATGAAGAGGAGAAAAACAACAATGGTAGCATTTTAGTTCTTATGCCGCCAGCATTCTGATAATACAGTAGAAAGTCTGCCGTATTTGATAACTTATTAACGTCGGTACACGTTAGGTGTGCGGCGGTTTCGTCTCTTCTCTTTGAAAATTTTTAAACGGACGCACTTTTATATTCTCTTGCCAAAGAGAAGCGTCGAAAATCTTTTTGTAATTTTTTTCAGACACACCAAGCTTAAATGATACTCTCTTTAGTCCTTTAAGTTCGACGTCTTTCTTTACTAGCATACATATAACAAGAAAGGTCGCTCTTATCGATCGCTGCATGGTTGTGTACATATTCGATTATGCTTTCAGCGGTCACTGTGGGGTTGAAATATGACAAATGTACCCACTTCATAGCTACAATTACATCCAGTTCACGGTTTGCATTGCAGCCAACAACAGTATTTTTCGGTTTACGTTTTGGATTTTTGTTCTTACCAACAGTTGTAAACATTTCATCATTAACCGACTGCTGCTGCGAATCAGCAAGAGAAGGGTTATCCGACGGCACTGCTTGATTGCTTTGTGATAGCAACGACGTAAGCAGCGCAGGAGAGTGCGTAGCATGTTGTTGTGATTCTACTGCTTTAGATTGTTTGGCATTAGGCGGAGCAGCGAGAAAGAGCTTATTGCAAACCTTAGCATTTCGTACGGTATTGCATGGAGAGTTGGCAGCGGCTGCGGCAGCGGCAGCATAAGAGGTAGATGGAGCAGAAGAGAAAGATGGTGGTGTTGAGTTAGAAACAACTACTCGATCCTTGTTTTTTGTTGTTGCAGAATTATTGTTGTGTAGTACATGTAAATTGTTGTGAAGGGCTTTTATATCATTAGCCAAAGCGGGAATAGTAGCAGCGACATCGAGATCGCAAAGTTTGTGACGAACGGCTTTTACCTCAAACTGTAGTTCTTCTACCTTTTTAACTAGATTTCTCTTGTCGGTTTGCAAAGAGCTAATTACAGCTATCATTTTCTCCTGAGCATATCTAAGAGATTTAATTTCATCGAAAACAGCTTGCAGGTTGATTTCTTGCTTACTGCACTCCTCTGATGGATTCGGTCTTACGGGTACCGAAGTAGCTGGAAGCGATGAAATATTGGTGGTCTCAGAAATATTTTGATGTTGATTGTTGTTGTCTGCATCTATTGGCGGAGAAACTGAGCGAGGCGACAGTAGGATCGAATTACGGCGCGCTTTTGTGCATTGTTTACAACAATACTGCTTATTTATTTTCAGCAGGTACTCAATGTCAGCAGGCAATAAATTTTCACAAGTAAGATGGTAAAATTCACTGCACTTAACACACTGAATTTTTTTGTTTGGCTGCCCACGGTCAACCTTTTGACCGCATATGCATGGCATTGTGGATAAAAAAGTGTCCAAGTAAAACGATAGGTTAAATCGAGTCACTGTCGCACGAACGATTAGGTATATTACCAATAAACTTAGTTAACGCGGGAGGTCGGAAAAACACGTCCGTTCACGTTCAACGCTATTCACGTTTATATACATACATATACGAGTATACCTACTTGCCTTCTAAACTTCCTACAAAATAATTGTATTCATATGTTACTACATCCATGCACGTTCATACATTCATGCATATATGTGCGAGCACAGCGCTCCCTTCTTGCTTCCGTGTACTTTTGTCTTTCATCAGTCGATATTCCTAATATTATACTTACAAAAACACAATACTTTGATAGACGCAAAAGCAACATCAAGCGCAACGCGATGGCCGCTTTGCCACCACACATTCTAAAATGTTCTAGAACACAACAAAAACACATACCTCACATGCGCATGTCGCCCAAAGCTAAAATCTAAGCCTAGCGACTACAAAAACAAACATTCGTAGACGCAGTCGCAGCAGCCATGATTCTATCAGCGACGGCGCTGAAAAATTTAGGACAAAAACAAAAAGTTCATTCATAAGTTAGAGCTCATATTTCAATTTCATTCATAAAACGAGCCGCCCATATGCCAATTTTCGCGACCATTCGAAAATAGTCAATATTGGAATATTTCGCGTGGAATTATTTGCCAATCACTTCTTCTTCTTCTTAATTGGCGCGATAACCGCTTACGCGATTTTGGCCGAGTTTAACAAAACGCGCCAGTCGTTTCTTTCTCGTGCTAACCGGCGCCAGTTGGACACACCAAGTGAAGCCAAGTCCTTCTCCACCTGATCTTTCCAACGCAGAGGAGGCCTTCCTCTTCCTCTGCTACCACCAGCTGGTACCGCATCGAATACTTTTAAAGCCGGAGCGTTTGTATCCATTCGGACGACATGACCCAGCCAACGAAGACGCTGGATCTTTATTCGCTGCGCTATGTTTATGTCGCCGTAAAGCTCATACAGCTCATCGTTCCATCGCCTGCGATATTCGCCATTGCCAACGTGCAAAGGTCCAAAAATCTTCCGCAGAATCTTTCTCTCGAACACTCCAAGCGTCGCTTCATCGGATGTTGTCATCGTCCAAGCTTCTGCGCCATACGTTAGGACGGGCATGATGAGAGTCTTGTAGAGTGTTAGTTTTGTTCGTCGAGAGAGGACTTTACTGCTCAATTGCCTACTTAGTCCAAAGTAGCACTTGTTGGCAAGAGAGATTCTACGTTGGATTTCAAGGCTGACATTATTATCGGTGTTAATGCTGGTTCCTAAATAAACGAAGTCTTTTACAACCTCAAAATTATAATTGTCTACAGTGACGTGGGTGCCGATACGCGAGTGCGCCGACTGTTTGTTTGAAGACAGGAGGTACCTCGTTTTGTCCTCGTTCACTACCAAACCCATTCGCTTTGCCTCTTTATCCAGTTTGGAGAAGGCAGAACTAACAGCGCGGTTGTTAAGGCCGATGATATCAATATCATCGGCATACGCCAACAATTGTACGCTCTTATAAAATATTGTGCCTGAGCGATTAAGTTCTGCGGCTCGTACGATGCTCTCCAACATCAGGTTAAAGAAGTCACACGACAGCGAGTCACCCTGTCTGAAACCTCGTTTGGTATCAAACGGCTCGGAGAGGTCCTTCCCAATTCTGACGGCGCTGCTGGTGTTGAGCAACGTCATCTTACATAGCCGTATTAGTTTTGCGGGGATACCAAATTCAGACATAGCGGCATACAGGTAACTCCTTTCCGTACTGTCGAATGCAGCTTTGAAGTCGACGAAAAGATGGTGTGTGTCGATTCTCCTTTCATGGGTCTTTTCCAAGATTTGGCGTATTGTGAATATTTGGTCGATGGTAGACTTTCCAGGTCTGAAGCCACACTGATAAGGTGGATCGCTACAGAGAGCTGAAAAAGGAAGAGAGACGTATTATCCGACAGAAGAAACGAGAGGCCGAAATACGTGAGTGCGAGGAGCTTGAGATGCTGACCTATAGGAACAACGCCCGAAAATTTTACCAGAAAGTTCGGCGGCTTACAGAAGGTTTCAAAACTGGGGCGTTTTCCTGTAAGAACAAAGACGGCGATCTGGTGACTGACGTACAGAGCAATCTTAAATTATGGAGGGAACACTTCTCGAACCTGTTAAATAGTGACAGCTGCGCATGTCATAGGAAATGTGAAGATCCCGATACCCCAATCGATGACGACGGAATTGTAGTTCTGTTACCCGACCATGACGAGGTGAGAATAGCAATATCACGGCTAAAGAACAACAAAGCCGCGGGCGCCGACGGACTGCCGGCTGAGCTATTCAAACATGGCGGCGAGGAGCTGGTAAGGTGCATGCATCAGCTCCTATGCAGAATATGGTCGGATGAAAGCATGCCTGCCGATTGGAATTTAAGTGTGCTCTGCCCAATCCATAAGAAGGGCGATCCTGCAATTTGTGCCAATTACCGCGGGATTAGTCTTCTAAATATCGCCTTACAGCGAAATAAAACGCTATTTTCACGTTCTATATTAGTAATTCCCACATAATTAACACGTTCCCTGTCTGCTGAGCCACATATGGTTCAGGAAACGTACGCCCGATAAGCACTGATACGTTCCTGAGCCATATGTGCGTCAGGGGGTATATAAACCACATGTGTTTCATGAACGTGCAGAAGCAAAAATGTCCCTCTACGCTCATGGACCATATGTGTTTCAGGTAGAAATAGCCTACAACCGTTTTTTTAATTATTAGTTTTACAGCGAAATAAAACGCTATTTTCACGTTCTATATTAGTAAAACCCACATAATTAACACGTTCCCTGTCCGCTGAGCCACATATGGTTCAGGAAACGTGCGCCTGATAAGCACTGACACGTTCCTGAGCCATATGTGCGTCAGGGGGTATATAAACCACATGTGTTTCATGAACGTGCAGAAGCAAAAATGTCCCTCTACGCTCATGGACCATATGTGTTTCAGGTAGAAATACCCTACATCCGTTTTTTTTAATTATTAGTATTATATAAAATAATATAAATAACGCAAGAAGAGGTTGCAAAAACTTTGGGAGTTGATCAATCAACCATTTCCAAACGTTTAAAAGCCATGGGAATGATCCGAAAGGTAGGCCATTGGGTGCCGTATGAATTGAAGCCAAGAGACGTTGAACGCCGTTTTATGGCATGCGAACAACTGCTTCAACGGCACAAAAGAAAGGGTTTTTTGCATCGAATTGTGACTGGCGATGAAAAGTGGGTCCATTACGACAATCCAAAACGTCGGGCAACGTATGGATACCCTGGCCATGCTTCAACATCGACGTCGGCGCAGAATATTCATGGCCTGAAGGTTATGCTGTGTATCTGGTGGGACCAGCTGGGTGTTGTGTATTATGAGCTACTGAAACCGAATGAAACGATTACGGGGGATGTCTACCGACGACAATTGATGCGTTTGAGCCGAGCACTGCGAGAAAAACGGCCGCAATACGCCGATAGACACGACAAAGTTATTTTGCAACATGACAACGCTCGGCCACATGTTGCACAAGTGGTCAAAACATACTTAGAAACGCTCAAATGGGATGTCCTACCCCACCCGCTGTATAGTCCAGACCTTGCGCCATCCGATTACTATCTCTTCCGATCGATGCAACATGGCCTGGCTGACCAGCACTTCCGTAATTACGATGAAGTCAAAAAATGGATCGATTCGTGGATTGCGGCAAAACCGACCGAATTTTTCACAAAGGGAATCCGTGAATTGCCAGAAAGATGGGAAAAAGTAGTAGCAAGCGATGGACAATACTTTGAATATTAAATTTGTAACCATTTTACGTCAATAAAGTTTCAAATTTCGAAAAAAAACCGCACGAACTTAACCATAGTCCTATTAATTTGCAAAAAATTTCAGAGTTACACAGATCTTATGACAGCTTACAATATCCTTTGATGCTATGTCGTGGAGAAAATGGTTATGCTATTAATATTTCTCAAGTTGACCCAATCGGTGGTACACCTCTGCGTAAAACAGTGTTATGTATGAACTACTATTGCTACCGTATAATGACAAGACGTAATGATTTCAACACTTTGCTTAGATATGGAATGTTAACAAACCAATACTTGGTAGATCAATATGCTAAAATTGAATCTGAGAGATTGGCCTACATCCGTAATAATCAAACTAAATTGAGAGCCGAAAATTACGTTCATCTTCAGGATGCTTTACAGGCGATTGAACACCACAACGGCATTGGGCAGTTGGTTATACTACCTTCATCATTCACAGGTGGACCTCGATATTTACACGAAAAATCGCAAGACGCCATGGCTTACGTCAGAAAGTACGGCAAACCTGATTTATTTATAACTGCAACATGTAACCCAAATTGGTCGGAAATCAGAGAAAATATTAACACCAATTCACCACAAGGCAGATACGATATAGTTAACAGAGTCTTCCATTTAAAAGTACAGAAAATTCTACACCTCATTAACAAGTCTCATATATTCGGTCCGCCGCACTGTCATATGTACACAATAGAATGGCAGAAGCGTGGCTTGCCACATGTACACCTGCTGGTGTGGTTAGTGAACAAAATTAGACCAAACCAAATTGACAGGGTTATTTCAGCTGAATTACCGGATAAAGATGAAGATCCTATCCTATACGAAATCGTAAAGAAACATATGGTACACGGCCCTTGCGGGACTTTAAACCCGAATTCTCCATGTATGCGAGATTCTAAATGCACCAAAAAATTTCCGAAGTTGTTCCAAACTCAAACAATTACTAGCGATGATGGATACCCCAAATATCGTCGACGATCGCCAGAAGGGGGTGGGCAAATTGCTACCGTCCGAAACATTGATATTGACAACCGATGGATCGTTCCCTATAATCCGCTCCTTTTGAAAATTTTTGATGCCCACATCAACGTGGAGTTGTGCAATTCAATAAAGTCAATCCAATATGTTACTAAGTACATTAATAAAGGCAGTGATCAAGCCACTTTCAGCATACAATCACCAAATGAAGTGGAAATATATCAGTCTGGACGTTACATCTGCAGCTCTGAAGCTGTATGGAGGATTTTATCATTCGAAGTGCACGACCGGTCTCCCACAATTGTCCACCTTGCAGTTCATTTAGAAAATGGACAAAGGGTGTATTTTACTGAGAACAATATACAAGAAGTTATTAATAACCCGCCGGATACAACATTGACAGCATTTTTCAAGTTATGTGCTCAAGATGATTTCGCGAAAACACTGACATATGACAGAGTTCCAAGTTACTTTACATGGAACCAGAGTTCTAAAGCTTTTCAACGGCAAAAAAAAGGTACTGCGGTTGACGGTTTCCCCGGAGTAAAAAAAACGGATGCTCTTGGCAGAGTCTATGTGATTCATCCCAACAACAGCGAATGCTTTTATCTGAGAATGTTACTTCATATTGTAAAAGGCCCGACATCCTTTGCTCACCTAAGAACTTTACAAGGTGTTGTTTACAATACTTATCAAGCAGCATGCAAAGCTATGGGGCTCTTGGAAGACGATTCTCACTGGGAAAATACATTATCAGAAGCAGCTGTTTGTAGTTCAGCTACATCATTAAGATATTTATTTGCCGTCATAGTAGTGTTTTGTCAAGTAACTGATTCTGTTAGTCTATGGAATAAATTTCAAGAAAATATGGCCAGTGATATTCTGATTCGGCGACGGCATGAGTCAAACTCTGTTGATGTACAATATGACCAAAACATATTTGACGAAGCATTATTTGAATTAAACAAAATAGTGCAATTACTTTCGGGTAAAACGATCAAGGATTTTGGGCTGCCGATACCAGCTAATACTACTAACTCTGATTTAACTAATAGTGCCGAGTACACAAGAGAAACATCATACGATCAAACGAGACTTTTACAAAATATAGCTCAAGATGAGCCACGATTAAACATCGATCAGAAAAAAGTATTCACTGCATTACTATCAACAATTGATAACAATGAAGGGAAATTGTTTTTCCTTGATGCTCCAGGAGGCACAGGAAAAACATTTTTAATCAATCTGCTTTTAAAAAAAGTGAGATCTACCGGAAAAATTGCGTTAGCTGTTGCGTCATCCGGCATTGCCGCTACTCTTTTGGAAGGAGGCCGAACCGCACACTCTACATTCAAGCTCCCGCTGAAAATCGCAACCGATGATGATAATAGCGTCTGTAGTGTTTCTAGACAGAGCAATACAGGAAAATTGATGCGTGACTGCTCATTAATAGTCTGGGACGAAGCTACCATGTCAAACAAGACGTCTGTGGAAGCACTGGATAGGACAATGCGCGATTTGCGCAACAAAAATTCACCTATGGGTGGATGTACAATTCTGTTCTCAGGAGATTTCCGTCAAATCCTACCAGTTGTGACTCGAGGAACACGTGCTGACGAAATAAATGCTTCGCTAAAAAGATCTCACCTTTGGTCGCATGTCAATAAATTAGATCTTAAAACTTAAATGAGGGTTTCGTCATCTTCACGTGAGAACAGGCTATTTCCAGAGATGCTACTAAAAGTTGGCAATGGAGAATTAATACAAAGTGAGGGAAGGATTAACCTAGAAAACCTTTGTGTTTTGATAGACAACATCCAAGAGTTAGTCAACAATGTCTATCCTGACATTGATAACATAAGTTATAAGACAATATCTTGGTTTAAAGAAAGAGCTATTCTGTCACCAACTAACGAACAAGTAGATAAAGTAAATAACTTGATTATTTCAAAGATTGATGCGCCGACGAAAATATACTACTCGGTCGATACTGTTTTCGATTTGGAAAAAGCTGTTCAATTTCCTACAGAATTTCTAAATTCTTTGAACCCGTCTGGACTCCCTCCTCACAAAATGGAGCTGAAAATAGGTTGTCCTGCTATTTTATTAAGAAACCTAAGTCCACCTAAACTTTGCAATGGCACGCGTTTGCTGGTAAAATCACTGCAAACTTTCATAATAGAGTGCACAATACTCACAGGATGTGGTACCGGAGAAGATGTATTGATTCCCCGAATCCCTCTGATACCATCGGATCTACCATTCCAATTTAAACGCTTACAATTTCCGGTAAAGACATATTTTGCAATGACCATTAATAAATCTCAGGGTCAAACCTTCAACGTTGCAGGCTTAGATTTGAGTGTTGACTGTTTTTCACATGGCCAACTGTATGTCGCTCTTTCAAGAGTAACCTCTAGAGAAAACATGTTTGTATTGTCTAATGACAAGAAGGCTATGAACGTTGTATATAAAGACATTCTGTAATATAGTAATTGTTGTAAAAATAAAATAAACACATACATACATATGTAAAAATGCAAAAAGTTAATATGCAAAAATGTAGGGTATGAATTTAGATATCCCAAAGATAGCAGGAAATCTTCATGCTATAAAAAAAGGGGAATTGTTTTACTCCAAATTTAACGCGTGCGGGCCACGGGCAGTAATGAATAAGCCACAACTACTGGATCGATTTTAATAATTTTTTCAGTGAGTGACATAGGGTATATATTTTATACCCGTGCGAAGCTGGGCGGGTTGCTAGTATTTGATAAATCTCAAATTTTTGTCATGTCGAGTGGCCACGGCTCCGTATGTATGTATGCACCCTTATATGTATGTAAATATGTCTTCTAACTGTGCGACAGTCGCGAGTTAATGCGATTTCCAGCGAATCACACATTGCTGTCCGCAAAGCCGCATATATGTACCTTATGATCAGAAAGTACCGGGAATGTTTAAATTAAACAAAACAGAGTTAAATTTAAGGCAAATTTATATTATCTCCTTCAAAATATGACCCGTCTGAAGCAACACACATGTGCCAACGTTTAACCCAGTCCTCCAAACATCCCCGGCAGGCCGATTTGTATTCTCTTTGATCAGTGCGATGGCGCGTTATCATCATGCCAAATATGAGAATTGTTTGCTCACATTTCCGGCGGTTTGCAACACACAGCATTTCTCTAAGGTTTCAAAACGGATAACTAATATTCTCTATTGACTGTCTGGCCCGATGGAAGGTACTCATGGACTATGCCTTGGCAATCGAAGAAAACAGTCAACATCACCTTCCCGGTTCTTTTTGCTCATAGGGTATACATATCCAATCTTTTCACTGACGGACAAGAAGACGGTCGCAGTTGCTGTTTTTTATATGCATACATTTTGCGTTCGTTGAAGGTTTGTATATATTTGTATACATATGCGTGCATGCGCGTTTGGCTTTCTGGATGCATCCATGGATATTAGAATATTTTCTCATCAATATGTGTATGTAAGTAGTTCAGATTTGACTAAAGAGATTAAATATAGGAATGCAAATTCATATGATTGCCTTTATGGTTGTTTTACATATAAATTAATTCAAAAGAAGTATGAATAATGTTATATAGAAAATAAATTTCTAAATAACAGGTATTAGAAAAACCCGAATACACTATTTTAAATCAATTCTAATTAAACCAAATATAAAAAATGAAATAAAAATATCGAACAAAAAACTGTGTACAGGACTTGAACCTGAGTCAAATATGGGACGATGTACTGCATACACAACACGTCTTTCACGATTGTGCTAAACTACAATTATTAATGAAGTTTTCTTAATCACTCATTTATTCGATTCGCAGTTTTATATGCACATATGTATTCTGCGTTAGTTGAAAGTTTGTATGCGTAATTATATGCATATGTATGTGTGTTTGCGCGTTTGGCTTTCTGGACGGATATTAGAATGATATTTTCTCATCAATATAATTTGGATTTGATGAAATAGATTATAGACATATGTACATATTTTCTGTTTTGATTGATTTATATAAAAATCAGGTCATATCCAGTATGAACTATTTTATACCGAAAACAAATTTCCATTTATAAAATACAAAAAAAAAGTATTTTAAAGAAATTTTAATTAAAATAAACTCAACAATTTTACCAAACTTTCCTGGTTTGAATTGTAAAAGAAAATGTGCGAGAAAAAAAATATAACTCAGGATTTGAACCTGAATTAAATACGTGCCAAAAAACAAAACGAATAATTCCGTCGACTTTAGCTTCTGCACCACAAATTAACTGCCGCGTGGCCTTCTTAATCGCAAATTTATTCGCTTTGATTTCCTTAGTAGTGTGCCGAAAAATCTTATGAACTTCCTCAGTAGTTTGGTAAACGCAGAAAATATCTGAATTCCTGTCCTAGCGTGGTAAGTAAATATAGAAACCCTCCACTCGCGTCACTCGCGTGGTAAATATCTGCAATTCCCACGTCGTGAGGAAAGTTGAATTTGAAATGACCTTATTATGAATCTACAAATTAGAACTCGAAAAAAGCTCATTTAATATTTGCTCCTTCTCATTGCATTAACATTCTCTGATGTTACATAGTCGGTTTTATGTTGATTTTGTGGAGTTCTGTATTATGTTTCCGCCAGACGTAAGACAGAAATCAAAATCTTTAGTTTCGAGCTCTCTGGCGAAGAAAACTCGGCTCAGTTGAATTTTTATTTATGAATGGCTTCTTTCGTGCTACTCGACCATTAAAGTCCTTTTCACGTAGAACCCATTGCACTGTTTTGACACAACGTGATTTTATTTTTCGAACAATTAAACACTCATCACGTTCGTCAATTTGGGTCACATCGGCCTTTGTTTTGCACCGATTTTCATGAAAGAAGCGTTCACTAATACTTTGTACTGTAACACTATTCGAACGAACTATTTCCGCAATTTTTCGCTGCCACTTTCCGCTTTGAAAATGCTTGATGACCAGTTCTCGCTGTTCAATCGTAGTACGTCGGCCCATTTCATATATACATATTTTAATATTGTCCACTTGGCGATCACAAACATACCAAAAATTGCATAGAACAATAACTGTGCGCTAATTGCATAAACTAGAAATTCAAAATACCGTTAACCAAAGGACTAGCCGCCGCCATAACATAAACAAGTGCTTGCATGAAATAAGCTGTGAGCAAAGATACCGCATTGTGGTTGCACTTCATCCCGTAGTGTGAGTGGGGCTATTTTTCCACGAATTCTGCTCTACTCATTATGTTAGCAATGAGGATGATATGGCGTCAAAAAAACTCTGAGTTTCAGCAGAAAAACCTTACTCCCAGTATGAAGCATGGTGGTGGCTTCGTCATGGTTTGGGGCTGCATGGCAGCTGGTGGAAGTGGAAATTTTCAACATATTCTAGGCATAATGGATAAATACGTTTATATAGACATTTTAAAGCAAAATCTTAAGCCAAGTATCGAAAAACTAGGGATCGAAGGCGACTTTTATTTTTGCCAGGACAATGATCCCAAACACAAATCGTTTGTTGCGCGGGCTATTATACATATAATTGTCCCCACGTATTGGAAGTACCACCGCAGTCTCCAGATATAAATATTATTGAAAACCTATGGTTCCGTCTTGACCAAAACCTACGGAAACATAACATTTCGTCGTAACAAAACCTTTTAGATGCCTTACAATGCCCAGACGTCTACAAGCCGTTATTTCCGCCAATGGTGACCCAACCAAGTATTAATTTGTTATTTAAGTCTAATTGAGTTAAGGTGGCTCACTTTCACTGTGAGATAAATTTGTGAATTATTTTAGTTTTTGTTAATTTTTTGTAATAAACAAAGGCAAACAATAAAAACACATAAAAATTTTTTCCACTCTGTATTCTTTTTAAACAATTTTCCAATAAATCTGATAATTAGGTAGTGTGGCTCCCTTTGACTGTGACTCACTGTAAATATTTACATTCAAATTGGCCATTGATATTTTTGCTTACACACTTTTTCACACATCCGCGTTATCAGTTATATTACAATTTTTCATTGTTTAATAAACCAAAGCCAAAACAAACAAATGCAAATAGCTCATTTATCTATAATTAACATTATTCAACATTGTTTTTAAGTTATTTTAATAAAAATTAAAATTGTTCTAAGTTTATTTTGTAAATGAATTCGCAATGTACTGTTTGGCAACATTGTGGGGTGAGAGATCAATCAGCTGAGAGGATTCACGGGATCTTCCAAAATCCTACGATAAAATCTACGAGACTACGATACGGAAGGGAAGTAATTTTTCATTTGCATGGGGCTCTCATTAGTTTGATCGTAACAGCTGACAGGGGACAGCGTTTACGTCGGTGAGTGTTCTGTTAAAACTTTGTTGAATTCCTATCAACCAAATCAAATCCTTCATAGAGAAACGCTTCATTACTAGTCACACGCGAATATGGCATATGCTAATTTAAATATGTGAATTTATATTCATATGCGCATATATATATATGCTGTGTGTATGTATGTACGTATATGTGCTGTGTGCACTTGCCAAAGCAAAAAATACTACGATTCCCAAAAACTTCTCGAGAAATCCTGCGCACCTTCGTAGGCACAGCATTGTATGTATACGCAGTAACCTTCAAATTGTACAGTAACCTTCAAATTCTCTACTTTCAGAGTAAGTTTAACTTTGCAGATATATGTATGCATATGTTTTTGTGCACTTTTTATTAATTGGAGAACTACGTACGTAAAGTAACATACTAATTAATTATTTACCTACTATAATATCAGAGAATATAAAATAATTGTTTTGAAATTTTCTCCTATACTGAAATGTCCGACACAGAACTTTTTTATAAGCTACTTGTACTGTTTTCTGCAACTTACTGTATGCTCATGCGCGCACTTAACGCACAGCAGCTGCAGTTGTCGAGCTTTAGAAGATATTTATATAGGTACATATTTGGGTGTAAACATAACAGGTGACGCTAAAGTAATCCTCCTATTAGAAAATGCTATAAATTTTGCGATTGGCCCCTAAGGTCAGTTCTGTTTTGACATTTGTGTAGTAAACACATGCGAAATACACGTTAATAAACAATGTTACGCTACACTGCTTCAGAACGCGGAATATTGCTGACTATTTATTTGACCAATAATCGGTCGGTGACTTTGGCACAACGTGAATTTCGTCGCAGATTTCCTGGCCGTCCAACGCCTACTGGTGAAACACTGCAACGTTTAGCCGCTCGCCTCGAAGAGACTGGCACAACACGAGATGCTGCCAGGCATGGCAGACCCCGGAGTAGCCGTTCTGCAGAGAATATTGCTGCTGTAGCCGAGGATGTCATGGAAGCGCCGTCGGCATCGACCAGACGACGTGCCACGCAAATGAGTATCAGTCGACGGTCTTTACAGCGAATTTTGGTACAAGATTTGAAGATGTTTCCGTACAAAGTCCAGACGGTGCATCAGCTGTTAGCTGCTGACCGCCAATCGCGTCTAACATACGCTGAAGCCATCCTTAATCACCACCAAGAGGAAAATGATTTTTCATCATAAATAATCATGAGTGATGAGGCCCATTTCCATCTTAGCGGGTACGTAAATAAGCAAAATTTACGCTTCTGGGGCACTGAAAGTCCGCGTGTAACCCACGAAGAGCCATTATACCCGCTCAAAGTCACTGTATGGTGTGCTGTTTTCGCTGGAGGAGTCATCGGATCTTTTTTCTTCGAAAACGTTGCCGGCCAAACGCTTAATGTTAATGGTGAGGGCTACAGATCAATGATCAACAAGTTCTTTTTGCCGCAACTTGATGAATTGGGATTGGAAAACATGTGGTTCCAACAGGACGGTGCAACGGCACACACTGCACGTGCCACAACCGATATACCGAAGGATGCATTTCCCGGGAGCCTAATCTCCCGTTTTGGCAATTTGCACTGGCCAGCAAGATCGCCTGATTTGACCGCTCCAGACTTCTTTTTGTGGGACTTTTTGAAGTCGCGGGTTTATGTCAACAAGCCTCAGACTCTTGCAGCTCTTAAAGGCAATATTCGTCAAGAATGCGAGGACCTATCGCCGGAAGTTTTAGGCAAAGTGATGGAAAATGCCATTACAAGGGCTCAAATAGCAATCAACTGTGGCGGCGGCCATTTACATGACATCATATCCTCGACTTGATGTAAAAAACATTAAAATACCAAATAAAAATAATCCACAAGAAGAATCAAAGTTTTTCATTTTTTTTTTCTAAATTACAGCCAAAAAACATCGCAAGGTTTCGCATTTTTTGATGATGGGTTTTTGTTTTACTGTACAATATTTGAAACTGTTCAGCACCGCCGCGACTATTTTAGACTGTTCAACCCCATGGCAACTAGAATGATGGCCGCTAACCCTGGACTATTGATGCATTTTTTCTTGTAGTCTCTAGGCATAGAACTCTAGCATCCGCGGGACAACCGTTAAGTATTAATTCACGGAAGGGGGAACAGCCTATTGCCTCTTCATGCAAATTGCGCTGTTGTTCAGCGCGACGCAGTTTGGAGATTACTATTTTTTCCATATTACATGGAGCGGACCAATGTTCTTCTGATTGAATCATAATATCCACTACGTTATTAGCCGTAATTGGCATTCCCATCCTTGTGCTTAGCTCCTCTCTTTCGAACGCAAATCGGGAACAGACAAACAAACCATGTTCTGCGTCTTCTGCAGCTGGTGCACAATAAGAACAGTACGGGTCGTCTTCGTGCTTAAACCTACATAAATAGGATTTAAAGCACCCATGCCCTGTCAGTATTTGGATCAGGTCAGATAGTAGTCAAACTGTCCATGTTTACGGTTAATCCATTTGGATATATGGGAATCTAGTGGTACGTCCAGCGTCCGTTGAGGGACGAACTTTATCTATCTTGCCATGAACGCAAGCTAAGCTTTCTTGCTTCCTTGTGTATTGTCACCTGTTCTGAAGTAGCTTTGTTTTTGTAAATTTCAGCATACTCTTTTGGCATTAAATTGATTGGGAGAAGTCCTGCTATAACCATAAGACGTCTTCTGATACCGTGCGAAACGCACAGCACACTCTGAAGGAACTCAATCGGTACACTGATTTCATACGCTTAACATATGTGCGGTAATTTTTGGCTTCCGCCCATGCTGGAGCTGCGTACAGCAAAATCGATGATATAACAGTATTAAGTCGTATCCTGCAGTTTTGCCCAAAGCCTCTGATATCCACCATTAATAGCGTTAGCTCAGTTACTGCTTCTGCTTCCCTGCGGATCGCGTACGCCAAGTGCTCTTTGAAATAAGGCCTACGGTCACTTATTACGCCCAGGTACTTAATGAATAGCTTTGACTCTATGCCATGAGCGCCCGCCATTATATTGGCCGACTCCATAATCTTCCTGCTGCTAATTAGAACTGATGCCGTTTCATGATCCTCAAGAGTTAGCTCGCTGTTGCACAACCATTCTTTTATCATGCCGACAACTTGATTACATGCTTCTTCGGCTTGACGGAGTAATTTAGTTACGACCACAATAGGAATGTCGTCAGCAAATCTTACAATTTGTGATCCCAAAGGTAGATTGAGGCGTAAAACTCCATCGTACATAACGTTCCATAACAAGGGGCCCAGGATTGAGCCTTGTGGAGCTCCGGCGGTTATTTTGTGCTCTTTTACACCAGCACCTGTTTTATAGAGCAGGGTTCTGTCAAAAAGGTAGCTGGCGATAATCCTACGAATGTACGTTGGAATGCGGAAACTATCAATAACGTATAGCCATCGAGTACCTTCAATCGCCTTCTGTGCGATTGTTTTGACTGCAGTTACGGCATCTGTGGTTGAACAGGCTTAGATGTGATAGACCGCCTACATCCTCTATAGTAGCCTCCAGACGATTTGCGATCAGGCGTTCCAGAATTTTTCCCGCGATGTCAAGCATGCATCAGGAGTTCTTCTTTGTTTGTTAACTGCACATTTTGGTCGCCTTCACAGAGTCTTACCAATTCGTAGTCTCGTATAGTGTCTTATGCGGAGAACAGTGTTTCATGTTTAGCTGGACAAGTGCTGGAAGTGGCTTAAAGACTTTAAATTTTTTCATAACAAGGCTGTACCCGTGGCCCTAGGGATCATTATCGGCACCGTCGCATAGTTAGAGGTAACACCGGCGTTTACTGTTTTTAATTGCTTTTTAGCGCCTTCCTTCTTTGCTTATATTGGAGCCGGTTTTCTTTCTCGTTGGTAGGCTCGCCTTGCTCTTATAAATTCGCTGCGCAATTCTACAATGTCTGCTATCCTCCATTAGACAGGTTCGCTCCTCTGCGAGAGTTACATCTGCCAGCATGATAACAATAATCTTAGCCTCCATTGTTTTAACTTTGAGCTCCGTGACGTAATTATATGGGAACCTTGCTTCCCTGAGCTTCCTTGTTTGTCAAATTATTGCGAGGTGATCGTTCCGAGTGTAATGCCGGCTGACGAACCATTTCGAGTAGCGAACAAGACTAGAACTCACGAAGGTAAGGTCGATATAAATCCCGTTCCCGTTTTTTGATACATCTGTAGATTTCCTGTATTTATCAAGGCCATATCTAGCATGGAGAACGCTTCCAGAAAGGGTTGATCTGCAGAGTTTGTCCGTGGGCATCCTTAGCCAACAGCCCAAGCGTTAAAATCACTGACTACGATGACAGGTCTATGTTCTTTTACATCCTAGGTGAGATTCTCTGCGATGCCTGTTGCTTCCAGCACAGTTAAGCTGGGGGGTTGATAGCAGCTGTAAATGTATGTACCTACAACGCACGCACGTACTAAATCCACGGGCTGCCTTCACGCTCATCAGTTGGGATCTATTTGTTCAACACTTCCAGATCGTTGCCTTTTTGGTAATTATAGGGTTCACTGAGTATAGCAGCATATATTTTGTGTTCCAGTATAGTCTGCTCGAGTAGGTCCTGAGCGCTTTCACAATGGTTAAGATTTAGTTGCAAGATCTTCATTTCTGGCGAATTTCTTTAAGAGCTCTCAGATATTGAGAGCACTTGCTGTTGGTCATCGCATGCGCTGTATCACTTGCCTGTTTTTTCTTGCACATTATGGAGCTTGCTGTTTGTGTGCAGTTTTTGGCCTCATTTGTAGCAGGTGTTACTAAGGTCTGCTGAGCTTTTACAGCTTACTTCTACATGCCCAAATTTAATGCATTTGAAGCATCTTTTTTGTTTTATGTTCTCCCTTATGCGACAAATTACGAGGCCTATACGGATTTTATTAGGTTCCGCATGTTTGGTAGCGATTTCCGGTGTTACTTTTAGGTCGCCGTTTGTGTTCCTCCGTAAGCTTTTCGCAGACCCAAATAGGTCCCTCAAGCTTTTGGAATTATCTTGCTACCGCCTCGTGAGCTCCTTCCTTTGTCGTGATTTTATCAAGGTCACGAATTTCCACCTGCCTCAGCTCCGTAAGTGGCCTGACATCTACAGTTTCTCCTAGGCCCGCCTTAACAGCTTCATGAATCTTCGAGGTATTAGGTGCGCAACTAAGTTCTTGCTGTTTTTTTATGAAAATACAACTTTATTCTCTATAAATAGTTACAAGCGAATCATTGAAAGTATAGCCCATCGCTTTCTACTACTTTTTCCCATCTTTCTGGTAGATCTCGTATACCGTCGCGGTAAAACTGTTGATCTTTTGAGGCTATCCACGGATCAAGCCATATTTTGATGCCTTCATTTGAATGGAACTGCTGGTCAGTTAGACCATGTGGCATCGATCGAAACAGGTGATAATCGGACGGCGCAATATCTGGTTCTTCCCCCGTCTGGTGGCGAGTGCGCCAACCTTGAGCTCCTTTGGAATGGATTTTTAAGAAGTTCACCGCTGCCATTATTGCCATCTGCAATGGCTGTTGGAATTATTACTTCGAGCCCCTGTGATGCCATTGTTGCTGTTATTTCAGCCTCTTCCGTAATTTGTAGTTTTGTTTTGTTTTGAATAGTAATCATGTTGTATGGGCCCCATGGTTATCTTTGCATGCAGGAAGGCCATGCTAGGGTTGACAAAGGCTCCTTATGAGAGTTTAAGTTCAGAGCCGAATCAGTGTTAACTAGGAATATTACATCTAGACCTACGCCGACACTTAATGGCGACGGAATATGGAGCGTTCGTAGAGATTTGCAATCAATTTTCAGCTGGATACCACTTCGCATACTAAGAAAACAGAATAGCGCAGGCCTCAGCAGGAGGTAAATTATTTTCCAGTGTACCATATTTAAGACCTTATTGGGCTCAGTCTTAATGTCACTGGTGATGGTTTAATAGCCGCACCTAACATGGTGAACAGACGTTGACCAGGAAGCCGTCCATCATGGAGCCGTCGCTCCTAGTTTTTTGTATTACTCATCATGGCTACACATGATGTGAGGGACACCAATATCTAAGAGGCGGGGTCTTCTCGCCACTGTCACAAGAACTTCATCAGATTTATGCTGGCTTTTATACCGCATATTCCGCTCCCGATCGCTCAACTGTCAGGCGTTGCTTATTCGTTTAAACTTATTTCGCAACTGGCCTGCCACTACAGGCTTTTCCGCTATCCGTATATGTTAGGCAGCAATTTGGTCACTCGGGTGTTTACTCTCTAATTATTGCATGTAAATATGATAAGGCGATGCATCTGTAATGAAATGATTATTAAAGTAATTTTTATTTCATTTATTGAATTTTATTACTTCAAGCTGGGCATCCAGCTTGTAAAGCAATTGTTTTATTTCTTGTCTCTTACATACTACGTACAAGCGTTTTTATAGGAATTTTAGTCAATGCAAACCAATAACAATTTTTCGGTGTTTACTTATGTAATATGATTCTAGCATTCACGCGCCGCACATAAAAGAATTACGTTAGCTATGTTTGCATTTAGTTTCAAGTGTAATGAACCTTTTAAGAAATATGATACTATTTAAACGGCACAGCAAAGTGAATGCATAAGTGGACAATAAATTATTTTAAAACCAAAACAAAAAAATAAATGTTTATGAATATTAATGTTAAGGCATATCCGAATTATAATCATACTACACCTCCCTTCTTCAGAAGAATGCTCATACAACTTTTTTTTTTGTGTATGAACATTCTTTTACATTGAATTGTTAAAATAAAAATGTGTACATAAGAGTAATCTTAATTTTATATAATATATACATATGTATATATTGTATTATTTTTTTATTTTAGTTTAGACGCGTCTATAAACTAATTATTGTTGATAAATCTTAAGCCTATTTTTGTGAACTATTTGTTCTTTTAAAGAAAACTTATCGACTATAGTAACATTATTTTTATTATCTATTGATTTAATAGTATAAGGCCCACAATATTGGGGTTCCAGTTTATGGGCCACTTCATTCCTAAGTAAAACTAAATTGCCTATGCTAAAATTGTGATCTAAACTATTTTTATCATAAAATGTTTTTTGCTTAATTTTAGCTATGTCTATCATATTGCGAGCTCTTTTATGTGCTACTTCTAGCCTAAATCTTACTTCTCTAGCGTAGTTATCTATGTTATATAATTGAGTAATTTGGTCTACATTTGTGAACTGCTGAAACATGTTTGGTGTTTTTCCAAAAACTAATTCATACGGACAATAGTCTTGTACTGTAGAAGGAGTGGTGTTAAAACAGTATGTGAAGTATTGTAGCCACTCATCCCAGTCGTTTTTGTCAATCGATATGTAAGATCTTACGTATTGATTGAAAGTTTTATGTGATCTTTCTATTACTCCTAGTGTTTGGTGGTGGTAAGCAGTTGAATTAAGTTTCTCTATTTTTAGCAATTCACATAGCTCTGTTAGTATTGAATTTTTGTATTCTGTACCCATGTCCGAAATGAACGTCTTCATTGGACCATAGGTAAGAATACACTTTTCAAATATTGCTTTCGCAACTGTCTTGGCATTTTTGTCTTGGATGGGTATCGTGACTAAATATTTTGTCATGTCGCATATTATTGTGACTGCATAAGTATTACCATTAATTGTTGTAGGTAGTGGGCCTATTGTGTCTACAAAGACTATATCAAATGTACCTGTAGGTGTTGGTGTTATAGTCATTGGGCTTTTTAAATGCTTTGTTATTTTGGTTTTTTGGCATTTTTCGCAAGTTTTTACGTACTTAGCAACATCTTCTGACATTTTATTCCAGAAGTCTTTTAATTTTCATGAGTGTTCTGAAAATTCCGCAATGACCGCCTTCTATAGGGTCATCGTGGTATCTTTTTAGAATGTCCATTACAGTTTTAGCATCATTAACGTGGGTCACCTCATTCAGTAGCGCTACTTTTCCTTTATTTAATATCATATTGCCCTTATTTTTAAAATCATTAATCGAGACAAATTCGAAAATTTTCTCGCTAGGTGCCACTTGTAGATTATTAATGCCATATTTGTCGGCCACTTCGTCGAGCCTAGAGAAGAATTGTCCTAAGTCAATTTTCCCATTAACAAATAAGTCATCAATTTTTATATATGCCATTATAGATTTTCCTCGTTTGATGTAACATCGTGTGGGTGTAATCTTTAATGTGTTGTATTTCTTGACGTCAGTGTTGTTAATTGGGACATATATTTTGGGCTTATCATATGTTTTAATGTGCTGCTGTGTAGTTGGACTGCTGTTATTTTTCGACATTGATCTAGTCACTATTTTGTATATATTTTGATTCTTTTCATTTATTCCTTTTAAGTCATTGATTGTAATGCGAGACAAAGCGTCCGCAACGTGATTATCTTTTCTTCAATTTTTTATTATGCATAGCATATAATTTTAATGCTAATATTAATAAGGTTATTACCATGATTATAATTAAAAAAATGTCGATTAAATTTAAGCCAGTATTAACGACTACTTCGTTTACTACATTGGCATTGGGTTTATCAACTTTCGATAAAGTTTTTCCCATTTCTGAAAAATTAGCTATTGGGGACCTTATACCGTAAATCAAATAATTTATAATGTAAGGGTACATAATTTATAAATTTTGTTTTTACATTGGATTTATTCATATATATATATATTTTTTTTTTTTTTTTTTTTTTTTTTTTTTAAACGACAATGTGTGTATAAACATTTTGAAAAATTTTGTTTTTACATTGGATTTATATTTATTTATTTTTTAAAACGACAATGTGTGCATAAACATTTTGAAAAATTTTGTTTTTACATTGGATTTATATTTATATATTTATATTTTTTTTTTCTGCGAGCGGTTAACGCTTGTCAGCCTATACTGTCTGCGTGAAGCACGCACAGTTTTTTTTTGTTTTTATTTAATCTGCTTACGCTGTTGCAGCAGGAATTCCAATTTTGAGATGCGTTCCCAAATGGAGCAAGCCTTGTTCCAAGGTGGTGGTGGCTGAGTGTTGACTTCTCGGAGTAGATATCCAATCTCTCGTTTAATGTGTTGAGTGTAGCCGCCTCTGCGCTTTGGCTTCTTTACGATTGGGATGACTATTTCGGCTGGTTTCTTTATTAAATGATTTCTCCTTCTATACTCCTCAATGGAGATAGCTTTCGGCCCTTCTGTGGTCATCTATCTTCTGGTCTATTGGCCGGACCAGGAACTTCACGCAACTGGCAGATCTTATTGGCTGATCAATACCAGGACTTTGTTATTAGTACTGTGCTTTCCGCCCCTTGTGCAAAAAAATCTTAGCACCAAGCTGGACTTTGGAATTAGCATTTGAGCTTTCCGCCACTTGTGCAAAAAAATCTTAGCACCAAGCTGGCAGGATCGCCATGTAATGAAATGATTATTAAAGCAATTTTTATTTCATTTATTGAATTTTATTACTTCAAGCTGGGCATCCAGCTTGTAAAGCAATTGTTTTATTTCTTGTCTCTTACATACTACGTACAAGCGTTTTTATAGGAATTTTAGTCAATGCAAACCAATAACAATTTTTCGGTGTTTACTTATGTAATATGATTCTAGCATTCACGCGCCGCACATAAAAGAATTACGTTAGCTATGTTTGCATTTAGTTTCAAGTGTAATGAACCTTTTAAGAAATATGATACTATTTAAACGGCACAGCAAAGTGAATGCATAAGTGGACAATAAATTATTTTAAAACCAAAACAAAACAATAAATGTTTATGAATATTAATGTTAAGGCATATCCGACTTATAATCATACTACACATCGTAAGATAGGTCATGGTTGCTGCAGTGCGTATGCACATATGTAACACTATAAGAATTGAAGATGCAATTTAACTTTTGCACAAACATAACTAACATAATATATGTATATCAATATACCAAAACACTTGTATGCTTTATGAATTCTGAAATTAATTTCGACTCCAAAAATTAGTAAAAATGTTCTTCAAATTTGTGTAAAGTTTTAAATTTACTAAAACGCACACATCAAAATGTGAGGTCCATAATGTATTTTGTTAAAATTCTTCTTTCAAAAAATTACTTTGATTCAAATCTCTCATTGTACATTTAAGTTTGTATGAAAATATAAATTGAATAAATTTTCGTTTATCAAGGGAACATAGAATTCCTTGCAAAATGGCGTCGGCTATTCGTCAATTTGTTTCCCTACAGAAGCCAAAAACTGTGCAGAACCAATATACTAAAGAGAGAATTCACTGTAGTCAGCTCTGTTAAAAGTTTCACCACATCACGGCGACGGTTAGACTTCATTTTTGACAATTTACACTATGGCCCCTATTATGAGCAACATTCGATCTTCGACTGTAGTCGAAAGTGCTGATCGAACGAATTTTCATTTGGTATTATGGTGCTGATTCGTTGAAGAATAGCACTATTGTGAATTTCGATCGCTCGACGCATTTACAATAGATAATTTTTTCTCAGCTGATACAGCAAATCAAAATAAAAGAAAAACCGATTATGTTGAAATTCTTTGCTAACATTATTCTTAAAAGTTAAAAAAAGTATTTTTTGTGAAAATGAGTACAACGGAGTTGTGGTGCGACGATTCATCGGACGATGAAAGATTAGTGGATTAGCTAGAAGTAGAAAACAGTTGAGGGACGCATCCAACTCCCTAGAAATGGCTTCCACTGAGTAAATTTAGAATTTTCAAAATGTGTTGACGTACTTAATATTACAGAAATTTCCTTACAGATTTTTAAAGAACTTTAGATTATATAAAGAGGCGTTGGTGAACCTACTGTCCAGTACAGAAAACCAGTTGCAGCAGTGCACCCGAGCCAAATTGATTCCAAATATTTTAAAGCTAGACACAGTTCTGCGATTTTGTGCTCAGGGATCGTACCAATTGAGTATTGGTAATGAAGATATGGTAGGATTTGCTCAACCCACTGTGTACGATGATGCTGAAGATATTGAAGTGGAGTCAAATAACGGAGAAGTAGAAACCATAAGAAATGAAATTTTGAGAATATTATAGAAAAATCTAAAAAGTATTAAATAGAAACCTTTACGCCACAGTTTCTGTTTTATTTTTGTTATACATTTTCTTTATTCAATTATTCGTCATTCGAAAAAAATATGTATTTCAGTTCCTCTACGTATTTCAGCCAAAAAAAACCATTATTAATCTTAATCCATTTTGCTGCCGTTCTCACTGGTGGTCCCAAGCAATTCAGCTCCGTTGTAAATTCCTCCCATTTTTTTGCTGCTTGAACTTTGGTGCAAATCCCTTTTGCGAATTGTGGATTCGCCTTTCTAATTGTTGTTTGGTACTCACGACTTTCGACGTGCATGAAATTAACAAAATTAGTATATAATTATTATTTGGTTACTATAAAACCATAAATAATCGCAAAAAAATTACACTTTAACAAGTTTTCCCTCAATACGCTACACAATCGAAAGCAAAATTGCATTCGACTCTAAATTCGGTAAACAACGAAAATTTCGATAGGGTTGCACCGCTCATAATACCAAATTGACATTCGATTTTCGATCTCCGACAACCAGCGAATATCGAAGATCGAATGTAACTCATAATAGGGGCCTATGTCTTCTATACATTAACGTTCTCTGCTTGTTGTTGCGATGTTGTTGAGATGTTCGCACTAAAATTTGTTGATGCGGGCGTATTTGTTGACGGCATATCAATAAATAATGCGCTATGATCATCGCAAGCCGACGGAGGAGGAGAGCGAATAGATCGCCGGCTGCACCGGGCACATAGAATTTTGGCTTGGTAGCGATCAACCTTTAGATTACACAAACAAGGCATTTAATTATTTTATTATAATAGCTATGTTTTTTTTAAAGGGTCACTGCCTCATACACACACATTTCCAAACCCTTAAACTCTTAAAATATACGGTTACAACTTAGTAGCCTGTGTGACGTACGTATATTGGTTGTCGTTTTACCTTGACAACTACTGAAAACACAAGCGCATACATTTTTCAACTATCTTTTTTTTTAATTTTTAATAAATTGGATTTCATCTGCTGCATTGCATCTGATTTAATAAAATGGTTTATATTATATTGTAACCGAATGGTTTACTTCGTGACTATCATTTAGAGTACGTAGGTTGGAATCTCCGTGAAACACCAAAATGAAGAAAAAGTTTTTTCTAATAGCGGTCGCCCCTCAGCAGGCAATGGCAAACCTCCGAGTTTATTTCTGCCTTGAAGAAGATTCTCATAAAAAATATTTGCCGTTCGGAGTCGTCATGAATCTGTAGTTCCCTCTATTTGTGGAGCAACAGACGCACACCACAAATAGAAGGTGGAGTTCCGTCAAACACCCAAAAAAGTTGTAAGCGCCAATAACATGTTTCAAATAACGTAATCATACGCTTCACACACTGTGATGGAAAATCTTTAATTGTAGGATTACTGTATATGACTCCTGGTTTCTGAAGCATTTAAATTTATTCATGGGATTGAGAGGATTTGAAAGGCAACAGTCGCCTAGTCTGGATACAGGTGTGCAATCCGCGAGCCTCTGGCCTAGCATTAAATTCTGGCTATATAGCTATATAGTTGTATGGACTCCTCGTCTGATGGAACTTGTTGGAAAAGAACACGAGAGTGAGCACAGGTCCGTCTTCTTGTTATTGTTGTAGCAGTAATACAAGACTCATCAGTGTCTTCGTCTAGCTCATCTAAAGGTAAGTCTAGGAAAAATGCTGTTTCCATCGGTTGGGTCCAGAGGGAGAGGGGTGTTAGATTAGTAGGTTTTAAGGGCATGTGAAAAGGTGGTTAGTGTCGTGAAAGCTGCTTGCTGAGTAGATTGTTGTGCTCCATTACAGGGAGCATCTGTGCCTCATTGAGAAGGTGTTGAAGAGAGGACATCAGGAGGCAACCGGTCGCTGCAACTGCGGTCGTGTGCGCAGAGAAAGAGAGCAAACTGTCGAAGGTTACACCCAAAATTTTGGGATTATTAACAGTCGAAATTGTTGTGTCATCGATTTTTACCTTGAGTTGCAGTTTGACCTCCTTTGTCCAGGTGGTAAAGAGGGTCACCGTGGACTTAGTGGGGGAAAGTTGGTGATTCCTCGCAATGAAGAAGCTAGAAAGGGCGGTGAGGTAGATGTTCACTTAGGAGCACAGGTCATCAAGGTTTGCCATGGCAGCCGGTTCTACGTTACCGGAATGACTTGGGTTTTTCCCGACCAAGGTTGTCGTCATTTGTCATTTGATTATTAAATTATATATGCGTGTTATTGATTTTGACACGTTTGTTTTAACCCTTAGTAGAACAAGAAGAAGAAGACAATGGTGAGCTGTTTATCGTTCTTAATCATTTACATATATACAGAGAGTGTCCAAATACAAGAAAATGTAGGTCCTAATTAATTACAATAAGTTTTCTTGTCCTTTCTTTGGTACATCTCATAAACCACTACCTAATGCCCAACCAAACTTATATCTACAACCTTTAATATATAATTCACTTCGAAGTGAATTACAGAACTTGCCTAAATATTTCAGTATTTATTTTTTTTATCTGTACTCTCACTGGTCTTATTTCAGAATTTATTTCTTTAATAGAGCAAAACCACAGAATTTGGGTGTTTTGTTACATGCATCGGGAGGATAAAAGGATTGCATTCCGTTAGGAATGTTTATGCAACGTTTTTAGAATAATTATACACATATACATTGGCAGACTATTTCTATCGGATAAAGAAACTGATAGCCCTGGACCTTATTAAATCGACTCTGTATTTAGCCGAGAAAGGTCAAAAGTCTAAGTGTTGAAAATACTATATAATATCTATGTCGTTATTTTGTTCCCCGTTCTACGAAGTAAGGCAATTAAGTTCCGCGGATTTCTAAATACCTCGTAAAAGTGAGCAAAAGTGTTTGGCGAAATAGCTATTCATATAAGCCCTACATCCCCAAATTCACCTCTTGTAACTTTTTCTTAATCTTTAAGATGAAGTTTAACATCAAGGGAACTTATCATGGCGGTGCACAGCTCAAGGAAGCTGTAACCGCGGTGCTGAAAGGGATAACTTCGGAGGATTACCAAGGATGCTAAAAACCGCAACAACTGAAATGGCCGATAACAAAGTTATGCTCGTGACTTAATTTGGTTTGCTTATTTTTATGCTTTGTTCAGAAATACAGAAAGCTATGGACCTGATTCTCGCTATTGCTTTGCTTTATTTTAATTGTAAGCTAGCTTTATGTTTCCCCGGTTTGTCACTTTCCCTACTCCGCCTTTTTTTTATCCATAACGATAGACTATACAACAGCTCCCGATTCGATATTGCATTTCACACTCTCTTCCTTATGCAACAGCATAACTGCTGAGAACAGATGCCTCACATCCTTGTTTATGTGTCGTTGTGTCTCCATCATCTGAGCCAATTGCTGTAACTTCCATGTTTGGTTTGTTAATTCTGCGTTTCCCTTTCCAAGCATTTTATGCTTACTGCCAGACGTTGTAATACTGCCGGCTCTCTTGAATAATCAGACCTATTTTGTTTGTTTGTTATGTTCTTAGTAGGAGGAAAGCGTCGAAAACCTATAGTCATTGTGGTCGCAAATGTGGGGCTTTGGCCGGAGCTTAAGCCCGATCTTGGCCGGAAGATTGCTCCTCCCAGAACCTTGCCGTTAAGTAATACGTCGGGACGCCGTTGTGGAATATGCTTACTCAAATCAGTCAGTACGAGAATCCGGTGTTCGTCTTGCAACGTCTCTTCAGCATTTCTATCAGCCTCGAGATAAATATCACATTTGCATCCTAACGTTGGTCTCTATGGGATGTTTGCCAAAAACCCTGAAGAGGTCTTCTCTTTCGGTGTCGAAACACGAGCACCGAAATAGCACGTGCCTTGCGCCCTCTTGCTCGTCAGGGCAAACTGGCAAAAGGGACCGCTTCCAAATTAAAGCGGTGTAGATACCCTTTGAAACATCCGTGACCGCTCAGCAGTTGTGTCATCTAAAAGTGAACCAACAACCATTTTTGGAAAACTTCCAGCGATGCTGCCACTCTTTGATGGTTCGCTGCCTCTCTTCTTCTTTAATAACACCGATGGGTGTCTGACGCTAGATTATACAGCCCCAGCAGCCAAGAGATCTATAGGGACCGCTCAGCAGTTGTGTC
The DNA here is from genome assembly GCF_027943255.1 of Anastrepha obliqua. NCBI lineage: Eukaryota > Metazoa > Arthropoda > Insecta > Diptera > Tephritidae > Anastrepha > Anastrepha obliqua. Next base: position 4,150,772 of record NW_026562179.1, on the reverse strand, counting down.
ATCTAAAAGTGAACCAACAACCATTTTTGGAAAACTTCCAGCGATGCTGCCACTCTTTGATGGTTCGCTGCCTCTCTTCTTCTTTAATAACACCGATGGGTGTCTGACGCTAGATTATACAGCCCCAGCAGCCAAGAGATCTATAGGGATTTTCCTCTATATTACTGCTATGGCATCGTCTGAAACCATGCGATAAGCGCTCGTGATCATCCAATATTTAGTGTAACTCTTGAAAGCGCACTGTGTATTTCTTCTTCTTCTTGATTGGCGCGATAACCACTTACGCGGTTTTGGCCGAGTTTAACAAAGCGCACCAGCCGTTTCTTTCTCGTGCTAACCGGCGCCAAGAAAAGTCAAGCCCTTCTCCACCTAATCTTTCCAACGCAAAGGAGGCCTTCCTCTTCCTCTGCTACCACCACCTGGTACCGCATCAAATACTTTCAGAGCGTATATATCCATTCGGGCAACATGACCCAGCCAGCGTAGCCGCTGGATCTTTTTTCGCTGCGCTATGTCTATACCGCCGGCCGCCGCACTGTGGGACAGAACCGTGCGTACCGTCTCAAAAATCTGTAACTTTGTTCCTAATTGGAGTAACGAACTGAAAATTTTTATGTAATATCTAGAATGTTTATACTATAGAATAAAAGGACACTTGGTGTATTATTTTATGTTTATAATACTAAAAAAAATGTATATTGTCATACAAACAAATATTTTGCATAACAACATCAGCAAAATCATAATATTTTACCATACTTCACTTCAAATTAAATTCTAAAAGTGAAAATACTTAATACCTATACTTGAAACTTAAAGAAAAAATAATAATAAAAGAAAATATAATACTGCTATTTACATAAATACTAAGCTCTTGGCTTCATCTAATAATTGTTTTTCAATATTTATAGGTGCTTTTCTAATACTAGAGATATATGGATCTGATGTAAAAAGAAGTCCATTAAATACATCTTCATTTGTTGCTGACCTAGAGCACTTTCTAGCGTGATTCAATCTTCAGATAAATGGCCAATAGGCAAAACAGCAAAATGTTTAATGATACTTTCGCCATGTATTAAAATTTTGTGAATGGAAGATGGCATATTATACCACATATACTTCGTGACGTATAATTCCGCTGTAGCTCGAGTATATGCTCCAAATTTTTCCGGATTAATTGCAAGGCCTGATGCCAAAGTTTGAAGAATTATATAAAATCTTTTAATGAGGTTCTTATCAACTCCTGTAATTTCCGAAGAACAACTGTAGTTTTCAAAAAACCGTCGAGCCTTATTGCCATCATTGCTGTTTCCGGTACCTTGCCGGGGTTTGTCAATATTTAATCCCATCCGGCTTCGAAATAAACTTTGCACAAGTTTCTTCTTGTCTTCCTTACTTTTTTTGTCTTCCGAAGTTCTTGCAGTCCATTTTTCAAATGAGAGATTATATGAAATATGCAAAATTAACTCCATGCATCTAATCCAAGCATGCAATGTAGACAAGCCGTACTCGTATGCATTTATGTTAACTGGCTTTGTATCTATTCTTCCCAAATTATTCATCTCGCTTGGCTTAGAATTACATACCGTGCACACAGCTGCAGAACTTGTGCCAGTTAGAACTTGTGTAACTTTTCCATCCACCATAGTTAAAAATAGTTTGTGACTTATTTCTGTTACCTGGTTCTCTCTGTGTATCTTAGACGTTGTCAAATTATTAATTTGATCACGAATATCAGCAACCACCGAACGGGTTTTCTCCGGGGTTTCTTTCGCAAATTCTATCCAAATTGGTCGGCAATATCGAATTGAAGAGCAAGCTGGATTTTGCCAAAGAACCTCTTCTGTTTCAATATCTGTCAGCATTATTGGAACCAAAGACGCAATAAATAAGTTTGCATCCGAAACCAAATTTTTTTCATCTGATAAAATTTGTTTATATTCACTTTGTCCCGATGAACCATCACATCCCCATTTGGTAAACAATTGAAGATTTCTTTTTGTTGGCTTGTAAGCATTTTCAATTTTCAGGATACGGGCTGTAGTATGATCCAGTAACTCTTGCAGATTAACTTTAACACCAGTATCTGTCACTTCAATGCTGGAGGGTTGAGGATGACATAGTTTTTTTGCGTCTGTCAATACGTTATAAGATGGAAATATATTAAAGTTCTTCTTAATAAGGCTTAACCGAAGTAATTCATATTGTGCTTTTGAAAGATCTAAATCAGCAAACAAACTTAAAGCTTCATCCGGCGTAAAATAGGTTGCATTGCAAGTTTCACGCAACAATTTTTCCTTTATAATCTTTTTTTCTTTTTTATCGCTCTTTCGCATCATTTCTACAACAGAAGCTTCATCGAACTCTCCTTCAGACCGCAATCCTTGGACATATGCGTTATGTATATACTCGAGTCCATATTCTTGAACCAATTCCATATGCTTCCTTTTTCTAGATTTCTCTGATAGATGATCATAAGACTTTGGTGGCCGTCCACGTTCTCCAGACGCTCTAGGTGTAATATCAATTGGTACTTCCTGGAATTGTACCTTAAATTCACTTTCCAACCAAGTCGAGTTATTAAGAAGAAAACGTTGTTTTGTTCGGCTAGATTTGCTCCAGCGATCGTTGAACTTTGATAAGAGAAGTTTTTGAATACTTTTCAAAACAAATTCGCTTTTAAATGAGTTCAAATTATATTGTTCTTCTAAGTAATTTTTTATAGCATCTGGTGTTGTGCCGTGGTCAATGAAAAATACGCACCATTCTCGTCGAGGCACCACAAATTCACTCATTTGTATTGGCAAAAAAATTTGTTTGAATTTTGTAACTATTTATGTCCTTCAAATATACGCAAAAATTCGTCACTGTTCTTGAGCTGCAAACGCATGATCAAACGTGCGCGTGCATGTTGTATATTCATATGTATGCACTACTTACCAACAATAAGTTTACGCAATCTAGCAGAAGCGCACAGTAAAATCGTTATTCCAAGAATTCGTTAATTAATTATTAAGAACTTTACTTTCAAACAACAGAGATTTAATAACTTCATCGTGCTATAAGATGATCTTTTTGTGATACTTCGCGTGGAAGGGGGTTAATTTGGAGGTCAAAGGGTTTTAATATGAAAAAATGTGTTGTTTCTATAGATATGTCAACCAAACTAAAAGATTATGTGTTTATTTATTTAGATATATTTTTGATTGATCTTTAATTCAAATTTTACTAAAATTTTTTGAAAATTGTTTTCCTTTTCTTAAAGAGAAATTTGGTGTCTAATTAATTTTGGGGCAGGTTGGGGCAAAATTTTCTTTTTGATTTTACTTCTACATAAGTTACTTTATGTTATGATATTAAAATTACGAGAGAGCCAAACGGAGCTAACTGTCAAAAGTCCATTTGAAGTTTCTAATACGCATACAAAATAAGGTATTCTTTAAAAAAAATGTATGCCTTTCCAAGTTTTCCAAAAAATAAAATTAAAATACTTATAGATTTGCATCGAAGATAATCAAAATATGACCATGTAAATTGCTAGTATAATGTGCATCATAATCGACACTATTTTATGCATCAACTTGCAAGTCATGTTTTTTTACAAAAATAATTTAAATAATATTGTTTAAACACAGTATAAAATGTATTGGACATTTAGTCACATATGTACATAAACAAAATATTCAATATCGAAAATTCACAAAACCTATTTTTGAAACGGTTTGGAAATTTCTGTCCCACTGTGCGCCGTAGCCGAATGGGTTAGTGCGTGACTACCATTCGGAATTCACAGAGAGAACGTCGGTTCGAATCTCGGTGAAAACTCCAAATTAAGAAAAACATTTTTCTAATAGCGGTCGCCCCTCGGCAGGCAATGGCAAACATCCGAGTGTATTTCTGCCATGAAAAAGCTCCTCATAAAAAAACTGTAGGTCCCTCCATTTGTGGAACAACAACAAGGCGCACGCGACAAATACGAGGAGGAGCTCGGCCAAACACCCAAAAAGGGTGTACGCGCCAATTATATATATATATATATATGTCTATACCGTCATTAAGCTCATACAGCTCATCGTTCCATCGCCTGCGATATTCGCCGTTGCCAACGTGCAAAGGTCTAAAAGTCTTCCGCAGAATCTTAGGACGGAGGCAATACTCTCTAAGAGCAGGAGTGAGAGTCGAGTAGTGAATCTTCTGGCTGTCTGTTGTGATTGCAACTATCCGGTGTTGAACAAGCTTTGCGTAGTTAGAGTAATAGAGTTAGTAGTACGTTTTTTGCTGAGCAGAGGCATGTGCATAATTTGGCTGCAGCACGATAATGATCCCAGTCGATGTTGCGTTCGCGTACGTACATTACGTATATCTAAAGCACTAGAAGCGTGTCTTCCATCTATTCTAACATTATGGTGTATAGGAAGTTCTCATCAGAGGCTTTGTACATCTTTTCATTGGAGTGCATTTTTATATGGTGGGTCCCAAACCCAGCGATTCTGGGGTGCTTCGCCTTCTCACATTATCTCGTTCTCTAACGGGTGTTTGGAAGCTACCCTGAGGATGTTTTGGCTAATCCCAGAAGTTGTGAGCTGCTTGGATCGTATGCAGAAGAATCGTCATGGCCACTCCCAAGTGAATGACACTCAGGTACTTTCCTCACTTGCGTGGACTTCTACACACGGAAGCATCCTCTGCACTGTCTAGTAGGCTAATTTTTTTTGCTGAAAACCACATGATGATCCTTGAACGTTATTCTTGAATCAATAATGACTCCTAGGTACTTCAAGTATGGCTTATACCGGATGGCATGCTCGCCTATTGTGGACTCGATCTCCTTGCGTGCCCTCATTTTACTTAGCAGGACTTCTTCCGTATTCTGCGCTGTAAGTTCCAGTTTTGTTGCTATCATCCATTTTCGTATACGCGAAATTGCGTCATTGCATATGGCCGTCAGTGGCTCGAGACTTTTATCTACTACCACTAGCGCGATATCGCGGGAAGGACTATTTTAAGCACGGCGTCGTAAATTACGTTCCATAACGTTGGACTAAGTACCGGGCCTTGGGGCACAACAACGGCCACCTTATATTGTCTAACGCCAGCCACCGTGTCGTAGCGCAACAGCCTATTGTTGAAATAGTCGCCAATAATGCGCTGTAAATACGCCGGAACTTCAAATGCTGCGAGCGCGCTCATTGTCTGGCTGCATTTCGCGAAGTTCAATGCATTTTATATGTCTAGTGTTACCATCGCACAGTAGTTGCTCTTGAATGTTGTGACTTCTTGTGCAATGAGCATTGCTTATGGAATTTACAGTCGAGAGCGCTTTTCGAAAACCAAACTGGTTGGAAGAGAGCCCAGCAGACTCTTCCAAAAAATCCTGTATTCTGTTACACACTATTTATTGGTTCCAACATTTTGATGATGGTATCTAACATACAAAGTGGACGATACATGATGGTTCCTCTAGTAGCTTTCCCCAGCTTTAGCAAGAGCACTAATCACTGCTTTTTCCATTCGTCGGGGAATACGCCTTCCAGTGGTTGTGAAACAAGGTGGCACGCTTGGCCTCGCGTTGAAAGCTGTTTTGAAGGCAATGTTGTGTACTCCAGCCAGTCTCAGGGCTTTGCAGTCCTTTAGTTGGTCTAATGAGGCTAGAACATTTTCTGCGCACACTTGTGGAGGGGGCGATATCATTCGTGAATGCCTGTTGGACAGGAAAAACTGTGGCAATGACCGTTTTCATGAGTGTCGGGCATACTGGTTGTGGTACTCTTGGGGATTTACCTGTCCTCATCATCATCTTATGCCTTTCCTAAGGGCAGCGTCCTCAGCTTCTTAAAACATTTCCATTTACTAGCTTTCACCGCCAGGAAGAGCAACTTGAGTTTTGCCCTCAGTGCCGGCATTGTTGGTTGTTGGCGAGATTTCTTTACTTTTTTCGCACTTTAGTACTGTTCTCTGGTAGCCACACTGTTGCCGTTCCACCAGTAAGCAGGCTTCCTTGTTGTTCTACTGTAGCTCCATGGCATAGGCGCATCACGTTCATTCCCCATCGCTGCCGCTTTGCTATTTCCTTTTTCATAGGTATACACTTCCGGCTTGTTCAGTAATTCGAGTTCGAGCGATGCCAGACACTCAAAGAGAATTTTTCCTCGTCTATTGCTACGAGGACTTCCCCAAGTCGTTGACCATGCGTTGAAATCGCCAGTCTTTGCCACGGTAAAACCAGTCAGGTACGTTGCCTCGTAAACCGCCATCCCCCTCCCTGCTAAGCTTACTGAACTGGCTATGTGTGTGTGTGTAGTAGCGCGCTCTCAAGTGGCTCTCTGAAACCAGGATAAGTCTGTTTTCGTCGAATTCTTCCCCTCACGGGACTGTCGTCAAGCGTTACTTCGTGAGGGGAAAGCCGATTAGTCACCGCTGCTACGCCTGAGTTCTTATAACGTCCTCAGCCCCTTCTTTGTGTCCGCTATTACATCATTTGCCAATCTCTAATTTTCACTACGTTCCAGCATACTTTAAATAAGTGATTCGAGATTCTAGTATTTTCCGAATATACTCCGTAGCGTTCGTCTTATGCTACCAAAACGCGCGAATTCGAAAAACACATGGTGCACATCTTCCATAGCGTCTCGTCCGCAGTGCCTGCATTTAGGGTCAGGTTCGTGTCTGAACCGATGCAAGTAGGACTTAAAGCATCCGCGCCCAGTTTAGAAATCTACTTCACCGTGCAATTTCTGAAGCAAGAACTTCAGATCCGGAATGCAACTGTATGTCGCAAGGCTGTTTGTGGAACTTGTATGCTGCTTTCTCTTGCTGCAGAACGCTGCGGTCCGCTCTGATACTGTTTTGAAATAGCTAGTTACCATAGTAGACACGTGGACTTAATACAGCGGATGGACGACGGGTGGTACTTGGAATTGTGCCAAACCGGTGCACCGTATAATATTTGATTTTTCACCACACCTGCGATAACGATGCCACTGTCGCTGAGAGTTTTTTGTTAGCATACTCCAAGTGCGTTTTAAACGAAAGACTTTTGTCTAGCATAAAACCAAGGTTCTTCATAGCTGTTATAGCCGTAACTCTGCGTTCGCCAACTCTAATTGTAACTTCCTCCAACTTCTTTTTGCTAGAGAGGAGTACCGCCTCCATTTTTTGCTCCGCGAGATAAAGACCATTTTGTATAACTTTGTCACAAATGTCGCTTAAATATTTCGCCCTACCAATTACGGCGATTTCGTCCGCAAGCACGGAGTCTTGAGGAACGCCGCCTGTGACAATACGATTTTTTGCGCCTGCTGATGTTTTATATTCCAACAAACGGTCTTGAATATAGCTTCGTATGAGTCTTCTTAGATAGAAGAATATTCCTATATGATCCAGTGTATATAGAATATTTGCCCAATTAGCCGTGTTGAAAGCGTTTTTGATATCCAGGGTAACAATTAAGCAGTTTTCCTTAGACCCTTCGAGCCAGCAAATACCGCTTATTGCGTCCAGTAACGGGTGAGTAGCTGTACTTATGGCTTGTATAGTAGAACTTCCTTTTCGAAAACAGAACTGGTTGTTGGATACACCTCCTTTAGCTTGGACTTCCATCTCGAGGTGCTTACATATAACTCCCTATAAAACCTTCCCCGTTGAGTCGAGCAGGCAAATTGGCCAGTAGCTGGAAGGTTCCGATGGAGGTTTATCAGGTTTTGGTAGTAAAACCAAACGATCCCTCAGATAGCATTTGTTAAACAGATTAACAAACGAATACGTCGAATTATTAATAGCCAGTTTTAAAACCAAATTTGGGATCCCACCTGAAACTAGTGACTTATTATCTTCAGCATAGCTTCTAGGACTTCACCAGAGTTTACTTACTAGAATGAGCTTTGCTGTTCCCATAAAATTGAGGAGACTAGTCTTCTTTGCGGCGGCCGCCGTAGCCGAAGGGGTGGGCGCGTGACTACCATTCGGAATTCACAGAGAGAACGTTGGTTCGAAATTCGGTGAAACACCAAAATTAAGAAAACATTTTTCTAATAGCGGTCGCCCCTCGGCAGGCAATGTCAAACCTCCGAGTGTATTTCTGGCATGAAAAAGCTCCTCCTAAAAATATCTACCGTTCGGAGTCTGCTTGAAACTGTAGGTCCCTCCATTTGTGGAACAACATCAAGACGCATGCCACAAATAGGAGGAGAAGCTCGGCCGAACACCGAAAAAGGGTGTACGCGCCAATTATATATACATATCGCACTTGTTACGTTAAAGCGTAACAACTCAAAATTTCCAAATTTTAGTTTTTTGCACGAAAACAATGTACAGTGGTCATCTCTACCCACTGAAAAAATCGTTCAGTGGTTTGTCTAGTCTTTCATTAAAAAAACCGTTATGACTCTCTCTTTGTTTCAGAATGACTTCTTTTGTCTCAACTAAAGAGTTACATGTTTAGTTGTCTCCAAGTGTTTGAACAAATTTGTGTCACATAAAGTGGCCCATTCTCGCTTTTTTTAGCGCATCTATATTGGCATACTTTTGAGTCCTCATCATGCTCTCCAAAATGGGCCAGATGAAATAGTCCATCGGATTTGCGTTTGGCGAATTCGAAAGCCATTGTGTGGACGAATTGAAGCGTAGAACATGATTTTTTAACCATTCTTGGTTCACACGAGCTTTATGAGACGGTGCCGAATCCTGTTGGAACCTCCATGGTCTACGACCGAAATGTTTGCGTGTCCACGGCTCTAAGACAGCTTCTAAAACATTTTCCCGATAATAAGTCGCATTCACTTTGACACCAGTCTCGATAAAAACGGTTGGAGAGCGTCCATCAGCGGTCACTGCGGCCCAAACGATTATTTGCGATGGGAAATTGCTTCGAGCGGCCATACGTAGGCTCATACTCTCGTATGAGAAAAAAAAATTCAACAAAACTGAGACGCAAATGCTTTTGATGGCTTATAAGCAATATATTGAACTGCCATTAAAACCATTTTGACGTTGATGTCATGAGCTGTTTTACCAGAGAATGTTAATGCAATGAGAAGGAGCAAATGTTAAATGAGCTTTTTTCGAGTTCTAATTTGTAGATTCCAACTAAGGTACAATAATTTCAAATTCAACTTTCCTCACGAGGTGGGAATTGCAGATATTTACCACGCGAGTGACGCGAGTGGAGGGTTTCTATATTTACTTACCACGCTAGGACAGGAATTCAGATATTTTCTGCGTTTACCAAACTACTGAGGAAGTTCATAAGATTTTTCGGCACACTACTAAGGAAATCGAAGCGAATAAATTTGCGATTAAGAAGGCAGCGCGTCAGTTAGTTTGTGGTGCAGAAGCTAAAGTCGACGGAATTATTCGTTTTGTTTTTTGGCACGTATTTAATTCAGGTTCAAGTCCTGAAGTCATATTTTTTTTTCTTGCACATTTTTTTTTTACAATTCAAACCAGGAAAGTTTGGTAAAATTGTTGAGTTTATTTTAATTAAAATTTCTTTAAAATACTGTTTTTTTTGTATTTCATAAATGGAAATTTGTTTTCGGTATAAAATAGTTCATACTGGATATGACCTGATTTGTATATAAATCAATCAAAACAGAAAGTATGTACATATGTCTTTAATCTCTTTCATCAAATCCAAATTATATTGATGAGAAAGTATCATTCTAATATCCGTCCAGAAAGCCAAACGCGCATACACAGATACGTATGCATATAATTACGCATACAAACTTTCAACTAACGCAGAATATGTGCATATAAAACTGCGAATCGAATAAATGAGTGATTAAGAAAACTTCATTAATAATTGTAGTTTAGCACAATCGTGAAAGACGTGTTGTGTATGCAGAATATCGTCCCATATTTGACTCAGGTTCAAGTCCTGTACACAGTTTTTTGTTCGATATTTTTATTTCATTTTTTATATTTGGTTTAATTAGAATTGATTTAAAATAGTGTATTCAGATTTTTCTAATACCTGTTATTTAGAAATTTATTTTCTATATAACATTGTTCATAATTCTTTTGAATTAATTTATATCTAAAACAGCCATAACACATATTGATGAGAAAATATTCTAATATCCATGGATGCATCCAGAAAGCCAAACGCGCATGCACGCATATGTATACAAATATATACAAACCTTCAACGAACGCAAAATGTATGCATATAAAAAACAACAACTGCGACCGTCTTCTTGTCCGTCAGTGAAAAGATGAGATATGTATACCCTATGAGCAAAAAGAACCGGGAAGGTGATGTTGACTGTTTCCTTCGATTGCCAAGGCATAGTCCACCATGAGTACCTTCGATCGGGCCAGACAGTCAATAGAGAATATTATTTATCCGTTTTGAAACCTTAGAGAGATGCTGTGTGTTGCAAACCGCCGGAAATGTGAGCAAACAATTCTCAGATTTTGCATGATGATAACGCGCCATCGCACTGATCAAAGAGAATACAAATCGGCCTGCCGGGGGTGTTTGGAGGACTGGGTTAAACGTTGGCACATGTGTGTTGCTTCAGACGGGTCATATTTTGAAGGAGATAATATAAATTTGCCTTAAATTTAACTCTGTTTTGTTTAATTTAAACATTCCCGGTACTTTCTAATCATAAGGTACATATATGCGGCTTTGCGGACAGCAATGTGTGATTCGCTGGAAATCGCATTAACTCGCGACTGTCGCACAGTTAGAAGACATATTTACATACATATAAGGGTGCATACATACATACGGAGCCGTGGCCACTCGACATGACAAAAATTTAAGATTTATCAAATATTGGCAAATAATTCCACGCGAAATATTCCAATATTGACTATTTTCGAATGGTCGCGAAAATTGGCATATGGGCGGCTTGTTTTATGAATGAAATTGAAATACGAGCTCTAACTTATGAATGAACTTTTTGTTTTTGTTCTAAATTGTTCAGCGCCGTCGCTGATAGAATCATGGTCGCTGCGACTGCGTCTACGAATGTATTTTGTTTTTGTAGTCGCTAGGCTTAGATTTTAGCTTTGGGCGACATGCGCATGTGAGGTATGTGTTTTTGTTGTGTTCTAGAACATTTTAGAATGTGTGGTAGCAAAGCGGCCATCGCGTTGCGCTTGCTGTTGCTTTTGCGTCTATCAAAGTATTGTGTTTTTGTAAGTATAATATTAGGAATATCGACTGGTGAAAGACAAAAGTACACGGAAGCAAGAAGGGAGCGCTGTACTCGCGCATATATGCATGAATGTATGAACGTGCATGGATGTAGTAATATATGAATACAATTATTTTGTAGGAAGTTTAGAAGGCAAGTAGGTATACCCGTATATGTATGTATACATGCTAGGACATAAAGTGGGTATATATACATACATAGAGCAGAATTATTTTTGCACTTGTTAGGAAGAAACTCGTTCACTAGTGCGTATGTGTATTTGATTTCTTGTAAGAATATGATGTGCTGTGATATGTGTACATACATAAGTCAAGGTTATTTGGGCATACTTGCATATGTGATATGATGTTCTTGCGCTTGCGCATTATTGTTTTTCATATACAAATGTACATACATTCATATGTATGTAAATGCTGTCGAATACATAAACTATAAATTGACATACAATATAAAATAAGTGTTGATTTATTATATCTTAAACCGTTCTTTTTTTCTGAATGCAAATACCTCCTATTGACATGTACATACATATTATGTACTTATGTATATCATCATATACCATCATTTATTTACATATAAAGTATACGTTCATTTATGTACATCTGTGTGTAATGAAAAACTTCATGAATTACTTTCAGAACTTTATTAAAATTTATTCGCGTCGCGCGCATGCACAAAACCTTTTGTTCACAACGCAGGCGCAGAAATAAACGCTCTGCGTATTTATCCTCCTCACGTGACTCGCCATCAATTCTCGGCGCAAATTTTATTTTTTTCGTTTTTAAATTTTTTTTTTTAATGTAATCGTAAAAAAATTTGTAATAAATTTTATGTATCCGCTTATCATTTCAAAAGTAACAAAATGGTAAAAAAATAAGCAGTCGAAGAAATAAACGCACCGCCTATTTTTCCTCGCCACATGTTAGACTCGAGTTCAATTCCCGGCGCAAACTTTTTTTTATATATTATTTTTTTTTAAATCGTTTTTTTTTAATGTAATTGAAAAAAAAAATTATGTAATAAATTTTACGTATTCGCTTATTATTTCAAAAATACGAAAATAGTAAAAATTTAATTGGTTTAATGTCGAGGTGAGAAATGTGTTGTGTGTTGAGGTGAAAGATGTGTGGTGTTTCTAATTTTTGTGTGGGCAAAAGTCAGTGAGGGGTCTATAAACTCGGTGTGCTAAATGACCTTATTACGAATCTTTCAAATCTCAATTGTACTAAAAAAAGCTCACAGTAACATTTGCACCTTCTCATTGCATTAACATTCTCTGGTTTTACAGATACAAGAAGTGTTAAGTTGGTAACACTTCATATCGCTTACCCTGTATATGTATTTGTGGTCGAAGAAAGATGGCGTTTTCAATACTCTCCAATCTTCCACAATCGTATAGATTTAAGCCTAGAACAATTTTGTAGGTGGGTCCAATAAATGGTGGTTCCTCACCCCGATTTACTATTTCTAGTTCTCACCTCTAATAAAATAAAATAAAAGTTATTTACTCCCCAAGAGAGTGTGATAAGAGTTAGCATCGGAGCCTATAACTAGAGCTAGCTTCCTTCGCTTGCCTTCCTTAACCAGCAGCCTACGAAACTCATCCGGTGGTGCTTCCCTCTTGTGTGACATATAGCAGGACCCACGAAGAAGTCGTTCATTCCTACAGCCGTGAATGGTCAATGACACGGTCAGGTTATCTATGGAGAGATTGGTATTAAAGTAAGAACATATACTTTTGTTAACAAGTATTACTGCTCTTACCCTGATTGTAGAGAATAGGAAGTATGTGTTGTAGTTTGGTGAGTCCAGTTCAGATACCACGTTTCCCGAACTGATCCATTGTTCCTGGACTAGAGCCACGTCGTAGTTGACCCCGTCTAAATTTTGCAGGAGCTCAACTGAGTCTTTCTTACGTTTGTGAAAGTTAATTTGAAGGAACTCCAGCATCAGGCTTTGATTCCTTCACGAGGTTGGACACCTGATCCAGCTCACACACCTTCTCGTCCAAGAGGTTAAGACGGGTTTCGAGAATGTTTTCAATTCCGAGTTCCTTCTCCACCTCCCCAGTTTTGAGCGCGTTTTTGTTTTCATGCATTGGGTTGCGGTTTTTGAGGCGAAGGAACCCGTTTCCAATGCCCCACGCCATTTTCATAAATCGCTCATACAAAATATCCTCCACCGTTTTATTAATTTGGAGGATGTAGTTTTGGCCTCCATCTGCGTTCGCTGATTTAGCCACTTTCAACACCTTCCAGCCGTCTGTAGGTACATCTTTGTTCTGCATTTGTAGCAGACGCAGTGCATGCTCTGGGCTTACACCTTCGCCTTTGGTATCGACGGTACACAGCTGCGATTCAGTATCACAAGTGCGGCCCCTACCCACAGGCCTTGGAGCTTCTTCACAGATTCCTTAACCCAAGTGAGAGAGGGGTCGTACCTAAACTTACGTAAGATTTTGAAGCCGCTGAACAATCCTGCTCCCTCGAATGTAGGCATAGATGCGTCCGGATTCGCGTAAAATCTTGCGAAAAGAGCTTCCAACAGCTTCAGTTCCACTGTTTTCCACTGCTCCTGCGACATTTGCCCCAGCGGGTTACCAGGATCAATAAGTGCCATACTCAAGTGCGTTTTGGAAATCTCATTGGCCGCCGCTGCTGCTTTGGATGTTGTCGGCTTTTCGTCGTCCTTGTTATTGTACTTCATCTTTGGCTTTTCAGCAACGATTTTTACTTTCTTTTCGTGATGGGCATCCTACCTTCGCTTTCGGTCGATCGCTGCCTTTCGACCAGTCTCTCCTCAATCTTACTGGTTACTGCAGCTCACCCAGCGCGATTTGCAAAGTGAGCACGGCCCCTTTCAACTTCCTTTTTAGCCTATGCCAATCGTTCCGTTTCAGCTTGAGTCAGACTGGTCATTCCACTAAACCGGTCGCAGATTTTAATCGCAGTCTTGCAGCGTGGTTTTGCTCTCATCCTCTTCTTGGTTGTCTTAGCTCTAGGCCCTTTCTTACTCACAGAACTGGCACCATCACGTTTCACCGGAGAGGGAAGTAGAGCTTCTTCCTCGTTACTATTCACGCTTGCAATACTTTCCAGGCCCGAGTTTTTGCGGAATATGGCACCCGTACAGTAGCATTACGACCACTGCATTCCTCTCGTTACAATAGAAGTGTGGTCGCTTGAGTCAGTATTTCAATTCATCTCTTTCGTATGACCACCTGCTCACAAGGCAAGAGCAGTGGTCTAAGTAGTATTAAGGGAAATTCCAAGGGTCTGGCCGTGGCAAGACCAGAGTTACTCCCTAAGGCATCCCGGTGTTAGGGAGGAGCCATTAAGATACAGCCAGTCTGGCAAACCCCCTGGCTGCAAACCATCCAATGGGCACGGTGTCGCATAACACCCTGGACTAGGAGGTGGGCAAAGAGAGGATATAATGGGATGACGGGGGTTTAGGAATAACAAGATATCTTCGTCGGTACGGTGATCTTCGAAGGGTGATTGTATGTCCAATAATTTCGCTATAGAGCGGATTGATAGCTAGCTTTCCTCTTAGTTCATGTTGAGTTGGTCCCCATGATATGGGGTTCAAACCACCACTTAAGTTAAGTCCATTATAGATATGAAATTATAATAGTATTTGTAATGAAGTTAGTTTTTTTTAAACATGTAAATATTATAAAAACAATAATTTTTACTCGAAATGGTCACCATTTGCGTATGCACATGCCTTCAAACGATTAGGCCATTCAGCTATTGACGCAGCCCGGTTTCCATGGATGTTGACGTCACTGCTCAAACCAAAGATTGTTTGAGACTCTCCAAATTTCTACAACTTAGTTTTCACAACTTCTTGTTTATGTATGTATGTATATATGTATTGTCAAATTTATAGGATGTTACGATAAACTTTCGTTCATTATTATGAAAAAGTGCTTGAACTATCTGCAATTTGTCTCTATTCGTACGTATGTAAGTATGTGTGTAAAGGTATATACCTATGTATATAAAAAAAATCGCAGGAAATTTGATTCTCAGCAGAAATTTTGTATTAGCATAAGTTGGGCATAAGTAATGTTGAAGAAAAAAGTCAATGGTTCATATTCGTTTCAAACATGAGTATCGTTAAAGTCATCGGGCTACTAATAGATACAATTAAAACGTTACGAAGCGTAGTCCACGCAAGTGGGGAAAGTTACTGATCGCCATTCACTTGGGAGTGGCCAGGACGATTCTTCTACATATGGTTCAAGCAGCTCACAACGTCCGGGATTAGCCCACGTATCTTCTGGTTAGCTTCCGAACACCCGTTCGGGAGTGAGCTAACGTGAGAAGGCGAAACATTCCAGGATAGCTGGTTGTGCGTTGGGTTTGGGACCCGCCACTTAAAAATCCCCCCAATGAAAAGATTAAAAAAGCCTCGGATGAGAACTGCCTTTACTGATGACGACCCCTGCAAACGAAATAAGGAATATGATTTGAGGGCATGCTCCTGGAATGTCCGGTCCCTTAATGGGGAAGGTGCCTCTGCCCGTCTGGTTGATGTCCTCGTGAGAGTAAAGGCTGACATCACTGCCATCCAAGAGATGCGATGGACGGGGCAAGGAAAGAAAACCATAGGACCTTGCGACGTCTACTACAGCTGCCATGTAAAGGAGCGCAAATTCGGTGTCGGATTTGTTGTGGGAGAGAGACTTCGTCGCCAAGTACTGTCGCTCACTCCGGTGGACGAGCGTCTCGCAACAATATGCATCAAAGCCAGATTTTTCAACATATCGCTAATTTGCGCCCACGCCCCGACGGAAGAGAAGGACGATGCGACCAAAGATTCCTTCTATGAGCGCCTGGAAGGTTCCTATGAGCGCTGCCCCCGCCACGACATAAAAATCGTGCTTGGCGACTTCAACGCCAGGGTGGGCAAGGAGGGAATTTTTGGTCCCACAGTCGGAAAATTCAGCCTGCACAACGAAACATCCGGTAACGGGCAGAGGCTGATCGACTTCGCCGGGGCCCGAAACATGGTAGTCTGCAGTACCAGATTCCAGCATAAAAAGACACCAAGCTACCTGGCTGTCTCCTGATCGAAAAACGCGAAACCAGATCGATCATGTTGTGATAGATGGAAGACACGCTTCTAGTGTATTAGATGTACGTACGATCCGAGGACCCAACATCGACTCGGATCATTACCTTGTTGCAGCCAAACTGCGCACCCGCCTCTGTGCAGCAAAAAACGTGCATCTACCTACGCAAAGAATGTTCGACATCGAAAAGCTGCAATCACAACAGACAGCCAGAAGATTCGCCACTCGACTCTCACTCCTGCTCTCAGAGAGTACTGCCCAACAAACCGGCATGCACGAGCAATGGAGCAATATTTCTCGTTCTCTACGTACCGCCGCCGAAGAAGAAATCGGATTCCGGCGAGCCCGAAAAAACAATTGGTACGACGAGGAATGTCATCCTGCCGCAGAAAGAAAAGATGCCGCCTATAGAGCCACGCTGCGATCGGGCGCAACGCGAGCCATGTGGGATCGCTACAGAGAGCTGAAAAAGGAAGAGAGACGTATTATCCGACAGAAGAAACGAGAGGCCGAAATACGTGAGTGCGAGGAGCTTGAGATGCTGGCCAATAGGAACAACGCCCGAAAATTCTACCAGAAAGTTCGGCGGCTTACAGAAGGTTTCAAAACTGGGGCGTTTTCCTGTAAGAACAAAGACGGCGATCTGGTGACTGACGTACAGAGCAATCTTAAATTATGGAGGGAACACTTCTCGAACCTGTTAAACAGTGACAGCTGCGCATGTCACAGAGAATGTGAAGATCCCGATACCCCAATCGATGACGACGGAATTGTAGTTCCGTTACCCGATCATGACGAGGTGAGAATAGCGATAACGCGCCTAAAGAACAACAAAGCCGCGGGCGCCGACGGACTGCCGACTGAGCTATTCAAACATGGTGGCGAGGAGCTGGTAAGGTGCATGCATCAGCTCCTATGCAAAATATGGTCGGATGAAAGCATGCCTGCCGATTGGAATTTAAGTGTGCTCTGCCCAATCCATAAGAAGGGCGATCCTGCAATTTGTGCCAATTACCGCGGGATTAGTTTTCTAAATATCGCCCAAAAGGTTCTAGCGATCGTATTGTGTGAAAGGCTGAAGCCCACCGTCAACCAACTGATTGGACCTTATCAGTGTGGCTTCAGACCTCGAAAGTCTACCATCTACCAAATATTCACAATACGCCAAATCTTGGAAAAGACCCACGAAAGGATAATCGACACACACCATCTTTTCGTCGACTTCAAAGCTGCATTCGACAGTACAGAAAGGAGTTACCTGTATGCCGCTATGTCTGAATTTGGTATCCCCGCAAAACTAATACGGCTATGTAAGATGACGTTGCTCAACACCAGCAGCGCCGTCAGAATTGGGAAGGACCTCTACGAGCCGTTTGATACCAAACGAGGTTTCAGACAGGGTGACTCACTGTCGTGTGACTTCTTCAACCTGATGTTGGAGAGCATCGTACGAGCCGCAGAACTTAATCGCTCAGGCACAGTATTTGATAAGAGCGTACAATTGTTGGCGTATGCCGATGATATCGATATCATCGGCCTTAACAACCGCGCTGTTAGTTCTGCCTTCTCCAGACTGGATAAAGAGGCAAAGCGAATGGGTCTGGTGGTGAACGAGGACAAAACGAAGTACCTCCTGTCTTCAAACAAACAGTCGGCGCACTCGCGTATCGGCACCCACGTCACTATAGACAGTTGTAATTTCGAGGTTGTAAAAGAGTTCGTGTATTTGGGAACCAGCATTAACACCTATAACAATGTCAACCTTGAAATCCAACGTAGAATCTCTCTTGCCAACAAGTGCTACTTTGGACTAAGTAGGCAACTGAGCAGTAAAGTCCTCTCTCGACGAACAAAACTAACACTATACAAGACTCTCATCATGCCCGTCCTGACGTATGGCGCAGAAGCTTGGACGATGACAACATCCGATGAAGCGACGCTTGGAGTGTTCGAGAGAAAGATTCTGCGTAAGATTTTTGGACCTTTGTACGTTGGCAACGGCGAATATCGCAGACGATGGAACGATGAGCTGTATGAGCTTTACGACGACATAGACATAGCGCAGCGAATAAAGATCCAGCGTCTTCGTTGGCTGGGTCATGTCGTCCGAATGGATACAAACGCTCCGGCTTTGAAAGTATTCGATGCGGTACCAGCTGGTGGTAGCAGAGGAAGAGGAAGGCCTCCTCTGCGTTGGAAGGATCAGGTGGAGAAGGACTTGGCTTCACTTGGTGTGTCCAATTGGCGCCGGTTAGCACGAGAAAGAAACGACTGGCGCGCTTTGTTAAGCTCGGCCAAAATCGCGTAAGCGGTTATCGCGCCAATTAAGAAGAAGAAGCGAAAATTCAATCAAAGAAATGTATTAGAAAGGACACATTGATGTCAGTAAAATCAGAAAGAACTGGATTTAGATTAAGGTATGTATTACACGAGTATTTGCCACCGGTTTCAAATTCTACATTATCGTGCGCGGCGTATTTTCCGAATATCAGCTGTGTACATAATGTAGTTTTAGAAAACAATTGGCAACCGATTACTGAATATGTGTAAATAAGGATTTAAGCATAAAGATATAACGAACAACGCAAAATTTAAAATCCCTTGAAAGCAACAATTGATTTTAACGTAATTGTTTAGCATGTTAAAACCAGTTGAGGCTATCTGGGATTTTTTAAAATTTAAACAACGATTACTAAACCTTCTTCTTCTTCTTAATTGGCGCGATAACCGCTTACGCGATTTGCCGAGCTTAACAAAGCGCGCCAGTCGTTTCTTTCTCGTGCTTACCGGCGCCAATCGCACACACCAAGTGAAGCCAAGTCCTTCTCCACCTGATCTTTCCAACGCAGAGGAGGCCGCCCTCTTCCTCTACTACCACCAGCTGGTACCGCATCGAATACTTTCAGAGCCGGAGCGTTTGTATCCCTTCGGACGACATGACTCAGCCAACGTAGACGCTGGATCTTTATTCGCTGCGCTATGTCTATGTCGTCGTAAAGCTCATACAGCTCATCGTTCCATCGTCTGCGATATTCGCCGTTGCCAACGTGCAAAGGTCCAAAAATCTTCCGCAGAATCTTTCTCTCGAACACTCCAAGCGTCGCTTCATCGGATGTTGTCATCGTCCAAGCTTCTGCGCCATACGTTAGGACGGGCATGATGAGAGTCTTGTAGAGAGTTAGTTTTGTTCGTCGAGAGAGGACTTTACTACTCCTTTGCCTACTTAGTCCAAAAAGCACTTGTTGGCAAGAGAGATTCTACGTTAAATTTCATGGCTGGCATTGTTATCGGTGTTAATGCTGGTTCCTAAATAAATGAAGTCTTGTACAATCTCGAAATTACAACTGTCAACAGTGACGTGGGTGCCGATACGCGAGTGCGCTGACTGTTTGTTTGAAGACAGGAGGCACTTCGTTTTGTCCTCGTTCACCACCAGACCCATTCGCTTTGCCTCTTTATCCTGTTTGGAGAAGGGAGAACTAACAGCGCGGTTGTTAAGGCCGATGATATCGATATCATCGGCATACGCCAACAATTGTACGCTCTTATAAAATATTGTGCCTGAGCGATTAAGTTCTGCGGCTCGTCCATTGCTCTCCAACGCCAGGTTAAAGAAGTCACACGACAGTGAGTCCCAATTCTGACGGCGCTGCGTGTGTTGAGCAACGTCATCTTACATAGCCGTATTAGTTTTGTGGGGATACCAAATTCAGACATCGCGGCATACAGGAAACTCTTCTTCGTACTGTCGAATGCAGCTTTCAAGTCGATGAAAGGATGGTGTGTGTCGATTCTCCTTTCATGGGTCTTTTCCAAGATTTGGCGTATTGTGAGTGTTTGGTCGATGGTAGACTTTCCAGGTCTAAAGCCACACTGATAAGGTCCAATCAGTTGGTTGACGGTGGGCTTCAGCCTTTCACACAATACGCTCGCTAGAACCTTATGGGCGATATTTAGAAGACTAATTGGCACAGATTGCAAGATCGCCCTTTTTATGGATTGGGCAGAGCGCACTTAAATTCCAATCGGCAGGCATGCTTTCATCCGACCATATTTTGCATAGAAGCTGATGCATGCACCTTACCAGCTTCTCGCCGCCATGTTTGAATAGCTCAGTCGGCAGTCCGGTGGCGTCTGCGGCTTTGTTGTTCTTTAGCCGTGATATTGCTTCTCTCACCTCATCATGGTCGGGTAGCGGAACGACAATTCCGTCGTCAACGATTGGGGTATCGGGATCTTCACAATCTCTGTGACATGCGCAGCTGTCACTATTTAATAGATTCGAGAAGTGTTCCCTCCATAATTTAAGAATGCTCTGTACGTCAGTCACCAGATCGCCGTCTTTGTTCTTACAGGAAAACGCCCCGGCCTTGAAACCTTCTGTAAGCCGCCGAACTTTCTGGTAGAATTTTCGGGCGTTGTTCCTGTTGGCCAGCATCTCAAGCTCCTCGCACTCACGTATTTCGGCCCCTCGTTTCTTCTTTCGAATAATACGTCTCTCTTCCGTTTTTAGCTCTCTGTAGCGACCCCACATGGCTCGCGTTGCGCCCGATCGCAGCGTGGCTCTATAGGCGACATCCTTTCTGCGGCAGGATGACATTCCTCGTCGTACCAATTGTTTTTTCGGGCTCGCCGGAATCCGATTTCTTCTTCGGCGGCGGTACGTAGGGAACGAGAAATGTTGCTCCATTGCTCGTGCATGCCGGTTTGTTGGGCAGTGCTCTCTGAGAGCAGAAGTGAGAGTCGAGTGGCGAATCTTCTAGCTGTCTGTTGTGATTGCAGCTTTTCGATGTCGAACATTCTTTGCGTAGGTAGATGTTCGTTTTTTGCTGCACAGAGGCGTGTGCGCAGTTTGGCTGCAACAAGGTAATGATCCGAGTCAATGTTGGGTCCTCGGATCGTACGTACATCTAATACACTAGAAGCGTGTCTTTCATCTATCACAACATAATCGATCTGGTTTCGCGTTTTTCGATGAGGGGACAGCCAGGTAGCTTGGTGTGTCTTTTTATGCTGGAATCTGGTACTGCAGACTACCATGTTTCGGGCCCCGGCGAAGTCGATCAGCCTCTGTCCGTTACCGGATGTTTCGTTGTGCAGGCTGAATTTTCCGACTGTGGGACCAAAAATTCCCTCCTTGCCCACCCTGGCGTTGAAGTCGCCAAGCACGATTTTTATGTCGTGGCGGGGGCAGCGCTCATAGGAACGTTCCAAGCGCTCATAGAAGGAATCTTTGGTCGCATCGTCCTTCTCTTCCGTCGGGGCGTGGGCGCGAATTAGCGAGATGTTAAAAAATCGCGCTTTGATGCGGATTATTGCGAGACGCTCATCCACCGGAGTGAAGCGGGTGGCGGGTCCCAAACCCAGCGCACAACCAGCTATCCTGGAATGCTTCACCATCTCACGTTAACTCACTCCCGCACGGTGTTCCCAAGCTACCCAGAAGATACGTGGGCTAATCCCGGACGTTGTGAGCTGCTTGAACCATATGTAGAAGAATCGTCCTGGCCACTCCCAAGTGAATGGCGATCAGTAACTTCCCCCACTTGCGTGGACTTCTATTAAACTATCATTATTATTATCTTTTATCAATTATTTTCGGCAATTCTAGACATTTAGTTCTTTTGAAGTGCTCAGAATGTTAGTTTATATATCTAAAGTGCGGTTTAAAATTTGTTCCAAAGAAGTTTTGTTGTTGTTGTTGTTACTTTGCCCTGACAGTATAGTGTAAGCACCGGTCGTCTTTGTCTAGCTCATCTAATGGTAGGTCCAGGAAACTTGCTGTTTCGACGGGTTGGGTTCAGATGGAGAGGGGTGTTAGATGAGTGGGTTTTAAATGGCAGGTGAAAAAGTGATTAGTGTCGTGCGGGGTGCCTTCACATGCCGGACATATGTTTAGTATGTCGGGGTTGATTCTGGATAGGTAGGAGCTTAACTTGCTACAGTATGCAGGACGTAGTTGTGCTAAGGCTACGCGGAACTCTCGGGGAATTTGAAGCTCTTCGTCTGCAATGGGTGATGATGACGACATTCGGGGGTCGGGAGCTTACGAAGGTGATAAGAGTCTCCCGATGAATGTTGCTGATTGTCTCTCTGTACACTGCCCGATCCAGTAGCTGTCGGTCTGCTTTGTCCTGGATCGCGTAATTAAGGAAGTGCCTCCTGACATGCCTGGGAGGTGGCTTAGGCGCAAGCAGGTGTCTGCATGGGAGAGACCTGCGGTAACACCCTAGCAGGAACTGCTTTCTGAGCATATGGGCCTCGTCATGAAGATGTTGTATTTGTCGCAGTCCTTATGGCAGTGTTTTGGCAGGTCTGTAGCTTCGTCCATTGCGAATCACTGGTTCGAGGTGACCAGACAGGCACAACATAGTTTAGAACCAGTCGGCCTATTGCCTTGAAAGTCGATAGTAACATGTCTTTGAATTTGCCCCAAGTGCTGCCGGCAAGCGGTTTGAGGACCTTGTTGCGATTCTGTACTTTAGTGGCAATAGCGGTTGTATGCGCTGAGAAAGAGAGCATACTGTCGAAGATAACTCCCAATATTCTGGGGATGTTTACAGTCGGAATCGGTGGGTCATCGACTTTTACCTTAAGTTGGCTAACTGTATCGAAAGCCTTTTTTAGGTCCAACGCTACAAGGACAGTCCTCTCGCAGGGGCGGGTTTGGTTGAGCCCGCGGTTTACCTGAGCGTTAAGGACGGTGAGTGCTTTGGTGGTGCTGTGCACTCTCCGGAAGCCATGCTGGTGTGAGGCTGGGGTCAGATGTTTCGTGTAAAGTGGGAGTAGAAGGGCTTCAGTCTTCACTACTGGGAAAAGGAGAGTTATCGGACCATAAGAATCTCCTGGGTTGGCGGGATTCCCAGGTTTCAGTAGTGGGACTACTCTCCCTGGTTTCCACTTGTCAAGAATAATGAGAGTGGCCATAGATATGTTGAAGACCCTTGTGAAGTATTCTACTCCCAGAACATAAGGTTGAAGTAAGACGTGTATTTTTAAGCTCCCGTAAAGTGCGTGCATTTCACAGTATAACACACTCCTTAAAACATACAAAGGGCTAATAGGGGCGTGTTAATATATGTATGTGCTTTTAGGGTTAAGCTTGATAATTTCAATAAGATCACCAAAAGGTGCTATTCAAAGTTTAATAACTCAGAAATGCTCGCATGTAAGTGATCACCAACAACGCCTTAACTTTTCATAAGGAATCAGTTGGGTGCTGTTTACAGATACAATCGTTCTCAAAATCTATCTGTTTTCTTTAAATGATATTGGCGCCAAATTTTAAACTTTAAGCTGAAAGCTGTACATCATTAACAAATGCCTAATGAACTTACAGTACGAAATCTTTCCTTGCACTGGAAAAGCGTGGGACTGGAAGAGCTTTTAATGTCTTCAGAAAGCTTGTATCCAAGTAAAAAATTATACCCAGCAATACCATTAATGATCCTCTATACAATATGATGTAAACAGTACAAATCGTAGACACAATAGATAGTATCTCAAAAGAAATAAAAAAGCAGCTTAAAGAATCAGGAAACATCAAACCCGAAATCAAAAATATTATTGCTCACGAAATCTCACGTTTACAATGCGAAAACTTTCAGAAGTTACAGATTTCAAGGCGGAGAACGCAAGATAGTTATTCTAAAAGGAATATCAAACGAAATTCCAGGAAGTGATCTGATAAACATCATAAATCAAAATGCTGGTATCAGTGCGAAAATTAAACGCGATGACGATATCATATATCGATTTGGCCGCAAGAACCGCCGAAATCCAGAGACACTTTATAATGCAGTATTAGAGGTATCAGGAAATGTTCGAAATGCAATGATTACACTCGAGCGCATTAATATCTTCAACGAGTAAATATATCTGACTTCAGTGCCTTCATACAGAGCTTCAAATGTTTGCCATTCGGCCATACAAAAATTAAATGCACCGATATAATAACTCCTTGCTGCCACTGCGCAAGAAAAAATCACCAGTATACTGATTGCCCAGATAAGAATGATGCATCTAAGCTCAAATGCTTGAATTGTGCTTCGCGAAACGAAAAAACCAACGTCAAGGTAAATGAAAAGCATTCCGCGGTTAGCGCTAAACATTACCCGCAAAACAAATTCATGCGGCTGGGAATAAACTCAAGTATTGAGTATGGTTGTTAAGCCACTCAGCATCATACAACTTAATGCGAATCGCTGCTATGAAGCACACAATGAGCTAATACAATATATTGCTTCACATGATGTAGACATTGCACTCTTATCCGAACCATACACCGGTACTAGAACTTTTTTTGCACAATAAGTAGATTCTCAACGTTCCAATTCCCGATGGTGAATCGAACATTTAAGGCGTGTATTTTAATAAAAAATACTATTGGTGCTGCACTCGGTATTTTACAATACTCAACTCTCCAATACTCAGCGTCATTAATCTGCCCTTAGCACAACGATCGTTATATATCGCATGCGCTTATGTCGAACCAAATGCTGATAAATTTGATATTCTCGACGCTGTTAATAAATTTCTTAGTAGCACGAGGCCAGCACTACAGCTCATAAATGGAGACTTTTATAATTGGCATTCATCATGGGGTTGAAACAGATCAAATTATCGTGAGTTAGCAGTAGCCAATATTATAGCTGCCAACGGTATGGAAGTAAGCAACCAGGGTAATGTTGCCACATTCAATCATAGATATGACGATTGCTTCAGGAAATCTCTCACACCATATTACAGATTGGTTAGCGCATGTTGAGGCCATTCAAAATTCAGATCACAGCGCAATAACTTTTAAAATTGAAAACAGATCCAGCGTTACTGCTGCAAAAAGTACATCAACCTATCGGTTCAACAACAAGGCAGCCAACAGTAATAAGTTCGAAGAAGTTTTAGATGAGCAGCTCAACATAAAAGGTATTTCAAATGTAATACTGTAGAATCTCTTACTGGAACTATCAAGAAGGCGTGCTCAATATCTATTAAAATTCGCGGACGTGGCAAAGCAGCAAATCCATGGTGGATTAATGTACTTGAGGATCTTAAGAAAAAGTACATCCAACTTCACCATAAGCTAAGCAATTCAAAATAGTCAACATTCGACAGCAGTTTCTATGGAAGATACCAATGCTAAACGCACATATGCCGCCGCACTAAAGAAGGCATCAATTGAGCACTTTCGAGAATTCTGCACACAACAATGCAAAGAAAATGTCTGGTCACTGACAAACCGATTAATCAAGGATTCACCGTTACATCGACCTCCAATGACACTTCAATATAGCGGACTATAATGTGATACCAGCGCCGGCACAGCTGAAGCTCTCCTGCAACATTTCTCTCCTGACGACACCGTCTACTCTACGCGTGAACACCTCCACCGTCGGAATAGAAACAAAAATTTCGTTAACACACCCAAGAATGAACCATTTACTGAAGAGAAAGTACTCGAAGCGTTAGTAACTATGAATCCAAATAGAGCCCCAGGTTTAGCTAACCTCACCTCAGACATATGCTTGGCTTTTATAAAGAAATACCCCACATTTCTCACAGCTCTCTATATTGCGTGCCTCCGTGTGGATTACTTTGCAAACATTTGGAAAAAGGCTTACATTAAAATTTTACCAAAGCTAAACAAAGTTGAAACTAATGAGCTAGGATCTTACCGCCCCATAGGACTCCTTCCCGTGTTCGGAAAGCTGTGTTATATATCATGCTGAAATGAAGCAATTATGGTCTTTAAAACAATATGGTTTAAAAGAGCAGGCCTCAACTTTGGATGCTTTGCGTAACGCAATTGAAACTATTGGGAAGGAGAAACTGAAAAAGCGGCAAGTAATTTTGTGTCTGTAGACATTAAACGTACGTTTGATCACGCTTGGTGGCCGGCGCTCTTAAATCAGCTATAACGAATGAAAACTCCGTCTAATATTTACAGGCTTGTTATAAATTATCTTACAGATCGCAGCGCTTCACTAAACTACGCCGACGCCACTGCAACAAAAGCAACAACTAGAGGCTGTATCCAAGGGTCTGTATGTGGTCCAATTTTTTGGGACATTATCATAGATGAGCCGCTGCCTCAAAGGTGTGGAATTCAACGCCAAAACTGTAAAAGAACAGCAATTTTACACTAACGATGCTCTGCGACTAATATATATACGATAATTGGGGAGAGAATGTGAAGTTGATTTAGTGATACCAAGCCATAGGATATGGCATTTAAAAGTATTGCTAAACAAGCTGAACTATTTTTAATTGGCAATCGACTAATCTTCGTCAAAGAAATTAAGTACCTGGGTGTAATAGATAATCGACTGAGATTCATCAACCATGCTAAGTTCGTTGTCGAAAAAGTTCAACGAGTATATAAAAACTTATGCCGACATGTTAGACCTACATGGGGTGTACATGCCGCAAACGTTATCACAATCTATAAACAAGTTGTGGAGCCAACTATAACTTACGCTGCAGGTATATGGGCAAAGCCATACAGTTTAATCATATTCGCCGTCTTCTCCGCTCGTTCCAAAGAAATTTCGCTATACGAGCAATAAGAGGCTTCCACACAGTTTTCGCTAATTCGGCTCTGGAGCTTGCAAGATTCACACCGCTGCATCTGAAGATAAAAGAAATTATGCAAATCGAAAATGTCAAATTATCTGGAGAAAATGATGAAATAGTAAACGTTATGGTTGAACAACGTACTGCACCAAAAAGCCAACTGCATCCTTCTAAGCGTTTTGAAAGTATAGCATCACAACAGGAAGCTGACAATATTATCGATGCAAATGCGACCCACATCTATACCGATGGAAGCAAGTTTAAAACAGGCGCTTGTGGATCAGCTTTTGTCGATCATAAACAAGATGACGACTGGACATCAGGTTAGATTAGGTTAGGTTTGGCAGCCGCGCAACGAGTCCACTTAGATTACGAAATGGGTCCGTTGTGAACCGCGGGGGCTGGGCTCCATATTAAACCATTCTGAGCTTTTGACAAAGCGTAAAAGGTTGTTGATACCTAAAGTATAATATATAGATTGTCTATATTCGTTAAGAAGTAGGATTTTAAAAATCGGTTCCTGCTTCTGGTTTGAGGTGGGCATGTGCAAAAAAGGTGTTGAATTGTTTCCAACTCCTCCTCATTTCTGCATCTACGACAGAAATCATGCGTGTAAACGCCTAATCTCTTTGCATGATTTCCTATGAGACAATGTCCTGAGAGGGTCCCTATTAAGATCCTGATTTAGCCTTGGCCATGTTTGCCTAGCAATTTCACAGGTGTTAACGCTAATCCATCTTTGATTTGCAGAACTGATTAGTGCGTCCTTAATGAGAAGATTACAAGTTGCGAGAGGTATCTCCATAAAATTACTTATGTCTGGCATACAGGTACCTTCTCTTGCAAGTTGGTCTGCCCTACAGTTCCCTGGTATATCTCTGTGGCCTGGAACCTAGCATAAGATTATACGATATTGTTTGGCCATCTCATTTAGAGATTGGCGACAACGTAAGACACTCCTTGATGTGGTTTGGAATGCATCCAGGGCTCGTAGGGCAGCTTGGCTCTCTGATAGAATGCAGATATCCATTGATGATATTCTGTTTATCTTTAACCATTTTAAGGCTTCATGAGTAGCGTTTATTTGCGCTTGAAAAACACTACAGTGATCCGATAATTTAATAGAAAGCTCTTCGCAAAATAACCTTGATCCTACACCAGTGTTCATTTTAGATGCGTCCGTGTAGATTTTAACGGGTGTGTTGGGTGTTGGATCTTCTTCAAACCATTCCAGTCTAGAAGGGATTTTCATTAGGAAATTCCTTTCGAAGCAAAGAATGGGGGGGTGATAATCACAGTCATTGGGTATATACGTGTAGGAATCTAAGATGGTTGAATGTCCATGTGTGACAGTCCTCGCTTTCCGCCGAGGAGGACGATGAGGACGACTGTACGTCACGTAAATTTAAATTACATGACATATGCACTGCCTTCCAGGCTGAAGCTTTAGCAATTGACACTGCACTGAAGTGGGCTCAGAAAGAGTTGAAAACGGAAAAACTAGTCATATATAGCGACAGTCACCTTGTTTGGAAGCTATCCAAAATCGGAGCAATCCTAACCCCTTAATTGCATCAAGGGACACAGAATTGACTTTTACTGGGTCAAATCACACATCGGTATTGAAGGAAACGAGCTCGCTGATGAGTAGGCAAAAGAAGCTGCAAATCAAGGGGTCGATCTAGTATACACGGCCTTTCCTTTAAGCTATGCTATACGGCAAATACGTCTTAAAATATTCGAGTCATGGCAGCAGAAGTACGCCGATGATACCACCGGCTCCATTACAAAAACTTTCTTCCCAAATCTTGAAGATACTCAACTATACCGACAACTCTTTTGGATATCATTCGAATTAACACAGCTCTTTACTGGCCATGGTTTCAATAAGGCATACTTAAAGCGATTCAAAATCATTGACCAAGACTGGTGCCCGTGTGACCAACTCACTGCGCAAAGCATGCATCATCTTTTGCACGACTGCCCACGCTTTCACAGTGCACGACAGAGACAGGAAACATTCTGTGCACAATATTATATTCGAGCATTTAATATTAAACAAACTTCAAAGTATCCTAGTTTGATAACATCATTTAATGATTTTGTCAATAAAAAAAAAATTGATAATTTAAAAAAACTTCAATACTTTACACATTCCTACCTCATGTCTTAATCATAATAGTAATTTAGTAAAATAATTATCTAACTGCTTTTATCCAATCGCAGGCATTTTATTTCAGTTGGTCTTGTTAACTATAAAATATGTCATATTGCACATATGTATGAAAATACTTGCACTAAAACACAAACTTATTGAAATAACAAACTACTCGAAATGTGGTAAGCGCGTAGAGACCAAGAAAAAACAAAAATCTCCATGTACCCAACTTTTTCAATATCAGGATGTTTATTCCGTCAGGGCCACTGGCTTTAGAAGGTTTCATATGTTTGATGCCCCCTTGAACCTCGTCGCTGAACAAAACAAGTAGCACACTGTTGTTCGTCAGTTTGTGCAGCCGTCTGGTAGCACTACGGTTGGATCTGTCGGTCGGAGGATGCAGAATGAATTGCCGGCCAACGGATCGGAAAACGCGCACCCAAATCGATCATGTTGTGATAGATGGTAGACACGCTTCTAGTGTTCTAGATGTACGTACGATCCGAGGATCCAACATCGACTCGGATCATTTCCTTGCTGCCAAACTACGCACACGCCTCTGTGCAGCGAAAAGCGTACATGTAACTGCACAAAGATTGTTCGACATCGAAAAGCTGCAATCTCAACAGACAGCCAGAAGATTCGCCACTCGACTCTGACTCCTGCTCTCAGAGAGCACTGCCCAAGAAACTGGCATGCACGAGCAATGGACAACATTTCTCGTTCTCTACGTACCGCCTCCGAAGAAGAAAACGGATTTCAGCGAGCCCGAAAAAACAGTTGGTAAGGCGAGGTATGTAATGCTGCTGCCGAAAGAAAAGATGCTGCCTATAGAACCACGCTGCGATCAGGCTCAACGCGAGCCATTTGATATCGCTATAGAGAGCTAAGAAAGGAAGAGAGACGTATTGGAGAGGAGCTTGAGATGCTGGCCAACAGGAACAACGCCCGAAAATTCTACCAGAAAGTTCGGTGGCTTACAGAAGGTTTCAAAACTGGGGCGTTTTCCTGTAAGAACAAAGACGGCGATCTGGTGACTGACATCCAGAGCATTCTTAAATTATGGAGGGAACACTTCTCGAACCTGTTAAACGGTGACAGCTACGCATGTCACAGAGATTGTGGAGATCCCGATACCCCAATCGTTGACGACGGAATTGTCGTTCCGCTACCCGACCATGATGAGGTGAGAAAAGCAATATCACGGCTAAAGAACAACAAAGCCGCAGACGCCAACGGACTGCCGGCTGAACTATTCAAACATGGCGGCGAGAAGCTGGTAAGGTGCATGCATCAGCTTCTATGCAAAATTTGGTCGGATGAAAGCATGCCTGCCGATTGGAATTTAAGTGTGCTCTGCCCAATCCATAAGAAGGGCGATCTTGCAATCTGTGCCAATTAGTCTTCTAAATATCGCCCATAAGGTTCTAGCGAGCGTATTGTGTGAAAGGCTGAAGCCCACCGTCAACCAACTGATTGGACCTTATCAGTGTGGCTTTAGACCTGGAAAGTCTACCATCGACCAAATACTCACAATACGCCAAATCTTGGAAAAGACCCATGAAAGGAGAATCGACACACACCATCTTTTCGTCGACTTGAAAGCTGCATTCGACAGTACGAAGAAGAGTTTCCTGCATGCCGCGATGTCTGAATTTGGTATCCCCACAAAACTAATACGGCTATGTAAGATGACGTTGCTCAACAACAGCAGCGCCGTCAGAGTTAGAAAGGACCTATCCGAACCGTTTGATACCAAACGAGGTTTCAGACAGGGTGACTCGCTGTCGTGTGACTTCTTCAACCAGATGTTGGAGAGGATCGTACGAACCGCAGAACTTAATCGCTCAGGCACAATTTTTTATAAGAGCGTACAATTGTTGGCGTATGCCGATGATATTGACATCATCGGCCTTAACAACCGCGCTGATAGTTCTGTCTTCTCCAAACTGGATAAAGAGGCAAAGCGAATGGGTCTGGTGGTGAACGAGGACAAAACGAAGTACCTCCTGTCTTCAAACAAACAGTCAGCGTTGACAGTTTTAGTTTTGAGGTTGTAAAGGACTTCGTATATTAAGGAACCAGTATTAACACCGATAACAATGGCAGCCATAAAATTTAACGTAGAATCTCTCTTGCCAACAAGTGCTACTTTGGACTAAGTAGACAATTGAGTAGTAAAGTCCACTCTCGACGAACAAAACTAACTCTCTACAAGACTCTCATCATGCCCGTCCTAACGTATGGCGCAGAAGCGTGGACGATGACAACATCCGATGAAGTGACTCTTGGAGTGTTTGAGAGAAATATTGCGTAAGATTTTTAGACCTTTGCACGTTGGCAACGGCGAATATCACAGACGATGGAACGATGAGCTGTGTGAGCTTTACGACGTCGTAGAAATAGCGCATCGATCAAAGACCCACTGGCTACGCTGCCTGGGTCATGTCGTCCGAATGGATACAAACGCTCCGGCTCTGAAAGTATTCGATGCGGTACCAGCTGGTGGTAGCAGAGGAAGAGGAAGGCCTCCTCTGCGTTGGAAAGATCAGGTGGAGAAGGACTTGGCTTCACTTGGTGTGTGCGATTGGCGCCGGTTAGCACGAGAAAGAAACGACTGGCGCGCTTTGTTGAACTCGGCTAAAAGCGCGTAAACGGTTATCGCGCCAATTAAGAAGAAAAAGAAGATGCTCACCTCAATGGTTTATGTCGGAGCTCCCAAGAGAGTGTAATAAGAGTTAGCATCGGAGCCTATAACTAGAGCTAGCTTCCTTCGCTTGCCTTCCTTAACCAGCAGCCTACGAAACTCATCCGGCGATGCTTCCTTCTTGTGTAACATATAGCAGGACCCACGAAGTAGTAGTTCATTCCTATAGCCGTGAATGGTCAATGACACGGTCAGGTCATCTATGGAGAGATTGGTATTAAAGTAAGATTAAGTATTACTGCTCTTATCCTGATCGTAGAGAACAGGAAGTATGTGTTGTAGTTTGGTGAGTCCAGTTCAGATACCAAGTTTCCCGAACTGATCCAGGGTTCTGGACTAGAGCCACGTCGTAGTTGACCCCGTCTAAATTTTGCAGGAGCTCAACTGAGTCTTTCTTGCGTTTGTGAAAGTTAATTTGAAGGAACTCCAGCATCAGGCTTTGATTCCTTCACGAGGTTGGACACCTGCTCCAGCTCACACACCTTCTCGTCCAAGAGGTTAAGACGGGTTTCGAGAATGTTTTCAATTCCGAGTTCCTTCTCCACCTCCCCAGTTTTGAGCGCGTTTTTGTTTTCATGCATTGGGTTGCGGTTTTTGAGGCGAAGGAACCCGTTTCCAATGCCCCACGCCATTTTCATAAATCGCTCATACAAAATATCCTCCACCGTTTTATTAATTTGGAGGATGTAGTTTTGGCTTCCATCTGCGTTCGCTGATTTAGCCACTTTCAACACCTTCCAGCCGTCTGTAGGTACATCTTTGTTCTGCATTTGTAGCAGACGCAGTGCATGCTCTGGGCTTACAACTTCGCCTTTAGTATCGACGGTGCACAGGCCTTGAAGCTTCTTCACAGATTACTGGTTACTGCAGCTCACCCAGCGCGATTTGCAGAGTGAGCACGACCCCTTTCAACTTCCTTTTCAGCCTATGCCAATCGTTCCGTTTCTGCATGCGTCAGATTGGTCATTCCACTAAACCGGTCGCAGATTTTAATCGCAGCCGTGCAGCGTGGTTTCGCTTTCATCCTCTTCTTGGTTGGCTTAGCTCTAGGCCCTTTCTTACTCACAGAACTGGCACATTCAAGTTTCACCGGAGAGCGAAGTAAAGCTTCTTCCTCGCTAGTATTCACGCTTGCCACATTTTCCAAGTTCAAGTTTTTGCGGATTATGGCACCCGTGGAAAAGGATTACGACCACTGTATTCCTCCCGTTACAATAGAAGTATTGAGTCAGTATTTGAATTCATTTTTTTCGTACGACCACCTTCTCACAAGGCAAGCGCAGTGGTCTTAATAGTATAAAGGGAAATTCAAAGGGTCCACCACGGCAGCGTTCCATGCCGTGGCAAGAGCACAGTTACTCCCTAAGGCGTCCCGGTGTTAGGGAGGAGCCATTAAGATACAGCCAGTCTGGCAAACCCCCTGGCTGCAAACCATCCAATGGGCACGGTGTCGCATAACACCCTGGACTAGGAGGTGGGCAAAGAGAGGATATAATGGGATGACGGGGGTTTAGGAATAACAAGATATCTTCGTCGGTACGGTGATCTTCGAAGGGTGATTGTATGTTCAATAATTTCGCTGTAAAGCGGATTGATGGCTAGCTAATCCCCATATGGAGCTTCCTTCTTAGTTCATGTTAAGTTAGTCCCCATGATATGGGGCTCAAACCACCACTTAAGCCTCACTATTAGTATTTGTGATGAAGTTAGTTTTATTTAAACATGTAAATATTAAAAAAACAATAATTTTTATTCGAAATGGTCACCATTTGCGTATACACATGCCTTCAAACGATTAGGCCATTCAGCTATTGACGCAGCCCGGTTTCCATGGATGTTGACGTCACTGCTCAAACCAAAGATTGTTTGAGACTCTCCAAATTTCTGCAACTTAGTTTTCACAACTTCTTGCTTATGTATGTATGTATATATGTATTGTCAAATTTATAGGATGTTACGATAAACTTTCGTTCATTATTATGAAAAAGTGCTTGAACTATCTGCAATTTGTCTCTATTCGTACGTATGTAAGTATGTGTGTAAAGGTATATACCTATGTATATAAAAAAAATCGCAGGAAATTTGAATTCTCAGCAGAAATTTTGTATTAGCATAAGTTGGGCATAAGTAATGTTGAAGAAAAAAGTCAATGGTTCATATTCGTTTCAAACATGAGTATCGTTAAAGTCATCGGGCTACTAATAGATACAATTAAAACGTTACGAAGCGAAAATTCAATCAAAGAAATGTATTAGAAAGGACACATTGATGTCAGTAAAATCAGAAAGAACTGGATTTAGATTAAGGTATGTATTACACGAGTATTTGCCACCGGTTTCAAATTCTACATTATCGTGCGCGGCGTATTTTCCGAATATCAGCTGTGTACATAATGTAGTTTTAGAAAACAATTGGCAACCGATTACTGAATATGTGTAAATAAGGATTTAAGCATAAAGATATAACGAACAACGCAAAATTTAAAATCCCTTGAAAGCAACAATTGATTTTAACGTAATTGTTTAGCATGTTAAAACCAGTTGAGGCTATCTGGGATTTTTTTAAATTTAAACAACGATTATTAAACCTTCTTCTTCTTCTTAATTGGCGCGATAACCGCTTACGCGATTTTGGCCGAGCTTAACAAAGCGCGCCAGTCGTTTCTTTCTCGTGCTAACCGGCGCCAATTGGACACACCAAGTGAAGCCAAGTCCTTCTCCACCTGATCTTTCCAACGCAGAGGACGCCTTCCTCTTTCTCTTCTACCACCAGCTGGTACCGCATCGAATACTTTCAGAGCCGGAGCGTTTGTATCCATTCAGACGACATGACTCAGCCAACGTAGACGCTGGATCTTTATTCGCTGCGCTATGTCTATGTCGTCGTAAAGCTCATACAGCTCATCGTTCCATCGTCTACGATATTCGCCGTAGCCAATGTGCCAAAGTCCTAAAATCTTCCGCAGAATCTTTTCCTCAAACACTGCAAGGGACGCCTCATCGGATATTTTCATCGTCCAATCTTCTGCACTATACGATAGAATGGGCATGATGAAAGCCGTATAGAGTGTTGTTTTTGTTCGTCGAGAGAGGACTTTACTGCACAATTGCCTACTTAGTGCAAAGTAGCCCTTGTGACAATAAAGATTCAGACCCATTTGCTTTGCTTTTTTATTCAGCTTTCAAAAGGTAGAACTAACTACGCGGTTGTTAAGGTCGATGATGTCAATATCATTGGCATAAGCCAGCAATCGTACATTTTTATAAACAATTGTGCCTGAGCGATTAAGTTCTACAGCTCGGACGATTTTTTTCTGCATCTGGCTATGCAAATTACACGACAGTGAGTTACGCTGCTCGGAATATCGTTTGATATCGAACGGCTCGGAGAAGTCTTTTCCAAGTCTGGTATTGATCAACGTCATCTCGGTAAAAAGGAATGCAGGGATATCGCGGCATATATGTATATATAATATATAAAGACTTTTCCAATAACAGGTGTTAATTAGATTAGATTAGATATGATTAACGATTTTATATGGCCAGAATTGGATGGTGTTCATCTGGAGAACGTTTATTTTCAACAAGTCGGCGATACGTGCCACACAAGCAACGAAACCATTGATCTTTTACGGGAAAAGATTCCGGACCATGCTATCTCTCGAAGAGGTGATCACAATTGGCCTCCGAGATCTTATGATTTAACACCTTGTGACTTTTTTCTTTTGGGTCACGTGAAAGAGAAGGTCTACGTCAACAGCCCAGGGTCGGTTGAAGACCTCAAAGATGGAAGTCGTGAGGCTATCGAGGTCATAGGTCAACCACTTTGCAATTCAGTTATGGAAAATTTCATGAAAAGGATATTGTCCTTAAGCGTGGTCGTGGTGGCCATTTTCCAGATGTTATATTCCACTATTAACGGCATACCTTCCTCTTTATAATGAAATAAACATCCGATTATTTATATTAAATAGCATTTTCTTTTGAATATCAGAGGTGTTATTCTCTTATAATATAACCCTATATATGTACCTCCTGTCACACGCTATATAAATATATGGCTCTTACACCCCTTATATTATGTTTGGCTGAGCTTCTTCTTTTATTTGCGGTATGCGTTTTAATATTTTTCCAAAAATAAAAGAGCCTACAGTTCGGATGGCAGATGGTTTTTATGACGAGCTTTTTCGTGGCAGAAATGCAATCGGTGGTTTCTCATTTGGTGTTTCATGTCCGAAGATTCGAGCCTGTGCACCTCCGAATGGTAATAACGCGCCAACCCATTCGGCTACGAGGTTCCTATAAGACAAATTTGTATACGTACCCATGGCAGCCGGTTCTATGTTACCAGAATGACTCGGGGTTTTCCCGACCAAGAGTGGTCTAAGTGGTATGTGGCCACGTGTTGCTCTAGTCATCTGGCGTTCTCAGCTATTACGGCTGCCATCTTGACAAAAGTGCTTGCGCAAGCAACCATCAATACAAACCCGACCTTAACGGTTTGAAGGAGCTCACAGAACTTACTCTTTGTTCACTAACCCTATTCCCTTCTTAAATCCCACTCCAACTCCAGTAAGAGGACTAACCAGCAGCTCTTGGTCCCCGCACAGTCTGTTCCGTGTGTCAGACCAGAGTACCTCGGAATCTGACATCAGTCAAATGCAATTCTTAAAATGGCTGGTGCCATTTTCGGAGGTGCTCTGGCCTGCGCACCACCCGAGCTTGAACACTCTACTACGCTGCTCCCTCTTGTAGAGCTCTGCATCCGCAACCTCTCATTGTGGCACGGTCACCTATCACCATCACGCTACAACAACAACAACAGCGGAATGCACAACAGGGCCAACATAGACAACGGAGGCAGCTTTAAACTCCTTCAGTTCAACTGCAACGGACTCATGATTAAGATTGACGAAATAGTCGATTTCATGGGCTAACATGGAACCCCAATAGCTTCGGTCCAGGAAATAAAACTGCACGAACCTCCCTGATAACCAGAGAGCGCTATAATGCGTGTGCACAAGATGGCGAGTGAGAAAGTAGTGGTGGCCTAACTTTCTAAGTCCACCACACATCGCATCTTATAGATGAGGCCATCGACCCAAGGGACAGCACCTTAGAATGTCCAGGAATACCTGTCTGGTCAGGCTGTGCCGAGCTCGAAATATTTAACTTATATACAGGGTCCGGCACTCGAAGTCTAACAAACTTCAGATGCCCGTGCTTCAGCTGCCTCTTAGTTGACTAATACTCTGGTATTGTTTACAAGCACGCGGAAGCATTTTGCCGAGAGTAAACGCGAAAAAAGAAAATCAGTAATCACTTTCAGACGTTATAGTGTGATTGCATTATATTTGTGTAATAAATGAGACCGACGCGCTTTCCATCTAAAACTGTACTGCTTTATTTTATCCAAATTCTATACAGAGTTGCATAATTTATGTTTGCCAGTGTTACCTAAGTAATAAGGTGTAAGCAGTGTTGCATAACAACTTACACATAAGTGAATTTATAACACTACTTCACCCTGAAAGAAAATGAGTACATAAAAAATAACTTAATATAACTGTGAACAATACAAAAATTGATTGGTATACAAAATAAAACAAAGCAACACTTTACGATTATTTACGAAAATCTTTCGCTTCATAGCGATTAATATTCTGTCGAGTGCGTGAGCTTCTGTGAAGTTGGAGATACCCTTGTGATGAGCTATCTTCCATAGGCTGCACATTCGGTTCGTCAGGTGTCGGTGTAGAGTCGTCTGCTTTCGGAACCCAAGCTACCAAATCTGATTCTGCTTGGGAACTTACGTTGGTGCTAAACCTGGATTTAAGTTGGTTTACATGTCGTTTCAAGTACCCGCAGGAAGTCTTCACGACGTAGAGCATCTTTCCGAGTTGCCTTGTAATTATGCCTTGTAACCACTTTTCCCCTTTAGCGTAGTTTCGAGCGAAGATCGGTTCGTTTATGCAGAACTTGCTTTTGCGTGCTCCATCTTTTGTTTTTACCTTCGATGTCTCGAAAATCTGGCTTAGCAAAGTTCGCACCGGTCTGCCATGTAGAATTTCGGCAGGCGATTTTCCATCAGCGTTAGGCATGGAACGATATGTCGATAAGTACTTTGTTACAGCTGCTCTTAGCTGTAATCCGTCGTCAACGTTTTTCTTCACGGCGGATTTGAACGTCCTAACAAATCTTTCAGCAAGACCGTTAGATGCCGGATGGAACGGTGCGCTAGTTAAGTGCTTAATACCCAGCTGAGCGCAGAAAATCTTAAACTCCTCTGAGGTGAGCTGTGGACCGTTGTCACTTACGAGAGTTTTTGCAACTCCTTCGATAGCGAAAATTCCAGCTAGCGCAGAAATTGTATCAGCTGTAGTTGTAGTCGTCAGTTGAGCAATGAATGGAAATTGCGAGAATGCATCCACACAAATGAGCCACATAGAACCGAAAAACGGACCTGCAAAGTCGATATGGACCCTTTCCCATGGACGGTTTGGTTCAGGCCAACCTTCGTATTCTCGTGCTGGAGCAGGGTTTACAGCTTTGCTTATGTCGCACTTTGCAGCGAGCTTGGCGATATCGTTGTCGATGTCCACCCACCATACGTGTTGTCTGGCTAATTGTTTCATCCTGGATGTACCCCAGTGATCATCATGAAGTAATTGAAGAATTTGTTGTTTCAAAGATGCTGGAATAACTACACGGGTATGTTCCGCTTGAAACCATAGAAGATTGTTAATTATTGTCAAAGAATTATTCCTATTGAAAAATGAACGAAGATCAGAGTCTTGAGGAGGTAGCTTTTCTGGCCACCCATTTTTGACAAAGGCTGTAACTCGGCGTAGAATTGCATCTTTCCCGGCGTGCTTTAAAATAACGTCTGGATCTATCGGCGTATTAATTGTTTTAACGTTTAAACAGGATTCTTGTTTGTCGAATTCCTCATCAGGCCCTAGCGGTAGTCGTGATAGCGCGTCTGATTTCCATTTTCAGCAGTTTTGCGATATTTGACATCGTACTTATATGTAATGAGCGTTATGGCCCAGCGTTGCAACCGATGTGACGTCATTGTTGGTAATTGACTGCTTGGGTTAAATATGCTAACCAGCGGTTTGTGGACAGTTATTAACGTGAATGGTCTACCATAAAGATATTGGTGAAACCGTTTAACCCCAAAAATTATAGATAAGCCTTCTTTTTCTATTTGGCTGTATCGAACTTGATGTTCGTCAAGCGTCTTTGATGCGAAAGCGATTGGGCGCTCACTGCCATCAGGATAGGTGTGCGAAAGCACTGCACCAATGCCATAAGATGAAGCATCAGTGGCAAGCACTACAGGTAATTGCTCGTCGTAGTGCGCAAGTTGCGTAGCGTTAAGAATATGCTGCTTAAGTGATGTGAACGCTTGTTGTTGTTTTGGGCCCCACGTAAAACGAACGTTTTTTCGGCGTAGCATATTGATAGGGGCAGATATCTGGGAGAAGTTTGGTATAAAATTATGGTAATAGTTAACCTTACCCATGAATGCTTCAACCTGCTTGATGTTTTTAGAGGCTTAAGATCTCTTACCACTACCAGGCCGGATTCGTCTGGCAAAATTCCCCTGCGCTGATTTGTCGACCCAGATACTCGATCTTTTCCTGGAGAAAAAAACACTTTTGCTGTTTGCATTTAATACCGTTGCTTTGAAGAACTTGGAGAATGTTTTCGACGCGTTGCATGTGCTCATCGAATGTTGGCGCTGTGATGTTGATGTCATCAAGATAATTGCCACACCCTTCGATGCCTTGTATAAGTTGCTCGAGGTACCTTTGAAAAATTGCTGGCGCGCTGGCTATTCCATACGGAAGACGTTGGTACTGATATAGCCCCAACGGCGTGTTGACTACCATGATTGCTTTTGAATCATCGTCTAGCTCCATCTGCAGATACGCGTCCTTAAGATCAATCTTACAAAAGTTTTTACCGCAGCGAATTGCGTGAAATAGACTTTCACGTGTAGGCAATGGATATTGCTCTATATCTATTTGCGCGTTGACAGCTTGTTTAAAATCACCGCATATACGTACTGACCCATCAGGTTTAGGTACAAGTACTATAGGCGATGACCATTGCGAAAACCTGATTGGTTTCCAAATTCCGGCGTTTGTAAGTCTTTCTGCTTCTTTTTTGAACTCAGACATTTGCGAAAAAGGCATTTTTCGGCTTTTGAAAAACTTAGGCGTTGCGTTTGCTTTTAACTGCACGGTAGCTTTGAAATTTTTTATTGTGCCAAGTGCTGGAGTAAACACCTCACTATACTTCTCACAAAGCGCGTCCAGTTGTTTCACTTCTTTCTGGGTGATTTTTGAAATTTGCT
This sequence comes from Anastrepha obliqua, assembly GCF_027943255.1. NCBI lineage: Eukaryota > Metazoa > Arthropoda > Insecta > Diptera > Tephritidae > Anastrepha > Anastrepha obliqua. The sequence continues at coordinate 4,110,720 of NW_026562179.1, read as the reverse complement.
TTATTTCAAACCCAAATTGTTTGAACAAATCCACACCAAAAAGATTGTCACCACTCTCAACGTTAGCTACCACAATATCAACTTGTTTTATTTTGCTACCACATTTCACAGTTGCACACAGTTCACCCAGCACTGGAATATGCTTTTCACCGAACCAGTATACAATTCTTTTAGTTGCGCGAAGTTTTGGGCTATTTATTTGTTTATATGTATTTAAGTTCATCACCGAAATTGTAGCACCTGAACCCATTTGAAATTTTATAATTTTATCTTCCACTCGACTACTATTTGTTAATGAAAAGCTATTTAGCAAACAGATTCTTTTATGTGAAATATAGAGACAAATACTCTAATATTCAACTCATGGAAGCCGGTGTACCTCAGGGCAGTGTACTAGGGCCTGTACTATATGTGCTGTACACAGCTGATATTCCCCTGCCTGCAAGTATCGACATGATAGCAACTTTTGCAGATGACACTGTCCTATTGGCAACTCATAAAACCTTAGAAGCAGCAACAAACAAGTTACAACAAATTTTGAACAAAACACTAACATGGTTTAATGCTTGGGGTATACAAATCAATAGCGGCAAAACAATTCATGTAGTTTATTCCAACAAGAAAGTAAGACACAAGAATCTGACAATAATCCACTCACAAATCCCAATAGACACCAAAGCAAGATACCTTGGAATGACTATTGACTCCAAACTTCTCTGGAAAGAACATATTACGATGAAAAGAAATGAGGTAAAAAACAGATTCCGACAACTATATTGGCTACTTGGCAGGCGCTCGAAACTGTCATTGCTGAATAAAATACTTATATACAAAACTGTGATTGTGCCAATCTGGGCATACGGCATAGAAATCTGGGGTACTGCAAGCAAAAGTAACATTAACATTATTCAACGACTACAATCAAAAATACTCAGAACTATAACCAATGCACCTTGGTACATCCCAAACGAAGACATTCATCGCGATCTCAACATCGAAACAATAGCAGAAATCATCCGCAAACGCAGCACAAATCATATTGTCCGTTTAATGAATCATTCCAATAATGACATGCGACAACTCCCAACAGCAGAAAGGGCAAACTCTAGGCGGCTCAAACGACCAACCCCAACTCAGCTGATAACTAGAATAATTTAAAGCTATGCACATACCTACACTTGTAAACTCACACAAAAACTTAACCCAAATGTAATATTGATAATGATTAATGTTATAAAATCCAAGCTGCAGAAAGAATTACTTAGTGTCATACGACAGGTGTAATTAATAAAGGAGGCAAAAAAAAAAAAAAAAAAAAAAAAAAAAATAATTTTTCCGAAAATTTGTAAATTAATGTAGTTTCTATTATTTTCTGTTTTTACAACTCGTGTTACACTGTGCACTGTATCGATATTGTGTATATGTTGATTTGCTTTTTTGTTTTTATTTTTGTTCTCGTGGAAGTTTTTGCTTTGTTTACTCATACACACTTGCACTATATGGCCTTTTTTACCACATTTGTTAGTGCCCATTTACACGATGTCTCCACTGGTAGGGAAACATTTTGTTCGGGGGTGAAGGACGGCCGGGGAAGAGGGAAGGGAATTTGTCTCCTGTACTGGCGACACGCTTTGCTCTTCTTATTCGTATTTCCAATCTTAAAGCAATTTTTGACAGTTGCTTCATTCGTTTTCTGCTTTTGTGGAAGAAAGTTCTAAGTTATGTGTTGGTTTTCATACAAACGGAAGAAAACAACGATGACAAACATCCGAACGCTGCTTGGGAAATGCACGATTATTTTTGGTAGTAAATTAGGTATAATTTAAAATAGTTATGGGACATGTTTATGTTGATTTCTAATTTTTCCCTGCATTTCTAGATACTCAAGTTAATTTTAAGTTAATTATTTACATATGAAGTATTTTTAATTTAATTTTTTTTATTCAAGTATAAGAATTTATAAATATATTTCAATAAAAAAAACAACAAATTATTTATTATTTAACCAGTTTGCATTTTTCATTCATATATTTAAGAAATTTTTGACGAACGTTTTCCGCTTTACATGTAAGCGCGTGCGAGAATACTTCCGAACCATACGATGCTAAAGTATTAAATGTCAAAATGTCGCGGAAAACAATTTTGTCCGTGTGCCCGCGAATGAGACATGAAAAGAGAATTTCCAGTGTCTCCATTCCAGATGTCTCCGTGTGTAAATGGGGTGTTACATATTGCGTTTCTGAACTTGCAGCTTTGTCGCGAATGAGAACTGCCACAACCCGAGCAAGATTTAAATTTTGGCAAATTCCCGGTACTGCAATTTGCTTTTGTTTTTTGAACATTCACAGCGTTAACTGGAATTTCTTTTTCACACACTTCTTCTTTGATTGCTTGTACTGTTTTTGTTGTTGCTTCAAACGACTCAGCTATGAGCATGACGTCGGCAAGGGTAGGTTGTAATTTTTGAAGCGAAGCGGAGCGGACAGCGTCGTGTGGTGTGTGCGTGTTGAGCTGGTCGCGGATCATCTCATCGATGTATGTGTGAAAGCAGTTCATTGACCCGATTTACACGAGGAGACATCTGGAAGGGAGACACTGGAAATTCTCTTTTGATGTTTCATTCGCGTTCACACGGGCAAAAATGTTTCCGCGACATTTTGACATTTAATACTTTAGCATCGTCTGGTTCGGATGTATTCTAGCACGCGCTTACATGTAAAGCAGAGAGCGTTCGACAGCAGTTTCTTAAATATATGAATGAAAAATGCAAACTGGTTAAATAATAAATAATTTGTTGTTTTTTTTTTAAATATATTTATAAATTGTTGTACTTGAATAAAAAAAATTAAATTAAAAATACTTCATACATAAATAATTAACTTAAAATTAACTTGAGTATCTAGAAATGCGGGGAAAATTAGAATTCAACATAAACATGTCTCATAACTATTTCAAATTATACCTACTTTACTAGCAAAAATAATCGTGCATTTCCCAAGCAGTGTTCGGATGTTTGTCATCTTTGTTATCTTCCGTTTGCTTGAAAACCAACACATAACTCAGAACCTTCTCCCACAAAAGAAAAAAACAAATGAAGCAACTGTCAAAAATTGCTTAAGATAAGAAATACGAATAAGAAGAGCAAAGCGTGTCGCCGAGTACGGGAGACAAAATCCCTTCTCTCTTCCTCGACCGTCCTTCACCACCGAACAAAATGTTTCCCTTCCAGATGTCTCTTCGTGTAAATCGGGTCATTGCGGAGCACACGAATTGACACTCTCTTGCAAGACCACGAATTTCGGCTACATAGTGCCCATTTACACGAGGAGACATCTGGAAGGGAGACACTGGAAATTCTCTTTTGATGTTTCATTCGCGTACACACGGGCAAAAATGTTTCCGCGACATTTTGACATTTAATACTTTAGCATCGTCTGGTTCGGATGTATTCTCGCACGCGGTTACATGTAAAGCGGAAAACGTTCGTCAACAATTTCTTAAATATATGAATGAAAAATGCAAACTGGTTAAATAATAAATAATTTTTTGTTTTTTTATTTAAATATATTTATAAATTGTGGTACTTGAATAAAAAAAATTAAATTAAAAATACTTCATACATAAATAATTAACTTAAAATTAACTTGAGTATCTAGAAATGCGGGGAAAATTAGAATTCAACATAAACATGCCCCATAATATATTTTAAATTATACCTACTTTACTAGCAAAAATAATCGTGCATTTGCCAAGCAGTGTTCGGATGTTTGACATCTTTGTTCTCTTCCGTTTTCTTGAAAACCAACACATAACTCAGAAACTTCTCCCACAAAAGAAGAAAACAAATGAAGCAACTGTGAAAAATTGCTTTAAGATTGGAAATACGAATAAGAAGAGCAAAGCGTGTCGCCAGTACAGGAGACAAATTCCCTTCTCTCTTCCGCGGCCGTCCTTAACCCCCGAACAAAATGTTTCCCTTCCAGATGTCTCCTCGTGTAAATGGGCACATACTCTCTGTAAGATTGGTGCTGCTTCATGTCCCGTTTGAAAGAATCGTAACGTGCTGCGATGATGTGTCGCCTTGACTGGAAATGTTCTGTTAACTTTTCCGTTAATTCTTTGAATGTTTGTTCTTGCAATTTAGTACTTCCAAAAAGATTTTTTAGAAGTTCAAAGACTTCTGCACCAATCCACGACAAGAAGAAGGATTTTTTCTTTTCAGCACAATTGACACCGTATGCACTGAAATGTTGGTTGAGTTGTTCCAAATATGACTCCCATGTCTGCTGATCTTTGGAAAACTTCGGGAATGAAGGCACTATGGTAGAAGTTGTACCACTGGTTATACCATCTGCTTGCTTTTCGAGCAGCGCTTTCATTCACTTATTTTGCTGTTCAAGCAAATTTTTCGCGAACTCTTTCTGTTCGATTAAGAGTTTTTTTAAAACTTCACTGTCGTTCGACATTTTTATTTTCCTCGTCGCCAATTGTAATAAATGAGACCGACGCGCTTTCCATCTAAAACTGCACTGCTTTATTTTATCCAAATTCTATACAGAGTTTCATAATTTATGTTTGCCAGTGTTACCTAAGTAATAAGGTGTAAGCAGTGTTGCACACATAAGTGAATTTATAACAATTTGGCTCCCAACCAGCGATTGTTCGTGAGCTCGAACACCTTAAATTAAATCAAGTTTTTGTTTATCGTACTATTACTCATTACAATGATACTGGTACTATCGCGAAATGTCGTGGAGTTTGTCATCAAAAGACTCAACATCAACGTCACGTGAAATGGTTCAAAAAATGAAGAAGCGACTTGAGCGAAATCCCCGACGAAGTGCCAATCAAATGGCGAAGGAACTGCAAAAATCTCACCGTAGCATCTGCCGCATACTTAAAAATTATTTTAAAGCCACACCTAACAAAATCCAAAGGCACGTCATGTAAACCAAAGCAGCAACAAGTCAGACTTGAGAGAGCGAAAAGTTGCTTCGCTTGGCCTAAAGCGGTCAATTTCTGAACATTGTGTTTTCTGACGAGAAAATTTTTTCAAATTGAGCAACTCGTAAACTCCAAAAATGATAGGATATATATCTGCGACCGTTCACACGAGAATTTGAGTCATCGATTGGCCACCAGGAGGCAGCACCAGCCACAGGTAATGGTTTGGGCCGCTTTAACCGCAGATGGTCGCTCTCCAATCGTTTTCATCGAGCCTAGTGTCAAGGTAAATGCGAAATATTATCGGGAACGTATTCTGGAGGTTGCTTTGAAGCCGTGGGCAGACAAACATTTCGGTGGCAGACCATGGACATTTCAACAGGACTCGGCACCATCTCACGAAGCTCGAGGGAACCAAGAATGGCTAAAAGACAACGTTCCGAATTTCATCACGTCCTCAGAATGGCTCTCAAATTCACCAGACGCGAATCCGATGGACTATTCTCTTTATCCTGCTTTGGAGAGCAAGGCCCGAACTAAAAGATTCATCAGTCTCGAGGTGCTGAAAAGAGCCAGTGTCCGCGTGTGGGCCAAAATACCTGCAGGTCACATTCGGGTAGCTAACGATTCGTTTCTGGACTTTCTCAAGGCCATAGTCAAGGCAAAGGGTGTTCATATCAAACAAAAGTAAATTGATTCTTAATTTTGTATTATTTTCACACATTTTTTACTTTGAATTGAATAAAAGTAATTTTCGAAACCAAATTTATGGCCTTTTTAATTGGTTACACTTCTACTGCCGGACCTTGTATACCTCTTATCACCTGTTGTCCGGCTGATCATCATCAGAGGTGAAAACGCACCTTGAAATTCGGCACTCAAGCCTACCAAACAATCGTAGGGACAGCTTTTGGAAGAGCAGGTAGACAATTCGACATTCTGCAAAATGAATGTCGACGCCCGCAATAGGATAGTGGGCAATTGCAGCAGCTCGCTTGACCTAAGAATTGTTAGTCCTGGTCTGATAAATAGTATAACCTAGCGAGTATGCTGTCATTGGCTTCAGACCATTTGTCTATTACCGCCTCGATTGAGAGACCTGCCGACTTTGTTAACAACGACTTCGCGGTATTCTCTGAGGACACCTTTACTGCTCTCCCCATCGATGTACGCGTAGGCGAACAAGATTTCCGTAAGGTGATCACAGCTGCTGCAGCTCGCTTCATGCCTGCTGGAGAGATACAGAACATGCGTTCCAATTTCGCAGCTGAAGCAGGCGTTTTAGCAAACGAGCGCGACCACCTACGCCAAGCCGATCGCGGGGATCCCCGAATAACCGATCTCAGTTTGGAGATTCGGCAACTGGTCACCCAAAAAAAAAAAACGGACCAAATGGAAGGAACACCTGAAGATCTGCAACTTCATCACTAGTGTGAGTAAGCTTTGGTTTTAAGGCATGGACATCGATCCAACGATTCTCTCCATGCCCCTTGACTCAATGCCATCAAGAGTCGTACTTGAGAAGAGATACAGTGTAGTGCTACCAGAGGCTCAGTTGTGGGGAGACTCAGAAAATGAGCCCGGCAAACACTGTTTTCGCATTTTTACGGATGGCTCCAGGACCGAGCATGGCTCCGGCTCTGGGGTCTACGTGGAGTCCAGCGGGACAAAACTGCACTTTGCTCTTGGAATGCATGCATCTGTGTTTCAAGCGGAGGTGTATGCAGTTCAAGAAGCGATGAACTTTGTTGTGGAAAAACGATGGAGAGGCAGATCTATATGTGTCTGTAGCGACAGCCAAGCAGCGCTTATGGCCTTAGACAGCCCTCAAACCACATCTGGGGTAGTGAAGTCCTGTAAATCCAGGCTGAACTATGTCGGTAGACATAATAGCCTGATGCTAACATGGGTCCCGGGACACGTAGGTATCGCGGGTAACGAGACCTCTGACTCCTTAGCTAAGATGGGCTCTGAAGCCAACTGCTTTGGCCCAGAGCCCGCTTTGCCACTCCCCTCTGCGGCCATCACGGCCACGGTTAGCAAATGGGTAGCTACTACCCACAAGCGAGCTTGGCAGGCTGAGAGAGGCTGCAGATGGACAAAACTGATGTTACCTCATGTCCGATTGACTGTCGCAAACCCTTCTGTCATTAAGCAGAGGGGAGTGCAGACGGCTGGTTGGACTGATGACGGGCCACTTTCTGTGGGCGAAGCACATGGAAAGGTTGGGCATCTCAGACAGTGTACTCTGCCCAGCTTGTGAAGAGGAGGATGAGACGGCGGACCACTTCCTGTGTGTCTGCCCCGCCTTCACCCGAATCAGGTTTGAGGTCTTTGGCACTGATGTGTTAAGAAGCGACCATCTTGGCTCCTTGGCACCACAAGATCTTCTCAGATTTCTTCGGAGATCGGGTAGATTTAAAGAAAATTAAAAGGGAATCCAAGTGTAGTACAATGGACTCAATTAATGTCTGAGTGCTGCACTTGCTAGTTGTCCCGACAAAAAAAAAAAAAAAAAAAAAAAAAAAAAAAAAAAAAAGCTTTGGTCCACCGTAAGGTCCCAGTCGAATCCGACTAATCAAAACGACAAGGTGGCAATCACCCTAAGCGGTTGCTCTTGGTCGGACGCGAAAGGATGCGCTAACTATATTAGATGGCAGTTTATTCTCCGATTGACATATCCAAAGTTAGTGCCAACAGACGGCTGCACGAAATGCCGAAAAAAATGCGCCACTTGCTTTCTCTAGCGAGGAGGTTCAGGTGGCCACCAACGAACAAAATCTTTTGAGGCCCAGACGTACTTAACATGCTGATGTTGAAAAACCTGGATCCATTGGGAGTAAGGTTTCACACAAGGGTATGTAATCTGTCTACGGCCACTCTCTCAATTTCTGCTAAGTGTAAAGCATGGACAGTGGTCCCACTACTGAATAATGGGAAACCGCCAACCAAGTGGAATCTTATCGCCCGATAACTTTTCTTTTCCCAGTGTGAAAGACTTTTGAGACCCTCCTATCTCACTCTATACGAAACACCTGAGCCCAGCCACACATCAGTATGGGTTCCGAAGAGCTCTCACCGCCATAAACAGCGGGCTTAGCCAAAGCCGCCCCTGCAAGAGGACTGTCCTAAAATCGCTGGGCCTTACGAAGGCTATCAACAAAGTCAGCCACTCATCGCTACTAGTTCATATTATACAATCGACCCTCCCACCGGGACTGAAGATATGGTTCGCGAATTATTTGAGTGGTCGGCATTCGTCAGTCATCTTTCGAAATCAAAACTCAAAATAGAGGAGGATTAGGCAAGGGGTTCCGCAGGGTGGTGTCCTATCACCCTTGCTTTTCAACTTCTACGTACCACCAGTATCATTGATCTCCTATGCTGACGACTGCTCGATATCGGCGTCGAGCAATGACATCGATGGCTTGTATTCCAAAGTGCACGACTATCTAACCAGCTTTTCTCGCTTTTTAACTGCGAGGAATCTCCAAATTTTCCCACGGCGACCCTCTTTACAAACTGAACAAAGCAGGCTACAGCTAATGCTAAAAGACGACAGAACAACAATACCGACAATAAACAGCCCCAAAATTTTAGGCGTCACTTTAGATAGTTTGCTGTCTGTTTCTGCTCACCCAACCGCAATTGCTACATAGTTCCGAAACCGCAACAAGGTCCTGATACCGCTTGTCGGTAGTTCTTGATGCAAAGACAAAGAAATGTTGCTGGCAACTTTTAAAGGAATTGGCCAATCGGTTCTGAATTATGGTGCCCAAGACAAGTGGTTCGCAGTGGATAAAGCTACAGACATGCCGAAATACTCCAATCGGGATGCAGTTTCTCCTAGGGTGCTACCAAAGGTATCACCCCTACAGACACTTGCTAAAAACTGAGCCACCTCTCAGGCACGTCAGGAAGCATCTCTTCAACTACTCAGTCGGGATCCTGGGTGAAACACATTTTCAACTACTGGACCGGACAATATACAGAAAACTAAACGACATTCATCGGGAGACATATATCACTTTTCTGAACTCCCGATCTCTGTATGCCGTCATTGGAGTCCAACGAATAAGTTACCCAAATAAGCGGTCCCGGAGAAGTAGCGGGTGATCAGCTAGAGTGTGGAAGGCCGTAGTGATGGACATTATCACTGCTTGAACACAAAATCTCATATAACCCGTAACTGGCACTGACAAGGCGATTTGTGCCGCCTTTAAATAAGCATCTTGTTCCTGCTTTTTTCCCTTGCCGTTTTTCAGCACTTTAAATTGAGGAGCCTCCCCACGGGCAATAAATCTGGGAACATGCAACGGCAGCTGGTTGTATCATTAGTGGTGCATGCATGAATGCAGATATGCATGAAAAGTGGGATATGAAGGAATTGAGTGGCGCTTGGGTATCTCATGGAACGGCACTTGACAGTAAACTAAAGGGTGATTTTTTAGGAGCTATAGGAAAGTTTTTCGAAAAAACACATGTAAAATTCAGGAAAATGCATGAAATTTTTATTTAAATCGATAGTACAGTCCAAATAATTTAATGTTTGAAGATTATTTTTCAAATGGTCCATCCGCTTAGTCCAATTCTGGCATACCCTTTCCAATGCTTCGGCCGGTATTTTACATATAAATGCTTTAATGTTGTCTTCCAATGCGTTAATTGAAGCAGGATTGTCTGAATAGACGTGAGCTTTAACATAGCCCCACAAAAAATAATCTAAAGGCAGGTCCCGAACGTGAAATAGAATGTTCACCGAACTCGCCTCTCAACAAGTTCATTGTTACGCGTGCTGTGTGTCATGTGGCACAGTCTTGCTGACGGCAGCGGCGACGAATCGATAATTGATGGCACTCAACGTAAGCATGTTGGTGGTTTAAGGTCCAATAATGTAAATTTGGTTCTAAATTTAGTCACAATAGCTCGAATAGCCGCATCAGTGGGTCGATTAGACTGACCATAAAATGGAAGAAGCGCGCGATAAACTTTCTTAACAGAACACTCATTTTTATAATAAAATTAAATTATTTGCAAGCGTTTTTCGTTTGTGAGACGATTCATGGTTAAATTATAAACCAAACTGAAGATGTTTGACAGAGAAACAAAACACGAAACGTGCGTCAGCTGTTTAAACCAACTGTTTAAAAAGATAATAGCTAAAAAATTACCATTTAGAAGGTGTGCTTGGACATTTTCGACTTGGTATGAAAAATTAAAGAGGAGAACATTTAATACAACTTTGTCAAGAAGAAAACCTCAGAATTACAAATACGCGCATCTGCCTATCTAAAAGACGGATTTACATTTGGAAATCCCCCAGAGATAGTGATGGCAAAATTGTAAGAAATCAAATAGATTACATCCTTATAAATAAAAGGTTCATTATCGAAACTTTTGGCATACCCGGGAGCTGAAGTTCTATAAGACCACAACCTGCCTTTGGTAAAGTTAAATTTCGTCTATCAAAAGTGAAGAAGTCTCATCGACAAGACAAATTCTCTTTAGAACTACTTCAAGAAGAAATTATTAAGGCTACTGCGAGAGAAAAAATAAATAACAATATCACAAAGTTGACTATTCAAAACGAAAGTGTAGATATATCATATGATTCTGGCAGATATCCAAAGAATGGCTACAATCAAGCTTTGTGCCTCTACCAAAAATGCGCAAATGTGATGACTACCGATTAATTAGTCTAGAAATTTTTTTTAAAGTGATTCACAATCGTCTATTTTTAGAGTGCGAACAGGTTATGGGACGTACTCAATTTGGTTTCAAAAAGCAATGGGGACATGCGAAGCTCTGTTCAGTCTACAAGCCCTCGTCCAAAATTGTATGAACGTTCAAAAATACACATAAAAGGTTTTTCAATAACAGGTGTTATTTGAATAGCCCGCTATTTCGGTAGATGTCACTTTCGAAGCTGTAATTTTTTGATATTTGACAAGTAGAAACTACGCCATTAATAAATAACGCATTGAAATTATTAAAATTCACTATAAAAATGGTGAAAATTTGGCAGAGATGGTTCGTAAAACTCGAACATTTTTGGGTCATCTTGAAGCACCTTGTCGGACCGCAATACAAAAATTTGTGAAAAAATTCGAGCTGTTGTTGCTGGACAAGTTAGTGATGTTAGGAATAAAACCCGTACACGTCGCTCAAGAACAGCCGAAAATATTGCTGTTGTAGACGAAAGTGTTGAAGAAACCCCAGGTTTGTCCATTCCTCGTCGTTTTTTGGAATTATTCATTCCACAAACGTCATTACACCGTATTGTACATAAATATTTGGTTTTTAAGGCTTATAAAGTCCAGTTAACACAAGAACTCAAGCCGGCCGATCATCAACAACGTCGTGTCTTTGCTGATTGGGTCGTTGAAATGCATGAAAATGATCCGGTTTATGGTCCGGCGGAGTCATTGGACCTTACATTTTCGAAAATGAAGCTGTAGCAACAGTTACGGTGAATGGATTGCGCTGTCGAGAGATGATTAACGATTTTGTATTACCGAAATTGGATGGTATTGATCTGGACAACGTTTATTTTCAACAAGACTGCGCTACGTGCCACACAAGCAACGAGACCATTGATCTATTGCGGGAATTACACCTCTTATTGGATAACCCTTTATGTAAGTATATTGACTCTCGCTTTCGACAACGGAGAGAAACACTGATGATTAAAATTAAAAAAGGAGTCCGACAGGAATCCATATTATCGCCAATGCTCTTCAATATATATTTGAAAGATATATTAGAAGAAGCTGTCACTTCCAACAATATAGGGATCAAAGTAAATGGAGAATTCATAAACAATATAAGATTTGCTGATGATACCGCTATACTGGCTGATAACATAGCTGATCTTCAAACTCTATTACAAACTGTAAGTCACCAGTATGGCCTACTCATTAATGCTCAGAAGACAAAAAGTATGGTTGTCTCGAAAAATATTCAACAATTGAATGCATACATACGCATGCATATATGGTAGCTCAGTTTAAAGATTTCTATGTTGCAAAAACTAGGATGTTGGCTTAACGACAGCTGGTAGAAAAATTCTCTATCGAATAGAAATAGCTAGAATAGCCTTTTACAACTATAGCAGGGCTCTCTGTAACAGGTGCTTAAATTTAAAATTGCGGATGCGGTATCTTAAATACTATGTTTGGTCTGTTTTACTATATCTTGGACACTGAAAGCTATATCTATGAATAAGTTTAATTCCTCATATATTCGGCATGCGTCTTGATTTTGTTTAACATTGTGCAGGGCAAAATTTAGGGTAAACGTGATATAGGAAGGAAGCAAATATCTTGGTTAAGGAACATAAGAGAATGGACTTGACTTGCAACTTTTGGACAACTCGTACGCGCAGCGTGAAGATTATCGTGAAAGAGTATCAAGAATAAATTAAATTAAATTAATAGTTATATGCTTATAATTTGCTAAAATTTACATAATACTACAATGTTGTGATCGCTAACATTCTGTAAATGGCATAGGCTAATAAAGAAGAACAAGTCATTCACAATTAAATTAGCGTAACATAAAGCATTTACGTGGATTATACATAAAGTTTACACAGAGGGAGTTGATACAAATGATTTAAAAATATTAAATTTTTTTAAATTTTGTATAAAACGAAAATAAGTTTTAGGTTAAAACATCTGTTTTAATAAATTGCATATTAAATAACGTAATTAAACCCTTCACACACTGTGATAGTAAATCTGAAATGGTAGGATTACTGTATTTGACTCCTTGTTTCAGAGGTATTTAGATTTACTTATGATGCGAGAGGATTTAGAAGGTAGCAATCGCCTTGTCTTAATATAATATAGGGTGATCAATTAAGAGGAGTTTTTTTCATTTGCGTTTTTTTTACAGATCGCGCGCGAGTTGTGGCAAACTATCATCGTGCATTTGTTGAACAGCGTTTGGCATTTCATCATGGAAAGACTCACACCGCAACAACGTCTACAAATTGTTCAACTGTATTATGAAAATCAGCGTTCTGTGACAAGCCACTTGCCATACAGCTCGTGAAACAATGACTTTATTGAGAAGTCTTTTCGGAGAGCAGCTGATTTCACGTTTAGGACCTGTGAGTTGGCCACCAAGATCTTGTGATATCACACCTTTGGACTTTTTTCTTTGGGGATTCGTGAAGTCCAAGGTCTATGCTGATAAACCAGCTACGATTGAAGCTCTGGAAGCCAACATTACGCGTGTTATTCACGACATACCAGTCGAAATGCTCGAACGAGTGATTGAAAATTGGACCTTCAGAATGGACCACCTTAAGCGTAGTTGCGGCCAACATTTGAATGAAGTCATATTCAAAAAGTAAATGTCAAAGAATGTCCTTTCAAATGATAAATAAAGGTTTTGAACATAATTTACATTTTTGTTTTTTTGTAACTATTGAAAAAAGCACCTCATGATTGATCACCCTATATAAGGATGCAATCGGCGGGGCCTTTCGCCAATAGTTTCAGCTATACAGCACAATTATAAAACCAATTTTGTTGTAATGGAGACCTCGTTTGGTGGAACTTGTTGGAAAGAAGGTCCTAAGGTCTGCCCTCGTTAGAATCGGTGGACATTAGAATCCTACTCTAGCGCTTAATGTAATGCTGAATGTGGGCTCGTTGTTGATGTGCTTTAAATTAGTTGAGAAATACCTGATTTCTCTCTTAATTGCATCCGAATACTTCGATATTAGGCTCTAAATATCCTCTAGCGGATGTAGAAGGCTTAGATATCACAACCTGATGAATTTCATTAGTACCTTGAAGCGGTTAATTAATTAATAATTAAGTCCTAGTTTGGTCGCTATCTTCCTCCCACTCAAAGGAATAATAGTTTCCATTGACATTTCTCCAATTAGAATATGCGTATTACCTCCACATACCACCTCCATTAAAATGTTTCTGGAATAACCGTAAGGTGACACCATGAGGATGGTTCCATGTGTAGAAGTCCACGCAAGTGGGGAAAGTTACTGATCGCCATTCACTTGGGAATGGCCAGGACTATTCTTCTGCATATGGTTCAAGCAGCTCACAACGGCCGGGATTAGCCCACGTATCCTCTGGGTAGCTTCCGAACACCCGTTCGGGAGTAAGCTAAAGTGAGAAGGCGAAACATTCCAGGATAGCTGGTTGTGCGTTGGGTTTGGGACCCGCCACTTAAAAATCCCCCCCAATGAAAACTTTAAAAAAGCCTAGGATGAGAACTTCCAACACTGACTACGACCCCTGCAAACGAACTAAGGGCTATGATTTGAGGGCATGCACCTGGAATGTCCGGTCCCTTAATGGGGAAGGTGCCTCTGCCCGGCTGGTTGATGTCCTCGTGAGAGTAAAGGCTGACATCACTGCCATCCAAGAGATGCGAAGGACGGGGCAAGGAAAGAAAACCATAAGACGTGTACTAGCTGCCATGTAAAGGAGCGCAAATTCGGTGTCGGATTTGTTGTGGGAGAGAGACTTCGTCGCCAAGTACTGTCGCTCACTCCGGTGGACGAGCGTCTCGCAACAATCCGCATCAAAGCCCGTTTTTTTAACATATCGCTAATTTGCGCCCACGCCCCGACGGAAGAGAAGGACGATGCGACCAAAGATTCTTTCTATGAGCGCCTGGAACGTTCCTATGAGCGCTGCCCCCGCCACGACATAAAAATCGTGCTTGGCGACTTCAACGCCAGGGTGGGCAAGGAGGGAATTTTTGGTCCCACAGTCGGAAAATTCAGCCTGCACAACGAAACATCCGGTAACGGACAGAGGCTGATCGACTTCGCCGGGGCCCGAAACATGGTAGTCTGCAGTACCAGATTCCAGCATAAAAAGATACACCAAGCTACCTGGCTGTCCCCTCATCGAAAAACGCGAAACCAGATCGATTATGTTGTGATAGATGAAAGACACGCTTCTAGTGTATTAGATGTACGTACGATCCGAGGACCCAACATTGACTCGGATCATTACCTTGTTGCATCCAAACTGCGCACACGCCTCTGTGCAGCAAAAAACGAACATCTACCTACGCAAAGAATGTTCGACATCGAAAAGCTGCAATCACAACAGACAGCTAGAAGATTCGCCACTCGACTCTCACTTCTGCTCTCAGAGAGCACTGCCCAACAAACCGGCATGCACGAGCAATGGAGCAACATTTCTCGTTCCCTACGTACGGCCGCCGAAGAAGAAATCGAATTCCGGCGAGCCCGAAAAAACAATTGGTACGACGAGGAATGTCATCCTGCCGCAGAAAGAAAGGATGCCGCCTATAGAGCTACGCTGCGATCGGGCGCAACGCGAGCCATGTGGGATCGCTACAGAGAGCTAAAAACGGAAGAGAGACGTATTATTTGAAAGAAGAAACGAGGGGCCGAAATACGTGAGTGCGAGGAGCTTGAGATGCTGGCCAACAGGAACAACGCCCGAAAATTCTACCAGAAAGTTCGGCGGCTTACAGAAGGTTTTAAGACCGGGGCGTTTTCCTGTAAGAACAAAGACGGCGAACTGGTGACTGACGTACAGAGCAATCTTGAATTATGGAGGGAACACTTCTCGAACCTATTAAACAGTGACAGCTGCGCATGTCACCGAGAAAGTGAAGATCCCGATACCCTAATCGTTCACGACGGAATTGTCGTTCCGCTACCCGATCATGACGAGGTGAGAATAGCGATAATGCGGCTAAAGAACAACAAAGCCGCGGGCGCCGACGGACTGCCGGATGAACTATTCAAACATGGCGGCGAGAAGCTGGTAAGGTGCATGCATCAGATCCTATGCAAAATATGGTCGGATGAAAGCATGCCTGCCGATTGGAATTTAAGTGTGCTCTGCCCAATCCATAAGAAGGGCGATCCTGCAATTTGTGCCAATTACCGCGACACTAGTCTTCCAAATATCGCCTATAAGGTTCTAGCGAGCGTATTGTGTGAAAGGCTGAAGCCCACCGTCAACCAACTGATTGGACCTTATCAGTGTGGCTTCAGACCTGGAAAGTGTACCATCGACCAAATATTCTCAATACGCCAAATCTTGGAAAAGACCCATGAAAGGAGAATCGACACACACCATCTTTTCGTCGATTTCAAAGCTGCATTCGACAGTACGGAAAGGAGTTACCTGTATGCCGCGATGTCTGAATTTGGTATCTCCGCAAAACTAATACGGCTATGTAAGATGACGTTGCTCAACACCAGCAGCGCCGTCAGAATTGGGAAGGACCTCTCCGAGCCGTTTGATACCAAATGAGGTTTCAGACAGGGTGACTCACTGTCGTGTGACTTCTTTAACCTGATGTTGGAGAGCATCGTACGAGCCGCAGAACTTAATCGCTCAGGCACAATTTTTTATAAGAGCGTACAATTGTTGGCGTATGCCGATGATATTGACATCATCGGCATTAACAACCGCGCTGATAGTTCTGCCTTCTCCAAACTGGATAAAGAGGCAAAGCGAATGGGTCTGGTGGTGAACGAGGACAAAACGAAGTACCTCCTGTCTTCAAACAAACAGTCGGCGCACTCGCGTATCGGCACCCACGTCACTGTAGACAGTTATAATTTCGAGGTTGTAAAAGACTTCGTCTATTTAGGAACCAGCATTAACACCGATAACAATGTCAGCCTTGAAATCCAACGTAGAATCTCTTTTTTGCCAACAAGTGCTACTTTGGACTAAGTAGGCAATTGAGTAGTAAAGTCCTCTCTCGACGAACAAAACTAACTCTCTACAAGACTCTCATCATGCCCGTCCTAACGTATGGCGCAGAAGCTTGGACGATGACAACATCCGATGAAGCGACACTTGGAGTGTTCGAGAGAAAAATTCTGCGTAAGATTTTTAGACCTTTGCACGTTGGCAACGGCGAATATCGCAGACGATGGAACGATGAGCTGTATGAGCTTTACGACGACATAGACATAGCGCAGCGAATAAAGATCCAGCGTCTTCGTTGGCTGGGTCATGTCGTCCGAATGGATACAAACGCTCCGGCTTTGAAAGTATTCGATGCGGTACCAGCTGGTGGTAGCAGAGGAAGGGGCGGCCTCCACTGCGTTGGAAAGATCAGGTGGAGAAGGACTTGGCTTCACTTGGTGTGTCCAACTGGCGCCGGTTAGTACGAGAAAGAAACGACTGGCGCGCTTTGTTAAACTCGGCCAAAATCGCGTAAGCGGTTATAGCGCCAATTAAGAAGAGAAGACACCATGAGTCTTAATTTTTTGTTTGCCACATGCGTAAGTAACATTCGTACCAACACTTTATCGCTATTGCTTGACATTTTTAAAAGTTACGCCGTTTTGAGTAAATCTACCTGTGCCCGTGTTTCCGTTTTTTATTATATCAGAAATGGATTTGAATTTGTAACAAAGAGTCTGTAGTAACTTTTCCGTTAAAACTGGATTTATGATGTTTCGGTAATGAAACTGTTACGATTTTGTTGCGTCTTTATTCAAATAAAATCTCTCACAATAATACCCCTGAGTTCGATCACTGAATTGCAAATTAATGGCAACTTTATTATTTTTCGTTTACTTGCTAACACGTTTCATTTACGACAGAATACTCTATGTACATGCATCTCTGTTTATACTCATGTAGTTCTAGATTTGGCAGCTCTTATCTTCTGGCGAGTTTTGTCCCGCCATATGGCGTCAAAGCGAATTCATGTTTTTGTTTTCGTATCTCATGCGCTCGCTATTGTTGCCAGTCGGTTCGCGAAGTTTCTCAGTTCGCTATACTGCCGTCGGCTTAAGTCGTCTCGATGGGGAACCAAATCCTTTGATCCAAATTGATCCAATCTCTCCAGGTGGACTACTTTTATTTTGGCCTGTTCAGTTTCCCATTGCTCTATACGATGCACCACATCATTCAATCTTTTCGTCAACTTGCATGGATTTTTCCTTACTTTTGGTGAATACTTCGAAGTCCTCAGCACGGTCATATATGTCCTTCATCTTGTTAATCATTAACCGGGTATGTTGCCTAGCATGATAGTGTAATTCATCCATGTCCCTCTGCAGTGTTTTCCAATGACTACCTTCGTCCACTCAAGCGTCGGCACCTATTCCGAACGCTAAATCACACGGAAGCCTAGCAGCCGATTGGTCAGTAGTTTCATGTACAGCTGAGCGATAGGGCAACAGGAATAGTTGAATGTGTTCATCCAAATTTCTTTGGCACTTCCAACTAATATACCTTTCTCAAGAACTCCTCCAGAGTGCGATTGAATCTTTCAACCATTCCATCTGATGGGGATGCAAGGGTGTTGTAGGTGTTTTTTTTTAACTCCCAACAAGCAACACATCCCTTTGAATATTGCGGTTTCGGATTTGCTTCGCTCATCTGAATTCAATTGAATAGGTAAAAACCTCAGCAATGATTTTGGCCTCCTGGTTTGGTAGAACGTACACTTCTTGCCACTTACTGAAGTAGTTCCTAACAATGAGCACATATTTGATGCCGGAGTCACTTTTGGAAAAAAACCCCCACATTCATGTCCACCCGCTTAAATGGTGAACCTGCACTCTATTGTTGTAATCTTCCACGACTTCCCTCCTTTAGATCTTTCGCTGCCACACACTCCGCGAAATTTCAAATTCATTCGGTTACTGGTTTTCTGCAATTTACCCAATAAAATCGTTACTTAACAGCGTTTTAGTGATACCCAGATGATCTCCTTGGTCCATTCTAACATAGACGCAATTGAATTTAGGAACTCCATCAATTATTCTAAGACTAAGACTGTATCCAATATGCCTTTGCCAGAGGACTTTCTATCGCCATTTCATTTTCAGATGGTCTCTCTCAATCATCTTTCGCCTCCGTGATCTTTCCAAGGTCAGCATCATTCAATTGACTTCTTATCGCACTTAGTCCCACTCATCATCGCGCTGCAACTGCATTAGTCTGATATCAACTATCAGCATTGATTACACTCTATAGCACAAGGTCGCCAAGATAGTACATCAGCATTTTCATATTGTTCCAATCAGACCAATCAGTCTATCGTCGTTCATGTTAAAAACAATGGAAAAACTACTTGAATACCATCTAAGAGAAGAAGTAATCTTCAAAAAACCCCTCCATAAGCTGCGATTTGCTTACCAAAAAAGGAAATTCACAGTCACACCACTGCACACACTCGTTGTCAATATATTACAAATCCATGGAAACAGCACTCGAGAAAAGAGGTGCAAACCCTATATTAACACATTGGATAAGCCAACTGCTTAATCAGAGAATTATTAAAGCCTCGTTAGGCCAAGCTGAACTCAATGTCACAACAATAAAGGGATGTCCGCAAGGAGGAGTTCTTTCTCTACTGCTATGGTCCCTACTAGTTGATGACTTGGTGCAGCACCTAACCAATAAGGGATTTATAACCATTGGTTATGCAGATGACATATCTGTTATAATAAAAGGGAACCATGAAAGGACACTAACAGACTTAATGCAAAATGCCTTGAACGCAACATGGGAATGGTGTAAAAAGGAGGGGCTGTCGATCAACCCTTACAAAACCACAATTGTCCCCTTCACAAGAAAAAGAAAGTTGGAGTTTCCGATATTGAAAAAAAATGAAACAGTGATAGAACTAAAGGAAGAGGTCAAGTATATAAGTTTAACCTTAGATAAAAAACTCACTTGGGAATCAAATATAAATAATATAACAAAAAAAGCCACGAAATCTTTCTGGACAACCAAACAATTACTTGGGAGATCCTGCGGTCTCAGCCCTAGTATGGACCTCTGGATATACACTCAAATGGTTAGACCAATCACACCGTATGGGGCACTAGTATGGTGGAGAAAATCTATCCAACAAACAGCGATAACCAAACTGGGAAAAGTAAAAAAGCTTGGTTGCCTATGCATTATAGGGGCTATGAGAACTACCCCAACCGCTGCCATGGAAGCCCTCCTTAATCTAGCACCACTTTCTATAGTAATCCAAGAGGAAGCAGCTACGCAAGCACTCATGCTACACATGAAAGAAAATTTCAAATTAGGCAATCTCACCGGTCACCTAAGTATCCTAAATAAAATCAAAAGCACCATAAGCATGGCTCAAGTTTCAGACCACATTGACCCAACCCTCTGTTTCACAATGGAATACACAGTTACCTTTCCTGAGAGGATCGAGGGGAAAACAAACCCAAAATGGATGAATGATGATTCACAAAAATGGTACACTGACTGATCAAAAACACCTTATGGTGTAGGAGCAAGAGTAGTGGGACCCAGAATCCACAAATCATTCACTCTCACCAGGGACACCACCATCTTCCAAGCGGAATTATATGCAATAATGGAAGCATCAAACATCATGCAACGTAGAAACCACAAGAGAGTAAAGATTAGAATACTCTCGGACAGCCAATCAGTTCTAAAAGCTTTAGATAGCTATACCTACAACTCAAAAACTCTCTAAAAATGCCACAAGGCACTCAATAACCTGGCATCCAAGAACAATGTCCCATTAATTTGGGTACCAGGACATGAGGGATATGACGGCAACGAAAAAGCAGACTTTCAAGCCAAAAAAGGGACAGATGTAAACTTCATCGGACCTAGTCCCATGTTCGGATTCAACAAAAACAACCTAAAACAAAAAGTAAAATACTGGGCCAAAACTCTATTAAATCAACATTGGAACAACGTAGAGGGTCTTAGACACTCCAAAAAGTTCCTAAGTTTCAACGCTGAAAGAGCTAACATGACCCTCACGTTAAACAAAAAGAGCATCCGCACCCTCACAGGCGCCCTCACGGGTCACTTCACCTACATAAATTAAGCATAACTAACACCAGCACCTGCAGATTTTGCTGCGAAGATGAGGAGTCTATAGAACATCTCATTATCGAATGTCCGGGGTTGACGCATAGAAGGAACAAGTTTTTAAACAAGTTCAATCTTATAGATGAAGACCTTCAATCACTTGCTCAGAAGGAACTGGTACAATTCATAAGCATACTTAACAGTCAATAGACACCATAGGGTGACAATAGATCAATATGGTCGCAGTGCTAAAGGCCCATACATTAACCCTTTACTACCATTAACCATTAAACATTCATATTGTTTCCTTTTTCGATGATCGACCTCGAAGTCATAATTTTGCAACCTTCGAGGCAAATCTTTTACTACTTTTGTTTTCTCGTGGTTCATCTTGATGCCCTCGGTTGCCTCCTTATGTCCGAGATACGTGGCTTCTTTTTTAAACAACGCACAAACATTAAAGGAGGACTTCTTCCAATTTTTTCAGATGGTTGCTAAAGTATATTCTTATAATGATGTTGGCAGCTCATACCTATTAGAGCATCATTGTCAGTCTCAGTGCCTCGCTTCCTTCCTCCGGTGTTCGTCTTCGGTAAACTTCAGTGCTGAGTATACCCCTTAAGAATGAATGCCACCTCATAGTTTCCTCGAAAACTGCGGTTTTCTTTGCATATGCCGAATGCGCTAAACTCTCAACCTCTGGCGCATATTTCTGCAAGCTTTAATTTGTGCTCTGGGAGCGATTCGTCAGTTCAGCGATACCACCAATGCAGCATGTTTATCTGCAGTACTTCAATGATTTGTTGTTGCTGTTGTTTTGAAGTGGAGTTTAAATATCGGGAGTGGTACAGTGTCGGTATCCTTACCGGACATTGTCCGTTAGGTGTCTATGCGGTGAGGTTTGGGATCATTTCAAGTTCTTTCTACAGGAGCTGTCTGGAGGACGAGGTGGAATAATCTCAGCTCTGCTCTCGTCGGCCAAAAGTTTAGACATCTGGGCTCTCATTTCTTTGCTACAACGGCGGATGTTGCGGGCTTAAATATCACACATCTGGTTAAATTCATCAGCACTTAAGGCGGTTAATACAAACGTAAACCGCCACTGTTTGTCGTCCTCCACTATTCCAGGCCCCTTCTTCTCTCTCAATCGTTTTCTGTTGCGACCTCAAAGCAGAGCAAACTTTTTACCTGTCATATATGAGTATCCTGTATTTGCAGCTGCATATTTATCTTCCCAGCCAATTCGGCTGACATTTGTGACATCTGCGACGAAATTTCCGATTACATGTGATATTTTCGATTCCATATGCAAAGACCGCGATGGCATTTCCCATGAGATTGGTAACATTTGAGATGACATTTCCGATTACATTTATGACATTTATGTCATCATCACTCTAATGAAGGTGTTGGAGGCTCTACCGTCTCTTCCATTTTAATCGATGATTCCTCATGTTTTAACTGGAACACCTATTCGTCTACATCAATGCCCTCTACCGCCATAGCCTCGCGTAGCCGTCCTTGTTTCGAGTAGTTAACAATTCTCACTGTTCCAACTCTTTCTTTAGATTCTTAATCTTAAGTTCGCCTAGCTTTGCTCTTTCACGATCCTGTTGTATGGGAATTTATTCAACAATCCCATTTCTGACGCCAATTATTACGAACTTGTTTCATTGTTATTCAAATAAAATCTCTCACAATAATTCTTCTGGGTTCGATCACTGAATTGCGAATTAAAACTCACAATTAATGCCAACACATTTACTTGCTTTAGGGAACCACTTTATTATTGTACTTTTTGTTTACTTGCATACCGGTTTAACTTAGCACAGAAAAGCCTATGCGCATGCGCCGCTGCTTATACACATGTGCTTAATAACTATCGTAGTCTCTAGTTTTGGCAACTCGAACATTCTGGCGATTTTTCTCTCGCCATCTGGCGTCGAGGCAAATTTATGTTTTTGCTTTGATATCTCATTCGCTCGGTATTGTTGTCAGTCGGTTCGCGAAGTTTCTCATTTCGCTGAAGAAAAAACATTTTTATGAGTGTCATGAACGCTTCAGAAAAGATCGTGAGTTCATCGAGGGTGACGAACGTATTGATAGGCCATCGCCATCGAAAACTACTGAAAACATCATTCAAGTGAATAAACAGTAGATCAATAACCGCAAATCAATCAGCAACCATCAGAGAGCTGGCAGAGGACTTCCACGTTGCTCATGAATCCGTTCAGGACATTATAGGTAGTTATTGGTTTCTCTTTGAGCCGTGTTACTACAAAGCTGATCCCAACGAACCTGAATTCATGATTTCCAATTACATGATTTCCAAGTCTGAATCCGATCCAACATTCAACAAACGCATCATTTCTGGAGTCGAGATGTTGGTTTATGAGCAAGTCATTAAGATTAATATACGTATTATATGACTATTTGCTATCGGTTTCAATATCTACATTATCGTGCGCGGCGTATTTTTTACATATCGGCTGTGTACATAATGTAGTTTTAGAAAAAAATTGACAACCGGCTACTGAATAAAATAATGGCATGGATTTAAGTATAAAGAAATAACTAAGAACGCAAAATTTAAAATCCCCTGAAAGCAACAATTGATTTCAACGTAATTATTTAGTTTGTTAAAACCAGTTGAGGCTGGGACTTTTTAAAATTTAAACAATGATCATAACACCATTATTATTTTTTTATCAATTATTTTCGGTAATTCTTGACATTTTGCTTATTTGAAGTGCTCAGACTGGAAGTTTATATTTCTAAATCAGTGCGACTTTAAATTTTGCTCAAAGAAATTTTGTATTTTGGTGATTTAAATACACTGTGTATACAATTGAATTCGATTTATTATTATATAGGTATATTTCATACAACTAAGAAACGTCAGTCTGTTATATGTACATCAACTAATAATATTGGGTTGGGAAATAAGCCCATAACGTTTTTATATATTCTTTTATTTTACAACGATTTGTATGCTGTTCTACGCCGTTTAGCTTCGGTAGGTGCCAATTTGGGATCTAGTAACTTCTGGTAAAAAGTATGATATCCGTCTTATTGGCGTTTATCCCCAAGCCTGTTTGAGTTGCCTATTGATGCACTGTTGGTAGTCTATTATTCATCATGTCGCTCACGGTATCTAGGTATTTGCCTGTTACTATTATGGCCATGTCATCTGCATATGCTATTAGTTTACATGCCGTGCTTTCAAATTTCGTTAATAGCTCATTAGCTGCGAGTAACCAGAGAAGCGGCGATGGAACGCCACCTAGTGGCGTACTGTCACATGCCAGTTTAGTGAATTTAGCTTCGTTGCACTCCGCACGTATTATTGTACAACCTAAAAGCTTCTTTATCCATGAATAAACAGCGGGTTCTGTATTTGTTGTATCTAAGCCTGTTTAGGCCACACCCTAATATCTAATAAAGGTTTAGCCACCCTAATGGTAACTGCGCCTACCGTTCCGACTGTTGCTAACCACCGTTTCCAGTCGCTGCAACGTGAAGACCGTTAACCCTGGCATTTTCCCGCCGAACAGTTAAAACGTTTACCGTGTTAAACGCTGTTCGGCGAGGTTACTTTCGCCTCAATTTTTATTTTAACTTTCACTGCGATTTGTTAAAGGCAAGGATCAGGACGTGTCAGCCAGAGGTAACTGAAATTACATATAAATATTTCTATTTTCAATTAATAATAAATAAATCTCACCGAGTTGTTACATATTGTACGATACATAATTTATATCGACATACATATTAAGAAATAATAAGAATAAATGATAATAACCTACCATCAATGATGATCGGAGTGCGACGCAATGAGCGGTTTAAAAATGTGGGGCCTCCAAGGTCGCTCCGATGATATATTTTAAAGGAAAAAAAGAAAAGCGTGTCAGTGGTCAAGTTATTATCATTTATTCTTAGTATATATATTGCTATAAGCGTTTACAATATGTACATATACAGTAATACGTTACTTACGTATTGTATTAATATAACAAATAATATTTACAGATATTTACCTGAGTCGGCTGACTCGTCCTGATGGTAGGATTTAAGACCGGACCCGAAAATAATGTATTCGAGAGGACATATTGATGTCAGTAAAATCAGAAAGAACTGGATTTAGATTAAGGTATGTATTACACGAGTATTTGCCACCGGTTTCAAATTCTACATTATCGTGCGCGGCGTATTTTCCGAATATCAGCTGTGTACATAATGTAGTTTTAGAAAACAATTGGCAACCGATTACTGAATATGTGTAAATAAGGATTTAAGCATAAAGATATAACGAACAACGCAAAATTTAAAATCCCTTGAAAGCAACAATTGATTTTAACGTAATTGTTTAGCATGTTAAAACCAGTTGAGGCTATCTGGGATTTTTTAAAATTTAAATTTAAAATCGATATCGATATCATCGGCATACGCCAACAATTGTACGCTCTTATAAAAAATTGTGCCTGAGCGATTAAGTTCTGCGGCTCGTACGATGCTCTCCAACATCAGGTTAAAGAAGTCACACGACAGCGAGTCACCCTGCCTGAAACCTCGTTTGGTATCAAACGGCTCGGAGAGGTCCTTCCCAATTCTGACGGCGCTGCTGGTTTTGAGCAACGTCATCTTGCATAGCCGTATTAGTTTTGTGGGGATACCAAATTCAGACTTCGCGGCATACAAGTAACTCCTTTCTGTACTGTCGAATGCAGCTTTGAAATCGACGAAAAGATGGTGTGTGTCGATTCTCCTTTCATGGGTCTTTTCCAAGATTTGGCGTATTGTGAGTATTTGGTCGATGGTAGACTTTCCAGGTCTAAAGCCACACTGATAAGGTCCAATCAGTTGGTTGACGGTGGGCTTCAGCCTTTCACACAATACGCTCGCTAGAACCTTATAGGCGATATTTGGAAGACTAGTGTCGCGGTAATTGGCACAAATTGCAGGATCGCCCTTCTTATGGATTGGGCAGAGCACACTTAAATTCCAATCGGCAGGCATGCTTTCATCCGACCATATTTTGCATAAGATCTGATGCATGCACCTTACCAGCTTCTCGCCGCCATGTTTGAATAGTTCAGCCGGCAGTCCGTTGGCGTCTGCGGCTTTGTTGTTCTTTAGCCGTGATATTGCTATTCTCACCTCATCATGGTCGGGTAGCGGAACGACAATTCCGTCGTCAACGATTGGGGTATCGGGATCTTCACAATCTCTGTGACATGCGCAGCTGTCACTATTTAATAGATTCGAGAAGTGTTCCCTCCATAATTTAAGAATGCTCTGGATGTCAGTCACCAGATCGCCGTCTTTGTTCTTACAGGAAAACGCCCCGGTCTTGAAACCTTCTGTAAGCCGCCGAACTTTCTGGTAGAATTTTCGGGCGTTGTTCCTGTTGGCCAGCATCTCAAGCTCTTGGCACTCACGTATTTCGGCCCCTCGTTTTTTCTTTCAAATAATACGTCTCTCTTCCATTTTTAGCTCTCTGTAGCGATCCCACATGGCTCGCGTTGCGCCCGATTTTTAAGTGGCGGGTCCCAAACCCAGCGCACAACCAGCTATCCTGGAATGCTTCGCCATCTCACGTTAACTCACTCCCGCACGGTGTTCGCAAGCTACCCAGAAGATACGTGGGCTAATCCCGGACGTTGTGAGCTGCTTGAACCATATGTAGAAGAATCGTCCTGGCCACTCCCAAGTGAATGGCGATCAGTAACTTCCCCCACTTGCGTGGACTTCTACACATGGAGCCATCCTCCACGATTATTAAACCATCATTATTATTATCTTTTATCAATTATTTTCGGCAATTCTAGACATTTAGTTCTTTTGAAGTGCTCAGAATGGCAGTTTACATATCTAAAGTGCGGTTTAAAATTTGTTCCAAAGAAGTTTTGTTGTTGTTGTTGTTACTTTGCCCTGACAGTATAGTGTAAGCACCGGTCGTCTTTGTCTAGCTCATCTAATGGTAGGCCCAGGAAACTTGCTGTTTCGACGGGTTGGGTTCAGATGGAGAGGGGTGTTAGATGAGTGGGTTTTAAATGGCAGGTGAAAAAGTGATTAGTGTCGTGCGGGGTGCCTTCACATGCCGGACATATGTTTAGTATGTCGGGGTCGATTCTGGATAGGTAGGAGCTTAACTTGCTACTGTATGCAGGACGTAGTAGTGCTAAGGCTACGCGGAACTCTCGGGGAATTTGAAGCTCTTCGTCTGCAATGGGTGATGATGACGACATTCGGGGGTCGGGAGCTTACGAAGGTGATAAGAGTCTCCCGATGAATGTTGCTGATTGTCTCTCTGTACACTGTCCGATCCAGTAGCTGTCGGTCTGCTTTGTCCTGGATCGCGTAATTAAGGAAGTGCCTCCTGACATGCCTGGGAGGTGGCTTAGGCGCAAGCAGGTGTCTGCATGGGAGAGACCTGCGGTAACACCCTAGCAGGAACTGCTTTCTGAGCATATGGGCCTCGTCATGAAGATGTTGTATTTGTCGCAGTCCTTATGGCAGTGTTTTGGCAGGTCTGTAGCTTCGTCCATTGCGAATCACTGGTTCGAGGTGACCAGACAGGCACAACATAGTTTAGAACCAGTCGGCCTATTGCCTTGAAAGTCGATAGTAACATGTCTTTGAATTTGCCCCAAGTGCTGCCGGCAAGCGGTTTGAGGACCTTGTTGCGATTCTGTACTTTAGTGGCAATAGCGGTTGTATGCGCTGAGAAAGAGAGCATACTGTCGAAGATAACTCCCAATATTCTGGGGATGTTTACAGTCGGAATCGGTGGGTCATCGACTTTTACCTTAAGTTGGCTAACTGTATCGAAAGCCTTTTTTAGGTCCAACGCTACTAGGACAGTCCTCTCGCAGGGGCGGGTTTGGTTGAGCCCGCGGTTTACCTGAGCGTTAATGACGGTGAGTGCTTTGGTGGTGCTGTGCACTCTCCGGAAGCCATGCTGGTGTGAGGCTGGGGTCAGATGTTTCGTGTAAAGTGGGAGTAGAAGGGCTTCAGTCTTCACTACTGGGAAAAGGAGAGTTATCGGACCATACGAATCTCCTGGGTTGGCGAGATTCCCAGGTTTCAGTAGTGGGACTACTCTCCCTGGTTTCCACTTGTCAAGAATAATGAGAGTGGCCATAGATATGTTGAAGACCCTTGTGAAGTATTCTACTCCCAGAACATAAGGTTGAAGTAAGACGTGTATTTTTAAGCTCCCGTAAAGTGCGTGCATTTCACAGTATAACACACTCCTTAAAACATACAAAGGGCTAATAGGGGCGTGTTAATATATGTATGTGCTTTAAAGGTTAAGCTTGATAATTTCAATAAGATCACCAAAAGGTGCTATTCAAAGTTTAATAACTCAGAAATGCTCGCATGAAAGTGATCACCAACAACGCCTTAACTTTTCATAAGGAATCAGTTGGGGGCTGTTTACAGATATAATCGTTCTCAAAATCTATCTGTTTTCTTTAAATGATATTGGCGCCAAATTTTAAACTTTAAGCTGAAAGCTGTACATCATTAACAAATGCCTAATGAACTTTCAGTACGAAATCTTTCCTTGCACTGGAAAAGCGTGGGACTGGAAGAGCTTTTAATGTCTTCAGAAAGCTTGTATCCAAGTAAAAAATTATACCCAGCAATACCATTAATGATCCTCTATACAATATGATGTAAACAGTACAAATCGTAGACACAATAGATAGTATCTCAAAAGAAATAAAAAAGCAGCTTAAAGAATCAGGAAACATCAAACCCGAAATCAAAAATATTATTGCTCACGAAATCTCACGTTTACAATGCGAAAACTTTCAGAAGTTACAGATTTCAAGGCGGAGAACGCAAGATAGTTATTCTAAAAGGAATATCAAACGAAATTCCAGGAAGTGATCTGATAAACATCATAAATCAAAATGCTGGTATCAGTGCGAAAATTAAACGCGATGACGATATCATATATCGATTTGGCCGCAAGAACCGCCGAAATCCAGAGACACCTTATAATGCAGTATTAGAGGTATCAGGAAATGTTCGAAATGCAATGATTACACTCGAGCGCATTAATATCTATTTTCAACGAGTAAATATATCTGACTTCAGTGCCTTCATACAGAGCTTCAAATGTTTGCCATTCGGCCATACAAAAATTAAATGCACCGATATAATAACTCCTTGCTGCCACTGCGCAAGAAAAAATCACCAGTATACTGATTGCCCAGATAAGAATGATGCATCTAAGCTCAAATGCTTGAATTGTGCTTCGCGAAACGAAAAAACCAACGTCAAGGTAAATGAAAAGCATTCCGCGGTTAGCGCTAAACATTACCCGCAAAACAAATTCATGCGGCTGGGAATAAACTCAAGTATTGAGTATGGTTGTTAAGCCACTCAGCATCATACAACTTAATGCGAATCGCTGCTATGAAGCACACAATGAGCTAATACAATATATTGCTTCACATGATGTAGACATTGCACTCTTATCCGAACCATACACCGGTACTAGAACTTTTTTTGCACAATAAGTAGATTCTCAACGTTCCAATTCCCGATGGTGAATCGAACATTTAAGGCGTGTATTTTAATAAAAAATACTATTGGTGCTGCACTCGGTATTTTACAATACTCAACTCTCCAATACTCAGCGTCATTAATCTGCCCTTAGCACAACGATCGTTATATATCGCATGCGCTTATGTCGAACCAAATGCTGATAAATTTGATATTCTCGACGCTGTTAATAAATTTCTTAGTAGCACGAGGCCAGCACTACAGCTCATAAATGGAGACTTTTATAATTGGCATTCATCATGGGGTTCAAACAGATCAAATTATCGTGAGTTAGCAGTAGCCAATATTATAGCTGCCAACGGTATGAAAGTAAGCAACCAGGGTAATGTTGCCACATTCAATCATAGATATGACGATTGCTTCAGGAAATCTCTCACACCATATTACAGATTGGTTAGCGCATGTTGAGGCCATTCAAAATTCAGATCACAGCGCAATAACTTTTAAAATTGAAAACAGATCCAGCGTTACTGCTGCAAAAAGTACATCAACCTATCGGTTCAACAACAAGGCAGCCAACAGTAATAAGTTCGAAGAAGTTTTAGATGAGCAGCTCAACATAAAAGGTATTTCAAATGTAATACTGTAGAATCTCTTACTGGAACTATCAAGAAGGCGTGCTCAATATCTATTAAAATTCGCGGACGTGGCAAAGCAGCAAATCCATGGTGGATTAATGTACTTGAGGATCTTAAGAAAAAGTACATCCAACTTCACCATAAGCTAAGCAATTCAAAATAGTCAACATTCGACAGCAGTTTCTATGGAAGATACCAATGCTAAACGCACATATGCCGCCGCACTAAAGAAGGCATCAATTGAGCACTTTCGAGAATTCTGCACACAACAATGCAAAGAAAATGTCTGGTCACTGACAAACCGATTAATCAAGGATTCACCGTTACATCGACCTCCAATGACACTTCAATATAGCGGACTATAATGTGATACCAGCGCCGGCACAGCTGAAGCTCTCCTGCAACATTTCTCTCCTGACGACACCGTCTACTCTACGCGTGAACACCTCCACCGTCGGAATAGAAACAAAAATTTCGTTAACACACCCATGTGGATTACTTTGCAAACATTTGGAAAAAGGCTTACATTAAAATTTTACCAAAGCTAAACAAAGTTGAAACTAATGAGCTAGGATCTTACCGCCCCATAGGACTCCTTCCCGTGTTCGGAAAGCTGTGTTATATATCATGCTGAAATGAAGCAATTATGGTCTTTAAAACAATATGGTTTAAAAGAGCAGGCCTCAACTTTGGATGCTTTGCGTAACGCAATTGAAACTATTGGGAAGGAGAAACTGAAAAAGCGGCAAGTAATTTTGTGTCTGTAGACATTAAACGTACGTTTGATCACGCTTGGTGGCCGGCGCTCTTAAATCAGCTATAACGAATGAAAACTCCGTCTAATATTTACAGGCTTGTTATAAATTATCTTACAGATCGCAGCGCTTCACTAAACTACGCCGACGTCACTGCAACAAAAGCAACAACTAGAGGCTGTATCCAAGGGTCTGTATGTGGTCCAATTTTTTGGGACATTATCATAGATGAGCCGCTGCCTCAAAGGTGTGGAATTCAAAACTGTAAAAGAACAGCAATTTTACACTAACGATGCTCTGCGACTAATATATATACGATAATTGGGGAGAGAATGTGAAGTTGATTTAGTGATACCAAGCCATAGGATATGGCATTTAAAAGTAATGCTAAACAAGCTGAACTATTTTTAATTGGCAATCGACTAATCTTCGTCAAAGAAATTAAGTACCTGGGTGTAATAGATAATCGACTGAGATTCATCAACCATGCTAAGTTCGTTGTCGAAAAAGTTCAACGAGTATATAAAAACTTATGCCGGCATGTTAGACCCACATGGGGTGTACATGCCGCAAACGTTATCACAATCTATAAACAAGTTGTGGAGCCAACTATAACTTACGCTGCAGGTATATGGGCAAAGCCATACAGTTTAATCATATTCGCCGTCTTCTCCGCTCGTTCCAAAGAAATTTCGCTATACAAGCAATAAGAGGCTTCCACACAGTTTTCGCTAATTCGGCTCTGGAGCTTGCAAGATTCACACCGCTGCATCTGAAGATAAAAGAAATTATGCAAATCGAAAATGTCAAATTATCTGGAGGAAATGATGAAATAGTAAACGTTATGGTTGAACAACGTACTGCACCAAAAAGCCAACTGCATCCTTCTAAGCGTTTTGAAAGTATAGCATCACAACAGGAAGCTGACAATATTATCGATGCAAATGCGACCCACATCCATACCGATGGAAGCAAGTTTGAAACAGGCGCTTGTGGATCAGCTTTTGTCGATCATAAACAAACATAAGACATCAGGTTAGATTAGGTTAGGTTTGGCAGCCGCGCAACGAGTCCACTTAGATTACGAAATGGGTCCGTTATGAACCGCGGGGGCTGGGCTCCATATTAAACCATTCTGAGCTTTTGACAAAGCGTAAAAGGTTGTTGATACCTAAAGTATAATATATAGATTGTCTATATTCGTTAAGAAGTAGGATTTTAAAAATCGGTTCCTGCTTCTGGTTTGAGGTGGGCATGTGCAAAAAGGGTGTTGAATTGTTTCCAACTCCTCCTCATTTCTGCATCTACGACAGAAATCATGCGTGTAAACGCCTAATCTCTTTGCATGATTTCCTATGAGACAATGTCCTGAGAGGGTCCCTATTAAGGTCCTGATTTAGCCTTGGCCATGTTTGCCTAGCAATTTCACAGGTGTTAACGCTAATCCATCTTTGATTTGCAGAACTGATTAGTGCGTCCTTAATGAGAAGATTACAAGTTGCGAGAGGTATCTCCATAAAATTACTTATGTCTGGCATACAGGTACCTTCTCTTGCAATTTGGTCTGCCCTACAGTTCCCTGGTATATCTCTGTGGCCTGGAACCTAGCATAAGATTATACGATATTGTTTGGCCATCTCATTTAGAGATTGGCGACAACGTAAGACACTCCTTGATGTGGTTTGGAATGCATCCAGGGCTCGTAGGGCAGCTTGGCTCTCTGATAGAATGCAGATATCCATTGATGATATTCTGTTTATCTTTAACCATTTTAAGGCTTCATGAGTAGCGTTTATTTGCGCTTGAAAAACACTACAGTGATCCGATAATTTAATAGAAAGCTCTTCGCAAAATAACCTTGATCCTACACCAGTGTTCATTTTAGATGCGTCCGTGTAGATTTTAACGTGTGTGTTGGGTGTTGGATCTTCTTTAAACCATTCCAGTCTAGAAGGGATTTTCATTAGGAAATTCCTTTCGAAGCAAAGAATGGGGGGGTGATAATCACAGTCATTGGGTATATACGTGTAGGAATCTAAGATGGTTGAATGTCCATGTGTGACAGTCCTCGCTTTCCGCCGAGGAGGACGATGAGGACGACTGTACGTCACGTAAATTTAAATTACATGACATATGCACTGCCTTCCAGGCTGAAGCTTTAGCAATTGACACTGCACTGAAGTGGGCTCAGAAAGAGTTGAAAACGGAAAAACTAGTCATATATAGCGACAGTCACCTTGTTTGGAAGCTATCCAAAATCGGAGCAATCCTAACCCCTTAATTGCATCAAGGGACACAGAATTGACTTTTACTGGGTCAAATCACACATCGGTATTGAAGGAAACGAGCTCGCTGATGAGTAGGCAAAAGAAGCTGCAAATCAAGGGGTCGATCTAGTATACACGGCCTTTCCTTTAAGCTATGCTATACGGCAAATACGTCTTAAAATATTCGAGTCATGGCAGCAGAAGTACGCCGACGATACCACCGGCTCCATTACAAAAACTTTCTTCCCAAATCTTGAAGATACTCAACTATACCGACAACTCTTTTGGATATCATTCGAATTAACACAGCTCTTTACTGGCCATGGTTTCAATAAGGCATACTTAAAGCGATTCAAAATCATTGACCAAGACTGGTGCCCGTGTGACCAACTCACTGTGCAAAGCATGCATCATCTTTTGCACGACTGCCCACGCTTTCACAGTGCACGACAGAGACAGGAAACATTCTGTGCACAATATTATATTCCAGCATTTAATATTAAACAAACTTCAAAGTATCCTAGTTTGATAACATTATTTAAAGATTTTGTCAATAAAAAAAAAAATTGATAATTTAAAAAAACTTCAATACTTTACACATTCCTACCTCATGTCTTAATCATAATAGTAATATAGTAAAATAATTATCTAACTGCTTTTATCCAATCGCAGGCATTTTATTTCAGTTGGTCTTGTTAACTATAAAATATGTCATATTGCACATATGTATGAAAATACTTGCACTAAAACACAAACTTATTGAAATAACAAACTACTCGAAATGTGGTAAGCGCGTAGAGACCAAGAAAAAACAAAAATCTCCATGTACCCAACTTTTTCAATATCAGGATGTTAAGTCCGTCAGGGCCAATGGCTTTAGAAGGTTCCATATGTTTGATGCCCCCCGGAACCTCATCGCTGAAGAAAGCAAGTGGCGCAGTGTTGTATGTCAGTTTGTGCAGCCGTCTGGTAGCACTACGGTTGGATCTGTCGGGCGGAGGATGCAGAAAGAATTGCCGGCCAAAATAGCTCGAGCCTCTCTTTGGATCCGACGAAGTACAACCGTTGGAAATGATATTCACCTTGTCGTTGTGCTTCGTCGGGCTGGACAGGGACCTTACGGTGAACCAGAGCTTACTCTCACCAGTGGTCAAGTTGCAAGACTTCATGTGCTCTTCCCATTTGGTCTTCTAGGGTTGGGTTACCAGTTGCCGGATCTCCAAATTGAGATCCTTTATGCGAGAATCCCCGCCAGAACAGCTGCTCCAGCTGGAAGTTGGGACGGATGCCTACCTTCCTCTCCTTGCCGTCCTTCCAGCAGGTATGAAGCGAGCCGCGGCAGCTGCGATCACCGTGTGGAGTGCGCGTTCGCAGCGGGCACATCAGTGGCGATAGGGAGAATAGTGAAAGTGTCCTCAGTAGCATATCTGGTCCAATCAGCTTTATTAAAGTTAAAGCATGATCGGTGATCCGCGGAAACAAAGTCGGCAGGTTTCTCGATCCGGATTATAATGGGCAAGAAGAAGTTCAAAGAAGTTTTGTGTTTTGGTGATTTAAATAAACTGTGTATATAATTGAATTCAATTAATTATTATATATAAGAAACCTCAGTCTTTTATATGTACATCAACTCATAATATTGGCTTGGGGAATAAGTCCATAACGTTTTTATATTTTCTTTTATTTTCCAATGATATGTATGCTGTTTGACTATTGTAAGTCTTCATTCGCTAGAACTCCTTCTGCTCTACAAAACTATGTTAATTATCATTTGAGCTACATATTTAATTTTTTTATTAGTTTTGAAGCCAGTCATAGGCTAGTCTACAGCAAGGAAATGGTTTGCAAGTTCAATAACGGATATTACTTTTGAAGGAAAACGGTCGCCAAACCAGTAGTGAATTGGCGGAAAAAATGAACTGCGAGTATAAAACGATTCTCAATCACCTTCATTCAATGGGAATTATCGAAAAATTTGGGCCGGGGTGCCTCACGAGCTTAACGAAAAAAATAAACAAAGTCGCCTGCAAATAGCTTCTCAGCATCTCGCCTGCCATCGAGCACCACGTGGTCATAAAAAGCACTTTTTGTACCGAAATATCTGTACAGGATATGAGAAATGCTGTCTATACATCAATATGAAGCAAAGAAAGAAGTGAGTGGCTCCAGGAGGTACGCCAAAGTCCAGAGTCAAGCCGTACCTTTATCCAAAGAATATCATGATATGTGCTTGATGGTGCTGGGAAATACTCGAAAAGAATACCACGGCCAACAAGGAGCTCTACATTGCCCAGCTATACCGCATGAATGAGCCTATTCGACAGAAAATAAATGATCGACATAGTCAAACCATACTCCTTCACGACAACGCCAGGCCCCATGTTGCATAAATAGTCAAACTCGCACTCCAAGAGCACGAATGGAAGGTACTTCAGCATCCGATTATCCGTCATCCGACATCCGATTACCATCTTTTGCGCTCCCTGACAAACCATTTGAAGGGCGTTTCCTTCGATAACAAAGAGCGCCTTAAAACCTCATTCAACAACTTCTTTGACACCAGACCAAGCGATTTTTGGCGGAAAGGCATCAACAAATTGGTCCAGAGGTGGGAAGAGGTAATAAACAGCAACGGCGAATATATATTTGATTAACTTATTGGTATAATTATAGTTCCTGTTTAATAAAAGCCTTCGGTAAAAACACAACGAACTTATTCACCTCCTTAATATTTAAAGACTTACTCAAACACATTTTATGTAAAGACAAAAAAAAAAAATGAACATTAAGAGAGGAAAAAATATTTTCTGCTTAATTATTTTATTTATTATCCTAATTTAGTTTCGACAAATGTACGGTAAGACATTTATTTTATGCATTGCACCAATTTGACATATAAATTACAAATTTGAAACTTATTTAAGACTTAAACTAACATTAGTATACTTATTATATTATATATGAGTATCATAAAATTTTTCAGTCTAAAGCATAAGCACAGAGATAAGAATCAGCTGAGATGGACGAGAACAGAGGCATGTAGGTTAATAAACATATATATTTGTAACGGTCGTATTGAAATCCTAACAAGGAATAGTCTGGATGACATTAGGTTAGCTTGATTGGCAATAAGCCACGCATAGACCTTTTGGTTCCTTACGATGCCAGAAGGAGACCGACCTCTATGAATACTGAAAGTAGTCAGCATGTAGGATGTCAAGGGTTTTAACAAATCTAAGCAGAGCTGAGAGATCCGTTTTTGAGACGTCCTCCAGACCCTCAAATAATGGGGCTCTCAGGCATTTTAAACGCGTTTTTAATAATACCGGACAAACGCACAGAAGGTGTTCTAAAGTTTCCTTAACTTCCACTCTGCATTTGTCCTTGTTAGAAATCCCTATCTTGTACGCATGTGCAGCCAATAGATTATGATTAGTTAGCATACCTATAATAGTTCTGCAGTCCTTTCGCGAGAGCGTAATTACGAATTGAGTCATTTTTTGCGCTATTTCTACAAATAACTTTTGTTGTTTTGCATGTGGTCAAATTACTCCAGCTAGCTAACACTAGTTTTTTCATGTAGTCGTCCATTTCGTTGTATATAGTATTGAGCGGTTTTGGTATGTCGTTCTCTTGTTCAAATGGTAGTCTAACAGCTCTTTTTGCTATCTCATCTACTATTTCGTTCCTCATAATGCGTCTGTGACCAGGTACCCAATAGATATGCAATCTACTGTTTGCGGCTAGCCTTTCTATGGCCTCCCTGCTCCGTTGAACATTTTTGGACTTAATATTATACAATATGAGCTTATTGCTTTTATTGCTGCTTGACTGTCCACGTATATATTAACTGTTGAGTTCCTTCTTGCTCTTGTATAGGCTAACTCCGCGGCTTTCCCCACAACAAAAGCTTCCGCTTGGAAAATACTGCTGTGGTTTGGCAGCTTGATAGGCAGCCTTATCCCTTGTTTTGAGCAGTAAATGCCCGCGCCAACTCCGTCTAAAGCCTTATAGCCGTCTGTATAGATGTGAAAAGTCCTATGGCCAGACTTCATGCCTTTGTGCCATCCCTCCCTTTCAATTGTATTACGAAACCTTCTCTCTCAATTAAAATACGAAGTCATGTAGTCTGTGCAACCTGAACTCCACTTTCCTATTGAGCTGTGTCCATGTAGCACCAATGCATCAGAAAGGGTAATAGACCCCAAGTAACGCCCAGCATTCTTTTACACACGTACAGGGTATTACTGACCTTTTTCAACCTTTCCTCAACATTGTGCTTCCACAGTAATTTACCATCCAGTATTACTCCGAGGTACCTCGATGATCTTTCAGAGGAAATCGATGTTGCCTAGCTTCGGGAGCTACCACGCCGGGACCTTGTACTTCCTGGTCCGTTCTATGTCCGTTTTTTTTCGGAGTTTATCCCTAGCCCTGAGCGAGATGCCCATTGGTGTACCGTTTTAAGTGTATTATTCATCACATAACTGATGGTGTCCAAGTACTTTCCAGTAACTACTATAGCTATGTCATCTGCATATGCCACTAGTTTTGATGCCCCTCCGTCAAATTTCTTGAGCAGTCCATTTGTCACAAGTAACCATAATAGCGGCGATAGTACGCTCGTATTGTTCCATTCCGCTCTTATCTTTCTGCAGCTAATATCTGCCTTCTCCATAGATAAGCCGCGGGCTGCACATTAAGTGACTCTATGCTATTTAAAATAGAATCTTTCGTCAAACTGTTAAAGGCCCCTGATGTATCTAAAGGGTGATTTTTCAAGAGGTATAGGAAAGTTATTGAAAAACACACACGTAAAATTCCGGAAAATGCATGAAATTTTGATTTAAATCGATAATACAGACCATATAATTTAATGTTTGAAGATTAGTTCATGCAAATGTTGACCGCGACTGCCCTTCAAATGGTCCATCCGCTTAGTCCAGATTTGACATACTCTTTCCAATGTTTCGGCCGGTATCTCACATATAAATGTTTTAATGTTGTCTTCCAGTGCGTTAATTGAAGCAGGCTTGTCTGAATAGACGTGAGCATTAACATAGCCGCACCGTCTTGCTGAAACCACATGACATGCAAGTCAAGCTCTTGCATTTTGGGCAAAAAAAAGTTGGATATCAATTCACGGTAGCGCTCACCATTCACAGTTACGTTACGATTCGCAGCATCTTTGAAGAAGTACGGTCCAATGATACCTCCAGCCCATAAACCGCACCAAACTGTGACCTTCTCTGGATTCATTGGTAGCTCTTTCAATTCTTCTGGCTGATCTTCACTCCCTGAACACAATTTTTCGATAAAAAAGTGGTTCTTCGGCCAATTTACCAAAAGCCCATTCACCAAAAATTCTGCGTTGCGGTAGGTCGTTCGGCCTTAATTCTTGCTGTATTTTGAAAGACTTCACACCTAACTTCTTTTGCACAATTTTCCACGTTGTTGAGTAACAGAGGCCCAATTGCTGCGAACGGCGACGAATCGATAATTGATGGTCATCATTAACACTGGTCGATACAGCTGCGATATTTTCTTCAGTTCGCACTCTACGTAAGCATGTTGGTGGTTTTATGTCCAATGTTGATGTAAATTTGGTTAGCCACAATAGCTCGAATAGCCGCTTCAGTGGGTCGATTAAACTGACAATAATATGGAAGCGCGCGATAAAATTTCTTAACAGAACACGCATTTTTATAACAAAAGTCAATGATTTTCAAGCGTTGTTCGTTTGTAAGACGATTCATGGTTAAATTATAGACCAAACTGAAGATGTTTAAGAGTGAAACAAAACACGAAACGTGCGTCAGCTGTATAAACCAACTGTTTAAAAAGATAATAGCTAAAAGATCACCCGTTACGTTAAAGACGCAGACTTTTGCGATTCTAAGTAAACTCTGAAGCTCTATCCCCGAGAGACATTCTAATAATATTGTAATTGTCTGTAAACAGCGCTTTTGGCAATATCATTTACAATTTCGTTTCCTGCAATACCCTTATGTCCGGGTACCCAATAGATATGCAACCGTCTGTCTGCGGGTAGTCTCTCTATGGCTTCCTTGCTTTTTAGAACGTTTTTAGATGAAATTTCATGAATTTATTGCTTTTATCGCCGCTTGGCTGTCAACGAATATATTTATTTTGGCGTTGCTTGATGCCTTTGCGATTGCTATTTCCGCAGCCTTACTTACAACAAAGAATTCTGCTAGAAAGATACTGCAGTGGTCAGGAAACTTAAATTGCTGCCTGATGCCTAGCTCTGCGCAGCAGACATAACATAAGACTTTGTAACATTTAAACATAGCCCATTTTTCTTTCCCCAACACAATATTGCATCAAAAATACTAGTACGATGAGAATGGTATTTGTACTGTATATAATAAGCACACGGATGGGCATTAACATATTTCCACACCAAAAACACATCATGATCTACTAAATAACAGAGGCTCAAGAATCTAACCCTGAGAGACGGCCGCTATTGTTGATTTAGACCGCGTTGAACCAACAACTGACTTGCTGAACTCTACTCTCAAGAAAAATAGTTGAAAGTTTTATGAAGCTTTCGGTAAATGTATAAAAGTACCTAAGTTGGCAATAGACATGGGACGTTTGCTGAAACAGTGTCATTTATATTGACACAGGATACAATAGCTCTCGTGAGGAAGCGAATGCTCAAAGTCCATCGGGTTGAAGTTGAAGACCCTACTTCAATAGAAGTAATAAGGGAGTAATTTCCTCAATTTACATGAATAAGCTAGGATTTAAAGTGTTACAACTACGGTAAGATCGGACGTATGGCCCGCAATTGCAGTGTACTACGCAGTCAACTGAAACTTGAAACGAACCAGTTCTAAGAGCGAGAACTGCATCCCACAACTGAATGCCCCACAGTTTCTGTCTCGCAAATTGGACGGAAAAGCAACAACTTGACAATAAAGGGGACTGTAGATGGTCGATCCCAGGTAATACTTACTTACTTACTCTGGACACAGGTGCAACTAGCTCGATCATTCGGTCAGATTTCGTAAACTGTAATATGGAACCATTGCACATACCGGTATTTTGATAATCTAGGCGGCCAAAAGTAAATTTTGTAAAATGCATTAATTGATTTTAATAATGAATAAAATAGAAAGATAACACAATAGAGTATTCACTCCACCCCTCTCGCGCTTTTTCGTCGCGTGCGCTACCGCCGTATTGGCAGTCAAAAGTTCATTGCTTATCACACTACACATATCTCGCTCGGCGTTCGGCAAGCAACAAATCTTCAAAAAAGTAAAGTTAACTTATTTAAAGTTATATGTCTCGTTTTAATGATGGAAATTGAAGCTTCAGTTATGCTTTTTCCAAATTTAATAAATATTTTATAAAATTTTTTCATTAATAACGTAATTTATTGAATTCCGTACAAGGAGAAATAGTGCATTTTTTACACATATTTTTTTTATTTGTTAAGCTGAAAGTTATACTTCCACGTCCGTCCAAGCTTGAATTTTTTTTCAGATTGTGTACATATGCTTTGAGATGTAGAATAAAGTAGAATTATTAATTAATTGTGGAATTTCAAAAGTTTCATGGAACAGCGTTTTTTAAAAGCGTTTTCTATACTTGTTATTTTTTGGTTTGTTTAAGGTTCTCAAGGCACTTCAGGGGTTCGAATTGTGACTCGAAAATACTTATTCGACCGCATGCAAGCTCAGAATTTACCAAATTTGGACGAAAAATTAAACTCTTTACAACAGGAGCTTTTGTCAAGTGAAAAATACTCTGACGAACAGATATCAGCTCTTAAGCACAATTTTTCACATTTTAAATCACAAATCAAGAAAAAGTAGCTACAAGTATATAAAAAGGAAGATGTTTTCCTATCAAAGTGCAAGTCTTGGTTGGAAGGAGGTATTGAATTAACTGTTGCAGCCGAAACTATGTGGCCGTCCTCAGAAACATTTCAGTGACTCAGGTGAAAGATCTAACAGACACAAAACTGCAGAACTCAGATCTACAGTAAAGGACAAAAACTTGATTATGCATGCTGCTTCAGTTGAGTTAATCAAAAGTGGAAAGAGAGATGCTTCTAAAGTATTAAAAGACATTCAAAACTCTTCGATACGTGCGACAAAATACATAAAGGCATTTTCAAACACTAGGAAAAAAGAAATCCACTCTTTATCACCAATGCAAACATTGAAAATGATGATTGGTCCTGATCTAACAAGTGCTCAGTACGAAGTTATAAGGAACACATGTAAAAAAATTTTTCCCTGCTACACACTTATTCAAAAAGCAAAAAATGAATAGTATCCGCCTACTGAATCTATCAGAATTACATGCACCAGTGCCGAATGTGATTTATAGCCCTTGGTCGATGTTACAGTGAAACGCTTATTAACTTATTTGGAAGTAGTTCTTTCAGCCCTTAAAGAACAAGAAACATTGTCCCTGAAACTTATTTGTAAATGAGGATGCGACGGCTCACAGCAGTCACAGTTTTAACAAAAACAAGAAAGTAATACTGATTGTGATTCAAATATCTTCCAAACCCGTTTTGTTCCATTAAGGTTAGTCTGTGGAAAAAGTGATAAAGTCGTTTGGGAAAATCCAACGCCGTCTTCAGCTCGTTTTTGAAAGTGTGAGACATGGCTAAAGAGGAAATTGACTTCGTAACTGAATCTTTGAATTCGCTGTCAGCTACGGATTTAGAATTAAATAGATTAACCTTTAAAGTCAGTCACGTGTTCGTCATGACAATGGTAGATGGCAAAGTGTGCAACGCTGCTTCTGGCACAACTTCTACCAATAAGACCAATAATGATGTCTATTTTATATAATTTAACCTATAAATACCCAAAAGAAGATTCATTTTCTATTTATTCTAGTACAAAATGGTTGTATCTTTAAAGATACCACGGTTACTTAAGGGTTAATAATATAAAAGATCAATAAAAAAAGTCCATTTCTCTAAATGATGATGAATAAAAGTATTTAGGACTATAAAAAACGTTAAACGTTAGTTTTGGCCGCCTAGATTATCGAAATACCGGTATGTGCATTGGTTGGCTACAATTTTCAGACAGCTACAGGAGAGTGGGCTAGGATTTCCGGAAAGGTAGTTTACCGAGGTCGTTATTGGAGCTTTGTCAGTAGTTCACACGTTTTTACTGGCTGAAATCACAGACGAAGTAAAATTGGTGTAGGGTACTAAATGATTTAAAGTCACCACCGTGAAACTTTGAATAGACACAGGGGATGCAGGGTTTTGATCCATTCGTAAACGCGGGGAGCTCACTGATTGTGCTGGTTAAAGAGAAATATAGAAACCCCCGATTTTGTGTGGATTATAGAAAGCTGAATGAAGTCACGAAAAAAGACTCTCCGTCACCACGAATAGATCACACTCTCGACACTTCATCCGGTGGATTTTCCCGCTTGATTTAAAAAGTGGTTACTGGCAGGTAGAAATTGAGGATTGCGATCGTGAGAAGATAGCCTTCAGAACAGCAGATGGGTTATGGCAGCATCCAGCAACCTTTGAGCGCCTGATGGAGCATGTGCTGAGGGACTGTGTTTGGTCTATCTGGATGACATCATCACCATTCGTACAAATTTTAGCGACCGTCTGAAAAAATTGGAAGAAGTCTTTAAGCGCATTGCCTCCGTTGAAGTATGATTGAATCCGAAGAAGTCACTTTTTTTAAAACAAAAGCCACGTATCTTG
This sequence comes from Anastrepha obliqua, assembly GCF_027943255.1. Taxonomy (NCBI): domain Eukaryota; kingdom Metazoa; phylum Arthropoda; class Insecta; order Diptera; family Tephritidae; genus Anastrepha; species Anastrepha obliqua. The sequence goes on along the minus strand of NW_026562179.1, from coordinate 4,068,057 downwards.
GACATAGGATAACAACCGAGGGCATCAATAAGGACGAGAAGAAAATAAAAGCAGTGAAAGATTGGCCAGGACCAAGAAATGTGCACAAAGTGCGAAGTTTCGTAGGAGTGTGCACAATTGCAGTAGCAATCTCCACAAGAAACAGGAGGAAGTATTCCAGTAGTTGAAAGATCTTTTTGTACTGCGATTATGTTAGCGTAGCCAGTCACGAGAGAATAGTTTCTTGTGGATACAGATGCTAGAGCATCTCCCAAAGGGAGATTATCTGTGAGACTGAGATAACCAACCCTACAAGTCAGGGGGACCAGACGGAATTATACCAATGGTTATTGGTTAGTTAAAATCTTTAGGGAATCCCAATCTTCAGGGTATATCCCTAATTTATAGAGGGCATTCAGGGTGGTCTTTATTCCCGAAGCAGGAAAACCGGGCAATACCACTACCAAAGATTTTAGACCGACTAGTCTCTCTTCGTTTTTAGTCAAAACATGAGAAAGACTGATTGATCTACACATCAAGAGCGTTCTTAATGCCGATAACTTCAGCATGGCACAACATGCTTACCAGAAGGGCAAGTCTGTAGAAACAGCAATGCTTGAAGTTTCTGGAACAATAGAGACATCTCTTAAAAATAAATAATTTACTATAGCATCGTTTCTGGATATCGAAGGAGCATTCAACAATGTAGATGCAAAACCGATAAATTCAGTGTTGTCGAACATAGGTACGAACGAAAAGATTATCCGATGGATATGCAGTCTAACAGGGTAGGTAGGTAGGCAACACTAGTCCAGGAAAAACAGTTACCAGAGGAACCACACAGGGGGGTGTTATCTCGCCGTTATTGTGGAACTAGTCTTAAATGAAGCAATAAGAGGATCAAGATAGTTGCTTGTGCTGACGATGGCAGGGAAGTTTCTCTCGACTATCAGCGTGCTCGTGCAATCAGCGCTAAGGAAAGTCTCCAACTGGGCGACCTCAAACGGTCTAATGATTAATCCAGCCAAGATCGAACTAAATTGGTTCTCTAGAAGATATAAGATACCGAGTTTTTAGTTATCATCTTTAGAGGGAGTAACACTAACCTATCGAACGAAGCCAAGTACCTTGGCATAATTCTGCACTCAAAGAATGAAGAAAGCTTGTAGTGCCCTCTTTATCCTTAAGAGGACATTTGACAAAAAATGGGTCTTGAAACCGTACATCAACCACTGGTCGTACAATATTATCATCACACCCATTTTGACTTATGGAGCTTTCGCGTGGTGGAAGGCGGTGCAAACACAATCCTACCTAAAGAATATCATAAACGTCCAACGATTAGCTTGTGGGGGCATAACAAGTGCGCTCCGATCGACGCCTCGGGCGACGCTGGAAGTGATCCTACATATTCCACCCATTGAATGCTCCCAAGAAATCACGTACGGTCATGCATCAGTCTTACTATCTGTGGAACACTTGCAAGACGCATCGAAAATAGACTATCTGGTTCCCAAAATCGATCCGAATAGAAAGTATAATATTATATACGAGTACTCGACAGGAAGGATTGGCAGACCAGGGCCATATCAGATGATAGTGATCACTATATTTATAGTGACGGCTCAAAGATAGACAATGGCACTGAATCAGGAATCTTCTCGGAACAATTATCTTTAAATTCCTCATTTAGACTTCCAGACTGGTGCAGCGTCTTCCAAGCTGAGATCTACGCTATAAACCAAGCAGCAAAATCGATAAGGCTGACTTACATGCAGCAAACCTTACCATTTTTATTGATAGTCAAGCAGCGATCAAGGCACTGGCCTTCAAAATGTTTTAAAGAGTGCAGGAGGTCGACATCGCTTCATCCAACAATACAACACCACATTTTGTTGGGTTCCCGGCTACTCTGGAGTGGAGGGAAATGAAACAGCGGATGAGTGTGCAAGGATAGGCTCTGAGCTGGACCTTCAGCGAGTGGTAGAGGACATGAGAGTAACCGCGGAAGCCAATAGAAGGTGGTCTCTAACCAAGAATGATATAAACAAGATTTTGCATATCAGAGAGTGCATGACGTCGTATTAGCTGAGTTGTGCAGTGTTGCCGACCAAAAGAATGTTAGAAAAAGTCACTGTGAGGAGATTTTAGTGCTAATGAAAATTTGTTGTAAAAATTGATATTTTATAAGTGAAAATTTTATTTTTTGCTCCTTTGAAGGTTACGTTAGAATATTAAATATTCTTCTCTCAACTCTTCTTAACATTGAAAACCTTTTTACACATTTCGTGTAATCATTCTTCCGGTCCTTAATCGTTAGTGGGACATAAGGCATCGAGAGGTGTATTCATAGTAAAAATAAGCAAAAAAATACCAGACAATTTTGAAGAAACCATCACGACATTTTTACAAACAGAGTAGCTCATCTTGTTGCATAACCTGAAATATAGCAAAAAAGTCGTTCTCTCAGCAAAAAACTCATAAATTAAAATTAACATAACCACAACGCATTTATTTAAAAAAACGCACATTTTAAAGACAATTTGTCACGCATACAAAGTTCTTTAAGTAATTCACTAAAAATTTGGTATTTTATTTTCTTTAAATTTTATTTTCTTTCTTTAACTTACGAAACCTTCTCTCCCAATTAAAATACGAAGTCATGTAGTCTGTGCAACCTGAACTCCACTTTCCTATTGAGTTGTGTCCATGTAGCACCAATGCATCAGAAAGGGTGATAGACCCCAAGTAACGCCCAGCATTCTTTTACACACGTACAGGGTATTACTGACCTTTTTCAACCTTTCCTCAACATTGTGCTTCCACAGTAATTCACCATCCAGTATTACTCCGAAGTACCTCGCATGATCTTTCAGAGGAAATCGTTGTTGCCTAGCTTCGGGAGCTACCACGCCGGAACCTTTTACTTTCTGGTCCGTTCTATGTCCGTTTTTTCGGAGTTTATCCCTAGCCCTGCGCGAGATGCCCATTGGTGTACCGTTTTAAGTGTATTATTCATCACATAACTGATGGTGTCCAAGTACTTTCCAGTAACTACTATAGCTATGTCATCTGCATATGCCACTAGTTTTGGTGCCCCTCCGTCAAATTTCTTGAGCAGTCCATTTGTCACAGGTAACCATAATAGCGGCGATAGTACGCTCGTATTGTTCCATTCCGCTCTTATCTTTCTGCAGCTAATATCTGCCTTCTCCATAGATAAGCCGCGGGCTGCACATTAAGTGACTCTATGCTATTTAAAATAGAATCCATAGGAAAGTTTTTCAAAAACATACATGTAAAATTCAGGAAAATGCATGAAATTTTGATTTAAATCGATAATACAGACCATATAATTTAATGTTTGAAGATTATTTCATGCAAATGTTGACCGCGACTGCCCTTCAAATGGTCCATCCGCTTAGTCCAGATTTGACATACTCTTTCCAATGTTTCGGCCGGTATCTCACATGTAATGTTGTTTTCCAATGCGTTAATTGAAGCAGGCTTGTCTGAATAGACATGAGCTTTAACATAGCCGCACCGTCTTGCTGAAACCACATGACATGCAAGTCAAGCTCTTGCATTTTGGGCAATTCACGGTAGCGCTCACCATTCACAGTTACGTTACGATTCGCAGCATCTTTGAAGAAGTACGGTCCAATGATACCTCCAGCCCCTAAACCGCACCAAACTGTGACCTTTTCTGGATTCATTGGTAGCTCTTGCAATTCTTCTGGCTAATCTTCACTCCAAAATCGACAATTCTGCTTATTAACGTACCCATTGATCCAAAAATTAGCTTCGTCGCTGAACACAATTTTTCGATAAAAAAGTGGTTCTTCGGCCAATTTACCAAGAGCCCATTCACCAAAAATTCTGCGTTGCGGTAGGTCGTTCGGCCTTAATTCTTGCTGTATTTTGAAAGACTTCACACCTAACTTCTTTTGCAAAATTTTCCACGTTGTTGAGTAACAGAGGCCCAATTGCTGCGAACGGCGACGAACCGATAATTGATGGTCATCATTAACACTGGTCGATACAGCTGCGATATTTTCTTCAGTTCGCACTCTACGTAAGCATGTTGGTGGTTTGATGTCCAATGTTGATGTAAATTTGGTTAGCCACAATAGCTCGAATAGCCGCTTCAGTGGGTCGATTAAGCTGACAATAATATGGAAGAAGCGCGCTATAAACTTTCTTAACAGAACACGCATTTTTATAATAAAATTCAATGATTTCAAGCGTTGTTCGTTTGTAAGACGATTCATGGTTAAATTATAGACCAAACTGAAGATGTTTAAGAGTGAAACAAAACACGAAACGTGCGTCAGCTGTATAAACCAACTGTTTAAAAAGATAATAGCTAAAAAATCACCCGTTACGTTAAAGACGCAGACTTTTGCGATTCTAAGTAAACTCTGAAGCTCTATCCCCGAGAGACATTCTAATAATATTGTAATTGTCTGTAAACAGCGCTTTTGGCAATATCATTTATAATTTCGTTTCCTGCGATACCCTTATGTCCGGGTACCCAATAGATATGCAACCGTCTGTCTGCGGGTAGTCTCTCTATGGCTTCCCTGCTTTTTAGAACGTTTTTAGATGAAATTTCATGAATTTATTGCTTTTATCGCCGCTTGGCTGTCAACGAATATATTTATTTTGGCGTTGCTTGATGTCTTTGCGATTGCTATTTCCGCAGCCTTACTTACAACAAAGAATTCTGCTAGTGAGATTGAGGTAACCAACCCTACAAGTCAGGAGGACCAGACGGAATTATACCAATGGTTATTGGTTAGTTAAAATCTTTAGGGAATCCCAATCTTCAGGGTATATCCCTAATTTATAGAGGAAATTCAGGGTGGTCTTAATTCCCGAAGCAGGAAAACCGGGCAATACCACTACCAAAGATTTTAGACCGACTAGTCTCTCTTCGTTTTTAGTCAAAACATTAGAAAGACTGATTGATCTACACATCAAGAGCGCTCTTAATGCCGATAACTTCAGCATGGCACAACATGCTTACCAGAAGGGCAAGTCTGTAGAAACAGCAATGCTCGAAGTTTCTGGAACAATAGAGACATCTCTTAAAAATAAATAATTTACTATAGCATCGTTTCTGGATATCGAAGGGGCGTTCAACAATGTAGATGCAAACTCGATAAATTCAGTGTTGTCGAACATAGGTACGAACGAAAAGATTATCCGATGGATATGCAGTCTAACAGGGTAGGTAGGTAGGCAACACTAGTCCAGGAAAAACAGTTACCAGAGGAACCCCACAGGGGGGTGTTATCTCGCCGTTATTGTGGTACTAGTCTTAAATGAATTGCTTATTACCATGAGCAATAAGAGGATCAAGATAGTTGCTTGTGCTGACGATGGCAGGGAAGTTTCTCTCGACTATCAGCGTGCTCGTGCAATCAGCGCTAAGGAAAGTCTCCAACTGGGCGACCTCAAACGGTCTAATGATTAATCCAGCCAAGATCGAACTAAATTGGTTCTCTAGAAGATATAAGATACCGAGTTTTTAGTTATCATCTATAGATGGAGTAACACTAACCTTATCGAACGAAGCCAAGTACCTTGGCATAATTCTGCACTCAAAGGATGAAGAAAGCTTGTAGTGCGCTCTTTATCCTTAAGAGGACATTTGACAAAAAATGGGTCTTGAAACCGTATATCAACCACTGGTCGTACAATATTATCATCACACCCATTTTGACTTATGGAGCTTTCGCGTGGTGGAAGGCGGTGCAAACACAATCCTACCTAAAGAATATCATAAACGTCCAAAGATTAGCTTGTGGGGGCATAAAAAGTGCGCTCCGATCGACGCCTCAGGCGACGCTGGAAGTGATCCTACATATTCCACCCATTGAATGCTCCCAAGAAATCACGTACGGTCATGCATCAGTCTTACTATCTATGGAACTCTTGCAAGACGCATCGAAAATAGACTATCTGGTTCCCAAAATCGATCCGAATAGAAAGTATAATATTATATACGAGTACTCGACAGGAAGGATTGGCAGACCAGGGCCATATCAGATGATAGTGATCACTATATTTATAGTGACGGCTCAAAGATAGACAATGGCACTGGATCAGGAATCTTCTCGGAACAATTATCTTTAAATTCCTCATTTAGACTTCCAGACTGGTGCAGCGTCTTCCAAGCTGAGATCTACGCTATAAACCAAGCAGCAAAATCGGTAAGGCTGACTTACATGCAGCAAACCTTACCATTTTTATTGATAGTCAAGCAGCGATCAAGGCACTGGCCTTCAAAATGTTTTAAAGAGTGCAGGAGGTCAACATCGCTTCATCCAACAATACAACACCACATTTTGTTGGGTTCCCGGCTACTCTGGAGTGGAGGGGAATGAAACAGCGGATGAGTGTGCAAGGATAGGCTCTGAGCTGGACCTTCAGCGAGTGGTAGAGGACATGAGAGTAACCGCGGAAGCCAATAGAAGGTGGTCTCTAACCAAGAATGTTATAAACAAGATTTTGCATATCAGAGAGTGCATGACGTCGTATTAGCTGAGTTGTGCAGTGTTGCCGACCAAAAGAATGTTAGAAAAGGTCACTCTGAGAAGATTTTAGTGCTAATGAAAATTTGTTGTAAAAATTGATATTTTATAAGTGAAAATTTAATTTTTTGCTCCTTTGAAGGTTACGTTAGAATATTAAATATTCTTCTCTCAACTCTTCTTAACATTGAAAACCTTTTTACACATTTCGTGTAATCATTCTTCCGGTCCTTAGTCGTTAGGTTAGGTTAGGTTGAAGCGGTTGTCCATTTTGGACACACTCAGGCTCGTAGCCCATTGTGATGCCGCAAGGGGAAACTGGCCCTTATCCCTCCTGAAACCACAGTGTACTATTCAAAAATTTTGCTAGATCCTTAATTTCGACAGAGCCGAGATCTTCTAATTCATTAAAGAAATGTGTGCCCAAATTGGCGAGTCTACGTTTGGATAGAGCAGGACAATGGCACAGAAGGTGCGGAATCGTCTCTTCCTCTTCCTCGTCTAGACAACTTCTGCAGAAGTCATGTGTTTGCACACCCATTCTCTGGGCGTGCCTACCAATTAGGCAGTGCCCCGTTATGACTGAAGTCAGTATGTTGAGACTATGTTTGTCTCTCCTTAGTAGAAGTTCTGTGCGTTTAGCATTGAGAGTCGGCCACATCTGTCGGGCTATTTTGCAAGTGGCTTCGTTTTGCCATCTTTCATTCGCTATTCTTACAATTTCCTCGTGGATATGTAGTCTACATGTTTGCAAGGGTATACCTATATCAGTGTCTATGTGCTCATCAGTCAGTTTGGTGCCGATTTTCGCAAGTTCATCAGCTCTGCAGTTTCCCTCTATATCGCAATGGCCAGGAACCCATGCTATCGTTAGGTGAAATGACTCAGCCATCTCGTTAAGAGATGTGCGGCATTTCATGGCTACCTTAGAGGTTGTCGAATTTTTAGTGAGGGATTTATCGCCGCCTGGCTATCAGTGAAAATGTAGATATCATCACCAGATATCGCATCACACCGTACCAGTGTCACGGCTTTCATTATTGCCATCAGCTCAGCCTGAAAGACACTACAGTAGTTGGGGAGCCGAAAACTGAAGGAAATCCCCAGATGCTCGGAATACACACCCCCACCCACCCTGCCATCGAGCTTTGAGCCATCTGTGTATACATGGATGAACTCGCCCTGTCTTACCACGTCACGCTCCCACTCTTCCCTCGTGGGTAGGAGGGTCACAAACGTTGTAGTGGCAAGTGTAGGCGGAATTGTGTAGTCCACCTGTCTGGGAAGTCCCAACGTGCCATCCAGGATTTTGCCGTGGCCATAAATTGTGTTTGACCACTTACTTAAAGTGCTCAGCCTTATTGCTGCACTGCGCGCCATGTACTTTGCCTGCAGGTCTACCGGAAGGAAGTTTAGTATCACATTTAGTGCTTTCGATGGTGTGGTTGACATTGCACCGGTGATAAGAACAGATGCAAGTCTTTGGACCCTGTCAACCCTTTTGATGTTCACGCCCTTCTCCAGGGCATTCCACCATATTGCAATACCGTAGTAGAGAATTGGCCTAATTACTGCTGTGTACAGCCAGTGTATCATACTGGGCTTCAAACCCCATTTTTGCCCAACGAGCCTTCCACAGGAGTATAGCGCCGTCGTAGCTTTGCGTACTCTGTCTGCGACTGTGAGTCCCCAATTTAGCTTCGTATCTAGTACAAGTCCTAGGTATTTAGCGTTTTCTGTTACTTTAAGGGGTTTTCCCCCCAAAAGAATTTGTTGAAGAGCAGGTGTTTTGTGTTTCCTGCTAAACAGTATCAGTTCCGTTTTTCCCGGATTTACTTCTAGCCCTCGACTCTTGCACCATAGTGATAGTCTGTTGAGAGCTCTTTGTTGAAGATCACACATAGTTGGAAGGTGTTTGCCAGAGATTGCTATTACAATATCATCTGCGTATGAGATTACCTTACTTCCCATTTTTTCTAGCTCCTGAAGGAGATTATTGACGGTCAGGTTCCATAGAAGTGGAGAGATTACCCCACCCTGCGGTGTGCCCCTGATCGGAAATTTCTTGATGGATGTTTCACCCAAATCTGCGCGAATCGTCCGCCCGACTAGCATTCGCTCTATGAGCGAGACGAGCGCTCTGTTAACTCCCATTTCTGTTAGCGATTTGGTAAATGCTTCCGGGTGTATGCTATTGAAAGCACCCTCGATGTCTAGAAAGACAGCAAGGGTGTATTCCTTATAGTGAAGTGATTTCTCAATCGTGTCGACCAGCGAGTGAAGCGCCGTCTCTACTGATTTGCCTTTGCTGTATGCATGTTGGGAAGGTGATAGCTTGTTGCCAATCTTCCCCTTGATGTGCCCATCTAGCAATCGCTCTAAAGTTTTTAACAGGAAGGATGATAGGCTGATCGGCCTGTAGTCCTTCGGTCTCGTATGTGTGGTTTTTCCTGCTTTGGGAATGAAGACCACTTTTACTTCCGCCCATTTCTTGGGGATATAACTGAGTCATACTACTGCCTCAAAAATTGAGACGAGTCTAGGTGCAATCATACTAATTGTGTGTTGCAGGTCGGCGGGGATGATTCCATCTGGTCCCGGCGATTTATAAGGTTTGAAACTGCCAATGGCAGATTTTATATTGTCCTCCGTAATAAAATCTATTGGAGGACCCCCATTGAGAACTGTAGGATCAGTTCTACCATCTTCATTGCACAGACAACCTGGGAAGTGTGTCTGCAATAGTAATTCTAGTGTTTCTTCACTATTAGTTGTCCAATTGCCGTCCTCTTTGATGAGGTAACTAGGGTTGCTGTGGCTCATTGATATAACTTTCCTGAGTCTACTTGTCTCAGAGGTACTATCTATATTTTGACAGAAATCTCTCCAAGACGCCGTTTTAGCTGCCCTAATGGCATACTTAAATCTGCGTTGACAGTCTTTGTATCCATCCCACGAGTTAGTTCTTCTCGCTTCGTTATACTTGGTTCTGCATTCTCTTCTTAGGTCTGCTATGTCTGTGGACCACCATAGAGGTTTCGGTTTGCCTCTTTTCGTCCTCGGAGGGCAGGCTGCTTTCGCAGCCTGTTGAAATGCTGAAGTCAGTTCATCAACAGTAGAGTCGAGTTGTAGCTCGGAGTTAATTTGGTATGTCATGCCCGTAAGGTTGTTGGCTACAATGTTTTCGAACATACCCCAGTTTGTGCGTTTGCGGTTCACGACCGGTTTACACAGTTTAATTGGTAATTCAATGCTATACGTTAAGTACCTGTGGTCTGAGAAGGAGTTGTCTTTAGACACTCTCCAGTCTCTTATAATTTGTGTCCCCCGTTCATTGACACACGTAATGTCCAGAACTTCCCTTCTAGTAGCTGTTACGAAGGTAGGGGAGTCGCCTATATTGCTAATATGAAGATAGTTACACATGATGAATTCAAAAATGCACTCACCGCGTTCGTTAGTGTCTGTACTACCCCAGACATGATGGTGAGCATTTGCATCTGCGCCCAGGATTAGTGGTATGCCACGTCTCGCGGCTTCCTCTGTTGCACCTCTTAGGAGTGGAGATGGTGGTGGTTGTACCGCGTCATGTGCCATATAGGACGAGGCAAGCCATATTGTCCTTCCGCAGGACTCCACTGATATTACTGCGTTGTCCGCATCGCTAAATTGCATCAATAAGAATACATTAATATGTTTTTTCACTAGTATACACGACCTGGGTTTACCTTTGTCGGTGACATAGACCAGTTTAAAATCTTTGTTACTCAACCCGCAAACCCGATCTTTTATGACCCATGGTTCTTGGATGAGAGCGATTTCCTCTTCTCTTTCAGCGAGACGGAGGATGAGTGCGGCTGAGGCCGCCTTACTGTGGTGGAGGTTGATCTGTACAACCCCCACCATCGTTGGTGTGCGTTGTTAGATGACAGCCAACCACGGTTTGGTCAGCGATCTCCTCGTCAGAGGAAGTGGGAATATATTCCTCGTCCTCCAGAGCGTCTGAGAGATCGGAATATTCCCCCATATCCTCTAGGGTAACCCTTCGGAAGAGTTCGCCTACCATACCGGAATTGGATGCCACCTCGTCGTCCGTTAGGTTGTCTAACGCAACCGTCGTCTCCTCCGCGGATGACGTCAAGTTATCTGCGGAGTTGCCTTTACTGGCTACATCCTGTCTGTAGACATGGAGTGTCAGTGATTGGAAGCCGTAGTTCACCTTCCATTTCAGGTTAGCGAGTGGATCCAGTGATTCCTCATTTAGGATGATCACCGCTAGTCTCCTCTTGCCATCCACTTCGCCAATCTTTGCTACTTTCCAATCGCTGGTAGGTAGCTCGGGGTTGCCTAGTTTGAGCAGTTCCAACACTTCCTCTGGGTCGGTGTGGAACTCTGGTATCCAGGCTCTTGATCTTGGCCGATTGGGGATGTCTTCACGGAGGATCACGTCGAGGCGGGCCCCTGGCCAAGGCCCCCCTATGCGTTTGATTGCCAGAGTGTACAGATCGACCGATCGTTGATCAGCGCACCTGGTTAATTTGACGCGTGATTGGAACCAACCCGCGTCTGAGCAGCTGGGTGGAGTCCTGGATTTTCTTGCAGGATGTCCCTGTAGACTTTCCACAGACTCCTGCTTATCAGATCCCAGTTTGCTTGCGTGATCGCACCGTCATGGGAACTGCGATCAATCACCGCCCTTATATGACTTCCTTTCGCTACTTCCGCAAAAGATTTTTTGTGAACATTGGTTGTTTGAGTGGCGGACACCTTGGATCTTTTGGCTTCTGCCGATGTCCCCTCACTCGACCTTTTGCGCTTACCTTGCGCAGAGTCCATTTTAGCCTTCTCCCAGTGTTCGGCTATGAAGGCTTCAGCCCTCGCTTTGGAGTCTGACTGCTCCTCCGTCTGATCCTCTAGTTTAGTGTCCTTCAGTCTCTCCAGGATCCTGAAGGCTGAACGCTTGGTACGGTAGTACCTTTCTGAACCACTAATTTGCTTCCGGGGGTGGGTACTACCCGGGGCAGTGATTGTGTCAGAAGGGCGAGCTCCAGAAACCATTGGCTGAGCCATGTGGTCTGGTGCCACCGACGTTGATTTGGGTGTTGCTCCTTCTGGAGTTCCCGTGTCGCCTGGAGTGACGGAGACAGCAAGCTCGGCTTGTCTTGGGACAGGGCCGTCCTTGCTTCCCGAAGGTTTTGTTGCGAGGGGGGGTCTACTCCTGGCCCCAGATGTAGATGGGATGTCATCACCAACTTGTCTTGAGACAGGGTTGGGATGGCTACCAGTAATAGGCCTCGCTGCCGTGGAGGCGATCCCTGAAGGGACGGCTTAGCCACAGGCTTGGCACCGCTCGTATGCGTGGTCTTTCCTGACGAAAGACCTGACCTTCCTGTAGGGTTGGGTCTAGTTTTGTGTGTGCCTTTATCCGAGGTTACGGTTTTTTTGTGTATGTTCCATATTCATAATCGTCCGCGCTGCTCGACGTGGCAAGCGTGGCGGACTAAGCTTTTTAGGGGGGAAAGGGGAAACGTCGACCATGGCAGTCCCCGCTGCCATGGCAAGGTCATTCTACCTCCTGAGGGGACCCGGTATCAGGAGGGCGCCGTTAGAATACAGCCGGATACCCCTGGCTGCAAACCATCCAGTGGGCAAGGTAACGCATAACACCCTGGATTAGGGGGGAGTAGGGAAAGGATAAGATGGGATACCAGGGTTAGGGACGATGGGAACGTCGGTGCGGTGATCTCCTCATAGGGATTGGCTAGCCATTCAGTGCCGAACTGGCAATCCAATCCCCATATGGAGCTTCCCTCTTAGTTCGTGGTGAGTTAGCCTTCATGATATGAGGGTTAAATCACCACTTAAGCCTCATCCCCGCGGCAAGGAGACCAACATGATGAGGTCCTTAATCGTTAGTGGGACATAAGGCATCGAGAGGTGTATTCATAGTAAAAATAAGCAAAAAAATACCAGAAAATTTTGAAGAAACCATCACGACATTTTTACAAACAGAGTAGCTCATCTTGTTGCATAAACTGAAATATAGCAAAAAAGTCGTTCTCTCAGCAAAAAACTCATAAATTAAAATTAACATAACCACAACGCATTTATTTAAAAAAACGCACATTTTAAAGACAATTTGTCACGCATACAAAGTTCTTTAAGTAATTCACTAAAAATTTGGTATTTTATTTTCTTTAAATTTTATTTTCTTTCTTTAACTTACGAAACCTTCTCTCCCAATTAAAATACGAAGTCATGTAGTCTGTGCAACCTGAACTCCACTTTCCTATTGAGTTGTGTCCATGTAGCACCAATGCATCAGAAAGGGTGATAGACCCCAAGTAACGCCCAGCATTCTTTTACACACGTACAGGGTATTACTGACCTTTTTCAACCCTTCCTCAACATTGTGCTTCCACAGTAATTCACCATCCAGTATTACTCCGAAGTACCTCGCATGATCTTTCAGAGGAAATCGTTGTTGCCTAGCTTCGGGAGCTACCACGCCGGGACCTTGTACTTCCTGGTCCGTTCTATGTCCGTTTTTTCGGAGTTTATCCCTAGCCCTGCGCGAGATGCCCATTGGTGTACCGTTTTAAGTGTATTATTCATCACATAACTGATGGTGTCCAAGTACTTTCCAGTAACTAGTATAGCTATGTCATCTGCATATGCCACTAGTTTTGGTGCCCCTCCGTCAAATTTCTTGAGCAGTCCATTTGTCACAAGTAACCATAATAGCGGCGATAGTACGCTCGTATTGTTCCATTCCGCTCTTAACTTTCTGCAGCTAATATCTGCATTATCCATAGATGAGCCGCGGGCTGCACATTAAGTGACTCTATGCTATTTAAAATAGAATCCATAGGAAAGTTTTTCAAAAACATACATGTAAAATTCCGGAAAATGCATGAAATTTTGATTTAAATCGATAATACAGACCATATAATTTCATGTTTGAAGATTATTTCATGCAAATGTTGACCGCGACTGCCCTTCAAATGGTCCATCCGCTTAGTCCAGATTTGAAATACTCTTTCCAATGTTTCGGCCGGTATCTCACATGTAATGTTGTTTTCCAATGCGTTAATTGAAGCAGGCCTGTCTGAATAGACATGAGCTTTAACATAGCCGCACCGTCTTGCTGAAACCACATGACATGCAAGTCAAGCTCTTGCATTTTGGGCAATTCACGGTAGCGCTCACCATTCACAGTTACGTTACGATTCGCAGCATCTTTGAAGAAGTACGGTCCAATGATACCTCCAGCCCCTAAACCGCACCAAACTGTGACCTTTTCTGGATTCATTGGTAGCTCTTGCAATTCTTCTGGCTAATCTTCACTCCAAAATCGACAATTCTGCTTATTAACGTACCCATTGATCCAAAAATTAGCTTCGTCGCTGAACACAATTTTTCGATAAAAAAGTGGTTCTTCGGCCAATTTACCAAGAGCCCATTCACCAAAAATTCTGCGTTGCGGTAGGTCGTTCGGCCTTAATTCTTGCTGTATTTTGAAAGACTTCACACCTAACTTCTTTTGCAAAATTTTCCACGTTGTTGAGTAACAGAGGCCCAATGGCTGCGAACGGCGACGAACCGATAATTGATGGTCATCATTAACACTGGTCGATACAGCTGCGATATTTTCTTCAGTTCGCACTCTACGTAAGCATGTTGGTGGTTTGATGTCCAATGTTGATGTAAATTTGGTTAGCCACAATAGCTCGAATAGCCGCTTCAGTGGGTCGATTAAGCTGACAATAATATGGAAGAAGCGCGCTATAAACTTTCTTAACAGAACACGCATTTTTATAATAAAATTCAATGATTTCAAGCGTTGTTCGTTTGTAAGACGATTCATGGTTAAATTATAGACCAAACTGAAGATGTTTAAGAGTGAAACAAAACACGAAACGTGCGTCAGCTGTATAAACCAACTGTTTAAAAAGATAATAGCTAAAAAATCACCCGTTACGTTAAAGACGCAGACTTTTGCGATTCTAAGTAAACTCTGAAGCTCTATCCCCGAGAGACATTCTAATAATATTGTAATTGTCTGTAAACAGCGCTTTTGGCAATATCATTTATAATTTCGTTTCCTGCGATACCCTTATGTCCGGGTACCCAATAGATATGCAACCGTCTGTCTGCGGGTAGTCTCTCTATGGCTTCCCTGCTTTTTAGAACGTTTTTAGATGAAATTTCATGAATTTATTGCTTTTATCGCCGCTTGGCTGTCAACGAATATATTTATTTTGGCGTTGCTTGATGTCTTTGCGATTGCTATTATATTTCCGCAGCCTTACTTACAACAAAGAATTCTGCTAGTGAGACTGAGGTAACCAACCCTACAAGTCAGGAGGACCAGACGGAATTATACCAATGGTTATTGGTTAGTTAAAATCTTTAGGGAATCCCAATCTTCAGGGTATATCCCTAATTTATAGAGGAAATTCAGGGTGGTCTTAATTCCCGAAGCAGGAAAACCGGGCAATACCACTACCAAAGATTTTAGACCGACTAGTCTCTCTTCGTTTTTAGTCAAAACATTAGAAAGACTGATTGATCTACACATCAAGAGCGCTCTTAATGCCGATAACTTCAGCATGGCACAACATGCTTACCAGAAGGGCAAGTCTGTAGAAACAGCAATGCTCGAAGTTTCTGGAACAATAGAGACATCTCTTAAAAATAAATAATTTACTATAGCATCGTTTCTGGATATCGAAGGAGCGTTCAACAATGTAGATGCAAAACCGATAAATTCAGTGTTGTCGAACATAGGTACGAACGAAAAGATTATCCGATGGATATGCAGTCTAACAGGGTAGGTAGGTAGGCAACACTAGTCCAGGAAAAACAGTTACCAGAGGAACCCCACAGGGGGGTGTTATCTCGCCGTTATTGTGGAACTAGTCTTAAATGAATTGCTTATTACCATGAGCAATAAGAGGATCAAGATAGTTGCTTGTGCTGACGATGGCAGGGAAGTTTCTTTCGACTATCAGCGTGCTCTGGGCGACCTCAAACGGTCTGATGATTAATCCAGCCAAGATCGAACTAAATTGGTTCTCTAGAAGATATAAGATACCGAGTTTTTAGTTATCATCTATAGATACCTTATCGAACGAAGCCAAGTACCTTGGCCCTGTTTATCATTAAGAGGACATTTGACAAAAAATGGGTCTTGAAACCGTATATCAACCACTGGTCGTACAATATTATCATCACACCCATTTTGACTTATGGAGCTTTCGCGTGGTGGAAGGCGGTGCAAACACAATCCTACCTAAAGAATATCATTACGTCCAACGATTAGCTTGTGGGGGCATAACAAGTGCGCTCCGATCGACGCCTTAGACGACGCTGGAAGTGATCCTACATATTCCACCCATTGAATGCTCCCAAGAAATCACGTACGGTCATGCATCAGTCTTACTATCTGTGGAACACTTGCAAGACGCATCGAAAATAGACTATCTGGTTCCCAAAATCGATCCGAATAGAAAGTATAATATTATATACGAGTACTCGACAGGAAGGATTGGCAGACCAGGGCCATATCAAATGATAGTGATCACTATATTTATAGTGACGGCTCAAAGATAGACAATGGCACTGGATCAGGAATCTTCTCGGAACAATTATCTTTAAATTCCTCATTTAGACTTCCAGACTGGTGCAGCGTCTTCCAAGCTGAGATCTACGCTATAAACCAAGCAGCAAAATCGATAAGGCTGACTTACATGCAGCAAACCTTACCATTTTTATTGATAGTCAAGCAGCGATCAAGGCACTGGCCTTCAAAATGTTTTAAAGAGTGCAGGAGGTCGACATCGCTTCATCCAACAATACAACACCACATTTTGTTGGGTTCCCGGCTACTCTGGAGTGGAGGGGAATGAAACAGCGGATGAGTGTGCAAGGATAGGCTCTGAGCTGGACCTTCAGCGAGTGGTAGAGGACATGAGAGTAACCGCGGAAGTCAATAGAAGGTGGTCTCTAACCAAGAATGATATAAACAAGATTTTGCATATCAGAGAGTGCATGACGTCGTATTAGCTGAGTTGTGCAGTGTTGCCAACCAAAAGAATGTTAGAAAAGGTCACTCTGAGAAGATTTTAGTGCTAATGAAAATTTGTTGTAAAAATTGATATTTTATAAGTGAAAATTTAATTTTTTGCTCCTTTGAAGGTTACGTTAGAATATTAAATATTCTTCTCTCAACTCTTCTTAACATTGAAAACCTTTTTACACATTTCGTGTAATCATTCTTCCAGTCCTTAATCGTTAGTGAGACATAAGGCATCGAGAGGTGTATTCATAGTAAAAATAACCAAAAAATACCAGAAAATGTTGAAGAAACCATCACGACATTTTTACAAACAGAGTAGCTCATCTTGTTGCATAACCTAAAATATAGCAAAAAAGTCGTTCTCTCAGCAAAAAACTCATAAATTAAAATTAACATAACCACAACGCATTTATTTAAAAAAACGCACATTTTAAAGACAATTTGTCACGCATACAAAGTTCTTTAAGTAATTCACTAAAAATTTGGTATTTTATTTTCTTTAAATGGACATTTTAGTGCGCTTTGATATCCAAAGCTAGGCAACACTGCAGTAACAACAGGTTTGACTGACAGATTTGACTGATGAAAAGAGAAGAAGAACATCAACCATAACCGCAATCACGGGCAGTCCGACCAGATGTTAAAAAAAGAACAAAAGTTTACAAGAATATAAACATTACATTTTACTTACAACAGGTTAGAAAAATGTCATGAAGAAAGAACTAAAACTATGAGACTAAATAACAAAAAAAATGCCTTGATTTAGCGAAAATGGGTAATCTGGCCATACTGGTGCTAATACGACGCCACTCATTGTCATTTGCTGACAGCAAAATAACTACTAACTGCAGAGTCTGCAAAGCGCTCTGGCCAAAACTTACGAGACCTTCTCTCCCAATTAAAATACGAAGTCATATAGTCTGTGCAACCTGAACTCCACTTTCCTATTGAGTTGTGTCCAATGCATCAGAAAGGGTGATAGACCCCAAGTAACGCCCAGCATTCTTTTACACACGTACAGGGTATTACTGACCTTTTTAAACCCTTCCTCAACATTGTGCTTCCACAGTAATTCACCATCCAGTATTACTCCGAAGTACCTCGCATGATCTTTCAGAGGAAATCGTTGTTGCCTAGCTTCGGGAGCTACCACGCCGGGACCTTGTACTTCCTGGTCCGTTCTATGTCCGTTTTTTCGGAGTTTATCCCTAGCCCTGCGCGAGATGCCCATTGGTGTACCGTTTTAAGTGTATTATTCATCACATAACTGATGGTGTCCAAGTACTTTCCAGTAACTACTATAGCTATGTCATCTGCATATGCCACTAGTTTTGGTGCCCCTCCGTCAAATTTCTTGAGCAGTCCATTTGTCACAAGTAACCATAATAGCGGCGATAGTACGCTCGTATTGTTCCATTCCGCTCTTATCTTTCTGCAGCTAATTTGCAGCTATTTAAAATAGAATCTTTCGTCAAACTGTTAAAGGCCCCTGATGTATCTAAAGAGTGATTTTTCAAGAGCTATAGGAAAGTTATTGAAAAACACACACGTAAAATTCCGGAAAATGCATGAAATTTTGATTTAAATCGATAATACAGACCATATAATTTAATGTTTGAAGATTAGTTCATGCAAATGTTGACCGCGACTGCCCTTCAAATGGTCCATCCGCTTAGTCCAGATTTGACATACTCTTTCCAATGTTTCGGCCGGTATCTCACATATAAATGTTTTAATGTTGTCTTCCAGTGCGTTATTTGAAGCAGGCTTGTCTGAATAGACGTGAGCATTAACATAGCCGCACCGTCTTGCTGAAACCACATGACATGCAAGTCAAGCTCTTGCATTTTGGGCAAAAAAAAGTTGGATATCAATTCACGGTAGCGCTCACCATTCACAGTTACGTTACGATTCGCAGCATCTTTGAAGAAGTACGGTCCAATGATACCTCCAGTCCATAAACCGCACCAAACTGTGACCTTCTCTGGATTCATTGGTAGCTCTTTCAATTCTTCTGGCTGATCTTCACTCCAAAATCGACAATTCTGCTTATTTACGTACCCATTGATCTAAAAATGAGCTTCGTCCCTGAACACAATTTTTCGATAAAAAAGTGGTTCTTCGGCCAATTTACCAAGAGCCCATTCACCAAAAATTCTGCGTTGCGGTAGGTCGTTCGGCCTTAATTCTTGCTGTATTTTGAAAGACTTCACACCTAACTTCTTTTGCAAAATTTTCCACGTTGTTGAGTAACAGAGGCCCAATTGCTGCGAACGGCGACGAACCGATAATTGATGGTCATCATTAACACTGGTCGATACAGCTGCGATATTTTCTTCAGTTCGCACTCTACGTAAGCATGTTGGTGGTTTTATGTCCAATGTTGATGTAAATTTGGTTAGCCACAATAGCTCGAATAGCCGCTTCAGTGGGTCGATTAAACTGACAATAATATGGAAGCGCGCAATAAAATTTCTTAACAGAACACGCATTTTTATAACAAAAGTCAATGATTTCAAGCGTTGTTCGTTTGTAAGACGATTCATGGTTAAATTATAGACCAAACTGAAGATGTTTAAGAGTGAAACAAAACACGAAACGTGCGTCAGCTGTATAAACCAACTGTTTAAAAAGATAATAGCTAAAAAAATCACCCGTTACGTTAAAGACGCAGACTTTTGCGATTCTAAGTAAACTCTGAAGCTCTATCCCCGAGAGACATTCTAATGATATTGTAATTGTCTGTAAACAGCGCTTTTGGCAATATCATTTACAATTTCGTTTCCTGCAATACCCTTATGTCCGGGTACCCAATAGATATGCAACCGTCTGTCTGCGGGTAGTCTCTCTATGGCTTCCTTGCTTTTTAGAACGTTTTTAGATGAAATTTCATGAATTTATTGCTTTTATCGCCGCTTGGCTGTCAACGAATATATTTATTTTGGCGTTGCTTGATGCCTTTGCGATTGCTATTTCCGCAGCCTTACTTACAACAAAGAATTCTGCTAGAAAGATACTGCAGTGGTCAGGAAACTTAAATTGCTGCCTGATGCCTAGCTCTGCGCAGCAGACATAACATAAGACTTTGTAACATTTAAACATAGCCCATTTTTCTTTCCCCAACACAATATTGCATCAAAAATACTAGTACGATGAGAATGGTATTTGTACTGTATATAATAAGCACACGGATGGGCATTAACATATTCCCACACCAAAAACACATCATGATCTACTAAATAACAGAGGCTCAAGAATCTAACCCTGAGAGACGGCCGCTATTGTTGATTTAGACCGCGTTGAACCAACCACTGACTTGCTGAACTCTACTCTCAAGAAAAATAGTTGAAAGTTTTATGAAGCTTTCGGAAAATGTATAAAAGTACCTAAGTTGGCAATAGATGACGAGACAGAACTCGCCAGAAGGTGAGACATGGGACGTTTGCTGAAACAGCGTCATTCCCATTGATACAGGATACAGTAGCTCCCGTGAGGAAGCGAATGCTCAAAGTCCATCGGGTTGAAGTTGAAGACCCTACTTCAATAGAAGTAATAAGGGAGTAATTTCCTCAATTTACATGAATAAGCTAGGATTTAAAGTGTTACAACTACGGTAAGATCGGACGTATGGCCCGCAATTGCAGTGTACTACGCAGTCAACTGAAACTTGAAACGAACCAGTTCTAAGAGCGAGAACTGCATCCCACAACTGAATGCCCCACAGTTTCTGTCTCGCAAATTGGACGGAAAAGCAACAACTTGACAATAAAGGGGACTGTAGATGGTCGATCCCAGGTACTTACTCCGGACACAGGTGCAACTAACTCGATCAACCGGTCAGATTTCGTAAACTGTAATATGGAACCATTGCACATACCGGTATTTTGATAATCTAGGCGGCCAAAATTCAATTTTGTAAAATGCATTAATTGATTTTAATAATGAATAAAATAGAAAGATAACACAATAGAGTATTCACTCCACCCCTCTCGCGCTTTTTCGTCGCGTGCGCTACCGCCGTATTGGCAGTCAAAAGTTCATTGCTTATCACACTACACATATCTCGCTCGGCGTTCGGCAAGCAACAAATCTTCAAAAAAGTAAAGTTAACTTATTTAAAGTTATATGTCTCGTTTTAATGATGGAAATTGAAGCTTCAGTTATGCTTTTTCCAAATTTAATAAATATTTTATAAAATTTTTTCATTAATAACGTAATTTATTGAATTCCGTACAAGGAGAAATAGTGCATTTTTTACACAAATTTTTTTTATTTGTTAAGCTGAAAGTTATACTTCCACGTCCGTCCAAGCTTGAATTTTTTTTTCAGATTGTGTACATATGCTTTGAGATGTAGAATAAAGTAGAATTATTAATTAATTGTGGAATTTCAAAAGTTTCATGGAACAGCTTTTTTTAAAAGCGTTTTCTATACTTGTTATTTTTTGGTTTGTTTAAGGTTCTCAAGGCACTTCAGGGGTTCGAATTGTGACTCGAAAATACTTATTCGACCGCATGCAAGCTCAGAATTTACCAAATTTGGACGAAAAATTAAACTCTTTACAACAGGAGCTTTTGTCAAGTGAAAAATACTCTGACGAACAGATATCAGCTCTTAAGCACAATTTTTCACATTTTAAATCACAAATCAAGAAAAAGTGGCTACAAGTACATAAAAAGGAAGATGTTTTCCTATCAAAGTGCAAGTCTTGGTTGGAAGGAGGTATTGAATTAACTGTTGCAGCCGAAACGATGTGGCCGTCCTCAGAAACATTTCAGTGACTCAGGTGAAAGATCTAACAGACACAAAACTGCAGAACTCAGATCTACAGTAAAGGACAAAAACTTGATTATGCATGCTGCTTCAGTTGAGTTAATCAAAAGTGGAAAGAGAGATGCTTCTAAAGTATTAAAAGACATTCAAAACTCTCCGATACGTGCGACAAAATACAAAAAGGCATTTTCAAACACTAGGAAAAAAGAAATCCACTCTTTATCACCAATGCAAACATTGAAAATGATGATTGGTCCTGATCTAACAAGTGCTCAGTACGAAGTTATAAGGAACACATGTAAAAAAATTTTTCCCTGCTACACACTTATTCAAAAAGCAAAAAATGAATAGTATCCGCCTACTGAATCTATCAGAATTACATGCACCAGTGCCGAATGTGATTTATAGCCCTTGGTCGATGTTACAGTGAAACGCTTATTAACTTATTTGGAAGTAGTTCTTTCAGCCCTTAAAGAACAAGAAAGATTGTCCCTGAAACTTATTTGTAAATGAGGATGCGACGGCTCACAGCAGTCACAGTTTTAACAAAAACAAGAAAGTAATACTGATTGTGATTCAAATATCTTCCAAACCCGTTTTGTTCCATTAACGTTAGTTTGTGGAAAAAGTGATAAAGTCGTTTGGGAAAATCCAACGCCGTCTTCAGCTCGTTTTTGAAAGTATGAAACATAGCTAAAGAGGAAATTGACTTCGTAACTGAATCTTTGAATTCGCTGTCAGCTACGGATTTAGAATTAAATAGTTTAACCTTTAAAGTCAGTCACGTGTTCGTCATGACAATGGTAGATGGCAAAGTGTGCAACGCTGCTTCTGGCACAACTTCTACCAATAAGACCAATAATGATGTCTATTTTATATAATTTAACCTATAAATACCCAAAAGAAGATTCATTTTCTATTTATTCTAGTACAAAATGGTTGTATCTTTAAAGATACCACGGTTACTTAAGGGTTAATAATATAATAGATCAATAAAAAAAGTCCGTTTCTCTAAATGATGATGAATAAAAGTATTTAGGACTATAAAAAACGTTAAAATAGTTTTGGCCGCCTAGATTATCGAAATACCGGTATGTGCATTGGTTGGCTACAATTTTCAGACAGCTACAGGAGAGTGGGCTAGGATTTCTGGAAAGGTAGTTTACCGAGGTCGTTATTGGAGCTTTGTCAGTAGTTCACACGTTTTTACTGGCTGAAATCACAGACGAACTAAAATTGGTGTAGGGTACTAAATGATTTAAAGTCACCACCGTGAAACTTTGAATAGACACAGGGGATGCAGGGTTTTGATCCATTCGTAAACGCGGGGAGCTCACTGATTGTGCTGGTTAAAGAAAAAGATAGAAACCCCCGATTTTGTGTGGATTATAGAAAGCTGAATGAAGTCACGAAAAAAGACTCTCCGTCACCACGAATAGATCACACTCTCGACACTTCATCCGGTGGATTTCCCCGCTTGATTTAAAAAGTGGTTACTGGCAGGTAGAAATTGAGGATTGCGATCGTGAGAAGATAGCCTTCAGAACAGCAGTTGGGTTATGGCATTTTTCTGTAAAGCCTTTTGAGCTATGTAACGCACCAGCAACCTTTGAGCGCCTGATGGAGCATGTGCTGAGGGACTGTGTTTGGTCTATCTGGATGACATCATCATCATTCGTACAAATTTTAGCGACCGTCTGAAAAAATTGGAAGAAGTCTTTAAGCGCATTGCCTCCGTTGAAGTATGATTGAATCCGAAGAAGTCACTTTTTTTAAAACAAAAGCCACGTATCTTGGACATAGGATAACAACCGAGGGCATCAATAAGGACGAGAAGAAAATAAAAGCAGTGAAAGATTGGCCAGGACCAAGAAATGTGCACAAAGTGCGAAGTTTCGTAGGAGTGTGCACAATTGCAGTAGCAATCTCCACAAGAAACAGGAGGAAGTATTCCAGTAGTTGAAAGATCTTCTTTGTACTGCGATTATGTTAGCGTAGCCAGTCACGAGAGAATAGTTTCTTGTGGATACAGATGCTAGAGCATCTCCCAAAGGGAGATTATCTGTGAGACTGAGGTAACCAACCCTACAAGTCAGGGGGAACAGACGGAATTATACCAATGGTTATTGGTTAGTTAAAATCTTTAGGGAATCCCAATCTTCAGGGTATATCCCTAATTTATAGAGGGCATTCAGGGTGGTCTTTATTCCCGAAGCAGGAAAACCGGGCAATACCACTACCAAAGATTTTAGACCGACTAGTCTCTCTTCGTTTTTAGTCAAAACATTAGAAAGACTGATTGATCTACACATCAAGAGCGCTCTTAATGCCGATAACTTCAGCATGGCACAACATGCTTACCAGAAGGGCAAGTCTGTAGAAACAGCAATGCTCGAAGTTTCTGGAACAATAGAGACATCTCTTAAAAATAAATAATTTACTATAGCATCGTTTCTGGATATCGAAGGAGCGTCCAACAATGTAGATGCAAACTCGATAAATTCAGTGTTGTCGAACATAGGTACGAACGAAAAGATTATCCGATGGATATGCAGTCTAACAGGGTAGGTAGGTAGGCAACACTAGTCCAGGAAAAACAGTTACCAGAGGAACCCCACAGGGGGGTGTTATCTCGCCGTTATTGTGGAACTAGTCTTAAATGAATTGCTTATTACCATGAGCAATAAGAGGATCAAGATAGTTGCTTGTGCTGACGATTGCAGGGAAGTTTCTTTCGACTATCAGCGTGCTCTGGGCGACCTCAAATGGTCTGATGATTAATCCAGCCAAGATCGAACTAAATTGGTTCTCTAGAAGATATAAGATACCGAGTTTTTAGTTATCATCTATAGATACCTTATCGAACGAAGCCAAGTACCTTGGCATAATTCTGCACTCAAAGGATGAAGAAAGCTTGTAGTGCCCTCTTTATCCTTAAGAGGACATTTGACAAAAAATGGGTCTTGAAACCGTATATCAACCACTGGTCGTAAAATATTATCATCACACCCATTTTGACTTATGGAGCTTTCGCGTGGTGGAAGGCGGTGCAAACACAATCCTACCTAAAGAATATCATAAACGTCCAACGATTAGCTTGTGGGGGCATAACAAGTGCGCTCCGATCGACGCCTCGGGCGACGCTGGAAGTGATCCTACATATTCCACCCATTGAATGCTCCCAAGAAATCATGTACGGTCATGCATCAGTCTTACTGTCTATGGAACTCTTGCAAGACGCATCGAAAATAGACTATCTGGTTCCCAAAATCGATCCGAATAGAAAGTATAATATTATATACGAGTACTCGACAGGAAGGATTGGCAGACCAGGGCCATATCAGATGATAGTGATCACTATATTTATAGTGACGGCTCAAAGATAGACAATGGCACTGGATCAGGAATCTTCTCGGAACAATTATCTTTAAATTCCTCATTTAGACTTCCAGACTGGTGCAGCGTCTTCCAAGCTGAGATCTACGCTATAAACCAAGCAGCAAAATCGATAAGGCTGACTTACATGCAGCAAACCTTACCATTTTTATTGATAGTCAAGCAGCGATCAAGGCACTGGCCTTCAAAATGTTTTAAAGAGTGCAGGAGGTCGACATCGCTTCATCCAACAATACAACACCACATTTTGTTGGGTTCCCGGCTACTCTGGAGTGGAGGGAAATGAAACAGCGGATGAGTGTGCAAGGATAGGCTCTGAGCTGGACCTTCAGCGAGTGGTAGAGGATATGAGAGTAACCGCGGAAGCCAATAGAAGGTGGTCTCTAACCAAGAATGATATAAACAAGATTTTGCATATCAGAGAGTGCATGACGTCGTATTAGCTGAGTTGTGCAGTGTTGCCAACCAAAAGAATGTTAGAAAAGGTCACTCTGAGAAGATTTTAGTGCTAATGAAAATTTGTTGTAAAAATTGATATTTTATAAGTGAAAATTTAATTTTTTGCTCCTTTGAAGGTTACGTTAGAATATTAAATATTCTTCTCTCAACTCTTCTTAACATTGAAAACCTTTTTACACATTTCGTGTAATCATTCTTCCTGTCCTTAATCGTTAGTGGGACATAAGGCATCGACAGGTGTATTCATAGTAAAAATAAGCAAAAAAATACCAGAAAATTTTGAAGAAACCATCACGACATTTTTACAAGCAGAGTAGCTCATCTTGTTGCATAACCTGAAATATAGCAAAAAAGTCGTTCTCTCAGCAAAAAACTCATAAATTAAAATTAACATAACCACAACGCATTTATTTAAAAAAACGCACATTTTAAAGACAATTTGTCACGCATACAAAGTTCTTTAAGTAATTCACTAAAAATTTGGTATTTTATTTTCTTTAAATGGACATTTTAGTGCGCTTTTATATCCAAAGCTAGGCAACACTGCAGTAACAACAGGTTTGACTGACAGATTTGACTGCTGAAAGGAGAAGAAGAACATCAACCATAACCGCAATCACGGGCAGTCCGACCAGATGTTAAAAAAATAACAAAAGTTTACAAAATTATAATCATTACATTTTACTTACAACAGGTTAGAAAAATGTCATGAAGAAAGAACTAAAACTACGAGACTAAATAACAAAAAAAATGCCTTGATTTAGCGAAAATGGGTAATCTGGCCATACTGGTGCTAATACGACGCCACTCATTGTCATTTGCTGACAGCAAAATAACTACTAACTGCAGAGTCTGCAAAGCGCTCTGGCCAAAACTTACGAGACCTTCTCTCCCAATTAAAATACGAAGTCATATAGTCTGTGCAACCTGAACTCCACTTTCCTATTGAGCTGTGTCCATGTAGCACCAATGCATCAGAAAGGGTGATAGACCCCAAGTAACGCCCAGCATTCTTTTACACACGTACAGGGTATTACTGACCTTTTTCAACCGTCCCTCAACATTGTGCTTCCACAGTAATTTACCATCCAGTATTACGCCGAGGTACCTCGCATGATCTTTCAGAGGAAATCGTTGTTGCCTAGCTTCGGGAGCTACCACGGCGGAACCTCGTACTTCCTGGTCCGTTCTATGTTCGTTTTTTCTGACCTAGCCCTGCGCGAGATGTCCATTGGTGTACCGTTTTAAGTGTATTATTCATCACATAACTGATGGTGTCCAAGTACTTTCCAGTAACTACTATAGCTATGTCATCTGCATATGCCACTAGTTTTGGTGCCCCTGTTAAAGGCCCCTGATATATCTAAAGGGTGATTTTTTAAGAGCTATAGGAAAGTTTTTCAAAAACATACATGTAAAATTCAGGAAAATGCATGAAATTTTGATTTAAATCGATAATACAGACCATATAATTTAATGTTTGAAGATTATTTCATACAAATGTTTACCGCGACTGCCCTTCAAATGGTCCATCCGCTTAGTCCAGATTTGAAATACTCTTTCCAATGTTTCGGCCGGTATCTCACATATAAATGTTTTAATGTTGTTTTCCAATGCGTTAATTGAAGCAGGCTTGTCTGAATAGACATGAGCTTTAACATAGCCGCACCGTCTTGCTGAAACCACATGACATGCAAGTCAAGCTCTTGCATTTTGGGCAATTCACGGTAGCGCTCACCATTCACAGTTACGTTACGATTCGCAGCATCTTTGAAGAAGTACGGTCCAATGATACCTCCAGCCCCTAAACCGCACCAAACTGTGACCTTTTCTGGATTCATTGGTAGCTCTTGCAATTCTTCTGGCTAATCTTCACTCCAAAATCGACAATTCTGCTTATTAACGTACCCATTGATCCAAAAATTAGCTTCGTCGCTGAACACAATTTTTCGATAAAAAAAGTGGTTCTTCGGCCAATTTACCAAGAGCCCATTCACCAAAAATTCTGCGTTGCGGTAGGTCGTTCGGCCTTAATTCTTGCTGTATTTTGAAAGGCTCCACACCTAACTTCTTTTGCAAAATTTTCCACGTTGTTGAGTAACAGAGGCCCAATTGCTGCGAACGGCGACGAACCGGTAATTGATGGTCATCATTAACACTGGTCGATACAGCTGCGATATTTTCTTCAGTTCGCACTCTACGTAAGCATGTTGGTGGTTTGATGTCCAATGTTGATGTAAATTTGGTTAGCCACAATAGCTCGAATAGCCGCTTCAGTGGGTCGATTAAGCTGACAATAATATGGAAGAAGCGCGCGATAAACTTTCTTAACAGAACACGCATTTTTATAATAAAATTCAATGATTTCAAGCGTTGTTCGTTTGTAAAACGATTCATAAGTAACTAGCGTTGAACGTAAACGGACGTGTTTTTCCGACCTCCCGCGTTGACTAAGTTTATTGGTAGTATACCTAATCGTTCGTGCGACAGTGACTCGATTTAACCCATCGTTTTACTTGGACACTTTTTTATCCAGAATGCCATGCATATGCGGTAAAAAGGTTGACCGTGAGCAGCCAAACAAAAAAATTCAGTGTGTTAAATGCAGTGAATTTTACCATCTTACTTGTGAAAATTTATTGCCTGCCTCGATCCTACTAGAAATGTTTTAAGGATTTTTCCTTATTAAAAAAAATTTAAGACTTTTGTCTTTGGCTGTGTTTTCACAACTGTCCCTTTATTATTCAATTTCTTTTCTTATATTATAAAATTACAATTTACTTATTAACTGAAAATGTTGTTTTCGTCGGTTTTTCCTACTAATTATAAGTGTGTTTTGTTTCCGTTTTTGGTGTTGGGAACAAAACAAACTTATGTTGCAAAATGAAATAATTCGTTAAAATAAATTAGGTTGAATTGCATTTTTGTTGTGAGAACGGAAATGCAGTTGATTTGGAAATAATTTCCAGGAATCATGTCTGGAATTAAATGTATTGGAGTGAAATTAAAATTAAGTTGCATTTTTGTCAAGTGAAATAAATTAGGTTGTATAAATATGTATACATAGGTATGTATGAATGCATGTATATATATATATACATATGCTTTTTATATTATGTTAACCCTTGTTATGGGGATAACGGTTGGTGTTGTAACAAATAAATTAGGTTGAATTGCATTTCCGTTGTGAGAACGGAAATGCAGTTGATTTGGAAATAATTTCCGGGAATTATGTCTGGAATTAAATGTATTGGAGTAAAATTAAAATTAAGTTGCATTTTTGTCAAGTGCAGTAAATTAGGTTGCATAAATATGTATACATAGGTATGTATGAATGCATGTATATATGTATATACATATGCTTTTCATATTATGTTAACCCTTGTTATGGGGATAACGGTTGGTGTTGTAACACCTACTGTCGCCTCGCTCAGTTTCTCCGCCAATAGATGCAGACAACAACAATGAAAATATTTCTGGGACCACCAATATTTCATCGCTTCCATCAGCGGAGTGCAGCAAGCAAGAAATCAACCTGCAAGCTGTTTTCGACGAAATTAAATCTCTTAGATATGCTCAGGAGAAAATGATAGCTGTAATTAGCTCTTTGCAAACCGTCAAGAGAAATCTATAATAGTTAAAAAGGTAGAAGAACTACAGTTTGAGGTAAAAGCCGTTCGTCACAAACTTTGCGATCTCGATGTCGCTGCTACTATTCCCGCTTTGGCTAATGATATAAAAGCCCTTCACAACAATTTACATGTACTACACAACAATAATTCTGCAACAACAAAAAACAAAGATCGAGTACTTGTTTCTAACTCAACACCACCATCTTTCTCTTCTGCTCCATCTACCTCTTATGCTGCCGCTGCTGCAACCGCTGCCGACTCTCCAGTCAATACCGTACGAAATGCTAAGGTTTGCAATAAGCTCTTTCTCGCTGCTCCGCCTAATGCCAAACAATCTAAAACAGTAGAAACACAAAAACATGCTACGCACCAAGGTGGATTTAATAAGGTGACAGCATTCACCCAGCTGAATTTTTCGCCGTAGGTATGGCTAACGTCAAAATGATATGCTTTGTTTGTATGTATTGGTATGTTTACATTCGTATGTTTACATTTGCTTGCTTATTTTGACGTGATGCTTGCACCAAACGCAACAACAAATACATGTAAGGTTTTACTTATATGTGTTTGCTGTCACCTGTAATAAATTCGCCTTGCTACGCACTCTCCAGCGCTGCTTACGTCGTTGCTATCACAAATCAATCAAGCAGTGCCGTCGGATAACCCTTCTCTTGCTGATTCGCAGCAGCAGTCGGTTAATGATGAAATGTTTACAACTGTTGGTGCTAAGAACAAAAATCCAAAACGTAAATCGAAAAATACTGTTGTTGGCTGCAATGCAAACCGTGAACTGGATGTAATTGTAGCTATGAAGTGGGTACATTTGTCATATTTCAACCCAACAGTGACCGCTGAAAGCATAATCGAATATGTACACAACCACGCAGCGATCGACAAGAGCGACCTTTCTTGTTATATGCTAGTAAAGAAAGACGTCGAACGTAAAGGAATAAAGAGAGTATCATTTAAGTTTGGTGTGTCTGAAAAAAATTTTAACAAGATTTTCGACGAGAATATAAAAGTGCGTCCGTTTAAAAATTTTCAAAGAGAAGAGACGAAACCGCCGCACACCTAGCGTGTGCCGACGTTAATAATTTATCAAATACGGCAGACTTTCTACTGTATTATCAGAATGCTGGCGGCATAAGAACTAAAATGCTACCATTGTTGTTTTTCTCCTCTTCATCTGTCTATGATATCATAGTTTTAATAGAGACTTGGCTTTCTGAATGCCATTATACAGCAGAAATATTTGACTGTCAACTGTATAATGTATTTCGTAAAGACAGATGCTCCCGCACTACTGGTCTTTCTTAAGGTGGTGGCGTACTTGTTGCTGTAAGTTCGAGGCTACCCAGTACACAAATCACTTTGTCACCAACTATGAGTTCCGACAACGGATATTTTGATGTTGATCAAATAATAATTAAAATTAATTTAGGAAAATCGAATGAATTATACATTAGTGTAAGTTATATACCGCCTTCAAGCCCAATTGAATTATATAAAAAGCATGTAATTAATTGTTGTACAATACTGGATAGTCTAACTGGCGGTCAACACACAATTATTCTGGGTGACTTCAACTTACCCAATGTTAATTGGTGTTTCGACGATGATGCTAAGAAATTAGTACCATATGGAGTATCAAGCGAGAGTGAATGTGAGGTGCTCGACACTTTTGCCGAATATAACCTCTGCCAGATTAACAGAGTACACAATGATATGAATCGCTTACTTGATTTAGTATTCATAAGCAATGATCTAAAGTCCGATGTCGAGTCCCTCTCTTCACCCCCTCTTCCTAACTCCATACACCATAAAGCGTTATGTGTACGTTTTAAACATATAAGCTATATCAAATCAGTTATTAATAATTGCATAAATTATAACTTCTATAAAGCCAATTTCAACCAGATATCGCGGTCATTGGATTTGGTAGATTGGGAAACTGTCGTAAACAAACCCGTACTATCACAGATGTATGATGATTTTGTAGGAAGACTAGAAAGGGCAATTCATATGTTTGTTCCAACAACAATAATAAAACCAAAGCATACAAATTATACCGCAAATCTAAAAATAACGCAAAACTTTATGAAGCGTACAATCGTTTGCAAAAAGAATTCGATGTTCTGAACAAATTTTTATATCAGAACTACATTTCTAAAGTAGAGAGTGGTATCAAAGAAAATTGTAAATCTTTTTGGCAGTTCATTAACGGTAAAAAGAAAACCACTGGAATTCCAGAAAAAATGCATTATTTGGGGGAAACGTTGTCGGACATTCAAAAAATTAGTAATCTTTTTGCAGATTTTTTTCGATCTGTTTATGTTCGTCAATCCGACACCGGAATAGAAGATACCTCTTTTAACAGCTCACGAACAAATTAAGGTTTCCAGCTCTCATCAAATCATGTACTCAGGAGCCTATCGGCCTTGGCAAATGACCCAACTCCTGGAGAAGATGGCTTCCCTCCTATATTAGTAAAAAACTGTGCTACATCGCTAGCAAAACCATTAACAATTATCTTCAATAAATCACTAGCTTCTGGTGAGTTTTTACATAATTGGAAAAAATCGTTTATCATACCGATACATAAGTCTAGAAGTAAGTCGGAAGTCCAAAATTATCACCCTATCTGCAAAATCTCTTGCATACCTAAACTTTTTGAAAAGCTAGTTTATTATTTGATTTTCTTCCGAATTTCAAATCTCATATCGCCTAATCAGCACGGCTTTGTTAAGAGTATATCTACTGTTACGAATTTAGGGTTATTTACAAATTATGTCTTAAGCCAATTTGAAACAGGCCAACAATGCGATGTCATATTCACCGGTTTTTCGAAAGCGTTTGATCGAGTTAGCCATAGTATCCTACTTAAAAAGCTGGGTTCATTTGGTCTTCATCCTAGCTTACTCAAGTGGCTTGCATCTTATCTAACAGATAGAACTCAATTCGTTCGTATAAATAACATAAAATCTGATGCCATCAAAGTTACCTCAGGTGTACCTCAAGGTAGCCATCTTGGGCCACTATTGTTCTTAATGTTTGTCAATGACATTCCAAACGTTTTCGAGACATCACGTTGTCTGATGTATGCAGATGACCTGAAAATTTACAGTCGGGTAGAGAACGTAACTGACTGCATAAGACTTCAGGAAGACTTAGCCAGATTGGAAGCTTGGTGTGATGATAACTCCATACCTCTTAATGCTGGTAAATGCCAGCACATGTCATTCAATAGACGAAAAGTTACGATAGATTTCGATTACAAGTTGGGCACTACCACCCTCACAAAAATTTACGAAAAGAAAGACTTGGGGGTCATACTTACATCGAAAATGTCGTTTTCCAAACATATAGACTTTATGATTGCCAAGTCTAGATCTATGCTTGGATTTGTAATAAGGAATTCAAGGGAGTTCCAGGATATATCTACGCTCAAAAATTTATATTTTTCTCTTGTGAGATCAAACCTCGAATATTGCAGCATCATTTGGGATCCATTCTATATGGGTTCATCTTTAAGAATTGAGAAGGTTCAAAAACGTTTCACTCGATTTGCTATTCATTCACTTCGTTGGCCTTACAGTTTGCCTGAATATAAAAGTAGATGTCTTTTGTTAGCATTGCCAACTTTAGAAATGCGGAGAATATCTTCATCGGTAATGTTTATAAGAGACATAGTTACGAATCATATCAAATGTCACTTCTTGCTAATACTCTTTAATTGTCCCACTCGTAACCTAAGACTCAGCAATATGTTCCATTTACCTTATCACAAGACCAATTTTAGTCGAAATGAACCGCTTGCACGTTGTATAAGACAGTCTAACCAATTATGCAAACATTTGGATATATTCTCTAACTCACGAGAGACTTTCAAATCAAGACTTAATCTGGAGATACACTTTTTGAATTGTGACTAATGTATCTCACAGTATTGTTTACCATATATTATATTTAAGCTTTAATATTAGTAATCTATTTAAGTTATACTTTCATTGATGAAATAAATAAATAAATAAATAAATATAGACCAAACTGAAGATGTTTAAGAGTGAAACAAAACACGAAACGTGCGTCAGCTGTATAAACCAACTGTTTAAAAAGATAATAGCTAAGATATCACCCGTTACGTTAAAGACGCAGACTTTTGCGATTCTAAGTAAGCTCTGAAGCTCTATCCCCGAGAGACATTCTAATAATATTGTAATTGTCTGTAAACAGCGCTTTTGGCAATATCATTTACAATTTCGTTTCCTGCAATACCCTTATGTCCGGGTACCCAATAGATATGCAACCGTCTGTCTGTGGGTAGTCTCTCTATGGCTTCCTTGCTTTTTAGAACGTTTTTAGATGAAATTTCATGAATTTATTGCTTTTATCGCCGCTTGGCTGTCAACGAATATATTTATTTTGGCGTTGCTTGATGTCTTTGCGATTGCTATTTCCGCAGCCTTACTTACAACAAAGAACTCTGCTAGAAAGATACTGCAGTGGTCAGGAAACTTAAATTGCTGCCTGATGCCTAGCTCTGCGCAGCAGACATAACATAAGATTTTGTAACATTTAAACATAGCCCATTTTTCTTTCCCCAACACAATATTGCATCAAAAATACCAGTACGATTAGACTGGTATATGTACTGTATATAATAAGCACACGGATGGGCATTAACATATTTCCACACCAAAAACACATCATGATCTACTAAATAACAGAGGCTCAAGAATCTAACCCTGAGAGACGGCCGCTATTGTTGATTTAGACCGCGTTGAACCAACAACTGACTTGCTGAACTCTACTCTCAAGAAAAATAGTTGAATGTTTTATGAAGCTTTCGGAAAATGTATAAAAGTACCTAAGTTGGCAATAGATGACGAGACAGAACTCGCCAGAAGGTGAGACATGGGACGTTTGCTGAAACAGCGTCATTCCCATTGACACAGGATACAGTAGCTCTCGTGAGGAAGCGAATGCTCAAAGTCCATCGGGTTGAAGTTGAAGACCCTACTTCAATAGAAGTAATAAGGGAGTAATTTCCTCAATTTACATGAATAAGCTAGGATTTAAAGTGTTACAACTACGGTAAGATCGGACGTATGGCCCGCAATTGCAGTGTACTACGCAGTCAACTGAAACTTGAAACGAACCAGTTCTAAGAGCGAGAACTGCATCCCATAACTGAATGCCCTACAGTTTCTGTCTCGCAAATTGGACGGAAAAGCAAAAATTTGACAATAAAGGGGACTGTAGATGGTCGATCCCAGGTACTTACTCTTACAATTTTCAGGCAGCTACAGGAGAGTGGGCTAGGATTTCCGGAAAGGTAGTTTACCGAGGTCGTTATTGGAGCTTTGTCAGTAGTTCACACGTTTTTACTGGCTGAAATCACAGACGAAGTAAAATTGGTGTAGGGTACTAAATGATTTAAAGTCACCACTTATTTTGGCTAAAAGATCTGTTATAGGGAAATGTCGGGGCGTAGAAGCCACCGTGAAACTTTGAATAGACACAGGGGATGCAGGGTTTTGATCCATTCGTAAACGCGGGGAGCTCACTGGTTGTGCTGGTTAAAGAGAAAGATAGAAACCCCCGATTTTGTGTGGATTATAGAAAGCTGAATGAAGTCACGAAAAAAGACTCTCCGTCACCACGAATAGATCACACTCTCGACACTTCATCCGGTGGATTTCCCCGCTTGATTTAAAAAGTGGTTACTGGCAGGTAGAAATTGAGGATTGTGATCGTGAGAAGATAGCTTTCAGAACAGCAGATGGGTTATGGCAGTTTTCTGTAAAGCCTTTTGAACTATGTAACGCACCAGCAACCTTTGAGCGCCTGATGGAGCATGTGCTGAGGGACTGTGTTTGGTCTATCTGGATGACATCATCATCATTCGTACAAATTTTAGCGACCGTCTGAAAAAATTGGAAGAAGTCTTTAAGCGCATTGCCTCCGTTGAAGTATGATTGAATCCGAAGAAGTCACTTTTTTTAAAACAAAAGCCACGTATCTTGGACATAGGATAACAACCGAGGGCATGAATAAGGACGAGAAGAAAATAAAAGCAGTGAAAGATTGGCCAGGACCAAGAAATGTGCACAAAGTGCGAAGTTTCGTAGGAGTGTGCACAATTGCAGTAGCAATCTCCACAAGAAACAGGAGGAAGTATTCCAGTAGTTGAAAGATCTTCTTTGTACTGCGATTATGTTAGCGTAGCCAGTCACGAGAGAATAGTTGCTTGTGGATACAGATGCTAGAGCATCTCCCAAAGGGAGATTATCTGTGAGACTGAGGTAACCAACCCTACAAGTCAGGAGGACCAGACGGAATTATACCAATTATTGGTTAGTTAAAATTTTTGGGGAATCCCAATCTTCAGGGTATATCCCTAATTTATAGAGGGCATTCAGGGTGGTCTTTATTCCCGAAGCAGGAAAACCGGGCAATACCACTACCAAAGATTTTAGACCGACTAGTCTCTCTTCGTTTTTAGTCAAAACATTAGAAAGACTAATTGATCTACACATCAAGAGCGCTCTTAATGCCGATAACTTCAGCATGGCCCAACATGCTTACCAGAAGGGCAAGTCTGTAGAAACAGCAATGCTCGAAGTTTCTGGAACAATAGAGACATCTCTTAAAAATAAATAATTTACTATAGCATCGTTTCTGGATATCGAAGGAGCGTTCAACAATGTAGATGCAAACTCGATAAATTCAGTGTTGTCGAACATAGGTACGAACGAAAAGATTATCCGATGGATATGCAATCTAATAGGGTAGGTAGGTAGGCAACACTTGTCCAGGAAAAACAGTTACCAGAGGAACCCCACAGGGGGGTGTTATCTCGCCGTTATTGTGGAACCTAGTCTTAAATGAATTGCTTATTACCACGAGCAATAAGAGGATCAAGATAGTTGCTTGTGCTGACGGTGGCAGGGAAGTTTCTCTCGACTATCAGCGGGCTCGTGCAATCAGCGCTAAGGAAAGTCTCCAACTGGGCGACCTCAAACGGTCTAATGATTAATCCAGCCGAGATCGAACTAAATCGGTTCTCTAGAAGATATAAGATACCGAGTTTTTAGTTATCATCTATAGATAGAGTAACACTAACCTTATCGAACGAAGCCAAGTACCTTGGCATAATTCTGCACTCAAAGGATGAAGAAAACTTGTAGTGCCCTCTTTATCCTTAAGAGGGCATTTGGCAAAAAATAGGTCTTGAAACCGTATATCAACCACTGGTCGTAAAATATTATCATCACACCCATTTTGACTTATGGAGCTTTCGCGTGGTGGAAGGCGGTGCAAACACAATCCTACCTAAAGAATCTCATAAACGTCCAACGATTAGCTTGTGTGCGCATAACAAGTGCGCTCCGATCGACGCCTCAGGCGGCGCTGGAAGTGATCCTACATATTCCACCCATTGAATGCTCCCAAGAAATTACGTACGGTCATGCATCAGTCTTACTATCTATGGAACTCTTGCAAGACGCATCGAAAATAGACTATCTGGTTCCCAAAACCGATCCGAATAGAAAGTATAATATTATATACGAGTACTCAACAGG
Source organism: Anastrepha obliqua (assembly GCF_027943255.1). NCBI lineage: Eukaryota > Metazoa > Arthropoda > Insecta > Diptera > Tephritidae > Anastrepha > Anastrepha obliqua. The sequence continues at coordinate 4,031,612 of NW_026562179.1, read as the reverse complement.
AAGGATTGGCAGACCAGGGCCATATCAGATGATAGTGATCACTATATTTATAGTGACGGCCAGGATCAGGAATTTTCTCGGAACAATTATCTTTAAATTCCTCATTTAGACTTCCAGACTGGTGCAACGTCTTCCAAGCTGAGATCTACGCTATAAACTAAGCAGCAAAATCGATAAGGCTGACTTACATGCAGCAAACCTTACCATTTTTATTGATAGTCAAGCAGCGATCAAGGCACTGGCCTTCAAAATGTTTTAAAGAGTGCAGGAGGTCGACATCGCTTCATCCAACAATACAACACCACATTTTGTTGGGTTCCCGGCTACTCTGGAGTGGAGGGAAATGAAACAGCGGATGAGTGTGCAAGGATAGGCTCTGAGCTGGACCTTCAGCGAGTGGTAGAGGACATGAGAGTAACCGCGGAAGCCAATAGAAGGTGGTCTCTAACCAAGAATGATATAAACAAGATTTTGCATATCAGAGAGTGCATGACGTCGTATTAGCTGAGTTGTGCAGTGTTGCCAACCAAAAGAATGTTAGAAAAGGTCACTCCGAGAAGATTTTAGTGCTAATGAAAATTTGTTGTAAAAATTGATATTTTAAAAGTGAAAATTTAATTTTTTGCTCCTTTGAAGGTTACGTTAGCATATTAAATATTCTTCTCTCAACTCTTCTTAACATTGAAAACCTTTTTACACATTTCGTGTAATCATTCTTCCGGTCCTTAACCGTTAGTGGGGCATAAGGCATCGAGAGGTGTATTCATAGTAAAAATAAGCAAAAAAATACCAGAAAATTTTGAAGAAACCATCACGACATTTTTACAAACAGAGTAGCTCATCTTGTTGCATAACCTGAAATATAGCAAAAAAGTCGTTCTCTCAGCAAAAAACTCATAAATTAAAATTAACATAACCACAACGCATTTATTTAAAAAAACGCACATTTTAAAGACAATTTGTCACGCATACAAAGTTCTTTAAGTAATTCACTAAAAATTTGGTATTTTATTTTCTTTAAATTTTATTTTCTTTCTTTAACTTACGAAACCTTCTCTCCCAATTAAAATACGAAGTCATGTAGTCTGTGCAACCTGAACTCCACTTTCCTATTGAGCTGTGTCCATGTAGCACCAATGCATCAGAAAGGGTGATAGACCCCAAGTAACGCCCAGCATTCTTTTACACACGTACAGGGTATTACTGACCTTTTTCAACCTTTCCTCAACATTATGCTTCCACAGTAATTCACCATCCAGTATTACTCCGAAGTACCTCGCATGATCTTTCAGAGGAAATCGTTGTTGCCTAGCTTCGGGAGCTACCACGGCGGAACCTTGTACTTCCTGGTCCGTTCTATGTCCGTTTTTTCGGAGTTTATCCCTAGCCCTGCGCGAGATGCCCATTGGTGTACCGTTTTAAGTGTATTATTCATCACATAACTGATGGTGTCCAAGTACTTTCCAGTAACTAGTATAGCTATGTCATCTGCATATGCCACTAGTTTTGGTGCCCCTCCGTCAAATTTCTTGAGCAGTCCATTTGTCACAAGTAACCATAATAGCGGCGATAGTACGCTCGTATTGTTCCATTCCGCTCTTAACTTTCTGCAGCTAATATCTGCCTTATCCATAGATGAGCCGCGGGCTGCACATTAAGTGACTCTATGCTATTTAAAATAGAATCCATAGGAAAGTTTTTCAAAAACATACGAGTAAAATTCCGGAAAATGCATGAAATTTTGATTTAAATCGATAATACAGACCATATAATTTAATGTTTGAAGATTATTTCATGCAAATGTTGACCGCGACTGCCCTTCAAATGGTCCATCCGCTTAGTCCAGATTTGACATACTCTTTCCAATGTTTCGGCCGGTATCTCACATGTAATGTTGTTTTCCAATGCGTTAATTGAAGCAGGCTTGTCTGAATAGACATGAGCTTTAACATAGCCGCACCGTCTTGCTGAAACCACATGACATGCAAGTCAAGCTCTTGCATTTTGGGCAATTCACGGTAGCGCTCACCATTCACAGTTACGTTACGATTCGCAGCATCTTTGAAGAAGTACGGTCCAATGATACCTCCAGCCCCTAAACCGCACCAAACTGTGACCTTTTCTGGATTCATTGGTAGCTCTTGCAATTCTTCTGGCTAATCTTCACTCCAAAATCGACAATTCTGCTTATTAACGTACCCATTGATCCAAAAATTAGCTTCGTCGCTGAACACAATTTTTCGATAAAAAAGTGGTTCTTCGGCCAATTTACCAAGAGCCCATTCACCAAAAATTCTGCGTTGCGGTAGGTCGTTCGGCCTTAATTCTTGCTGTATTTTGAAAGACTTCACACCTAACTTCTTTTGCAAAATTTTCCACGTTGTTGAGTAACAGAGGCCCAATTGCTGCGAACGGCGACGAACCGATAATTGATGGTCATCATTAACACTGGTCGATACAGCTGCGATATTTTCTTCAGTTCGCACTCTACGTAAGCATGTTGGTGGTTTGATGTCCAATGTTGATGTAAATTTGGTTAGCCACAATAGCTCGAATAGCCGCTTCAGTGGGTCGATTAAGCTGACAATAATATGGAGGAAGCGCGCGATAAACTTTCTTAACAGAACACGCATTTTTATAATAAAATTCAATGATTTCAAGCGTTGTTCGTTTGTAAGACGATTCATGGTTAAATTATAGACCAAACTGAAGATGTTTAAGAGTGAAACAAAACACGAAACGTGCGTCAGCTGTATAAACCAACTGTTTAAAAAGATAATAGCTAAAAAATCACCCGTTACGTTAAAGACGCAGACTTTTGCGATTCTAAGTAAACTCTGAAGCTCTATCCCCGAGAGACATTCTAATAATATTGTAATTGTCTGTAAACAGCGCTTTTGGCAATATCATTTACAATTTCGTTTCCTGCGATACCCTTATGTCCGGGTACCCAATAGATATGCAACCGTCTGTCTGCGGGTAGTCTCTCTATGGCTTTCCTGCTTTTTAGAACGTTTTTAGATGAAATTTCATGAATTTATTGCTTTTATCGCCGCTTGGCTGTCAACGATTTTATTTATTTTGGCGTTGCTTGATGTCTTTGCGATTGCTATTATATTTCCGCAGCCTTACTTACAACAAAGAATTCTGCTAGTGAGACTGAGGTAACCAACCCTACAAGTCAGGAGGACCAGACGGAATTATACCAATGGTTATTGGTTAGTTAAAATCTTTAGGGAATCCCAATCTTCAGGGTATATCCCTAATTTATAGAGGAAATTCAGGGTGGTCTTAATTCCCGAAGCAGGAAAACCGGGCAATACCACTACCAAAGATTTTAGACCGACTAGTCTCTCTTCGTTTTTAGTCAAAACATTAGAAAGACTGATTGATCTACACATCAAGAGCGCTCTTAATGCCGATAACTTCAGCATGGCACAACATGCTTACCAGAAGGGCAAGTCTGTAGAAACAGCAATGCTCGAAGTTTCTGGAACAATAGAGACATCTCTTAAAAATAAATAATTTACTATAGCATCGTTTCTGGATATCGAAGGAGCATTCAACAATGTAGATGCAAAACCGATAAATTCAGTGTTGTCGAACATAGGTACGAACGAAAAGATTATCCGATGGATATGCAGTCTAACAGGGTAGGTAGGTAGGCAACACTAGTCCAGGAAAAACAGTTACCAGAGGAACCACACAGGGGGGTGTTATCTCGCCGTTATTGTGGAACTAGTCTTAAATGAAGCAATAAGAGGATCAAGATAGTTGCTTGTGCTGACGATGGCAGGGAAGTTTCTCTCGACTATCAGCGTGCTCGTGCAATCAGCGCTAAGGAAAGTCTCCAACTGGGCGACCTCAAACGGTCTAATGATTAATCCAGCCAAGATCGAACTAAATTGGTTCTCTAGAAGATATAAGATACCGAGTTTTTAGTTATCATCTTTAGAGGGAGTAACACTAACCTATCGAACGAAGCCAAGTACCTTGGCATAATTCTGCACTCAAAGAATGAAGAAAGCTTGTAGTGCCCTCTTTATCCTTAAGAGGACATTTGACAAAAAATGGGTCTTGAAACCGTACATCAACCACTGGTCGTACAATATTATCATCACACCCATTTTGACTTATGGAGCTTTCGCGTGGTGGAAGGCGGTGCAAACACAATCCTACCTAAAGAATATCATAAACGTCCAACGATTAGCTTGTGGGGGCATAACAAGTGCGCTCCAATCGACGCCTCGGGCGACGCTGGAAGTGATCCTACATATTCCACCCATTGAATGCTCCCAAGAAATCATGTACGGTCATGCATCAGTCTTACTATCTATGGAACTCTTGCAAGACGCATCGAAAATAGACTATCTGGTTCCCAAAATCGATCCGAATAGAAAGTATAATATTATATACGAGTACTCGACAGGAAGGATTGGCAGACCAGGGCCATATCAGATGATAGTGATCACTATATTTATAGTGACGGCTCAAAGATAGACAATGGCACTGGATCAGGAATCTTCTCGGAACAATTATCTTTAAATTCCTCATTTAGATTTCCAGACTGGTGCAGCGTCTTCCAAGCTGAGATCTACGCTATAAACCAAGCAGCAAAATCGATAAGGCTGACTTACATGCAGCAAACCTTACCATTTTTATTGATAGTCAAGCAGCGATCAAGGCACTGGCCTTCAAAATGTTTTAAAGAGTGCAGGAGGTCGACATCGCTTCATCCAACAATACAACACCACATTTTGTTGGGTTCCCGGCTACTCTGGAGTGGAGGGAAATGAAACAGCGGATGAGTGTGCAAGGATAGGCTCTGAGCTGGACCTTCAGCGAGTGGTAGAGGATATGAGAGTAACCGCGGAAGCCAATAGAAGGTGGTCTCTAACCAAGAATGATATAAACAAGATTTTGCATATCAGAGAGTGCATGACGTCGTATTAGCTGAGTTGTGCAGTGTTGCCAACCAAAAGAATGTTAGAAAAGGTCACTCTGAGAAGATTTTAGTGCTAATGGAAATTTGTTGTAAAAATTGATATTTTAAAAGTGAAAATTTAATTTTTTGCTCCTTTGAAGGTTACGTTAGAATATTAAATATTCTTCTCTCAACTCTTCTTAACATTGAAAACCTTTTTACGCATTTCGTGTAATCATTCTTCCGGTCCTTAATCGTTAGTGGGACATAAGGCATCGACAGGTGTATTCATAGTAAAAATAAGCAAAAAAATACCAGAACATTTTGAAGAAACCATCACGACATTTTTACAAACAGAGTAGCTCATCTTGTTGCATAACCTGAAATATAGCAAAAAAGTCGTTCTCTCAGCAAAAAACTCATAAATTAAAATTAACATAACCACAACGCATTTATTTAAAAAAACGCACATTTTAAAGACAATTTGTCACGCATACAAAGTTCTTTAAGTAATTCACTAAAAATTTGGTATTTTATTTTCTTTAAATGGACATTTTAGTGCGCTTTTATATCCAAAGCTAGGCAACACTGCAGTAACAACAGGTTTGACTGACAGATTTGACTGCTGAAAGGAGAAGAAGAACATCAACCATAACCGCAATCACGGGCAGTCCGACCAGATGTTAAAAAAAGAACAAAAGTTTACAAAATTATAATAATTACATTTTACTTACAACAGGTTAGAAAAATGTCATGAAGAAAGAACTAAAACTACGAGACTAAATAACAAAAAAAATGCCTTGATTTAGCGAAAATGGGTAATCTGGCCATTGATGGTAAATGTAGGGAAAATTCCCTACATGTAGGGATTTTTTTCGAAAAAGGAGGACAGATTTTTTTAAATTCTGTAAATGTAGGGAATTTTCAAGAGGGACAAAAAAAAATTTAAAATAGCGGGGTAAAATTAAAAAAGTTCATTTAAAATAAAAATCCGCGGTAAGATTTCATGCCAGACTTCTTTTCCTTATGGCAGCATACTTTTAAAAGCGTTAATACGGCAACATTGCCTGTTTTTTTCTTCGTTAACGCTAGCACGATTTTTTCTTTGCGCGAAAATTGTTAGTTGTCCCACGTTTTCTGGTGCTTTTCACTTTTGAAGTAAGTTTGCAATTATTTTAGTTTTAGCTTTTTTTATATTTAAAATGCATATATTTTACAGAAATGAGCTCCTCCTCTTCCACTGACTCTTCGGAGGAATACCAGGAAAAACAATGCAAGTATCGGACACAAAAGTTCAATAACAAGTGGCTTGACGACGAAATTTTAGTGGCTAGTTTGAAGCTGTGGCTAACGATCCATTCAAATGCAAATGCAATGCGTGCGACAAAGTTTTGAGCTGTGGCAAGTCTGATTTATAAATAGAAGCACGTCGAAACAAAAATACACCAAAAAATACGAAGGAAATTAAAAAGATATCTAAAATAAACAGATTCTTTTAGAAAAAGCGAGTAAACCAAATGGTTCCAGAAATTTCGAAATAAGACTTAGCATGTTCTTCGCTGAGCATAATGTTGCGCTGCATGTGGTGGACCATTTAAACCAGGGGTGGGCAAATACTTTAAAGCGCGGGCCAAAATGAAATTTTCAAAATGTCTCCCGGGCCGGAGGACTATACCGCATATGCTTTGCACAAGCGGATGTTTTGGATGGAGTTTTTTCCCTGCCAATTTTTTTTTGACAAAAACACTAAGTATCATTTCAATTTGAATAAAATATGTCACGTAATTTTTAAAGAAATATTTTTATAAATAAATGCCTATTAGATAAACCAGTCAATGAAACATTTTATTTTGTTACTTATTTATGTCTTAATGATACAAATTATTTTATATTGACACATAGTTATTACAATTTAACATTTATATTGCATTTCGTAAATATAATAGTAAATAGAATTCAAAAAAGAAAAGAAAAACATCAAACGGTAAAATAAATATTTAAAGTTAATGCGAAACGTGAAATCTCGAATGTTCATCTGACATTATTTCTTCAAAATTGGGTTCCAAATCACTTGCAGCAATCCTTAATACCGAGTGTAGATTTTCGTCAGTAATTTGTGATCGATATTTATTTTTCGTGGAAACCATTAAAGAAAAAGTTCTTTCACAAATATATGTCGAACCAAATAAAACAAGGTATTTTTGAACATAGTTCAAAAAAATGTTTGAAATGTTCATCATTCAAAGCGCCATAGAAAGCACTCAATTCGTTTGAGTGAAAATTTTCTTTTTGTAAAATATTTGATTGTAAGTCAATTAGTTCTAGTTGAATTTCAACAGGGGCTTCTTGCACATCGAAATTGAAAGGTTGGCTAATTAATGATAAAGGTTTTTCAATAGCTTTGAAATCTTGAAATCTTCTTTGGAATTCAGAATGCAGGTCTTGTGTTATTGTACTATATTTAAAAAAATCTGTATTTTTCAATGATTCTCGCCGTGCTTGCAATGAGGGGAAATGATTTAATAATTTATTATTAAAGTTTTCAGCAAATAAACTTAGTTTTGTCATAAATGCTTTGACGTTTGAGTGCATATTGAAAGCGAATTATTTTTTCCCTTGTAGATTTATATTTAGTTCATTCAAATATTTTACGATATCTACTAAAAATGAGAAATCGTTTAGCCAAGCTCTATTTTGCAATTCAGGAAAATCATGTAGTTTTTCTTTTATCGACAAGAAGGATACTATTTCATCAAGCAAATATTGAAATCTGTCTAAAACTTTACCAATGCTAAGCCATCTCACTTCAGTGTAATAAGGAATTTCATAGAAGTCACTTTGAATTTCTTTCAAAAATTCAACAAACTGTCGATGGTTTACGGCACGTCCTCGAATAAAATTCACAACTTTGGTCACAACAGTAACGACGTGATTCAGTTTTAAAACCTTTCTGCATAGCACTTCTTGATGAATAATGCAGTGCAAAAATAATATATCGTGTTCTGGTTGTAACTTTTTTACTTTGTCGCGAATTCGTTTAAGTAAGCCTACATTTTTCCCTGTTAAACTAGGACAACCATCCGTAGTGACGCTTACTATTTTATTCCAAGTTAAACTTACTTTAACTAAACACTCTTCAAGAGCGAGAAAAAAGTATTCACCAGTAGTTGTATCTTTCATTGGATGCACACTAAGAAGTTCCTCGCTAATTTCGCATTTCTTGTTAATGCCGCGAATAAATATTAATAATTGACTTGTATCAGTAATATCGCAGGACTCATCTAAAGCCAGAGAACAATAGGTAAAATCAGCAATTTTTGTTCTTAGCTGGTCAAGTAAGTTTCCTGAAATATTTTCAATCCGTCGTACTATTGTTCTTCTTGAAAGGCTTACATTTTCAAAAATATGTTTCTTTTCAGGACAACATATCTCCGACACTTGTACCATGCATTGTTTAACAAATTCTGCTTCAAAAAACGGCTTACATAACTTAGCAATTTTGCGTGCGACAACATAACTTGCTTTTGTTGTAGATTTCTCTATATTACTTTGTTTGGTAAATATATTTTCTTGCTTATTCAAGTTTTATGCCAAGTTTTCTGCTACAGTTTGAAGTTCTTTTAATGAATGTGATGCATATTTTGGATGTTTTGTTGTAAAGTGCCTGTTTAAATTGTATTCTTTAAAAACAGCAATTGTTTCCTGACAAACTAAACAAATTGCTTTCTTATTTATGTTTGTAAAAATATATTTTACCGTCCAAGCTTCATTGAAGTTTCTGCATTCCAAATCAACTTTTCTTTTTTTAGATTGACTCATTTTACAAAGGTCTACAAACCTATAATTTAATTAATACAATAAAATAAAACCAATGTTTTAAAATTTTACTTACAAAAAGTCCACTTTTTCAATTTTATATTTGCAAACTAATATTAGACTCGAACAAAAAAGAGTATGCGATCAGTACTAAATCAAAATTAACAATACACGTGGTGCGACCTGTCGTTCCTCGAAAAGTGAGAGGAGTGCAGCATATGCCATAGATAACTAGATGTGAAACTTATTCATTTTGAGAGAGAACGCGCCCATGAGGACGTTTCAAAACTTGGCAGCATTCACACATTATGGGATTTTGAACAGCTGATAGGCGAAATGGCAGACTGCCAGAAGAAACGCGCCAAAAATAACAGACGAAAACGGTTCGTTTTTGCTTAATGGAGAAATGACGTGTTGAAATGTTTATAATTATTGGTCTTAAAATTAATTCAATTGAAATGTAATAATTTGAATTTAAGTGAGTTTGTAGAGTCCAAAGCTCGTTATATCCTTTTCGACTTCTACTTTTAATTAGTCTTGTGTACATAATGTAATTTTATTGAAAACTGTGTGTTGGTTTATGTAAATTTATATATACGTAAATATTCTATGGTTGAAAAGCGTAGGTAAGGGAACTGAATTTGTGTTTGAGATATTTTACAAAAATTAAAGGTAATCTGCTTTAACTTATTCTGTTCGTTGTTTGAGAATTTTTTTTCGTTACCCACTTTCTGTGTTATATTAAAAAATCGCAATAAGTCATGTTTTTAATTATAACTTATGTTTTTCGGGTTCATAACTTTATTACTATTAAATTACTTTTGTATTTCAGTTTTAAATAATTTCATTTACATATAAATTTTTAAATTTTTTGCTTATTTATGTACATATTTCGTACGGATTGTGCTTATTTTTAGTATATGTAGGTGTTTACGAGTGATATAAGGCTATTGGGCAACCGCACACTAAATACTAATCTCAATGCTGGTGTGGAAACTAAAAATTCCAGACCTTTGATTCAAAAATGCCCAATTCATGTTTCTACCGGTGTGGCAATATTGGAAAATGTTATAAAAAATGCACATTTTTCAGCGCTCTCACGAGAAAAAGAGTTTCACATCTAGTCATCTATGGCATATGCCGTACTCATAGGCATTTCGAACCTAGCGCGATCTCCTTTGTGTTTGACGAAAAAACCGCCCTGAGAGCGATCGTCGCGAGCGACCCGTGTGAAACACACGAGGATTGTTTCAAGCTCACGACATCGCCCACACTAGTGTAGTTAGCCGACCGCCCATTTTATTAAGACTATTATATATACAGTACGCACACTAATAATGCTGATGTCAACAAAATCTCATACAAGAGTTTAAAAAAATTTATGTGCGGAATTTTTCAACGGGCCGGATAAAATTAGCAAGAGGGCCGGATCCGGCCCCACCCCTGATTTAAACCCACACTTAAAAGAAATCGTGCCCGATTCTGAAATAATAAAAAACTCTGAGCTCGGAAGAAAGAAGTGCACCAGCATAATAAAAAATGATTTGGCAAAAGAGGAAAAAGACAATTTAGTTAAAAAAAATTAAAAGTAAACAATTTTTCCATAATTATCGATGGGAGCACAGACATCGGACCCAATAAGCATTTGTGTCTCATGGTGAGATTTTGCAACGAGGAAAGCGAGAGGTTTGTGGCTAAGCTGCTGGATCTAATTCCAATAAGAACTGATTGCACTGCAGAAGCTCTGTACGGAATTTAAAAAAAAAAACTTAAGCAAACAATTCAATTTTGACGTTGCAATTGCCTCACTATAGTGTAAACAGGGGAGAAAAAAATGTAGGGAATTTCGTAGGGAAAAGTTGGGAATTTTTTTGGGCTGTGTAGGGATTTTTCAAAAAACCATTTACCATCACTGAATCTGGCCATACTGGTGCTAATACGACGCCACTCATTGTCATTTGCTGACAGCAAAATAACTACTAACTGCAGAGTCTGCAAAGCGCTCTGGCCAAAACTTACGAGACCTTCTCTCCCAATTAAAATACGAAGTCATATAGTCTGTGCAACCTGAACTCCACTTTCCTATTGAGCTGTGTCCATGTAGCACCAATGCATCAGAAAGGGTGATAGACCCCAAGTAACGCCCAGCATTCTTTTACACACGTACAGGGTATTACTGACCTTTTTCAACCTTTCCTCAACATTGTGCTTCCACAGTAATTCACCATCCAGTATTACTCCGAAGTACCTCGCATGATCTTTCAGAGGAAATCGTTGTTGCCTAGCTTCGGGAGCTACCACGCCGGGACCTTGTACTTCCTGGTCCGTTCTATGCCCGTTTTTTCGGAGTTTATCCCTAGCCGTGCGCGAGATGCCCATTGGTGTACCGTTTTAAGTGTATTATTCATCACATAACTGATGGTGTCCAAGTACTTTCCAGTAACTACTATAGCTATGTCATCTGCATATGCCACTAGTTTTGGTGTCCTCCGTCAAATTTCTTGAGCAGTCCATTTGTCACAAGTAACCATAATAGCGGTGATAGTACGCTCGTATTGTTCCATTCCGCTCTTATCTTTCTGCAGCTAATATCTGCCTTATCCATAGATAAGCCGCGGGCTGCACATTAAGTGACTCTATGCTATTTAAAATAGAATCTTTCGTCAAACTGTTAAAGGCCCCTGATATATCTAAAGGGTGATTTTTTAAGAGCTATAGGAAAGTTTTTCAAAAACATACATGTAAAATTCCGGAAAATGCATGAAAGTTTGAGTTAAATCGATAATACAGACCATATAATTTAATGTTTGAAGATTATTTCATGCAAATGTTGACCGCGACTGCCCTTCAAATGGTCCATCCGCTTAGTCCAGATTTGACATACTCTTTCCAATGTTTCGGCCGGTACAGAAAGTACAATATTAAATACGAGTACTCAACAGGAAGGATTGGCAGACCAGAGTCATATCAGATGATAGTGATCACTATATTTATAGTGACGGCTCAAAGATAGACAATGGCACTGGATCAGGAGTTTTCTCGGAACAATTATCTTTAAATTCCTCATTTAGACTTCCAGACTGGTGCAGCGTCTTCCAAGCTGAGATCTACGCTATAAACCAAGCAGCAAAATCGATAAGGCTGACTTACATGCAGCAAACCTTACCATTTTTATTGATAGTCAAGCAGCGATCAAGGCAATGGCCTTCAAACGTTTTAAAGAGTGCAGGAGGTCGACATCGCTTCATCCAACAATACAACACCACATTTTGTTGGGTTCCCGGCTACTCTGGAGTGGAGGGAAATGAAACAGCGGATGAGTGTGCAAGGATAGGCTCTGAGCTGGACCTTCAGCGAGTGGTAGAGGATATGAGAGTAACCGCGGAAGCCAATAGAAGGTGGTCTCTAACCAAGAATGATATAAACAAGATTTTGCATATCAGAGAGTGCATGACGTCGTATTAGCTGAGTTGTGCAGTGTTGCCAACCAAAAGAATGTTAGAAAAGGTCACTCCGAGAAGATTTTAGTGCTAATGAAAATTTGTTGTAAAAATTGATATTTTAAAAGTGAAAATTTAATTTTTTGCTCCTTTGAAGGTTACGTTAGCATATTAAATATTCTTCTCTCAACTCTTCTTAACATTGAAAACCTTTTTACACATTTCGTGTAATCATTCTTCCGGTCCTTAACCGTTAGTGGGACATAAGGCATCGAGAGGTGTATTCATAGTAAAAATAAGCAAAAAAATACCAGAAAATTTTGAAGAAACCATCACGACATTTTTACAAACAGAGTAGCTCATTTTGTTGCATAACCTGAAATATAGCAAAAAAGTCGTTCTCTCAGCAAAAAACTCATAAATTAAAATTAACATAACCACAACGCATTTATTTAAAAAAACGCACATTTTAAAGACAATTTGTCACGCATACAAAGTTCTTTAAGTAATTCACTAAAAATTTGGTATTTTATTTTCTTTAAATTTTATTTTCTTTCTTTAACTTACGAAACCTTCTCTCCCAATTAAAATACGAAGTCATGTATTCTGTGCAACCTGAACTCCACTTTCCTATTGAGCTGTGTCCATGTAGCACCAATGCATCAGAAAGGGTGATAGACCCCAAGTAACGCCCAGCATTCTTTTACACACGTACAGGGTATTACTGACCTTTTTCAACCTTTCCTCAACATTGTGCTTCCACAGTAATTCACCATCCAGTATTACTCCGAAGTACCTCGCATGATCTTTCAGAGGAAATCGTTGTTGCCTAGCTTCGGGAGCTACCACGGCGGAACCTTGTACTTCCTGGTCCGTTCTATGTCCGTTTTTTCGGAGTTTATCCCTAGCCCTGCGCGAGATGCCCATTGGTGTACCGTTTTAAGTGTATTATTCATCACATAACTGATGGTGTCCAAGTACTTTCCAGTAACTAGTATAGCTATGTCATCTGCATATGCCATTAGTTTTGGTGCCCCTCCGTCAAATTTCTTGAGCAGTCTATTTGTCACAAGTAACCATAATAGCGGCGATAGTACGCTCGTATTGTTCCATTCCGCTCTTAACTTTCTGCAGCTAATATCTGCCTTATCCATAGATGAGCCGCGGGCTGCACATTAAGTGACTCTATGCTATTTAAAATAGAATCCATAGGAAAGTTTTTCAAAAACATACATGTAAAATTCCGGAAAATGCATGAAATTTTGATTTAAATCGATAATACAGACCATATAATTTAATGTTTGAAGATTATTTCATGCAAATGTTGACCGCGACTGCCCTTCAAATGGTCCATCCGCTTAGTCCAGATTTGACATACTCTTTCCAATGTTTCGGCCGGTATCTCACATATAAATGTTTTAATGTTGTTTTCCAATGCGTTAATTGAAGCAGGCTTGTCTGAATAGACATGAGCTTTAACATAGCCGCACCGTCTTGCTGAAACCACATGACATGCAAGTCAAGCTCTTGCATTTTGGGCAATTCACGGTAGCGCTCACCATTCACAGTTACGTTACGATTCGCAGCATCTTTGAAGAAGTACGGTCCAATGATACCTCCAGCCCCTAAACCGCACCAAACTGTGACCTTTTCTGGATTCATTGGTAGCTCTTGCAATTCTTCTGGCTAATCTTCACTCCCAAATCGACAATTCTGCTTATTAACGTACCCATTGATCCAAAAATTAGCTTCGTCGCTGAACACAATTTTTCGATAAAAAAGTGGTTCTTCGGCCAATTTACCAAGAGCCCATTCACCAAAAATTCTGCGTTGCGGTAGGTCGTTCGGCCTTAATTCTTGCTGTATTTTGAAAGACTTCACACCTAACTTCTTTTGCAAAATTTTCCACGTTGTTGAGTAACAGAGGCCCAATTGCTGCGAACGGCGACGAACCGATAATTGATGGTCATCATTAACACTGGTCGATACAGCTGCGATATTTTCTTCAGTTCGCACTCTACGTAAGCATGTTGGTGGTTTGATGTCCAATGTTGATGTAAATTTGGTTAGCCACAATAGCTCGAATAGCCGCTTCAGTGGGTCGATTAAGCTGACAATAATATGGAAGAAGCGCGCGATAAACTTTCTTAACAGAACACGCATTTTTATAATAAAATTCAATGATTTCAAGCGTTGTTCGTTTGTAAGACGATTCATGGTTAAATTATAGACCAAACTGAAGATGTTTAAGAGTGAAACAAAACACGAAACGTGCGTCAGCTGTATAAACCAACTGTTTAAAAAGATAATAGCTAAAAAATCACCCGTTACGTTAAAGACGCAGACTTTTGCGATTCTAAGTAAACTCTGAAGCTCTATCCCCGAGAGACATTCTAATAATATTGTAATTGTCTGTAAACAGCGCTTTTGGCAATATCATTTACAATTTCGTTTCCTGCGATACCCTTATGTCCGGGTACCCAATAGATATGCAACCGTCTGTCTGCGGGTAGTCTCTCTATGGCTTCCCTGCTTTTTAGAACGTTTTTAGATGAAATTTCATGAATTTATTGCTTTTATCGCCGCTTGGCTGTCAACGAATATATTTATTTTGGCGTTGCTTGATGTCTTTGCGATTGCTATTATATTTCCGCAGCCTTACTTACAACAAAGAATTCTGCTAGTGAGACTGAGGTAACCAACCCTACAAGTCAGGAGGACCAGACGGAATTATACCAATGGTTATTGGTTAGTTAAAATCTTTAGGGAATCCCAATCTTCAGGGTATATCCCTAATTTATAGAGGAAATTCAGGGTGGTCTTAATTCCCGAAGCAGGAAAACCGGGCAATACCACTACCAAGGATTTTAGACCGACTAGTCTCTCTTCGTTTTTAGTCAAAACATTAGAAAGACTTATTGATCTACACATCAAGAGCGCTCTTAATGCCGATAACTTCAGCATGGCACAACATGATTACCAGAAGGGCAAGTCTGTAGAAACAGCAATGCTCGAAGTTTCTGGAACAATAGAGACATCTCTTAAAAATAAATAATTTACTATAGCATCGTTTCTGGATATCGAAGGAGCGTTCAACAATGTAGATGCAAAACCGATAAATTCAGTGTTGTCGAACATAGGTACGAACGAAAAGATTATCCGATGGATATGCAGTCTAACAGGGTAGGTAGGTAGGCAACACTAGTCCAGGAAAAACAGTTACCAGAGGAACCACACAGGGGGGTGTTATCTCGCCGTTATTGTGGAACTAGTCTTAAATGAAGCAATAAGAGGATCAAGATAGTTGCTTGTGCTGACGATGGCAGGGAAGTTTCTCTCGACTATCAGCGTGCTCGTGCAATCAGCGCTAAGGAAAGTCTCCAACTGGGCGACCTCAAACGGTCTAATGATTAATCCAGCCAAGATCGAACTAAATTGGTTCTCTAGAAGATATAAGATACCGAGTTTTTAGTTATCATCTTTAGAGGGAGTAACACTAACCTATCGAACGAAGCCAAGTACCTTGGCATAATTCTGCACTCAAAGAATGAAGAAAGCTTGTAGTGCCCTCTTTATCCTTAAGAGGACATTTGACAAAAAATGGGTCTTGAAACCGTATATCAACCACTGGTCGTACAATATTATCATCACACCCATTTTGACTTATGGAGCTTTCGCGTGGTGGAAGGCGGTGCAAACACAATCCTACCTAAAGAATATCATAAACGTCCAACGATTAGCTTGTGGGGGCATAACAAGTGCGCTCCAATCGACGCCTCGGGCGACGCTGGAAGTGATCCTACATATTCCACCCATTGAATGCTCCCAAGAAATCATGTACGGTCATGCATCAGTCTTACTATCTATGGAACTCTTGCAAGACGCATCGAAAATAGACTATCTGGTTCCCAAAATCGATCCGAATAGAAAGTATAATATTATATACGAGTACTCGACAGGAAGGATTGGCAGACCAGGGCCATATCAGATGATAGTGATCACTATATTTATAGTGACGGCTCAAAGATAGACAATGGCACTGGATCAGGAATCTTCTCGGAACAATTATCTTTAAATTCCTCATTTAGACTTCCAGACTGGTGCAGCGTCTTCCAAGCTGAGATCTACGCTATAAACCAAGCAGCAAAATCGATAAGGCTGACTTACATGCAGCAAACCTTACCATTTTTATTGATAGTCAAGCAGCGATCAAGGCACTGGCCTTCAAAATGTTTTAAAGAGTGCAGGAGGTCGACATCGCTTCATCCAACAATACAACACCACATTTTGTTGGGTTCCCGGCTACTCTGGAGTGGAGGGAAATGAAACAGCGGATGAGTGTGCAAGGATAGGCTCTGAGCTGGACCTTCAGCGAGTGGTAGAGGATATGAGAGTAACCGCGGAAGCCAATAGAAGGTGGTCTCTAACCAAGAATGATATAAACAAGATTTTGCATATCAGAGAGTGCATGACGTCGTATTAGCTGAGTTGTGCAGTGTTGCCAACCAAAAGAATGTTAGAAAAGGTCACTCTGAGAAGATTTTAGTGCTAATGGAAATTTGTTGTAAAAATTGATATTTTATAAGTGAAAATTTAATTTTTTGCTCCTTTGAAGGTTACGTTAGA
The DNA here is from genome assembly GCF_027943255.1 of Anastrepha obliqua. Lineage (NCBI taxonomy): Eukaryota > Metazoa > Arthropoda > Insecta > Diptera > Tephritidae > Anastrepha > Anastrepha obliqua. The sequence goes on along the minus strand of NW_026562179.1, from coordinate 4,014,806 downwards.
ATATTAAATATTCTTCTCTCAACTCTTCTTAACATTGAAAACCTTTTTACACATTTCGTGTAATCATTCTTCCGGTCCTTAATCGTTAGTGGGACATAAGGCATCGACAGGTGTATTCATAGTAAAAATAAGCAAAAAAATACCAGAAAATTTTGAAGAAACCATCACACCATTTTTACAAACAGAGTAGCTCATCTTGTTGCATAACCTGAAATATAGCAAAAAAGTCGTTCTCTCAGCAAAAAACTCATAAATTAAAATTAACATAACCACAACGCATTTATTTAAAAAAACGCACATTTTAAAGACAATTTGTCACGCATACAAAGTTCTTTAAGTAATTCACTAAAAATTTGGTATTTTATTTTCTTTAAATGGACATTTTAGTGCGCTTTTATATCCAAAGCTAGGCAACACTGCAGTAACAACAGGTTTGACTGACAGATTTGACTGCTGAAAGGAGAAGAAGAACATCAACCATAACCGCAATCACGGGCAGTCCGACCAGATGTTAAAAAAAGAACAAAAGTTTACAAAATTATAATCATTACATTTTACTTACAACAGGTTAGAAAAATGTCATGAAGAAAGAACTAAAACTACGAGACTAAATAACAAAAAAAAAATGCCTTGATTTAGCGAAAATGGGTAATCTGGCCATACTGGTGCTAATACGACGCCACTCATTGTCATTTGCTGACAGCAAAATAACTACTAACTGCAGAGTCTGCAAAGCGCTCTGGCCAAAACTTACGAGACCTTCTCTCCCAATTAAAATACGAAGTCATATAGTCTGTGCAACCTGAACTCCACTTTCCTATTGAGCTGTGTCCATGTAGCACCAATGCATCAGAAAGGGTGATAGACCCCAAGTAACGCCCAGCATTCTTTTACACACGTACAGGGTATTACTGACCTTTTTCAACCTTTCCTCAACATTGTGCTTCCACAGTAATTCACCATCCAGTATTACTCCGAAGTACCTCGCATGATCTTTCAGAGGAAATCGTTGTTGCCTAGCTTCGGGAGCTACCACGCCGGGACCTTGTACTTCCTGGTCCGTTCTATGTCCGTTTTTTCGGAGTTTATCCCTAGCCCTGCGCGAGATGCCCATTGGTGTACCGTTTGAGGTGTATTATTCATCACATAACTGATGGTGTCCAAGTACTTTCCAGTAACTACTATAGCTATGTCATCTGCATATGCCACTAGTTTTGGTGTCCTCCGTCAAATTTCTTGAGCAGTCCATTTGTCACAAGTAACCATAATAGCGGTGATAGTACGCTCGTATTGTTCCATTCCGCTCTTATCTTTCTGCAGCTAATATCTGCCTTATCCATAGATAAGCCGCGGGCTGCACATTAAGTGACTCTATGCTATTTAAAATAGAATCTTTCGTCAAACTGTTAAAGGCCCCTGATATATCTAAAGGGTGATTTTTTAAGAGCTATAGGAAAGTTTTTCAAAAACATACATGTAAAATTCCGGAAAATGCATGAAAGTTTGAGTTAAATCGATAATACAGACCACATAATTTAATGTTTGAAGATTATTTCATGCAAATGTTGACCGCGACTGCCCTTCAAATGGTCCATCCGCTTAGTCCAGATTTGACATACTCTTTCCAATGTTTCGGCCGGTACAGAAAGTACAATATTAAATACGAGTACTCAACAGGAAGGATTGGCAGACCAGAGTCATATCAGATGATAGTGATCACTATATTTATAGTGACGGCTCAAAGATAGGCAATGGCACTGGATCAGGAGTTTTCTCGGAACAATTATCTTTAAATTCCTCATTTAGACTTCCAGACTGGTGCAGCGTCTTCCAAGCTGAGATCTACGTTATAAACCAAGCAGCGAAATCGATAAGGCTGACTTACCTCCAGCAAACCTTACCATTTTTATTGATAGTCAAGCAGCGATCAAGGCAATGGCCTTCAAACGTTTTAAAGAGTGCAGGAGGTCGACATCGCTTCATCCAACAATACAACACCACATTTTGTTGGGTTCCCGGCTACTCTGGAGTGGAGGGAAATGAAACAGCGGATGAGTGTGCAAGGACCTTCAGCGAGTGGTAGAGGACATGAGAGTAACCGCGGAAGCCAATAGAAGGTGGTATCTAACCAAGAATGATATTATATAAACAAGGTTGCGCCCATGAGAGAATGCATGGCGTCGCATTAGCTGAGTTGTGCAGTGTTGCCAACCAAAAGAATGGTAGAAAAGGTCACTCTGAGAAGATTTTAGTGCTAATGAAAATTTGTTGTAAAAATTAGTATTTTAAAAGTGAAAATTTAATTTTTTACTCCTTTGAAGGTTACGTTAGAATATTAAATATTCTTCTCTCAACTCTTCTTAACATTGGAAACCTTTTTACACATTTCGTGTAATCATTCTTCCGGCCCTCAATCGTTAGTGGGACATAAGGCATCGAGAGGTGTATTCATAGTAAAAATAACCAAAAAAATACCTGAAAATTTTGAAGAAACCATCACGACATTTTTACAAACAGAGTAGCTCATCTTGTTGCATAACCTGAAATATAGCAAAAAAGTCATTCTCTCAGAAAAAAAATTCATAAATTAAAATGAACATAACCACAACTAGGCCGCTGCTGCTTGCAATTTGGAATGTCAATGGGCTCATCCAGCACCGCTATTAAGTGGAAGTATTTCTAGCAGATAAAAATATTGGCATAATGTTAATATCTGAAACACACTTGACAGACAAATGTTACGTAAAAACTCCAAACTATGATTTATACCACACAAATCATCCTGCTGGTACAGCAAGAGGAGGCACAGCCATCTTAATCAAAAATAATATTGCGCATATGATTCATGGAAACACTAAAAATTACAATCTACAGGTGACTGCTATAACAGTCACAGGTAGAAAGAGCTCTCTTGTGATTGCTTCTGTGTACTGCACTCCAAATCAATCAATAAAAAGCGTTGAATACCAAAGGTATTTCAAATCGTTGGGACCTAGATTTATAGCAGGTGGCGACTACAATGCGAAACATCCGCAATGGGGCTCACGCTTAATAACTCCAAGAGGGCGCGAACTCCTCAAAGAATTGCAGGCCAATAAATTATTCCACGTCTCAACAGGACAACCCACTTACTGGCCTACTGACCCAAATAAAACACCGGATCTTATAGATTTTTGCATATGCAAAGGTGTATCTAAACATCAGGTCTTCATAGACACATGTCTAGATCTCTCATCAGACCACTCACCTTTGCTGTTAACAATAAACTCTTGTTTTCAAAAAAAGGGAGTGACACCAAAGCTACACAATAAAATGACAAACTGGGAATACTTTAAAGAACTAGTCAAGGATACACTGTGCCTAAATATTCCACTAAAATCCAACTCTGATCTGGACACGGCCGTTGAGATTTTCAACAACTGCATTCAAAGAGCTGCGTGGACCGCTACGCCGGAAATTAAGCGCACTCACGCTGAAGCTCACATTAACGTTCACGTCAAAATTTTAATATCAGAAAAACGCAAGCTTCGGCGAATATGGCAAAGCACCAGAAACAGGAACGACAAAAAAAACTAAATAAGCTCACAAAACAATTAAAAAACACTATAAGAGACGCAAAAAACTCAGAACTGCATGAATACTTATCCAACTTGTCACCTACGGAACCTACTGACTCTGGAAGGCAACGAAAAAGATCTCACAACCAACGTCTCACAACGCAGCGATAAAAACGTGTAATGGAGATTGGGCAAAAACTGATAAACAAAAAGCAATAGAGTTTGTCAAACATCTATCAAATGTTTTCCAACCATTTGCGAGTCAAAGTGCGGAGGTAGACTCAGAAGTTAACGAATTTCTCTCAGCTCCGTTTCAAATGGATTTTCCGACCGTACGATTTACCTGGAAAGAAGTTAGATACGCAGCAACCAAATCGCTTAAAACCAAAAAGGCGCCAGGTTACGATCTAATAACTAGTAAGGTTTTAAAAGAACTGCCCAAATGTGGATACAAATTCCTCACCATTATATTTAACGCGATGATCCAACAAGAATATTTCCCAACTCAGTGGAAAGTTGCTGAAATCATCCTTATACAAAAGCCAGGGAAGACCCCGAGCGTGGTATCCAATTACAGGCCAATAAGTCTATTGCCTGTTGCCTCCAAGCTCTTCGAAAAGCTGATTTTAAAAAGGATAAATCCAATAATTGCGCAAAGAAATCTCATTCCAGCCCACCAATTTGGATTTCGGAAGTATCACTCCACCATAGAGCAAGTTAATTGTGTGTATGATTTCGCTAGGCAAGCACTTGAGAGGCGGCAATTCTGTACAGCGGCATTTTTAGATATAACGCAAGCCTTCGATAAAGTCTGGCATGAAGGCCTGCTATACAAGCTTAAGCAGGGCTTACCGCACAACTGTTATATGCTCATAAAATCATATTTGCAAAATAGACATTTTCTTGTTAAAGTAAACAACGAAACCACTAACCTTCACGCAATCAGAGCAGGTGTACCACAAGGAAGTGTTCTAGGCCCCGTATTGTACACTTTGTTCACGGCAGATCTTTCACTATCAAAGAACACATATACAGCCACGTATGCAGATGATACTGTCGTCATGGCCAGGAGTACCCTTCCCTCAATTGCTTCTAATTACCTACAAGAAAACCTTAACAGTGTTAGCGGCTGGATGAAAAAATGGCGCATAAAAGCTAACGAAAGCAAATCCGCGCAGATAACATTCACTCTTCGAAATGGCTCATGCCCTGCCGTATCTCTTAACAGCGTTCCAATACCACAAACAGATAATGCCAAATATTTAGGTATTCTATTAGACCGGCGTCTTAACTTGGACTGAAATTGCGATCACTACACTGGTTAATCGGCTATAATTCAGCACTTACACTAGACAATAAGGTGCTTATCTACAAATCTATTCTGAAACCGATATGGACGTATGGCGTTCAATTATGGGGCTCAGCAGCAAAATCAAATCTAGAAATCATGCAAAGATTTCAGTCAAAGGTGCTCCGCATGTGTGCAAATGCGCAATGGTTTGTACGAAACGAGATATTGCACCGTGATCTAAAAGTTACGACAGTTTTCGAAGAAATAAACAACCTCAGCCAGAGATACAACAACCGACTTGCCACTCATCCGAATAACCGAGCAAATAACCTTTCCAAGATAAGCTACTCCTCAAGATTAAAAAAATGTCAGCCTAACGATTTAATGCAAAGATTAAAACCGTAATATATAATACGTAAATGCAAAAGTTTTAAAATTGTATAATATATGTATATGTTATATGTTGTTCATTATTAAGTAACGAATTCCATTGGGAATTTTCACTCTAAGCTATTCTTATTTAAATTGTAGGTAAAAATAGTACTTATTGTTATTGTTATGACAGATTGTATGGAATAAATGGAGTTCGAAAAAAAAAACCCACAACGCATTTATTTAAAAAAACGCACATTTTAAAGACAATTTGTCACGCACACAAAGTTCTTTAGGTAATCCACTAAAAATTTGGTAATATATTTTATTTTCTTTAAATGGACATTTTAGTGTGCTTTTATATCCAAAGCTAGTCAACACTGCAGTAACAAGAGGTTTGACTGACAGATTTGACTGCTGAAAGGAGAAGAAGAACATCAACTATAACCGCAATCACGGGCAGTCCGACCAGATGTTAAAAAAAGAACAAAAGTTTACAAAATTATAATCATTACCTTATACTCAAATATGAACGAGACGTTCTCAAAAATATGGTCCGCGGATGGCATATGGCAAAAATACATTTTTTGTTTTTTGGTAGGACTGTTATAAGCTTACATGGCAAATTTCAGCGTGATATGTCACATAGTTTGTTTTCTGTGCTACTGTAAACAAGTCAAGCTCGAGTGTGTTCTTCGAATTTAACGATGGAAATTCAAAGAATTTGTTTGAAATTTTGTTATTCCAACAAAATTTCGGCCTCAGACGCCTTAAAAATGTTGCAGACAGCCTATGGGGACTCTTCTCTATCGCGTGCACGTGTTTTCCAGTGGTACAAATCGTCCAAAGAGGGCCGTACATCAACCCAAAAACCATGCCAAAGTCGCCCAAAAATTAAGGTTATGCTGACTGTTTTTTTCGATTACGAAGGTGTGGTGCATCGCAGTTCCTTTCACAAGGCCGATCGGTTAACGCTGAATATTATTTAGACGTTTTAAAGCGTTTGCGCGAGAACATTCGTCTTAAAAGGAAGGACTTGTGGGACAACAAGTCATGGTTCTTGCATCACGATAATGCACCAGCTCACACATCACGTCTTTTTCGCAATTATTTGAACAAAAATAATGTTAATATCGTTCCGCAAGCACCGTATTCGCCTGATATGGCTCCATGCGACTTTTTCCTGTTTCCCAAGCTCAAGTTGCCGCTCCGTGGAAAACATTTTGAGACAATTGAAGTCATAAAACAGAATTCGAAGAACACACTCGAGCTTGACTGGTTTATAGTAGCACAGAAAACAAACTATGTGACATATCACGCTGAAATTAGCCATGTAAGCTTATAACAGTCCTACCAAAAAACAAAAAAATTATTTTTGCCATATGTCATGCGCGGACCATTTTATTGACAACGTCTCGTTCATATTTGAGCAGAAGATACATTTTACTTACAACAGGTTAGAAAAATATCATGAAGAAAGAACTAAAACTACGAGACTAAATAACAAAAAAAATGCCTTGATTTAGCGAAAATGGGTAATCTGGCCATACTGGTGCTAATACGACGCCACTCATTGTCATTTGCTGAGAGCAAAATACCTACTAACTGCAGAGTCTGCAAAGCGCTCTGGCCAAAACTAAATCTTAAAAGAACAAAATGTCTACTTTGATTCAACAGATGAACTACCAGTGTCCTCACAGGTGTATAACGAGTCACTGCACTATTGGTACTCTAGCCAGTAGAATGGGTGTACCTCTCAATAACTTCCGTAGGAGCTTTGGAGATGAAAAAGAAAATGAGTCGGTACAACACCTCCTCTGTGAATGTCCTGTACTTCAAAGAAGCCGAAACAGAAGCAAAAGCATACACAATGCGTTTCTGAGATTTTACCACCTACATGAATGTTAACAGCACCAACAACATTATTAGATGGCACAGATGAAGTGCATAAGCGGGTGACCGACCGATATTACTATCAGGAGTAATTGAAAAACCGGTATTATTATCAAGCGCAATTCCAGTTTTTAGGCTATTAGCAGTAACAACACTGTGATTAGGTGAGGGCACCTAAGTGTGCTTTTAAGCTTTAACTGGTTGAATAACAACACTTTCACTAGTTTTAATTGTAGAACCAGTAATGCGTTTCTTTTCAATTATACCAGGAGTCGCAAAGTTAGAATTACAATTTATTAACTCAATTAATGCGATAAAGTTGCTATTAGAGCGGGGGCTGTATGGAGTTGAGTGTGCAAAATGTGAAGACCGCATTCTATAAATAGTTTTGAACTCAGAAAAGCTTGCAGATTATGATTCTGGATGTTGCCGGGAGATTTGATGGTCCATTTTTGAAGTGAAAACTTCTTTAGAATCGTTGGGAGTGATTTGAGAAAAAGTGAAACGAAAAAAGCGACACTCTTGGCTACGAATATTACATATACACGTAGCGACGAACTAAATAACTTTTAGGCCAGCTCCGACAGCATGGCGCGATAGCCGAGCGGCTAGCAATGTGAGCTTCCGATCCAAAATCCTTGGTTCGAATCACAAGAAAAAAAATTTTTTTATACAGTAATTTTATTTTATTTTATGATATGTTTATGAGGAGCTTTTTTTCATGGCAGAAATACACTCGGTGTATTGCCATTGCCTGCTAAGGGGTGAGCGCTATTAGAAAAATAGTTTTCCTTAATTTTGGTGTTTTCACCGAGATTCGAACTAACGTTCTCTCCGTGAATTCTGAATAGTAGTCACGCACCAACCCATTCGGCTACGGCGTTTGTTTAATTTTACTGATGCAAAAATGAGGAAAAATATATGAATAAAGTTTGCTTACTGTTTACACATTTTCCAAAGGTGACGGAGAACCAAAAAAAAAAAGTCGATTTTCAAACAAATACGAGTGCATATGTGTAATTGTGTTAGAGTTTCGGTCACGCCCCAGCAAAACCTGTGTGCATATGTGTTTGTAACATTCAAAAAAATGTAATTGTGTTAGAGTTTCGGTCATGCAGGTTTTGCTGGGGACGCTCATAATAGCAACCGCGTGTGTATTTTTATATTCGTAAATATTTTCATTTTTAAATATTTACCGCAATTATGCCGAAAAATAATGCAGAAAAGTGTCGTGAATATCGACAGAAAAAAAATCAATAAATAGCATCACGGAATTCATTCACGAAAATTTAATAAAGTGTACACCAGAAGTATCGCGGATACTTAGAAAAGATTACAATAAAGTTTCAATGATTTTAAGTGGCGATTTTAACGTAAATTTTGCATTGGACACAGCGGTTCCTTTAATTGACGTTCTCAATACAACATTCAATTTAAAAATGTGTAACAATCGCACTGAATCGACAACACGATCAAAAACAACCACTGACGCGGTATTTCAAAGACATGTTGACAACATCGAAACCAAAGCATTTGTATCATATTTTAGCTATCATAAGCCACTCGTATCATTTGTTGAAATTGAAAACATTGAGGATGAATAATAATAAAATGAAGAAAATAAAATATGAGCTTTATAGCAATATTATAATGAACCTATAATTATCTTGCTCCTAATGCTGCTTTCGTCTTATTCTCTCTCAGTTTGTTTTACGGAAGGTTTCACTTCTATCGCGTCTAACCGTTAGAATGGTGTTTTTGTTTTTACCCCACCCCCTTAGTATTCAAGTAAATGGACTGAACAAGTGCTTTGAAACCATTTCAATGATTGTTTTAGCGATAAAATTCAATTATTTCTTATGATTAAAGATAATTTTAGTTAGTCAATAAAAAAAGTAAAAAATAAAACACATATTTTTGATAAAAAATGATTTAATAGGAAAAAGAACATTTTAACATAAGTCATACAAAAAAATACAAATAATTAATATTTTTTATTGTGGCAGGAAAGATAGATGCAAATGGTTTTTAATTCCGTTAACTGTTCAACTGTTAGGTATGGATTTCCTAAATGCCTTAGACCATTTTGCACAAAATCCAACGATGCAGCTTTTAAACTATTTTTTTTTAGCCCAATCTGCTAGTCGAATCGCAACCAATTGACGTTAGAACTTCTTTATCGAAGTTTTTTAATGCTTTGTAATTAATGCAATGACCAAATTTATTCATCACTTTGATTATATTCTTCGATCGAGTCAAATGATGAATAGATTGAGCTAAAGCAATATGCTTTGGAGTCGGTTTCTCAGTAATCGTGAAGTATATATCATGAAACAGTGATAACGCTCGTCGATTGTAATTTTCACTTAATTTTTTACTTTTAGCACTGAACAAAGCTTGCATAAAAATTTGCCAATTATTCGGTACATGATTTTTTTTTTAATTGTTCAATTAAAATTTCATCACATAAAAACCCATTTGGTAATACTTCAGTACTTAACATTTCTTTACGAAGTTGTTATGCCACTTGAACAATGTAGTTTGTTGAAGTTATGGTACGAATATGTTCAATGACTTCATCCATTGGTATGTTGCCCATAAACACTAATGATGATTTCGATCGATCATTTGGATATGAAAATAAAACGTTTTCACCATACTTATCTATTAGTAGTGATTTAATATCACGATTTTCTACAACTGCATCTCTATGTCAGTGAGTTCAGCTAGTCGCTTAGCTAATGATGGCACTTCAAAAGAGTGAGTTGTTAATTTATGTTTTATTTCATTAATCAGCTTCTCAAATGTCTATATAAGAATGTCATGTGGTATTTTATTTTGAGGTCTACCTGCTGGAGTTGCTGAGTTTCTTGGTAGTCGTAGATAATCACGATAACAGTGTATATGATACTTTACTCCCATTGCAAATAAATCGGCTGGATGTTCGCAAGTGTCAATTTGTGTAAAAGCATCATCTTGTCTTTTTCGGGCAGTATTTAGGATTTGTTCCGCTGCTGACATTTCGGAGCACAAATAAAGTGTTTTGTTTTTATTTCTTGTTTGTTTACCACAGATTAAACATTTTAGATCTTTATTAAATTTTAAATTTGTTCTTGATGACCTTCGAGTGCCTTGAGCACCTGACACACTAGCTTCTGCGGAGCAGGTAGAAATAGAAACATTCTCCTGCTTTTGTAGTGCCAGTTCTCGACATCTTATCTTCTCTTCGCTAATGTAACTTGCCATACAAGTTCGATGCCAAGTACATTTGTAATCAGTAAAGTCTGCATTATTTTTTAATTTTCTCATTAATGTCATCTTTTCTCCGATCTGCTGCTCTCTGAATATTTATAAATGATTGTGGTTTTGGATTCATCACTAAATTACCCGTTTCATCACAAAACAAACAAATTTCATATAGTTTTCGTTTCTTTATATTTATCACTTCTAAAGACATTGTCCATGTGTTTATTTAAACAAAAAACTAATAAAACACTGAATTATAAGAAAACTTAACTAAAATAATTATGTGATTACGAAAAAATAAACCGTCATGCGCCACGAAATATTTTCCACTGACTAATACGAGTGCTATGACGCAATAACGCTTGGACAAGGTGAAGGGCGGGGGAGAGGGAAGGGACCATCACAGCTGCCGGCAACATGTTTATTTTTTTTGTGTAGGTCCCAGGTAAAAGAATTTCAGCATTGTTGCCGGTCCTCACATTTTGCATACTCAATGTTCTTTAGCGCCTGCACTATATTTAATTTGTCGAAGTCCGATATGGCTTATAAATTTTTTTCTTTAAGCCATACAACTAGTGCACATACTCATACTGAGCGATATATAAAATTAAGGGGTATTCTAGCGTAGAATTTTAAAAAATTAAACTTTTCTTTTGCATTATGAGGATTTTTGTCATTAAGAAGATTTAAAGATTTTAAAGCTCTGATTATTTCATGACATGACTTTTTGGTGACATGGCATCGGTTTCCATCCGACCGCTTCAACTCAACAAAAGACGGCGTTTTCCTCTTAAACGCGTTGTTCTCAAAACTACTTTTTTCGAGCTGGCGGGGAGGATTCTCGAGTTCTCATAGACCGATTTACTTCAAATTCGGGGAGGATGTTCTTTATAAATTTCTTTATCGGATGACTCTAGCTCGAAATAATAACTTTTCATTTATTATTTTAAAATAAATCGGAATTGTTAAAAAAATATGCAAAAAAATTAAAAAATTTTAAAATTTTGTTTTGTTCCCTTTTTACAGCGCTTCAAACACCGGGCGAAATTCAAGCCTCTACACTAGAATACCCCCTTAACCAAAAAGCACAGAGCGAAAAGAACACGCCCGGAACGTCACAGAAAGCAATTTACAATTCATGCCTTTCAATGTCTCTGTTGTTGCAAAATCGAATATTAATATGAAAAATGCTTTTACCTATTATTTACAAAATAATATGTTAAATGGATTTAGAATTTGTAACACGAAGACAGGTACCCGTTGAAAAAATGAGCAATATTTACACAATTATAAGCATAATTTTCTAATAATTCCAATGTGTTGCAACATAAAAGAAATATGCACGATAGTCGGGTAAAAATGTTCACACCTACGTTAATAAGAATTATAATGACTACAGTAAGGGTAGCGCTAGTGGGAATAATTGCGGTAAATTCTATGATTATAAAAACTATAGGCCTTAAATAATTCTGGGAGGTTTAATAATAAGGATATACAGTCAGGAGCCACCTGTTCTCGTGTAAGTAAACAGCATTGAAATGAATGAGCATTTTCAGTTTCTTCTTCTTCAACCGGCCTACCCCTGATAGATTTGGCAAATGTTGGCAATGACAGAAAATTGGAAAAACCCATCCTAATAAAAACTATTTTTACATCAGAAATAATCTTAGAACAGGTCGTCATTATTACCCCTACACAATTTGAGAGAAAATAAGAGACAATGTCTGTTAAATACCTAAATTTTTATAACATAAAAGGCATACTATGACTAAAAATAATATTATTACTCCTCTTAAAATTTTTTCAGAAAAATAAATTAACGTCACCAAAAAATCAAAATCTTTTGTTGATAAAAAACCTACACCCTACTTTACCTAATGATGTCGAATTGTACGCTTATTGCTCTCAAACAGATACATGCCGTGACTCCCTTCATTAAATAAAAGTAATTTAATTATAGACCCATTAATTAGTAAAGCTTTGAACACAGAAAATAAAAACGACCATTTCCTTTCAATTATGAAAAAATATACAACTCGATTTCGACTAGTTCAAAACAAAACCATGGCTATCGACATATGTATATACTTTATAACAATCTGTCAACGACAAATGGCCAGGCTATAAAATAAAAGGAGAAGGAGAAAGAAGTAGGTAGTAGCAATAGATGGGAAGCAGCTGCGGATTTTGTAACTGAATTTTTCATCATTTTTTTAACATATGGATATATAACAATAAATATTTAACAAGTCAGAAGTGGGATAAGTGTATCCAAACGCCTAAAAAAACGCCGACGTCGTGCAACATTGTTCAAACATACAAGCCAGAGAACGTTAATGTATAGAGAAGTCTCACGAGCTACGAATAGTGTGAATTGTCAAAAATGAAGTGACACCTCGCTCAACTCGACAGCGGGGAAGTTCTTAACAGAACTGATTACAGTGAATTATGTATAAGTACATTGGCTCTGCTCAGTTTTTGGTTTCTGTATGAAATAAAATTGACGAATGCCGGACTGCATTTTGCAAGGCATTTGCTTGTGCATTTCTATGTTCCCTTGAGAAACGTAATTTTATTCACTTTATATTTTCACACAAATACAATTATGAAATTATGCGCCAACATTCATCACTTTCTGTTTGTTGATTTAATCTAAAAAGAAGAATTTAAACAAAATACAGTATAAAACGACCTCACATTTTGTTGTGTCCGTTTTAGTAAATTTGATGAAAATTTTTACTAATTTTTCGAGTCGAAATTAATTTTAGACAAGAATTCAAAGAGCATATTGGTATATTGATGAATATATATGTATATAAATATACGTATATATATCACATATATTATGTTAGTTATATTTGTGCAAAAGTTCAATTGCATCTTCAATTCTTATAGTGTTACAAATGTATTTACACACGCACTGCAGCAACAATGACCTATCTCACGACGCATTGCCTTATCATATTTATGTACATTGGAATATAGTTATGTATCCAAGTTAGACAAACCGCTTCAATGTCACTTCAAGAACTAAACTTTATTTCAATCCAGTTACATTAATAACTTATAACTATGCTCTTACTTTCTATTTACTTATTACAGTTGCATTAATAACTTATAACTATGCTCTTACTTTCTATTTACTTATTACAGTTATTCTCTTTATTTTTAATATTTAACAGTTGTTGCTTCTTTCGTTATTATATTAACATTACCTTAGACTAACCTTAAATGTAAATATGTAACTATATGACACCTCCACCACCAGATACAGCAGTCCCTGCTGGCTCATAACTTATTATTATAAAGTATCAAAATTATTTTTTCGTTTTATTTGAGATTTATATATTTTTTTAAATTTATTATCATTTGATAATATATAGTTTCCTTCTTTTCTATAATTTGAAATTTTTTTGTATTTAGGTTTTGACTTACTTACTCTATTATTTTTAACAGCATCATTTACAAAATTGCTTTCATCAACTCTGTTTGTTTTCGTATTTATAGAATTTATTCTTTCAGACTTTTGCTGATGCAATGATTCTGAAAATTTGGATAAGTTTTCTTGCGAAATTAAATTGTTTAAAAGGTCAATTGGTCGGTGCTTCGTTGTAGAATGAATAGAATTATTGTAAAACACTACTGCTTTAAAAACTTTGTCCTGAAGCTCGTCCGTGTTGCTTGGATCTGCGTTAAATAAGCGTACATGTTCATTAAGCGTGCCGTGCATTCTTTCTACATCAGCATTTCCGGTCTTCAAATAAGTCGTAGTTGTATGTAAATTTATTTCTTGATCTTTCAAAAACTCTCTTATTGCGGCTGTATCTAGTTCACTATCAAAAACTACTTGTTTTGGTTTACCTAGATACTGGATTCTTTGTTTAAGGGCTGTCAGAATTGGGACCCAGGTTCTATCCTCCAAATACTGAGCAGTTGCGTATTTCGTAAGTTTATCTATACTTGTCAAATACATCGCACCGCGTTGTGGGTACCAAATATCTATATGTACAATGTCGTTATGATGTTTTGGAGTAGGTGTTACGTTCAACTTATATTTCACTGGACTTCTGTCAAATTTTGCTAACTTACATATTCCACAAGTATTTTTGAATCTCTTTCTGTAGTTTTGGGTAGAAATAATCTCTCTTTATTTCTTCGAAAACTTCCAGTATACCCCTGTGGTTATTCTTTAAATGCGTTGTTTCTATCAGTTGTAAAAGCTTTTCTCTATCAATTATGTCTTCAATAAAAATCGGTGATCTCATTACTTTAAGATACTTGTTTTTTGCGAAATATTCAGTGTAGTTGGATTGAAATTCTCTGAGTAAATCAATGTTTGGACAATAAACCACTACTAGTCCCTTCGCAGGCAATTTTTCCTTCATAAATTCCAAAATATACTTTTTATCTGCAACTTTTAAAATATGACGAATTTTATTTTTGAAAATTATTTTAGTTTTGCAAGAATTAAAATTAGAGCTTTCCATAATTATTTGATGTCTAAAAATATTTACTGGTCTTTCTGTTATTTTAATAAAATCAGTGTCGTCACTTTCCGCGCTATGTACTGTATTAACATCTTCGTCAAGCAGTTCATGTAAATTTATTGCTACTTCATCATCCGATTTTTTATAGTTTAACCTACTTAACCCATCGGCTATAACGTTTTCTTTGCCTTTTATGTAAATGATATCAAAATCAAATTCATTAAGTCTTATTTTCCATCTCTGTAGCTTTGCATTTGGTTCTTTTATATTATTTAACCATACTAACGGACGATGATCTGTCTTAATTGTAAATCTACGACCGAAAAGATATGGACGGAAGTACTTAGTCGCCCACACAATAGCAAGCAATTCCTTTTCAATCGTGCTATAATTTCGTTCATGTCCATTAAGTGTACGACTTGCAAAAGAAATAACTTTGTTGCCTTGCATAAGAGCTGCACCTAAAGCAAAATTACTTGCTTCTGTTACAAGTGTAAACGTTTTGCTAAAATCTGGATGAACAAGTATAGGATCATTTTTTATTAGAATTTTTAATTTTTTAAAAGATCCTTGCAAATCTTTGTCATTCGTATTAACTTTTGCGCCCTGTTTTAAATATTTGATCAAATGATGAGCTATTCTTGAGTAGTCTTTGATAAATCTTCTGTAGTATCCTGTGATACCTAAAAACGATTTTATTTCCTTCTGAGTTTTGGGCAACGCTATCTCGTCAATGGCTTTAACTTTTTCGGGATTCGGTTTGATGCCATCAGGATTAATGACGTGGCCTAAAAACTTTGTTTCTTTTGCAAGAAAAGTACATTTGTCTATTTGCACTTTAAGGTTAGCTTCATTTAAACGTTTAAGTACTTTTTCAATGGCCTCTAAATGTTCTTCAATACTCGTTGAAAATATAAGTACGTCATCTAAGTATACTAAGCAGATTGACCCAATGTATTCTTTCAATACGTTGTTAA
Organism: Anastrepha obliqua; assembly: GCF_027943255.1. Lineage (NCBI taxonomy): Eukaryota > Metazoa > Arthropoda > Insecta > Diptera > Tephritidae > Anastrepha > Anastrepha obliqua. Next base: position 3,998,983 of record NW_026562179.1, on the reverse strand, counting down.
TCAGCCTCTGAAATGTTGCTGGAGCATTACGAAGTCCGAACGGCATGCGTAAGAACTCGTAATGTCCAGTGGCTGTTGAAAACGCGGTTTTTGGAATATCTTCTGGATGCATTTCTACCTGATGAAAGCCCTTGGCTAAATCCAAGGTAGTGAAATATTGACATTTCCCTAATTTGTCGAATATATCGTCTATATTTGGAATAGGGTATCGATCCTGTACAGTAACATCATTAAGTTTGCGGTAGTTTATCACTAATCGCCATTTTTGTTCTTTAGAAGCATCTAATTTTTTTGGTACGACCCATATAGGACTATTGTACGGGCTATGCGAATGCCTAATGATACCTTGTTTCAACATATTTTCAATTTGCAAATCTACTTCTTCTTTATGTACTTCGGGGTACCTGTACAATCTAGAATATATTGGCATATCATGTTTTGTTAGAATTCTATGTTTAATTTCATTAGTAAATGTTAAGTCTTCATCTTTATTATAGAAAATATTCTTATATTTAAAAGCGATTTTCAACAATTTCTCTTTTTCGTATATTTGCAGGTGATCTGTTTTAATTAAAGTAGTTATGTTGTGTTTTTCAATTTCGTAATTAAACATTTCTATAAAATTCTCTTTATAAGATATTTCATTATACATTTCTTCTTCTTTAGAATTAAATATAGTTATAACCGCATTTTTTGTAATGAACTGTCTATTAGGTAAGTCAATAACAGAATTCAAATCTCTTAAAATATTATTTCCTATTATGCCATCAAATTTATCATTGAATTTGCATTCTAAAAATTCGCAAAAGTAATCAGTTAACTTAAATTCACTAAATATTGGAAACCTGCAAAGCTTTTTTATCAAAGCCTCTGTTTCCAAAGCTTTTGCTACTATATTAATCTCTGTCTTCCATCTAGGATGACAAATATTAGGGTTTATCAAACTAAACTCCGCTCCCGTATCGATTATAAATTTCATTTTTTTTATAGGATTTTTTATTACTATATAGGGTAATTGTGTTTGCCGGAAATCGGAAAATTTACGCTAGAGTTTCCTATTTCCATGGGTTCAACTTTCTGACTTTCGCAATTATGGAAATTTGATGGAATTGGTTGCCTTTGTAAATTGTAATTTGTACAAGCATCATATTGTTGTTGATTTCTATTTGTAGATTGTGAATAGTTTGATCTTCTAGTTTGATTGGAACTACCACGAAATGTGTTACGAAATTGTGGATTAGGATTAATAGGATTTTGAAAAAATTGTTGATTTTGTTGAGGAGCATTTTGAAAATTTTCGAAATTGTTGCTGTTGTAAGGTCTAAATGAATTATTGTTTCTACAATAGTTATTATTATTATTATTGTTATAAGTTTGTTTATTATTGTAGTAATTTCGAGGGTTATACGGATTGTTTTTCAAATCGTCGCTGAAATTTACTTTAACGCTTGTATTTAAATTGTATTGTTTCGCTGGTCCAAACTGTGTATAATTTCGATGTCTTGCTTCCAAAACTATTTTGAAAGCACCTTCTATAGTACTCGGATTTCTAGAAAATATCATTGTCCTTGTAGGTTCTGAGAGGTTTTCTCTAAAAGTCTTAAGAGCTATTCTATTTATTTCTTCGGTCGAGTAAGTATTATCATTATGAGTCAAATTTCGGTTATGAATTTTATTAGCTAATTTATTAATTTTGTAATAATAATTTTCGATTGTTCCCTGCATTCTGCAAGTTTTTTAACTATCCATCAAGTCATTACTAGTCTCTTTTTCGCCAAAATTCTTAACCAATATTTCCTTTAAAACGGGCCAATCATTTACATTCGAGTACCTATGAATCGCTTCTCTCGTTCTACCTACACATTTGTTTTTTATGTAACCGAATATTATATTTTTGTTATTACTATCAAATTCGACAAGTGATGGTACAATATTTTCTATTTGGCTTATAAAATCTGGCAATTGATTTGGATCATTGCCATCAAAACTTTCAATGTTCTTTATGCATGTCAATATTAAATTGAACCTACTTACGGTTAAAGCATCCATTATGTTTGTTGTTGCAAAAATTAATATAATAATATCCAGGTAGTAAAATGAGTTTGAATAGACTCAAAAGCAAAAGAGAAATATGTTCGCTCTGTTTGCTTTTCTGTTCCACTAGTCCATGGTGAGAGTCCGCTTCTTATGCGTACGCTGCTACTTATTTGTTGATTTGTCTCTTCCGCTTCCGCTAACGCAGCTGCTAAATCGGCTTCACTGCTTCGCTGCTTATTCAAGCTCACTCACTAGCGCATACATATGATCGTATGCTCTTTAAAATTAATGGATGTTTTGTTGTTGTTTTATAATGCACACATGGTTTTGAAGCTGCAGTGTTTTTGACTGATTCTATTTCTTTTTCAATTTGTCCCTACAAGAGTAATTGTTTTTAATAACACTTTATTTTTCCACTCTCTTTGAAGTTACTGTTGATTTATTTAATTGCTCAAAATTTTAACTAGGAGATATCTAGAACTGTACAAATATTGCGGTTTCCAAAATAAATTCCGCTTTATGAGAAATTTTGTTTTCTCTGTCCTTCATAAAGGTCAAAACGTTGACGTTTATTTTTATGATTTTCTATATTCTTTTTTTTATAACTTTTGTTTAAATAGTTAATTTCTAATTTGCTTTCACTTTTAATCTGGTGTAAACTGAAATGTATTGCCACATTTAAATTTTCATAATATTTGTATTCAATTCATATAATTTCCTATTACTATTATTATTATTTTTTCAATGTCTTTTATTTGTATTGTCTTTTTTTTCATCTCATCCAAGTTTATTTCTTCTTTTTTTTTTTGTTTTTAACAATAACACGCCATCTTGATTCACATTTGAAAATATGTTCACTTAATTTTAAAATTTTAACACAAATGACTCTTGTCAAGTTATGCAGGTTTTAAAACTTTATCCTCGTCGCCAGTTATGTATCCAAGTTAGACAAAGCTCTTCAATGTCACTTCAAGAACTAAACTTTATTTCAATCCAGTTACATTAATAACTTATAACTATGCTCTTACTTTCTATTTACTTATTACAGTTACATTAATAACTTATAACTATGCTCTTACTTTCTATTTACTTATTACAGTTATTCTCTTTATTTTTAATATTTAACAGTTGTTGTTTCTTTTGTTATTAACATTACCTTAGACTAACCTTAAATGTAACTATGTAACTATATGACAATATGCATTTTTTGTTCCTTTGCCAAACGAGATTTTTCTCAATTTACGTATGTAGGTATATTACAGGGAATAATTCATATATAGTGTGTATGCATTTTATAGATAGTATAAAACTTTGAAATTTAAAATAAATGAAAGACAACTTCAAAAAAACGTATTTGCATATATGGGACAACTAAGTTCAATTGCATCTTTATTAAATATAGTGTTGCACGCATATGTATGCACTGACGCAACCATGACCTACGTCACGAGCATCGCCTTATCATACTCGTATTTCATGCAATAATTAGGGAGTAAATATTCGAATGATCGAATTCCTGCAAATGCTAAAACAATTTCTTCTGCATATGCATCGACATACAGTACAATCGTTATAGTCCGACATTTCTTAATCCGACACGTTCTGTAATCTGACAACCTCATAACGTCTATGGATGCAATTGGCATTATTTTATTTTGATCAGTCGTAGCAGAGCAGCAGAGGGGGATTCAAATCAAATCAAAAAATTGTTTATAGAAAACGCTTCATTACCAGGCACATAGGAAGATGGCATATGAAAATATAAATATGTATGTGAATTGAATTCAAGCAAAACAATGCTTATTAATATACACATATGCATGTACATACAACCGCACACACAGGGCACTCAGTTCATTCCTCAAACTGCGTATGTCGTTCAAAGCTAAAATTCTATGCCTAGCGACTACAAGAACAAAATGCATTCATAGGCGCAGGAATTTTATATTTTACTCAGACAGGAGAATTTTTAAAAAAGAATAGAAGAATGAATAACTTATGCCTTGAAGGGCTTCTCAACAACTGATTTATTATTTGTTCAATTATTATGTACATTCAGACTTAAACTAATGTACATATGTAATTGCTTATTTGACATTTAATATTTAATTTTACAAAATTATTGTTAATGTCTTGTTCAGCATTTCCTTTCCCAAACTTTGTTAAGTAAGTCAAATTGTTGCAAAACAGGAAATGCGTTTCAAATTACTTTTACTTGTTGTTTATTATTTTAGTTACAAATTGATCAATTTCGTCTGTCTTAAAATATGTGCTTGTCTTTGGAATTGAATATGTAACTTCTCCCCCCTTTAGAGTAGAATTCTCCTGAATTCTGTTGTTTAGTTTTATCTTGATATATTTATTTTTTATGATTACGATAATTAAAGTGATAACTACAGTTTTTGTTAATATAAAAATGCATCCATAGGATATGTTACTATGATATTTCAATTTATCTATCTTTATAACATTATATTTGTTTTCTTCTATGATATCGCTGAACGTTACTTTTTTTGTAAAGTTTTTTATATTTTCATATAATATTTAATTGTTAGAATCTTTGTTTCATCTTTCTCAATTATATTAGAAAAATAGTAATCTTTTATTTTTAATGAGCAATTATTAAATTGAATTATATAATTTCCATTCACTATGGTTTGATTTTCATTACAGATATGTTGGACTTTTACATTGCATTCTTAATAACTATTGTTTTTATGTCTATTGATATTATTTCAAATTCTATGTTTTTTATTAGTTAACAATTTTCTTCTATAACACAGTGTGTGCTAGGCTTTAATTGTCCAAATGATTTGGCTTCTTCAAATCTATAGTTAATATTTTCATAGCTAAATATTTTTTCTATTTTGGAATCAATTTCATTAGGTTCATTATTGAGTATTTCTTGTATTTACGTGTATAAATGATTTAGGCATTTTTATACCAAATATTAAGTATGTATTATTGAAAATTGCTGTGCCTAGTTTAATATGTTTTAACTTATTGTAATCTATTTCATATTTTAAGATTTCTTTACTCGTTAAAATATTTGGATGAATTAATCCATATTTAGCTGAAACAATATTATCTTGAATATTTTCAATTTTACTTTTTAACAATTGTATTTTATATTAGTTGCTGTAAATACATATTTTCTTCGTGTTCTTTATCACTATATTTATTTATAGAGTTCAGGCCTTTCTCTATTTCGTGCCTATCACTCTTTACAATTAATCTCAGTTGATTGATAGCTGAATAAAAATAATCATTAACTTGAATTTGTTGGTGAACTGACTCGTTCGTTCGTATAGTTGTATAGTTCTCATTAACATTACGTTGTCTGTCATTTCGTTTACTATATTCTCTAAGTTTTCTACGTCTATTATATGTAGTATTAAGTCTGTCTCCTTGACTATTTCCTGAAGTCCTAACTGAATGTCCGTGAATCCTCTTTGGTCTTTTAACTCAATTGTGGTCAGTTCTCCTTTAATTATCGGTGTCGAAGTCATTATCAGTATGAGTATGGTCATTATCTGTAAATTTATATTGTCTTTTAATGTTGCATGGATGAATATTTTTAACAGTCCTTTTTGTATTAAGGTTGTTCTTTGTGCCTAACTGCTTTGTAGTTCTTTATGAATCCCTCACGTCTTTTTTCTTTATAGTCCTCTCTTTTTAAGTTAAGTTTATCAATTTTCTTTCTTTTGCATTCTTCTAAGTTTTGTTTAATTTTTCCCAGATCTAAACGTCCTTCCTGAACGTCTTTTGGTGCATATTTAATACTTGAATGATACCTTTCGTTATAATTTCTGATTGTTCGTTGAATTAATTGTTGGATAGGTAAATTTTTATTAGTTTGGTACATAATCCTAAACTTTTCTGCCATCGTATTATGAAATCTTTCTATATCGGCATTTCCTGTATGGCTGTTGGGCTTAGATAAATGTAATTCGATTCCTTGTTCTGTTAGAAATTCCCTTATCCATATTGTCTTAAATTCATTGTCTGCTATTATTTTATCTGGTTTTCCTATTTTAGTGAGATGTTCTTCTAGTTTTTCTATTATAGTCATGTGATTTCTGACATTCAGTGGATACGCTGCGCCAAATTTTGAAAATTTATCTATAGTCGTTAAAAAGGTAAATCCTTTGATTACGTATGTATCCATGTGTATGATTTGGTTTTTATCTGAAGGAGTTTCTGTGTAATGAAATTTATTTTTAATCGGATGTCGTTCATACTTTACTTGTTGGCAAATGTCACATTGATTAATTACCACTTGGATGAGTTCCATGAGTTTTGGAAAATATATTATATTTTTGATTTTATTATAAGTTTCTTGAATGCCAGAGTGCATATTCTCTCTTACATGGTACAATGATATCTGTCTTACTGCTTCCACTTCAGTTTCAATGTCCTGTGCTCTCATGGTGCACTTAGTAAAATTAATCTGGCTATCGTTTGAATATATATCTATAAGCTTTTCTTTTACTATATTATAGTTGTTTTCGGATAGATTCGAAAATATCCCTATTTTCCCTTTTGAAATGTATCTTCTAAAAATGTCTCCATTTAGGTTAAAGTCACTTTGTGCAATAAAAATAATTCTTTTCCCATGTACTTCTTTAAATTCTTCGGTTTTATTATTTGTTAATATTACTTGTGTTTTGTACTTATTCACAACTTCTTCTTTTATAAAAAAATAATCACCCAATTCTTCCTCGGCTGAATGTACTGTTGCCATTGTAACATCATCTTCTACATTGTTAACTGAAAAAAAATTTAAAATATTGGTATTTTCAACCATGGTATTTTCACTCCCCGCTTTTTCTGAAATAGTGTCCTCACTATTTTCTAGTCTACTTAAAAAATCTGCCACTTTATTTTCCTTTCCTTTTAGGTATTCTATCGCAAATTGGTATTCACCTAATTTTAATAGCCATCGCTGGTGCCTGGGTGACATGTCTTTTCCTTTGTATTTGGAATGGAGATATTTAATTGGCTGGTGATCAGTAAGGATTTTAAATTTTGTACCATAGATGTAAGGCCTAAAATAATTTACACTCCACATTATTGCTAGGAATTCTTTATCCGTTGCAGAATAGTTTTTCTCATGGTTATTTAATGTTCTTGAAGCGTAGCACACTGGGTGACCTTCTTGCGATAGTACCGCACCAATCGCATAGTTAGATGCATCCGTTGTCAATATGAATTGTTTATTGAAATCGGGATAACGTAAAATAGGATGTGAACATATTAATGTTTTTAACTTTTCGAAAGCTTTAATGTATGTTGGGTCTTTCACATTAATTTTTGCGCCTTTCTTTAGGTATTTTGTTATCGGTTGGGTTACTTTCGCATAATCTTTTATGAATTTGCGATAATAACCTGCTATTCCCAAAAAACTTTTTATCTGTTTTTCGGTTTTGGCTAATTCTAAATTTTGGATAATTGCAATTTTATTTGGGTTTGGTTTCATGCCATCCTTTGCTAAAATGTGCCCTAAAAATTCTGTTTCTTTTTTTAGAAAATTGCATTTGTCAACTTGTATCTTCAAATTTTTACTTTCGAGAATTTTGAAAATGTCTCTTATTGCTTTAATATACTCAGTTAAAGAAGTACTAAAGATTAGTAATATATATCATCTAAGTATATGGTACTACACAGGTTTTGTTAATATGATCTCTCAAGATTTCATTCATCAGCCGTTGGAATGTGGCTGGCGCATTTTTAAGACCAAATGGCATTCTCATAAATTCATATAGACCATGAGGAGTTACGAAGGCAGTTTTTTTCTCTGTCTTCCTCCTTTACTAAAATCTGATTATAGCCTTTCAATAAGTCTAATGTCGTAAAATATTGCACTCTACCTAATTAGTCTAAAATTGAGTCTATATTGGGTAAAGGATATTTGTCTTCTAAGGTTATTTCATTAAGCTTTCTATAGTCAACAACTATTCTATATTTTTTTTTCGCCTGAATTATCCGTTTTTCTGGGTACGACTATAAGTGGGCTTGCATATCTTGAGTGGCTTTTTCTAATTATACCTTGTTCCTCCATTTCTCTGATCTGTTTCCTTACTTCTGCTTCGTGTTTAGGTGGGCTATATAGCTTTGAATAGATTTGCTGTTGTGTAATGGTTTTTATCTCATGCTGAATTTCTGTTGTATTAGTTAATACATCGCCTTCTCTAAACAATAATTTGTTATATCGGTTTAGTAATTTTATAATTTCACTACGTTCTTCATTGTTTAAATAATTTAATTGAAGCCTTTCAAACATAGGATCACCAGTTTCAAGCATGTAAATTTGATTAAATTTATATGGGTTATTAATAAAATAAGATATTTTTCCATTTAGTGTTATTTGTCCTTTTTCTATATTTATTTGGGCATTTAAAAAGTTTAATATATCGATACCTATAATGAAATCATAAGTTCTTCCTTTTAATGGGGTGATCTTCCAACGAATCCTGGCATTGCTAGGTAAATTAAATTGCTCCGGGCTTTTTGTGTTTACTTCATAATTTATTGTATCTTTATTTGTTAATTTACTAAATGTTATGGGATATTTTAATTTATGTGTATCAAAATCATTTATTTCCTTATTAATTAAACTAAGACTGGCACCTGTATCTATTAGTGCTACGTATTTCATTCAGTGGCTGCCTCGTAAAAAAAAATGGTATTATTAATTTCAGGTCCTTCTGGGCTTTGCCTATACAAGTTTAAGCGATCTTGGCCAAACTTATGATTAGGGTGTCCTGCATTTGGCGATCTATCGTAATCTCTTTCCACATTATCTATTTCCATTGGTTCTCCTCGATTTTCCCTTATTTGCTCTAAGTTATTGCCCCTATAAAATTGTTGATTCCTTCTTCCTTGACCTGAATTGTTATCTTTATAAAAATGTTGATTATTTCGCTTTACTTGACCTGAATAATTGTCTCTACTTCCCCAGTTTGGTGTACAATTTTGATTATTCCATCTCCTTTGGCCTGAATTGTTCTCCCTATTTCCCCAATGATTTGTAAAGTTTTGGTTATTCCACCTCTTTTGGCCTGAGTGATTGTCTTTATGACCTTCGTGGGAATATTTTTCACGTTGTTTATATTGGTAATGGGTTTTATACTGTTTAAACTGTTCGTCTGTTCTTCTAAACTTTTTGAATTCTGTCCGGATGCAACTGTCTTCATATCGTCGTTTTGTCATTATTTCTAATATTGTATATAAATCATGTTCCTCATATATCTTGTCTAACAATGTTCCCTGAGTGATTTCTTTTAAGTTGTTCACCAATACACTATTTATATTACTTAAATCTATACCTGCATCTCCTTTATAATACACATTAAGTTCATCTGCCTTATACTTAATTTTTTGGGCTTCTGTTGCCAATTCACTCACCGTGTTTGCTCGCAGGTTACAGATTTTTCGATATATTTCGTAAGGCTCCACGTCTGGCTTGTATCGAAGTATAAGCGCCTTCTTTATTTGACTCCAGTTGTCCGATTGAGGAATGTTGATGACTACGTCCTTTGCTTCACCTTGAATTACTCGATAGAGTATTGCTTTTGTCGCTTGTCGTTGTTGTAGTTCGATGTACGCCTGTCTTATTTGTTCCAATTGCTGTTCTCTCCTCGCCAGCTCTTCCACTATATCCTCTGGTGGCATCCTTCCTTGAGCCTGCTCCATCTTCCTTCTTTCGTCAAAACTTTGCTGTCTTTTGCTAATTTTTTCGATTGTTGGTTTATCAGCTAGCTTGTTTGCTAAGCTGATGGTTACCTTTTTTTTGATGTTGGTGGTGTCTACTTTATAAGTATTCACTGCACTGCACTATTTGTGTTTAGTGGTGTTAACTAGAGTTCACTGCACTATTGTCTTAATTTATACCCTGGAGTAGAGCTGGGAATCCATCGATGGTTGCTCCACTCGATATTTTTTCCATCGATGGAAAAAACCATCGATACTATCGATGGTTCCATCGAAAATTTAAACGAGTTATTCAACATATATATTTTGGTGTCGTTTTTCAATATTACAAAGTTTCAAATATTCAAAAAGGGTCAACCAAAAGTATCAGAACTCATGACCTTGTCTATAATCATCGATACGAATTATCTAGCGTATAATTTAACTACTATAAGTTAGCCCTTTATAAATTAATTCCATCGAAAATATATTAAAATGATTTTAGCTTGTAATTTGTGAATGTTCTTTAATATAAAAACAAAATTTATAGTTTCAAGTTAAACTTGAAGATAAAAAAAAGGGTGACTTCTCGTCCTAAGTCCAAAAAACGAAAACAAAAATCTCTCTAAGCAAAAACAAAACAAAAGGCGATTTGCAAACTTAATGCTAATGAGAGGTCCTTATTGTACTATGCAGCGGATAGCTGCTACTCTTAAATACTACAAAACAAAAGGCGATTTCCGAACTTAATGCTAATGAGAGGCCCTTATTGTACTATGCAGCGGATAGCTGCTACTCTTAAATACTACAAAACAAAAGGTGATTTCCAAACTTAATGCTAATGAGAGGTCCTTATTGTACTATGCAGCGGATAGCTGCTACTCTTAAATACTACAAAACAAAAGGTGATTTCCAAACTTAATGCTAATGAGAGGTCCTTATTGTACTATGCAGCGGATAGCTGCTACTCTTAAATACTACAAAACAAAAGGTGATTTCCAAACTTAATGCTAATGAGAGGTTCTTATTTAAAAAAAATACCAGTCTAACGGTTAGACTCGATAGAAGTGAAACCTTCCGTAAAACAAACTGAGAGAGAATAAGACGAAAGCAGCATTAGGAGCGGGATAATTATAGGTTCATTATAATATTGCTATAAAGTTCATATTTTATTTTCTTCATTTTATCATTATTCATCCTCAATGTTTTCAATTTCAACAAATGTACGAGTGGCTTATGATAGATAAAATATGATACAAATGCTTTGGTTTCGATGTTGTCAAAAAAAATACCCAAACGGACCGAAGAAACAGACTTACAAATTTCTTCCATTTTCGTCTACTTGTATTCATATAAAAATTTATGTCTCTTCCCACCAAAGCTAAATGTATTTGTATATTTCTTCTTGTATTTATTCAAGGCCGAAATCCCGGCGGTACTGAAATACCGGGCCAACCCGTGGCAGAGGTGGAGCAAGCTCCTAAAACACTTCGCCCATTTGATCACTTTGATCTTAGCCATAAGGCCTAGAAGCGATAACCACACACAACCAACAAACTACCTTGTCATTACATTTTCTAATAAACCTTTTGAGAATTACACGCTCACAAAAATTAATGTACGAAATATTTATACCGATTCACTTAAACACGGCGAGCTGTTTGATTTCATGTTCGTGCCTGTGTATGTGCATTTGTGCGTTCATATCGCCACAGTGCATGACTACCAGCCTTGGCTGAGCACAGTAAGAAAATGTATTCGAGCGTATATATGTATGTATGTACGTTAGTGTGTTTGTACGATTGTGCTCTGCGCTCAGCTTTCTGTCGATTTTACTGTGCGCTGCGCAGGTTAGGGTATTCTTGCAGAATTTAAAGATGATTCACACACTGTCGACCGACTGGGTACAGTTGTAACAAGTGATGATATTTATAATTTTTATATGAAAAATCAAGGCGAATCTTTTTGAGGTGGTAGCAATAACACAGCTGATTTGTTATTTTTTTCTTCCGCCGTGTACATTTGGATGTCAACATAAAATTGAATTACGAAACGTTTTACTTAGCTTAGTGTATGAATTCACCTTGGAAAAAATTCAATTTTCTTCTATAATCAATTTTAATAAAAAAAAAACTGTTTTCAATAAATAATCAGAAATGTCCTGCAATGCAAATTAAAAAAAAAAATTCCATTTTCGTCTACTTGTATTCATATAAAAATTTATGTCTCTTGCCACCAAAGCTAAATGTATTAATATATTTCTTCTTGTATTTATTCAAGGCCGAAATCCCAGCGGTACTGCAATACCGCTCCAACCCGTGGCAGAGGTGGAGAGCAAGCCCCTAAAACACTCCGCCCATTTCCAAAAATCAGTTTAACATTTGTTGTCCTCCGATGGAGGATCTATCAGATGTTAAGCTGATAAAAACAGATACCACACTACCTAGTCAATAGATTTTCTAATAAACCTTTTGAGAATTACACGCTCACAAAAATTAATGTACGAAATATTTATACCGATTCACTTAAACTGACTTTCAGTATCTAAACCAAAAAACTGTTTTCAATAAATAATCAGAAATGTCCTACAATGCAAATTTCGAAAAAAAAAAAAAATTCCATTTTCGTCTACTTGTATTCATATAAAAATTTATGGCTCTTCCCACCAAAGCTAAATGTATTAGTATATTTCTTCTTGTATTTATTCAAGGCCGAAATCCCGGCGGTACTGCAATACCGGGCCAACCCGTGGCAGAGGTGGAGAGCAAGCCCCTAAAACACTCCGCCCATTTCCAAAAATCAGTTTAACATTTGTTGTCCTCCGATAGAGGATCTATCAGATGTTAAGCTGATAAAAACAGATACCACACTACCTAGTCAATAGATTTTCTAATAAACCTTTTGAGAATTACACGCTCACAAAAATTAATGTACGAAATATTTATACCGATTCACTTAAACTGACTTTCAGTATCTAAACCAAAAAACTGTTTTCAATAAATAATCAGAAATGTCCTACAATGCAAATTTCAAAAAAAAAAAAATTCCATTTTCGTCTACTTGTATTCATATAAAAATTTATGGCTCTACCCACCAAAGCTAAATGTATTAGTATATTTCTTCTTGTATTTATTCAAGGCCGAAATCCCGGCGGTTCTGCAATACCGGGCCAACCCGTGGCAGAGGTGGAGAGCAAGTCTCTAAAACACTCCGCCCATTTCCAAAAATCCGTTTAAGATTTGTTGTCCTCCGATGGAGGATCTATCAGATGTTAAGCTGATAAGAACAGATACCACACTACCTAGTCAATAGATTTTCTAATAAACCTTTTGAGAATTACACGCTCACAAAAATTATTTATATCAACATATAATATTTATATCAACATATAATATAACGCTTCGTAACTAAATAACTTTCAGGCCAGCGACGACAGCATGGCGCGGTAGCCGAGCGACTAGCAATGTGAGCTTCCGATCCAAAATCCTTGGTTCGAATCACAAGAAAAAATAAAAGTTATTTTTTTTTAGTTCGTCGCTACGTTTATATCAACATATAATATAACGCTTCGTAGCCAAGAGGGTCGCTTTTTCGTTTCACTTTTCCTCAAATCACTCCCAACGATTCTAAAGAAGTTTTCACTTCAAAAAAAAACAATTCGTTCCAATATCACAGTTATTTTAAAGTAGCCATTGATTTTTGTTAATAAAAACCAATGTGTTCACTTGTTTAGGTTTTAAACATGCTCTCCGTTCCGTCACAATAGCTCCTGTTTTACTAAATGTGCGGTCTGATTCAGCTGAACTTGCTGGTATACACAAGAATTTTATTGCGCATTGTCCAAGTGCAAATAAATGTTCCTTGTTAATCTGTATTGTAGAAAGTACAATTATGAAAGTTGTTAAAAAAAACTACACTTAACTTACCTGCCAATATTGGAGCGGATCGCTGTCATGAAGAGCATTGCGCTGCTCCATATATTGGCGAATGGTAATAATTGAGTCCGCCCGTGAACTTTTGTTTTTTTCTTTTATTTTTCCTGCCATGCATTTAAATAAAAATGGAGTCTCCTCATTCCTTGGCAGTTCCTCTGTGGAATTTTTAGATCTCACGTCCTGTATTATATTATGAACCTCTCCCTCCAACATCAACATGGCCTGCTGGACATTTGACGGATTTTGGAAACCCTCCTTTTTGGCGCGTGGGTCAAGAAGAGTTCCAAGGCGTGGTGCTGATCTATTCTCATATGAGAATATCCTTTTTTTTACGTTGCTCTGTAAAAACTCGCAAGTTTCTCTCCCTACAGGTGTTAACATCTGCTCATGGAGCTCTTCCAAACTTTGCGATAAGGCGAAAATTGCAGGAGCAATTAATGAAATTGTAACGCCCTTTGCAGCAGACGCATGTTTTGTGGCTTTTTCGAAAAGCGAGCACAAGTCCTTCAAAATCCGAAATTGATCCTCTGACAGTGGAATCGGAGCATTATGGCATCTTAAAAGGGTGCCAGTTAGGGGCTCTCTTGTCCGCAACACTCTCTGAATCATTTGTAATGCGCTGTTCCAGCGAGTAGGGACCTCTTGCAATAGAGAGCAAGGATTTTCGGTGCCTTGGGCATCTTTGAACTTTGCATAAGCAATAGCGCTACTCTTAAAATAGGACACTATTCTTTTTGTGATTTTTAAAACGTTTTGCACATTTTCCAGATTTTAAGCATCTTGCACAACAAGATTAAGAGTGTGCGCAAAACACGGTAAGTTTCTTTTTCAATAATTCGCACGCTTTAATCATAGATGCTGCGTTGTCGGTCACAATGGTGTGCAGTTTGTCGAACACTTTCCACTCATCGCATATTTCACGCAATGTGTTGGCAATATTTAGACTTGAATGGTTTGTCTCATCCATTAGTGGCTTTGTAGATAGCACTGCCGTCTTAAGCTCGAAATTTAAAATAAAGTGACACGTTACAGTTAGATAACTAACATTTGCACGAGATGCCCATGCATCTGTTGTGATAGCGCACGAGTCAACGGAGTCAAGAATGCCCTTCAATTTCTCCGTCATACTCTCGTTCATATTTTTAATATGCGTGTCCCGCAGAGTTTTTCGACAGGGCATGACGTATCTAGGGTCCACCACCCTCATCAAGTTTCTAAGTCCAATATCTTCGACAACGCTAAATGGTTGCAAATCCGTTGCGACCATTGCAGCAATGGCTTTGTCAATTGCTTCCTTTTTGGAAGATGTTGGACCGTAAACGTCTGTCCGTGTAAAATATCGCTCTAACTGAGAAGACGTAGTTTCGTTATTAACTTGCTGGGCAAGAGGGTGGGCCCGTTTTAAATGCTCTAACAAGTTGGACGTGTTTCCGCTTGTCTTATATTCTTGGCCACAATAATGACATTTTGCAAGTTGTTTGGTTTGCAATTTGTCAAAATGTGTCCACACTGCGGAAATACACTTTTTCCGCTTAGGCTCCGGTTCAGATTTTGAACAAGATGGTTCATTTGATGATGTTGGAGAGGTATCATGATCTTTTTCTAAAAAAAAAAAATTCTTAAAAATTGTCCTGTAATTGTTTCTTTTTAAAATGCTTACGGGATGAGGTCAAAAACTTGTCCATTTTACCAGAGGAACTGCCAGGGTACTCTAATAGAATAAAAGTAGACCTCTATGTAAAGAAAGGCAGAAAAAATTCATAATAACAAAATCTTACTATATATTGCAATTTACTTACACACGTGTTGGAACCAAAAAGAAATTCGATATATCGACATCGAAAAATTTCCATCGATTTATCGCACTCCATCGGTTCCATCGATAATATCGATGGTGCCATCGATGGTTTTCCCAGCTCTACCCTGGAGGGTTCGGTCAACTCCTGAGTTGGCTACGGATTCGCAGGACTAGAGTGGGTATTATAGTGTTTATAATTTTTGTTCACTACATTATCTCGTATTTTCGTATCACTATCCTTTCATTACTTTTTTTTGAAAGGACAACCGACTGCGCCAATTATATATTTTACTCAGACAGGAGAATTTTTAAAAAAGAATAGAAGAATGAATAACTTATGCCTTGAAGGGCTTCTCAACTACTGATTTATTATTTGTTCAGTTATTACATTCAGACTTAAACTAATTTACATATGTAATTGCTTATTTGGCATTTAATATTTAATTTTACAAAATTATTGTTAATGTCTTGTTCAGCATTTCCTTTCCCACACTTTGTTAAGTAAGTCAAATTGTTGCAAAACAGCAAATGCGTTTCAAATTACTTTTACTTGTTGTTTATTATTTTAGTTACAAATTCATCAATTTCGTCTGTCTTAAAATATGTGCTTGTCTTTGGAATTGACGGTCATGGCGGTCATGGCGTAGCGGTCATCATTCTAGTGCCATGGTGCTGAACAGCGTCAAATAGTCGCGGCGGCGCCGAACAGTTTCAAAAAAAACTCATCATCAAAAAATTCATTGATAAATTCGAGCTCATATTTCTATGAGCAAAGTATGTACTTTCATTCATAAAACGAGCCGCCATATGCCAATTTTCTCGACCATTCGAAAATAGTCAATATTGGAATATTTCGCGTAGAATTACTTGCCAATATTTGGTAAATCTTGAATTTTTTGTCAAGTCGAGTGCCCGCGGTTTCGTACATATGTATGCATCAATATATGTATGTAAATAAGTGTATACGTACAATGCTGTGCCTATGAATATGCGCTGCGCCTATGAATGCGCGCAGGGTTTCTTGAGAAGTTTTACCGTTTTATTTTGAGCTGTGGTTAGGGAGCATACATACACACATCATATACATATGCGCCATATTCATTCACAAATTTACATTTGCATATGGCATCTTCCTGTGCGCCTGGTAATGAAGCGTTTTCTATAGAGGATTTGTATTCAGTTGAAGGGATTCAACAAAGTTTTACAGACACCAGACAGACAGACATAACATACTGTTATGTGACCATAGGTGATTTCTGGTAGGCTTGCTTGTGGTGATGGTCTGTCACTGCGCCGTGTGCACTCGCTTGTGTCCCGGAGCTTCAGTATGTGGGTTCGGAAACGCAGCAGCAGAGCCAAGCTACCATCATAACTATCGCCTCACGAGATAAACTAAATAAATTGCTCACGGAGAAAATCAAAAAAAACTGTCAACATACGTAACTTCCACCTACAGTCCTAAAAGGCCTAGGAATCCTTAAGCCTGGCAGCGCATATGTATGTCGTGTGGCTGCTCTATACCCACCCTACCTTGGCTTTGTAGATGTAAATAAAGCCCCATTAGATCATCTACACTTCCTCCGAAATCAGACCAAAATTATGAAAAAATCTAGTAAATCATTTTCATTACAATATTTATTAACAAATTATCAAAATTATCAAAAATAAGTATATTTAAAACAATGGCGTACTAACATTATTTTGTGGGTGTACATTAACTTACTAAAACTGCCCTACCTCAACATTTTCTATACTATATATATGTGGTCATTAACCCGAAAAAAAATATATTAAATAATATTCAAAGTATGTATATAAGGAAACAAAAGGAACGAAATGGAATAACCGAAAAGATCAAAGTATGTATACGAACGTATGGATGTACATTATTCTGCATAAATAAGTTCTCTCAAACAAAAAAAAACTGTTATTGCAAATTGGTACATACTATACTTCCATACATACGTCTACATGAATTTAAATGAGCGGGAGAGTGAATATTAACATAAAGTAAAGAATATATAGAATTAGCAATTGCACTTACATATTGGTGTCGATATAGCAGTCCAACGATGCGTAGAAGGCCTCCTCGCTGTGTGGTTGTTGCTAGATTTTGTGTGCTTTAATTTATATTAGGTTGTTCCTTTATTATGATAAATTCACTTATTTAAAATTCTTTTTTTTTCTTTTAATTCGATTTCCGTTCCATTTAAAAAAAAATTATATTTATAAAGTTGTAAAGGAAATAAAAAAGCAAAGAACTATGTTGAGGGAGGTTAATAATGTTAGCATATATACATAACAAAAATTATTTAACTATCATGATTTGAAAGTTTTTTCACAAAATTCATAAAAATTAAATAACTATTCACTAGTTTCGATTTTAATTTAATTCAAAAGCATCCCTTTTTTTTCCTTTTTTTTTCTTAACTGTGGCTGTTAACAGTTAACAACTGTTAATCATTATATGTATATATATACATATATAATATATATATAAAGCGTTCGAAGAACCGCAAGAAGAACCGCTCGGAAAACCGCTCGAACAACCGCAAAAAGTTAGCTTAAACCCATATACATATTTTCACAAAACACTGGTTTTTGAAAAAAAAAAACTTTTGGAACTTTGAAAAACTTTGAAAACTTTTATAATGCTATGGTACGTATGAGAGTACGCCTAGATGTGGATGAATCCGATGTGGCAGTGGATATTGACGGCCGACAGCCTTGAAGAAATTCTGTAAGGTGAAAGTATATATATACGCATTTACTTGTATTAAAATTTACTTAAAATGTATTAACGAAAAATGTCGGTGGAAAAGAGCCTTACCAAAAATTATGATCCCTCAAATGATAGCTCCAATTTATTCTTTTTTTTGTTTTTGCGTATGCTAGTTTTTCCTTTTTTTTATACGTGTGCACGCCTCGATGGATTTGTAGTGAATAAAACTACGTCGGCTGGGCTTAAACTTAACAGCCAAAAAGGGAAACTTTCACTACTTTCGTTAAGGTAATCATGATCGGGTGGGACATTTTCTCGCTGTGTTTAATTTGTATATAGAAGACATACCTGTGTTTCGTTTGTGTGTATGAACATAAGGAGGATGGAAATTAGAAGAAATTAAGAAAATATGCACATGTACCACGGTACACACCCCCCCACCTAAAGTTTTGGTGCGGTGTAGATTCAATGTTTATTTGCACGTATATCTTTCCCGTGATAAATTCCTCTTTTTCCGCTGACTTCATCACTCAATTCATACATACAATTGCCTTTTACACCAATTACTTTGGCTTTAATGAATTTCGGAGAAAATTTGGCGCACAGTTTCTTCGACGCGTCACTCATAGTGAAATTTCTACGGTAAACGGTATCACCAATTTTAAAATTCCTGAACGTACTTCTCAAATTATAGCGTTTTGCAGAGTTATCAAAAGCCTTCTTAATATTTTCAACGACTGATTTGCGTATTAATTTGAGTCGGTCGGTTCTATCTACGACGTTCTCATCTAGTGCTTCCAATTTTAGTATCAGCACATATTCGCTTGCGTGTGCCAGCATTTGTTGACCAAAAAGAGCAAAATAAGGGGTGCATCCGATGGACTGGTGAATAGAACTCCTCAGGAACTCCTCCAAGTGAGTATGATCGTCTTTTAAATATGACCGTATACCTGCAATAATGGATCAATTGACTCGCTCGCTGGCATTTGCTTGTGAACTGTACAAGGCCGTGTAAATATGTCTAATACCACGTTCGGCAAGTAGATTGTTAAATTGGGAGGCTTTAAATTGTTTGCCGTTGTCACTTAGAATAATCTCCTGAGATCCAAAGATGCTAAAAACATGTTCTTTCAAAAAGTTACAGATAATTGAAGTATTAAAATTCCTAATAGCCTTCAATAAGGGAAATTTTGTGAGATCATCAAGGACAATCAAAATTGCTGTATTTCCTTGCCTAGATCTGGGATATGGACCAAGTAAATCAATATATAACTTTTGAAACGGGCGTTGGACAGTATATTGAACAGACATCGGTGGTCGTAAAGTAACATTCGGCGCTTTGCTTTGTTGACAAATATCGCATTGACTAACAAATTCTTTTACGTCCACAGTCATATAAGGCCAATAAAGATACAACCGTAATCGCTCTAAAGTTTTTGCAATGCCTCCATGTTCGATTGCTTGTCGAACTAACGTTTTTGGTATCCACAACTTCCAATTGAATGCTTCACGTGCTGGGTTTCCATCTGGATATTCGGTTCGTTTGTAAACATGACCATCAATGATTTGAAGATCGGGTAAGCGGCTTTCATTATTTCGAATATTAAATATTTATTAAATTTTTATATTCATCTCTAGTTCGGTGACGCTGTAGTTACTTTGAGCCTTACTTATTTTTTGAGAAAAGTAAGCAATCGGTACCTCGACATCTTCGTCATTGTTTTGTGACAATACTGCGCCAACACCGAGCTTACTGGCGTCACATTGAATTGTAAAGGGTTTCTCGTAATTTGGACTGGCTAGAACTCGAGCAGAACATAGCATTTGTTTCAGTTGATCAAACGATTTTTGTGCTTCCTCATTCCAAGAAAATTGTTTACCTTTCTTTAGTAAATTGGTTAATGGGCTTGTTATCGCGGCAAAGTTGTCAATAAAACGGCGGAACCAACCTGCCATTCCTAAGAAACGTCGTAATAGTTTTACATTCGTCGGTACGGGGTAGTTTGTTACAGCTGAAATTTTTTCAGGATCAGTTTTGAGTGTTCCATCTCCAACGATATATCCAAGATATTTTACCTCTTTTATACAAAATTTACTTTTTTCTATATTTATTGTTAAACCAGCTTTCCTTAAGTGATAAGCAACTTCGGATAAGACGGACATGTGTATGTCGAAATCTTCTGACACAATTAAAAGATCAGCTAAATATACAAAAACTTGGTTTTGTAATTGAGGAGGGATAACGCGATCCATTAGGCGACAGAGTGCTTGAGGGGCGTTACATAAACCAAAAGGCATGACAGAGTATCGGTAAAGCGGACGATTAGGAACGGTAAAACAGGTGAAGTCTCGAGAACTATCCGAGAGAGGTATCTGCCAAAAAGCACGATGCAGATCCAATGAACTTATGTATTTTGCTTTCGGTATCCTACTTAATATTCCATCAATGTGAGGAAGAGGATAGAGGGCTTTTTCTCTAAAACAATCGGACTAGACCATGTACTATTCGGAGATTCTTCAATTACACCTAATTTGAGCATCTCGTCGATTTCAGCGTGAACAAGTTTTTCTACTGCAGGGGATATTGGGAAGTATCGTTGTTTTATCGGACGGACACCAGGTTGAAGTTCAATTACATATTCCACTAAAGAAGTTTTTCCTAATCATTCTTTCTCGAAGCTTGGAAATCTATTTTTAACAACGTCTAGCTGTCGTTGCTGTTCATTACTTAAACAAAGTGTATTTTCCTCACGTCTTGTTTCAAGACAAATTTCCGAGATAACATTTGGAGCAATTTTAAATTTACTCCAAAAGTCGACTCCAAGTATAACTTCATGTGAAACGCTCGGTACAACAAAAAATTTTATTATATGATTCTTGTTTTCAAATACAACATTTAAGTCTACCGTACCAAAAACTACTTGTTCCTTTCCATCTGCAGTACAGACAGACGTTGTGTGCTTGCATATTGGTTTCCGTTTGCAAATGTCTTCCGCTAAAGATGAACCTAAACAAGAGACTTGAGCTCCGCTATCTAAAAGTCCTAAATGCTCGGAATCCAGAATTTTAATTTTGGCATAAGGCCTTAAGTCGCAAGATTTGTTTTTAATGGAACAAACAAGATGATTCACGATTTTACGATTATTTTTAATTGTTTTCCAAAACTTTCTTAAGCGTACTGAAGATCGGCTACTAGTTGGTGACGGTTTATTGTTGGTATCAAAAATTTGTTTTCTAATATTGTAGTAATTATTAAGTCGAACATCATAGGGAATAATTGTATGCACATACGGATTACTTTTATCGAATTTGTGGACACGTATGAGTGACGTTGCGTAATCATTGTTTTAGGACTTGCCCCTTCGTATGAGCACTTTCTTCACATTTGATTCTTCTTGTCGTTGCGAGGGTTCTGTGTTGAAGCCTCGCTCATTTTCAAGTTTCCCGGACTGCACGATGGGCATTTTGGTCGATAAACTTCTGGCGTTCCACAACCATAGCAAAAGACAGTTCTGTCAGCCAGACAGTCAAAATATCTGTGTCCTTGCAGTTCCAGCAAATTAATTTAGAATGACTAGGATACTTTGTAATCTCGTCGATTTCGCATTCTAGTTGTTCTCGAACAGCGTCTTCGACTGTTAGTTCATTGGCAAAGCGACGTGAATATTGTCGCTGATTTAAAATTGGTAATGAATTGGTAGATCGATTGATTTCATTTGCCAGGCTTTCACCTTTCAGACAAAGCCTGCGCAATTCTGCTATGGAATTTATTTGCACATATAAAAATTGTTGTCGCACTCGAGGTCTTAAGTTATGTTGTAAAATTTCTACCAGTTCGATTTCGGGCAAAGGGGATTGTAATGATTCAGCAATTTTAAGAACTGCATTTCTAAAATCATTAAAACTTTCGATAGCCCCTTGTTTTCTATTGCGGATTAGTTCCTTAATTTCAAAATTGCTTCTATGTTGCTGAAAATTGGTACGCAATGCTTGACAAAGTGAAGGCCAGGTGACACGTTCAACTGAGCGACGGTACCTCCAATACCAATCCTTTGCTTCATTGATAAATAGACTTTGCACATGCTCACACAGTAAATTAAAATTTCCCCCTAACGTGTCGATTACCTGACACTCAATGCGGTACAAAAAGCTATCTACTGTTAATTTTGATGAGCCGTCGAATTTTATATCCCAGTTGGATATTAATTGGGCTACTCTACCTGAGTTGGGAACATTAGACATGTCACTGAATCGTAAATTATCAATATTCCTGTGAAATTTTGGTTAGAATTGTTTGCTAAATTCGGAATATCTCTAGGCCAAAAAGGAGTTGAGTTATCCTGATGTGTATTCGGTTGGTGAACGTTCACATTTGGACTGATGTCAGCTGCAGGTAGAGATGGTTGACCATTTAGGTTTAACCGATCTAATATGTTTGCCATGGTATTTTCGAGGTTCCCTTCAATTAGCTGTGAAATACGATTTTCCAAACCGTTGAAAAGAGTTGCCTGTCGCGCTGATATCACGGCGGTTACAATATTCCGTACTCGGTTATCTTCCTCATTGGAGCTGGTATTGCCATCTTGTGTATTGGGAACAGGTAAGCTTGCTGCACCATCAGAGTGATGTTCTTCATTACGTTCCGCAGAAGGCAATTCTAAGTCTCTAATAGGATTGTCTGATCGAAAAGCTCTAGCCCTAGTAAGCGCACCAGTATTTTGTGAAAAATCTCTGCTATTACATTTGGCATGGCACTGTGGATAAGACGTGTTTCTTTTAAGCCAGATTAAAAGACATGATCGGTGAAAACGATGGGAACAAACTGTCATTAAAATATCATCGCGTTCTGAAAAGCTGACTTTGCATATTGTGCACACATTAGCCTGTGGTGGCAAATGCTCATTACTATGACGCAAGGACATTTTAAAAAAAAAAAAAAAAATGTAATATATTCACGAAAAAAAACAAGAACTAATTCCAAAATTTCCAAAACATTCGATTCAATTTAATAACGCAGTCTCGTATAGAAACTAAACAAAGAAAAATTAAAAAAAAAATATACGGGATAAGTGGCACACACTCAATCAAATTTGGTGATACCCTGTATTGAAAAAAGAAATTTACTAAACTATAAATCCAAAAATATTTATATATGATAAATCCAAAGCGATTATTTTGAAGAAAAAAAAACAAAAATCAAAAGTATTCTTGAAAAGCTACAATATAAATAAGTGGGTTGCAAAAAAAAAAAAAAATTCTGTATCAACTTGCTTTAATCAAAAGCAAAAAAAAAGTATTTATATATGAAAAATAACTGCAATGGTCTGATTCATCGGTCGTGTGATGATCTGGTTGGCTTAAGAGATCCTAGGCTAAAGTAAAGTAGGTTGTCAGTTTGTTGGCAAGAAAAAACAAATCGGTTATAATCTTATCAATCGAAAATTATAAGGTTCCGATTTTTTTGTTTGTTTTTAATTTAAAAAAACTAATTATCAAAAGAGAGAATATAAAATTCTTATGAGAAAAAAAATGTAATCAAGACTTTTGTAATTATGTAAATTGACAAAGCTACTGGTAAGCATGTAGCCACACTACTACTAAATTCCAAGTAGTCTATAACTAAAAAATACAAAAGCCTGAAAATGGTTAATCAAATTATTTACGTCGTTGTTGTTATACAATATCCTCAGCGGTCAATTCCTTAGACATAAAGCCTGTCGAAAATTGCGATTCCAGCGTTGAAATTTTTGCAGAACAAAACTATAAAACTAAAATATTAAATTTGTAACTTGTCATAGTCTAAGCATTTAGCTATACACTATGAATTCAAAAGGTTACATATTATTTTTATTAATTTCAAAAGCAAATCGGAAAGACAAAAAAAAATTACTCCAAGTAGGAATAGTGTTTTGGAGACCACAAATAGTGTTGAGCAGTTGGCAGCTACAAATAGCCGCAGTCTTGTGGGCCCCACGTTGGGCGCCATTTTATCTGTTATGTGACCATAGGTGATTTCTGGTAGGCTTGCTTGTGGTGATGGTCTGTCACTGCGCCGTGTGCACTCGCTTGTGTCCCGGAGCTTCAGTATGTGGGTTCGGAAACGCAGCAGCAGAGCCAAGCTACCATCATAACTATCGCCTCACGAGGTAAACTAAATAAATTGCACACGAAGAAAATCAAAAAAAACTGTCAACATACGTAACTTCCACCTACAGTCCTAAAAGGCCTAGGAATCCTTAAGCCTGGCAGCGCATATGTATGTCGTGTGGCTGCTCTATACCCACCCTACCTTGGCTTTGTAGATGTAAATAAAGCCCCATTAGATCATCTACACTTCCTCCGAAATCAGACCAAAATTATGAAAAAATCTAGTAAATCATTTTCATTACAATATTTATTAACAAATTATCAAAATTATCAAAAATAAGTATATTTAAAACAATGGCGTACTAACATTATTTTGTGGGTGTACATTAACTTACTAAAACTGCCCTACCTCAACATTTTCTATACTATATATATGTGGTCATTAACCCGAAAAAAAATATATTAAATAATATTCAAAGTATGTATATAAGGAAACAAAAGGAACGAAATGGAATAACCGAAAAGATCAAAGTATGTATACGAACGTATGGATGTACATTATTCTGCATAAATAAGTTCTCTCAAACAAAAAAAAAACTGTTATTGCAAATTGCTACATACTATACTTCCATACATGATGGAAATAATAATGAGGTGGCGCCTATCGTGGTCCCGTTACTTTGCGCTCAGCGAATTTGACAGCTAATTACGTGATTTTAGCTCCAGTATGGCCAGATTACCATTTTCGTAACTTGATTTATCATTTTTTTTTGTTATTTTTATTATTTTTTATCTCGGAGTTTTAGTTCTTTCTTCATGACATTTTTGTAGCTGTTATAATTAAAATGTCATGTTTATAATTTTGTAAAATATACATTTTTTAATAGTTATTTAAATAATTCACTCAGTTTTATTTAGCTTTACTTTTTTTTAACATCTGGTGGCATTGCCCGCGAGTGCAGGTGTTGTTGGTGTTCTTCTGCTCACGGCAGTCAAAACTCTCTCTCGCTACTGCAGTGTTGCCTAGCTTTGGATATAAAAACTTTAGTGCCCATTCAAAGAAAATAACCCAACAAATTTTTATTGAATCACTTAAAAAACTTTGTATGCGTGACAAATTTTCTTTAAAATGTGCGTTTTTTTAATAAATGTGTTATGCTTATGTACAATTTAATTTATGAGGTTTTTTTGTTAAGCGAGACTCTTTTGTTAAGGGAACGACTTTTTTGTTATATTTGAAGTTATGTAAGTAGATAAGGTACTCTTTTTGCAAAAATGTCAGTATGGTTTCTTTAGTATTTTCTGATATTTTTTTGTTTATTTTTACAATGAATATAACTCTTAATGTCCTATGTCTCACTAAGGATTGATGACCGGAAGAAACGATTACACCTCTATGGTCTTAATTCGCATTCAATAAATTCAAAGGCTTTTTAAAATGTGTAAAAAGGTTTTCAATCTTAAGAAGAGTTGAGAGAGGGGCATTTAATATTTTTGCATAACCTTAAATGGAGCCAAAAATTAAATTTGCACTTTCAAATTATCAAATTTTATAAGAGTAAAAAAATTTTCATTAGCACTAAAATCTTCTCAGAGTGACCTTTTATAACATTCTTTCTTTAATAATACAGTTTTTTTAACTTACAGTTTCGGTAGCTTTAAATTAAACGCAAAAAGAAACAAACACGAAACTTCAAAATTTTCGCATTTTCGGTATAAAAAAGCACTAAGTTTACTGCGAAGAGCAAATGGTTGGCAATACTGCACAACTCAGCAAACGTGACGTCACGTACGCTCTGATGGGCGCAATCTTGTTTCTATCATTCTTGACTTCCATACATACGTCTACATGAATTTAAATGAGCGGGAGAGTGAATATTAACATAAAGTAAAGAATATAAAGAATTAGCAATTGCACTTACATATTGGTGTCGATATAGCAGTCCAACGATGCGTAGAAGGCCTCCTCGCTGTGTGGTTGTTGCTAGATTTTGTGTGCTTTAATTTATATTAGGTTGTTCCTTTATTATTATATTTATAAAATATTTATAAAGTTGTAAAGGAAATAAAAAAGCAAAGAACTATGTTGAGGGAGGTTAATAATGTTAGCATATATACATATATGCACACGAAAAAAATTAAGAAACAAAAATTATTTAACTATCATGATTCGAAAGTTTTTTCACAAAATTCATAAAAATTTAATAACTATTCACTAGTTTCGATTTTACTTTAATTCAAAAGCATTCCTTTTTTTTTTCTTAACGGTGGCTGTTAATAGTTAACAACTGTTAATCATATAAAGCGTTCGAAGAACCGCAAGATGAACCGCTCGGAAAACCGCTCGAACAACCGCAAAAAGAACCGCAAAAAGTTAGCTTAAACCCATATACATATTTTCACAAAACACTGGTTTTTGAAAAAAAAAAAAACTTTTGGAACTTTGAAAACTTTTATAATGCTATGGTACGTATGAGAGTACGCCTAGATGTGGATGAATCCGATGTGGCAGTGGATATTGACGGCCGACAGCCTTGAAGAAATTCTGTAAGGTGAAAGTATATATATACGGATTTACTTGTATTAAAATTTACTTAAAATGTATTAACGAAAAATGTCGGTGGAAAAGAGCCTTATCAAAAATTATGATCCCTCAAATGATAGCTCCAATTTATTCTTTTTTTTGTTTTTGCGTATGCTAGTTTTTCCTTTTTTTTATACGTGTGCACGCCTCGATGGATTTGTAGTGAATAAAACTACGTCGGCTGGGCTTAAACTTAACAGCCAAAAAGGGAAACTTTCACTACTTTCGTTAAGGTAATCATGATCGGGTGGGACATTTTCTCGCTGTGTTTAATTTGTATATAGAAGACATACCTGTGTTTCGTCTGTGTGTATGAACATAAGGAGGATGGAAATGAGAAGAAATTAAGAAAATGTGCACATGTACCACGGTACAATACATACATATGTATATAATTTTGGATGATTTGGAAAAGTTTTACAAATTTACATTTGCATATGCCATCTCCTGTGTGCCTGGTAATGAAGCGTTTTGATTTGTTTGAAGGGATATGGACACCAAGTGCACATACAAATATGTAAAAGGTGTTTTTTTTAGAGGTTAGGTTTTCAAGATGAAATAAAACGTATATAATTTAATGTTATGGCCAAGAATTTAGCTTTATTACAAATATAAGGGTTTGCCATTATGTTTTAAAAATGATTTCGGGCAAGTGGCCGCCGCGGCTGGCTCGAATAAATTCCAGCCGAGAGGCCCAATTTTCGACCATGCGCCGAATATTCTCTTCCAAGACGTCAATCGTCTCGGGCTTATCTGCGTAGACAAGCGACTTCACATAGCCCCACAAGAAATAGTCCAGCGGTGTTATATCGCACGATCTTGGAGGCCACGCCACAGGTCCACGGCGCGAGATAATGCGCTCACCAAAAGTTTCCTTCAATAAATCGATTATTGCGTTGGCTGTATGGCATGTAGCGCCGTCTTGTTGGAACCAAAGGTCGTCCACATCAACATCGTCCAATTCAGGCACGAAAAAGTCATTAATCATGGCTCTATAGCGCTCTCCATTGACTGTAACATTATGGCCGGCTTCATTTTTAAAGACCAATGATTCCCTCTGCCCATAGAGCACACCAAACAGTGACTTTTTGATGATGTAACGGCGTCTCAGCAATGGCTTGTGGATTATGTTCAGTCCAAATGCGACAATTTTGCTTATTGATATACCCATTCAACCAAAAGTGAGCTTCATCGCTGAACAAAATTTTCTTCGATGCGTCGCGCGAACCGAACCATTATTTTCGTAATAAATTTGCACGATTTGCAAACGTTGTTCAGGTGTAAGTCTATTCATTATGAAATGGCAAACCAAACTGAGCATAAATCAAGTGACAGCTGTCAAAAAGACCATCTACGAAAAAAGTAGTGCCAACTTGAAAACCTAACCTCTAAATAAACACCCTTTACATGAATATTCAAATGAAATTTGTTTTAGCATTTGTGAGGCAGGAATTTGATCATTAGGTTATTTACATGAAATATAAGGCGATGCTCGTGAGGTAGGTCATGTTGCTTCAGTGCACACATATGCGTGCAACACTATATTTAATAAAGATGCAATTGAACTTAGTTGTCCCATATATGGGTAAGACTCCGTCAGAAAATATGAGATTTGCAAGTGGTCTTTCGATTTCTTTGAAACTTTGGGAAATATTAGTTCTAGATAAGATACATTCGAGCCTAAAAGGATTTTGAAAAATTTTCAAAATTGAGTCATCTACGCCATGTTGAAAATCGGGACCGTGTTATTTTCAAAAATCAATATTTCTTGAACCGTTGGATGGATTTCAATGCAATTTACAGACAATATAGAAACAAATAAGTAGTTTAAATTAGTATTATGTTAAAAAAATAATTTCGAAATTTTGACCAAAAAAAAGTCAAAAAAATTTTTTGAATCAATTTTTAGTTGATTTGGCCAGTTTTTTAGATTTTTTGTTATACACGTAACGATTCCTTATGATTTAACCTTTATTTTGAAAAAAAAAATTTTATGGTGTCTATAATAGTTCTCGAGATATTGCGATTTTAGTGGATTTTAGTTCAACATCACCAACGCAGTTTTTAATCCGAGCTGAACAATTGCAGAAATGTCGCGGTTGGAAAGAAGAAATGATGTGTATTGCAGTTCAGCACCAAATGAAAGACATGGCCAAACTTTGGCTGGATGCACAACCGGTGTCTCAGTCCTGATCACAATTTTTTAACGCATTCAAAATGCTTATGAGGCGCAAACGAAAAAACGGTGAAGACTATGTGAAATATTATTATTCTATGCTAACCATAGGTCGACAAGGTTTGGTGGATGATGTTTCCATCAATGCACATTAGGGTGTCAAAAAGTTTATTCCAAAAAGTAGCAAAATCTCTTATGTAAATGGGAAATATACCTTGTTTGGGGCAAGGTTTATTCTGAATATTAAGAGCTGATTTTGATCTGATAATTTTTCTTAGACGGAAAACTAAAAGTTTAGGGGGCGTCGCAACAAAAATAATCAAATTGGTAAATAACGAACACCTTAATACGTATATATATATTGTACAAATGCGCCAAAATGCCTTCTAAGACAGCTAGCTAAGGAAGAGTCATCCCACCATATACAGGGTGCGCCATCTTTTATGTCGGTATGTAAACGCTGAATAACTTTGTCATTTACCAACCGATAGACTTCAACATACATGTTTCGATATGTCAATTCAGTACAATTTCAACCATGGATCGCTTTACACCGAAACAACGCGCTGAAATAATTACGCTATACGTCGAAAATAATCGCTCTATTGTTCTAACTCAACGCGCACATCCCAAAAAGTATCGCGGCAAACAGACACCGTCTGACAATACTATTCGTCGTTTGGTGTCGAATTTTTTTGCCGCATTTGGGGAGGTGAGAATCCACACGAGATCCATGAAACGCCCTTGAATGACCGAAAAGTAACTGTTTGGGCTGGCATTTGCGCCATTTTTCGGCCATATTTTTTACCGAGAA
The DNA here is from genome assembly GCF_027943255.1 of Anastrepha obliqua. NCBI lineage: Eukaryota > Metazoa > Arthropoda > Insecta > Diptera > Tephritidae > Anastrepha > Anastrepha obliqua. Next base: position 3,969,138 of record NW_026562179.1, on the reverse strand, counting down.
AACGAAACGGTCGATGGAGCCGATATCGATGGATGTTAGCTCATTATGTCTGTCCGCAAATGCGTGAGAAAAATTTAGACGGTTACTGGCTTCAACAACACGGTGCGCAAAACACACTGCGAATGCAAAAATTGAATTTCTGCAACGAAAATTCCCACGACGTCTAGTGTCAAATAGAGGCGACATCGACTGGCATCTCCTGACTTAACTCCTCGGACTTCTTTTTGTGTGGTTATCTGAAAATTAAGGTTTACGCCAACAAGCCGCAGACTATTGACCAGCTCAATTCAAACATTCGTGTCGAAATCGACGCTATAAAATCGAAATTCTTGACAAGGTGATGACAAAAAAAGATGAGAAAAAAGATCGCAGTTTGTGCTTACTAATAAAGGTGGCCACTTGATTGATATTGTATTAAAAAAATTGTTTTAATAAATTGTCAATAACCTAATCAAATAAAAAAACCTAACTTATGCAAATCAGTTGTTTTTTTTTTCAAAGTTATTCAAGGTTTTCATATGTTCCATCATATTTTTAAAATGGGAAAACGGACCTCATTTGAAAATTGTTGGTATTACTTCCTCAACTGTCCAGCTTATTATAGAAAGGAAAACAGGATAGAAGATATGGGCAGATATGCGTCAAATAAAATATTTAATGATGCAGATAAGAGGTGAATTGTTCGCAAAGTTAAGGAAAACTCCGATTTAAGCGCTTTAAAATTAACGAACGAAGTCGAAAAATATTTAGGCAAGATCTGTAACCCTGAAACTGTTCGTACGAGTAGAGTGCTGCGCGAAGAAAATTTTCATGGAAGGACTGCTCGAAATAAGCCGTTGATTAATGCTCGTAATACGAAAAAAAACAAAGAATAGAGTTTTGCAGACAACATTTGAACAAAGACATGTCGTGCTGGAAGTTCGTTGATTTTGCTGATGAAAGTAAATTTAACCTTTTCAGGTTTGATAGGAAGTCCTGCGTTTGGAGAAAACCAAACACCGCGCTTCAACCATGTAATTTGCGTTCTACAGTTAAACACGGCGGGGGCAGTGTGATGGTATGGGGTTGCATGACCTATTCAGGAAAAATGAATAAAGAGATGTACATATCTGGATCTGCTAAAAGATAATTTAGTACAAAGTGCGGATAAAATGGGCATTAGGGATTCGTTTAGGTTCTACCAAGACAACGATACCAAGCATACGCCTGGTATTGTAAGAACTTGGCTTATCTGGAACTGCCCCCCATGTAGTACAGACACCTCCACAGAGTCCAGATCTCAACGTCATTGAGAATTTGTAGTCAGAGGTGGAAAATAAAATAAGAAACCACAATATTTCTAAAGATTTTGATCTGAAACGGGCACTACAGCAAGAATGGGATAAAATTAGTTCCGATTATATAACAAAACTTGTAGAATCTATGAATTCCCGAATAAAAGCTGTTCTGAATCAAAAGGGATGCCCCACTAAGTATTAGCCGTAATCATGAAATCGAAATATTAATGGGTTTATGTTTTTTGAATTCTTTTAATTTGTGAAGAAACATTTTTTGTTATTAAATAAAACATGTTATTTAACAATAAAAATATAATATATTTTTCTGTAATGGAAATACCACAAAATATATGTGATATTTTAATAATTTTTTTTTGACTGAATCAAATAAGCTGTGAGTCACTGTATATCGTATTAGGATAGGTGACTCGCCTTTGTGTCCAGTATGTCAAAAGATGCAAGGAATGTGTTTTTTGTGTTATTGTTGTTATTTCATTTTTCCCGGACTGCGTGTGAAGAGTAACTGACGTAGAGTGCTTAGTGCACAACCGCCTCACGACGATTTACCATAATAACGGTAGTACCGGAAGGGGGTCGATACATTGACGGTAGGAGATTTGGTTTGGCTTAAAGTCCATACTGATGGGGTAAAGGCTTGCCCTGCGCTTCCTCCTCTTAAAAAATATATGTATGTACTAAGTGTGTTCAAAAAGGTTTCAAATTTCGCGGGCGACTTACATTTGACTTTCGATTATAATTTTTTTTATGCTGGTGCACTCATCTAGAAGATATGTTCACCGCTTTAGCACTATATCATGTTTAGTTTATTTGTGAGAGGCATAAATAAGACAAGTGATTTGCAAGTGGTACAAGCTTTTCACAGAAGGTCGAGAAGATGTGAATGACGACGCTTCCTTCTGCCGCCCCGCACCACATCAACAACCGATGAAAACGTTGAGAAAGTGAAGAAAATTGTGATGGAGAATCGTCGGTTGGCGCATGCCATTCAATCTTTTCAGAAATTTTGGGCATGAAGCGTGGGCAGCGAAGCTCGCTTCGAAATTGCTTAATTTTGACCAAAAACAACTTCGCATGAGTATAGCTCAGGAATTAAAGAATCACGTCAACGATGATCCAGATTTGCTTAAAAGGGTTATAACTGGTAACGAATGGAAAGAATAATGAGATGGCGTCTACCGTGGTACCGTTATTTTTCTCTCAGTGAGTTTGACAATGAGTGACGTCATATTAGCGAAATGGGTGATCAGTAAGGCCAGATTACCATTTTTGTAACTTAATATCGCATTTTTTTTGCTTTTGAGTCTCGGAGTTTTAGTTCTTTGTTCATTACATTTTTCTAGCCTGTTCTAATTAAAATGTAATGTTTTTAATTTCGTAAAATATATATTTTTTAAAAACCAATTCAATAATTCACTTAGTTTTATTTAGCTTTACTTTTGTTTAACATCTGGTCACATTGCCCGCGATTGCGTTTATTGTTGGTGTTCTTCTCCTTCCAGCAGTCAAGTCTCTCTCTCGCTACTGCCTATCTTATAAACGCCCTAAAATTCTCATTTAAATAAAATAATTTAATTTAATATATGGAAAATAACAATAAATTATTATTTTACATTAAATAAAATAAAATAACAAATTTTTGTTGAGTTACTTAAAGAACTTTGTATGCGTAACAAATTGTCTTTAAAATGTGCGTGTTTTCAAATAAATGTGTTGTGGTTATGTACAATTTAATTTATCAGTTTTTTGTTAAGAGAACTACTTTTTTGGCATATTTGAGGTTAAGTAACAAGATTATGTACTATTTTTGTAAAAATGTCGTGATGTTTTCTTCTGAATTTTCCAGTATTTTTTGCTTATTTTTAATGCCCTAAGCCCCAATAAGGATTGAGAATCGGAGAAAACGATTACACCACTATGGTGTTAATTCGCATTCAGTAAATTCAAACGATTTTAAAATGAGTAAAAAGGTTTTCAATGTTAAGAAGAGTTGACAGAAGATTTATTATCCTTGCAAAACATTAAAAGGAGATAATAATTAAATTTGCTCTTTCAAAATATAAAATTTTTATAAGAATCAACAAATTTTCATAATCTTCTCAAAGTGACATGTTTTAACATTCTTTTGTTTAATAATACAGTTTTGTTTTAACTTAAAGTTTCGGTAGCTATAAATAAAAAAAAAAATACACACACCATCTTAAAAATGTTCGCATTTTGGGCATAAAAAAGCACTACATTTATAGCGAAGAGCAAATGGTTGGCAACACTGCACAACTCAGCTAATGTGACGTCATGCATTCTCTGATGGGTGCAATCTTGTTTATATCATTCTTGGGTTATAACCTCGAAACTAAAGCCCAATCGTCCTAATGGAAGAGTCCAGGAAAGCCAAGATTCGATGATAGAAAATCGCCGAACGCGCAAAACACTTGTCTTATTTATTCCTCTCACAAACAAGCTAAACATGCTATATTGCTAAAACCCTGAACATATCTTCGGGACGAGTGTACCAACATAGGAAGAAATAATAATCGAAAGTCGAATTTACGTAGCCTGCGAAATTTGAAACTTCACCTTATTTTTTGAACACACCTCGTATATGTAGACAAGAACATTTCCCCAAAGCTCTTTCCACAGATAAAAAAAATTCATCATTTAGATTTTAGAATTCAGTGACAGAAGGCTTGTTCTTAGTTTTTTTTTTGCTAGGTGGCAATCTTACATAAAAATTTGGCGGGTATTTTTTCCAAACACGTTCCATTTCATGGCATTGTTGCTTATTGTATGTGTTAGTATATTTGGACACACCTTTGGCTATTTTTGTCAATAGACGACAACCCTACCCAATTTTTGTTTAATATATTTTTCAATGAATATTTGAATATATTCTTTGAGAAACACTGTTAATGTGGTTCATTTAACTTAAACTTTTTTTTTTTAATATATCAAAAATCTGGCATATAAAACACTATGAAGCAAATCCGTTCATGCCCGATGCGCTTACATTGTTTTTTTTTTTTCTTGTTCACTCTTCTCGGGAGCATAGAGCCTAGACAAGACTCAGTCTTGCGTTGGCTTCGTTAATATATTTTGATTTCTGACAGGGTAGGTGATTAGCCTACAACTACCAGTCCTAAGTAGTGGGAATGCTCACCTATCGTTGCTTAGAAATAACGCATTTTTACTGCTAGGAGTGCCATCTGTGTTTCACATTTTTCTGGCCGAAGGATCGCATAGATGGTTGATCACTTCGCTAAGTTTCGTGTATCACAACCTCTGGGATGGCAGGCTAGTGCACTTACACTAGACTACCGAGGCCGCTTACATACAAAACAGTGATTAATTTTTTATACGAATATATATAAGTAGATGAAGAAAAAAAGTTCCATGATAGCTGTTATGTATTGAACTTATGGTGTTTATTAAGTGAAACTATATTACTGTTATATACATATGTATGTAATGTGTGTGTAAAATGTCGTAATCCACGTGGCAATGTGTTCGGTCGGTGTCTCAATTGCTTCTGTCTTCTCTCATACATAACAATAGCAAAAGTATGTGAGTATGTTTATATATAAGCAATGCTTATTGAGGAGGGAGGCCTCCCCTGCGTTGGAAAGGTCAGGTGGAGAAAGGCTTCACTTCGTGTTACTAACAGGCTCCGAGAAAGAAACGACTAGCGCGCTTGGTTAAACTCGGCCAAAATCACGTCAATGAAGAAGAAGCAGAAAAATGTTTTTGTGTGTGCGCATGTGATCCATTTAAAAAACAAAAACGAAACAATGTGGTGTTTGAAAGATATTCATGCTTAAAAATTTCATGAAAACCGGTCTGCATACGGCTTTCTAACCTGTTTAATGTTTTATCTATTGCATTTATTAAAAAATGAGACTGTGTCTGTAAGACTTTTCAATCGTTTATTTCACATCGACTGGATGAAAGTTACATAATTCAAAATCAAATTTTTATACATTGCGAACTTGAAACTAACACTTCAGAAAATGCTGGTATTTATATGTTACTTTATATGTACAGTATGTAAATATAATAAAAATTAAAATAAACTAAGAGATAAATATAGGAATAGTCAGACACATAACGGACAGAGAAATAGTAAAGGTTTAATCACAACCACACTCATTATACATATATGTATGTAGAATTAAAGTAATTGTGTGTTACCCCTTTTTAATTACTCCTACCGATCACAGCCTTGACAAATTCAGGAATTGAATTGCAGAGTCTCACAGCATTAATGAAGACAAGAATTAATATTTTGTGTCAATCAGAGTTTGATGCCTATTAGATCTCATGAATCTTAATTCATCATAAAGGTATTTGGCCAGGTAATCAAAAATGCTGCAATTTTGTTTTTCCACAAAGAAATGTGGTCAAATCTTTTGAAACCATAGACCTAACGCATAGCATTATTAAACGCGACATCACATATTATTAGAACTGGAAAAGAACTGCCAGAAATTACATTTGGTTGGAAATACTTAATGAGTACTAGTAAGACCGCGTCACCGCGTTCATACAGGAAAACGTTTGTTACTTCAACTCATTCCATGTTATTTTAGACTAAAAGCTATCCAATTGTGAGTAACGGAGTTGCCGTATGCAACACCAAAAGAGAAATCGCAAAGTCAAAGCAACAAAATTTGCTTCTTGCAAATTCTTCTCCGAATCTTGCTCCATAACTGTGGTTTAGCTTTAAAATGAGAATTTTTCGCGAAGCGAGCAGAAACCGAAGACGAGCTCAGAGCAAATGACGTGTGTTACAATGAATATAATAGCCTAGCTTCCTTCTATCCTCTAATGGCGGAAACCACGCCGAAATTGTTAATCAACGTACATTTTATATTTAAACTTATATAGTTAAATCTACGTAAATAGTAGTTACCTACAATTTTATTTCCATCGTCAGAACAACTCAAAACAGAATTAAGAACAAAGCATCAATGCGCTGTCTGAACAACAGGCAGAATTCTGCTGCCGAGTCCCCAGTGACGTGGTAGCCAAAATTGTTCGTTCCATTTAATTTTTCAGCATAGCTGATGGCCAAGGTTAGGCTATGTAGTAATGGTTGCCCAGAGAGTGTGCCCACTTGGACGAAAGAAGTTAAGTTCATCCTTTGTGATACCATTGCAAGAGGGGAAAAAGAGGTGAAGGAAATAAAAAACGATAAGACGAAAACGAAAGACGTGAGGAGGGTTGAGTATTTGTGGACTATGAACGTTGACTAATTCGCGGTTGTGTTAGCCTCTTTATGCTGCTGATGAAGTTCATCAGATTTTTGATATCAAGATCAGCAGTCGCAGAAAAGAAGTGAGAACCAAGATGCTTGAATCTTAGTCCCGCGAGAGCTGGGCAGCTAAAGAGCATGTGCTGAGATGATTCCACCTCATTCTCCATACAGCTGACGCAAAAAGGACTCGAAGTAATTCCGAGTCTCACGGCATGTGTACCTCGCGGATAGTGCCCCCTGAGGAGGCCCACGAAATTTGACAGATGACATTTTGTCATCCTCAGAATATCCATCGAAAGCCTTCTATTTAAACGTGACCAGAAGTTCTTCGTGACCTTACACATGTTGTCAAAGGGGTTCCGATCCTCTCCTTTCACAGGCACACTACCTCACAGGTCCCTTGTCTGGCCAGCTCGTCGGCTTCGTAGTTTCCACCAATGTCACTATGATCAGGTACCTAAATTATCCTTATGTCGAAGAATTCTGATGCAATCGAGAGAGAAACCAGGCATTCCCTGACTAGTTTCGAATGCACCATAATAGAGCCTAGAGCCCTAATTGCCACTTGGCTTTCGGAGTAAATATTTATCTTCTTTACAGTTATTACGCAAGTATCCTCATCATGTTGGTCTCCTTGACGCGGGGATGAGGCTTAAGTGGTGGTCTGACCCCCATATCAAGGGGGCCAACCCAACACGAACTAAGAGGGAAGCTCCATACGGGGATTGGCGTACTTGGTGGCCATCCAATCACCATGCGAAGATCACCGTACCGACGGAGATCCCTTTGTCATCCCCAAACCCCTTACATCCAGTTATTTCCTCTCCTATCCCACCAACTAATCCAAGGTGTTATGCGACACCGTGCCCATTGGATGGTTTGAAGCCAGGGAGTTCACCAGACCGGCTGCATTTCAACGGCGCCTTCCTAACACCGAGCCACCTTAGGAAGTAACTGTGGCCTTGCCCCGGCATGTGGCGCTGCCGTTGTGGACCGTTTTGAATTCCCTATTATATAAATAGACCACTGCGCTGGCCTCGTCGAGCAGGTGGTCGTACGAAAAAGATGAATACAAAGAAAAATTTAAGCAGCAAAACTTCCATTGCAGCGGGAGTAGGCTACAGTGGTCGTAATTTTACTGCCAAACACACACATAACGCTCTTCAGCGCGAAGATGCCGTTGTCCACGAAGACTCGGACCACGAAAGCGGCGGGAGCACAAACACAGCTGAGGAAGAGGCTCTTCTGCGTTCTCCGGCTGGGTCCAATGGTACTGCTTCGGATAGCAAGAACAGGCCAAGGATCAAGCCTGATAAAGAGAAGCTGAAGGCCAAAGCTCGATACAAGGCCGCGGTCAAAATTTGAGACCGATTTGGCAGCAAGTCCAACCTGACGAAGCCATAGGAGGAACGGTTGCCTTGGGCCAGAGAGGAGATCAAAAATGGCCGGGCCTTCTACGCAGCAAAACCAAAAACAAAATCGAAGAAGAGCTAGCCATCAAGAGGCAGCGTTCTGCGGATAGCGAGGCCTCAGTGCCATCGAAAAAGCAGAAGTACAGGCAGGAGTTGGCTAAACCGAAAAACGGAGGCGAAAGACCTACGACGTCGAAAGCAGCGGCAGCGGCCAGTGATATTGCCAAGAGGCACCTCATAGTAGCACTCACTGACCGTAGCGAAAACGATTACACCACTATGGTGTTAATTCGCATTCAGTAAATTCAAACGATTTTAAAATGAGTAACAAGGTTTTCAATGTTAAGAAGAGTTGACAGAAGATTTATTATCCTTGCAAAACATTAAAAGGAGATAATAATTAAATTTGCTCTTTCAAAATATAAAATTTTTATAAGAATCAACAAATTTTCATAATCTTCTCAAAGTGACATGTTTTAACATTCTTTTGTTTAATAATACAGTTTTGTTTTAACTTAAAGTTTCGGTAGCTATAAATAAAAAAAAAAATACACACACCATCTTAAAAATGTTCGCATTTTGGGCATAAAAAAGCACTACATTTATAGCGAAGAGCAAATGGTTGGCAACACTGCACAACTCAGCTAATGTGACGTCATGCATTCTCTGATGGGTGCAATCTTGTTTATATCATTCTTGGGTTATAACCTCGAAACTAAAGCCCAATCGTCCTAATGGAAGAGTCCAGGAAAGCCAAGATTCGATGATAGAAAATCGCCGAACGCGCAAAACACTTGTCTTATTTATTCCTCTCACAAACAAGCTAAACTTGCTATATTGCTAAAACCCTGAACATATCTTCGGGACGAGTGTACCAACATAGGAAGAAATAATAATCGAAAGTCGAATTTACGTAGCCTGCGAAATTTGAAACTTCACCTTATTTTTTGAACACACCTCGTATATGTAGACAAGAACATTTCCCCAAAGCTCTTTCCACAGATAAAAAAAATTCATCATTTAGATTTTAAAATTCAGTGACAGAAGGCTTGTTCTTAGTTTTTTTTTTGCTAGGTGGCAATCTTACATAAAAATTTGGCGGGTATTTTTTCCAAACACGTTCCATTTCATGGCATTGTTGCTTATTGTATGTGTTAGTATATTTGGACACACCTTTGGCTATTTTAGTCAATAGACGACAACCCTACCCAATTTTTGTTTAATATATTTTTCAATGAATATTTGAATATATTCTTTGAGAAACACTGTTAATGTGGTTCATTTAACTTAAACTTTTTTTTTTTAATATATCAAAAATCAGACATATAAAACACTATGAAGCAAATCCGTTCATGCCCGATGCGCTTACATTGTTTTTTTTTTCTTGTTCACTCCTCTCGGGAGCATAGAGCCTAGACAAGACTCAGTCTTGCGTTGGCTTCGTTAATATATTTTGATTTCTGACAGGGTAGGTGATTAGCCTGCCGCTACCAGTCCTAAGTAGTGGGAATGCTCACCTATCGTTGCTTAGAAATAACGCATTTTTACTGCTAGGAGTGCCATCTGTGTTTCACATTTTTCTGGCCGAAGGATCGCATAGATGGTTGATCACTTCGCTAAGTTTCGTGTATCACAACCTCTGGGATGGCAGGCTAGTGCACTTACACTAGACTACCGAGGCCGCTTACATACAAAACAGTGATTAATTTTTTATACGAATATATATAAGTAGATGAAGAAAAAAAGTTCCATGATAGCTGTTATGTATTGAACTTATGGTGTTTATTAAGTGAAACTATATTACTGTTATATACATATGTATGTAATGTGTGTGTAAAATGTCGTAATCCACGTGGCAATGTGTTCGGTCGGTGTCTCAATTGCTTCTGTCTTCTCTCATACATAACAATAGCAAAAGTATGTGAGTATGTTTATATATAAGCAATGCTTATTGAGGAGGGAGGCCTCCCCTGCGTTGGAAAGGTCAGGTGGAGAAAGGCTTCACTTCGTGTTACTAACAGGCTCCGAGAAAGAAACGACTAGCGCGCTTGGTTAAACTCGGCCAAAATCACGTCAATGAAGAAGAAGCAGAAAAATGTTTTTGTGTGTGCGCATGTGATCCATTTAAAAAACAAAAACGAAACAATGTGGTGTTTGAAAGATATTCATGCTTAAAAATTTCATGAAAATCGGTCTGCATACGGCTTTCTAACCTGTTTAATGTTTTATCTATTGCATTTATTAAAAAATGAGACTGTGTCTGTAAGACTTTTCAATCGTTTATTTCACATCGACTGGATGAAAGTTACATAATTCAAAATCAAATTTTTATACATTGCAAACTTGAAACTAACACTTCAGAAAATGCTGGTATTTATATGTTACTTTATATGTACAGTATCTATATATATAAAAATGAAATGATGTTCGTTTCAAATGATTCGAATGAAATTTTTTTTTTTTTTTTTTTTTCTTCCATAAAATATTACACCTGTCGTTAGACAATAAGTAATTTGATTTACAAAAAGATGGAATGAGAGTGATATTGAAGGGCCAATGCCCCCAAGCTCATTTAGAAGAAATATATACATATTATTTAAAAACAAGTGGTTAACAAACAATGACATATACGATTAGTTGACAATTGATTACAAGGATTTTGCAAGATCTGTTGGTGTTTGACGGTTAAGCCGACTTTAGGTAGATTTTTCTTTATTTGGTAGTCTTCTCATCATAGGATTTGTATGCGTTAATAGTCTATTTATGTGTCTTCTGCTAGCGCTTTGTATTGTTTCATCAATAGTATCGATGTCAAGGTCGCGATGAATATCTGCGTTAGGTATGTACCAAGGTGCATTAGTTAAGGTCCTAAGTATTTATGAAAATAATGTTTCAATTCAAGAGCAATGCTTTCTTTGACCAATTCTATATGGAAATGAATGCGTTTGCAAACGATGTTTTCGGCTATGAACAAATGTTGGAATCGAATGAAAAAGGAAAGAAACGCGAAATGATAAAAAAAATTCTTGGAAAATTTAAAATGAATGGTGCTTCATTGGAAAAATTCAAAGGTAATAAGAACATACACAAGATAAAGTTAGAATTCGAATTTTTAGATTTATTTTGTTTATTTCTCATTTTTTCAGAAGTACACCACACAACAACTCATTCCAACTGTGATTTTGAAATCCTGTTGGAATTGGTGATCGATAATTTTGTCACTATAATGGTCAATGGAAATTTGCGTGTATCAGACCCTGCATATTATTTACCATATCAACTTTTTATGCAACATATGGACCAAATGAACACAAAAAAATAATTTAGTTTTGTTTTGATTTTTTGCAACATTTTGGTTTTCAGTTAATACAATAAAAACAATACTGTTTTTTTCGTGAACACAAAATTCTAAATTTATTACGTTGTTTGATTAGAATTTTTTTAGAAAAAAAGTAAATTTTTTGGTTTTGAGGAAATTTGTTTATTGTTGCTATTTGTGAAAGCGTACATATTTGTAAGTATTTGACTATAATCCTAAAAGTTAATGGAATACCACTATGACACATAGAAAACATTTTTTCAAAGGGGTGTTTTTCGAAAATTATAAAAAAAATTGTTTTCAAAAATTTTGAAGAAATAAAGTAAAATAAAAAAATTTCGAAAGCATAAAATTTTTTCAAAACCAAATTTTCCTCAAAAAGATAAAAGAAATTTATTCGAAGAGGTGTTTTTCTAAAATTACAAAAAAAAAAATTCAAAAATTTTAAACAAATAAAATAAAATAAAACTTTTTCAAGGGTATGAAATTTTTTCAAAACAAAATTTTCTGAAAACCAAACAAAATTTAAAAAAAAAATGATGTTTTCAAAGCATTTCATATTCCACTATTAATAGAGAATACATTTTTTCGAGGGGGTGTTTTTCAAAGCGGAAAAAAATCTTTTTTAACAAATCAATTTAAACTTTTACAAAAGTATGAAATTTTTTCAAGAACAAAATTTTCTCAAAACGTTAAATTAAAAAAAAAAAAATAGTTTTTTCAAAATATTTAATTTTCAGCAATTAACTGAGAAGAAATTTGTTAGAGCGAAGTGTTTTTCAAAACTTCAATAAACACTTTTTAACCAAAAAAAATAAACCTTTTTTCAAAAACAACAGGAATGATAACATTGCCTAACAATTTCTGCACTTTTGCACAGTCTAAAGAGGCATTGATACAGAGTGTATTTCTAAACATAGTTCAACATTACAAAAACCATGATTGACTCAGAAAGAGCAATTTTAGCTGGGAAAAATAAGGACGTCAATGATATAAATTCAGCTATTTTAGATCAAATACCTGGTGACATAGTTGCGTATAAGTCAATGGACACTATTATTGATCAAGATGAGGTCGTAAATTATCCAACTGAATTCTTAAACTCACTCGATTTGCCAGGCTTACCACCTCATAATTTACGATTAAAAATTGGAGCACCGATTATTATGCTGCGCAATAGTAATGTGCCCCGACTTTGCAACGGTACCAGACTCGCTGTGAAGAAGCTAATGGGTAACGTTATCGAAGCAACAATTTTGAAAGGGAAGTACAAAGGAGAAGACATTTTGATACCCTGAATTCCACTGATTCCGACGGATTTACCATTCGATTTCAAACGTTTGCAGTTCCCTATTCGCCTTGCCTTCGCTATGAGAATTAATAAGGCGCAAGGACAGTCTCTACAAATGTGCGGTATTAATTTAGAATACCCAATTTTTTCTCATGGACAATTGTATGTAGCTTGCTCAAGAGTTGGCAAACCATCGTCATTATTCACGCGAAAGATGAAAAAACCAAAAACGTTGTCTACCAAAAAGTGTTACAATAAAGTTCGAATGAAATTGTATCAAAGAATTTCCTTTGTTTCGTATTAATTTTATTCTCTTTCAGCAAATCATTGAATTTATCGTCTAGCGAAGCGGGCGAGGGTACGCTAGTGTAAATATAATAAAAATTAAAATAAACTAAGAGATAAATATAGGAATAGTCAGACACATAACGGACAGAGAAATAGTAAAGGTTTAATCACAACCACACTCATTATACATATATGTATGTAGAATTAAAGTAATTGTGTGTTACCCCTTTTTAATTACTCCTACCGATCACAGCCTTGACAAATTCAGGAATTGAATTGCAGAGTCTCACAGCATTAATGAAGACAAGAATTAATATTTTGTGTCAATCAGAGTTTGATGCCTATTAGATCTCATGAATCTTAATTCATCATAAAGGTATTTGGCCAGGTAATGAAAAATGCTGCAATTTTGTTTTTCCACAAAGAAATGTGGTCAAATCTTTTGAAACCATAGACCTAACGCGTAGCATTATTAAACGCGACATCACATATTATTAGAACTGGAAAAGAACTGCCAGAAATTACATTTGGTTGGAAATACTTAATGAGTACTAGTAAGACCGCGTCACCGCGTTCATACAGGAAAACGTTTGTTACTTCAACTCATTCCATGTTATTTTAGACTAAAAGCTATCCAATTGTGAGTAACGGAGTTGCCGTATGCAACACCAAAAGAGAAATCGCAAAGTCAAAGCAACAAAATTTGCTTCTTGCAAATTCTTCTCCGAATCTTGCTCCATAACTGTGGTTTAGCTTTAAAATGAGAATTTTTCGCGAAGCGAGCAGAAACCGAAGACGAGCTCAGAGCAAATGACGTGTGTTACAATGAATATAATAGCCTAGCTTCCTTCTATCCTCTAATGGCGGAAACCACGCCGAAATTGTTAATCAACGTACATTTTATATTTAAACTTATATAGTTAAATCTACGTAAATAGTAGTTACCTACAATTTTATTTCCATCGTCAGAACAACTCAAAACAGAATTAAGAACAAAGCATCAATGCGCTGTCTGAACAACAGGCAGAATTCTGCTGCCGAGTCCCCAGTGACGTGGTAGCCAAAATTGTTCGTTCCATTTAATTTTTCAGCATAGCTGATGGCCAAGGTTAGGCTATGTAGTAATGGTTGCCCAGAGAGTGTGCCCACTTGGACGAAAGAAGTTAAGTTCATCCTTTGTGATACCATTGCAAGAGGGGAAAAAGAGGTGAAGGAAATAAAAAACGATAAGACGAAAACGAAAGACGTGAGGAGGGTTGAGTATTTGTGGACTATGAACGTTGACTAATTCGCGGTTGTGTTAGCCTCTTTATGCTGCTGATGAAGTTCATCAGATTTTTGATATCAAGATCAGCAGGCGCAGAAAAGAAGTGAGAACCAAGATGCTTGAATCTTAGTCCCGCGAGAGCTGGGCAGCTAAAGAGCATGTGCTGAGATGATTCCACCTCATTCTCCATACAGCTGACGCAAAAAGGACTCGAAGTAATTCCGAGTCTCACGGCATGTGTACCTCGCGGATAGTGCCCCCTGAGGAGGCCCACGAAATTTGACAGATGACATTTTGTCATCCTCAGAATATCCATCGAGTGCCTCCTATTTAAACGTGACCAGAAGTTCTTCGCGACCTTACACATGTTGTCAAAGGGGTTCCGATCCTCTCCTTTCACAGGCACACTACCTCACAGGTCCCTTGTCTGGCCAGCTCGTCGGCTTCGTAGTTTCCACCAATGTCACTATGATCAGGTACCTAAATTATCCTTATGTCGAAGAATTCTGATGCAATCGAGAGAGAAACCAGGCATTCCCTGACTAGTTTCGAATGCACCATAATAGAGCCTAGAGCCCTAATTGCCACTTGGCTTTCGGAGTAAATATTTATCTTCTTTACAGTTATTACGCAAGTATCCTCATCATGTTGGTCTCCTTGACGCGGGAATGAGGCTTAAGTGGTGGTCTGACCCCCATATCAAGGGGGCCAACCCAACACGAACTAAGAGGGAAGCTCCATACGGGGATTGGCTAGCCATCCATTCGCTTTACGGCGTACTTGGTGGCCATCCAATCACCATGCGAAGATCACCGTACCGACGGAGATCCCTTTGTCATCCCCAAACCCCTTACATCCAGTTATTTCCTCTCCTAGCCCACCAACTAATCCAAGGTGTTATGCGACACCGTGCCCATTGGATGGTTTGAAGCCAGGGAGTTCACCAGACCGGCTGTATTTCAACGGCGCCTTCCTAACACCGAGCCACCTTAGGAAGTAACTGTGGCCTTGCCCCGGCATGTGGCGCTGCCGTTGTGGACCGTTTTGAATTCCCTATTATATAAATAGACCACTGCGCTGGCCTCGTCGAGCAGGTGGTCGTACGAAAAAGATGAATACAAAGAAAAATTTAAGCAGCAAAACTTCCATTGCAGCGGGAAAAGGCTACAGTGGTCGTAATTTTACTGCCAAACACACACATAACGCTCTTCAGCGCGGAGATGCCGTTGTCCACGAAGACTCGGACCACGAAAGCGGCGGGAGCACAAACACAGCTGAGGAAGAGGCTCTTCTGCGTTCTCCGGCTGGGTCCAATGGTACTGCTTCGGATAGCAAGAACAGGCCAAGGATCAAGCCTGATAAAGAGAAGCTGAAGGCCAAAGCTCGATACAAGGCCGCGGTCAAAATTTGAGACCGATTTGGCAGCAAGTCCAACCTGACGAAGCAATAGGAGGAACGGTTGCCTTGGGCCAGAGAGGAGATCAAAAATGGCCGGGCCTTCTACGCAGCAAAACCAAAAACAAAATCGAAGAAGAGCTAGCCATCAAGAGGCAGCGTTCTGCGGATAGCGAGGCCTCAGTGCCATCGAAAAAGCAGAAGTACAGGCAGGAGTTGGCTAAACCGAAAAAAGGAGGCGAAAGACCTACGACGTCGAAAGCAGCGGCAGCGGCCAGTGATATTGCCAAGAGGCACCTCATAGTAGCACTCACTGACCGTAGCGAAAACGATTACACCACTATGGTGTTAATTCGCATTCAGTAAATTCAAACGATTTTAAAATGAGTAACAAGGTTTTCAATGTTAAGAAGAGTTGACAGAAGATTTATTATCCTTGCAAAACATTAAAAGGAGATAATAATTAAATTTGCTCTTTCAAAATATAAAATTTTTATAAGAATCAACAAATTTTCATAATCTTCTCTAAATAAAAAAAAAAATACACACACCATCTTAAAAATGTTCGCATTTTGGGCATAAAAAAGCACTACATTTATAGCGAAGAGCAAATGGTTGGCAACACTGCACAACTCAGCTAATGTGACGTCATGCATTCTCTGATGGGTGCAATCTTGTTTATATCATTCTTGGGTTATAACCTCGAAACTAAAGCCCAATCGTCCTAATGGAAGAGTCCAGGAAAGCCAAGATTCGATGATAGAAAATCGCCGAACGCGCAAAACACTTGTCTTATTTATTCCTCTCACAAACAAGCTAAACATGCTATATTGCTAAAACCCTGAACATATCTTCGGGACGAGTGTACCAACATAGGAAGAAATAATAATCGAAAGTCGAATTTACGTAGCCTGCGAAATTTGAAACTTCACCTTATTTTTTGAACACACCTCGTATATGTAGACAAGAACATTTCCCCAAAGCTCTTTCCACAGATAAAAAAAATTCATCATTTAGATTTTAGAATTCAGTGACAGAAGGCTTGTTCTTAGTTTTTTTTTTGCTAGGTGGCAATCTTACATAAAAATTTGGCGGGTATTTTTTCCAAACACGATCCATTTCATGGCATTGTTGCTTATTGTATGTGTTAGTATATTTGGACACACCTTTGGCTATTTTTGTCAATAGACGACAACCCTACCCAATTTTTGTTTAATATATTTTTCAATGAATATTTGAATATATTCTTTGAGAAACACAGTTAATGTGGTTCATTTAACTTAAACTTTTTTTTTTAATATATCAAAAATCTGGCATATAAAACATTATGAAGCAAATCCGTTCATTCCCGATGCGCTTACATTGTTTTTTTTTTTTCTTGTTCACTCCTCTCGGAGCATAGAGCCTAGACAAGACTCAGTCTTGCGTTGGCTTCGTTAATATATTTTGATTTCTGACAGGGTAGGTGATTAGCCTGCCACTACCAGTCCTAAGTAGTGGGAATGCTCACCTATCGTTGCTTAGAAATAACGCATTTTTACTGCTAGGAGTGCCATCTGTGTTTCACATTTTTCTGGCCGAAGGATCGCATAGATGGTTGATCACTTCGCTAAGTTTCGTGTATCACAACCTCTGGGATGGCAGGCTAGTGCACTTACACTAGACTACCGAGGCCGCTTACATACAAAACAGTGATTAATTTTTTATACGAATATATATAAGTAGATGAAGAAAAAAAGTTCCATGATAGCTGTTATGTATTGAACTTATGGTGTTTATTAAGTGAAACTATATTACTGTTATATACATATGTATGTAATGTGTGTGTAAAATGTCGTAATCCACGTGGCAATGTGTTCGGTCGGTGTCTCAATTGCTTCTGTCTTCTCTCATACATAACAATAGCAAAAGTATGTGAGTATGTTTATATATAAGCAATGCTTATTGAGGAGGGAGGCCTCCCCTGCGTTGGAAAGGTCAGGTGGAGAAAGGCTTCACTTCGTGTTACTAACAGGCTCCGAGAAAGAAACGACTAGCGCGCTTGGTTAAACTCGGCCAAAATCACGTCAATGAAGAAGAAGCAGAAAAATGTTTTTGTGTGTGCGCATGTGATCCATTTAAAAAACAAAAACGAAACAATGTGGTGTTTGAAAGATATTCATGCTTAAAAATTTCATGAAAATCGGTCTGCATGCGGCTTTCTAACCTGTTTAATGTTTTATCTATTGCATTTATTAAAAAATGAGACTGTGTCTGTAAGACTTTTCAATCGTTTATTTCACATCGACTGGATGAAAGTTACATAATTCAAAATCAAATTTTTATACATTGCAAACTTGAAACTAACACTTCAGAAAATGCTGGTATTTATATGTTACTTTATATGTACAGTATCTATATATATAAAAATGAAATGATGTTCGTTTGTCCGCATTTTTTTGGGCCGATACGAGGCCAATTTTATTCGTTCTTTTTTCATATTATAGGGATCCACTAGGGGAAGGTTTTTAGCAAAAAAAAATTTCTTTTAAATATTTTCTTCATATAAAAAAAAGAAAAAATCAAAATATTGTCCAAAACAAAACTTGCTCGATTGTTAGATTAAAGTAAGTTTCGAATCGGCATTCATTTTATGTGTAATTTTATGTGTACAACTTTTTTTGAATTTTTTGTATTTGTATTGTGATACAGAAATGTATTGTATACAGAAATTTCAAATGATTCGAATGAAATTTTTTTTTTTTTTTTTATTTCTTCCATAAAATATTACACCTGTCGTTAGACAATAAGTAATTTGATTTACAAAAAGATGGAATGAGAGTGATATTGAAGGGCCAATGCCCCCAAGCTCATTTAGAAGAAATATATACATATTATTTAAAAACAAGTGGTTAACAAACAATGACATATACGATTAGTTGACAATTGATTACAAGGATTTTGCAAGATCTGTTGGTGTTTGACGGTTAAGCCGACTTTAGGTAGATTTTTCTTTATTTGGTAGTCTTCTCATCATAGGATTTGTATGCGTTAATAGTCTATTTATGTGTCTTCTGCTAGCGCTTTGTATTGTTTCATCAATAGTATCGATGTCAAGGTCGCGATGAATATCTGCGTTAGGTATGTACCAAGGTGCGTTAGTTAAGGTCCTAAGTATTTATGAAAATAATGTTTCAATTCAATTGAGCAATGCTTTCTTTGACCAATTCTATATGGAAATGAATGCGTTTGCAAACGATGTTTTCGGCTATGAACAAATGTTGGAATCGAATGAAAAAGGAAAGAAACGCGAAATGATAAAAAAAATTCTTGGAAAATTTAAAATGAATGGTGCTTCATTGGAAAAATTCAAAGGTAATAAGAACATACACAAGATAAAGTTAGAATTCGAATTTTTAGATTTATTTTGTTTATTTCTCATTTTTTCAGAAGTACACCACACAACAACTCATTCCAACTCTGATTTTGAAATCCTGTTGGAATTGGTGATCGATAATTTTGTCACTATAATGGTCAATGGAAATTTGCGTGTATCAGACCCTGCATATTATTTACCATATCAACTTTTTATGGAACATATGGACCAAATGAACACAAAAAAAATAATTTAGTTTTGTTTTGATTTTTTGCAACATTTTGGTTTTCAGTTAATACAATAAAAACAATACTGTTTTTTCGTGAACACAAAATTCTAAATTTATTACGTTGTTTGTTTAGAATTTTTTTAGAAAAAAAGTAAATTTTTTGGTTTTGAGGAAATTTGTTTATTGTTGCTATTTGTGAAAGTGTACATATTTGTAAGTATTTGACTATAATCCTAAAAGTTAATGGAATACCACTATGACACATAGAAAACATTTTTTCAAAGGGGTGTTTTTCGAAAATTATAAAAAAAATTGTTTTCAAAAATTTTGAAGAAATAAAGTAAAATAAAAAAATTTCGAAAGCATAAAATTTTTTCAAAACCAAATTTTCCTCAAAAAGATAAAAGAAATTTATTCGAAGAGGTGTTTTTCTAAAATTACAAAAAAAAAAATTCAAAAATTTTAAACAAATAAAATAAAATAAAACTTTTTCAAGGGTATGAAATTTTTTCAAAACAAAATTTTCTGAAAACCAAACAAAATTTAAAAAAAAATGGTGTTTTCAAAGCATTTCATATTCCACTATTAATAGAGAATACATTTTTTCGAGGGGGTGTTTTTCAAAGCGGAAAAAAATCTTTTTTAACAAATCAATTTAAACTTTTACAAAAGTATGAAATTTTTTCAAGAACAAAATTTTCTCAAAAACGTTAAATTAAAAAAAAAAATAGTTTTTTCAAAATATTTAATTCTCAGCAATTAACTGAGAAGAAGTTTGTTAGAGCGAAGTGTTTTTCAAAACTTCAATAAACACTTTTTAACCAAAAAAAATAAAACTTTTTTCAAAAACAACAGGAATGATAACATTGCCTAACAATTTCTGCACTTTTGCACAGTCTAAAGAGGCATTGATACAGAGTGTATTTCTAAACATAGTTCAACATTACAAAAACCATGATTGACTCAGCGAAAGAGCAATTTTAGCTGGGAAAAATAAGGACGTCTATGATATAAATTCAGCTATTTTAGATCAAATACCTGGTGACATAGTTGCGTATAAGTCAATGGACACTATTATTGATCAAGATGAGGTCGTAAATTATCCAACTGAATTCTTAAACTCACTCGATTTGCCAGGCTTACCACCTCATAATTTACGATTAAAAATTGGAGCACCGATTATTATGCTGCGCAATAGTAATGTGCCCCGACTTTGCAACGGTACCAGACTCGCTGTGAAGAAGCTAATGGGTAACGTTATCGAAGCAACAATTTTGAAAGGGAAGTACAAAGGAGAAGACATTTTGATACCCTGAATTCCACTGATTCCGACGGATTTACCATTCGATTTCAAACGTTTGCAGTTCCCTATTCGCCTTGCCTTCGCTATGAGAATTAATAAGGCGCAAGGACGGTCTCTACAAATGTGCGGTATTAATTTAGAATACCCAATTTTTTCTCATGGACAATTGTATGTAGCTTGCTCAAGAGTTGGCAAACCATCGTCATTATTCACGCGAAAGATGAAAAAACCAAAAACGTTGTCTACCAAAAAGTGTTACAATAAAGTTCGAATGAAATTGTATCAAAGAATTTGCTTTGTTTCGTATTAATTTTATTCTCTTTCAGCAAATCATTGAATTTATCGTCTAGCGAAGCGGGCGAGGGTACGCTAGTGTAAATATAATAAAAATTAAAATAAACTAAGAGATAAATATAGGAATAGTCAGACACATAACGGACAGAGAAATAGTAAAGGTTTAATCACAACCACACTCATTATACATATATGTATGTAGAATTAAAGTAATTGTGTGTTACCCCTTTTTAATTACTCCTACCGATCACAGCCTTGACAAATTCAGGAATTGAATTGCAGAGTCTCACAGCATTAATGAAGACAAGAATTAATATTTTGTGTCAATCAGAGTTTGATGCCTATTAGATCTCATGAATCTTAATTCATCATAAAGGTATTTGGCCAGGTAATGAAAAATGCTGCAATTTTGTTTTTCCACAAAGAAATGTGGTCAAATCTTTTGAAACCATAGACCTAACGCGTAGCATTATTAAGCGCGACATCACATATTATTAGAACTGGAAAAGAACTGCCAGAAATTACATTTGGTTGGAAATACTTAATGAGTACTAGTAAGACCGCGTTACCGCGTTCATACAGGAAAACGGTTGTTACTTCAACTCGTTCCATGTTATTTTAGACTAAAAGCTATCCAATTGTGAGTAACGGAGTTGCCGTATGCAACACCAAAAGAGAAATCGCAAAGTCAAAGCAACAAAATTTGCTTCTTGCAAATTCTTCTCCGAATCTTGCTCCATAACTGTGGTTTAGCTTTAAAATGAGAATTTTTCGCGAAGCGAGCAGAAACCGAAGACGAGCTCAGAGCAAATGACGTGTGTTACAATGAATATAATAGCCTAGCTTCCTTCTATCCTCTAATGGCGGAAACCACGCCGAAATTGTTAATCAACGTACATTTTATATTTAAACTTATATAGTTAAATCTACGTAAATAGTAGTTACCTACAATTTTATTCCCATCGTCAGAACAACTCAAAACAGAATTAAGAACAAAGCATCAATGCAAGAGGGGAAAAAGAGGTGAAGGAAATAAAAAACGATAAGACGAAAACGAAAGACGTGAGGAGGGTTGAGTATTTGTGGACTATGAACGTTGACTAATTCGCGGTTGTGTTAGCCTCTTTATGCTGCTGATGAAGTTCATCAGATTTTTGATATCAAGATCAGCAGGCGCAGAAAAGAAGTGAGAACCAAGATGCTTGAATCTTAGTCCCGCGAGAGCTGGGCAGCTAAAGAGCATGTGCTGAGATGATTCCACCTCATTCTCCATACAGCTGACGCAAAAAGGACTCGAAGTAATTCCGAGTCTCACGGCATGTGTACCTCGCGGATAGTGCCCCCTGAGAAGGCCCACGAAATTTGACAGATGGCATTTTGTCATCCTCAGAATATCCATCGAAAGCCTTCTATTTAAACGTGACCAGAAGTTCTTCGTGACCTTACACATGTTGTCAAAGGGGTTCCGATCCTCTCCTTTCACAGGCACACTACCTCACAGGTCCTTTGTCTGGCCAGCTCGTCGGCTTCGTAGTTTCCACCAATGTCACTATGATCAGGTACCTAAATTATCCTTATGTCGAAGAATTCTGATGCAATCGAGAGAGAAACCAGGCATTCCCTGACTAGTTTCGAATGCACCATAATAGAGCCTAGAGCCCTAATTGCCACTTGGCTTTCGGAGTAAATATTTATCTTCTTTACAGTTATTACGCAAGTATCCTCATCATGTTGGTCTCCTTGACGCGGGGATGAGGCTTAAGTGGTGGTCTGACCCCCATATCAAGGGGGCCAACCCAACACGAACTAAGAGGGAAGCTCCATACGGGGATTGGCGTACTTGGTGGCCATCCAATCACCATGCGAAGATCACCGTACCGACGGAGATCCCTTTGTCATCCCCAAACCCCTTACATCCAGTTATTTCCTCTCCTAGCCCACCAACTAATCCAAGGTGTTATGCGACACCGTGCCCATTGGATGGTTTGAAGCCAGGGAGTTCACCAGACCGGCTGCATTTCAACGGCGCCTTCCTAACACCGAGCCACCTTAGGAAGTAACTGTGGCCTGGCCCCGGCATGTGGCGCTGCCGTTGTGGACCGTTTTGAATTCCCTATTATATAAATAGACCACTGCGCTGGCCTCGTCGAGCAGGTGGTCGTACGAAAAAGATGAATACAAAGAAAAATTTAAGCAGCAAAACTTCCATTGCAGCGGGAGTAGGCTACAGTGGTCGTAATTTTACTGCCAAACACACACATAACGCTCTTCAGCGCGGAGATGCCGTTGTCCACGAAGACTCGGACCACGAAAGCGGCGGGAGCACAAACACAGCTGAGGAAGAGGCTCTTCTGCGTTCTCCGGCTGGGTCCAATGGTACTGCTTCGGATAGCAAGAACAGGCCAAGGATCAAGCCTGATAAAGAGAAGCTGAAGGCCAAAGCTCGATACAAGGCCGCGGTCAAAATTTGAGACCGATTTGGCAGCAAGTCCAACCTGACGAAGCAATAGGAGGAACGGTTGCCTTGGGCCAGAGAGGAGATCAAAAATGGCCGGGCCTTCTACGCAGCAAAACCAAAAACAAAATCGAAGAAGAGCTAGCCATCAAGAGGCTGCGTTCTGCGGATAGCGAGGCCTCAGTGCCATCGAAAAAGCAGAAGTACAGGCAGGAGTTGGCTAAACCGAAAAACGGAGGCGAAAGACCTACGACGTCGAAAGCAGCGGCAGCGGCCAGTGATATTGCCAAGAGGCACCTCATAGTAGCACTCACTGACCGTAGCGAAAACGATTACACCACTATGGTGTTAATTCGCATTCAGTAAATTCAAACGATTTTAAAATGAGTAAAAAGGTTTTCAATGTTAAGAAGAGTTGACAGAAGATTTATTATCCTTGCAAAATATTAAAAGGAGATAATAATTAAATTTGCTCTTTCAAAATATAAAATTTTTATAAGAATCAACAAATTTTCATAATCTTCTCAAAGTGACATGTTTTAACATTCTTTTGTTTAATAATACAGTTTTGTTTTAACTTAAAGTTTCGGTAGCTATAAATAAAAAAAAAAATACACACACCATCTTAAAAATGTTCGCATTTTGGGCATAAAAAAGCACTACATTTATAGCGAAGAGCAAATGGTTGGCAACACTGCACAACTCAGCTAATGTGACGTCATGCATTCTCTGATGGGTGCAATCTTGTTTATATCATTCTTGGGTTATAACCTCGAAACTAAAGCCCAATCGTCCTAATGGAAGAGTCCAGGAAAGCCAAGATTCGATGATAGAAAATCGCCGAACGCGCAAAACACTTGTCTTATTTATTCCTCTCACAAACAAGCTAAACATGCTATATTGCTAAAACCCTGAACATATCTTCGGGACGAGTGTACCAACATAGGAAGAAATAATAATCGAAAGTCGAATTTACGTAGCCTGCGAAATTTGAAACTTCACCTTATTTTTTGAACACACCTCGTATATGTAGACAAGAACATTTCCCCAAAGCTCTTTCCACAGATAAAAAAAATTCATCATTTAGATTTTAGAATTCAGTGACAGAAGGCTTGTTCTTAGTTTTTTTTTTGCTAGGTGGCAATCTTACATAAAAATTTGGCGGGTATTTTTTCCAAACACGTTCCATTTCATGGCATTGTTGCTTATTGTATGTGTTAGTATATTTGGACACACCTTTGGCTATTTTTGTCAATAGACGACAACCCTACCCAATTTTTGTTTAATATATTTTTCAATGAATATTTGAATATATTCTTTGAGAAACACTGTTAATGTGGTTCATTTAACTTAAACTTTTTTTTTTAATATATCAAAAATCTGGCATATAAAACATTATGAAGCAAATCCGTTCATGCCCGATGCGCTTACATTGTTTTTTTTTTCTTGTTCACTCCTCTCGGAGCATAGAGCCTAGACAAGACTCAGTCTTGCGTTGGCTTCGTTAATATATTTTGATTTCTGACAGGGTAGGTGATTAGCCTGCCACTACCAGTCCTAAGTAGTGGGAATGCTCACCTATCGTTGCTTAGAAATAACGCATTTTTACTGCTAGGAGTGCCATCTGTGTTTCACATTTTTCTGGCCGAAGGATCGCATAGATGGTTGATCACTTCGCTAAGTTTCGTGTATCACAACCTCTGGGATGGGAGGCTAGTGCACTTACACTAGACTACCGAGGCCGCTTACATACAAAACAGTGATTAATTTTTTATACGAATATATATGTTACCATGACACATGTTCATGGCACATAATATAATATCATGTATCATATTGTGAACATATCACAAAGTTGCGTCTCACGGGTAAACGACACCACACGCGCAAGACTAAAGCGCTGACCGTGCATTTCCCAAACTTACGAATTTTCCCAGCACATGCTGATGCAACGTGACCTGGCCAAATTCTAGTTGTAATATAGAAGTAAGAATATTTTGTAAATTCAGTTTTTAAGTGAACAATAAACTGTAAAGACGTGGACTCCTGTCCACGCAAACTTTTTAAAAAACTCAAATTAACAAATGAAAAATTAACTGGCGCCCGAGCAGGGACCGCGCGCGAAAAGTAATAAAAGCCCGAAAAATAAAAAGTACGGCTACGCGAAACGTCGTGATTAAGCTAGAAAAAATAAAGTGAAGTAAAAGCGACAATTCGCGAGAGACAAGTGGGATAACAAGTGACGCCGAAGGACCCGAGTACCACAGGAAAAAGGAGAATACTGAAGCATCCAACAAACATCCACATGCAGCGCTGGACCCTAACGTGAGATTACTTTTAAGATATATTATTTCTTAATTATAAAAAAAAATATTGTGAAAAAAAAAAAAATTAGTGAAAATTTGAAAAAGAATTAAAGAGTGAAAAAAATTTTTAAACCTTGAGGAAATTAAAAAAATTAACATTTGTAAGAGTGAAAAAATATTTCCATAAAATTTGAGGAAAAACTGATATTTTTGGAAAAATTATATACTTGTAAAATTTGCGGAAAGTAAGAAAATTAATATTTTTGAAAAAGAATATTTCGTAAAAATTCTGGGAAAAGGAAAATATTTTTTATAAAATTTAAGAAAAACTGATATTTTTTTTAAAAAAAAGAAAAAAGTGGAAAAATTATATATTTGTAAAATTTGCGGAAAGTAAGAAAATTAATATTTTTGAAAAGAATATTTCATAAAAATCCTGAGAAAAGGAAAAAATAGATTTTTTTATTAGTGAAAAATTTCGTAGGTGATCAATTTTACTTGGAGCTAAAGAGAACAAAAAAAAAAAAAATGACAGAATCTGCTGAACAGTTAGTAGAGCAACTGAGCCAGCTCCGGCTTGATTACGGTAGCAATCAGACAAAACCATCCTCTTCCATTAACACTACTGTTGTCGAAACAATAGTGCGAGAAGTGCTCGACAGATTAAATACACCAAACATTACTGAGTTTAGTGGACAGGACTGTAATATAGCTTTAAATGTAGGAAATATGCACGAAATAGACAGGATTCCCGACATGGTCAAATGTCTACGGGAATTTTCAGGTAAACCAGGGGAATTTAGCTCCTGGCGGAAAAGTGTGGACAGGATCTTAAGAGCATACGAAACTTTGAAAGACACTCCTAAATATTTTTCCATCCTACACATTATACGTCATAAAATCGTCGGCGATGCTGACACCGCTTTGGAGTCCTACAGTACTCCGTTAGACTGGGCTCAAATCCGCAAATGCTTAATGATGCATTATTCGGATAAGAGAGATATTGGTACACTTGAGTACCAATTGACCACCTTGGCTCAACGACAAGATGACATTGCAACTTTTTACCAAAAAGTTTACCAACACCTTTCGCTTATTTTAGACAAGATCTCATGCTTGGATCTTGGCGACGAGTCCATAAGGACGATGACGAACTCATATCGGGAGAAAGCTCTCGATACATTCATCAGGGGACTAAATGGCGACTTACCGCGACTCCTTAGCATCCGTGAACCTACAACCTTGCCTCAAGCCCTTCATCTCTGTCAAAAATTAGACAACATGTCCTTTCGTATGAACCATGCACATAACGTGCATAGATCATTAAATCAACCGCCGCCGCGACCTCCACGGCAAAATATGTCAAACAACCGCCCTTTTTATCCTGAACTTACATATGCGGTATCCCCGCAACGGTATAACTATCCTCCGAGACAAGTAAACAATTACAACAATAGGCCATTTAACACGACACCCCGGACGCAACCGAACCAGGGTAATCCAACGTATTATAATAGTAGACCAAATTATAATTATCAGTCTAACAACAACTTTGGAATACGCCCCCAACAACAATTAAATCAAGGATTCAACAATCGCTCCAACTTACCCCCAAAACCACCAGTCGCAATGGATGTAGATTCTTCTCTACACTCTAGACAGATTAACTACCAAAATAGGCCAAGTCCTAATCAAAACACTCAACCGCAGAAACGTCCACTATCTTCTCAATATATTCGCCCTCCGAATAAAATGCAACGTACTTTTCACGCAAATGCAGTGTCACAAAATGTAACCAATTATCCTACAGAGCCAAACCCAAATCAGAGTTATTACGGTAATTCACATGACGACTACTACGAAGCAATGCAGCATGTAATCGGAGCTCCAGAAGGGCAAAGCAATTTGAATACTAGCGAACAAGACCACTCCAAAGTAGACCTAATTAATTTTTTAGACTAACGCCGTCCTCACTTCCGTACTATGAATTTACAACAAGGCGTGGGGACCAATTGGATTTTCTTATTGACACAGGATCCAATAAGAACTATATTCAATCAACTAGGATAAGAAATCCACTACCAAATAAGCCATTTAAAGTAGAATCAGTTGCGGGTAATATTGAAATAACACATCATACATTTATAGAAATTTTCGGACCAAATATAGAAAAAATTAAGTTCTTTATTCTGCCACCCCTGAATTCTTTTCATGGGATCATCGGCAACGACACCCTCAGAAAACTAAAAGCTATCATAGATACCGAAAAAGGCACAATGACCATTTTTCCAGGGATTGTTATCCCACTCAAGCAGCGAATATCCCAGCAAGTTAATAATGTCAAATTAGAAATTCCACATCTCCCTGAAGAGCATCAACGGAAAATAAATAATATTATTGCAAAATGCCCAAAATTGTTTTCTGATCCTGACGAAAAATTAACATACACCACTCTAGTTAAAGGCGAAATCAGAACTATTAATGATAATCCTGTGTATTCCAAGCCTTACCCCTATCCCATGGCTTTGAAGGCAGAAATAGAAAAGCAAGTGGAAGAACTCCTTGACAACGGAATTATAAGAAAATCTAAATCTCCATATAACTCTCCTGTGTGGATAGTTAACAAAAAACCAGATGCATCCGGCGAGAGGAAATACCGTATGGTTATTGATTATCGAAAGCTCAACTCAATAACCATCCCAGATAAATACCCCATTCCCGAAATTAACGAGGTCCTAGCAAACCTCGGTAACAACAAATTGTTTACAGTAATTGACCTCAAAAGCGGGTTTCATCAAATTCCGCTACGGAAGTCAGATATAGAAAAGACTGCCTTTTCCGTTAATAATGGAAAGTATGAATTCCTCCGCCTACCCTTCGGGCTGAAGAATGCCCCCGCAACCTTCCAAAGAGCACTAGATGATATCCTTCGTCAACATATAGGAGTCAGATGTTACGTCTACATTGACGACGTTATAATTTTCGGCAGGAACGAGGAAGAGCATTTGGAAAATCTTGAAATGGTATTTAAAACATTAGAAAGTGCGAATATGAAAGTACAATTAAGCAAATGCGAATTCGCCAAACAGGAAGTAGAATTCCTTTGATATGTCATCAGTTCAGAAGGAATAAAAACAAACCCCAAAAAGGTTGAAGCCGTTGCAAAATTCCCAATTCCCCGTACTTTGAAGGAGTTGAGATCTTTCCTAGGAATGTCAGGCTATTACAGGAGATTTATTAGGGATTACTCCAAAATTGCCAAGCCCTTGACGACGCTACTTCGCGGAGAAGCTGGAAATACTTCAAAAAGAAACTCAAGGAAGTTAGAAATAAACCTTAATAAGGAAGCTATCGAATCATTCAATAAGATTAAAAATGCTCTAATATCAAGGGATATTATCCTGGCACATCCCAACTTTGAAAAAGACTTCGAACTTACAACGGATGCATCCGACTTTGCTATAGGAGCCGTCCTATCGCAAGAAAATCGCCCAATAACCTTCATCTCGAGGACTCTTAATAAAACGGAAGAAAGTTATGCAACTAACGAGAAAGAGATGCTCTCTATAATCTGGTCTTTAAACAACCTAAGAAGCTATCTGTACGGTTCGAAGAAAGTAAAAATAATTACCGACCACCAACCATTGACCTATGCACTCAGCCACAAAAACGCAAATAGCAAAATGAAGAGATGGAAAGCGATATTAGAGGAGTATAATCATGAATTATTATATAAACCGGGAAAATCAAACGTAGTAGCAGATGCACTTTCGAGGATACTAAACCAAGTCAACTCGCTTACGCCTACTACCCATAGTGACGAAAGTTCAGGCCATGATCTTATACCCTGTACAGAAGCGCCGGTGAATGCCTTCAAGAACCAAATTTTCCTTGAGGAAGCGGACACAGCTTCGTACCAGTTTAAGATAGTTTTTCCAACGATGCATCGTCACGTAATCAAGGAGCCACAGTTCAATGAGCAAAATATTTTGGCGCTCCTCAAAAGATATCTGAATCCATCTGTTATAAACGGAATTCATACAAATGAGAGAACGATGGGTTTAATCCAAAACATCTATCCACTACATTTTAGAAACTTCAAATGCCGATATACACAAAAAATAGTTGAGGACATTGTTAACGAACAAGAAAAGGAAGAAATTATCCTGAGGGAGCACTTAAGAGCCCACAGAAACGATAAAGAGAATAAAATTCAAATTCTTGAAAAAAGTTATTTTCCGGGTATGACGAACAAGATTAAGTGGCTTGTAGCCAATTGCACGGTATGCAAAGAAAGTAAGTACGAAAGACATCCCAACCAACCAAAACTGGCAGCAACTCCACTACCAACTTTCCCTGGTCACACAACACACATAGACATATTCCTGACAGAGGGTAAAAGAGTTATGACCGCTTTAGATAAGTTTACGAAATACGCGGTAACAAAAATGTTAAATAGCAGATCTATAGAAGACGTTAGAAGACCTTTAAGAGAAATTCTGTTCTCCTTTGGCGTCCCGAAAGTTGTCGTAATAGATAATGAGCCATCACTCAACTCTAATTCAATTATGTTTATGATGAGGGACGAGCTAACAATTTAAGTCTATACCACTCCACCTTATAAAAGTCAGGCAAATGGACAAGTGGAAAGATTCCATTCCACGCTGACGGAAATAATGCGCTGCATTAAGGAGAATGGCGGGCATAGAAATTTCGAGGAGCTGCTAGAGAGGGCAGTATCTGAATACAACCACAGTGTCCAATCCGTTACCGAAAAGAGACCTGTAGATCTATTTTTTTGCAGAAACGTGACCTTCACACCAGAAGACATTGAAAGGACACGTCAAAGCAACTTAGAAAAGATAGCACAAAAACAAAGAAAGGACATCGACTACCACAATAAAAACAAACAAGAAAATAAAATATATTTACCGGGACAGGTAATTTTTGTTAAGAAAAATAGAAGATTAGGTACTAAGCTAAGTAAACCTTATAGCAAAGAAATAGTTAAGGAAGATAGGAATAGCACGTTAGTGACTGAAAGAGGACAAATCATTCACAAGAGCAGAATACGGAACTAACTACAACATTTTTTTTTCAGGTTTTTTTTACCACTGTGCCTCGCAGAGGTGCAGATACTAGACTACTCGAACTCCCAATTAATCACAATAGAAAAAGGAACAGCAAAACTACAGACAGGACAATTTAGGATAATACACGAAATAGATATTGACAAATACACAGAAATCCTGGAACATATAGAAGCAACGGCAAAAACAGAAACATTCTACAGAAACCCGAACTACCCCTTCATATCACTCTTAATAACTCAAATAAAGGCCCATATTAATAACCTAAGAATAGATAGGAAATCTAAAAGATCACTAAATTTTTTGGGCAGTGCATGGAAATGGATTGCAGGAAGTCCAGACCATGAAGACCATGAAATAGTTGTAAACAAATTAAATAACCTTCTAGAAAATAACAATAATCAAGTTCTTATTAATAAGCTTACGATAGAAAAAGTTAATGAAATCACAAATATCACAAACCATATTATGAAAGATATGCAAAACAACGAAGGTAAAGAAATAGAATCATTTTTGAAATTAAAATACAAATTAGAAATTATGAAAGAGGAAATCGTAAATATCGCTTATGCGATACATTGGGCAAAAGCCAATATAATAAATTCATACATAATGTCAACCGAAGAAATCGATATTGCAAAAAAAATTTTTGATAAAGATAACATCCCGTTTGTAAATTTGGACGAAGCTCTGGAATTTTCTGAAATTAAAATAGCGACTAATGGCAAGACAATCATTTATATTATAAGTTTACCAACTGTAGAAAATCAAATTTGTCAAACTATTGATATCAGAGCGGTAAAGAAAAACAACAATATTAACAAAATCAGTTTCAATTCAATTCTTAACTGCGAAAAAATTATTTATGGAATAAAAAGCAATTGTAAAAAATATAACTCATTACAAATATGTTTAAGGGATAATTTGCTAGATTTAAGTAATGATTATTGTATTAGTAACCTTTTAACAAGTCGTTTGCCAAACTGCACGGTCACAAATAGCCAGCACATCCCAGACTTCGAGGAGCTGTCACCTGGAGTTATATTCCTAAACGATTTCAGGGGCGGTGTCCTAATAAATGAAGACTATACAACTCTTAACGGTACTTTTGTGATTCACTTCAATAACGCCACAATTCAAATCAACGGAAAGAAATTTTTCAATGGGCAAAAATCAACGAACAAACCCCTACCTGCTATTCTCCAACCAATATCGATATCAAACAGAAGTGAAGAAATTCTTTCTTTAGAAATGCTAAAACAATTAAATTTCAATAATACAAAAGAAATTAGACTAACAGGATCGTCATATCGGCTCAAGTATGCTGCAAGCATCAGCGTTATGATAATACTTATAATCATTGCCATATTTTCAAACAAATTAATCCTGTCACCTAGAAAAAACAAAGAAACACGGTCCATCGATTTAACGGAGGCTGCAATAAAAGGACTTAACCAAATTTTCAACAAGACTTCAAACGAGGACGTTTGAATCTTAGGGGGGGGTTTGTTACCATGACACATGTTCATGGCACATAATATAATATCATGTATCATATTGTGAACATATCACAAAGTTGCGTCTCACGGGTAAACGACACCACACGCGCAAGACTAAAGCGCTGACCGTGCATTTCCCAAACTTACGAATTTTCCCAGCACATGCTGATGCAACGTGACCTGGCCAAATTCTAGTTGTAATATAGAAGTAAGAATATTTTGTAAATTCAGTTTTTAAGTGAACAATAAACTGTAAAGACGTGGACTCCTGTCCACGCAAACTTTTTAAAAAACTCAAATTAACAAATGAAAAATTAACTTATATAAGTAGATGAAGAAAAAAAGTTCCATGATAGCTGTTATGTATTGAACTTATGGTGTTTATTAAGTGAAACTATATTACTGTTATATACATATGTATGTAATGTGTGTGTAAAATGTCGTAATCCACGTGGCAATGTGTTCGGTCGGTGTCTCAATTGCTTCTGTCTTCTCTCATACATAACAATAGCAAAAGTATGTGAGTATGTTTATATATAAGCAATGCTTATTGAGGAGGGAGGCCTCCCCTGCGTTGGAAAGGTCAGGTGGAGAAAGGCTTCACTTCGTGTTACTAACAGGCTCCGAGAAAGAAACGACTAGCGCGCTTGGTTAAACTCGGCCAAAATCACGTCAATGAAGAAGAAGCAGAAAAATGTTTTTGTGTGTGCGCATGTGATCCATTTAAAAAACAAAAACGAAACAATGTGGTGTTTGAAAGATATTCATGCTTAAAAATTTCATGAAAATCGGTCTACATACGGCTTTCTAACCTGTTTAATGTTTTATCTATTGCATTTATTAAAAAATGAGACTGTGTCTGTAAGACTTTTCAATCGTTTATTTCACATCGACTGGATGAAAGTTACATAATTCAAAATCAAATTTTTATACATTGCAAACTTGAAACTAACACTTCAGAAAATGCTGGTATTTATATGTTACTTTATATGTACAGTATGTAAATATAATAAAAATTAAAATAAACTAAGAGATAAATATAGGAATAGTCAGACACATAACGGACAGAGAAATAGTAAAGGTTTAATCACAACCACACTCATTATACATATATGTATGTAGAATTAAAGTAATTGTGTGTTACCCCTTTTTAATTACTCCTACCGATCACAGCCTTGACAAATTCAGGAATTGAATTGCAGAGTCTCACAGCATTAATGAAGACAAGAATTAATATTTTGTGTCAATCAGAGTTTGATGCCTATTAGATCTCATGAATCTTAATTCATCATAAAGGTATTTGGCCAGGTAATCAAAAATGCTGCAATTTTGTTTTTCCACAAAGAAATGTGGTCAAATCTTTTGAAACCATAGACCTAACGCGTAGCATTATTAAACGCGACATCACATATTATTAGAACTGGAAAAGAACTGCCAGAAATTACATTTGGTTGGAAATACTTAATGAGTACTAGTAAGACCGCGTTACCGCGTTCATACAGGAAAACGGTTGTTACTTCAACTCGTTCCATGTTATTTTAGACTAAAAGCTATCCAATTGTGAGTAACGGAGTTGCCGTATGCAACACCAAAAGAGAAATCGCAAAGTCAAAGCAACAAAATTTGCTTCTTGCAAATTCTTCTCCGAATCTTGCTCCATAACTGTGGTTTAGCTTTAAAATGAGAATTTTTCGCGAAGCGAGCAGAAACCGAAGACGAGCTCAGAGCAAATGACGTGTGTTACAATGAATATATATTAATAGCCTAGCTTCCTTCTATCCTCTAATGGCGGAAACCACGCCGAAATTGTTAATCAACGTACATTTTATATTTAAACTTATATAGTTAAATCTACGTAAATAGTAGTTACCTACAATTTTATTTCCATCGTCAGAACAACTCAAAACAGAATTAAGAACAAAGCATCAATGCGCTGTCTGAACAACAGGCAGAATTCTGCTGCCGAGTCCCCAGTGACGTGGTAGCCAAAATTGTTCGTTCCATTTAATTTTTCAGCATAGCTGATGGCCAAGGTTAGGCTATGTAGTAATGGTTGCCCAGAGAGTGTGCCCACTTGGACGAAAGAAGTTAAGTTCATCCTTTGTGATACCATTGCAAGAGGGGAAAAAGAGGTGAAGGAAATAAAAAACGATAAGA
Source organism: Anastrepha obliqua (assembly GCF_027943255.1). Lineage (NCBI taxonomy): Eukaryota > Metazoa > Arthropoda > Insecta > Diptera > Tephritidae > Anastrepha > Anastrepha obliqua. The sequence continues at coordinate 3,934,932 of NW_026562179.1, read as the reverse complement.
CGAAAACGAAAGACGTGAGGAGGGTTGAGTATTTGTGGACTATGAACGTTGACTAATTCGCGGTTGTGTTAGCCTCTTTATGCTGCTGATGAAGTTCATCAGATTTTTGATATCAAGATCAGCAGGCGCAGAAAAGAAGTGAGAACCAAGATGCTTGAATCTTAGTCCCGCGAGAGCTGGGTAGCTAAAGAGCATGTGCTGAGATGATTCCACCTCATTCTCCATACAGCTGACGCAAAAAGGACTCGAAGTAATTCCGAGTCTCACGGCATGTGTACCTCGCGGATAGTGCCCCCTGAGGAGGCCCACGAAATTTGACAGATGGCATTTTGTCATCCTCAGAATATCCATCGAAAGCCTTCTATTTAAACGTGACCAGAAGTTCTTCGTGACCTTACACATGTTGTCAAAGGGGTTCCGATCCTCTCCTTTCACAGGCACACTACCTCACAGGTCCTTTGTCTGGCCAGCTCGTCGGCTTCGTAGTTTCCACCAATGTCACTATGATCAGGTACCTAAATTATCCTTATGTCGAAGAATTCTGATGCAATCGAGAGAGAAACCAGGCATTCCCTGACTAGTTTCGAATGCACCATAATAGAGCCTAGAGCCCTAATTGCCACTTGGCTTTCGGAGTAAATATTTATCTTCTTTACAGTTATTACGCAAGTATCCTCATCATGTTGGTCTACTTGACGCGGGGATGAGGCTTAAGTGGTGGTCTGACCCCCATATCAAGGGGGCCAACCCAACACGAACTAAGAGGGAAGCTCCATACGGGGATTGGCGTACTTGGTGGCCATCCAATCACCATGCGAAGATCACCGTACCGACGGAGATCCCTTTGTCATCCCCAAACCCCTTACATCCAGTTATTTCCTCTCCTAGCCCACCAACTAATCCAAGGTGTTATGCGACACCGTGCCCATTGGATGGTTTGAAGCCAGGGAGTTCACCAGACCGGCTGCATTTCAACGGCGCCTTCCTAACACCGAGCCACCTTAGGAAGTAACTGTGGCCTGGCCCCGGCATGTGGCGCTGCCGTTGTGGACCGTTTTGAATTCCCTATTATATAAATAGACCACTGCGCTGGCCTCGTCGAGCAGGTGGTCGTACGAAAAAGATGAATACAAAGAAAAATTTAAGCAGCAAAACTTCCATTGCAGCGGGAGTAGGCTACAGTGGTCGTAATTTTACTGCCAAACACACACATAACGCTCTTCAGCGCGGAGATGCCGTTGTCCACGAAGACTCGGACCACGAAAGCGGCGGGAGCACAAACACAGCTGAGGAAGAGGCTCTTCTGCGTTCTCCGGCTGGGTCCAATGGTACTGCTTCGGATAGCAAGAACAGGCCAAGGATCAAGCCTGATAAAGAGAAGCTGAAGGCCAAAGCTCGATACAAGGCCGCGGTCAAAATTTGAGACCGATTTGGCAGCAAGTCCAACCTGACGAAGCAATAGGAGGAACGGTTGCCTTGGGCCAGAGAGGAGATCAAAAATGGCCGGGCCTTCTACGCAGCAAAACCAAAAACAAAATCGAAGAAGAGCTAGCCATCAAGAGGCAGCGTTCTGCGGATAGCGAGGCCTCAGTGCCATCGAAAAAGCAGAAGTACAGGCAGGAGTTGGCTAAACCGAAAAACGGAGGCGAAAGACCTACGACGTCGAAAGCAGCGGCAGCGGCCAGTGATATTGCCAAGAGGCACCTCATAGTAGCACTCACTGACCGTAGCGAAAACGATTACACCACTATGGTGTTAATTCGCATTCAGTAAATTCAAACGATTTTAAAATGAGTAAAAAGGTTTTCAATGTTAAGAAGAGTTGACAGAAGATTTATTATCCTTGCAAAATATTAAAAGGAGATAATAATTAAATTTGCTCTTTCAAAATATAAAATTTTTATAAGAATCAACAAATTTTCATAATCTTCTCAAAGTGACATGTTTTAACATTCTTTTGTTTAATAATACAGTTTTGTTTTAACTTAAAGTTTCGGTAGCTATAAATAAAAAAAAAAATACACACACCATCTTAAAAATGTTCGCATTTTGGGCATAAAAAAGCACTACATTTATAGCGAAGAGCAAATGGTTGGCAACACTGCACAACTCAGCTAATGTGACGTCATGCATTCTCTGATGGGTGCAATCTTGTTTATATCATTCTTGGGTTATAACCTCGAAACTAAAGCCCAATCGTCCTAATGGAAGAGTCCAGGAAAGCCAAGATTCGATGATAGAAAATCGCCGAACGCGCAAAACACTTGTCTTATTTATTCCTCTCACAAACAAGCTAAACATGCTATATTGCTAAAACCCTGAACATATCTTCGGGACGAGTGTACCAACATAGGAAGAAATAATAATCGAAAGTCGAATTTACGTAGCCTGCGAAATTTGAAACTTCACCTTATTTTTTGAACACACCTCGTATATGTAGACAAGAACATTTCCCCAAAGCTCTTTCCACAGATAAAAAAAATTCATCATTTAGATTTTAGAATTCAGTGACAGAAGGCTTGTTCTTAGTTTTTTTTTTGCTAGGTGGCAATCTTACATAAAAATTTGGCGGGTATTTTTTCCAAACACGTTCCATTTCATGGCATTGTTGCTTATTGTATGTGTTAGTATATTTGGACACACCTTTGGCTATTTTTGTCAATAGACGACAACCCTACCCAATTTTTGTTTAATATATTTTTCAATGAATATTTGAATATATTCTTTGAGAAACACTGTTAATGTGGTTCATTTAACTTAAACTTTTTTTTTAATATATCAAAAATCTGGCATATAAAACATTATGAAGCAAATCCGTTCATGCCCGATGCGCTTACATTGTTTTTTTTTTTCTTGTTCACTCCTCTCGGAGCATAGAGCCTAGACAAGACTCAGTCTTGCGTTGGCTTCGTTAATATATTTTGATTTCTGACAGGGTAGGTGATTAGCCTGCCACTACCAGTCCTAAGTAGTGGGAATGCTCACCTATCGTTGCTTAGAAATAACGCATTTTTACTGCTAGGAGTGCCATCTGTGTTTCACATTTTTCTGGCCGAAGGATCGCATAGATGGTTGATCACTTCGCTAAGTTTCGTGTATCACAACCTCTGGGATGGGAGGCTAGTGCACTTACACTAGACTACCGAGGCCGTTTACATACAAAACAGTGATTAATTTTTTATACGAATATATATAAGTAGATGAAGAAAAAAAGTTCCATGATAGCTGTTATGTATTGAACTTATGGTGTTTATTAAGTGAAACTATATTACTGTTATATACATATGTATGTAATGTGTGTGTAAAATGTCGTAATCCACGTGGCAATGTGTTCGGTCGGTGTCTCAATTGCTTCTGTCTTCTCTCATACATAACAATAGCAAAAGTATGTGAGTATGTTTATATATAAGCAATGCTTATTGAGGAGGGAGGCCTCCCCTGCGTTGGAAAGGTCAGGTGGAGAAAGGCTTCACTTCGTGTTACTAACAGGCTCCGAGAAAGAAACGACTAGCGCGCTTGGTTAAACTCGGCCAAAATCACGTCAATGAAGAAGAAGCAGAAAAATGTTTTTGTGTGTGCGCATGTGATCCATTTAAAAAACAAAAACGAAACAATTTGGTGTTTGAAAGATATTCATGCTTAAAAATTTCATGAAAATCGGTCTACATACGGCTTTCTAACCTGTTTAATGTTTTATCTATTGCATTTATTAAAAAATGAGACTGTGTCTGTAAGACTTTTCAATCGTTTATTTCACATCGACTGGATGAAAGTTACATAATTCAAAATCAAATTTTTATACATTGCAAACTTGAAACTAACACTTCAGAAAATGCTGGTATTTATATGTTACTTTATATGTACAGTATGTAAATATAATAAAAATTAAAATAAACTAAGAGATAAATATAGGAATAGTCAGACACATAACGGACAGAGAAATAGTAAAGGTTTAATCACAACCACACTCATTATACATATATGTATGTAGAATTAAAGTAATTGTGTGTTACCCCTTTTTAATTACTCCTACCGATCACAGCCTTGACAAATTCAGGAATTGAATTGCAGAGTCTCACAGCATTAATGAAGACAAGAATTAATATTTTGTGTCAATCAGAGTTTGATGCCTATTAGATCTCATGAATCTTAATTCATCATAAAGGTATTTGGCCAGGTAATCAAAAATGCTGCAATTTTGTTTTTCCACAAAGAAATGTGGTCAAATCTTTTGAAACCATAGACCTAACGCGTAGCATTATTAAACGCGACATCACATATTATTAGAACTGGAAAAGAACTGCCAGAAATTACATTTGGTTGGAAATACTTAATGAGTACTAGTAAGACCGCGTTACCGCGTTCATACAGGAAAACGGTTGTTACTTCAACTCGTTCCATGTTATTTTAGACTAAAAGCTATCCAATTGTGAGTAACGGAGTTGCCGTATGCAACACCAAAAGAGAAATCGCAAAGTCAAAGCAACAAAATTTGCTTCTTGCAAATTCTTCTCCGAATCTTGCTCCATAACTGTGGTTTAGCTTTAAAATGAGAATTTTTCGCGAAGCGAGCAGAAACCGAAGACGAGCTCAGAGCAAATGACGTGTGTTACAATGAATATATATTAATAGCCTAGCTTCCCTCTATCCTCTAATGGCGGAAACCACGCCGAAATTGTTAATCAACGTACATTTTATATTTAAACTTATATAGTTAAATCTACGTAAATAGTAGTTACCTACAATTTTATTTCCATCGTCAGAACAACTCAAAACAGAATTAAGAACAAAGCATCAATGCGCTGTCTGAACAACAGGCAGAATTCTGCTGCCGAGTCCCCAGTGACGTGGTAGCCAAAATTGTTCGTTCCATTTAATTTTTCAGCATAGCTGATGGCCAAGGTTAGGCTATGTAGTAATGGTTGCCCAGAGAGTGTGCCCACTTGGACGAAAGAAGTTAAGTTCATCCTTTGTGATACCATTGCAAGAGGGGAAAAAGAGGTGAAGGAAATAAAAAACGATAAGACGAAAACGAAAGACGTGAGGAGGGTTGAGTATTTGTGGACTATGAACGTTGACTAATTCGCGGTTGTGTTAGCCTCTTTATGCTGCTGATGAAGTTCATCAGATTTTTGATATCAAGATCAGCAGGCGCAGAAAAGAAGTGAGAACCAAGATGCTTGAATCTTAGTCCCGCGAGAGCTGGGCAGCTAAAGAGCATGTGCTGAGATGATTCCACCTCATTCTCCATACAGCTGACGCAAAAAGGACTCGAAGTAATTCCGAGTCTCACGGCATGTGTACCTCGCGGATAGTGCCCCCTGAGGAGGCCCACGAAATTTGACAGATGACATTTTGTCATCCTCAGAATATCCATCGAGTGCCTCCTATTTAAACGTGACCAGAAGTTCTTGGCGACCTTACACATGTTGTCAAAGGGGTTCCGATCCTCTCCTTTCACAGGCACACTACCTCACAGGTCCTTTGTCTGGCCAGCTCGTCGGCTTCGTAGTTTCCACCAATGTCACTATGATCAGGTACCTAAATTATCCTTATGTCGAAGAATTCTGATGCAATCGAGAGAGAAACCAGGCATTCCCTGACTAGTTTCGAATGCACCATAATAGAGCCTAGAGCCCTAATTGCCACTTGGCTTTCGGAGTAAATATTTATCTTCTTTACAGTTATTACGCAAGTATCCTCATCATGTTGGTCTCCTTGACGCGGGGATGAGGCTTAAGTGGTGGTCTGACCCCCATATCAAGGGGGCCAACCCAACACGAACTAAGAGGGAAGCTCCATACGGGGATTGGCTAGCCATCCATTCGCTTTACGGCGTACTTGGTGGCCATCCAATCACCATGCGAAGATCACCGTACCGACGGAGATCCCTTTGTCATCCCCAAACCCCTTACATCCAGTTATTTCCTCTCCTAGCCCACCAACTAATCCAAGGTGTTATGCGACACCGTGCCCATTGGATGGTTTGAAGCCAGGGAGTTCACCAGACCGGCTGTATTTCAACGGCGCCTTCCTAACACCGAGCCACCTTAGGAAGTAACTGTGGCCTTGCCCCGGCATGTGGCGCTGCCGTTGTGGACCGTTTTGAATTCCCTATTATATAAATAGACCACTGCGCTGGCCTCGTCGAGCAGGTGGTCGTACGAAAAAGATGAATACAAAGAAAAATTTAAGCAGCAAAACTTCCATTGCAGCGGGAGTAGGCTACAGTGGTCGTAATTTTACTGCCAAACACACACATAACGCTCTTCAGCGCGGAGATGCCGTTGTCCACGAAGACTCGGACCACGAAAGCGGCGGGAGCACAAACACAGCTGAGGAAGAGGCTCTTCTGCGTTCTCCGGCTGGGTCCAATGGTACTGCTTCGGATAGCAAGAACAGGCCAAGGATCAAGCCTGATAAAGAGAAGCTGAAGGCCAAAGCTCGATACAAGGCCGCGGTCAAAATTTGAGACCGATTTGGCAGCAAGTCCAACCTGACGAAGCAATAGGAGGAACGGTTGCCTTGGGCCAGAGAGGAGATCAAAAATGGCCGGGCCTTCTACGCAGCAAAACCAAAAACAAAATCGAAGAAGAGCTAGCCATCAAGAGGCAGCGTTCTGCGGATAGCGAGGCCTCAGTGCCATCGAAAAAGCAGAAGTACAGGCAGGAGTTGGCTAAACCGAAAAACGGAGGCGAAAGACCTACGACGTCGAAAGCAGCGGCAGCGGCCAGTGATATTGCCAAGAGGCACCTCATAGTAACACTCACTGACCGTAGCGAAAACGATTACACCACTATGGTGTTAATTCGCATTCAGTAAATTCAAACGATTTTAAAATGAGTAAAAAGGTTTTCAATGTTAAGAAGAGTTGACAGAAGATTTATTATCCTTGCAAAACATTAAAAGGAGATAATAATTAAATTTGCTCTTTCAAAATATAAAATTTTTATAAGAATCAACAAATTTTCATAATCTTCTCAAAGTGACATGTTTTAACATTCGTTTGTTTAATAATACAGTTTTGTTTTAACTTAAAGTTTCGGTAGCTATAAATAAAAAAAAAAATACACACACCATCTTAAAAATGTTCGCATTTTGGGCATAAAAAAGCACTACATTTATAGCGAAGAGCAAATGGTTGGCAACACTGCACAACTCAGCTAATGTGACGTCATGCATTCTCTGATGGGTGCAATCTTGTTTATATCATTCTTGGGTTATAACCTCGAAACTAAAGCCCAATCGTCCTAATGGAAGAGTCCAGGAAAGCCAAGATTCGATGATAGAAAATCGCCGAACGCGCAAAACCTTTGTCTTATTTATTCCTCTCACAAACAAGCTAAACATGCTATATTGCTAAAACCCTGAACATATCTTCGGGACGAGTGTACCAACATAGGAAGAAATAATAATCGAAAGTCGAATTTACGTAGCCTGCGAAATTTGAAACTTCACCTTATTTTTTGAACACACCTCGTATATGTAGACAAGAACATTTCCCCAAAGCTCTTTCCACAGATAAAAAAAATTCATCATTTAGATTTTAGAATTCAGTGACAGAAGGCTTGTTCTTAGTTTTTTTTTTGCTAGGTGGCAATCTTACATAAAAATTTGGCGGGTATTTTTTCCAAACACGTTCCATTTCATGGCATTGTTGCTTATTGTATGTGTTAGTATATTTGGACACACCTTTGGCTATTTTTGTCAATAGACGACAACCCTACCCAATTTTTGTTTAATATATTTTTCAATGAATATTTGAATATATTCTTTGAGAAACACTGTTAATGTGGTTCATTTAACTTAAACTTTTTTTTTTAATATATCAAAAATCTGGCATATAAAACATTATGAAGCAAATCCGTTCATGCCCGATGCGCTTACATTGTTTTTTTTTTTCTTGTTCACTCCTCTCGGAGCATAGAGCCTAGACAAGACTCAGTCTTGCGTTGGCTTCGTTAATATATTTTGATTTCTGACAGGGTAGGTGATTAGCCTGCCACTACCAGTCCTAAGTAGTGGGAATGCTCACCTATCGTTGCTTAGAAATAACGCATTTTTACTGCTAGGAGTGCCATCTGTGTTTCACATTTTTCTGGCCGAAGGATCGCATAGATGGTTGATCACTTCGCTAAGTTTCGTGTATCACAACCTCTGGGATGGGAGGCTAGTGCACTTACACTAGACTACCGAGGCCGCTTACATACAAAACAGTGATTAATTTTTTATACGAATATATATAAGTAGATGAAGAAAAAAAGTTCCATGATAGCTGTTATGTATTGAACTTATGGTGTTTATTAAGTGAAACTATATTACTGTTATATACATATGTATGTAATGTGTGTGTAAAATGTCGTAATCCACGTGGCAATGTGTTCGGTCGGTGTCTCAATTGCTTCTGTCTTCTCTCATACATAACAATAGCAAAAGTATGTGAGTATGTTTATATATAAGCAATGCTTATTGAGGAGGGAGGCCTCCCCTGCGTTGGAAAGGTCAGGTGGAGAAAGGCTTCACTTCGTGTTACTAACAGGCTCCGAGAAAGAAACGACTAGCGCGCTTGGTTAAACTCGGCCAAAATCACGTCAATGAAGAAGAAGCAGAAAAATGTTTTTGTGTGTGAGCATGTGATCCATTTAAAAAACAAAAACGAAACAATGTGGTGTTTGAAAGATATTCATGCTTAAAAATTTCATGAAAATCGGTCTGCATACGGCTTTCTAACCTGTTTAATGTTTTATCTATTGCATTTATTAAAAAATGAGACTGTGTCTGTAAGACTTTTCAATCGTTTATTTCACATCGACTGGATGAAAGTTACATAATTCAAAATCAAATTTTTATACATTGCAAACTTGAAACTAACACTTCAGAAAATGCTGGTATTTATATGTTACTTTATATGTACAGTATCTATATATATAAAAATGAAATGATGTTCGTTTGTCCGCATTTTTTTGGGCCGATACGAGGCCAATTTTATTCGTTCTTTTTTCATATTATAGGGATCCACTAGGGGAAGGTTTTTAGCAAAAAAAAATTTCTTTTAAATATTTTCTTCATATAAAAAAAAGAAAAAATCAAAATATTGTCCAAAACAAAACTTGCTCGATTGTTAGATTAAAGTAAGTTTCGAATCGACATTCATTTTATGTGTAATTTTATGTGTACAACTTTTTTTGAATTTTTTGTATTTGTATTGTGATACAGAAATGTATTGTATACAGAAATTTCAAATGATTCGAATGAAATTTTTTTTTTTTTTTTTATTTCTTCCATAAAATATTACACCTGTCGTTAGACAATAAGTAATTTGATTTACAAAAAGATGGAATGAGAGTGATATTGAAGGGCCAATGCCCCCAAGCTCATTTAGAAGAAATATATACATATTATTTAAAAACAAGTGGTTAACAAACAATGACATATACGATTAGTTGACAATTGATTACAAGGATTTTGCAAGATCTGTTGGTGTTTGACGGTTAAGCCGACTTTAGGTAGATTTTTCTTTATTTGGTAGTCTTCTCATCATAGGATTTGTATGCGTTAATAGTCTATTTATGTGTCTTCTGCTAGCGCTTTGTATTGTTTCATCAATAGTATCGATGTCAAGGTCGCGATGAATATCTGCGTTAGGTATGTACCAAGGTGCGTTAGTTAAGGTCCTAAGTATTTATGAAAATAATGTTTCAATTCAATTGAGCAATGCTTTCTTTGACCAATTCTATATGGAAATGAATGCGTTTGCAAACGATGTTTTCGGCTATGAACAAATGTTGGAATCGAATGAAAAAGGAAAGAAACGCGAAATGATAAAAAAAATTCTTGGAAAATTTAAAATGAATGGTGCTTCATTGGAAAAATTCAAAGGTAATAAGAACATACACAAGATAAAGTTAGAATTCGAATTTTTAGATTTATTTTGTTTATTTCTCATTTTTTCAGAAGTACACCACACAACAACTCATTCCAACTCTGATTTTGAAATCCTGTTGGAATTGGTGATCGATAATTTTGTCACTATAATGGTCAATGGAAATTTGCGTGTATCAGACCCTGCATATTATTTACCATATCAACTTTTTATGGAACATATGGACCAAATGAACACAAAAAAAATAATTTAGTTTTGTTTTGATTTTTTGCAACATTTTGGTTTTCAGTTAATACAATAAAAACAATACTGTTTTTTCGTGAACACAAAATTCTAAATTTATTACGTTGTTTGTTTAGAATTTTTTTAGAAAAAAAGTAAATTTTTTGGTTTTGAGGAAATTTGTTTATTGTTGCTATTTGTGAAAGTGTACATATTTGTAAGTATTTGACTATAATCCTAAAAGTTAATGGAATACCACTATGACACATAGAAAACATTTTTTCAAAGGGGTGTTTTTCGAAAATTATAAAAAAAATTGTTTTCAAAAATTTTGAAGAAATAAAGTAAAATAAAAAAATTTCGAAAGCATAAAATTTTTTCAAAACCAAATTTTCCTCAAAAAGATAAAAGAAATTTATTCGAAGAGGTGTTTTTCTAAAATTACAAAAAAAAAAATTCAAAAATTTTAAACAAATAAAATAAAATAAAACTTTTTCAAGGGTATGAAATTTTTTCAAAACAAAATTTTCTGAAAACCAAACAAAATTTAAAAAAAAAATGGTGTTTTCAAAGCATTTCATATTCCACTATTAATAGAGAATACATTTTTTCGAGGGGGTGTTTTTCAAAGCGGAAAAAAATCTTTTTTAACAAATCAATTTAAACTTTTACAAAAGTATGAAATTTTTTCAAGAACAAAATTTTCTCAAAAACGTTAAATTAAAAAAAAAAATAGTTTTTTCAAAATATTTAATTCTCAGCAATTAACTGAGAAGAAATTTGTTAGAGCGAAGTGTTTTTCAAAACTTCAATAAACACTTTTTAACCAAAAAAAATAAAACTTTTTTCAAAAACAACAGGAATGATAACATTGCCTAACAATTTCTGCACTTTTGCACAGTCTAAAGAGGCATTGATACAGAGTGTATTTCTAAACATAGTTCAACATTACAAAAACCATGATTGACTCAGAAAGAGCAATTTTAGCTGGGAAAAATAAGGACGTCAATGATATAAATTCAGCTATTTTAGATCAAATACCTGGTGACATAGTTGCGTATAAGTCAATGGACACTATTATTGATCAAGATGAGGTCGTAAATTATCCAACTGAATTCTTAAACTCACTCGATTTGCCAGGCTTACCACCTCATAATTTACGATTAAAAATTGGAGCACCGATTATTATGCTGCGCAATAGTAATGTGCCCCGACTTTGCAACGGTACCAGACTCGCTGTGAAGAAGCTAATGGGTAACGTTATCGAAGCAACAATTTTGAAAGGGAAGTACAAAGGAGAAGACATTTTGATACCCTGAATTCCACTGATTCCGACGGATTTACCATTCGATTTCAAACGTTTGCAGTTCCCTATTCGCCTTGCCTTCGCTATGAGAATTAATAAGGCGCAAGGACAGTCTCTACAAATGTGCGGTATTAATTTAGAATACCCAATTTTTTCTCATGGACAATTGTATGTAGCTTGCTCAAGAGTTGGCAAACCATCGTCATTATTCACGCGAAAGATGAAAAAACCAAAAACGTTGTCTACCAAAAAGTGTTACAATAAAGTTCGAATGAAATTGTATCAAAGAATTTGCTTTGTTTCGTATTAATTTTATTCTCTTTCAGCAAATCATTGAATTTATCGTCTAGCGAAGCGGGCGAGGGTACGCTAGTGTAAATATAATAAAAATTAAAATAAACTAAGAGATAAATATAGGAATAGTCAGACACATAACGGACAGAGAAATAGTAAAGGTTTAATCACAACCACACTCATTATACATATATGTATGTAGAATTAAAGTAATTGTGTGTTACCCCTTTTTAATTACTCCTACCGATCACAGCCTTGACAAATTCAGGAATTGAATTGCAGAGTCTCACAGCATTAATGAAGACAAGAATTAATATTTTGTGTCAATCAGAGTTTGATGCCTATTAGATCTCATGAATATTAATTCATCATAAAGGTATTTGGCCAGGTAATCAAAAATGCTGCAATTTTGTTTTTCCACAAAGAAATGTGGTCAAATCTTTTGAAACCATAGACCTAACGCGTTATTAAACGCGACATCACATATTATTAGAACTGGAAAAGAACTGCCAGAAATTACATTTGGTTGGAAATACTTAATGAGTACTAGTAAGACCGCGTCACCGCGTTCATACAGGAAAACGTTTGTTACTTCAACTCATTCCATGTTATTTTAGACTAAAAGCTATCCAATTGTGAGTAACGGAGTTGCCGTATGCAACACCAAAAGAGAAATCGCAAAGTCAAAGCAACAAAATTTGCTTCTTGCAAATTCTTCTCCGAATCTTGCTCCATAACTGTGGTTTAGCTTTAAAATGAGAATTTTTCGCGAAGCGAGCAGAAACCGAAGACGAGCTCAGAGCAAATGACGTGTGTTACAATGAATATATATTAATAGCCTAGCTTCCTTCTATCCTCTAATGGCGGAAACCACGCCGAAATTGTTAATCAACGTACATTTTATATTTAAACTTATATAGTTAAATCTACGTAAATAGTAGTTACCTACAATTTTATTTCCATCGTCAGAACAACTCAAAACAGAATTAAGAACAAAGCATCAATGCGCTGTCTGAACAACAGGCAGAATTCTGCTGCCGAGTCCCCAGTGACGTGGTAGCCAAAATTGTTCGTTCCATTTAATTTTTCAGCATAGCTGATGGCCAAGGTTAGGCTATGTAGTAATGGTTGCCCAGAGAGTGTGCCCACTTGGACGAAAGAAGTTAAGTTCATCCTTTGTGATACCATTGCAAGAGGGGAAAAAGAGGTGAAGGAAATAAAAAACGATAAGACGAAAACGAAAGACGTGAGGAGGGTTGAGTATTTGTGGACTATGAACGTTGACTAATTCGCGGTTGTGTTAGCCTCTTTATGCTGCTGATGAAGTTCATCAGATTTTTGATATCAAGATCAGCAGGCGCAGAAAAGAAGTGAGAACCAAGATGCTTGAATCTTAGTCCCGCGAGAGCTGGGCAGCTAAAGAGCATGTGCTGAGATGATTCCACCTCATTCTCCATACAGCTGACGCAAAAAGGACTCGAAGTAATTCCGAGTCTCACGGCATGTGTACCTCGCGGATAGTGCCCCCTGAGGAGGCCCACGAAATTTGACAGATGACATTTTGTCATCCTCAGAATATCCATCGAGTGCCTCCTATTTAAACGTGACCAGAAGTTCTTCGCGACCTTACACATGTTGTCAAAGGGGTTCCGATCCTCTCCTTTCACAGGCACACTACCTCACAGGTCCCTTGTCTGGCCAGCTCGTCGGCTTCGTAGTTTCCACCAATGTCACTATGATCAGGTACCTAAATTATCCTTATGTCGAAGAATTCTGATGCAATCGAGAGAGAAACCAGGCATTCCCTGACTAGTTTCGAATGCACCATAATAGAGCCTAGAGCCCTAATTGCCACTTGGCTTTCGGAGTAAATATTTATCTTCTTTACAGTTATTACGCAAGTATCCTCATCATGTTGGTCTCCTTGACGCGGGGATGAGGCTTAAGTGGTGGTCTGACCCCCATATCAAGGGGGCCAACCCAACACGAACTAAGAGGGAAGCTCCATACGGGGATTGGCTAGCCATCCATTCGCTTTACGGCGTACTTGGTGGCCATCCAATCACCATGCGAAGATCACCGTACCGACGGAGATCCCTTTGTCATCCCCAAACCCCTTACATCCAGTTATTTCCTCTCCTAGCCCACCAACTAATCCAAGGTGTTATGCGACACCGTGCCCATTGGATGGTTTGAAGCCAGGGAGTTCACCAGACCGGCTGTATTTCAACGGCGCCTTCCTAACACCGAGCCACCTTAGGAAGTAACTGTGGCCTTGCCCCGGCATGTGGCGCTGCCGTTGTGGACCGTTTTGAATTCCCTATTATATAAATAGACCACTGCGCTGGCCTCGTCGAGCAGGTGGTCGTACGAAAAAGATGAATACAAAGAAAAATTTAAGCAGCAAAACTTCCATTGCAGCGGGAGTAGGCTACAGTGGTCGTAATTTTACTGCCAAACACACACATAACGCTCTTCAGCGCGGAGATGCCGTTGTCCACGAAGACTCGGACCACGAAAGCGGCGGGAGCACAAACACAGCTGAGGAAGAGGCTCTTCTGCGTTCTCCGGCTGGGTCCAATGGTACTGCTTCGGATAGCAAGAACAGGCCAAGGATCAAGCCTGATAAAGAGAAGCTGAAGGCCAAAGCTCGATACAAGGCCGCGGTCAAAATTTGAGACCGATTTGGCAGCAAGTCCAACCTGACGAAGCAATAGGAGGAACGGTTGCCTTGGGCCAGAGAGGAGATCAAAAATGGCCGGGCCTTCTACGCAGCAAAACCAAAAACAAAATCGAAGAAGAGCTAGCCATCAAGAGGCAGCGTTCTGCGGATAGCGAGGCCTCAGTGCCATCGAAAAAGCAGAAGTACAGGCAGGAGTTGGCTAAACCGAAAAACGGAGGCGAAAGACCTACGACGTCGAAAGCAGCGGCAGCGGCCAGTGATATTGCCAAGAGGCACCTCATAGTAGCACTCACTGACCGTAGCGACCAGCTGGGGCGAATGTCGCAGGAGCGGTGAAAGGTAGTGAAAATGAAGCTACTGGAAACCCTTTTTACGAAAATGGACGCAGAGCCGAACGCACCCATGCCAGCATTCGACGGAGCAGGGTGGTTCAGCGGCGTCAAAATTATAAAATGTAAGGATGACCGCACGCTCACAGGGCTAAAGGAAGCGGTAAAAACGCTTCAAGGCCTGTGGGAGGGGGCATCACTAGAAATTGTTGATCGCAGCTGTATTCCCTCAATACAAAAGGCAAAGGTTATCATTCCGCGAGTGGTAAAAAAAAGACAGAACACAGACGTGCCGACAGACGATAGGAAAGTGTTGAGCGTGGCAAAACCAAAAACTGCTGATGGTGGCCAAGACTACATTATCCAAATCAACAAACCGACAGAGGACCTGCTTTACGCGCGATTCGGGAGGATGGCTTGGGGAGTTAGTAGCGTGCACCTTCGCCTCAAAAAGCGCAACCTGGTAGATGACAACCACAGCACGCTAGCTGCGGGGAAGGTGGAAAAGGATCTCGGTATAGAAGAGATCCTGGAAGCCTCCCTCAATATACAGGAAGTGGAGGAGGGTGACTTGAAAGTCCTTCAGATAAACCTCCACAAAAGAAAGAACGCCTCAACCGAGCTCCTGCTCAACATAGAGGGAGTTGGCTACGATGTGGCTCTAATCCAGGAACCATGGATACCATCGGGCAACATAGTCTCCGGTTTAAAGTCACACAACTACAACACAAACATCCCGATTGCAAAAAATAAGGTAAGAACGCACATCACTCGGTCTGGGGTAGTGCAGACATAACCGACTGAGGTGAGTCACTATTAACCTATATTCTTCAGAGTAGTCTAGAAAAAGCCAATAGAGGTGAAGAACCAACATATGGTGGACCAACCTCGAAGAATGTACTTGATTTAACACTCTACACAAGCAGGCATGTTATGGTACAGAAATGGGAAGTGTTGAGTAGGCCCTCATTCTCTGATAACAGATACATAAGTTTTCAGGTTATATTCCGCTCAAAAAATAAACTTATATCCTTTAGAAATCCTAACAATACGAACAGGGGCTTTTATAGGCACATATTATACTATCAAAAACATCAATGATACCCCGGAAATACAGGTCACACGTCGCGACGCACTAGCGGAAGGGGTTGAATTGTTTGCAGCTACTCTCGTCAAAGCCTTTAAAATATTCTGCCCTCCAACACGTAATAGACGCAAGGTGAAGCCTCCTTGGTGGAACAGGGAATTAGGAGCACAAAGGCGTAGGGTACATGAATTCTATAGGTTAGCCAAAGTTGCTGATAATGAGTTCTGTTGGAAAGAGTATAAGGATCTACTAAAAGTATACAAGAAAGAGATATGTAAAGCCAAGAGAGAATCTTGGAAAGACTTCTGTAGCAGTATGGAAGACACTAACGATGGGGCTAGACTTAGGAAACTGTTATCCAAGAATCCGTCTATGCCAAGAACAATACGAAAAATAAGGAGTATGCTCTAAGGGTATTTCTAGATATATCAGGGGCCTTTAACAACGTCACGAAAGATGCTATTTTAAATAACATAGAGTCACTTAATGTGCAACCCGCGGTTTATCTATGGATAAGGCAGCTATTAGCTAGCATAAAGATAGGAGCGGAGTGGAACGATGCGAGCGTCACCAAATATGCATGCAGAGGTACTCCGCAATGTGGGGTACTATCGCCGTTATTATGGTTACTTGAAGCAAATGAAATGCTTAAGAAACTTGACGGAGGGGCACAAAAACTAGTGGCATATGCCGATGACATAGCTGTAGTAGTTACGGGAAAGTACCTGGACAACATCAGAATGTGATGAAAAACACTCTCAAAACGGTACACCAATGGACATCTCGCGCAGGGCTAGGGATAAACGCGGGAAAAACGGACATGGTACTTTTAACCAGGAAATACAAAGTCCCGCAGTGGAACCTCCCGAAGCTAGTCAACAACGAGCTACTTCTCAAAGATTATGCGAGGTACCTCAGAGTAATACTGGATAGCAAATTGCAAAGGCCAATAATGCATTGTACGCATGTAAAAGAATGCTGGGCGTTACTTGGGGTATATCACCCTCTTTGATGCATTGGTGCTACACGGCAGTAGTTAGACCGATATTGATGTGTGGAGCCTTAGTATGGTGCACTGCGACAAGAAAACTGACATACTTAGTGCCACTGGAAAGGATTCAACGACTCGCTGCTCTTTGCATAACAGGAGCGATGAAAACCATTCCAACGGCGGCGCTGGAAATGATACTCAGCATGCCACCTATTGACCTCATGGCGGAAAACCTGGCAGCGAAATCCGCGAGGACGCTAATGACTGCGGGGGTATTCACCTGCAGAACCTTCGGTCACAGCTCAATAGGAAAGTGGAGCTCTGGTGCCACGGACTACATGACTCCGTACTTTAATTGGGAGAGAAGGTTTCGCACTACAATTGAAGAGGAGGGATGGCACAAAGGCATGAAGCCTGGCCATAGAACTTTTCACATCTATACAGACGGCTCGAGAACTCCAGACGGAGTGGGAGCGCGTATTTACTGCTCAAAACTAGGGACAAGGCAGCCTATCAAGCTGCCAGTCCACAGCAGTATTATCAAGCGGAAGTTTTTGTTGTGGGGAAAGCCGCGGAGTTAGCCTACACAAGAGCAAGAAAGAACTCAACAATTAATATATACGTGGACAGTCAAGCAGCAATAAAAGCAATAAGCTCATATTGTATTAAGTCCAAAAATGTTCGACAGAGCAGGGAGGCCATAGAAAGGCTAGCCGCGAACAGTAGGCTGCATATCTACTGGGTACCTAGTCACAAAGGCATTATGGGAAACGAAATAGTAGATGAGATAGCAAAAAGTGCTGTTAGACTACCTTTTGATCAAGAGAACGACATACAAAAACCGCTAAACACAATATACAACGAAATGGACGACCACATGAAAAGGCAAGTGGAAACTAGGTGGACTAACCTGACAACATGCAAAACAGCAAAAGTCATGTATAGAACTAACGACAAAAAACTGACTCAATTCGTACTTACGCTCTCGCGAAAGGACTGCAGAACTATCATAGGTATGCTAACAGGTCATAATATATTGGCTGCACATGCGAACAAGATAGGGATTGCTAATACGGACAAATGCAGAAAATGCAGAGAGGATGTTGTGCAAACGTTAGAACACCTTCTGTGCGTTTGTCCGGCATTATTAAAAACGCAACTAAGATGCCTGGGAGCCCCATTGTTTGAGGGTCTGGAACACGTCTCAAAAGCGGGGCTCCCTGCCCTACTTAGATTCGCCAAGAGCGCTGACATCCTACATGATGTCTACTTTAGGAATTCATAGAGGTCGGTCTTCATCTGGTATCGCTAGGGACCAAAAGGTCTGTGCGTGGCTTAGTGCCAACCAGGCTAACCTAACCTACCCTAACCTATTAGGCAAGTAAGTAGCCAGTCAACTGGTTCTTTGGTTGCGGCCACCTCTGAATTTGAGCTTGATGAGGAGCTCGTCCAGTTTCGAGCCATCCGTGAACAGGTTAACCAGGCCCTGTCCCCAAGTGCCCCCGGTCCACTCCTCCCTTGATGGAATATAGATGGAGAAGGTTCCGCTTGGACTAGGCGAGGATACGCACTGATCCGTCGACGGGGGGATGAACTCACAGTTTCTGAGGATGCTTGAGTGCCCATATGTGAGATTGAGCTTATAGCCAAGCCCCTCAGTCTGATAGAGGTACTTGTAGCGGCAATGCAGCCTGCGATGTCTATAGGTACCAGATTTAACATTAGATTAAGCGCTAGAGTAGGAAGCACCCCACTGATACCAATGAGCGCAGACCTTTGAGTTCTCTCTAGCTTTTTAACTGATGCCATCCTCTCCAGTGAGCTTCACCAGACAACGACTCCAAAAAGTTTGTCCTTTTATGGCATTATAGAACCAAAATACCACTAATACAACTCTAGGCGAAAGGCCGCATCTTTTTCCAATCGCACCCTTGCATCCATACAAGGCGATTGTTGCCTTCCTTACTCTCTCCTCAATGTTGGGCTTCCACGTTAGCTTACTGTCAAGGATTAGACCTAGATACTTCATCTTGTCTGAAAGCACCAACTGAGCGCACCTCATTGAGGGGAATTGAGCTCTGGGTTTTTTATATTAAATTTCCTCGTGAAAAGGACGAGCTCCATCTTAAGAGGATTCACCGATAAGACGCAGTCCGCTGCCCATCGAACAACTACGTTCAGATATCCCTGCATTAAATCTTACAGGGCATCTATAAACTTTCCTTTAAGAATTAATGCCACATAATCCGCGTAGGCAATCACCCTACAGGAGGGTCAGCAAGTCATTCCTCAATATCTTTAGCAATTGTGTGCATGGCAGTTTCTACTGATCTGCAGTAAGCATTTTAGGTATGTGACAAACGTCCCCGAGGAATTCCGCTTGTTTCGTGTAAGTCAAGCAGCCTCTCAAGGGTTTTCAGCAAGAAAGATGTGAGATTAATAATTAATAATTTATCCTAGTAGGTGGTCCAATGACCGACACTGCGACCTAAAAGATCTTTTGTGTCAAGCTACCTAATTTAATATGGAGGATCCTTCTGATCATCCGCGAAAGTTACCCGACCACTACATCAGGTTCTAGTTTGCCTAGTTGCTCTCTGCCTTTGGAAAGGAGTTGGTTGAAAGCCATGTTCTTCCAACAATTTTTCTGCTATACGTATAAACCTTAGTATATCTGTAATAGGAGCTTTCTTTATTTCTTTCGGATCCAGTTGATCACGGTGGAAAATTTGCATTCTGGTTCTAGCCAGTGCAACGCACTCGCACAATAAGTGCTCCGTTGTTTCATCATCCTCAAAACAGAGTCTACACTCAGTGTCTCTGAGAAGTTGAATTCTGTTAAGATGATAGTTTAGATAGTAGTGGCCCGTAAGAAAGCCTACTATTTTCCTGATATCTTCTTTCCGTAAGTTAATCAGTTCCTTTTTGTAGGTAAAAGGTCTAACCAACCTCTTGGCTTGACGAAGTTTCAGATTATCTTCCTAGTAAGCTATTCTGAGAGTATGTTCCCACTGGTCTACCCTGGATTTAGCTTCCGCCCAGTTGATACCACAATATGGTTCTGGTCCTATAAGGTCTGATGTCGATCCAGCCTTTGCCAGTTCATCAGCAATTTCGTTACCCTCGATTCCCGAGTGACCTGGAACCCAGCAAAGTACAACCGTATTTTTTATACTTAATTTTTGAAGATTGTTTACACATTCTTCCACTAGTCTCGACTCCAAAGAATGAGACATTAGTGCTTTCAGTGCCGCTTGGCTGTCCGAATATATAGTTATGTGGGCCCCTTTGATACCCCTTTTTAGATTTGTCAGTGCACAGATCGAAATCGCTTGGATTTCGGCCTGGAAGACACTGGGCCATTTGCCCATGGGTTCTGAAATTTTTGTGTTGGGTCCAAAGATCCCGGCACCAACTCCAGTATTTGTTTTTGAACCGTCAGTGAACCATATTAGACTTTTTGGGTTAACCCAAGGTCCTCCAATTTCCCATTCATCACGGTCTGAGATAATTATCTCATAATTTCTATTGAAGACCCGTTTCGGAATCATGTAGTCTGTTACTGAACAGCTAATATCCCTATCCGGTATTTTTCTTAGAATACTCATATGACCAAAGTCACTGTATTCCTTATTTGACAAGATTTGCATTTTTAGTGCATTTCTAGCTGCACATTTCCATATGAATATATGCAGAGGGGATAATCCTACTATCGCTTCAATTGCAGTTGTAGGACAACTTCGCATGGCACCTGTTATAGACAAACAGGCCTGCCTTTGAAGGCTTGCCAGTAATTTCTTGGCTGTTTCTTGTGTGTTTTTGGGCCACCAAACAAGGGACGCATAGGTAATGATTGGTCGAATCATCATTGTTTACATCCAATGAATCATTTTGGAGTCAATACCCCATGTTCTCCCCAGGAGACTGCGACATGCCCACATGGCTCTGGTGGCTTTATCTATCACCGATTTAAGGTGAGAGTTCCAATTTAATCTTTTATCCAGAACAACTCCTAAATATTTGACCTCATTGGAATAGTTTATATTTGTTCCTTCGACAGTAATTGAACCAAGGTCCAACTTATATCTGTTTGTGAAAGGTACAATAATAGTCTTGCTGGGATTTATAGAAAGTCCTTCTGCACGACACCAGTTTAGAATGAAATTTAATGTTTGATTCATAATGCTGGATATTGTTCTGTCGAATTTGCCAGGAATAATCACTGCAATATCGTCAGCATAGCCAATTACCTCCAAGCCTAACTCACTTAGTTTGACTAGGAGGTCGTCAATAACCAGGGACCATAATAAAGGTGACAAAACACCACCTTGGGGGCATCCTTTTAATGCTTTGACTGAGACTGATACATCTCCTAGAGATGAGCTGATTTCTCTGCTTTCCAGCATTGCCTTTACCCACCCTATGGTCGGCTTGTCAATGTTTTTATTTGGTAATGCTCTATCAATCGAGCGATAATCTTTATTATCAAATGCACCCTCGATATCTAAAAATGCGCATAAGGCGATTTCCTTAGAAAAATGAGCTTTCTCTATCTTTGATACGAGAAAGTGAAGAGCTCCTTCTGTAGATTTCCCTTTATTATATGCGTATTGCGATTTATGCAAAGGTGTGTTCTTTTCTAGGTTTTCTCTAATGTTAAGATCAACCAATCTTTCCATTGTTTTTAGGAGAAACGAAGTTAAACTAATAGGTCTATATGACTTTGGAAGTTCACTGGACCTCTTGCCCGTTTTTGGAATAAATATCACGTTGACCTTACGCCAAACGTTTGGTATGTATTCCATACTAAAGCTATTCCTAAAAATGGCAACAAGTGGTTTTATTAGTATTTCTATCCCTCGTAAGAGGAGGGCTGGAAAAATACCGTCTACCCCTGGTGCTTTAAATGATTGGAAGGACCCAACGGCCCACCGTACTTTGTTTGGGGTAAAGATACGTCCTGACAGACTCCAGGATTTTTTGTTAGCCACGACCCCTTGGTCTGGTGTTAACTGGTCATCCCTCACTGTCGATGACGTATCTATAGATCCCGGGAAGTGTACTTGAAGCATATATTCCAAAGTATCTTTCCGATTTTTTGTATACGACCCATCTGGTCTTTTTAAAGTTGTAACACCGTTTGAGTGTTCCTTGCACAAAGCTTTAAGGAGCCTGGCGCCCTCTGGCGCCTCGATAATACTTTCACAGTATCTTCTCCATGACTCGCGTTTAGACTTTCTCAATTCTTTGTTGTAATTTGTTAGAGCAACCCTGTAGTCGTCCCATACCTTTTTATGTTTACAACGATTGAAAAGTTGTCTTGTTTCTTTACGCATTTTGGCAAGCTTATCATTCCACCATGGGACCTTTCTAGTCACATTACGTGTTTTGACTACGTTGCTTTCGTGGTATGCTGAAATTATTGTATCCCTTAGTTGAAACGCCGCCTCATCTAGTTCACCAACAGAACTTATGTTGATAGGCAGTGAATCAACCTTTGATTCTAGTAATTCCTGATATCGTTTCCAATTTGTTCTTTTAGGATCGAAGACCTCATTTCTGAGATCACTTCTGCCTGGTAGATCAAACCTTATGTGTAGATGGTCTGACAAAGAGGCTTCGTCAGACACATGCCAATTTCTCACGAAGTTAGCAATGTATGGGCTTGTTAGAGTAAGGTCTAGTACCTCCTCTCTAATAGCGTTAATAAACGTAGGTTTAGTACCTTTATTACTAATGTTTACGTTTTTGCTTAACAGATAATTTAAAAGAGACTCACCTCTATTGTTGACATCCGAGCTGCCCCAGATACAGTGATGCGCGTTTGCATCGCATCCGATCACGAACTGTATGTTCCGTGAGTGACAGTGCTCAATAAGCGCCTGCACCTCTACAGGAGGTATATCGTTGGAATCGCCCGGGAAGTAGGCAGACGCACAAACAATTTCCTGTGTCCCCTTTTCCGTTGCGATTTCTGTTTGGATAGCTGCCAGATCCTGGCTGGCAAACTCTGAAAGTGGAAAGTGGTTAGTATTATTGTCTACCATTATCGCAGCCCTCGGACGCGGGCAGTGATAATAAACCAACTTACATTCCTTGCTAGATAGTCCTTTAACTTGACCACCAAATACCCACGGCTCTTGTAGTAGAGCTATGGATATTTTTTCTTCGGCGAATCTCTTGCACATGGTGGCTGATGCTCCTGTGGCATGGTGCAAGTTCGCCTGTAGCACCTTCAATGTGCTCATTTTTGGCTATTTTCTGCCACAAGGTGCTGGAGCCTTGCGCCCCGAGGTCCCTTGTTTTTGTGGTCCTTGTGACCCCCCACCGGCCGTGGTTTTGCTTGCTTTGGCACCTGTGTGTGCCGAGCTGCAGCGGTAGCCTTTTTCACGACCTTTATCGCGTTTTGTCGCTCTAACGCCGCTTTGCTTGTTGAGGGTTTCTCCACCTCTTTGGGTGCCGTTTCATCAGTATGCCCAACAGCACTACTTATGGATGTTGCGGCAGGTACTTCTTGCGCGCCCAGTGGCTCTGCTGTACCAACGCTTTCCTCTGCCTTTACCCCCGCTTTATTGTTTTTGAGGATAAGGCGCACATGGCCGAAGCGATATGCAATTTTGCCTTTCAGCTCTGTTAGCCTACTCAGCGATTCGTCGTCAACCGCCATGATAAGGTGAAGTAAGGCACCTTCGGTCGACCTTTGAATCACTTTCCAGTGTTTGGCTGCCAGATTGTTCTGGACCCCAATGGTCGCAAGAATTTTCTCGTTAGAGAGTTCAATACTCTGTGGAAAGAAACCCCTCACGATGAACGTTTTAGGAAAATCATTTTCCTCCACGAGCATCATTTCTAACCCACATTTCTTCTTGATAAGATCGAAATTGCTTCGCATCCATTTGGCCGTGTCATTATTGGAGCAAAGAAACAGCAACCAACCGTTCCTGTGTATTGCACCCTCAAATACTGGCTTGTTATTGTCGTCGACCTCGATCATTACGTCAATAACCGTTTCTTGAATAAGAACCAATTGTTCTTTGTTAAAAGGTGACTTAGCTAGATCAGAAGGGACAATACCCAGCCGAACAATGCTAGCCACTTGGCTAAAAGTTGGCCTTCCCACGTGCGAAGACGTTTTGGGTTTTTTGCCACCTGGCGTTTCTTTGGCTGACTTTTCCGAGCGCACTCTTTTCGCCGTGGAGGCATTTCTTGCAATTTCCAGAGCCTTCTCTCTAGAGTGACCACTTGCCATCGCTTGCTTGAAACGCCTTTTCTCAGCTGACTTCATTTTGACGAAGCCAGATGTTAGGTTCAGTTTATCAAGGTCTGAACCAATGACCGTGCATCCAGATTTTTCTGAGACAACACTATTGTTGTCTCCACACAGGGTGTCGGTATCAGAGGAGTCCATTGACTCATGACCGGATTCTAAATGTTCCGACGTTGGCCTAGGAGCCAGGAAAGGTCGGTCTTCATTAGACTGTGTGGATGTTGACGCGGGGATTTTCTTATCAGCAGCACCTGCCAAAGTAGATGCTGTTGAAGGTTGACTAGGCGCATGTCCAACAACGCTGCGCGCAGCCGAAAGAGGGTTATTCAGCCCGATGGCTGATTCGGTCGAGTTGACCGACGACGATTGCCCAGCAGCAGATTCGTCGTGTTTGGTTTTTGTTTTATTTTGTAATTTATCCATGTGATTCCCACGAGTGTTAGGGAAGGGAGGTCACCCACGGCAAAGCCCTTGTACCGCGGGAAGGCATTTAATTAAAACCGGAGGTCACCAGGTATCCGGAGTTCGCATATTCACGACTAAGCATCCTCTTAGCCACGCATCCCTCGGCATATGCTGTTCCGCCTTGGATTAGGAGTCTGTCTATCTTAGCCTTCTGCGTATTTATCGATTAAAGCATTTGTTAACAAAATAACAAACTACGTCAACCAACAAATACACAGAAGTTTCCAGCCGTTACCGCGTGGAGGTGATAGCTCAGGCTTCCATCAGAGAGTCAATTACGGCACGCTCCAAAAAAGCATGTTATTCCCCTTAACTCACTGATGGCTCAACGGTGAGATTAATTGGCCTGAAATCCTTATGGGAGACATATGAGCCAGCCTTGGGTATGAACACAACCCTCACAGCCCTCCAAGATCCAGGTATACTCAGTCAGCGGCATGGAGGTTAGATTTCTGCAGTTGGGCAGGTATGCTGCCATCAGGACCAAGCGACTTGATGGGCTCGGAGGAGCCAATGGCCCAAGGAAAGCGGTGCCCATCCAGCAGCCAGCCCCGATTCTGAAACCGATTGGTGTATTTCCTTGGTGCTGCTAGATACCGGATTCGTCGGAACATTAGCGTCGAGGAGCAGTTTTAGTAATTCCATCCGCTCATGACTCAACGTCCCGACTCGTCCCTCATGTATCCCAAGGGAGCCGAGCTCCTCGTGAGTATTCGTCTAAATCTTGAAGATTAATCACCGCCCTACACGCTTCCACAGTAGTTTCTCCAAGAGTCCCTTTTAGCCCTCCTAATTTCAGACTTATAGATTCCTAGCCCTGATGATCAAACTTGGTATTCTATTTGGAAAGTACAAAGAATTCTTTTTATTATGACGCATAAGTAAATCTATTTAAACAACGAACGTTGGCCCTCAGAGGAGCCTTTTCTCCCTAGCGAGCTATGCTATTTTTCAATATAAATGATCGGATGTTTATTTCATTATAAAGAGGAAGGTATGCCGTTAATAGTGTATAAGTAGTAGTAGTAAGTAGTAGTTGTTGACGCGGATCGCTTAAAGAAAAACACACCGTTTCGTTTCAATAGATTCTATATTAATTTAACAATTAGCGCGGTTGCATTTATATGCATTCTCTAAAGCGGTAAGTTATGCGGTAAAAACATAAGCGGTAAAATATGCGGTAATTGCGGGATGAATAACAAAGCAGTAAATAAAATCTAAGTTCAAAGACCTAATTAGACAGCAATATGTACCTACGCATGTACATACGTGTAAGAACAAAGGATATAGCATAAAATAGAATATAACAAAAGCGATTGTTTACATTGCTGACATTAACCCTTAGGTAATATTATAAAAATTAAAACTTAAATGAAATGCATAGACGGACTCAACATACCGCCGCCCTTGAACTATCTCAATAAGTTCAATATAGAAGTTACAAATTATAGGAAAGAAAAATATGAAAAGCTTGATAACATTTATGATGAATTAGTAGTTTCTTCGTGAAATAAGTCTCCCTTCGTTGGTAAAGGGCAGAGCTTTACTATGGGCCGAACTAATTCGCCATGCGGTGTTTTCAGCGTAACCACTCGCAGTTTCGCAAGTGGGCAGTTTTTTGGCAGGATAATCGGATGTCTTACATCAGCAGCTTTTTCAGCGTTCTTGATCCTACCTCCTACTCGCAAGACGTTTTTCCCATCGAGATATGGCTGCAATGTCAAAATACTACTCCGAAGCGGAATCGGCTTTCTTCTGTTACAAAGAGAAATTTCATTACAAAAATACAGTGATTGTGTATACCTTATCAAGCGCAGTTCAGCTTCGGATATCTCTTGACAGCAGGGAGGACCGACCCGTTTAGGAGCGTTGATTCGTGGTTTATTGGTGATTATTGGTAGACTGAATAAATGAATAAATACCGGCCAGTGGTCATCTGAGCTAGTAGCGTGGGTGACGACCTTGCTACGAACGCCCAACTGAGTTGTGTGTTGCGAAGGTGATAGCTTCCAGAAATGGTCAGGACCTTTTAAGAATTCAGGACCAGACCACCATAGTTTTTGATACAGTAGTTCAGACAGGGCTACACCTCTAGAAGCGCAATCTGCTGGATTTAGTTCAGAGCGGATATGATTCCAACATTCAAGCGGTAAGACTTCTTGGATGTCAGCAACGCGATTGGCAACGAAGGTTATCCACTTACTAGGATGCGCCTGAAGCCATGCCAATGTAATAGTTGAGTCAGTCCAAGCATAGATCGGTTGCAATTGGGGACCAACAAATAATGCATCGTTCAACGAATTCCCGGTGGTGGTTTTGGCGGACGCATTGAACACGACTCTCAATTTAGTCGTGACGCTTGACTCTTTTACAACGGGGTGATGCAGCATACAGAACGTTTGATCCGTTGACGGTGGTGCAAGTTCCATGTGCTTCATGTCGAGGAGTTCTTGCATGAACTCATTGCAGCGTTGGCGTAGGTCCTCATCTCGCGCAAGTCTTTTTTCGATGCTTAGTAGACTTCGAACAGCATAACTTCGTGATGCTCCCAAGGCTACGTCAGATTTCAGCGGCAGCTCTACTATAAATCGCCCGTCAGGTGACCTTCTGTGCGTTTTTTCGAAAAGCTCTTCACAATAGCGTTCTTCGTAGGTGAGGTGGGCCTTTTTCGGTGCTTCTTCTAACTCCCAAAGTCTAGTGAGCGCTCGATCTAAATGAACTTCACAATGCAGAGACTGTAAGCCGAGCGAAGTGGATTTGGATCCATCGACATTTCCAAACAGCGTCCAACCGAAAACCGTTCGTTGATTCATGGGCGTACCGGGTGGCCCCTTACGAATCTCCGAGCAGAGGAGCTGTCCCATGACGCCCATTCCAACCAAGATATCGATACGCCTGGGTTTCATGAAGTGCTGATCGGCTAAAAGTAGATCTTGTATGTGCGGCCACGCCGACACCTTCAAGGGCTGTGTTGGCAAATCACTTGTGATTTTAGGCAGAATCAATGCGTCAACAGTAAAGCATTGGGCTGAAAAATGAGATGATAATGAAAGTAATACTTCACCTCTAGAGCGTATCCCTCGGGAGGAACCAATTCCAGAAATCAATATTGCGGACCCTCTTCGCGGTAATCCCAAGCGTTGTACACATGACTCGGTTACGAAGGAAGCATGCGAACCAGAATCAAACAGCAAGCGAGCGGGTTGCCAATGACCAGAGCAATCGCGTACCTTGACCAAGGCGGTTGCCAACAGCACAGTCCTTTCTCTTGGATGAGGCTGGTTGGGATTGGCATTCAAATATGAAGACGTACAGGCAGCAGCGATGTCTGTGGAAGGACCGTTATTGGATGAAACGGTTGCGTTCGTTTGATGCATGACGTCTGCTGCAGGGGAGAAAGGCCTAAGAGAGGCGCTGTTGACGAAATGAGCAACGGTTGTAGCGTTAGTTGTAGCGGCAGTATTATGCAACAGCGTGTGATGGCGTTGATGGCAAATCCTGCATGCAGATGTGCTGTTACACTTTGCCTTATAATGGCCTGAACTCAAG
Organism: Anastrepha obliqua; assembly: GCF_027943255.1. Lineage (NCBI taxonomy): Eukaryota > Metazoa > Arthropoda > Insecta > Diptera > Tephritidae > Anastrepha > Anastrepha obliqua. The sequence continues at coordinate 3,906,856 of NW_026562179.1, read as the reverse complement.
CAGTTCATGCACACGCGCGATTCTCTCACAAATTTCGATTTACCGTTTGCGTCAAGGTCCCGAAATTTTTCACAACTGTATATTTTGTGTGGCCCGTTACAAAATGTACAGCCCGTGCTGTTCTGATCTTGCACTGCGTGAAACACTTTCGTAGACTTACACACCGACGCGGTTTTACCCTTAGCTGACACTAATACCGTTGACGGTGATAGCATTGATAGAGAACGACATCTAACTTCTAAAAACGTGGACAGCTGTTCGAATGACGGAGGCTCATCAGTAACGAGTGATAGCTCCCATTGCTTTCGTGTCTCGAAGTCTAATTTATTGACTAGTTCGTACTCTAGCCAATCGTCCCAAAATTCCACTGGGCGTCCCAAAGCCTTAAGCTCGTGTATGTGTTGCTGGAAGGCGTCGATCACTCCCTTAATTGCGTCGACGGTATCACTAGCTGCCCTCTTTACGTTAGCCATAGCTCTAAAATGTCCTTCAACTATAACGCGCATGACCTTATACCGCGATTTTAGTAGGTCCCAAGCTTCTTCATAGTTAACATCACATATCTTAAACCCACTTATGATTTTTAACGCGTCACCCCTTAAACAACTACGAAGATAGTGAAGTTTTTGACCATTTGACAATGCGGCATTACAGTCGACCAAGGTAGAAAATGCGTCAAAAAAACCGATCCACTCCGTGGAGTCCCCAGAGAAGTTAGGCAGCTCCATCTTTGGCAGCCGTATTGCTGCAGACACAGGCGTTGTCACGGACGCGGGTTGCGCTTCGGCACGACACTTCTGTACGCGATTGAAGTTTGCTAAAGCCGTAGAGTACCACGTCTCAGCTTGAGTTCGCACACTTTCTTCAATGTCTACATTGTCACATCCACACGAAATTTCGACCGCATCTTGAGCGCTATTAAAGCGAGTCCACTGTTCACTGAGCAGTTGCATATAACTTTTTATGCTTTCTGCATCCATTGTAAAAGCATCGTCCGTACTCTTAGCCATATACTGCTTAATGGCGTTAAGTGCAGAGTCGCGTGTTTTTACCGAGCTCGACATTTTTCTTGTCCTTGTAGATTTGAAGGACGATATTCGCACTGGTATCACGCACAAATCAACGCACTAGAGCTCCCTTTTTTTTAACTTGTTCACTGGTTACTTATTATTTAACACTAATTAATCGCGATAATACACTTTCATTTAATTAGCCGAAATCGATTGGTAGAAGGACTCAAAAAATGCTAATTATAATATTTGCGATATGTAGTACATGCACCTTAGCCAAAATCTATTGGCTAAACTTTAAATGTTCGCGGGTTTGACTTATCCGGCTCGAAGGACCAAAAATGTTGACGCGGATCGCTTAAAGAAAAACACACAACCGTTTCGTTTCAATAGATTCTATATTAATTTAACAATTAGCGCGGTTGCATTTATATGCATTCTCTAAAGCGGTAAGTTATGCGGTAAAAACATAAGCGGTAAAATATGCGGTAATTGCGGGATGAATAACAAAGCAGTAAATAAAATCTAAGTTCAAAGACCTAATTAGACAGCAATATGTACCTACGCATGTACATACGTGTAAGAACAAAGGATATAGCATAAAATAGAATATAACAAAAGCGATTGTTTACATTGCTGACATTAACCCTTAGGTAATATTATAAAAATTAAAACTTAAATTAAATGCATAGACGGACTCAACAGTAGTAATTCTTTATTCATTTATAAATATTTCATCTTACATTTCAATAACTTTTACAATAATTCGTTTAAATATATAAATACATAAAGAAAGAAATAATAAATTTGTGGCAATAACAATGTTGTCTGTCACAACTCAAAAATTAATCAAAAATTGAACTCTGCAATAAGAAAATTTCTATAGCGTAAGGCTGAGTATATAAAGCAAGTTAGTCTTTTCCAATGCTGCATATTTTCTTCCTCGTTTAAATTGCAGAGGGTGCATATTTTCTGAGCATTTCCATACGTAGTTGCATTTAGCTTCAGTAAACCACATCTTGCTTTGAAATATGTCGTAATATCAGCTAGCCGCATTACTTCTTTAATATTATATAGGATTCCTCTTTTGAGTAGTCTAAATGTTTATAAATTCGCTTCGCGCTTGACTGTGCTTTTTGCCTTGCCATGTTGATATCTTTTATTTTCATTTCGGTAAGAAGTTGCACACAGCGATCTTGTCAGTCTATAGAGGTGATGTTTTCTTCAAACTTCTGACCGAACTCCATTCCCATGTCGTTCAGATGCTTAAGCCAAAACACATTTTTACTTAAGATGCCTTGTGTTAGTTTGTGTGGGAGTCTGTTGCAATTATATTTATAAATAGTTTTCCAGATATACTTCATGTGTAATTCTAAAGAATACATGTGGTTATCTTATATATTAATTTCTAATGTTATTGCATAATTTGGAGTGGACTCGGGCAGTTTGAGGATTCTTTTAATAAAGTAACGTTGAAGTTTATTTACCTCATCGAATAAGGCATATCCCCAAACTTGCGCTGCGTAGGTTTGTATCGCTCTGCATACCGCTTGGAACAGCTTTTCCATTTTGATTTTAATGAAATGAATTGCTTCGCTCAAAAACCGTTCCATGTGCAATTAATCCTAGCTTTTGCTGAAGTATTTCTGGCTTCTAAGTGCTTGGCAACGGCGAATATCGCACACGATGGAACGATGAGCTGTATGAGCTTTACGACGACATAGACATAGCACAGCGAATAAAAATCCAGCGGCTACGTTGGCTGGGTCATGTCGTCCGAATGGATACAAACGCTCCGGCACTGAAAGTATTCGATGCGGTACCAGCTGGTGGTAGTAGAGGAAGAGGAAGGCCTCCTCTGCGTTGGAAAGATCAGGTGGAGAAGGACTTGGCTTCACTTGGTGTGTCCAATTGGCGCCGGTTAGCACGAGAAAGAAACGACTGGCGCGCTTTGTTAAACTCGGCCAAAATCGCGTAAGCGGTTATAGCGCCAATTAAGAAGAAGAAGAAGTGCTTGCCGAATGCGATTTTGGGTGTGAGAATGACACCAAGATATTTATATTCGGCCACCAATTTAATTTCTTCACCTTGGTACCACCATTTTTCAGCCTGGAAAAGTCGTCCACCTCTTCTAATCATCTCCGATTTATTTGCGTTTACTTCCATATTCCATTCAGTGCAGTATTTCTCCAGGTTATTAATCATGGATTGCATGACTTTAGGGTTATCCGCTAGGAGAACAATATCATCGGCATAAAGGAGAAGACGTATATTCATGCCCTCAACCAATAGTCCACCTCATAGTCGTGCAAATCGTTTAGATATAAAATGAACAATAATGGCGACAACAAACATCCTTGTTTCACACCAGTGCAGGTTTCAAAATAGTCGGATACTTCTTTTCCCGTCCAAACCACAGATCTAGTATTATCGTAAATATTTTCTATGAGGTTCGTTATTTTGCTAGATCGTAGTTTATAAATCATCGGTCTCCTCGGCACCCTGTCGAACGCCGCCTTGAAATCAACAAAATATGCGTAAACTTTTTGATTTTCATGAAACTTTAGATGTACAATAGACGCAAGATTATAAATGTTATCTACAGTTGAATAGTTTCTTCTAAAGCCGGCTTGGAATTCTGTGAGCACGTTGTTTTTTTCTACCCAATTTGCAAGTCTTGCGTTTATCAATCCCATTAACACCTTTGCGATAAAATTCATAAACGATATTCCCCGATAGTTACTGGCTGCATTTACATCTCCCTTCTTAAAAATTGGGAAAATTATCGTTTTTTCAAAAGTTTCATCGATTCTTCCGATCTCAAAAATTATGTTGTATACCTTTGTTAACTCCAACTTAAATTCTGGCGAAGCAAACTTTAGCAGCTCATAAGGTATTCTATCTTCTCCTGGCGCTTTATTGATTTTAGCATTTTCAATGTTTTTTTCAGCTTCCATAAATGTTATATCTTTATCGAGATATTCATCTTTACATAGCGCAGCTGCGTAATAAATGTCTTTTGTTAATTGCGGTTGGTTTAGTAGGCTTTGAAAATAGTATTTAAAATCGTTCGCAGTGATATTTGTACCAACTTGAAATGACTTTCCTCTTATATCCTTCGCTAAACTCCACCATTCTTTTGCATTTGCAGTTTTGTTGATTCGTTTTTCTTTGCTTTTTCACATGCGTTTCTATAAAATTGATTTGCTTGTAGATATTTTTGCTTTTCGTCTTCAATGTTAGATTTTCTAAAGTCATTCAGATATTTGAAGGATAGCTCCCTAGCCTTAAAACATTTGAAATTGAACCATGCATTTTTAAAAGTGATTTTAATATTTCTGACAGGTGACTGTGGCACTGACATTTTTATTACGTTGGCAAGCTTCTTCAGGTCCATTATTTCTCCTCCATTTTTAAACTTATTTAGGTATTGGTTTAGTTTTAATTGATAATTTATCTTATCTTTTCCTTTAAGCACTACTTTCGGCAATAAGTTGATGTTTTCCAATTCGTTTAGTACCATATTTGTTTTTAATATTAATTTAATTGGCATGTGGCATCACGTCTACTCCATTTTCGGCTTTGAAACTATTTCGTATGCCCTTTTTTGCAACTCTTTTTTGACTCCACACACGCAACCTCCAGACGCTCTTCCAAATTTGCTGCTACGACTTGCTGGTTTCTAGTAAGTGTCAAAATCTGGGAAATAATTCTTTGCTTGATTTATTTTCTCTTCGGTTAGGTGGGTCTCTATAAGTTCAAAAACGTCATGCTTTTCAACATAGTCGAAAAACGCAGGGAAGATATATTTGTTTTCAAGGTCATTGACATTAAAGGAAATAATATTTATTTTAATTTGTGCACATTTTAAATTATTTTCAATTCTAATACTTTTAAGGTTATTTTTGTTAATCTATGACAGACGTTTTCTAATTTTTTGAAATAATTTTACTTAACAATATATTATAATCTGTTTTAACGTTCTGAAGTCTGTTATCATATAGAAGTTGCAATGTAATATTTGCATCATCCATGCCACATACCAGCTTTTTATCTTTATTCCATCTCAATCATTTGTATGCTACTTTCATCCTATCATCTCGGACGCCAATTCGATGTTTAGAGGAAATCGCCATAATATCCTTTTTCAACTGCATCATAACTTTCTTGTCTTGTTGCCGCTCTAAATTAAGATCTCTTTCTACATAGATTGTTGTTCCCGCAAGCTTACTTTATTTTTTTTAAATATCTCCGATATCCTTTTCTGATCTGATTTCTGCCAGCACCGTAATTTTTCCATCTCGCTCGTAGATTTTCTATGTCGATTTGACAATTGATGCGTCGTTTATCTGTAGTACTTCCTTGCACACTTTATAAACTGCCTCCTTGGTCGATGTACTTACAGTTAGGCCTTTGAAAATTAAATTTTTTTTTTGATATGGTCTTCCAACTGGGCGAGTAATTATTTTATCAATATTCTTTTCAGCTTTAATTTTTTCGATCTCCTGCGATAAATATTCATTTTGTTTCTTTAGCTCCGCAACATCACTACTTAATTCATTTAATTTTTCAAGCATCTCATTGTTACTCTCTTTGATTATAAGTTTAAGAGTCTCTACATCCAAATCACCAACTTTTTGGGTACTCATTTTGTGCATTTTTGGGGTTTGGTTTTTAATGTCCATTGGGGACAGCTGGTCAGCTTTTCTTTTCTCCAGGATGCTAAGTTGCGCCTTCTACCTTTATAGGACGGTATTTCACCTCCTTTAAATAATACACCAACCAAGAAATCGTTTTGGTACGACGTCCTTCAGCCAGATGTCGCTTCACCTTCCAGTTGTCTGAACACTCATTTATCTAATGCACGAACCAAAAAATTGTTTCAGTATTCGATCCTTCCGCTAGACGTCGCTTCTCCTTCCAGTTACTAGGACACTGATACCCGCGAAGAAGTGAACAAAAGGAACACCAAAAGAAACACCACCAGGATCATCTGCTCATTTCCCAATTCCAACTCACTCGTACAAACGTTTCGCCTTACAACTGCAATCACCAACAGTACCACTTCCGCTAAAACTGCCAGCGCTTCTTTATATCTCAGAATATCCATGGTAAAATCAAGACTTTTATAGGAGCGCACAAGTTACACGACTGTCACCATGCAGAGTTGCCAAGCTACTCTTAATAGTGGATAATAACATCAGGCAAATGACCACCACGACCACGCTTACAGGACAATATCCTTTTCATGAAATTTTCCATAGCCGAATTGCAAAGTGGCTTCCCTATGTCCTCGATAGCCTCACGAATTCCATCTTTGAGGTCTTGAATCGACCCTGGGCTGTTGGCGTTGACCTTCTCCATCACGTGGCCCCAAAGCAAAAAGTCACAAGGTGTTAATCACTTGATCTCGGTGGCCAATTGTGATCACCTCTTCGAGAGATAACACGGTCCGGAAACTTTTCCCGTAAAAGATCAATGGTTTCATTGCTTGTGTGGCACGTAGCGCTGTCTTGTTGAAAATAAACAATGTCCAGATCAATACCAGCGTTAATCATCTCTCAATAGCACAATCCATACACCTGTTATTGGAAAACCCTTTAGTAATTATATTTCTAGTGTTGAAAACAATATTAGTCCTAAATTTTGTTGGGAATACATTAAATCTATAAAATCCAGCTTTGGTTTCTGCGAGTTTTCTTAATGATAAATTATCTACCATTTTTCTGAAGTGGGAAACATGTTGGCTGATTTTTTTAACGCAAACTTTGTTAATGATAAACCCGGTTCAAATTCGGTTCGTCCCATACATCTTTTCTCGTTTCTTAACTTTGGGTATTTGAATCTGTCATTGGAGGAATGTTGAGGTATTTTAAACGCAATATCCTCCACAGAAAGGAATGATAATGCTCTTTCAGCTGTTTCTCAAACATTGTTCCCTCTTGCTCTGCTCTTCAAATTAATCTTCAATAAATCGTCAGCCTCTGGCATCTATATTGATAAATGGAAAATGACAGTTATTAACCAATCTCTAAGCTCTCGTCAGTAGCTAAATTATTTAGAAATATTGTCAAAGACACGATGTATTTTGCAGTTTAAATTATCCTATCACCATACCAGCTTGGTCCTGTTACAGGTACATCGACAGTTTCCTAATTGGGCGTTTTCGCTGAATACTGTACTGCAGCTTTCTCAAAAGGGCAACTGGTCGACAGGCAACTCTTATATCTGGGTTATATCTGGGTTATAAAGGGTGATTTTTTAAGAGCTATAGGAAATTTTTTCGAAAAAACACACGAAAAATTCAGAAAAATGCATGAAATTTTTATTTAAATAGATAGTACAGTCCATATAATTTAATGTTTGAAGATTATTTCATGCAAATGTTGACCGCGACTGCGCTTCAAATGGTCCATCCACTTAGTCCAATTTTGGCATACTCTTTTCAATGTTTCGGCCGGTATCTCACAAATAAAAAAGTTGGATATCATTTCACTCTGGTATATCAACTGCACAACACGCATACCTTAAAGGCAAATCTACGGAGACAGCGCTTCACGAGGTAATCCGAATAAGAGATGGTTCTCTACAGAGGAAACATTATACTACGGCGGCATTCTTGGATATAGAAGGTGCCTTTAACAATGTTAGTACAGATGCCATCCATCGGGCTGTGATAGACCTAGAGGTGGACAGTTGCATTAGTAACTGGGTCATCTCTATGCTAGAAACCAGGATCATCAAAGCTTATATGGGTAATATCAACATAACCAAGAAGGTCCGCGGGGGCACTCCACAAGGGGGAGTATTATCTCCACTTCATCGGCTATGTGTGATCAGCAAAATCCTAATAAAACTTAATAGAGGTGGGGTGAAAGTTGTGGCGTACGCTGAATATGTGGTGCTAATGGTGTCAGGATTGTGTCCCAATACCATGAGTGGGATCATCCAAAATAGGCGAGCTTAACTCTTGAGCCACAGGATGTGGTGTAAGCTTAAACCCGCGTAAAACAGAACTTATGCTTTTTACCAGCAGATGCAAGGTTCCAACTTTTACCCTACCAAATATCAACGGACAAACTTTTTCACTGTCACCCAGTGCAAGATATGAAACTTAAGGGTAATTCTGGACTCTAAACTTAGCTGTAAGGTAAACGTCGAAGAACGGGTAAGGAAAGCAGAAATTCCTTTATATGCCTGTAAACGTATGCATGGAAGAAGATGGGGTCTTCAACCTAAGCACTCATTATGGCCGGTATACTACTACCTATTTTATCGTATGGTTCGGTAGTTTGGTGGAAAGCTCTGGGGAGAGAGTACCAATCCAAATTACTCGGCAGAATACAAAGATAAGCATGTGCAATAATGGTCGGTGCTATCAGATTATGTCCTAGAGAGGCTCTCAATGCACTGACACACGTTATTCCAATAGACATACATATACATATAAAGAAGACGGCAACCATGAGTGCATTTAGGTTAAATGAAGCGGGTCGCTGGAAAGAAAAAACTTATGATAACAATAGTCTATTATTGCGACAAGCTCAGTTGATCTCGGTGAGGACTAACTATATCATGCCGACGGTAACTTTTAATAGGAATTTTGCCACTCTCTTTCCATCTAAGGAAGAATGGAATAAGGGATTCTCTCCAAACAACTTCAGTAAAATGGATTGTGGTGATGGAGCAGGTATACATTCTCATAGACTTGGAATTGAAAAATTTGTGCGTCTCCCCAATGCCTGCAGTGTCTTCCAGGCGGAAGTATTGGCAATTGGGGAAGCTTGTAGGTTACTAATCACGGATTTGTCTTTAAAGGCAATATCGATATTCTTTCGGATAGGCAAGCTGCAATGCAGGCACTGGACTCGGCTACAACAACCCCTAAAGTGGTGGAGCAAAGTAGGAATAGCCTCACCACCTTGAGTGAAAACCATAAAGTAACCTTAATTTAGGTCCCGGGACACTGGAACATAGAAGGTAACGAAAAAGTAGATGAACTGGCAAGAGGAGGATCTGCCATGAATAACGTTCTTGCAGTAACGGTATTCACACCATAAGGTGCAGTCAAGAATGCAATTTCCCTAAAATACCTTGGAATCGCAGATGGTAGATGGAGAGACCTGACGAAATGTAAAATCAGCAGGACGTTATGGCCCACCTAAAACCTCAAGCAATCGTCGACATTGATAAGCATGAAACGACGGGACGCCTGTAGACTAACGGCAGTCATAACTGGTTTCTGGTCTATCGCAGAACAAGCCGCCAAAATGGGCATCCCTCACAACATAACTGTGAGTTGTAAACAACCGGAGAAAAAGGAAACAATCTTCATTTCCTATGTGAATGCCCTGCACTATGGAAGGACAGTATGTTAACTCTGGGCAAACCGCTGTTCGAGAGTCTCGAGCAACTGTCTGGCTTAGACATCACCAGCCTAATAAGGTTCTTAAACCGCACAGACTGGATACAGTCTTGCTGTAAATAACTGTTAAACAAGTTGGTAACGCGGATGTGGCAACAAAATGGGGCGGAAGCGCTAGTTGGATTCTGGATGATTCACCACTCTAACCAACCAACCAACAAACGAAAGTTGGGCCTGTCAAATTTTAAATTATACATGTTTAAAAGCGGGATTGCAGTCTACTAGGTCCACATTTTTTGGAAAACTCCAACATCAAATAATTGTCCGCAACTGCCAATCTAACTAGTAACCAAATACATTTTTAATATTTTAACAGCAATAAGTTCGAGTTCAAGAAGTGAGTATCTTAGCATATTAATACTACTTGTATAATGTAAAAAGTTAGTAAAGTCATCCTAAAATTATTTACTGGCCCAGGTAATCATCGATAATGGAGAAAGATAATAAAAATTGACTTGTATTCAATCGTATGCCAAATAAATATGTTCATACCTATGTAGCCTACTATATATAAGGTTGTCAAAGAAGTCTTGCGGTATTTTTATTGAATTTTCAATTGTTCATAAAATTGGTTATAATAATGCGATTTAAGTCAAATATGCGCCGTTTTGTTCGATGACGAGTTCCCAACGAGATGCCAACTTCATAATGCCCCTCTTATAGAAGTTCGCTTCCCTATTGTCAAAAAACTCGGAGAGCCAATTTTCACAGGACTCTCTTGTGGACAACTTCCGACTACCAAGCTCGTTCGCCATGGACAGAAATTGGTGGTAATCACTTGGTGCGAGATACGGACTATACGGTGGATGCAAAAGAACCTCTCATCCGAGCTCCCGGAGCTTCTGGCGCGTCACCAAAGATGTGTGTGGCCTGGCGTTGTCCTGATGGAAGACAATTCGGCCTTTGTGGATCAAAGATGGCCTCTTCTGCATGAGTGCTGCATTCAAGCGGTCCAGTTGTTGGCAATACAGGTCCGAATCGAGCGTTTGGCCATAGGGGAGCACCTCATAGTGGATGATTCCCTGCCAATCCCACCAAACACACAGAAGAACCTTCCTGGCCGTCAATCCAGGCTTGGCCACCGTCTGGGCAGCTTCACCGCTTTTCGACCACGACCGTTTGCGCTTCACGTTGTCGTAAGTGACCCACTTTTCATCGCTAGTCACCATCCGCTTCAAAAACGGGTCGATTTTGTTGCGATTCGGAAGCGATTCGCATGCATCCATACGGGCAAAAATGTTTTTTTGCGTCAAGTCGTGTGGCACCCATACATCGAGCTTCTTTTTGAATCCAAGCTTCTTCAAATGGTTTATAACGGTTTGATGACTCATGCCCAGCTCTTGGCCGATGCTACGGCTGCTACTATGCCGGTCTCTTTCGATCAATTCAGCGATTTTATCGCAATTTTTGACGACAGGCCTTCCGGACCGTGGCGCATCTTCGATCACCTCTGCACCAGAACGAAAACGTTGAAACCATCGTTGTGCGGTGGAAATGGAAACTGTATCAGGTCCATAAACTGCACAAATTTTATTAGCAGCATGATATGCATTTTTGCCTTTATCGTAGTAGTACTGTAAAATATGCCGTATTTTCTCTTTATTTTGCTCCATGTTTGCGACGCTATAACTCACGAACGACTAAAAGCAAACAACAATTAATCAAACACGTGTTAGTACGTGAAAAGAGCTTTCCAAAAAGCTCTAGCGTGAACCGATGCGACGAATACAACTAGAACTACGCGCTTGCAAAGACAAGCTTGCGGAAATACCGCAAGACTTTTTGGCCAACCTTATATAAATAGGCATGTGCATAACTAGGGAAATCAATAAATATAAGTACACCTGAGAAATATTTGTCGTCTTTGTTTGTTAAGTTTGAGAGTCATCACCCTGAAGTATTATTATGTGAAAAAATACATACATATGTATATATATATATATATGTATATGCATGTGTATAAACTTTTAATATTTTGTGTAATAAATATTTTACCTAATTCAGCTTTTTATTGCGTCTAATAAATTCAAATAAAGATACTCACAAGCAAAACATGTGTGTAATACATACAAACTCATATGCTTTTATCGCTCTATCAATAATATATACAAATGAACCCAGTAGATTATTTATTGGATTTTCTAATAACAGATTTTATTACATTGCATAATTTGCGTTTTCCACCCAAATAGAACTCTTAAATTAAACATTTTAATTAAATTAAAAAAATTCAACATCCAAGACAGCACCTACTTAATGAACTTATAGTAAGTTACCTGGAGGAATTTTATTTCTGGAAACTAAGTTGGAAAGTGTATATTATATTCTTATTTTTTCATTTCTGAGAACTAATTCACAATAATCCTCTTTTCTTAGTATTCCATGAGAATCCATGCGAGGAATGAATGAGAAAGCATCAAGATATTGTACTATTACAAACAATTCCGTTCGCATATTTATTGAGGAGGAAACTATGAATCGCAAAATCTTTGAATTTGTAATTATTATAAAGAGGGAGGTATGCCGTTAACAGTGGATAATAACATCAGGCAAATGACCACCACGACCACGCTTACAGGACAATATCCTTTTCATGAAATTTTCCATAGCCGAATTGCAAAGTGGCTTCCCTATGTCCTCGATAGCCTCACGAATTCCATCTTTGAGGTCTTGAATCGACCCTGGGCTGTTGGCGTAGACCTTCTCTTTCAGGTGGCCCCAAAGCAAAAAGTCACAAGGTGTTAATCACTTGATCTCGGTGGCCAATTGTGATCACCTCTTCGAGAGATAACACGGTCCGGAAACTTTTCCCGTAAAAGATCAATGGTTTCATTGCTTGTGTGGCACGTAGCGCTGTCTTGTTGAAAATAAACAATGTCCAGATCAATACCAGCGTTAATCATCTCCCAATAGCACAATCCATACACCTGTTATTGGAAAACCCTTTAGTAATTATATTTCTAGTGTTGAAAACAATATTAGTCCTAAATTTTGTTGGGAATACATCAAATCTATAAAGTCCAGCTTTGCTTTCTGCGATTTTTCTTAATGATAAATTATCTACCATTCTTCTGAAGTGGGATACATGTTGGCTGATTTTTTTAACGCAAACTTTGTTAATGATAAACCCGGTTCAAATTCGGTTCGTCCCATACATCTTTTCTCGTTTCTTAACTTTGGGTATTTGAATCTGTCATTGGAGGAATGTTGAGGTATTTTAAACGCAATATCCTCCACAGAAAGGAATGATAATGCTCTTTCAGCTGTTTCTCAAACATTGTTCCCTCTTGCTCTGCTCTTCAAATTAATCTTCAATAAATCGTCAGCCTCTGGCATCTATATTGATAAATGGAAAATGACAGTTATTAACCAATCTCTAAGCTCTCGTCAGTATCTAAATTATTTGGAAATATTGTCAAAGACACGATGTATTTTGCAGTTTAAATTATCCTATCACCATACCAGCATGGTCCTGTTACAGGTATATACATCGACAGTTTCCTATTTGGGCGTTTTCGCTGAATACTGTACTGCAGCTTTCTCAAAAGGGCAACTGGTCGACAGGCAACTCTTATATCTGGGTTATAAAGGGTGATTTTTTAAGAGCTATAGGAAATTTTTTCAAAAAACCACACGTCAAATTCAGAAAAATGTATGCAATTTTTATTTAAATAGATAGTACAGTCCATATAATTTAATGTTTGAAGATTATTTCATGCAAATGTTGACCGCGACTGCTCTTCAAATGGTCCATCCGCTTAGTTCAATTTTGGCATACTCTTTCCAATGTTTCGGCCGGTATCTCACATATAAATGCTTTAATGCTGTCTTCCAATGCGATAATTGAAGCAGGCTCGTCTGAATAGAAATGAGCTTTAACATAGCCCCACAAAAAATAATCTAAAGGCGGTCCCGAACGTGAAATAAAATGTTCAACGAACTTGCCTCTCAACAAGTCCATTGTTATGCGTACTGTGCGGCATGTGGCACCGTCTTGCTGAAACCACATGTCATGCAAGTCAAGATCTTGCATTTTGGGCAAAAAAAAAAGTTGGATATCATTTCACGGTAGCGGTCACCATTCACAGTTACGTTACGATTCGCAGAATCTTTGAAGAAGTACGGTCCAGTGATACCTCCAGCCCATAAACCGCACCAAACTGTGACCTTTTCTGGATACATTGGTAGCTCTTGCAATTCTTCTGGCTGATCTTCTCTTCAAAATCGACAATTCTGCTTATTTACGTACCCATTGATCCAAAAATGAGCTTCGTCGCTAAACACAATTTTTCGTTAAAAAAGTGGATCTTAAACTTTCTTAACAGAACACGCATTTTTATAATAAAATTCAATAATTTTCAAGCGTTGTTCGTTTGTAAGACGATGCATGGTTGAATTATAGACCAAACTGAAGATGTATGACAGCGAAACAAAACACGAAACGTGCGTCAGCTGTTTAAACCAACTGTTTAAAAAGATAATAGCTAAAAAATGAAATTATTTATACAATAGGCATTGTATGTTTCCGCTGACGGTGTTTCTTCTTTGCTTCAATCTGTGGAAGAAATCAAATATCCAGAAATTGTTTTATAGTTCTTAAGCATATACTCGTAGATTTTAGTCTATCTAAAGCGTACTCTATACCCCGAGGCTTTCGAGGTCCATGACCTATTGTGACCGGGGAGCATAGCTAGCTAAGCTCTCGGGGGTCGGCAGAAAGCCGAAAGACTTGTAGCAGCAGGTTAGTTGTAAATAAGTCTTGACAAATAGGCAACCCCCGGCAAGGAGCGGGAGAGGAGCAGGAAGGGCTAAAAATCCCAGAATTTCTGGTGATACCTCTGTGACAAGGCGACTAAGCACCGCCTTCAAATAGATGTCCTTCGTGTGGGCGATACGATCATAAAATTCCAGGAGAGTGGGGCTCAAAATAAGCGGTTATCCGTCTGTTTTCCGTGTTAGGAGCGGCTGATCGAGGCCGAAGACGTAAACTTTGTTAAAAAAACTCTCCCAACCCAAGGTGTGATGCGACCCGTGGCTATTGGGTGGGTTTGGCAGCTGGGGGACTAAATAGGGCTGTCTTTGAACGGAGCCCTCCTGATATCAGGCCGCCTCAGGTTGTAACGGTGGCCTTGCCATGGTATGGGGCGCTGTTATGGTCGACCGGTTATTTCCCCTTATTCCTCTTTGGTCACCGCGCATGGCGAGATGCAGCTCCCTGGGCGGGGCAGTTGACCGTACAAACCAGAACCATGAAAACAAACAAAAAACAAAAATCGGATGGCGGCGAAGAAAAACGGACCAAGTGACAGGAAGACAGGCGAACGCATTTACAGCACAAACAATTCAGTGAGGTGCCACGGGACCATCTTCAAATGGCAGTGGTGGACTAAACTTCCAACCGCGGCAAACCAGGTTTCGACTAGGTGGAAGTGGTTCGCGGTTGCCAGGTAATCAAATGTGATGACCAGTACTCATTGCATTTCCAGACAAACGCGATTGGGAAATTCAGAGCAGCTGGGAGGGCTTGAGGCTCAAGCTCATTCTAGGCAGCGAGATACCACGAAGGCCAAGAACTCGTATCGGGATACCAAACCTGGAGCTTGAAGTCAATCAGTTGATTCCCTATTTCCAACCTCACAACCGTTCAGTGCAAATGACCGATTGGTCGATCATCAGCGTGTCGTTCCTTCTCCAAATCACAGAGAGCCTTGAACCACTGCAAAAAGTGGAAAATAAAGTCTAATAGTCCAAAAGTCCCCATTAACCTGCAACATTCACAGACTGCAACGGGCAACCTAACCGTTCTCCTAGGGGAGGAGAACGTTGACATAGCCTTAATCCAGGAACCCTGGGTGCAGAGCAACGAGGTGAAGGGGCCCTCCGGAAGAAACTACAATCTGTACTATAAGCGAACTCAAGGTAATCCTAGATCATGTGTTGTAACCAAAAAACATTTAAACCTATTTTTAATCCTATCATATAGTTCACAGGATGTGACGGCAGTTCAGGTAGAAGCCGATGACGGTGTCAGCATCACACTTGCATCCATCTATATGGCACATGATCGGCCAGCACCGCCCGAGGAGGCTTGTAGGCGTGTGCTTGAAGGAACGGAAAATCCTGCTACTCGGATGCGACGCCAACGCGAGGCATGCGTTGTGGGGAAGCTCTGAGACAAACGACCAGGGTGAATCTTTTTATAATTTTATTATCAGTACTAACTTATCGGTATGTAACAGGGGTAACACTCCCACTATCACCTTTCCTAGTACGGAGTACTTCAGAGGATGGAAGGAAAGGATTGATGTTACTTTACTGTCTGAAAATAGCTCAGTAAAGGTAAATAATTGGAGGGTATCCAATAAAAGGTCCTTTTTGGATCACAGTTGGATCCTGTACAGTTTGGATTTTAAGGTAGATCCACCCTTACCGTATCGAAATCCTTTAAGAACCAACTGAAAGAGGTTCACAAATGCAGTATACAAGAGGATAGGAGAGATTCCTTTCCCCAAAATCACTCTCACGGAAAACCTTGAGAGTGGGGTTATAACACTGGAAAAGGCATTTAGTAAGGAATACAAAACGTCTGCCCCATAAAATTTAGTAAAAAACTCACCCTCTTTGGTGGAGCAGCGAGTTCTTCAACCTAAGAGAAAAATCTAGATCAACGTTTAACCTCAGCTACTCGACGGGAAATTGGAAATTGTATAGAGAAAGTCGGAGACAGTACAAGAAGGTAATCAGGGCCGCAAAAACAAGATACCTGGAGGGAATTTCGTTGGTCAATCGAATCCACCAGGGATTCTTCTGGGCTCCGCCGTGCTCTTTCCAAAGACCATTCAATGGCTTTTTGGGTTAAGAAACCTGATGGTACTTGGACTGCTACGGCAGAAGAATCGCTAGAACTTCTGGAGGGGAAATATTAGGCGGAGCCAATATAATCCACAGCATCTTGCAAATGAAATAATTGCCAAGGAGAAAGTTGCATGGGCAATCAAATCTTTCTCACATTTTAAATCTCCAGGGTCAGATGGGATCATTTTAAATATGTTACAGGAAACCTTGGACTGTATCCTACCATGGCTAGAGCCAATTTTTAAAGCGTGTTTAAACTTAGGCCATATTCCAGCTAGTTGGAAACTAGTCAAGGTCATCTTCATACCAACAGTAGGTAGAAGGGGACATGAATCAGCGAAGGACTTCAGGACAATAAGCCTTTCGTCTTTCCTGTTAAAAACTTTTGAAAGACTTTTGGATACACACCTCAGAAGCTCTTTGGAGGGCTCTGGTATATCGACTGAACAACACGCATACCTTAAAGGCAAATCTACGGAGACAGCGCTTCACGAGGTAATCCGAATAAGAGATGGTTCTCTACAGAGGAAACATTATACTACGGCGGCATTCTTGGATATAGAAGGCGCCTTTACCAATGTTAGTACAGATGCCATCCATCGGGCTGTGATAGACCTAGAGGTGGACAGTTGCATTAGTAACTGGGTCATCTCTATGCTAGAAACCAGGATCATCAAAGCTTATATGGGTAATATCAACATAACCAAGAAGGTCCGCGGGGGCACTCCACAAGGGGGAGTATTATCTCCACTTCATCGGCTATGTGTGATCAGCAAAATCCTAATAAAACTTAATAGAGGTGGGGTGAAAGTTGTGGCGTACGCTGAATATGTGGTGCTAATGGTGTCAGGATTGTGTCCCAATACCATGAGTGGGATCATCCAAAATAGGCGAGCTTAACTCTTGAGCCACAGGATGTGGTGTAAGCTTAAACCCGCGTAAAACAGAACTTATGTTTTTTACCACCAGATGCAAGGTTCTAACTTTTACCCTACCAAATATCAACGGACAAACTTTTTCACTGTCACCCAGTACAAGGTATGAAACTTAAGGGTAATTCTGGTTCTGGCGTTAGGCGAGCTTAACTCCTGAGCCACAGGATGTGGTGTAAGCTTAAACCCGCGTAAAACAGAACTTATGTTTTTTACCACCAGATACAAGGTTCTAACTTTTACCCTACCAAATATCAACGGACAAACTTTTTCACTGTCACCCAGTACAAGGTATGAAACTTAAGGGTAGTTCTGGACTCTAAACTTAGCTGTAAGGTAAACGTCGAAGAACGGGTAAGGAAAGCAGAAATTCCTTTATATGCCTGTAAACGTATGCTTGGAAGAAGATGGGGTCTTCAACCTAAGCACTCATTATGGCCGGTATACTACTACCTATTTTATCGTATGGTTCGGTAGTTTGGTGGAAAGCTCTGGGGAGAGAGTACCAATCCAAATTACTCGGCAGAATACAAAGATAAGCATGTGCAATAATGGTCGGTGCTATCAGATTATGTCCTAGAGAGGCTCTCAATGCACTGACACACGTTATTCCAATAGACATACATATACATATAAAGAAGACGGCAACCATGAGTGCATTTAGGTTAAATGAAGCGGGTCGCTGGAAAGAAAAAACTTATGATAACAATAGTCTATTATTGCAACAAGCTCAGTTGATCTCGGTGAGGACTAACTATATCATGCCCACGGTAACTTTTAATAGGAATTTTGCCACTCTCTTTCCATCTAAGGAAGAATGGAATAAGGGATTCTCTCCAAACAACTTCAGTAAAATGGATTGTGGTGATGGAGCAGGTATACATTCTCATAGACTTGGAATTGAAAAATTTGTGCGTCTCCCCAATGCCTGCAGTGTCTTCCAGGCGGAAGTATTGGCAATTGGGGAAGCTTGTAGGTTACTAATCACGGATTTGTCTTTAAAGGCAATATCGATATTCTTTCGGATAGGCAAGCTGCAATGCAGGCACTGGACTCGGCTACAACAACCCCTAAAGTGGTGGAGCAAAGTAGGAATAGCCTCACCACCTTGAGTGAAAACCATAAAGTAACCTTAATTTAGGTCCCGGGACACTGGAACATAGAAGGTAACGAAAAAGTAGATGAACTGGCAAGAGGAGGATCTGCCATGAATAACGTTCTTGCAGTAACGGTATTCACACCATAAGGTGCAGTCAAGAATGCTATTTCCCTAAAATACCTTGGAATCGCAGATGGTAGATGGAGAGACCTGACGAAATGCAAAATCAGCAGGACGTTATGGCCCACCTAAAACCTCAAGCAATCGTCGACATTGATAAGCATGAAACGACGGGACGCCTGTAGACTAACGGCAGTCATAACTGGTTTCTGGTCTATCGCAGAACAAGCCGCCAAAATGGGCATCCCTCACAACATAACTGTGAGTTGTAAACAACCGGAGAAAAAGGAAACAATCTTCATTTCCTATGTGAATGCCCTGCACTATGGAAGGACAGTATGTTAACTCTGGGCAAACCGCTGTTCGAGAGTCTCGAGCAACTGTCTGGCTTAGACATCACCAGCCTAATAAGGTTCTTAAACCGCACAGACTGGATACAGTCTTGCTGTAAATAACTGTTAAACAAGTTGGTAACGCGGATGTGGCAACAAAATGGGGCGGAAGCGCTAGTTGGATTCTGGATGATTCACCACTCTAACCAACCAACCAACAAACGAAAGTTGGGCCTGTCAAATTTTAAATTATACATGTTTAAAAGCGGGATTGCAGTCTACTAGGTCCACATTTTTTGGAAAACTCCAACATCAAATAATTGTCCGCAACTGCCAATCTAACTAGTAACCAAATACATTTTTAATATTTTAACAGCAATAAGTTCGAGTTCAAGAAGTGAGTATTTTAGCATATTAATACTACTTGTATAATGTAAAAAGTTAGTAAAGTCATCCTAAAATTATTTACTGGCCCAGGTAATCATCGATAATGGAGAAAGATAATAAAAATTGACTTGTATTCAATCGTATGCCAAATAAATATGTTCATACCTATGTAGCCTACTATATATAAATAGGCATGTGCATAACTAGGGAAATCAATAAATATAAGTACACCTGAGAAATATTTGTCGTCTTTGTTTGTTAAGTTTGAGAGTCATCACCCTGAAGTATTATTATGTGAAAAAATACATACATATGTATATATATATATATATATATATATATATATATGTATATGCATGTGTATAAACTTTTAATATTTTGTGTAATAAATATTTTACCTAATTCAGCTTTTTATTGCGTCTAATAAATTCAAATAAAGATACTCACAAGCAAAACATGTGTGTAATACATACAAACTCATATGCTTTTATCGCTCTATCAATAATATATACAAATGAACCCAGTAGATTATTTATTGGATTTTCTAATAACAGATTTTATTACATTGCATAATTTGCGTTTTCCACCCAAATAGAACTCTTAAATTAAACATTTTAATTAAATTAAAAAAATTCAACATCCAAGACAGCACCTACTTAATGAACTTATAGTAAGTTACCTGGAGGAATTTTATTTCTGGAAACTAAGTTGGAAAGTGTATATTATATTCTTATTTTTTCATTTCTGAGAACTAATTCACAATAATCCTCTTTTCTTAGTATTCCATGAGAATCCATGCGAGGAATGAATGAGAAAGCATCAAGATATTGTACTATTACAAACAATTCCGTTCGCATATTTATTGAGGAGGAAACTATGAATCGCAAAATCTTTGAATTTGTAATTATTATAAAGAGGGAGGTATGCCGTTAACAGTGGATAATAACATCAGGCAAATGACCACCACGACCACGCTTACAGGACAATATCCTTTTCATGAAATTTTCCATAGCCGAATTGCAAAGTGGCTTCCCTATGTCCTCGATAGCCTCACGAATTCCATCTTTGAGGTCTTGAATCGACCCTGGGCTGTTGGCGTAAACCTTCTCTATCACGTGGCCCCAAAGCAAAAAGTCACAAGGTGTTAATCACTTGATCTCGGTGGCCAATTGTGATCACCTCTTCGAGAGATAACACGGTCCGGAAACTTTTCCCGTAAAAGATCAATGGTTTCATTGCTTGTGTGGCACGTAGCGCCGTCTTGTTGAAAATAAACAATGTCCAGATCAATACCAGCGTTAATCATCTCTCAATAGCACAATCCATACACCTGTTATTGGAAAACCCTTTAGTAATTATATTTCTAGTGTTGAAAACAATATTAGTCCTAAATTTTGTTGGGAATACATTAAATCTATAAAATCCAGCTTTGGTTTCTGCGAGTTTTCTTAATGATAAATTATCTACCATTCTTCTGAAGTGGGAAACATGTTGGCTGATTTTTTTAACGCAACTTTGTTAATGATAAACCCGGTTCAAATTCGGTTCGTCCCATACATCTTTTCTCGTTTCTTAACTTTGGGTATTTGAATCTGTCATTGGAGGAATGTTGAGGTATTTTAAACCCAATATCCTCCACAGAAAGGAATGATAATGCTCTTTCAGCTGTTTCTCAAACATTGTTCCCTCTTGCTCTGCTCTTCAAATAAATCTTCAATAAATCGTCAGCCTCTGGCATCTATATTGATAAATGGAAAATGACAGTTATTAACCAATCTCTAAGCTCTCGTCAGTATCTAAATTATTTGGAAATATTGTCAAAGACACGATGTATTTTGCAGTTTAAATTATCCTATCACCATACCAGCTTGGTCCTGTTACAGGTACATCGACAGTTTCCTAATTGGGCGTTTTCGCTGAATACTGTACTGCAGCTTTCTCAAAAGGGCAACAGGTCGACAGGCAACTCTTATATCTGGGTTATATCTGGGTTATAAAGGGTGATTTTTTAAGAGCTATAGGAAATTTTTTCGAAAAACACACGTAAAATTCAGAAAAATGCATGAAATTTTTATTTAAATAGATAGTACAGTCCATATAATTTAATGTTTGAAGATTATTTCATGCAAATGTTGACCGCGACTGCGCTTCAAATGGTCCATCCGCTTAGTCCAATTTTGGCATACTCTTTTCAATGTTTCGGCCGGTATCTCACAAATAAAAAAGTTGGATATCATTTCACTCTGGTATATCAACTGCACAACACGCATACCTTAAAGGCAAATCTACGGAGACAGCGCTTCACGAGGTAATCCGAATAAGAGATGGCTCTCTACAGAGGAAACATTATACCACGGCGGCATTCTTGGATATAGAAGGCGCCTTTACCAATGTTAGTACAGATGCCATTCAACGGGCGTTGATAGACCTAGAGGTGGACAGTTGCATTAGTAACTGGGTCATCTCTATGCTAGAAACCAGGATCATCAAAGCTAATATGGGTAATATCAACATAACCAAGAAGGTCCGCGGGGGCACTCCACAAGGGGGAGTATTATCTCCACTTCATTGGCTATGTGTGATTAGCAAAATCTTAATAAAACTTAATAAAACTTAAAATAGGGTGAAAGTGGTGGCGTACGCTGAATATGTGGTGCTAATGGTGTCAGGATTGTGTCCCAATACCATGAGTGGGATCATCCAAAATAGGCGAGCTTAACTCTTGGGCCACAGGATGTGGTCTAAGTTTAAACCCGCGTAAAACAGAACTTATGTTTTTTACCACCAGATACAAGGTTCTAACTTTTACCCTACCAAATATCAACGGACAAACTTTTTCACTGTCACCCAGTGCAAAGTATGAAACTTAAGGGTAATTCTGGTTCTGGCGTTAGGCGAGCTTAACTCTTGAGCCACAGGATGTGGTGTAAGCTTAAACCCGCGTAAAACAGAACTTATGTTTTTTACCACCAGATACAAGGTTCTAACTTTTACCCTACCAAATATCAACGGACAAACTTTTTCACTGTCACCCAGTACAAGGTATGAAACTTAAGGGTAGTTCTGGACTCTAAACTTAGCTGTAAGGTAAACGTCGAAGAACGGGTAAGGAAAGCAGAAATTCCTTTATATGCCTGTAAACGTATGCTTGGAAGAAGATGGGGTCTTCAACCTAAGCACTCATTATGGCCGGTATACTACTACCTATTTTATCGTATGGTTCGGTAGTTTGGTGGAAAGCTCTGGGGAGAGAGTACCAATCCAAATTACTCGGCAGAATACAAAGATAAGCATGTGCAATAATGGTCGGTGCTATCAGATTATGTCCTAGAGAGGCTCTCAATGCACTGACACACGTTATTCCAATAGACATACATATACATATAAAGAAGACGGCAACCATGAGTGCATTTAGGTTAAATGAAGCGGGTCGCTGGAAAGAAAAAACTTATGATAACAATAGTCTATTATTGCGACAAGCTCAGTTGATCTCGGTGAGGACTAACTATATCATGCCGACGGTAACTTTTAATAGGAATTTTGCCACTCTCTTTCCATCTAAGGAAGAATGGAATAAGGGATTCTCTCCAAACAACTTCAGTAAAATGGATTGTGGTGATGGAGCAGGTATACATTCTCATAGACTTGGAATTGAAAAATTTGTGCGTCTCCCCAATGCCTGCAGTGTCTTCCAGGCGGAAGTATTGGCAATTGGGGAAGCTTGTAGGTTACTAATCACGGATTTGTCTTTAAAGGCAATATCGATATTCTTTCGGATAGGCAAGCTGCAATGCAGGCACTGGACTCGGCTACAACAACCCCTAAAGTGGTGGAGCAAAGTAGGAATAGCCTCACCACCTTGAGTGAAAACCATAAAGTAACCTTAATTTAGGTCCCGGGACACTGGACCATAGAAGGTAACGAAAAGGTAGATGAACTGGCAAGAGGAGGATCTGCCATGAATAACGTTCTTGCAGTAACGGTATTCACACCATAAGGTGCAGTCAAGAATGCAATTTCCCTAAAATACCTTGGAATCGCAGATGGTAGATGGAGAGACCTGACGAAATGCAAAATTAGCAGGACGTTATGGCTTACCTACAACCTCAAGCAATCGTCGACATTGATAACCATGCAACGACGGGACGCCTGTAGACTAACGGCAGTCATAACTGGTTTCTGGTCTATCGCAGAACAAGCCGCCAAAATGGGCATCCCTCACAACACAACTATGAGAAGTTGTAAACAACCGGAGAAAAAGGAAACAATCTTCATTTCCTATGTGAATGCCCTGCCCTATGGAAGGACTGTATGTGAACTCTGGGCAAACCGCTGTTCGAGAGTCTCGAGCAACTGTCTGGCTTAGACATCACCAGCCTAATAAGGTTCCTAAACCGCACAGACTGGATATAGTCTTGCTGTAAATAACTGTTAAACAAGTTGGTAACGCGGATGTGGCAACAAAATGGTGCGGAAGCGCTAGTTGGATTCTGGATGATTCACCACTCTAACCAACCAACCAACAAACGAAAGTTGGGCCTGTCAAATTTTAAATTCTACATGTTTAAAAGCGGGATTGCAGTCTACTAGGTCCACATTTTTTGGAAAACTCCAACATCAAATAATTGTCCGCAACTGCCGATCTAACTAGTAACCAAATACATTTTTAATATTTTAATAGCAATAAGTTCGAGTTCAAGAAGTGAGTATCTTAGCATATTAATACTACTTGTATAATGTAAAAAGATAGTAAAGTAATCCTAAAATTATTTACTGGCCCAGGTAATCATCGATAATGGAGAAAGATAATAAAAATTGACTTGTATTCAATCGTATGCCAAATAAATATGTTCATACCTATGTAGCCTACTATAAATAGGCATGTGCATACGTAGGGAAATCAATAAATATAAGTACAACTGAGAAATATTTGTCGTCTTTGTTTGTTAAGTTTGAGAGTCATCACCCTGAAGAATTATTATATGAAAATATACCTGACCCGGCAGACTTCGTACTGCCTCAATCGATAAATAAAAGACCTACACTTTTGTATAAAATAATATTAAGACAAACAAAACGAATCCGTATTTAATAAAAAAGCATATTTTGAATTAAGCATGAAGTTTTATTATTATTTTCGACATATCATGTTGGTTAATTATAAAATGGATTTTTCCTGAGATATGGCTATTTATAAGGTTTAAATTTGATATTGACAGACACATACTGCTATGATGCAGTTTGGTAATCAATTTATAGCTTTCTGATCAATTATACTTTTTGTTTTGTTTTGTGGTGCGTAAATAAACAAAGAAGACGGTTTTCCGACACGCGAACACGCGACGTATAATTGTCCATGCGCAAAACAAGGAAACCCCAAGTAGATTCCGCAAACTTCTAACGACTGACCTTGATCATCGCAAAGGCCAGAAGTACTGGAAATTTTAAGCGCTTAAAATCGTAAATCCGTTGGAATCATCGGTATCCGCGGGATCAAGACATCCTCTTCTTTGTATTTTCCTTTTGTGATTGTTGCTTCAATGACGTTATTCATCAGCTTTTTCACAGCCAGTCTTGTTCCATTGCACAGTCGAGGTTGATTAATGTTACGCAGCATGGTAACAACTGACCCTGTTGCAAATTGTTAGGTGGTAATCTAGACAATTCCTGTGAATTTAAAAACTCCGAGGGATAGTTGACTACGTCATCCTGGTTCATAACGGTGTCGACTGATTTGAAGGAAACCAACTGTCCTGGAAGGAAATTCTGAATGGTCGCATTGAGATCCTCGGCATCTTTATTTTTCGCTGCCAATATTGCTCGTTAACCCAGCCAATTATGGTTATTGAGCTTTTGCGCTATATCTGGGAAAACACGCTGAATAAGCTCCTCTTTTGAGTCTGTGATTTGACAGAAATCTGTGGGTAACGTGATGAATCCGGTCGAGGTATCCAATGCAACTTTATTATTTCCAATGTCTAACAACTGCTTCGCAAAAACATTCGCAGTTTCATCTTGCTGCAAAAATACTCGCATGTTAGTTGTTACTTGGAGTGTATTTACATACTGCCACGAATTCGATGATTTTATATTTTGGTTGTCACGAAGATCTTTCTACGTTCTGTCCAGTGCCTCCAGTGACCTCTTATGGGCAATTATGCATTAATCACAAACAATCTATTTGCATACCTGTAGGATCTTTTCCATTCCGCTATTTTTGGAGATGTTGCAAATGTTTCGGTTATTTGCATGTTTAATGGTAATTTCAAGGCAGAATGTGCAGTTCGCCCGCCTTCTAGCAGAGTCGCAGCTATTCCAAATGAAGCCAATGCTAGAACAACATCATTTCGATTCTACCGGGAACATTCAGGAAATAAATTCCACCAGATCCACTGTTCACAGCTTCTATCAAAGTGCTGTACGCAATTTTTTGTTGTTGATTTAATTGTGGAACATTTGTACGAACTGTTTCGGCCAATGCTTCAATGCCGTACTGTTGCTCTCTTTGCAGCTCATGGTTTAATGCATCGTACATATGACGATTGGGTGCTGTCATTCGCAAACACGACAATACTTTATTTTTCATCAATAAACACATATCTTCTCATGATCAATGTCTCATTGTAAATTTCTGCAGTCATTTGTAGTGTAGGATTCAAAGTTTGATGGCGCACACGATGCAAAACATCCTCAGACATGTCATCTCTATACTTAACCCACAAATCTTTTGGATTCGAGGGGACAATGTACGAATTTGATGCGGCGATGAAGATATTACGGAATCCTTAAGCGTATCATCCCAGTGCGGATCGTTCTCAAGTAAATGCATTAGCTGACATGCCTCACGGAAAGTCGCACACAGCTGTCCATTAACTGTTCTCAGTTGTTCAAACGCTATCGGACCACGAACATTTACCAACAATAACCGCAAATGATAACATTCATCGTTATTTGGATGTACTGTGTAGATGCGACCCAAAGCGTCTGAAGAAAATACATTTGGATGTCCTTCAACTGGTGTTCCTTGTTTTCGACGCTGAAACGATTTCCAGGTTTAATATCGTGGTATGTCAGCATAAAGCAAAGTGCAAGCAAAATCATCAGTTTGACAGACTGTGAATAAACTTGTTAATGTTGTCGCCGGTGGACGAGCCGCTCTGTCTGCCGCGTTCGATTCATTAAAATAAACTCGTTGACCATTTTCTAAATGTACAGCCAAATGGACTACGGTAGGATGTCTTTCATGGATCGCAAATGAAAAGATACGGCAAATTGTTTCGTTGCTACTTACATAGCGACCCATCTGGTACTGTGATATTTCATCATTTGCATTGGTTACAGAGAAAACAGCCATATAGCTACCTTTGTTAACATATTTACATATGTACTTTATCGACTTCACAGAATTACAATATTCTACATTGATGTGAGTCTCAAAAACTTTGGACAATATTGGCGAGTATGGCACAATCCAACGATTGTCTACATCAACATTTTGTCCTCTTACCTTCACAACTACCGATGGCCCCTTACCCGCAACTGATCGCCGACGATACAATGAGTATCCATCATTTCCCGTTATGTTTTCAGCAAGCAGGTCTCTTGGGTATCGCTTGGAATTGTAGATGAAAAGTCCGCAAGGTCCATGTATCATGTGTTTGGTAACTACTGCATGTAATTTTAGGTCAACTGTTTCATCTGGAATTTTTCATGAGTGTATTTTAACGCCTTACAATATTTACAAATTATTTTCACTTCCCCAATTGTTACCGATTTGTCAGCACAATAATCAATTGCAGGATCATAGTGGAATGCAGCTCATTCAAAAATCAGAGCAGCGGAATGCGGATTCGCTCAATTTCATTATATCGTGCTTGCTGTTGTGGTGTTTGATGTGCACGAACTCGTTGCATTCTAAGCCTCTCTACTTCATTATCACTCACTAAATAACGCAATTCTGACATAGCAATACGACTATTTTCTTGATCTGTCTCTCTCTGGTCATCAGTGCAGTTAGAACGTGAGGTAGCTAGCTCTTCGCACATTTGATTGACTGCGACGACCTACAGGTAAATCAGGTCGTCTTCTTCTCGGCATCGGAAATTGTAAAGTGTCGCTCGCTTAGCAGTAAAGTGTCACAATCACAAAATATCAATAAAAAAGAGTACATTACTTGGAATGTCACTATCACAAAGGATTGCCAAAGTAAAGAAAGTTCTCGCTAACTCATAGATATTGTAACACAATATCGTAATACTTCTTTCCGTGTTCTAAAGTGCGACAGGATGGATTGGCATATTAGTTGGTTGTCAAATCTAATGTCAAATATTATGGTGAAACATTTGATATCTTAAAGATTATCACTTGTTTGTCAAATATTTTAAGGTGCGTTAAAAAAATTGTCCGTTTCATAGCTGTAATATGAGGTCCGATGAACACAGTGAGTGAATATAATTTAATAAGAACTTTATTAAATATCAATAAAGTTCAAATTGACTCCAAATTTTATTTAGAAAACGTTTATATGGG
This sequence comes from Anastrepha obliqua, assembly GCF_027943255.1. Classification (NCBI taxonomy): domain Eukaryota; kingdom Metazoa; phylum Arthropoda; class Insecta; order Diptera; family Tephritidae; genus Anastrepha; species Anastrepha obliqua. The sequence continues at coordinate 3,879,167 of NW_026562179.1, read as the reverse complement.
AAGAAGAAAAGTGCTGTTTTTAGGGTTCTCCCGACAATTATTCGAATTTTTCTCACCTTTTAAACCTTCCCTAGACCTCTACGGGTATTTCAAGACCAAGATAAGATAAATCCGTTCCGCCGTTCTCGAGTTTTAGCGAGACTAACGAACAACAATTGATTTTTATATATATAATGTATATTCATGTATATAAACTTTTAATATTTTGTGTAATAAATATTTTACCTAATTCAGCTTTTTATTGCGTCTAATAAATTCAAATAAAGATACTCACAAGCAAAACATGTGTGTAATACATACAAACTCATATGCTTTTATCGCTCTATCAATAATATGTACAAATGAACCCAGTAGAATATTTATTGGATTTTCTAATAACAGATTTTATTACATTGCATAATTTGCGTTTTCCACCCAAATAGAACTCTTAAATTAAACATTTATATTAAATTAAAAAAATTCAACATCCAAGACATCACCTACTTAATGAATTTATAGTAAGTTACCTGGAGGAATTTTATTTCTGGAAACTAAGTTGGAAAGTGTTCATTATATTCTTATTTTTTCATTTCTGAGAATTAATTCACAATAATCCTCTTTTCTTAGTATTCCATGAGAATCCATGCGAGGAATGAATGAGAAAGCATCAAGATACTATTAGAAACAATTCCGTTCGCATATTTATTGAGGAGGAAACTATGAATCGCAAAATCTTTGAATTTCTTCGTTTGTTGGATCATTCGTAGAAGTAGAAGTAATTGTTGACATACATATATCTATCTCGTGAAGCAAAAAAAAGTGGAATTGCTGCAATGGCTTGGTTAAGTTTTACCCCGGGACAACAAAGTGGTTGAGATCCGTCGCATAAATATCATTTTAATTAAAAACAGACACTACAAGTTTCCGTGATTCACAAGCGAGGTTAAAAAGTTTAATATAAACAATAGAGAGCAACTTTTTCCAATATTATTCAAAAAAATTTTATTGTTTAAATAAATTCCTATATAAAAGGTTTTTTAATAAGAGGTGTTATTTTGATATTCAAAAAATAATGCTATTTTTTAATATAAATGATCGGATGTTTATTTCATTATAAAAAGGAAGGTATGCCGTTAATAGTGGTTAATAACATCAGGCAAATGACCACCACGACCACGCTTACAGGACAATATCCTTTTCATGAAATTTTCCATAGCCACGGTAGCGCTCACCATTCACAGTTACGTTGAGATTCGCAGAATCTTTGAAGAAGTACGGTCCAGTGATACCTCCAGCCCATAAACCGCACCAAACTGTGACCTTTTCTGGATACATTGGTAGCTCTTGCAATTCTTCTGGCTAATCTTCACTCCAAAATCGACAATTCTGCTTATTTACGTACCCATTGATCCAAAAATGAGCTTCGTCGCTGAACACAATTTGTCGACAAAAAAGTGGATCTTAAACTTTCTTAACAGAACACGCAGTTTTATAATAAAATTCAATGATTTTCAAGCGTTGTTCGTTTGTAAGACGATTCATGGTTGAATTATAGACAAAACTGAAGATGTTTGACAGCGAAACAAAACACGAAACGTGCGTCAGCTGTTTAAACCAACTGTTTAAGAAGATAATAGCTAAAAAATGAAATTATTTATACAATAGGCATTGTATGTTTCCGCTGACGGTTTTTCTTCTTTGCTTCAATCTGTGGAAAAAATCAAGTATCCAGAAATTGTTTTATATTTCTTAAGCATATACTCGTAGATTTTAGTCTATATAAAGCGTACTCTATACCCCGTGGTTTGCGAGATCCATGACCGGGGGGCATAGCTGGGGGTTGGCAGGTTGCAGAAAGCCGAAAGACTTGTAGCAGTACGTTAGCTGTAAATAAGTCTTGACAAATAAGCAACCCTGACAAGGAGCGGGAGAGGAGCAGGAAGCGCTAGAAAATCCAGAATTTCTGGTGATACCTCTGTGACAAGGCGACTAAGCACCACCTTTAAATAGATGTCCTTCGTGTGGGCGATACGATCATAAAATTTCAGGAGAGTGGGGCTCAAAATAAGCGGTTATCCGTTTGGTTTTCATGTTAGGAGGGGCTGATCGGCCGCGATCTACGTGTCATCAGGATTGATACCAATAAGGTCCTGATTATGGCATGCTGGGTCGGAAGCAGAATGCGATCGGACTGGATGGGCTGAAATCTGTAATCTGAGGAAGTGGAGTGAAATCTATTTGATGTGTTGGTACTGGTGAACGTGTTGCGCTGAACGGACGTCTTTTGATATGCTAGTGTCGTGCTTTGATTTTTCAGTTCGATTCTTTTGCTTGTTTTTTCTCAATGTTAAAAATGAGACAGTGACAACGTTACGCAAAATTAATAAATAAATAAAAAAATTAAAAATATAACTTAATTTAATTAGTTACAAACTATATAGGCATAATAATGCTTTGTTCGTGTGGCCAAAAGGTGGAAAGGAGTGCAGTGCACGAGGTACAATGAACCTTTCCATACGCAATGTGGTGGTATCCTACCTGCTGATTTGAAGTTTCTTATGAGCTCGAATAATAATAATAATAATAAATCAATCCGTTTACCCCCTCTACCTCCCATGAACGCCATATCAACTAACGGAACTAATTCAAATGTTCAATCCAACTCTTTAAATATAAGTTCTATTGGTTCGCTTAGTCAGCAGTGCTTAGAAAGGCAGTGTAAGTCGCAGTGAAAGCGCCAATTAGCAAGAAGTAACATTTGAATCCCTATACAGCATATAGGTTTCTCTTCGATCTGAGAATGCCCGTATGCATAAAGTAATCAGTGATATTCCTGAAGGCAATAATAAAATTTCCAATAAAACTGAGAATTTGCACTCAGATCTCCTTTATATGCAGTTAAATTTGCTAGAGAAAAGTAATATGATATCCTTACTCACAGCCGAGGTTAATAACCTACGCTCATACTTTACTGATGCTTTCGAGAAGTTTGGTAGTGATAATGCTGCAGCTAGAAAAATAACTGCTGCTAAATGTACCCGCCCACCGTTATCACTAATTTCTCATGGTGCTCTTTCTTCGCCCGCCGCTACTAATGATTTACCATCCTCATCTAATGCATCGTTGAGATCTCGGCACCAACAAATGTTGTCTTCTCTGCTTGATGTCCTACTACTGCTGCTAATGCTGATGTTGGCGTTAATGTGACTGCTGCTATTCGCTCTAATCAGTCTATACACACATACGCTAAGGTTTCAGCGCCAGTCGATGCTGTCTCCAATGCTGCTCTTTTGCCCACTTCATGCTCTGTTCTTTCGCCTGCTGCTGCGGTCAATAATGCACAGTGAGCGACGGTCAATAATAAACGGAGCAAAAAACATGTAAAAACGTCTGCGCCAGTCGCTGCTAAACCTAACTCTTCGCGCTCTGTTCATTCGCCTGCTGCTCCGATTAATAATGCACAGTGGACTACTGTCAATAAGAAACGGAGCAAAAAACAAGTACGAGTAGTAGGTACAAATACTTGTAATGATTTGGATGTCGCGGTCAAATACAAATGGTTACACTTGGCTTCTTTCTCTCCCTCCGTATCTGAAGATGATATTAAAGATTACGTATCAAGCATACAGGCTTGAGTACAAATATAGGTACTGTTCTGTTTGAAACTGATCAAAAAGAATATCCCATTAACAAGCATTAAAAGGGTCAAATTTAAGTTGGGAGTTCTGGAGCCTTCGTATGAAAAATTGTTAAGCTCAGAAATCTGGCCAACAAATGTAACTGTGAAGCAGGTTAGGTTTTTTCAAAAGGATTCGCAGCAGCCGCCACCGGCATAATAACATCTTCGAATCTTCCTCGTGGTGGTCTTTAGGTATATTTTCAGAACTTATCCGGCATGCGTACGAAGGCTGTGTATGTACATTCCCTTAGCGCGCAGTTAGATTACGACATCTTCGTTCTTGTTGAGACCTAAATACAAGTTTCTACGGCAATGAATTCTTCGACCCGAACTTATTTAACGTTTTTCGCAAAGGCAGGGATGCTGCAAAGACAGGGTACTTGCGTGGGGGGTGGCGTTCTTATTGCTATCAAGTATCATTCAATTATTCATTATGCTATTATTGCAATTATTCAATGGCTTCAATTGGGAAAATTTATTTGCTGAATTTGGGTAACATTCCGCTCAGAAAGAAAAGGCTTTATAAATTACCCTGGTATCCCTTGGGGGAACCTGTTATCCCTATAGGGCACGTCCCCAGGTGGTGGATAGGGGAACGCCTCCCAGATAAGGTAGGGGAGTAGGTCTCCCGCGAATCATACAGGTCGAAGACGTAAACTTCGTTAAAAAAAACTCCCTCAACCTAAGGTGTGATGCGACCCGAGTTGCGTACCATCACTCCACCACTCTATCTATTTATTTCCCTTTTTTGAATTGTGAGAGTATTGTCTTACATTTAATGAAATTGGAATCATACACCAAACTATTTAAATGCTAAGATACTAAGATTTCACAAGTAAAGGTTCCCACCAAAAGATTTGCTTAGTATGTAAAATTACACCGACACGTTTTTCGCTCAATGCAGTTATGCTCTCAATAAGCATAAAGTACTCCATAAAGTGAGCGCAAAACAAGTGTTATTAGAATTAAGGAAATTATTTGAAGTCAGTCTGTAGATTCACAGCAACCAAGAAGGTTGAATTTGTTTAAAAATAAAAACTGTGAAAAAAATTAACTTTGGTGTTTTATTTTAAGTCCAAAGACTTAAAACACATTAGTGGCGCAGTCATTGGAGATATTCCCGAAAGAATATTTAAAGAACAACGAAGTGAAATTTCTATGCGACGAAGTGAAATTTTCGACCGAAACAGAAATTTCATAATGGCTAACCAGCACGACGTAGAAGAACTACTGGAGGTCATCCGCAGACAAGAAGCGGAGTTACAAAATTTACAACTGCAGCAACAATGCTTAATACAGCAGCAGCAACAACAACAAACGCAACACCAACAACAGGAATTTAATTTTAACATGACCGCCAAGGATGTCATCGACCAATTTCGACGCTTGCAGCCCCTTTCAGAAAATCAAAACTCAAGGGCCTTTATCAATGCTGTAATCTTACTTTATGCGGAACAAATCTGAGCCTTATTCAGTTTTGTTTGAGAATTGTGGCCGATGAGAAGATTCATGGCAATGCTGGCCGGCGTGTAAGAGAACTAGAAAGCGGCGCTTCGTGGGAGGAAATGAAGGGAAAAATTCAACAAGAATGCAGCCCAAAGACGACCTACGGAGAAGTCTTCAACTTGTGCCGGACAATAAAAGTAAGAAATTTAAGAGAACTGTTTAATATTTTTGAAACTTTCAAATTTAATATTAATGATATATATGTACTTGTCTGGCCCATTAAAACCTGGTATCTTCCGACATATTAGACCTAGACATATTATTAGAAAAAATTGACGGACCAATTAGGGCTCATTTAAGTGAAAATGCGACTTTGAATGAGATAATTACAAAATATACCAAACTGAAACTATTAGATAACACAAGGGCCATTGCATTTAACCATAGGGTTAATATACAAAGTGAACGGAAAACAAACAACAATTGGCAATCATTAAAGCCAAGTAATAGTTTTCATAGCAATAATTGGAATACTAATAATTGTTTTCAAAACACAAATTGGCAAAAATCTAAGCCAAATAATAACTTCCAAAATGGCAACTTTAAACCGAATAGTAGTTTTCAAACCCGAAATTTCAACTGGTGGAATTCATACCCTTACCACAGGTCACAATACAGATTAATCAATAATTTTCCAGTTGAAAATTACAGCAGAAATTCAACACAGCAATTAAATTCCAGTAAATTATTTAAGTACAATCAACCAAATTCTTCTCAGACTAGAAAATCTTATCATAGTAGTCAACAACGCCAAACTAATGCGTATCAACAAGAACCAGAGCCAATGGATATCGGTAATTTAAAAGAAGAGGGGGAAGTAAATTTTTATATGATGGCTTCTCCACAAAATTGCCCATAATATTAGTAACAATTGGAAATTGTAAAATTAGATGTATCATAGACACCGGATCAGAAACAAGCATAATTAAACCTAATGTCCTTGGGAATACTTTTCCCACTCAACAACTCAATTCACCCCTTTTTTACAGAACCATAAACGGAATAAACCAAGTGACACACAAATTAGTTACCCCAATACCTAGAGAATTTAATATCTCAGGTACCTTCTCTTGGAAGGTTTTTGATTTCCATAGCAAAATTTATTCAGCAATAATAGATCAAAATTTTGTCATCGCTCTTAAAGCTAAGATTGATGTAGAGAATAAATTTATTACTATTCTAGACAAACATATACCGTTTAGAAATTACAATCCATACAATAGTGTAGAAATTGGCTCACTTGAACACAGCGACCTAGAAAAATTGAATCTGAGACATCTAGATTCGGAAGAAACCCAGGTTATCGAGGTTATTGCACAGTTTCAAAGATTTATTTTATAAAGAGGGTGATAAGCTTTCTGCAACCCATAAAATTAAACATGAAATAATTACATCAACTGATAGAGCTGTATAATCAAAAATTTATACCTAGGTACCCCCAAATTCACGAAGAAGAAATAAAGAAGCAAATCAAAGAAATGTTAGAGCAAAACACAATTAAGGAAAGCAATTCACCTTATAATAGTCCTTTATGGGTAGTGCCAAAGAAGATCGACAATTCTGGCATCCAAAAATGACTAATTGTTGTAGATTACCGGAAGCTAAATGAAATTACTGTTAATGATAAATTTCCAATTCCCAACATGGAAGGAATTCTTGATAAATTGGGCAAAGCTCAATACTTCTCTTCTATTGATTTTGCCAAAGGTTTTCATCAAATTGTTGTAGATGAAAATGACAGAAAAAAACTGCCTTTTCTACACCTTTTGGCCATTACGAATTCATAAGAATGCCATTTGGGCTTAAAAATGCCCCTTCGACTTTCCAGCGACTTATGAATTCAGTCCTTCGTCAGTATATAAATAAAATTTGTGTTGTCTATATACAAAATATTATATTACAAAAAAAAAAAAAACAAAACCGAATTTTTAGGTCATATATTTACACCTAAAGGTGTTAAGCCAAATCCAGCTAAGGTCGAAGTAATTCAAAAATTGAAGCTTCCGACAACACAAAAGCAGATTAAATCATTTTTAGGAATAAATGGTTTCTACCGAAAATTTATAAAAGACTATTCTAAAGTAACTTACCCCATGATCGCATATTTAAAGAAAAATGCTAAAATCAACATAAGAGACCCAAATTATATTATAGCTTTTGAAAAACTAAAGGATATAATAAAAAATCCGCCTATTTTAAAATATCCAAATTTTAATAAGCGCTTTAAGCTTATCACTGACGCCAGCAATTTTGCTATTGGTGCGGTTTTGACCCAAGATGGTCATCCTGTTTCATTCGCATCGCGAATACTAAATAATCATGAAAAAAATTATTCCACTATTGAAAAAGAGCTATTGGCAATAGTGTGGGGAGTCAAATACTATAGACCTTATCTTTTTGGAAGAGAATTTGATCTCCAAACCGATCATCAACCACTAAAGTGGTTGCAAGTCAAAAACTCGGGTAAAGATATAAGCCCGAGATTACAGAGATGGCTAGTTCAATTAGGGGAATACGACGCATTGATTGCATTGCTGGCAAAGAAAATAAATTAGCAGACTTTCTCAGCCGCATTAATTGCGAAAAGTGTGAAATAAACGCGTTAGATTCTGATGATTTAGGAATCACTCTTAACGAAACTTTTATAATGAAAAATCTAAATGCTGAAGAAGCAGCAAATCAATCTGATATATATCTAGAAGTTCAATCCAACCATTCCCTGGAAACCGTACATTCTCAGGCAGAGAATTTCAATGATCATATTTCTATTTTAGATACCATAGCAAATAGGTTCAAAAACCAACTAATTTTAGTAAATAACAAGGAAGTTGAGGTCATGGAAATTTTCAAAAACAGAAGAATCTTTATCGATAAACAAGATATTGACTCTGACAATGTAACTAATATAGTCCGAACAAATTTTGATAAAGGAAATGTGGCGATATTTTCCCAAATTAATGATCATGCATACAACAAATTTTAATTAACAATTTCTTAAGTAGTGAACGGCTATCATTTGTAAGATGTAGCTTTTTAGCACAGGACATCCAGGATGAAAGCGAGTTAAGAAAGCAAATATCTCTGTTTCATAAATACGAAACTGGGCATTCTGGCATATTAGTAACTTACTTACCCTTGTCATGTCGGTCTCCTTGCCGCGGGATGAGGCTTAAGTGGCGAGTTAACCCCATGCTATGGAGATTAACTTACCACGAACTAAGAGTGCAGCTCCATATAGGAATTGGGTATCCACTCATCCGCGGAACGGCGGAATTGGTGGCCATCCAAGTACTATGTGGAGAGTACCGTACCGACAACCTGGCAGGAGGTATAAAATGCATTTCATCATAATGTGGAGGTTAACAAAGGATCTCTCTGCACGAGGTAACCCACTTTCGGGAAATCCTCCCGTCGAGCAATCGACGGTTCGGGCATCGGATGTGCAGGCCCGAACCCCACACCCCCTGTGACCGGAACTGACACCCAGGGCTCCGGAGGAAGCGCATTACTAGTGGTGAAACATGGCACATTGGCTATGCCAATGGAGAGCCGAGTGAGTGTGAGCGATATACCGCCGTCGAAACGATCTGAAGCAACTGAACAAGTTGACAGCAAGTTAATTCTTGTTGAGAGTAGCAAAGAAAGGCTGGTACGAGCGAGTGTCTGGATTCCGCGTCCTTCCTGCAATTCGGCAGAACTCCTCAAACGCATCCGTGTTCAGAATAAGGATCTTGACACGACTCTCTGGAGAGTATACTCGTGCATCAGGCAGAAATCCGCTACCACTTCAGAGGCGGGTTTCCACCTGGTATTGGGTATCGATCTTGGGTCTCTCAAGGTTCTTAAGTCGAAGTACGGGTGCCGTCCTCACCTACATCTGGGGCGAATCCACTTCCGTGTCTAGGATAAGGTGGAGGCAAAGGGTAAATATACTCATTCTCATGACTGAAGTAATATTTACACAGATAAATCTGCAGCATAGCAAAGCGTCTACGGCTCTCTTGTGCCGTACTCATGCAAAACTGCAAACAAACCCACACATAATACTTATACAAGAACCATGGGTATGTCACAAGCGTATCTGTGGTCTAGGTGCTATGACGTGGGGACAAATACTTCATTGTGAAGGGAATGTGAGACCGCGAGCATGTATTATCATGCCGAGGTTGATCGAACACACGATGTTAAAAGAGCTATGCTCCGGAGGTATCGGTGCTGCAAAAATAAAGTACTTGAAAAGTGGGAACAGTGTCAAAGCTGTCACAGTTTTGGCCAACCTACCCTACGACTCTTTACAGCCACCTCCTTCGAGGGAGCTAAGAACAGTGGGCAAGTACGCAAAATCCAATAATCTGGGGCTATTAGTGGGCTGTGATGCAAATTCACAGAACATTGTGTGTGGAAGCAGCAAATGCAACCCCAGAGGTCTCCAGTTACTGGATTTTATCCTGTCATCCGAGTGGTCATTCAAAACACTGGTAACAAACCAACTTTTGTGACCAGAAGGAAACAAGAGGTGATTGATTTAACACTTACCAATAGGTCAGTTGGAAATCAAATCAACCGATGGCGAGTTTTGGAAGTGGACTCTCTCTCTCGAAACCCATTTTCCGGGTAGTAGAAATCTCTCTGAAGTTGAGAGTGGCATGAATAATAACGGTAGCAACGGTGGAACCTCTAGGTACAGCTGGTATATTGCTAGTCGGATAGTGACAAGGGAATCGATAAGGTTTTCCTTATCTTCCTTTGAGAAATTTAAGTCCCCTGGACCTGACGGAATATATCCAGCAATGCTTACAAAAGGAGGAGACAGGCTGATTGAGGCCCTGAAAAGGATCTTCACAGCCTGTCTCGCATTTGGTTATATACCATCCCAAAGGCGACGCGTAAGAGTAGTATTTATTCCGAAACCAGGAAAATATGACTATTCCCTAGCAAAAAGTTGTAGACCAATCAGTTTGACATCGTTCATGTTGAAAAGTCTGGAATGACTGGTGGAGAAACATATTCGAGTGGGGGTATTGCCGAGAAGTCCACTTAGTAGAAATCAACACGCTTACCAGAGTGGAAAATCATGTGAATCAGCCTTGCACGATCTTGTTAGCAAGATTGAGGCCGGGCTGGGAGCTGCCGAATACACAATGGACGTGTTCGTGGACATTGAGAGGGCTTTTGATAATGCCACTTTCGGCTCGATATGTTCTTCTGCCGAACGACACGGAGTTAATCAAGCCATTATAAAATGGATATATTCCATGCTCTCTGAGAGGCTGTTAACCGCTGGTGGAAGCGATGACGAGCAAATCACAGTCAGGGCCAAGCAGGGATGTCCCCAAGGGGGTGTTCTTTCTCCGCTGCTGTGGTGCTTCGTCGTAGACTCTCTATTAGTGGAGATGCAGGAACTCGGTTTTCACGTCCAAGCATATGCGGACGACGCCTGTGCGCTAACATCGGATAAATCCTTAAGGAGGCTTTGCACGAAAGTGCAGAAGATTCTTGACAAAATCGATGACTGGTGCATGAGACAAGGTCTTTCCGTTAACCCAAACAAAACAACCATAGTCTTGTTTACGAGAAAACGGAAATTGGATGGACTCAGTCTTCCAACACTGAAAGGTGTGACACTCGGTCTTTCCAACGAAGTTAAATATTTAGGAGTAATCTTGGATAAGAAGCTGACTTGGGAGACACACGTTTCACTGAAGGTGAATCGTGCATTGAAGATTTTTCAGCAATGCCGTAGAGCCTTTGGTAAAACCTGGGGTCTGAAACCTGCTGTGGTCCTATGGATATACACAGCACTTATCAGACCAATCATCACTTACGCTTCTGTGGTCTGGTGACGACGGAGCATGGTTAAGTCCACAATCCGGGAACTATACAGGCTGCAAAGGAGTGAATGTTTATGCATCACGTGTGCCACGGATATTTTCTTTACCGATGGGTCCAAGAACGAAATAGGGTCTGGAGCCGGATGGTACTTAAACGATAGTAATAAGTATCACTATGCTGTGGGGGGAATGGCAACTGTTTTCCAAACAAAAGTTTTGGCCATCCTAAAAATAGCCGAAGGGATAATCGAGAGGAGATGGAGTGGGAAACGGATTGGAGTCTTCAGTGACAGTCAGGCTGCATTGAAGGCTCTGGAGAACGCGAAGCAAACCTCAAAGATTGTTCAAGAATGTAAGAAGAAGCTTAATTCTGTCGCAAGACAAAACAGGCTTGTACTTATATGGGTTCCGGGACACTCCGATGTTCAAGGAAACGAAATTGCCGACGAATTGGCCAACCGTGGATCAGCGGTGCCCCCACAGGGGCCAGAGCCCATAATCGGAATCAGTTCCGCAGGAATTATGAACTGGATCAGCAATTATGTAGGCAATCTACATCAATAGCGATGGTCCGGTCTGGAACGCTGCAGAACTGCAAACTGTTTTGTGACAAGTCCGAACAGAAAACTGTCAAACTTTCTACTAAAACTTAGAAGGAAAGATATTCGGTTGGTGGTCGGCATCATTACAGGACACAACCCATGGGGTCAGCATATGACCACCATTGGAATAATCGAGATCCCGGTATGCCTGTCCTGCTTGGAGGAGGCGGATAGCACTGAGCACTTTCTCTGTGAGTGTCCTGCCTTTGATAGAGCAAGGCTACGAGTATTGGGTTCCGATGTCATGAGAATGAGTAATATTCTAAAACTGGAGGATATTTACAGATTTGCCAAAGAATCTGGAAAATTCTCACAGGACGAACTATCTCTATCTCTGTCTCTATTCTTTCCTATCTCTTTCTCTGATACTTTTCTCCCTCCCTCCTTGACTATCTACCCCCTTTCCAGAGCTTTAAATACAATGGGCTCTTTAGCCTGAGTGTTTTAGGAGCCACCAAATCTCCTGGTGCTCCTTGGCTGGACCTTTTCAAATTCAATTCAAATTCAACTTCCGAGGGCATGAAGCACAAGGTTTATCATCCTCAACTAAAAATAAAAATATATGAAATTATAAATAACTGCGACATATGCTCTGGAGGAAAATATGATAGAAATCCATTAAAAAAAAATAAATTCCATTTAACCGAGACTCCTACTTCTACTAATAAAACTGTTCATATCGATACTTATGTTAATAGTTAACACTCATTTATAATTTTTCTTGACAATATCCGATAGGAATAATCAAACTATTATTGGCAAAATAAACGAATTTTTATCAATTAAGGGTTCCATTGAAAAGTTTGTGTTTGACAATGAGTTTAATTCCAAAAATTTTTTAACTAGGGAAGGAGTTGAGTTTCACGTAACTAAACCAAACAGTCATACAGGAAATGCTGATATTGAGAGACTTAATAACACTCTAACAGAACGCATTCGAATATTAAAGCTAGAGGGAAAACTCCCAGTTATAACTCAAATGCAGAAGTCCATAAAATTTTATAACAATTCTTTCCATAGTACAATAAAAAATAGTCCACAAGAAGTTCAAAATTACAAAGTTGATCACAAATTAATAAACAATCGAATTGAAAGATCAAAGATAACCACAATTTATAAACAAAACCAAAAACGGGAAAACTATTCAGAGAATCGACTGGAAGGATTTATAAAAAATTACTAATGTTTGAGGCATAAAGAAGAACCTAAATTTATAAAAAGGAAATTGCAAAATATTCATTCATCCAATATTAAAAGGCCAAATAAATTTTCAAGATAACATATCAGCGGCTAGACATAAGATTTTACACCCTAGTATATTGACGGCCAATGAAATAGAATGTTACAATATTGATTTTTATAAGCTAAAATTAGATATAATGAAATACAAAAAATCTAAGTTAATTATTGTCATTAAAATACCAACAAATTTTATTAAAACCTATGTAAAAGCTATAGTGCCAATACCAAACAAAGAGTTCATGGGAATAAATACTGATATTGAACATGTTGTCGAAATAGCAAATAACGTATACCTATTCTTATGAAGAGGAGAAATTTGAAAAAAACCCAAAACTGTGTATAGGTATTATCAAAACTTTATGTTAAAGTATAACAACAAATTCGAGATCCTAGCTATGGACGATGAAACTTTAATTGTTAAGAATGCAATAAATGAAACTGTTTTACAAAAATGGGACGATAGAAAAATCACACTTAACAAAAATTACTTAATATCTGTATACAACTGTAAAATAACAATAAAAGAGTACGTTCTTCAAAATAAGATAGCAATTGTAAAAGAGAAATATTACATTCCAGTAAACAACGAAAATAACACGTTTGAAAAAGAAATTAACTTAAAAAAAATTGTATTGGAAAATTTTGAAAATATTGAAGAAATAAAAGAATTAAAATATCATAGAAATTTTTCTTATGCAATAAGCACTTTCTTTTTCGTAAGCATTGTTATAATTATTGTGATATTGTATTTAAGAAAAAATAATAATAAAATTAAGATTATCAATAAAATTGAAAAAAAATCTGAGGATATGGAACTGGAAGCCATTAAAAAGAAATACGGCTTAAGAAATAACAAACCATAAGATCCAGGAGAATCTTTTCACAAAGGGGGGAGGAGTTACGTACCATCACTCCACCACTCTATCTATTTATTTCTCTTTTTTTAGTTGTGAGAGTATTGTCTTACATTTAATGAAATTGGAATCATACACCAAACTATTTAAATGCTAAGATACTAAGATTTGACAAGTAAAGGTTCCCACCAAAAAATTTGCTTAGTATGTAAAATTACACCGACACGTTTTTCGCTCAATGCAGTTATGCTCTCAATAAGCATAAAGTACTCCATAAAGTGAGCGCAACACAAGTGTTATTAGAATTAAGGAAATTATTTGAAGTCAGTCGATAGATTCACAACAACCAAGAAGGTTGAATTTGTTTAAAAATAAAAACTGTGAAAAAAATTAACTTTGGTGTTTTAATTTAAGTCCAAAGACTTAAAACTCATTAGTATTCACAACAACCAACAAGGTTGAATTTGTTTAAAAATAAAAACTGTGAAAAAAATTAACTTTGGGGTTTTAATTTAAGTCCAAAGACTTAAAACACATTAGTCCCGCGCCTATTGGGTGGGTTTGGCAGCCGGGGGACTAAATAAGGCTGTCTTCGTACGGAGCTCTCCTGATATCAGGCCGCCTCAGGTTGTAACGGTGGCCTTGCCATGGTATGGAGCGCTGCCATGGTCGACCGGATATTTCCGCTTTATCCTCTTTGGTCACCACGCATGGCGACATGCGCAGCTCCCTTGGCGGGCACTTAAAAATTCGGATGACGGGAAAACAAACACGGAACAAACGGACAAAATGACGGGAAAACATACTGACGCATCGACCGCACGGACTGATAAAAAACCAAACACGCGAACAGAACTACAGGACAAGCAAACAGACAGACAGGAGGAAGTGACGGACGCCCTTAAAAAGTCAGTCAGACAATTGGACAAGACGTACGAGCAAGGACGAACTGAGGATGACGGGGTCACCCTCAGAGGATGAGCTCTTGACCTCCAGCCAAGAAACAGTTGAGAGCAAAGCTGTGGGCCACAGTACGCCAACAACTATAAATCAACCAACAACATCCGCTAAAGTCATGGGGCAAAAGCGTGGTAATAAAGGTCCCTCGAGGTATAAACTTTACCAGAGGTCTCTCGCTATCCTTGGCAGGATTCGGAAAAACGAGACCGAAGGTAAAGTTTATCCCAAAGATGATACCGACAAGGCAAGATGTCAAAAGGTGGTTGATGAATACTTGGCATTCCAAGCCGCCAACAGGACAGATGCCAAAAAACGAAACCGCTCGCATGACGAAACTGGGAAGGTAACAAAGAAGCACAAGATATCGGATCAGGGTGCAGTTGCCTCCGAACCTATCAAGCGATTTAGTGAGGGGGCACGGCACCATCTCCAAATGGCATTGGTAGACGAAACCTCTAACCGCGGAAAACCAGTGCTTGACAAATGGTCAGAGATTGAGGCACGGTTGTCTCGCATAGTCGTTGACCATGCCATGGCGAGCCCGGAGGGCCAAACACCATGTTTCGCCTCGGTGGAGGTAGTCCGCGGTT
The DNA here is from genome assembly GCF_027943255.1 of Anastrepha obliqua. Taxonomy (NCBI): domain Eukaryota; kingdom Metazoa; phylum Arthropoda; class Insecta; order Diptera; family Tephritidae; genus Anastrepha; species Anastrepha obliqua. The sequence continues at coordinate 3,863,924 of NW_026562179.1, read as the reverse complement.
ACCGTGTCATTAAATGCGAGGACCAATTCTCACTGTATTTTCTGACAAACGTGATTGGTAAAATCTAGAACAGCTGGGAAGGCTTGAAACTCAAACTAATTCCGGCTAGCGAGATTCCACGAAGGCCAAGGGCTCGCATCTGGGTACCAAACATGGAGTTTGATACCAATCAACTAATCCCCTACCTTCAGGCGCATAATCGCTCGGGGCAGATGACCGATTGGTTGATCATCAAAGCGGAGGCTCCGCAAAGGCACAGCAGGTCATTCCTCCTTCTAATTACAGAAGAGAGTCTGGAACCACTGGAGAAAGTGGGAAACAAACTTCAGTTTGGGATCAGGAAGACCCAGCTGAAGATATTCCGTTCTGTGAACCCGGAAGAGGAGCAGGATGAGGTCGATGGTGCCAACGAACTGCTGACTGGCATGCAGCTAGATGACACCGAGTCCGAAAAAGGAAACCAATAAACATGGGTTTAAAGGTTGTTCAAATTAATCTGCAGCATTCACGGTGAGCAACGGACAACCTAACCGTTTTCCTGGCGGAGGAGGACGTGGACATCGCACTAATTCAGGAACCCTGGGTGCGGAGCACCGAGGTGAAAGGGTTCACTGGGAAAACCTACAATATCTATCCCTGACGGAGTCAGAATAACGCTTGCCTCTATATATAATACATGGCACACGAAAGACCAGCACCGCCTGAGGAGGCCGGTAAACTTGTGCAGGAAAACCCGAACCAAACCCTGCTTCTCGGATGCGATGCCAATGCAAGGCATGCTCTATGGAGAAGCTCCGAAACAAACGACCGAGGTGTGTCTCTTTATGATTTCATAATTAACACTAACTTGTCGGTATGTAAAAGAGGTAACACTCCCACTTTCACCTTTCCAAGTACGGAGTACTTCAAGGGATGGGAGGAAGTGATCGATGTTACCCTAATGTCTGAAAACAGCTCAGTAAGGTTAGACAATTGGAGGGTCTCTGATAAAAGGCCTTTTTCGGATCACAGCTTGATCCTGCACGATCTGGATCTTAATGTTGATCCGCCCTTACCGTATAGGAATCCACTAAGAACCAACTGGAAAAGGTTCAGAAACATAGTCAATAAAAGGATAGGAGAGATTCCCATCCACAAAATCACTCTCACCGAAAACCTTGAGAGTAGGGTCACAACACTGGAGAAGGCATTTACCAAAACGTCCTGCCCCATAAAATTTAGCAAAAAATCCCATCCCCCTTGGTGGAGCAGTGAGCTCTCAAAACTAAGGGAAAAATCTAGATCAACGTTTAACCTCAGCTACTCGACAAGAAATTGGCAATTGTACAAAGAGAGTCGGAGACAGTACAAGGGACAAGACAACAATTAGGGCCGCCAAGAAAGAGAGCTGGAGCGAATTTTGTTCGTCAATCGAATTCACCACGGATTCTGCCAGGCTTAGCCGTGTTCTGTCCAAAGATCATTCAATGGCTTCTTGGGTCAAGAAGCCTGATGGTACTGGGACAGCTACGACATAAGAATCGCTAGAACTTCTGCTAAACACGCATTTCCCGGGGTGCAGCGTCCACGAAAGTGGGAGGGGCAGTATCAGGCGGAGCCAATATAATCCACAGCACCTTGCAAAAGAAATAATTACAAAGGAGAAAGTGCATGGGCAATTAAATCTTTTTCACTTTTTAAATCTCCGGGGTCAGATGGGATCATCCCAAGGATGTTACAGGAAACCTTGGACTGTATCCTACCATGGCTAGAGGAAGTTTTTAAAGCGTGTTTAAACCTAGGTCATATTCCAGATAGTTGGAAACTAGTCAAGATCGTCTTCATTCCAAAAATTGGCAGGAGGGGACATGAATCAGCGAAGGACTATAGGCCAATCAGTCTTTCGTCTTTCCTGTTAAAAACCTTTGAAAGACTTTTGGATATATATCTTAGAAGCTCTTTGGAGAACTCTGGTATATCTACTGCCCAACATGCGTACCTTAAAGGCAAATCTACGGAGACAGAGGTAATCCGTACAATAGAGGGCTCTCTAGAGAACAAACATTATACCATGGCGGCATTCTTGGATATAGAAGGCGCCTTTAACAATGTTAGTGCAGATGCGATCCAACGGGCGTTGATAGACTTAGAGGTGGACAATTGCATCAGTAATTGGGTAATCTCTATGCTAGAAACCAGGATCATCAAAGCTAATATGGGTAATATCAGTATAACCAAGAAGGTCCACAGAGGCACCCCACATGGGGGAGTATTGTCTCCACTTCTCTGGTTATGCGTTATTAGCAAAGTCTTAACAAAACTTAATAGAGGTGGGGTAAAAGCGGTGGCGTATGCTGATGATGTGGTGTTAATGGCGTCAGGACTGTGTCCTAATACAATCAGTGGAATCATCCAAAGGGTGTTAGGCGAGCTTAACTCTTGGGCCACAGGCTGTGGCCTAGGTTTAAACCCACGTAAAACAGAGCTTATGCTTTTTACCACCAGATACAAGGTACCAACTTTTACCCTACCAAATATTAACGGACAAATTCTCTCACTATCACCCAGCGCAAAGTACTTAGGGGTAATTCTGGACTCCAAGCTAAGCTGGAAATTAAATGTTGAAGAACGGGTAAGGAAGGCAGAAATTGCTTTATATGCCTGTAAACGTATGCTTGGAAGAAGATGGGGTCTTCAACCTAAGCATACATTAAGGCTGTATAAGACGGTTATACGACCTATTCTATCGTATGGTTCGGTAGTTTGGTGGAAGGCTCTAGGGAGAGAGTACAATACCAAACTACTCGGCAGAATACAAAGATCAGCATGTGCAATAACGGTTGGTGCAATCAGATCATGTCCTAGAGAGGCTCTCAATGCACTGACACACGTTATTCCAATAGACCTACATATTAAGAAGACGGTAACCATGAGTGCATTTAGGTTAAACGAAGCGGGTCGCTGGAGAGAAAAAACTTATGGTCATGCTAGTCTATTATTGCGACAAACTCAGTTAATCTCGGTGAGTACTGATTACATCGTCCCGACGGTAACTTTTAATAGGAATTTTGCCACTCTCTTTCCAACTAAGGAAGAATGGAATAAGGGATTCTCTCTAAACAACTTCGACACTACAGTCTATACGGATGGAAGTAAAATGGGCTGCGGTGTTGGAGCTGGTATATATTCTCACAGACTTAAAATTGAGAAATCTGTGCGTCTCCCTAATACCAGCAGTGTCTTCCAGGCGGAAGTATTGGCAATTGGGGAAGCCGGTAGGCTACTAATCGCAGATTTCTCTTTTAAGGGTAATATCGCTATTCTCTCGGATAGCTAAGCTGCAATCCAGGCACTGGACTCGGCTACAACAACCCCTAAAGTGGTGGAACAAAGTAGGAATAGCCTCACCATCTTGAGTGAAAACCATAAAGTTACCTTAATCTGGGTCCCGGGACATCGGAACATAGAAGGTAACGAAAAAGCAGATGAACTGGCAGGAGGGGATCTGCCATGAATAACGTTCTTGCAGAATCGGTACTCACACCATTAGGTGCAGTCGAGAGTACAATTTCCCAAAAATACCTCCGAATCGCGAACTGTAGGTGGAAAGTCCAAACGAAATGCAAAATTAGCACAACGTTATGGCCCACCTACAACTCAAGCAATCGTCGGCATTAATAAGAATGAAACGACGGGACGCCTGTAGACTAACGGCAGCCATAACTGGCTTTTGGTTTATCGGAGAACAAGCAGCCAAAATGGGTATCCCTCACAATACATACTGTCACAGTTGCAAACAACCGGAGAAAAAGGGGACAATCTTCCATTTCCTATGTGAATGCCCTGCCCTATGGAAGGACGGAATGTTAACCATGGGCCAACCGCTGTTCGAGAATCTCGAACAACTATCTGGCTTAGACGTTAACAACCTAATAAGGTTCCTTAACCGCACAGACTGGATATAGTTATGCTGTAAATAGCCGTTAAACAAGTTGGTAACGAGGATGTGGCAACAAAATGGGGCGGAAGCGCTAGTTGGACTCTGGAAGAATCACCACTTTAACCAACCAACCAACCCTGGTATTCTAAGACTTTGAAAAGGCTTAAAAATCTTAAAAATTATTATTATTTCAAGAAGTTTAAATCTACGAAGAATCATTTGTATTTCGTTAGATATAAGCAAACGTTAAATTATTTCACCAATTTAAATAAATCTCTCTATAATAGCTATATGAACAACATGGAGTTAAACATTATAGCAAATCCCAAAATCTTCTGGAAATACAGAAAATCTTGGAGGAGTAGTGCCAGTGTTCCCACTGGTACATTTTTCGATAATGGTCAAGCGCGAAGCTCAAGTGAAGCGGCAAACTTATTTCCTGAGTTTTTTAAATCCAATTTCGTTGACGAAGAACTTGATCCGCCGTTCGATTTTTCTTCTGAGTTAGTTTATGCCCTGAACTTTTGAGCTCTTTGCCTGTCTCCTGAGGATATTAGTAACGCTTTAATCAAATTCAAATCATCCTCTCAAACTGATGCTGATGGATTTTCAGCAGTGTTGATAAAAAATTGTCTGGGCTTGGTCTATCCTCTGAAAATTATTTTCAACAAATCTTTATCGTCGCGGTGCATCATTGACGCATGAAAGCTCTCTTTCATTACGCCCTTCTTTAAGAGTGGGAATAAAATTGACGTTAGAGTTTATAGGCTTATTTCAAAACTGTCAACTATTACAAAAATTTTTGAGCACGCGGTGTATACAAAGCTGAGCTTTGCGGTTAAATCTTTAGTTTGTCCTAATCAGCATGCGTTTATTGCTAACAGATCTACAGTATCTAATCTGGCTGTTTTCAGTGAATACTGCATTGATTCTTTCTCAGCTGGGGGTCAGAGTTCACGACTTTCGCTGAACTTATCTAAGAGCTTTCAAATATCTTACTCGAAAACATCAAACATGTGTCCTGCAGTGTGTTGGCGAGTTTAAGGACCTTGGCGTTATCTTTGATAACAAATTCTCTTTCAATAACCATATTAATTATATTACTTCTAATTCTTTTTCGATGTTGGGCTTCGGAATGGACGGAGCGCCACTAAGTTCTCTGATCCCTACACCAATAAGTTACTCTATACATCTTTTGTTAGATCTCATTTAGAATTTGCTGTTTTTATTTGGAGACCTTGTAGTCAGCAAGCTAGTAATAGAATCGAGCGTGTGAAAAAAATATTTCTCAAATATGCCCTTCGGTCCCTGAATTTTATTGATCCCATCCCGTCATATTCTGCTCGTCTCATGCTTATAAGTCTCAAATTCTTAGAAATTCGAAGGTCTATACTGTGTATGTCTTTTACTCATAATATTACACAGGTTTGCAAAAAAATGAGTTCGGAATGTCCTATAAAAGTGTAATGTCATTTCCGAAGTAATTTTTTGCGTAGAATCCGAATACGAGGTTTAAATTGCTCTATCACGACAGGATTTTGAAATATCCTAACCTAAAAGTGCAAAAAACGCTGTTTTTGCCCATTTTTGAGGTTATGTAGCTACGCAGAGTTTGCTCTTCATAAAAAAGTAAGCATAGTATTTTAAAGTATAAGTCTTCCTCTTTTAAATGCCGTTAAGTTTGCTTAAATATCTTTATTTGTCACTGAGATATCGCATTTTGAAGTTTCCATGTTTGTGAATTTTTCGATATTCGAAAATCCATTGAGATAACATGAGACGTGATACGGTCGATTACATAGTCGCACAAAAACAATAAAAAAAACTTCAAAATGCGATATCTCATTGAAAAATAAAGATATTTGAGCAAACTCAACGGCATTTAAAAGAGGAAGACCTATACTTTTAAATACTATGTTCACTTTTTTATGAAGAGCAAAATCTGCGTAGCTACATAACCTCAAAAATGGGCTAAAAAACAGCGTTTTTTGCACTTTTAGGTTAGGATATCTCAAAATCCTGACGTGATAGAGCAATTTAAACCCCGGATTCGGATTTTACGCAAAAAATTACTTCGGAAATGACCCTACACTTTTATAGGACAAAACATTGTCGACCTGTGTTATTAAGGGGTTAGGCCACTCTAGGATTTTCAAAATATCGAAATTTTTTTTTTTTTACTTAAAAGATGCTTTAAACTGTTTAGAATATAAAACAAAAAGTCCTATGCGTGAAAAAAATGTTTATCTCTAATATTTCGCACTTTTGCGCGAGCGCCTCTGACGTCTCTGAACCGACTATTCAAATTTAAACCGTGTTTATCTCAAAACGTGATTTTTCAAAACGGCAAGCAGCATAACACAAACAATTTTTAATATTTTCACTTGTAATTGTACAAGGATCTTTAGAACATTATTCCGCACTGAAATACGTACGGATTTTTTTATTAATTAATTAGAAAAATTTTTATAAACAATTAACGGTTCCATTTTAGACGAAAAATTCTACTTTTGACTTCAAACATCTGCAAAATACACAAATTTCAATATTTCTAAAATCCCGTACGTATTTCTACAGCTATACTCACGTCGATTGAGAAGAATGTTTTTAATTTGGTTTAGGTGGACATTTACGTCAGTTGTACTGCGTGCCGTGAAGTGCCTTTTTCGCAGGGAGCGTTCAGAGATTCACTCCAAAGGCGCCATTTTGTAATATTTTTCAATAAAAATATTTGTAATTACACTTAAATACATGCTTAATAATATACTTAAAAAGTTTTTTCCTAGCACCTTTCTTTCAATGTAAAAAAAATCCTTAAAAAACTGCTTTTTTACAGTAGCTAGAGTGGCGTAACACCTTAATGGAGTAATTGATTGTCCCTACTTGTTGGAAAGGATTCGATTTAAGGTTCCCCAGCTATCTCTTAGAAACCTCTACCCATATTATGGGGGAAGCCTTAAAACTAAGCATACCAGTAATGCTTCCATTACTCGTGCTTTATACACATTATTCAGGTTATCTTATTAGTATAGTTTAATATTATTTTTGGTTAGAAAAGTCCTCCAAGCTGCATTTATACTATTTTTTGCTAGACAATTCCTGTTGTCAACTTTTTTTTAAACTAAGTTCTGGTGACAATTTTACACCAAGGAATGCTTTTACTTCTAAATATCCATTTTTCACTTTCTGCTAACTTACCACCTTGTCGAAAAATTATTATAGCTTACTAACCAGGGAAGAGGTGCTGGACTTCACTTTGGCTTGTTCCTCATTTTTGCACCGAATCTGCAATTGGAGGGTACTTAGATATTACTCCTGTTTGGATCATAAGTATGTTAAGTTCTGTCTTACTGAAAACCATCCAAAAAAATCCTCCTACAGGAATCTGAGGAGAAAGAACTGGGATATAGTACACGTAGCAGAAATGAAGCACCGGAGGAAAAATCTATATCTCTCGGCGAGAGCGATCGACGAGTGGGTGGAGACTTTCACCTCAGCTTGAAATAGTTATCTTGAAAGCTCAATTAGTTCAAATAGAATGCTCCCTAAGAAGAAAAAACAGCCTTGGTGGATAACTGAGCTCTCTGAGTATATGTAAAGCCTCGTGCGTGCGTGGAGGGCTGCTATGAGTCTTCGAGGTTTAGACGAGTTCTCTCGTAAAGTTATGCTTCCTTGGAATACTTGAGAGGCGAATCGGGCTCAAATGTTAGGTAAGCTTTGAAGCACAGAGGTAAATGACGTCACTTTTAATTCTGAAGTTCAATGGAAAGGTCGTCGGTTTAAGTGCATTAATACTTGTACTCCAATTTGCAGTAATATTTGACACAATAAGTGAATATTTTTTTAAATAAGCCTTAATAAACAACAATAATTAGAAGCATAAAAAATTTCGAAACGGCTATGTACTTACTCGAATATTTTTTCTTTCCAATAAGGTTAAGGTACCAACTTTATACTGGTAACTTAAATTTCATGAATAATTGTTCATATAACTATTTATTAGGGTGCTATAAAAACATTCCAAATCTCTCTTAAGTAATCAATAGACGATGATTGCATCTGTTCACGTTTGACATCACAACCAAAGTCGCCTTATACATTTTTATCTGTGAAGCCACATTGCTTGCTTTTGCCTTTTGAATTTGAAAATTAGCTTGCGAATCTTAATTAAAATATAAGGTGAAGTCAAAAATAAACAAGAGAGCTAAAATAGAAACGACAGGAGCTTTGTTCTGATAACTTCGATATTATTTCTTCAAAAGAGTCCACTCTGGCCTCGAAACATGGTTTTGCGCTATCTAAAAGCTTTTCGAAAAAGTGTTTCAGGTCATTGACCGGAATGTCCTTCAGGAAGTCTGTACATGCCTTTTGGATGGCCTCTACCGAGGCAAGACGTTTTCCTTTCATAGCCAAATGCAATTTTCCGAATGGGGAGAAGTCACTGGGAACCATATCTGGCGAATACGGTGAGTGATTGATGATTAAAATGCGATTTTTAGTAAAATCATCAGTCACAAGAGTGGATCAATGAGATGGTGCATTATCATGCAATGAGCGCCAGCTATCTTTTTCGCGGTATTCCAGGCGAACTCAACGAATGCGATACAACAAACGCTTCAAAACACCAAGATAGAAAATTGCATTGGCGGTTTGGTATATTGACACGAACTCCTTGTGGACAATTCCGTAGGAATCGTAAAAATATATGAGCATCGACTTGATTTTTCACTTCTCCAAACGCGATTTTTTGGGTGGTGGGTTCTTTGGAAAAAAAAACGTATAGTACCGGATCATCAATTTGGATTTAGAAAAAAACATTCGACTATCCAACAGATCCATAGAATTACAAATAAGATTCAATCACACCTTGAAAACAATCGTTATTGTGCGGCAGTATTCTTGGACGTATCTAAAGCGTTTGACAAAGTGTGGCACAAAGGCTTACTACACAAAATAAAATAATGATACCTTTTGACTGATATCTCATCACAAAGCTACCTAACTGACCGAAGTTTCTATATTAAATATGACAATCAATGTTCAGATATTCATGAAATAACAGCCAGAGTTCCGCAAGGAAGCGTTCTTGGACCACTGTTATATGTTTTATTCACCGCAGACATACCACCTCCTGACGAAACTAATTCATCAATTGCTACGTTCGCAGACGATACAATACTACTGGCATCAGACAAAAGCTTAACTATCGCTACTGAAAACCTGCAGCGATACACAAACGCAGTGAAGGAATGGTTCGATAATTGGTTTCTAAAAATAAATGATGACAAAACCGTACAGGTTATATTTACTACCAAAACAAAATTTACTGCAATTCCAATTAAAATAAATGGCAAAGCAATTAAAATTAAACCAACTACTAAATACCTTCGTATACATTTGGACTCGAAGCTAAATTGGAATCACCACATAAAGCAAAACAAATCAAACAAATAAAAGAAAAACTTCAACAACTCCATTGGTTAGTCAGCACAAAATCTAGACTTACTATACAGAACAAGCTATTAGTGAACAAAGCTATGATTAAACCAATCTGGCTATATGGACTACAGGTGTGGAGAACGGCTAAAAAGTCTCATATACTATATGTAGTAAAAATTCAACGACAACAATCGAAGACTCTTCGAATTTTGACCATGTCTGGCAGGTACACGAAAAATGATGACATCCACAGGACTTTTAATATAGCAACAGTAGACGAAGATAGCAAAAAGGCACTTTGAAAAAATACAAGAACACAATAATGCAGAAATCAACAAACTTCTGGAAAGGGGGGAAAAAACACTGAAAGACGTTTAAAGAAAACTCGACCAAGCGACTTAAAAAATGCTAGAAAATAATATGTATATATGCAAAGGGAGTTAAATTGCTGTTATATTGTTATATGGTTGTACAATTGTAATTATGTAGAGTGAAACTTGTATTGAATATTATTTAATTGTATATTATTTCGTTTGTTTTACTTTTTATCGCTTTGGCACTGGTCATTAAGCGATGTATGTAAATCCTAACCACTGAACCGAATGTCACCAAGGTTTCACTGGAAGTCAGCTAGGGATGTAACTTCCAATGCCCTAACTCATTAAAAAGATGGTGCCATCGAAAAAATGTTTATGACGCCAGTCTTGTTTATTTTGAACTTCACCTTGTAGGTACTATTTTTTTTGCCCTATAGAGAAAGTTGCCCCATACGAAAAAATTGGAAAACGCTCAGCAGGTTTAATTTAATTCGTTTTGGAAGAAACTTTTGAAAGTTGCTAATGTTATTTTTTATGCAATAAAACGAATCCTTAGTCGATTCGACTAACTGATTTTTTCTGTTCCTAGGCAGCAATCCTCAACAAAAGTTTAATATATTCACCCCAGCGAGTTAAGGGGTTAGAATTTGACCGCGGTAAGGTATGCGTAAGAGGCAAAACCGTGGCAAGCCTTGAGGTACGTTTTCAGTTCGTCGCCGTTAAGTTGGTGGTACAGGTTAGGTTGAGCTTGCTTCCTATTAACGCTGATCCAGCTCTGAACACATGCACTCATAAGGTCATTTGTCAGCCATCGGGGCGGCCTCGCTGCTTTGCCAAGATAAACACGGGGTTATAAAGGCGAATGTACGTACAAACTGGGATAGCGACCTCAAGGGGGGACCCAACAACCATGAATATGTTAAAACGATCATATAAGAAGAATCTTCTGAAGCAAACAATGAAGCACCTAACTAAAGACATCGAGATACCGTCACCATTTCAAAAAGGCAAAAAACAGCGAGATCCCCAGTACGTGTAACTGAAATTGATCCAGATATGGAGGTTATCATCGTGGAGACACCGAAGACGATTGCTGCTTCCACTAGAGAATGCTACACAACGACAAGGAGTACTCGCATTGACAGCTTTTTTGGGACTATATCGGCTATGGACGTCAGAGCTGAATTGGGCACACAACAAGATACGGAACGCGGTTCATCGACAAGCGCGGGACAACCAGCAGGAGGTGCAGCCCTTATCCCATCGCAGACGGTGACCCAGCATCCCCATTTGATGAAATAATGCTTAGAGTCTCTGGGAAGTGAAATTATTGAGTTGCAGAAGTTCTACACATCGCAGAAAACGCCATCAAACGACTTCACACCGAAGAAGAAGAAAATAATTCGGACGAAAACTGATGCAATCCTCATTGCGACTAAATCAGAAAAGATATCATATGCTGATATCCTACGGACGGTCAAAGCCAATGATGCCACAAAGTCGCTGATTGAAGAGGTCCATATATTGAGATGTACCCAAAAAGGAGAGCTTTTGCTTGAGCTAAGCAGAACAAAACAGTAGCAACAACTACAAGTAGCAATACAGAGCGTACTTAAGGAAGACGCATCGGTGCAGGTGCGTGATGACTATTTGCTGTAAAGGCCTGGTAACGGATATTAGCAGCTAGGAAGAGCTGTTGGATGCCCTAGCGACACAGGCTAAAGTCAGGAGGCCAGAAAACTCTGCAGTAAGGTTGGCAAGAATGGAGTATGGAGGTACGCAGACAGCATACATATCGCTCCCTGCAGAAGACTCCAAGATGATTCTAGACCTGAAAAATCTCCGTGTGGGATGGGTCCGGTGCTCACTATCGGAAGCAACATCCCCGATTAAATGCTTCAAATGTTGGGAGTATGGACATGTAGCTACAAAATGTAAAGGAATTGATAGATCAAATCTTTGCAGAAGATGCGGCCAAGCTGGCCACAGAGGTGCAACATGCAAGAACCTAGAAATATGTGCCCTTTGCTGTGGTGCACATAACGAAGGGAGTACAAAATGTTCTGGATTCCAAAAGGCAGTTAATAAAAAGCGCGCATGAGGATAGTACAAATTAACCTCAACCATTGTAGAACTGCTCAAGATATATTGAGGAGGAATATGAGCGAGCTTAAAGCCGACATCGCTCTATTCTCCGAACCATGTTCTGCTATTGACACCTATAGCTGGTTAGTTGATGCAATATACATGGCTGCGATCTTGATACCGGGAAATAAAGCGCTGCAACGCAAGCCAGACGGTCCGTAGAAGGCATATACTATGCATGGGCGAAAGTAGACGGCCTATTCATTGTAAGCTGCTATGCACCACCGAAAATGGCCTTAGATGAAATCGTGGATTTGTCCGATAGATCCACGGCAACTGGCGTGCAGTGGCATATTTCCAGCACATACACCCACAGTGATCATCATCTGTACACAACTCGCATATCCAAGTCGACAAAAATAGTGCAAAGAATGCCTTGGAGGAGGATTGCTTTTGGTGCAGAATATTTCCTACAGATCTGGAACAGCTAGCAAACCAAGTAGCATAGCGAGTGGAAGAAGCCTGCGATGCAGCGATGCCAAGACGCAGGGGAACTTTAAACCGGTGGCCGTACATTTATGGACAGACGAAATCGAGAAACTCCGAAAACGATGCAACAAAACTCGCAGAAGAGCTCAAAGAACGCATCGCCGGCCATCTTATCCTGTTCACCAGGCCCTTCATAAAGAAGCCTGGCACGCATTGCAACAGGCAATACAGCAAATTTATTGAATTGAGAAACTCCGCAAAAACAGACCCATTGAGTAAAGCATTTAGAACAGTTTTCAAGAAAGTGAGAGGACCAGAAACCTCCCAACCCACATGCTCTGTCTTGCTAGGAAAGGTGGTTCTTCTCCTATTTCCACCCCAGAGCCCTGGGGTCCTACATCTCTATGAAATATTGCACTGTCATAAGGTTGGACATAAATAACGCTTTCCACTCAGCAAATTGAAAGCTAATTCTTTCAGCACTGAGTGGTCTTGGAGTGCCTTCGTACCTGCTTTGGATTATACGGAGCTATTTCGATGGCAGGATTCTTGAATACGATATCGACCAAGGACGTCAGAAATACACAGTGACAGACGGAGTACTGCAAAGCTCGGTTCCCGGCCCTACTTTGTGCAACGCAATGTACGATGGTATACTCAAAATAGAGCTGCCCATGAATGCGACACTGGTAGGATACGCAGACGATATTGCGCTGGTTGTAACGGGGAAACCGGTCATTTATGTGAAAATCAATTGCAACGATGTGATAGCGAGGATTGAGCGCTGGTTATACAATGCCAAACTTCAGCTAGCAGCGCAAAAAACTGAAGCAGTCTTGTTGAGCAAAAAGAAGAAGAGAAAGTGTTTGACGGTAAATGTCGGAGGTCTCAACATCTAGTCGAAGCCGACTATAAGATACTTCGGGGTTATGATTGACTCGCGCATGACCTTCAAAGAGCACGCAGCGAAAGTCAGTACGAAAGGCGCCGTATTTGCAAATGCTCTAACACGGTTGCTGCCGAACATTGGAGGAGCCCAAGGAGCAAAAAGGGGACTTCTATCTACTGTGACAGACTCCATTCTATTATATGCCGCTCCCATTTGGTCCCAAGCCTGAGAAACACATCTACGAGAGGCCAGGCAGGTTTATAGAGTGAGTGCTTTGCGAGTAGCCTGTGCATACCGGACAAAAGTTGTTCGAGCGAATGGCGTCACTTGACGAATGGCAACGAAAATGGGATCATTCTTCTACAGGCCGCTGGACGCACGAACTTATCCCTAACCTTGACACGTGGTTACGGCGAAGACACGAATAAGTGGACTAATTCTTCTCCCAGATGCTGAGTGGACACGGGTGCTTCTAGTATTATCTGCATAGGTTTGGTCTCTCCGTCTCACCACGCTGCCCTCCCTACCCAGAGAAGGTTGAAGACTCGCGACACGTACTCTTCTACTGTCCAAGATTCGCAAGAGAACGGAAGGAGTTAGCTACTATCCTTGGAAGACAGCCAAGTGAGACTAATTTAACTGGCAGTATATGAATTGAAAACATTGCTGCATGCAAGTTTTCTAAACAAGTATTGCGTACGCTACACAAGCAGGACGAAGAAAGGCGCACATTAGAGCTGTTTCAGTACCGGCAGCAAGGGGAAAATAATAGGTATTAACGCCCTGTGCCGCGTCTGATCACACGGAACTTCTCGACAAGTGCTAAAGCTAATATGAAACACTGTTCCAGAGAAGGTCGACTCACATATTCCGAGAACAGTTACGGACGCTTGAGTTAACGACTCACGAACATATCATACGCAGACAAGACGGCGCATGAAAATACTGCACCTTCTGGAAGTTCAATTTACTTATTAATGGAGTAATGGAGACTATCAGTGACGTATAACCTCCATACGTCATATGTAGAGAGCCTGAACGCAGATTTCTATTGTGGATGTTGTCCACAATCACGGCTCCACCCTCGATGTAGTGGAAGTGCGGTCCAGGGGTGGAAGTCAGCCGAAGAGGGAAGGTCTGTTTCGTCTGTTTGTGTCCATAATCAACATGCTTACTCTAAAGGCAGATCAGTAGACAGTCCTTATATTAGAAGGACATCGGAGTGGGCGCCTTCCTTGACATTGGGGGGCTTTAAGAAGGTCCCCCTTGAGGCAATTATTAAATCCTTTTACAAACTGGGGGTGGAGCCAGGTTTACCTATAAAATGCTTAGCAACAGAATGGTAGTGGCAGGTTCGGGTGGCGTCTTTCTCCGCCAACAGGTGGGCAGGAGCACTCCGCAAGGCGGTGCTCTCTCACCTTTTCTCTGTGTTTTCGTTGTCAATGACTTGCTGGAGTAATTGGTGAGATTGCCTACGTGGACGACGTAGCACTAATGTTTTAAAGGAAAGTTTGTAGATACCCTGTACGGTAACGTAGTTGTTAGAAGGACAGCGGATTTCGACCTATCGGTGAAGCTTCTCAAGACAGGACTCGTCCTATTCAGGAAATACAAAATAGCCAGAGCTCAACACCCTTCAATAGGGGATGCTCCGTTGGTACTTTCTGACAAGGTGAAGTACTCAGTTCGAAACCTTTATAGTTAGCTATCGTGGAAATCCAACATTGAGGAGATGATAAGATAGGAAACAATCGCCTAGTATGGTTGCAAATACGCTTTTGGAAAAAGACGGAGCCTCTCGCTTAAAGCTGTATTTTGGCTCTATATACTATTATAAAGCCAATTCTGTTATATGGAGTCATTGCCTGATGGAACTGACTAGAAAATATGGCATCGGTTAAGAAGCTGGAGAGAATCCAAAGGTATGCTCTCATTGGAATCAATGGGACGCTTCGAATTACTCCTACTCTAGCTCTTAATGCAATGCTAAACGCAGTAACCAGTAAAGGGGGGACCTCCTGAGGTTAACAAAATCTGAACTTTCGAGTTTCATGGGTGCCCTTACAGGACATTTCCCGCGTGGTATACATGCTGTGATACTTGGCAATACTTCGAGTCCTTTTTTGCGTCAGTTGCATGTAGAATGAGGTGGAACCATTTCAGCACTTTCTTCTCAACTGTCCAGATTTCGCATGGCTAAAATTTAAGTATATTGGCTCTCATCTCTTTGCCACGCCCGCTGATATAGCGGGCATTCATATTAAAAACTTGATGCATTTCATCAGTAGTACAAAGCGGCTAAACCACCGTAAATCAGTCATCGTTTGTTCTCAGCAAATACATATCCCCTCCTCCTCCTTCCACACTTCTCAGCCTTCTTGTTTCATTTACATTGGAGTCACAAAGGACGAATTTTTGATTTTCGTCCAAGTGTGCCCTCTCTATGGGTAACCATTTCAACCTAACCTTACCTATTAAAACCGGGCGCTTCTCCGTTTATTTGTTTTATTCAACTTTTGAAGTACTTGTACAAGTAATTGGTTTGTCCAAACTATGATCATTAAACGTCTCATATTTAATTTGCTGTGTTGTGATTAAGAAAGTTTTCCTAGTACTATCTGATGGTGTTATAAATGGATTGTTAAAGCAATTTACATAAGTACACTTTTAAGCCTTTAAAGATACATCATGATTTGACAATACTAAAAGAGAAGGTTAAAGCAATTACAACTATACATATATATGTATATATATACCTGCGTACCCTCGCCCGTTTCGCTAGGCGATAAATTCAATGATTTGCTAAAAGAGAATAAAATTAATACGAAACAAAGCAAATTCTTTAATACAATTTCATTCGAACTTTATTGTAACACTTTTTGGTAGACAACGTTTTTGGTTTTTCCATCTTTCGCGTAAATGCATAATGACGATGGTTTGCCAACTCTTGAGCAAGCTACATACAATTGTCCATGAGAAAAAATTGGGTATTCTAAATTAATACCGCACATTTGTAGAGACTGCCCTTGCGCCTTATTAATAGTCATAGCGAAGGCAAGGCGAATAGGGAACTGCAAACGTTTGAAATCAAATGGTAAATCCGTCGGAATCAGTGGAATTCTGGGAATCAAAACGTCTTCTCCTACTTCCCTTTCAAAATTGTTGCTTCGATAACGTTACCCATTAGCTTCTTCACAGCGAGTCTGGTACCGTTGCAAAGTCGTGGCACATTAATGTTGCGCAGGCTGGCGAAAATCCTTCACTGAACCCTCCCCGAGGGTGCCAGCTGGTAATAAGTACCACAGCTTTCCTATTTACAGGAGGTACTTAGCTAAGTTAAGGGTAGTATGGGTTGGGTTCGATACTCCTCAATAGTACAGCACTACCCAAAGTACTCTTAACGTGGTCGGGGATGAAGGGCTGGATTAAGGTGTGATGCGACCCGCGCCGAGAATCTGTCAGGCTTGGGCCCCTTCTAACAAATAACCAAGTCTCGAACGGAGATTACGGATACCTGGCGCTCTCCGTAATAACTAGTCTTACCCGTGTAGTTCGGAGCTATGCACGGGCGGACATCCTTTCTCCGACACTCGTGGGTCCAAATATGCAAGCAGACTTTTCAAAAATAAACAAAAAAAAGGAGATCGGTCCTCCTTCGAAAAGACCGACAGGAACAAACAGTTCCGCAATAAGAGCAACGGTCGCACCGAGCTCAAAGAGAACTCCATCCATCGGCCAAATAAGTCGATCAAAACACACAGCGACAGCCTCAGCGAAAGCGAGGCCAGCTGCCACACAACCAGAGCTGGACACAGGTCCAAGCACAAGTAGAGGTGCACTAGCCCGGCAGTCAACTGTGATTCAGCCCCCAAAAACGGTCCCGACCGGAAGCACAGCTACTGCTAGCTCCGGTACCGAAGGCTGGCTGCTTGTGAGGGTGGTAGACCCAGCGAAAGCGAGCTACCAGGATCGCAGAAATGCAGCCAGGCTCCTAAGGAGGGTGCACGAAACTCACCCAAAGGAAGGTGAATTGTCTCAGGAGTTGAAAGAGGCGATTGATAGAGCGAAAGCGATCATTCCTGATTTCAACCCCGACTTCAAACCAATACAATCGGCTCCAAAACGACAGCGGTCCTTGGAGGAGAATAAGCCAAGTGCAAAAAGGCACAAATCAATGGGCGTGACGCCCAGAAGATCATTTGCGGAGGTTGCAAAAGACCGCTTTATCATAGGGGTCCTGGACGAGAAACATCCTGAAGGTATGATCCCCAAGGCCCAATGGAAATGGATCGGGGCCGAGCTAACGAAAGTGGCACTGAAGGTTATTCTGGAGAACCCCGGCCCCCCGCCTGCGTGCGAAGACTTAGGCTGGCACCAAGGCCAGATAAAAATAATAGCGTGCGACGATGAGAGATCGGTCCAGCTGTACAAAGAGGCCATCTCCAAAGTTGGAGAAGTGTACCCAAACGCCAAGCTAGTGGCCGTGGACAGGAAGGATATTCCGTCCAGACCGCGAGCAAGGGTTTGGTTACCTTCAACCGTCGAAGACCCGGTAGAGATTATGAAGCTCATCCGGGTCTGCAATCCGGATATCCCAACGCAGGAGTGGAGGTACGTCAAAACCATTACCAACCAAAGCAGCGCGGATGAATCGAAGCAGAAGCGCGTCACCATGCAGGCTCTCCTGCTCCTCACGGAGAACTCAATTGAACCGTTAGCGAAATGCGACGGGCAACTGAGGTACGGTTTTGTAAAGGTGAAGCTCCACATTTATAAAACCGACACGGATGCAATTGAGTTCCTCGCCACGAAGGAAAGCGAAAAGCCCATGAGGGAGCTGGAACCCATGAGCGAAACCGAGCCAATGAGCGAGGACGACCAGCCCACCGAAGAAGAATACGCCTCTTCAGGCTCAGAAATGGGCTAAGGGAGGTTGTACTTCGAACGGGAGGGTAAGTATCCCACACAACAGCGTAGGTATTCCGAAAGGGAACTCTTATGCGAAAGCAAAGAAGACCCAGACATAACGCTAACAGCTGATGCATCTTCTACAGATAAATCTACACCACTGTAAGGAAGCCTGCCTTGCCCTCCTGGATCGTTTGGCAGAAGATCAGCCGGATGTAGTCCTCATCCAGGAACCCTGGGTACGGAATGGCGAAATCTGCGGTCTGAGGACATCAGGTTATAAAGTATACAAGACTAATTGTGAAGGTACTATAAGAGCATGCATAATGGCAAAAGTACATCTTAATATATTTATGATTCAAAATTTCAGTAACGCAGATACTACGACGGTTAGCTGGGAAGTGAGCGGAAGCAACACCTGACTAACCTCGTTCTATTTTGCCGGAGACGACACAGGTCCACTGCCGTCGCCGCTAATAAGAAGCCTTGTGGAAGACTGCAAAGCTCACAACCGCAAACTAGTACTAGGAGGTGATGCCAATGCCCACCATACCATATGGGGGAGCTCGGATACAAACGAACGAGGTGAGTCTCTCTTTAATTATATTATATGTAGTAAGCTTTTAGTGTGTAACAAAGGCAACGAACCTACATTTATTACGCGCAATAGACAAAAAGTTCTTGATATTACGCTAGCATGTCAAACCCTTTACGGAAAGATGACGCAGTGGAGGGTTCTGAATGAACACTCTTACTCCGATCATCGCTACATAGAAATAAAATTTGGGGGAAACAACCCACGGGCTCCACCCGCCAACAGGAACTTGAAAAAGACCAACTGGCATATATATAAACGGGAACTTAAGGAAAGACTTTCAAATTCACAAAATTTTACTATTGAAGACAGAGAATCATTGAACGAACACGTACAAACCCTTACGGAGGTCTGTAGAGCTGCGCTAAACAAGGCTTGCCCTTTAATTAGGTATAAGGGGAAGAAAAAGCCGCCCTGGTGGTCAGAAGACCTGTCTACATTAAGAAGCGACAGCAGAAAACAGTTTAATAGAGCGAAAGCGACACGAGAGAGTAAAGACTGGGACTGCTACTACAGTAAACTAAAAATTTATAAAAAAGAAGTTAGGAAAGCGAAAAGGTCTGGTTGGAGAACGTTCTGTGGAGAAATCGAAGGAACCACAGAGGCTTCCAGACTGCGCATAATCCTCTCAAAAAAACACAATCCCACCGGATACCTCCAAAAACCGGACAGGAGTTGGACTACTTCGAGCGACGAAACTTTGAAGTTGCTAGTGGACACACACTTTCCCTGCAACAAATCTTCTAACGTAGTAATCGACAATGGTACAGAAAGACCAAATTCTGACATTGAAGATATAATCACTGAAACTAGGATAACCTGGGCAGTGAACACGTTCAAACCATTTCAATCACCGGGCCCAGATGGATTATTCCCGGCCCAAATACAACATTCACTCAACTACATCATGGAGTGGTTGACGGCCATATTTAAGGCCGCTCTGAAACTGAAAAGTGTCCCATCAACATGGAAAGAGGTAAAAGTGGTCTTTATCCCTAAAGCGGGAAAAAGTTCACACACAACACCTAAGGATTTCAGGCCAATAAGCCTATCCTCCTTTCTGCTAAAGACATTAGAAAGAATTTTAGAAGAGCATATTAGGGCTAACATCAGCCCTAATAAGCTCAGCATCTCACAACATACGTACTGTAAAGGGAAATCAACTGAAACAGCACTTAACTCACTTGTTACAGAAATCGAGAAGTCAATGTATAATAAAGAATTCACACTGGTAGCCTTCCTAGATATCGAGGGCGCATTCAACAACATCCTACCGGATACCATAATAAAGGCACTGACGGATTTCGGGATCTCTGGCGCTCTGGTTGAGTTCATCAAAAACATGCTCTTGAGCAGATTTGTGATCGCAACCCTAGGGGCCTCAGAGATCAAGAAAAAAGTTAGCAGAGGAACACCTCAAGGCGGCGTGCTGTCCCCTCTCCTATGGGTGCTGGCACTAAACTCATTGCTAAAGAGCCTAGAGGAGAGAGGACAACACGTAGTAGCATATGCGGACGATGTTGCAATGGTAGTAAGGGGGAAATTCCCCAATACACTCATAGAAGTCATGCAGGATTTACTAAATATGG
This sequence comes from Anastrepha obliqua, assembly GCF_027943255.1. Classification (NCBI taxonomy): domain Eukaryota; kingdom Metazoa; phylum Arthropoda; class Insecta; order Diptera; family Tephritidae; genus Anastrepha; species Anastrepha obliqua. The sequence continues at coordinate 3,843,694 of NW_026562179.1, read as the reverse complement.
TTGAAAACTGGTCAAAAGCAAATGGGCTAAGCGTCAACCCCAATAAAACTGAACTAATCCTATTTACCAGGAAACACAAAATACCAAATATAACTCCTCCGACTCTAGGTGGAATGGCACTGTCATTTAGTGATGAGGCCCGCTACTTAGGTCTAATACTAGACCGAAAGCTAACATGGAAGGCAAATGTCGAATATAGAGTAAAAAGGGCGACAATAGCACTATACTCTTGTAAACAGCTGATAGGACTAAGTTGGGGTCTCTCCCCATCTATCGTATACTGGCTTTACACGGCAATTGTCAGACCTATCCTAACATACGGCATATTAGTATGGTGGCCAGCTTTAGATAAATTCTACATTTAAAGAACCATGGCACACGTACAAAGAATGGCCAGTCTTTGCATCTGCGGGGCCCTCAGAACCACACCCACAGATGCACTAAATATCATGCTTAACATTTTACCAATGGAGCAGTACGGTAAACAAACAGCTGCCAAAGCAACTCTCAGACTAAGAGAAATCGGCCTACTAAGAACGAACCAAAGAGGACACTCCCCAATTTTAGAACAATTCCCCTGCATTCCCAACACAACGGATTTCTGTAGGACCAAGGACATCAATTTTAATAAATCCTTCGTCACAGTATCTCCTTCCAAAGAGGAATGGGATAACGGGCTCATTGTTAAGATAAATGACTTAAACATCTACACAGATGGCTCAAAACTGGATAAAAAATTAGGTGGAGGGGTCTACTCCGACAAACTCGGAGTATGCCAATCATTTCGCTTACCTGATCATTGCAGTGTATTTCAGGCGGAAGTCACTGCCATAAAAGAGGGGCTTAAAGAAATAAAAACGAGAGTATTATCCACAAATGAAGTCTTCATTTACTCGGACAGTCAAGCAGCAATAAAAGCGCTGGAATCAAAAACGCACTCGTCAAAAACAGTTCTAGAATGTTTTAAACTACTAGATGACGTATCTAAGTGCTACAAGGTGCACCTTATCTGGGTACCAGGCCACAGGGACATTCCAGGAAATTATAAGGCGGATGAACTTGCAAGAGCCGGTACAACGCTCGATCTCGAACCGGATAAGGCTCTGATACCCATGCCTATAGCCACTTGTAAATTACTTATAGACAGGGAAACCATCAAAAAGGTAAATACAATCTGGCAAAACCTCACAACATGCGAACTAAGCAGACAGACATGGCTGAACTGGAACAGCGGTCGATCGAAGATCTTGCTAAGATTCAACAGGGAATCTATAAGAAAAATGATAGGTGTATTAACAGGTCATTGTTTAATAGGCAGCCACGCTAGAAGGTTAGGACTACCTTACTTCGATTTCTGTAGAAGCTGTCTAAATACAGAAGAAGAGGAAACAGTCAGACACCTTTTATGTGAGTGTGAAAGCCTAGCTAGGAGAAGGCTGCGCACCCTCGATACAGCATTTCTAACCGATTTAGCGGATATAGCCCATCTAAAACTAACGAAGCTCTGCTCGTTTATTAAAGCAACCGGATGGTTTGAAAGGGAACACGTAGAGTAAGGATAAGCTCCAGTGGTATCACAATGGACCTGCCGAAGGTCTAAGTGTGTCTTACGACAACCACCCTACCTACCTACCTAATGTTGCGCAGCATAATAATCGGTGCTCCAATTTTTAATCGTAAATTATGAGGTGGTAGGCCTGGCAAATCGAGTGAGTTTAAGAATTCAGTTGGATAATTTACGACATCATCTTGATCAGTAATAGTGTCCATTGACTTACTTATATACAACTATGTCACCAGGTATTTGATCCAAAATAGCTACATTTATATCATTGACGTCCTTATTTTTCCCAGCTAAAATTGCTCTTTCGCTGAGCCAATCATGGTTTTTGTAATGTTGAACTATGTTTGGAAATACACTCTGTATCAATGCCTCTTTAGACTGTGCAAAGTGCAGAATTTGTTAGGCAATGTAATCATTCCTGTTGGATCGACAGACATTTGGCCATTTCTGATTTTCAGTAATTGGTGTGAAAATTCAGGTGCTAACGGATCGTTCTGTAGTTAAACACGTACGTTTGTAGCAAGTGTAAGCGTGTTTGCATGTCTCCATAAATACGATGGTTTTAAGCATGCATTGATTTCATCTGCAGCCGTAGATTTTGGGATCACAGGTAAGGTTTGCCTGAAATCTCCAGCCAATAAAATCATGGCACCTCCAAAGACTGTTTGGCTTCCTCGTAGATCTTTCAAAGTTCTATCAAGTGCTTCCAATGGTTTCTTGTGTGCCATAGTACACTCGTCCCATACGATGAGCTTACTTACTTTAAGAACTTTTGCCATTCCAGATGTTTTCGAAATATTATATGTTGGTGTTTCATTTACCTGCATATTCAAAGGCAACTTTAATGCAGAATGTGCTGTGCGACCGAATTCCAGTAATGTAGCCGCAATTCCGGAAATAGGGAGTGCCAATGCAACGTTATTATCTGATCGAATTGTTGCTAATATCAATGAAATCAAAAAGGTCTTTCCTGTTCCCCCAGGAGCATCCAAGAAAAACAATCCACCAGTTCCATGGCTAACATTATTCATGATTGTATCACCAACAGCAACATGGGTCATTAAATTCCGTTAAATTTGATGTTACAAATGTGTTTAGTTCATTACAATCATAATGGTATTCACGCTCCAGTTCTCGATTGAGAACTTCGGATTGTGTTTTCGTTTCGTGATGAACAATTTCCGTCTTTGACTCGTTGTTCGTTGAATTTTCGTCTGAAACAACAATCACATTGTCCTCATCGATCTGAATTCCCATGTCTTCAAACACGCTCATATCGTTGGAGTTATCTGAATTTTGTGTATTCATGTGTTCATCCTCTTCGGTAAATAAATCCACAACTTTATTTAAATCTGCCATTCCGAAAATGTAATGTTATTTTTTTTCAATTCGTATCAATCGGGGAACAATGTATTCTATTGTAATCTTATCGATGTGAATACCCAAAGAAAACTGTCAACACACAAGGCCTATAGATTTACCAGGTCTGCTTGAAACTGCAAAAACAAAAACTAAAAGAAATTTTTTCTGCCACATCACATGGGGAAAGGTGTAAAGTGGTGTTCTCTGGTGTGCGGTATTCGTAAACAAACCGTTTGAACATTTCCTTTGTTCTTACAAAATGTATATCTCGTTTGACGTAAACCCAAAAACAACTTCTGTCAAATTCTCTGAGAGCCGAATAACTGTTTCTTGTCTGGCAAACCTTGGTAAATCTATTATCCTTGGTCAACACACTTGTTGCTCTCACAAATGAACTGCACACAAAACACAAATCAGTAGTTCGGCGTTCGTGTATGTGTACTAAAGCATTTCTCTTCATAAAGAGCCTACAAACCTCTGTGTTTATGTTTACTCTCCGTCGAAAAAAATTTGGAACTTAGCAACACGACACAAATCGTTTCACAATAACGAAAAATTCGTATATATATTCAAAAAAAGTTGTACACATAATATAAAATTAATGTTAATTCGAAACTTAATCTAAGAATCGAGCAAGTTCTGCGGCAATTTTCACTAAAAACACAATTTGTACAATATTTTGATTTTTTCTTTTTTTATATGAAGAAAATATTAAAAAAAAAATTTTTTGCTAAAAACCTTCCCCTAGTGGATCCCTATAATATGAAAAAAGAACGAATAAAATTGGCCTCGTATCGGCCCAAAAAAATGCGTACAAACGAACATCATTTCATTTATATATATATATATAATATATATATATATAACTGGCGCATATACACTTTTTTGGGTGTTTGGCCGAGCTCCTCCTCCTGTTTGTGGCGTGCGTCTTGATGTTGTTCCACAAACGGGGGACCTACAGTTTCAAGCCGCCTCCGAACGGCAGATATTTTTATGAGGAGCTTTTCCATGGCAGAAATACACTCGGAGGTTTGCCATTGCCTGCCGAGGGGCGACCGCTATTAGAAAAATGTTTTGCTTAATTTTGGTGTTTCACCGAGATTTGAACCCACGTTCTCTCTGTGAACTCCGAATGGTAGTCACGCACCAACCCATTCGGCTACGGCGGCTACTTTTACAACTAGTATTTCAAATAAGTTACAAGAGATTGAGTTGATCATGGTAACATGTTTAAACCTACCGCGCACTTTAGTTAGACATCGGATTTCATTTACGTATACATGGTTACCGGGAAAGTTATCCTTGATCCTTAATGACATCATTACTTAGCTAATATCTGATTAATTTTTGTACGTCCACTTCTTTCAAATGTTAGTTCAAGGGTCGTATTTTTTTCTGTTTTAGTTAAGTGGTATGCCAATTAATGAAAATCATCAATGAAGAAGGATGACTACTGAATGATTAACGTTTGCGTTAAGGTAGTAGTCTGGTAACTTATTTTGAAAATTTCGAATTTCGGTTTTTTACATATTTTGAAAGTGCGATGTATTGGTAATAACTGTTCAAATTTTAGACCGAAATTCGAAATATTGACGAAATTATAGCACATACATGAGAGCGACTCGTACTTGCGCGGCTCAATTGCTAAAACTTTAAACGCGTTTTTCTCAAAACAACGTTTTTCCGGATGGCCGTCGTGAAAACAAATTTTCTATCTAACGGATTGAGCTGAAATTAATATATGTTTTTCTACACATCAATAGTTCTGGCGGGTAGTAGATTTAATTTATTTCGTCCGTAACTTTCCATTTTTTAGTCCGATTTCCACTTTAAAAAAAGGCAATTTTCTTACGAAGTCCGCCATTTTGTTATTTTTTGTCAAAATCATTTGACAGAACGACAAGCACACTGATTAATAAGCAATTTGTTTTCTCTGTTTCAGCCAGCCACTGTACCTCTGTTTTTCGCCGCTTGCTGCAGTGTACAAAAATAGTATCAAAACATTAAAAAAAAAAAAAATTTTTTGTGTACACCTTTTGATACCTTTAATAACATATCAGAAAATCAAACCGATTGAATTTTATTTTCCCTTCCAAAAAATGTCCCAAACATGGCCTCAAAAAACGTGTAAGTTACCAGACTACTACCTTAACTGCTCCAAGTTACTGATGAAATTGATCAGGTGGCTAATATACTGACCTCCTACATTAGCAATTGTAGCGAAGGAATGAGTGGCATAAATTTTAGCCACGCAATAGCTGGAGAGCTAAGAAGAAGGTGCTGAGATAATTCTACTTCATCTTTCAGACAAATGGCGCGCAAAGCACTCGAACAAATGGCAAGTCTCACGTCATGCATATTTCGTGGACACTGATCAGTAAAGGCGCCCATAAAATTCGAGAGCTGGAGCTTTCTTAACCTTGAAACCCCTCGAAAGCCTTAGATCCACATAATTTAAACGGTCAGAAACAAATAAGAAACTATAATAAGAGAGATAAGTGTGCATGCCTCCTTCGATGTTATGTTCGCAAGCAGAGATAATAGTCCAGTTCACGAGACAAGTCACGCAGTTGGAAGAAGAAACAGTTAAACAATTATCGTCTTACCAACCCCCATGGAAATGCAAATTTGTCACGTGAGAGGTCCATGTTGGTTCCATTACACTTCCTTTTGGGGTGACATTTACGGTGAATATCGTTAGAGTCATTCGCGAAATAGTGCCGGAAACCTTCAAAAAAGATAATATATTATATATAAAATTAGATTGGCAGAACGCGCATCACAGAAATGAACATAATTGGGCATACATTATTTGTTAAGTTTTTGACCAAGCTTCTACTTTAATAGGTGCTGTGCATCCTGATATTATTGCTACAGACTTGCGCCATCTTCGAGTAATAAATGTGACTTTAAATGACAGATATATAGTTGTAGTTTGACATTGTTTGCCGAGGAGCGTTCTCTATTAAAAAATATTTATCCGTCATTTAATACTTCAAGCCTCCATTAGTTATCCAGCAAAGCATAAAATTATTCGGCTGCGGTGGCGGGATGCTTGTCCTTTCAAATCCATTTAAAAATATTTGGTTTTTGTTCCTTTCATGTTGGGCCGCCTTTCTATGGAAAATACTACATAGCTCCTAGCTAGAGCATATATGTCTGTGTAGTGCTTATGGCCCTGGTTATTTAAAAAGTTCTAAGACGAGTAGTACTGGTTTTCTGTTAGTCACCCTTGGCTCGGATGCGGAATTACTTTCCCGCAAGTCAAATGGTTAGTCACCTTTTTAGAGTGCAACCTTTTTTTTCTTTGGTTCTTAGGTAGTGCCATAGTAAGGATTTGTACTTGTCCTGTCATAAGTTCTGTTACAAGTTAATTTCGTTATAGATATTAAATTATAATACTTTTTTTAATGAAGCTATAATATATTGCATATACATATATTATATTATGTATATGTATATAACTGGCGCCAACACCCATTTTGGGTGTTTGGCCGAGCTCCTCCTCCTACTTTTGGTGTGCGTCTTGATGTTGTTCCGTGAATGGAGGGCCGACTCCGAACGTCAGATATTTTTTTTTATGAGAAGCTTTTTCATGGCAGAAGTACACTCGGAGGTTTGCCATTGCCTGCTGAAGGGCGACCGCTATTAGAAACTACTTTTTTTTAATGTTGATGTTTCGCCGAGATCCGAACCTACGTTCTCTCTTGATTCCGAATGATAGTCACGCACCAACCCATTCCGCTACTGCGGCCGCGAATTTAGTTTTAATTAATCATGAAAATATTAAAAACAAATTAAGTTTTCATTCGAAATGGTCATCATTAGTTTTACACAAGCCTTCAAAGGATTAGGCTCTTCTGCTATTGCCAATGGATTCAGATCTGGACTTTCAGGCGACCAATCATCTGCGGCTATGAGCCTAGGAATATTATCTTTAAGCCACTGCTAAGTGGTTTTTGCCTTATGGGTTGGAGCGGGATTTTGCTGGAAGGTACAACGCTCTTCATTGAAGAGAATACTGCTCTACTCCTTCACCACACCTTCTAAGACATTCTCCTGGTACCCTTTCGCACCGATCTTAACCCCTTCTTCGCAGAATTGAAGAGATGTATGGCCTATGTATGGAAGGTACAACGCTCTTCATTGAAGAGAATACTGCTCTACTCCTTCACCACACCTTCTAAGACATTCTCCTGGTACCCTTTCGCACCGATCTTAACCCCTTCTTCGCAGAATTGAAGAGATGTATGGCCTTCATAGGACACTCCTCACAAAACCATTACGGAGGCTGGTTAAAAACTTCTTCAATAGTGAAATTATTCTCATATGTGAAAAGAATATTTTTAAGGCCGTTGACCACGTGCCACCGAAGAAGATGCATTTGTCGCGTCCAATTTTCTTCAAGCGCTTTGTCTTAACATGATCAGTTGAGGGACTTATGGCTTTCATGTGGAGATCATCTCTAATTAGTCTTGACATGAATCTGGTCGAAACATTAATTTCCCTGGACCTGATTTTCTGCTTTTTAAGGGTGTTTCTGCGACTTCTTTCTCGAACGGCTTTTATGGATTCACTGGCTGAACCACTTCTTTTTCTGTCTGTCACTTCAGACGTTTGGGAAAAACGATTAGTAAACAATCATTCTCGAAATAAGAAGTTTTCTCAGCAATTCGTAAGTCTCACTAGCACTTATGTAATGTAACCACTGCAATGCGATTTTCTCGCCACTCCATTGTTTACAAGCAATATTTGCCACGAAACCGAGTATACAGGGTGAACGATATGAAGAGTTACCTATTCAAAGCACCATAACTTTTTTGTGTGAAATTAGTTTTTATTGATTTTTAGCACAAAATTGTTCAAAAATGATTACAATTTTTACATATATTCACTTTAGCTCGATATGACCACCTTTTGCCTTGACTATAGCCTTCAAGCGGTCAAAAAAAGAGTTGCATGCTGCACGAATGTGATCTTGAGGTATTTTGGCCCATTCTCGTATAATCCCTTTTTTCAGCGCATCCATACTGGCATATTTTTTAATCCTCATCTTGCTCTCCAAAATGGACCAGATGGAATAGTCCATTGGATTTGCGTCTGGTGAATTCGAAAGCCATTGCGTGGACGAAATGAAGTGTGGAACATGATTTTTTAACCATTCTTGGTTCACACGAGCTTTATGAGACGATGCCGAGTCCTGTTGGAACGTCCATGGTCTACGACCGAAATGTGTACGTGTCCACAGCTCTAAAGCAGCTTCTAAAACAGTTTCCCGATAATAAGTCGCATTCACTTTGACACCAGTCTCGATAAAAACAATTGAAGAGTGTCCATCAGCGGTCACTGCGGCCCAAACCATTACTTGCGATGGGAAATTGCTTCGGTCAAGTAAACACGATCGTTTTGAGTGTTTATGAACTGCTCAATTGGGAAATTTTTTTCATCAGAAACCACAATGTTAGGAAATTCGCCACGTTCCTGCAAGCGCAACAACTCCTTTGCTCTTTCGCACCGAACGTTTTTTTGCTGGGGTGAAAGATCATGTGCTTTTTGGAACTTGTAAGCCTTGACCTTGAGCACATTTTTCAATATGCGTCGAATGCTCTCTTGCGATATTTTCAGTTGTTTTACCATTTTTCTTCCACTCCGACGTGGATTTCGTTCAAGTCCAGCCTTCACTTTCCGAACCATTTCTGGCGTTGTTGCGGTTTTTTTTGGTCCACCTCCATAGCGTTTTGCAATGCTACCAGTATCATTGTAACGTTTTATAGTGCGATACATAAACATTTTATTCACTTTGAGGTGACTGAGCTCACGAACAATGGCTGGTTGTGATTTTCCAGCCAAATATACCGCAATCACACTATTACGTTTGAATTCCATCACATAAAAAAAAAATTCAACGAAACTGAGATGCAAATATTTTTGATGGCTTATAAACAATATATTGAACTGTCATTAGAACAATTTTGACGTTGATGTCTGTTTTACAGATACAAGCAGTGTGAAGTTGGTAACACTTCATATCGTTCACCCGTAATTTATGAGTAGACAATGCATAAGAATAAAATCAAAAGTAACGGAACTTTTTTCTGCGAACTTGTTTTCGGCATATGCATTGTAAAATTTGTCACAGAATTATTATTATTATTAGAAGGCCATTATGCACTGCGACCAGAGCTGATGTATTGTGAAAGGCAATTTTTGTAACCCTAGAGTTTTAGGCTTTTTAAAACTTTTAGCACAATGTTGGGTTTGTTGTTCCAAAGATTGCATGGAGATACTACGATACCACCAAGGTGATGAAGTCTCTGTCTGCTCAACGCAGGACATTCAGCAACGCAGCACATTCTGAGCTTTCTATGTCCATTTCGCAAAAGCGGCAGACATTGGTCTCAGATAGACCAATATTATTTAGATGATACCTCAGGCTGCAGTGACCTGTAAGATATCCTGTTAAAAGACGCAGATCTACTCTGTTTAGTGACAGAAGCTTGTCAGATATTTCTTTGTTGGGACTTAGGAATAGTTTGCCTTGACGCTGACCGGCACAGTTTATCCAGTGTGCAGCAAGTTTTCTTTCTTCCCATTTCCTAAGGAATTCATTATGTGGCCTTTTGTGAATCCACAGAAAAGCTCAGGACCAGTAAATTGCATATTTGCTCCTTGTTTTTCAAGGTCATCAGCTATTTCATTTTCCCTCATGTCCTTCATGTCCCGGAATCCAGCCTAGTGTTACTATGTTGAGGTTCCCTAACGTGTTGAGAAGGTTAAGGCAATCATTTACTAATTTGGAGGTGATAATTGTTGATAGAAGGGCTTTTAGAGACGCTTGGCTACCTGAAAGTATGTAGATGTAAGCACCTCTCCTTTTCCTGCTAAGGCATTCTCTCACACATATTTCGATGGCATGTATTTCTGCCTGGAATATTGTTGGGTAGAATCCCATCGGAATCGATTTTTTGAATTTAGGCCCATTGATTCCTGCCCCTGTTCTACCATTTTCCAATTTGGACCCATCAGTAAACCATAGCTGGGAGCCATGTTTGAAAGTGATAGAGTTAGTTCTCCAGTCTGTTCGTTCATTAATTATAACTTGGAAGTTCTTGAAGAGTATTGGTTTGGGTGATAGTATATCATCCCTATGAAGAGGGGGACTATGTAGGAAGTCCTCTAAGATCTTTAAATGTCCTTTCATATACCCACTTTTAAGTTCAGATATACCTTTTAATCTACCTTTTAAGATTGGAAGCGGTGGTATGTTCAGGAGCACACCCAATGCATCCGTGGGACATGCTTCCATAGCCCCTGTACTACCAGCACATATCAGGCGATGCAATTTGTTTAATTCGTTTACTGTTTTTCTTTGCTTTACCTTGGGCCACCATGCTAAGGATGCATAAGTGACAATGGGTTTCACAACTGTGAATGTCCAGAAGGTCATTCTAGGGTTTAGTTCCATGTCTTACCAAAAAGCCTTGTGCAGGCAAAGAATGCCCTTGCGGCTTTTGAAGTAACTCTCTCAATATGGGAATTCCAGGTAAGCGTTTTGTCAAGACTAACGCCAAAATATTTCGCTTCTGTCGAGAGTTGAAGTGTTGTTCCATTAAGAGTCGGACATTTGAGATTTATGTTCCTTCTCCTAGTAAACGGTGCAAGTGTTGTTTTGGATGGGTTAATGGAGAGCTCTTTTTCCGTGCACCATTTGTTTATTATTGTAAAGTCTTGCTGCATGCGATCCGAAATGGTTTCCTCATGCCAGCCTAATACATAAACTACTAGGTCGTCAGCGTAGCCCTGAGTGTGAAATCCTAGGTTATTCAGTTTGTGGAGAAGTTCATCTATGACTAGAGTCCACAAAAGAGGAGAGAGTACGCCACCTTGAGGGCAACCTCTTGTGGCTTTAATAGATTTGATTGTTTCTCCTAGTTCGGTGCTGATCGTCCTAGATTTCAGCATGAATATTATCCATCTAGTGATGGGTACAGGTACCTCCTTTAGATATAGGGCATTATATAATATATTGCCTCATAGGAAGTGTTATCAAAAGCCCCTGATATGTCAATAAATGCACATAGAGCTATCTGTTTGGACTCAATAGCCTTTTCAATAACTGTTACCAGGCTGTGTATTGCAGTCTCAGTGGATTTTCCCTGCTGATAGGCAAATTGAAGTCGATGCAGTGGGAAGTTAGCTAGATTGTTTTCCCTAATATACTGATCAACTGTCTTTTCCATTGTTTTAAGAAAAAAAAGCTGAGACTAACTGGTCTGTATGATTTACGCAATTGTTCGGGGTTTTCCCCTACCTTTGTAATATATACAACCTTAACCTAAGCCCATTTTGTAGGTAAATATCCTAGCAGTAAGCTTGCTTTGTATAGTCTGGTCAAATTAAGGATAATATGGTGTGCACCCTGCTGTAAAAGACAGGGGAATATCCCATCAGGACCAGGAGATTTGTATGGGCTGAATGTTGATATCGCCCATTGTACCCGCTTTTCATTGAATAGCTTGTTTGCTAGTTTTAAGTTCTCAGCACTCGCAGATGTAGTAGATTCTGCCGGCACAGAGATCTAGCACAAGTGATCCAGGGAAGTGAGTGTCCAGCAGAAGTTGACTGGTTTCCTCTGGATTCCTTGTGTAGCTTCCATCTGGCTTTTTCAGGGTACTAATGCCGTTTGAGTGATCTTTTAGTAGGGCTTTTTGGATACGAATAGCACTCGGAAGACTACAAATCTTTTCACAGTGATTCCTCCAAGTAGCCCTTTTAGATTTCCTCAATTCTTTATTGTAATTGGTTAGGGCTGTTGAGTAGGAGGACCAGTCCCCCGTTGCTTTAGCTCTATTCCATAAGGTTCTTGTTTCTTTACGCGGGTTGGAAAGTGTACTATTCCACCAAGGAACATTTCTTTGTGGCTTTTTCACTTTTACTGGACAACTTTCGTGAAACCCAGATGTTATGTTTGAATGCAGTTCGTTCGATTCGAACTCAACCTCAGATATAAGCTGAATGTGACGGCTAGAGCAGTTAACACAGTTCTAAACAAAAGTGAAAGTAGTCCCAATTAGTTTTTCTGGGGTTTCTGTAAATTGTCATTTGTCGTTTGGTCGCACCAATATCAAATCTAATATGTCTGTGATCCGACATAGATGTTTCCTCTCACACATGCCAATTTGAGACTTCGGACAAAGCATTATGGCTAGAGAGAGTGATGTCAAGGACTTCTCCCCTGATTGCATTAGGGTAAGGCTTTCTCAAGTGGGCCACAAAATTACCAAAGTGAATATTTTGCGATGAAATTCAGCCAGGACTGAGTTCTATCATCCAGAAGCACACTCAGAAAATTTTGTTGTAAAATTCAAAATAGTTTTTTTTTTATTAACTATCGAAGTTTTTTGCAGCGCTTGAATAATTATCACATTTCTCGTAAAGTAAGAATCTGATTACAACGATTTTTCAACTGCAGACTGATAAAGGATGATATTTTCCAAAAACGTTATTTTTGTTCCGAAACTTGGTGTTTTGTTGTTGTAAATAATTTTTTTTAATAAACAATTAAAAATTTAACTAATTTCTGCGCCTCTGGGATGAAACTTTTTTAAGGATATTAACGCAATAAACATCCGTGCATTTATGCATGGAAAAAAATGCGTGCAATTCGAAAAGGATTAATTACAATTAATTTTTTTGTGCCAGAATGCGCGCTTCGACACTCGCGGACGAGCACGAACACACAAACGGCGACTCGCGGGCGGCTTGCGAAAAACCGTGTTTCGGACACATCTCAACGCGATATGCTTCCGTAAGATCAGTTTTGCCAACTTTTCCGTTACTGGTGTTTACTTGTTTTTAAAGATTGGCCATATAAATAATTTACGTATAACAGAATTTGCGCTTTGACTGTCGCGGAAATGCGTATTGATAATTAAATCAAATGTATTCAAAGGAATGTATAAGCTGTCATGCAAGGTTTCATATATACTTCTTTATTACTAACGTTTATGTTTACATATCAGATCTATACATTGTAAGTTCAGTCAGCAAATGCCCTTAAAATTTCTCGCTGAAAAACAACAACAATTCACGGACGGTTACAAAAAGTGAAACAGATATAGAAAGTTATACAGATATCGCATATTCATTTGTTATTTCGAGAAAAAATGAAAATCATTCACGCTTTTTACACTTTTCTTGTAGTTTGTTTTTACATAATGGGTATAATTTTAGATTGATCGTGGGCTGAAAATATTTTGCACTCGATGGAATTTTTATCTTTTGGAATAAAAGAATGGAACTGCCTCGTATTTTTCAAAGTTTGCGCTTTGGAATAGCGCTTGTTCAACTTACTAGAGTGATTTTCATGTTCTTGTTTATTACAGTAATCAAATTTAATTTTCTTAGAATTGACTTTTGCCCAATCATACAACTGTTTCGGTCCCGTAATTTTCACCGGGATTTTATCTCGCAAGCTTGCATGGTACGCATCTCTCTTTATAGCACCACCAATACCATCACAGGCACCTTTCCCATGTGCAGAGGCAAAAAAGTGCCACTCGGCATCGATGCCAAAATCCTTTTTGTGAAATATAATAGTAAATTTATAAAATTGTACTTGTTTTTGTACTGTGAGGCCGCCCCGTCGGAAAAATAATAGATTTTCTTCACATTTCGTTTACCAAACTGTTTAATCAAATATTGAATCAATTTAGAATTGAACAAATTGACTGAATTATCACAAAATTCGTATGCTGTTCTACGCCGTTTTCTTTGTAATGCACAACGTAAGGATGTATTGTTGCCTGCGTTGTGTTCCAGTATTCTGATTGCACAGAATTTTGAACACGACACTAAATTTCGCATTTTGGTCACTTATTCGAACTAGATTTGCGTAAACACGACTATGGTTTTGTTTTCCGAAAGGGTTACAACAACGATTTGCATGTGGCATTATATTAGTCTATACTTAGTTTTGTACACATTAACGTACGCGATTTACATTATATCACAGTTTTTATTATCACCGAAACACATCACCACAGCAGTCGGAAGGAGACTAGACACAACTAATGACAATGTTGGCAAAACTGATCTTACGGAAGCATATCGCGTTGAGATGTGTCCGAAACACGGAAGGAGACTAGACACAACTAATGACAATGTTGGCAAAACTGATCTTACGGAAGCATATCGCGTTGAGATGTGTCCGAAACACAGTTTTTCGCAAGCCGCCCGCGAGTCGCCGTTTGTGTGTTCGTGCTCGTCCGCGAGTGTCGAAGCGCGCATTCTGGCACAAAAAAATTAATTGTAATTAATCCTTTTCGAATTGCACGCATTTTTTTCCATGCATAAATGCACAGATGTTTATTGCGTTAATATCCTTAAAAAAGTTTCATCCCAGAGGCGCAGAAATTAGTTAAATTTTTAATTGTTTATTAAAAAAAATTAGTTACAACAATAAAACATCAAGTTTCGGAACAAAAATAACGTTTTTGGAAAATATCATCCTTTATCAGTCTGCAGTTGAAAAATCGTTGTAATCAGATACTTACTTTACGAGAAATGTGATAATTATTCAAGCGCTGCAAAAAACTTCGATAGTTAATAAAAAAAAAAACTATTTCGAATTTTACAACAAAATTTTCTGAGTGTGCTTCTGGATGATAGAACTCAGTCCTGGCTGAATTTTATCGCAAAATATTCACTTTGGAAATTTTGTGGCCCACTTGAGAAAGCCTTACCCATTAATAAATGTCGGTTCGTTGCCTCGATTTAGGACAGTTATATTATACCTAAGTAGAAATTCAAGAAGGTACTCACCTCTTGGATTTATGTTTGTGCTCCCCCACGCTGTGTGGTGCGCATTTGCATCACAATAGAGGATCCGCCGGAGACGTTTTTGCTGACAGTATTCCACCAGGGCTATAACCTCCCTTGTTGGAGCAGTAACCTCATCTCCTGTAAGGTAAGCGAAGGCAAATACTACCTCATGGAGGCTTTTCTGCCTCGTGTCTGGAGCAGCTGGCTTTATCGTCCTGGGCTATTGAAGCCGTTGGATTCAAAGTTCCCGCTTCCTCCGAGCTTTGTTTCGCCGAGGGTTACCTTTTCGGTATTCTTGGGCGGATCAATGGGGCCTTTAGATTTTGGCCGAAGTTGGGTTTCACCGAACCCGTAGTTCAGCCAATTATTAGATGTTTTTATGACCTCTGCGAAGATTGGTTCTATAGCAACAGTGATTTCTACAACAGTACCCTTGCGCACTCTGTGGAGCACTCGCCAGTCATTCGTGTTGAGGCCCTCGTTTTGGCCGTCAAGGAGGCTAATAATATCCGCATTTGAGGTACTGTCCAATTCTGGAAAGTGACCAACGAAGATTTGTGGGCGCGGTATATCTGCCTCCTGCACAATCTTCAGCTGTGCATCTTTCCACGGCTTCAGCTTAGGAGCTGCTTCCTTTAGCCAATTAGCCGTATCATCGCAGCCGCATGAGATAACTATGTATCCTAGGCGAAAGGTGCAGCTTTAAATTTGGGCTTTGCAGCACCAGTCTGCTTTTTCCTTATAGCCTCCAGGATAACATGCCTTTCTTCCAACGCTAGAGCTCCCCTGTAAATTGGCACGCTTAGGGGAGCTTTACTTTGGCGTGGTGCTGCGTGGAGCATTGTCGCTTCAGATCAGCTGGTTTTTGAGCCAACTCTCTTGCCTCGTCAATGCTGTGACCTTTTCTCAGGAAGTACTTTAGATGATTTCTGGCGGCACCTCACAGACGCACCTTGTCTTCATCCTTTCTTCCTGAATCACGAGTGGGAGAAGATAATAGTTTCTCCTCTTCCTCTGGTGATATTGTAGAAGCTTTGCCATTTGGCCCCAGGGCCATGTCATCAACTTCCATATCCTTGATTTCGCTGGCAGTTGGAGGGCATTGGTTGCCCTTAGCTGCCTGCGATGTTGATAGTAGTTCCGCACTATTTACCGAAAGGTCGTTATCGACCTTTTTTATATTAGGCACTTCTGCCCTTTTTAATAATTGATTGTTTGACTCTGCCATGTGGTCCCACGAGTGAAAGGGAAGGGAAGGTCGAGCCACGGCAGAGCCCCGTTGTAGCGATAATTACAACCAGAGGGCGCCCGATATCTGGAGGTCACCGTTAAGACACACTTACGTAGTGCCATTCATACTATAGGCACGGTTCGAATTACACCTAGGATTACGGGTTTTTTCGAGTTTTGCCTCTCTAGATCCGCCATTTTTGGTTAAAAGTAGGGGCACTTCGTGCAGGAGTGGCATTCTACCACAATGGTCGGTCTTTAGGCTACTGACACAACTGACATACGCCTCTGTGTGCATTCCCCCAAGAAGCAACGCACACTTCACCCCCTGTCACAGAGTTAATGGCAAGACTAAGTAGTTTCTGTCTAGAAAAGTGTGTATAACAAATTTGAAAAATCATAAAAATCCGGCCGATTCCAAGTTCTTTACTACTACTCCGACTACAGGGAGACCTTCAAATGTTTCTCACTACTACTTTGAGCTACTAGCAATAAAGAAACGTAGCTTGTAGCAGAGCGAGACAGTTCATCGCATATTTTATTCTGTTCAAGTTCAGAGCAGTAGCGAGAGCAAAAATGGAAACTAATGCTGAAAACAGTGAACGACGTAAACGCAGTCCCCTGGCAGCTGTTACGATCAAACTAATGAGAACCCCATGTAAATGAAAAATTCCTTTCTTCCGTATCGTAGAATGGTAGATTTTATCTCAGGATTTTTAAAAATTCCCGTAGAACCCTGTCAGCTGATTGCTCTCTCACCACACAGTGTTGCCAAGCAGTACATTTCGAAATCATTTACAAAATAAACTAAGAAAAATTATAATTTTTATTAAAATAAGTTTAAAACACTGTTGAATAATGTTAATTATAGATAAATGAGCTATTTGCATTTGTTTGTTTTTGGCTTTGGTTGGTAAACAATGAAAATTTGTTACTGATAACGCGGATGTGTGAAAAAGTGTGTAAGCAAAAATGTCAATGGCAACATTGTTTCAAACACACACACACACAAACCGATGTATTGTGTAAAGATGTAACTAAAAGAACGCAATTGTTCTGCGGTAAGGGACTGCATACATCGTTCACTGTTTTCGGCATAAGAAATAGCGGACCAGTTTCTATCCCTATCGCTGATACTATGATACATAGTCGATTCTGTAATGACCATAAGAAATTATCGGTAACGTGTTGGATTCACCTTTATACCTTCTGCATAGGTATTCTCAGGGCTTGAATCGTAAGAAGCATTTAAATAAGGTGCTCCCTTAGTATTTATTTCTTTTTGCAGATCATTTATATTTCTATTTTGCTTTTACTGGGTATATTAAATATCTTTATTTGATGCGGGAGAACCGCAGACGTAAGAATGGTCAGTACTTTCCTGAAATCAATTCATTCTTTATGGGTTGAAGGGAAGAGCTCGGCTCAGAAAGGGTGTAGGCGTCAATTATAATATATATACTTATATAAAGGGTGGTTAAATTTCAAGAGCGATGTGAATGTGAACCACACTTAAACGTCAAGTTTTTTTCTGCATTTCATATGACATTTTTCAATTTCAGACTAACTCAATTTGAACCATGGAAAGATACACAATCGAGCAACGCGTTAAAGTTTTCGGGCTTTTTATGAAAACGGGCGTTGAAATCAAAATGCATATCGCGCACTTTATCTTCAGTGCTGAGGCACATTTTCACCTCAGTGGATTCGTCAATAAGCAGAATTGCCGCATTTGGGCGAATGATAATCCAAGAGTTATTGCCGAAAAACCAATGCACCCACAAAGAGGGCCGGCGGCATCATTGTGCCGTATATTTTCAAAATGTGGCCGGTCAAGCAATTACTGTAAATAGTGTTCGCTATCGTGAGATGATAACGAACATTTATTGGCCCGAATTAGAAGATATGGATGTGGACGATATCTGGTATCAAGAGGACGATGCTACTTGGCTCTTTTGCGCGAAAAATTTGATGGCCGAATAATCTCTCGTCGCGGATTTGACACCGTTGGACTTCTTTCTTTGGGGTTATTTGAAAGAAAAGGTATACGTTCGATAAGCCAGCAGCAATTCAAGAACTAAAAGATGAGATAATTCGGCGCATTAACGGCATAGAACCTCAGTTATGCCTCAGCGTCATCGAAAATTTGGACCATCGGATGGAGGTGTGTCGCCGAGGCCGCGGCGGTCATTTGGCCAATATTTTGTTCCACACGGAATTGAGATATATATCAGTATTATCACAGTAAAGAGAAATGACAATAATTTTTTACAAAAATTGTATTTGATTCAAAATCAACACCGGCCTTTGAAACTTAACCACCCTTTATATGGGGAAGGTGATAAGTGCACGCTGTATGTATTATGAAGTGTTTATTGTGTATATAATCTTGATTATACGCAATAGTCTTTCAATATTGTTCATTTTGTCATGCACTCACAAATATAGCAAACGAAAAGATTTCGCTACAAAAACAATTTTACTGCAACCACAAAACGTTAGCTGAATACCGTTCTACCGCAAAAGAATTGACCGTCCTCATTGCAATTGTGTTAACCGACCGAATTTTCCCGACGGGAGTAGCTATTCATCAGTCGTCAACCCGTTACCCTCTATCCGCTGCAATTCTTTTTAGGACATGAAGGTGCAAGATCATCTCTTTCTCATCTTGCGCAGCTCCTTCATCAAAGATGATAGATTCACCAGGACTGACCATAGGATATGGTGAAAATCAATGTTTTGTAAGAGACTGACGCTGCCATGTCACAGAGTCCTCGGCAACCGATTTCTGCTAGCTTGTTTAACACGTATTCACACACTCGTCCAATCAGTTGTTGTGCAGACGGCCACGAAGTAATAAAAGCGTGGACTGCGTTATTTTTTTTTTCGTATATTACCAACATAATCTGACTTTTTTGTAAACACATCCCCTGTTTCGTCAGCCACTCAGCTGATTCTGTCAAATTCGCTAATAGCCGATTAACGGTCTGATTTTTGACAAACATCTGCATGGAGGTGCGTCTGATTCAGAATGAGCGGCTGTATATGCATGGGCTTGGTAAAGTATACGAAAATCCAGACGCGACGGACTCGCAGCAGATGGTTCCCTGGTCAGCGTCTGTTTCACATGTAAGGGGTGGCTGTTTCCGTGTTAACGGACTACGATGACGACAAGAACTATGTTTTGGAATTGAATCATCTCGGGGTGAGAACTGCGGTATTCAGACACTTCAATAAGCGAGAGTGATATATCGCCGGAATGACTACGCGGCTAATGCTTCAGTTGCCTCCATCCTGATAAAACTCAGGCAGATCCTCAGGATGCGTTCGGCATCCGTCGCCACTAATCTGGTCGAGCAAGTTCAGTTCACTTTCTGATTAGCACCAAAAAACAAAAAAAAAAACTAGTCTTGCTATGAATGCAGTACTCTTAAGGTGCCGCATCAACCCTCTCCCGACAACCCGACAATACGCCAACTACCAATGATGCCACTAGCGGCGCGGCAACCCAGCGCAGAGCCAAAAAAGCAGCAGCGCTAGCAAGCTCCCTGGGTACCGGGGACATAGCAAAGACATCGACGTCCTAGCTATGCAAATAAAAGAGCTAGTTTTCACGACAGACTGACGACAGACTGAATGTGAACCATGCAATTAAAAATATGGGTTTTGACATAAAGCGAATGCACAAGGAGGCGATGGTGATACTGGAGCAAAATGGCAGTGGGACACCTGCAAGCGAGCACAAAGCTATCCAGACCATCAGCAATAAAGAAGGGAAATCTCCAAAAGGCTCACCACCCCGGACAAGATAAGTTAGGAGCACGGTGGGCAGCAAAGGGATCACTCCCCAGCAGGCGAAAAAACCAAGAGCGAGTACTAACAACAAGAGGCCATATCCAGCCCTAAGCCTCCCAGCAGCCAAGAAATGGTGTCTTTCGTCAGCAAAAGAGACCCCGAATCCTAACGGGCGAGAGACGTCGCTGCTCCTCAAGAGCATTATGGGCAAGCGAAATACGACCATACGTCCCAAGTCAGATACGATTGTCGTTACTGCGAGCGAAAAGGGCAAATCGTACGCCGAAATCCTGCGAACAGTTAGGGTCAGCGTGCCGCTAAACGAGATAAAAAACAACCGCAGAACAGGCATGGGCGAGCTACTCCTTCAGCTGAAAAATCAAATGGGAAACACCACTTGTAAATTCCAGGCAGCAGTGAAAGGAGGGCTGAGGGAAATGGCGGCTGTAGCAGCGAACACGCATATGGTAACCGTTTAATGCAAAGATCTGGACGAGATAACCACTAAAACTTAGGTATGCAACGCGCTACATGCTAAGTGGACGCGCATAAGTCTGCGAAACGCAGCATGAGAGCGGCCTACAATGGTACACAAACTGCTTTCATCACCTTACCGGCGGAGGGTGCTAAAAAGGCACTTGAAGTACAGAGAATTAAAATCGGGTGGATTTCATGTCGTCTGCGGAAAATCTCGTCACCGAAGCGCTGTTCCCGCTGCGGGAAATCACGCAGCACGAAAAGTGAAGTATCCACATTTCCAGGAGACGACTCGAAATAAACTATGATGATTTGGTAACTAAATCTATATCGTTGTCCTGAAGTCCAACATTTGGCCTTGCAAAAGAATGCGGAACTAATATAAGATGAAACTCTTCTATCAGATCAAAACCAAAACCTAGACGCGTAAAGCTGGAACCCAGATAACACTAGTAAAGCAGCAAATTGCAAACGTATGGAGAAAACATGGCTCAGAAAAAGATGACTCGAGTTCAACAAGGATTCACTTGGGTAACGATGGAAGCAATCTACATACTCAGCTGATATGCCCCTTCCAGCCTCAGAGAAACCGACTTTGAGCGCTTGATGACGGCAAGTTTGTCGAAGAAGCAAATAGCAGCGGCAGCTGGAGTCAAATGTTTGAAAGATGGATGGAGGTAAAGAGAGCTCGCAGACCACTGATCCTGGAACCGCGGATCTAGCAGAGTTCCTGATATTCAAAGCAGCCGTAAACCAGAGTACATGGAATGCTTCAAAAAACTGCACTATAGCGCGGACGAGTATCCCTAGGGTAAAGTACAGAAAACAGCGATGAAGACGGTCAAAGCATATACGGCAACATAACCAGCATGCCCAATGCTCATGGAAGCTGTATTCAGTACACGATTATCCGCTCAGAAAGAACTGGTGTGTGACATCAGAGAAGCCCCCTAACCTACCCAACTAGTGAGCGCGAAATACGTGGTAAGCACAGTAAGCCGCATTCGGGATAATAAAGCCCCGAGGTAGAATGAGCATTGCTCTCAAAAGAGCAGTCAGTTTAACTCGGCGAACTGAGCACACATAATAAGTGCACTCTCAGAATTGAATACCCCTACTTACCTTCTAAGAATAAAATGTAGTGATGCCATTGTGTGCATACAGAAGTGGCTGATACCAGCAAAGTTAGAGCTTGCAGGCAGGAGACGGAAGTGATCCTGCTTAGCACGATGAAGGCAACCGAGGAATCGATCACCACGGTGGGTGAGTGGCACATAAACTCGCAGCCATACGTAAGGTATTCTATACCAAACATAGAACTCATGCCCAATGCGAAGAGAATCTCAGTCCCTCCCATTAGTAATGATATAGGTTATAATGTAGGCAGCACCGATGGGCCGATGTGAAACAATTGTTTATAAATGAAGTCAAAGCGACACACATACTCACCTTAATAGTCGCGAATGCTTACCGCACGATTTCCGATAATGCCATAGCCGTAATACCGAGGAGAGTACCCGTTGATCTACTCATCAAAGAGCTGAAGAGGTTGAACAAGTCAACAGGGGAAAAAATGTGCTGCGGCGTTGGAAAATACGAGCGGAAGCTTCTTAATTGGCCCGATAACCACTTACGCGATTTTGGCCGCTAGCTTAGTCCTTCTCCACCTGATCCTTCCAACGTAGAACAGGACCTTCCTCTGCCTCTGTTACCACCAGCTTGTACCGCATCGAACACTTTTAGAGTAGGAGCGTTTGTGTCCATTCGGACGACATGACCCAGCCAACGTAGCCGCTGGATCTTTATTCACTGCGCTATGCTTTGACGTCGTACAGCTCATACAGATCATCGTTCCATCGTTTGCGATATTCGCCGTTGCCAACGTGCAACGGTCCAAAAATCTTCCGAAGCATCTTTCTCTCAAACTCTCCAAGCGTCGCTTCATCGGATGTTGACATCGTTCACGCTTCTGCACCATGCCTTAGGACACACATGATGAGAACCTTGTAAAGTGTTAGATGTGGTCATCGAGAGAGGAATTTACAACTTAAATCCCTACTTAGTCCAAAGTAGCACTTGTTGGCCAGAGAGATTCTACGTTGAATTGCTAAGCTGGCATTATTAGCGGTGTTAACCCTAGAACACACATCCAGAAAATACCACGTAAACACACACCCGGGATACTTGTTTTGCGGTTTTTTTAATGCTTATTCAACCGATTTCTATGATTTTTTTTTTAAATGTATATTTTAATATATAACAAATATTTTGTCTTTTGTTTCATTCGACTATTCCTACTGGTTCCAGCGATATGGGCAAATAAAGTCAGGACATGCAACAGTGGATTTTTGTTTTTGTTGTTGTCCTGATAAATGCAAAACAAAATAATATAATTTATAATAATATACTTGTAGAGTAACAACGAATACACATTTTGGTTTTTATTTCAGTGAAATATTCTACCTGGTTCAAAAGATATGTGCAAAAAGGTCGCGCAAGGTATGGGTACGTAGGTGGCAAATACACTGGTATAACTAGTTTTTGTATTTTATATGCAGCTGCAAGGGTTGTTTTCACACGAGGTGTTGTTACAAATGCTGCCTGTTGACATTTTCATTATTGTTTTGGTGCTCAAAAGTGTAAGAAGTGAAAATATAAGTGAAAATAAATATAACTGAAACTATAAATAACTGGATACGGAATGACTTCAAGAAGAAACAAATATTTATCAAGTGCAGCATATAGAAGGTAAAAAATGTAAAATAAGCAACAATGTAAACATATACTATTTTTTTTTATTATGCAGGCTAACTGAGGAACAGCGAGAATCATATTATATATACAATCTTTATTTGATGAAATTTGTGACGATGACGCTCCCTATGACTTTGACTCAGAAGATGAAGAAAAAATTCAATTCAATGACATTGAAATTGCTGATGACGATGCTGAAGTTTCGCAAAGTGCCGCAGAAGTATTACCTGATTATGCGGACTATGAGGATGATGAAGAAGACGATGAAGAAGAAGAAGTAGAAGAAAATAATGAATTACCTGCTAGTGCAGCGAAAAATTTGTTGCACGTGATGGTACTGAGTGGATGAAAGAACCAAATGTAAGTCGTCAGGTACTCAGACAAAATATTATAAGAGAACGTTCTGGACCAGCTAGATGCACTGAAATGTTGTCAATAGAGTAAACATTCAAATGTTTCATGAACGTTGAAATGGCTGATATAATTATGCGCCACACAAATAAGTTAGCAAAAGAAACTTATAATGCTTACAACAATGCGCATCCAAACACAACTCCTAAGTCATGGACGCCTGTGTCAATAACAGAGTTGTATGCATTTTTTGGCATACTTAATATGACTGGTGCGAACCATAGCAATGGAGAACATGTTCGAGATTTATGGAGCGTCAAAAACTATCCCTTATATCGCGCCACAATGGGAGTCAACCGTTTCTGTTCGATATTGCGGTTCCTAAGATTTGACGATAAAAACACTCGAGCAACACGCTTACTAACTGATAAAGCAGCACCGATCAGTGAGTTGTGGACGATGATGAACAATAATCTTGCTGCACATTACAAGCCCAGCTCATGCTTGACGATTGATGAACAATTATTTCCTTACCGTGGACGCACACGGTTTACACAGTACATACCGTCAAAACCTGCTAAATATGGTGTCAAGGTTTGGTGGATTTGCGATGCCACAAATGCATATCCACTGCATGGACAAATATATACTGGCCAAGCAGAAACTGGTAGGGAAACGAACCAAGGCGAACGAGTGGTGAAGGATTTGTCTGCCGAATACCAAGGAAGTGGCCGAAACATTACAATGGACAATTTTTTTACGACCTTGCCAGTTGCAGAACTGCTTCTCACCTGGAAATTCACGATCGTTGGAACTTTGCGCAAAAACAAATCATATATTCCTCAAGAAATGAAGCAGAACAAAAACAGGACAATTGGTTCAATGACATTTGGCTTCAAAAATAATGTGACAATGTGCTTTTATGTTCCCAAAAAAAATAAAGCAGTAATTTTGCTTTCAACCATGCATAATGATGCTGAAATAGCTGACAGTGGGAAACCTGAAATAATTGAATATTATAATCGTACCAAAGGTGGTGTTGATCGAATGGACCAAATGTTTGCGGAGTATCCAACACAAAGACAAACAAAACGATGGCCACTAGCGATGTTCTTCAACATGTTGGACATTACAGCTCTTGCAGCCTACATTGTCTACGATTTGAATAACCCTATGTTGCCTTGGAGAACAAACAACAAGCGTAAGCAGATCCTGCGCAGCTTGGCTGAAGCATTGTGTATGCCCATTATTGAAGCCAGAGCCATAAATCGTCAAGTGACGCGAAATTTTTCGACTAAAATTGCTATTGAAGCATATTTCAACCGACCGCTGGAATCAATGGTGTCAACAGCAGCATCAACATCTGCCGCAGCGCGCACGCCAAAACCTGTGTCCGGATCTTGCTATTTATGTTACGCACAAGAGGAAAAACGCCGTAGAAAAACCAGAAAGCTGTGCGCCAAATGTAAGAAGCCAATGTGTCTTGAACATTCGGTCACATCAACAAATTGCTCTATTTGCCATGATTTTCCTTAGATATAAGATGCATTTTTATAATTTTTATAATAAAAGTCAATAATATAATGTGTGAAATGAATATTTTTAATTTTTCAAATAAAAAAATAATATAAAAAATGTTTTTTTTTTTATTATTACGAGGATTTTTACTATTGGGGTACAAACGTATCCCGGGTGTGTGTTTACGTATATAATGTGTTTGGAAGGCTGTAGCTCCTGAACTAATGGTCCGATCTGGTTCAAATTTTGAATTTGAACTCAGAACTAAATAATCTTCCTAGATCCGGAGTTAGCGATATAGAGGTATAGCGGTTCAAAAGTTACAACACTTCAAAGTTGAAGTGGATACATTTGTACCCGGGTGTGTGTTCTAGGGTTAATGTTGGTTTCTAAATATACGAAGTCTGTTAAAACCTCAAATCATAACTGTCGACAGTGACGTGGGTGCGGATACGCGAGTATGCCGACTGTTTGTTTAATGACAGATGGTATTTCGTTTTCTACTCGTTCTACACCAGACCCATTCACTTTTCCCCTTTTTCCAGTTTGGAGAAGGCAGAACTAACAGCGCGGTTGTTAAGGCCGATGATGTCAATATCATCGGCATACGCCAGCAATTGTACGCTCTTATAAAAAATTGTGCTGAGCGATTAAGTTCTGCGGCTCGTACGATGCTCTCCAACATCAGGTTGAATAAGTTACACGACAGTGAGTCACACGGTCTGAAACCTAGCCTGAAACCTTAGAAGTCGACGAAGAGCTGGTGTGTCGATTCTCCTTTCCTAAGCCTTTTCCCAGATTTGCCGTATTGTTAATATTTGGTCGATGGTGGACTTTCCAGGTCTAAACCCACACTGATAAAGTCGAATCACTTGGTTGATGGGGAGCTTCAGGCTTTCACACAATACGCTCGCTAGAACCTCATAGGCGATATTTACAAGAATAATCCCGCGATAATTGACACAGATTGCAGGATCAGACTTCTTATGGATTGGGCAGGGCACACTTAAATTCCAATCGGCAGCTATACTTTCATTCGACCATATTTTGCATAAAAGCTGGTGCATGCACCTTACCAGCTCCTCGCCACCATGTTTCATTAGCTCAGCCGGAAGTCCACCGCCGCCCGCGGCTTTGTTGTTCATTAGCCCTGTTATCGCTATTCTCACCTCGTCATGGTCGGGTAGCGGAACGATAGCTACGTCGTCAACGATTGGGGTATCGGATATCACCTTCTCTGTGACAAGCGCAGCTACCTATTTAACAGGTTCGAGAATTGTTCCCTCCATAATTTAAGATAGCTCTGGATGTCAGTCACCAGTTCGCCGTCTTTGTTCTTGCAGGAAAACGCCCCGGTCTTAAAACCTTCTGTAAGCCACCCAACTTTCTGGTAGAATTTTTGGGCGTTGTTCCTATTGGCCAGCATCTCAAGCTCCTCGCACTCACGTATTTCGGCCTCTCGTTTCTTCTTTCTGATAATACGTCTCTCTTCCGTTTTTAGCTCTCTGTAGCGATCCCACATGGCTTGCGTTGCGCCCGATCGCAGCTTGGCTTTATAGGCGGCATCCTTTCTTTCTGCGGCAGCAAGACATTCTTCGTCGTACCATTTGTACCAAACGCTGCTCCATTGCTCGTGCATGCCGGTTTGTTGGGCAGTGCTCTCTGAGAGCAGGAGTGAGAGTCGAGTGGCGAATCTTCTGGCTGTCTGATGTGATTGCAGCTTTGCGATGTTGAACATTCTTTGCGTTGGTAGATGTACGTTTTTCGCTGCACAGAGGCGTGTGTGCAGTTTGGCTGCAACAAGGTATTGTACGTACATATAATACACTAGAAGCGTGTCTTCCATCTATCACAACATGATCGATCTGGTTTCGCGGTTTTCGATCAGGGGACAGCCAAGTAGCTTGGTGTATCTTTTTATGCTGGAATCTGGTGCTGCAAACTACCATGTGTCGGGCCCCGGCGAAGTCGATCAGCCTCTGTCCGTTACCGGATGTTTCGTTGCGCAGGCTGAATTTTCCGACTGTGGGACCAACAATTCCCTCTTTGCCCACCCTGGCGTTGAAGTCCCAAAGCACGACTTTTATGCCGTGGCGGGGGCAGCGCTCATAGAAACGTTCCAGGCGCTCATAGAAGGAATCTTTGGTCGCATCGGCCTTCTCTTGGGTCGGGGCGTGGGCGCAAACTAGCGAGATGTTAAAAAATCGCGCTTTGATGCGGATTGTTGCGAGACGCTCGTCCACCTAAGTGAATGACAGTACTTAACGGCGAAGTCACTCTCTTACAACGAATCCGGCATTGAATTTGCGCTCCTTTACATGACAACTGTAGTAGACGTTGCAAGGTCCTATAGTTTTCTTGTCTTGCCCGTCCATCGCATCTCTTGGATGGCAGTGATGTCAGCCTTTACTCTCACGAGGACATCAACCAGCCAGGCAGAGGCACCTTCCCCAGTAAGGGACCGGACATTCCAGGTGTATGCCCTCAAATCATGTTCCTTATTTCGTTTTCAGGGGTCGTCATCAGAAAAGGTAGTTCTCATCCGAGGCTTTGTAATTCTTTTCATTGGGCGGGATTTCGTTTACATACCATATACATTTTTCTGTGCGCCCGCAGGGCTTGCTTGGCTGCGTCGTACAGTGTCTTCTTTACGGGCACAAATAAAGTTTTTTATCCTCCGAAATATAGACGTATTTGGATTGTTGAAATGCTGTAGAAAAAACATTTTTAAACTTCATTTTAGACTTCCTCAAAAATATAAAAGCCAAAAAAATAGTCCCGAATATCGAGAATTCTGCGTTGTCTCGCAAACTAAAAAGTCGTTCACATATGCACTAATTACCAATAAATCCACAAAATTAAATTTTATAATAAGTAATAAGAAGACACGCGTTTATGGACACACGCTTTTTTCTGTATTTGAGTGCATAGTTAATAACACTAAACAAACATTTTATTAGAATTATGTGTACAAACCTGTTTTCTTTGACGGCATCCATTTTATTTAGTTTTTACTTTCACGTTTAATAGATCGCGTAAAAATAATAATCTATTACACAGAAAACACATGTATGTTAAAAAGTATAGTTATTATCTAGGACTATTTTATAATCTCATATTTTGGGAGAGAAATTTTGTATCGGAAATCTCGCTTTTTAATTACGGATTTGGAGTTAATCACGAAAAAGTAGGTACTCTACTTATATGTGAACGTATTATGGCGAAATGGCTAACCTTCGAGTGTATTTCTGCCATGAAAAAGCTCCTCATAAAAATATCTGCCGTTCGGAGTCGGCTTGAAACTGTAGGTCCCTCCATTTGTGGAATAACATCAAGACGCACACCATAAATTGCAGGTGGAGCTCGGCCAAACACCCAAAAATGGTGTACGCGCCAATTATATATATATATATTATAATATACAGGGTGGCTGATGAATTTTGCTACATTAAGAAACTCAAATAACTTTTTTTTTAGTGTATGGAATTCATTTATTTTTTTTTTTTCAAGTTGAAGGTCATTAAATTTTATTAAATGTAGCTTAACTAGTTTTAAAAATAATTGAATTTAAATGCTCCCCATGCTCGTTGACACAAGTGCGGCATCTTAGTAAAAAGTTGTTCATTGCTGCTTTGAGAGTTGCGACAGGAATAGCCGCAATTGTTGCCGGAATGGATTGTTTTAGTTCATCCAAATTTGTTGGCTTTTTTTATAAACTTCTTGTTTACATAAACCCCACAAGAAAAAGTCAGGTGCAGTAAGGTCAGGCGACCTGGGGGGCCAACGAAATTCGGAGTTTCTTGAAATCAGTTTATTGGGAAATTTTCGTCGCAACTCTGTCATAACAGTCTGGGCTATGTGAGACGTTGCCCCATCTTGTTGAAACCACACAGAGTTGAAAGGAATTCTCTTTCGGCGTAGTTCTGGATAGAAAAATTCTTGCAGCATTTTCAAATAACGGTCTCCAGTAACCGTAACGGTGTGACCATTTTCTTCAAAAAAATAAGGCCCGACAATACAGCGTGAAGAAACCGCACACCACACTGTCACGCGAAGAGGATACAATTCCATCTCGTGGAGTATCTGTGGGTTAGAAGTACTCCATATTCGACAATTTTGTTTGTTCACATTGCCGTTTAAATCGAAATGGGCCTCATCAGACATGAAAAGGCAGTTTAACATGTTTTGGTCTTCTTCCACCATTTGCAGGATCTTCTGGCAAAATTCCAAGCGAATCGGCAAGTCTGCTGCATTCAATTTGTTAACCATTTGAATTTTGTAGGGAAATAAGTCTAAATCTTTGTGCATTATTGTTTGCAAAGACTGTCGGCTGACACCAAGTTGAGCAGATAAGCTTCTTGTTGAAACCCTTGGATTGCTTTGTATAGCTGCAGCTACAGCAGCGATCGTTTCCTCCGTCCGAACTGGTGGGTTTCGATGATAAGGTCTTCTTGCGACTGTTCCTTCCTCAGCAAAATTATTCACCAGTCTCATTATGGTCCATCTGCTCGGGGGATCGCCGCCAAACATCCGCCTGTACTCTCTCTGTACCAAAACGACGGACTCCAGTGCGTGATAGCGGCGGACTATCCAAATTCTTGTTTGCGTGTCCCAGTTATCCATTTTAATAAATTTTAAAGATCAATCTGCAAATTAAAACAAAAATGGAACAGATAACTTAAAAAAAAAAAAAGTTATTCAATTTTTTTTGGTAGCGGCTTTCATCAGCCACCCTGTACATATATTATGAGGAAAAAATGTTTATCAAGATTCATTCATTTTTGCCCACTGTTATGTATATTGAGCGTTTGCTCTTTGTGTTTACGAGCAGAGCCGTCATTGGTCGCCTTTATTACTTGGCACGATTATTTTCGTATCTTTATGCGTTAAGCAAGTAAGATTATGATATTACCACAGAGTGGAACCAACACGCTATGAAATTCCAGTTAAATACGATCTAATATGAAAACATTACTTGGTACATCAAACTTTTCCAACGGCCCAGGAGCAGTGCTTTCGCAGAATCACTAGGACGGAAAAGTTTAATAATTGAATCCTATGCTCCCTGCACTCACCACTAAACCAGCAGTTGCAGATAAAACACATTTATCAGAATTACCAGTCTCCTGATTCCAGGTTCTTCTGGTTCAGGCTTTAAAAAAATTGCCTAATTTTCACCATTTCGCATTTTTGTCCTTATATATAGATATGTATGTATGTATGTACGTGCATACGAAATATCATCATTCTTATAGGAACGTAGAAAAACAAAGGCGCATACAAAAAAGCATACACTAGTCTCTGCGACAATATTTCCCTTTCCCTAATTCATACATATGTAGGTACATATAAGTCGGCCTACATATCCATATACGGGAGTGTGGAGCTGGGGTGGGTTTTTAGTGGGTGAGCCGAAAGGCAAGTCTCACACATTTCGGCTTCAATCCTTTGTGCCACCTCCATAAAAAAAAGACATATACATATATGTATGCACCGGTACGCACTCGCCACACCAAAAGTATAACCATTTGCCAAATTCGGAGCAATTATATATTACGAAGTTAGCATTATGTATGTACGTACATATGTACATATACATATGTATGCGATCTACATAAGTGGTATATTTTAATACAATAAATAATTTAATAACATGATTAAAAGTAACGTTTAGATTTTTAATGAAGATTTTTGAAAAAGTAATTATCAAAGAAATAAAAAGTGAGTGTACGGGTATGTCGGTTCCAAGATTTGAACCTGGTGACAAGCATCAAGCAATCATTGAGTAAATACTAACTCAATGAAGCAAAAAAATATTGTAGCCGCCAGCGTGCAAGTATCAGAACGACCTCACACATCAAATTTACACATCAAACTTACATATCGAACTCACACATCAACAGACCTCTAAAACATATGCTTTATTTGGACCGATTATTTGCCGAATTATTGTCATACTTCGCAAAAATGAGTCACATAACATATTTGAGTGTTCGAGCGATGCTGCCTCTTGCCATGGCAAAAATTGACAGTTCTCGAAATATGTTTGCTTTCGTCGACAAAAATAGACGTATGGACGACTCAGGCGCGTGGTAACTGTATGGATGTTGATGGTGTCAGCGAAATGTTAATTTTCGAGGATCGCATGGACAGTCAAATGTACATAAATATATTAAAACTGTACTTTTGCCTTCGTTAACGCACATTTCCGGCGACACTAGGACATAAGAGTTAGACGGAGACGACAGGTAAGTGAATAAATTAATCTTGTGAGCGAATAACAGAAAGTAATACAGTGATTTAGTCTTAACCTGAATGTGTACATTTAGAAGTAAAGTGTTTCCATTAATTTTTGTGTGTTATTCAACAATCCAGTGATCAAACTCAGAGAGTTATTGAAAGAGATTTATTTCAATTTTATCGTAATAAAGTGGGATTGTCAGAAGTGGGATTGTTGAATAAAGTCTCAAGAACAGAATCGTGTAAATGGCAAAGTTGAGCGAACTCAAAGTTCAGCAGCTTAAGAAGGAATTGGAATGGCGTGGATTGTTAACTACTGGGAACAGTTACAAGTATGGTTGCGCGAGGCTATGAATACAGAGGGCGTCGATGTAGATGGTCCAGACAGAAGCTGAGGAGTCCTCGACAAAAATGGAAAAGGACCTTCACCAGGTATAGTCATGGGATTGATTATGGCTAATGTTACAGATGTCCATGTAGTAGATGTCACAAATGTCAGCCGAGTTGTCATCAATACATATATATATAAATGTACAGCGGGAGAAACCGGATACGCAAATATCCAAGTTAGAAGCAGGGAAGACCCATTTGACGTCGCAACTAGAAACGGTAAGGTTGAGGTAGATACAGTGCAGAATCGTCTCTGTAAATTGCAATTGAATCGTACGAATAAGTTTTTTTTTTTTTTTTGTCGGGATAACTAGCAAGGGGAGCACTCAGACATTAATTAAGTCCATTGTGCTACACTTGGATTCCCTTTTAATTTTCTTTAAATCTACCCGATCTCCAAAGAAATCTGAGTAGATATTTTGGTGCCAAGGAGCCAAGGTGGTCGCTTCTTAGCCCATCAGTGCCAAAGACCTCAAACGTGATTCGAGCGAAGGCGGGGCAGGCGCGCAGGAAGTGGTCCGCCGTCTCATCCTCCTCTTCACAAGCTGGGCAGCGTACACTGTCTGAGATGATCAACCTTTCCATGTGCTTCGCCCACAGAAAGTGGTCCGTCATCAGTCCAATCAGCCGCCTGCACTCCCCTCTGCTTAATGACAAGAGGGTTTGCGACAGTCGATCGGACATGACAACTAATATAAGTTTAGTCCATCTGCAGCCTCTCTCAGGCTGCCAAGTTCGCCTGTGGGTTGAAGTAACCAATTTGCTAACCGTGGCTGTAATGGCCGCAGAAGGGAGTGGCACAACAAGCTCGGGGCCAAAGAAGGTGCCTTCAGAGCCCATCTTAGCTAAGGAGTCAGAGGTCTGGCTACCCACGATACTCACGTAACCCGGGACCCATGTTAGAATCAGGCTTTTATGTCTACCGACACAGTTCAGCCTGGATTTACAGGACTCGACTACCCCTAATGTGGTTGGGGGGCTGTCTAAGGCCAGGAGCGCAGCTTGGCTGTCGTTGCAGACACATGTAGATATGCCTCTCCATCGGTTTTCCACAACAAAGTTCATCGCTTCTTGAGCTGCATACACCTCCGCTTGAAACACAGATGCATGCATTCCAAGAGCAAAGTGCAGTTTTGTCCCGCTGGATTCCACGTAGACCCCAGAGCCGGAGCCATGCTCGGTCTTGGAGCCATCCGTGAAAATGCGAAAACAGTGTTTGCCGGGCTCATTTTCAGAGTTTGACCACAACTGAGCCTCTGGCAGCATTACACTGTATCTCTTTTCAAGTATGACTCTTGATGTCATGGAGTCAAGAGGCATGGAGAGAATCGTTGGATCGACGTCCGTGCCTTCTCTGTTTTCCAATGCCGGACACGGGCCGTTAGCAAACAGGCAACGTCGTCCGCATATGCTTGTTTGTAGATTCCCGAATCGTTTACGGTGGTGAGTAGAGGATCGATTACCATGCACCAAAGCAATGGAAACAGCACATCACTTTGGGGGTGGACTCTATTAAGCCCGGACGACACCAGCAGATCCTCCTCCCCCCGCACCGTGACGATACTTTGGGCTAGCATTGCACGAGTCCAATTAACCATCACCCGGTCTACACCATGTTTGCTGGTAGAGCTGCACATACTGTCGAAAGTGGCATTATCAAACGCGCCTCTATATCCAAAAAGATGCCCATAGCGTAGTCCCTTCTGTCGATGGCCTGTTCTTTCCTAGCAACAAGGTTTCGCAGTGCCGACTCGTAGGATTTTCCGCTTTGATAGGCATGCTGAAATAAAGAGAGTGGGTGAACCTTCAGCGACTTCTGACGCATATGCAACTCCAGTAGCTGTTCGAGACTTTTCATCATGAGAGAGGTCTAAAGCTTTTGGGGCTGCTGTAGTCATCTCTCCTAACCTTAGGGATGAAAACGACTCTCACCATCCTTCAAGAGCGTGGTATATAAGCCAGTGCCAAGCATGCAGTGAAGATTTATTTCAGGGCTGCTGCCACTGACTCTATGCCTTCCTTCAGTATAGCAAGATAAATGCCCTCTGGTCCGGAGGACTTGTAGCCGCCAAAAGATTCGATGGCAAATCCATTCACCACAGATCTGGCAACGAGAAGGTGTAGCAGCTTTGACATCAGCCTCTTTCGTTAAGGGATGTTGCCGGCCAATGCGGATCTGATTTTTCAGGATCCTAACCAATTTTGTCGTGTCACTCAGAGATTAAATACCGCCGCAGAATTCGTATATGAGGCTCTTTTCGACTCACAAATTAGCTTCTTGTAGTTCCTCTGAATATGACGGTATCGCTCCTCAGCAATATTAGTCTTGAGGGCCCGATTTAGAAGTTTTCTCGACTCCCACCCCAATGTTTGGAGCTCTCGGTTCCCTCACGGAACGGGAGTCCGATCAAGGAGAGGTCGAATTGGCCAGCCTGACTCAAAAAATTCAACTGAGGCATCGCTGAGTTTCTCAACTGCCACCTCAATCTCCTGTTCTTTTCGAAGTCTTGGTGCCGTCACGTCAAAGCACCGCAACGCCCCCTTAAACTTCTGCCAGTCTGTTTTCCTGGGGTTTCTGGAGGGCAATGGCATTTGTGACTCCTCGCCACACTGAAACTCAATATACCTATGATCCGAGCACGAATCTTCGGCAAGGACTCTCCAGTTCTTGATTGACCACCCAAAATTTTGAATTTGATAAGGCAGTGACTTCCACCTGAAATACAGTGCAATGCTCAGGTAGGCGAAAATATTGCCTAACTCCGAGTTTTTCCTGAACAATAGTCCCATTACCCCATTCCTCTTTGGAAGGAAATGCTGTTACGAAGAATTTATCTAAATTGATATTCTTGGTCTTACATAAGTTGTACAAGGAATGCAAGGGAATTTTTCTAAAATTGAAGAGTGTCCTCTTTGGTTTATTCTGAGTAGACCGATGTCTTTTAATCTAAGAGCCGCTTTGGCAGCTGTTTGCTTGCCGGAATGCTCTATTGGTAATAGGTTAAGCATAATGTTTAGTGCCTCTGTGGGTGTAGTCCTCATGGCCCCGCAGATGCAAAGACTGGCCATTCTTTGTACATGTACCATTGTTTTTTTGATACATAACTTATCTAAAGCCGCCCACCATACTATTATACCGTACGCTAGAACTGGTCTTACAATTGCTGTGTATAGCCAATATATGATAGATGGGGAAAGACCCCAACTTAGTCCTATTAGTTGCTTACAAGAGTAGAGTACTATTGTTGCCCTTTTTACTCTATCTTCGACAATTGATTTCCATCTTCGTTTTCTGCCTAGTATTAGACCTAAGTAGCGGGCCTCATCACTAAATAACAAAGCCGTTCCACCTAGAGTCGGAGAAGTTATTCTTGGAATTCTATGTTTCCTGGTAAATAAGAGCAGTTCAGTGTTGTTGGGGTTGACGCTTAGTATATTTGATTTTGACCAGTTTTCAACCATGTTTAGTGAATCTTGCATGATTTCACAATGTGTATTGCAAAATTTCCCTCTTACAACCATTGCAACATCATCCGCATAAGCTACGACGTGTTGTCCTTTCTCTTCTAGGCTCTTTAGCAAGAAGTTTATTGCCAGCACCCAGAGGAGAGGGGACAGCACACCGCCTTGCGGTGTTCCTGCACTGTCTCTTTTCCTTATCAAGCCTAAAGTGTTTGGGTGTCGTATGTGAACTCTTTCCTGCCTTGGGAATAAAGACCACTTTTACTTCTTTCCATATTGATGGAACACTTATAAGTTTCAAAGCAGCTTTAAATATAGCTATTAACCACTCCATAATATAGTCTAATGAATGATCAATTTGGGCCGGGAATAATTCATCTGTACCCGGTGATTTCAATGGTTTAAAGGTGCTCACTGCCCAGGTTATCCTAGTTTCAGTGATTATGTCTTCAATGTCAGAACCAGATCTTGGTGTTCGATTGTTGATTAATATATTGGGTGATTCGTTACTGGGAAAGTGTGTGTCTACTAGCAACATAAAAGTTTCATCCCTCAAGATAGTTCTACTCTTATCCGGTTTTTCGAGGTATCTTGAGGAAAAGTGATTTTTTAAAGGATTTTAAGCAGTCTAGAAGCCTCTGTGGTTAATTCGATTTCTCCACAGAACATCCTCCAACCAGACCTTTTCGCTTTCCTAACTTCTTTTTTGTATATTCTTAGTTTACTGTAATAGCTGTCCCAGTCTCTACACTCTCGTGCCGCTTTCGCTCTATTAAACTGTCATCTGCTGTCATTTCTAAATGTTGTCAAGATTTCAGACCACCAGGACGGTTTTTCTTCCCCTTGTACTTAATTATATCGCAGGTCTTATTTAGCGCCCTTCTACAAGTCTCCGTAAGGGTTTGTACGTGCTCATTCAGTGATTCTTTATTTTCAATAGTGATATTTTGGAGATTAGGCAGTCTTTCCTTAAGTTCTCGTTTATATACGTGCCAATTGGTCTTTTTCAAGTTCCTGCTGGCAGGAGGGGCCCGTGAGCTGCTTCCTTCAAATTTTATTTCTATAAAGCGATAATCGGAGTATGAGTGTTCATTCAGAACTTTCCACTGCGTCATCTTTTAGTAAAGGGTGTGACTTACTAGCGTAATATCAAAAACATTTACGTTTAATAAATGTGGGTTTTTTGCCTTTGTTACGCACTAATAGCTTACTACATATAAAATAATTAAAGTGAGACTCACCACGTTCGTTTGTATCAGAGCCCCCATATGGTATAGTGAGCATATGCGTCACCTCCTAGGATTAATTCTCGATTGTGTGCTTTGAAATCTTCCACAAGTGTTCTTATAAGCGGGCACGGAAGCAGACCCGCGTCGTCTGCGGCAAAGTAAAACGAGGTTAGCCAGATGTTGCTTCCGCTCACTTCCCAGCTAACCATCGTAGTATCTGTGTTATTGAATTTTGAATCATATATATTAAGTTGCTTTTTTGCAATTGCACATGCTCCTTTAATACTCGTACCTTCACATTTGATCTCGTATAACTTATAATCTGAGGTCCTCAGGCCGCAGATTTCTCCATTCCGTACCCAGGGTTCCTGGATGAGGACTACATCTGGCTGATCTTCTGCCAGACGATCCAGGAGGGCAAGGCAGGCTTCCTTACAGTGGTGTAGATTTATCTGTAGAAGATGCATCAGCTGTTAGCGGTATGTCTGAATCTTCTTTCTTTTCGCAAAAAAGTTACCTTTCGAAATACTTACGCTGTTTTACGGAATACTTACTCTCGCGTTCAAAGTACATCCTCCCTAAGCCCATTTCTGAGCTTGAAGAGACGTATTCTTCTTCGATGTTCATGTTCGGTGTTCATCTTCGCTCATCGGTTCTGTTTCGCTCATGGGCTCTAATTCGCTCATGGTTTCTGTGTTTTCTTTAGTGGTGAGGAATTCTATCGCCTTCGTATCGGTTTGGTAAATATGGAGTTTTACTCTTACAAAACCGTATTTCAATTGCTCATCGCATTTCGCCAACCCACTGTGCGTGGGACATTGGATGAAAATAGTCATGTTAAAATTATGCAACAATATTTAGCTAAATGTTAGTTCATTAATCATAGCAACTTAGAGTACAAAAGAAATT
The DNA here is from genome assembly GCF_027943255.1 of Anastrepha obliqua. NCBI lineage: Eukaryota > Metazoa > Arthropoda > Insecta > Diptera > Tephritidae > Anastrepha > Anastrepha obliqua. The sequence continues at coordinate 3,806,590 of NW_026562179.1, read as the reverse complement.
TCAACTGCACAAACAATTCACTTATAATTGTGCCTCCAAAGTAAGAGAATTTGAAAAGTGATAGTTAGCGTGGTCTCCGCTCCGTACTTACGCAGTTCCGGGAAGTGTTATTTTTCTAAGCATTACTATGTTTATGTCCTGTTGTACAATGGAAATTCAAGTTGCAGGTATGTACGACATGTTAAACGCTTTGTTATCTTTTTTAATTATTATTTAATAGGTTTTCAGACCGTACGAAATAGGTACTTTAAAAGTTGCCGTTTATTTTTTTTATAAGAAGTTTGTAAAGTTTTAACTAAGTTCGCACGAATCTGTACAAATGAAACATACATTAAAATATTCTTACGTATGTCCTCTTTAAGGAAAAATAATTTCCAGCTGCGATGACCTGCGACTGCGCTTTATATAGGGTCTAATCTGTACCTATGTGTATCTATGTTACCCAACAGGAATTGGCGTTACAGAATCATCTGCCGAAAATAATTTACAATGTTTGTTGGACCACACTTGCTCTCGAATTCTCGAATCTCAAAAACCAGTATTGGTAAATATATCTGAATCAAGTTGCACTGAGTATGAATTAGTAGGTAAATGGGGTTTCGATGGCAGCACTGAACAGAGCGAATACAAGCAAAGTTTTTCCGATCCGAGAACGGAAGATGGAAGTTTAATTTTTACATCTTATGTACCCTTGAAATTAATTTGTGAATCGATTACCTCTGACCCAGATAAGATAATTTGGAAAAACCCTCGCCCAACCTCCACAAGGTTTTATCGGCCTATATGTTTTCAATTTGCTAAAGAAACTAAAGCTCTTTGTGTTCAAGAAGAAGAGAATTTTGAAAAAGCTATTAGTGACTTGAATCCGACTGTTGTTAAAATCGATAATCATAGTTATAAAGTAAGTCATTCTTTACAATTAACTATGGTTGATGGTAAAGTGTGCTGTTCTCTTAGTGACTCATCTACGAGTAAATGTTATATTTGTGGTGCGACACCTAAAGAAATGAATGACTTAGAAAAGTGTAGAAACAAACAAGTAAACTCCAGTAGATTTGAATTTGGTTTATCACCCCTGCATTCTTGGATTAGATTTTTTGAATACTGTATTCATGTTTCTTATAGAATCGAATTTAAAAGGTGGCAAGCACGTTCATCTGACGAAAAAGCACTTTAAGCTAAGAGAAAAGAATTTGTTCAGAGGGAGTTTAGAGAACAATTAGGCTTGATAGTTGACAAACCGCGAATTGGAGGAAGTGGCACCTTTAATGATGGAAATACAGCACGAACATTTTTCCTTTATTCAACCATATCATCCGAAATCACAGGAATAGACAAACACGTTATAGACAGATGTAGTTGTCTCCTACAATGTCTTTCATCTGGTTTTAAAATTAATTCGAATAAATTCAAAATATACGCACTAGACACTGCTAAAATTCTAGTTAGTAAATATTCATGGTATAATTTACCTGCATCAGTTCATGAATTGCTCATTCATGGGTCGGAGGTGATCAATCATTGTTTATTATCAATTGGAGAATTATCAGAGGAGGCAGCTGAATCATGTAATAAATTAGTAAAATATTTCAGAAGTGACAATACCAGAAAGCACTCAAGAACTGTAACTAACACGAATCTTTTGTACAGGCTTCTTCTTAATTCCGATCCATTTATATCTAGTCTACGAAAATTACCATGTAAAAAGAAATCTATGATATCAAGAGAAGTGTTAGATTTATTGAGTTAAGAGTTTTGTATTTCTAAGTACATTAACTTTTTTGGAAGTGAATATTTTATTGTTTTCATAAATAAGAATAAGTTAACTGGTATCAAAGTATACTTTATGCTCATCCTTTCGGAATTTAATGTTTTTTTTCTATTAGTGTTTATAATTTAAGATTTATGCAAAACTTTAAACGTAACCCAAAAATTTTATATAAAAAATGTGTGTACATAATTTTCCTTTGACTTTTTATGTTAATTACTAGCAAACCCGGCCCCCTTCGCTGGGCACACTAAAATAGAATAGATATGGTTTAGAACAGAAAATATATGAATTTCATATTATTTATTTCTTTATTCTTTATTCAAGCGCTTTGGCATAAACAATATTTTTTGTTTTTCTATTTGTTTTTGAGTAAATATAAAATATAAATTGAAAATCAGGAAAAAAGAAGATTGTTTTTAAATTTCAAATCAACGCATATGAATAAACAATCGTCTTTTTTCCTGATCATCCATGAATTTTTCGTTTCAATTTATATGTTTTATTAAGCATTGGAGCTTTTTTAACCATTATCCATTTATATTTATCAAAAAAAAAAACGAAAATAAATTTTTTTTCCACGAACACATAATTTCATTCGGATTTCACATTAAATTCTCAAATTTCGTAAGAAATTATTCACTGTTCCAAAATCCACTACAAAAAAATTCACAAACAATTTTTACATGTTGCACTTACGTTTTTTCCTTATGGCATCCAAATCAGAAAGAAATATTGACACATTGTAACTCACACTGTCAATTTGATAGTTCAGTTCCGCCCCAAGCGTTAAAAAAGTAAGCGACATTATGGCTGGCTCAAAAGAACGCTGTACCCGTTGCCACTGCTCCGAATTACAACCAAACTTTACGAAACCCATTTTCAATACATACTTAACAATGTGCATAAGTTTGGTTTAATTCGGTTCAAAGACACGGCGGGTCCACGTTTTGGCATATATTTCGAGACCCTAGTCATCAATAGGTATGAAAATTACCCCGTATTAAAGCACTTATCAACAGCTTTCATTTGATACCCATATTGTACATACAAAACCAAAGGTTACCCGGATCCTCGTTTTGACCTATATCTCGAGACCCCAGTCACGGAGCGGCATGAAAAATACTCTGTACTAAAGCATTCACCAACAGCTTTCATTTGATACCCATATTGTACATACACGTCCGAAGGTTACCCGGGTCCACGTTTTGACCTATATCTCGAGACCCTATCTACCAATAGGTATTCAAACTATACGGAAATCATCCTCAATACCTACTTAACAATGTGTGTAAGTTTGGTTCAATTCGGTTCAAAGACACGGCGGGTCCACGTTTTGGCATATATTTCGAGACCCTAGTCATCAATAGGTATGAAAATTACCCCGTATTAAAGCACTTATCAACAGCTTTCATTTGATATCCATATTGTACAAACACATTCTAGGGTCCACGTTTTGGTCTCTATCTCGAGACCCTAGTCACGGAGCGGCTGGAAATACTCTTAACTAAAGCATTCACCAACAGCTTCCATTTGATACCCATATTGTACATACACATCCGAAGGTTACCCGGGTCCCCGTTTTGACCTACATCTCGAGACCCTATCTACCAATAGGTATCCAAACTATACGGAAACCATCTTCAATACCTGCTTAACAATGTGTGTAAGTTTGGTTTAATTCGGTGCAAAAACACGGCGGGTCCACGTTTTGGCATATATTTCCAGACCCTAGTCATCAATAGGTATGAAAATTACCCCGTATTAAAGCACTTATCAACAGCTTTCATTTGATATCCATATAGTAGTATAGTATAGATATATTACTTTATTATATATTATTATTATATCTTATATATATTCTTATTATATATATATGTATATTACTTTTTATATGTCTTAATGTTTTTTTTAACAAATAAAATCATTTCTCAACTTAAAAACGTACTAAAAAGTCATTTATCACGCCAAAAGTTCTTATGACCGCTCTTTCTACGCGGCGGGACCACTGCGCAACGGTTCAATCGAGTTTTCGGTCAGGAGCAGGAGAGCCTATATAGTAGCGCGCTTCTGCTCTTTCGATTTTTCTGCGCTGTTTTTATTGATTAATGTTTTGACGTATCTCCACTCCTACGTTGGGATGTCTGGATTGCAGACCCGAATTAGTTTCATTATATCTTCCGGGTCTTCGACTGTTGAAGGTGACTAGACCCTCGCTCGCGGCCTGGATGGAATATATTTCCAGTCCACGACCACCAGCTTGGCATTTGGGTACACTTCGCTGACTTTTGAGATGGCCTCTTTGTACAGTCGAACCAATCTCTCATCGTCGCACGCTATTATTTTTATCTGGCGTTGGTACCCGCCTAAATCTTCGCACTCAGACGGGGGGCCGAGGCTTTTCAATATAATTTTCAGTGCCACTTTCGTTAGCTCCGCCTCAACCCATTTCCATTGGGCCTTGGGTATCATTCCTTCGGGATGGTTTTCATCCAGAACTCCTATAATAATGCGGTATTTTGCAACCTTCGCAAATGATTTTCTGGGCGTCACGCCAATTGTTTTGTACCTTTTTGGTACAAAGGACCGTTGTAGCTCTGGAGCAGATTGTGTTGGTTTGAAATTCGGGTTGAGGTCTGGAATGTTTGCTTTCGCTCTCTCAATCGCTTCCTTCAACTCCAGTGTGAGTTCGTTCTCTTTAGGCTAGGTTTCGTATACCCTATTTAGGAGCCTTGCAGCGTTCCTGCGATCCTGGTAGCTTGCTTTCGGTGGGTCCACCACCCTCACAAGCGGCCATCTTTCGGTACCTGAGCTAGCAGGAGCTGTGCTTCCGGTCGGGACCCTTTTTGCGGGTTGAATCATAGTTGACTGTCGGGGTAGTGTTCTTTTGCTTGGACCTATATCCTGTACTGTTGTTTGTAAAGTTACTGGCCTGGCTTTCGCTCCGGCTATCACTTGCTTGGGACGACTCATTAAACCGATATTTGTGATTTTCTATGAGCCCGGTGCGACCGTTGCTCGTACTGCGGAACTGGTTGTTCCTGTCGGTCTGTTAAGAGGAGGAGCTTCCTTTTTTATTATTTTTGCTATTAGGACTATTCATTTTTGGACCCACGAATGTCAGAGAAAAGATGTCCGCCCGTGCTTAGCTCCGAACTACACGCGTAAGGCTAGTTATTACGGAGGGCACTAGGTATCCGTGAGCTCCGTTTGAGACTTGGTTATTTCCAACAAGGGCCCCAAGCCTGACAGATTCTCGGCACGGGTCGCATCACACCTTAATCCAGCGCTTCACCCCTGACCACATTAAAACTACTTTGAATAGTGCTGTACTATTGAGGAGTATTGAACACTAACCATAGTACCCTTAACTTAGCTAAGTACCTAATAAAAAAAGGGCCACTGTGGTACTTATTTTCAGCCGGCACCCCCGGGTAGAGTTCAGTGGAGGAGTTTCGCAACCCTGGTGTTACTGTAAGGCTACATACAACCAGAAAGTACAAACTAACATAGGCCCATTCATCATTTAGGGACGGTACAAATAACACCTGCGATCACAGGCTTTTTCGAGCTTTCCTCTCTAGATCCGCCGCTTTCCGTCAAAAGCAGGGGCACGTCGTACAGGCGTGGAATACTAGCACAATGGTCGGTGTTTTGGCTTTAGCCAAATACTGCCACACACTTCTGTATGCACTGCCTCTACTACACTTCCCTCCTGTGTCATAGCTCCATGTCCTTTACAACAATATTGCGAGAAGCATATCGATTTTTTCTAAGCTAATATTTTCCATACGATTTTACGAGTTAGTTACAATGTTTAACACTTCTTCACACAGTCAATACTTTTCAGGAGCTAAATACCTTATGGGCAGACTTCAATGTACTAAATCGTCTTGACCTAACTTACGTGAAATTTGAAAAGGTCGAGCCAAGGAGCACCAGGAGATTTGGTGGCTCCTAAAACACTCAGGCTAAAAAGCCCATTGTATTTAAAGCTCTGGAAAGGGGGTAGATAGTCAAGGAGGGAGGGAGAAAAGTATCAGAGAAAGAGATAGGAAAGAATAGAGACAGAGATAGAGATAGTTCGTCCTGTGAGAATTTTCCAGATTCTTTGGCAAATCTGTAAATATCCTCCAGTTTTAGAATATTACTCATTCTCATGACATCGGAACCCAATACTCGTAGCCTTGCTCTATCAAAGGCAGGACACTCACAGAGAAAGTGCTCAGTGCTATCCGCCTCCTCCAAGCATGACAGGCACATTGGGTCCGCAATGACTCCAATGGTTGTCATATGCTGACACCATGGTTGTGTCCTGTAATAATACCGAACATCAACCGAACGTCTGTCCTTCCAAGTTTTAGTAGAAAGTTTGACAGTTTCCTGTTCGGACTTGTCACAAAACACTTTGCAGTTCTGCAGCGTTCTGGACCGGACCATTGCTCTTTATGTAGATTGCCTACATAATTGCTGATCCAGTTCATAATTCCTGCGGAACTGATTCCGATTATTAGCTCTGGCCTTTGTGGGAGAACCGCTGATCCACGATTGGCCAATTCATCTGCCGTTTCGTTTCCTTGAACACCAGAGTGCCCTGTAACCCATAGAAGTACAATCCTGTTCAGTCTTGCAACAGAACTAAGCTTCTTCTTACGTTCTTGAACAATCTTTGAGGTTTGCTTCGCGTTCTCCAGGGCCTCCAGTGCAGCCTGACTGTCATTGAAAACCCAATCCGTTTCCCGCTCCATCTCCTCTCGATTATCAATTCGGCTACTTTCAGGATGGCAAAAACTTCCGTTTGAAAAACAGTTGCCATTTCCCCCATAGCATAGTGATACTTATTACTATTGTTTAAGTACCATCCGGCTCCAGACCCTATTTCGTTCTTGGACCCATCGGTAAAGAAAATATGATGAAACTGATGAAATACAAATGAAACTGTGGGTATCAGGTAGTCATTCGGTGGCAAAAATCGTGGATACTGCTCAGATAGCAACTTAAAAATTTATCTGTGTCCCGAAGTTCCGTCTTCGGGCCAGAAACCATATTTATGGAGTCTACACATTGCCTTTATTGCTTCCTGTTGTATCTTAAGATCCGGGGGGAGCAAATCAAAAATAGCATTTAGGGCATCACCAAAGGTTTTACTCATGGCACCCGTGATGCATAAACATTCACTCCTTTGCAGCCTGTATAGTTCCTGGATTGTGTACTTCACCATGCTCTGTCGCCGACAGACCACATAAGCGTAAGTGATGATTGGTCTGATAAGTGCTGTATATATCCATAGGACCACAGCAGGTTTCAGACCCCAGGTTTTACCAAAGGATCTGCGGCATTGCTGAAAAATCCTTAATGCGTGATTCATTTTCAGTGAAACGTGTGTCTCCCAAGTCAGCTTCTTATCCAAGATTACTCCTAGATATTATATTTAACTTCTTCGGAAAGGCCAAGGGTCACACCTTTCCGTGTTGGAAGACTGAGTTCATCCAATTTCCGTTTTCTCGTAAACAAGACTACGGTTGTTTTGTTCGGATTAGCGGAAAAACCTAGTGCATGAGAGCACCGGTCATCGATTTTGTCCAGAATCCTCTGCACTTTCGTGCAAAGCCCCCGTGAAAACCGAGTTCCTGCATCTCCACTAATAGAGAGTCTACGACGAAGCACCACAGCAGCGGAGAAAGAACACCCCCTTGGGGACATCCTTGCTTGGCCCTGACTGTGATTTGTTCGTCACTGCTCCCACCAGCGGTTAACCGCCTCTCAGAGAGCATGGAATATATCCATTTTATAATGGCTTGATTAACTCCGTGTCGTTCGGCAGAAGAACATATCGAGCCGAAAGTGGCATTATCAAAAGCCCCCTCAATGTCCACGAACACGCCCATTGTGTATTCGGCAGCTTCCAGCCCGGCCTCAATCTTGCTAACAAGATCGTGCAAGGCTGATTCACATGATTTTCCACTCTGGTAAGCGTGTTGATTTCTACTAAGTGGACTTCTCGGCAATACCCCCACTCGAATATGTTTCTCCCCCAGTCATTCCAGACCTTTCAACATGAACGATGTCAAACTGATTGGTCTACAACTTTTTGCTAGGGAATAGTCATCTTTTCCTGGTTTCGGAATAAATACTACTCTTACGCGTCGCCATTGGCATGGTATATAACCAAATGCGAGACAGGCTGTGAAGATCTTTTTCAGGGCCTCAATCAGCCTGTCTCCTCCTTTTCTAAGCATTGCTGGATATATTCCCTCAGGTCCAGGGGACTTAAAGTTCTCAAAGGAAGACAAGGAAAACCTTATCGATTCCCTTGTCACTATCCGACTAGCAATATAACAGCTGTACCTAGAGGTTCCACCGTTGCTACCGTTATTATTCATGCCACTCTCAACTTCAGAGAGATTTCTACTACCCGGAAAATGGATTTCGAGTAGAGCATTAAACGTTTCCGATTTGGAACCTGTGTATGAACCATCAGGTTTTCGAATGGAATCCAGGCTTACTGAGCGGTTCAAATGAAGGACCTTACAAAGTCTCGCTGTTTCCCTCATTTCTTCGACGTTACTGCAGAAATTTCTATAGGATTCAAGTTTGGCTTTCCGTACTTTTTTTCCTATATTCTCTCTGTGTAAGTCGATGATTAGCCCAGTCCTCTTCTGTTTTGGTCTTCAAGGCTTTATTAAGAAGTTTCCTGGACCGTACACGAAGCTTCGACAGTTCAGGGTTCCACCAAGGAACCGCTTTCCCCTATCTACTTTGCTTGAGTGGGCACAGTTCCTCAAAGCATTTGATTAAAGTACCTTCTAATTTCTTTGTAGCATGTTCAATCATTTCTGGCGGCCGCCGTAGCCGAGTGGGTTGGTGCGCGACTACCAGGTGGAATTCACAGAGAGAACGTCGGTTCGAATCTCGGTGAAAACACCAAAATTAAGAAAAACATTTTTCTAATAGCGGTCGCCCCTCGGCAGGCAATGGCTAACCTCCGAGTGTATTTCTGCCATGAAAAAGCTCCTCATAAAAATATCTGCCGTTCGGAGTCGGCTTAAAACTGTAGGTCCCTCCATTTGTGGAAGAACATCAAGGCGCACACCACGAATACGAGGAGGAGCTCGGCCAAACACCCAAAACGGGTGTACGCGCCAATTATATAGGTATATATATATATATGTTCAATCATTTCTACAGATTTGAGTTTTTTCGGGCTTGGTAATCGCTCTCTTACAAGCTCACCATACCTGTCCCAGTCCAGATTTCGAGGATTACTACCGGAAGTTATTGATATTGTGTCAATTCTCAGTCGGAATTCGATAAGACGATGATCAGAAAGAGAGTCCTCTTCCAAAACTCGCCATCGGTTGATTTGATTTCCAACTGACCTATTGGTAAGTGTTAAATCAATCACCTCTTGTCTCCTTCTGGTCACAAAAGTTGGTTTGTTACCAGTGTTTTGAATGACCAATCGGATGACAGGATAAAATGCAGTAACTTGAGACCTCTGGGGTTGCATTTGCAGCTTCCCCACACAATGTTCTGTGAATTTGCATCACAGCCCACTATTAGCCCCAGATTATTGGATTCTGCGTACTTGACCACTTCTCTTTGCTCCCTCGAAGGAAGTGGCTGTAAAGAGTGCTAGGGTAGGTGGGCCGAAACTATGATAGCCTCGACACTGTCCCCACTCTTCCAGTACTTTATTTTTGCAACAACGATATCTCCGGAGCATAGCTCTTTTAACATCGTGTGTTCGATCAACCTCGGCATGATAATACATGCTCGCGGTCTCACATTTCCTCACAATGAAGTATTTGTCCCCAAGACATAGCACCTAGACCACAGATACGCTTGTGACATACCCATGGTTCTTGTATTAGTATTATGTGTGGGTTTGTTTGCAGTTGTGCATGCCTACGGCACAGGAGAGCCGTACACGCTTTGCTATTCTGCAGATTTATCTGTGTAAATATTACTTCAGTCATGAGAATGAGTATATTTACCCTTTGTCCTCCACCTTATCCTAGACACGGAAATGGTTTCGCCCAGATGTAGCTGAGGACGGCACCCGTGCTTCGACTTTAGCACCTTGAGAGACCCAAGATCGATACCCAATACCAGGTGGGAACACGCCTCCGAAGTGCCAGCGGATTTCTGCCTGGTGCACGAGTATACTCTCCAGAGAGTCGTGTCAAGACCTTTGTTCTGAACACGGATACGTGTGAGGAGTTCCGCTGAACTACAAGAAGGACCCGGAATCCAAACACTCGCTCGTACCAGCCTTTCATTGCTACTCTCAGCAAGAATGAACTTGTTGTTTTCGCCGGCAGGAATTTTTACTATCGCTTTTTCCAGCCATTCGCGGGAAAAAACATTGGAACAGTGCACCCTTGTATTGTCGTCCACCACGCTTTTACTCTCGAAAGTCGGTGCGTCTTTCGACTCAACGATAGCTTTCCAAAGATAGCTGTCACGATAGGCTTGCTGCCATTCTCGCGAATGATTCGCCAGACGTTGACGGAAGAGTTTCTTTCGACATTTGAAGTCCCTTAGCATTTGCCTTGTCAGGTAAAGGTTTGCCTGCCTTGGATTGGGTCGAGCATGCAGGCATTTCCGACTTCCGTCTCTCCTTTCTCCTTCCTCTTCTTTGCCTTTCTCCTTCTCCCGGTCGTTGGCACATACCCCGTTTCGTTTCCGGAAGAGTGCAACGTTACAGTGGAATCCTCTGTTCTGCCACGCTTAGTACTTACCTTCGGCTTTTATTGTCTTTTGTTTTCTTTGTTTAATCTGCCTTGCGGATAGGCCAACACCTGCATTCGAATCTCCAATAATTTCAGTATTCTTACCGGTACTTACTTGATTCGCACCAGGTTTGACCGTTGTCAAGGCTTACTCGATATCAGAGATCCATCTGAGTCGACTGAGAGATTGTCCGATCCTCCACAACTTGTTCAGTTGATTCGGATCGGCATAGCCAATGTGCCATGTTTCACCACTAGTAGTGCGCTTCCTCCGGAACCCTGGGTGTCAGTTCCGGTCATAGGGGGGTATCACGTTCGGGACTGCACATCCGATTCCCGAGCCGTCCGTTGCTGTGACGGAAGGATTTCCCGAAAGTGGGATACCTCGTGCAGAAATATCCTTTGCTATCCTGCACATTACGGAAGCTTCAAACATAACAATTTGTGATTCACTGAGTCAAATGCTTTAGAAAAGTACAATAAAGTAAACAGGTCTCCGTTGTCAAAACTAATTCTAATGTCGTCCAGTATTTTAACCATTGCAGTCGAGCAACTGTGACTTTGTTTGAAGCCAGATTGTAGTGGAGAGAGTAGACGATTGTTCTGTACAAATGATGAAATTTGCGTGGCCATCAAGTTTCCCAAAAGTTTGGAAACTGTGGGCAGTATGCTGATTGGTCTATAGTCACCAGCATAGATAGCATTGCGACTGGGAAAACTATAGCCTTTTTCCATACTGCTGGGAAACATGAACTAGTCAATCAATGGTTTATTATATGGGCAAGGGTTCCTATTATATATTGGATGACTCTACGGACGAATTTTAGTGAGATGACATCATCGCCTACCGCATTAGACTTTATTTTGGATAAAGCTTTCAGGACATCTACCTCACTAATTGAAACTGTTCTTTTAGAGTAGCACAAGGTGAGAACTCTTTTAAAATAGGAGCTCCATTTGGTTTCTTACATATTTCTCACATATGCCTAAACTTTTTTTGCTGAAATGTTTGTACAACTGTCATCTATAGTGTCGCAGAGTTTAAGCGTGATCTGTTCATTAGCTTGTTTTTGTGTGTTATTTATAACAAATTTCGAACAAAGAATTTGACTTATAGTACATATTTTGTGTTTTGAACCGGATTATGTGCCAACTTTGTGGAAAGAAAACTCATGGATCTTGAACCATGATTACGCACCATCTCACAAATAAATACAGTAAGTAAAGAATATTATTTTGCAGTTATGTGACGTTTAAGAGAAACGCCCATTTGTGGAAAGAACACCCATGGATCTTGCACCATGATGACGCACCGTCTCAAAAGGCTCATATTGTGAGCATTTTTTGACCAAAAACTCGACAAATATCATCGAACAACCACCGTAATCACCGGATTTAGCCCCTGTAACTTTTTCCTTTCCCCAAAATTTAAATTGCCACTCCGCGGACGCCGTTTCGAGTCGATAGTGGCCATTAAGGAGAATTCACTAAAGGAGCTGAAGAGAATTTATTCAAATTCGTGTTTTTTGTTTTGTTTTTTCTGTCGGGACAACTAGCAAGTGCAGCACTCAGACATTAGTTAAGTCCATTGTACTGCACTTGGATTCCTTTTTAGTTTTCTTTAAATCTCCCCAAAGTAGTTGGCCACAGAGCAAATCTTAGCTAAGGAGTCAGAGGTTTCATTACCCACGATACACATGTTCGCGGGACCCATGTTAGCATCAGACTATTATGTCTACCGACATAGTTCAGCGTGGATTTACAGAACTTGACTACCCCTAATGTGGTTGGGGGGCTGTCTAAGCCCATAAGCGCAGCTTGGCTGTCGCTGCAGTCACATATAGATCGGCCTCTCCATCTGTTTTCCACAACAAAGTTCATTGCTTCTTGAACTGCCTACACCTCCGCTAGTCCGCATTGTGTTCCAGCCTGCAGATGGCATTCAAGGCCTCTCCTTGGATGAAACCATCAAGTGGCGGTAAACCAATCAAAGCATCTTATGCCGGGCCTGAAGTAGTCGGAAAAGCTCCAGTGCAACAGATGGCCACAGTGCGTTGTAGTCTCGATAAGGTCCGAGTAGACTCCCACGAGATAGAGTCTACTCATCCAGACCACTGATGCATAGGTGATAATATGTCTTATCATAGCCGTGTAGATCCATAGGACCTTGCCACGTTTTTCCAAAAATACCTTTGCACTGCCAGAAGGCTGTAAGTGCTTTGGATGTCTTTGCTTCACCGTGTGATTTCCATACTTACTTACTATCATTCCCAGATATTTGATTTCCTTGGATAGCTTGATTGTGACTCCTTTTAGCTTAGGCAGAACGACTCCATCAAGCGTCCTCGTTCTGGTAAAGAGGACAATACCAGTCTTGGTGGGATTTGCCGATAGCCCATTTGCTTAGCACCAAGTGTCAATCATATCCAGAGTTTTCTGCACTTTCCTGCAGATGTTCGTAGGCGAAGGGCCTGTTACCAAACATGCAACATCGTCCGCATATGCTTGCGCGTAGACTCCCGAATCGCTTAAGGTGGTGAGTAGAGGATCGATTACCATGCACCAGAGCAACGGAAACAGCACACCGCCTTGGGGTAACCTCTATTAACTCCGAATGACACCAGCAGATCTTCCTCTGCTCGTACTGAGACGATTCTTTCGACCAGCATCAAACGAATCCAATTCACTAGCACCCGGTCTACGCCGTGCCTACTAGAAGAGCTACACACATACTCTCTAAAGTGGCATTATCAAACGCCCCCTCTATGTCTAAAAAGATGCCCATAGCGTAGTCCCTTCAGTCGATGTCCAGCTCTATTCTAGGAACAAGGGTTTGCAGTGCCGACTCGCAGGATTTTCCACTTTGACAGGCGTGCTGAAATGGAGACAGAGGGTGAGCCTTCCGCGACTTCTGACGTATGCGCAATTCCACCAGCACTTCCAGACTTTTCAGCATGAAAGAAGTCATGCTGATGGGTCTAAAGTTTTGGGGCTGGTGTAGTCATCTGTTCCAACCTTTGGGATGAAGGCCACTTTTCTTCTCTTCTTAATTGGCGCTATAACCGCTTACGCGATTTTGGCCGAGTTTAACAAAGTGCGCCAGTCGTTTCTTTCTCGTGCTAACCGGCGCCAGTTGGACACACCAAGTGAAGCCAAGTTCTTCTCCACCTGATTTTCCAACGCAGAGGAGGGCGCCCTCTTCCTCTGCTACCACCAGCTGGTACCGCATCGAATACTTTCAAAGCCGGAGCGTTTGTATCCATTCGGACGACACGACCCAGCCAACGTAGCCACTGGATCTTTATTCGCTGCGCTATGTCTATGTCGTCATATAGCTCATACAGCTCATTGTTCCATCGTCTGCGATATTCGCCGTTGCCAACGTGCAAAAGTCCAAAAATCTTCCGCAGAATCTTTCTCTCGAACACCCTAAGCGTCGCTTCATCGGATGTTGTCATCGTACAAGCTTCTGCGCCATACGTTAGGACGGGCATGATGAAAGTCTTGTAGAGTGTTAGTTTTGTTCGTCGAGAGAGGACTTTACTGCTCAGTTGCCTTCTTAGTCCAAAGTAGCACTTGTTGGCAAGAGAGATTCTACGTTGGATTTCAAGGCTGACATTGTTATCGGTGTTAATGCTGGTTCCTAAATAGACGAAGTCTTTCACAACCTCGAAATTATAACCGTCTACAGTGACGTGGGTGCCGATACGCGAGTGCGCCGACTGTTTGTTTGAAGTCAGGAGGTACTTCGTTTTGTCCTCGTTCACTACCAGACCCATTCGCTCTCCTCTTTATCAAGGTTGGAGAATTCAGAACTAACAGCGTGATTGTTATGGCCGATGATGTCAATATCATCGGAACACGCCAACAATTGCACGCTCTTATAAAAAATTGTGCCTGAGCGATTAAGTTCTGCTGCTCGTACGATGCTCTCCAACATCAGGTTAAAGAAGTCACACGACAGCGAGTCACCCTGTCTGAAACCTCGTTTGGTATCAAACGGCTCGGAGAGGTCCTTCCCAATTCTGACGGCGCTGCTGGTGTTGAGCAACGTCATCTTGCATAGCCGTATTAGTTTTGCGGGGATACCAAATTCAGACATCGCGGCATACAGGTAACTCCTTTCCGTACTGCCCAAGATTTGGCGTATTGTGAATATTTGGTCGATCGTACACTTTCCAGGTCTGAAGCCACACTGATAAGGTCCAATCAGTTGGTTGACGGTGGGCTTCAGCCTTTCACACAATACGCTCGCTAGAACCCTATAGGCGATATTTAGAAGACTAATCGCGGTAATTGGCACAAATTGCAGGATCGCCTTTCTTATGGATTGGGCAGAGCACACTTAAATTCCAATCGGCAGGCATGCTTTCATCCGACCATATTTTGCATAGGAGCTGATGCATGCACCTTACCAACTCCTCGCCGCCATGTTTGAATAGCTCAGCCGTTGTTCTTTAGCCGCGTTATCGCTATTCTCACCTCGTCATGATCGGGTAGCGGAACGATAATTCCGTCGTCAACGATTGGGGTATCGGGATTTTCAGTTTCTCGGTGACATGCGTAGCTGTCACTGTTTTATAGGTTCGAAAAGTGTTCCCTCCATAGTTTAAGATTGCTCTGTACGTTAGTCACCAGTTCGCTGTCTTTGTTCTTACAGGAAAACGCCCCGGACTTAAAACCTTCTGTAAGCCGCAGAACTTTCTGGTAGAATTTTCGGGCGTTGTTCCTATTGGCCAGCATCTCAAGCTCGTCGCACTCACGTATTTCGGCCTCTCGTTTCTTCTTTCTGATAATACGTCTCTCTTCCTTTCTTAGCTCTCTGTATCGGTCCCACATGGCTCGCGTTGCGACCGAACGGAGCGTGGCTCTATAGTCAGCATCCTTTCTTTCTGCGGCAGCATGACATTCCTCGCCGTTCCAATTGATTTTTCGGACTCGCCGGAATCCGATTTCTTCTTCGGCGGCGGTACGTAGAGAACGAGAAATGTTGCTCCATTGCTCATGCATGCCGGTTTGTTGGGCAGTACTCTCTGAGAGCAGGAGTGAGAGTCGAGTGGCGAATCTTCTGGCTGTCTGTTGTGATTGCAGCTTTTCGATGTCGAACATTCTTTGCGTAGGTAGTTGCACATTTTTTGCTGCACAGAGGCGTGTGCGCAGTTTGGATGCAACAAGGTAGTGATCCGAGTCAATGTTGGGTCCTCGGATCGTACGTACATATAATACACTAGGAACGTGTCTTCCATCTATCACAACATGATCGATCTGGTTTCGTGTTTTTCGATCAGGAGACAGCAGACAGGAGGTGGCTTGGTGAATCTTCTTATGCTGGAATCTGGTGCTGCAGACTACCATGTTTCGGGACCCGGCGAAGTCGATCAGATTCTGTCCGTTACCGGGTGTTTCGTTGGGCAGGCTGAATTTTCCTACTGTGGGACCAACAATTCCCTCCTTGCCCACCCTGGCGTTGAAGTCGCCAAGCACGATTTTTATGTCGTGGCGGGGGCAGCGCTCATAGGAACATTCCAGGCCCTCATAGAAGGAATCTTTGGTCGCATCGTCCTTCTCTTCCGTCGGGGCGTGGGCGCAAATTAGCGATATGTTGAAAAAACGGGCTTTGATGCGGAACGCGAGACGCTCGTCCACCGGAGTGAACGACAGTACTTGGCGACGAAGTCTCTCTCTCACAACACATCCGACACCGAATTTGCGCTCCTTTACATGACAGCTGTAGTAGACGTCTTATGGTTTTCTTTCCTTGCCCCGTTCATCGCATATCTTGGATGGCAGTGATGTCAGCCTTTACTCTCACGAGGACATCAACCAGCCGCGCAGAGGCACCGTCCCCATTAAGGGACCGGACATTCCAGGTGCATGCATTCGTTTTCAGGGGTCGTCATCAGTATAGGGAGGTCTTATCCGAGGCTTTTTTAAACTTTTCATTGGCGGCGATTTTTAAGTGGCGGGTCCCAAACCCAACGCACAACCAACTATCCTGGAATGTTTTGCCTTCTCACGTTAGCTCCCTCCCGAACGGATGTTCGGAAGCTACCCAGAGGATACGTGGGCCAATCCCGGCCGTTGTGAGCTGCTTGAACCATATACAGAAGAATCGTCCTGGCCATTCCCAAGTGAATGGCGATCAGTAACTTTCCCCACTTGCGTGGACTTCTACACATGGAACCATCTCCAAAGCCACCTTTACCATCCTCCAATCCGGGCATCTCCCGCTCGCAAGGGCATCGCCCTCAAGGAGGTGACGGGTACGACGACCCCGGGGACCCTAGTCAAGATGTCCCTATTCACTTTGTTAGGTGCGACTGTATGTAAAAAGCATGACTGGTATGCAACGAGGCGCACTGGAAGTCGCTGGATAGGTCGTTATGGCTTTCCACCTGCGATCTCAGTTCGCTCTGCCGATGTGTTAGCATCGGTGTATATCAGTAACCAGCCGCCTTGGACCCTGGTCAGGAATTGTTCATTGGGGGAAAGAGTAGTAGCTTTCATTGCTCCCGGCGAGCGCCGGTCCGTCCGGGTTTTCCGGGATCGGTAAAGCGTAGGTCAGGCCTCAGGGAACTTTAGTAGGAGCACTTCTTCCGAGGGTACACCCGCTCTTGATTATTTCGGCCCGCCCCCCTGCACACTATGCGCTGGTTATATAAAAAAGTATGGAAAAAATTATGGAAAAAAGACAAAGAGAATACAAACAGCAAAAGGCCATTAATGATTGAAATCTAGAGCAGAGCCCTTTCGTAAGGAAACCTCGACTGCTTCGCTCGCCACCACAAAAAGCGAATTTGCCCCTTACGACTGGAACATTGCAAAACATAGCAAAATCAAAGACGGTCAATGAAGGAGCTGAAAAGACGCCTCAAGAAATAGACGTAAGAGTATCATCAAAATAGGCTAAAAATACCGCAAATGCGCCCAATGCGCCGTCACATACCCCTGTAACTGCAAAGGACGCAAACACAGAAAGGGGAAAAACTGCATCTCCGCGACAAGAGTTTATTCTCAAAATGCTAGCGCAAGAAAAGGAAGACGTAGAGAAATGTTTGAGAGTGCTTAGGAAGATGAAAGCAGTTATATTGAAGAGTAGGAATACAGCCACAGAAATAAAGCCGGGAGTCTAAGAGCTAGATTAACTATTCGACGTAATGAAAAACTGCAGAAAATGGGTGTTGTCCAGGAGAGTACTCCTTTAACCGCAAAAACGGATCGCACCAAGTCCTGCCGCAGCCGACTCTTCGAAGAAACTAACAGTTCGAGAGCCTGTGAAATGGCAAGTGGTAAGCCGGCAAAAATCTAGACCCAATACCATGCCAAAAGGAAGTGATGGAGCACAGAACGATGGAGCAAGGAAGGCTAGAGCAAAACCAAAATCGGGGGCTGTGTTGGTAAAGCCGAAACCACAACGATGAAAGGCATAAGAAGAACCAAAACTGGCGCTCTTTTACTTGAATTAGAAAAATAGAAAACAGCTAACCCTGATTTTTTGAAACAATTACAGGAAACCGTAAAAGCGGTCGGTTCCATTACAACCCTCAGACCGGCTTCAACTGTAGAGAACAGAGACTTGGATGCCGTCATGGAGAAGAAGGAAGTTGATGTTGTTGTGAGAAAAATCCTAGCCAGCACTAACGAAAATATCGATGTTAGGATCATAAAACCTAATCAACGACAACAAGTACCGGCTTATGTTACTCTCGATATTGAAAGCGCAGAAAAGCTGTTCAAGTAAAATAATATCAAAATCGGATAGGTTAGTGCAAGGATGAGAGCTAGCACATCTCTGAAGCGGTGCTACCGGTGCTTCGGTGTCCGACACTTTCAATCAATCTGCAACGGACCCGACAGAAACGGAAAACGTATATGCATCTGATGTGGAGAAGCTGGGCACAAATGAAAGACTGCACCAAAGAGCCCAAGTGCTGCCTATGCACTGATGCCAATCCCAGCGAGACAAAGCATATGCCAGGCTCGTGCAAATGCCCGATGACAAAAGAACATGCGAAAACATGATTATACTCCAAGCAAATATGCACAGGAGTGGAAATGCAGACCTGCTAATGGAGCAGATGGTCTTAGAAAAAGAAGCTCAGGCAGTATAGATAAGCGAACAATCTGCTCAATCCGAGAAAGCTTGGATCGAAGACAAGTCGGGAACTGCCGCCATCTGGCTGTCTAGGGGCACAAATTTCGTAATAACCGCGAAAGGATCAGGCGATGGTTGCGTCTACGTTTAAAACAGCCAAATCATAATGATAAGCTGTTATCTTACACCTAACGACAATATAGATGAATTCACCCGAAAACGGGAAAGTATTGAAGACAAAGCCCTTAGTTTAGAAGGACGATTAATAATAGCTGTAGACTTCAACTCAAAAGCAACCGAATGGGGCTCGTCGACAACGAACTCAAGAGGTAGACGAGTGCTAGACATGGCAGCCAGACTAGGTTTAGTGGTGCTCCACAGAGGAACGACTACGTACTGAAAGCCAGGTTGCGAAGGCACAACACATCGACATAACCCTAGCATCGGAAAGCATAGTCAGCTTACCTTAAGACTGGAGAGTCCTGGAAGATTACAATGGGAGTAGCCATCAATACATCATGTTTTGCATTGAAATGGAAAACCAACAAGTGCGTGAAAATCGAAGTAAAAGTACACGCAAATGGAACATAAAGAAACTAAACCCAGCGATGCTCGTTGCAACTATTGACGAAAATAAAACAACGATCTATACGAATAGTACAGCAAAACCACTAGTCAAGACAACAATGCAAAGCATTACGATAGGTCGCAACGCATCTATGCCTAAAATATAATAGCTAAGAACAAAAAAAGAAATCCTATATACTGGTGGACACATGAGATCGCAGAACTTAGAGGTGTGTGCATCCATAAGCGTAGAAAGTATACTAGAGCCAGAAGATTGGGCCCGGCTATAACGGAATCCAAAGAATACAAAAAGAGCAGAAAAGAATTGAGGAAACCTATAAGCCAAAACGAAACGATCTAAACAATAGCCCATAGGTGTTGGGCTACAAAATCGTTATGAAAAAACTAGGAGCCAAATTCCTTGCTGCTAATATGGAAACCGAAGTGGTAAGCAAAATAGTCGACACACTCTTCCAAACACACTGTGCGAGGGAAGAACTCGAGTATGAAGCAACGGAACCTGTCCCATTCACTGAAGAAGAACTTATGGATGCTGCAAAAGCAATGAAATGCAATAAAGCGCCAGGACCTGATGGTATAGTTGCAGAAATATTGAAACTATTGGCAATCGAACGCCCTCTTTTGCTGCTAAACATGTACAACGCATGCGGAAAAAAAGGAATTTTTCCAGAAATATGGAGAAAACAAAAAATTGTACTAATCAGTAAGGAAAAGGGAGACCCAACATTAGCGTCCGCTTATAGACCGCTATGTATGCTGGATAGCGCAGAAAACTCTTTGAGAAACTTATAAAGCATAGGCTTAGTGAAGCCGAAGAGAACAGTGGCGACCAGTCTGACAGGCAGCATGGTTTTAGAAGTGGTAGATCTACCTTAGGAGTCATCCAACATGTAATAGCTAGCGTAGAACGTGCCCAGGCAGGTAATCGGCACTCCAAACGCTTAGTATTATTAGCCACACTGGATATTAGAAATACTTTCAACAGTTTAAGTTGGGACGACGTAATTAAAGTAAGATTCAAGATCCCGAATAATCTATTGAAGATTATTCGTAGCTATCTAAGCAATTTAGTGCTCTTATACGAAACGCGAGAAGGGTGTAAGACTAAACAAATAACAGCAGGTGCGGCCTACGGATCAATACTCGGACTTGTACTTTGGAATATAAGCTACGATGAAATCCTTACAATAGCGATGCCTGAGGATGTGCATTTAGTTGGGTACGCAGATGACATTGCAGCAGTAATAATCGCTTGAAACACTGGCGAAACCAAAAGGAAGTGAAATAAGGTGATGATCCGAGTTCAGACATGGCTAGAAGACCATGAATTAAAGCTGGCCACAGAGAAAATAGAGCTAACCCTTCCAACGAACAGACGTATCCCATTAGAAGTAGACATACAAGTACTCGATGCCACTTTATTAACAAAATAGTGGTTAAATACCTAGGAGTCCAATTAGACACAAGGCTAACTTACTGGACGCACATTAATCATGCTGCCACAAGAGCTGCCAAAGTAAGCGGCATGTTCAGTAAGCTCATGGCAAACCTTGGAAGTCCAACGCAGAACAAGCGAAAACTTTTAATGGACACGACGAACTCGATTATCTATATCTTGTACGGATGCGAAACATGGGCAGACTCCCCAAGGTGCCGGCGAAAAACTCTGCAATCTGTGCAACGCACCTGCGCTCTCAGAGTGGCCTCATCATACAGAACAGTATCTGAAGCAGCGGTGTTAGTTATCAGCGGAACCATCCCTAAAGATATTTTATCAAGAGGACGCAAACGGAGATGGGAGGCAAAAAACACAGGAATCCCAGTACCACGCTTCTCCGATATTAGAGTTCAAACGCTCACACTTTGGCAGGCAAGATGGAACTCTGAACGCGGGTAGTAAGAAAGCACGGTGAGGTTAACTATTACCTCACGCGGTTTTTGTCCGGACATGGGTCCTTTCGTAGTATTTGTAGCGAATGGGAAAAGTGAGCCTACCAAACTGCATATATGGAGATACTGAGTATGATGATGCGGAGCACACCTTCTTTAAGTGCGAGAGGTGGAACGAACAGATCTGTAACGAGCTATTGGTGTATAAACTCCTGAAGAAACTATCGAGAAAATGATGATAGACGAAGAAAAATGGAATGCCGTCGCAAATTTCGAAAAAAGAAGCGTGAAATGAAAAGTTATACTGAAGAATATTGAGCATTGGTTTCTCAAAATAGGCGACTTTGGACGCAGGGTGAATAAGTAAGTGCCCTTCTTAGGACGCAGTCTTAGCCTTCTAGCTCGAAGCAATGGGGAAGTATTCCCGAGGAGGAGGGAAAAATCCAAGAGAAGAGGAGGGATATTTTTAATGGAATCACCACATACGTAGTAGCGACGGTTACTATATGGTGTGAAGGCATTTTTAACCTAACCTCACGGCCAAAAAAAAAAAAGCCAAGAGCGTGGTATGTAGGCCAGTTGTCACGGACTCTGCGCCTTCCTTCTGCATGGCGGGATATGTGCCATCTGGTCCGGGCGACTTGTAGCCGCCAAAAGATTTGATGGTAAATCGAACGGCGGCCTCATTCATCACAGATATAGCAACGTACCAGTCATGCCAAGAAGGTGTAGCAGCTCTGACAACCACCTCTATCAATAAGGGCTGTTGCCGGCCAATGCTTATCACTCAGAGATTTAATACCAATGCAGAATACCATGTAGGAGGCTATTTTCGATTCCCGAATAAGCCTCTTGTAGTTCTTCTGAACATCGCGGTATCGTTCCCAGTCCTCAGCAAGATTAGTTTTCAGGGCCCGATTTAGAAGTTTTCGCGACTCACACCTAAACATCTGGAGCTCTCGATTCCACCAAGGAACGGGAGTCCGATCAAGAATTGGACAGGCTGACTCAATCCATTCAGTTAGGGCAGCGTTGACAGCCGCCTCAATGGCCTGTTCTTTTCGAAGCCTTGATGGCGTCAGGTTAAGGTGCCGCAACGCCCCTCTAAACTTCTGCTACTCTGTTTTCCAGGGGTTTGTGAAGGGCAATGGCATTTGTGCCTCCTTAACACACTGAAACTCAATGTACCTGTGGTCTGACCACGAATCTTCGGCAAGGACTCTCCAGTTCTTGATTGACCACCCAAGTTTTGAGTTTGATAGGGTAAGATCAATCCTGCCTTCTAGCTGTTACAAACGTTGGCTGTGAGCCCTTGTTATGTATGTCTAGGCAAAAGGAAGCGATAAATTCGAATAGTCGAGAGCCCCTTCCATTTCACTTGCTGGGCATTAGCATCACAACATGGGATAAGGTCCAGATTGCGCCGCTCACAGAACCTTACGAGATTGGTGACCTTCCCAGGCGGTGGCCTTCAAGAGCATCTTAAGGAAAATAAGCAAATACAATCACAACCTTCAACCATCCGCGTCTACCTCAGTAACACACCTCAGCCGCTACCAAGTCTTGGCAACAGAAATGCTCAAGACTGGTCACAGTGAGATGGCATGATACTATAAAACTGGTCCTAGGTCCACTCGAATTCCTGTCATATAATAACGTGGCCCCTTTCAACGCGCTTAAGCCACAGAGGCAACCTCGACAGACCCGGGGCTCTTGCACTGTTGTTATGTGGGGTAATGTGTCCAGCTGGGTAAGCCGTCTACTTAATAGTACCACGGCGGCTTTGGAATGCTGCAAGTTAATCTGCGTCACCGTCAAGGGACGGTAGTTACAGGAACCGTCCGAGTCAATCATTTGGGAAAGACGTGAAAACTGACCGTCACAAAGAAGGGACTCAGACGGTTTCCGTACCGCGAGCCCATGATATCAACACTGGCCTCATCCCTAATGCCCAGATTCTAGGCATGTATACAAGATAGGACATCTGCCGTAGACAGGTCTGGATCCGGAATCCAGCAAATGACCTTCCTGAGGGGTACACCCTCTTCGCTGTAGACTGCGAAGCGAGTGGTCCCTATGGGGGGCACGTTATTGACCACGGTGCTGATCGACTCGAAGTTGGCCAGAGACGCGCACGTCACTCTTATGGTGCCGTCCTTTGTCTCATAGCCCTTCGCGTTGGCTTCAGAACCGGAGGCAATAACCTGACGCATAAGTCGACTTTTGCAGTATTTGATTTCTACATCCGTCAGCTGATGGTCAGGCCCCAGTTTTCCAATCACAGCCATAGGTAGTGGGCCAGCAGCGTTCTCGCTATAGAAGGCCGCACCTTTGGATGTGCTTGGGCGAAGGTCCCCATCCACCAGTGCTGAAAATTTTCCCGGGCAGACATCTGTGCTGGACTCTTTGTCGAGGCGCCGATAGGAACGTGGGTCAGCAGAAACTTTTCCCACCACATTGACTGGCGCCAAGACTAAGCCCGTACCTTGGGGGGTCGTGGCTCGGCCATTGGCCGCCACTTCCGCCGGGCAAGGTCTTTTGAAAGACACTTACGCAGAAGGGTCGGCAGAGCCACATGAGGATTTCTCCTACATGAGCCTTGCCCCCCGCTTTCTTCTCTCCCTCCTTGCCACGCTCTTCAATTTCCCGGCTTCTTTGGGCCACCGAAGAGGCCTCACAACTCAGGTCCGAAATAGGGAAACGTTTTTCAGACTCTGAAGAATAGGAGATTTCGATAGCAACCCCCGTCTCCTCCAAGATGCGCTCTCGCTCATAGAGCTGAGAGACTTGGGTAATGGTGGGGTCTCCAGAATCCATGTCTCTGCCGCCGAAGCGGGTGGATTACCACTTGAGTGGATTCCACTTGAAGTAATATCCTTTGTGTTGTCCATTACCAAGGATGGTTTTCATTCGGGACTCCTCCCTAGCCAGTTTGGTTCGCGGATGGCCCCCTGATTCTATGCCAACTTTGAGTTATCGCGCGAGTGTTGAACCCACCCCATCAGGGAAGGCCTCTCGTGTGATGTCAGGGCTTCCCTATCCACCACCTGTGACGCGGCCGATGGGAGATCAGGCAACTCCTCACCGTTTAAAAGGAGCTTTGATGACTGGACTAGTAGTTGGTATATGTGTATTGCTTTGAATGGAGCCTATTTTGAAGGCGACAAAATAAATTTTGATGATTAAATAAGTATTTTGCATTTTATTGAAGAATTCCTGGTACTTTTTTTACAGAATGTAGGTCTCAGTTTCAGCGATATCTTATTCATTTAGTGGATGTGGAAGCAAATCGAAGCTTAATTCATGTACATATGAAGTTTTTATTGACTTGTGACGTAGTGCGTTGTCTTGAAAGGGAGCAAACGCACAACCCACATTAAACAGAGCTTTGTCATAATCAAATGCTCACGCAACATAAAACCAACACGTTCTTTTGAAATGTTTACAATGTCAGCTACTCACCGAACTTCACTTTTCGGTCAATCAAGAAGCAGTATAGAATTAAAACACGAAGTTCTTTTTGATCCATTGTTTTGAAAATAACAAAAGGTTCGTCACTCTTAGCACAATAACTCACAAACTAATGAAGAGAATGTCATGGAATTTTAAGGTTATTACTAACATGTCTCCATTATACTTATTTTCTGTTATTATTAAGAATAGTATTCGTAAGTTCAAACACTGTAAAATAACTTTTAGTTGTGTGTTTGATAAATATATAAAAAAATAAAAGTAAAATAATATTGATTTCGATATTACTAAACTACTTGACCATGTGTCTGAAGAGGCTTTGCGGTTGTCAACACACTTGTACCAACAAGATACGCATAAAATTGGAATCCAAGTTTGTTAGATCTTGTAATAGCCTCTCGTCTTGGCCATATTCCTAAATTTAATGCTTAAAGTGTGTCACATAATTGTCTTGCTGGCAGTCTTACTTTAATATATCAAAACTTGATTTTTTAAATAATATCTTGATTAAATTATTTCATGCCCATGTCCCCTTTGTATTGTTCGGAATTGTGTTGTTTATAGTATGTAGTAAAGTCAGATCAGCTATAAGAAATCGTGATCGGTGGAATAAATACTGACTTCATTCATTCGCATTACAAAATTGTCCATAACAAAGCTGCCACCAATGCAAGTCAAGCGAAGCGGTTGTACTACGAGTATAAGCAATTTCGGTTGTACTACAATATAAGCAGCGGCAGTCCTCCAGCTTAGAACTTCAAAAGCTAATTTGCATTGAAAGAAAAGTTTAAATTTAATAGGGTAACTATGTATACCAAAAGTTTTGAAATCCAACATGAGCTTCAAGTCCAATGCTATTCAGTAGGATAGCGTATCCTTGAGGTTTGTAACACTTGTTCTTCTATTTATTCTTTATTTATTATTTGTTCAAGGAAATACTCGTTTATCCCCGTTACAGTCAGGATTTAAATCTATGTATACAAGCTCTACGGCTATGTTGAAAATACTTGGCGACACAAGAATTCAGTTTGACAGTAGCGACTTAACTCTTTTTTGCCTTCTTGATTTTTCTAAGGCATTTGATTTAGTAAACCATGACCTTCTTTGTACAAACTTTAAAAATAACTTTGAATTCTCTGATAGTCCTGTTAAGCTTATAATCAATTACCTTACAGAAGGAACTCAAAAGATGATGAGCAAAGCCGTCTATTTCAAATTAATTATGGTCGAATCAGATGAGCGGCAGGATTCCGTGTGTGGTCGCCTACGTCAAAGTCCTTGTTTATACGGTTTGCTATTTAATTTTTAATTTTAAAATTAATTATGAATTTATCGCAATTATTTGTTTAACTTTAGATTTTAGAATTTGATTTTTAATTGGAAAATTTAATGGCTTTTGATGTTTACCGTACAGCAGAAGTCTTACAGACACAGCCTCATTTATCAAAACAAATAAATAAACAATGAATCTTCTTCTGTCTTCTATAACATGTAAATATAAGGCCTCTTCCATTCGCTATTTCTCCGTTCGCTCACTCTATACTCGATTAAATTGACGAAAAATTTGCATGCGAAAGTAATAACAAAGTTATCGAGTAAGATTCGCCGCTAGCGAGAATGGTTATTACTCATTAGACTGGTATAACTGACTGCCTTACAAACAAATGTAATTTAAGACAGCTCCATTCCCGCGTTGCCATTATATTTTTATTATACTTGTTGCTTTATCTATTCGCCGCTTGCTTACTCTTGGCGAAAAGAAGGAAGGGCCCTATATTTATCATATTGACATGGTACTTATAATGCAAATGAGATACTCTTAACTTGCGGTTTCGTTCAGTATACGGGTCCGGCACTGGAAGTATTGTGACGCACGGGCAGCAGCTGTTTGTTAGTTGGCTAAATGATAGTCCAGAGTATTGTTTACAGGCGCATGGAAGAATTTTTCCAAGAGTAAACGCGAAAAAAGAAAATCAGTAATAGGTTTCAAACGGTAATGTGATTGCATTATATTTGGCTGGAAAATGACAACCAATGATTGCTCGTGAGTTCGATCGTCTTAAAGTAAATAAAGCTTTTCTTTATCTCCATTACTCGTTACAATAATACTGGTAGCATCGCGAAACCTTAAGGAGGTGGTCTTGAAAAGACAGCAACATCACGTGAAATGGTTCAAAAGGGAAGAAGCGGCGTGAGCGAAATCCCCGAAATGCCAATCACATGGAGAAAGAACTGAAAATATCTGATCGTTGCATCCGCCGCATACTGGAAAATGGTCTCAGAGTCAAACCTTACAAGGTCCAAAAGACGCATGATCTCACACCAAAGCAGCAACAAGTCAGACTTGAGAGAGCGTAAGAGTTGCTTCGCTGGGCTAAAAGCGGTCAATTTCGGATCAAATTTTTCAAATTGAGCAATTCGTTAACTCACAAAAAGATAGGGTTTGTTTGACCAACCGTTCATACGAGAATTGGAGTCATCGATTGACCACCAGGAGGTAGCACCCGCCACAGGTAATGGTTTGGGCCGCTGTAACCGCAAATGGGCGCTATCCAGTCATTTTCATCGAGCCTGGCGTCAAAGTAAATGAGAAGTATTATCGGAAAAGTATTCTAGAGGTTGCTTCGAAGCCGTGGGCAGTGGCAGACCATGAACGTTTCAACAGGACTCGGCACCGTCTCACAAAGCTCGAGTGAATCAAGAATGGCTAAAAAATAACGTTCCGAACTTCATAATGGCCACGCAATAGCTATCAAATTCACTAGACGCGAATTCGATGTATTATTCTTTTTATGCTATTTTGGAGAGCAAGGTGCGAACTAAAAGATTCAAGGTAAATTTCCAAACTATATTTATGGCCTACACTTCGAGTGCCGGACCCTGTACTTAAGTATATTGTAGTACAATAAAGGGTTTTCCAATAACAGGTGTTATCTATCGCTATCGAGAGATGATTAATGATTTTTTATGGCCGGTATTGGATGGTATTTATCTGGACAACGTTTATTTTTAACAAGACGGCGCTACGTGCCACACAAGCAACGAAACCATTGAGCTTTTACGGGAAAAGTTTCCGGACCGTGTTATCTCTCGAAGAGGTGATCGCAATTAGCCACCGAGATCTTGTGATTTAACACCTTGCGAATTTTTTATTTGGGACCACGTGAAAGAGAAGGTCTACGCCAACAGCCTAGGGTCGATTCAAGACCTCAAAGATGGAATTCGTGAGGCTATTGAGTACATAAGGCAGCCACTTTGCAATTAGGTTATGGAAAATTTCATGAAAAGGATATTGTCCTGTAAGCGTGGTCGTGGTGGTCATTTGCCTGATGTTATTTTCCACTATTAACGGCATACTTTCCTCTTTATAATGAAATAAACATCCGATCATTTATATTAAAAAATAAAATTTTTCTTTGAGTATCAAAATAACACCTCTTATTGGAAAACCCTTTACTAATTAAGTATACTTGTATTTGCACGGCTGTTGGTTTTTCTGCCGTTTCACAAAACAGATATGGCTGCACACATACACATAAGGATAGGCACTGTCTCTACGCGCGTGTTAAAATATACGCTAGTTATTGAGTTATCAACCCGTAAAACACAAGGCACGGGGCTGTCTCAAGTTGATTTCGAGATATCAACATAGTAACTATGTTTCGGGTATAGCCTTGTTTTATATTCATATAACATGTCAATATTGTTTTATATCACTGATAGCCCATTTCAACCTAACAAATCGAAAAGTTAACGAGTAATAGCTGTTGGATAGTATAAAAACAATGGCACACAGCCCGCACACAAATATAATAGTGCTTCCACAGGCCCATAAAGAGTCGTTTCTAGAGCTGGACGCAGTGCAAACGGTATATAGGAAAATATTGCAATTGATTTGAAACGATTGGTGTTAAGCCTACCTTGCAAACCGAAAGAAACTATTCCGGGTAAATACAATACTTTTGCATCTCAATTAAATAAAAATAAAATGTATTTTTAATGTGCTATAAAAAATACGTGCTCCTTTCAATTGTTTATTATTTGAGTTTTTAAGTGTCTGTAATCTATTATTCATTTTGCAAATACATACATAAATATAAAAAAGTCAAAAAATCAAACATTGCTTTAAAGTTATCGGAGTCAGATCATTCTCGTTGATAAGGATAATGCAGTGCAACGATGTAGAGAAAACAGCCGAATTGTTTGTTCTACGAGTATGAAACAATTTTGATATGATTTTAATAAAATTTGGTACGAAAAAAGGAAAAATGAACTCAAAAGGAGGTAGTAGCATGAATTGTGTTAAACAATAAACTTTTTGTTTCGCATCCAGATGCGATATCACAAGAACAATTGCTAAACCCTTTTCACAATAGCAATATCAGAGTATTTCAATCGGGTTTTTTTTTATCGGTAAATAATTTTACGCCATTAATGAAGGAATATCATTTCGGACTTACGGTCATCACGACAGGTTTTAAGGTATTTACGTTAATTTTGGAGCAGCAATTAGATTTTGGGCTTTCCAAGCTCAAAGACACTATTTTTCCAATTTTTCCCATACCTTTAAGCGTCTTATGTTTCCGTGGAATATTATTTTTAACTTCAACGACGAAACAATGGCTCACTTTGTATTATCGTGTAGGTAAGTTTAGCAAATCAATACATAAACAATTAAAACCCGGCAGGGAAATCAAATAATACCAATATGGTACGTTTGTGGTGAACTTCAAATCATGACTGGTCTGCGTTTGTTCTCTTGTCCGTATAGGCAATTAATGAATTTTTACGATGCCCGAGGAAATGTCAATTGGAGTGTAGGTATGTCGATTAAAGTTTCCCAACTTACCATAACATTACGAGGTAGATTAATTGCACGAAATTTTTTCAAGTATACGAATAAAAAACAAACAAAACCCAGAACGGAAAAATATAAACTTATCAATTTGTTTTTTTGTGTTTATAAGTGATGCGGATGGATTTATTAAAATGAAAAAGTCAATTGGTGTACGAATATTTATGTCCTGCTTAAAAATATTTTTAGTAAAGCACCACTTAAAGATAGAAAGTCTGTATGTCTTCGCTGAGTTACCATAGAAGTTAATAATAAAACTACTGGATATTGCAAAATTTTTTCAGGAATCGAAAATATTTCGAAATAAATTTATTCCAACTTATTAAAACTAAGTTTTAGCGGGTTTTTGAGTATTACTTCAAAATACTTTCCAGCATAAATAAGTATGTAGATGTTTGGTCTGATGCTAAGGTTTCTAAAAGTTTTTTCAACTTGGTATCATATCATATTGATATTATTTTTGCGCTGCAAAGGCATACAACTTTCTTACAGGGAAACTTTCAGCCAGGTGTGTGTTCAACCAGTTTCCAGCGATTGACGTTGCTGATTGTTGATGGTAGTTGGTTTACCGGAGGGGCGCATTCTTAGTGTACCTTGCGGTTGTTGTTGTTGTAGCAGGATAAACGTTCCCCATGCATCCACGGGAATGCTGCTGAAGTGACAGTCCTTGGCCGAATATAAATCCGGGTCGTTCTGGTAACGTACAACTGACTGTCATGGGAATAACCTTGCGGTTGTTGTGTACAGTTGGTTTACTTGAGGGGGGCATTCTTAATGTACAATGCAGTTTTTGTGTACACTCAGTACATTGGAAACTGAACTGCTAGCCAAACAATCTAGTTGAAGAATTTCTATTTGAGGCCCCACCAGTTTGTGAGTGATTAAAATTGTACCAGTTGATAACTGCCAAATTAAAGGCGCATTTAAACTAAATATTATATAACTACTACATATAAAAAATTCTTCAAACGCTAACGATGCACGAAATGACGGAATGAGAATATAAATATGGAGTCAATAATCTCCTTGTTTGTTTATTATGAATTACTTATACTTATTACTGTATTGAATTCTTCAAAACTCCAGTAATGAATTGTCCATCAATGATTTTTCCGAATCAGTCCGAAGAAAATCAATATATTCTTTACTTAGAATTTCTTAGGACTTCTCCAAATGTGATCGTCTAACCGGAGGTTTGGTATTTGCCTTCTAAGTCATATTGAAAACATCACCTGCCACTCTTTTCTAAACGAAGCGTTTCTTCGTTTTGGCCTCCTTAATGATGGCGGTCCTCGCGTTTTTTTCTAATACCGGTTACGCTCGGCATGCAATATTAAATCATTGTATTTCTTCAGTTCTTAGGCAACGTCAAGAAGCACATTGCAAATTATATATATATATAATTGGCGCGTACACCCTCTTTTGGGTGTTTGGCCGAGCTCCTACTCCTATTTGTGGTGTGCGTCTTGATGTTGTTTCACAAATGGAGGGACCTACAGTTTCAAGCCGACTCCGAACGGCAGATATCTTTTATGAGGAGCTTTTTCATGGCAGAAATACATTCGGAGGTTTGCCATTGCCTGCCGAGGAGCGACCGCTATTAAAAAAATGCTTTTCTTATTTTTGGTGTTTCACCGAGATTCGAACCAACGTTCTCTCTGTGAAATCCGAATGGTAGTCACGCACCAACCCATTGGGCTACGGTGGCCGAATTGGCGAAGACCTAAAGATGTTTGTAAAATATACGTAGACATATAAAAGCATGTGCATGTATATATGTATATGTAAATCGTAGGGAGCATTGATATTTTCTGAAAAGTATTTCTTGCTGGGTGGGTAATGTTTTCGATAAGCTTGACGTAACGAATGTGTGTGTGTGTTTACCAGCAGTTTTTAGCTTTTGGCTAGCAGTCGCCAGTCAATTAGCCACTTATCGCCACAACACCCGAGATGTACCTCGAGAGTAAATTCCGGCGCTGTAGTCTACTCTTCTGTTATACTCACTTAGTGTCCCGCTAAGAGAAATTAAAACAGCTTTGGTATAAGTGATTTCGCGCGGCATTTGACTACTTTATTTGTAGTAGACCCACTGAAATTCGGAGTTCAAAGAGTGCCGTAAAACAAATTGCCTCCAGCCGAAAATAGTTAAGAAGAGTGTTAAGAGAATATAATAAAAAAGTGCCTGAATGAAGTGGTAAACTTTTCGTAACATATATAAAGCGGCAAAAATACTTTAATACGGATCGTTAAAGAAATGGTTGGTAACATCTTCAAAACACTTATTCAGTATTAACGGAGCCGAGTGCAGAGGTACGCAAAAGAATCAAACTTTAGGTGTAAACCGACACGTGCATATTTAGGACATACTTACAATACATAGTCACCGTTCACTGCATTATTGACCGCGAAAACAAAGTATTTTCCTTAATATATGTTGATCCGCACGCCTTGGAAGCTAATGCTCTTGTTGCATTGTAAAATAATAATTTTGTTGCTATATATGTATATTATATGGATATGTATTGCATGTAAATGGCAAGTGGCAGTGACGTCAGTAACTGCGTCAGCAACAGAAGTACAAATCAACAAATCTGAAACCAGATAAGCAAGTATATCAACCCCAAAAACAATATCAATAACAACAACAGCCTTAAAAACAAAACGACTCAAAAAAAGCCAAAATAAATAACATAATACCTCGAAACATATATACCCGGCAGGGAAATTTAAGATTGGTGGAAAAATACACTATCTACATATGGTATTCTGACACATAATTCTGAGCCGAATACAAATTTTTATGGAAGGTAATAGTATTAAATACGGGAAATTACAGCAAGTTCACACTGCGCATGTGTGCATTCAAATTTAATGAAATCAGTTGATCAGATTTTTATCCTATCAAGGCAATGTTGAGATCAAGCTTCTCCTCCAAATTTAGGTATGCATATTTTACCTAGGTATGCAGTGTTTACCTACAAATTAAGTGTCGTACACTTTTAGTACCTGCCGGTGCTGATGGTATTTTGATGTTTGTGATCATTATATGAAATAGAACCCAGAACTTACTACATATAAACGTACATATTATACATATATTTAATAATATTGCAGCCATGAGTCGTTGTTTTTCCCTCTTGCTGAAAAATTTACAATTTACGTGACCGGTTCATTATCTGTATAATTGTCAATTCCAAAAACTCACCACGGTGAAACTTGGAATGGAAAACAGTGAAATTAAATAAGACAAAGGAAATTAATAGTTTGGTCCCAAAATATTTGTCCACTCAAGTGATTTTTTTCACTTATGTGAAATTGCAGTTCAGATTCAATGAGTCTGTTGATATAAGCGTGTTTCGCAGCTAACGAAATTTCAATTAAACGGAGTCGACTGCAACCTTTCCAAACCGAGCTTAAAGTTAGCGAACAAAGATTAGATAATGCAATCTTGTCATTTCCAGGCCAGTAAAAAGGTTTGTTTCAACGCATATCTAATTATTTTAGTGAACGTAGCGCTTTTGATGTATTATGCATGGGTTATCTGGATATTAATGCAATTTTTGGACTATTAATATCTTGGCCGCCGTAGCCGAATGGGTTGGTGCGTGACTACCATTCAGAATTTACAGAGAACGTCAGGAGGAGGTCGGTTAAACACCCAAAAAGGGTGTACGTTCCAATTATATATATATATATAATCATTTGGAGCTGTAGATTTGTATTCATCTTAGTGAAAGTTGAATTGAAATATTAGATTTTAACTATGAAAAATTTATATTTATACATTTATAAGCAAAAATTGCTTAATTCAAATCATTAATTTTTTTAAATTCCACAGATTTACTCATTCTTAAGCATTTCTAATGAAATAATAATTGTCTCCTTGTTGGTGGTTGTTGGTTTTTTTATTTAAAATCAGATTTAAAAAAATTGTCGTTAAAAGTTATGGAAACCGTTGTTTGAAATGAAAATCGAGTGGTAATTTAATTGGATTTAATTGCAAGCATACCTCAATTGCGAAAAAACATATTTTTAAATTTATCTAAATGGCATATATGTAAGTAAAGATATGTTTCACAGCGCAAGGGTTTCCTGCAAGGGTCATACATAAATTTATTTATTTATTGTCTTTGAATGGATACATTCTTACAGACTATATTAAGCTAATGTAATATACAATAGTTTAGTAGTTACTAAGAAAAGAACGATTTAAGATGATTGACTGAGATGCCATACGGACATGTAAAATCAGCACCAGAAGAATTGAAAAACATATTTAAATCTGCACATGCCCTAGGAATCGGAGCATTCACCCCATAGTTGGTACTCGAGAATCCAATTTTAAAGGTTTCGTACTGTCGGAGCCTCATATTGGGTATATTAAATTGATTTTTACTTAAAAGGGAAGGACAATCAATAGATCCAGAAATGATACGAATAATAAATGAGCACGATAGAATAGATCGTCTGCTATCAAGTGGTTTTAAGTGAATCAATAATCAATGTTTACGGTACGATGGTACAGGTTCAGAAAAGTTTAAAGATCGGAACGCAAAACGAAGAAAGACTTTCTGAACTCTCTCAATCCGATTAGACAGACCTATTTGGTACGGTCTCCAAATAACAGCGGCATACTCTAATCTTGATCTAACAAAATCACAAAACAATGTTTTGAGAGTGTGTGGGTTGGTAAATGAAAAAAAATTTCGGCGTACGAATGCTAGCATCGCATATGATCGTCGTATGACGTGGTTAACATGGCTAGTGAAATTCAGCTTAGAGTCGAAAATAACGCCTAAGTCTTTAATTTCCTCAACGGATTGCAAAGGTAAGCCAGCAATACTATACGAAGTATGCAAAGTATTGTTTGATTTAGCATATTTTACGTGAAAGCATACATATGCTCACACAGTACATCATGAAGTGAAATACGTACATATGCTCACACAGCACATCATGAAGTGAAAGGAAGTCCAATTGTAAATTTAAGCAGCGGTTCTAGCCACTTTAACCAAGGTAATAAGTGCTGTTGCCTTCATCGCCACGAAAATAATTCCGATAAAAAACACCGCACATACACACGAACGCAAGCTCGTATTTGGAAAGCTTAATTATTACTAATATAACATTTTATAAACTTAATTCACTTGTATTCATATCTACATATCGTGATGCAAGGTATACATACATGTGTAAGTAAAAAGCTATTATTTAAAACTAGTTTTTATACTTTATGTCCAATATGTGTACATATGCATATAAATACTACGGTTTCAACTTTTTGTTGTTGAAAAGCGTTGGAAAATAAAGATCATGTGGGAAAATCTATACGTATTTTAACTGCAATATTTTCGATTGATTTAAATAAGTGGAAGTCATTTAAATGGGATATACCTTAACATATTAGCTCTTCCTGAAAGCAGCACTGATAGTGGAGTGCCGAAACTGCTGGCCGTCTATTGCGATTGCAGTTTTCAGTATCGAATTTTCTTTGTGAAGTTAGACACATGTGTTTGTGCGCAGGGATGGACCTGGATGCAAAAACATATTTCCCGTACAATTTTGTAATTACTATAAATATATAATTACTATAACTTCTACAATTTTTCGTCGATTCAGACAAACTTAGGCTTAAAATGTAGGTGACAAAATTGTCTTTCAGAAAACATATCTTATGTCGATATAAAAATTTTTTTTGTTCCAGAAAACAGTTAATAAACTTTGATATAATAATTTAGTAAAAAACGTCAAAAACGCAGTTTTTTAACTTTCAACAGCTGTTTTGCGAAAGCTACGACTTCCATTGACACGAATTATACATTGCCATGTAGGTCATATGTGTACCTTTTCTAAATTTATGCACTTCACAGAAATGGCGCGCACTGTTTTCGAGATTGCAGGCAATAATTGCACTATTGCCCAAAAAAACAGGTTTCTTGGGAATATCTCGGAAACCGTTCTTTGAAAAAAAAAAAAAATTCATTTTTGGTTTCAGCGACCTCAAATTAGTCTAAAAACGCTTTTTGGTCGAGGACCATATTTGAAAGTGAAAATTCGTAAACTAGTGTAATTTAACCATGAATCGTTTTACAAACGAAAACGCTGGTAAATCATTGAATTTTATTATAAAAATGCGTGTTCTGTTAAGAAAGTTTATCGCGCGCTTCTTCCATTTTATGGTCAGTTTAATCGACCCACTGAAGCGGCTATTCGAGCTGTTGTGACTAAATTTAGAACCAAATTTACATTATTAGACATCAAACCACCAACACGCTTACGTAGAGTGCGAACTGAAGAAAATAGAGCAGCTGTATCGACCAGTGTTGATGATGACCATCATTTACCGATTCATCGCCGTTCGCAGCAATTGGGCCTCTGTTACTCAACCAGCGTGGAAAATTTTTCGAAAGGATTTAGGTGTGAAGCCTTTCAAAATACAGCTGGTGCAAGAATTGAAGCCGAACGACCTACCGCAACGCAGAATTTTTGGTGAATGGGCTCTTGGGAAGTTGGCCGAAGATCGCCTTTTTTTCGAAAAATTGTGTTCAGCGACGAAGCTCATTTTTGGATCAATGGGTACGTAAATAAGCAGAATTGTCGATTTTGGAGTGAAGATCAGCCAGAAGAATTGCAAGAGCTACCAATGTATCCAGAAAAGGTCACAGTTTGGTGCGGTTTATGGGCTGGAGGTAGCATTGGACCGTACTTCTTCAAAGATGCTGCGAATCGTAACATAACTGTGAATGGTGAGCACTACCGTGAAATGATATCCAACTGTTTTTTGCCCAAAATGCAAGATCTTGACTTACATGACATGTGGTTTTAGCGAGACGGTACCACATGCCACACAGCACGCGTAACAATGGACTTGTTGAGAGGCCGGTTCGGTGAACATTTTATTTTACGATCGGGACCTGTCAATTGGCCACCCAGATCGAGCTATATAACGCTTTTAGATTACTTTTTGTGGGGCTTTGGTGAAGCTCATGTCTATTCAGACAAGCCTGCTTCAATTAACGCATTGGAAGACAACACTAAAGCATTTATATGAGAGATACCGACCGAAATATTGGAAAGAGTATGCCAAAATTGGACTAAGTGGATGGACCATTTGAGGCGCAGTCGCGGTCAACATTTGCATGAAATAACCTTCAAACATTAAATTATATGGACTGTACTATCGATTTAAATAAAACTTTCATGAATTTTTCGGAATTTTACATGTGTTTTTTAGAAAAACTTTCCTATAGCTCTTAAAAATTTACCCTTTATATATTATGGCAAAATTTTATATTACACTAATCTTTTTGAAAGAAGTAAAGTAGATGAGGCTTTTAGGATGAGTGTCATTTTTCCGATCTTTCAAAAATTGGATTCTGCTCAAGTCGGAAATTACCTGTTATAAATAACAGAATGACCAAATGATCCGCATTCAGTATCTAAATCTGCCTCCATACTGATCAGCCAGATTGGTCAACACACAAGTGGAGAATGGCAAGAATCCGAGAAATTTCGATGTTGGTTGCAGCTTAAAGTTACCGCAGGAAGATATGCCAGTCCAGCTAGTTGTCAAACTCGGAACAGAGATCGACGAACTTATTCACTATTCGACCCTAGGAAATCTATACCTCCAGAAGAGGTCGATAACACAACGCAAGGAACAGGGATGGACAAAAGTCCACAACAAAAATGATAAGACTGCACGAAACCACAAGCGAGTAGCCAAAGCAATTAGAGGGGTAACTTATGCAGACATACTGAGAACAGTGAAATCAAATGAAGAGCTAAAACAGCTCAGTAAAGATATCACAACTATGCGACCTACGCAAAAAGGTGGTTTGCTGATAGAGCTCAGGCGTAAGAAAGACACTAATACCGCGAAGTATCAAGCAACCATCGGAAAGGTTTTAGCAAATATGGCAACGGTTTATCTCTGCACACGTATAGTTCCTATGCAATGCAAAGATCTTATCACTGACGGGAGCACGCTTGAAGAACTAATAGGTTCGCTTGGCGCAGAGGATAACGCCCAATACTGGTCGCTGGAAATTTTAATGCTTAGTCACTGGCACGGGGCAGCAAAAAAACAAATGCGAGATGACGGTCATTGGAAGAGCACGTAGTTCACACCTTCGAGAACGTCAACTGACAGTTAGTGATTGATATCGCTTTCGCAGATCCAGCTACGGCGATGAACGTCAAATGGGAACGAGCAGACAAATTATACACGCATAGCGATGATCCCCTATAACAATAGATATCAACAAGACCATTAAAAAGCCAAGCTACCACATAGTACAAACGAAAACATGGAAGGTCAGGTCCTTTAACATAAAAACCTTCAAAGGAAAATGGGAAAGCTTAAGAATTACCGGTGGTACGTCAGATATTATTGCCGCCGCATATTATTGCGTCATATGTAAGCAGCTTGTAATGTGTCGTTGCCTGGATGCAAAAAACCTGCCAACAGAAAACCGAGTGAGATAGCTGAGCTGCGCGAAACATGCAATAAAGCAAGAAGACGATCTCAAAGAGCGAGGGGAAGACCAATGTTTGAAGAACTACGGGCCTAATTTAGAGCACACCGACTAGAGCTAAGAGAGCTATAGAAGCAAGCAAAAGTGGAAACTTCAAAAAAAGATCGATGACGTGGATGACAAGCCATGGGGTCTATAAAATATCTAGTCATGTACATTGATTCCAGACTAACGTTCAGGGAATGTCTTACTGCTGTTAGTGTGAAGGAGACACAGGTTAGCAATGCGTTTATGGGCATGCTACCGAACATAGAAAGACCACAGGTCGCCAGGAGAAAAACAGATCCATTTTAAAAAAGTACTGCAAGTCAACCTTGAGGACCGTGAGCGTGCGCAAGACGAATAGCAGACGAATTTAACTGACGATTGAGCTTATTGCTCACGACGGCCTCCAGATGTAATTACCAAAATGGTATCCCTGTCTCATAAACCATCGGGCTTGAAGTGCTTTAAGTGGCGTTAAAATCCCATACTGACTAAGGCTTTTGATTTTACACCTCGTTAAAAAACAAAAAAGTAGTCTTTTGAAGGGGTTATTCCACGGTAGACAATATATGTACTATATCTTAGGCGCAATGGTGCACTTGAAGAGGGAGTGAAATTTCGAAAGTATTTAAGACTTACTCAGGATTTAAACAGGGATGTTTACTATCGCCGACATTATTTACGTTATTTAAACGACCTTCATAACTGCTTACATGTATTAAGTTATTACATGTATTAAGTTATTAAATTATATGGAAAAATGTGAGTTGCTGTCTAAATTAAACTGGAGCGGTCAAACAGCAGAAAAGTATCACAGGAATTTCAATCAAATGGTAAAAGACCTTGAAATACGAGATTTACAGGAAGCTATAGAAGCTTCTTCGATAATGAAGCAACCAAATTTAAAAACAGGCAAAAATGGGTGAAGGTAATAAACTAAAGTACATTGAAGCAAATAAAACTTACAAAGAAGTTTGTAAAAGAAGCAAGTATCTCTATTAGAATGGTCTTTTAGAAAAAATCAACACGATTAACAACAGTGCTATTTGGTGGAAGCTTGTAAAAAAGATAAAAGGTGAAGTTTTCGAAATTAGTGCCGGAATTACAATAAATGATTTTAAGGAATATTTTGAAAATTTGTTAAATCCCTAAATAGAGGCTAGTGAAACTTATTATGCCCCAAACCTTTACGTTGATGAGCTGCTCGATGCTGACTTTACACCAGTGAAAGTTAAATTCATGCTAAATAAGGTAGAGATAAATAATGCTCCAGGGATATATGTATAGGATCCCGTACGATTTTTGTTTTTAATTTAAACTTTCACTAATCCTTTTGAAAGAGGTTAAGTAGAAGTACGCTCACTTACGCAGTAATTAGC
This sequence comes from Anastrepha obliqua, assembly GCF_027943255.1. NCBI lineage: Eukaryota > Metazoa > Arthropoda > Insecta > Diptera > Tephritidae > Anastrepha > Anastrepha obliqua. Next base: position 3,767,287 of record NW_026562179.1, on the reverse strand, counting down.
AATAAATCCGCAAATTTATTCTACCCGTTCACATATGGCAGATTATTATTATTGTTTAATTATTATTGACGGTATGAAGAAAAGACAAGGAAAAGAAATAGCCAATTTAGTTGCTCAATTGTATGCTAGTAATAAGTAGTTGGAGGAAATCCGTAAACGACGTTTACCAAGGTTTCAAAAAATTATGGCAGCAATACGCATGCGAAATTCGATATTATATTTTATAATATATAATAAGAGGTCAAAGCGTTTATGGACACACACTTTTTTCTGTTATATGAATGCATGTTTAATAATACCTATGTCTATAAACCTGTTTTCTTTGCCGGCATCCATTTTATTTAGTTTGTACTTTGACGTTTCTCTTTACATTCGTAAAAATAATTATCTATAACACAGAAAACACATGTAAAAAAGTATGATAATAATCTAGGATTATTTTATAATCTCAGATTTCGCGAGAGAAATTATGTATGAGTAATCTTGATTTTTAATTACGGATTGGGAGTTAAGCACGAAAAAATAGATAGTCTACTCATATGTGAACGTATTATACATAGATGAGGCTTTTAGGATGAGTATCATTTTTTTGATTTTTACAAAATGGGATCCTGCTCAAATTGGAAATTACCGCGCAATCTCGTTTATGCACTGTATTGCTAAGATCATGATCGGAATTCTAAATATTTTATTAAAAATTCAATAAATCCAATTGTTCCCGTGTGAAATATAAGAAAATATAAAATATAAACTATCTCATTCTGAAATAAGAAGGAAAAAACCTTAGATGATCTGAAAATTCGCACATAAAAAGTGTTGATACTCTTGGAATAAAGTATTTATATATGAAAAAGTTTAACAACAATGTGAGAAATATTGCATATAATATCTAGTAGGATATCCTTGCTAACCTCTTTTAGTCGGTCAGTCGTTGAGTGTATCAAGTTTTTTGTATAATCCGAATTTATATTTTTCCATTCGACTCGGAGCAAGCTTTTTGGTTGATTTTTGGAAGTTATGTGGTGTTTCCTAAATCGTTTTTGCAAATGATCCCATAAATGCCCTATAGCGCTCATATCTGGGCTGTGTGAAAGCGTTGATAACAATTGAAGTACTTTATATGTTAGCCACATCTTCAATATGTGCGGGTGTGTTTGAGACCGCTACCCTGCTGGAAATAAATTCCACCAGACAATCCCATTTTTCAGCGCTTTGTAACAAGTTTTCTTGAAGGATTTTTAAAAATACTTCTTCTGTCATTATTTCATCAATAAAAAAAAGATTGCTAACACCTGATGTGGATATGCAGCTCCAAACCATGACGCCTGCACCTCCATGCTTGACCGTTTCAATTGTATGTTTTGGATTTAATTCTACATTTCGCTTAGTCGACACTCTAAGTAGCCCATCATATCCGAAAATATTATATTTCGGCTCGTCGGAGAAAATTACTTTGCTACTTCTCTTGATTGACCTTCACACTGTATGAAACAATGGTGTTTAGAAATGTTTGCAGTACAGTAGCTATATTCTGAACACTTTCGAAAGGATTTTTTTCTATTGTTCTCTGGGTAAGGTGTTCATATCTCTCAGTTAACTTCCTGGGGTGGTCTAATCTCTGCTTATTTTCGATCCCTTTCACCTTTCTGAATCTTTGTATTACCTTTTGCACCGTTGCTTTACTCCTGCTGATGATTTCCTCGATTTCTGAGTATGATTTTCCATCTTCATGCATGCGTACAACAATTATCATTTACCCACGTATACGATCTACGATACTACGAAACGGAACGGTGGTGATTTTTCATTTACATGGAGCTCTCATTAGTCAGCTGACACGGAACATACCTTTACGTTGCTGAGTGTGTGCACCACTACAGTTACATTTTTGCTTACCGTTGTTGATGAGGCATACAAAGTTCAATTTTTTTTTTGATTTCGAATTAGTACAAAGTGTATTATTCATATATTAATAAAATTTTTCAGAATCTATAATGTGTGAAATTTCTTAAAATTATACTTAGATGTGGTAGCCGCAATTGTGCGCTTGAAGAGGGAGTGAAATTTCGAAAGTGTCTTCATGACTGCTTACAAAGTGGTTTAAACATTGAACATAAAATATCAGACTTTTTAAGTACACGGATAACGCTATGAAGTTACTAGAAATGATAAATAAAATTGAAAAATATTGTAAATTGTGGAACCGTGCTAAGTCCTAAATAATGGTTTTTAGAATGAAAGGGAGATTAGGAAATCTATGAAGTGAAGAAATACAGATTGTTTGGCCGAGCTCCTCCTCCTATTTGTGGCGTGCGTCTTGATGTTGTTCCACAAATGGAGGGACCTACATTTTCAAGCCGACTCCGAACGGGAGATGATTTTTTATGAGGAGGTTTTTCAAGGCAGAAATACACTCGGAGATTTGCTATTGCCTGCCGAAGGACGACCGCTATTAGGAAAAACTTTTTCTTCATGTTATGTGTTTCACGGAGATTCGAACCTACGTGCTCTCCGAATTCCGAATGGTAGTCACGCATCAATCCATTTGGCTACGGGGGCGTCTACATATTATATATACGAGTAGTATGTTATCTTGAAATTGCAATACAAAGTAGCGATTTGTACAAACTAGAACTGCATCTCTGGTACATTTATAGAAAATTATTTGATTTTTCAGAAAACCATCTTCCTAATTATTTGACACAAATGCCGCTCGAAATGTGGATAGATAATATGAAAATGCTTGTAAAAATGCTTCTCCAAGTCAGAATGAATATAGCTACTAATACTACCAAAATATATAAGGAGTTAGATTGGTCGAAAAGACAAATTAATTTATAAAATATGCTATGGACTTAAGCTAGGATTGACATGCTTATCTCGAATAATAATAAGTTCGAAATGGGAAACAAAACTTTCTCCACGCGCAATACTAGAGAGCTTGAAAGTTAGCGCGCTGCCCAGTATTAAGAGAGTATAGAGTAGAATAGAGTTTCTTGGAAAATCCGCATTAGAAGTATTAGAATTGACTAAAGTTTTGAACAGTGTTATTGAGTACTGGGATAAACTCGTGCTTTACATTAAATATATACATATATACATGTATATATATAATTGGCGCGTACACCCTTTTTGGGTGTTTGGCCGAGCTCCTACTCCTATTTGTGGTTTACGTCTTGATGTTGTTCCACAAATGGAGGGACCCACAGTTTCAAGCCGACTCCGAACGGCAGATATTTTTTTATGAGGAGCTTTTTCATGGCAGAAATATACTCGGAGATTTGCCATTGCCTGCCGAAAGGCGACCGCTATTGGAAAAAACTTTTTCTTCATGTTATGTGTTTCACGGAAATTTGAACCTACGTGCTCTCCGAATTCCGAATGGTAGTCACGCATCAATCCATTTGGCTACGGCGGCGTCTACATATATACGAGTAGTACGTTATCTTGAAATTGCAATACAAAGTAGCGATTTGTACAAACTAGAACTGCATCTCTGGTACATTTATAGAAAATTATTTGATTTTTCAGAAAACCATCTTCCTAATTATTTGACACAAATTATATGGTGTGCGTCTTGATGTTGTTCGAGAAATGGAAGGACCTACAGTTTCAAGCCGGCTCCGAACGGCAGATATTTTTTTATGAGGAGCTTTTTCATGGCAGAAATATACTCGGAGATTTGCCATTGCCTGCCGAAGGGCGACCGCTATTAGAAAAATGTTGTTCTTAATTTTGGTGTTTTCACCGAGATTCGAACCTACGTTCTCTCTGTGAATTCCGAATGGTAGTCACGCACCAACCCATCCGGCTACGGCGGCCATATGCCTATAAATATAGAGATTTACTCATTAAAGAATTTATATATTGAAGAATGTCAGACGGCGTACGCCAATTCAGAAAATTTATTGTATAGTTCATAGTGAACAAATCTTCGTACGTTTATTACTATTATTTTTTTAATTGTTTTGAAATGTAGCTCTTGATAAACCAAGATTTTCGGCACTCTGTTTCAAATTACTTTTTTAAATGTTGAAATACCTCAGTTTATCCAACGTATATTCAATAAATTCCAATTGACCCATACCACTTGCCGCTATTCAATCACACACCATAACTCCACCAACTGTTCACTGTACCAACAAGAATTTGTTTCTCAAGAACAGTGCTTAATTTTCGGCAAACAATTTGACGACCTCCTACCCCAAAAATAAAAAATTTACTTTCGTCTGAAAAAATTACTTATTTCCAAAACTCTGGAGGCTTACATATGTACGGTTCGAATCTCGGTAAACCACCAGAATTAAGAAAACATTTTCCTAATAGCGGTCGCCCCTCGGTAGGCAATGGCAAACCTCCGAGTGTATTTCTGCCATGAAAAAGCTCCTCATAAAAATATTTGCCGTTCGGAGTCGGCTTGAAACTGTAGGTCCCTCCATTTGTGGAACAACATCAAGACGCACACCACAATTAGGAGGAGGAGCTCGGCCAAACACCCAAAAAGGGTGTACGCGCCAATTATATATATATATATATATACCATATTAGCGAAACTACCATGGTATCCAGCTTCTCGGACTGATACTGTTCTTAGATGGCCAGACCTGGGCTTAGTTGTTTAGAACTCGGTTTGCTCGTATTTGGCTACTACGTGTTGAACAGAGAATACGTTCTCACAATAGCTTTGCTTATATTTCGGATCCATCTTTCTACAATTTTAGAATTATTTTTCTATTCGATACACTAATTTATTCCCTTTGGTTTCCTTGGTTTTTCGAATTATTACCACTTTTAAATAAAATATGCAACTTATTTAGCTTACCAGCCAATTATAATAACAAGGTATGAAAAGTGAGGAAAAAACGGGAAAATTTCCTAATAAAATAACGGTATTATTAAAAGAAACAAAGTGAGCGCAGATTTTTTGGCTCCTGTATTTCTAAGTCGCTGCAATTACTTACCGTTATGTAAAAAATTAAGTGAACATTTTGTTATTTTTTTTTTGCTTTTGTAACTATGTAATAATACTGTAATGAAAGAATACAAAAAAATATAAAAAATATTTGTAGGGTGAACGCAGACTTAACGGGTTACGTGTGTAGGGATCCTATTTTTAGGACAACCTTACAGTTGGCCAATTCTGTTCACTGGAGTCGCCCTCGTCTCCGTCGATGTCATAAAATCGGTTAAAATTTGGTAAATTACAGCATGGCTTCAGCTTATCAGATGTAAAAATTTAGCATAATGTCGCTGCTTGCATTGTATGTCCTCAATAAGATACCAATCGTTACCATGAACGGTCCCATGTATAGTGGCTCCGATTTGTGAGAACCACCAGTACTAAGGCTCATTTTCGGCAAGGACGAGATCGCAGACGTTATATTTTGTAGGTTTACGATGTTTGTCGTTGATATTATTGTTAGCTTTTTTCGCTTCTGATTAATTCGATGAACTGCATCTGCTTAATCTCATTCCTTTCGTCTACACTGGTAATTTCGTCTCCGCATTAGTTGCACTTAATTCCTGAGATAATTTTGAATTCAGTTGTCAATCCCCATTAACGCCAAGGTTTGTCTTGGCTTTAAACACTGAATTCGTTACTAGTAACGTGCAATTTTTGGTATTAATTCACGTTTTTGCATTGCTGTAGTAACTGCGCTACAATCAATCACAATTACAATATCCTTCCCTCGCATTTAATTATCGAGAACTTTCTAAACTGTTCACTACAGCGAAAACTTACAACTCACAACTCTGAAAGCTTCGTTCACTGTTGAGAATCTGCTGGAGTATTTAATTGGTTTCCAGTCACCTCATTCTCGGTGCAAAAGTACACCTGCAATATCGACAGAACTGTCATCAGTATGAATCTCATGACCTGCTCCCACACGATATCCTGTCATCACCGGCTTCGATGTTAAGGCTGTATTTAGTGCTAGAAATGCTGGAATGCTAGGATCTGGTTAAGCCACCGGTAGTTAACACAAAGTCGATCACCACCAGTTTTATTTTTTATTGGACTTGCACACTCAATTTTTTATTATTATAAAATGTATATTTGTGCACTACGACCTAACAAGATAACCTAACAGTTTTAAGCTATTAATAAATCCTAAAACTGCTGTAGGCTTAATTTATATCAGAAGATTTGGATCTATGACCCCGTTTCCCAGAAAATTTAGTCTGCGTCGTGCCACTGCTGGTAGGTAGGTTAGATGGCAAGAGTACCCCAGGTACACTTCAACTAGCTCTTACGTGCCATTTTGATACCATAATGTGGACCACTACCTGCAAAAAAATTTAGAGATGAGAAAACCGTCTACAGCGATCCAGTGCTGTTGATGTAGTGGAGGAGAGAAAAGGGATCTAGGCTGGAGAATTTCTTCAAGCCATCTCCAAAGGGCACGCTAAGGAATCTCAAGTGCCTAGCCGCCAGAGACGGAAATTTGCAGAGAAAGTATAAGTACCGATCACCCAGTGACAGTGAACACCGCAATGAGTTTGGAAATTGAATCGCGAGGGACTCTCATCACCTTAAGCGTTCTGTTTATATCGTATTGAGGCCGTAGTGTTTTCGAAATAGCACACGATGAGACAGACCTCCATCTGTCTTGCGCTTTTTTTAGAAAGAAAATGTGTAGTTTCCCTTTAACAACGGTCAAAGGGACACCAATGTCTGAGAAGGGGACAACTGAGACCGGTTCTGTCGACCCCTTCCTGGCAAGCTCATCCGAAATTTCTTTTCTCTCTATATTCCTGTGCCCAGGAGCCCATGTTGGGGAAATGTTTCCTGCACGTTCGAGACATTTGAGTTCCTCCTTACAGGAGTTTACGAGAAGGGAGCTGCAATACGGTGAACACAGGGCCTTGATCGCAGCTGGACTATCGGAAAATTTATTTGTGTCTCCCTCCCAGCATTTTGCATGCTTGTATGATCGCGAGGACCTCTGCTTGAAAAACGCTGCTCCTTTCTGGCAGCTTAAAGGAGACCGAAATATTGGCTGCTTTAGAGAAAACTCCCGCTCACACTCCAGACTCCATCTTGGATCCGTCAGTGAAAACAGAGGTACCTACATCCGTTCCCACTCCCCCCTCTTTCCAATCTTGCCTACTCGGAAAGATAGCCCTAGCACAACCCTCAAAACCCAGTTTGCGCATGGAGAGATCAGTGAGAAGTACAGAGAAGGAGGGGGGGATCTGCTTTAAGATGCTACTATGTCCTACAGGAAGTCACATGCCCACTGCTGGCAGTCGCGTAGAACGTGTTCTGTTGTTTCTCCTGTCTTTTGATAGTGTACACAAGAATCATTTTCTACCACACCAATTTTTTCATGTGGTAATTGAATTTACAATGTGCTGTTAGTAGTTCTGTGTAGACTCTACTGTACACTGTAGAGGTTTTCTGCTGTGGTTAAGGATTGCCTCTACCTTTATACTTTCTGGATCAATAACTCTTTTCTATTGTCGCTCTCCAGTACTCTATTAAGTCTCGTTCCCGCTCATGCAAAAAGGCACTTTTGAAGCTGTTGTTTACCCCGGTTCCGGACCAATGAAGGGATAGTTTGCATCGTTTTTCGCTAAAGTGTCCGCAGTTTCATTCCTTACGTGCCCCTCATGTCTCGATACCCACATCATAGTAACAAAGTTTCTTGATGCTAGAGTTTCGAGAATTTTAAAATATTCCCAGACTTAGGACTGCTCGAGCTTAGGACTGCTCGACAGTTTGAATGCAAGATTAAGTGGAAGGAGGCAGGACCATTCCTAAAGCCTAAAGAAAGATTTTATCAAGGATTACAAGGACTTCATATCCCCGGATAGAGTTAAGTTTGCTAACTCCCTAAACCTAGCTTCCTTCTTCGGGTGAAGGGTACCCCACATGTTTTGTCCGGATTTATCGAGAGTCCTTTCTCTTGACACCAGTCTTGCGCAATGTCGAGAGCTAGTTGCATGCAATCGGCTATAGTAGAGTCAAACTTGCCTTTAACCATAATAACTAGATCGTCAGCAAAGCCTTGAACCTCATATCCGAGATCATTGAGAGTTTATAGAAACTCGTCGATGACCAATAGCCAGAGGAGCGGTGATAAAACACCCCCTTGGGGGCATCCTTTTGTTGACCTGACACATAATATTTTCAGCCCAATTTTAGAGATTGTCCTATTCTTCAGCATGTTGAGAACATCCGATACTCCGATTTAGATTTGACAATTATGTCCAATTTCGGAATTTCGTTGATTACTTTTATTACTTCGGCTGCGATACCCTATGTGGCGTTTTGAGTAATCGGCACGTTCGTTGTCAATTCAATTTTAATTTTCTTTGATGGAAGTTTTCCATCGACCTTCACTACATGCGTATAATACGCACGATGCGACATTCCTTCTTTGAAATGCTCCAAAACTAGCTCACGCCTTTTTATCGAAGTACTGGGTTCCGTGGAATACTCGTCCAACCAGTGGTTGTTCAAAAGGCAACGGAGCAACAGGAGTTTATGTTTTTCGTATATCACCAACATAATCTTAGCTTCTTCGTAAATAAACAGCTTCATAACCCAGTTTCGTGTGCTCATCAACTGATTCTGTCAAATTCGATGAGAGCAGGTTAACGGGCTGAGCTTGGCCACACCTGTAAAAATCTTTCACCATCACAGGATTCTGCTTGCTCATTTCACACGTATTCCCATACTCGTCTAATCAGTCGTTGTTCGGACGGCAACGAAGCTACATAAGTGGAAACCAAGAATGATGGCATGCAAGATTGCGCCTTCCAAATTCGCTGCGACGTCATATTTCGAGAATATACAAACAAACGGAAGGGAAATTACTTGTTTATGAAGCAGAAGAGTAGGCGAAAACAATAGAAACTACGAAACACAAAAAATTATATACACACACTTTCTTGCCATGTCGTCATCCACATAAAAACTGTATTTGGGGGATGTATATTCATTGTGCTTTCATAACTTGACACGCGGGCCTTCGTTTTCATTAGTTTGTTCTGTTTAAATGTCACAAACAACGTTATTACTAAGCCATTCACTCAATTTTCACAAACATGTAATTTCTCCACCTCTTGTTTGTTTTGTATTATTAAGGCGCGTCAAATTCGCTAATAATATAGCAACTTTTTTGGGATGAGTCCAACTTTTGTATTCATTTCGCTTTGGATCCCAACGATCATTCTCTACCATGGTGAAAAGATTTTCAGAGATAGCATTAGCATTAGCTTTCATTAATCAAATACACATTATATACAAAGTTCACGAAATTTATTTATCGATGTTGACTGACGAGCTCAGCGGCATGTGTCTCATAGGCTTGTCACAATGGGTCCATTTAGGCAACGAATTTGACTGGGATGACGCGTAAAACGTACCGCGATGTCACATTGAAAGTATGTGTGTGTAAAGAAAAACACATGCATACATATATTCTTATAAAGGAAGCAAATATTTTATTTATTTCGTTGTGTAATAAACGGGTTTTGTTGGCTGTGAATAAATTACAAAAGTAACGTGGAAAGTAATGAAGCAGAAGAGAGTTTTAATAGAAATAATGTTCGTCGTAGACGAAGGGTGTGACCACATCTCCGACATCGGAACGTACTTTCATTTTTTAGGACAACTTGGTTAAGCCTGGCCTTTTCCATACTCTTTCAAGCTTTTGTCGAAAAGATAAGTATGCATTCGAATTGACTAAATAAATTTATATTCCAAATAAGCTTCTTGTGTAGAAGTCCACGCAAGTGGGAACGTCCCTGATTTCCATTCACTTGGGAGTGACTAGGGCAATTCTTTTATATTCAGTCCAAGCAACTCACAACTTGCGGGCTTCGCCCAAGTAGCCTCTGGGCAGCTCCCGAATATCCGTTTGAGAGCGAGCTAATGTGAGAAGGCGAAGCATGCCAGGATATCTGGTTGTGCGCTGGGCTTGGTACCCGCCACGTAAAAATTCTTCCCCAATGAAAACGACAACAAAGCCTCGGATGAGAACTGCTTATTCTGATGACGACCCCTGCAAACGAACTAAGGACTATGATTTAAAGACATGCACTTGGAAAGTCCAGTTCCTTAATGGGGAAAGTGCCTTTGCCCAGCTGGTTGATGTGCCCGTGTAAGTAAAGGCTGACATCACTGCCATTCAAGACATTCGATGGACATCTACTACAGCTGCTATATAAAGGAGTGCAAATTCGGTTTTGGATTTGTTGTAGGAGAGATACTTCGTCGCCAAGTACTGCCGTTCGCCAAGTAAAGCGTTTCGCACTATTCCGCATCACAGCAAGATTCTTCAACATCTCGCTCATTTGCGTCCACTCCCGACGGAAGAGAAGTACGATGCGACAAAAGAATCCTTCTATGAGCACCTAGAACGTTCCTATGAGCGCTGTCCCGACATGACATAAAAGTCGTGCTGGGCGACTTCAATGCCTGGGTGGGCAAGAAGGGAATGTTTGGTCCCACAGTGGGAAAATTCAGCTTGCACAACGAAACATCCGAAACAGAGGCTGATCTACTTCGACGGGGCTCGAAACATTCAAGTCTACAGCACCAGATTTCAGCATAAAAAATACACCAAGCTAAGTGTGGAATACTCGCTTCTAGTGTTTTAGATGTACGAACGATCCGAGGGCCCATCATCGACATGGATCACTACGTTTTTGCAGCCAAGCTACACTACTATAACTACACAAAGAAGCTTCGGCGTTCGACTCTCTTTCCTACTCTCGGAGAGTACTACTCAACAATCAGGGTTGCTCGAGGAATGGTATAACATTTCTCGTTCTCTATGTAGCGCGGCCAAAGAAGAAACAGGATTTCGGCAAGCCCGAAAAAAAAATTATAAGGCCACGCTGCGATGGGGCGCAACGCGAGCCACGTGGGATCGAGAGACGTATTATAAGAATGAAAAAACGAGAGGCTTAAATACGTGGCTGCGATGAGCTTGAGATGTTGGCCAACAGGAAAAACGCCCGAAAATTCTACCAGAAAGTTCGGCGGCTTACTTAAGGTTTGAAGACCGAGGCGATTTCCTGTAAGAACAAAGGCTGCGAACTAGTGACTGATATCCAGAGCGTACTTGAATTATGGAAGGAACACTTCTCAAACCTGCTTAATAGTGACAACTGCGTATGTCACAGAGAATATGAAGATCCCGATCGATAATGTGACTAAAAAACAACAAAGCCACGGGAGCCGACGGACTGTTGGCTGATCTATTCAAACATGGGGGCGAAGAGCTGGTAAGGTGCCGTAGAACTTAATCGCTCAGGCACAACTTTTTATAAGAGCGTACAATTGTTGGCGTATCTCAATATCATCGGTCTTAACAACCGCGCTGTTAAGTCAGACTCTTCCAAACTGGATAAAGAGCAAAGCGAATGGGTCTGGTAGTGAATGAGGGCAAAACGACTCTTCACGACTCGTCTCAACTGTAGCCGCTAACGTTTTACGGCGTCCCATTTAGTGATGTTCGAGCACATATCATGCTTCGTCAGCATTGCTCGTTATTCACTGAAACGTTTGCAGTGAAAGACCACATGTTCTACGCTCTACGACCAGCTGGAAACGGTGTAGATATTCTGGGAAGCAGCCGTGTCCGGTGAGTATCTGAGTTAGGTAGTAGTCAATATCGTCATGCAATTGCTACATGCTATCGTCATTCCTATTCATCCACCCTTCACGATTTGGTATGATTTTGTAAATCCACCGCCCTTTGGTTGACTCATCCCATTTTCAATGCCACTCGACCATCAACCGGGTTCTTTCCACCGGCTTTTTTGCTACCGTCGATTTCACTCCGCCATATAGGCGATACAACTCCATCGCATGGATATGCACTCGTATCTTTCTAGCAACAACGCACATTGCGTCGTCTGATACCGTTCTATAGGTGCGTGCAGTACCTAGTGCACTGCGTCTGTGGGAGGGAACTACCTCACGCATATCTATGTTTAGCCTCGGCCCATATCGGTGCTGCATATAATACGATAGAGTCCATCGCTGTCGATATGAATCGTCTCCTCTCTCCTTGCGGACCAGCAATGCTTGGCAGGATTCCTGAGATTGCGCCAGTGACAACCGCTGCTTTACAATTAACTGCTGTCAAATGATGTTTAAAGCTTAGCCTCGTTACTCCAAGATACTTAATCGCCTCCTGTGAAGATATTTCGTGTCCGCCAACCTTGATCCTGATAATATTTGTTTGCTTCTGCGCGCTTATCAGCAAGACCTCTGTTTTCTAGACTGCCAGCTCCTAGACCGAATTACCAAGCCATCGCTGTACTACCGCTGCTGCATCGTTACATTTTGCTTCTAGACGCTCATCTAAAGTTACCAGCGCAATATCATCAGCATCTCTCCTTGTCGCGGGTTGCTATTCTATCAAGACTTATTCACAACTAACCTGCTACTACCGGCCGTCCGGCTATACTCAACCCGTCGACCCCCACGGCAGCTGGAGCTCAGCTATGCCCCCTGGTCGCAAAGGACCGTCGGCCTGTAGACCTCGGTGCCTCCTGATATCCCCACTACAGCACCTACATAATGAATCACATCAAGGAGCACACCAAACTCCGGTCACTGTTGATAATTATAATTTCGAGGGGGCAAGAGAATTTTATTTGGAAACCAGCACTAACACCGATAATAGTTTCAGCCTTGAAATCCAACGTAGAATCTCTTTTGCCAACAAGTGCTACTTTGGACTAAGTACGCAACTGAGTAGTAAAGACCTCTCTCGACGCACAAAACTCACACTTCATAGGACTCTCATCATTCCCGTTTTATTGTATGACGCAGAAAAGTGGACGAATACAGTATCCAATGAGGCGTTCTTTGGAGTGTTTGAGAGAAATATTCTGCGCAAGATTTTTGGACCTTTGCACGTGGCAACGGCGAATATCGTAGACCATGGAACGATGAGCTGTATGAGTTTTACGCATAGCCATCGCGCAGCGAATAAAGATCCAGTGGCTACGTTGGCTGGGTCACGTTGTGAGAATGGATACATACGCTCCGGCTATGAAAGTATTCGATGCGGTACCAGCTGGTGGTAGCAGAGGAAGAGGAAGGCCTCCTCTGCGTTGGAAAAGTCAGGCAGAGAAGGACTTGGCTTCACTTGGTGTGTCCAACTGGCGCCGGTTAGCACGAAAAAGAAACGACCGGCGCGCTTTGTTAAACCCGGCTGAAATCGCTCTAATCAAGAAGAAGATAAGAGTACTGATTGAATTCTCTCAAAGCTCTAATGATTATGGTCTTGACGCCATCTATAAGGAAAAAAGCATTACTCCTTAGATTTATGTGTTGAGGAAGTAAATAAACCCGTTACATTATAATAAGAGAGTATACAACACCACGAACAACATCGAACATAAACCTAAGAATCTACCTGCTATGCAAGGATTAGCTTACATACTATAGCATTATTGTAGGGAACAAGATCCTTAAAGCCTTGTGTACTCGATCAAGGCTTTTATTGGTAATATGTAGTAATACGGTCTCTGTTCAAGTTTGGAACGAACTAATGTAGTAAAAAGTAATTTTAGAGTGTACGTTTTGGTGAAGTCAATTTGTTTTAAAACGGCATAAGAAGGAAAGCACAGAGTATGATATGCAATAGTGTGATTAATGTAACTATGAAATAAGAACTTAGATTTTTCATTATAGTAAAAAGTATAAATTTGGAAATAAAATTTAGAAAATAATACCATAAAGCACGTACTAAGATTAAGTTGTAGATAATTTTTCCCCCATCCAGTAACATTTTTAAAATTTTTTTGAAGACTTATGACATCGCACGTATAAGAGGTGGGAGTGTAGGTTTTCGAACATACAAAAGCTATTTGTCAGCATAAAGAAAATTTATAGAAGAGACAAAGCCAGATGGCATGACATTGGTAAAGATGCAGCTAAGATATTATTTGAGTAGCACCAGTGGGACAAATAATCGAAGGGGTGAAGGGTCATAGACAACGACTACACTCTTATGAGGAGAGATGTAAGATTTAATCCAGGATAAAAAGGTTGAATGAAAGCCCAGACTTCTGTGGTGAAGTGGTTTTACCACATAGTGAGTTTGAGGGGAAAACTTGAGTCCACACAAGAGGTCCCACAAGAAAGGAAACCTTCAATGAAAATTAAAAAAATTATCAGAAAATGATAATGCGCGGTTATTCCTTTCGACATGGTAAGTGACAAGGTACAAGGGAAAGGTTGGTGAACCGCCTAATTACCAAGAAATTACCAATCCTATGATGAAATCAGACGAATTATGTATAGAGAGACGTTTTACGGAAAGAGAAATGTAACAATATAATATCTTGAACATTTGTGAAATAATATCTAGAAACATTATAATATTATTTAAGTATATTAGTCTAGCAATTCACGGAAGTCGACTCGCTTGCAATATACCATATACAGTGTCACACAATTCATTCGTACACAGTGCGTAGTTAATAAAAACTGTAGCTTTGAGCAAAATATTTGCTGTGACAATATATATTTTTTTGGGTCAGTGTAAGAATGTTACATTCCGCAAGTTCCGGGACGAAGTGCGGATATACCATTAGAAGCGTAAAATTGTTATTAAATTGTACTTGGCAAACAAGCCTCTGCGCGAAATAGGAAAAAGTTGGCAAATCGCATTCTACGGTGCAAAGTGTTATTGCTAATTACATTATATATATATATATATAATTGGCGCGTACACCCTTTTTGGGTGTTTGGCCGAGCTCCTCCCCCTATTTGTGGTGTGCGTCTTGATGTTGTTCCACAAATGGAGGGACCTACAGTTCCAAGCCGACTCCGAACGGCAGATATTTTTATGAGAAGCTTTTTCATGGCAGAAATACACTCGGAGGTTTGCCATTTCCTGCCTAGAGGCGACCGCTATTAGAAAAATGTTTTTCTTAATTTTGGTGTTTCACCGAGATTTGAACCGACGTTCTCTTTGTGAATTCTGAATGGTAGTGCCGCACCAACCCATTCGGCTACGGTGGCCGCTAATGCTAATTACATTAATACTGGTTAATTGGAAACTAATCACCACCAAACCATAAGGCGAAAAATATTAACTTCACGTGCGGAACGCAACATAGTATCATCAGTCGCGCAAAATCCCAAAATAGCCTCCACGATACTATGCTGAAATATTCGAGAGTCTTTGCATAAAAAAATGAGCCCATAATCAGTCCGTAATTGTCTGCAAAACGCTGGTTATCATAGCAGAGTGACACGCCGCAAGCCCTTCATTTCAAATATTAACAGAAAGAAGAGATTGGAGTTCGCCAAACGCTATATAAATGAGCCAGATTCTTTTTGGGGAAAACGTCATATTCAGTGATGAGTCGAAATTTAATGTTTCCGGATCAGATGGGCTTCGAAAAGTTTGGCGAAAAGAAAATACCGAACATAATGATAAAAATCGTATTCCTATCATTAAGCATGGAGGAGCAAATTCCATGGCTTGGGGGTGCATAGTTGCATCTGGAGTAGGAAAAGTGGTTTTTATTGATGATAAAATGGACAAACATCTATTTTTAAACCTTATGAAGAATAATTTGCACGATAGTGATGTTAAACATGGACTGAGTGATAGAGGGTTCTTGTTCCAACAAGACAATGACCCAAAACACTCATCTTATCTCGAGTAAGAATGCTTATTTACCACTGTAAGTAGGTTACATATTAACCTCAATCACCGGATCTGAAAACAATTGAGCGTGTCTAGTAGCTCTTAGAAAGGATAATCAGAAAGCACAAAATAACATCAAAGGCGTCATTAAAGACAGCTTTAGGTGGGTATTGGTAAAAAGTATGCAACGACGTTTGGAAGCACTTATTAAAGCTAACGGCCCAAGGAAGTACTAAATACTCGTTCTTTTTCATTATTTTTGTAATAAAATCTTCCTTTTATGGCTATGTACGAATAATATTTTTACATAAAATTGTATTTATACTCTCCGGACGACGTTCAGCAAACCGTTTGCCCATTGTCCGAGTGTATGCCACTTATAAACCTCAAGCGTGAGCCACCAAGATTGCAGTTACTCACGCAAGGCCAGCTGAAAGCCCTACAAAATTCAAAAGAAATTATCGAATTATCCGGAGGGACATTTGATAGCATTCTTGGGTTGTTTGTTTGGTTAAAGCGGTTTTCTACTGTGGGATACACTAGGAAACTTATTCTTATCTCTTCTAATAATAGAGTCTACTTTTAAATGATGTAGGTATATGATCTATGATTTCTAATTTATTAAAGAATTGATTACCTTAAATGGCAAGTCTACGTCTAGATAGAGCATGTTTACATATTTTAAGGGTACGCCTATGACATTGCCTGTGTAGGTAGGTAGGTAAAATGGCAAGAGTGCCACAGGCACACATCAAGAAGCACTTACGTGCCGTTTTGATACCATAATATAGACCATTACCTCTGCAAAGAAAAATTATGGGAAGAGAAAACCTTCTACAGCCATCCAGTGCTGTTGATGTAGTGATGGAGAGAAAAGGGATCTGAGCTGGAGAATTTCTTCAAGTCATTCCCAAAAGGCACGCTAAGGAATCTCAAGCGCCTAGCCGCCAGAGCCGGACATTTGCAGAGAAAATGTTCAACAGTCTCTTTCTCTGCAGGATTCCCACAGCTTCTGCAATAGGGGTTGTACGGAATTCCAAGCTTCTCCGCATGAGTACCGATCACCCAATGACCAGTGAATACCGCAATGAGTTTGGAAATTGAGTTGCGGGGGACTCCCATCATCTAATGCGTTCTATTTCTATCATATTGGGGCCATAGTGTTTTCGAAATAGCGCACGATGAGACAGACCTCCATCTGTCTTGCGCTTTTCTTAGAAAGAAATTGTGTAGTTTACCTTTAACAATGGACAATGCTGCGAGGGGGACAGCTGAAACCGGTTCTGTCGACCCCTTCCTGAGAAGCTCGTCGGTAATTTCATTTCCCTCTGTATTCCTGTGCCCAGGAACCCAGATAAGGGAGATGTTTCCTGCTCGATCGAGATGTTTGAGTTCCTCCTTACAGGAGTTCACCAGAAGAGAGCTGCAATACGGCGACGATAGTGGCTGTGTACTCGTGGGTCAATTTAATGCCGAGTCTAAAATGCCATTGAAAATGAAGGTATCAGCTCTAGATATTGCATCACCCCAGTGAAACGGGTCTCAGTTGCCATCAGTTCAGCCTGAAAATATATTACTAAAGTAGTCGAGGAGCCGAAAACTGAAGAAGATCCCCAAATGGTCCGTCCACCTAGCGCTGTAGCTTTGAACTTCCTATTTATACATTGATGGACTCGCTCTGTCTTACATCGTCCCATTTATACTCTTCCCTTGAGGGTGGGAGGGTCGTGAACATTTTAATGGCAAGTGTAAGCGACTGCGCTTCTAATGGTCCATCCACTTAGTCCAATTTTGGCATACTCTTTCCAATGTTTCGGCCGGTATCTCACATATAAATACTTTAATATTGTCTTTCAATGCGTTAATTGAAGCAGGCTTGTCTGAATAGACATGAGCTTTAACAAAGCCCCACAAAAAATAATCTAAAGGCGTTATATCGCACGATCTGGGTGGCCAATTGACAGGTCCCGAACGTGAAATAAAATGTTCACCGAACTTGCCTCTCAACAAGTCCATTGTTACGCGTGCTGTGTGTGCCACATGCCGCACCGTCTTGCTGAAACCACATGTCATGCAAGTCAAGCTCTTGCATTTTGGGCAAAAAACAGTTGGATATCATTTCACGGTAGCGCTCACCATTCACAGTTACGTTACGATTCGCAGCATCTTTGAAAAAGTACGGTCCAATGATACCTCCAGCCCTTAAACCGCACGAAACTGTGACCTTTTCTGGATACATTGGTGCTCTTGCAATTCTTCTGGCTGATCTTCGCTCCAAAATCGACAATTCTGCTTATTTACGTACCCATTGATCCAAAAATGAGCTTCGTCGCTGAACACAATTTTTCGATAAAAAGTGGATCTTAAACTTTCTTAACAGAATATGCATTTTTATAATAAAATTCAATGATTTGCAAGCGCTGTTCGTTTGTAAGACGATTCATGGTTAAATTATAGACCAAACTGAAGATGTTTGACAGTGAAACAAAGCACGAAACGTGCGTCAGCTGTTTAAAGCAACTGTTTAAAAAGATAATAGCTAAAAAATCACCCGTTACAATGTTGGAAGGTGTTTACCCGATACTGCTATTAAAACATCATCGGTATTTGAAATTATCATACCTCCAAATTTTTCAAGTTCCTAATGAAGATTATTTACAGTCATGCTCCTCAGAAGTGGGGAGATTACCTCATCCTGAGGTGTGCTCCGGACCGAAAATTTTTTGGTGGAATCTTCGCATAAATCTGTGCTTATTGTCCGCCCGATTACCATTCGTTCTACAGGGTCCGGCACTCGAAGTGTAACCAACGTCAGACCACTCGCGCAGTGGGCATCTTTGGTTTAGAGTATTGAACCTTCTTGTACCCAAAGTCATGCACCCACATAGAAAGTGTTCTATAATCTCTTCTTCTTCAATGCCGTTACAGCTTCTGCAGTTGTCGTTATAGGGTGCTCCCAGCCTGCTGGCATGTCTGCCTATAAGACAATGCCCTGTTATAACCCCAAAACTATTTCTCACGTTCTTCCTGTTAAGTTTCAACAGTCGGTTTGTGCGAACCATATTTTATTCTGGCCACGTTGTCCTACTTTTGGAAGGGTCAGGGACAGAATCCATAACACGTTGCCAGATTTGATGGTGTGTCTATTTACTAGTAACTTATAAGTTGCCAGAGGCATAGGTATGTTTGCGTTAACTGGTTAGATCGGTATTGTCTTGTATGCCTCTGTGACCCCGTACTCAGAACATATTCGTTGTAAAGTATTGTGCTAGTTCTGTCATGATACCGATACATTCTTTTACTGTCTTCGTCACTACTGATTGTAGTGATTTCAGGTCCGACTGGCTATCTGAGTTTTTTAGTTACTCCAGAATTTCAGTTTGAAATACACTACAACGATCCGGTAGCCGGAAGAAAATGCTGGCCCTCATGTCGTCAGAGTAAAAGCCACCGCCTTCGTATCCACTTCTATTGACATAGTGAACAAGATTAGTATTGTTGGCTTTTTCCCCGAGACCACACGATATTGATTTCTCTATCTCTGTACCTAGTGAATTTACTGATGTCTCTATCATACTTTAGAGTATGCATGTTGTGATCTCGCGAGGAGCGACGGCGTCAAGCCTTCTCTTATAAAAGTGTATATTCATCCCTCTAACGTTTTTAATATTAATGGTGGTAGGCTAATGAATCTGAAGTATTTAATTCTCGTACCGGCCTTGGTATAGAAACGACCCTAACTTCTCTCCAATGTGGGCGTAGTTCAGTCGTAATATGGCTCTTAATCTGGTAGTTAAGCAACCATATAGCTTATTGTCTATTGCAGTTGCGCAGTTGCGCAATCCCATCTGGTCCCGGTGCTTTATATGGTTCAAAATATTCTACAGCCCAGGTTATCTTGACTTTTATGGCAATGTCGAGGATATCGAAACCTAATACCGTCCCCGAAATTGGACTATTATGTATTTTTATTTTTTTGTTGGCGTATTAATTTTTCCACCATAAGTTCACGGAGTTCTATGGAGAAGGGATGTTCCCCTGTGCATGACTGCGAACTACACAGGCAAGGCTAATTATTGCGGAGGGCGTCCGGTATCCGTAAGCTCAAGTTAATGACTGGGCTATATTTTAAAAAGGTCCCCAAAACTCAATTTTTAAATGGTGCACTGTTGAAGAGTAATAAACACTTGCCCGTGAAGTTTTGTGTTAGTTAGCTACCTCTCGTCTCCGTACAGAATGAGATCTGTGGTACATACTATTACCTCGATAAGGGTTCCGTGGAAGGGTTTTGTCAACCACTGGAAATAATCAGTGAACAAAACCTGTGTTCCTTGGTCAGGAGACAGCCAAACAAAATGGGACCAAAAATCTCCTCCTATCGCCGATCACGATTTTTATGTCGACGTGAAGACAGCGCTCATGGGAACGTTCCAGGTGCTCATAGAAGCAGCTTTTGGTCGCAACTTCCTTCAATTCCGTTGGGGCGAAAATGCAAATGAACAAAATATTGAAGGATCTAGTTTTCATTCGGATTATTGCGAGACGCTTATCCACTGGAAGAAACGAAAGTACTTGGCGGTAAAGTCTTTCTCCCTCCACAAATCCTACATCGAATTTTACTATTACGAGGAAATCAACCAGCCGCGCAGAGGCACCCTACCCTTCCTATGCTGTTTCGCTTTCTCACATTAGCCCGTTCCCAAACGGGTGTTGGGAAGGTGCCCAGAGCTTATTTAAGTGAAGCCCGGTAGTTTTGAGCTGCTTGAACTGTATGCGAAAGAATCGTCCTGGTCACTTCCAAGTGAGTGACCCACTTGAGTAGACTTCTAGGCAAAACCTTTCTCCAAAACTTCCTCGGAAAAATATTTCAGACCCTGGGGTATACGACGAACTTTTTTTTTCTTATAAGGAGTTTGTATAAGTTTTCACAATTACAACAAATATCACTTTACTAATACACCTTTTTTGTTATACCATGAATTGTACCGCATACATAAATATAACGGAAACTTGTACAAACAAAGCGATATACTTATGTAGGTTTTTCTGTTTTCGTTTATTTTCAATTATCATCGCAGATCCAGTTGTGGGAGATCCAATTTTAAAATCACAGATTCGAGCACTATTTGAACAGCAAAATGAACGAGACACAGGTAAACAAATTTCTGCGTTGCCTTCTACAAATCGATGACCTTAACTATTTGGCATTACACGCACGTGCTGCTGCTACAGGCGGTCTAAAATACAGTAAAGCTCAATATCAGCAAACAACGGATGAGATTAGTAGAGATTCAAGTGACCACAATCATGATCATGATGGAGAAGCGTCCAGTAACCGCGATCTTGTCGTCGCTAAGGTGACTGCCATGGTGGTACTATTCTGCGCTAGCACACTGTGTGGTGCCATACCTTTTATGCTGAATCGTTTCTTTCACTGGACAGAGACACATGCAAATGCACGTTCAGTGACAGTCGTCAAGACCCTATTATATTTTGGTGGTGGTGTGCTGCTGGCCACGACATTTCTACATCTGTTGCCTGAGGTGCAGGAGGCTGTCGAACAATTGCAGGAGTGTAGTATACTGCCTCAGCTGAGTTTTAGTTTGGCAGAGTTACTTATGTGCTGCGGCTTCTTTCTGATGTACTTAATCGAAGAACTCCTGCACTCGTACATTCAAAGAGATATCAAAATGATGGAATATGATACTGGCGTAGCTGCCGCCTTCGAACGCGGTCGTAGTATTCGCTGCAGCTATTTGCTTAGGAGTAGCAACAAAGACGCTACTGTACCAACAGAGGAACCTTGTCAGGATGGAGGCAATTTTATCGGCAAGTTAGCAGATAATTGCAACATAAAATCTACGGCGGGACTGGTGATGTCGAGCGTGCCTAGTGTCTCGGACAGTAATATGGAGAATACCGGACACAAAACTATCCAGCCAGGTTCTCTCTCGATGCAAGATCTGATCGCCAACGATGCGGAAAATCAAAAGTATAGTCAACACCAATACAAAGAACGTATACCGGCTGATCTTCAGATTCAGCATCAACAGGAGGAGAGAAAGACATATGACTTATCGCAACCACAACAACATCAACATCACCATCACCACCACTTGCATCATCAGAAGCAACAACATGGCCATTCACATTTGTCAATTGATGTTAGTAGCGATAGGGCCGATACAATCACATCATCTCTGCGCGGCCTATTCATTGTCTTAGCTCTATCGCTGCACGAATTGTTCGAAGGAATGGCCATTGGCCTGGAGAGTGATGCTTCGGATGTGTGGTTCATGTTTGGGGCTGTGTCGGCGCATAAATTGGTTCTGGCTTTTTGTGTCGGTGTCGAATTGATTGTGGCACATACGCGCTTCGTGCTTTGCTCAGTGTACGTCTTAACATTTGCTGTGGTTAGTCCGATTGGCATCGGCATTGGTATACTGATCAGTCATAGCGACACTATATCATCACCCAGCCTGCCCTCGGCAATCCTGCAGGGACTTGCCTGCGGCACTCTATTGTACGTGGTATTTTTCGAAATTCTGTCCAAAAATCACGCCGGGTTAGTTGCTTATTTTTCGCTGATGATCGGATTTATAGCCATGTTCGGGGTTCAGCAGTTGGGTAAGTGAGACATCCAAATACATTGAAATTATCAATGGACCTATTCTTAGGTTCAAAAACCTATATGTAAGCATTAGGCCGGGTTGATTTGTGGGGAGGCAAAAAAATCGCCCATTGCTCTGTAAAAATCATATTCTAGGGATCAAAATAAGAAACTTTGCCGAAGGAACCATACCTCTAAAACGAATTCTGATGTCCCCCAATTTGGGTCGAACTTTTTAGTTTATTTTCTCATGTAAAGGCCAAAAATGGTGATATTTTGAAATTATTGTATGGAGAACCCCCCAGGGGAGTTTCAGGGGGTGTGCCACTGGCATGGGTGGATCGGCCCTCCAAAGTTAGTGGGGGTCGGTCATACATTTGGACTCGATTGGCGCACTCTAAATTGGTCAAAGTGGGATTTTTCGTTCGACCCAAATTGGGGGAAATCAGAATTCGTTTTAGAGGTGTGGTTCCTACGATTTTCACAGAGCAATAAGCGATTTTTAAATCGACCCGCCATAGTAAGCATATATAGTTAGAGTAAGCGAGAAAAAGCAAATATACGAGTGCATACAAAGGTTTGTAAAACACTGATATCGCACTTGTTACGTTAAAGCGTAACAACTCAAAATCTGAACATTTTCAGTAGAGACGAAAAACTGTTTCCGTAAATATTGATAATATAGGTATTACAAGGGAAAAAATATGTAATTGCACGAAAATATCATTAAAAACAATATAACGGTTGTTTCATTCTTATTTGTTTAGTAGTTGCGCTAAAATAACAAATTTTTGAGTGGTTACTCTTTTCCTTTTCTTTTTGAGTTGTTACGCTTTAACGTAACAAGTGCGATATGATCAAAATTGACAGGTAAGGGTGTAGCCATGTTCTTTTAACTATACGTCTGCCAGTCAATATGAATCCTCAATTCAAATAAAAAAAAAATTAAAACGATGGCTAAAGCCAATTCCGTAAAGCTTAAGTAGGAAAACTTTTGGACACCTCTGCAAGAGCTTTTTGACTGTGATTCAGAAATGGAGGCCAACAACTCAAAGGAGAAAAAACCTGGCAAAATTTTTGTGCCACCTATCAAGGTGCTGGCAATAAGTAGTGAGTGTAAAAGAAATTTAACATTTCCTAGTTAAAAAAATATCAACGGGTGCTAAAATTTTTTGTGAAAATATTAATGCGTACGAGCAAATTAAGAACTAACTGAGGGAAAACAAACTGTAATTTTTTACCCATGACTTAAAGAGTGATGGTGCATTCAAAGCGGTAATATAAGTGCCGAAAACGTCAAAACCGAGTTAACTCCTCTCGGAATCAAATGCCAAGAAGGGAAAGCTGTCAGAATTACAATGATAACTATACTGATACTATATACGCTGTATATTTGGAAAATGGGACAGTGAGTCCTCATGATCCTCGTCAAAATGAAAAGTCTCTATATCAAACCATTATACGTTGGGACTACCAGCGAAAAAAACCAACCAACACAATGCCGAAATTGTCAAATGTTGCTTCATTTCAAAGTGTTTAAATTGCTCCGGTAAACACAAAACCACAGACTGTACAGTAGTGC
Organism: Anastrepha obliqua; assembly: GCF_027943255.1. NCBI lineage: Eukaryota > Metazoa > Arthropoda > Insecta > Diptera > Tephritidae > Anastrepha > Anastrepha obliqua. Next base: position 3,743,460 of record NW_026562179.1, on the reverse strand, counting down.
ACAACAGCATTAGCAGCCGAAATTGCGCAAATCGAGCTGCATATATGCAAGTCAAACAAAAAATCCTGTCCAATTTAGATTCCAGTTAAACGATGAACAGTTTTCGAAGCTAAACGCGCAAAGATTGCAGCTCAGTCAAAGGCTGCCGACCCCAGCAAAATTATGATCTTTAGTCCTTGCTATTCTGGAGGTTCGCCAACAAATGATCTGCGTAAATTAAAAAAAAAAACATTTAAGACTCCTTTTTAATGTTAAAGAAAGTGTAGTACACTGTGTTAATTTCAATAGTAAACATCGGGTTGTATGAGAGCAAATGCTTGGGGAAATAGACTCAAAGAACTCACAAAATTTTTTCCAATTACCATTTCTTATTCAGCTAATAGTATCATTTCATCTGCGACAAAATCTTCACCGTCAAATCTAACTATCGTACTGACTACCACTGCAACTCATATACAACAATATATTTATCTGTTGTTGATTCGCTGGGGCGTCCAGAGCGCGTGTCATCATTCACATCTTCTCGACCTTCTGTGAAAAGTTTGTACCACTTATAAAAATTTTTTTGACTCAAAGTACTCTCAGTGTATGACACTGTAAGCATTTCAAGGGTTTTTGAGCCCTTAATTCCATTTTTTACACAATTTGATGCAACTTCTTTGATCCATTTTTTTCGATAGCAGAAAATCGTCGAACACGCAAAGTACTTGTCTTAAATATGCCTCTCACAAACAAACTAAACATGCTATATTGATGAAACCTAGAACATATCTTCGAGACGCGTGTACCAACAAAAAAAAAAAAATAATCGAAAGTCGAATGTACGTAGCCACGAATTTTGAAACATTAACCTTATTTTTTGAACACACCTCGTATCTCAGCTAATAGCTATTAATGAATTAAATTCTGATCATTTGCTTGTCAAATTGAATCTGAAGATATATGATCTATATATTTCTAATTTAAAGTGCAGTAAGAATATTAGTCCCTAAGAAAACACCAAAGATTAATATTGTTAAACTGCTACATAATATATTTACTTTAATTAAAATTAGAAATTACTTTCGAAGGCAATGGAGCCACTATCGGCAACAGGAAGATCAGTTAGAGATATTTAGGTTGTCTGGCCATATACAGAAAGAAATCTTCCAGCATAGGAACAAAGAATGGAATAAGAGGATAGGTGAACTTGATACAAGAAAAGGCCTTTCCGGAATATATTCAAAGTTTTAAAAAGAGGCATGTACAATGTCCCGCTCTCTTTGGTCAAAACAAAACTATTGTGCTAAGCTACGAAAAACCAGAGGGGTTTGCTCACACATTTCAAAATAATCACAAAGTTTCGGAGCACTTAAGCTCTAAATTTTATGAAGATACGCTAAATGAAAAAAGTAATATAAGGAATATAATGCTTAAGAATTTGCCTAAATAACAGTTATTTTCTTTTGATTTATTATCAATTCATGTCTTAAGCTTCAGTATTTTCCGGAGACATGAAAAACGGCAAAAGTAACTCCCATATCAAAACCCCAAATGAAATCGGAAGCTATTCACCAATAAGTAGTCTCGGTAAAATATGCGAGTAAATACTCAAAGATAAATTAACAGAATTTATTAATGAAAATAATGCTCTGCCTGCTTAAGGCAGGTACAACACACCAAGTCCAGAGAATTTGTAACCACATAAAGTTAAAGCCGACCGCTTGTGTCCTCTTCGACGTTGAAAAAGCCTTTGACTCCATTTGGCACAATGGGCTGATAATTAAACTCATAGATTTAAAATTTCCTATCAGACTTTTTAAGACTGTTCAAAACTTTCTAAAAAATCGTTATATCTGTGTCTGTATAAATAAATAATTTTCAGACCGAACGGAAATTCCAGCTGGGGTCCCTCAAGGATCAGTATTAGGACCTATCTTGTTCAATATTTATGTATCTGACGTACCTAAGTTTAACAACTGTCATTACGCTTTGTATGCTGATGATATCGGTATTTTTTATTTGCACAAGTCTGCTCATGATATCAAGAATAATATGCAAAGTGCGCTGAATCATGTCGCAAATTATTTTCACAGATGGAAAATAGAACATAATGTTAAAGACGCTACAAATACGACAAAATAAGCTTCTGAGAATGATACTTAATTTACCGCGGGATTATTCCACACCGACGAAACAAAATAGAAATGATATTCTCACGAATCAAAAATTTGAAATTATAAGTTTAAGATAAAATGTATTATAGTTATTCTAATAACCCATTAATATGAGATCTGCTTGAGCATGCTAAAGTTACCAAATATCTGTACTGTAAATGTACATAATTTCCTTTTCTTCGGGAGCAACCTCGAGGATATTTATTTATTCATTTATTAAGGAGTAAAACGTGCATTACAAAAATTTGTACCCGCCACCTAAAAATACCCCCAATAAAAACACGAACAAAACGCCGGATGAGAACTTCCCATACTGATGACATCTCCTCCAAACGAACTAAGGACTACAATTTGAGGGCATACACCTGAAATGTCCGGTCTCTCAATGGGAAAGGTGTCTCTGCCCGACTGGTTGATGCCCTCATGAAAGTAAAGGCTGACATCACTGCCATTCAAGAGATGCTATGGACGGGGATGTGCAAGAAGAGCATTAGGCCTTACGACATCTACTACAGCTGCCATGCAAAGGAGCGCAGATTCGGTGTTGGATTTGATGTGGGAGAGAGACCTCGGTGAAAGAGAGTCTCGCAATAATTTGCATCAAAACGCGATTTTTTAACATCGCGCTCATTTGCGCCCACGCCCGAAGGAAGAAAAGGACGATGCAACAAAAATTCCTTCTATGAGCGCCTGGCCGCCACAACACGACACAAAGTCGTGCTGGGCGACTTCAATGCCAGGGTCAGCAGGAAGGGGATTTTTGGTCCCACAGTAGGAAAATTCACCTTGCACAACGAAACATCCGAAACAGAGGCTGATCTACTTCGTCGGGGCTCGAAACATGGAAGTCTACAGCACCAGATTCCAGCATAAAAAATACATCAAGCTACGTAAGGAAGACACGCTTCTAATGTTTTAAATGCACGATCCGAGGACCCAACATCGATTCGGATCATTACCTTGTTGGAGCTAAACTACGTACGCGCTTCTGTGCAGCAAAAAACGTACATCTGCACCTACGCAAAAAATGTTCGACATCGAAAAGCTGCAATCACATCACCCCTGCTCTCAGAGAGTACTGCCAAACAATACGGCATGCAAGAGCATGCAGACAAAGAAGAAATAGGATTCCGGCGAGACCAAATAGAGCCACGCTGCAATCGGGCGCAACGCGAGCCATGTGGGATCGGTATCGGAAGCTCAGATCGCAGGGGAAACGTATTATCAGAAAGAAGAAACGAGAAGCCGAAATACGTTACTGCGGATAGCTTGAAATGCTGCCCAACAGGGCTAAAGCCCGAGAATTCTACCAGAAAGTTCGGCGGCTTACAGAAGGTTTTAAGACCGGGCTGTTTTCCTGTAAAATCAAAAACGGCAATCTGGTGACTGACATCCAGAACATACTTAAATTATGGAGGGAACACTTCTCGGACCTGTAAAATAGTGAGAGCTGCGCATGTCACAAAGAATGTGAAGATCCCGATACCCAGATCGTTGACGATGGAACTGTCGTTCCGCTACGTGACCATGACGAGGAGAGAAAAGTGATAACGCGGCTAAAGAGCCACAAAGCCTCGGGCGCCGATGGACTGCCGGCTGAGCTATTCTAACATGGCGGCGAGGAGCTGGTAAAGTGTATGCATCAGCTTTTATGCTAAATATGGTGGGATGAAAGTATGCCTGCCGATTGGTATTCAATTGTGCTCTGCTCAATCCATAAAAAGGGTGGTCTCGCAATCAGTGCCAATTATCGCGAGATTAGCTTTCTAAATATCGCCTATAAGATACTAGCGAGCATATTGTGTGAAAGACTGAATCCCACCATCAACCAACTGATTGGACCTTATCAGTGTGGCTTTAAACCTAGAAAGTCCACAATTGACCACATATTCACAATACGCTATTTTTTGGAGAAAAAACCCATGAAAGAGAATCTTCTCGTCGACTTCAAAACTGCATTTCACAGTACGAAAAGGTTACCTATATGCCACGCGGTGTACGCGCCAAATATATATATATATATATATATAATGCCACGACGTCTGAATTAGGTAACCCCGAAAAACTAGTATCGCTATGCACGATGACGTTGCTCAACACCAGCAGCACCGACGGAATTGGGAAGGAACTCTCCGTGCCGCTTGATACCAGACGAGGTTTCAGACAGGGTGACTCGCTGTTATGTGACTTCTTCAACACGATGTTGGAGAGGATCGTGCGCGCCGCATAGCTTAATCGCTCAGACACAGTTTTTTATAAGAGCGCACAACTGTTGGCGTATGCCGATGATATTGATATCATCGACCTTAGCAACGGCGCCGTTAGTTCTGCCTATTCCAAACCAGATACAGAGGCAAAGCGATTGGGTCTGGCGGTGAACGAGGACGAAACAAAGTACCTCCTGTCATCAAACAAGCAGTCGGCGTACTCGCATATCGGCACCTACGTCACTGCTGATAGTTTAGATTTCAAGGTTTTAGAGACTTCGTTTATTTAGGAACCAGCATTAACCGAGATAGCAATGTCAGCCTGGAAATTCAACGTAGAATCTCTTTGGCCAACAAGTGCTACTTCAGACTAAGTAGGCAACTGAGTAGTAAAGTCCTCTCTTGACGAACAAAACTAACATTTTACAAGGCTCCCATCATGCCCGTCCTAAGAATCTGCGGAAGATTTTTGGACCTTTGCACGTTGGCAAGGGCGAATATCGCAGGCGATGGAACGATGAGCTGTAAGAGCTTTATGACGGTATAGACATAGCGCAGCGAATAAAGATCCAGCGGCTACGTTGGCTGGGTCGTGTCATCCGAATGGATACAAACGCTCCGACTTTGAAAGTATTCGATGCGGTACCAACTGGTGGTAGTAGAGGAACGCCTCCCCTGTGTTGGAAAGATCAGGTAGAGAAGGACGTGGCTTACCTTGATGTGTCCAAATGGCGCCGGTTTGCACGAGAAAGAAACGACTGACGCGTTTTGTAATACTCGGCCAAAATCGCGTAAGCCGTTATCGCGTCAATTAAGAAGAAGAATAAGAATAACCAAAAATAGTACCATGAGTGTGCTAAGTTACCCTTTGGGAGAGAACAAGATCCAGAAGTGAGAAAATAATTCGTACTCTAGAAAAAGTGCTGCTTCTAACCGAAAACTCAAACGTAACGCCGCACGCGAATTAAGCACAAAGTGGATCTAAAGGAAACCACAACTTGTTCAGTCTGCTCCTCAAATGCTACAACAACAACAACTGCATCAACAGAATTGCTGCTAGCGTCTCATCTGCCTGCCTCTAAGAAATCAGCAATAAAAGAGCGACCAATAACTAAAAGAGCATGAAACTCACCTACAACATCGACTTCCAGCAACAGGAAAATAAAATCAACACCAATCCTGCACCACAGTAAGCGGCTGAGTGGAACTGCTACAATTAGCAAACACAATTACAGATTTATATGTAAGTACTGACCAACTCACACAAAGAAAATTCCAGACTTCATCAATTTTTGCATAACCAAAAACATAAAGACAGAATCAAGTGGGAAGAATTCCGTCACCATATTGATGATCAACTTATACCAAATCTGATATTAAAACCCCAACTTGTCATTGACCGTGCCATTACCCATTTTAACGACGTAGTCCTAGATGCAAGGATCAGATCGGTATCAAAGAAAGAAAATAGATCAAATACAGCAGCAACTGACATTTCTATTAAGAAGCAAATTATTGATAAGAGCAAGTTAAGAAAAAGATGGGGAACAACTAGATGACCTAGCGACTAACAAAAACCAAACACAACTAAGAAAATTCTAAATAATACTTAAAACAAAAGAAATAACATTGAAATGGAAAGTTATTTGAAGAGCCTGAGTACCAATCAGGACAACAAACTTTTCTTGATGGAAATGTACTAAAAAATTAAAAGCCCAAATAAAGCATCAACCACCATTAAAAACAAGATGACAACTCATGGGGAAAGAAAAATAAAGAAAAGAGGAAAAGCCAAAACTTCGACCAACCAAACGCTAAATACCTGGGAATTGACTTGGACTCGAGACTAAATTGGAATTACCACATCAACCAAAAAGTCAAACAAATAAAGGACAGATACATGAGAAATGATGACATTCATGGGACTTTTAATATAGCAACAGTAGACGAAGATATCAAAAAGATAGCAACAAGACACTTGGATAAAATACACAAACACAATAATGCAGAAATCAACAAACTTCTAGCGCTAGAACATCTAGCGAACTAATGAATGCTATAAAATAATAAATATTATATGTAGAAAAAGTTAAACTGTTAATATATTATTTTTAAGTTGTAATTATGAAAACTGATTATTGTATTGAGTTTATTTAAACTACTTTCGCTTATTTTAAATTTATTGATTCTGGCACTGGCCATTAATAGCTTAATTGTTAAATAGCATTCTTAATGTCAATGACAGATGTATAAAATAAATAATAGAGTCTTTAGAAAATAACGAGTCATTTATTATTCCATTAACACTTGGAATAAGTCCATGGCTTTGTGTATGGCATTAACTTTCAGAGTTCATAGTTGTACAGTTGTTCTTTAATTAATTTCTTCTTATATATATATATATAATTGGCGCGTACACCATTTTTGGGTGTTTGGCCGAGCTCCTCCTCCTATTTGTGGTGTGCGTCTTGATGTTGTTCCACAAATGGAGGGACCTACAGTTTCAAGCCGACTCCGAACGGCAGATATTTTTATGAGGAGGGAGCTTTTTCATGGCAGAAATACACTCGGAGGTTTTTCATTACCTGCCGAGGGGCGACCGCTATTAGAAAAACAGTTTTCTATCATTCTTGCTGTGTTTCATGAACGGAGATTCGACCCCACGCTCTTCCGAATGGTGGTTGTTGATATTTTAACAGTAATGGTAGCCCCGCCAGTGTAGGGCATATCACCGGTCGTCTTCGTCTAGCTCATCTAGGGGTAGGCCCAGGAAACATGCTCTTTCGACAGGTTGGGTCCAGAGGGAGAGGGGTGTTAGATGAGTCGGTTTTAGGGGGCATGTGAAGAGGTGGTTAGTGTCGCTTACTGAGCAGTTTGTTATGCTCCTTTACTGGGAGCATTGTGCTTCGTTATGCAGGTGTTGAATGGGCGACATCAGAAGGCAACCGGTCGCTGTCCGAATGGCAGTATTTTGACATGTCTGTAGCTTTATCCACTGCATGTCACTAGTTCCAGGCGACCAGACAGGCGCAGCATAGTTCAGAACCGGCCGACCAATTGCCTTAAATGTCGAAAGCAACAGTTCTTTGTCTTGGCCCCAAGTGCTGCCGGCAAGCGATTTGAGGACCTTGTTGCGATTTTGGACTTTTGTGGCAATTGCGATTGTGTGCGCAGAGAGAGAGAGCAAGGTGTCAAAGGTTATACCCGAAATTTTGGGGTTGTTTACCGTCGGAATTGGTGTGTCGTCGACTTTATCCTTAAGGGACAGCTTGACCTCCTTTGTCCAGGTGGTAAAGAGGGTCGCCGTGGACTTGGTGGGGGAAAGTTGGAGATTCCTCGCAGTGAAAAAGCGAGAAAGGTCGGTGAGGTAGTTGTTCACTTTGGAACACAGGCCATCGATGTATTGCCCGACGCCATTATCGTACAGTCATCAGCGTATGAGATCAGGGAAACTCCTGCTGGTGGTTGGGGGAGCTTCGAGATATAGAAGTTGAACAGCAAGGGAGAAAGGACACCACCCTGCGGTACACCTTGTTTAATCTTCCTCTGCTTTGATGTTTGATCTCGAAAAATCACTGACGAGTGCCGACCGCTCAGATAGTTTGCGGACCAGCTCTTCAGCCCTGGCGGGAGTGTCGACTGATAAATATCATCTAGTAGCGTGGAATGGCTGACTGTGTCGAAAGCCTTCTTCAGGTCCAACGCTACTAGGACAGTCCTCTCGCAGGGGCGGTTTTGGTTAAGCCCGCGGTTTATCTGGGCGTTTATGGCGGTGAGTGCAGTGGTGGTGCTATGCACTCGTCGGAAGCCGTGCTGATGTTGGGCTGGGGCCAGGTGTTTCGTGAAGAGTGGGAGTAGGAGGGCTTCCAGTGTCTTCACTACTGGCGAAAGGAGAGTTATCGGCCGATAAGATTCCTCTTGGTTGGCGGGTTTCCCAGGTTTCAGTAGTGGGACCAAGGATAGATTGAAGACCCTTGTGAGAAATCCTACTCCCAAAGGTCCATGATGCTTCAGCATCAGCGCGTTTAGTCCGTCAGGGCCAACGGCTTTTGATGTTTTTGATTTGTTGATGGCCCCCTTAACCTCATCACCGGAGAAAGCAAGTGGCGCACTATCGTTCGACAGTTTGTGCAGCCTTCTGGTTACAGCTCTTCAGGTGCTCAACCCATTTAGACCGCTTGTGTTGATTTACCAGTTGCCGGATTTCCAAATTGAGATCCCTTATGCGAGGATCACCGGGATCGGCCTGGCGTAGGTGGTCACGCTCGTTTGCCAAGCTGGCTGCTTCGGCTGGGAAATGGGGACGAATGTCCTTAAAACTTTTAGCTGGAATGAAGCTAGCCGCAGCAGCTGTGAGCACCTTGCGGAATGCGCGTTCGCCTACGCGCACATCCGTGGGAATGGGAAGAGCGGCGAAGGTGTCCTCGGTGAATTCCGTGAAGCCGGCCCAATTCGCTTTTTTAAAGTTAAAATAGGACCGGTGATTCGCGGAAACAAAGTCGGTAGGTCTCTCAATCAAGACGATAATGGGCAAATGGTCCGATGCAAGCGATAGCATAGGCCGCCACGTTATGCTATTTATCAGACCCGCGCTAGCTATTGTTAGGTCAGGCGAGCTGCTGCAATTGCCCACTACCCTGGTGGGGGCGTCCTCGTTCCCAGTGCTGAATGCCGAATCGTCTATCTGCTCTACCATTTCCTGTCCCCTACGATCATTTGGCAGGGTTGAAGGCCAAAGATCGTGATGCGCATTGAAGTCACCTACAACCAATCGGTTTTCACCTCTGATGAGCGCACCTATATCATGGTGATATCCTGCCTAGCAGCAGGTGACAGGGGGTATATAGACGTTAAATATTTCGAGCTCGGAATCGTCTGACCGGACAGCTATTCCTTGATATTTTAAGGTGCTGTCCCTGCGGTCGATGCCTTCACCGATGAGACGATACTGCACTGTGTGGTGGACTATAAACGCTAGGCCACCACCATTGTCTCGCTCGCGATCGTGTCTGTGGACGTTATTGCCATCCCTGGTGATCAGAGAGGACTTAGCGTGCAGCTTGGTTTCCTGGACCGCAGCTATTTTGATACTGTGTCGGCTCATGAAGTCAACTATCTCGTCGACCTTGCTCGTGAGTCCGTTGCAGTTGAATTGTAGAAGTTTGAAGCTTCCCGGTAATGTCGTTGTAACTCGGGGGTTGAGGGACGCGTGGGGTTGTCTACGTTGGACCTGCTGAGCAATCCGCTGTGGTTGTTGCGACCTGATGGGGGTGAGCGGCCGCGCCTCAGGAGGCAGTAGCGGGTGCAAAGCTCTGCAACAGGGGGCAACGTAGACAGTTGTCCACTCACGGGTGGTGCGCAGGCCGGAACATCTCCGAAAGTGGCACCAGCCATTGCAAGAATTGTATTGGACTGATACCAGATTCTGAGGTATTACGGTCTGACACACGGAACAGACTGTGCGGGGGACCAGGAGCTGCTGGTTTGTCCCCGCACTGGGGTTTGAGCAGGAAGGAAGGGAATGGGTTAAGTCGGGAGAGTTGTGTTGCTCCGACAGGCTCCTTACCGTGGAGGTGTGGGTTGTGGTGGCGGTTGGTAGTGCCGGCCTATCAGGGGGAGTAGTAGCCATGGAGGCATCAGATGCCTGCTGGCGGGAGCAACACGTGGCCATATACCATGTGGATCACTCCCTATGTGTCTTAACACGTTCCCTGTCCGCTGAGCCACATATGGTTCAATAAACGTGCGACCGATATGCACTGATACGTTCCTGAGCCATATGTGCGTCAGGGGGTATATGAACCAAATGTGTTTCATGAACGTGCAGAAGCAAAAATGTCCCTCTACGCTCATGGACCATATGTGTTCAGGTAATTAGAAATACCCTACATCCGTTTTTTTTTTAATTATTATTATTACTAAAGCTATCCTATGACTACAAAAAAAAAACAAATTATTCAAAAAACCCTGTTGGACTTGTCGGTCACTTTTGCATTTTTGTATTGGGACAGGGAACGTGTTAATGCCTGAACAGGTCTTAAGGTGGCTCCACCCGTTGCACTTGTTACACCTAACCGAGGTGGAGTTCGGGTGAAGCCGTTAATGGCAGACGCAGCTATAGAATACCTCTGGCCCAGGGTTGGATTCGATTCCAGCCCTGAGGAGAAGCATTTGGAGCTGCCAGGATTTGCTCCTGTGACGTAAGGGGTGGGGTGATATGCAGTTCACTGGACAGGTCTAGTATACTGGGGCGGCAGCCCTTGGTCGGGAAAAACCCGAGACGTTCCGTTAACGTAGAACCGGCTGCCATGGGAATGGTAGTCATTCACTGTTGTGGGAGGAGTGACATATGTACTAATTTGTTGTTTATTACTATATAAATTGTCAATTTTTATGCTTATTAAGGTATTTACTATTGTTCAACACTTCTGTTGTTTCTTCTTTTTGTGTATTAAAAAAAATTGTAATCTTACAAATTGAAAAAATTAAATTGATATTTGAAATAATAAAAATGTTTAGTCCACTTTCATACAGCAAACGTATAATATTGAAAATTTATTTTTATAAATGTTAACAAAGGAATATAATAGTGTGTACGTTTACGGTGCGCTTGCTCAGGGCTTGGGCGAAGACAAATCGACACAGCACTTGCTTCGTATCGTTTATTAACACCATCAGAGCTCCCAAAAATGATGGGCAGAAGTTACTGAATTATTGTCTATGGCCTAGCCCGGTACAATTTTTGTAAATGAAATAAACATATCTTTGGATGTTAGTTATTCATGTTCACGTATTGGTAGACAATTAGTGCTTCTGGTAGAACCGACTGTTTACGCTTCTACAGCCCCTTGCTGTTTTAAGAAATCAAAATATCTTCAACCGCCCCTAACAGAAGTCAAAGGAACTGATAAATAATATGTTTCAGGATCAAGCGGATTTTGCAGTAATTGAAATAAGTTTGTTTTTTGAACAGTGTCGTCGTAACTTTCTCTCTTCCTTTAGAGCTGGACAAAACATTGACCCTTAAAGTGTAGCCTAACTATCTAGGGAAAGAAAGGAGTGCAGCATCAGCCGGAACGTTTGTATGCATTCAGCAACATGACGCAGCCATCGGAGCCGCTGGATCTTTATTCACTGCCCTATGTCTACATATGTATCTTGTCGTACAGCCCATACAGCTCATTCTTCTACGACCTACGACACTTGTCGTCGCCAACGGGCAAAGACCCAAAAATCTTCCGCAGAATATTTCTCTCAAGCACTCCAAGGGATGCTTCATCGGATATTGTCATCGTTCAAGCTTCTGCGCTATACGGTAGGACGGGGGCTTTATGAAGTATTAGTTTTGTTCAACGGGAGATGACTTTACTACTCAATTGCAAGTAGCAGTTGTTAGGAAGAAATATTCTAAGTTGATGGTGTTAATGCTGGTTCCTAGATGAACTGAGTTTCTTAAAACCTCGAAATCATGACTGTCAATAATGGCGTGGTTACCGATACGCCATTGGGCCGACTGTTTGATTGATAACACGAGGTAATTCTTTTTGTTGTCGTTCTCCACCAACCCCATCCATTTCGCTTCTGTATACAGTTTAGAAAAGGCAGAAATAACAACGAGGTTGTTAAGGCCGAAGATGTCAATATCGTCATATCTCCTATGCCACATCCCTGAGCGATTAAGTTCTGCGGTTCACACGATTTTTCCAGTACCAGGTTAAGGAAGGCACTCGACAACGAGTCACCCTGCCTGAAACCTCGTTTGGTGTTCTGACGGTGCTACTGGTATTGAGCAACGCCATTTTGCATAGCAATAATAGTTTAGCGGGGATACAAAATTCAGACCTCCTTTTCTACTGTCGAACGCTGCTTTATAACCGACAAAGAGATAGTATGTGTCGATTCTCCTTTCATGGGTATTTTCCAAGACTTTGCATATTAAGAATATCTTGGCAATTGTTGAATCCGGTTCCAGCCCTACACTTATAAGGTCCAATCAGTTGGTTGATGATGAGCTCGCCTTTCACACAATACGCTCGCTAAAATCTTATACACGGTATTTAGAAAACTAATCTCGTTTCTTATAACAACCATCTGCAGTTCGAACTCGGCTCAATACTGTAGGTCCTTACATCTGTTTAAAAACATCAAGATGCACACCATAAATTGGAGGAGGCACACTCAACATGGGGTGTAAGCGCTAACTACATACTTATAGTATACTGTATGGCCTCGCTTCATGCGGTGGATTCTATATTACAGAAATGCGCATATTGAAACTTTGCATTAAAAAATACTTTACTTCCCTTGAAAAAGTAAGGTTGTGTTCTGTAATTCTCTAAAAGCGCATCAAACCAAAACAACGAGTTAAAATTAACTTAAAACAGCATAAAAAAATTAGCAGAAATTAAAAGAAATTGGCTGCTTAAAAAAATACTTCGCATGCCTTAAAGGAATTAATATAATAGCTTAAACTAAACTGATATACAAACATAATTAATTTAATTTCATTGAAAAGTAATATAGTTTTACATTTTTTAATCATTATCACTATCTGTTAATGTTTGCACAGTTTGTAAAGTGGTTCCAAATAACCTTCACCATCAGAAAAGACTGTCAATAGATATTTGCGGTAAAGGCGATGTATTAATGGATGAGCGAACGCAAAATAGTGCGAGCTTTCAGCGTTCCACGATTTTTAGAGACTGTCTATTCTCGGGTTTCCTAGACAAGCTCATATTTATGTATGTTTGTCCAAGAAATTTTTGTATAAAATATTGTACTAACCGCACAACTTCCAAATTTCATAAAAATAATCCGCATAAAACTAGACTTTACAGTATACAGTGTACAATATAATATTGCGGTAATTGTCAGGATCCCTTGTCTTATGGATTGGACAGAGCGCAATTAAATTCCAATCGGCAGGCATGCTTTCATTCGACCATATTTTGCATAGGAGCTGATGTATGCACCTTACCAGCTCCTCGACGCCATATTTAATTTGCTCATGTGACTCCGTGAATTTTGTAGTTCTTTAGGCGCGCTTTCGCTTTTCTCACCTCGTCATGGTCGGGTAGCGGAACGACAGATCCATCTTCAACGATTGGGGTATCGGGATCTTCACATTCTCTGTGATATGCGCAGCTCTCACTATTTACAGGTCCGAAAAGTGTTCCCTCCGTAATTTAAGTATGTTCTGGATGTCAGTCACCAGATTGCCGTTTTTGATTTTACAGGAAAACAGCCCGGTCTTAAAACCTTCTGTAAGCCGCCGAACTTTCTGGTAGAATTCTCGGGCTTTAGCCCTGTTGGGCAGCATTTCAAGCTATCCGCAGTAACGTATTTCGGCCTCTCGTTTCTTCTTTCTGATAATACGTTTCCCTTGCGTTCTGAGCTTCCGATACCGATCCCACATGGCTCGCGTTGCGCCCGATTGCAGCGTGGCTCTATTTGGTCTCGCCGGAATCCTATTTCTGCTTTGTCTGCATGCTCTTGCATGCCGTATTGTTTGGCAGTAATCTCTGAGACCAGGGGTGATGTGATTGCAGCATTTTGATGTCGAACATTCTTTGCGTAGGTGCAGATGTACGTTTTTTGCTGCACAGAAGCGCGTACGTAGTTTAGCTCCAACAAGGTAATGATCGGAATCGATGTTGGGTCCTCGAATCGTGCATTTAAAACATTAGAAGCGGGTCTTGCTTACGTCGCTTGATGTTTTTTTCGAGCCCCGACAAAGTAGATCAGTCTCTTTCCGGTACCGGATGTTTCGTTGTGCAAGCTGAATTTTCCGACTGTGGGACCAAAAATTCCCTTCTTGCCCACCCTGGTGTTGAAGTCGTCAAGCAGGATTTTTATGTCGGGGCGGGGGCAGCGCTCATAGGAACGTTCCAGGCGCTCATAGAAGGAATCTTTGGTCACATCGTTCTTTTCTTCCATCGGGGCGTGAGCGAGATGTTAAAAAATCGCGTTTTGATGCAAATTATTGCGAGACGCTCTTTCACCGGAGTGAACGGCAGTACTTGATGACGAGGTCTCTCTCCCACAACAAATCCAACACCGAATTTGTGCTCCTTTACGAGGAGGGACAAACGACAACGGATAACCAGATATCCCATTTGTTTCGAGAACAGATGTTCGGAAACTACTCAGAGGATACTTCAACGGAGCCCTAAAGTGGTTTGCTGCTTGAACCGTATGCAAAAGAATCGACCTGGCAACTCCAAAGTGAATAGAGATCAGGGACTTTCCCACTAAGAGTGCTCATTAATTACAAACATAAAAAAAAGGAGATATCTTTTTTTAATTGAAACTCCTTTTTTCTGAAAGGAAAAGCAATACAAAGTACAGGCGATAGCCATTGATGTTGTGAAGAACATATTAAAATTTGAGACAATAATGAATAGTTTTTTTTTTTTTTTTGACAACACCATCCCGAAGGAAGTAGTTTCGAGATAAATGAATTTAAAGTTTGAGGCACAGTAGCGCGCGGACCGCTCTCTACCCAGTTAATGGGCTATAGCTATAATATTGAGAATTTCCGCATGAAAAATTCACAGTATATAGGGCCAACATTTCAAAAGGATTACACTTAAAAAATAGATGTCTCAAGTCGAGGTCACAAATAAGAACCAATCTACTAGCGTAAAATTTTAAGAAACTCTCTGTCTTCCAAAAATAACAATTTTATACTTTTTTGTTCTTCCTTTGAAAATAGGTGCAGATGCAAATGGACACAGTCATAGCAGTTGCATCAGCTCAGATAATCATGACCACGACGGCAAGTTGTTTTTACTGAAAGGAGCGCAAAATGTGTATACAACCGAGGCGGCGATAAATGCTTCCAACAGCCAACACCGGCACCAGCACCACGAAATCAGCTATAATGATGATGGAAATGGCAATTTCGAGCGCGAATTGAAAATCTTGCGGCAAGCATCATTGAAGCTAATACAAAATAACAACAAAGATAATTAAATTATTTGTTCTTGATTTTTAATACTTAATTTGTATACTACATATTATAGGTATTTTAATTGAGTTTTTATGTGTACATTTATCTTGTGTCTACATATAAATTGTTAAGAAATTCATATTGAAAATGAACGGTGCGTCAGTTGATACGATCTTATAAGAGTAACTTGTAAATGAAAACTCATGGGGACAATAATTCAGAGGTGGGGTGGGGAGAAAACCGCCGGCTTTCGGCGATTTTGAAGGAATCATCTGATTGGCTGACGTCACATGGGTCATGGCAGCAGTTTGTTTACAAAAAACTGAAATTATGTTAAGGATATACGAAAAAAATCAACACAGTCTCTGCTCATAGTACATCGTTAACGTCTAAAGCAAGAATGATAGAATACATGATTGCGTCTTCCAAATTTGTTGTGACGTCATCAATGAAGAATATACAAACAAAGTGAAGTGAAACTACTTGCTTGTGGAAACCAAAATCAGCCAGTTCTAGTATTCTGCATGGTCAAAAAAATTCAGAAGTAGGGGCCAGTATCATACCGTTAACGTTAAGATTGTGTTCGTGATATAGGAAAAAATCAGCGCAATCTGCACCCAGGGTGAAAAGTCATCGTGTAAATTGACTCTCTGTTATTCTATCCGTGTTCTATAGATAACTATTTTTTTATTTTAGGCAATATGAAGTGCACGCTTATAAACATTTCGACGAATTATGAGATTATGACGACGAATAAAAATTTTAATTTAAAAATAGCATTGAAATTGACAGGTAGTTTTGATACTGGATTTCAAATTGGCCTTCTAAATGCGAGAAGTTTAAATAATTGAGTAGGAAAGACAAGTTTTCACGAGGAGCTATAGGAACAAATAATGATCTTTTTGCTCGTGTACGCAAAGATTAAGCAACATACAGTGCTATGGCTCTATTAAAAATGTGGGCAATAACAGAAAAATAGATTTTAAAAAATTTTTCCTAAGCAAAAAACCCGTGGGTGGGACTTGTTTTTTTCGTGGCTTTTATATTTTCAACGAAATTAAAACTATTTGGAAGATTAAACATTGTTCTTCCTGAAATATTTCAATAAAACCAATTTTTCTTTATTTGGGAGAACCAAAATTGCAATTTTCTCCGCTCAGAAAGTACTGTGCAATGTAGCCAATCAAGAGTCGTGTCCATTAGACCGGAGTGAAATACGTAAATTTTTTCAAATCATATCGTAATAGCAGGGAAAAGTTGCTACATATCAATACAAATTCAGGAAAAAAAAGAAATTTCAAATCGGTTAATATCTTCCGTTCGCGCATTGCATTTAAAATTTACAAATTTTATCCCAAATCTTGCTGATTTACGAAAACTTGTAGAAGTTGTAAATGATTAAAGATCGAGCTCACTTTTTATACATAGCACTTTCAGCATTGAGTAGTAGATTTTTATTTTTCTAATATATCCATTTCTGTGGTTCTAAGCGACACAACCTTCACCAATTTTACACCAAATCTACTAAGGAAGCCTATGCCAAATGAGGCTTGCGTGAAAGCGGCTTACGGCTACTATAACACGTCTGTGCTTTAGATCGTCTTCCACTTGGTTACTTGTATTCCATCGTCTTTCTTTTCATTTTGCTTTTGATTCTGCCATACCGATAAACGAAGTGCACAGAAGAGCTAGTACTCTCTGGTCATTACCAGTTCTGCTTTCACTCTTGTCGAACAGCGCTGTTTGGTCAAAAAAATGTCTATTCGATGTTCTTTTGAATTACATAGTTTACACAATTACTTAACATTAAATCGCTTCAAACATTTTAATCATGTCTCTTACTCCTAAGGACATACACTGCACATTTTTTGGTCCACCTAAACCACTGCTGTCATCGGTCCTTGCCACTAATACCGACATTATACAATGTTGGCAAGAAGTGAGGTACAAAATGACAGTAGAATCTTCTGCTGCCAGTTCTGGTCAGAAGTTAAGCTTCACAGTTGTAGCAGATACTGTAGCTCATAAGACTGAGTCCCTTTATTCTATGGCTTCGATTCCAATAGTTTCCCACACAAAAGTTGTACAAAAGATCAAACATCTACATGATCGATACTACACTCTTCGTAAATCTTATTCAAGGGACAAAGACACACCTGAGAAACAAAAGAAGTACAATGATTTTATTGAACAATCTTCAAGTACATTATTTGACATTTCGTCCTGCAAGTGCGAGATGACACTCAATTGCTTTTGTCAAAGAAGCTTTGACAAGAGTATTTGTCCAAGGCCGGTAACTATCAACTGCACATGCCCTAAAGATAGAAAGATACCTCCATTAGAAATCAATTTTTTATATGCTCAAAGATATCTCGGACAAGGTAAGATTGGGACAGGAGATACCAATAAAAAATCAGAAGCTTACATTAAAGTTGCAGAGAAAAGCTCGTCACTTAAGTCAGACCAACTTACCTGGACCTTCTTGTAGTAGCATTGATTCTGAAACAGAGATAACTCCTGAAGTTGACAATGATAAGAATGATCCCGATTCTCAGACCTCACGCTCTATTTCCTCTCAGTCAGCAAGTTCAAAAAATGCACAGATGCTCTTATCACTTCCAGCAACGGCTTGAACAAGTGATCGTTTTGGAGTATCTGATAGAGCAGCAGCATCTATTGTGTCTAGTGCATTTAAAGACGTTGGTCTTATAACGGACAAAAATACTTCTTTTGTTGTTGATCGAAGCAAAATTAGAAGAGAAAAAGAAAAATGTAGACTAAAACTTATCGAATCGGGGAATGCAATAGAGCAATTAAAAGATCCGACGTGTGTGTATTTTGATGGCAGGATGGATGACACTTTAGTTTTAGTTGAAAAAGGAAACAAACGTTATCAATCTATAAAAAAAGAAGAGCACATTTCAGTAATAACATAACCAGGCTCAGAGTACTTTCGTCATTTAGTACTTACTTCAAAAAGTGGAAAGGACACAGCATACAGCATTCCAAATTATTTTGAAGAAAATGGTATAAATCAATCTAATGTTGTAGTGATTGGATGTGATGGTACGTCAACAAATACTGGGTGGAAGAATGGTGCAATAAAATTCATTGAAACGCGTTTAAAAAGACCAGTACAATGGGCTATCTGTCTCCTCCATTTTATTGAATTACCTCTGAGGCATCTAGTTGAAATACTTGATGGTAAAACAACAGGTCCTCAGTCTTTCAGTGGGCTTCTTGGCAAACAGCTGGCTAAATGTGAATTTTTGTCCATCGTTGCTTTTCAGAGGATTGAATGCTCTCTTCCACGAACGCTTGACACAATAAGCTTAAGTAAAGATCAGAAATACTTACATGACATTGCCATTGCTATTGATGCTGGTTTTTGCTCCCCAGATCTAGCAAATCGAGATACGGGACCAATATCACACTCTCGTTGGTTGACAATTGCAAACAGGTTCCTAGGATTATACATTTCTTTGCAAGAGCCATCTAAAAATCTCATTCAAATTGCAAAATATATTTTGACTGTATATGTACCTCTATGGTTCGAAATCAAAACAAATTCTTGAATAGTTGACGCACCTAAACATATTTTAGAATGTATTAAAATATGTAGAATCTTATCTTCACAAGTCCAGGCAGTAGTTCATAAGGTCATTCAAACAAATTCCTTTTATGACCATCCAGAAAACATTCTTCTCTCGATGGTGGTAGATGACAGAGAGCATGTGCGCGATCTTGGATTGAGGCGAGTTCTGAAAATAAAAGAAATCCCTTCAAAAGACAAAAATATTAGAAACTTTTTGGTTCTTAAACTAAACTTTAAAGCAAATGAATATTTTTACTTAATTAATTGGTCTGAAATGAAACTTACCTGCCCCCCAATTTTAGACAGCCTTTCTTCTGAAGATATCTTGCATTTAATTTCTGATAAAGAAAAACCAAAACTAACCATAGATTTAACAAATATTCTATGCCATACGCAAGCTGTGGAGCGTTGCGTAAAATTAGTAACTTTAGCGTCCTCAAAAGTGTATGGGAACGAGAGATGTGATGGGTTTATAAGAGCAACACTCTCTTCTCGTACACTTATGCCTCAATTGGACACTAAAGCAGACTTTGCCACTCTCGAATAAATAATTTTTCATCTTTGGTTGGTTGGTTGGGAAGGGAGTGGGTGGAACTCGTAGTACAGTCACCTTCACGTGGTGAGTTCTGAGTCGTCCAAAAAGTGCGGGCCAAGAGCTGTACAAAACTTCTTTAAGACAGTGTGGTTAGTGGGCGCGCTAAGAGGGGAATAATTTATTCTACTTATATACTCAAGAAGACTTATACAAAAATTAAAATAGAGAAACTAACCACCCGCAATTACGTAAATTTATACAAAAAATGACATTTCCCACTTCTTTTCAGGGGCTGTAGGGGCTTTGATAGAGCGGTAGACGTTTTTCTTTTCAAACTGTACCTGATGTTGTAATAGTCTAGAAAAAATGAACTTTATCTAACATCATTTCCACCTCTTACAATTTTTCGAATATTTGTTCAATTTGTTATAAAATTTGTAAATTTTAAATGCAATGCGCGAACGGAAGATATTAACCGATTTGAAATTTCTTTTTTTTCCTGAATTTGTATAGATATGTAGCAACTTTTCCCTGCTATTACGATATGATTTGAAAAAATTTACGTATTTCACTCCGGTCTAGTGTCCATTTGTCTTCGCCCCAGCAACGGGCAAGCGTAGGGTAAACGTACATACACACCATATGTACGTAAGCGCACTTGATGCCCTTCTTCTTATGTGGCGAAGAAGACATATTTAGCCAACGGTGCTGGTTCCGTCACCGACCTTTCGTTTGTATGTAAGGGACTAAGTAAAGGGTGTTTTTTCCAATACACGGTTTTTGATGGATCACGCGTAACTACTGTCAAACTAAATGGTCTATGAATAAGTTCGTGCGGTTTTTTTTCGAAATTTGAATTTCGGATCATTCCCATTGCTTTTAAACGTTTGGAAATGGTTGATTGATCAACTCCCAAAGTTTTTGCAACCTCTTCTTGCGTTTGAGCCGGATCTTGATCGAGCAATTCCTCCAATTCGGTATCCATGAACTTTGGCGGCGCGGCCAAAATCACCACTTTTAAAGCGTGCAAACCACTTCTGGCACGTTCGCTCAGCTAGAGCATGCTCACCATAAACTTCCACCAAGATACGATGACTTTCGGCTGCTTTTTTCTTCATATTAAAGAATTCCCCGCAAAAACACATTATTTGGCACGAAATTCGACATTTTCAAGTGTGGTAAAAATATTGTTGTTTACGCTTCAAATAAAAAACTTATACTGACGTTTGTGCCTTACGACAGTAGCTCTCCAATGAATGTTTGGAAATGTGGATCGATGGAATAATAATCAAGTTACGCCATCTGTTGTAAAACCGCACGAACTTATCCATAGACCATACATAACTTTTTGCAATATTCATTGGCATTTTATAAGGGAAAGACTTACGCCGCAACAACGTTTGTAAATCGAAACGTTTACATCATCACGCGCTCTGGCCAACTCATGGTGTATAGCGATGAGGCCCATTGAGGGCTTAATGGCTACGTTTTTTCGGCTGAACAGTCATTACATCTACTGAAAAGGAGGAATCATCGGCCCAAATTTCCTCAAAGACAGGGCTGACGCCAATGTAACAGTGAATGGAGAACGCTATCGCGCCAGGATAAATGGGTTTTTGATGCCGGAAATTAAAGCCCGTTATCTTCAAAACATTTGGTTCCAACATGACGGCGCTACTTGCCATACAGCCCGTGAAACAAGAAACAATGGATTTACTGCGATGTCGTTTCGGTGAGCAATTTATCTCTCGTCTCGGACTAGTTTATTGGCCACCAAGATCGTGTGATCGTTGTAGGGGTATGTAAAGTTTAAATGCTTTGTGGATAAACCAGCTTCGATTGAGGCATTGGAAACCAACATTACTAAAGTTATTCAAAAGATACCGACCGAAGTCCTCCCGAGGCATTCAACAGTGGTATTTAGTGATAGCCGAATTATTGCGTAGGCGACATTTGAAAGGGGTTGACTTTAAGATATAAATGCCATGAATGGTTATAATATACATAAAAATAATAAAGATTAATTTAAGCTAAACTTCAAGGAAATATGCTGGCTATTCGCGACAGCAAGCGCAGAATTTTTAAAGAGCTATGATATGATGGGGCTTTGCCTATAAAATAGTGCGAAATAAGATAAATCAGGCGGAGCAACATAAATGTCCAACTCTATTGGCTTAAATTGTACGAGAATTCTCCCCTCCGTACTGAACCTGCCACCAACATCTCAACGGCAAATGCGGACGAGGTGCTTAAAGCAAGTAAATACTAAATTATCGTCTCAAATGCGACCAGACGGTATCCCTGACATTGCGCTAAAATCATCCACTATGCATGCTTGACTCCACCGGCAAGCTATTTGAATTTGTCATCAAGAACCGGCTGGAAACATGTAGGTATATGTATGTAGGCGAATGCCTGTCTAGCAACCGGTTCGGCTTTAGGAGAAAGCTATCTACCAGCTGGTTTGCCACAAGGATCCATGCAAATATGTTGAAGCCTGGCATGAGATAAAGTACGGAGAAATGGATTATTACCTTATGCAAATCTTAAGTTGCCATGACTGCTTAAAAGCGTTGTTTCATCATTTTGTCCACGAAGAGACACTAATATGCGCGCAGTGCATACCTGCAGTCGTCGAAAATGCCTGAGGACAATAACTGACGTTGACCCTTGTACTCAAATCGTCTCCCGATGAAATTCTGGACGGTATTATCGGGGAAGCGATACTTTAACAGTAGGAGGTTTACATAAAGGGTGGTTGAATTTCAAGGGCCGATGTTGAATGTGAACCGCACCTAAGCCTCAACGACGTTGGACTTCTTTCTTTGGGGTTATTTGAAAGAAAAGGTGTACGTCGATAAGCCAGCAACAATTCAAGAGTTAAAGGGTGAGATAATTCGGCACATTAACGGCATAGAACCTTAATTATGCCTCAGCATTATCGAAAATTTCGACCATCCGATGGAGGTGTGCCACGGCGGTTATTTGGCCAATGTTTTATTTCAACCGTAATTGAGCTATAGCAGTATTATCATAATAAAGAAAAATGACAATAATTTCTTAAAAAATTGTATTTTATTCAAAATCAACACCGGCTCTTCAAACTTAACCACCCTTTAGGTAAGGAAATATTTGCATTTGGTGGTCTTCGGAGGTATGCCGCCGAGGCCGCAGCAGCCATTTGGCCAATAATTTGCTCTGCACGTAATTAAACTATCATAATCATAATATTATCATAATAAAGAGAAATAATTTTCTAAAAAAATGTATTTTATTGAAAATCAACACCGGCCCTTGAAACTTAACCACCCTTTATTATATGCTTATATATCAGCGGAGGGTCGGCGACTATTAAAAAAACTTTTTCTATCATTTGGTGTTTAATGCCCAAGAATCGTATTTGGGCGGTGGTTTAGTTCGAGTTATAGAACACACTGAAGGGGTTAGGGTTTAATACTCCTTGTCAATAAACAGTTGATGTCCTAATATGTATATTCATATAAAGGGTGATTTTTTAAGAGCTATAGGAAAGTTTTTCAAAAAAACACGTAAAGTTCAGAAAAATGCATGACATTTTTATTTAAATCGATAGTACAGTCCATACAATTTAATGTTTCAAGATTATTTCATGCAAATGCTGACCGCGACTGTGCTTCAAATGGTCCATCCGCTTAGTCCAGATTTGACATACTCTTTCCAATGTTTCGGCCGGTATCTCACATATAAATGCTTTAATGTTGTCTTCCAATGCGTTAATTGAGGCAGGCTTGTCTGAATAGACATGAGCTTTAACAAAGCCCCACAAAAAATAATGTAAAGGCGTTATATCGTATTATCTGGGTGGCCAATTAATAAAATTTTCACCGAATTAGCCTCTCAACAAGTCCAATGTTACGCGTGCTGTGTGGCATGTGGCACCGTCTTACTGAAATCACATGTGATGCAAGTCAAGCTCCTGCAAATTGGATATCATTTCGCGGTAGCGCTGACCATTCACAGTTATGTTACCATTCGCAGCATCTTTGACGAAGTACAGTCCAATGATACCTCCAGCCCATAAACCGCACGAAACTATGACCTTTTCTGGATACATTGGTAGCTCTTGCAATTCTTCTGGCTGATCTTCACTCCAAAATCGACAATTCTGCTTATTTACGTACCCATTGATCCAAAAATGAGCTTCGTCGCTGAACACTCACCAAAAATTCTGCGTTGCGGTAGGTCGTTCGGCTTGAATTCTTGCACCAGCTGTATTTTGAAAGGCTTCACACCTAAATCCTTTCGCAAAATTTTCCACGCTGTTGAGTAACAGAGATTCAATTGCTGCGAACAGCGACGAATCGATAATTGATGGTCATCATTAACACTGGCCGATACAGCTGCGATATTTTCTTCAGTTCGCACTCTACGTAAGCGTGTTGGTGGTTTGATGTCCAATAATGTAAATTTGGTTCTAAATTTAGTCACAATAGCTCGAATAGCCGCTCCAGTGGGTCGATTAAACTGACCATAAAATGGAAGAAGCGCGCGATAAACTTTCTTAATAGAACATGCATTTTTATAATAAAATTCAATGATTTGCGTCAGCTGATTAAACCAACTGTTTAAAAAGATAATAGCTAAAAAATCACCCTTTACATACAAACTCTTTGCCTTGTGACGACAAAACCAAAATACTTATACATTCATAGACGTCCGTTATTGTCCTGATACAGTAGGAAATCTGTTTAAGTTGTTTGATAAGAGAGACATCTCTTTCGTATTAGTACTCTCCCACACACCATGTCCCTTTCCAGGACCAGCATGCAAAATTAAATGCACGTTTCACGTCAAATGCTATGACGGCCCAGTACTCGTTGGTACCATGCATCCACCTTGTTGCTTCAATGACATTTTTCGTTATTCATGTGAGTTTTTTAGTTGCATCAAGAGTGGATTGTCCTCTGCGGCAACCGTATTGGTTGTCAGACAAATATTCTGCGGTTTTCATTCTTATGCTGCTCCAAGCGATCACAAACTAACCGTTCTATGTAATATTTCGCCCATCGTATCAATCATACAAAATGGTCGATCTGAGCTTGGTTGATCCGGCGTCTTATTAGTTGTCGGTAAAAGGACAAGTCGTTGGGGTTTCCAAATTTTTGGGGAACACCATCTCTATTACACTTTTGATACATCTGCTTGAAGGGTTTTTCGTCGTCTTTCAGTGCAAGTTTAAGAGGATTCCAACTAGTTGTGGAACTTTAGGATTTCCGAAACGCTATCTTTGCCTCCAATTCCATGACTGCAGGTAAAACTAGAATGACTGAACCATCCGCTGATAGTCGGCATTCTTGCCCTTTTTCTTGACCACCAACTTATACGCTCCTCCCCACGGATTTTCGTCAGCTTTCGCGCAGAGTTTCTCAAAGCGGAAAGAGCTTTTTTTAATCACGATTCTGAGTTCCCTGCGTTTTTTTTTTAATTACCGTAACTCTTCTTGTTCAACAGCTCCTAATCGCAGCGTCACATGCTTTGGTAAGGTGTGTTACCAGCAGTTGTGTCGTTTGTGCTAGTTGGGTGAACGTTTAACGGACGCCTAAAAATCTCTTAATCTCTGCGCTTTTTTAGCACGCTTCTCCTTCCCTTGACCTTGTTTCTGATTTTTTATATCGATCAGTATGGCCTAGTGGTTACAGTGGGTATATATATATAATAAATATATGATTGGCGATTACACCCTTTTTGGGTACTAGGCCGAGCTTCTCCTCCTATTTGTGGCGAGCGTCTTAATATTGTTGCACAAATGGAGGGACCTACAATTTTAAGCTGATTCCGAACGGTAATTGGTTTTTTATGAGAAACTTTTTCATGGCAGAAATACACTCAGATGTTTGTCATTGCCTACCTAAGGGCGACCGCTATTAGAAACTTTTTCTTCCTTTGGTGTTTCACGGGGACTCGAACCTACGTTCTCTGAATTCCGAATGGTAGTAACGCATCAATCAATTCAGCTACGGTGACGGTCGCAGATTCCCCATGCCGTCCTTACAGCTAGAGATCTGCTTATAAAAGCTACATCAATAAAAGAGCCACGAACATTCTTGTCGATGCAGCAGCTTTCGTCAACGGAACAAGAGCGTACAAGTTTTATTATGCGTCTCTCTCGCAGAAGGCAAATTGCAAAAAACGAATGATGAAACTGGGAGTACACAATGCTCCACTCAATCAAATGAATCAGCAACACCGTCGTCGAAACAAAGCTTTTCTTTAAGCTGGTTTTCAACCGTAGTTCAAATAGAGATGCGCTCCCGCTAAAGCTTTACGAAAGCTTGAATTAATAACTGTGAGATTAAAACTAAACAATCGGTCATACAGACTGGGTAAGATCGCTACATGAATATACATCCAAAGCGTAAGCTAAGTCCGCAAAAACAAACAGCTGATAAACAAAAAACAAAAATTAGGAAAATTTGTGAAGATGGCTCCCTGCGCCAGAACAGGTTTGCTTTACTAGATAACAATATTTAAGTAACCAAGAACAAAAGTACAAGCAGCAGTCAGTCTAAACCGCGGCCAATATACTTTAAGGAAAAAATTCTAAGCCTCTGGTAAACAATTTAGCAAAGTGATTAGGTACAAACAATTTTAATGTTATCTCTGTAATGAAAAGCAACACACATGGGACCAAAATATAAATGTATGACGAAGAAAGTTTTATCAAGCTAATAAATAATTTCGATTTGCTTAAGAAACAGTACTACACGTACCAGCTTAAAACCAGTGAAAGCCTAGTAGTAATTCTGAATGGAGTTGAGCATAACCTAGATCCGTCCGAAATAAAGCTCGCACTTTAAAAGCAAGATTTGTAATAAAGGCTATGGTTGGTTGGTTTGAGTGGTGATTCTTCCAGAAACCAACTTGCGCTTTCGCACCATTTTGTTGCCACATCCTCGTTACCAACTTGCTCACCTGTTATTTACGGCATGACTATATAAAGTCTGTGCGGTTTAAGAACCTTATTAGGTTGTTGACATCTGAGCCCGATAGTTGTTCGAGACCCTCGAACAATGGTTTGCCCAGGGTTAACGTTCTGTCCTTCCATTGGGCAGGGCATTCACAGAGGAAGTGGAAGATTGTTTCCTTTTTCTCCGGTTGTTTACAACTGTGACAGCATGTGTTGTGAGGTATGCCCATTTTGGCTGCTTGTTCTCCGACAGAACAAAAGCCAGTTATGACAACCGTTAGTCTCCCGGCGTCCCGTCGTTCACAATCCGCGACTCGAAGGTATTTTAGGGCAATTGTATTCTTGACTGCACCTTATGGTGTGAATAGCGATTCTGGAAGAGCGTTATTCATGGCAGATCACCCTCTTGCCAGCTCATCTGCTTTTTCGTTACATTCAATATGCCGATATCCCGGGACCAAGATTAAGGTAACATTATGGCTTTCGCTCAAGGTGGAAAGGCTATTTCTACTTTGTTCCACAACCATAGAGGTTGTTGTACCTAAATCCAGTGCTTGAATTGCACCTTGTCTATCCGAACGAATAGCGATATTGCCCTTAAAAGAGAAATCTGCGATTGTAACCTACAAGCTTACCCAGTTGCCAGTACTTCCGCCTGGAAGACACTGCAGGCATTGGGGAGACGCATAGATTTTTCAAGTTTAAGTCTGTTAGAATATATACCAGCTCCAACACTACAATCCATTTTAGAATCATCTGTATAGACTGTAGTGTCAAAGTTATTTAGTGAGAATCCCTTATTCCAATCTTCTTAGATGGAAAGAGAGTGGCAAAATTCCTTTTGAATATTACCGGCGGGACGATGTAGTCAGTCCTCAGCGAGGTTAACTAAGTTTGTCGCAATAGTAGACTGGCATGACCATAAGTTTTTTCTTTCCAGCGACCAGCTTCATTTAACCTAAATGCACTCATGGTTGCCGTGTTCTTAGTGTGTAGGTTTATGGGAATAAC
Source organism: Anastrepha obliqua (assembly GCF_027943255.1). Taxonomy (NCBI): domain Eukaryota; kingdom Metazoa; phylum Arthropoda; class Insecta; order Diptera; family Tephritidae; genus Anastrepha; species Anastrepha obliqua. The sequence continues at coordinate 3,716,059 of NW_026562179.1, read as the reverse complement.
GTGTGTCAGTGCGATAAGAGCCTCCCTAGAGCTTTTCACCAAACTATCAAACCATACGATAAAATTGGTCGTATAACCGCCTTATACATACAAACATAATGTATGCTTGAAGACCCCATCTTTTTTGAACCATACGTTTACCGGCATATAAAGCACTTTCAGGTTTCCTTACCCGTTCTTCGACGTTTAATTTCCAGCTAAGTTTAGAGTCCAAAATTACCCCTACGTACTTTGCACTGGGTGAAATTGAGAGGGCTTGTCCGTTAATATTTGGTAGAGTAAAGATCGGTACTTTATAGCTGGTGGTAAAGAGCACATTCAAACTTAGGCCACATCCTGTTTCCCCAGAAATAAGCTCGCCTAAAGCCCTTTGAATGACCCCACTGATAGTATTAGGACACAGTCCTGACGTAATTAGCACCACATCTTCAGCGTAAGCCACCGCTTTTACTTCACCTCTATAAAGTTTTATTAAGATTTTTCCAATCACACATAACCAAAGAAGTGGCGATAATACACCCCCTGTGGAGTACCTCTATGGACGCTCTTAGTTATGTTGATATTAGCCATGTTAGCCTTGATGATCCTGGTTTGTAGCATAGAGATGATTCAATTGCTTATACAATTTTCTTATTTCTTTTCTATTAACGCCCGTTGGATAGCATCAGTGCTAACGTTATTAAATGCGCCTGCTATGTCTAGAAAAGCTGCCATGGTATACTGTGTGTTAACTAAAGGCCCCTCTATTGTTCGGACTACCTCGTGAAGCGCTGTCTCCGTCGATTTGCCTTTGAGGTAAGCATGTTGTGCAATTGATATAGGTCTAAGTCTATTAACGCCCGTTGGATAGCATCAGTGCAGACGTTCTTAAATGCGCCTTCTATGTCTAGAAAAGCTGCCTTGGTATACTATGTGTTTACTAGAGACCCCTCTATTGTTCGGATTACCTCGTGAAGCGCTGTCTCCGTCGATTTGCCTTTGAGGTAAGCATGTTGTGCAGTTGATATACTAGAACTCGCCAGGGAACTTCTAATGTGCATATCTAAAAGCCGTTAAAAAGTTTTTATAAGAAAGTACGACAGACTGATTGGCCTAAGGTCCTTCACTGATTCATGCCCTCTTCTACCTGCCTTTGGTATGAAGACGACTCTAACAAGTTTCCAGCTGTTTGGAATATAACCTAGGCTTAGACACGCTTTGAAAATTTCTATTAGCCATGGTAGAATACTATCAAGAGTTTCCTGTAACATCTTAGGAAAGATCCTATCAGGGCCTGGAGATTTGAAAGGAGAGAATGATTGCCCATGCAACCTTTTTTTCGTAACTATTACATCGACAAGAGGCTGTGGGACATATGGGCTCCGCCGGATTCTCTCAACATCACTGTCATGGGCGCTATATCCCGTTAAATAAGTATTTAAAAGAAGTTCTAGAGACTCTTCTGCCGTAGAATTCCAAGTACCATCTGGCCTCTTGACCCAAGGAGCCGTTGACTGATCTGAATTTCTGGTAGATTCGATAGAAGAACAGAAATCTCTCCAGTTCTCTTTCTTGGCGCCGCTGATTGCCTTCTTGTATTGTCTCCGACTTTCTCTATACAACTGCCAATTACCTGTTAAGTGGCGGAGATTGAAATTTGATCTGGCTTCTCCCCTTAATTTGGAGAGCTCATTGCTCCACCAAGGAAAATAGAATTTTTTGCATATTTAATTGGACACGACGTTTTGTAGGCCCTACTAAATGTCTCCTCCAATGTTATGACCCTACTCTCAATGTTTGTGTGACCCTACTCCAATGTTATGACCCTAATCTTAATGTGAGTTTTGCTTGAGACCCTCCAATGTTCTACCCCACTGAAGTATTTTGATGACCGTCACATCCAGTGAGCTGTAGGGTGGGGTTAAAAATATGTTTAAATGTTTTTTTGCTAAAATACATGCCCTGGGGTTACCCTGGGTCCGCTTATAGTACAAGTTGTAGTTTTGAGATTAAATCCGCTTACCTCAGTGCTCCGCCTTCTGGGTTCCTGTATCAGTGCGATGTCTACGTCCTCCTCCGATAGGGGAACGGTTAGGTTGTCCGTTGCAGTCCTGGAGTGCTGCAGATTGATCTGGACAGCCTTACTTATTGGCCGATTTTTGGTGCGTCAAGCTACATGCCCGTATGCTGCTCTTTAGCGCCGTCGTTTTGGTAGACTCGGCTTCTTTCAGTTGCATGCACATGAGCCACTCATTAGCGTCTTCAACCTCGTCCTGCAGAACGGAATAACTTCAGATGCGCTTTCCTCATGCCAAACCAAAGTTTGTTGCTCACTTTTTCCAGTGGCTCAACCTCCTCCGAGATTTGGAGAAGGAAGGACACACTGTTCTTTTGCGGAGCCTCCGCTTTGATGAAGCTCCAGTCATCCATTGGAACAGTGCGGTTGTGTGCTTGTAAATATAGTATTAACTGCTTAGCTTCGAACTCCATCTTCGGTATCCAGATACGAGCCTTTGGTCGTAGTGGGATCTCACTGGCTGGCAATAGTTTAAGCCTCAAAGCTTTCCAGTCGCTCTGGATTTTACTAACAGCGTTTTGAAGGAAAGCAACAGAGAAGTGATCGTCGCATTTTATCACCCTGTATCCACGAACCGCCTCCATTGAATCATATCCTGGCACTTGACCCTCCGGGCTTGCCATGACGTGATCAACGACAATACGAGCCAGCCGTGCCTCGATTTCGAACTACCTTTCCAACGCAGGCTTACCGCGGTTCGTTAACTAGTCCATCAACGCCATTTGCAGGTGATCCCGTGCCACCTCGTTAAACGCGCGTTTGGCTGGTTTGAGCGTCAAAGCAGTGTGTGACGTCTTATGCTTTTTCGCAGTTTTACCGCCCTCGTCCTGCGAACGATTCCGTTTTACGGCTTCTGTCTTCTGGGTGGCCTGGAACGCCAGGTACTCATCGACCACCTTTTGGCACCTTACTTTATCGGCCGCATCTTTGGGATGAGTTTTACCTTCGGTCTCGTTTTTGCTTATTCTGCCGAGAATAGCGAGAGGCCTCTGGTAAAGCTTATACCTAGACGGGTTTTTTTAGGGAATTGACGCTTTTGCCCCTTGGCATCAGCGGATGTAGTAGGTTGATTTATAGTTGATGGCGTGCTGTGGCCCACAGCTTTGTCATCAACTTTCTCTTGACTAGAGACCAAGAGGGAGTTCCGAACTTCCTCAGCTCAATTGTGTCCGTCCGCTTGTTTGTCCGACTGTCCATTCGTTTTGTCTTTGTGTCAGTCCATTTGTCCGTCTGCTTGTCTGTCCGTTTGGTAGCGTTATCCGATTTTTTTTGTTTTTTGTTGCTTGTTTATTTATCTGTTTCTTACGGTCACCTGCCCTTCCAGAGGGCTGCCCATGTCGCCATGTGCAGTCACCAATGAGTATATAGTGGAAATCGATCCGTCATGGCAGCGCCCCATACCATTGTAAGGGCACCGTTACAACTTGAAGCGGCCTGATATCAGGAGGGCTCCGTTAAGAGACAGCCTAATTTTATGCCCCGGCTGCCAATCCCACCCAATAGGCATAGTTCCGCAACCAATGTTTCGTATAGAACTTGAGCAAACAGCAAAATAATATATGCAACCTGAGTTATCTACTGCATTGTAAAATTAAAATAGAAGAAACGCTGAAACGCTAAAACGTATGACTCCCGTACAATGTACTGCTGTACTTTGCCAAGCGTTTCAGGTGTTAAAAGATATAGTAATTGTGGTGGGAGCCACACTGCTAATTATAGGGGATGCCCTGTATTTATATCGATAAAACAAAAAAGAATTACTACCAAATAGAAACCTGCTCCATCGACAGCAGTAACAAATGTAAAACCTTCTAGCCGCCAACCATCAATAGCACAACCACAAATACAATCATATGCAAACGTTTTAAAAGCAAACCCAAATGTGGAAACAAGTAGCATGAAAATTGGCTTCGAACACTCGTGCATACTCTAAATCAATTTATGGTTGGAATGCAAATCGTGATACAAGCTCCCGTTAGAAATCAAAGCATTTCAATGCAAACTCTTTCAACTAAACCAGGTGACTCCAACGCTAAACACCACTACTGGGGTTCTAGACTAGTCACACCTAGAGGGAGAAAACTTTTTACTTTAAAACTTGATGTTGTATCATATTTACAGGACAGCTAACTCATTGGCCATCTGACCGCCAGAAAATACCTGACCTGATTGATTTTATGTAACATCATCTTCATCCCTAGAATTGTAATCCGATCATTCTCCGTGTATTATAAACATGGAATGTAGTCCTTGCAGGAGAACAAAGGGTAATCAGCTCCCTAATCCCTATCTTATAAACTGGTTTAAGTATAAGGAATACATTAGCACTCATATAAAAACGAATATTCCCTTTAAGAACGATAGTGAAATCGATAGACAGATATGTACATTCACTGAACTAATGTATGGAGCTGTTAGGGCAGCAGTAGCCACAAATAGCAAAAGTCGTGTTATCTCCCTGCGGAACATGGATAGAAGATTTAGGTAAAAAGAAACGAGTGCTGAGGAGGTATTGGAAACATTATCATTCTCCAAAATACAAGAAATTATTGTCGGAATGCACAGTTAGCTTGCGTTGCGCTCTTAAACAAGAAAAGGTATATATTTTGTATGAGGAGCTTTTTCATGGCATAAATTCACTCAGAAGTTTGCCATTGCCTGGAGAGGGTACCAGGTCACGACAAAATCACCCCAAAGATGCTAAAAGTGCTTCCCAATATTGCTGTTCTTCATATCACCCGCATATTTAATGCTATCTGTCGTACTGCCTACTACACGAAAACTTATATATTCGAAGCTTTTTGAAAAGTTGGTATTACAGAAAATAATGTCCTTTATTCATGAAAACATTATTACTCCTCAATACCAATTTTTATTTAGAGCAAAACATAGTAAAACAAAAATATGTTTTCTCTCAGAATTTTAGAATAGACCTAGCGTTCCACAGGGCAGCGTTCGAGGTCATATTTTATACGTATTATATACATCTGACATGTCAACGACGAGCCAAACCATGATATCGACATTTGCCGATGATGTTGCAGTATTTTACGCTCACACAGACCCAAAAGTGGCAACGTCTATACTACGAAAGCATATGAGCTAAAAACTGCAGAATGCAGGTTAATGAAACCAAATGCTTGCATATCACTTTTACTCTAATGAAAGGAATTTGTCATGCTGTTATAATTATTGGTCAGAATATACCACTACAAAAAGAAATAAAATATTTTGGAATTCACTTAGACAGAACACTCACTTGGCACAATCATATGGAAAACAAAGTGACTAGCATCAAGCTTAAAATGAAAAACCTAGATACTTAATTCAAAATCAGCGTTACCTCTAGAATACAAAGTGCTACTACATAAGGCCATGCTAAAACCAATATGGGCATATGGTGTAGAAATGTGGGGGACTGGAAACTAGGCCTTTCCGGCTACCAGCTAGGAAAAATCGGAGACTGGAAACTCTTTTTCAGCTCCCCCGTCCACATCTATCACACCCGAAAAAAAATCCTCCACAATCGACTAGAGGGATAACGGAAATTTTAAGGGAAACTGGAAACTACATCTTTCCGGCTCCTCCATTCATTTACATCCTATTTAATCATATATGTACATATACATACATATATTTATATCATTTGAACAAATAATTAGTTTCTGAGCACTGGCAAGGAAACTTATTACTCTAGCACATAAAGTTTCTTAACTTATTCTTAGTTTCTTATACAAAAAAGATTCAATAAATAATGAAAATTACAAAAAAAAAATGTATAATAAGTATGTGCACATGTATGTCGGTATTTAAAGGAATGGTGAATGTTTAGCTTTTCTGTGGCATAGGTATGCACACAGAAACATACGACATACTCAGAGTTCGGTGTTAGTTTGTCTGCATGCATGTACTTACACATACATATGTATGTCTGCATGTACATATTTCTTTTTGGGATGACGCTGGTGAAGAGGAAACTCTCATGAGTACTGTTATACCGGCATTATGGATTTAGGGGTAGTCAGAGGCCCAAAAAAAAAGGTTTTCACTCATTTCTTTTTGCTAGTCAATTGCTTTATTTTACAAAAATAAAAACATAGCATTAATATATAATGTTTCGACTTGACTTTAACAAAATTAAAAAAAAAAATTGTAATAATAATTGTAAAAGTTATCGCTGTTTGTGTGGAGCCCGTTTCTCCAGAAGTCCCTTGCGGTGATCCCCACAAGTCTTTGGAGACTTATCTAAAATCAATCGGACAAGAGAAATTATTTTTATTAATAAATAATCTTGTGCCTGATCGAAGCCTTTTTGTTTTCAAAATTACCAATATGTCCGCCTCAGGAAATATTTTTCAGATGTTCGAGAAAAAAACCGACAATTAAAAAAAATCCTTCGATCAGGCACGAGTTTTTAATGTTTTTCAAAAGCAGTATAAATTTTATTGAAATCTACCAAGCGGTTTTTATGTTACAGTGATCACCAGATCAAAAAACATAGTTTTTAGCATAACGCATTTAAAGTTTTGTAATCGATTTATGTAGAGTTATACGAATTATTTAATTATTTGTACGATAGTATAACTAGTATTTACCGTTTTTGGGCATATTTTCCATACTACTTGATGAAAGCTTTCATTATTATTTTGATTGATTCGACCTATAAGAAAATTTTGTTTTTAAATGCTCATAACTTAGTCAAAAATTAACCGATTTTAATAATTTTGGGTTCAAAAGGATCGACATTACTTACACGAGCGATTTCATGTAGAACCAATTGCAAAAAAGTAGTTGCAAATTTTTTATTTTGCAAAAAACAAAAAGTGCGAAACAGGTTTTTTACTCAAAAATTCATTACTGAAAAACAACTCATTTTAGCTACTGGGCATTCAGCTTAATTGAAGTTTGAGGTGTCCTCTTGATTTGGAAAAGTTATAAAAAAAACAAAAATACACTTTTTGAAATATTGAATTTCGAAAAAATTTAAATTTTTTTCTTTTTTGCTAAATAAAAAGTTTTTAACTACTTTTTTCCAATTGTTTCTACATGAAGTCGCTCGTGTAAGTAATTACGATCATTTTGAACCCAGAATTATTAAAATCGGTTCATTTTTGACTAAGTTATGGGCATTTAAAAAAAAAATTTTTCTTATATAATTAAAAAAAATCGAGTTTGAGCCGAAAAACAAAATTGCCGATAACTCTTGAAAAAAAAATGTTTTCGGGCGAACAAAAAAATACGTGTCTCATTATTTTGACCAGAAAGCAACATATTTCAGTTACATCGAAATCGAAGAACATGACCCGAATAGCCCGGTTGAATTGAAATGGAAAGCATCTACTGAGATCTTAGTAAGTAGCTTTTAAAACATCAGGAGGTAAGGCAGAATACTCGTGAGTATAAGTAGCAAGCTTTCTTCTTGCTTCAGCGCTGGTAAGAGCATCATAATATTCGCCTTTTGGACACATATGATTCGGCTTTTCATCGCTCGAGCCGTAATGATAAAAGTTCCCATTATAGCAGATTTCATTATTTATCTATTACTTTTCCTGTAAGCTTACGTCGACCACCAAGACCTTTTTGTTTAGTTTTCATTGCACGTAATTGAGTCCCCATCCGCTTTTGGACATGCCTTATACATTTCTTTTTATTTACGGTTGTATTTTTGTAAGGATCTGCTTTTATAACTCCTGAATACGTCGTGGAATCACCATCGCCAATATAGTTTGCATACTGAACGCCGTATTTTGTTTCAGAATGCTGAAAAATTTCGACAGTTGCATCCACCTCCATTTTACCAGAAGACCTTTTGTGATTAGCAGTACAGTCATCTTCATCCGATTGACGCAACTCCTGGAACTCAACTGCATTTGTTTTTTTTTTGTCCAATGCTCACATAACTTCCAATATGCACTTTTAATGTTTATATCAAGAATCTTTACAGTAAACCAGCCAATTATAGAAGAAACTCCAAATCACGATTTACATATATGCCCGTTTTTACCAGGTTCCATCTCCCGATACAGTTATATGATTTGTATCCCGTGTGGAGTTGTCTGATCTCCCATCGGGCGCGTCACAGCGGGTAGATAGGCAATCCCTGGCATCATAATAGTGGTCTTCCCAGCTGGGTTAGGTTCCAACACTCGTGTGATGACTCAAAGTTGGCATAGAATCAGGGTGTCATCCGCGTAATCCACGAGCTTCGGCGGCAGGGTCATGGATTCTGGAGGCCCAAACCATTACCCAAGTCTCTCAGCTCTATGAGTGAGAGCGCATCCGGGGGTTGCTATCGCAATCTCCTCTTCTTCAGAGACGGAACAACGTTTCCCAGTTTCGGAGGGTACGAGTTGTGAGGCTGCTTCCGTGGCGGCACGACCTCCCAAGGAAGCCGGGAAATCGAAAAGAGGAGAAAGCGGTGGGCAAGGCTCATGCGGGAGAAATCCTCATGCGGCTGTGTTGGCCCTTCTGCGTCTATGTCATCCAAAAGGCCTCGATCGGCAGAAGTGACACCCACAGAAGTACCGGGTTCTCGGTGAGCGCTGGCGCTCCCAAATTGTCTCGCTCTCTGGCCTCGTTCTTTGCTGCTATGCTAATGCCTAGCATGCAAAATGGGGCAGCCGCAAATGCAATGAGTGGGGCTCTCGGCTATTCGAGTTTATCGCGCCCTCCTGCCTAAACACACACAACAAGGGCGGACAGCACCCGTTTGTTACTGTTACAAGGCAGAAGGTTATTGATCTTACCTTATCAAAATCAAAATTTGGTTGGTCAATCAGGAACTGAAGAGTCCTTCCCGAAGATTCGTGCTCGGTCCACAGGTACATTGAGTTTCAGTGTGGCGAGGAGTCACAAATGCCATTGCCATCCAGAAACCCCAGGAAAGCAAACTGGCAGAAGTTTAGGGGGCGTTGCGGTGCTTTGACGTGACACCACCAAGACTTCGGAAGGAACAGGGGATTGTGGTGGCAGTTGAGAAACTCAGCGCTGCCTCAGTTGAATGTTTTGAGTCAGCTTGTACGATTCGACCTCTCCTTGATCGGACTTCCGTTCCTTGGTGGAACCGAGAGCTCCAACCATTGAGGCGTGAATCGAGAAAACGTCTAAATCGGGCCCTCAAGACTAATCTTCTGAGGACTGGGAGCGATACCGTCATATTCAGAAGATCTACAAGAGGTTTATTCGGGAATCGAAAAGAGCTTCATATAGGGAAATCTGCAGCGGTATTGAATCTCTGAGTGACACGGCGAAATTGGTTAGGATCTTGAAAAGGGACCCAACTGCAAAGCTGGGGTCACTTAAGAAATCTGATGGCTCCTTCACGGAGCGGCAAAGTGAGACATTCAGCTTGCTGATGGACTCTCACTTACCAGGAAATCAGATAAGCATTGGCCGGCAACACCTATTAACGAATGAGGCTGCTGTCAGAGCTGCTACACCTTCTCGTCGTGACTGGTACGTTGTCAGATCTGTGGTGAATAAAGCCACCATGTAATCTTTTGGCGGCTAAAAGTCACCCGGACCAGATGGCATTTATCCCGCCATGCTGAAGGAAGGCATGGAGTCAATGGCAGCAGTTCTGAAGAAAATCTTCACTGCCTGCTTGGCACCAGTTTATATACCACGCTCGTGGAGGATGGTGAGAGTCGCTTTCATCCCTGAGGTTGAAAGAGATGACTATACCAGCCCCAAAAGCTTTAGACCTTTTTCATGCTGAAAAGTCTCGAACGGCTAGTGGAGTTGCACGTTCGTCAGAATTCGCTGAAGGTTCACACACTCGAATCAGGTTTGAGGTCTTTGGCCTGATGTGTTAGGAAGCGACCACCTTGGCTCCTTGACACCACAAGATCTACTTAGATTTCTTCGGAGATCGGGTAGATTTAAAGAAAACTAAAAGGGAATCCAAGTGAAGTACAATGGACTTATTTAATGTCTGAGTGCTACACTTGCTAGTTGTCCCGACAAAAAAAATCTTAATTTTCATTTCTTGGTATTGATTGATTTTCTTCATTCACAGCATTCGTCATGAAGGCGTCTGCGATGGCTTTACATTTGCTACTCTTTAAAAGAGCAGAAACAGCGGTGAATACCATAATAAAATTTAGTATTCGAAATTCAGTAGTGCTCTCTTCAGGTACATCATCTTCAGTGTTTTGTTTAAATTTTTTAGAAGATGTTCTCTGAATACTTTTATCACGTTCCGCTGTTTTCGGATTAAACACATTCTTGATTTTCCCTGAACGCGACCTACTAATATTTTCAAACTATCAAAGTTGTCTTGAAACCTTTCTAGAAACACGTCCCGTGGTAAATTAATCAGAAAATAGTATATTTTAACACACCACTATCGATTGCTCAGTGCAACGACTACAGGCATAGTGGCAACAAAAAAATACCAGGTCGGTTCATAAGTTCGGGCGTTTTTTAAAGGTGCTTTTAAAATTAATAAAAAAGATGTTTAAAGTATTTATTAATCAATAATATAATATATCTTCCTTCATTATTTACAATGTCTTCCCAACGTTTAAGCAAATTTTTAATTTCCTGCTCAAAAAATTGTTTGTCCTTGGAGCCAAAATACGCTTCGATATCTCTTTTTATAGCTTCTTTTGAGGAGTAGTTCTTGTTACTCATATGGCTCGTTCAGCTCGTTCAGCTTGCCTAATGTTTGCCTTGCGGTATGAGGTCTTGCGTTGTCGTGGTGAAACAAAACTTTGCGTCTATTCACTAAAGACGATCGATTTTTTGTAAATGCCTCATTCAGGTTTGATAGCTGATGAGAATAATTATCAGCAGTTATCGCCTGGTTTGGTTTCAGAAGTTCACAATAAACAATACCGGCCTGGGATATGGCAAATAGACAGGAGAATCTTCTTGGGGTGAAGGCCATCTCTAGGGGTCGGTTCTGGTGTTTCATCTTTATCTAACCATTGGCGTTTGCGAACAGGATTATTGTAAAGGACCCATTTTTCGTCACCAATAATGATACGCTTCAAAAAACTTTCATTTTCAAGCCGTTGCACCAGCTGAGAACACACATTCACTCTCTGCTGAAGGTTGGCGACGGAAAGTCTATACGGAACCCATTTTCTCAGCTTTGAAACCTTTCCCAACTGAACCAGGTGGCTGTGAACTGTTCCATGCGATGAATTTAACCTCTGAGTTATCATATCGACTGTCAAATTTGGCTCAGGCGTCGAAGTTAAATACTTCAGTACGACCAGCGCGCGGTGCATCCTCCATGTCGAAGTTACCACTTCGGAATTTTGAAAACCACTTTTGCGCAGTCCTTACACTCACTGTATCCTCTCCGTGAACAGTGTTTATTTCTGCAGCAGCAGTTGTTGCATTTTTATCACTTTTATAAAAAAATACAAAATATGCCTCTTATACGCGTTCGAAGATTCCATTTTATTTTTTTAAAAACACGTGCTTCTATCCGCGATTAAAATCACTTGTTGAATGCAAAATATATCAACGAAATAGTTCCGTTATATTCCGTGCATAATTTTTTGGATGCAAAAATCGTACAAAAGTGAAATTATGGGTCAAATACTCACGAACTTATGGACTGACCTGATATTTTTCAGCACTTGTACTACCTAGAAATTGTAAATATATATAGTAAGGTATATATAGGGAACATTTATGTTTAGGTATGCTTATATATACATCCAAATGGCTATTCATAACAATAAAATCCGAGACGACGGTTGCTTGCAGCTGCTCTAGCTACTTGCTCTCGAGCGCTCCGGAGCGCCCGAGCGCAATTTGTTAATTCTTGAATAACTCGAACAGTATTTGGTGGACTCTCTTCAAAGTTTTCCACAATATTTTTAAGATATTATAATTTAAGAAAATGCACAAAAAAATACATTTTTTTCGATAATTCTGACTACTTATAACCCCTTATGCACGACTTACTATACACCTACGTACAAAACCTCTTCTCAATTGGCGCGATAACCGCTTACGCGATTTTGGCCGGGTTTAACAAAGCGCGCCAGTCGTTTCTTTCTCGTGCACACCAAGTGAGGCCAAGTCCCTCTCCGCCTGATCTTTCCAACGCAGAGGAGGCCTTCCCCCCATCGCGTGCGATATTCGCCGTTGCCAACGTGCAAAGGCCCAAAACTCTTACGCAGAATCTTTCTCTCGAACACTCCAAGCGTCGCTTCATCGGATGTTGTCATCGTCCACGCTTCTGCGCCATACGTTAGGACGGACATGATGAGAGTCTTGTAGAATGTTAGTTTTGTTCGTCGAGAGAGGACTTTACTACTCAATTGCCTTCTTAGTCCAAAGTAGCACTTGTTGGCAAGAGAGATTCTACGTTGGATTTCAAGGCTGACATTGTTATCGGTGTTAGTGCTGGTTCCTAAAAATACGAAGTCCTTTACAACCTCGAAGTTATAACTGTCAACAGTGACGTGGGTGCCGATACGCGAATGCGCCAACGGTTTGTTTGGAGACAGGAGGTAACTCGTTTTGTCTTCGTTCACCACCAGACCCATTCGCTTTCCCTCTTTATCCAGATTGGAGAAGGCAGAACTAACAGCGCAGTTGTAAGGGCCGACGATGTAGATATCATCGGCATAAGCAAACAATTGTACGCTCTTATAAAAAATTGTGCCTGAGCGATTGAGTTCTGCGGCTCGCACGATGCTCTCCAACATCAGGTTATAGAACTCACACGACAGCGAGTCACCCTGTCTGAAAACACGTTTGATATTAAATGGCTCGGAGAGGCTATTCTCCCCTCGTCGCGGTCGGGTAGCGGAACGACAATTCCGTCGTCAACGATTGGGGTATCGCTATCTTCACATTCTCTGTGACATGCGCAGCTATCACTGTTTATTAAACTCCAGAAGTGTTGCCTCTATAATTTGAGTATGCTCTGGATATCAGGCACCAGATCGCCGTCTTCGTTCTTACAGGAAAACGCCCCGGTCTTGAAACCTTCTTTAAGCCGCGGAACTTTGTGGTAGAATTTTCGGGCGTTGCTCCTATTGGCCAGCATCTCAAGCTCCCCGCACAATTGTATTTCGGCCTCTCGTTTCTTCTGTCGGATAATACGTCTCTCTTCCTTTCTTAGCATTCTGTAGCGATCCCATATGGCTCGCGTTGCCCCCGATCGCAGCGTGGCTCTATAGACAGCATCTTTTCTTTCTGCATGACATTCCTCGTCGTACGAATTGTTTTTTCGGGCTCGCCGGAATCCGATTTCTTCTTCGGCGGCGGTACGTAGGGAACGAGAAATGTTCCTCCATTGCTCGTGCGTGGCGGTTTGTTGGGCAGTGCTCTCTGGGAGCAGGAGGGAGAGTCGAGTGGCAAATCTTCTGGCTGTCTGTTGTGATTGCAGCTTTTCGATGTCGAACATTCTTTGCGTATGCAGATGCACGTTTTTTGTTGCACAGAGGCCTGTGCGCAGTTTGGCTGCTACAAGACAATGATCCGAGTCGATATTGGGTTCCCGGATCGTACGTACATCTAATACACTAGAAGCACGTCTTCCATCTATCACAACATGATCGATTTGGTTTCGCGTTTTCCGATAAGGAGACAGCCGTTGCTTGGTGTATTTTCTTATGCTGGAGTCTGGTGCTGCAGGCTACCATGTTTCGGGCCCCGGCGAAGTGGATCAGCCTTACCGGATGTTTCGTTGTGCAGGTTGGATTTTCCGACTGTGGGACCAAAAATTCCCTTCTTGCCCACCCTGGCGTTGAAGTCGCCAAGCACGATTTTTATGTCGTGGCGGGGGCAGCGCTCATAGGAACGTTACAAACGCTCATAGGAGGAATCTTTGGTCACCTCGTCCTTCTCTTGGGTCGGGGCTTGGGCGCAAATAAGCGAGATGTTAAAAAATCGCGCTTTGATGCGGATTATTTCTAGGCGCTCGTCCACCGGAGTGAACGACAGTACTTGGCGACGAAGTCTGTCTCTCACAACAAATCGGACACCTTTACATGGTAGCTGTAGTAGACGTCGTAAGGTCCTATGGTTTTCTTGTCTAGCCCCCTCCATCGCATCTCTTGGATGGCAGTGATGTCAGCCTTTACTCTCACGAGGACATCAACCAGCCGGGCAGAGGCACCTTCCCCATTAAGGGACCGGACATTCCAGGAGCATGCCCTCAAATCATAGTCCTTATTTCGTTTGCAGGAATCGTCATCAGTTAAGGTAGTTCTCATCCGAGGCTTGTTAATTTACTTCGTGGGGGGGGATTTTTAAGTGGCGGGTCCCAAACCCAGCGCACAACCAGCTATCCTGGAATGCTTCGCCTTCTCACGTTAGCTCACTCCCGAACGGGTGTTCAGAAGCTACCCAGAGGATACGTGGGCTAATCCCGGACGTTGTGAGCTGCTTGAACCATTTGCAGAAGAATCGTCCCGGCCAATCCCAAGTGAATGGCGGTCAGTTTCTTTCCCCACTTGCGTGGACTTCTACATATGGAACAATCCTCCGTCCTATTCAAGCTATTGTGACTAAATTTAGAACCAAATTTACATTATTGGACATCAAACCACCAACACGCTTACGTAGAGTGCGAACTGAAGAATATATCGCAGCTGTATCGACCAGTGTTACTGATGACCATCAATTATCGATTCGTCGCCGTTCGCAGCAATTGGATCTCTGTTACTCAAGAACGTGGTAAATTTTGCGAAAGGATTTAGGTGTGAAGCCAGCTGGTGCAAGAATTGAAGCCGTACGACCTACCGTAACGCAGAATTTTTGGTGATTGGGCTCTTGGAAAGTTGGCCGAAGATCCACTTTTTTATCGAAAAATTGTGTTCAGCGACGAAGCTCATTTTTGGATCAATGGGTACGTAAATAAGCAGAATTGTCGATTTTGGAGTGAAGATCAGCCAGAAGAATTTCAAGAGCTACCAATGTATCCAAAAAAGGTCACAGTTTGGTGCGGTTTATGGGCTGGAGGTATCATTGGACCGTACTTCTTCAAAGATGCTGCGAATCGTAACGTAACTGTGAATGGAACTACATATGTGAAGGCTCATATCTATTTAGACAAGCCTGCGTCAATTAACGCATTGGAAGACAACATTAAAGCATTTATATGTGAGATACCGGCCGAAACATTGGAAAGAGTATGTCAAATCTGGACTAAGCGGATGGACCATTTGAAAAGCAGTCGTGGTCAACATTTGCATGAAATAATCTTGAAACATTAAATTATATGGACTGTACTATCGATTTAAATAAAAATTTCATGCATTTTTCTGAATTTGGCGTGTGTGTTTTTGAATAATATAGCTCTTATAGAATCACCCGTTATATCTGTCATAAAATTACTTTGTATGTCATCGGGGCTCATGTAAATTTTTCGTTTGTTGTTGATTATGTCGATTTCCTTTGTTTTTTTTTTCGTCAGTATTAGTTGGGTATGAAATCTGTTTACTGTTGTATATACGATTGGAAAATGATCGTTCTGCTCTTCTTCTTGTGAGTGAATGGTTGCACAGGTACTCATGTTGTCAATTTGTTCTCGAGTGTTTATTTCGAACGTATCTGTGTTGATTCTGCTTAAGAAGTCTGCAGCGTTATTTTCTTTTCCTTTTATATAATTTATATTTATATTATATTCTCCCAACTTTAAAATCCATCGCTGTAGTCTTGGGTTTATGTCTTTTCCGTCCTGTTTACATTGGAGCCACCAAAAATTAGTATGGCGTCAAGATATACCACGCATATTTTTTCATATAGTCCCTGAGTTTCTGAGTCTTTGGAAGGTTGCCAGTACAGTTTTCAGACCAAAAGCCTTGGGGTGTTGAGAATGCAGTTTTTCTTCTATCTTCTTCTTTAATAAGGACTTGATGGAAGCCTTTCGCGACGTCAAGCGTTGTCAAATATTGGGCTCTTCCGAGTTTTTCGAGGATTCCTTCAATGTTTGGCATTGGAAATTTATCATTCTCGGTTATCTCGTTATTCGCCACTTTTTCCCAGAATTGTTCATTTTCTTTGGTGCAATTTATCATGGTGAATTGAAGGGTGAATTGCTTTCCTTGATTATTCCCTGCTCTAACATTTCGTTTATTTGCGTCTTTATTTCTGCTTCTGTGCTCGTGGATATCTATATACATATTTTCTGGTTTACTAATTGTTGTAATAATTTCATGCTGAATTTCATGTGTGTGAGTAAGTTTATCGCCTTCTTTAAAGAATAGGTCGATATTTTTGTATATTATCTTTCGAGTTGAAATATTTCTTCTTTACTCATTACATTATGAATAGGGTTTTTTCATTATCACATAATTTGGTTGACATTTTTCCAATTCACAGATTTGATCTATATCATAAGGGCAAGCCCTAATAAATTCAATTTTTGTGTTATAAATTTCATTGACTTCATTTGTAAGATTAATTACTGCTCCCATTGGTTTAAGGATAATATGTCCTATTATAGCATCAAGAGGTTTGTTTGAAAGTGTCATAACTTAACAGATCATTAAGTTTCTCTCTTTACATTCCAATGGTAGTTCAGTTATAATTTCATTTGATATCTCGGTTAGTCCGTTAAGTTTTTGAAACGTATGGGTGTCTTCAAATTCAATCTTTTATATTTTAGTAGTTTGTTTTCATCGATCAGTGAGGTTGTCGACCCTGTGTCTATTAGACATTTTATTTTTTATCTACTATCGTCAGTTCGACTACCGGTAAACTTGTTGATGGCTTGGCAATTGAAAATTTTCCTCCGTGTAGATATTGTTATTGGTCTCATCGTTTTCATTCAAGTCGAGGTGTGCTTGAATATGGTCTACGTCCATTGGTTTGGGTATATCTTGATAGCGATTGATTTGTCTTGATCGACTATTAAAGCTTTGTTTGGATTTTGTAGAATTTTCCCTACGATTTTGTTGGTAGTAATTTTGAGGGGTTTTTATTGGTTGTACCCAGTCGTTACACTGTGTATAATGCTTGATAATGAAGGATCTATACAATTTAAAAATGAACTAAGAATTGTACTTTCGTTTGCTTTTGGTGAGAAATCAGTTGGTTTTTTTTTTTTTGGATCAAATTGATATTTTCCCCTGTTCTTATGTAAGGTTGTTCCCTAATATCCGAATGCTTCTGTAGTATGAAGAGCTGCAGCGCTGGGTTGCTCTCGAATAGAGGGAGGATAATTTCTACTTCGCGAATAAACGATGTTAAATCATATTCGTTGTCTCCCCAGAATTCTCTAATTCTGGCGGCTTCCCTTATTATTCTCAGAGTATAATACTTGATAATGAAGGATCTATACCATATAAAAACATACTAAGAATTGCACTTTCGTTTGCTTTTGGTGAGAATTCAGTTGGTTTTTTTTGTATCAAATTGATATTTTCCCATGTTCCCATGTAAGGTTGTTCCCTAATGTCCGAATGCTTTTGAGGGCTTCTCTTTGAATTTTGTTAATTATGTACCTTTGTAGTATGAAGAGCTGCAGCGCTGGGTTGGTCTCGAATAGAAGGAGGATCATTTCTACTTCGCGAATAAATGATGTTAAATCATATACGTTGTCTCCCCTGAATTCTCTACTTGTGGCGGCTTCCCATATTATTTCGCTAGATGGTATGCTTAATGCAATTGTAGGTTGTGTGTTCGTTGCTTTTTGCATATTTGATGTTTTATTTATATTAATCACTTGTTTACATAAATCGTTCTATTTAAGAATATCGTATTGTTTCGAGTTCTCTTTTTGCTTATGCGCTTTGGCATGAGGAAAAAAAAGTTCTTAAAATGGTATTTCAATTCGCGTTTTTTTTTGTTTATTTTATTTAAAATTAGTCCATAGTTAAGAAGGATGTATATACATTTTTTTGAAATCTTCGGATTTCCTTCCAACACTTTTTGCAATATTTTTGGTTTCGAATTTCTTTTCTTATGTTTCCCAATTGATTGGAATTGTGGTTGGCGTTTCATGTGACGTAACTCTGTTTCAGTACCGGAAGCTAGAGCAAAATAATATTAACGCCCTGTGCCGCGTCTGATCACACTGAACTTCCCGACATGTGTTGAATTGAACATGAAACAGTGTTCCAGAGGAGCTCGACGCAGACATACCGAGAACAATTACGGACGCTAGAGTTAACGACTCTGGACCATATCATACGCAGACAAGACGGTAACGCACTTGACATTACCGCACACTTTCCATTTACTTCTTAATGGAGTAATGGAGACTATCTGCGACGTATAACCTCCCTACGTCATAAGTAGAGAGCCTGGACACAGGTGTCTTTTGTGGTTGTTGTCAACAATCACGGCTTCACCCTCGATGTAGTCCAAATTTGGTCCCGGGGTGGAAGTCAGCCGAAGAGAGAAGGTCTGTTTTAGTTGGAGCGTGCCCCGCATATCATTGGCGCGACGGCATCAATTGGATGTTTCTCACATATTTATCCTCCCCTCCGCCAAAAAACAAAAAAAAAAAAAACCATTGTCTTATCAGGTTGGATATAGGTGTTATCGTACCGCATATGATAGTTTACAGCAATTCAAGAAATACAAATTGGCACGTCTTTCACTTTAATATAGAAAAAAGTGCTTATTATCCCATGCATCTGTTATTCCTTAAATCTGAGTTTGAGAACGTAGCAAATGAATTCCACTCACAAATTACGTTTGCATTTCATTAAAGTTGTCGAGAAAAAGCGAAAAAAACATGAAAGGATGTTTCCTGGTGGAGCAGTGCGCTTCCTAGCATGCGTCTTGACAGCAGAGTATTATGGAACAGAGCTAAGTTAACAGGGGATTGGATATCCTACTCAACCGCTCTAACCAACTTTTACAAAGAATTGAGGAAATCTAAAAGAGCTTGAAGGGATCATCGTGAAAAGGTTTCAAATTTTCCGAATGCTGTCCGTCTCCAGAAAGTATTATTAAAAGATCACAAGATAGTTGCTACATCAAAAACCCAGAGGAAAGCAGTCAACTTCTTTGGACACTCTTTTCCCGGGATGTCATGCTTTACATGAGTCTTCAATGTCGATAGAACAAGACACTTCTATTGATAGGGACGGTCTAAAGCTGGGTAATAAGCTATTCCACGAAACTCGGGTACAATGGGCTACACTACATTAATCTCATACAAATCTCCAATACATTATTCCTAGTTTGTCCAGACTATATATGGTAAAGTAAGTCTATTGCTACGTTACATACCCACGAAATGGGCTGAGGTAAAGGGCGTATTTATTTTATTTTATTTATTTTTTGCTTATTTGTCTTTGAATGGATACATTATTACAAACTATGTTAAGCTAATGTACAATAGTTTAGTAATTACTAAGAAAAAAAACCATTTAAAATGGCTGACTAAGATGTCATATGTCCGTGTAAAATCAGCACCAAAAGAATAGAGAAACAAATTTAAATCTGCACATGCCCTAGAAACCGAAGCATTCACCCCGTAATTGGGAGAACAACTCACTTTCCACTGCATTAACGTCAATTTGCCTACCAATAAGATAAACCCACTGAGCCTGCAATACACAGTCGTTTAGCTATTATGGAAAACGGTGTTGAGTCAAAACAAATCGTACTTTGCGCTTTTATTGACATATCAGGAGCTTTCGATAATAGGATATACATATATATATATATAGGTAATTAACTATGCCCTATTTCAAAAGGGCGTACCTAAACGCATCAACAGATGGATTGTATCGATGCTGGAATGCAGAACGATCAATGCAGAATTAAGAGGAAGAATAAAGTCTATCAAGGCCACAATAGGTTGTCTGCAAAGGGGAGTACTCTCTCCTCTTCTGAACACTAGTAATAGACGATTTGGTAGTATATATAGTAGGCTGGCATGAGGAGACCATTTCTAACCGCATGTAACAAGGCCTCAGTGTAATAAACAAATGGTGCACCGACAAAGGACTCTCTATTAACCCATTTTAAACTGGCGTTCCCTAGGAAAAGGAACATCGACATTAAATGGCCTGTCCTATATGAATCGACTCTCCGAATCTCCACGGACACGAACTACCTTGACAACACTCACTTGGAACTTTCATCTTGAGAAAGTTACTGCAAAAGCCACAAGAACATTTTTTGCCTGGACAAGGCTTTTAGGAAAGACATGGGGACTTAGCCTCAGAATGGTTTATTTTTTTTGTTTTTTACAATATGCCCGCCTTATGGGAAACATTTAATTTTAAAATCCTTTTGACAACGAAAACACACATATATATGTATCTCTATGGATAGAATAACTTCTCTCTAAGAATGGAATAAATTATCGCTTATGAACCAGTAATGACTGTCATCAACAAACACAGGCTCATCCTTGTGTTAGGAGTGAACAGTAGCCGTACTATTATGGGCGGTCTCTAAGATTTATTCTCATACTTTTTTCAACCTCTTCAGTGTCTGCAGTTGTGACAGCGTCTACTTTAGATTCAGCCACTTTTACAAGTTATTGTGCAACTGTTTTCTCCTCAGATTCCGTTGGTGTATTGCCTTTTTTAAACGGAACTTTATTTTCTCCAGTTGAACCGAAACCACCAGCTCCACCAGTTCAGTATCAAGTTTGTCCACTTCCTCCAATTCAGGATATAATATATGTTACGTATCGAGTTAAACAAAACCACCGTCTACTTTAAAGATATATAATTACTCAGATATTTAATTCAATAATGGAAAATAAAATAAAAGACAAGGCTTGCCATCTATTGTTGACAGCTCGGCCAATCCTGATTGATCGTCTCCCCTGGGCGATTCGTCGTTAACATCTTCGTCAATTGATTCATAGTCATCATCAACGATACTGCTGTCTATCCACGGTCTCATGCTGTCGTTCGTGAATATGCCTGCATATTGCTTTCGGTGTTTCGGTATATCTGGGAGGTCCTCGACCACATAGCGATCGTTTGGTAAGACTTTTGTCACAACATATGGTTCTTTGAATGCTGGTTCGAGCTTGCGCGAGGTACCAGAGGCTGAGGGTACATGGTCAATCGACACCAGATCTCCTTCATTGTACTGCCTGGGGAATCGATGATTTGCGTCGAGCCTCTGTTTCCATTTCGTTTTTTCTGACTTGATCCGTTCGGCCACGATTTCGAGTTGGACGTCTTCGCGTTCACTCTCGTTGTCATCCTTGTAATCTTGCACAGATTGAATTAATCGTTTTGCTGTTACGTCTCGTAGCTTGAAGTTAAAAACTAGACTATTCGGACTCTGCCTAGTTCTTGCGTTGCTTTGGGAGTTAAGACATCATTGCAGTTGCGGTAGTGCCTGGTCCCAGTCTTTATCGTTTCTGATCATACACTTGAGTGAGGTTAGAATCGTCTTATTGACCCGCTCAGCTTGGCCATTGGCTCGGGGCGTACGAACTGCCACTTGGACATGCCGTATGTCGTATTGTTGAACGAAGTTCCGGAATTCCTTCGACGTGAAAGCCGTGCCCCTGTTGGAAATGATTTGGGCTTCCATATACCGTAATATATTCTCGTAGGGTTGTAAGTACTGGCGTCGTCTTTGTGTTGCGTACGGCTCGTAATATTACATATTTGGTAAAAGCGCATACAATTACTAGTATGTAAAAGTTGCCCCTTTTGCTGCGCACGAATGGCCCTAGATGGTCTAAATGCACGCATCTGAAGGGTATCGGCACAACATCGCTGATGTGTAACTGTGCTTCCCTCTTACCACCTGTCACTTTATTGATACAACATTCGGGGCATGACGCGATATATGACGGCTTGTTGCCGTCGACTCTACGATATAATCGTTGACCTAGCAATTCATCGTCATCTTTAAGTTGATGCTCGATCGGTGCTTTCCATTAAGTGGTTGGTAAATCATTTGCCCTTAATAACGTATTCAGTTGAACGACCCTTAGAGTGTTTAACTTGATCATGGAGAAAAATAAAATTTTAGTATAAACCCACTATTCTTAAAATAATATATTTCACCGTCCTTTTATTCACGCTCCACTGTAATTTAAATTATCCCTCTATATCGTTGTCTCTTCTTTGCTCGCCTCTACCTCGTCTTGCAAATTCAATTGAAATTGTCGCTCATACGTCAATCAACTAGTGTCTGTATGTATGCGTATTCAAATTTGAACGTTCGCCCGTAGAAGCAGAGAAGTTGAAAAAGCGTCGTTTTATAGCCGTTTTATAGTCGAGACTATGCCACGCAGTCGCCTTCGTGTATAGCACACTTGCCATCGTTGATTTATCTTTGCCAATATCTGCAAACACACTATACGATGACTGTTGAAACTCTTACCAAGTCGTTGTAATTGCTCTGTTTGTCGTTTCTTCTACTACGCTGGCGTTTTGCTTTGGCTTCGTTTCGCAGTACTCGGCTGCCGTTTGACCTCTGGCGACGGTCCAGCATGCTTGACTGTGCTTTGTGTGTGTTAGTGCAGTCGGGTGTCGTCGTGTCACACATACTTGTTGTCGGCTTTTGAATGATGAAAATCAAAAATTTTAGATATTAGCGTCAATCAGTCGACACGCACACATATGAAGTTCTTGTCAATCAATGCTTGACCGTAACCAGAGGCCAGTTGACAATCTTCTCTATTCCCTGACGATGCGCCGTTTTGCTATTTCGTGCACGTTTGCGCTGCCGTTGAACGTGGAAGATTCTCGTCGTTTGTGTGTTTGTACACCTTTGCCGCAGCGTTGAAATTTTTCCTTTCGTTGTAGGCGTATGGATATCAAATACAACTTCTGACTTGTTACGTATCGAGTTAAACAAAACCACCGCACAGTGTGACTTTTTTCACTTTTGGGATGCAAAAATTAATAACAGCCAAACCAGTGGAGCAATTCATTTCAAATTTTGCAGTGTGGTTGCAGATATCTAAATCTGATTTGAGAATAAAAATGGGCGTGATACGCCCACTTTTTCTCCTTGCCCACATATAAGGTAAAATTTCACATAATCATATTTTCTACTTTAAAAGCATTTTCCAGTGCCAATTTAAATACAAATTGTTTAGATTTCTTAACTTTAGCTTAGAGGCTTATGACTAATATTTAAAAGATTTCATTCAGCACCTGGGTACCTTTTTATACTACATTATACTGCTCAATGAAGGAGATAATCACAAATTGTTTCAATGATAAATATGTCAGTTATACGACGGATATAATTTGGGATTTATTTCTGCTGTATGCTGTCTATGCATATTATAGTCATGCGTTGAATCATTTGCATCTATTATCAGCGCAAGTGCTTGGTCTGGCGATAAATTTTTGTTGCGCTCTTTCGAAAGTCGAGATTTTTTCAACACAGTACCTCTTGATGGTGAAGACAAACACAGCTCTTTAAATAATATTGCGGAATTTCTCTTACCGTTTGATCTAAGTCCCATTTCTGCCGCCATTAACACTTGTTCGCTATTTGATGCGAAGAGAAGAATCGGAAAACGCCACATGTGGTCTACCTACATTGGATCTAATAGAGGATGAAGTTGATGGCCCAACATCAAGACGGTATTTTCCAAAGTCTTCACTCTTGGAAAACCAACTATAATTACGGGCTAGAACACGGGCCTTAACTCGGCAAGACCCCTCCCACTTTGAAGAAAATTGGTAACATAGTTTTTTTATACGCTCTCCTAGCTTTTTAGTATCCACGTCTCTTCCGATCACCATCCATCAAAAATTTCTCTAACACCGCATCACGACGCGTTTCTTTTGAGCTCGTCAGCCAAATTTCAAAAAGTTCTTTCCGAGGAATCGCCATGAAAACTTCTTTTAAAGCTGTGGTAGCAAATTGTAGCAAAATTTTATTCCAGTATCTGAAACACAGAATCCCAAAGGTCGTTTCCCTGTTAAAGAATGGACGGAACTCGATGGACCAATATAAGTTTTTCTCAGTAAAATATCAAAAATAATATAGGGTGGCTGATGAATTTTGCTACATTAAGAAACTCAAATAACTTTTTTTTTAGTGCAAGGAATTCATTTATTTTTTTTTTCAAGTTGAAGGTCATTAAATTTTATTAAATGTAGCTTAACTAGTTTTAAAAATAATTGAATTTAAATGCTCCCCATGCTCGTTGACACAAGTGCGGCATCTTAGTAAAAAGTTGTTCATTGCTGCTTTGAGAGTTGCGACAGGAATAGCCGCAATTGTTGCCCGAATGGATTGTTTTAGTTCATCCAAATTTGTTGGCTTTGTTTTATAAACTTCTTGTTTACATAAACCCCACAAGAAAAAGTCAGGTGCAGTAAGGTCAGGCGACCTGGGGGGCCAACGAAATTCGGAGTTTCTTGAAATCAGTTTATTGGGAAATTTTCGTCGCAACTCTGTCATAACAGTCTGGGCTATGTGAGACGTTGCCCCATCTTGTTGAAACCACACAGAGTTGAAAGGAATTCTCTTTCGGCGTAGTTCTGGATAGAAAAATTCTTGCAGCATTTTCAAATAACGGTCTCCAGTAACCGTAACTTTGTGACCATTTTCTTCAAAAAAATAAGGCCCGACAATACAGCGTGAAGAAACCGCACACCACACTGTCACGTGAAGAGGATGCAATTCCGTCTCGTGGAGTATCTGTGGGTTAGAAGTACTCCATATTCGACAATTTTGTTTGTTCACATTGCCGTTTAAATCGAAATGGGCCTCATCAGACATGAAAAGGCAGTTTAACATGTTTTGGTCTTCTTCCACCATTTGCAGGATCTTCTGGCAAAATTCCAAGCGAATCGGCAAGTCGGCTGCATTCAGTTTGTTAACCATTTGAATTTTGTAGGGAAATAAGTCTAAATCTTTGTGCATTATTGTTTGCAAAGACTGTCGGCTGACACCAAGTTGAGCAGATAAGCTTCTTGTTGAAACCCTTGGATTGCTTTGTATAGCTGCAGCTACAGCAGCGATCGTTTCCTCCGTCCGAACTGGTGGGTTTCGATGATAAGGCCTTCTTGCTACTGTTCCTTGCTCAGCAAAATTATTCACCAGTCTCATTATGGTCCATCTGCTCGGGGGATCGCCGCCAAACATCCGCCTGTACTCTCTCTGTACCAAAACTACTGACTCCAGTGCGTGATAGCGGCGGACTATCCAAATTCTTGTTTACGTGTCCCAGTTATCCATTTTAATAAATTTTAAAGATCAATCTGCAAATTAAAACAAAAATGGAACAGATAACTTAAAAAGAAAAAAAGTTATTCAATTTTTTTTTGGTAGCGGCTTTCATCAGCCACCCTGTATGAAGCTATGTCTGTTTTAGTGATATTTTACTGAGCGGATGTGTATCGATAGTAAAAACTTTATAATCCTCTTACTTACCCCTGAAGTACAAAATTGTTGAAATTTAATCAGCAAATACTCAATTTTATGAAATTGATACTTACTCGTATTATATCTTTTGACAAACTTCACAGCGATGTTCGGATAATAAATAAAAATTATTCAATTGACCCACCGGCTTGTGTTTGTAAACGGTTATCTTTATTAAAACTATTGTGTTGATAAATTTTGAAAACACTGTCGTAAAATTTGGTCATTTTTACACAACATACCGAAAGAAAATCATTTTCGCAGAACTTTTTTTTTTAGTTTTGGCATCCTAAAACGATAAAAAGTCAATAATGGAAAATAAAATAAAAGACAAGAATGAATTTCAATGGACACATCCGTGTCGTTCGGCCACTCGATACGAACTCCCCCCGCCGCTCATCGGTCTCTCCTGTTCGGTGTTTCTCCATCGGTTGCACATTACCTAGGCTTGCCATCTATCATATATATATATATATATATGTATACAGGTAATAGCGCTTACACCCCTTTTGGGTGTTTGGCCGAACTCTTCCTCCTACTTGTGGTGTGCGTCTTGATGTTGTTCCACAAATGGAGGGACCTACAGTTTCAAGCCGACTCCGAACGACACATAATTTTTATGAGGAGCTTTTTCATAACAGAAATACACTCGGAAGTTTGCCATTGCCTGCCAAGGGGCGACCGCTATTAGAAAACACGTTTTCATAATTTTGGTCTATCACCGAAATTCGAACCTACGCTCTCTCTGTGAACTCCAAATGGTAGCCACACACCAGCCCATTCGGCTAGGGCGGCTAGGATAGAATATGCGCTCTCAAATAAACTGTGCGATACGATCACCACGTTTCACCTTGAAGTCAGAATTAAATAAAACAACACCCAAGTTCCCACGGTAGTCTTCGTCTACGACGCCCGCACCAACATCAACGAAATTCTTAATTGCCGGACCAGAACGCGGAGAACTCAACCATATGATCCTTCTGGCATCTGAACTTGTAAATTAGTCTTCACAAGCGCCTTACCACGCGTTGGTACTTTCAAATCGTAAGCGCTCCGCAAGTCAAGGCCGGCAGCGCGGTCCGATCCTCGTACTGGGCACAGAGCGAGCTCAGTAAACTTGGCAAATCGAAAAACATACTTTGAGTCAATCTTCATTTTCTTTGGCGATAGTTGTTCGTATTCCTCTAATTTTTTCTTAAGCACTTCAGTTGACATAACACTATCAATTCTTAGTACACAGATTTTTCACGTATAAAATTAAGGACTTCTCTCCGCTTGCCTGCCAAATTGTAATGGATATTCCCTACAGTTGTTAAACTTATAATCACCTACACTTCGATAGCATGGAAACAATAAATTGTACCGCCTCATCTGTATCAGTACAACAGGAGCAAGAAGAACATGCCCAACTAATGCATGAGCAACGGAGCACACCTAAGCTCCTATTCATACCACCGCTTCTCATTTTAATTGAAAGAGAAACACGTTTGAGCGCAATAAAATTGAAAGGCATCTAAGATCAAAAATGTGGAGATATGAAAGGGCATTTAGAGATCTTAGAAGGCTTCCGACATATTCCTATTGTTTATAGGGTGGATACATTATCTCCAAAACCCATTTTCTTTATGAACTTCCAAGTGCGTATTTAGTAACGTAGGGCCTGGAAAAAAATTGTATGACCTTCCAACCCGCTTCCCAGATATGGTACGCTAATGGATGGAAATTAAAAGACGGTAGAACAGGGGCGGGAATCAGTGTGCCTAAATTCAATAAATCGAGCCCAATGACTAAGGTTCCATATTAACGGGCCTAAAACTGATACCTGTGTTACCCCTGCTGTTACATTGTACTCTTCTATGCTTTTGTCGGATCTAAACCTCAACCCTTTCGTCGGTTGTATACCTTACCGCGTTAAAAGGGTTAAAGTAGGGTCAATGAACCAAGGAGCTATGCCATCTCAGGTTGAACCATGTTGGAAACGTTCTTGGAGGGATTCCGAAAACCAATACGAAACCAATTCACAAGTCAAGGTGTGCTTGGAAATTAAAACGTGTGCTTCACTAAAGGAGCTTCTCTATCGAATACCTGTCCGCCTTCGACAGTAAATGTGCCCTTACCGCGGCATGGGGCGCTGCCGCGAAGGACCCCATTATTTCCCCTTTTTTATCGTAGATTGTAGAGCTTGACGTAAGTCAGGCGGAGGAACCCTAAGAAACAGTTGCTGTCTACAAAAACCGAAAAAAAGATAAAGGCAAATTCGTGCCGCGCTGCGACATAATACCGTATTCAGAAGAGGACAACCTGCTGGTTTCCAGCCATGATACGGCTGAGTCAGTAAAGAGTAAGGGAAATACCAGTCATAGAACTCGCTTACTAAGCAAACAACAACAACAAACCCAACCAATAACAATACAAAAGCCAGTAGGTGGTACTCAGAAAGAGAGCCAGATCACGAAAAAGCCCAAGTGAAAGAGTATCAACATGAAGCCTCGCTACACGAAGGCTCGGTTCCTTCTTAGCAAGATAGATAAAAATGAACTCGCTGGTGCAGCTGATAAGCACGACGCCGCTTGCAAGATTAAGGTACCATAGCTAAACACCCCAAAAAAGACAACCTCAAAAAAACGCAACAGATCACATGACGTGATCGACCAGGCACCAAAGAGACCAAAGGTGTCGGACAGCATTGAAGCATCAACAAAACAACGAACATTTAGCGAGGTGGTTAAGGATAACCTACTCTTCGCACTAATTGATCAAAACAACAACAACAGTAGTCCTGTAGAGGTGGGGGCAGGTGGAAGCCAAACTGTCCAGGATCGTGCTAGACAAGCATGTAGTTGGAGTTCAGGGCGTTGCTCTCTCTCCCTTCGATGCTGCAGGAATACTTCGTGGTTGTAGGGTAATCAAGTGCGATGAAGACTGTTCAAGGATTTCCCTCGAAAAGTGCATAGCTGAGATCAGCAAAGCACTGGAAGGCTTGAAGCTTAAGCTTATCCCAGCTAAAGATACACCTTGCCCACCTTGTGCTCGCATTTGGATACCGGTGATGGACATCAACGGTGCATACGTGCTAAAGTACCTCAAATCACACAATCCTGCGGTGTCGCTGAACATTTGGGCAATCGTGAAAGCTGAAAAGCCGCAGCAGATAAACGAAGTCTGCTTGCCAGTGTTACAAAAATCTGACAACAGGATGCGGTTTGGTCTGAGAGAGGCATAACCAAAAAGTTTCAAAGGCCACAACAACAACAATAACAAGTGGCTCGATGATATCATCACTCAGCAACAAAGACATATTGTTGATGGGTTGCGACGCAAGCGCAAGACATGAGCTTTGGGGCAGTTCGCAGACGAATGATTGAGGTGAGTCACTGTTCGATTTTACATTAAACATCAATCTAGGCATATGTAACGTGCGGACTACTCCAACCATTACTTTTCCGGGCTTGGAAAACTTCCTAAGCTGAAAAGAGGTCTAAGGTGTTACCCCATATAAGAACAACAACTCCCAAATAGTAAGAAATGGGAGGGTATCCGACAAGAAATCCTTTTCAGACCATAATTGGACTCTCTTCGATATCAATCTTAAGCTACAGAAACCAACCGCTTTTAGAAACCCAAGAAGAACAAAGTGGCACATATTCAGCAGAGTAGCACGGTCTAAGCCTCAACATACCAATAAAACCATAACGACAAGTTAAGACTTAAATGAAAAAGTTAGTTTCCAAGTTTCGTTGGCGAAAGGATTTGAAGCTTCATGTCCTGCCCCGTACGGTAAAACCACTTATCCCCACTACAAACACAAGTACTCTAAACAACAATACAAGAAAGCAATCAGGAAGCTTAGACAACGGTGTACGGACAAAGTCCACAGCCGATACCTTAGATTATCTCATGAACACACACTTTCAATAAACAGAAACTATATTGAGAGCATGGATGGGATATTCCCGGCCATGCTGTAGAATATTCCAGAAACAACGATTCATGGCTAGAGATCTTTTTTGAAGCAAGTATTATGCTAGGGCATATTCCAAAAATATGGAGTGGGGTCAGGTGATTTTTATCCCCAACGCTGCCAAGATGCAGCGAAAGACTTCAGACCAATAAGTCTACCCTCTTTTATCCTTAAAACTCTTGAACGATTGCTCGATGCATATCTTAGAGAAAAAATCACAAATACTAATATACAATTTCCACAGCCAAACATGCTCATCTCAAAGGAAAATCTGCAGATACCGTTCAATATGATTCAAACTGGAAAAATAAGGAGAGAGATAGGCAGGAGCACAGCCAAACGCTCTGTCAACACGGGAACACCACAGGGGGAATTCTATCCCCTCTGCTTTGGTTATTAGTTGTCAACAAAATACTTGCTTATAGTTTCAGGAATGTTTCTCACGATAATCAGCGAGATTATTGAAGGAGCTTTGGGATTACTCAGCAGTTGGGCCCCAGACTGTGATGTAAGTGAAACCCGAGCAAATCATTACTGATCCTATTCACTAAGGAAACCAAGATACCAGACTTTGATCTCTCAAAATTAAACGAAGTTAGTCTAACACTAACCCAACAAGCAAAATACGTAGGAGTTATCTCTGATCCCAAACTCAGCTGGAGACCCAATGTAGAATACAGGGTAAAAAAGCTAATATAGCACTTTACACGTGTAAGAGAATGTTGGGTACAAAATGGGGCCTCCAACCAAAGTTATCCAACTGGTCCTACACAGCCATTGTAAGACCGATAGTAACATATGCGGCACTAGTCTAGTGGCCCGCGATGCAAAAGAAATATAACCAAACCAAGCTAAGCAAGATACAAAAACTAGCACGTATCTTAACGACAGGAGCGCTTAGCACCAGCCCTACTGAAGCGCTTAACATGCTAGCACATCTGTTACCACTAGACTTATACATAAAAACAAACGCGACATGAGACTCAGAGATATAGGAAGCTGGACAAGAAGATTGTACGGTCACAGCAAGATCTTTGTATAGAGAACACTACTCAAAAACAAATCAGACTTCACAATCCCCGACCTTTACTTGAAGAAAGACTCTATGGTACGTTTTCCACCGAGAGCCGAATAGAGGAAAGAGGAAAGTGATTGGTAGATTTGATGTCGAAATCTACGCTAACGGTTCTAAAATGAACTGTGGTGTAGGACTTGGCTTCTATTCGGAGCCGCGTCAAATATTTTTATGACAATTATTTACAAATACTCAACCACGTAAACAACAACAACAAACTTCAGTTTAGGGGCCGAAAAGTAGCTCCGAAATATTCTGATCATATAAAGAGAAGCCCCTACTATTATGAGGGCTTCTAGTATACGCTGCCAACTAGCTGTGTTAAAAGCGTTTTTAAAGTGCAGGATTACTACAGTTCTAGAAAGGATTGTCGACGAGTATTTACGGGGCCTGCTGTTATACCTTTCAGCAAGTACTCCCCGGCACAACACGTCTAGTACATAAAAGGCAAATCTACAGAAACCACTTTACACTCGTTTGTCGGGTTTGTGGAAAAGAGCCTGGCAGAAAAAAGTTTGCTTTTGTGGACATTGAAGGTTTGCTTTTGAATAATGCAAGCGCCATAACAAGTGTATTCGTATTTTGTCCTTGTCAATAATTTATTTGTATTTCGATATACATTAACGATACATACAATAATCTACTAAAGTTCGAATAGCCTTACCTAACGCTGGCTGACACTTCTTGTTCCTGTCGTCTGGTATTTTGAAGTAATATTTAATTTAAATGTTAGAACGAAAGTAAACCTCGCCGAACAGCGTTTAACACAGTATGCGTTGGAAAGGAGCTTTCAACATCATCAGCTAATTGAAGTAATGTCCTTATTGCTTGATAAGGAACACAAGTTATGCCGAAAATAACAGTCTTTAATTCAGACAAGTGAGAAAAACTATTCGCTGATATTTGGTATGTGTATTGCCGACTATTATCTTACGGTACATCTTCTCAATATCGCTATTGAAGACATACTTGTATAGCCGCCAGCGGAGGGTCAGGACAGTCATACCAGCTTGTAATACCGGACCTGGAAGAAGGACGTCGTTGCGGCTCATTCCATTGGCAGCCGGGCATGAGGCGTTAAATACAACGAATACTTTGGTGGAGGGGCTCTCTTCCTTTATGACGGCATGAGGAGGTAAAAAGTAATGGTCAGTTGCATCTGCAGGTACTTTGATTTTAATTTTTTTGACCTAACGTTTCATATTCTGCCACCACTCTAATATATTCCTTTTGCAGGGACAGATTTTTCGCGAGACGCGTCTCATTCCGGAAGAATTGAGAGCAGGCGTTCTTAAGTGACGGTCCTAGCTTTACGTTTGAAGGGTATGGAAACGATATACTTTTCATCTTGGTTGCGCTTCGTAGTGGTTCGGTATAACTCCTCGCAACACACATCATCACCCAGCCTTTCTCTCCCTGGCAGCTAATTGTTTGACAAGTGTGACTTTGATGAAAAATGAGACTAACCTGTTTGGTGGACTGACTGTTTCGGCCCGACCAGTTAGTATCCATCCGAATACAGTTTCTTGGGCAAGAAATGTACTTAGTATTTGTATATTTAAATAATTTGGGGATAAATTTCTCCCCACTGGTTCATTGACGAAGTAAGTCTTATCCGCCAAAGTGAGATCTGGAAATGCTTGCCTTGTCATTGCGTTTACAAGGCAAGTTGGCAGATTTCCAGATAACTGCGGCAAAATTAGCGCAATCGCGTCTATTTTTACGAAAGGGTCGATAGGCGACCGCAGTTGTATGCAGCACGCTTGTCTTACATGCGCAGATATTATATTGTTGATGCCCGAGACTTGCGGATGCAAAAGTTTAAATGGCAGGATGATTCTACGTTTGAGTCGTTCAGTGATAAACGAACACACAGAACCAGAATCTATCAATGCTCGTGCTGCAAAATTTTCATTATTGTGATATGTGTTTACATTGGCTGTTCCTAATAAAACCCCTTTGTCCGTATTGGAATATATATATATGTCGCAGAATAGGCTTATTTGCCCATTGTACCAGTTCCAGCTAATTGCCCATTGTACCAATTCCATATTTCTGCAAGTATAGCTTTGTGCACGACGACAGATTAAAAGCGACGGGCTCTATTGTCGAGTAAGGTCTGGTCGTTAGACGCGGAATACATAAGTGAAACAAAGAGAGCAACAGAATAATGAGATGATGAAGTTATACAGGATCCGTTTCGTAATGCTGAAAACAGTGAAGACCGCACGGAATCCCTTACCGCATGCCCTTACCGTGCACAAAAACTCACCCCCGAGAACAACTGCGTTCTTTTAATTATAGTCTAAGAGCTCATGACCAAAAAACCCAACATATTTTATACTTCTTGAAATTTTGTGTGAGATTAGTTGTTTAATACTAGAATCGATATCCGGCGGGCTGGCTGCTCAATAGCGGTCTGAATTATGCGTTTTTATTTTTTAAAATTGTTAATAAAAAACATTTACTCAACATATTTTATACCACTTGAAATTTTAACAGAATTTCATTTACGGTCTGTATAAAGTGAAACGATGGTTGCCAGCCCATTCTCATGGTCCCAAAGTACTGCCAGCCCATGCTGAAAGTGCCTTGATGGAAGCACAAGTCAACATATTTTATACCGGCTGTCTTTTTTACACGACATTGGCAATACAATAAATTGATGAAATGTGTAGAGCCAGCCCATTCTGATGGTCCCATCACATGGAAAATTTGGAAAATTTCATTCCTGTGAGTGCGAGCGAGACCGACTTACCTGAATGTGGGCGCGCGAGAGAGAGCGTATATCGTTTATATTTTTTTCAAATACATATTACCGAAAATAGCAAACATTTTCTTTGTATCCAACCAGCCGAATTATGCACGTTGGCTAGTCAGATATATCGACAATTTGAATAAGATTGAGGAAACGCACCCATCGTTATATGTTGCCATAAAAGAAGGCTTCTTTGGCATAAAACGAACCGACAAAGTTTTTTCAAGACAACCGATTGATATAACCTTAGAACAAACAATTAATGCCGATGCAGCAAAACGATTGACGGGAATAATCGATTTTACAAATTCCATTTCTGCCCGGCAACGTTGGGCAAAAAGTCATGATATTCGTGCTGCCATCATTTCTCATGTATATGAAACTGCAGGTTTGAAGAAACGTCCCGATATCATAACGCAACTGTAACCGCATATCATCAAAAGAGATTCTAATCAACTCCGAAATTTCATAAAAACTTTTGATAAATTTATGAACCCCTTCGATGACAGCATTGACAGGAATTTTCTCTTCAACATCGCTACGGGAAAGGCTGCATCATTGCAGGTTGAAAATTATTTATTGACATTTGAACAATCAGGGAGCCAGTTAAGGAAAGAATTCATTGCTCAGTGCTCCATAGACCCACAGCGATTTGAGAAAGTCATCACAAGGGTTAAAATTTGTAATTTTTCAGCCAATACAGTAAATAATAAAGCAAAAGTTGCCAACCAGGTCTACGAAATATGCTTACAACGGGATCTATTTGCACGAATTGTGGCATTATCGATGGATTTCAATATCGGCGTCGAAAAAATATTGTTTTATCCAATAACACCAATTCCGTTATCTCTATGTCATTCTGATGGAACAATTTGTAGGACTGAAAAATCTGCAATCACTCAGGTTTTACAAATAAATATAACTGCTAACATACCGAAAATATTCGACATAGTCATAATCGATGGATTTTTCCTGCTCCACCTAATGAAAGAAATTCCAAACACTTTTGGAAATTTATCAAAAAAAAATTATCTCATTCATGCGAAGACACCGGCCAAACGATTGAACATCATATTCGACCAATATTTTACTCCATCCATTAAAGATTACGAACGAATACAAAGAGGAAATGTCAGCAGTATCGATTATAACTTCACAGGACCCGAACAAACTCGACCTAACGATTTCAATAAAGAATTAAGAAATAGCAAATTCAAGGACGCACTGGTCAGATTTCTCATAGAGCATTGGGGAACAGTGGAAATGGCGCCATTTATTGGCAATTCAACCATAAAATTGATTTACGATGTGTGCTATACATTTACAAGTGACGGCGCCTCTATATCGAAAATCGTCGATGAGGAAATGTCATGCGAACTTCAGGAGGAAGCAGATACAAAAATTGTGTATCATGTGTGTAAAGCGGTCTGCGAGAATGTTTTAATAAAATGTTCCAATACTGACATGCTGATCATCATGCTGGGTAACATGGACCATCTTTCGCATGACGAATTGCACATATTTATGGAATTAGGAACTGGCAATAACAAACGTTGCATTGATATCAATGATCTCAGTGAACAACTCGGCCCATCCCTATGCCAGAGTTTACCAGGTTTCCATGCCCTGCCCGGCTGTGATTACAGTCCCGCCATTTACAGAAAAGGCAAGAAAAGACCTTTCCAGATATTAAAAAAATCACCGGAATACCAAAATGCTTTTATTGAACTGGGGAATATAAACTCCATCGCAAAAAAAATAAAAAAAAAGCCGGGGAAAATTTGTATGCGAAAAGTACAATTTAAGAAACATAAATGACGTGAACAGCGGCCGCTTTTCTAAATTCTGGGAGACATATAAAGCGTCAAATGTAAACGAAGCATTCCAGAAACAGCTGAAAATTTCGACGCATCGTCTTTACCGCCATGTAAAACCGAGTTACATCAGCACCTTCTCCGAGCTCAATATATCGGAAATACATGGCGAAACGCTTATTTGAAATTTCCAACTTGTTATCTCCCAGAATCGAATGGCTGAGTGAGAAATGGAGAATTTCTTTCTTTTAATTGATTGTATGATTTTCTTTCAGATGCTGAAGCTGAAGAAATAGAAAATTACTATTTCAGTTCAGACTCGGAATCTATTTCTGATATAGAAAATTAAAAATTTAATTTTGTTTTTTTTTTTCTATTCATTTAATAAATTAAATAAATAAATAAAGGAATAATAAATTAGAAATAAAAACTTTTTTAAGAAAAAGAAAAAAAATCCCATTCTCTAATTTTTTGATGAACAAACCTTCCATCCTTCCCATTTTTGTAAGACTGTACGGAGAGACAGAATATGAACAATATACGCTCTCTCTCGCGCGCCCACATTCAGGTAAGTCGGTCTCGCTCGCACTCACAGGAATGAAATTTTCCAAATTTTCCATGTGATGGGACCATCAGAATGGGCTGGCTCTACACATTTCATCAATTTATTTTATTGCCAATGTCGTGTAAAAAAGACAGCCGGTATAAAATATGTTGACTTGTGCTTCCATCAAGGCACTTTCAACATGGGCTGGCAGTACTTTGGGACCATGAGAATGGGCTGGCAACCATCGTTTCACTTTATACAGACCGTAAATGAAATTCTGTTAAAATTTCAAGTGGTATAAAATATGTTGAGTAAATGTTTTTTATTAACAATTTTAAAA
The DNA here is from genome assembly GCF_027943255.1 of Anastrepha obliqua. NCBI lineage: Eukaryota > Metazoa > Arthropoda > Insecta > Diptera > Tephritidae > Anastrepha > Anastrepha obliqua. Next base: position 3,680,258 of record NW_026562179.1, on the reverse strand, counting down.
AATAAAAACGCATAATTCAGACCGCTATTGAGCAGCCAGCCCGCCGGATATCGATTCTAGTATTAAACAACTAATCTCACACAAAATTTTAAGAAGTATAAAATATGTTGGGTTTTTTGGTCATGAGCTCTCCGTCTATTACATATTTACACAATACATCGGTTTGTGTGTGTATGTCTTTGGTTGTACCTACACAATACATCGGTTTGTGTGTGTATGTGTTTGGTTGTATCTACACAATGTTGCCATTGATATTTTTGCTTACACACTTTTTCACCCATCCGCGTTATCAGTTACAATCATCACTACATCACTACATATTATAAAACAAAGTCGCTTTTTCTGTCCCTATGTCCCCTTGAATGCTTAAATCTTTAAAACTACGCAACGGATTTTGATGCGGTTTTTTTTAAAGATAGATTATTTGAAGAGGAAGGTTTATATCAATATAATGTAAAGAAATATATAAAGGGGGCGTGGCAATAGGTCAAAATGCGGCAAAAAAACATAAATTTTTTGTTTTCACGGCCATAAATCATAAACGAATCAACCAAATAAAATGAAACTTTCTTGAAGTTTAACTTTGAAATATTTATTTTCGTCCTGCATCAAAAAAAATAATTGATTTATTTGTTATTTAACCAAAATTGTTTAAACAAAAGCAGCTCTTTTTCCAAAAAAAGCTGTTGGTGTGTTTGTTCGCTGTCAACCGAATGAAGCAACAGGCGTTAAGCGCCTCACCACACCTCATTAATGTTGAATTATGTACATCGTATGGTGACGTATGTATGTATGTATTTACGAATCGCTCGATTGTGATTCATCCCAACAACAGCGAATGCTTTTATCTGAGAATGTTACTTCATATTATAAAAGGCCCGACATCCTTTGCTCACCTAAGCACTTTAAAAGGTGTTGTTTACAATACTTATCAAGCAGCATGCAAAGCTATGGGGCTCTTGGAAGACGATTCTCACTGGGAAAATACATTATCAGGAGCAGCTGTTTGTAGTTAAGCTACATTATTAAGATATTTATTTGCCGTCATAGTAGTGTTTTGTCAAGTAACTGATTCTGTTAGTCTATGGAATAAATTTCAAGAAAATATGGCCAGTATATTCTGATTCGGCGACGGCAAGAGTTAAACTCTGTTGATGTACAATATGACCAAAACATATTTGACGAAGCATTATTTGAATTAAACAAAATAGTGCAATTACCTTCGGAAAAACGATCAAGGATTTTGGACTGCCGATGCCAGCTTATACTACTAACTCTGATGTAACTAACAGTGCCGAATACACAAGAGAAACATCATACGATCAAACGATACTTTTACAAAATATAGCTCAAGATGAGCCACGATTAAACATCGATCAGAAAAAAGTATTCACTGCATTACTATCAACAATTGATAATAATGAAGGGAAATTATTTTTCCTTGATGCCCCAGGACGCACAGGAAAAACATTTTTAATCAATCTGCTTATACCGGAAAAAATTGCGTTAGCTGTTGCGTCATCCGGCATTGCCGCTACTCTTTTGGAAGGAGGCCGAACCGCACACTCTACATTCAAGCTACCGCTGAAAATCGCCACCGATGATGATAACAGCGTCTGTAGTGTTTCTAAACAGAGCAATACAGGAAAATTTATGCGTGACTGCTCATTAATAGTCTGGGACGAAGCTACCATGTCAAACAAGACGTCTGTGGAAGCACTGGATAGGACAATGCGCGATTTGCGCAACAAAAGTATGGGTGGATGTACAATTCTGTTCTCAGGAGATTTGCGAAAAAATCCTACTATTTGTGACTCGAGGAACACGTGCTGACGAAATAAATGCTTCGCTAAAAAAATCCCACCTTTGGTCGCATGTCAATAAATTAGAGCTTACAACTAATATGAGGGTTTCGTTATCTTCACGTGAGAACAGGCTATTTCCAGAGAAGCTGCTAAAAGTTGGCAATGGAGAATTAACGCAAAGTGAGGGAAGGATTAACCTACAATAGAAAACCTTTGTGTTTTGATAGACAACATCCAAGAGTTAGTCAACAATGTCTATCCTGACATTGATAACATAAGTTATAAGACAATATCTAGGTTTAAAGAAAGAGCTATTCTGTCACTGATAAAGTAAATAACTTGATTATTTCAAAGATTGATGCGCCGACGAAAATATACTACTCCGTCGATACTGTTCTCGATTTGGAAGAAGGTGTTCATTTTCCTACAGAATTTCTAAATTCTTTGAACCGGTCTGGACTCCCTCCTCACAAAATGGAGCTGAAAATAGGTTGTCCTGTTATTTTATTAAGAAACCTAACTCCACATAAACTTTGCAATGGCACGCGTTTGCTGGTAAAATCACTGAAAACTTTCATAATAGAGTGCACAATACTCACAGAATGTGGTACCGGAAAAGATGTATTGATTCCCCGAATCCCTCTGATATCATCGGATCTACCATTCCAATTTAGACGCTTACAATTTCCGGTAAAGGCATCTTTTGCAATGACCATTAATAAATCTCAGGGTCAAACCTTCAACATTGCAGGCTTAGATTTGAGCGTTGACTGTTTTTCACATGACCAACTGTATGTCGCTCTTTCAAGAGTAACCTCTAGAGAAAACATGTTTGCATTGTCTAATGACAAGAAAGCTATGAATGTTGTATATAAAGACATTCTGTAATATATTAATTGTTGTAAAAATGAAATTAATACCTATGTAAAAATGCAAAAAGTAAATATGTAAAAGGGTAGGGTATGAATTTAGATATTCCAAAGATACCAGGAAATCTTCATGCTGTAAAGAAAGGGGAATTGTGTTACTCCAACTTTAACGCGTGCGGGCTACGGGCAGTAATGAATAAACCAAAACTACTGGATCGATTTTAATCATTTTTTCAGTTAGTGACATAGGGTACATATTCTATACCCGCGCAAAGCCGGGCGGGTTGCTAGTTGTTTAATAAACCAAAGCCAAAAACCAAAAAATGCAAATAGTTCATTTTTCTAGAATTAACATTATTCAACAGTATTTTTAAGCTATTTTAACAAAAATTATCATTTTTCTAAGTTTATTTTGTAAATGATTTCGAAATGTACTGCTTGGCAACACTGTGTGGTGAGAGAGCAATCAGCTGGGTCGGAATTACGGAATTTTTTTAATAATCGTGAAATAAAATCTACGGTACTACGATACGGAAGGAAGGAACTTTTCGTTTACATGGGGTTCTCATTAGTTTGATCGAAACAGCTGAGTCGGAATTGCGCTAACGGGCTTCACTGTTTTCAGCATAAGTCCCTCAGGTGGTCGGGCAGTTGATATTGCGCCTTGCACTAGAGCAGAAGATTCGCCACCCGACTCTCACTCCTGCTCTCAGAGAGTACTGCCCAACAAACCGGCATGCATGAGCAATGGAGCAGCATTTCTCGTTCTCTACGTACCGCCGTCGAAGAAGAAATCGGATTCCGGCGAGCCCGAAAAAACAATTGGTACGACGAGGAATGTCATGCTGCCGCAGAAAGAAAGGATACCGCCTATAGAGCCACGCTGCGATCAGGCGCAACGCGAGCCATGTGGGATCGCTACAGAGAGCTGAAAAAGGAAGAGAGACGTATTATCCGAAAGAAGAAACGAGAGGCCGATATACGTGAGTGCGAAAAGCTTGAGATGCTGGCCAACAGGAACAACGCCCGAAAATTCTACCAGAAAGTTCGGCGGCTTACAGAAGGTTTCAAGACCGGGGCGTTTTCCTGTAAGAACAAAGACAGCGAACTGGTGACTGTCGTACAGAGCAATCTTAAATTATGGAGGGAACACTTCTCGAACCTATTAAACAATGACAGCTGCGCATGTCACCGAGAAAGTGAAGATCCCGATACCCCAATCGTTGACGACGGAATTGTCGTTCCGCTACCCGATCATGACGAGGTGAGAATAGCGATAACGCGGCTAAAGAACAACAAAGCCGCGGGCGCCGACGGACTGCCAGCTGAGCTATTCAAACATGGCGGCGAGGAGCTGGTAAGGTGCATGCATCAGCTCCTATGCAAAATATGGTCGGATGAAAGCATGCCTCCCGATTGGAATTTAAATGTGCTCTGCCCAATCCATAAGAAGGGCGATCCTGCAATTTGTGCCAATTACCGCGGGACTAGTCTTCTAAATATCGCCTATGAGGTTCTAGCGAGCGTATTGTGTGAAAGGCTGAAGCCCACCGTCAACCAACTGATTGGACCTTATCATTGTGGCTTCAGACCTGGAAAGTCCACCATCGACCAAATATTCACAATACGCCAAATCTTGGAAAAGACCCATGAAAGGAGAAACGACACACACCATCTTTTCGTCGACTTCAAAGCTGCATTCGACAGTACGGAAAGGAGTTACCTGTATGCCGCGATGTCTGAATTTGGTATCCCCGCAAAACTAATACGGCTATGTAAGATGACGTTGCTCAACACCAGCAGCGCCGTCAGAATTGGGAAGGACCTCCCCGAGCCGTTTGATACCAAACGAGGTTTCAGACAGGGTGACTCGCTGTCGTGTAACTTCTTTAACCTGATGTTGGAGAGCATCGTACGAGCCGCAGAACTTAATCGCTCAGGTACAATATTTTATAAGAGCGTACAATTGTTGGCGTATGCCGATGATATTGACATCATCGGCCTTAACAATCGCGCTGTTAGTTCTGCCTTCTCCAAACTGGATAAAGAGGCAAAGCGAATGGGTCTGGTGGTGAACGAGGACAAAACGAAGTACCTCCTGTCTTCAAACAAACAATCGGCGCACTCGCGTATCGGCACCCACGTCACTGTAGACAGTTATAATTTCAAGGTTGTAAAAGACTTCGTCTATTTAGGAACCAGCTTTAACACCGATAACAATGCCAGCCTTGAAATCCAACGTAGAATCTCTCTTGCCAACAAGTGCTACTTTGGACTAAGTAGGCAACTGAGCAGTAAAGTCCTCTCTCGACGAAAAAAACTAGCACTCTACAAGACTCTCATCATGCCCATCCTAACGTATGGCGCAGAAGCTTGTACGATGACAACATCCGATGAAGCGACGCTTGGAGTGTTCGAGAGAAAGATTCTGCGTACGATTTTTGGACCTTTGCACGTTGGCAACGGCAAATATCGCAGACGATGGAACGATGAGCTGTATGAGCTTTACGACGACATAGACATAGCGCAGCGAATAAAGATCCAGCGGCTACGTTCGCTGGGTCATGTCGTCCGAATGGATACAAACGCTCCCGCTTTGAAAGTATTCGATGCGGTACCAGCTCGTGGTAGCAGAGGAAGAGAGCGGCCTCCTCTGCGTTGGAAAGATCAGTTGGAGAAGGACTTGGCTTCACTTGGTGTGTCCAACTGGCGCAGGTTAGCACGAGAAAGAAACGACTGGCGCGCTTTGTTAAACTCGGCCAAAGTCGCGTAAGCGGTTATAGCGCCAATTAAGAAGAAGACTAGAGCAGAACTTGCTTGTATAAAGTGAGAAATTTAGCAAAAAAGAATAATGAGTGAAAATAACGTTCCGACATCAGAAGTGGGATCTGCTTTGCCTACTGAATCATATATAACAGCGCTAATAGAGCAGTACGTCTGGAGCAAAGGAGCGGCCAAGTGTGAAATGCTTTAAGCGTGACGAAATTGGGAATTTTGCATCAGCTTGTCCAAAAGGTCGATCAGGTGGAAATGGCAAAGTGAGTACATTCTATTCTGTTTTGACTCAGGGGCTAAATGTTCCTTGGTCAAGGAGAGCATCGCTAATAAATTTAAAGGAAAACGAATCAATAATATTGTAAAACTTAACGTATTGGTAATGACTCCATATGTAGTACACAGCACATTTTATTTAATGTAAATATTGAAGAATATTGTTTTCAGTTTTTATTGCATGTTGTTATGGATAAGTTTTTAAGTTCTGATGTGCTGATTGGCCGTAAAATTTTTGGCCAGGGCTTCGGTGATTCAATGGACGCTGCTAGGTCTCAAATTTATAAAACAAAAGGGGTGAATTTTGTAAATTCAACAGAATACGAAAATATTATAAGTTCCAATACACAAATTAATGAATCTGATAAAGTGGCACTGACTCACATTTTAAATTTACATTCTGATTCGTTTATTGACGGAATTCCAAAGACACGTGCCTCCACAGGACAGTTGGAAATAAGACTAATCAACCCACAAACTGAGAAAAACCGGGTGCGACAAAAAAATTTACGAATTACTGCAATCAAATATTATACGGCCAAGTTGTTCACCTTTTGCCAGTCCGATGATGTTATTTAAAAAGAAAAATGGCACCGATCGTCTTTGTCTTGATTATCGTATGTTGGATATAATAGATTGGAGATAATATAGTGGCAGACAAATATCCGTTGCCTCTCATATCGGATCAAATTTCTAGACTCCGCGGTGCAAGATATTTCTCATGTATAGATATGGCAAGCGGGTTTTACCAAATCCCAGAGCATGTGGATTCGATTGAGCGAACTGCATTTGTAGCGCCTGAAGGGCAATATGAGTTTTTGACTATGCCTTTTGGTCTTAAAAATGCACAGTGGTCTTCCAGGGGGCTATAATAAAAGCATTTTGTCATCGTATACATCGATGATGTTTGTATTATAGCATAAACCAAAGAAGAAGAATTAGACCGGTTGCAGATCGTGCTAGAAACTTTAAGTAAAACTGGATTTTCCTTTAATATAACCAAATGTTCCTTTCTCAAAGCTAGTATCGAGTACCTTGTGTTTGAAATTAGTGACGGAGAAATTAGGCCAAACGCTCGTAAAATTCAGGGTTACCACCGCCGCAATCTGTGACACAGTTAAGGCAATTTATCGGTTTGTCTTCCTACTTCCGGCAATTCGTTCCCAATTTTTCCGAGATATTAAAACCCTTGTACCACCTTACGCCAAAGAAAAATTCAAATTTTGTTTGGAAATCAGAGCATGAGCCAATACGATTAAAAATAATATCGATATTAACACAAGCTCCAGCATTAATCATATTCGATCCTAAGTTCTCAGTAGAGTTGAATACAGATGCGAGTTCAATTGACTATGGAGCAATATTGCTGCATAAAATTGACAATAAGCCTCATGTAGTTGAATATTTCAGCAAATGTACATCGCCCGCTGAATCTAGATACCATTCGTATGAATTAGAGACATTAGCCGTAGTTAACGGTATCAAACATTTCTGTCAATATTTGCAGGGACGTAAATTTGTTGTTTATACGGACTGTAATTCTTTGAAATAAAGTCGTAGAAAATTGGACTTAACTCCGAGGGTACATAGATGGTGGGCGTTTTTACAATCATTTGACTTTGATTTAGAGAATAGGAAAGGCGGACGAATGGCGCACGTCGACTTTCTATCACGAAATCCAGAGTCAGAAAAAAAATAGAAACGTAATCAAAGTATCAGAAATGCGAATTAATTTGACGGAGGTAACTGATAATTGGTTGGTATCAGAACAACAGCGCGACGCTGAAATACTAGACATATTAACGAAACTTAAAAATAATGAACTGTCCGAAAGTTTAGACAAGACCTATGAATTGCGAAAAGGAATATTGCACAGAAAATACAGCGAAATGGTAAAACAAATTGCTTACCGGTAATTCCAAGGAGTTATATATGGGCATTTATAAATCACGTACACGAATCTATTATGCACCGGGTGAGAGAGAACGTTAGACAAGGTCTCTAGTTACTATTGGTTCGAAAATATGTCAAAATACGTGCGACGATTTGTAGACAATTGCATCACCTGTAAAGTATCAAAGCTACCTGTAAGAAAGGTGCAAGCGGAGCTGAATCTAATTCCCAATATAGAAATTTCGTGGCACTCCATACATATTGATATAACTGGTAAACCGAGCGGGAAAAAAGATTTGAAAGAGTAAATCATAGTACTAGTAGATGCTTTTACAAAGTTTGTGAATTTTTACCACACCTTGAATATAGATACTGAAAGTTGTATCAAGGCAGTAAAATCAGTTGTGTCAATATTCCGTTTACCCACAAGGATAATCGCGGATCAAGGTCGCTGTTTTGCGAGTTCAGGTTTTCGCGAATTCTGTTCTTCTCAAAAGATTAATTTGCATTTAATTGCAACAGGGGCTAGTAGAACCAATGATTAAGTTGGACGCGTAATTCTTCTTCTTCTTAATTGGCGCGATAACCGCTTACGCGATTTTGGCCGAGTTTAACAAAGCCCGCCAGTCGTTTCTTTCTCGTGCTAACCGGCGCCAATTGGACACACCAAGTGAAGCCAAGTCCTTCTCCACCTGATCTTTCCAACGCAGAGGAGGGCGCCCTCTTCCTCTACTACCACCAGCTGGTACCGCATCGAATACTTTCAGTGCCGGAGCGTTTGTATCCATTCGGACGACATGACCCAGCCAACGTAGCCGCTGGATCTTTATTCGCTGCGCTATGTCTATGTCGTCGTAAAGCTCATACAGCTCATCGTTCCATCGTCTCCGATATTCGCCGTTGCCAACGTGCAAAGGTCCAAAAATCGTACGCAGAATCTTTCTCTCGAACACTCCAAGCGTCGCTTCATCGGATGTTGTCATCGTACAAGCTTCTGCGCCATACGTTAGGATGGGCATGATGAGAGTCTTGTACAGTGTTAGTTTTGTTCGTCGAGAAAGGAGTTTACTGCTCAGTTGCCTACTTAGTCCAAAGTAGCACTTGTTGGCAAGAGAGATTCTACGTTGGATTTCAAGGCTGGCATTGTTATCGGTGTTAAAGCTGGTTCCTAAATAAACGAAGTCTTTTACAACCTCGAAATTACAACTGTCTATAGTGACGTGGGTGCCGATACGCGAGTGCGCCGATTGTTTGTTTGAAGACAGGAGGTACTTCGTTTTGTCCTCGTTCACCACCAGACCCATTCGCTTTGCCTCTTTATCCAGTTTGGAGAAGGCAGAACTAACAGCGCGGTTGTTAAGGCCGATGATGTCAATATCATCGGCATACGCCAACAATTGTACGCTCTTATAAAATATTGTACCTGAGCGATTAGGTTCTGCGGCTCGTACGATGCTCTCCAACATCAGGTTAAAGAAGTCACACGACAGCGAGTCACCCTGTCTGAAACCTCGTTTGGTATCAAACGGCTCGGAGAGGTCCTTCCCAATTCTGACGGCGCTGCTGGTGTCGAGCAACGTCATCTTACATAGCGGTATTAATTTTGTGGGGATACCAAATTCAGACATCGCGGCATACAAGTAACTCCTTTCCGTACTGTCGAATGCAGCTTTGAAGTCGACGAAAAGATGGTGTGTGTCGATTCTCCTCTCATGGGTCTTTTCCAAGATTTGGCGTATCGTTAATATTTGGTCGATGGTAGACTTTCCAGGTCTAAAGCCACAATGATAAGGTCCAATCAGTTGGTTGACGGTGGGCTTCAGCCTTTCACACAATACGCTCGCTAGAACCTTATAGGCGATATTTAGTACACTAATCCCGCGGTAATTGGCACAAATTGCAGGATCGCCCTTCTTATGGATTGGGCAGAGCACACTTAAATTCCAATCGGCAGGCATGCTTTCATCCGACCATATTTTGCATAGGAGCTGATGCATGCACCTTACCAGCTCCTCGCCGCCATGTTTGAATAGCTCAGCCGGCAGTCCGTCGGCGCCCGCGGCTTTGTTGTTCTTTAGCCGCGTTATCGCTATTCTCACCTCGTCATGGTCGGGTAGCGGAACGCCAACTCCGTCGTCAACGATCTGGGTATCGGGATCCTCACATTCTCTTTGACATGCGCAGCTATCACTATTAAGTAGGTTCGAGAAGTGTTCCCTCCATAATTTAAGAATGCTCTTGATGTCGGTGACCAGATCGCCGTCTTTGTTCTTGCAGGAAAACGCCCCGGTCTTGAAACCTTCTGTAAGCCGCCGAACTTTCTGGTAGAATTTTCGGGCGTTGTTCCTATTGGCCAGCATCTCAAGCTCCTCGCACTCACGTATTTCGGCCTCTCGTTTCTTCTGTCGAATAATACGTCTCTCTTCTTTTCTTAGCTCTCTATAGCGATCCCACATGGCTCGCGTTGCGCCTGATCGCAGCGTGGCTCTATAGGCAGCATCTTTTCTTTCGGCGGCAGCATGACATTCCTCGTCGTACGAATTGTTTTTTCAGGCTCGCCGGAATTCGATTTCTTCTTCGGCGGCGGTACGTAGGGAACGAGAAATGTTCCTCCATTGCTCGTGCATGCCGGTTTGTTGGGCAGTACTCTCTGAGAGCAAGAGTGAGAGTCGAGTGGCGAATCTTCTGGCTGTCTGTTGTGATTGCAGCTTTTCGATGTCGAACATTCTTTGCGTAGTTAGATGGACGATTTTCGCTGCACAAAGACGTGTGCGCAGTTTGGCTGCAACAAGGTAATGATCCGAGTCGATGTTGGGTCCTCGGATCGTACGTACATCTTATACACTAGAAGCGTGTCTTCCATCTAATATATCACAACATGATCGATCTGGTTTCGCGTTTTTCGATCAGGAGACAGCCAGATAGCTTGGTGTATATTTTTATGCTGGAATCTGGTGCTGCAGTCTACCATGTTTCGGGCCATGGCGAAGTCGATCAGCCTCTGTCCGTTAACGGATGTTTCGTTGTGCAGGCTAAATTTTCCGACTGTGGGACCAAAAATTCCCTCCTTGCCCACCCTGGCGTTGAAGTCGCCAAGCACGATTTTTATGTCGTGGCGCTCATTGGAACGTTCCAAGCGCTCATAGAAGGAATCTTTGGTCGCATTGTACTTCTCTTCCGTCGGGGCGTGGGCGCAAATTAGCGATATGTTGAAAAATCTGGCTTTGATGCGGATTGTTGCGAGACGCTCGTCCACCAGAGTGAACGACAGTATTTGGCGACGAAGTCTCTCTCCCACAACAAATCCGACACCGAATTTGCGCTCCTTTACATGGCAGCTGTAGTAGACGTCGCAAGGTCCTATATTTTTCTTACCTTGCCCCGTCCTTCGCATCTCTTGGATGGCAGTGGTGTCAGCCTTTACTCCCACGAGGACATCAACCAGACGGGCAGAGGCACCTTCCCCATTAAGGGACCGAACATTCCAGGTGCATACCCTCAAATCATAGTCCTTAGTTCGTTTGCAGGGGTCGTCATCAGTGTTGGAAGTTCTCATCCGAGGCTTTGTATATGCTTTCATTGGGGGGAGGTTTTTAAGTGGCGGGTCCCAAACCCAGCGCACAACCAGCTATCCTGGAATGTGTCGCCTTCTCACTTTAGCTTACTCCCGAACGGGTGTTCGGAAGCTACCCCGAGGATACTTGGTTTAATCCCGGGAGTTGTGAGTTGCTTGAACGCGTAATTAGTGCACTCAAAAATATGTTGAAGGCCGTAGAAACCAGTCAAAGATCGTGGCAGTTGGCTGATGTTCAGTTCGCTGTGAATTGCACGGCAAATCGAGTAACAAAGTATAGTCCCTTAGAATTACTAATTGGCAAGGATGTTAGACCTTTTGGTTTGCTGCCAATAATCGAAGAAAATGACAATGACATAGATAGGGATAATTTAAGAAAACAGGCTAAACGAAATATGGAAGAAAACACACGATATGATAAATACAGAATAAAGCAACATAACGTAGGTGATCATGTATTACTTAAAAACGTAGAGCTTCACCAAACTAAACTAGATCCAAAATTTAAAGCTAAATTTGAAATAATTGAAGTATTAGATGAAGACCGATACATACTGAAATCTTTAAGTAGTAAGCGAACTTATAAATACTCGCACGAATTTTTAAGAGCATTGCCAAATAACCAAATGATTGAAGAGTTATGTGAAAATGAAGACAGCACAAAGGAAGATGCGTCGAATGTTTAAAAATTAAATAAAATAAACAAAGAGACACCAGATACGTGTCAGACTTTCCACAGACCGCACTGTAATAGAAGAGACTTGTTATAGCGGGGGTCAGATTTTCCACAGACCGCGCTATAACAAAAGAGACTTGTTATAGCGGGGGTCAGATTTTCAACAGACCGCTCTATAACAGAAGAGACTTATTATGGCGGGGGTGAGTATACGAATGTGAAAATGGAATCACGTAAGAACTTTATTTTGATAAAAAAGAATAATATAATTTCTATAGTTAAATAGATTTATAACAGAAGTTGTTGTGTTGGATTGGAAATTGTTAGAAAGTAAGCCTTCCTGGTCTGCTTTTTCCAATCTCGCAGAGAGATCAGTCATTGTCGACATGCCGTGCAATATGTGTGGTAACACATTTTGTTTTTCCTTTTTATCTCGGCAAGATTCTTAGGATCAAGAGTTTCAGTTGAAAGCAAGTTATCATATGCAGCTTCGGCTTTTTCCCACATTGCTTTCAACTCCTCCTGTTGTATCCGCAGTGAAAATTTTGAATGGTCACTTGACGGTGTGCCATTGAAATCGGATTCGAATTCCGTCACGGCGTCGGCTATACGAATATATGTGTGTATCCATATTTAACGTATGAGATACGATTAGAAAATTTGCGCGGTATTAAAAGAAATTGCTTCTTCACGAAATGGAGAAAAATTTAAACGAAAACCGAGCCCAAATGCACCACCGAGATTAAAAGTACCAATATTTTTATATGATATATTTAAATATACGAGTATAAGTTAACTTCACACAAATTTAGTGCCCGCTTTGTTGTTCACACGCGCAATAAAAGTAACCAAACACCGCTTCCGTTGGAATCGTAAACAACAACAACGCTCACGGGCAAACAGACATCGAACCGTGAGAAAGATACCTGGTGGAACTTGCTGACATCGCTCTACTACACCTCACTGCAGTCACGCGGCCCATCCACGTGACAAATTCATGAATGTAATTGTAAACAAATTTACTTTTGTTAAAGATTGAAAATTGTAAGTCAGTCCTAAAGTAGCACTCAATAAAGGAAGCCGAAAAACTACACTCAGTGCGTTTGTATTTAGCTAACTGGCACCCAACGCGAATATTAAAATCGTATATTTCAATTTACGTGTTTTACTAGTACGTGCCAACGCGAATATTAAAACCGTCCTTAATAGTACGTACCAACGCGAACTCGTCCTTAAGCAGTACGAATCCACGCGCACACCAACTACCTGTAGTATCAGTTCGCAGGAACCTTCACGAAGAAATCCAGGAGGACCTTAGTAGACCGAATATGAACGGACAAACAGGATACAACCAAATGGCTCAGTGGAGACTGGTGATTTCATTGTAAGTTTAGTTTAACATAAGGATCACAAGCAAATGAAAATTGTGAGAGAATTGTTTAAAGTTTTATAAAAAGCAAGAAAATTAATGACCTATAATTTACAGTTAAAATTAAAAATAAAGAGTTCATTAAACAAAATAAAAGTTAATCTCAGAAGTGAAAGTTAAAATTAAAAATAAGTTTTAATGGAAGATTAATAAAATTTAAATAGAAATAAGAAAGTTTAATAAGAAAACTTATAAGTAAATAATTGGTGGTATCGTGTAAATTTTAATACTTTTAAGTTGAGTGAAAATGAATCCTAATATTATAAGACCACCGGTCCTTAATCATAATCAGCCCGGCTCTAGTAATTCTATTCCCCAATCCGATAATCCTAGCACACCTAGAATTAATGCAACGCCGGAATTAGAGGCATTAATTTCAACCATTGTCAGGAGAATTGTCGCCAGTGAATGTAGAAGTACAGTGGAATCAATAATTAATCCAAATAACGATTTGTCAGGAATTGGCCAAACTATAGACGAAAGAAATTTAATTAACACTAGCGAATTAGACAAGGTGCCATATGTAGTACGTTGCCTCAGGGACTTTTCTGGAAACCCTATTGAATATAGCTCCCGGCGGAAAAGTGTTGAGCGTATCTTTGCTCTTTATGACCCAATCAAAGGCACCCCTAGGTACTATGGGGGAGCAGACAACATTTTAGAATCATATAATACACCTTTGAAATGGAATTGTATTGTGAAATGCCTAAACCTGCACTATGCAGACAAAAGAGATATTAACACTTTAGAGTATCAGTTAACGGCAATGGTACAAGGCAGTAAAACAATACAAGATTTCTATCAAGCGGCTTACATGCACCTTTCATTAATAATTAATAAAATTTCCTGCATGGAAATCGGAGCGGAAGCCTTGCAAATATTAACTAAGACATACAGAAATAAGGCTCTAGACACATTCATCAGGGGGCTTAAAGGAGACTTACCTCGCCTATTAGGTATTCGTGAACCGGTAGATCTTCCACAGGCACTTCAGTTATGCCTTAAGCTTGGGAAACAACAATTTAGAGCACAATTTTTGGGCTACACTCATAATAATATTGCGGATAAAAAGCCTTTAATCCCACCCCGTGGAAATAATTCAAATAATCACATGTTGCCCAAAAAATTTTACCCTCAAGCAGCTTACTTACCACAGTTACGACAAACGAACATCCCAACCGGGCCACAAAAAAATCCAACAAACTTTCAACAGTTTAACAATCAGAATAAGGTCCGACCTTATCTTCCACAATATTACAATTATGACAGTAGACCACTACCGAGACCAGTTGCGCCTAAACCACTTCCGGCTCCAGTCCCCATGGAAATCGATCAAACCTTCAAAACTAAAGCCGTTAATTACCTAAATAACCCTAGAAATAATAACAGAAATATAGGTAAACGACCTCTGCCGACATCTTTACAAACACAGCAACCACATAAATGGCAAAGAAATTATCACATTGACACTCTTCAAAGTAATGACAGCAAGAAGACTATGACAACGCGCAAATTGCGACAACAGAAAATAATGAATATGACCAATCCTGGGAAGAATATTTAAACGAATACCCCGAATACGGAAATAACGCCAATGCACCCACTGACGATAATAGCGATATGAACGATACTGATCCTATAGAAGTCCATTTTGAATGTAAGACAAGCGACAATAAAATTCTTAAATTATTAATTGACACCTCTCATCAAAAACCCAATACCTAACGACAATATCTTTCACGCTACTTCTGTAGGTGTGAAAACGAAAATTACTCATCATTCTTACATAAATCTGTTCAATATAAAATCAGTCAAAGTTTAAGTATTTTTGTTACCAACATTGACATCATTTCATGGAATTTTGGGGAATGATTCCTTGAAAGAATTATCTGCCATAATTCACACCAAAGACAACTACATGATAATCTACAACAGCGTTAAAATCCATATTAAACAACAAACCTCTCAAGCAGTAAATAACATAAACATTAGAACGTCGCATATGACAAGCGATCAAAAACAGAAAATTAATAGTTTAGTAAAAAAATATCCCCAACTTTTCGTCGAACCCGACGAAAAGTGAACTTTCACCACTGTTGTCAAAGGAGAGATAAGAATGAGCACAAATGACCCAGTTTATTCCAGATTCTATGCATTTCCAGGACCACTAAAAGATGAAATTGAAAAACAAATCAAAGAGTTATTGGATCATGGCATAATACGACCTTCACGGTCTGCATATAATTCGCCTGTTTGGATCGTTCCAAAAAAATTGGACGCTTCAAAGAAAAAAAAGTATAGAATGGTAGCCGACTACAGAAAATTAAATTCTGTTACTATTCCCGACCGGTACCCCATTCCGCAAATAAATTACGTATTAGCGCAATTGGGGAGAAACACATATTTTACTGTAATAGATTTGAAAAGTGGATTCCACCAAATCCTTCTAAAGGAATCCGATATAGAAAAAACCGCTTTCTCCGTGAATAACGGAAAATATGAGTTTACACGATTCCCATTCGGTTTAAAAAATGCTCCCTCGATATTTCAGAGGGCACTCGATGACATCCTGCGGGAGCACATAGGAAAAATTTGCTACGTCTACATTGACGATATAGTAATTTTTGGCGAAAATGAAGAATCTCATATAAAAAACATAGAGACAATTTTTCAGACATTAGAAGCACCAAACATGAAAGTTCAGCTCGATAAAAGTGAATTTTTGAAACAAGAAGTTGAATTTTTGGGTTTTTTAATATCTTCCCATGGAATAAGAACAAACCCGGCTAAAGTGGATGCAATAAATAAATTTCCTGCTCCAAACACTCTAAAAGATTTGCGATCTTTCCTTGGCATGTCTGGGTTTTATAGACGCTTCATAAAGGACTATGCGAAGATTGCGAAACCCTTAACAGCGATTCTCAGAGGGGAAGAGGGACGACTGTCGAAAAATATGTCCAAGAAAAAAATAATACAACTTGACGCTAAAGCAATCGATGCTTTTAAAAAACTGAAATGTTCTTTGACATCACAAGATGTCATGTTATCCTATGCAGATTTCTCTAAAGAATTTCAACTGACAACAGATGCGTCAAACTATGCGATAGGTGCTGTCCTTGCACAAGACGGAAAACCGATTATGTTCATTTCTCGTACCCTTAGTAAGAGCGAAGAGCACTACGCAACAAATGAAAAAGAGATGCTCGCTATCGTATGGGCTCTTAAATCATTAAGAAATTTTTTATATTTTTCCGCAAAAGTCAAAATATTTACAGACCACCAGCCCCTAATATATGCCTTAATCAACAAAAACACAAATTGCAAATTGAAGAGGTGGAAGGCAATGCTGGAAGAGTGTAATTATGAACTGAAATTCAAACCAGGTACAACAAATAAAGTTGCCGATGCTTTGTCAAGGCCACCGGATAACTTCTAAATTAATTCAATCCAATTTACCGAAGCTCCGTAAATGCTTTTAAAAACCAGATATTCCTCTCATACGGAGAAAAGTCTTATTATAAATTTCAAATAATTCACCCGACCTACCATAGACACATAATTAGAGAAAAGGAGTTCAATGAAGATAAAATCTTGGATATTTTCAAACGTTACCTAAATCCTTCTGTTACTAATTGCATTAAAACCGATGACGAAATTTTAGGCAAACTTCAAGAAATATTTTCCATTCAGTTCAGTCGATACAGAGTCCGTTATACCAGGGAAATAGTAACAGATCTTACTAACGAAAGTGACCAAGAAAATGAGATAATAAAAGAACATTTCAGAGCTCACAGAAATGATAAAGAAAATAAACTGCAATTGTTGTAAAAATTCTATTTTCCACAGATGGCAGGCAAAATTCAAAGAATCACCTCACATTGTAAAATCTGCAAAGAAAGTAAATATGACCGCCATCCAAATAAGATGGTTATTCAAGAAACTCCTATACCAAAATTCGCTGGACAAATTATTCACTTGGATATTTTTATCACCGACAAAAAGGTTGTGCTCACTGCGATCGATAAGTTCTCCAAATATGCGCAGGCCCAGATTCTTAACTCAAGGGCCTCAGAGGATATTAAAGAACCATTGAGGCAGATACTTTTAGCTTTTGGTATTCCCGAGATAGTAGTAGTAGATAATGAGAAATCCCTGAATTCGAGCTCTATTACGTTTGTGTTGGAAAATCAATTTAATATTAAAATCCATAAAACACCACCTTATACCAGCTCTGCAAATGGTCGAATAGAACGATTGCATTCTACACTAACAGAAGTCATGAGATGCTTGAAAGCAGAAAATACTTACAAATCTTTCTCAGAACATTTCACTCTAAATTTTATATAACCATTCTATCCATTCCACAATAGGGAAGAAAACAGTACAAGCGTTTTTCGGGAAAAATTCAGAAAATGACTCTGCAAAACAGGAAATTGAGAGGAGGGACATTATAAAAAAATTAAAACAGAAACAGGAAGCAGACATTTCTTATAATAATAAAGGGAAATCCCCATTCAAATCATACTCAATAGGAGAAATAATCTATGTTAAAATAAATAAAAGATTAGGCAATAAGCTATCACCCAGATACCGAAAAGAAGTAGTGAAAGAAAACAGAAATAGCACAATCGAGACGAAAACTGGAAGAGTAGTTCACAAATGCCTAATAAAGAATTAATTCTATCTACCCCAATAGGTTAATCATCCCACTGTGCCGTGCAGAAACACAAATTCTGGACTACTCCAATTCACAGCTAGTTACAATAGATGCGGGAGTCGGGAAACTACAAAAAAGATCATTCAAAATTATTCACTGGATAGATTTCAATGAATATGAAAAACTCATAGGAAAAATCGAGAAAACCATACATTCAGCTTTGAATCCTACCCATCCTTTGTATTCCTTCTTATCCTTCGAAACAGAAAATATAAAAAGTCATTTAAATATATTAAGAAAGAATAAAAGAAATAAACGATCAATAGATGCGATTGGTACCGCATGGAAATGGTTAGCTGGTAATCCAGACCATCATGATTTCGAAATAGTGACAAACAAACTCAATAATGTACTCGAAAACAATGACAATCAATTGATTATAAATAAATTAGCTGTTAAAAAAATCAACGAATTATCCAATGTTACTAATGAGATCCTTAAGAGTATTAAAAATGAATCAAACATTGTCACTGAATTAATACTAGAATTTAAATTTAAAATGCAAGTTCTAAAGGAAGAAGTAGTAAATATATGCCATTCATTGGGCAAAGGCCCATATTGTGAACTCTTACATCCTGTCAAACTCAGAAATCAATGTCACAGAAACTGTATTGTAAAAAGAAGATTTTCCTTACATAAATATTGATGAGGCTTTAGAATTTGCAGAAGTTCGTATTGCTACTAACGGAAGTAACATCGTTTATATTGTAGATTTGCCAACCACTCAAAAGGATAATTGTAGAAATTTTATTATACGAGCGGTAATAATAAGAGAAAAAATTAACAAAATATTGTTTAAATCCATTTTGAAATGTAGCGAAAATAATATATTTGGAATTTCAAATAATTGTAAATCCTATAATAATCTAATAATATGTTCTAACGCTAAAATTATATACATACATATATAAGCAACACATCATGCATACCAAACTTGTTGAACAGCCGTGCCGCTAACTGCAGTGTAGTGAATAATCAACACATTCCCACAGTCGAAGAAATATCACCCGGAATATTGTTCCTCAATCAGTATGAGGGAAGCATTCGTGTGAACGGCGACCTGATACCACTAAAGGGCACCTTCATAATACGGCACCACAATGTCACTATCCAAGTAAACAACAAACTAATTGCAACAGATTTAATAGCTAATCAGCATACAATGCCAGCGATTCTCCAACCTATGGCAAGCTCGGAAGTAATTGAAGAAGTGCTTTCATTGGAAATGTTAAAACAGCTACATACGTGTGAACGACAGTAATTACATTGACACTTTGAATATGGGAAATAAAATAAATCCTTTTATTAACGTTATACTTATCTTATCGTTGATAATGATACTTGCGTACATTGGATACAAAACATACCAAAACCGTAGAAATCAGGATCAGCCACCAATCCTACAATCTAGAGATAAAAACTCATCATCGCTTACCATAGGAATAGAAGATTTACCAAGTCAATTTCAACCAACGTCATCGAACGTGGACGCTCGAAATTGAGGGTGGAAGAGTTAACTTCACACAAATTTAGTGCCCGCTTTGTTGTTCACACGCGCAATAAAAGTAACCAAACACCGCTTCCGCTGGAATCGTAAACAACAACAACGCTCACGGGCAAACAGACATCGAACCGTGAGAAAGATACCTGGGCCCTTACTCTGTAATGCGATGCGAAAGAAAAAATTCACGAAATCGCAGAATCGGTACTCGGTATTTCGACATTCGCATTCACATTTTGCGCTTTCGCAAGTTTTTCTCCCTTTTCGCATCGGCAGCACTCTGTATTGCGAAAGTGAATGTTAAACAGCTGTCACTATCGCATTTTTCCTGCTACAAATAATAGCCATACGCAATTTCCAAATATGTAAGTATTAATTGATAATTTTATAAATTTGAAATATTAATTCATTGTACCTTTTTGGAAAAATATATAGGACAACTCCAAAGACTAACAAACAAACACAAAAAAAACAATTCCAAATATTAGTGGACTTCATGACAACCCATCCGGATTTGGCAAAGGGCCTAATGAAGACGCCCAACGCAAAAATAAGAGTCGACCATTTATGGAAGAGAGTAACTTCCGAACTAAATGCTGCTGGACCACCGATGCGTGATATGGCCGGCTGGAGAAAAGTAACTTTAGTGACATGTGTACTTTTTATTTCTATAGTGGGGTTATTATAATTTTCAGGTTTGGGCTGACTACAAACTTCATTTGAAGGCCAAAATGCGTCGGAACAGAACCAACATTGCCGGTACAGGGGGCGGTCCGTCCGTTTATTCCTCACTGAACGAATTAGAGCAGCGAGTAAGCGAGTTGCTTTCCATAAATAAAGCTGTGGGCGGGATAGGTAGCACGCGGGAGTTTGGTGCGCGTCAGACGGATGTACCAACTACAAGTTTAGGAGCATTTTTGAATGATAGCAATTTAGTCGATATGCCCGAAGGGGAGAATGACAGCGATTCAGTCGATGTGCCCGAACAGGTGAAAACCTTCCTGCAGCCGTTCGGTACTCACTCCACGCAATAAGCAAAGCTTACTAGAAAAGCAGGTGGATAATCAAATTATGTACCAAAAAAATTCAACAGAAATACTGACTGAGATTAATGATTCCTTAAAAAATATTTCCAAAACCATGGAAAGGACATATAAAATGGTATATAAAATAGAAAAACAAAAGCTAAATTTAGCAAAAGAGCAGTTCGTCCATAGTCGAAAAATGGACTGTGATAACTTTAAGTTAAAACTTAGGAAATTAGAAATTCAAAAACAAATGTCGGAGTTGCAGACAAATAAGACACATGAGAAACATGGAACTTCCTTTTAATTTTTTACTTATGTACGTATGTACCTGCACATACAAGTGAATTAATTTTTATTTTTATTTTGTTTAGAGAAACATGGAATTTTCTTTTAATTTTTTACTTATGTACGTATGTACCTGCACATACAAGTGAATTAATTTTTATTTTTATTTTGTTTAGAGAAACATGGAATTTTCTTTTAATTTTTTACTTATGTACGTATGTACCTGCACACACAAGTGTGACTTAGTTTTGATGTACCTGTCCATGCACAGTGCCTTACCGAAGTATTATAGCTTAAAAAATGTATACATTGTATGTAATTTGCACACTATTACTATTAGTTTTAATATACCTATGTACACACTTTGTAGACCTAACATAAATAAAAGACTGAATTCATATTTACTAAAAAACGATTTTATTTAAACAAATTTTTCATACAGAATTTCGAGTGGCAATCATATCATTTTTTATTTGGTCTCTTATACGTCTAGCTATATTTCCAAAACTCAGATTTTCTACATTTTCTATATTTACCATGTTCACTTGTTCCTGTTCGATTTCTAAACTGGGAGGATGAACTTTGAACATTATACATATATTATGCAGAGCACAACAAGCATTTAGTATTTGCACAACCTTTTCTGGAGCATAGTGCAACTCCCTTGAAGCTAGAAGGCAACGAAATCGGCCTTTCAAAACGCCAAAAACTCTCTCAATTAACGACCTTCCCTTTGAATGTTTTTGATTAAAAAAATGTTCGTCTGAATCCTCCGTAGAATTCCTGTATGGAGTAAGGAGCCATGGTTCCAACGGATATCCTGAGTCACCTGCAGATAACAAAAATATAAAGGTATTTTTAGTTGAATAACAATAAATTACAATAGCTACATATGTGCATATGCATGTTCATAAGCATTTATTACATGAAAATGCATATACATATATGTACATATATATGTGTATTAACAATTATACATATGTATGTTATATACTATATAAGACAATATTAATACGAGTATACGGACCACTACATTAAGGTCATATACTCGAAGTATATTAAAAAGCTTACCAAGAATTCGTTGGCCAGAGTCACCGTTTTCATAGGCAGTTTTTAAATATTCGCGCTCACCGGACAAGTTCCATATGTGCGAATCATGCGATGCACCTCCAAATCTACCATTCACGGCTCGAATTTGCATTTTGTGATCACATATCTAAAGTAGAACAAAAAATCGTTAATGAAAATATTCTTATTTAATTGAAACACTCTTACCACCATTGCATTTATGCTGTGCTTAAGTTTTCGGTTAAAAAATAAATGCTCGTCATTTGATGGCCTTATCATTTGGATGTGCGTTCCATCCACTGCTCCTACCACACCCGGAATTCCGCATGTTTCGTAAAATCTACGGTTGGCATCCTGTTGCTCTTCACTGCTCATCGAAAAAACGATATGTTTTGGACACAATACCTTTTCAATTGCACTGCAAACTTCCCAAAGGCAACTGGAAACGGTTTGCTGTGCTAGCCCCGCGCGATGGTCTTGGCCAATTAAATGTTGATACGCACCCTGAGCAAGAAACTTTAGGGTTGTTGCAACTTTTATAATGTCAGGGATAGCCGTTGCTCTCGTTGGAGATTTCATCTCACCCTTTATGCTATTTAGCACATACATAAAGGCTTCCTTACTAAGCCGAAAATTCTGCACAAAACTGATGAATAGAACAAACTGATGAATAAAGCATGAGTAATTCTTTAAAGTTTAACTTACCTTTGATCGCTGAGACTCATAACGTTGGAGTTATCTCTTATAAATCTCCGATAAATCCTTTCCTCAGATGATTCGTCCCATAAAGCTACACAATCCATTACTTTATATTATTTAAATATATGTACTTTACTTCCAATCGCTCGTTTGTTTTGGTCGCTTTCTTTGGCATTTCGGTCAGTGATGCATACTAAAGCGAAAAATAAGTGAATAATAAAAAGAGCAACACTTTCAGCGATGCGATAGCGCTACAGAGTACCGACTACCCTTCGTAACGCAATTTATTTTCCCATCGCATTGCTTTTCGCATCGCATTACAGAGTAAGGGCCCTGACTTGCTGACATCGCTCTACTACAACTCACTGCAGTCACGCGGCCCATCCACGTGACAAATTCATGAATTTAATTGTAAACAAATTTACTTTTGTTAAAGATTGAAAATTGTAAGTCAGTCCTAAAGTAGCACTCAATAAAGGAAGCCGAAAAACTACACTCAGTGCGTTTGTATTTGGCTAACTTATATATGGTATATTCAGTTTTAAAAATAATACATTATTAGTTTATATATGTATGTAAACGAGGTTCGCCACCCAAACAATAATATTAATAATAATATATACCGAATAGCAAAGAGCGCTGAGATCAATTCTGTTATAATGCAGCGTTGTTTATGTAGTTGTGTATTCCACTTCACAACGGGAATGTACAAATAGAAAAGAAAAAATAAACGGAATAAGAAAAATTAAAGATATTCCCAACAGCGCGCCTTTAGTTTGGTTTAGTTTGAAATAGCTGCCGCGAGTTAACGCCGTTAGTATAAATACTAGGTAGATACATACACATATACATGCATACCACGCACACATAATTATTGTTTACAAATTAAAATATCTTTAAGCAATAACATACTCTTTGTTTATTGTTTTTAAACTAAAATATCTGTAAGTGATGGCATACCCTTTGTCCCTTCAAGTGATAATATAGAACAAACAAAGAAGCATATTCTTGATTCCTCTCAAAAGTAACAATAGCCAAACACGTAAACAGTTTTCAATAACAGCTTTATCAGTAAACAAACAACAAACATCACTTATCATCACAAATAGGAATAGTATAAATAGATATAAGCATTAATATGTAAAGCAGTTCTGAAAATAAATGAATTCAAAAAGGAGCTCCGCTCAGAAAAAGATATATTTTTATTATTTTCTCCACGCGGACACTTAACAGGGGGCTCAACCGATTTAAGCCATGTCTATTTAAAAAAAAGAAAGTGTGTGGTAGTTCACGGAACCCGCACGATTGAAGTGAAACTTCTTTTATCAACAAATCAATAATTTAACTATTATTTCAATATAATGCATGCAGAAGTCATGGAAAGCTTGGAATGGAATTTTATTAAACAGAATTATTTATTTATTTTAATATAAAAAGAAATGAATTTATTGTACTCAATTACATTTGGTTCTCGGCATTGTCATTATCATTATTGGATTCGTTTTCCAAAAATGAAACAAGGGCTTTATGGTAACTGAAATACGTAAAAAATGATCTACATTCTAATCTATCAAGGTATCGATGAAATACTGCATCAATGGTAGTTCCGCATCTTGTTGTTGGTACTTCACCATCATTAACCATATTTAAATTTAATTTTTCTTTGAGGAAACTTATTAGAGTCTTTGATCGCTCTTCTGCAAAATTGACATTAAAGTCGCCACTTAAAATCATCGGAATTTGATGATCATGTTGTCCTAGCAACTCAGACAACATAATTAGGTCCATGATACTGATGAAATGACCGCCCATCGACTGATCGATTTACGGAGAAATGTTCTTCATCGATATCCTGATGCACAGATGACAAATTATCACTTATCGTACAACCGGAGGATTCACTGTCACGGTGTTCAACAGTAGCTCTTAATTTTTTACGCTCCAAATACTCACGTTGCCGTTCAGCACCTGTTTTCGGTTTCCGTTTTTGTTGATTTGATGCCATATTTAACAGAAATCAATCAACAAAACAAAATATGTTTGTAAGATTTGCTCAAAACTACACACACACTCTATGACGCGTCTCGCGTTATTAATAATATTGTGTTTGGGAGAACTGTCAACTGTTTCCACCGAAATGCGTTCGCAAAGTGTATGGTCTTTGGTATGGTAAACAGATTTATGATATATTATTTTGCGGCGACAGCACAGCGCAATAGCCCAGCGGCTAGCAATGTGGGCTTCCGATCCGAAATCCTTGGTTCGAATCACAAGAAAAATTTTTTTTTTTTTTTTTATACATTTATTTCATTTTGTTTTATGATATGTTTATGAGCAGATTTTTTTCATGGCAGAAATACACTCGGAGGTTTGCCATTGCCTGCCGAGGGGCGACCGCTATTAGAAAAATGTTTTCATTAATTTTGCTTTCACCGAGATTCGAACCAACGACCTCTCTGTGAATTCCAAATGGTGATCACGCACCAACCCACTCGGCTACGGCGGCCGTCAATCAAATGTCATATTGACAAATTGCAATCATTGTTGCCATATTTCGATAAGAATGCAATAATAAACGACCGCATTACATTCACGACGACACGCCACGCCAGTCTTTTAACAGATGGCGCTGGCATAGCGTGAGTTTTACGTAGTTTAGCGTAGTTTTACTCCTCACAGCGTTTCATCCACGCCACGCTTTTAACAGATGGCGCTGGCGTAGCGTCACATGTCGATGAAACGCTATGGTTTTACTCCTCACAGCGTTTCATCTTTCGAGACAAAAGAAGTTTCACTTCAAAAAAAAAAAAAAAAACAGATAGAAAAAATCCCACGGGGAATAAGACTCACAACACTAAATATTTAAAAAAAGTGTATAAATAATTAATAAATAAAAAATTCGAGTTTGAGGTTAAAACCTTATGGTCACAAAAACTGGATACGCTGCGAAAAATAAGGGAAGCAAAAAAAACAAAAAACTTACGACGGCTGCAGGAAATTGTCAACAAAAATGGAACAACAACTGGCTCAATTACAAGCCCAAATAACCACATTGGTCAACGTGATCCAACAACAGGAAGCAGATTTTACGGGGAGAATAGCTATGTTAGAGCAACGAAATGACCCACAGGTAGTAATTTTATACGAAGAAGTGAAACTAAACATCACCGATCCTAAGGATATCGATCTAGAACTGTTAAAATCCCTACCAAAATTTAATGGGGATAAGGAAGAATACAGGTCATGGAGATCACAAGTCTGGACCTTCATGGAAGCTATAAAGAATTTCCAAAACCATTCCAGATACTACAGCGCCTTGGAAATTTTAAGAGCCAAAATAACAGAACCTGCAGCAAATATACTCACAAAAGAACAACACGAAATTTTATTTTTATTCAATAATTAATAGATTTTTTTTTTTTTTTTTTTTTTTTTTTGGCGGTGAGGTTGGGTTAAAAATGCCTTCGCACCATATAGTAACCGTCGCTACTACGTGTGTGGTGATTCCACTAAAAATATCCCTCCTCTTCTCTTGGATTTTTCCCTCCACCCCGGAACTGCTTCCTCATTGCTTCGAGGTAGAGGGCCAAGACGGCGTCCTAAGAAGGACACTTACTTACTCACCCTGCGTCCAGGGTCGCCTGTTTTGAGAAACCTATGCTCAATGCTCTTCAGCATAGCTTTCCATTTCGCGCTTCTTTTTTCGGATAATATCCTCCACAAAATTTGCGATGGCATTCCATTTTTCTTCGTCTATCATCATTTTCTCGATAATTTCTTCAAGTGTAAATACACCAATAGCTCGCTGTAGACCTGTTCTCTCTACGTTCCACCTCCCGCATTTAAAGAAGGTGTGTCCCGCATCATCATACTCAGTATCTCCATATATGCAGTTTGGTTGGCTCACTTTTCCCATTCGGCACAGATACTTACGAAAGGACCCATGTCCGGACAAAAACTGTGTGAGGTAATAGTTAACCTCACCGTGCTTTCTTTCTACCCACTTTTTTAGATCGGGTATTAGTCTCGCTGTCCATCTACCATACCTTTCAGAGTTCCATCTTGCCTGCCAAAGTGTGAGTGTTTGAACTCTATTATCGGAGAAGTATGGTACTGGGATTCCTGTGTTTTTTGCCTCCCATCTCCGTTTACGCTCTTGTGCTAGAATATCTATAGGGATGGTTCCGCTGATAACTAACACCGCTGCTTCAGATACTGTTCTGTATGACGAAGCCACTCTGAGAGCACAGGTGCGTTGCACAGATTGCAGAATTTTCCGCCGGCATTGCACCTTAAGCGAATCTGCCCATATTTCGCATCCGTATAAGAGAATCGAGTTCGTCGTGTCCATTAAAAGTTTTCGCTTGTTCTGCGTTGGACCTCCAAGGTTTGCCATGAGCTTACTTAACATTCCGCTTACCTTGGCAGCTCTTGTGGCAGCATGGTTTATATGCGCCCAGTAGGTTAGCCTTGTGTCTAATTGCACTCCTAGGTACTTGACCACTCTTTTTGTGGATAAAGTGGCATCAAGTACTTGTACATTGTGTAAAATAAGTACCCGGAATTTATAATTTAAACTCTCCCGGGAATACCTGACACTTCAAATTTGGTTTTTTCATGTTGGTACACATGTCCTTGAATGCAAAAGCCTTATTAGAACGGGATCTATTACTTAGTGTGTTTTATTCTGCAGTCAAAGTGAGTTGATCTTTTGTTTACTTGGCGAATTTTACTATGGATTTTTGCAAAAAGAGCACCGGAAGGAGGTCTCTGAAGACATGGTTTCCCGAGCTAATACGGACCCTACGTTCATGAAACGCATAATAACTGGTGATGAGACATGGGTCTACGAGTACGATATGCAAACCAGTCAGCAATCGTCTGAATGGCGCTTCGAGAACGAGCCGTATCCAAAAAAACCATGCCAAAGCCGGTCAAAAGTGAAGGTTATGCTCACGGTTTTCTTTGATTACCAAGGCGTGGTGCACTCTGAGTTCCTTCCAGAGGGCCAAACGGTTAATAAGGAATATTATTTATCCGTTTTAAGGCGTTTACGTGAAGTCATTCGCCGTAAGCGGCCCGAATTGTGGAAGGACAATTCGTGGATTCTGCACGACGACAACGCGCCATCGCTCCGAGCCTTGATTGTACGCGAATACAAGACCAAAAACTTAATAAATACTATCGAACAGCCACCGTATTCGCCAGATCTCGCACCCTGTGACTTTTTTCTCTTCCCAAAACTAAAATTGCCACTTCGGGGAAGGCGTTTTGAGTCGATTGAAGACATTAAAAAAAATTCGCTAAAGGAGCTGAAGGCCATCCCGGCGCCGGCCTACCAGCGGGCCATGGATGACTGGGTTGTTCGTTGGAATATTTGTATCGGCTCAAAAGGAGCCTATTTTGAAGGCGATCCAACAAATAATGATGAATAATATGAAAAAATGTGTTTTTTTTTTTAAATTCCGGGTACTTATTTTACACAATGTATGTCTACTTCTAATGGGATACGTCTGTTCGTTAGAAGGATTAGCTCTGTTTTCTCTGTGGCCAGCTTTAATCCATGGTCTTCTAGCCATGTCTGGACTCGGATCATCACCTGATTTAACTTTCTTTTGGCTTCGTCGGTGTTTCGAGTGATTATTACAGCTGCAATGTCATCTGCGTATCCCACTAAATGCACATCCTAAGGCATCTTTATTCGAAGGATTTCATCGTAGGTTATATTTCAGACTTCAGGTCCAAGTATTGATCCTTGAGCCGCACCTGCTGTTATATGTTTAGTCTTACACCCTTGCTGAGATAGCTACGAATAATCTTCAATAGATTATTCGGGATCTTGAATTTTACTTCAATTACGTCGTTCCAGCTTAAACTGTTGAAAGCATTTCTAATATCCAGTGTGGCTAGTAATACTAAGCGTTTGGAGTATCGATTACCCGCCTGGGCATGTTCTACGCTAGCTATTACATCTTGGGTGGCTCCTAAGGTGGATCTGCCACTTCTAAAACCATGCTGCCTGTCGGAGAGGCCGCCACTGTTCTCTACGGCTTCGCTAAGCCTATGCTTTATCAGTTTCTCAAAGAGTTTTCCTGCGCTATCCAGCATACATAACGGTCTATAAGAGGACGCTAATGTTGGGTCTCCCTTTCCCTTACTGATTAGTACCAGTTTTTGTTTTTTCCATATTTCTGGAAAAATTCCTTCTTTAGGCATGCGTTGTACATGTTTAGCAGCAAAAGAGGGCGTTCGATTGCCAATAGTTTCAATATTTCTGCAACTATGCCATCAGGTCCTGGCGCTTTATTGCATTTCATTGCTTTTGCAGCATCCATTAGTTCTTCTTCTGTGAATGGGACAGGTTCCGTTGCTTCATGCTCGAGTTCTTCCCTCTCAGCACAGTGTTTTTGGAAGAGTGTGTCGACTATTTTGCTTACCACTTCGGTTTCCATATCAGCAGCAGGGGATTTGGCTCCTAGCTTTTTCATAACGATTTTGTAGCCCAGCCCCCATGGGTTATTGTTTAGATCGTTTCGTAGCTCTTCCTATTTGTCTTTTTTGCTTTGGCTTATGGCTTTCCTCAATTTTTTTCTGCTCTTTTTGTATTCTTCGGATTCCGGTATCGCCGGGCCCAATCTCCTGGCTCTAGTATACTTTCTACGCTTATGGATGCACATATCTCTAAGTTCTGCGATCTCATGCGTCCACCAGTATACAGCATTTCTTTTTTTGTTCTTATCTATTTTAGGCATAGATGCGTTGCAACCTATCGTAATCCATTGCATTGTTGTCTTGACTAGTGTTTTTGCTGTACTATTCGTACAGATCGTCGTTTTATTTTCGTCAATAGTTGCAAGGAGCGTCGCTGGGCTTAGCTTGTTTATGTTCCATTTGCGTGTACTTTTATTTCGATTTTCACGCACTCTTTGGTTTTCCATTTCTATGCAAAACGTAATGTATTGATGGTCACTCCCATTGTAATCTTCCAGGACTCTCCAATCTTTAGTAAAGGAGACAATGCTTTCCGATGCTAGGGTTATGTCGGGTGTTGTGCCTTCACAACCTGGCTTTCGGTACGTAGTCGTTCCTGTGTTGAGTACCACTAAACCTAGTCTGGCTGCCATGTCCAGCACTCGTCTACCTTTTGAGTTCGTTGTCGCTGAGCCCCATTCGGTTGCTTTTGAGTTGAAGTCTCCCGCTATTATTAGTCGTCCCTCTAAACTAAATGCTTTGTGTTCAAGACTTTCCAGTTTCCGGGTGAATTCATCTATATTGTCGTTCGGTGTAAGATAACAGCTTATCATTGGGAATTGGCTGTTTTGAACGTAGACGAAACCATCGCCTGATCCTTTCGCGATTATTACGAAATTTGTGCCCCTAGTCAGCCAGATGGCGGCAGTTCCCGACTCGTTTTCGATCCAAGCTTTCTCGGATTGAGCATATTGTTCGCTTATCAATACTGCTTGAACTCCTTTTTCTAAGACCATCTGTTCCATTAGCAGGTCTGCGTTTTTACTCCTGTGCATATTTGCTTGAAGTATAATCATATTTTATCTTGTCTTGGCATGTTCTTTTGTCATCGGGCATTTGCCCGAGCCTGGCATATGCTTTGTCTCGCTGCGATTGGCATCAGTGCATAGGCAGCATTTGGGCTCTTTGGTGCACTCTTTCATTTTGTGCCCAGCTTCTCCACATCGGATGCATATACCTTTTCCGTTTCTGTCTGGTCCTTTACAGTTTGATTGAAGGTGTCCGACACCGAAGCACCGGTAGCAGCGCTTCTGAGATGTGCTAGCTCTCATCCTTGCACTAACCCATCCGATTTTGATATTCGTTTGCTTGAGCAGCTTTTCTGCGCTTTCAATAGCGAGAGTAATAATATATAAGCCCGTACTTGTTGTCGTTGGTTAGGTTTTGTGATCCTAACATCGATATTTTCATTAGTGCCAGCTAGCATTTTTCTCACAGCGTCATCAACTTCCTTCTTCTCCGTGACGGCACCCAAGTCTCTGATCTCTACAGTTGAAGTTGGTCTGAGGGTTGTAATGGAACCGACCGCTTTTACGGTTTCCTCTAGTTCTTTCAAAAATCAGCGTTAACTGTTTTCCCCTTTTCTAACTCAAGTAAAAGAGCGCCTGTTTTGGTTCTTCTTATGCCTTTCACCGTTGTGGTGTCGTCTGGCATGGTCTTTTCTCGGATGCTTTTGAGGATTTCGGCATAACTGTGGCCCTCTACCGGCTTTACCAACACAGCCTCCGATTTTGGTTTTGGTGCTCGTTCATTCTTCTTTTGGCTCGATTTAGCCTTCCTTGCTCTGTCGTTTTGCGCTCCATCACTTCCTTTTGGCACGGTATTGGGCCTAGATTTTTGCCGGCTTACCACTTGCCATTTCTCAGGCTCTCGCACTCTTAGTTTCTTCGAAGAGTCGGGTGCGGCAGGACTTGGTGCATTCCGTTTTGCGGTTAAAGGAGTACTCTCCTGAACAACACCTGTTTTTCGAGCTGTTGCTGGGGTGTCTCCTCCGATTTCTTTCGTGGATGTGTCCGGCAAGAGACGACCTTTACCGGCTTTCTCAGCTCGGATCCAACCTCTTCTGCAGTTTTTCATGACGTCGAACAGTTCGTCAAGCTCTGAGACTCCGGTCTTTATTTCCGTGGAGGTATTCCTACTCTTCAATATAACTGCTTTCATCTTCCTAAGCACTCTCAAACAGCTCGCATTTTGAGAATAAACTCTTGTCGCGGAGATGCATTGGTTTCCCGTTCTGTGTTTGCGTCCTTTGCAGTTGCAGGGGGTTTACGACGGCGTATTGGGCGCATTTGCAGTAGTTTTAACCTCTTTTGACGTTACTCTTACGTCGAATTCTTGAGGCGTCTTTTCAGCTCCTTCATTGACCGTCTTTGATTTTGCTATGTTTTGCTATGTTCCAGTCGTAAGGGGCAAATTCGGTTTTTGTGGTGGCGAGCGAAGCAGTCGAGGTTTCCTTACGAAAGGACTCTGCTCTATATCTCCATCAGTATTGGCCTTCTGTTGTTTTTCTTCGTTTTGTCGTTTTTCCTTAATTGTTTCCATTCTTTTTTATTTAACCAGCGCATCGTGTGCAGGGGGGCGGGCCGAAATAGTCAAGAGCGGGTGTACCCTCGGAGGCAATGCTCCTACCCCAGTTCCCTGAGGCCTGACCTACGCTTTACCGATCCCGGAAAACACGGACGGACCGGCGCTCGCCCGGAGCAACGAAAGCTACTACCCTTTCGCCCAATGAACACTTCCTGACCAGGGTCCAAGGCGGCTGGTTACTGATATACAACGAAGCTAACACATCGGCAGAGCGAACTCACATCACCCCTTTGAGGTCGCAGGTGGAAAGCCATAACGACCTATCCAGGGACTCCCAGTGCGCCCCGTTGCATACCGGTCATGCTTTTTACAGTCGCACCTAACATGGCAGACAGACACTGACCAGCGCACCGCCCAATATGGGAACAGACGTGTGCTGGATTTTGTCTCCTAACTTTCTAGCTAACT
Source organism: Anastrepha obliqua (assembly GCF_027943255.1). Taxonomy (NCBI): domain Eukaryota; kingdom Metazoa; phylum Arthropoda; class Insecta; order Diptera; family Tephritidae; genus Anastrepha; species Anastrepha obliqua. Next base: position 3,648,138 of record NW_026562179.1, on the reverse strand, counting down.
TAAAGTCGCTGAAACGAGGGACATCTTGACTAGAGTCCGCGGGGTCGTCGTACCCGTCACCTCCTTGTGGGAGATGCCCTTGCGGCTCATGCTTTTTACAGTCGCACCTAACATGGTGAACAGACACTGACCAGCGCACCGCCCAATATGGGAACAGACGTGTGCTGGATTTTGTCTCCTAACTTTCTAGCTAACTTAAAGTCGCTGAAACGAGGTACATCTTGACTAGAGTCCGCGGGGTCGTCGTACCCGTCACCTCCTTGTGGGAGATGCCCTTGCGGGTGTTGACTAGGGTCCGCGGGGTCGTCGTACCCGTCACCTCCTTGTGGGAGATGCCCTCGCGGCCAATAACACTAGTCTACAAGGAAAAGTATCCGAAATAATTTAAACTAATATCTGCTTCTCTGTCCATGCAAAATTCGGATTGATAACTAAAATTAATTTATTAGTTTGAGTTTTTACGATAATCGTATCTTTCGTGTTTAATGGAACTAGGCCGACAAAATTTAACCAACATTCAGACCCAGAAACCAGACTATATATTTCCGAAGGTTTATGATGCGCTGAATCCAAATCTGGCCTCAGAATTGCTCTGTCAGCTCTGGTTTTCGAGATATCCTAACCTAAAAGTGCAAAAAACACCATTTTTGCCCATGAAAATTTCAAAATGCGATATCTCTGCGAAAAAAAATGATATTTGAGCAAACAAAACGCCATTTGAAAAAAGAAGGATTGTATTTAAAGATGCCATCCTTTAATTTTGGTGAAAGAAAACATCTGCAAGGCTACATAACCTCAAATATGGGCAAAAATGGGGTTTTTTGCACTTTTAGGTTAGGATATCTCGAAAACCAGAGCTGATAGAGCAATTCTGAGGCCAGATTTGGATTCAGCGCATCATAAGCCTTCGGAAATATATAGTCTGGTTTCTGGGTCTGAATGTTGGTTAAATTTTGTCGGCCTGTGTAATTAATAGATTGGACTACACATATGCGGACCAACGCCCACTATGTGTTCTTCTGAATGAAATGAAGAAAATCTCATAAGGCAGAAAAACTCTTGCCGAATTCCATAGTGCGGTGTCTAAAGCATTAATTTAGCCTTAGCAAAAATTGTGATGTCCAGTAATGAGAACAGCGAAGGAATGAAAGCATACGCTAACTAGGAGGTGGTAACGCCCGCATTCTCGGGGTAAATTCAAAATATACCAGCGGTACCTTGTACAGCCATGACCCAGGAAATCTGGAAGCAGCATACGCCAAGGCCTGTACCATTTCCCATGACAATGTGAATAAAGAATTTGAGACACCGTTCAGACGACAAAATAACAACAGACAGTTTCAACATAATACAAACCGGAACACCTACCCACAACAACATCGAGAGGAAAGGTATTACAAGCCAAACGTAAGGATGCAGGGCGGCAACTACCAGGCAAGGAGTTTTAATCAATATAACCAACAACAGCAACGGCAACGTCCCAATGGACGTAGACAATTCGAGACAATATGCAAACAACAAGAAATAATGCCGTAAGTCGAAATAATTATATATACATATATATATATATTTGGCGCGTACACCCTTTTGGGGTGTTTGGCCGAGCTCCTCCTCCTATTTGTGGTGTGCGTCTTGATGTTGTTCCACAAATGGAGGGGCCTACAGTTTCAAGCCGACTCCGAACGGCAGATATTTTTATGAGGAGCTTTTTCATGGCAGAAATACACTCGGAGGCTTACCATTGCCTGCCGAGGGGCGACCGCTATTAGAAAAATGTTTTTTTTTTATTAATTCTAGCTGCAATAATGCGAATAATCCGCAAAATAGGAAATTTCAGAGAATAAACCAGTTAAATAAAGAGGATCTAGGGTCAGTAGAATTGTCAAATTATGAAGAACATTATGAAACAAGCAGCACTTTTTTAACACGAGTAAACGGGCTGCCTTGCTTACAAACAAAATGCGGCCTAACCGGCGCGCCCGTTACCTTATTAGTCGACACTGGTTCCACTAATAATAACATAAATATGAATTGTAACATAGGAAAATAAATTTAAATGAAATCACTTAAAACAAAAACGTTACATGGTTACTCAATTATAGATTCTAAAAAAATAATAACGATGTACGGGCATCATTTAACCTTCTTTGAAATTAAGGAGTTAAACGACTTTGACATGATACTCGGAGAACAGGGATTACGCCAAATAAAGGCAGAAACTAGTTTATTTGATTAAAATAGAACCAAAAATTAACTATACGATTAACATTGAAAAATTTAAAGATCAGGTCGATGAACTTATGAATAGTAATAATAATGCTAGTGGAACACTGCCCTTTACAACCACAATACAAACAGCTATCACAACCGAATCTGAAGACCCCAATATCCATATCCCATGACTGATGTAAAGTGATGCTGAATCGTCATGTATGTGAGACAGGATCGTCAAAGTAAAGGAGCTATTAACTTATGGAAGAGCTTTAGGGCAAACCTGCCGACTAAAGATTTCTTAGAGAATAAAAGATTTTTTTTTTTGAGTTAAGGCAAACAACTGCCTTCCAACTATCAGGACTGAGTTGACTGAGCTGCTTGAGCTGACTGAGCTGACTTCTGATAGAATGGCTTTATTTTTATACTTTCTTTTTGCCTTGTCATCAATAAAATATACATAATTATATTACAATTAAGCGTTGTTACAAGTAACAAATCAATAACAAAGTTGTAAATACTTAAAATACTATACAAATGAAATTCTGCTTGGGTTGACTTAAATTATATTATGTTCAGGGTTAGCTTACTTCACAGTGAGCTATGGCTTTGCTTTGGAGTGGGGTATCATGTGACAAAAAGTGTATTTGGTGTGTGCCATGTGTTTACTTATGTTTCGGGTTTCAAAGAAAAGGGCAAAGAGTTTATGTTATTGAAATTGAAAAGAATTATGTCATTAAAGTGGAGTAAATTGAAATGAAAAGAATTATGTCATTGAAATTGAAAGTAGAGTGAATTGAAGTGGTTTATTTAATTTGAGTTTGAGTATTAGGAATATTTGGAAGTGAAGTGGAGGTACTCTACACCCCTATGGTTAAGATTGAAAATTACTGTGCTAAGAAATTTGTTTAAATTTTGCAAGTACAGTGGTTTTCAATAAAAATAATTTTATGACTTTGAAAGTTTCTTAGTATATCTAAATCTATTTTTAATTCTATGTTTTATAGTACATTTTTCTTAAATTTATTTAATATGATAATATTTTAGGTGATTTTGTATTTCTTAAGGGTATTATTATGATATTCCTTAAGCTTATTGTTAATTTGTAATACAGAATTGACTCCTTTACGCTCTACTATGAGATAAGGGCCATGATATGGACTTTGCTGTTTTCTTCTAGTTTCTAGTTTTACAAATACCCAGTCACCTACTTTTAGTTCTGATGTGTTACTGTTCTTATCATATAGTTCTTTTCTCTTTTGTTTTGTTAGTTTTATTAGTTCTTGTGCCCTAAGAAGTGACTCTTTTAGTCTAAGTTTCATCTCATTTGCGTAATTGTTTAAGTTATATACTGGTTGATTGTCCTCGATTATGTCAGTTGGTAAGCGTGGAAGTTTTCCGTATATTAACTCGTACGGTGAAAATTCCGTCTCTATGTTCGGCGTGGTATTGAAAGCAAATGCAAAATAAGGTAGCCATTGGTCCCATTCGTGACTTTCTACGAAGTGTAACAGAAATTCATTTAGGACTCTGTGACTTCTTTCAACTGTTATTGTTTGATGGTGATAGGGTGCTGAAAAGGTCTGCTTTATATTTAGTATTTCGCAAATATTTTTCATTAATTCATTTGCAAACTCTGTACCTCGATCAGATTTTAATGTTTTAAAAAGTCCGTATTTTAGTATTACCTGTTCTACTAGTGTCTTTGCGATAGAAATTGCTTCTTTAGTTTTCATTGGGAATAGGATTACGTATTTTGTCAGTTCGCATTGTACCGTTAAAATATATCGGAAACCATTTGATATAATCAATGTTCCTACTGTATCTATGCTTAAATTTTCAAAACTTGTACTAGGTGTGTCCGTTATTGTCATTTTTTCTTTTATGTACTTTGTCTGTTTGTTTCGAGTACATTCTTTACAACTGTTTATATATCGTTTTATCATTTTTCTCATGTTCTTCCATATGTATTTTTGCTTTAATTTTAAGATAGTTTTTCTTATACCCAGATGCCCTCCTAGTGCTGAATTGTGATACTCAAAGATTAATTTTTTTTTTATTTCTTCGTCATTAATTTGTTTTGGGGCTTTATATAAAATTATTCTTAAGGGTCTTAATTTTTGTTCTAATCTTTCACTTTGTAACTTGTTGAATGCATTCTTAAAATCTTCAATATTCATTTCTTTTAATAAATTATCTTCTGCTAGCGCTAGCTTTTCTATATTTCTTTTAGTCGCTATTGATGATAGTTTCGCCATGATTGAAACGTATTTCAGAGGCTCCTCACTATATCGGACTATTATATCCCCTTTTTTATTTATCTGTATTTCGGATCCTTTAATTTTTTCTTCGTATACAAATTTTAATCTTTTTATATTTCTTATATCAGCTACGGACGTACATTCCCAAATGTGAAGTTGGCCTGACTTCGAATGAGAGTTGTAGTTCTCCTTGTCTACCCTGGTGTTTTTTTTGGCAGACATTCCCCTTGTTATTACAAACATTTTATTATTGTCATCACAATTCGTTGGTATAATTTTTTTTAGTATGTCTGAGTCTATCTTTATTCGTGATAATGCGTCGGCATTTGTGTTCATTTTGCCTTGCTTGTAGACTATTTCGAAATCATAGTCTGACAAATCAAGTCTAATCCTAATCTAAGTCTAATCTACACTTTTTTTTATTTTCATTAAGGTGCACGAATATTCAATTTTATGTTTATTTAACTGAATGCAAAAAGTCACATTTGTTCTTATGCCTGTTTTGTGCTTAAATATTATATTTGTTAATGATATATTAAAAATTTTAAATTAAATGTTAATATATTTAAATGCATTAGCAAAAAATCTCTATTCAACAATATTTATCATAGCATGTGTGAACAGTTTGATGCGCGTCGTTAATAATATTGAGAATTATTTCACTTTAATTAGCCGCCTAATCACATAAAAATAGTTAATTGTTACCTAATAACAACTTCATACTTTTAATTACATTATTTTATGCATTAATCAGCAAATAATCAGTCATAAACAAAATTGGGATATTCACAATCTAAAATATATATAATATATGTATATGTAGTTATATAAAGTACAATGTATGCTGTATGATAGTTAGTTTTTCAATCATTACTTTATTGCAAGAAGTGGCATTTTTTATTTTAAATTACTTTAGCTTTTTGTTACTGTTGTTTTGAACTTCACATGTAGCGCACTGCGCATTTATACAGCCTTGTAGACTCTGACGGACTTCACGTCGTTGAGGGTGAGAGTAGTCACTAGCTCGGAGTTAGTGAATTCACGAATAATGGTCGATGGTTTGTCACCCTTCTGTTCTTGCACCAATTTGTTGCCATCCAGAGTGAAGACGCTCTTCACTTTGCGACCATCAAGTGTCTCTTCATCGAATTCCTCGCCCAGCTTGAAGTTGACCGTAGTTGTCTTGAAGGTTGAGGTAGTGGTGAAAGAGTAATTATCACCATCCTTCTTCAGTTCAACGGTGGGGCTGATACTGTTACCCATTTTGCGTAGAACCATGCCGACACCCAATTCCTTCATGTATTCGTCGAAGTTTTCACTCTTTTCTAATTTGTATTTCTTTCCTTCCCAGACAGCCATTTTTACTAATGATTTATTTAGCGTTTAGGATCGTCCGCAGGATCGCCGCAGGATCGCCATGTTAAGTAATGCTGAATCGTCATGTATGTGAGACAGGATCGTCAAAGTAAAGGAGCTATTAACTTATGGAAGAGCTTTAGGGCAAACCTGCCGACTAAAGATTCCTTAGAGAATAAAATATTTTTTTTTGAGTTAGGGCAAACAACTGCCTTCCAACTATCAGGACTGAGTTGACTGAGCTGCTTGAGCTGACTGAGCTGACTTCTGATAGAATGGCTTTATTTTTATACTTTCTTTTTGCCTTGTCATCAATAAAATATACATAATTACAATTAAGCGTTGTTACAAGTAACAAATCAATAACAAAGTTGTAAATACTTAAAATACTATACAAATGAAATTCTGCTTGGGTTGACTTAAATTATGTTCAGGGTTAGCTTACTTCACAGTGAGCTATGGCTTTGCTTTGGAGTGGGGTATCATGTGACAAAAAGTGTATTTGGTGTGTGCCATGTGTTTACTTATGTTTCGGGTTTCAAAGAAAAGGGCAAAGAGTTTATGTTATTGAAATTGAAAAGAATTATGTCATTAAAGTGGAGTAAATTGAAATGAAAAGAATTATGTCATTGAAATTGAAAGTAGAGTGAATTGAAGTGGTTTACATAATTTGAGTTTGAGTATTAGGAATATTTGGAAGTGAAGTGGAGGTACTCTACACCCCTATGGTTAAGATTGAAAATTACTGTGCTAAGAAATTTGTTTAAATTTTGCAAGTACAGTGGTTTTCAATAAAAATAATTTTATGACTTTGAAAGTTTCTTAGTATATCTAAATCTATTTTTAATTCTATGTTTTATAGTACATTTTTCTGAAATTTATTTAATATGATAATATTTTAGGTGATTTTGTATTTCTTAAGGGTATTATTATGATATTCCTTAAGCTTATTGTTAATTTGTAATACAGAATTGACTCCTTTACGCTCTACTATGAGATAAGGGCCATGATATGGACTTTGCTGTTTTCTTCTAGTTTCTAGTTTTACAAATACCCAGTCACCTACTTTTAGTTCTGATGTGTTACTGTTCTTATCATATAGTTCTTTTCTCTTTTGTTTTGTTAGTTTTATTAGTTCTTGTGCCCTAAGAAGTGACTCTTTTAGTCTAAGTTTCATCTCATTTGCGTAATTGTTTAAGTTATATACTGGTTGATTGTCCTCGATTATGTCAGTTGGTAAGCGTGGAAGTTTTCCGTATATTAACTCGTACGGTGAAAATTCCGTCTCTATGTTCGGCGTGGTATTGAAAGCAAATGCAAAATAAGGTAGCCATTGGTCCCATTCGTGACTTTCTACGAAGTGTAACAGAAATTCATTTAGGACTCTGTGACTTCTTTCAACTGTTATTGTTTGATGGTGATAGGGTGCTGAAAAGGTCTGCTTTATATTTAGTATTTCGCAAATATTTTTCATTAATTCATTTGCAAACTCTGTACCTCGATCAGATTTTAATGTTTTAAAAAGTCCGTATTTTAGTATTACCTGTTCTACTAGTGTCTTTGCGATAGAAATTGCTTCTTTAGTTTTCATTGGGAATAGGATTACGTATTTTGTCAGTTCGCATTGTACCGTTAAAATATATCGGAAACCATTTGATATAATCAATGTTCCTACTGTATCTATGCTTAAATTTTCAAAACTTGTACTAGGTGTGTCCGTTATTGTCATTTTTTCTTTTATGTACTTTGTCTGTTTGTTTCGAGTACATTCTTTACAACTGTTTATATATCGTTTTATCATTTTTCTCATGTTCTTCCATATGTATTTTTGCTTTAATTTTAAGATAGTTTTTCTTATACCCAGATGTCCTCCTAGTGCTGAATTGTGATACTCAAAGATTAATTTTTTTTTTATTTCTTCGTCATTAATTTGTTTTGGGGCTTTATATAAAATTATTCTTAAGGGTCTTAATTTTTGTTCTAATCTTTCACTTTGTAACTTGTTGAATGCATTCTTAAAATCTTCAATATTCATTTCTTTTAATAAATTATCTTCTGCTAGCGCTAGCTTTTCTATATTTCTTTTAGTCGCTATTGATGATAGTTTCGCCATGATTGAAACGTATTTCAGAGGCTCCTCACTATATCGGACTATTATATCCCCTTTTTTATTTATCTGTATTTCGGATCCTTTAATTTTTTCTTCGTATACAAATTTTAATCTTTTTATATTTCTTATATCAGCTACGGACGTACATTCCCAAATGTGAAGTTGGCCTGACTTCGAATGAGAGTTGTAGTTCTCCTTGTCTACCCTGGTGTTTTTTTTGGCAGACATTCCCCTTGTTATTACAAACATTTTATTATTGTCATCACAATTCGTTGGTATAATTTTTTTTAGTATGTCTGAGTCTATCTTTATTCGTGATAATGCGTCGGCATTTGTGTTCATTTTGCCTTGCTTGTAGACTATTTCGAAATCATAGTCTGACAAATCAAGTCTAATCCTAATCTAAGTCTAATCTACACTTTTTTTTATTTTCATTAAGGTGCACGAATATTCAATTTTATGTTTATTTAACTGAATGCAAAAAGTCACATTTGTTCTTATGCCTGTTTTGTGCTTAAATATTATATTTGTTAATGATATATTAAAAATTTTAAATTAAATGTTAATATATTTAAATGCATTAGCAAAAAATCTCTATTCAACAATATTTATCATAGCATGTGTGAACAGTTTGATGCGCGTCGTTAATAATATTGAGAATTATTTCACTTTAATTAGCCGCCTAATCACATAAAAATAGTTAATTGTTACCTAATAACAACTTCATACTTTTAATTACATTATTTTATGCATTAATCAGCAAATAATCAGTCATAAACAAAATTGGGATATTCACAATCTAAAATATATATAATATATGTATATGTAGTTATATAAAGTACAATGTATGCTGTATGATAGTTAGTTTTTCAATCATTACTTTATTGCAAGAAGTGGCATTTTTTATTTTAAATTACTTTAGCTTTTTGTTACTGTTGTTTTGAACTTCACATGTAGCGCACTGCGCATTTATACAGCCTTGTAGACTCTGACGGACTTCACGTCGTTGAGGGTGAGAGTAGTCACTAGCTCGGAGTTAGTGAATTCACGAATAATGGTCGATGGTTTGTCACCCTTCTGTTCTTGCACCAATTTGTTGCCATCCAGAGTGAAGACGCTCTTCACTTTGCGACCATCAAGTGTCTCTTCATCGAATTCCTCGCCCAGCTTGAAGTTGACCGTAGTTGTCTTGAAGGTTGAGGTAGTGGTGAAAGAGTAATTATCACCATCCTTCTTCAGTTCAACGGTGGGGCTGATACTGTTACCCATTTTGCGTAGAACCATGCCGACACCCAATTCCTTCATGTATTCGTCGAAGTTTTCACTCTTTTCTAATTTGTATTTCTTTCCTTCCCAGACAGCCATTTTTACTAATGATTTATTTAGCGTTTAGGATCGTCCGCAGGATCGCCGCAGGATCGCCATGTTAAGTAATGCTGAATCGTCATGTATGTGAGACAGGATCGTCAAAGTAAAGGAGCTATTAACTTATGGAAGAGCTTTAGGGCAAACCTGCCGACTAAAGATTCCTTAGAGAATAAAATATTTTTTTTTGAGTTAGGGCAAACAACTGCCTTCCAACTATCAGGACTGAGTTGACTGAGCTGCTTGAGCTGACTGAGCTGACTTCTGATAGAATGGCTTTATTTTTATACTTTCTTTTTGCCTTGTCATCAATAAAATATACATAATTACAATTAAGCGTTGTTACAAGTAACAAATCAATAACAAAGTTGTAAATACTTAAAATACTATACAAATGAAATTCTGCTTGGGTTGACTTAAATTATGTTCAGGGTTAGCTTACTTCACAGTGAGCTATGGCTTTGCTTTGGAGTGGGGTATCATGTGACAAAAAGTGTATTTGGTGTGTGCCATGTGTTTACTTATGTTTCGGGTTTCAAAGAAAAGGGCAAAGAGTTTATGTTATTGAAATTGAAAAGAATTATGTCATTAAAGAGGAGTAAATTGAAATGAAAAGAATTATGTCATTGAAATTGAAAGTAGAGTGAATTGAAGTGGTTTACATAATTTGAGTTTGAGTATTAGGAATATTTGGAAGTGAAGTGGAGGTACTCTACACTGATCATGACTTTGTCAGGAAAGAAATTGAGAAGCTTTTAAATGAAGGTATTATACAGTCAAGCAAAAGCCCATATAATTCTCTTATATGGACTGTACCAAAAAGGGCACCGATGACCAAGGTAAGCCCAAACGAAGAATGGTTGTTGACTTCCAAAAAATAATTTATCATACGATTACTAACAGATGGGGTACTATCACCGCTATTATGGTTACTTGTAGCAAATGAAATTCTTAAGAAACTTGACGGAGGGGCACCTAAACTAGTGGCTTATGCCGATGACATAGCTATAGTAGTTACGGGAAAGTACCTGGACACCATCAGTAATGTGATGAACAACACTCTCAAAACGATACACCAATGGACATCTCGCGCAGGGCTAGGGATAAACGCCGGAAAAACGGACATGGTACTTTTTACCAGGAAGTACAAAGTTCCGGCGTGGAACCTACCGAAGCTGGGCAATAACGAACTACTTCTCAAAGACTATGCGAGGTACCTCGGAGTAATACTGGACAGCAAATTGCTGTGGAAGCACAACGTTGAGGAGAGGGTGAAGAAGGCCAGTAATGCATTGTACGCATGTAAAAGAATGCTGGGCGTTACTTGGGGTCTATCACCCTCTCTGATGCATTGGTGCTACGCAGCAGTAGTCAGACCGATATTGCTGTATGGAACCTTAGTATGGTGGACTGCGACAAAAAAACTGACATACTTAATGCCGCTAGAAAGGATTCAACGCCTCGTTGCTCTGTGCATAACAGGAGCGATGAAGACCACTCCAACGGCGGCACTGGAGAAGATACTCAGCATGCCACCTATTGACCTCATGGCGGAAAACCTGGCAGCGAAATCCGCGAGGAGGCTAATGGCTGCGGGGGTATTCACCTGCAGAACCTTCGGTCACAGCTCAATAGGAAAGTGGAGCTCAGGTGGCACGGACTACATGACTTCGTACTTTAATTGGGAGAGAAGTTTTCGCACTACAATTGAAGAGGAGGGATGGCACAAAGGCATGAAGCCTGGCCATAGAACTTTTCACATCTATACAGACGGCTCGAAAACTCCAGACGGAGTGGGAGCAGGTATTTACTGCTCAAAACTAGGAATAAGGCAGCCTATCAAGCTGCCAGACCACAGCAGTATTTTCCAAGCGGAAGTTTTTGCTGTGGGGAAGGCCGCGGAGCTAGCCTACTCTAGAACAAGAAAGAACTCAACAATTCATATACACGTGGATAGTCAAGCAGCAATAAGAGCAATAAGCTCATATTGTATTAAGTCCAAAAATGTTCGACGGAGCAGGGAGGCCATAGAAAGGCTAGCCGGAAACAATAAGCTGCATATCTACTGGGTACCTGGTCACAAAGGCATTATGGGGAACGAAATAGTAGATGAGATAGCAAAAAGTGCTGTGAGGCTACCATTTGATCAAGAGAACGACATACCAAAACCGCTAAACACAATATACAACGAAATGGACGACCACATGAAAAGACAAGTGGAAGCTAGGTGGACTAACTTGACCACATGCAAAACAGCAAAAGTCATGTGTAGAACTAACCACAAAAAACTGACTCCATTCGTACTTACGCTCTCGCGAAAGGAATGCAGAACTATCATAGGTATGCTAACAGGCCACAATCTACTGGCTGCATATGCGTACAAGATAGGGATTGCTAACACGGACAAATGCAGGAAATGCAGAGAGGATGTTGAGGAGACTTTAGAACACCTTCTGTGCGCTTGTCCGGCATTACTAAAAACGCGACTAAAATGCCTGGGAGCCCCACTGTTTGAGGGTCTGGAAGACGTCTCTAAAGCGGAGCTCCCAGCCCTACTTAGATTCGCTAAAAGCGCTGACATCCTACATGATGTCTACTTCAGGTATTCATAGAGGTCGGTCTCCATCTGGTATCGCTAGAGTCCAAAAGGTCTATGCGCGGCTTATTGCCAACCAGGCTAACCTAACCTAACTTGGTTGAGGTTAGGTTGAAGCGGTTGTCCTGTGGGACACACTCAGGCTCATAGCCCATTGTGATGCCACGTGGGGAGCTTGTCCCTATCTCTCCTAAAACCAGTGTGTGTTTTTCAAAAATTTTAAAATATCTTTGATTTCTATAGTGCTGAGGTCTTCTAGCTCATTAAAAAATTGTCTACCCAGAATAGTAAACCTCCGCCTGGATAGAGCAGGGCAGTGGCATAGTAGGTGCGAGATTGTCTCTTCCTCGTCCTCATCTTGACAACTTCTACAGAAGTCATGTGTTTGCACACCCATCCTTTGGGCGTGTCTACCTATTAGGCAGTGCCCCGTTATGACTGAGATCAATGTGCTAAGACTGTGTTTATTTTGGCTTAGCAGAGATTCTGTGCGTTTAGCATTTAGAGTCGGCCAAAGTTGACGGGCGATTTTGCAGGTGGCTTCATTTCGCCATCTTTCGTTTGCTTTCTTTACAATTCAACATCTTCAAGGATGTGTAGCTTACATGTTTGTAAGGGTATCCCTATGTCATTATCTATGTGCTCGTCAGACAGTTTAAAGCCGAATCTTGCTAGTTCATCGGCTCTACAGTTACCCTCAATGTCGCGATGGCCAGGAACCCATGTTACCTTTAAGTGAAATGACTCAGCCATCTCGTTAAGAGATGTGCGGCATTTCATGGCTACCTTGGAGGTTGTCGACTGTTTTGTGAGGGATTTTATCGCCGCTTGGCTATCAGTGAAAATGTAGATATCATTTCCGGATATCGCATCACACTGTATCAGTGTCGCGGCTTTTATTATTGCCATCAGTTCAGCCTGAAAGACACTACAGTAGTCGGGGAGCCGAAAACTGAAGGAGATCCCCAGTTGTTCAGAATATACACCTCCGCCTACCCTGCCCTCGAGCTTTGAGCCATCTGTGTAAACATGGATGGACTCGCCCTGTCTCACGTCGTCCCGTTCCCACTCTTCCCTTGAGGGTAGGAGGGTCGTAAACGATGTAATGGCAAGTATAGGCGGGAGTGCATAGTCCACCAGTTCGGGGAGCCCCAGAGTGCCAGCCAGGATTTTACCGTGGCCATAATCCGTGTTTGACCACTTGTTTAGAGTGTTCAACCTTATTGCCGCACTGCGTGCGTTGTATATTGCCTGCAGATCTACCGGAAGGAGGTTTAGTGTCGCATATAAAGCTTTCGATGGTGTGGTTGACATGGCACCGGTTATCAGAACAGATGCTAGTCTTTGTACCTTGTCAAGTTTCTTGATGTTCACACCCTTCTGAAGGGCATCCCACCATATTACTATACCGTAGTAGAGAATTGGCCTAACCACTGCTGTGTAGAGCCAATGTATCATTCTGGGTTCCAATCCCCATTTCTTCCCAATGAGCCTTCCGCAGGAGTACATTGCGGTCATAGCTTTTCGTGCTCTGTCTGCGACTGTGAGCCCCCAATTTAGCTTCCTATCTAGTATAAGTCCTAGATACTTTGCCCTTTCTATTACTCTAAGTGGTTTCCCTCCTAGGAATATTTGTTGAAGAGTAGGAGTTTTGTGTTTCCTACTAAAAAGTATCAGATCCGTTTTTTCCGGATTTACCTCTAGTCCTCGACTTTTACACCAAAGTGATAGTCTGTTGAGAGATCTTTGTTGAAGGTCACATAATGTTGGAAGGTGTTTCCCCGAGATTGCTATTACAATATCATCGGCATATGATATTATTTTCCCTCCAATTTTTTCCAGTTCTTGTAGAAGATTGTTGACAGTTAGGTTCCACAGAAGTGGAGAAATTACCCCACCTTGGGGTGTACCCCTGATCGGAAATTTTTTAACAAATGTGTCACCCAAGTTTGCGTTTATCGTTCGCCCAGTTAGCATTCGTTCTATAAACGAGACTATTGCATTGCTTACTCCCATTTCCGTTAGCGAGGTGGTAATTGCTTCCGGATATATGTTATTGAAGGCACCCTCGATGTCTAGAAAGGCAGCGAAGGTAAATTCTTTGTAGTGAAGTGATTTCTCGACTGTGTAAACTAGCTCATGGAGCGCTGTTTCCACTGATTTGCCCTTGCTGTATGCATGCTGGGAAGGTGATAGTTTGTCGCTAATCCTTCCTTTGATATGCACATCTAGCAATCGCTCTAAAGATTTTAACAAAAAGGATGATAGGCTGATTGGCCTGAAGTCCTTCGGTTTCGTATGTGTGGTTTTCCCTCCTTTGGGAATGAATACCACTTTTACTTCTGCCCATTTCTTGGGGATATAGTTAAGACGTATCGCTGCCTCAAAAATTAAGGCGAGTGTAGGTGCAATCATATCTTTTGTGTGTTGCAAGTCAGCGGGAATGATTCCATCAGGTCCCGGTGATTTGTAAGGTTTGAAGCTGCCAATGGCAAGTTTTATGTTGTCCTCCGTTATGAAATCTGTTGGGGGGTTCTCGTAGTGAACTATAGGGTGGGTTCTACTGTCTTCGTTGCAGAGACAACCCGGAAAGTGCGTCTGAATTAGTAATTCTAGTGTTTCTTCACTGCTGGTTGTCCAGTTGCCATTCTCTCTTATGAGGTAGCTAGGGTTACTGGGACTTGTTGATACTACTTTCCGGAGTCTACTGGTCTCCGAAACGCTTTCTATCTTTTGACAGAAGTCTCTCCAAGACGCCGTTTTTGCTGCCCTTATGGCATACTTAAATCTACGCTGGCATTCTTTGTATCTGTCCCACGAGTTGGTTCTCCTCGCTTCGTTATACATAGTTCTGCATTCCCTTCTGAGGTTTGCTATATCAGTGGACCACCATGGAGGTTTCGGTTTTCCTCTTCTTGTTCTCTGAGGACATGCTGCTTTCGCAGCTTGCTGAAATGCTGAAGTCAGCCCATCAACCACTGAGTCGAGCTGTGGCTCGGAGTTAATTGTGTATGTCGCTGCTGGGAGATTGCTGGATAACGTGAATTCAAACATCCCCCAGTTTGTGCGTCCGCGGTTTATAACCGGCTTGAACTGCTTAGTTGGCAATGAAATGGTGTACGTTAAGTACCTATGATCTGAGAAGGAGTTGTCTGTAGACACTCTCCAATCCTTTAAAATTTGGGACCCTCGTTCATTGACACACGTGATGTCTAGAACTTCACTTCTCGTAGTTGTTACAAAAGTAGGGGTATCCCCTATGTTACTAATATAAAGATTGTTACACATAATGAATTCAAAGATGTACTCACCACGTGCGTTTGTGTCTGAACTGCCCCAGACATGATGATGTGCATTAGCATCTGCTCCCAGTATGAATGGGGTGCCACATCTCGATGCTTCATGAACTGCGTCTCTTATGAGTTGTGATGGAGGTGGTTGCTCCGCGTCGTGTGCCATATAAGATGAGGCAAGCCATATCGTCCTTCCGCAGGACTCCACTGCCGTGATTACGTTATCCGCATCGCTAAATTGTATTAGTAAATATATATTAATACATTTCTTTGCTAGTATGCACGACCTGGGTTTACCTTTGTCAGTGACATAGACCAATTTATACTCTCTGCTGCTCAAACCGCAAACCCGATCTTTCACGACCCATGGTTCTTGGATGAGCACGATGTCCTCTTCTCTTTCTGCGAGACGGAGGATGAGTGCGGCTGAGGCCGCCTTACTGTGGTGAAGATTGATTTGTACAATCTTCACCATCGCTATTATAGGTTATTGAAGGGCAGCCAACCACGGTTTGGTCTGCGTTCTCTTCATCGGATATAGGGGGGAGAGACTCCTCATCCTCCATAGCAGAGAGATCGGAGTATTCCCCCTCTATGTCCTCTAAGGTAACCCTTTCGAAGAGTTCGCCTACCATACCGGAGTTGGAAGCCACCTCATCGTTGTCTGTGACAACCTCGTTTGCTTCCGCAGATGAAGTTATATTTTCTGCGGAGGTGCTCTTGCTAGCTACATCCTGTCTGTAGACATGGAGAGTCAGCGTTTGGAAGCCGTAATTAATCTTCCATTTCCTGGTGGCAAGTGGGTCCAAAGATTCCTCATTGAGGATTATCACGGCCAGTCTCCTCTTGCCGTCCACTTCGCCAATCTTTGCTACCTTCCAGTCGCTGGTAGGTAGTTCGGGGTTGCCTAGCTTTATTAGATCCAGGACTTCCTCTGGATCAGAGTGGAAGTCTGGTATCCAGGCTCTAGATCTTGGCCGGTTGGGAATGTCTTCTCGGCGGACCACATCAAGGCGGGCCCCCGGCCAAGGTTCCCCTATGCGATTAATCGCTAGGGTGTATAGGTCCACGGAACGTTGTTCAGCGCACCTTATTAATTTGACGCGGGATTGAAACCATCCCGCATCCGAGCAGCTGGGTGGAGCTCCTGGATTTTCTTTCAGGATGTCCCTATACACCTTCCAGAGGCTCCTATTGATTAAGTCCCAGTTTGCTTGAGAGATCGCACCATCATGGGAACTGCGATCAATCACTGCCCGTACATGGCTTCCTTTCGCTACTTCCGCGAAAGACCTCTTCGGTGTGACTTTGGTCATTTGAGTGGCGGACACCTTGGTTCGTTTGGCTTCAGCCGATGTCCCTTCACTCGATCTCTTCCGCTTGCCTTGTGCGGAGTCCATTTTGGCCTTCTCCCTGTGTTCGGTAATGAAGGCTTCAGCCCACGCCTTGGAGTCTGACTGTTCCTCCGTCAGATCCTCTTCTCTAGTGTCCTTCAGTCTCTCCAGGATTCTGAAGGCCGATCGCCTGGTACGATAGTACCTTTCTGACGCACTTATTTGCTTCCGGGGGTGGGTACTACCCGGGGCAGTGATAGTGCCAGAAGGGCAGACATCGGAAGCCATTGGCTTAGCCATGTGGTCCGATGTTGCCGACGTTGATGGGGGTGTTTCTCCTTTCGGAGTTCCCGTGTCACCTGGAGTGACAGGGACAGCAAGGTCTGCTTGTCTTTTGACAGGGCAGCTCTTGCTTCCCGACGATTTTGTTGCGAGGGGGGGTCTATTGCTGGCACCAGACGTTGATGGAGTGTCATCCTCAACTTGTCTTAGGACAGGGTTGGGATTGTTGCCAGTGAAAGGTTTCGCTGCCGTAGAGGCAGTCCCTGAAGGGACGGAGCGGGAGTTAGGCCCTGGCTTGGCCACAGGCTTCACTCCGCTTACATTAGTGGTCTTCCTTATTGAAAGACCTGACCTTCCTGAGGGATTTGGTCTTAATTTGTGGGTGCCTTGGTTGTCCGAGGCTAGGTTTTTTTTAGAATTCATTTTATTTCATAATCGTCCGCACTGCTCGACGTGGCAAGCGTGGCGGACTAGGATTTTTTAGGGGGGAGAGGGGAAAAGTCGACCATGGCAGTCCCCTCTACCATGGCAAGGTCATTCTACCTCCTGAGGTGACCCAGTTTCAGAAGGGCGCCGTTAAAATACAGCCGGATACCCCTGGCTGCAAACCATCCATTGGGCACGGTGACGCGTAACACCCTGGATTAGGGGGGGTACAGGAGAGGAGATGATGGGATACCAGGTTAGGGATAGCAGTGGGGAGATCGTCGGTGCGGTACTCTCCGCATGGTGATTGACTGTCCTCCGCCGTTTTCCGGATGGTTGGCCAGCCAATACCCATGTGGAGCTTCCCTCTTAGTTCGTGGTGGGTTAACCCTCATGATATGGGGGCTAAACCAGCACTTAAGCCTCATCCCCGCGGCAAGGAGACCAACATGATGAGGTAACCTAACTAACAGATATCCAATTCCAGATAATAATATGACAATACAAAATCTCGGAAAAGCAAAGGGTTTTTCCACAATAGATTTAGAATCAGGGGTTCATCAGATATTAATTAAAGAATGTGATCGAGAAAAGACAGCATTCTTTGTCAACGGCGCAAAGTATAAATTTATCAGAATGACATTCGGATTAAAGAATGCACCCTCTATATTTCAACGATGCGTTGACGACATTCTTAGAGAATATATCGGGATGTTCGCGTATGCTTATGTATATTGATGACGTGCTAATTTATTCAGCTACACCGGAAGAACATATGGAAGACATCCGGATAATAATTAACGCACTTCATAATGCTAACATGAAAATTTCTGACGAAAAGTCAAATTTTTTCCAGGATTCAGCTAAATACCTAGGACATATTATAAAACACAATAAAATCACAGTAGATCCAAAAAAGATCGAAACTATTATATAAAAAACTACCCACAACCAAAAAAATTTAAGGAATTACGATCTTTCTTAGGACTTGTTAGTTATTATAGGAAGTTCATTAAAGATTTTGCCAAAATCACGAAGCCTCTAACAATTAATTTGAGAAGAGAATTAGGAATGGTATCGAAAAATCAAAGTGCTAAAGTACCAATAAAATTAGACATAGGAGCAGTAGAAGCGTTGGAAAAGATCAAAAACACCTTACCAGAGCAAGTTGAACTTTTCCAACCCGATTTTGCCAAACCATTTAGTTGAACAACCGATGCTAGCAATTTCTCTATCGGGGCAGTTTTACCTCAAAATCGCCACCCGATTGCATTCATTTCACGCACACTCAATGGAACAGAACAAAACTATAGTACAAATGAGAAAGAACTACTAGCAATTGGTTGGTCCTTACAAAAACTTAGAAACTATTTGTACGGTGTAGCAAACTTAACAATTTACACGGATCACCAATCCCTAATATTTTCGATTTCTGAAAAAAATCCAAATGCGAAATTAAAACGTTGGAAGAATCTAATTGAAGAATACGGTGCCAAACTTGTTTATAAACCTGGCCACCAGAATGTTGTTGCAGATGCACTTTCACGGCAGCAAATCAATAACACAACAAACTGTTTAGAACACTCACAACAAAGTTCTCCTGTTGAGACTATAAAAAAAGTCAAACAATCACTAAACTCGTTCAAAAATCAAATATTTATTTTACAAGATAACGAAAAGAAAGAAGTTATTAATCAAACCACATTTCCCGGTCAATTTAGACACACAATATTTTTTAAAGATACACCGGATTTACTGTCTAAACTTGAAGACATAATCAATCCAAAAGTTACGAATGCGATAAAAATAGAAGAGGAAATACTATTTCATCTAAAACAAGAAATTATTTGCACCTTCCCAAGTTGTGCCCTGGTGCTAGCCCAAAATCAGTTAAATGACGTAATTTCTTTAAACGAACAAAGGGAAATCGTTACACAGACACATAAACGTTCACATAGGAACTATAAAAATAACATGCAAGAAATACTATTAAACCATTCTTCTTCTTTCTTCTTAATTGGCGCGATAACCGCTTACGCGATTTTGGCCGAGTTTAACAAAGCGCGCCAGTCGTTTCTTTCTCGTGCTAACCGGCGCCAATTGGACACACCAAGTGAAGCCAAGTCCTTCTCCACCTGATCTTTCCAACGCAGAGGAGGCCTTCCTCTTCCTCTACTACCACCAGCTGGTACCGCATCGAATACTTTCAAAGCCGGAGCGTTTGTATCCATTCGGACGACATGACCCAGCCAACGTAGCCGCTGGATCTTTATTCGCTGCGCTATATCTATGTCGTCGTAAAGCTCATACAGCTCATCGTTCCATCGTCTGCGATATTCGCCGTTGCCAACGTGCAAAGGTCCAAAAATCTTACGCAGAATCTTTCTCTCGAACACTCCAAGCGTCGCTTCATCGGATGTTGACATCGTCCAAGCTTCTGCGCCATACGTTAGGACGGGCATGATGAGAGTCTTGTAGAGTGTTAGTTTTGTTCGACGAGAGAGGACTTTACTGCTCAATTGCCTACTTAGTCCAAAGTAGCACTTGTTGGCAAGAGAGATTCTACGTTGGATTTCAAGGCTGACATTGTTATCGGTGTTAATGCTGGTTCCTAAATAAACGAAGTCCTTTACAACCTCGAACTTATAACTGTCTACAGTGACGTGGGTGCCGATACGCGAGTGCGCCGACTGTTTGTTTGAAGACAGGAGGTACTTCGTTTTGTCCTCGTTCACCACCAAACCCATTCGCTTTGCCTCTTTATCCAGTTTGGAGAAGGCAGAACTAACAGCGCGGTTGTTAAGGCCGATGATATCGATATCATCGGCATACGCCAACAATTGTACGCTCTTATAAAATATTGTGCCTGAGCGATTAAGTTCTGCGGCTCGTACGATGCTCTCCAACATCAGGTTAAAGAAGTCACACGACAGCGAGTCACCCTGTCTGAAACCTCGTTTGGTATCAAACGGCTCGGAGAGGTCCTTCCCAATTCTGACGGCGCTACTGGTGTTGAGCAACGTCATCTTACATAGCCGTATTAGTTTTGCGGGGATACCAAATTCAGACATCGCGGCATACAGGTAACTCCTTTCCGTACTGTCGAATGCAGCTTTGAAGTCGACGAAAAGGTGGTGTGTGTCGATTCTCCTTTCATGGGTCTTTTCCAAGATTTGGCGTATTGAGAATATTTGGTCGATGGTAGACTTTCCAGGTCTGAAGCCACACTGATAAGGTCCAATCAGTTGGTCGACGGTGGGCTTCAGCCTTTCACACAATACGCTCGCTAGAACCTTATAGGCGATATTTAGAAGACTAATCCCGCGGTAATTGGCACAAATTGCAGGGTCGCCCTTCTTATGGATTGGGCAGAGCACACTTAAATTCCAATCGGCAGGCATGCTTTCATCCGACCATATTTTGCATAGGAGCTGATGCATGCACCTTACCAGCTCCTCGCCGCCATGTTTGAATAGCTCAGCCGGCAGTCCGTCGGCGCCCGTGGCTTTGTTGTTCTGTAGCCGTGATATTGCTATTCTCACCTCGTCATGGTCGGGTAACGGAACTACAATTCCGTCGTCATCGATTGGGGTATCGGGATCTTCACATTCTCTACGACATGCGCAGCTGTCACTGTTTAACAGGTTCGAGAAGTGTTCCCTCCATAATTTAAGATTGCTCTGTACGTCAGTCACCAGATCGCCGTCTTTGTTCTTACAGGAAAACGCCCCGGTCTTAAAACCTTCTGTAAGCCGCCGAACTTTCTGGTAGAATTTTCGGGCGTTGTTCCTGTTGGCCAGCATCTCAAGCTCCTCGCACTCACGTATTTCGGCCTCTCGTTTCTTCTGTCGGATAATACGTCTCTCTTCCTTTTTCAGCTCTCTGTAGCGATCCCACATGGCTCGCGTTGCGCCCGATCGCAGCGTGGCTCTATAGGCGGCATCCTTTCTTTCTGCGGCAGCATGACATTCCTCGTCGTACCAATTGTTTTTTCGGGCTCGCCGGAATCCGATTTCTTCTTCGGCGGCGGTACGTAGGGAACGAGAAATGTTGCTCCATTGCTCGTGCATGCCGGTTTGTTGGGAAGTGCTCTCTGAGAGCAGGAGTGAGAGTCGAGTGGCGAATCTTCTGGCTGTCTGTTGTGATTGCAGCTTTTCGATGTCGAACATTCTTTGCGTAGGTAGATGTACGTTTTTTGCTGCACAGAGGCGTGTGCGCAGCTTGGCTGCAACAAGGTAATGATCCGAGTCGATGTTGGGTCCTCGGATCGTGCGTACATCTAATACACTAGAAGCGTGTCTTCCATCTATCACAACATGATCGATCTGGTTTCGCGTTTTTCGATCAGGGGACAGCCAGGTAGCTTGGTGGATTTTTTTATGCTGGAATCTGGTGCTGCAGACTACCATGTTTCGGGCCCCGGCGAAGTCGATCAGCCTCTGTCCGTTACCGGATGTTTCGTTGTGCAGGCTGAATTTTCCGACTGTGGGACCAAAAATTCCCTCCTTGCCCACCCTGGCGTTGAAGTCGCCAATCACGATTTTTATGTCGTGGCGGGGGCAGTGCTCATACGAACGCTCCAAGCGCTCATAGAAGGAATCTTTGGTCGCATCGTCCTTCTCTTCCGTCGGGGCGTGGGCGCAAATTAGCGATATGTTAAAAAAACGTGCTTTGATGCGGATTATTGCGAGACGCTCGTCCACCGGAGTGAACGACAGTACTTGGCGACGAAGTCTCTCTCCCACAACAAATCCGACACCGAATTTGCGCTCCTTTACATGGCAGCTGTAGTAGACGTCGCAAGGTCCTATGGTTTTCTTGCCTTGCCCCGTCCATCGCATCTCTTGGATGGCAGTGATGTCAGCCTTTGCTCTTACGAGGACATCAACCAGCCGGGCAGAGGCACCTTCCCCATTAAGGGACCGGACATTCCAGGTGCATGCCCTCAAATCGTATTCCTTATTTCGTTTGCAGGGGTCGTCATCAGTGTTGGAAGTTCTCATCCGAGGCTTTGTTGCTGTTTTCATTGGGGGGGATTTTTAAGTGGCGGGTCCCAAACCCAGCGCACAACCAGCTATGCTGGGATGCTTCGCCTTCTCACGTTAGCTCACTCCCGAACGGGTGTTCGAAAGCTAACCAGAGGATACGTGGGCTAATCCCGGACGTTGTGAGCTGCTTGAACCATATGTAGAAGAATCGTCCTGGCCACTCCCAAGTGAATGGCGATCAGTAACTTTCCCCACTTGCGTGGACTTCTACACATGGAACCATCCTCCATATATACAGATGGACGTATTCCATATTAAAAACATGCAGTACCTTAGCTCCATAGACAGATAAGATAAACTGTCACGAATACATGAAAGAAGTACACAAGTTTACCCGAATGCCAAGTAACTCATGACTGATAACGAAGGTATATTTAACGGAAACATACCAAAATTATTGTACAGCCGACTACAAATAACACACTCCGTCACGCCTGTACACCATTCGACATCAAACGCTCAAGTTGAACGGTTACATAGTACACTTATTGAGCTCTGTCAAAGTTTAGCTGCAGAAAATAAAACCGCTGC
Source organism: Anastrepha obliqua (assembly GCF_027943255.1). Lineage (NCBI taxonomy): Eukaryota > Metazoa > Arthropoda > Insecta > Diptera > Tephritidae > Anastrepha > Anastrepha obliqua. Next base: position 3,625,325 of record NW_026562179.1, on the reverse strand, counting down.
TGCTGACGAACTATTCAACGCAGTTCGCCAATACAACAAGACAATCCATTCAGCAACAGGATATAAGCCTGAAGACGTTTTTTATAACCGCGAAAAGTATTCTGATATCAAAGAAATACTTGAGAATAATCAGAAGAAATTACTGCGATATCACAATAAAAGTAGGAAAGGCATAACCTACCAGCCTGGTGATACAGTTTACAGCCGAACAGATCGTCGCAATAAACTTGCAACGAAATACAATACAACAAACACAAAGTGAAACAAGATCGTGGGACACAATCCTAACAGTTAGGGGGAAAATTATACATAAAGACAGTATAAGAAAAAATTGAACACCATGCAACGAATAGTTTTCATACCTTTGGTGATAATTACCTACGGGTTTTGCGATAGGATCACAGACTTGACTGGTAAAAAATATGTACTTACAGAGTTAGATGATGTATGTATATACCTATGAGAGTTCATCCTATCTTTACCATGTATTGAACTTATCTATAATATTACAACCATACGAAAAAATGATGCTAACTAGTTATGACTCAACTCAAAACCAAGGAAAAAATATATTAATTGATAAAATAGAAGCTTTGAAGTCACAATTAATACCATCCGAGTATCGTGCCAAACGTGCCCTAAATTTTTTAGGATCAGTATTAAAATTTGTAACAGGAATACCAGATCACGATGATCTTGTAGAAATTAAAACAGGACTTAATCAGCTTATTAATAATAATAATCAGCAAAGGAAAATAAATTCACGATTTGAAAAAATATTAGCAGCATTAGATCCACAATCCATTTTTGATCACTCAATACTCGCAGAAATATACAGCGAATTAGTAACTATTACAAATACCATTAACTTCGCAAAAACAGGAAATTTTTTCTCTGGCACACTTAATACCAAGGATGTGCAGCAAATAATAAAAAACGAATTATATGATATTCCCATAATAAATGTACTAGAGTATCTCGATATACACATATGTATCTTTAATAATGCTATTATTATAATCTACAAATATCCTGTATTAACTGATAAATGTAAAATGTATAACCTTACTCCATTAGCCTTTAAATATGGAAAATATCAACTTTATAATAAATAGAATTGCTTCATGTAATAATATATTCACTAACTTATTAAAATGTAAAAATTATGTAGGAACTTATATTTGTAAAAAAGAACCAAACTATACTTGTACTATTCCTTTATTATTAAAACAAACTGCCCATTGTAATATTATTCAAGAAAATAACATTCCCTTACAAGTATTAGATAACGGTAACATTATTATCGACTATGAACACACATGGAACGGACTTAACACTAAACCTACCATGACGGGTCAAATGACCCATTTTAAACTTTTTTTCATAAGATTTTGGAAATGACATTATTAAATCGCCGTTTTCTTTCACGACTTTTATTAAAAAATACATCGAATGTATTTTTCAAAATTTACTCCTCTCTTGCTAATTGTTTTACCGAGAAATATATGTGATCTGCTCTAACTACCGTAACGGGTCATTTGACCCATGCACAGATTGTGTCTCTTGATTGAGCCGTTTTTCCTATTACGTGATATATTTCGCTCCATTGAGTTATATTTATTGCAGACTGACGGATGAATAGCCAATTTCGTTCTACTACAAGCGAGCGTTACCGTACAAATTTCAAGTTATAGTGCTATTTTGTGAATCAAAAATTCTTATTTGATAATTTTACATATAATTCTTATCCCAAAAATGTCAAAACATTCAAGATATTTGAAATCATTGGAAGTTATAAATAACATAGATGATGAGTGTTCGGAATTCAGTGAGGAGCAACTGTCTGAAAGTAAAGTAGATAACATAGTACAATATAATAATTCATTTGACAGTACAGATGAATGTGAGTCCTCAGGTAAAGAAAGCGAAGACGAGAAAAAGACCGTTATCGAGTTCAGAAAGTGAAAAATATGTGAAAGACCGATGTACTGAAATTGCGCCTGATGGTACAATTTGGCAAGAAATAGAACAAAGCTCAACACCTGGACGTTCTCCAATTTATAATATTTTTAGGGAGGTTGTAGGCCCGACAGCGTATGCCAAACGAAATATAATGAAGGGCAAAGTAAGAACTGCATTTTCTTTGATTATTGTCAATCGTGTAATGGAGCACATAAGAAAATGCACAGAAGAAGAAGCCTCTCGAGTATTGGGAGCTCAATGGAATTTTACTCCTGCAAAAGTAAATGTATTTATTGGTCTTCTATGTACATAGTATATGCACGTGGCTTATATCAGGCAAAAAATTTGAACATTTCATATCTATCACTAAATGGGGTCTAGCCAGCAACGAAGCTCTAATCTCAGAAGTATGGTACAAATTCATCAAGAATAGCCAAAATTGTTAGAAGCCTGTGTAACATGTAACTATCGATGAACAGCTCTTCGAAAACAAAGTAGATTTACACAATATATGCCGAACAAACCGAATAAGTTTGGTATCAAATTTTGGCTAGCATCTGATGTAAGCACTAAATACATCATAAATGGATTTTCATATTTGGAAAAGGAAGAAAAAAGAGGTGCTTCAACTCCGCTTGCGAAATTCGTTGTTCTCAAACTAATGGAACCGTTCACAGGATGCGAAAGAAGCGTCACTACAGATAATTTCTTTACAAGCGCTTCACTCGCTACGAAACTATTAGAAAAGAGAACCACTCTTTTGGAAACGATTCGCGGAAGCATAAGAGAACTGCCCAAATTAGCCAAGTAGAAGAAAGATGGTGCGCCACGCTTCTCAACAAAACTATATAAATCGAGTCATTATTCACTTACCATTAAAAAAGTAAGACAAACAAAAAAGTGCTTTTACTAAGCGCAAAACATAAATCTGTAAGCATTGAAACATATGGCAAGCGTATACCAGAAACGATAGGATTTTACAATAATACTAAGTACGGTGTAGAGATGACGAATCAGATGGCCAGAAAATACTCAGTGAAATCAAAATCGCAAAGATGGCCTGCGCAGATTTTCTTCAATATTCTTGACCTGGCTGGAATCAACTCAAGAGTTTTATATAGAGAAACAATCGGCAAAAACACCTCTAGATAACAATTTTTATTTTAATTAGCTGAAGAACTTGCCGAAAGAAGATTTTCAACAGGAGCAAAAACAAAGCAAAGAATAAACTATTTTTATGTTTTTTAAATTTAATATATAAACTATTTTGAATCATTAATTGAAAACAAATGTTTCATTCATGTACCAAATTGGCGTAATTGATATATTTTTCGCTAGACTTAGTAATATATATAACATTTTAAAGGCGGGTCATTTGACCCACTTTGGTAGGAATAGGAATACATAAAGTATCGGTAGGTTTAGTGTTAAAGTAAATGGTCCACATTTAATCCAATTCGATTTTAATACAACTATTGGTAATAAAACTTATGTTAACCACAAACAAGAAATAAGATACAATACATGCTCACCAAAATGAAAAGGTCAATGTACTGAGAATTTCAAACTCTGAATCAGATTATAAATTTACTAACATACAAAAAATGTATAAATTACTTATGCCAATTGAGGAGCATCCTTGGAAATTCACTTTATATATAACTATAGTAACAATTATATTAGTTATAATAACGTACTTAATTATAAAATTATATGCTTATCGACAATTACAATTGAACATCAACCGCCGAAGAAATTTCGAATTAGCTTATCTAACCGAATTACAACGATGTCAAAACCTAAGCCTTCGAAATGGGGGCATTTCATTTTTAACACCGGTGAGCGTTAACGCCGTTAGTATAAATACTAGGTAGATACATACACACATACATACACATATACATGCATACCACACACACATAATTATTGTTTACAAATTAAAATATCTTTAAGCAATAACATACTCTTTGTTTATTGTTTTCAAACTAAAATATCTGTAAGTGATGACATACCCTTTGTCCCTTCAAGTGATAATATAGAACAAACAAAGAAGCATATTCTTGATTCCTCTCAAAAGTAACAATAGCCATAAGATAACAATACACCAAACACGTAAACAGTTTTCAATATCAGCTTTATCAGTAAACAAACAACAAACATCACTTATCATCACAAATAGGAATAGTATAAATAGATGTAAGCATTAATATGTAAAGCAGTTCTGAAAATAAATGAATTCAAAAAGGAGCTTCGCTCAGAAAAAGATATATTTTTATTATTTTCTCCACGCGGACACTTAACTCGCGCGCACTTATATTTGTATTGTCTGTTTGCGGACAGACGGAATAGCTGAACTATTTATTACTTTTCTTTCACCAAAAATATAAGTGTGTGCAATAAAAGGACACGTACCTGGTAGTGCTGCAACAGAAAATCCTTTCGTCCACTGCTTTTTTGGTTTGATTGTTGACACCTGTAGTGCTAAGCCTTTGCTATTGTGTTCGCTGTGTAATGCTGGTTGGTGCTTGAGTACTAACGCTGGTTAAAAATGCTTGTTAATTACACGAATCCGGTTCGAAGGACCATGTATTCATCGGATGGCGACGCAGTTGTAGTGATTGCATGTGGATTCTCCACGGCCGTTTCGATGATATTTTGATGGAAAGAAGAAAGTCTATTAGTATTTTGTCCTTATTAATAATTTATTTGTATTGCGATACACAGGGTGTTAGAGCTAGCTAAGCCTTTTTAGTAGCGTTATGTTAAAAGAAAAACGATTCCTGTTTTGTTCGACTATTTATTTTCAAATGTTTGTACAAGACTGCCTAACTTACTTGCTGTGTGACATATTTATGCATAACAACGAAGAACGGATTCCAAGGAATAACAGAAATAAAAAACATGATAATTACATAAATTTCTATGTACCGGCACAACATAGTGATACATAAGAAAAATATGTATGTGCACACATCTGTATATACGTGCATATGTGCTTGTATGCTAATGTTCATTTGCAGGTGCATTAGGGCAGACCATCCGCGGCTCCGAACATCCTCCCCCCCGTTGAAAGGTCACGGCTTTCAACAGAATCCTTTACCGGGAGAACACACAGTTTGTTTACGGCTCGACTCTTTATGCCACTAGATATTCGCAAAAATGCCACTCGTACGACACCATCTGCTCCAGGGATAACTTCAATTACTCGTGCTAGAGGCCACTTCAAGGGCGGTGAATTTTCTTCCTTTATGCACACGACATCATTGACTTGGATATTGGCTTGAGGCGTAAGCCATTTTGCGCGTTGCTGGAGAAGAGTGAGATACTCTTGAGTTCACCGCCTCCAAAATACTTGTTGTATATATGTTACACGTTGCCATCGATCAAGTCGCGAGTAATTTAGCGCCGTGAGATCCGGTTCAGGAAGAGCTGTCAGAGGACCACCAATCAAAAAATGACCTGGTGTTAGGACATCCAAATCCTCTGGATTTTCTGAAAGATAGGTAAGAGGACGCGAATTAATCACTGCAGAGATTTCACATACCAATGTACGCAATTCATCAAACCCAAGAATTGATGAGCTAGCGGAACGATAGAAATGTTGCTTGGCTGTCTTTACGGCTGCTTCCCACAAACCGCCAAAGTGCGGGGAGCGAGGGGGAATGAAGCGCCAATCGAAACCATTACTGAGGCAAAAGTTGTGAAGTTTGCTGCGGTGTTTTTCATTGAGAACTAAGTCTCGTAGTTCCTTAAGCTCGTTCTTAGCGCCTACAAAATTCGTTGCATTGTCAGACCAGATACATCTTGGTATTCCACGCGTGGCTATGAATCTTTTTAATGCGTCAATAAATGCACCCGTTGAAAGGTCTCTTACCAACTCCATCCAAACAGCTTTTGTAGCGAAGCATATGAACACGCTAACATAACATTTTTGTGGCGATTTGTTGCGCACTTCAGGCTTGTAATGAAACGGGCAGCAGTAATCCACACCGGTGACTATGAAGGGCCGCGAAGCCTGAATGCGTTCCTTGGGCAGATCAGCCATTATGTGCTCGACGAGTTTCGGTCTTGATTTGAGACAGATAATGCATTTTTGTAGAACGCGAGCTGTTGTTTTCCTGCCACCTATTGGCCAAAACTGCATACGAATAAAGGCGAGTAAAGCTTGAGGACCTGCATGGTGATGCTTACGATGAAAATAGGTGATTATTGCGTACGTCAGTGGATGATCCTTCGGTAGAATGCATGGATGGCGCGATGAACAGCTAAGCATCGAATTTTTTAATCGTCCACCGACTCTAATAATTCCGAAGTCATCAAGGAATGGCGATAACGAGGCAATGCTGCTCGAATTAGGGACGCATTTATTGGCTTGCAATACAGTGTACTCCGGCCACAATTGCGCTCTTTGTACTATGCGAATAAGAAGTTGAGTGTATTTGAAAGAAAGGGAAATGTCTATATGGTTATTTGCAGCAAGCAAAACCCTTTGTCGAATTTCGGGAAGTTTTGGTTGTGGTGAGCACATGCGTGGCCAGTTGTCCTCCGCTTCTAGCAAAAAGGGTGGGCCGTGCATCCAAAGTTTCGATCCTAGAAGTTCCCGGGGTGTAACTCCCTTCGATAAAATGTCAGCCGGGTTCATTGCTGTAGGAACATAATGCCATTGCATACCCTCTGTCAGTTGATGTATGGTGGAAACCCGATTGGCGACAAAAACGTTAAACCTTGACGGTTCTTCTCGCAGCCACGAAAGGACAGCGGAGGAATCTGACCAACAATGAAATGAACAATTAAAAAGTTTCATTTTTGTAAACTCACCCATTAGCTGTGCGAGCAATGTTGCTGCACAGAGTTCCAGCTTGGGTATGGTGACGGTCTTTAGTGGAGAGACACGGGCCTTTGAACATAATAGGTGAACTTGTATGTTGTTGTCCTTGGTTGATCGCGTGTAAACACAAGTCCCATAAGCTTCAAGGCTTGCATCGCAAAATGCATGGATTTCTCTAATAGCTTCAGACTGAAAAACGTAACGAGGAAATGATAAATACTGCATGTCTGCAAATCCAGTGCAAAAAGCAGACCAAGCAGTGTCTAACGATTGTGGCAGACTCTCATCCCACTCGAGCTTATCTCTCCACATTCGTTGCAGAAGAATCTTCGCCTTGGTCAGCGTGGGCCCCATTAGTCCAAGGGGATCGTAACATCGAGCTAGTGTAGACAAAGCAGAGCGTTTTGAGTTTTTTCCGAATTCTCTTTGTGGTACAAATGAAAATAGCAATTTGTCCTTGTGCGGGTCCCAGACAAGCCCCAGTGCTTTGATGATGTCACTGCCATCGTCAAACTTAAGAAACTTTTCCTTGTCTACGTCAGGAATATCACGAAGAATCTCAGGACTATTAGAGCACCATTTGCGTAACTTGAAGCTTCCTCGGGTAAGAATGCTAGTTGTTTGCAGTTTAATGTTGAGTACTTCTGCCATTGAATCGCCCCCAGTTATCAGGTCATCTACATAGAAGTCCCGAAGTACCGCTTCTGCTCCAATGGGATAAGTCGCGGATTCGTCTGCTGCGAGTTGGTGCATGGCTCGGATGGCTAGAAACGCTGCAGGCTTAGTTCGATACGTCACCGTGTCGAGCTTATAGATGCGAAAGTTTTCTTGTGGAGATTCTCGCCACAAAATACATTGGAGCATGTTGTCCGGTGGAGTGACGCGAACACACCTATACATCTTACAGATGTCTGCAGTAAGTGCTATAGGAAAAGTACGAAATCTAATGAGAATATGAAAAAGATTCGGTTGAATAGTTGGGCCTGCCATGAGTAGGTCATTTAACGAAAAACCTGAGGTAGTGGTTGCAGATCCATCAAAAACCACCCTCAATTTTGTTGTACTACTGTCATCCTTGATAACGCAATGATGTGGCAGGAAGTACATGCATTGTTGTACAACCTCGTTGGAAACCAGCGACATGTGGTTGAGGTCCAGATATTCCTTAATAAACCTACTGTATTCTGCCTTTAGATCAGGGTTACGGGCGAATTTTCGTTCCAGACCTTGAAAGCGTTGACGAGCTTGTAAATAGGAGTCTCCTAGGAGATCCATGCTGCGTTTTATGGGCAGACGAACGGAGTATTCACCTGATGGCAATCGAAAATAATTTCCCTGGAAGTGGGCTTAGCAGTCAAGATCTTCTTGGGAGGCCTTAGAGATCGGTTCGAAAATGTGCTCGATCTCCCAAAACCGACGTACTAAATAGTCCAGCCGAGTGCGCGGAATGAGACCACTGGAGGATTTCTGCCTCACGACGAATGATGACAGGTTTGGAGTTTGTTGCCCACCTCCAGATAGCACCCATCCGAGACGAGTTTTCTGAAGTAGTGGTAAACCAGATCCTAAGCGTATCTGACCCACACAAAGTAGATCGAAGAACAGTCCTGCTCCGATGAGCAGATCAATACGCTGTGGTAAGTTGAACCCAGGATCGACTAGTGGTATGTTCGACGGAACATTCCACTCGTTGGCGCTCACGGAGCAGCCAGGTTGATTGTCGGTGATGGTTTTCACAACAAGGGCAGTGATGCTTGTTGAAAAATCTGAAATCCGAGACTAAAGTACGAGATCGAGTGAGTAACCTTCCGTTGGGAAGTTGGCATCTCCAATTCCAGAGACTGTAGCAGAAGCTTTTGTTTTGAATAGCTGAAGTTGATTTACGAAGCGAGTTGTGACGAAGTGCAACTGGGAACCAGAATCCAAAAGAGCGCGACAGGACACGAAGATTCCAGCACGATTTTTTACAAGAATGACGGCAGTAGCTAGGAGCACAGCATCAGAAGTAGACACGGGGGCATTAAGCGAAGCAGATATCGATGCAGTCATAGCACTGGATCGAATTGTGGCCACCGATGAAGCATCGGCTTGACTATCGGTTAACGAAGCAGTTTACCGGTTAAAATGCAGGAGCGTGTGGTGTTTCGACTGGCAGGTGCGGCACGATCCGGATTTGCAGTCCCGCATTTGATGGCCAGCCTTGAGGCAGTTAAGACAAAGTGCAAGCTTCTTAACTTCCCCCAGGCGCGAGTTCGGATCTAAATTTGCGAAAAGTTGACAACTATAAATTGCATGCTCGGGTGATCCACAAAATACACAAACACGTGTTGAACCTTTGAAGGCGACAAAGGTTTTCCTTTGACTAATACTGTCGTTTTTACTATGCCTTAACGCCTGACCAGTCTGTGCTTGAACAGCATGCTCAACATTCTCAAGCATTCGGCAGCGCCTTTCCAAGAATGCAGTCAATTGATCCCAGGCTCGCTGATCGAAGAGGTTTCCTCCCATTTAGCCTGCGTCGTTTTGTCAAGTTTCTGGAGAATCATTTGTACGATGATGCAATTTTCTCGTTAGATGCGAGCGACTGTAATGCACGAATGTGTGAAGTGACCTTGTCTGTCAGCTTTCGGAGCATGCCAACGTTTGAATCCACCTTGCTCAGCCCAAATATCTCCCTGACGTGTGCCTGAAATATAAGACGTTTGTTATCGAAACGCTTCTGCAAAAGTTCTAAAGCAGTTTTATAATTATCATTGCTTATTTCCAGTGAGCGCACGGTGTCGAGGGCAGCGCCACTCAAACAGGAACACAAATGTTGTAGTTTGTCGATGTTTGTGAGGTCGCTGTCCTTGTCGATAATTGACGTGAACATCGAATAGAAATTTGTCCACTCAGTGTAGGCCCCACAAAATTTAGGCAGCGTTAGTAATGGTAGACGTGAACTATTGGCGTTCACGACGATTGATTGGGCTTCACTGGAGTTCATCCTGAACGGGGAGCAATGTTGAGAGGTACTACGTTTACCTATCTCGCGTTGCAAGTTAGCCCTAAGGTTGATTAGAGCAGCATCGAAGTGGCTTGGCAAATCGCTGGCTATGGAGTCAAAATCTAATTCCTCTAAGCTTGTATGCGCGACAGAAAAGTTGGATTTCAATTCGACCAGAGATTCTAGCGTTGCCGAAATACTGTACTCGTCCATACTGTGCAGCTTGTCTGAGTCCAACTCTTTGATTAAGCGCTCCAATCTGTTGAAAATAGCCTTGGTTTTCAGTTTTAGAAAGGCTGCTCGATCTATATCTTCCCCTTGCATGACAAAGGTTTAGACGTTGGCAAACGGGAGTCGAAATTATATCAGTGCGCGGCAGGCACAACTGTACGTTTTTAATAACGGATTTAAAATATCGGAAAATCGCGTTATATTATCACGTCGGGGTCACCAATGTTAAAGCTAGTTAAGCATTTTTAGTAGAGTTATGTTAAAAGAAAAACGATTCCTGTTTTGTTCGACTATTTATTTTCAAATGTTTGTACAAGACTGCCTAACTTACTTGCTGTGTGACATATTTATGCATAACAACGAAGAACGGATTCCAAGGAATAACAGAAATAAAAAACATGATAATTACATAAATTTCTATGTACCGGCACAACATAGTGATACATAAGAAAAATATGACTGTGCACACATCTGTATGTACGTACGTATGTGCTTGTATGCTAATGTTCATTTGCAGGTGCATTAGGGCAGACCATCCGCGGCTCCGAACACAGGGTTTGATTGAAAAGTAATGAGCCTTCCCACGCGGAGCGTCTGCCAAGCGATCAACCGAATGAGCTGGTGGGGGAAAATGATCATTGGACCTTCCCCTTCCACTAGGAACCGGTCCCAGTTCGCTGGCAACAGCAGTGCAGTCAACATCGCTCCGCGCGTGAAAGCTGTTTTAAAAGTGTGTTAGGATTTTGCAGTGGCGAAATGCAGCGATCGTTGGAGCAACGTAACTCGATCAAATTTTGCGTAAAGCTAAACAGTTTGTACGTCCAGGAAGCACTGTAAATGCGGCATTTTACAAAGAAGTGCTCCTCCGTCTGAAAAACGGCGTCGCCCGGGTTCGGCCCGACCTCGTCAACAATTGGACCCTTCAGCACGACAATGCGCCGGCGCACACCGCCTTCTTCTGCGCCTTTGCATTGGTCAAGATGGGGGTTCTGTTGCTTCACCCTCCTCCCTACAGCCCAGACCTGTCCCCTCCGGACTTCTTCTTGTTCCCGCGCCTGAAAAGAAAGCTGAAGGGGAAGCGTTTCGACCACATCGAGGCGATCCAAGAAACTGTGACGGCCGAATTGAACGCGATTCCGGCGGATGAGCTTAAAAAATGTCTCCTGCAGTGGAAGGACCGCTACCAGCGGTGTATTCACGCTCAAGGGTCCTATTTTGAAGAATATTCTTTGTATAAGCCAAAAGGTTTAATAAAACTGCTTAAAAAATAAGGATCATTACTTTTCAATCAAACCCTGTACATTAACGATACATAAAATAATACACAAAAGTTAGAATAGTCTTACCTAACGCTGGCTGACACTTCCTGTTACTGTCGTCTGGTATTTGGAAGTAATATTAAATTTAAATATTATAACGAAAGTAAGCCTCGCCGAACAACGTTTAACACATTAAACGTTTTAACTGTTCGGCGGGGAAATGCCGAGGTTAACGGCCTTAACGTTGCACGACTGGAAACGGTTGTTTGCAACAGTCGGATCGGTAGGCGCTATTAACACTCGGGCGGCTAAAAATGTATAAACAACCGTTATTGCGGACCATAGAGAGAGCAGGTTGCCACATCACTGCTTACGCTGACGATTTGGCAATCGCGGTTAAAATCAAGTATCCCATCAAAAGGCCAACATTACATTGCGTACATACAAAAAAGCGGTCGGAATCAAATGTTGATTAACACCTCGCATTACACACTGACTTAACACTTCTGCGGTACGGCCTATTTTGCTGTATGGAATATTTGTGTGCATCAACTCAAAAGGCAAGTTATATGAAATTGCTTGCCAAGGTCCAAAGAACTGTGTTTTTGTGCCACACCGGCGCTTTCTGGACTACCCCCAATGACGCGTTTGAGGTGCTAGTCAACTTGCCTGTTGTTATTGTACCAGAAAACGTTCTGTTTCGACAGATTGGGTCCGGAGGGAGAGGAGTGATAGGTGAGTAGGTTTGATGGGGCATGTGGAGATGTGGTTAGTATCGTGGGGAGTGCCTTCACATGCTGGATATATTTAGGTATGTCGAGGTCATTATGGATCGGTAGGAGTTTAGTCTGCTACAGTAACCAAAACGTAATTGTGCCAAAGTTACGCGGGTCTCTCTCCGGGTGGGCTTGTTAAAGTGGTGATTCATCCAGGATGCAACTAGCGCTTCCGCACCATTTTGTTGCCATATCCTTGTTACCAAATTAAACAGTGATTTAGAGCAAGACTATATCCAGTCTGCGGCTTAAGAACCTTATTAGGTTGTTGACGTCTAGGCCACACAGTTGTTCGGGTCTCTCGAGTAGCGGTTTGCCCAGGGTAAACATTTTGTCCTTCCATAGGGCAGAGCATTCACAGAGGAAATGGAAAATTGTTTCCTTTTTCTCCGGTTGCTTACAACTGTGACAGTATGTGTTGTGAGAGAAGCCCATTTTCGCTGCTTGTTCTCCAATAGAACAAAAGCCAGTTATGACTGCCGTGTGTTTACAGGCATTATCGGTGTCGAAGATTGCTTGAGGTTGTAGGTGGGCCATAACGTTCTGCTAATTTCGCATTTTGTCTGGTCTCTCTATCTACAGGGTGGGCTAAATAAGACCTACTAGTGTTAAGCACAAATAACTTTTGTATTTTTTGATATATTTATTTTTCTCCTTTTGGAGGTTATAATTGAATTGTTGGAAATTTATTATGGAACCCTGCAGTACAACACAACGCTTTAAAATTATCGAGTTTTTCTATTCTTGTCAACGATCAATTGTTTCCACGCAGTGTTAATATCGGCATATGTCGGATGAAGCGCATTTCCATTTAAATGGTTATGTAAACAAAAAAAACTGTAGATTGTGGGGCTCTGAAAATCCAAGGGCAACACACCCACATCGGTTGCACCCATATAAATGTACTGTTTGGTGCGGGGTTATGGCCACTAGAGTTATCGGTCCATATTTCTTCGAAAATGAGGATGAAACGCCGGAATAGATTTCAGGAGCTTCATACAGAACATTGATTAAAAACTTTTTGCGGCCAATAGCAGAGCAGTATGGACCTGCTGCGTGAAATTTTTGGCGAACGTCTAATTTCCACAAATTCAGATTTCCCTGGCCACCTCGTTCCCCAGATTTGACTGCGCCCGACTTCATTTTATGGGGATATTGAAAATACAAAGTGTATCTTAATAAACCAGAAACTATTAGACAGCTGAAGCAAAATATTCGAGACGAAATACTGAGCCTTCAACCAGAAACATTATGTGGTGTAATGGAAAACGCGTTAAAAAGATCCAATCTTTGTATCAAGAAAAATGGTGGACATTTGTCTGATGTAATATTTCATACATAATTTCCATAAAATATATTCAATGTATAAAAACAATTAACCAAATAAATGATTATTGCAAAAGTTATTTGTGTTTAACATTAGTAGGCCTTATTTGGCCCACCCTGGGCAATCCGAGATTCAAAGGTAATTTAGGGAAATTGTATTATTGACTGAATTTTGGATGTGAATACCGATTCCGAAAAAGCTTTATTCATGGCAGATCCCCCTCATGCCAGTTCATCTGTTTTTCCGTTACCTTCAATGTTCCTATGTCTCGAGACCCAGATTAAGGTAACGATATTGCCCTAGATATTTCTTTCTGCGATTAGTAGCCTACAATCTTCCCCGATTATCAGTACTTCCGGTACCGTGTGTCAGTGCATTAAGAGCCTCTCTAGGACATGATCTGATTGCACCCAAAGTTATTGCACAGGCTGATCTTTGTATTCTGCAGAGTAATTTGGTATTGTAATCTCCCCCTAGAGCTTTCAACCACAGTACCGAACTATACGACTAACATTGGAATGAAGCCACCTGGCCCCGGGAAGTTAAAAGGTGACAAAGATTTGATTACCCATGCAACTTTCTCCTTGGTAATTATTTCATTTGCAAGATGCTGTAGATCCGTAGCACAACCCCTGTTGGATTCAGTTGAGGATTGAAGGTTGGATTCAGTCAGGGTAGCGGAAGCTATTCATCTGCCAAAGGTGGTGGTTGGACTCCGATGACAGCATTTAGAGGTCAGGAATTTAGGAAGGTGGTAAATGCCTCCCGTTTATCATCCCTCCCAATTTTGTCCGGTACAGTAGTTATAGGTTCGTTTTGTCCTGGATCTCGTCAGAATAGTTGAAGAGCTGCCTGCTGACTTAGGAGGCATCCCGTGGTTGTCCTAAATGCAGTATTTTGGCATGTCTGCAGTTTAATTTACTGCGAGCCACTGATTCCGGGCGTCCAGACAGGCACAGAATAGTTCAGAAGCGGCCCGCCAATTTCTTTAAATGTCGCTAGCAGCATTTCTTTGTCTTTGGCCCAAGTGCAGCCGGTAAGCAATTTGAGGACCGTGTTGCGGTTTTGGACTTTAGTAACAATTGCAGACGTATGAGCAGAAAAACGGAGCGCACTATTGAAGGCAGCACCCAAAATTTTGGGGTTCTTTACTGCCGATACTGTCGTCGACCTTAGCCTCCTTTGTCCAGGTAGGAAAGAGGGTTGCCACGGATTTAGTGGGGGGGAAAGTTAGAGACTCCCCTTTGTGAAAAAGTGAGAAAGGCTGCTGTGCTAATAGTTTACTTTAGTCTTCCCATTTTATCCGCTCATGCTGGCTGATCTCGCTATCTAACTCGCGATCTTATCTAGTGAACGTTATAGCCCTCTCTGGTTATTAGGGAGAAGTTAGTGTGCAGCTTTGTTTCCTGAACCACAGGTATTGCCGGATGGCGGATGGCGGTCGATATTCGGGGTGTTCTGTTTTATTGTTTTTTGGTATGCGGACCTGGGAGGTGCAGTCTTCTAAAGATGCGTATGAGCCTACTTATAGGTATGCCCGATTCACATGCGATATTCCTTGGCTCTTTTTGAACCAAGTTTTGTTGTGCCTACGGACTAATCAACCCCATCGCCCCGCTGTTCTGCTTTTTCCCCTCGGTATTACCAGTTAAGATATTCTTTCGAGGGGGCAGGGCCTTCGCATAATTGTTGAGGCTACGTTACAATCATAGTTCCACATTCCTTCAGATTCTTGCAAATACTGTACTAGGCTAGCAGCGGCCATACTCTCGCCGATATTTGAGCACCACATTCTTCGTTCCCATCAAATCTAGAACATTCTAACACGGCATGATCAGGACTTTCATATTTTTCTTGTGCTTGTATTTGTACAAATACTATCTGACACAGCCATGCCCAGTTAAAAAACTGTGTCAGTATGAAGATAACGTTTCCATGTGTTCTCCGGATCCATTTTTGTGTGTCGGTCATAGTGAAAGTGTTTCTTCCCTTCCCACTACCGTTTCATTTTTTCTGCCAGTTTTGTAGAGTGGTATCATCGATCCTCTGTAGGGCGTCCCTCAGTGAGGCTTTGTTAACAGATACCCACGCGTTTTTGCATGATGGTATTTTTGTTTCATGCATTCCACCTTTATATCGAGGGGGATTCTGCCTGCTAATACCCCTGCTTCGTCAGATATGGTCCTATCTAATGATTCTGGCATTGTATAATCTGTACAGCCGTTCAGCCTGTCGCAAGTAGGTGGGATATTTGTCGCCCCACACTTCCACAGCGTAAAACAGGATCGAGTAGCAGACGCTTGCTAACAATGCTCTCATTTATTGTCTTGGTCCACCCACGTTGGGCATCAGTCGCGATAATGCCACGCAGAATTTTGCAGCTTTGGAACTTGCGTATTCCAGATGCTTTTTAAAGCTGAGTCTTCTGTCGATCATCACTCCTAAATATTTTATGGTATCTGCTGATATTATATTGTGACCACTAACCTTTATTTGAAGGTCTCGACTTTTCGTCGAGAACTTATGAGAACCAGTTCGGTCTTATGGTCTGCTAGTTTTATCCCAAACTATTGTAGCCATTGCTTAATTTTATTGATGGGTTCGTGAGCCCTCTTCTACAGTTTTCCCACCGACTACCACACCTAGATCATCTGCATACCCAACAATACTTGCTTGTTCGTGCTGTTCAACGAGTAGTGCTCCATCATACATGATGTTCCATAGACCTGCGCCTAGTACAGAGCCTTGAGGAACTCACTTTCATTTCCGGAGCGAAGAACAACGAAAAAAATTAAACACATGGTTTTAAAGTTTAATCAATAATAAGCAAGCTTTCTTTATTTTACACTTTCTTAAATACTATTATTTTGCTTTCCGTTGCATTTTCGAAGCACACATGCAAACAAATGATTGCATAATAATTCTTAAGAAATTTAATACTATTATTTTGCTTTTGTTAACGAAAGTGCACTTGGACAAATACGCTAACGAAAATGCAGTTGAACAAATAAATATACATATTGGGGGAAAAATACAATTAATAAAGTTATGAAATTTAATACTATTATTTTGCTTTCCGTTGCATTTTTGTTAGCGGAAATGCGCTTGGACAAATAAATATATTATACATATTGGGGGAAAAAAATACAATTAATAAAGTTATTAAAATTATTTGGAATTAAAGGTGCATTTTGTTAGCGGAAATTCACTTGGGCAATTATGTGATAATAAAAATAAAGTTATAAATGTATATACACTATAACATTAGGGAGACACTATAACACCCAGACCGTTTGTTTCAGGCTCCGATGGAATTATATTATTTTTATTGGGTGGTTTATAGTGGTTTCATTTTTTAGCTGTAGGTTTGGGATATATGTTGTTTGTCTGTTCTTAAAGAAGTATGTATATAAAAGTAACTAAGATACATATTGATATGATATGATATCTATACTATAACTAATCCTTTTTGAATTTCTATCTGTACTTGTTGCAGCGTTTTTTCGTATTCTATATAGTTGTTTCAGATATAAGGATTCAATTTTTATGTCTGCTAGTGTTGAATTACTAGTGTCTTTAATTTTTGTTATAAGATTAGGTAAAATAATTTTATTGTACAATTTTATTTTACCATTGGTAAAAGCTTTATTCAATATGTTTATTTCACATATTTCAAATTTGATTAACAATTTCTCGTAATTTCCAATTTAGCTTTGATGCAATTATGGGATATTGTTTTGTTAAAGTGCTTAAGAACTAATATTCCAGGAATTATTTCGCATATTTCTTATGTATTTGATGTTTGCGTTTTGCAATTGGCTTCTTCAAAGTTTAATATACACTTCTCACAAAAATTCAGGGAGCAAAAAAAAAATCCAAATTTTCGGGGAATTTTCAACAGGCTGTAACAAAAATGGTCGTACAACAAAAAAAAAAGGAATATGTAGCTCTAAGTGTCATGTTTTCGGATCTAAGTTTGAAATTTTTGTTTGAAAACTGTTTTCGAGTAACCTTAAGAAAACCACTGAAAAAAAAATTTCGAAATTTTTTTGGTTTTTTTTTTAATCTAAGTGCGTGGGAAAAATTTTGTTGACTTAACTTTCATATGGACTGGATAGGAGTTATTTAGCTTTAATTTGGTTTTTTAAAAATCTCAGTACGAGCATTTCTCACTGAGATATCGGTGTTTGCATGGAAAAAGATCATTTTGTCTTCGACTACCAATATCTCCCCGTATGGAGTTGCCTGATCTCCCATCGGGCGCGTCCCAGGTGGTGGATAGGGCAGCCCTGCCCTCACACGAGTGGCCTTCCGTGATGGGGTGGGTTCAACACTCATGTGATGACTTAAAGTTGGCATAGAATCAGGGTGCCATCCGCGAACCAAACTGGCTAGGGAGGAGTCTCAAACAGAAACCATCCTTGGTAATGGAAGAGACAGAGGATATTACTCCAGGTGGAATCCACAAAAGTGGCAATCCAGCCGCTTCGGCGGTAGGGGCATGGATTCTGGAGACCCCAACCATTACCCAAGTCTCTCAGCTCTACGAGAGAGAGCGCATCCTGGAGGAGACGGGGGTTGCTATCGCAATCTCCTCTCCTTCAGAGTCTGAGAAACGTTTCCCTGTTTCGGAGGGCCTGAGTTGTGAGGTCCCTTCGGCGGCTTCACGACCTCCCAAAGAAGCCGGGAAATCGAGGAGCGTGGCAAGGAGGGAGAGCAGAAAGCGGCGGGCAAGGCTCATGCGGGAGAAATCCTCATCTGGCTCTGCCGGCCCTTCTGCGTCTGTGTCTTCCAAAAGACCTCGGTCAGCGGAAGTGACATCCACGGAAGCTACCGAATCCTCAGTGGGCACGGGCGCTCCAAAGTTGTCTCGCTCTCGAGGTAAGCAGAGCAGGACGGTGGCTGGAAGCAGCACACCCCCCTGCCCTGCGGTTGCCGCCAATGGCCGAGCCACGACCCCCCAAGGTACGAGCGCGGTCTTGGCGCCAGTCAATGTGGCGGGAAAAGTTTCTGCTGAGCCACGTCCCTATCGGCGCCACGACAAAATGTCCAGCACAGCTGCCTGCCCGGCAAAATCTTCGTCAGTGGAGGATCGGGGAGTACAACGGACTTAATTAATGTCTGAGTGCTGCACTTGCTAATTGTCCCGACAAAAAATAAAAAAAAAACCAATTTTTCAGCAACCAATGATCGCACAGAAATTCTAAGGTTGGTTTTGAGAACTTGAATGAATTCTCTACAAGGATTCGTAATTGATTTTTGAAAAAACAAAATTTCCAATCATTACATGCATTTGAAAAAGCAACCAATAATGGGCTTTTTGTGGTTTTTTGGAAAATTAAGCGCCCAATCAAAAATATTGCAGAAACCACTAATGTTAAGTGTGCCTTTTACTGTTCAATATACCCTCAAAAACCCTACGAAGTTTCAATTTAATCCAGCCAACTGTTTTTTTTCCGCTTGATTGAATTTTTGAAAACCTTAAAGGAGCACCAATTTCGCTCTGAAAAAGTGATGATTTTTATCAAAAATTAAAAAAAATTTTTTTTTTCATTCTGTATTAGTGACTTGGTAAATTTGAGAAAAAAACTCTAAATTTTTTGAAAAATAAATTAAAAAATTTTTGAAAAAAAAAAATGTTTTTTCTTTTAATTTTTTTTCAATTGGCTTAAAATTAAAATTATGTAGCGACGTACTTTCTCACCGATTTTCCTTTTCCGCACTTAATAATTTTTCTAGTCACAAATTAATTGAATAAATTAAAAGTTGATACCCCCAAGGAAAGACGACTATTCGCTCTACGAATATTGGGACAATATTTTTTTTGTGCGAATTTAAACAGTGTCTAAAAAACAGTTTTTCTTAAAACTACCCTGATTTCTTGGTAATCGAACCAATCAACACTTTTTCTCAAAACTACCGTATTTTTGAATTTTTAGTAAAGCAAATTAACTGAGTTTTTGCAAACTTTAGTTTTTTTTTTAATTTTTTTTTATAATGCCTAGGCGGCATTTATCCGCGCCACAAGCCGCTCAGTTAGTGACTTTACTGGAAGAAGGGTACAATTACCGACAAGTCGGGGATCGTATGGACATAATTCATCTATCGTATCTCGCGCATACAATCGGTATTTGGAAACCGGTGATTATCAACGACGAGTTGGCCAAGGTCGTCGTCGCGCAACATATCCTCGTGATGGCCGAGCGATCGTTCGGCGCGTTCCGAACCGTCGACAGCAACGACGACGACGACGACAACAACAACCAAGGAACATTTCAGTTCAAATGGTTCGTAATCGTCTCCGTGAGACTGGAGTGCGATCAAGAAGTGCCGCCCGAGTACTTATGTTATTACACATGTATTACACGTATTCGATTTTTGACAGTATTAATGCTTTGGTAACGTTAATTAGGTTGCTAACATGAATTAAACTATGTTTTGGCGAAAGAAATTTTACAATATTTAGTCTGGCTGCTAGGCTATTTCTTAAATTTATACAGTGTTGTTTAAAACTAAAATCTTTTTCGAAAATTATTCCTAAAATTTTAATATAATTAACAAATTCAATATTTATGCTGTCAAGGTACAAATTAAATTTCTTACAGTTAATTTTTCTACAAATGTGAAGCATTTTACATTTATTAATTGATAAATTAGCTCCGGACGAATTGCGCCATGTTTTTATGTCACTTAAAATATTTGTGAATAATGATTTTGTTATATCCATGTCAGTTATGTTTGTGAACAGTATAGCATCGTCAGCATAAATTGAATGTTCTATTTTTTTGTATTTGGATATTATTTTGCTCAGTTGTTCAAAAGCAATTATAAACAGAATCACCGATAATGGCGATCCCTGGGGCATACCTTTGTGAAGAGGGAAGGTATTTGAATACTGAGAGTTAATTGTAACCCGAAACTTGCGGCAGGTCAAAAAAGCTTTAACTACATTAAAGATTTTTGGACCAGTGCCCCAAGCCACGAGCCGCTGAAGGACCACATGCGCACCGATACGGTCGAAAGCTCTTTCGAAATCCGTTGCCAATTTGGTAATGTGATTTCTGCATGAAAGTGCATTGAACACGTAATGTTGCAGGTGCAGCAGCACGTCGGTTGTACTCTATTTACCTCTGAAAGCAGTTTGGTTAGGGCTAATTAGGTTTTTTTTGGTAACAACGAATGTTTTGGCAACGCACGATAAAAGTGAAATAGGTCTGTATCCGGAAATTTCCGATGTAGGTTTATTTGGCTTGGGGATTGGAACAACCACTGCCGTTCTCCAGTCTTAAGGGTAAATACCTTTATCAAAAATGTTATTAAATAAATGAATCATTCTTTTTTTAACTGTCGGAGGAAGGTTTGCTATCATGGGGAAGTTGATGCGGTCGAAACCTGGGGTTTGCCCCTTAGATCTTTATAGTGCTTGCTCTAATTCTACAGAAGTTATGTGTAGTGTTGCGCTTTTCTGCCTAATAAACTCTGCATGGAAGTGTTTGTCTTCGGAACAGAGAGACCAATTGGTACCGAAAAAATTTGCAATTTCTGAAGCGCTTGTTATGATTTTTGAACCGGTGTTTAGTAGTTTCATAGAAGTATTAGTTCTGTTACCTGTCAGAATTTTTTTGTCATTCCAGATCTTTTTAATAGGGGAATTTGGGTTAATTTGTGAGGTAAGGTTTTCTAGGCTCAAGTTTTTGGCGTCTTTGACCGCCTTTTTAAAGTTGGATTTGGCTTTTTTGTATAAGATGAGGTTTTCCTCGCTTCTAGATCTTCTAAAGTTTTTCCAAAGGGTTTGTTTCTCTTGTCTGAGCTTCTTAATGTTTGAGTTCCACCAGGGTATACTCTGATTTTGCGCGGAAGGGTTTGGATTGTGGAATTGACATATTTCCTGCAGAACGAATTATTTTGTTTAATTTAGCCGCTTCTTTATTTATGTTGTGTGAGTGATTAGATTGAGAAGAAAAATGAGTGCAAAGATTTTGGTAGTTTGCAACGTCGGTTTTAAATTTAAGTTTTGGTCTAATTAGTTCATAGATGAGCGTGGATTGCATGCTAGTGACAATAGGGAATGGTCACTATCGTGAAGGCTGTCCAGAATTTGCCAAGTGCACTTTGGGGCTAGCATAGAAGAGCATATGGTGAGATCTACATGGGTAAACGACTGATGTGTGGAAAAGTGGGTGGCTGATCCGTCATTCAAAACTACCAGGTCTTCGCAAATAATAACTTCTTCGATTAGGATACCTCTTTCATTAGATTTCTTTGAACCCCATAAAGGGCTCCAGGCATTAAAGTCGCCAGTGAGTATTATTGGGGGTGTGGCGTTGCGGGTAATTGTGGCTAATTCGTTGGTGGAAAAATTTTGGTGTGGTGGAATGTAAGTATTTATGATTGTGAAACTAAAATCAATTGCTATTTCGATTCCTATCGATACGATCGATGAAGTAACATGTGTTTTTTTATGAGGTATATGATTTTTTATCAATATAGCAATTCCCTGTTTAGAGGAATTTATTGTAGGTAGATTTGCAAAGTATTCGGTGTACCCTTTTGGGAGTACTGTGTTGTTTTGAGTATGGGAAAAATGCGTTTCTTGAAGACATATAATATCTGGGTTTAAATTGCTTATCAACAATTGGAGACCGAGAAAGTTATTGATGTAGCATTTTATGTTCCACTGTAAGATCTTCATGTTCGTTAACAGAGTAAGAAAAAAAGGGGTTGCTTAACATAACTTCATAAGTTGTCATTCATGTCAACATTTTCATTACTGTTAGTGTTTGTAATATCGGAGATTGAGTAAGTATTTGTTGTGTGAGTGAATGGTTTATCGGACGGTGTGCCTGTTGTCTCTTCGTACATATCGTAATCGTTTTTGTTGTTGAAACTAGTTGTTTGAGAGATGATAGAGGTAAAGTTTGTAAAAGCTGTTTGAGTAGTGGGAGTGTTTGAGTGTTCGTTAATTGAAATTGAGTTTGAGAGTGTATTTGCAGTGAGGATCAATTGTGAGAGAGAGTTTGAGTCTATGTTACTATTGAAATTGAGTGAGTCTCCTAAGAAAGGTTGAAATTTGTTACTGTATGCTGGGACAGTGAATTTGTTCAGAGAAGAATTTGGGAGTGATGCTGATGAAACTGTATTTGATGTTTGTTCTGTTGAAGGGGAGTTGGTTTTTTGTGAATTTTTGGATTGTTGAATTGTTGGTTTGGGGAGAGAAAAATTTATAATATTAGCAGATGAGGCTGCAGAATTTGTGTTGGATTTTTGTTCTTTCAAGGTTAAAGTCTTTGTTGGTGGCTTGTTGAGGAGTTGTTGCGTTGATAGTTGACGAGTGTGGAGGCGTATGTATGCGGGGAAGAGATGGTTTGGGTTTGTGCTTTGTGTAATTGTCTAGCTTCGCGCATAGAACATTTTTTTGTGGTTTTGATTTTTAATATTTCTTTTTGTTGTATATATTTTTTGCATTCCTTGGACGTAGCAGGGTGATTATCGGCGCAATTAGCGCAAAAGATACGGGTACAGTCTTGTGTGGGGTGAGGAGGCAGATTGCAGTTAGCACAAGTTGATGCGTTTTTGCATCGCTTCATGGTGTGCCCGAGTAATTGGCAATTGCGACAACGCATTGGATTAGGTATATACTCACGTACTTTTACTGAATGCCAAGAAATGTCAAATTTGTCAGGGAGTTTATAAAGGTCAAAAGAAAGTAAGAGTACGCCACTTGGTTGTGATTTTCCATCAACGATTTTAGGGAATTTAAATACGGATACAACACCTTGTGAACTTAGCTCCTCCGTGATTTCATCATCGGGTATTTTATTGAGGTAGGAGGCGTAAATAGTGCCTTTAACTAAATTAAGGGAATTATGCAATGTGCATTTGATTTTGCAAAGTCCGTGTAGTTGTGTGGCAGATAGAAATTTGTTGGCGATAAGTTTATTTTGCACTAGCAGTAATAGGCTGCCATCTCTCAACTCGGAAATTGATATTATTTCTTTGCTGATTAAATGTAGTGATCGCTGAACTGCAAAACATGAGAAGTCCGGGTTTGGTTTCCTCGAGGAAAGATATTACCACAAATTTCGGATTTGGTGATTGCACTTTGGGGAGCGCAGGGAAAGCGTCTATTAGTTTGCTACTGGAAAGCTTTTTTTTTTTGCTGTGGGACTGGATGCTAGAATCGCAAACCGATTGTCCCCAAAAATGGGAGGCCAAGAAGCCATTTCGTTCTCTTACTAAAACACTAGGTCTCTATATGAGAAATATTAAATAGCACTGAGTAGTTGAATAAATGAAAATTCTTAAACACCATACACGCGGACTAGCGTAGGTTAGGTTAGGTTGAAGCGGTTGTCCTGTGGGGCACACTCAGGCTCATAGCCCATTGTGATGCCCCGTGGGGAGCTTGTCCCTATCTCTCCTAAAACCAGTGTGTGTTTTTCAAAAATTTTAAAATATCTTTGATTTCTATAGTGCTGAGGTCTTCTAGCTCATTAAAAAATTGTCTACCCAGAATAGTAAACCTGCGTCTGGATAGAGCAGGGCAATGGCACAGTAGGTGCGAGATTGTCTCTTCCTCGTCCTCATCTAGACAACTTCTACAGAAGTCATGTATTTGCACACCCATCCTTTGGGCGTGTCTGCCTATTAGGCAGTGCCCCGTTATGACTGAGATCAATGTGCTAAGACTGTGTTTATTTTGGCTTAGCAGAGATTATGTGCGTTTAGCATTTAGTTCGTTTGCTTTCTTTACAATTCAACATCTTCAAGGATGTGTAGCTTACATGTTTGTAAGGGTATCCCTATGTCATTATCTATGTACTTGTCAGACAATTTAGTGCCGAGTCTTGCTAGTTCATCGGCTCTACAGTTATCCTCAATGTCGCGATGGCCAGGAACCTATGTTACCTTTAGGTGAAATGACTCAACCATCTCGTTAAGAGATGTGTGGCATTTCATGGCTACCTTGGAGGTTGTCGACTGTTTTGTGAGGGATTTTATCGCCGCTTGGCTATCAGTGAAAATGTAGATATCATTTCCGGATATCGCATCACACTGTATCAATGTCGCGGCTTTTATTATTGCCATCAGTTCAGCCTGAAAGACACTACAGTAGTCAGGGAGCCGAAAACTGAAGGATATCCCCAGATGTTCAGAATATACACCTCCACCCACCCTGCCCTCGAGCTTTGAGCCATCTGTGTAAACATGGATGGACTCGCCCTGTCTCACGTCGTCCCGTTCCCACTCTTCCCTTGAGGGTAGGAGGGTCGTAAACGATGTAATGGCAAGTATAGGCGGGAGTGCATAGTCCATCAGTCCGGGAAGCCCCAAAGTGCCAGCCAGGATTTTAACGTGGCTATAATCCGTGTTTGACCACTTGTTTAGAGTGTTCAGCCTTATTGCCGCACTGCGTGCGTTATATATTGCCTGCAGATCTGCCGGAAGGAGGTTTAGTGTCGCATATAATGCTTTCGATGGTGTGGTTGACATGGCGCCGGTTATCAGAACAGACGCTAGTCTTTGCACCTTGTCACGTTTCTTGATGTTCACACCCTTCTGAAGGGCATCCCACCATATTACTATACCATAGTAGAGAATTGGCCTAACCACTGCTGTGTAGAGCCAATGTATCATTCTGGGCCAATCCCCATTTCTTCCCAATAAACCTTCCGCAGGAGTACATTGCGGTCAAAGCTTTTCGTGCTCTGTCTGCGACTGTGAGCCCCCAATTTGTGTTTCCTACTAAAAAGTATCAGATCCGTTTTTTCTGGATTTACCTCTAGTCCTCGACTTTTGCACCAAAGTGATAGTCTCTTGAGAGATCTTTGTTGTGCCTTTGCTGTATGCATGTTGGGAAGGTGATAGTTTGTCGATAATCCTTCCTTTGATATGCACATCTAGCAATCGCTCTAAAGATTTTAACAAAAAGGATGATAGGCTGATTGGCCTGAAGTCCTTCGGTTTCGTATGTGTGGTTTTCCCTCCTTTGGGAATGAATACCACTTTTACTTCTGCCCATTTCTTGGGGATATAGTTAAGACGTATCGCTGCCTCAAAAATTAAGGCGAGTGTAGGTGCAATCATATCTTTTGTGTGTTGCAAATCAGCGGGAATGATTCCATCAGGTCCCGGTGATTTGTAAGGTTTGAAGCTGCCAATGGCAAGTTTTATGTTGTCCTCCGTTATGAAATCTGTTGGGGGGTTCTCGTAGTGAACTATAGGGTGGGTTCTACTGTCTTCGTTGCAGAGACAACCCGGAAAGTGCGTCTGAATTAGTAATTCTAGTGTTTCTTCACTGCTGGTTGTCCAGTTGCCATTCTCTCTTATGAGGTAGCTAGGGTTACTGGGACTTGTTGATACTACTTTCCGGAGTCTACTGGTCTCCGAAACGCTTTCTATCTTTTGACAGAAGTCTCTCCAAGATGCCGTTTTTGCTGCCCTTATGGCATACTTAAATCTACGCTGGCATTCTTTGTATCTGTCCCACGAGTTGGTTCTCCTCGCTTTGTTATACATAGTTCTGCATTCCCTTCTGAGGTTTGCTATATCAGTGGACCACCATGGAGGTTTCGGTTTTCCTCTTCTTGTTCTCTGAGGACATGCTGCTTTCGCAGCTTGTTGAAATGCTGAAGTCAGCCCATCAACAACTGAGTCGAGCTGTGGCTCGGAGTTAATTGTGTATGTCGCTGCTGGGAGATTGCTGGATAACGTGAATTCAAACATCCCCCAGTTTGTGCGTCTGCGGTTTATGACCGGCTTGAACTGCTTAGTTGGCAATGAAATGGTTTACGTTAAGTACCTATGATCTGAGAAGGAGTTGTCTGTAGACACTCTCCAATCCTTTAAGATTTGGGACCCTCGTTCATCGACACACGTGATGTCTAGAACTTCACTTCTCGTAGTTGTTACAAAAGTAGAGGTATCACCTATGTTACTAATATAAAGATTGTTACACATAATGAATTCAAAGATGTACTCACCACGTGCGTTCGTGTCTGAACTGCCCCAGACATGATGATGTGCATTAGCATCTGCTCCCAGTATGAATGGGGTGCCACATCTCGATGCTTCATGAACTGCGTCTCTTATGAGTTGTGATGGAGGTGGTTGCTCCGCGTCGTGTGCCATATAAGATGAGGCAAGCCATATCGTCCTTTCGCAGGACTCAACTGCCGTGATTACGTTATCCGCATCGCTAAATTGTATTAGTAAATATATATTACATTAATACATTTCTTTGCTAGTATGCACGACCTGGGATTACCTTTGTCAGTGACATAGACCAATTTGTACTCTCTGCTGCTCAAACCGCAAACCCGATCTTTTACGACCCATGGTTCTTGGATGAGCACGATATCCTCTTCTCTTTCTGCGAGACGGAGGATGAGTGCGGCTGAGGCCGCCTTACTGTGGTGAAGATTGATTTGTACAATCTTCACCATTTCTTTTGTAGGTTATTGAAGGGCAGCCAACCACGGTTTGGTCTGCGTTTTATTCATCGGATGTAGGGGGGAGAGACTCCTCATCCTCCATAGCAGGGAGATCGGAGTATTCCCCCTCCATGTCCTCTAAGGTAACCCTTTCGAAGAGTTCGCCTACCATGCCGAAGTTGGAAGCCACCCCATCGGACTAGCGTAAGAAAGAGCAAAGCGCAGACAAGAACTCAGAGAAATCGAACTGATCGCTACGAGTGTTAGTCGGAGACTGAGAAGAATTATCCCAATTTACGAACGTTAGCAGCATTAGAGCGCAGTGAATTATTCGAAACTGCATTTGGAATATGCCTGAAAGATTGCGGACTGTTATTAGGATCAGAGGGGGCAGTACGCGGTATTAGCACACACACACACGCGATATACGCACACACACAATCTTCGGAGAGCGAGTTTGGAGTTACAATTTACTGTGGAAGTGACAAACCACATGGTCTCAATCTCTGATAAAACCACACACATAAACGTGCGGAAGCACAAAAGAAGCGTAAATCCGCCGTGCAACCTCCACGTGGTACGCTTTGGTTAACGCTAATGCCGGCCGTAATTTTTTTTTAATTTCATTTAATTTTTTTTCAAAAATTTTCGATTTTTTTCCTCAAATTCACCAAGTCGCTAATACAGAATGAAGAGAAAAATGAAAAAAACAATTGTTTTTCATTTTTGATAAGAATCATGACTTTTTCAGAGCGAAATTTTTGCTCCTTTAAGTTTTTCAAAAACTCAGTCAAGCGGGGAAAAAAAGTTTGGCTGGATTAAATTGAAACTTCGTAGGGTTTTTGTGGGTATATTGAACAGTAAAAGGCACACTTAACATTAGTGGTTTCCGCAATATTTCTGATTGAGCGCTTAATTTTCCAAAAAACTACAAAGAGCCCATTATTGGTTGCTTTTTCAAATTCATGTTATGACAGACTTAAAATTAAAATTATGTAGCGACTTACTTTCTCACCGATTTTCCTTTTCCGCATTTAATATAATAATTTTTCTAGGCACAAATTAATTTAATAAATTAAAAGTTGATACCCCCAAGGAAATTCGAATATCTATATATAATATATATCTATCTATATCTATATTCTACGAATATTGGGACAATATTTTTTTTGTGCGAATCTAAACAGTGTCTAAAAAAACAGTTTTTCTTAAAACTACCCTGATTTCTTGGTAATCGAACCAATCACCACTTTTTCTCAAAACTACCGTATTTTTGAATTTTTAGTAAAGCAAATTAACTGAGTTTTTGCAAACTTTAGTTTATTTTTTAATTTTTTTTTATTAAGCCTAGGCGGCATTTATCCGCGCCACAAGCCGCTCAGTTAGTGACTTTACTGGAAGAAGGGTACAATTACCGACAAGTCGGGGATCGTATGGACATAATTCATCTGTCGTATCTCGCGCATACAATCGGTATTTGGAAACCGGTGATTATCAACGACGAGTTGGCCAAGGTCGTCGTCGCGCAACATATCCTCGTGATGGCCGAGCGATCGTTCGGCGCGTTCGTCAAAAAATTTTTCGAACTGTCGACAACAGCAACGACGACGACAACAACAACCAAGGAACATTTCATTTCAAACGGTTCGAAATCGGCTCCGTGAGACTGGAGTGCGATCGAGAAGTGCCGCCCGAGTACTCATGTTATTACACATGCATCGCCGAGCCCGTCTGGCTTACGCTCATCAACATGTTCATTAAACCGCGAGGCAATGGAACAATGTTTTTTTTCTGACGAGTGCCGGGTGAGCCTGTTTGGAAATTACCGAAGACCTCGAGTTTGGCGCCGTCCGGAAGAGCGTTTTTCACGTGAATGCACTCGGTCGGTAGCTGCTTACAACGGAGGGTCGGTGATGGTTTGGGGAGGAGTTTCGAAATTTTCGCGAGCTCCTTTGGGAATCGTCCACGAAAATCTAAATGATACTCGCTACGTTAATCGGATCCTACGACCTGTTGCCTTGCCTCTACGGTAGCAAACTAGAAGTTCTATTTTTCAGCAAGACAACGCCCTGCCTCACCCGTCGGTTTTTCCAAAGACACGACATAACGTTATTAAGGCATCCAGCGGTAAGCTCTGATCTCAACCCTATCGAGCATGTCGGGGATATCTTGAAGCGCCGATTGCGCCAGAATTATCCCAGCGGTAAGCTCTGATCTCAACCCTATCGAGCATGTCTGGGGTATCCTGAAGCGCCGATTGCGGCAGAATTATCCCAATTTACGAACGTTAGCAGCATTAGAGCGGGCGCTAATCGAAACTTGGCGACGGATTCCGCAGTCAATTATTCGAAACTGCTTTTCGAATAAGCCTGAAAGATTGCGGGCTGTTGTTAGGAGCAGAGGTGACAATACGCGGTATTAGCACACACACACGCAATCTTCGGAGAGTGAGTTTGGAGTCACAATTTACTGTGGAAGTGACAAACCACAGGGTCTCAATCTCTGATAAAACCACACACATGCACGTGCGTAAGCACAAAACAAACGTAAATCCGCCGTGCAACCTACTTTCTGATGTTTCTAGCCAATTGGAAAAAAAATTCTTTTGTAAACAAAAAATTTTGAAAAAGTTTCTTCAAATTCACCAAGTTACTAATACAGAATGAAGAGAAAAATGAAAAAAAAAATTGTTTTTCGTTTTTGATAAAAATCTTGACTTTTTCAGAGCGAAATTTTTGCTCCTTTAAGTTTTTCAAAAATTCAATCAAGGGGGAAAAAAACCTTTGGCTGAAATAAATTGAAACTTCGTAGGGTTTTTGTGGGTATATTGAACAGTAAAAGGCACACTTAACATTAGTGGTTTCCGCAATATTTTTGATTGAGCGCTTAATTTTCCAAAAAATCACAAAAAGCCCATTATTGGTTGCTTTTTCAAATTCATGCAATGACTGAAAAAATTTGTTTTTGAATAATCAATTCCTAATCCTTGTAAAGAATTTATTCAAATTCTCAAAACCAACCTTAAAATTTCTGTGCGGTCATTGGTTGCTGAGATATTGGTAATCGAAGACAAAATGATCTTTTTCCATGCAAACACCGATATCTCAGTGAGAAATGCTCGTATTGAAATTTTTAAAAATATGAAAGTTAAGTAAAAAAAAATATGTCCACGTCCGTAGATTAAAAAAAACCAAAAATATTTCGAAATTTTTTTTCGGTGGTTTTCTTAAGATTACTCGAAAACAATTTTCAAAAAGAAAATTCAAATTTAGATCCGAAAACATGACACTTAGAGCTACAATTTCCTTTTTTTTGCTGTCCGACCATTTTTGTATAAGTTACAGCCTGTTGAAAATCCCCCAAATATTTTGATTTAGTTCTTGCTCCCTGAATTTTTGTGAGAAGTGTATTATTTAAACGATTATCACTCATTTTTACAAGATTTCTTTTTAGATTATCCTTAACAAATTTACTATAAATATTGGTTTCTAAATCTATGAGAACATTAGAATGCTTAAGCCTTATGGACTCATTGTTTTTGGCAGGAATGGGTACGAATGTCTCCGTGGATAGTGGGTCTTACGAATATTGTGGTATACAGGGTTGCCAATATTCGACGGACTCATCTGGAGTATCTTTTGACAGAGACGTCAGATCGCTTAATGGCATACCGCGTTGGAAGCGTCAGTTCAAGCAGATTTTTACCATGGAACAGTACAGGCCACGTGAGCGCTCCCAAATTGTTGAAATTTACATTCAACAAAAGAAGTCAATTGTGAAAACTCATCGTGCGTATAAAAAATTAAATAATGTGAAAAGTGCGCCTTCTAAGAACACCATTAAACGTTTGTACGAAAGGTTTTCGACTGGTGATGCTCTTTCTAATCCAAAGAGGCCGAATTGCTCTTGTATGAGCCAGTGTTGAGACGTCGCCAAGGAAATCCCAAAATCGCCGTTCTCAGCAGTTGAGCTTTGCTCGGACCACTTTACAACGAATTATCCGCACTGATTTGCATTTATTCCCGTATAAGATTCAATTGACGCAAAGATTGTTGCCTGCGGGCAATCCTCGTCGATTGGAATGGGCCCAAAAAACACATGAGTCCGTCGAATATGGGCAACCCTGTAGAGAGAATTTTTATAATATTACTTTCGTGAAGTGCTATGACTACTTTTATGTTGGTATAGCTGTCAAAGTTCGTGATTAATCCGTGTTCGGTTTGGGTTAGAATATCTGTGGTGATGGTTCCCAGTTTCCCGGAGAAAATAATCTGTCCGATGTCGTCTACATGGTGCCGTAAAAGTGAAATGTCGTTGTTAATCTGATATATGTGTTCTATATATATTATATCGTCTTCTATGGTTGAAATTTTATTTCCTATAATATTCTTGATTTTAATTAAGTAATCTCCGATAGTTTTTTGCTGATAGTTTATATGATTAGTTATGTTCTGGATTCCTTCGCGATGGCAGACACCTTGCCGTGGTGCGGAGGCTTAGTCGAATCACTAACCAGACCTTACCAATGGATGATAGTGTTGTCACTTGAATACTTTCCAGTATTGAGCGAACGCACTTCATTCCCTTGGTTCGGGCTGCTTTTTGAACGATGACCAAGCTCTGCCCTGGGTCGGAACAAGGTGTTATACGACCCGTGCCGAGGTTCAGCCTGGCTGGGGACCCAGACCAAAAATAGCCCAGTCTTGAACGGAGTGCTCCGGATACCTGGCGACCTCCGGTTCTATCTAGCCTTACCTGTGCACACGGACCTCTGCACAGGCGGACCTCCCTTGTCCGACACTCGTGGGACCAAAATGAATACGTCTAATAAGAAAAACATTTTTCACAAGGAGGTCGGTCCTCCCAAAAAACCAACAAAGGTGGCTTCGACTACTGCTACAGCCGTGAGCAAGGCAGTGGTCAGACCGCCAATACTAGGAGCTAGAGGGGGCCTAAGCGATAGGGCTGGTCCCAGCACGAGTACTGCAGGAGGCAGCGGGGGGCGAGGAGGCTTGGGTAAACCGGCCTCAAATCAGTCAATGGCAGAAGCTGCGAGGGCAACGCTGCGCGGGACAAATAACCCCCATCCCACCTCAACCTCTTATAGAGGACGGGGGTCGGCACCTGCTTCTAGGATCCACCGGCAGGTTGCCATAGAGGGGCCTAGTACCTCTAGGCAGTTCATAAGCGTAGAACGGGGGGGGGGCCGGCTAAACATGTCCGCCCCTCAAAACAAAATTATTACGAGAAGAAGGCGGCCAGCAGGGTTATATTTAGACTAGGGGAGGTAGCAACAGACCAGCTAACCGAAGACCAGGCTAAATCGCTAGAGTGGGCAAAGGGAGTAATATCCGACTTGGGAAAACCGGCGGATGCTACTCCCAAAAGACAACGGTCTGCAGAGCAGACAATGGAAAGGGCCGCCAAAAGACAGAAGGTAGGTGGCCAAAAACACCAAACTTTTAGTGAGGTGGTAAAAGGCGGCGGTGAGATACTGGCCGTCATCGACAAAGGAGAGGAGGAAGGAGTGATTCCTAAGGAAAAATGGAGGTGGATTGAGGAGGCTATCGCCGAAGTGTACCTCCAAATCCTAGAGGAACACCCCGGACCTCCTCCCCTTTGTCATGACGCAGGCTGGTATCAAGGTAGAGCTAAACTCATCGCCTGCGAAGACACTAGGTCAGCCACGCTCTACAGGTTGGCCGTAAACAAGATAGGAGAGGTTTGGCCGGGTGCCAAACTCGATGCGGTCAGCAAGGACGAAATTCCAAGCAGGCCTCGAGCTCGAGTTTGGATTCCGGCCAAGCCGGCAGAGCCAAGCAAAATAGAGGAAATGTTCAAATCCTGCAACAGAGACCTGCCAACGCATAATTGGAAGGTAGGTAGAATAGAGGAGCCAGTAGAAGGTAGGCGACAGGTGATGCTCATCCTCAATGGAGAATCGCTCGGCCCACTGGCGCAGAAAAATAATGTCGTGAGGTTCGGGTTCGTTGACGCAACCATTCGAATCTATCGCAGCGACGAGCCAGCTTTGAACTCAGATGAGGAGAGTGACAAAGCCAGCTTGCGGAGCGATACTGCTGAAGGGTTGGCCAACAGCCAATGTTCAACCGACTCGGAGAGGCTGACCGGTGTGGGGCCGCTGTTTAACGAAGACGATCTCCTCGCTGACATTGAGGGTGGGGAGACCTCGGAAGAGGACGTCGAGGTCACGATGGTGGAGATGAAACGGACAGATTCTCATGAAGCTGATCCAAATTAATCTCCACCACTCCAAACTCGCGTCCGCGCATCTTTCCGTCCGCTTGGCTGCCGGTGGACTTGACATAGCCCTCATTCAAGAGCCGTGGATATACGGCAATAAAATCTGCGGACTCGGAGTGAAGGGCTTTAAACTGATTGCCGTACAACACAGAGGTAAGATCCGTAGCTGCATCCTCGCTAAAAACAATATAAATATCTTCTTGCTCCCACAGCTTAGTAGCGGCGACATGGTAGTGGCAAGCATCGAGCTCGGGAAAACCGGCTTTTGGCTAGCCTCCGCCTATATGGCCTATGACAGGGATGCTCCGCCGGACGAAGTCCGCACTCTGGTGCAGGAGGCAGCCCGGAAGAACAAACATTTGGTTGTCTCCTGCGACGCAAATGCTCACAACATCCTGTGGGGAAGCAGCGACACTAACGCTAGAGGTGAGTCACTACTAGACTTTATCTTAGAAAATAGAATTAGTGTTTTGAATATAGGCTCAGAGCCGACTTTTGTCACTATGAACAGAGAGGAAGTTTTGGACATCACCCTGGCTTCCCACATGTTCTCTAATCACATTAAAAGATGGCGAGTCTCAAACGAAAATTCGTTCTCAGACCATCGGTATATAGAATTCGAAATCGACACTAAGTCTCCCCAAGTTAGTCAGTTCAGGAATATACGGAAAACTGACTGGGGAGTTTACAATAAAAAATTAAGAGCTCTACTGCCAAAGAAAACCCCCAAAAACCCCACTACTTGTGGGGAGTTGGATAAACTGGTTAATCAGGTAACTAAAGCAATGAATAGCTCGTTAGCAGCCAGCTGTCCGGTTGTCCGACCCAGAGGGAAGTCTAAACCACCTTGGTGGTCCAAGCAGCTAACCTCGCTACGACAATCCCATAGAACACTATTTAATCTGGCCAAGGCCACGAGAAGGTCAGAGGACTGGCAAGCCTATAAGGCTGAACTGAAAAACTACAAAAAAGCAGTTAGAACTGCGCAGCGTGAATCATGGCAAAATTATTGCAAAGAAATTGAAGAGACTTCAGAAGCGGCCAGATTAAGAAAAATTCTCTCAAAGACGCCATGCAACGTAGGCTACCTACAAGGTCAAGGAAATACATGGACTACGTCAAGTGAGGAATCATTAGGTCTTCTCCTAGACACACACTTTCCAGGAAACAAGCCGGTGGAACAAAACGACTCCGCCAATAATGAAAGGCAATCCGACCTAGGAAATCTCTTAGTCACACACTCAAAAATCGAATGGGCTATTAATACTTTTGGTCCTTATAAATCGCCAGGAACGGACGGTATCTACCCCGCTGAACTGCAGCAATCACGGGACATTGTACTGCCGTATATCAAAATTGTCATTAGAAGTTGTCTTAACATGGGCCACATTCCGCTAGGATGGAGGGAGGCAAAAGTCTCCTTCATACCCAAGGCAGGTAGGTCCTCACACACTAACCCTAAAGACTTCAGACCCATTAGTCTAACGTCTTTTCTTCTCAAGATCCTGGAGAGAATAATAGATGAATACATACGGGGAGTCGTGCCTTTAAATAGGCTCTCTTCGGCGCAACATGCCTATACTAAAGGGAAGTCCACAGAAACCGCCTTACACTCACTGGTCGGGTTGGTGGAAAAAAGCTTATTAGACAAAGAGTTTGCATTGGTTGCTTTCGTAGACATAGAAGGCGCCTTCAACAATATAAATGCAAACGCTATAGTAGATTCATTAGAAGATTTTGGAGTTGAACCACATGTCGTAGCCCTGATAGAAGATATACTCATCAAAAGAAAGGTAACGGCTAAATTAGGAAGCACTACTCTAAGCAGGAAGGTCTGCAGGGGCACACCGCAAGGTGGAGTCCTCTCCCCTCTTCTCTGGACTTTGGCAGTAAACTCCCTGTTACTGACCCTGGAAAGAGGGGGTTGCCACGTCACAGCTTACGCAGATGACGTAGCAATCGCCGTTAAGGGCAAATATCCTAACACCCTTATGGATATAATGCGCTCTAACATGGCCACGCTTAGAAGCTGGACTGAGAGCAGGGGACTCGATATAAACCCCTCAAAAACTCAAATAATTCTCTTTACAAAGAAACACAGGCTCCCTATAATCTCCCCGCTAACTTTTAAGGGTGTGGAGATTCCTTTGAAAGAGAACGTCAAGTACCTAGGACTCATATTAGACAGGAAACTCACGTGGAAATCTAATATTGAGGAAAGAGTAAAGAAGGCCAACGTTGCATTATACACTTGCAAAAAAGCGGTCGGTATCAAATGGGGACTTACACCCCGTATTACGCACTGGCTCTATACTTCGGTAGTTAGGCCAATCTTAATGTACGGAATACTTGTATGGTGGCCATCTGCTCAAAAGGCGACTTACGCTAAAACCATGAGTAAGGTCCAAAGAACAGCTTTTTTGTGCATCTCTGGCGCCTTAAGGACTACTCCAAACAAAGCGCTGGAAGTGCTAATCAACTTACCTGCCCTAAATCTGGTAGGAAAACACGTGGCCGCCGCCTCGGCGCTCAGATTAAAAAGTATGGCGCTATGGAAAGACCGGTGCTTTGGCCACGCTTCCATTTTGCACTCTGTGAATAGTCATAAACAAGAAATAGACTACTCTATCCCTAGACTCACCTTTGAAAGACTCTTCAAGACGAGTATACCGTCAAGAAGGGAGTGGCATACAAGAAGGCCATGGAGAAGGGGGGAATTAAACTTTTACACAGACGGCTCCAAGCTAGACGATAAGGTCGGCTACGGAGTCTTCTCGAAGGAATTAGGACTGGAACTATCCGTTCGACTACCAGACTACTGCAGCGTCTATCAGGCAGAGGTATTAGCTATAAAAGAAGTGGCTACATACCTAAACACGCACGCCCTAACAAAAACGATCATAAATATATTCTCGGATAGCCAGGCGGCCATCAAATCAATGAATGCGGCATCACTAAGATCGAAGGTTGCACAGGAATGCCGGGCAGCTCTAAATGATATTAGTGACGTATTCAAGGTCAGCCTTATTTGGGTTCCGGGACATAGAGATATTGAGGGAAACTGCAAAGCAGATGAGCTAGCCAGAAAAGGTACCGCTCTCCAACTGCTGAGTGATAAAAGCACCATTGGAATACCCATGGCCACGAGTAAACTAATAATAAAAAACCACTTTATCCAAGAGGTCAATAGGTCATGGAGAAATGAAGATACGTGTCTAACAGCTAGGCTACTATGGCCGCAAATAAACAAGAAAAGAACAAAGGAATTGCTTTGTCTCTCAAGAGACAATATCACGAAGGTCGTGGCTTGCTTAACCGGTCACTGGCTATTTGGCAGGCATTCCTCGAGGCTAGGAGTCTTCTCCCATGAATATTGCAGAAGTTGCAGAGATGAGGAAGAGGAAGAAACAGTTGAGCACTTCCTCTGCAATTGTCCAGCCCTAGCTAAAATCAGAGCAGGTTGTCTAGGTAATTACTTTTTTAATTCTCTTACAGAACTGTCTGGCGTGGGGTTGACATCAATACTACGCTTCATAAGAGCCACGAAATGGTTCCACGAAGGAAGATAAACGAGGTTCCCGTGTAGCACAGTGGTATCACAACGGACCTGTAAGGTCTAAGTGAGTTGGTCGTGCAGACCGACTACCACCATAACCTAACCTAACCTATGTTCTGGATTTGGGAGTTCATGACATTACTTATATAAGTTAGTTTGTTCATCTTTTTTGTTATATTTTCGTCACTCGCGTGTAGTAATTGTACCTACAATGATTTTAAGACCTTTACCTATAATGCTTAAGAGGGCCCGTTTCTTTCGGAAGTGAGGATTAAGATTTTCTTTTTTTGCCCTTAATAGCATAAAGTTCTTGTTTACTGTAGTTATTAATTTTTTTGATTCACTACTGGATGTCTTTAGAGTGTCAATGTTGGTTTTGATTATTTCCATAGTTCGTTCGTATTCTATGGTGTTAATTATATGCAGTACTTTTGTGTAGTGTTTGATAATTTTGGTTTCCCCCGTTTTTATTGGTATGTTCGATAGATCTCGTTATTGTTCGATAGATCTTCCAAGTCGATGGTTTGAGCATTGAATGTTGGAACAATTGTTACCATCATTATGATCCATTTAATCTAAAACAAAAATATATTTATTTAATTGTTGCCTTGATTTTGGGACTATTTTTGCCTTGGTATTTCTTCGTAGACCTAACGTGAGTTTTATAATATTTATGTCCAGTTCCTGTCGTCTGTATGTGGTCGTCGTCTATTTTTTCTGCATTAACTTTCCTATATTTCCTGTGGTTTTTTCCCCCTATTATCGCTTTAATATAATTTGGTTCTCCTCCCAATTCGAAATCTTTCCGGTTTTCATTTAACTTCTGAGTATATTTTTCTTTTTTTCGCGTTTATAAGATCACGAATTTCTGTATATCTACCCTCATGTACTTTGCCATTTACAAAATCAATCGGCTTGATGTCGGTCATACTATGTACTGTATTGTTATATTATAAAAACCTATTATTTTAATCATTTTATCTTCCATACTTTCTCTATCGTGTCTTAGCAAGCGCAGTTGTTCATTGATTGTGTTCAAGTATCTCGTCTATATTCGGGATGGGGAACTTGTCATCGATCGTTGCTTCGTTCAGTTTACGATAGTCGATTACAAATCTCCACTTTGGTTTTCCACTGGCATCGGCCTTTTTCCGCACGATCCAAATTGGGGCTGAATAGGGAGAATTGCTATTCTTAATTATCTTATTTTCCAACATCTTTTGGATTTGATCGGCAACTTCTTTTTTATGTACGTACGGGTATCTATATGACTTAGAGAATATGGGTATATTGTTTTTAGTCCTAATTCTATGTTTTATTGCGGAAGTAAATGAAAGTCTATCATTTTCTTGGTAAAAAATATTATGATATCTACAGGGTGGCTGATGAATTTTGCTACATTAAGAAACTCAAATAACTTTTTTTTTAGTGTATGGAATTCATTTATTTTTTTTTTCAAGTTGAAGGTCATTAAATTTTATTAAATGTATATTAGCTTAACTAGTTTTAAAAATAATTGAATTTAAATGCCCCCCATGCTCGTTGACACAAGTGCGGCATCTTAGTAAAAAGTTGTTCATTGCTGCTTTGAGAGTTGCGACAGGAATAGCCGCAATTGTTGCCCGAATGGATTGTTTTAGTTCATCCAAATTTGTTGGCTTTGTTTTATAAACTTCTTGTTTACATAAACCCCACAAGAAAAAGTCAGGTGCAGTAAGGTCAGGCGACCTGGGGGGCCAACGAAATGCGGAGTTTCTTGAAATCAGTTTATTGGGAAATTTTCGTCGCAACTCTGTCATAACAGTCTGGGCCATGTGAGACGTTGCCCCATCTTGTTGAAACCACACAGAGTTGAAAGGAATTCTCTTTCGGCGTAGTTCTGGATAGAAAAATTCTTTCAGCATTTTCAAATAACGGTCTCCAGTAACCGTAAAGGTGTGACCATTTTCTTCAAAAAAATAAGGCCCGACAATACAGCGTGAAGAAACCGCACACCACACTGTCACGCGAAGAGGATGCAATTCCGTCTCGTGGAGTATCTGTGGGTTAGAAGTACTCCATATTCGACAATTTTGTTTGTTCACATTGCCGTTTAAATCGAAATGGGCCTCATCAGACATGAAAAGGCAGTTTAACATGTGTTGGTCTTCTTCCACCATTTGCAGGATCTTCTGGCAAAATTCCAAGCGAATCGGCAAGTCTGCTGCATTCAGTTTGTTAACCATTTGAATTTTGTAGGGAAATAAGTCTAAATCTTTGTGCATTATTGTTTGCAAAGACTGTCGGCTGACACCAAGTTGAGCAGATAAGCTTCTTGTTGAAACCCTTGGATTGCTTTGTATAGCTGCAGCTACAGCAGCGATCGTTTCCTCCGTCCGAACTGGTGGGTTTCGATGATAAGGCCTTCTTGCGACTGTTCCTTGCTCAGCCAAATTATTCACCAGTCTCATTATGGTCCATCTGCTCGGGGGATCGCCGCCAAACAGCCGCCTGTACTCTCTCTGTACCAAAACTACGGACTCCAGTGCGTGATAGCGGCGGACTATCCAAATTCTTGTTTGCGTGTCCCAGTTATCCATTTTAATAAATTTTAAAGATCAGTCTGCAAATTAAAACAAAAATGGAACAGATAACTTAAAAAGAAAAAAAGTTATTCAATTTTTTTTTTTGGTAGCGGCTCTCATCAGCCACCCTGTATTTATTATTTGTAATAGCTGTGATCTTTTTTCAGGGTTTAGGTGTCCTATTCTAATTTGGTCGTTCAATGGTTTAAATTCTTTATTTTCGATTATGATAAAATTTTCGTGATCTACCTTCTGCGTAGTCACGCGATTAGTTTCAGTTTACTTCTCCATTTGCTATATTAAAAATTCCTTCTCTACCGCCGTTTTCTTCCTTATAATATATATTACTAGGTCGGAGTTATCTGGTGCTATTATCCTTTTCTTATTTAAGTTTTCCTTTTCGAAGAGCATTGTGAGTTTTTTGTTACCGATGACTATTGCTTTCTTTCTATAATCGATACAGGCATTTAGTGGACTCAATATATCGTTAGCTATTAGACCATCGTAAAAATTAGGAAATCTTATTATATTAAATTCTAGTGTTTTATTTGTTCCAATGTCGCTAAATTCCTCGAAAATAGGTATTATGGCTTTTCGTTAACGTAAATTTGGTGTTGAAGAGTTGGGTTGGATGAATGAATTCTTTTGGGGTCACAGATCCCCGGATTTAAAATTGAGTTTGTTGCGCCTGTGTCCATTATACGTTTTATAAAACCTATCTTCGTATTTATTATTATAAATGGTGATTTATTCTTTAGGCTGATTCCTGAAAATTTTCAGCCACTGCTATTTTTCCTATGTTCATCGGTTCTGGTTGGTTCCTAAAATTTGGTCTGTGGAATGGTGGATTTTGAGCATTGGGGTTTTGTGGGTTTGCTTGTTGGTATATGCGGTGTTGTTGGGATGGTTGTTGGTAATCTCTTCCGTTATTTTGGGAATGAAAATTCTTTCTGTGATTTTGGAATGGTTGATGGGGGTTCTCGTATTATGCTCTATTTCTACAATCTTTTTTATTATATTGTGAGTTGTTTCTATAGTTATTATACCTATTACTTGAATTAGTTTTAAACTCTGTTCCGTTCCCATTATTGTTCCCAATATATGCGTACCCGGCTTGAAACAGTATATCCATAGCCTGTTCTAGGTCCTCTGGGTTCTTACAGAATAGGATGGATTTCATTGGCTCAGGAATTTTGCTTTTGAAGATGTTGAGGGCGGTGCGTTTGTGGTTCATCGCACTCTGTCTAGTTGCTTCGGATTCTCCTAGAATAACTACTAATTTGTTGTTCAGTCTGTGTAAATTGTTTTTCACACCGTTGTAGAAATCTAAAGTGTTTGTTCTAAAAGTCACACTTCGTAATTCGTCAAAAAGTTCTTCGCAGGAACGTCTATCTCCAAAATTGTTCTGTAGTGTGTTTTTAATATTTGTCCAAGAAGTCGCGTGGCAGTTTATTTCGATTGCCTGCCTTGCTCTTCCTTTGAGTTTTGATTTTATCACGTCTAAAACAAGTAGTTGGGACAGTTCGTCATATATTTTTAGGTGTAGTGAACGTCTGTAAATCTTTTGAGTCACCACAGAATTCGGGTAAATTGTTTAAGCATTCCAAAGGGTTTATAGCTAATCTGTTCATTGGGTTTTTAGTCTGTACTGCCATTTTTAGTTTTTAGTTTTAAAAACAGATTCGGGAAAAGAAAAAAAAAGCTCTCTTTTTTTTATTCACGAACGCGTTTTTCTCTTTTAATTTGTTTAAATAATTTTCTTTGCTTTGGTTTTTATCGAGATTCTTTTATATAGGAATTCTTGCACTTTTTTTGATTCGTGTCCTCTGGACGTATACGGTAGTTTTCAATTAAATTTTCAATTTCTGTTTCTATGCTTAACTTTAGATTTACATAAATTTAATAATATGATATTTATAAATAAATATAATATATTTAATCAAATTCTCACTTTCTGATATGTTCTTTGCTGGTGTTGAAAATTTATAATGCTGCCTGCTTAGCTCTGTGTTTCCACTGTTGAGGTTAAAGTTGATTTCTGATATGGTCTTTGCTGGTGTTGAAAATTTATAATGCTGTCTGCTTAGCTCTGTGTTTCCACTGTTGAGGTTAAAGCTGACTGATGAATTGTCAATATGGATATATTTTTATATCCCGGCTTTATTATTGATAAGGGTTAATCTTTTTATCCTCTTCTTCAACCTTTTTTTGTTGTGTTTTTTTTTTCGAAGTTCAATTTAAAAACAATTTGTGTTTCCTTTAATATTTTAAAGGATTCGAAAATGTCACTCTAGCTAAAGTTTTTTTTTTCACAAACAAATTTTTTTTATTTTTACCCGTTACGTATATTAAAATATCCAATATCCTCGAGACTGAATGATTTACACAAGGATGCACGGGTATTCTACCGACTGCGCCACTTTTATTTCCGGAGCGAAGAACAACGAAAAAAATAAAACACACGGTTTTAAAATTTAATCAATAATAAGCAAGCTCTCTTTATTTTACACTTTCTTAAATACTATATTATTATTTTGCTTTCCGTTGCATTTTCGAAGCATACATGCAAACAAATGTTTGCATAATAATTCTTAACAAATTTAATACTGTTATTTTGCTTTCCGTTGCATTTTCGTTAGCGGAAATGCACTTGGACAAATAAATATACATATTGGGGGAAAAATACTACTAATAAAGCTATGAAATTTAATACTATTATTTTGCTTTCCGTTGCATTTTCGTTAGCGGAAAATAAAGTTATAAATGTACAGGGTGGGCCATATAGCGTTTGGTTTTTGAACCACCTATTTTTTTGAGAATGGTAACACAAATGACATGTCAAATGTGTTCATAATTTACTTAAAGGTTTGAAATTTACGAAATGGGACGCTATACGCTTGAACAAAATTGGGAAATATTGAAAACCTATTTCCAGAGTGGCGAGTCTTCTTCTTCTTCCGCGGATACAGTAAATGGCGAGCGTTACCGTGACTTGCTCAACGAGTTTTTGTTTCCAAGAATTGAAGAGGATGACATGGACGACATTTGGTTTCAACAGGACGGCACAACTTGTCACACTGCCAAAGTTACACTCGAACTTTTGGCTACCGTTTTTGAATTCCGATATCAATTGGCCGCCTCGGAGCTGTGATTTAAGCCCGTTGGACTATTTTTTGTGCTGAGCCGTTAAGGACAAATGCTATGCGAACCATCCAGAGACGATTGATGCTTTAAAACACGAAATCGAAGTTGCCATTCATGAAATTGGAGCCCAAACAATCGAAAATGTGCTTAAAAATTGGGTTGATCGAATGGCCTACTGTAAAGCCAGTCGTCGCAGTCATATTGACGATATTATTTTTCATTCATAAATGACAATGTTCAATCTTCAAAATAAAAAAAAAGTTTGAAAAAATATTGATTGGTTTTTTTTTATAGCCGATTCAAAAAGCAAATTTATATATATATACACTATAACATTAGGGAGAACTCCTCCAGTTACCTTATACTCGTAGCTGTTGGGGCCTACGTCTGTATTATACCATAGAGTTCTGTTATCAAAGTATGAAGAAGTATGATGCTTTATCAGATAGTTCAGCACATTTATACTCCGAAGAACCATCAGTATTTGGTCGCATTTGGCCATATTGAACGCGTTTTTGACGTTAAGAGTCATGCCTGCGTAATGTTTTTTGGTTCCTTCGAGCCACATTCCACCAAAGATAGCAGTTTTTGCTATTTCGCATACTTCTATTATTGCATTTACTGCACTGCGATGCTTTCTGAAACCATACTTGCGACCTGACAGACCTGTATGGCATTCTGAGTACTGCTCTAGTCGGTTACAGATTATTGCTTCTAGCTCTTTGCCAGTGGTGTCCAGCATACAGAGCGGCCTTTACGAAGATCTTCTGGAGGTTTTCCAGGCTTCGGCAGTAGAGCTAGTCGCTGTTGTTTCCATTTCACGGGAAAAACTCCGCTTCTAATGCATGTTGTGTGCATGTTTCGAAAAACATCTGGTCTCAATTGCAGTGCTTTTTTCAGCACGGCGTTAGGATTCTATTAATGCCCGGTACTTTTTGCAATTTAATCCTTTTGCAGGCTAGTTCTATTTCGTCGTGGTTCACTTCGGGCAGTTAGTCCTCGTTATCAGTGAGATCCCTTCTGATAGAGAGTAGAGCTTAATCCGGGAAGCGATTTGTTACTATGCGTAGCGTTTTAGCATGTGGTAGCAGCATGCTAGTAATCTCATTCTAAAATTTTTTAAAGAATTTTATAATTTTGTAATAATTTTATAATAATCGTTACCTCATGGGTTCGCATCTACCTCATTTAGGAGGCTATCAAATGCCTCCGCCTTGCTTTTTGCTTTGGCCTTTTATCGTTTATGGCGTTCGCTGCTCAAATGCTCGATGTCGTAATTCCACCAATAATTAGTGCTCTCCCATTTCCTCGCCATTTTAGCATCGCACGCGACTGATAGTTGGCACTGATAGTTCCACAGTTGGCTTGCTGGTTTGCTGTACTCTAGCTTCCTCTATTTTCTGTTGGAAATACAAGGCCATTTCTTCGTCTAAGTTGCCGGTTTTCAAGCCTCTTTTTTGTCTTTTTCTGCTGCTCTAGCTATTGTTGGACTAGCAAAGGTAAGGTCTATGGTGGATCTGCCTCTGCAATTGTCGAATGTCCATGTGCTTCGCCCACAGAAAGTGGCTCGTCATGAGTCCAACCAGCCGTCTGCACTCCCCTGTGTTTAATGACAAAAGAGTTTGCGACAGTCGATCGGACATGACAGGTAACATCAGCTTAGTCCATCTGCAGCCTCTCTCAGCCGGCCAAGCTCGCTTGTGGGTGGTAGTTACCCATTTGCTAACCGTGGCTGTGATGGCCGCAGAAGGGAGTGACCCTTCTTTGGGCCAGAGCCCATCTTAGCTAAGGAGTCAGAGGTATCGCTACCCGCGATACCCACGTGCCCCGGGACCCATGTTAGCATCGGGCTATTATGTCTACAGGACTTGACTGCCCCTGATGTGGTTAGGGGGCTGTCTAAGGCCATAAGCGCAGCTTGGCTGTCGCTGCAGACACGCTGCCTTTCCATCGCTTTACCACAACAAAGTTCATCGCTTCTTGAACTGCATACACTTCCGCTTAAAACACAGATGCATGCATTCCAAGAGCAAA
Source organism: Anastrepha obliqua (assembly GCF_027943255.1). Lineage (NCBI taxonomy): Eukaryota > Metazoa > Arthropoda > Insecta > Diptera > Tephritidae > Anastrepha > Anastrepha obliqua. The sequence goes on along the minus strand of NW_026562179.1, from coordinate 3,580,961 downwards.
GTGCAGCTTTGTCCAGCTGGATTCCACGTACACCCCAGAGCCGGAGCCATGCTCGGTCCTGGAGCTATCCGTAAAAATGCGAAAACAGTGTTTGCCGGGCTCATTTTCTGAGTCTTCCCACAACTGAGTCTCTGGTAGCACTACACTGTATCTCTCTTCAAGTACGACTCCTGATGGCATGAAGTCAAGGGGCATGGAGAGAATCGTTGGATCGATGTCCATGCCTTCTCTTTGTTCCAATGTCGGACAGGGGCCGTATCAGTTCCCACTGTGTTTCAGCCTGCAGATGGCCTTGAAGGCCTCTCCTTGGATGAAAGCATCAAGTGGTGGCAAACCAATCAGAGCATCGAATGCCGGGCCTGAAGTAGTCGGAAAAGCTCCGGTGGAACAGATGCCACAGTGCATTGTAGTCTCGATAAGGTACTCCTGACTCCCACTAGAGAGAGTCTACTCATCCAGACCACTGATGCATAGGTGATAATAGGTCTTATCATAGCCGCGTAGATCCATAGGACCTTGCTAAGAAAAAGACCCCATGTTTTCCCAAAGACACTTTGCACCGCCAGAAAGCTGTCAGTGCTTTGTATGTCTTTGTTCCAACGCGTGATTTCCATTGAAGCTTACTATCGAGGATTACTCCAAGATATTTCATTTAATTGGATAGCTGGATAGTGATTCCTTTTAGCTTAGGCAGAACGAGTCCATCAAGCTTCCTCCTTCTGGTGAAGAGGACAATACCAGTCTTGGCGGGATTTGCCGATAGCCCATTCGCACAGCACCAAGTGCCAATCAGATCCAGGGTTTTCTGCACTTGCCTGCAGATGTTCATAAGCGAAGGCCCTGTTGGTAACAACATCGTCCGCATATGCTTGTACGTGGACCCCCGACTCGTTTAAGGTGGTGAGTAGAGGATCGATTACCATGCACCAGTGCAATGAAGACAGCACACCGCCTTGGGGAAGCCTCTATTAACCCCAGATGACACCAGCAGATCTTCCTTTGCTCGCACCGAGACGATTCTTTGGGCCAGCATCGAACGAATCCAATTTAGTAGCACCCGGCCTACGCCGTGCCTCCTAGTAGAGCTACACATACTGGCAAAAGTGGCATTATCAAACGCCCCTTCTATGTCTGAAATAGCGTAGTCCCTCCTGTCGATGGCCAGCTCTACCCTAGCAACAAGGTTTTGCAGTGCCGATTCGCAGGATTTTCCATTTTGGCATGCTGAAATGGAGACAGAGGGTGAGCCTTCAACGATTTTTGGCGTATGCGTAATTCCACCAGTCGTTCGAGATTTTTCAGCATGAAAGAAGTCATGCTGATGGGTCTAAAGCTTTTGGGGCTGGTGTAGTCGTCTCTTCCAATCTTTGAGCGTGGTAAGTAGGCCAGTGCCATGCACGCCTTCCTGCAGCATTGCAGGATATATGCCATCTGGTCCGGGCAACTTGTAGCCGCCAAAAGATTTAATGGCAAATCGAATGGCAGTCTCATTCACCACAGATCTGGCAACGAACCAGCCATGCCGAGAAGGTGTAACAGCTCTGACAACCGCCTCTATCAATAAGGGCCGTTGCCGGCTGACGCTTATCTGATTAGCAGGAAAGTGAGATTCCATCAGCAAGCTGAGTGTCTCACTTTGCCGCTCCGTGAAGGAGCCATCAGATTTCCTAAGTGACCCCAGTTTTGCAGTTGGGTCCCTTTTCAAGATCCTAACCAATTTCGCTGTGTCACTCAGAGGTTCAATACCGCTGCAGAATTCCCTATATGAGGCTCTTTTCGATTCCCGAATAAGCCTCTTGCAGCTCTTCTGAACATCAGGTATCGCTCCCAGTCCTCAGCAAGGTTAGTATTAAGGGCCCGGTTTAGAAGTTTTCTCGACTCACGCCTCAACGTCAGGAACTCTCGATTCAACCAAGGAACGGGAGTCCGGTTAGGGAGAGGTCGAATTGAACAGGCTGACTCAATCCATTCAGTTAGGGCAGCGTTGACAGCCGCCTCAATGACCTGCTCTTTTCGAAGTCTTGGTGGCGTCAGGTCAAGGTGCCGCGACGCCCCTCTAAACTTCTGCTACTCTGTTTTCCTGGGGTTTGTGGAGGGCAATGGCATTTGTGCCTCTTTAACACACTGCAACTGAATATACCTGTGATCCGAGCTCGAATCTTCGGCAACGACTCTCCAGTTCTTGATTGACCACCCAAGTTTTGAGTTTGATAGGGTTAGATCGATAACCTCCTGCCTTCTAGCTGTTACAAGCGTTGGCTGCGAGCCCTTGTTATGTATGTCTAGGCAATAGGACGCGATAAACTCGAATAGTCGAGAGCCCGTCCATTGCACTTGCTGCTGCTCTGTCTCCTCCAGGGTGCGCTCTCGCTCATAGAGCTCAGAGACTTGAGTAATGGTTGGAGCCTCCAGAATCCATGCCCCTGCCGCCGAAGCGGGTGGATTGCCACTTGTGTGGATTCCACCTGGAGTAATAGATCCATTGTTTTCCATTACCTTTTTGGTTTTTTTCGGGACTCCTCCCTAGCCAGTTTGGTTCGCGGATGGCCCCCTGATTCTATGCCAACTTTGAGTCATCACACGAGTGTTGAAGCCACCCCATAAGGGAAGGCCACTCGTGTGGTGTCAGGGCTTCCCTATCCACCACCTGCGACGCGCCCGATGGGAGATCAGGCAACTCCACACGGGTAACCACGGTTTGGTTACTATGACTTTTTCTCAGCTGAAAAAGTTCCTCTCTCACCGTTCCTCTGATTTTGTTGACGCTTTCCCCTAACTTTTTCAGCTCAGGTTTGCCTTTAATTGCTTTTAAGATAACGGCATATCACTTCTCTCCGATTTTGCAAATAAGTAGCGCGTCAAGACGTTCTTGTGCTAGTTTGCCCGGTCTAAGCTCTACAACAGATAGCAATGTAGTCACGTGCCCAATCTCGGGAAGTGCACAGGCCGGAGCACCTAGGAAAACGGCACCAGCCATTGCAGGAATTGCATTTGCCTGATGTCAGATCCCGAGGTATTCTTGTCTGACACACGGATACGACAGGGAGTTGTGTTGCTCTGGTGAGCTCCTAGGAACCGTTAAAGCTTGGTTTATGATGGCGGATGGTAGCGCCAGCACATAAAGGCTGGGGGCGTCAGATGGCAGGAGCAGCACGTGGCCACAAAATGTGTGGACCACTCCTTGTGCGTCTTAAGGCCTGAGCAGGTCTTAAGGTGACAGCACACGTCGCACTGCTTACATCTAACCGATGTCGAGTTCAGGTGAAGCCGTTTTTGGCATACGCAGTAGAAGTATACTTCGAATCCAGGGTAGGATTTGATTCCAGCCTTGAAGAGAAGGCTCTTCAAGACCAACAACCCGCGAAGAAGGTAGTAGCAAACTCAAAGACCATGGAGACTCGGATGCATCTAAGCTAGAAAATAAAGAAGGCTACGAAGTAGGCTCGAATTATCTGTCCGACTCCGGACTACTGTGGCGTCTACCAGGGAGAAGTCTTAGCCATAACGGAGGTAACTGTGTACATTAGATATGTTCTCGACGATAAATATGTTCTCGGACAGCCAGACGACCATCAAATCAGTGAAGGCAATTATATTAAGATCAAAGGTTCCTCAGGAATGCCTGGCAGCTCTAAATTATATTATCACCGTCTTCAAGGTCAGTCTTATATGGGTTCCGGGACCTAGAGATATTGAAGTAAATTGCAAGCCCGATGAGCTAGTCAAAAAGGGTACTAATCTTCCGCTGCTTGAACACAGATGGAATAGAAATTTCTTTGCCAACTTGCTGATTAAAGAAAAAAACATTATATTCTCCAGTGGGCCAATAAGTCCTGGGAGAAGAAAATGCTTGTGTTACAACCAGGCGCATTTGGCCTCAAATAGATAAAAAAAAAGGTCAGGAGAATTGCGTAACCACTCAAGAGAAAACATCTCGAAGGTCGTGGCTTGTGTTACCGTTTAGTGGCTGTTGTAGGCACTCTTATAAGCTAGAATTTTCTCATGAATGATCGATACGCTTGTGTTCGAATAATTTCTAATATTCGAGTTTTAATATTGTAATTACTTCATTTTCATAAGTATGGTGCTAAATTTTTAAAATTAAGACATTATTATTGGTGATATTCAAATTAATATGCCTTGCTAGTCCGGACAAGAGGTTGATCGCAATCACTTGAACTCTGTTGGTATCCTGCTGGCTGATTTGGATTTCCCTATTACGGCCGATAATTCTAATCGCTCATTTTCCCTAACAAATATATGTGTTGAGAAAGCTGCATCCTCCGACACACAAAAAAATATCACAATCGTAATAACAAATGATATTGCTAATAAGCAGCAATTTACAGAGAACGTTAATGATTTAGAGAAGCCTCACGGACTACGAATAGCGTGAGTTGTCAAAAATGAAGATGAACCGCGAACACTTTTTCACTTCGCTTAACTTGACAGCGGGGAAGTTCTTTACAGAGCTGATTATAGTGAATTCTGTCATTGGCTCTGCACAGTTTTTGGCTTCTGTATGAAATCCAATTGCCGACGGCATTTTACAAGGCATTTATGTGCATTGCTATCTTTCTTTGGCAAACGAAATTTTATTAGATGGAACAATACGACCATTTTCTATATCGTATAAAACTTTTAAGTCTGAAATCAAAAAAAATAAGAATGTAAAGAAACCTCTAATCATGTATGGGACAACTAACCAAAAGTTCGATTGCATCTTTAATTCGTATGACCTATCTCACAAGGTATCGCCTTATCATATCTATATGAAATAATTAGGGAGTAAATACCCAAATGATCGAACTCCTGCCCAACAGATGCTAAAACAATTCTCTTTTACATATGGTACACATATCTGTATGTGCGTATGCTCACTTCATGCCCTAGCCTATGTACGTACATATTTTTATTTTCAACTTCCAGCAAAACTATAATTATTAGTATACCCATTTGCATGCACATAAATATATCTAACCGTACGCACCGGACACTCACTTTATCCCTCTACGTGCGTATGTCGCTAAAAGCTAAAATTCTAAGACTTGCGATTACAAAATGCACTCGTATGTGCAGCCATAGCGGGCATGAACAGTTTCAAATATTTTACAACACAACAAAAATAAATTCATTGATAAATTCAATCTCATATTTCTAGGAGCAAAATACTGTCATCCATAAAACGAGCAACCGATATGTCAATTTTTCTCAACGTTGACAAAAAATGTCAAAGTGCAGGAAAGCAAAAATAAATAGCTGCAAAGTTTGAAACCAGAGTGCGGCTTATTTGGAGGTTACTGTACATACATTCAACCTTCGGAGTAAACCCAAAGTGCCAAATATATAATATTGAAGCTTCTGTGAGCTGTGCAGCGCTGTTCATAACAACAGAAACCAAAGCCGCAAATTTTTCTACCAAAATTTTTGAGACAATATGCATTTTTTATTTCTGAAATGTATATTATTAAATTTTTTTTTTTTTAACATTAAAATTCACATATTGAATAATAACACTGTGGTACAAAAAAAAAAGTTGCAAAAAAACTTTGGATCGGACATGGTGAGGGTTGTAGCTTATGAAAAACTGAAAAGAATGGTATAGGAGAAATTTCCAATACACCCCCAAAATCTCATTTTATGGCCATAAAACCGTTTTTCAGTAGGTTGATGTGAAGAATAACTCCTAACTTCGCCAATTTCCATCCGATTTCGAATTTGCTTTTTTAGTTCGAAAGAACAAAAACAAGCCTTTTTGACAGTGTGTTAACATTTTTTCTGAAATGACAACTGACGAGACTGTAGGCGGAAGTATTTGGATTTTTTTTATTTTTTCTCTATTTTTCGACTTTGACATAATTTTTACGATATTATCCGATATTGAGGATTTTTTTTAGTACCCTACTGTGTTAGTAAATTTAATTTTGCGTCGAATGAGCTATATTTGACTGTAACTGAATTAAAATTAATAGAGTTGTGTGGGTTTTAAGATTTTTTCTTTTTTTTTTTACTACGAGATTTGGTATGCGTTTCGAAGCATGAAAATAATAACAAGTGTCATTATAAACGCATAATATTTATTGGAGTATTGTGCAGTGCAGCACTGTACGGTATGGTGCGGTGCAGTACACAACGGCACTGGTTCCAAACTTAAAAATGCATTGGAAACGGCCCTTTGGAGTTTAGTATGGTACGGTACATTTGTCATTTCTTCATCAGTTTTGAATACTTCTCTGTAAGAAATTCGATCATCATCATTCATCTGAAGTCGTCATCAACTAAATTCCATTGCTTAAATCGAGAAGCGAGCGTTTCAGATTGTCTTCCCGATAGAAGTATGTAAATCACGAGAAATATCCTGAAAATCTGAATTTGATACAATGTCTCGTTCTGAAAACTTAGAACCAGACGGAAAGTACTCTTCATCATCAGGTTTATTGTTATCAGTTTGATCATCATCAGCAATGAGTTGAACTTCCTTCAGTTCATGACCTGCAGTTGAGTCAATCATATCGTCCAAGACTACGGGGTTCTTAACAGTTGCAACATCAGCATACTTTATGTGCTTTCAAGTTTTATAATGATGACCGTTTACGTCCGTTTTATAAAAATAACAATCATCTGGTTTATGATAAGGCTGATGATGCCATATCATCGGAGAATATTGAGAAATTTGACTTTTCTGGCAACGTTTTGATTTATATCTTTTGAATTTCAATGAAACAAACAATAAAACTTTGACGTTTTAATAAGGTTAACTTATAATAACAAACTTCTTTTGTTAATCAATGTACAGTGTGAACTTTGGTACACTTGGGAGCTTTTTCATATTTCTATTGAAAAAAAAATGTGCTATAATATGTCAGATATTTTCGTAAGTTCTAACCAGTTCTGTTGTATGCAGTACAGTGTACTCTTATGTATACATATACACTCCAATAAATATTACGTATCTATAATAACGCATCAAAACACGTCCTTATTCCCATTTAGCGTAAGCTATACCAACATTCCAAATTAGTAAAAAAAAAAACAAAAAATCTTAAAACTCGCACAACTCTACTAATTTTAATTCAGTTACAGTCAAATATAGCTCATTTGACGCAAAATTAAATTTACTAACACAGTAGGGTACTAAAAAAAATCCTCAATATCGGATAATATCGTAAAAATTATGTCAAAGTCGAAAAAATAGAGAAAAAATAAAAAAAATCCAAATACTTCCGCCTACAGTCTCGTCAGTTGTCATTTCAGAAAAAATGTTAACACACTGTCAAAAAGGCTTGTTTTTGTTCTTTCGAACTAAAAAAGCAAATTCGAAATCGGATGGAAATTGGCGAAGTTAGGAGTTATTCTTCACATCAACCTACTGAAAAACGGTTTTATGGCCATAAAATGAGATTTTGGGGGTGTATTGGAAATTTCTCCTATACCATTCTTTTCAGTTTTTCATAAGCTACAACCCTCACCATGTCCGATCCAAAGTTTTTTCGCAACTTTTTTTTTTGTACCACAGTGTAATGTACTACTTCATAGTAAAGACCTAAAAAGTTGTTTAAGTAAATTGTTAAACAATTTTATTGACGCTTCATAGTTCATAATTTTTGGCAAAATGCTGTACCTATGGGCTGGATTTCTTAAGAAGTTTTAGCGAATCGTAATATTTTTGCAGTGGCAAGTGCACGCAGCCGCATATGAACATATTCATAAATTCACATATTTGTATTTGTATATGCCATCTTCCTGTGTAATGAAGCGTTTCTCTATAAAGGATTTTTATTTGATTAAAGGAAAGTGAGACATAATTAGACAGGCATACAGTCCTATTATGTGCCCTTGACAAATTAACAAAATATTGATAGTTAAACAAGATTTTTATCAAGTAAAAACCTTTTTATTCTGTGTACATGTTGATAAAACTTGAAGCTTTGCTGCTCAGCGTTTTTGCCCACACCGTTAAGAGCGCTATATTGAAAACATAGATCAGTTGTTTAGTGCGAAATGGAATCTTCAACGTACGTATATTTTATATTTTACCTTACATTTATTTTAAATTAAATTATTAAATTATTTTAAATTCCTTTTCAAGAAAATAAAACATGACCGTGAAAACAGAAACAGAAATTGACAAGGGGAAAAATAACCCAATGGCGCCCCAGCAAATCCAAGATTTGTGGAAGCAGATAGTTGTGCAATTAAATGCATGCAGCTATATTTATTATATTTCTATATGAGTATATGTTAACATATTTGCATTTGCAGACATGGAGAGTGAGGAAGTGTCAACTGCGCATGCGGACAAGACGCTTGAAAATTAGCCAAAGACTTACTAGTGGTGGACCAAAGGCCAAGCCTATAAGTGATTTTGAGAAAAAGGCTTGGGCAACTTTTTGACCGGCTGCGGTTCACAGTGTGGAAAGTATTAGGAGATTCGGGCTTGTGCCGCCACATGAAGAAGCTGCAGGATCGCTCTCAATTGAGTGTCCAATATCAATATCACTTAACCAGGCACCTTTATGAAGTCCTCTACCGTCGTCAAACACTGTACCATCGTTAATTCCTTTTCAATTGCTAAGCCCTCTTCTACCATTGCCAATATCTTTGCCATTAACGAGTACTTCAACGCCGTTTAGCCCGGAGAATCAAGTACAGTAGGTTCTGTTTTTATGCGGCTTTTTTTTATGCGGTTTTGAAATAGTGCGGTTTTTTTTTAAATTACAAAATGCATGTCGACCTATAGGGAATTGTACATATAATCAAGATTCTAAACCAGCTAAGCAAAAACTCATCACAGATTCATGCGGTCTATGGAACGTATCTATAGTTATAATATGGGACTAGTGCCCTTTTTTATGCGACTTTATTACATTATTTCAGATTTATGCGGTTTTAGCATTTGAAACGTATCTATAGTTTTACTATAGAACTAGTAGCTTTTTTTATGCTGTTTTTTTTTTATGCTGTTTCTTGCGGAACGTATCTACCGCATAAAAACAGAACCTACTGTATGTACAGTTTTACAATAAATCAAAATTATAGACTTTTTAAATAATAATTTTTTTTTACAATGACATGAATTTGGATATTACCAAATCCTGACTATCACGTCAGCAGCGTAACAATCTAATGCATGTTTTTATTGATAACATGAAAAAAAGAAACGATAATGTGCAACAAACATAACGACGTGAAGAGGAACAGCGTCAGGAGCACCGTGAGCTGATGCCGGCCAATCAAAGGCTGTCAACTAATTTGGCTGAGCTCGTTAATATTTTAAAGTAAAACTATAGGAAGGCGGCCGCCGTAACCGAATGGATTGGTGCGTGACAACCATTCGCAATTCACAGAGAGAACGTCGGTTCGAATCTCGGTGAAACAACAAAATTAAGAAACATATTTTTCTAATAGCGGTCGCCCCTCTATTTCTGCTATGAAAAAGCTCCTCATAAAAATATTTGCCGTTCGGAGTCGGCTTAAAACTGTAGGTCCCTCCATTTGTGGAACAACATCAAGACGCACACCACAAATAGGAGAAGGTGCTCGGCCAAACAACCAAAAAGGGTGTACGCGTCAATTATATATATGTATATATGTATAAAACTGTAGGGAGTAATATTGATATTAAACGAGAAGGGTTCCAGAGAGTATTTTATTTTATTATATACATATATATGCAGTAGAATATATACATTATTTATTTTATTATTTTATTTAATTAAATAATCGAGATGAAATTATTAGAATAAAAGGGTGTAAAAAAAGGCTTCAATAAAGCTGTACCGAAAAATATTCTTCACTCAATAACTAAATTTTAACATAAAAAATAAATAAAATTATGGAATATATAAATGATTGAAAATGTATTTCGTTTTTTTTTTTAGCTCTAGCGGTAAGCAAGTGATTGACACTCTGACTCTGACTATGCTTAAAATTCTGAGTGGAGTGAAACACTTATAACTTCAATCAGTTCAGAGAAAAGTGTGGTTTAATTAGAGATTTAAAGTATATATCGACCTTGTTCTTTCTCCTTCGCGTATGTACTGGGTTAAATCAATACGATTCCCTGCGTAATTAAAGTCTTCTACAACATCATCGTATATTTCGTTCAATGTGATACCCGCTTTTATCATCATATTAACGCAAGTGCTAATAAAAAGGGCTGAGGTTTCATGCGAGTATTGTAAAACTACGTGTTTCAGCAAGCATATGCTCCAAAACACCAAATGCGCTTTCTATGCAGCTTCTGACAGAACTCTTATAATTTGTGATATCATAGACAAAAGAAAACTTACTGCTTCGACGTTAATGCTTTCCTATTTAAATATATATTACGGAGGCGTTCAAGGTGGAGGAGTGCAGTTAATTGCTCCTATTGTGCCTCTTATGCCAAATTTCCTGAAAAATCTTAATTAAACAGCAAACTATTAAAGTGAAACATATTTTCCTTAAATATAATATACAAATAAGTATACATACCTAGTTTTCACATAATGTTCTACCTCAACCGAACTGGGGAACTGTATTTTCGCTCCCTTCACCTCGCACATTTTTGGTAGGATCCATGTCGAAAAAAGTTTAATGTTGCCAGAAACCTTATAGTAAAAGGCAAGGAAGTTTCTTGAACATCATGTATCTCCAGGTCATGCATGAGCCTCGACAGATTTTACGTGTCAGACGAAAATTTTGCATAAACGCATCTTCACTTAAGGAAAATGGATCACTGGCATCTCCCAAACTTCTTAAGTAACGTTTACGATGCCTATTTTCATAAATTTCATCTTCCTACAACAACAATAGTAAGAGTAAAACATCATCCATTTTTATATTTAACAAAACTGTGTAGTACAATAATCAAAGAGTAAAACAGATGTTTTATTTGTCAAGAGCATTTCGAATCTTGACAATTTATCAAGAAAAGAGCTTTTTATTTTTGACACAGAATACCAAAACCTTGACAAATAGTAAATCTTGATAAATAAGAAAGATGGTGAATTTATCAAGTGCACAGAATTGGGCTGATAATATCTATATATATAAAAATTCAGACGTTTTTAGCGTTGTGATGAACTTTACGGAGAATGGCTCAACTGATTTTAACCAAACTTTGCCACATTGAAGAGACACATGTGGAGAAGGTTTGTAACTACGTTTGGTTAAAATCTCCTTTACTTCTTCGTCAACACGCAGTATACACGAGGCAGCGTTCTTCTTACGCGTGTGGTTGTTATTGTAAACGGTTGCATGGAGCGTACATTTTACTCACATGTGTACAAGTTAACGCAGCATTATTTATACCCAAATTTTCATTCCATTACATACATTTCAATGGAATGCAAACATACATACATCTGTATATATAAAAATTCAGCCGTTTTTCACATTGTGATGAACTTTACGGAGAATGGCTCAACCGATTTTAACCAAACTTTGCCACATTGAAGAGACACATGTGGAGAAGGTTTGTAACTATGTTTGGTTAAAATCTCCTTTACTTCTTCGTCAACACACAGTATACACGAGGCAGCGTTCTTTTTACGCGTGTGGTTGTTATTGTAAACGGTTGCATGGAGCGTACATTTTACTCACATATGTACAAGTTAACGCAGCAGTATTTATGCCTAAATTTCCATTCCATTACATACATTTCAATGGAATGCAAACATACATACATATACATATATTCATACAGCAGTGGCTGCACGCCTGCATTCGCATAGAATAGAAACATACAAATTATCAGGCACAGCTGTAGCTGACCGCCTGCAATAATTAATCGTAACACAATGCTGCTGTGACTAACTTAACACTTTGCTTAAATACTTCTTCTTTACACCCACACTTCGGGATAACCGAAGCAAAACCATTAGCTCAACGAACCTGAACAGGTCGTCGCTAAAAAGTACTTAAGCAAGGCCGTTTTCTTAGAAGATTACCAAAAGTTATCAGTAATAGTGCATAGTGAAAGTAAGTGTTAAAACTAACAAGAAAGTGTTTTATTTGGTAAAGTGTTCAAGTGAAGCAGTTTCCAGGCATCAACCAAAGAGATAAAAAAAGTGCGTCAGAAATATTTAAGAGAACAGATTGTTTTCACATTTTCCAACGATATTTTCACGAAAAATTTACAAAATATATATTAATTTTGCAAATGAGTGATAACAAGTGAAACAGTGAATAAATGGTGTGAAAAATACACACACCCCGAAATCGGGGAAAATAATTAATATTTTAGAAGTTTTTACTTAAGATATTTAAGAAAAGAGATAGTTTTCACACTTTCCGTAGATATTTTCAAGAAAAATTTCAAAAATATATATTATTTTTGCTGATCATTTCCGATTTCTGTTCTGTGTAATTTTCATTTCAACGCGTGCTCACAGTTCAATTATATTTTTAAAAGATGGCGCTAACAGTAGGTTAATTTGAATTCCAGTTTAAAAACAAGAAAAATAGTGACATAAAGAAGACCACTTTGATTCGGTAAAAGAAATGCCAAGACGTAGAAGATATGCTAACATCGGACGTAATACACGTGACAATAGAAATGTGCAAAATCACAGACAAAATGAAAGTGAGGAAAATCATGCTGATAGATTAAGTCAACAAAGAGATCGTACTAGGTCACGTTCTCAAAATCGGCCAATAAATATCAATTCTGTAAATATGAATGGTGCACCATTTCAATATAACCCACAACTTGATTATTCATCTCACAAACACGTTGTCCTTGGAAGTATGGATAAAATTTGCGGATTTTGTCAAGCATTGAAATTCAAAACTGAAACACCAGGCATGTGTTGCGCTGCAGGAAAAGTTCGTTTACCAGACATACAATATCCGCCCGAACCATTAGCTACATTATTATCGGGAATATCACCTGATTCCAAACATTTTCTTGAAAAAGTTTCCATATATAATTCATGTTTTTAAAAGACATCTTTTGGTGCTGGAAAAATTATAACCGATAACTTCATGCTAACGTTCAAGGTAATACATAAACCTCAACGTTCAACAGCATTCTCAGACACATCTAATGAATCATTAGATTTTATCGACACAAATTATGGCTTTTTTCAGATTCAAGGGCAAGCATATCACTTAATAGGCTCATTACTACCACTACCCGATCAAGAGTCAAAACTTTTGCAAATTTATTTCATTAATGACAACGATGATGAACTTGAAGCACGTTGTGCATTTTCCAGAAATATAAACAGAGTCATTATGAGAGAGTTACAAGATTTATTACACACACACAATGTTTTGGTGCAAAGTTTTAAAACAACAATTGAAAGATTGTCATCTGATAATCATAAAATTAAAGCTGATGCAAATAAAACGCCTGCCGGCGAACATCGTGGAAGATACAATACAATCAACCAACTTCAAGCAACGAGGTTGCAATTGTTATATCTGGAGATGAATTTCAACCAAGAGATATTGTTTTGCAAAGAAGAAATGATACACTGCAACGTGTTAATGAAACGCATCGAAAATATGATGCATTACAATATCCTCTTATGTTCTATCGTGGTGAAGATGGTTGTTATTCGATTGATATAAAACAAATAAATCCAGCAAATGGTCAAGAAACAAATAAAACTGTAAGCGCAATGAATTATTTTGCATACAGAATCAAGATAAGAGAAAATCAAGAGAATCACATTTTAAAATGTCGTTAATTATTTCATCAGTATATTGTTGACATGTATGCGAAAATAGAAACAGAACGATTGTATTACATTAGATTCAACCACAGAAAATTACGCTGTAACGAATACATACATTTACGAGATGCAATTAATAACGATACCAACGTTAATAACATTGGTCAAATGGTAATATTACCTTCATCGCATACAGGCAGTCCAAGGCATACGCATGAATACGCCCAAGATGCAATGTGTTATGTCAGAAATTATGGTCGACCCGACTTATTCATTACTTTCACATGCAATCCGAAATGGGATGATATTAAGAATCATTTATATACTGGGCAATCAGCTACTGATAGGCTTGACATTACTGCAAGAGTGTTTAGACGAAAGCTACAGTCTCTAATGGATTTCATTGTAAAACATAAAGTTTACGGAGATGTACAATGTTTCATGTATTTTGTGGAATGGCAAAAAAGAGGCTTGCCTCATGCGCATATTTTGATTTGGTTAAAACAAAAACTAACCATATATAAAATTGATCATATTATATGTGGTGAAATTCGAGATATAAATGAAGATCCAGAATTACGTACTACTGTAACCAAAAACATGATTCATGGACCGTGTGGTACGTTAAATTAAAATTCTCCATGTATGGTTGATGGTAAATGTTCAAAAAACTACGCAAGGCAATTAATTGCTGAAACAATGACTGGAAATGATGGATATCCATTGCACCGTAGAAGATCACCAGAAGATAATGGAAAAACAGTCACTGTGCAAATAAATAATAAAGATGTGGAGATCGATAACCGTTGGATAGTTCCGTATTCCAAATTATTATCGAAAACATTTAACGCACATATAAATGTTGAATATTGTAACTCCGTAAAATCCATTAAATACATATGCAAATATATCAATAAAGGAAGTGACATGGCAGTATTTGGAGTTCTAAATTGAAATAATGAAATTACTAATTACCAAATGGGAAGATACATTAGTAGCAACGAAGCAGTTTGGAGAATATTATCATTTCCGATTCATGATCGCCATCCAGCTGTTATTCATTTGTCAGTCCATTTAAATGAACAAAGTGTTTATTTCACTGAAAATACTGCTCAACAAATGGCCGAACGACCACCAGCAAAAACACTAACTGCATTTTTCAACTTATTTGAAACAGATTCATTTGCAAGAAAATTGTTTATTCAAATGTTCCTAAATTTTATACTTGGAATGCATCATCAAGGTCCTGGGTATGAAGGCAACGAGGAATACCTGTAGATGGATATCCAGGTGTTCATTTGGGTGATGCAATCGGACGACTTTACACTGTGCATCCAAGTAAAGTGGAATGTTTCTATTTACGTTTACTCTTAGTTGATATTCCCGGCCCAAGATCATTCGAAAGTTTGAAACGAATTAATGGTCATATTTGTTGTACTTATCAGCAAGCATGCAAAGAATTGAATTTGCTTGAAAATGATAATCAGTGGGATGCAACTCTTATGGATGCATGTGCAACAAGTTCTCCACACCAAATAAGAACACTATTTGCCATCATTATTGCTACATGTTTCCCAGCAAACCCAAAAGAATTGTGGAGTACTTACCAAGAATACATGACAGAAGATATCCTGCATCAAGTACATCGCATTACTGCAAGTCCAAATTTGAATTATACAGATGAATTATATAATGAGGCATTAATTAAAATCGAAGACTTTTGCCTGATGATTGCAAATAAAACTCTGAGTGAGTTAGGTATGATCGCACCAAATCGTCCGATGCATGATGCATACAATGCAGAATTAAGACGTGAAAAAGAATATGATCGAAATGATCTGAACACATTTGTAACAACAAACCTACCAATTTTAAACACAGAACAAAGGCAGGCATATGACACAATTATAGACAATGTTGTAAATGAAAGAGGAGGAATATTCTTCTTAGATGCACCTGGTGGGACTGGAAAACCGATTTTGTTGTCGTTAATTTTGGCCACCATTCGATCACAGAATAATATTGCATTGGCTTTGGCATCATCTGGAATAGCGGCAACTTTATTGGACGGCGGTCGCACTGCACATTCTGCATTAAAGTTACCATTAAATATGCAAGTAAATGAAGAACCAACTTGCAACATTTCTTAAAATTCTGGAATGGGAAAGGTTTTACAAACATGTAAAATTATTGTATGGGATGAATGTCTATTGGCCGGTGACTTTCGACAAACTTTGCCTGTTATTCCCAAATCAACAGCAGCTGATGAATTGAGAGCGTGCCTTAAATCTTCTGATCTGTGGAGATAGGTATGTTCAAAAACTCACATTAACTACTAATACTCGTGTGCAGTTACAGAATGATCCAACAGCTGCTGAATTTTCCGAACATTTGTTGCAAATTGGAAATGGACGAAAGCCAATTGATAAGAATACAGGCATGATCACACTTCCAACTAATTTTTGTACCGTAACAGAATCAAGAGTACAATTAGTGCAAAATGTATTCCCAAATATTGCACAAAACTATCGAAATCAAGATTGGCTAAGCGAGAGAGCTATATTAGCTGCCAAAAATGTCGATGTCAATGAAATCAAAGTCAGTATTTCGTCTCAAATTCCAGGTGAAGTTGTCACCTATAAATCAATTGATTCAATCACTAATCCCGACGATGTAGTGAATTATCCAAATGAATTTTTAAATTCACTTAATTTGCCTGGCTTGCCACCACATCGTTTACAATTGAAAGTCGGCGCAAAGGCAAATTTAAAGGTGAAGATGTTTTGATTCCGCGCATTCCAATGATTTCAACAGATTTGCCTTTTGATTTGAAGCGACTTCAAATTCCCATTCGCCTTGCTTTTGCTATTACAATCAATAAGTCTCAAGGTCAAACACTTCAATTATGTGGAATTGACCTAACTGATCCATGCTTTGGACATGGGCAACTGTATGTAGGATGTTCTCGAGTAGGGAAACCATCGTTACTTTATATTCACACAGCGCATGAAAATTAAACCAAAAATTTTTTGTAAATATGTATGTATGTATATGTGGGCCTTAGAATAAGTTGTTAGTTTACAATCATCAGAGTAAGTCACTAAAATAAATAAAGCATTGTTATTAGAATAAGTCACAAAATAATGGCCGAGCGTGAATTAAATGATGAAACAAGAAAAAAACAAAAAACATTTTTCATTTATATTTTTCTTTCACCCAGCGAAGCGGGTGAGGGCCCGCTAGTATGTATATATAGTTCTAATACCAGGTCGTTCCATTTGGCACCTTAATCCCATATTGATGGGTCGCTCGCGTCCGGCGCCTATTTCTTCTATATAACGCCAATAGAAAATTCGAAAAAATTAATAAGGTATCTTCTAAGCTTTAACTAAACATATCCGGAGAGATAAAAATTTCTAAAAATTTTATTTTAATAATGTTTTATCATAAACAAATGGTATGAAACATGCACCGTGCTCTAGTTTCAAATTCATAATTTTTCAACGAATTGGCCGGAAACGAACGACCCATCGACATGAGATTAAGGATAATTTTGATGATTTGAAAAAAAATCCGCCCACAGCGTTAACATTCTTTGTTTCTAATCACCAACAAATTCTAATCGACTGCTGGTAAATTTACTTAATTCGGTCCCTTACCTTTAACTTTTGGAAAAATGTGGTGATTAATCTTAGTGGGCAACCTGAGCAACCTACGTTAAACGTATGTACATATGTACGTATATTCATGCATACATTTGTATGTATGCACTAGTGTAACATATTTGCCATGGTGAAAATTTTTGATTTTTGTAGGATTGTTATATTATATAAAACTCTCTTCACTTCGATCTCATGGTCTTTTGTACCCTCTGCTCATCACAGTACTTCATCTAAGCCCAGTTCCAGTTCCCAGTTGGCCAATATGTTTCAACCTTCCCCGCGCTGCATTCCAGGAGAAGTAGTCTTCTGGGATTGGTCGCAGAAACGGTAAGAGTCCGTAGACCAAATCCCGATCATGTGAAGATGACTTCGCAGTTTGCAATGGCCTGTGAGGATGCCCGTAAGGATTCTCAGATTATCCTTGGGGAAGGTTATGAATTTTTGATTTTTATTCTGAACTTCCAGCAAAACTATAATTATTAGTATACCCATTTGCATGCACATATATCTAACCGCACGCACCGCACACTCACTTTATCCCTCTACGTGCGTATGTTGCCCAAAGCTAAAATTCTAAGACTTGCGACTACAAGAATAAAATGCACTCATATGTGCAGCCATAGCGGGCATGAACAGTTTCAAATATTGTACAACACAACAGAAAGAAATTCATTGATAAATTCAATCTCATATTTCTAGGAGCAAAATACTGTCATCCATAAAACGAGCAACCGATATGTCAATTTTTCTCAACGTTGACAAAAAATGTCAAAGTGCAGGAAAGCAAAAATAAATAGCTGCAAAGTTTGAAACCAGAGTGCGGCTTATTTGGAGGTTACTGTACATACATTCAACCTTCGGAGTAAACCCAAAGTGCCAAATATATAATATTGAAGCTTCTGTGAGCTGTGCAGCGCTGTTCATAACAACAGAAACCAAAACCGCAAATTTTTCTACCAAAATTTTTGAGACAATATGCCTTTTTCATTTCTGAAATGTATTAAATATTTTTTTTTCTTTAAAATTAAAATTCACATATCGAATAATAATGTACTACTTCATAGTAAAGACCTAAAAGTTGTTTAAGTAAATTGTTAAACAATTTTATTGACGCTTCATAATTCATAATTTTTGGCAAAATGCTGTACCTATGCGCTGGATTTCTTAAGAAGTTTTAGCGAATCGTAATATTTTTGCAGTGGCAAGTGTACGCAGCCGCATATGAACATATTCATAAATTCACATATTTGTATTTGTATATGCCATCTTCCTGTCTAATGAAGCGTTTCTCTATAAAGGATTTTTATTTGATTAAAGGAAAGTGAGACATAATTAGACAGGCATACAGTCCTATTATGTGCACTTGACAAATTAACAAAATATTGATAATTAAACAAGATTTTTATCAAGTAAAAACTTTTTTATTCTGTGTACATATTGATAAAACTTGAAGCTTTGCTAATCAGCGTTTTTGCCCACTCCGTGAAGAGCGCTATAATGTAAACATAGATCAGTTGTTTAGTGCGAAATTGAGGATGCCCGTAAGCATTCTCATATTATCCTTGGGGAGGGTTATGAGTTTTTAAACCTCTTTTGGTTGTACCCTCCCTGTAAGGATTTCGCCTGGCGTAGCCCCATAGTTTGGTGACAGCAAACCTCCCTAAGCCCTAGCTTCTCACTTGGGAGCTTCTCGGAAGTGCTCGGGTCCTATTAATGGCGAGGCCGGAGCCTCTCTCGTCAATGCGTCCGCTACTTCGTTCCCAGTTATACCCCTGTGTCCTGGGAGCCAAATTAGTCGGATGCGATTGTGCCTTCCTAGTATATTAAGTTTCTCATTACACTCAAGTGCCAGAGAGAATTTAATCTGACAGGACGATAGGGCCATGAAGGCTGCCTGACTGTCACTGCTTTGAAAACTACCCATAGGCAGACCGTTTGGTTCTCGGGCCGTAAATTCCAGCGCCTATGACTTCTGGGGTTTTCGAGCCATCTGTACACCAGTGCAGATTTCAGTGGAGATTATTTTCAACTGCAGGTCTATTCCAGCTCAACTTATTGTTCAGTTCAATACTGAGCTTCTTTTCGATCACGTTACGTGCCTTATTTATTCGGTTGTAAATGTCACTTTTCGTACTTCCCAAGTAACAAAAACTGTCAACGTCTGCAATGGTTTCATCACCAATTGTAAACAGCGCAGCATTGTTAGCTTTGATACGCATAGATTCCGTCTTTTTAATATTAATTTTGAGTCCTGTTTTAGCGGACTCCTGCTGAAGCCAATTTAATTTCATCTGCATGTGTTGGTGCGAATGCACGAGTAAATAAGCGTCATCTGCATATTCCAGATCTTCGAGACTGATGTTCATTCTCCAAGTAATTCCACGGTTTACAGAGTCAAATATTTGAAAAATCCAGTCCACTACAACGATAAATAACAAAGGGGACAAGACACACCCTTGTGGCACTCCAGTAGTTACACTGAAAGTTTCACTGAGCTTTCCATTGGGCAGAACTCTACAATTCGCACCATTGTAGCTATTTCTAATAAGATTTGTGATTTTCCTCGGTATACCTAACCTATTTAAGGCTTCCCATATGTATTCACTTTTCACAGAGTCAAATGCCTTTTCATAATCCACGAATGTCATATATCTTCTTCTTCTTAATTGGCGCGATAACCGCTTACGCGATTTTGGCCGAGTTTAACAAAGCGCGCCAGTCGTTTCTTTCTCGTGCTAACCGGCGCCAGTTGGACACACCAAGTGAAGCCAAGTCCTTCTCCACCTGATCTTTCCAACGCAGAGGAGGCCTTCCTCTTCCTCTGCTACCACCAGCTGGTACCGCATCGAATACTTTTAAAGCCGGAGCGTTTGTATCCATTCGGACGACATGACCCAGCCAACGAAGCCGCTGGATCTTTATTCGCTGCGCTATGTCTATGTCGCCGTAAAGCTCATACAGCTCATCGTTCCATCGTCTGCGATATTCGCCATTGCCAACGTGCAAAGGTCCAAAAATCTTACGCAGAATCTTTCTCTCGAACACTCCAAGCGTCGCTTCATCAGATGTTGTCATCGTCCAAGCTTCTGCGCCATACGTTAGGACGGGCATGATGAGAGCCTTGTAGAGTGTTAGTTTTGTTCGTCGAGAGAGGACTTTACTGCTCAATTGCCTACTTAGTCCAAAGTAGCACTTGTTGGCAAGAGAGATTCTACGTTGGATTTCAAGGCTGACATTGTTATCGGTGTTAATGCTGGTTCCTAAATAAACGAAGTCCTTTACAACCTCGAACTTATAACTGTCTACAGTGACGTGGGTGCCGATACGCGAGTGCGCCGACTGTTTGTTTGAAGACAGGAGGTACTTCGTTTTGTCCTCGTTCACCACCAAACCCATTCGCTTTGCCTCTTTATCCAGTTTGGAGAAGGCAGAACTAACAGCGCGGTTGTTAAGGCCGATGATATCGATATCATCGGCATACGCCAACAATTGTACGCTCTTATAAAATATTGTGCCTGAGCGATTAAGTTCTGCGGCTCGTACGATGCTCTCCAACATCAGGTTAAAGAAGTCACACGACAGTGAGTCACCCTGTCTGAAACCTCGTTTGGTATCAAACGGCTCGGAGAGGTCCTTCCCAATTCTGACGGCGCTACTGGTGTTGAGCAACGTCATCTTACATAGCCGTATTAGTTTTGCGGGGATACCAAATTCAGACATCGCGGCATACAGGTAACTCCTTTCCGTACTGTCGAATGCAGCTTTGAAGTCAACGAAAAGATGGTGTGTGTCGATTCTCCTTTCATGGGTCTTTTCCAAGATTTGGCGTATTGTGAATATTTGGTCGATGGTAGACTTTCCAGGTCTGAAGCCACACTGATAAGGTCCAATCAGTTGGTTGACGGTGGGCTTCAGCCTTTCACACAATACGCTCGCTAGAACCTTATAGGCGATATTTAGAAGACTAATCCCGCGGTAATTGGCACAAATTGCAGGATCGCCCTTCTTATGGATTGGGCAGAGCACACTTAAATTCCAATCGGCAGGCATGCTTTCATCCGACCATATTTTGCATAGGAGCTGATGCATGCACCTTACCAGCTCCTCGCCGCCATGTTTGAATAGCTCAGCCGGCAGTCCGTCGGCGCCCGCGGCTTTGTTGTTCTTTAGCCGTGCTATTGCTATTCTCACCTCGTCATGGTCGGGTAACGGAACGACAATTCCGTCGTCATCGATTGGGGTATCGGGATCTTCACATTCTCTATGACATGCGCAGCTGTCACTGTTTAACAGGTTCGAGAAGTGTTCCCTCCATAATTTAAGATTGCTCTGTACGTCAGTCACCAGATCTCCGTCTTTGTTCTTACAGGAAAACGCCCCGGTCTTAAAACCTTCTGTAAGCCGCCGAACTTTCTGGTAAAATTTTCGGGCGTTGTTCCTGTTGGCCAGCATCTCAAGCTCTTCGCACTCACGTATTTCGGCCTCTCGTTTCTTCTGTCGGATAATACGTCTCTCTTCCTTTCTCAGCTCTCTGTAGCGATCCCACATGGCTCGCGTTGCGCCCGATCGCAGCGTGGCTCTATAGGCGGCATCTTTTCTTTCTGCGGCAGCATGACATTCCTCGTCGTACCAATTGTTTTTTCGGGCTCGCCGGAATCCGATTTCTTCTTCGGCGGCGGTACGTAGGGAACGAGAAATGTTGCTCCATTGCTCGCGCATGCCGGTTTGTTGGGCAGTGCTCTCCGAGAGCAGGAGTGAGAGTCGAGTGGCGAATCTTCTGGCTGTCTGTTGTGATTGCAGCTTTTCGATGTCGAACATTCTTTGCGCAGGTAGATGTACGTTTTTTGCTGCACAGAGGCGGGTGCGCAGTTTGGCTGCAACAAGGTAATGATCCGAGTCGATGTTGGGTCCTCGGATCGTACGTACATCTAATACACTAGAAGCGTGTCGTCCATCTATCACAACATGATCGATCTGGTTTCGCGTTTTCCGATCAGGAGACAGCCAGGTAGCTTGGTGTATTTTCTTATGCTGGAATCTGGTGCTGCAGACTACCATGTTTCGGGCCCCGGCGAAGTCGATCAGCCTCTGTCCGTTACCGGATGTTTCGTTGTGCAGGCTGAATTTTCCGACTGTAGGACCAAAAATTCCCTCCTTGCCCACCCTGGCGTTGAAGTCGCCAAGCACGATTTTTATGTCGTGGCGGGGGCAGCGCTCATAGGAGCGTTCCAAGCGCTCATAGAAGGAATCTTTGGTCGCATCGTCCTTCTCTTCCGTCGGGGCGTGGGCGCAAATTAGCGATATGTTAAAAAAACGTGCTTTGATGCGGATTATTGCGAGACGCTCGTCCACCGGAGTGAACGACAGTACTTGGCGACGAAGTCTCTCTCCCACAACAAATCCGACACCGAATTTGCGCTCCTTTACATGGCAGCTGTAGTAGACGTCGCAAGGTCCTATGGTTTTCTTACCTTGCCCCGTCCATCGCATCTCTTGGATGGCAGTGATGTCAGCCTTTACTCTCACGAGGACATCAACCAGCCGGGCAGAGGCACCTTCCCCATTAAGGGACCGGACATTCCAGGTGCATGCCCTCAAATCGTATTCCTTATTTCGTTTGCAGGGGTCGTCATCAGTGTTGGAAGTTCTCATCCGAGGCTTTGTTGCTGTTTTCATTGGGGGGGCTTTTTAAGTGGCGGGTCCCAAACCCAACGCACAACCAGCTATGCTGGGATGCTTCGCCTTCTCACGTTAGCTCACTCCCGAACGGGTGTTCGGGAGCTAACCAGAGGATACGTGGGCTAATCCCGGACGTTGTGAGCTGCTTGAACCATATGTAGAAGAATCGTCCTGGCCACTCCCAAGTGAATGGCGATCAGTAACTTTCCCCACTTGCGTGGACTTCTACACATGGAACCATCCTCATATATAGGGTGGTATTATATTCAATACATTGCTCAATTATCACTCGCATAGTGTTGATGTTATCAATGCAGAAACGGTTTTGCCGGAATCCGGCTTGTTGCTTACGCAGCTTACTATTTTTTGGCTCAACAATGCGGTCTAAAATGATTTTATTAAATATTTTGCCAACTGCCGGCAACAGTACTATACCCCTCCAGTTGTTACAATCCGACAAGTTCCCCCGTTTGGGCAATTTTACCAATATCGCTTCCTTCCAATCAGATGGTATTATCTCCGAGCTCCAGATATCTCGAAAGAGCTGTGACATTCGCGTCAGCTTTTAAGCACTCAGCTGGAATATAGTCAATCCCGGCAGATTTTCCATTTTTTTGTGATCGTACAGGTTCAAAAATCTCTTCTTTACTAGGATGGTCTGTGCATATACAACGTAAGGCTCGCCTATGCTGCAACCTACTCGGTGAGATAACGCTATTAATATCTTTTTGAGCGTTAACAATAAAATATATGACCTATATTTAGTATTTCAGTCAATATTCCAAATATTGTACTTACAAAAACAAAATACCTTCATAGGCACGGAAGCATCATTCAAAAATGCTCTTTAATACAACAAAAACTATTTCATTCACAATCGCAAGCGCATAATTCTCAAAACAAGGCTGGATCATTCATAAGATTGCCCACAGTCGTAGCGAATGGTGATTGTTTTAGCTGTGGTGTGTCAAGTGAGCGCAGAATCATACCCTAATAATGTAAACAAAAGCCACCGTTAACTTAAAAAAGTTGACGTCTTCAAAATTTTGTACTATTGAAAATTTTAAATCCATTCCTTTTTGTTCTCTTAAAGAAGATAAATACTTAATTAAAATATAGGGTGTGCCATGTAAAATTTGGTTTTTAAATCGGCTATAAAAAAAAACTAATCAATATTTTTTCAAACTTTTTTTATTTTGAAGATTGAACATTTTCATTTATGAATGAAAAATAATATCGTTCAAATGACTGCGATGACTGGCTTTACAGTAGGTCATTCGATCAACCCAATTTTTAAGCACATTTTCGATTGTTTAGGCTCCAATTTCATGAATGGCAACTTCGATTTCGTGTTTTATAGCATCAATCGTCTCTGGATGGTTCGCATAGCATTTGTCCTTAACGGCTTCCCACCAAAAATAGTCCAACGGGCTTAAATCGCAGCTCCGAGGCGGCCAATTGATATCGGAATTTCGGCTGATTATTCGGTTTTCAAAAACGGTAGCCAAAAGTTCGAGTGTAACTTTGGCAGTGTGACAAGTTGCACCGTCCTGTTGAAACCAAATTTCGTCCATGTCATCCTCTTCAATTTTTGGAAACAACTCGTTGAGCATGTCACGGTAACGCTCGCCATTTACTGTAACCGCGGCTCCTCGCTCATTTTCGAAAAAAAATGGTCCGATGATGCCGCCAGACCTAAAACCGCACCAAACAGTGACTCGTTGTGGATGCATTTGCTTCTCCACAGTACCGTGTGGATTTTCTGAGCCCCAAATCCGACAATTTTGCTTATTGACGTAGCCACCGATGTGAAAATCAGAAAAGAAGAAGAAGACTCACCAGTTTAAAAATTGGTTTTCAATATTTCCAAATTTTGTTCAAGCGTATAGCACCCCATTTCGTAAATGTCAAACCTTTAAGTAAATTATGAACACATTTGACATGTCATTTGTGTTACCATTCTCAAACAAATGGGTGATTCAAAGAGCAAACGCTATATGGCCCAACCTATATATCTTTACGTATGGGATTATCAAATTAGCAAAAAATGTACGAAGTAAGTAATATAACCGTTTAGTTAGAAATATACTTTGAAACCAGGTTGCTGTTTTTTTTCTGTAGTGTATCTATGTTTACGGCACAGAACTTGCTTCTTCACGGGAACAAATAAAAAATTTTATTGTCCGAAATATAAATATATTTGGATTGTTGAAATGCTTCTGAAAAAAATAGTTTCGAAAATTTAAAAGCAATGAAAACCAAAAAACACTATCGAATATCAAGGAATCAGCGTTGTCTAGCTCACTAAGGAAGAAATATTATCAGAATTCATTCATTTTTGCTCACTGTTTATATTGAGCGTTTACTCTTTGTGTTTACGAGCAAAGCCATCATTGGTCGCCTTTATTATGCTGAAAACAGTGACGTCGCGACGTATGCAGTCCCTTACCGCAGCCCCTAAGGAGCACAAAACTGAGCAGAACTCATCCCGTGGAGAACAACTGCGTTCTTTTAGTTACATATTTACACAATACATCGGTTTGTGTGTATATGTGTTTGGTTGTATCTACACAATGTTGCCATTGATATTTTTGCTTACACATTGTTTAATAAACCAAAGTCAAAAACCAACAAATGCAAATAGTTCATTTATCTATAATTAACATTATTCAACAGTGTTTTTAAGTTATTTTAATAAAAATTATAATTTGTCTAAGTTTATTTTTTAAATGATTTCGAAATGTGCTGCTTGACACTGTGTGGTGAGAGAGCAATCAGCTGACAGGGTTCTACGGGAATTTTCAAAAAGCAATCAGCTGAGAGGGTTCTACGGAAATTTTCAAAAATCGTGAAATAAAATCCACGATACTGTTGTAAATGTGAACGAGACTTAATTGCTAATTGCTAATTTCACCACACATTAAACGTGTTTCATATGTATATGTAATTAGCAGCCAACTTAGAGTGTTAGGATAATAAACACGTCCTTCTTCTTTTGGATAGCTTGATGGGTAAACAAGTGTTTTATTTCGCTATCATTTTTCCACTAATAAATCTTAAAACATCAGGTTATGGGCTAACGTTTTTGAGAGTCTAAAAGCGAATTTATCCAAAACTTCGAAATTTCGATCTCGTACCACGAATATATTTGGATATTTGTTGTTTTACGCACATCTCGCATAAAATTTATTTTCGTCTGGAGAGAGCGTGTCATCAGACTAAGCTGCACTAGAACCCTTGATAAAACGTGTGAATTTATCGTTTTTGGGTTAATAATGAATTCTCATAAAATTTCTTTTGAGAAGCTATGCGGTCGCGAAAATTATAACGCGTGGAAAAGAAATGTTAAATCGTACCTCGTTATCAAGGACTTGTGGTCTTGCACATACGAGGAACTTACGGCGACGTCATCAGCAGTAGAAAAAAGTCGAGACTTGAAATGTCTTTCCGAGATCATCTTGCTGATCGATTCACACGTATTTTCATATATCAATGGAAAGGAAACGGCGAAAGATGCATGCGATGCACTTGAAAAAAGTTTAAGTGAAACAGGTCTTAGCTGTAGAGTCGCATTGCTAAAACAATTCACTCACACCATGCTCTCTGACTTCGGCAGCATGGAGCAGTATGTTACTGAAATGCTCTCGTTATCGTCACGAGTAAAAAGTGCCGGTTTGGCACTGTATGATGAAGTGATAGCCTCAATCATGCTTGCTGGTTTGCCAGCTGAATTTGATACTTTCGTTATGACCATCGAAAATACTCAAAAAACTCTAACAATTGAGTATATCAAAACTACGTTGTTGCAAGAATCTAGACTAGATCCAAAGAGAAGTACTTCGAACGACAGTGCAATGTTTGCGAAAAATAAAAAAAATTGCGTGTCATTTCTATAAGCAAATTGGGCATTTTGCGAAGGTCTGTCCAGAGAAGAAAAATAAACCGGTAAACAACAAACCTAGACGTGATAATGTATTGTTTGCTTCGCTTCTCGCGTGTAATGTAAATTCGAAAGACTGGTACGTCGATAGCGGTGCCACGTCCCATATGTCAATGGAGAGCTCGCTTTTCTCAAATAAACGCTCAGTTTTGGAAAAGAACGTTATTGTTGCTAACAATTCCAGTCTTAAAGCGGAATGTATTGGTAACCTAGACATGTTTCTCAATGTTGGCAAAGAGGAACGTCAATCTAAAGCAACAATTACTAATGTCACATGCGTTCCCCAATTGTGTGCTAACCTTTTATCAGTGAGTCAAATGGCAATCAAAGGGAATAAAATCGTCTTTGAAAAGACGAGTTGTGAAATTTATAATGCAAATTCTGAATTGATCGGTACAGCATCACTTGTCAATGGGTTATATCGATTGAATTGTATACCTGGACACAACGTAGATAGCAGACACAAAGCGATGATTGCGAGTGAATACCATGAGTTATGGCATCGTCGCCTAGGTCATATTTGTGACAGAAATAAGGGTGAACAATGCATTGTTTGCATGAAAGGTAAACAATCCCGGCTGCCATTCAAATATCCAGGTAAAAGAGCCAAACAACGTCTCGATTTGATACATTCAGATGTTTGTGGCCCATTCGAAGAAAGATCCCACTGTTGAGTCCAATTTAATATTAGTTGAAAATACTTTAATGTTTTTCAACTTTTGTTATTTGTTATAATTTTCTGTGAATATAAGTAGGTTTTGTTTGTAAAGAAATGTGTATATAGGGAACATTTTGTAAAATAAATTGAGAGAAAAATTGTAACTTTTCAATTGAAGCAGCAAATTTCGCTATTGTTTTGGGCAATTGTTGGATTAAGGACTCTCCCCGCAACATTAAGGATACAGGACTCTCCCCGCAACGGATTTATAGCCGCATACAAGATTCTTCCCGCATTATTTTCTTCCTGCAACATTATCAATTTCTACCTACAACATTATTGATTCTTCCTGCAACGTTATTGATCCTTCCCGCAACAATTTCTTCCTGCAACATTTTTGGTTCTTCCCACAACAGATTTGTAGCTGCATACAGGATTCTCCCCGCAACATCCACTCTGGTGCACGTTTTTTTGTTACTTTCATCGACGATTTCAGCCGCAATGTTACCGTAGTGCCGATTGCTGCGAAATCAGATATTTTTGATGAATTTAAAAAATATAAGTCGCTCGTGGAGAATCAATGTTCGAGGAAAATTAAGGTGTTTCGAACTGATAACGGCACTGAGTACTCAAGTCGTGAATTCCAAAAGTTCTTAACAGAGCATGGTATTAAACATGTAAAAACAGCTCCGTATACTCCAGAACAAGGTGGTGTCGCCGAAAGAATTAATAGGAGCATTGTTGAACGTATACGATGCATGTTGATAGATGCACGTTTATGTAAGCAATTTTGGGCTGAGGCTTCTGTCACAGCAGCATATCTGCTAAACAGAATTCGATGCAGAGGCAATGACAAAACTCCTCAAGAGATGTGGACAAACGTGAAACCAGATTTGTCTTACTTAAGAGTGTTTGGTTGTCGAGCAATGGTCCACGTACCAAAACAAAAACGACTCAAGCTGGATGAAAAATCAAATGGATGTGTGTTGATGGGCTACAGTAACGAGTCCAAAGCATACCGGCTGTACAATAAAACGACTAAGAAGATCGTAATCAGTCGAGATGTAGTTTTTTTTGAAGACAAAATTGAGATTATGAAACAAATATCAATGAAATGAAAAATCTTTTGCCATCAACAGTGTTACAAAGTAAGTGTAAAGTCGGGATAGGTTCTGAAGATGCCAATTCCAGAGGGGATATTGTCGTTGAAATTGGCGATCAGTTAACAAGCGAACGTGAACATGCTGATACTTTATGTGACGGACACGCACCGGAAGCGTCAACTGAAGAAGCGGCTACAACCCAATCACCTAGTCTACCTGAAGTGAGTTCATTGGACAGTTCCGGCGTTTACCCTGATGATTTACATGACTCTTGCTATACTCCTGATGAGGACACTTCTACATTGGAGCGTATTCGTTTTTCTATTCGGCAACAAGGTAGGAATAAACCTAATTACTTGCCACCTAAGTATAGCTTTATGGCAAGTGAAAAGCAAAAATGTGATCCATTGTCGTACAATGAGGCTATGTTTAGCGCTGAACCCAGGCATTGGGAAGAAGCAATGAAAACTGAGCTTGATGCATTGGAGGCATGCGGAACATGGGAGTTAGTCAATCTTCCAAGCGGGAAACGGGTCATTGGCTCAAAGTGAGTCTTCAAGGTAAAGCGCGATGCAGATGGTAACGTGTGTAAGTACAAGGCACGAATTTTTGCGAAGGGGTACCCGCAAATTGAAGGTATCGACCACAAGGAAACATACGCCCACGTTGTGCGATACACCTCAATTCGCATACTCATTGCCATGGCTGCAAAGCTTAACCTACGAATACGACAAATGGACGCGGTAACGGCATTCCTCAATGGTAAACTTCAAGAGGATGTTTACATGAAACAGCCAGAGGGATGTGACGACGGAACGAAGCGCGTTTGTAAATTAAAGCGGTCCTTATATGGACTAAAGCAATCCAGTAGAGTCTGGAATGAACGCTTGAATGAATCGCTACTCCATTTTGGTCTGGTTCGTAGTGAAATCGATCAATGTGTGTACTTCTTTCCAAGTGAAAAGAAAACTTTGATTGTCGCCATTTATGTCGACGACGTACTTATACTAAGCAACGACAGCGTCATGGAAGACAAGCTAAAATATAATTTGTGCCACAATTTTCGAATGAAGGATTTAGGTGATGCCAGCTCAATACTGGGGATTAGAATAACGCGTAATAACGACCATAGCACTATCTCATTAGATCAAAAGTACTACTTGCTTGAAGCGGCTTACATGTTAGACTGTAATCCAATCTCGACGCCACTGGACCCGAACCAAAAGTTGACGAAAAGTCAATGTCCAACGGAAACAGCTGATATTAAAGAAATGTCACAGAAGCTATATATGCAAGCAGTTGATAGTTTGCTATTTGCTGCACAATTGACAATGCCGGATATAGCATACGCTGTGTACATGTTGAGTCGTTTTGGAACCAACCCAGGTAAAGCGCATTGGGCAGCCGTGAAACGTGTGTTGCGATATGTAAAAGGAACCATTGATAAGAGATTAACTTATCAAAAGGAACATTCTGAGGTCGAAGGCTATTGCGATGCTGATCATGCTGGTAATTTAGACACAGCTCAAACCACAACTGGCTATGTTTTCTTGCTTCAGGGTGGTGCAGTATCATGTGCTTCGAAGCTGCAGAAGCGTATTACTTTGTCAACTACTGAATCCGAATTCGTGGCAATGGTTGCAGCCTCCAAGGAAGCCACTTGGCTTAAGGGTCTACAACGAGAAATTTTTCCAGCAACTCCGAAACTAACCATTCTGTACTGCGACAACAAAGGAGCTGAGAATAAGGCCAACAACAATTCATACTCGGACGCTACAAAGCACGTACTCATCAAACTTAAGTATTTGCATCAGAGAATTAAAAATAAGGAATTAAAGTTAGTTCATGTATCTTCCGATGAAATGATCGCAGATGCTTTGACAAAAGGCTTGCCTAAAATCAAATTAGAATATTTTTCAAAGAAATTTGGACTTAATTGATTGCTTACAAACACATGTATAAATAGCAACCGTTTGCACTATATATTTTATTTTTATACCTTGCCTTGTATTACAATATGTAATTGAACATAAAAAAAAATATTGAAGAGCTATGTAATTATATATTATATTATAAGAGTATCCCTTTCAAAGGGGATGTTGTAAAAGTGAACGAGACTTAATTGCTAATTGCTAATTTCACCACACATTAGATGTGTTTCATATGTATATGTAAACAGCAGCCAACTTAGAGTGTTAGGATAATAAACACGTCCTTCTTCTTTTGGATAGCTTGATGGGTAAACAAGTGTTTTATTTCGCTATCATTTTTCCACTAATAAATCTTAAAACATCAGAGACTACGATACGGAAGGAGGGAATTTTTCATTTACATGGGGTTCTCATTAGTTTGATCATAACAGCTGACATTACTCGGCACCAAGAATGATAGAAACAAGACTGCGCCCACCAGACAGTGCGTGCCGTTGCACTAGCTGAGTTGTGGGGTGTTGCCAACCCTGTGCCCTTCGCAATAAATTTAATGCCTTTTTATACCCAACGTTCTTGAGTGTGCTGCTTATTTCTGGTTTTAATTTGAAGCAACCAAAATTGTAAGTTAAAAAAATTTCTGAAAATTTTGTTTCTCTTTTTAATCTAAAGGTACCAAAATTGCTTAAATTAAATTAATACCACTCTTGATACCACTTGTTGACTCTTATAAAATTTGATGTTTTGAAAGTGCGATTATAATTTGTTGCTCCTTTTGAAGTTATGCAAGAATATTGGATCTACTTCACTCAAGCCTTTAAAACATTTAAAACCCTTTTATAAATTTTAAAAAGCCTTTGAGTTTACTGAATATGAATTGAACCCATATAGTGCTTATATTAAAAAAAAAAAAACAAGAAAACAGATAATGAAAAAGAAACCATAAATACCTCTTTGAAACAGGAGTATTTTATTTTGTAACATACCTCAAATACAGCAAAAAAGTGTTTTTCGGCCCTCTTTTAAATGTATTCTCTTAACATAAATTTTAAATGCAAGGATGGATTTTTAAAACTCTGTTTTCTTCATAGTCTATTGTAAATAACCATTTGTCACGCATACAAAGTTTTTTAAGTAATTCAAAAAAAAATTTGAAAATTTTCTTTTCTCTAAATGGGCATTTTATTGTTTTTGTGTATCCAAAACTAGATAATACTGCAGTTTCCAGAGAGATTTTTGCAGAGAACGTTAATGTATAGAGAAGTCTCACGAGCTACGAATAGTG
The DNA here is from genome assembly GCF_027943255.1 of Anastrepha obliqua. NCBI lineage: Eukaryota > Metazoa > Arthropoda > Insecta > Diptera > Tephritidae > Anastrepha > Anastrepha obliqua. The sequence continues at coordinate 3,549,042 of NW_026562179.1, read as the reverse complement.
TGAATTGTCAAAAATGAAGTCTGACCGCGAAGACTTTTTCACCTTGCTCAACTCGACAGGGGGGAATTTCTTAACAGAGCTGATTACAGTGAATTATGTACAAGTACATTGGCTCTGCTCAGTTTTTGGTTTCTTTATGAAATCAAATTGACGAATGCCGACGACATTTTACAAGGCATTTGCTTGCGCATTTCTATGTTCCCTTGATGAACGAAAATTTATTCAATTTATAATTTCAAACAAATACAATGCAAATAAAGATTTGAAATTGTGCGCCAACATTTAAATCAAAGTAACTTTAATGTTTGTTGATTTAATTTAAAAAGAAGAATTTAAACAAAATACATTATAAAACGACCTCACATTTTGTTGTGTGCGTTTTAATAAATTTGATGAAAATTTTTACTAATTTTTCGAGTCGAAACTAATTTTAGACAAGAATTCAAAGATCATATTGGTATATTGATGAATATATATCACATATATTATGTTAGTTATATTTGTGCAAAAGTTCAATTGCATCTTCAATTCTTATAGTGTTACAAATGTATGTGCACACGCACTGCAGCAACAATGACCTATCTCACGACGCATCGCCTTATCATATTTATGAACATTTGAATATGCATTCATTTGCTCCTTTGTCAAACAAATTTTTTTTCAATTTACATTTATTATAGGGAATAATATATGAATGCATTTTATAGATAGTATAAAACTTTGAAATTTAAAATAAATAAAAGAAAACTTGAAAGAAACGTATTTGCATACATATGTATATGGGACAACTAATTTCTATTGCATCTTTAATAAATATAGTGTTGCACGCATATGTATGCACTGAAGCAACATGACCTACCTCACGAGCATCGCCTTATCATATAATATTTCATGCAATAATTAGGGAGTAAATATTCGAATGATCGAATTCCTGCAAATGCTAAAACAATTTCTTCTGCATATGCATTAGACCGGAGTGAAATACGTAAATTTTTTCAAATCATATCGTAATAGCAGGGAAAAGTTGCTACATATCAATACAAATTCAGGAAAAAAAAGAAATTTCAAATCGGTTAATATCTTCCGTTCGCGCATTGCATTTAAAATTTACAAATTTTATCCCAAATCTTGCTGATTTACGAAAACTTGTAGAAGTTGTAAATGATTAAAGATCGAGCTCACTTTTTATACATAGCACTTTCAGCATTGAGTAGTAGATTTTTATTTTTCTAATATATCCATTTCTGTGGTTCTAAGCGACACAACTTTCACCAATTTTACACCAAATCTACTAAGGAAGCCTATGCCAAATGAGGCTTGCGTGAAAGCGGCTTACGGCTACTATAACACGTCTGTGCTTTAAATCGTCTTCCACTTGGTTACTTGTATTCCATCGTCTTTCTTTTCATTTTGCTTTTGATTCTGCCATACCGATAAACGAAGTGCACAGAAGAGCTAGTACTCTCTGGTCATTACCAGTTCTGCTTTCACTCTTGTCGAACAGCGCTGTTTGGTCAAAAAAATGTCTATTCGATGTTCTTTTGAATTACATAGTTTACACAATTACTTAACATTAAATCGCTTCAAACATTTTAATCATGTCTCTTACTCCTAAGGACATACACTGCACATTTTTTGGTCCACCTAAACCACTGCTGTCATCGGTCCTTGCCACTAATACCGACATTATACAATGTTGGCAAGAAGTGAGGTACAAAATGACAGTAGAATCTTCTGCTGCCAGTTCTGGTCAGAAGTTAAGCTTCACAGTTGTAGCAGATACTGTAGCTCATAAGACTGAGTCCCTTTATTCTATGGCTTCGATTCCAATAGTTTCCCACACAAAAGTTGTACAAAAGATCAAACATCTACATGATCGATACTACACTCTTCGTAAATCTTATTCAAGGGACAAAGACACACCTGAGAAACAAAAGAAGTACAATGATTTTATTGAACAATCATCAAGTACATTATTTGACATTTCGTCCTGCAAGTGCGAGATGACACTCAATTGCTTTTGTCAAAGAAGCTTTGACAAGTGTATTTGTCCAAGGCCGGTAACTATCAACTGCACATGCCCTAAAGATAGAAAGATACCTCCATTAGAAATCAATTTTTTATATGCTCAAAGATATCTCGGACAAGGTAAGATTGGGACAGGAGATACCAATAAAAAATCAGAAGCTTACATTAAAGTGGCAGAGAAAAGCTCGTCACTTAAGTCAGACCAACTTACCTGGACCTTCTTGTAGTAGCATCGATTCTGAAACAGAGATAACTCCTGAAGTTGACAATGATAAGAATGATCCCGATTCTCAGACCTCACGCTCTATTTCCTCTCAGTCAGCAAGTTCAAAAAATGCACAGATGCTCTTATCACTTCCAGCAACGGCTTGAACAAGTGATCGTTTTGGAGTATCTGATAGAGCAGCAGCATCTATTGTGTCTAGTGCATTTAAAGACGTTGGTCTTATAACGGACAAAAATACTTCTTTTGTTGTTGATCGAAGCAAAATTAGAAGAGAAAAAGAAAAATGTAGACTAAAACTTATCGAATCGGGGAATGCAATAGAGCAATTAAAAGATCCGACGTGTGTGTATTTTGATGGCAGGATGGATGACACTTTAGTTTTAGTTGAAAAAGGAAACAAACGTTATCAATCTATAAAAAAAGAAGAGCACATTTCAGTAATAACAGAACCAGGCTCAGAGTACTTTCGTCATTTAGTACTTACTTCAAAAAGTGGAAAGGACACAGCATACAGCATTCCAAATTATTTTGAAGAAAATGGTATAAATCAATCTAATGTTGTAGTGATTGGATGTGATGGTACGTCAACAAATACTGGGTGGAAGAATGGTGCAATAAAATTCATTGAAACGCGTTTAAAAAGACCAGTACAATGGGCTATCTGTCTCCTCCATTTTAATGAATTACCTCTGAGGCATCTAGTTGAAATACTTGATGGTAAAACAACAGGTCCTCAGTCTTTCAGTGGGCTTCATGGCAAACAGCTGGCTAAATGTGAATTTTTGTCCATCGTTGCTTTTCAGAGGATTGAATGCTCTCTTCCACGAACGCTTGACACAATAAGCTTAAGTAAAGATCAGAAATACTTACATGACATTGCCATTGCTATTGATGCTGGTTTTTGCTCCCCAGATCTAGCAAATCGAGATACGGGACCAATATCACACTCTCGTTGGTTGACAATTGCAAACAGGTTCCTAGGATTATACATTTCTTTGCAAGAGCCATCTAAAAATCTCATTCAAATTGCAAAATACATTTTGACTGTATATGTACCTCTATGGTTCGAAATCAAAACAAATTCTTGAATAGTTGACACACCTAAACATATTTTAGGATGTATTAAAATATGTAGAATCTTATCTTCACAAGTCCAGGCAGTAGTTCATAAGGTCATTCAAACAAATTCCTTTTATGACCATCCAGAAAACATTCTTCTCTCGATGGTGGTAGATGACAGAGAGCATGTGCGCGATCTTGGATTGAGGCGAGTTCTGAAAATAAAAGAAATCCCTTCAAAAGACAAAAATATTAGAAACTTTTTGGTTCTTAAACTAAACTTTAAAGCAAATGAATATTTTTAATTAATTAATTGGTCTGAAATGAAACTTACCTGCCCCCCAATTTTAGACAGCCTTTCTTCTGAAGATATCTTGCATTTAATTTCTGATAAAGAAAAACCAAAACTAACCATAGATTTAACAAATATTCTATGCCATACGCAAGCTGTGGAGCGTTGCGTAAAATTAGTAACTTTAGCGTCCTCAAAAGTGTATGGGAACGAGAGATGTGATGGGTTTATAAGAGCAACACTCTCTTCTCGTACACTTATGCCTCAATTGGACACTAAAGCAGACTTTGCCACTCTCGAATAAATAATTTTTCATCTTTGGTTGGTTGGTTGGGAAGGGAGTGGGTGGAACTCGTAGTACAGTCACCTTCACGTGGTGAGTTCTGAGTCGTCCAAAAAGTGCGGGCCAAGAGCTGTACAAAACTTCTTTAAGACAGTGTGGTTAGTGGGCGCGCTAAGAGGGGAATAATTTATTCTACTTATATACTCAAGAAGACTTATACAAAAATTAAAATAGAGAAACTAACCCCCCGCAATTACGTAAATTTATACAAAAAATGACATTTCCCACTTCTTTTCAGGGGCTGTAGGGGCTTTGATAGAGCGGTAGACGTTTTTCTTTTCAAACTGTACCTGATGTTGTAATAGTCTACAAAAAATGAACTTTATCTAACATCATTTCCACCTGTTACAATTTTTCGAATATTTGTTCAATTTGTTATAAAATTTGTAAATTTTAAATGCAATGTGCGAACGGAAGATATTAACCGATTTGAAATTTCTTTTTTTTCCTGAATTTGTATAGATATGTAGCAACTTTTCCCTGCTATTACGATATGATTTGAAAAAATTTACGTATTTCACTCCGGTCTAATATGCATCGACGTATTTGCATGTGCGAATATGCACACTTGATGCCCTAACTATCTATAACAGTGGTCGCCAACCCGTCGATCGCGAGCTACCGGTAGCTCGCAAAGGCAATTCTGGTAGCTCGCGCTGCTCACGTTGCAAAAAATCCAAAAGTCTGAAAATCATACCAGTATTAGCAAATTTCAGAAATTTTCATAATAAATACATAGATAAACAGCGGCAACACTGCGGTAAGCGATTTCGCGCCGACAAACACGACGCGAAGTCGCGTCTCCGTTCTAGGATCGGCTGGAACCGATTAGCGTGTTCGAGAATTTTTTGGCTTTATATATACGCAATGCACGTCGACATTGCGCTCAGTTTAATACTGAACGGCATTATCAACGTTCTGCGTGCAGCGGTTGAGTTAGAGTTCGAAACATTATGGTAAGCAGTAGTAAGAAGGCGAAGACATACAATTTCCATTCGGAATGGGAAGAACAATACTTCTTCACAGAAGTTAAAGGCAAAAGTGTTTGTTTGTTATGTAATACATCTGTGTCAGTTCCTAAAACAGGAAATATTGAGAGGCATCATAAAACTGTACATTCGAATTTCGAGAAGACATTCCCGTTAAATTCTGCCACCAGAAAAGAAAAACTGAAACATTTAAAAATCCAGTTAATTGGACAACAGTCAATATTTTTGAACACAATCGACAAAAATAAGGCTGCAACTGAAGCATCTTATCGTGTTTCTCAGATAATTGCACAAAAGAAAAAACCTTATGAAGACGGGGAAATCATAAAACAAGCATTTTTGGAAGCTGCAGATTCTTTATTCGCCAACTTCAGAAATAAAGACGAAATAGTGTCTGCTATAAAATCTATGCAACTTTCTGCTAAAACAGTGATGAGGCGAGTAGAAGTAATGAGCAATGATATTTTTTTACAGTTAAGAAGTGACTTAGATAACTGTATTTATTTCTCACTGCAACTGGATGAATCAACAGATGTAGTTGACACCTCACAGATGGCCATATTTGTCACGATGGCTTTTAGTGATTTTACAATTAAAGAAGATCTTTTGAAATTTATTCCACTCAAAGGACATACTACTGGGCTAGAGCTGTTTTCTCATTTAAAAAATCTCATCTCTTCTGAGAAAATTCCAATATCAAAAATGGTAGGCCTGACAACTGACGGTGCTCCAGCTATGGTGGGTTGTGATAAGGGGCTCGTGGCGCTATGTCATAAGGATGAAAGTTTTCCACAATTTCTTAGTTACCACTGTATTATACAACAGCAAGCATTATGTGGAAATTTTCTAAACTTGAACAACGTTATGAAACTGGTGGTGAAAATTGTGAACAAGATTAGAACTCAAGCGTTACAAAGAAGATTATTTAAAACCTTGGCTGATGAAATTGACTGTCAATATGGAGAGCTACTTCTTCACTCTGAAGTGCGATGGTTAAGCAGAGGACGAGTGCTCAAACGTTTCAATGATGTCCTGCCTGCTATACTCCAATTTTTCAAAGAACGCGATGAACCGATTCCTGAACTGGAAAATTCGAATTGGCTCAGAGATTTTGGTTTTCTTGTGGACATTACAGAGAAATTAAATGAGCTTAACTTGCAGCTTCAAGGCAGGGATAAAGAATTAGCGGAAATGATTTCTGATATAAATGCATTTATTACAAAACTTGAATTTTGGGAACAAAACCTAAAAAACCGCGATACTAAGCATTTTCCTATTCTTTCCGAAAAGATATCCAAAAATCTATTAGAGCCCTATGACAGTAAATATCATATGGAAATAGTTTCTAACTTGAAGGAAAACTTCAAAAATCGTTTCAAGGATTTCAGCAAAATTGCTTTAGTGACGCAATTTGTTGTTTCACCCTTCATGGACATTGATATACAACAGTTTGCAACTTGTGTTATGAACAATTTTGGCGAAGACATTGCTGTGACAGAAATGGAACTGATTGCTTTTCAAAGTGACTTGACTTTAAAATCTTTAGGTTCAAATACAAAATGTATATGGACTTTAGTAAGTAAAGATAAGTATTCAGTTTTATGTCGTGTTGCGTTGAAAGTGAAAGCGTTATTCAGTTCAACTTATTTGTGTGAATCTTCTTTTTCCAATATGAAATTTATTAAAAATAAATACCGCAATCGGCTTACAGATATACATTTGGATAACTGTATTCGAATGACTGTATCAAATTATACTGCAAATATTAAAAAAAATATCGATGAGTCAGAATGTCAACCTTCTCATTAAATATGCTCTTTTTATCTGCCCATATTTAATTTATATAATAATGTACTATTACTGTTTTGTTGTTTTTTAAGTCGCTTGTAATTTGCCATTATGACTGCAAAAAATTTTGTTACGATTGATAGGTGTGAACATGGATGTAGTTATGCATAAGCACTATAAGTCATAAGTTTATTATATATAGAATGTATATTAGTAAAATGAATACATGTCTTGTATGTCGAATATAACTGTGTATTATTTAATTTATGTTGGCTTGTACAAGTAGCTCGCTGTTTATTTCAAAATCTTGAAAGTAGCTAAACACATTGAAAAGGTTGGCGACCACTGATCTATAAGTACGTACGTTCAATTGATCAAATCAAAAAATTCTTTATAGAAAACGCTTCATTACCAGGCACACAGGAAGATAGCATATGCAAATATAAATATGTGAATTGAATCCAGCAAAACCCCTACAAGACAGTGCTGAGTACTTTCGCCAAAAATTCCAACACATTGACAAATATTTTATTAGTCTCTAATACATGCGCATTGACAAATTGAAAATTGTCGAATAAGCAAAAGAGATAACTAAATGTGAAACTCTTTTTCTCGTGAAAACGCTGTTGAAATGCTCCTTTTTATACTATTCGTCAGTAATGCCACAACGGGAGAAATATTGATTGGGTATTTTTAAAACAAAAATTGGGAATTTAAAATAAAATAAATAATTGGCACGTACACTTCTGTTAGGTGTTTGGCCGAGCTCCTCCTCCTATTTGTGGTGTGCGTCTTGGTGTTGTTCCACAAATGGAGGGACCTACAGTTTCAAGCCGACTACGAACGGCAGATATTTTTATGAGGAGCTTTTTCATGGCAGAAATACACTCGGAGGTTTGCCATTGCCTGCCGAGGGGCGACCGCTATTAGAAAAATGCTTTTTTTATTAATTTTGCTTTCACCGAGATTCGAACCAACGACCTCTCAGTGAATTCCGAATGGTGATCACGCACCAACTCATTCGGCTACGGCGGCCGCCGGAATTTACAGTTTCCTTATTTTCATTGATGTAGATACATATAAGTATAAAAAAATAAGCACACTCAGTATAAAATACATAAATAAGCAAAAAATTAAATAAACATACATATTTACATACAAAAACCAACTCTCAGTTTTCAATAGAATTACATGTATTCAAAATGTATTCAGGAAAGTGTGATTGAATTTGACAGTGGTCTCATAAAAATTATATTGTATTATAACCCAAAAAACATATTATATAATATTTTGAAACAATTAATTGTATATATGTATTACATTTAAATCGCGAAATTTTTCCTTTAACGTAAAAACGAACTGTTTTCGTCAGTTATTTTTTGTGCTCTATTTCTGGCAGCACGCCATTCCGACTATTAGTTGTTCCCAAGAATTGGCAATACTAAGAAGTATTGAAAGGAGTTTCTAGCCACGCTTTTAAACAAAAAGCGCATCTAGTCATTCATAATTTTAAAAATTTTCCTCGTGGAAGGGGTTGTGTTTTTTGTGATACGAGTATTATTTAATATATTACAGTGAAAAGTGGATTGTGAATAAATCGAGTGTAAAACAGGTATGCATATTTAAATTCTAACCAAATGTTATTTTATCGTGGTTTCATAAGCATTTTGGTAAAATAAGAATTTTTAACGTTCTACGTTACCGGATTTATATCCGGCCATGGACTGTCACTTCAGCAGTATTCTCCGTATATGTATGGAGAATGCTTATGCTGCTACAACAAAAACAAGAACAAATTGTGAAGTTGCAATTTTGTGGCTGCTCTGAACAAATTGTGATATTTCGTTCAAAATAGTGAAAAGTGCGATAAAATAATATTTTCATAAAAAGTAAAAATAATAAATATAATAGGACTATGAATAAGTTCGTGTTAATATTCAAAGTATTGTCCATCGCTTACTACTACTTTTTCCCATCTTTCTGGCAATTCACGGATTCCCTTTGTGAAAAATTCGGTCGGTTTTGCCGCAATCCACGAATCGATCCATTTTTTGACTTCATCGTAATTACGGAAGTGCTGGTCAGCCAGGCCATGTTGCATCGATCGGAAGAGATAGTAATCGGATGGCGCAAGGTCTGGACTATACGGCGGGTGGGGTAGGACATCCCATTTGAGCGTTTCTAAGTATGTTTTGACCACTTGTGCAACATGTGGCCGAGCATTGTCATGTTGCAAAATAACTTTGTCGTGTCTATCGGCGTATTGCGGCCGTTTTTCTCGCAGTGCTCGGCTCAAACGCATCAATTGTCGTCGGTAGACATCCCCCGTAATCGTTTCATTCGGTTTCAGTAGCTCATAATACACAACACCCAGCTGGTCCCACCAGATACACAGCATAACCTTCAGGCCATGAATATTCTGCGCCGACGTCGATGTTGAAGCATGGCCAGGGTATCCATACGTTGCCCGACGTTTTGGATTGTCGTAATGGACCCACTTTTCATCGCCAGTCACAATTCGATGCAAAAAACCCTTTCTTTTGTGCCGTTGAAGCAGTTGTTCGCATGCCATAAAACGGCGTTCAACGTCTCTTGGCTTCAATTCATACGGCACCCAATGGCCTACCTTTCGGATCATTCCCATGGCTTTTAAACGTTTGGAAATGGTTGATTGATCAACTCCCAAAGTTTTTGCAACCTCTTCTTGCGTTTGAGCCGGATCTTGATCGAGCAATTCCTCCAATTCGGTATCCATGAACTTTGGCGGCGCACCCTCGCGTTCTTCGTCTTCCAAGCCAAAATCACCACTTTTAAAGCGTGCAAACCACTTCTGGCACGTTCGCTCAGCTAGAGCATGCTCACCATAAACTTCCACCAAGATACGATGACTTTCGGCTGCTTTTTTCTTCATATTAAAATAATGAAGAAGAATTCCCCGCAAAAACACATTATTTGGCAAAAAAATTCGACATTTTCAAGTGTGGTAAAAATATTGTTGTTTACGCTTCAAATAAAAAACTTATACTGACGTTTGTGCCTTACGACAGTAGCTCTCCAATGAATGTTTGGAAATGTGGATCGATGGAATAATAATCAAGTTACGCCATCTGTTGTAAAACCGCACGAACTTATTCATAGTCCTATTATTATAATAATATATTAGAAAAATAATAATAATAATGAAATAATAATATAGAAATAATAAAAATTTTCTTTTTTTCAGAAGATTTTACATGAAAAAAAACCGGCAATTTGTCATCAAGGAAAATATAACGTGAACTTTAAATAAGGTATTGTAAATTACTAACATAAACTTAAGTAGTTAAAAACTAACTAACAAAAATTTTCTTTTTTTCAGATCATACACGAAATAAATTTGTCTACAATCAGAATTTAAGTTGCAAGTTATAAATAAGCATTGTAAATTAATAACTTTATTTTAAGTAGTTAAATACTAACTCAAATTTAACATACAATATTTTAGTTAAAATTATGAGCATAAATAACCACCATATGTACTATATATTTCGTATGTAACATCGAAATTTTCCTTTTCAGATGCCGGAACGTGGACAGCTAGGGTTCAACAGTCTGTCAGTCGCATCACCGGGGACGCGGAAAGCGAGGAGTCTATGGAACTTGCTGCTATGTTTCCCGTATTATCGGTGGAGCAAGTGCAGGTTGTTGAAGTCAAGCTGATAAATAAAGCTTACGCCGACGCAATGGTAACATAATAAAATGAATGCTAGTATAATTTGAAAATAACACTTTTTCTTCCATATGTCTGGCAAGATCAAAAGGCACGAAAGGGACGGTTGACGGGGTTATGCGTTATCTATTCACAGATGACGCCATGTACAGCTTCAACTTAGAAGGAAGAGCAGGAAAGATTCCACTTCTTAGACTTAAGGCGGTTGAACTTATATTTCGTATGTACATAGCAAAAAGAAGAATACCTACGAGTTAGGTTAGGTTAGGTTGAAGCGGTTGTCTTATAGGACACACTCAGGCTCATAGCCCATTGTGATGCCGCTTGGGGGAGCTTTCCCTTATTTCTCCTAAAACCATTGTGCGCTTTTCAAAAATTTTAGAAGATCTCCTATTTCTGTGGAACTGAGATCTTCCAATTCGTTAAAAAATTGTTTGCCTAGAATAGCAAATCTCCGTCTGGATAGAGCAGGACAATGGCACAGAAGGTGCAAGATTGTCTCCTCCTCTTCCTCATCGAGACAACTTCTACAGAAGTCGTGTGTTTGCACACCCATCCTTTGGGCGTGCCTACCTATTAGGCAATGTCCCGTTATGACTGAAATCAGTGTGCTAAGATTATGTTTGTTTTGGCTTAGCAAAGATTCTGTGCGTTTAGCACTAAGAGTCGGCCACAGTTGATGGGCCATTTTGCAGGTGGCTTCATTGCGCCATCTTGCATTTGCTTTCCTTACGATTTCTTCAAGGATAAGTAGCTTACATGTTTGGAAGGGAATGCCTATGTCGTTGTCTATGCACTCATCGGTCAGCTTGGTGCCGAGTCTCGCTAGTTCATCGGCTCTACAGTTACCCTCAATGTCCCGATGGCCAGGAACCCATATTATCCTTAGGCGAAATGACTCAACCATCTCGTTAAGAGATGTGCGGCATTTCGTGGCTACCTTGGAGGTTGTCGACTGTTTAGTGAGGGATTTTATCGCCGCCTGGCTGTCAGTGAAAATGTAGATGTCCTTTCCAGATATTGCATCACACTGTACCAGTGTCGCGGCTTTCGTTATTGCCATCAGTTCGGCCTGAAAGGAGCCGGGGGAGCCGAAAACTGAAGGAGATCCCCAGATGCTCGGAGTATACACCTCCGTCCACCCTTCCCTCGAGCTTTGAGCCATCTGTGTATACATGGATAGACTCGCCCTGTCTTACATCGTCCCGTTCCCACTCTTCCCTTGAGGGTAGGAGGGTCGTGAACGATGTAATGGCAAGTGTGGGCGGGAGTGCATAGTCCACCAATCCGGGAATCTCCGAAGTGCCAGCCAGGATTTTGCCGTGACCGTAGCTCTTATTTGACCACTTGCTTAGAGTGTTCAGCCTTATTGCCGTGCTGCGCGCGATATATTTTGCCTGCAAATCTACTGGCAGGAAGTTTAATGTCGCATATAATGCTTTCGATGGTGTGGTTGACATCGCGCCAGTTATGAGAACAGATGCTAGTCTTTGAACGTTGTCAAGTTTTTTGATGTTCACCCCCTTCTCAAGGGCATTCCACCATATTACAATGCCATAGTAGAGAATAGACCTAACCACTGCTGTGTACAGCCAGTGTACCATTCTGGGTTCCAATCCCCATCTCTTTCCAATTAGCCTTCCGCAGGAGTACAACGCCATCATGGATTTGCGTACTCTATCTGCGACTGTGAGCCCCCAATTTAGCTTTCTATCCAGTATAAGTCCTAGATATTTCGCCTTTTCTGTTACTCTAAGTGGTTTCCCTCCTAGGAGTATGTGTTTTAGAGCAGGTGTTTTATGTTTTCTGCTAAATAGTATCAGATCCGTTTTCTCCGGATTTACTTCAAGTCCTCGACATTTACACCAGAGTGATAGTCTATTGAGGGATCTTTGTGGAAGATCGCATAAAGTTGGAAGGTGTTTCCCCGAGATTGTTATAACAATATCAATTTTTTCAAGTTCTTGAAGAAGATTATTGACAGTTAAGTTCCACAGGAGTGGAGATATTACCCCACCTTGGGGTGTACCCCTGATCGGGAATTTCTTGGCGGATGTGTCACCCAACTTTGCGATTATTGTTCGCCCAGTTAGCATTCGTTCTATAAACGAGACTAGTGCCCTGTTTACACCCATTTCCGTTAGCGAAGTTGTAATAGCCTCCGGATAAATATTATTGAAGGCACCCTCGATGTCCAGAAAGGCAGCGAGGGTGTATTCCTTATAGTGAAGTGATTTCTCAATCGTGTCAACTAGCGCGTGGAGCGCTGTTTCCACTGATTTGCCTTTGCTGTATGCGTGTTGGGACGGTGATAGCTTCCGACCTACGAGTTGCTAACAATTATTTCATTTATTAGACCTCTTTTCAGAAAAAATAAAAGAAGATGTACAAGGCGCTATTAGGAAGTATGTTCGTTTAAGCCACAATAGATGTAACCAAAAAAAATATATATTAATAGAAAAACTTTAAATGTGTAAATATGTAAAATCTTTAAATCTGCAAATTTGTAAAATCTTGAAATGTGTAAATATGTAAAATCTTTAAATCTGTAAATTTGTAAAATCTTGAAATGTGTAAATATGTAAAATCTGTAAATTTGTAAAATCTTGAAATCTGTAAATATGTAAAATCTTTAAATCTGTAAAAATGTAAAATCTTTAAATCTGTAAATATGTAAAGTCTTTAAATCTGTAAATATGTAAAATCTTTAAATCTGTAAATATGTAAATGAAAATTCTTAGTTTGTAAACAAGAAATGAAATATATATTATTAGAATAAATTTAAATATGTAAATATATAATATAAACTTTTATAATAATTAGTTTGTAAACAATAAATGAATATAATAATATAAATGTAATTTCGTTTTCGTCGTGTAATTTCGAATGAGGAGTTTAGGCCATTTGTGCTGATAAGTTTGTGATGACAACAATGAGGAGTTTAGGCCATTTGTGCTGATGAGTTTCTGATGAAAACAATGAGGAGTTTAGGCCATTTGTGCTGATGAGTTTCTGATGACAACAATGAGGAGTTTAGGCCATTTGTGCTGATGAGTTTATGATAACAACAATGCGGAGTTTAGGCCATTTGTGCTGATGAGTTTGTGATGACAACAATGAGGAGTTTAGTATGCCTTTAGAGCAGGGCAGATATATTTTTCAGTTATAAGAAACTGCTATTAGTAAAAGAGAGATAGAATATCACACCGACAAGGAGAAACTATCAGAACTTTCCCACGGCTAACAAAAATGTGTAGTTGGATGATGATAGTGATGATGATAATATGAGTGCTAATATGATAGTCAGCTGTCTTGTAGGGACAATGCTTATTAATATACACATATACATGTACATACAACCGCACACACAGGGCACTCACTTTATTCCTCAAAATGCGTATGTCGTTCAAAGCTAAAATTCTATGCCTAGCGACTACAAGAACAAAATGCAGTCATAGGCGCAGGCGTAGCGGCCATCATTCTAGTTGCCATGGTGCTGAACAGCTCAAAATAGTCGCGACGGTGCTGAGCAGTTTCAAAAAAAACTCATCATAAAAAAATTCATTGATAAATTCGAGCTCATATTTCTATAAGCAAAGTACTTTCATTCATAAAACGAGCCGCCATATGCCAATTTTCTCGACAATTCGAAAATAGTCAATATTGGAATATTTCGCGTAGAATTATTTGCCAATATTTGGTAATATAAATCTTGAATTTTTGTCAAGTCGAGTGCCCGCGGCTTCGTACATATGTATGCATCAACATATGTATATAAATATGTGTATATGTACAATGCTATGCCTATGAATGTGTGCTGCGCCTATGAATGCGCGCTGGGTTTCTTGAGAAGTTTTACCGTTTTATTTTGAGCTGTGGCTAGTGAGCATACATACACTCATCATATACATATGCGCCATATAAATTCACAAATTTACATTTGCATATGCCATCTTCCTGTGCGCCTGGTAATGAAGCGTTTTCTATAGAGGATTTTGATTCAGTTGAAGGGGTCAACAAAGTTTTACAGACACCAGACAGACAGACATAACATATGTATATAATTTTGGATGATTTGGAAAAATTCAAATATATAGGTCATATTAAAAAGCTACCTAACATTCTTTGCTTCTAATCACCAACAAATTCTTATCGACTGCTGCTAAATTTACATAATTCAGACTCTTACTGTTAATTTTTGTTGAAAAATGTATCTGTGGTGAAATTGCCTTCGCGAGACGAGTACCCCTCGAAATTCCATACGTTCCTGTCATTGAGACTTCTCAGAGAACGTTAAATATAGAGAATTCTCACCAGAGAACGTTAATGTATATATTCTCCATGATGGAAAGAATAATGAGGTGGCGCCTAACGTGGTCCCGTTACTTTGCGTTCAGCGAATTTGACAACTAGTTACGTGATTTTAGCTCCAGTATGGCCAGATTACCATTTTCGTAACTTGATTTATCATTTTTTTTGTTATTTTTATTATTTTTTGTCTCGGAGTTTTAGTTCTTTCTTCATGACATTTTTCTAGCTGTTCTAATTAAAATGTCATGTTTATAATTTTGTAAAATATACATTTTTTAATAATTATTTAAATAATTCACTCAGTTTTATTAAGCTTTACTTTTCTTTAACATTTGGTGGCATTGCCCGCGATTGCAGGTGTTGTTGGTGTTCTTCTGCTTTCGGCAGTCAAATCTCTCTCTCGCTACTGCAGTGTTGCCTAGTTTTGGATATAAAAACGCATTAAAATGCCCATTCAAAGAAAATAACCCAACAAATTTTTATTGAATCACTTAAAGAACTTTGTATGCGTGACAAATTTTCTTTAAAATGTGCGTTTCTTTAAATAAATGTGTCATGCTTATGTACAATTTAATTTATGAGGTTTTTTTAAGCGAGACTCTTTTGTTAAGGGAACGACTTTTTGCTATATTTCAAGTTATGTAACTAGATAAGGTACTCTTTTTGTAAAAATGTCAGTATGGTTTCTTTAGTATTTTCTGGTATTTTGTTGTTTATTTTTACAATGAATATAACTCTTAATGCCCTATGTCTGACTAAGGATTGATGACCGGAAGAAACGATTACACCTCTATGGTTTTAATTCGCATTCAATAAATTCAAAGGCTTTTTAAAATGTGTAAAAAGGTTTTCAATCTTAAGAAGAGTTGAGAAAGGGGCATTTAATATTTTTGCGTAACCTTAAATGGAGCCAAAAATTAAATTCACACTTTCAAAATATCAAATTTTATAAAAACCAACTAATTTTCATTAGCACTAAAATCTTCTCAGAGTGACCTTTTTTAACCTTTTTTTGTTTAATAATATAGTTTGTTTTTTAACCCAAAGTTTCGGTAGCTTTAAATTAAAAAAAAAAACAAACACGAAACTTCAAAATTTTCGCATTTTCGGTATAAAAAATCACTAAATTTATTGCGAAGAGCAAATGGTTGGCAATACTGCACAACTCAGCAAACGTGACGTCACGTACGCTCTGATGGGCGCAATCTTCTTTCTGTCATTCTTGTATGTTCTCTATATTTAACGTTCTCTGTTCTCACGAGCTACGAATAGTGTGAATTGTCAAAAATGAAGTAAAACCGCGAATACTATTTCACCTCGCTCAACTCGACAGCGGGGAAGTTTTTAACAGAGCTGATTACAGTGAATTATGTACAAGTACATTGGCTCTGCTCAGTTTTTGGTTTCTGTATGAAATCAAATTGACGAATGCCGACGGCATTTTGCAAGGCATTTGCTTGTGCATTTTTATGTTCCCTTGGTAAACGAAAATTTATTCAATTTGTATTTTCAAACAAAGGTGATGAAGAAAAAATGATTGAATTTATTATATGCGCCAACATTTCAAACCAAAGTAACGTTAATATTTTGATTTAATTTAAAAAAAAATACATTATAAAACGACCTTGGCATGTGCGTTTTAGTAAATTTAAAACTAAACAAATTTGATGAAAATTTTTACTAATTTTTTGAGTCGAAATTAATTCATAGCATACAAGTGTTTTGGTATATCGACATATGTATTTACATTTGAATATGCATTTATTTGTTCCTTTGGCAAACCAAATTTTTTTCAATTTACATTTTATAACAGGGAATAATAATATACATACATACATTTGTATGTATGCATTTTCTAGGTAGTATAAAACTTTAAAATAAATAAGGAAAACTACAAAGAAACGTATTTGCATATACGGGACAACTAAGTTCAATTGCATCTTTATTAAATATAGTATTGCACGCATATGTGTGCACTGAAGCAACATGACCTACCTCACGAGCATCGCCTTATATTTCATGTAAATAACCTAATGATCAAATTCCTGCCTCACAAATGCTAAAACAAATTTCTTTTGAATATTCATGTACATATTTGTATGTGCGTATGTATGTATACTTGGTGCCCATATCCATTCAAACATATCAAAAAATTCTGTATGCAAAACGCTTCATTACCAGGCACATAGGAAGATGGCATATGCAAATATAAATATGTGAATTGAATTCAAGCAAAACAATGCTTATTAATATACACATATGCATATGCATTCAACCGCACACACAGGGCACTCACTTTATTCCTCAAAATGCGTATGTCGCTCAAAGCTAAAATTCTATGATTAGCGACTACAAGAACAAAATGCAGTCATAGACGCAGGCGTAGCGACCTGTGTACCTGGTAATGAAGCATTTTGCATACAGAATTTTTTGATATGTTTGAAGGGATATGGGCACCAAGTGTACATACATACGCACATACAAATATGTATGTACATGAACATTCAAAAGAAATTTGTTTTAGCATATGTGAGGCAGGAATTTGATCATTAGGTTATTTACATGAAATATAAGGCGATGCTCGTGAGGTAGGTCATGTTGCTTCAGTGCACACATATGCGTGCAACACTATATTTAATAAAGATGCAATTGAACTTAGTTGTCCCGTATATGCAAATACGTTTCTTTGAAGTTTTCCTTTATTTATTTTAAAGTTTTATACTATCTAGAAAATGCATACATACAAATGTATGTACTCGTATATTATTATTCCCTGTAATAAAATGTAAATTGAAAAAGATTTGGTTTGCCAAAGGAACAAATAAATGCATATTCAAATGTAAATACATACATATGTATGTCGATATACCAAAACACTTGTATGCTATGAATTAATTTCGACTCAAAAAATTAGTAAAAATTTTCATCAAATTTGTTTAGTTTTAAATTTACTAAAACGCACATGCCAAGGTCGTTTTATAATGTATTTTTTTAAATTAAATCAAAATATTAAAGTTACTTACTAATATTTTGAGTCGAAATTAATTCATAGCATACAAGTGTTTTGGTATATCGACATACATAAGTATGTATTTACATTTGAATATGCATTTATTTGTTCCTTTGGCAAACCAAATTTTTTTCAATTTGTAGTATGATTATAAGTCGGATATGCCTTAACATTAATATTCATAAACATTTATTGTTTTGTTTTGGTTTTAAAATAATTTATTGTCCACTTATGCATTCACTTTGCTGTGCCGTTTAAATAGTATCATATTTCTTAAAAGGTTCATTACACTTGAAACTAAATGCAAACATAGCTAACGTAATTCTTTTATGTGCGGCGCGTGAATGCTAGAATCATATTACATAAGTAAACACCGAAAAATTATTATTGGTTTGCATTGACTCAAATTCCTATAAAAACGCTTGTACGTAGTATGTAAAAAAGCAGAAATAAAACAATTGCTTTACAAGCTGGATGCCCAGCTTGAAGTAATAATAAAATAAATGAAACAAAAATTATTTTATAAATTATTTCATTACATTGCGATCCTGCCAGGAGGTGCTAAGACTTTTTTGCACAAGTGGCGGAAAGCGCAATGCTAATTCCACAGTCCTGCTTGGTGCTAAGATTTTTTTGCACAAGTGGCGGAAAGCGCAATACTAATTCCAAAGTCCTGGTATTGATCAGCCGATAAGATCTGCCAGTTGCGTAGAAGTTCCTGGTCTGGCCAATAGACCAGAAGATAGATGACCACAGAAGGGCCGAAAGCTATCTCCATTGAGGAGTATAGGAGAAGAAATAATTTAATAAAGAAACCAGCCGAAATAGTCACACAGCGTATTAAACGAGAGATTGGATATCTGTTACGAGAAGTCAACACACAGCCACCACCACCTTGGAACAAGGCTTGCTCCATTTGGGAACGCATCTCAAAATTGGAATTCCTGCTGCAACAGCGTAAGCAGATTAAATGAATACATACAAATTAAAAAACTGTGCATGCTTCACGCAGACAGTATAGGCTGACAAGCGTTAACCGCTCGCAGAAAAACAAAAAAAAAACTGTGCGTGCTTCACGCAGACAGTATAGGCTGACAAGCGTTAACCGCTCGCAGAAAAAACAAAAAATATATAAATATAAATCCAATGTAAAAACAAAATTTTTCAAAATGTTTATACACACATTGTCGTTAAAAAAAAAAAAAAAAAAAAAAAAAAAAAGAAAATAAATAAATTCAATGTAAAAACAAAATTTATAAATTATATATCCTTACATTATAAATTATTTGATTTACGGTATAAGTTCCCCAATAGCTAATTTTTCAGTAATGGGAAAAACTTTATCGAAAGTTGATAAACCCAATGCCAATGTAGTAAACGAAGTAGTCGTTAATACTGGCTTAAATTTAATCGAAATTTGTTTAATTATAATCACGGTAATAACCTTATTAATATTAGCATTAAAATTATATGCTATGCATAATAAAAAATTGAAAAAAAGATAATCACGTTGTGGATTAGGGTCACAAAATCGAAATTTTTTTTCTTCACTCATCTTATAGTAAATCATTTCAAGAATGTTGTGTCAAAATTTTAAGTGGATCGGAGCAGAACTCTCAAAGTAATAGCCTTTGCAGGCACTCTACCTCGAATGCGGAGCATCGATAGTTTTTCAGAGTCATTTTTTCAAACGCGTTTTTCCCGAAACGACTTCTTAAAAGTCGGTGCCAATCACAACTCCGAACTATTCAACCGATTCTTTTCAAATTTGGCACACGTTTTCTAAATCAAAAATACCTCGTCCATTGTGCCAAATGTCCATTTTGCTACAGTACCTATTGCGTTTACAAGTCCTCTCTTATGTCTTTTTTCTATTGGTATTAATGTCATTAATTTATTTCTCGCTTCTAATAATTCTGTTTGTAATACATTTTTGTTAATTGTCTTTATTTGTATAATATTTTCTGTCATTTCATTAATAATATCTTCTATTTGTTTAACGTCAATTATATGGAGTACTATATCTGTATCCTTAACTATTTCCTGAAGTCCTAACTGAATGTCCGTGAATCCTGTTTGGTCTTTTAACTCAATTGTGGTCAGTTCTCCTTTAATTATCGGTGTCGAGGTCATTATTAGTATCAGTATGGTCATTATCTGTAAATTTATATTGTCTTTTAATGTTGCATGGATGAATATTTTTTAACAGTCCTTTTTTATATTTAGATTGTTCTTTGTGCCTAACCGCTTTGTAGTTCTTTATGAATCCCTCACGTCTTTTTTCTTTATAGTCCTCTCTTTTTAAATTAAGTTTATCAATTTTCTTTCTTTTGCGTTCTTCTAAGTTTTGTTTAATTTTTCCTAGATCTAAACGTCCTTCCTGAACGTCTTTTGGTGCACATTTAATACTTGAATGATACCTTTCGTTATAATTTCTGATTGTTCGTTGAATTAATTGTTGGATAGGTAAATTTTTATTAGTTTGGTACAAAATCCTAAACTTTTCTGCCATCGTATTATGAAATCTTTCTATATCGGCATTTCCTGTATGGCTGTTGGGCTTAAATAAATGTAACTCGATTCCTTGTTCTGTTAGAAATTCCCTTATCCTTATTGTCTTAAATTCATTGTCTGCTATTATTTCATCTGGTTTTCCTATTTTAGTGATATGTTCTTCTAGTTTTTCTATTATACTCATATGATTTCTGTCATTCAATGGATACGCTGCGCCAAATTTTGAAAATTTATCTATAGTCGTCAAACAGGTAGATCCTTTGATTACGTATGTATGTATCTATATGTATGATTTGGTTTTTATCTGAAGGAGTTTCTGTGTAATGAAATTTATTTTTAATCGGATGTCGTTCATACTTTACTTGTTGGCAAATGTCACATTGATTAATTACCACTTGGATGAGTTCCATGAGTTTTGGAAAATATATTATATTTTTGATTTTATTATAAGTTTCTTGTATGCCAGAGTGCATACTCTCTCTTACATGATACAGTGATATTTGTTTTACTGCTTCCGCTTCAGTTTCAATGTCCTGTGCTCTCATGGTGCACTTAGTAAAATTAATCTGGCTATCGTTTGAATACATATCTATAAGCTTCTCTTGTACTACATATATTATAGTTGTGTTCGGATAGTTCCGAAAATATCCCTATTTTCCCTTTTGAAATGTATCTTCTAAAAATGTCGCCCATTAGGTTAAAGTCACTTTCTGCAATAAAAATAATTCTTTTCCCATGTATTTCCTTAAATTCTTCCGTTTTATTATGTGTTAATATTATTTGGGTTTTGTACTTATTCACAATTTCTTCTTTTATAAAAAAATGATCACCCAATTCTTCCTCGGCTGAATGTACTGTTGCCATTGTAACATCATCTTCTATATTGTTAACTGAAAAAAAATTTAAAATATTGGTATTTTCTACCATGGTATTTTCACTCCCCGCTTTTTCAGAAATAGTGTCCTCACTATTGTCTAATCTACTTAAAAAATCTGCCACTTTATTTTCTTTTCCTTTTAGGTATTCTATCTCAAATTGGTATTCACCAAATTTTAATAGCCATCGCTGGTGCCTGGGTGACATGTCTTTTCCTTTGTATTTGGAATGGAGATATTTAATTGGCTGGTGATCAGTAAGGATTTTAAATTTTTTACCATATATGTAAGGCCTAAAATAATTTACACTCCACATTATTGCTAGGAATTCTTTATCCGTTGCAGAATAGTTTTTCTCATGTTTATTTAATGTTCTTGACGCGTAGCACACTGGGTGACCTTCTTGCGATAGTACTGCACCAATCGCATAGTTAGATGCATCCGTTGTCAATATGAATTGTTTATTGAAATCGGGATAACGTAAAATAGGATGTATACTTATTAATGTTTTTAACTTTTCGAAAGCTTCAATGTATGTTGGGTCTTCTACATTAATTTTTGCGCCTTTCTTTAGGTATTCTTTTATCGGTTGGGCTACTTTCGCATAATCTTTTATGAATTTGCGATAATAACCTGTTATTCCCAAAAAACTTTTTATCTGTTTTTCGGTTTTGGGTAATTCTAAATTTTGGATAATTCCAATTTTATTTGGGTTTGGTTTCATGCCATCCTTTGTTAAAATGTGCCCTAAAAATTCTGTTTCTTTTTTAAGAAAATTGCATTTGTCAACTTGTATCTTCAAATTTTTACTTTCGAGAATTTTGAAAATGTCTCTTATTGCTTTAATATGCTCAGTTAAAGAAGTACTAAAGATTGGTATATCATCTAAGTATACTACACAGGTTTTGTTAATATGGTCTCTCAAGATTTCATTCATCATCCGTTGGAATGTGGCTGGCGCATTTTTAAGACCAAATGGCATTCTCATAAATTCATATAGACCATGAGGAGTTACGAAGGCAGTTTTTTTCTCTGTCTTCCTCCTTTACTAAAATCTGATTATAGCCTTTCAATAAGTCTAATGTCGTAAAATATTGCGCTCTACCTAATTTGTCTAGAATTGAGTCTATATTGGGTAAAGGATATTTGTCGTCTAAGGTTATTTCATTAAGTTTTCTATAGTCGACAACTATTCTATATTTTTTTTCGCCTGAATTATCCGTTTTTTTGGGTACGACTATAAGTGGGCTTGCATATCTTGAATGGCTTTTTCTAATTATACCTTGTTCCTCCATTTCTCTGATCTGTTTCCTTACTTCTGCTTCATGTTGAGGTGGGTATCTATATAGCTTTGAATAGATTTGCTGTTGCGTAATGGTTTTTATCTCATGCTGAATTTCTGTTGTATTAGTTAATAAATCGCCTTCTCTAAACAATAATTTGTTATATCGGTTTAGTAATTTTATAATTTCACTACGTTCTTCATTATTTAAATGATTTAATTGAAGCCTTTCGATTTTAGGATCACTGGTTTCAAGCATGTAAATTTGATTAAATTTATATGGGTTATTAATAAAATAAGATATTTTTCCATTTAGTGTTATTTGTCCTTTTTCTATATTTATTTGGGCATTTAAAAAGTTTAATATATCGATACCTATAATGAAATCATAAGTTCTCCCTTTTAATGGGGTGATCTTCCAACGAATCCTGGCATTGTTAGGTAAATTAAATTGCTCCGGGCTTTTTGAGTGTACTTCATAATTTATTGTATCTTTATTTGTTAATGTACTAAATGTTATGGGATATTTTAATTTATGTATATCAAAATCATTTATTTCCTTATTAATTAAACTAAAACTGGCACCTGTATCTATTAGTGCTACGTATTCTTTATTTACGATCTTTAATGTTATCTTTGGCAGGCATTCAGTGGCTGCCTCGTAAAAAAATGGTATTATTAATTTCAGGTCCTTCTGGGCTTTGCCTACCTAAATTTAAACGATCTTGGCCAAACTTATGATTAGGGTGTCCTGCCACTCGAGGATTGTTATAACACCTTTCAATATTGTCCACTTCCATGGGTTCCATGCGGTTTTGTCTAGGCGGTTGCCAGCGAACTTGGTTGGAATACGGCCTAGCGTGTCCCATTTGTGGCACACGTTGGAACTGTCTTGGGGTGTTATTATTTCTTGCATCATTTTGGAATCTGTATCTTCCCGAATTATTTAAAGGATTATTAAATGCTTTTTGCTCTTCGCGCCTATAAAAATCATTAGTCCACTTATTTCTTTCTTGAAATTGTCGGTTATTTTTTTCATCCCTATTTTGATTATTATAGTTCCTATTCTGATTATTATACGATGTTTTATTATGAAATTGTCCTTTATGTTTTTCTTCTCTTCCGAATCTCTTGTATTCGGGTCTTATGCATGTGTCTTCAAACCTTCTTTGATTCATTATATACAAAATATCTTTTAATTGTCTTTGTTCGTAAATTTTGTCGAGTAATGTCCCTTGGGTCATCTCTTTTATAGTATTCACTAACAAGCTGTCTATGTTTGTCAAGTCTATGCCAAGTTCACCATTATAATATACAATTAACTCGTCACTTTTATCTATACTAATATTATAAAGAGGAAAACTTTGTTTGTTTGTTTGTTTGTAACGAATAGGCTCAAAAACTACTGGACCGATTTTAAAAATTCTTTCACCATTCGAAAACTACATTATCCAAGAGTAACATGGATTACATTTTATTTTGGAAAAAAATAGGGTTCCGTAAGATATTTGGATTTTTCGGACACAAACTGAAAAAAATCTTATATATAAAATAAAGTCAACTTTTTGTGTGTGTTCGCTAACCGGCCGTGTCTGCACCGAATTAAACCAAACTTACACACATTGTTAAGAAGGTATTGAAGATAATTTCCGCATAGTTTGGATACCTATTGGCGGATAGGGCTCGAGATATAGGTCAAAACGTGGACCCGGGTAACCTTCGGATGTGTATGTATAATATGGGTACCAAATGGAAGCTGTTGGTGAATGCTTTAGCTCAGAGTATTTTTCATGCCGCTCCGTGACTAGGGTCTCGAGATAGAGACCAAAACGTGGACCCTAGAATGTGTTTGTACAATATGGATATCAAATTGAAGCTGTTGGTGAATGCTTTAGTACAGAGTATTTTCATGCCGCTCCGTGACTGGGGTCTCGAGATATAGGTCAAAACGTGGACCCGGGTAACCTTTGATTGTGTATGTACAATATGGGTATCAAATGAAAGCTGTTGATAAGTGCTTTAATACGGGGTAATTTTCATATCTATTGATGACTAGGGTCTGGAAATATATGCCAAAACGTGGACCCGCCGTGTCTTTGCACCGAATTAAACCAAACTTACACACATTGTTAAGGAGGTATTGAAGATGGTTTCCGTATAGTTTGGATACCTATTGGTAGATAGGGTCTCGAGATATAGGTCAAAACGTGGACCCGGGTAACCTTCGGATGTGTATGTACAATATGGGTATCAAATGGAAGCTGTTGGTGAATGCTTTAGTTCAGAGTATTTCCATCCGCTCCGTGACTAGGGTCTCGAGATAGAGACCAAAACGTGGACCCTAGAATGTGTTTGTACAATATGGATATCAAATGAAAGCTGTTGATAAGTGCTTTAATACGGGGTAATTTCCATACCTATTGATGACTAGGGTGTCGAAATATATGCCAAAACGTGGACCCGCCGTGTCTTTGCACCGAACTAAACCAAACTTATGCACATTGTTAAGTAAGTATTGAAAATGGGTTTGGTAAAGTTTGGTTGTAATTCGGAGCAGTGGCAACGGGTAGAGCGTTCTTTTGAGCCAGCCATAATGTCACTTACTTTTTTAACGCTTGGGGCGGAACTGAACTGTCAAATTGACAGTGTGAGTTACATTGTGTCAATATTTCTTTCTGATTTGGATGCCATAAGGAAAAAACGTAAGTGCAACATGTAAAAATTGTTTGTGAATTTTTTTGGAGTAGATTTTGGAACAGTGAATAATTTCTTACGAAATTTGAGAATTTAATGTGAAATCCGAATGAAATTATGTGTTCGTGGAAAAAACAATTTTTTTCGTTTTTTGTTTTTGAAAACTATAAATGGATAATGGTGAAAAAAGCTCCAATGCTTAATAAAACATATAAATTGAAACGAAAAATTCATGGATGATCAGGAAAAAAGACGATTGTTTCTTAGTTATTCATATGCGTTGATTTGAAATTTAAAAACAATCTTCTTTTTTCCTGATTTTGAATTTATATTTTATATTTACTCAAAAACAAATAGAAAAACAAAAAATATTGTTTATGCCAAAGCGCTTGAATAAAGAATAAAGAAATATATAATATGAAAACCATATATTTTCTGTTCTAAACCATATCTATTCTATTTTAGTGTGCCCAGCGAAGGGGGCCGGGTTTGCTAGTACTTAACATTCTGAATTACAGTAATTAACTCACTCACCGTATTGACTCGTAGATTGGCAACTTGCTTGTAGATTTCATGAGGCTCCGTGTCTGGTTTATACCTCAATTTCAGTGTGTCTTTAATTAATTTCCAGTTGTCCGGTTCCGGGATGTTGATGATTGCGTTTTTAGCTTCTCCTTGTATTGTTTTGTAGTATATGGTTCGTACTGCTTCTTTTCTCTGTCCTTCATCTTCGAGCGTTGATATTAAATATTCCACGCTGCTGAAGAATGAATTTATTGTTGTGTCTCCGTGTCCCGTGAATACTGGTAGGTGATTGATGTTCTTCAGTATTCTGTCCAGTCTGTGTTGGTCTTGTTGCTGCCTTTGTTGAAGATCTAGATAGGCCAATCTTAGTTGCTCGAGTTGCTGCTCCCTTCGTGCGAGCTGCTCTACTAGATCTACCGGTGCCATTTCTTGTTGGGCCTGCTCCATCCTTCTCTTATCGAATTCCTTCTGCCTGGCTTGCCGAATTTTGTACTTTTCTTGTAGCTTTTCACTTGATTATCGTTTAGTGGCTAGTACACGAATTTCTGTGTATTCACTGCACTATTGAATAACCCTATATTTTGTGGTGTCCACTGTTCTTTGTAATGAGGAATTGTTCACTGCACTTTTATCGTTAGTGGTGTTCAATTTTTCTTTTTATTGAATCAATGTTCACTGCACTTTATTTTTTAGTGGTGTTCACTTTTTCTTTTTATTGAATCAATGTTCACTGCACTTTATTTTTTTAGTGGTGTTCACTTTTTCTTTTTATTGAATCAATGTTCACTGCACCTTATCTTTTAGGTTATACGTATATTAAGTTATACCCTGGAGGGTCCGGTCAACTCCTGAGTTGGCTACGGATTCGCAGGATTAGGATTTGGGTGTTATAAAAAATTTTGTTTATTCACCGCACGTATTTCGTTTCACTGGATCCTTTTACTTATTAAAGGATCCTACCGACTGCGCCAATTTTGTATTCTACTCAAGCGGGCAAGAAAAAAAATAAAAGAAAGAACAAAGAAGGGCTTCTCAACAACTGATTTATTATAATTTCAATTATTACATTTAGACTTAAACTAACGTACATATGTATTTGCTTATTCTGCATTTAATATTTAATTTTACAAAATTGTTGTCAATATCTTATTCAGCATTTCCTTTCCCACACTTTTTCAAGTAAGTCAAACTGTTGCAAAACAGGAAACGCGTTTCCAATTACATTTACTTATTGTTCATTATTTTATTTACAAACTCATCAATTTCGTCTGCTTTGCAATGTGAATTTAACTTTGAAATTGAATATGTAACTTGCGCGCATGAGCATACAGTAAGTTGCAGAAGAAAACAAGTAGCTCAAAAAAAAGGTCTGATTCGGACATTTTAATACTAAGATAAAATTTGGAAACAATTATTTTATGTTAACTGATAGTAGGCAAATAGGTAATTAGTAGATTACTTTACGTATGTAGTTTTTCAATTGATAAAAAGTGCACAAAACATATGCATATATCTGCAAAGTTAGAAACTTCTCTGAAATCAGAGCATTTGAAGGTGCCTGTAAACTTGTCAAGGTTACTGTACATACAATGCTGTGCCAATGAATGCGCGCTGCGCCTATGAATGCGCGCTGGATTTCTTGAGAAGTTTTACCGTTTTATTTTGAGCTGTGGCTAGTGAGCATACATACACACAGCATATACATATGCGCATATGTATGTAAATTCACCAATTTACATTTGCATATGCCATCTTCCTGTGCGCCTGGTAATGAAGCATTTTCTATAGAGGATTTTGATTCAGTTGAAGGGGTCAACAAAGTTTTACAGACACCAGACAGACAAACATAACAGACAGAGAACGTTAAATATAGAGAATTCTCACGAGCTACGAATAGTGTGAATTGTCAAAAATGAAGTGAAACCGCGAACACTTTTTCACCTCGCTTAACTCGACAGCGGGGAAGTTCTTAACAGAGCTGATTACAGTGAATTATGTAGAAGTACATTGGCTCTGCTTAGTTTTTGGTTTCTGTATGAAATCAAATTGACGAATGCCGACGGCATTTTGCAAGGCATTTGCCTGTGTATTTTTATGTTCCCTTGATAAACGAAATTTATTCAATTTATATTTTCAAACATATACAACCAAATAAAGATTTAAAATCAACATTAAAATCAAAGTAACTTTAATGTTTGTTGCTTTAATTTTAAAAGAAGAATTTAAACAAATACATTATAAAACGACCCACATTTTGTTGTGTGCGTTTTAGTAATATACATACATTTGAATATGCATTTTTTATTCCTTTGCCAAACGAAATTTTTTTCAATTTACATATGTATATTACAGGGAATAATTCATATATGTATGCATTTTATAGATAGTATAAAGCTTTGAAATTTAAAATAAATAAAAGAAAACTTCAAAGAAACGTATTTGCATGCATACTACATATGTATATGGGACAACTAATTTCTATTGCATCTTTAATAAATACGAGCATCGCCTTATCATATTTCATGCAATAATTAGGGAGTAAATATTCGAATGATGCTAAAACAACTTCAAACAACAAATGCTAAAACAACTTCTTCTGCATATGCATCGACGTATATGCATGTGCGTACATGCACACTTGATGCCCTAACTATGTATATATATGTACGTTCAATTGATCAAATCAATAAACTCTGTATACAAAACGCTTCATTACCAGGCACACAGGAAGATGGCATATGCAAATATAAATATGTGAATTCAATTCAAGCAAAACAATGCTTATTAATATACACATATGCATGTATGTACATACAACCGCACACACAGGGCACTCACTTTATTCCTCAAAATGCGTATGTCGTTCAAAGCTAAAATTCCATGCCTAGCGACTACAAGAACAAAATGCAGTCATACACCCCATTTACACACGGAGACATCTGGAAGGGAGACACTGGAAATTCTCTTTTCATGTCTCATTCGCGGACACACGGGCAAAAATGTTTTCGGCAACAATCGTTAGCATATTTTGACGTTTCTCTCATTCGTATAGCCGTGATTTGTTTGAATTTTATATTGTGAAGAAATATATTAGTTTATTGCGATTAAATATGGATTACGAAGAAAAATGTGAACTGATTAAAAGCATATGGCAATGCATTGGTGAGGCTGGGGAATTAGAGTCTGACGACAGCGATAAAGAAGAAATACTTTTAGGTAAGCATCTACATGCTTGTAAAATGTTAGCATTAAATTGTTAAAGTATACTCCAATTAGGATTAGCAAATTTGGGCGAAAAAGTTTCATTGTTGCCTATCAAGAGGTCCAAGCGGCAATGGATAAAAGAATGGCGAAAAAACAGATGCGATCACGGCTCGTTCGCTTTTTTAAACAAAGAGTTGCTGGTGCACGATGAGCAGAGCTACAAGAATTATCTACGGATGTCAAATGGACAATTTCATTACTTGCTATCGCTAATTGCAGATGATATTCAACGTTCTGATACTTCAATGAGAAACGCGATTCCCGCAGCAGAAAAATTGGCAATGACGCTGCGGTTTCTCAGCACTGGTGAGTTAAAGAGATGGTGATATATGTAGTATTGTTATAAGAAGTTATTTATTTTCAGGCGAGTCTTACGCCAGTTTGGATTACCAGACGCGAATATCCAAATCCTCAATTTGCAAGATAGTTCCCGAGGTATGCAGTGCTTTGTTTAACAAATTAAAATCGTCATATTTAAAGATATGGATACATTTTATAATATAATAAATATTTCGCAATTAATACCAAATTTTTTCGCAGTTTCCGAGCAGCAAATCCGATGGGAGGCTATAGCAACAGAATTCGCGGTTAAGTGGCAATTCCCCAATTGCATTGGCGCATTAGATGGAAAGCATATATATTAACTTTCCGTCCATCACGCACTGACGGAGCTTTTTATTATAATTACAAAGGCACTAACAGCATAATTTTATTATATTAGCCCTGGTGGATGCCAACTGTAAATTTATTTTCGTTGACGTGGGTTGCAACGGTCGCAGTAATGATGCTGGAGTTTTTCTACAAAGCAAATTAAGTACTGTTCTTCAAGATGAGAAAGAAATACCAAAAGCAGCTTTAATTGGAAACAATCGTTCCGTATGTTGTAGTCGGAGACGATGCATTTCCTCTGCAGGTGCATTTAATGAAGCCATATCCTTACCACACGCAATGTCAAGAAAAACAAATGTTCAATCGAAGACTCTCCCGGGCAAGGCATGTAGTGGAACATGCATTTGGAATTTTGTCGAACCGATTTCGCGTTTTTCTTGCTCCTATAAATCTAAATGTGGCCACTGTAGAGAAAATTGTACTAACGTGCTGTACTTTACATAATTATCTATGTGAAAATGGCGAAACATACACTGATGATAGCGGAAATGTAGAAACTGTAAACAATAACTGCCCAACTGGATCGAATATATTATATAATCTGAGAAAAGGTGAAGCGGAGAATGTTCGTCAAAAATTTCTTAAATATTTCAATGAAGAAGGCAAACTGGATTGGTTAAATAATAAATAATTTCTTTTATTTTTATTTACGTAAATGTACAGGGTTGGCCATATTAAACTGACCCATTGAGTAACCCTATAACTTTTTACTGTAATTTGAAATCTAAGGTTTACGTCAACAAGCCAAAGACACTAGGCGCACTTAAGGCCAATATCCGACGGGAAATAGCCGCCATATCGGCCGAGAAGCTGGCCAAAACTATGGAAAACGCCGAAAAACGGGCACATTACGCTATACGAGCTAAGGGCGACCACTTGCGCGATATCATATTCAAAAAGTGATGTAAACGAATCTCCTTGAACTAAATTAAATGTTTTTCACAATGAAACACAAAAAAATGTTTCTTTTTCCATATTTTTTTAATAATCACATGGGTCAGTTTAAGATGGCCAACCCTGTACATATCCAAATACGTGCTAAGGGCGACCACTTGCGCGATATCATATTCAAAAAGTGATGTAAACGAATCTCCTTGAACTAAATTAAATGTTTTTCACAATGAAACACAAAAAAATGTTTCTTTTTCCATATTTTTTTAATAATCACATGGGTCAGTTTAATATGGCCAACCCTGTATATAGGTATATAAGCTTTTGTACTTCATTAAAAAAAAAATTAAATAAAATATACTTCATGTATAACTAATTTACTTAAACTACATAAGAATTATGGCTTATAACACAGTCTCATATTTTTTAGTTCCTTTTTTTAAATTCATTTGGATTTTAAATTTTTTTAAATGTATATAAGTATATAAGATTTTGTACTTCATTAAAAAAAAAATTAAATAAAATATACTTCATGTATAACTAATTTACTTAAACTACATAAGAATTATGGCTTATAACACAGTCTCATATTTTTTAGTTCCTTTTTTTAAATTCATTTGGATTTTAAATTTTTTTTTAAATGTATATAAGTATATAAGATTTTGTACTTCATAAAAAAAAAAAATTAAATAAAATATACTTCATGTATAACTAATTTACTTAAAATATTAATTAAATTCTTTCGTCTTAACTTAAATATATTACACAGTCTTATATTCAATAGGCACTTTGGTTTCCATATTTGGTGGCTTTTAATGCAGTATCAGTTTTTTGGCGCTCAAGTATCTAGAAACGGAAAAAAGTGGAAGTTAACATAAACATGTCTCATAGGTTTTATGAATTATACCTACTTTGCTAGCAAAAATCATCTTTGTCAAAAACTCCATCCATAGACAGCTGCAATAAGTCCTTGCCTGATGATGATGCAGTTGGTAATGATGAAGGAGTGCGCTGATTGGATTCATCAATAAATCTTTTCAAAACTGTCTGGATTTCCCAAGCAGCGCTCTGTTGTTTGTCGTTGTCTATCTCCTCCATTTGATTTACAACCAAAGTGCCCAACCAGGCGTATTTTCGGGAGCTTTTCTTTTTATGCATCATTTCTTTAAATAGAGAGAACTTCTGATGGATTTCATTATACTGCTTGCTTTTCTATAAAAAAAAAAAAACAATTATATGATATATTTTTTTATTAATCGTAATGTTATGTACCTTTTTTCTTATTTTCGATGGCTCGTCGTTAACGCTCGAGCTACTATTTTCTGCACACGTATACGTTGAGGTACTCGAAGAAGAAGGCATCTGAAAAAAAAAAAAAAAAAATGTGACGTATGTTAATTATTCTTTCATATCAGTTATATAGTATACGTCTGACGATACCACAATTTGTATTTTCTTAAAATTTATAACACATTGCATTTTAATATTACCTCAATATTGTCTTGGCTCTGTCTGGTTGCTACATGGCCTTCCAGAAATGAGAGCTGG
The DNA here is from genome assembly GCF_027943255.1 of Anastrepha obliqua. Classification (NCBI taxonomy): domain Eukaryota; kingdom Metazoa; phylum Arthropoda; class Insecta; order Diptera; family Tephritidae; genus Anastrepha; species Anastrepha obliqua. Next base: position 3,517,025 of record NW_026562179.1, on the reverse strand, counting down.
TCAAAACACCAAAGCTTTGTTTGGTATACCTCATTGACACCGCTTCCACTTTTCTTCGAGTTTTTTATCAATCGTAGCTCCCTCATGTATTGGCTACGGAGGTTTTTCCATTTTTTTTGGATGTCGTCTTGTATAACTCCAACCATTTCTGTTGCCATTTGTTTATGAATTTCCGCAAATCCCATAGCTTTTTTGGCTCGGTTCATATAATCACTACATCTTATGCTGTATAAACAAGCATTTTCTTGTATATACACTATTAGCTTTTCTATGTTTACACGATTCCACTTGCACTCCATTTTCAAAATAGGTTTATATTAAAGTACTTTCTACCACAAAACAAGAAAACGAATGAAGCAACTGTCAAAAATTGTTTTGCAGCCAACTTCACAATTGGAAATACGAATAAGAAGCACAAAGCGTGTCGCCAGTACAGGAGACAAATTCCCTTCTCTCTTCCGCGGCCGTCCTTCACCCCCGAACAAAATGTTTCCCTTCCAGTTGTCTCCTCGTGTAAATGGGCACATAGACGCAGACGTAGCGGTCATCATTCTAGTTGCCATAGCGCTGAACAGTCGCGGCGGCGCCGAACAGTTTTAACTATTGTATTGTACATCAAAAACTCATCATCAAAAAATTCATTGATAAATTCGAGCTCATAGTTCTAAAAGCAAGTACTTTCATTCATAAAACGAGCCGCCATATGCCAATTTTCTCGACCATTCGAAAATAGTCAATATTGGAATATTTCGCGTAGAATTATTTGCCAATATTTGATAAATCTTCAATTTTTGTCAAGTCGAGTGCCCGCGGCATGGTACATATGTATGCAAAAATATATGTATGTAAATATGTCTTTCTAAATGCTCGACAGCCGCAGCTGCTGTGCGTCAAGTGCGCGCATGAGCATACAGTAAGTTGCAGAAGAAAACAAGTAGCTTAAAAAAAGGTCTGATTCGGACATTTTAATACTAAGATAAAATTTGGAAACAATTATTTTATGTTAACTGATAGTAGGCAAATAGTTAATTAGTAGATTACTTTACGTATGTAGTTTTTCAATTGATAAAAAGTGCACAAAACATATGCATATATCTGCAAAGTTAGCAACTTACTCTGAAATCAGAGCATTTGAAGATGCCTGTAAACATTTCAAGCTTACTGTACATACAATGCTGTGCCAATGAATGTGCGCTACGCCTATGAATGCCCGCTGGATTTCTTTAGAAGTTTTACCGTTTTATCTTGAGCTGTGGCTAGTGAGCATACATACACACAGCATATACATATGCGCAAATGTATATAAATTCACAAATTTACATTTGCATATGCCATCTTCCTGTGCACCTGGTAATGAAGCGTTTTCCAGAGAACGTTAAATATAGAGAAGTCTCACGAGCTACGAGTGGTATGAATTGTCAAAAATGAAGTCTAACCGCGGCCGGGGTTTAACAGAGCTATTGCAGTGAATTCTCTCTTCCTATATTGGCTCTGCACACAGAGAACGTTCTCTGTATATCATAACGTTCTCTGCTTTTGCTTCTGTAGAAAATCAAATTGACGATTAGCCGACGGCATTTTGCAAAGAATTTGCTTGTTCATTTCTACATACATATGTTCCCTTGATGAATGAAAATTTATTCAACTAAATGATTATTGATGAATAATTTGAATATTTATTATATGCGCCAACATTTCAAATCAAAGTAACTTTAATATTTTGATTTAATTTAAAAAAATGCACTATAAAACGACCTCTCACATCTTGGTATGTGCATTTTAGTAAATTGAAAACTATACAAATTTGATGAAAATTTTTACATACAAGTGCTTTGGTATTTTGGCATATGTATGTAAATATAGGTATATCAATATATACATACATATGTATATGTATTATGTTAGCTATGCTTGTGCAAAAGTTCAATTGGATCTTCAATTCTTATAGTGTTACATATGTATCATATTTACATTTGAATATGCATTCATTTGTTCCTTTGCAAACGAAATTTTTTTCAATTTAGATTTATTACTTGGAATAATATATGTATGCATTTTATAGATAGTATAAAACTTTGAAATTTAAAATAAAAAAAAAAATACCAGTCTAACGGTTAGACTTGATAGAAGTGAAACCTTCCGTAAAACAAACTGAGAGAGAATAAGACGAAAGCAGCATTAGGAGCGGGATAATTATAGGTTCATTATAATATTGCTATAAAGTTCATATTTTATTTTCTTCATTTTATCATTATTCATCCTCAATGTTTTCAATTTCAACAAATGATACGAGTGGCTTATATGATACAAATGCTTTGGTTTCGATGTTGTCAAAAAAAATACCCAAACGGACCGAAGAAACAGACTTACAAATTTCTTCCATTTTCGTCTACTTGTATTCATATAAAAATTTATGTCTCTTCCCACCAAAGCTAAATGTATTAGTATATTTTTTCTTGTATTTATTCAAGGCTGAAATCCCGGCGGTACTGCAATACCGGGTCAACCCGTGGCAGAGGTGGAGCAAGCCCCTAAAACACTCCGCCCATCTCCAAAAATCAGTTTAACATTTGTTGTCCTCCGATGGAGGATCTATCAGATGTTAAGCTGATAACCACACTACCTAGTCAATACATTTTAAATAATAAACCTAATAAACCTTTTGAGAATTACACACTCACAAAAATTATTTATATCAACATATAATATAACGCTTCGTAACTAAATAACTTTTAGGCCAGCACCTACAGCATGACGCGGTAGCCGAGCGACTAGCAATGTGAGCTTCCGATCCAAAATCCTTGGTTCGAATCACAAGAAAAAATAAAAGTTATTTTTATTTAGTTCGTCGCTACGTTTATATCAACATATAATATAACGCTTCGTAGCCAAGTTGGTCGCTTTTTTCGTTTCACTTTTTCCCAAATCACTCCCAACGATTCTAAAGAAGTTTTCACTTCAATAAAAGAAAACTTCAAAGAAACGTATGTATTTGCATATACATATATATTTGTTATTTTTGGACAAAAAGAAATTGGGCATTGTTATACATACATTTGTTTGAAATAAAATTGACCGACAGCATTTTGCAAGGCATTTGAGGCATTACGTTTTTATTTCCGTTCTGTAATTTTTCATCCACATCCTATTGCAGGAGGTATACAAGCATGGTTTGTATACAAGTTTTGATATTCAAAATAAATAAAAGAATAATTTTAACAAACCCAAGATATACTCCATATTTACATATTTTATAGGATAAAAAAGCATATTCGTATGTTACCGTAAGTATGTATATTTGGATTAGTAACAAAATCTGTTTAAACTGTTTCTTACTACAAACATATGTATGTACATGTATGCATACACATGTAAGAAACAATTAAGCAAAAGTTCAATGTACTGAAGCAACCATGACCTACCTCACGTATTGGCATATTGATGCCCTATTGTATGTATGTCCGTACATACATATACATACATTCTCGACTCCCAGCAAAACTATGCTTATTAGTATATACATACATATGTGTGTACATACAACAGCACACACAAAGCACTGGCTTTATGCCTCTGCACGCGTATGTTTCCAAAGCTAAAATTATAAGCCTAGCGACTGCAAGAACAAAATACATTCATAGGCGCAGTCGCAGCGGTCAGATTTTTTTAGTCGCAACGACGCTGAAAAATCCAAAATATTCTATAACACTAAGTTCGAGCTCATATGCTCATATGCCCATATGCCAATTTTCTCGCCAATTCGAAAATAGTCAATGTTGTAATATTTCGCGTTGAATTATTTGCCAATATTTGGTAAATCTTCAATTTTTGTGAAGTCGAGTGGCCGCGGCTCCGTACATATGTATGCATCAATATATGTATGTAAATATGTGTTCTAAATTCTCGACAGCAATAGCAAATCGAAATATTCTGTCGCAAGTGCTCGCAGCCTCATATGTATGTATGGCTATGAGAGTTTGTATGCATGTATTTATGTACTATATATGAGTGTTTTGCTTTTGCACGTCCATAGGAACAATTTTTTATATGCAGATATTTATTTTATTGAGCTCAACGAATATGTGTATTGATATTCTAATGAAATCCTGTCGAATTGTATTATTGGTATATGTTTCTTTAAGATCCTCTTACCAAATAAATATTATTACCTTAAGAAAATGAAATACTAGTTTTTTTAATTTTAATTTTTTATTTTTATTCACAGAAATTTATGTATATGTATATATATTACAAAAATTGTAGTGCTTTAAAAATCTAGGCTCGGGTGCTAGCTGAAAGAGAAGAAAAAATAAAAAAGAAACCTGTAAAATAGACTAAAAAATAGAAAAAACCTGAAACGGGAAAATACCTGTAAAATATATAAATAAAAAAAATCTGAAATATAGAAAAGTGGAAAACCCTGATATAAAAGAATAGGTATCATCATATGCAAAAGATAGCTAATAGATTATTAATTACCTGTGTGAACGGCGAATCTCTTTTCGTTGGGCCCTGGCTTACAACCTACTTATAACCTACAGCTTTTTAAATTTATTTTGTAGTTTTCTTTCTTTGACTTTATTAACCTCATTATTATCATATTAAGAAAATTTATTTTATAATATAATATAAACGTATAATAATTCAAAGAAGGTTATAGGCATGTTTTTATGATGGAACTCCCTTCCCACAGCCCCCAGGCCGCGCCACCACTCTCATTCGTCACTAATAATCGAATATTGCTGAATGTACTTTAAATCTCTTCCCGTTAGTCCCTACTCCTACTACTACTATTTTTACCTTACTTTCCTTTTAATACTTTATCTTTACTACTATCTGTAATTTTAATTTTAATTTTGATTTTACTGTTTATCTTTTTATGTAAACTATTCTTAAGGTCAATCATTGTAAAAATAACCTATGGTTGTATGTTTTGACTTAGTAATAATAAATAATAATAAATAAATAATATTTGCTTAAATTTAATCTAAAAACTCTTAGTTTTCCCTATTTCCCACTATTTATAGCACACTCTAGACTTCACAATCCGCATAAGCTGTTCAAATGCAAAGTTCAAAAACGGTTTGAGATAGAAAATTAATAAAAATAATAAAAAATTATTTTCTATGAAATATATGCACATACACATTCAAAAATAATTTAAATTTCTTAACTTCCTCCACTTTCCTGCCTCAAAACTCTAATGCTACCAGTTAGCAAACCTCACCCTCAATAAAACCTATCCACCCTAATATTATATCAAATGTATGCAATAAAACCTATCCACCCTAATATTATATCAAATGCATGCAATACATATGTAGGTATGTGTGTTTGATATTCTTGTAGGTTCGCTTTAGCGAAATCAAAAGTTTTTCTCAAACTAAAGTTCATTAGACTCTTTTGGTTTGACATGGAAATTTTGGCGCAAATTACGCAAAATCAATTCAAATTCAAAAATGAATTTTCATGCAAATAAAGAGACAAAAAGCACCTGTAACCTAACTTTGGCACAAAACGGAAGTTTCCAAAAAAAAAGCTCTTAATTCTCAAAAGCTGTTAAATTTCTGCAGTTGAGCATATTTCTGTTAACGTTCTCTGAAAAATGTCGCTGTTGTGTACCACGCGCGCAAAACGAGTACCCCTGAAGAGTGGTGCCACTTCAGTCATTGAGACTTCTCTATATTTAACGTTCTCTGAGAAGTCTCAATGACTGAAATGGCAGCACTTTTCAGGGGTACTCGTTTTGCGCGCGTGGTACACAACAGCGACATTTTTCAGAGAACGTTAACAGAAATATGCTCAACTGCAGAAATTTAACAGCTTTTGAGAATTAAGAGCTTTTTTTTGGAAACTTTCCATTTTGTGCCAAAGTTAGGTTACAGGTGCTTTTTGTCTCTTTATTTGCATGAAAATTAATTTTTGAATTTGAATTGATTTTGCGTAATTTGCGCCAAAATTTCCATGTCAAACCAAAAGAGTCTAATGAACTTTAGTTTGAGAAAAACTTTTGATTGACGTCGCGCAATTTTCATACGCTGTCGATTTTCCGAATTTTTTTAAACTTTTTCGATTTAAAAATGAGCAGAACGTGTCGCGTGCGCGGGTGTTATTTAAAAAACAGTGAAGTGAAATTATTTTCTTTCCCACAGGACCCCATAATAGCAGACAAATGGAGGCAGAATTTGCATATTGCCCGGACGGAACATCTTCCACCCCACAACTCATTTGTGTGTGTAAAACACTTTGAGGCATGTGTTGTGGGGGGACAATGTTTGAAAAAGGGTGCCATCCCCACCCTTCGTTTAGGTAAGTTTTTGCGCAATACATAAGTAGGTATGTGTGTTTTTATATTTCGCTAAAGCGAACCTACAATAATATCAAACACACATACCTACATATGTATTGCATTCATTTGATATAATATTAGGGTGGATAGGTTTTATTGCATACATTTGATATAATATTAGGGTGGATAGGTTTTATTGAGGGTGAGGTTTGCTAACTGGTAGCATTAGAGTTTTGAGGCAGGAAAGTGGAGGAAGTTAAGAAATTTAAAATATTTTTGAATGTGTATGTGCATATATTTCATAGAAAATAATTTTTTATTAATAACCATAATATTACAATACTTTTTCTATCGCATACGAGCTAGTCAGGGTATGAATACCCATCCTCAGCTCACGAAATTCAATACATAGTTGCGCGACTGATCTCAATGAAAATTTTACGCCAGAAATTTGAGAAGAAAGGTTCTAATTGTACAGATGATGACGATATAAATTTAGATTGGTATATAGGCCCCGAGGATCGTCATCTTGAGACAGAGGTAGGAGACCAGCGAAATGAGGATCTCGTTTTAGAAGAGATTGATGTGGAAGACATACATTTTGCTGAAGAAAGTAATGAAGCTGAGGTACAAGTGCAGCGTTACTTCACAGGCTATGGTATTTACCAGAAAATGCTGTGCAAGTTAAAATGTGAAAAGTGCACGAACGCCATGACGAAAACGATAGGGGAGCTGAAGTTGCATTCAGAAGCCCTGATAAGATCAAAAAACTTCACGGATGACAGCGATTTAAGGCTTGTCAATCCTGAAGACAGGGTTTTCGAAGTGTGTCGACTCCAAATGGTGTGGTACCGTAAGCTCTTCGCAAAATATGCCCACATTGCAGGTCTTAGGTGTTCAATGTTGTCCGCTCTAAAAGAAAAAACACAAAAAGAGTTTCCCGACTGGTTTATAGTATCTGGCGAATGTAGAGATCATCGCGTGAAGCTATTAGATTTTCTCTTAACTGTCCTTTTATTCAAGAATGCAAAGTGGCTCTTGCGAAATGAGGCCTATAATGCCAAAGTCAGAAAAATTCAAAATAAATTAAAAAAGCTGTAGGTTGTAAGTAGGTTGTAAGCCAGGGCCCAACGAAAAGAGATTCACCGCTCACCCAGGTAATAAATAATCTATTAGCTATCCTTTGCATATAATGATACCTATTATTTTATTTCAGGGTTTTCCTCTTTTCTATATTTCAGGTTTTTTTATTTATATATTTTACAGGTATTTTCCGTTTCAGGTTTTTTCTATTTTTTAGTCTATTTTGCAGGTTTCTTTTTTATTTTTTCTTCTCTTTCAGCTAGCACCAGAGCCTAGATTTTTAAAGCACTACAATTTTTTCTTAATCATGATGGATTGAGAGTAGTGTTTTGAAAATCAGGTAAATCGCAATGACTTAATCGATGTCAATATCGAAGTCGTGTGAGAAATTGTTATAGTATGAGAACAATTTCGTAATTCGTGCTTTCAAAATTTTATATTTTTTTTTTTCATTTCAGGAAATGTAAATACCTATTATTTATAGCATTTTAATATATATACATATACATATAAGAATACTTAAATTACTTGTGAATAAAAATAATTATTTTTTTTTTTCATTTCAGGAAATGTATATTAATTACCTATTATTTAGACCATTGTAATATATATACATATACATAAATTTCTGTGAATAAAAATAAAAAATTAAAATTAAAAAAACTAGTATTTCATTTTCTTAAGGATAATAATATTTATTTGGTAAGAGGATCTTAAAGAAACATATACCAATAATACAATTCGACAGGATTTCATTAGAATATCAATACACATATTCGTTCAGCTCAATAAAATAAATATCTGCATATGAAAAATTGTTCCTATGGACGTGCAAAAGCAAAACACGCATATATAGTACATAAATACATGCATACAAACTGCCATAGCCATACATACATATGAGGCTGCGAGTACTTGCGACAGACGAAATATTTCGATTTGCTATTGCTGTCGAGAATTTAGAACACATATTTACCTACATATATTGATGCATACATATGTACGGAGCCGCGGCCACTCGACTTGACAAAAATTGAAGATTTACCAAATATTGGCAAATAATTCAACGCGAAATATTACAATATTGACTATTTTCGAATTGGCGAGAAAATTGGCATATGTGCATATGGGCATATGAGCTCGAACTTAGTGTTATAGAATATTTTGGATTTTTCAGCGTCGTTGCGACTAAAAAAAGAAAGTGTGTGGTAGTTCACGGAACCCGCACGATTGAAGTGAAACTTCTTTTATCAACAAATTAATAATTTAACTATTATTTCAATATAATGCATGCAGAAGTCATGGAAAGCTTGGAATGGAATTTTATTAAACAGAATTATTTATTTATTTTAATATAAAAAGAAATGAATTTATTGTACTCAATTACATTTGGTTCTCGGCATTGTCATTATCATTATTGGATTCGTTTTCCAAAAATGAAACAAGGGCTTTATGGTAACTGAAATACGTAAAAAATGATCTACATTCTAATCTATCAAGGTATCGATGAAATACTGCATCAATGGTAGTTCCGCATCTTGTTGTTGGTACTTCACCATCATTAACCATATTTAAATTTAATTTTTCTTTGAGGAAACTTATTAGAGTCTTTGATCGCTCTTCTGCAAAATTGACATTAAAGTCGCCACTTAAAATCATCGGAATTTGATGATCATGTTGTCCTAGCAACTCAGACAACATAATTAGGTCCATGATACTGATGAAATGACCGCCCATCGACTGATCGATTTACGGGGAAATGTTCTTCATCGATATCCTGATGCACAGATGACAAATTATCACTTATCGTACAACCGGAGGATTCACTGTCACGGTGTTCAACAGTAGCTCTTAATTTTTTACGCTCCAAATACTCACGTTGCCGTTCAGCACCTGTTTTCGGTTTCCGTTTTTGTTGATTTGATGCCATATTTAACAGAAATCAATCAACAAAACAAAATATGTTTGTAAGATTTGCTCAAAACTACACACACACTCTATGACGCGTCTCGCGTTACTAATAATATTGTGTTTGGGAGAACTGTCAACTGTTTCCACCGAAATGCGTTCGCAAAGTGTATGGTCTTTGGTATGGTAAACAGATTTATGATATATTATTTTGCGGCGACAGCACAGCGCAATAGCCCAGCGGCTAGCAATGTGGGCTTCCGATACGAAATCCTTGGTTCGAATCACAAGAAAAAAATTTTTTTTTTTTTTTTATACATTTATTTCATTTTGTTTTATGATATGTTTATGAGCAGATTTTTTTCATGGCAGAAATACACTCGGAGGTTTGCCATTGCCTGCCGAGGGGTGACCGCTATTAGAAAAATGTTTTCATTAATTTTGCTTTCACCGAGATTCGAACCAACGACCTCTCTGTGAATTCCGAATGGTGATCACGCACCAACCCACTCGGCTACGGCGGCCGTCAATCAAATGTCATATTGACAAATTGCAATCATTGTTGCCATATTTCGATAAGAATGCAATAATAAACGACCGCATTACATTCACGACGACACGCCACGCCAGTCTTTTAACAGATGGCGCTGGCATAGCGTGAGTTTTACGTAGTTTAGCGTAGTTTTACTCCTCACAGCGTTTCATCCACGCCACGCTTTTAACAGATGGCGCTGGCGTAGCGTCACATGTCGATGAAACGCTATGGTTTTACTCCTCACAGCGTTTCATCTTTCGAGACAAAAGAAGTTTCACTTCAAAAAATCTGACCGCTGCGACTGCGCCTATGAATGTATTTTGTTCTTGCAGTCGCTAGGCTTATAATTTTAGCTTTGGAAACATACGCGTGCAGAGGCATAAAGCCAGTGCTTTGTGTGTGCTGTTGTATGTACATACATATGTACATATGTATATACTAATAAGCATAGTTTTGCTGGGAGTCGAGAATGTATGTATATGTATGTACGGACATACATACAATAGGGCATCAATAGGCCAATACGTGAGGTAGGTCATGGTTGCTTCAGTACATTGAACTTTTGCTTAATTGTTTCTTACATGTGTATGCATACATGTACATACATATGTTTGTAGTAAGAAACATGCTTTTTTATCCTATAAAATATGTAAATATGGAGTATATCTTGGGTTTGTTAAAATTATTCTTTTATTTATTTTGAATATCAAAACTTGTATACAAACCATGCTTGTATACCTCCTGCAATAGGATGTGGATGAAAAATTACAGAACAGAAATAAAAACGTAATGCCTCAAATGCCTTGCAAAATGCTGTCGGTCAATTTTATTTCAAACAAATGTATGTATAACAATGCCCAATTTCTTTTTGTCCAAAAATAACAAATATATATGTATATGCAAATACATACGTTTCTTTGAAGTTTTCTTTTATTTATTTTAAATTTCAAAGTTTTATACTATCTATAAAATGCATACATATATTATTCCATGTAATAAATCTAAATTGAAAAAAATTTCGTTTGCAAAGGAACAAATGAATGCATATTCAAATGTAAATATGATATATACATACAAGTTAACACCACCCATATCACACACTACTTACCAATAATGTAAACATTTAACCATAATTTAAGACCACACACAAATCCATAATTTAAGACCACACTCAAATTACTAATAATGTAAACATTTAACCATAATTTAAGAACACACACAAATCCATAATTTAAGACCACACTCAAATTACCAATAATGTAAACATTTAACCATAATTTAAGACCACACACAAATTCCCAATAAATAATAGAAGCACTTATGTATTAATAGCGAAAGTGTCAAATATGTCATTGACACTTTGCTAATGAAGGAAGCGGCCGTCACCTAACACTTACGGTCCGCTTTCCATAGAATTAAGATAAACATAGAATCCTAAGCCTCACACATATAAGCTAGGGTTACGAATGTATTAGTAAGAAAATATGTTATAAATAGGAAGGAATGAATAAAGAGACTAGACTTATTATTGAAACACCAAGCAAGGTGGTTTACTTTTTAAAAACCTTCCGCGCTCCGTGCGAACGTTAAGTGGCGATCCTGCCAGGAGATTTTTAAAGTCTCCTTTGGTAACAAGTAAAAAGAGACCAAAATCTCTAAGTTACCAAAAACAAAATTAACAAACAAGTATCCTCTTAATAGGAGAAAAAGTTAAAACAAAATCTGAGAAATTATGAGACAAAAATCTCTAGTGACTAAAACAAAAATTAACAAACAAGTATCCTCTTAATAGGAGAAAAGCTAAAACAAAATCTGAAGTTTCGGGAACATTTAAAAAAAAAAAAAAAGAGACAAAAAATCTCTAGTGACTAAAACAAAAATTAACAAACAAGTATCCTCTTAATAGGAGAAAAGCTAAAACAAAATCTGAAGTTTCGGGAACATTTAAAAAAAAAAAGAGACAAAAAATCTCTAGTGACTAAAACAAAAATAGCAAACAAGTATCCTGTGAATAGGATAACAGCTAAATAAACTGAAGGAAAATAGTCAAACGATAACAAAATTATAATCAACAAGGTTATTTCAACCAAGAAGGCATCATATATAGGACAACTTCTGGAGCAGAAAGAAAGAACAATAATTAATCGTTGGAATAACATCAAGAATTTTAATCAACAACGGCAAGAGGTCATCATATACAGGACAACTTCTGGTTACACAAGGAGCAAGGACCCTGAATTCAGTAGTGGTAACTACATTAAGCTTTTGACTTTATATATTATTATTAATGGGAAATAGTCCTTCTAGCTTAGGTTATAAGCGATTAAATTATTGTGAAAAGTGTAGGGATAATCACAGTGAAACAAAGTGCCCAAGAAAAATATATGTAAACAAAAAATAAGCTGGATAATTTAATAAATAGATTCTCCAAGATGTCAGTAGCTAATAACAACAACAATTCAGTTAATATGGATGTAGTGTCCAGGCTGATAGCGGCTAGCACCGCTTCATTGCATAGCGAATTGGAGCAAGTTAGGCGCCAGCTCCAGAATTTGGGTTCTTCCAACAATGTGATAGAGTATTCAGTCGAAAGTATTGACTCAACCATACAGTGTGAGGAAAATTTAGACGTAATTAAGTCCCTTCCTGAATTTAAAGGAAAAATTACTAATTATGTTAGTTGGCGTGAAGCCGCTAATAACTCCATGTCATTATATATTAGAGGGAGTAAAAAATACTTTGCCGCATTGACAATCTTGCGAAATAAAATAACGCAGGATGCTAACGATATATTGACAAACCATGGCACTGTCCTGAATTTCGACGCCATATTGAGTCGGTTGGACTTTGCATACGCAGATAAGAGACCTTGCCATATAATAGAGCAAGAGATGAGTGTCTTGAGACAAGGTTCTATGACTTTAGTAGAGTTCTATAATGAAGTTAATAAGAAGTTGACGTTGTTAATCAACAAAATAATAATGACCCATGGCACTGGTTCTGCCATAACCAAAGAACTAAATAAGAAAAATAGGGAAGCAGCTCTAAGGACTTTCATAACTGGGCTTAACCACCCATTGGATCAAATTTTGTTCAGATTGGCACCAAAAGATCTTCCAAATGCTCTTGCAAAAGCACAAGAGCTTTATTCAAATCAGATGCGAGCACAATTTGCTCTTCAATTTTCAAAAAATTACCAAGCAATTGGTTCACGAAGTCCTCCACAGGGAAATCGAAGGACTAAAAACTTTCAAAATAATTTAAGGTATCCAACAAGGATAACCCCAATAAATGAGTCAAGGCAAAATCATCCAGAACCAATGGACGTGGATGAGTCGATGCAATTATTAAATAGACCTAGGGTTAGGCTATCAAACCAACCGCGAGTAGGAAATAGGGGTAATTTCCAACCTAATTACCAACAAAATAGCATACCCAAAAGGGCCAACGCAAATACTCAAGTCAGCACTCAGCCTCAGCAAAAGATGTAAAGGATAAATAACATAAATGAAAACCATTTTTTAGAATAAATCCTGATTTGCCCTATATCATTAAATCAGATAAAAAAACTGGGCAAATCTTGAGAATATTGATAGATACGGGGGCAACAAGTTCTTATATACGGGCGGGAATATACAACAACAAAAATGTTTTAGCTATTAAGAAGAGGGTAAGGACCATTAATGGTTCGACCATCATAGAGTATTTTCATAATATCAACTTGTTTGGGATTCAGGAGCGATTTTACGAGATTGATAATTTAGAGAGCGATCTCTTAATTGGAGTCAGTTTTTTAGATAAAATCGGGGCCAGAATTGATATCCCGGGTCGAATGTTGGTTTATGGAGATGATCAAAAAGAAAGAATACATTTTCTAAATGATTTAAATAATTTAAGCCCCTTGGGACAAAATAGTCTTAAGGCGCCTGCCGATGATAATACCGGCCTATTAAAAGGAAAAAATGAAATTAAAAATGTTAAAAAAGATTTAAACTATTCAAACCCCTTGGGACAGAAAAGTCTTAAGGCGCCCGCCGATGGGAAAACCGGCAACAAAGATAATAAATGCTTATGGAAAGCTGTTTCGGGAAATAAGACACCGGAAAACAATAAAATAAAAACAAAAAAAAGAAGGGAAAAAGGTAGAAGAAAATCAGAAAAATTAACTCCTGAAGAATTATCCAAGTACCAGGTAACTACTGAAAAATTAGTGCAGAATGAAAATAGTATAAATAACATATTAAATGAAGGCTCTTGTCAGTTTTTAAGGGTCGGAAAAAAATCTAGTGACGAGAAAGAAATAATAAAAGATTTGCAAAATGAAGCAAGTAATGACATTTTGACAATACATGGGGATGTCAACTTAAATTTGCCTTTTCGTACAGATATAAAAGCAGAAATACGAACAACTGAGGAAAGACCAATTTGGTCTAAGCAATATCCTTACCCAATGTCGGTAAATAATTTTGTTAATGATGAAATTCAAAATTTGTTGCAAAAAGGAATAATTAGGGAAAGTAAAAGCCCATACAACTCTCCAGTATGGGTGGTTCCAAAGAAAGGGACAAATGACGATGGAAGTCCGAAGTTACGATTGGTAATCGACTTCAAAAAAATTAATGAGAAAACAATATCGGATAGGTACCCGATGCCAAACCCCGAAATTATACTTACGAATTTGGGAAAGTCAAAATACTTTTCCACAATTGATTTAGAGTCTGGATTTTACCAGATATTAATGAAGGAAAGCGATATAGAGAAGACAGCATTCTCAGTGAATAATGGAAAGTATGAGTTTTTACGAATGCCGTTTGGATTGAAGAATGCGCCAAGCATTTTTCAGCGAGCTATGGATAACGTATTAAGGAAATATATAGGGAAGTTTTGTCACGTTTATGTTGACGACGTAATAATTTTTTCAAAAAGTTTGGAGGAACATAAAAGGCATTTGAGTTTAGTAATTGAATTATTAAGGGGGCCAAATATGAAAATATCGTCTGAAAAATCAAAATTTTATCAAGAGGAAGTAGAATTTTTAGGATATGTGGTAGCCAATAATATTATTAAAACAGACCCAAAAAAGGTCGAAGCCATACAGAATTACCCGATACCAGGAACATTACGTCAATTGCGAGGATTTTTGGGATTGACGGGATATTATAGGAAATTCATAGAAAATTATGCAGTTGTATCAAAACCATTGACTGTGTATTTGCAAGGGGAAAATGGAAGGATTTCCCAATATTTATCAAAAAAGAAGATGATTAATCTGGATCAAGAGGGAATAGCTGCTTGTGAAAGATTAAAGAATTTATTGTCTCAACAGGTGCAATTAACGCAACCTGATTATAATAAAAAGTTTGTTTTGACTACAGATGCGTCAAATGTAGCTTTGGGTGCTGTGTTATCACAGGAAGGAAAACCCATTGTATTTATTTCAAAAACATTGAATTCCACGGAAAAGAATTATGCAACCAATGAAAAGGAGTTATATGCCATAGTCTGGGCATTGAAAACTCTGAGAAATTATCTTTACGGTGTGAGTGATCTAGAAATTCACACTGACCATCAACCTTTGTCATTTGCGGTTTCTGAAAGAAACCCGAATATTAAAATAAAAAGATGGAGATCCTTTATTGAGGAATTTTCACCGAAAATAGTTTATAAACCAGGGGCAACAAATGTTGTTGCTGACGCATTGTCAAGACAGATACTGAATAATTTAACAAGTTCTGAGAAATCGAATCAATCAATTGATTCGGTAACAAATACTCAACACTCTGCAGAAAGCAGTGATGCATATCAGATTCATGAAACAAAAAAGCCACTGAACCACTTTAAACAGCAGATTCTAATAAATGGTGGAGCAAGAATAACCATCTTAGAGACCATTTCTAATTTTAATAACAAACGATTTTTGATTGAGTATGACATACCGCAAAATATAGTTAGTGTTTTGAAAGAATATATGAATCCAAAGGTGGTTACGGGAATACACTGCACGCCTGAGGTGATTTATGAAATAAAAAATGTGTTAAGAGAAGCATTTCCAACAGTGAAATTTTTATATACTAAATTGTTCGCTAATGATGTCACCAATAGGGAGGATCAGGGAGCAATTATTGAACAAACACATAATAGGGCACACCGAAATTATAGGGAAAACTTAGCTCAGATCAGACAAGAATATTATTGGCCATTAATGGTTAGACAGTTTAAACAATACGCAAAAAATTGCAACATATGCAATAATAATAAATATGAAAGGCATCCGAAATTAATTCCTATAGGTGAAGCACCTATACCAGAAAAAGAAGGAGAACAACTCCATATAGACATCTTTTTCGCTCAAAAATTAAAATTTATTACGTGTTTGGATTCTTATTCGAAGTATTTAGTTATTAAATATATTGAGGATAAGATAAATTTAAATAGAAGATAAAATTTTAGAACTTTTACAAACGTTTCCAGATGTTAAAAGTATAGTTATAGATAACGAACCAGGTTTTAGTACGATACAGTTTAAGTCTTTAATGGAAAGGTTCAACATACAGATTTACTACTGTGCACCACGTCACAGTACTAGCAACGGACAAATAGAGAGGGTTCACTCCACACTGATAGAAATATCTCGATGTTTGAAGCAGGAACATAGTTTAATAAGTGATTATGAGTTAATTATGAAGGCAGTTCAGCAGTATAATAAGACAATTCATTCGGTTACAGGTAAAAAGCCTTGTAATATTTTGTTTAATAGGGAAGCACATGGAAATATGAGGGATATGTTAAAAAATGCTCAGGAAAAAATGTTGGAGCATCACAACAAAAAACGGGTTAAAAAGAATTATCATAGAGGTGAGATTATATATGAAAAGTTATATGGGGAAAGGAATTAACTAAAACCCAAATATAAAAGACAAATAGTAGTAGAAGATTTAGGGAATAGGGTTAAAATACAAAGCAGAAACAGAATAATTCATAAGGACAATATTAAAGTTTAATTTTATTGCATTATAGGAAAAATGGGGAAATTTATACAAATTTCATTAATAATGTTATATGTCACCATAATCACATCAGACATAATTGATTATAAGATTAAGATTAAGAGAAAACTATATACTTGTAGAGGAGGAAGATGCAGCGATTTTTGAAAGTTATGGGTCAATATACCATTTAACAAATCTGTCATTATTTGAAAGCATTGTAGAAAACTATAGAAACAACAAGGAGATAATATTACTTGAAGACTCAAGTATGGATTTTGAAATACAAATAATAGAAACATTGTTAGGAAAATTAAAAATTAATAATAGATCAAAAAGGGGAATTAATGAACTTGGGACGGTTTGGAAATGGATTACCGGTACACCTGATCATGATGATTTTATGCAAATAACAAATAAAGTAAATGATTTAATAGAAAATAACAATAAGCAGTTTACAACAAATTCTCAAATATTTAAAACAATTAAGGAATTAACACGGATATTAAAACAATTACAAGATAGCTCTAATGAAAAAACTATATTAAGACAAAGAAATAAGTTAATAATTAATGAACTTGAAAATACAGTGGAAACAATTACATTGTCAAAAGTAGGAATATTGAATCCATTAATTTTGGATATGGCAGAAATAAAAGAAATAGTTAGCGAAGAAAGAGTTAATGTAACAATATCAGACCTTATGGATGTTTCAACCTTTAAAATTGCACAAAAAAACAATTTAATAGTTATTTATATTAAGTATCCAAAAGTAAAAAATGTATGTAAATTATTTAAGGCAATAGCTGTGGCACAGAAAGATGGAAAATTGTGGATTGAAAATGAAATAATAAAATGTGAAAATAAATTTTATTCAGTAAAATTTTGTAAAAAAGAATTAAATGATGCATTTTGTATGATAAATGAAAATAATACATGTTTGTCAGATATGTTGAATAATAGACACGCTAATTGTACAAAAATAAATGAATAAATGAGCTAATAAAAATTGTAAAAGATGGTGCTATAATTGCATCAGGCACTCATACAGTAAATACTCATACAATAGATAGAGTTTATTTGATAACATTTCAGGATAATGTAACAATTGATAGTAAAAAATACGAAAATCCAACAGGAAAAATCTTAAACCATTTAAAAGACGGAAAATTTAAACCATTTTTTGTAAAAGAATACATTGAAACAAAAAATATTGATCTGAAATTGGACAATGTTAATATACTTATTCCAATGAAACAGGAAATAAAAAGAAACCCCATTTGGTGGTCATTTACGGCTTTGGTATTAATAACAATAACAACATATTTTGTCTATAAATTGATTATTTATATTAATTTTCAAATTCAATTGAAAAAAATCAAAAGAAAAAGAAAAAATATTATTGAAGTTGTCAAATCAAATCAACCACTTAACAGCTTTATATTCGAAGACGGGACGCTTCGATTTAGAAGGGGGGGAGTTAACACCACCCATATCACACACTACTTACCAATAATGTAAACATTTAACCATAATTTAAGACTACACACAAATCCATAATTTAAGACCACACTCAAATTACCAATAATGTAAACATTTAACCATAATTTAAGACCACACACAAATTCCCAATAAATAATAGAAGCACTTATGTATTAATAGCGAAAGTGTCAAATATGTCATTGACACTTTGCTAATGAAGGAAGCGGCCGTCACCTAACACTTACGGTCCGCTTTCCATAGAATTAAGATAAACATAGAATCCTAAGCCTCACACATATAAGCTAGGGTTACGAATGTATTAGTAAGAAAATATGTTATAAATAGGAAGGAATGAATAAAGAGACTAGACTTATTATTGAAACACCAAGCAAGGTGGTTTACTTTTTAAAAACCTTCCGCGCTCCGTGCGAACGTTAAGTTACATATGTAACACTATAAGAATTGAAGATCCAATTGAACTTTTGCACAAGCATAGCTAACATAATACATATACATATGTATGTATATATTGATATACCTATATTTACATACATATGTCAAAATACCAAAGCACTTGTATGTAAAAATTTTCATCAAATTTGTATAGTTTTCAATTTACTAAAATGCACATACCAAGATGTGAGAGGTCGTTTTATAGTGCATTTTTTTAAATTAAATCAAAATATTAAAGTTACTTTGATTTGAAATGTTGGCGCATATAATAAATATTCAAATTATTCATCAATAATCATTTAGTTGAATAAAGTTTCATTCATCAAGGGAACATACATATGTAGAAATGAACAAGCAAATTCTTTGCAAAATGCCGTCGGCTAATCGTCAATTTAATTTTCTACAGAAGCAAAAGCAGAGAACGTTATGATATACAGAGAACGTTCTCTGTGTGCAGAGCCAATATAGGAAGAGAGAATTCACTGCAATAGCTCTGTTAAACCCCGGCCGCGGTTAGACTTCATTTTTGACAATTCACACCATTCGTAGCTCGTGAGACTTCTCTATATTTAACGTTTTCTGCGTTTTCTATAGAGGATTTTGATTCAGTTGAAGGGGTCAACAAAGTTTTACAGACACCAGACAGACAGACATAACATATGTATATAATTTTGGATGATTTGAAAAAATTCAAATACAGTAGAATTCCGATTATCCGGATTCCAATTATCCGGACATTCGATTATCCGGATTTTTTTTCGTCAAAAAAAAAAAATTTTTTTATAATTTTTTTATGTTTTAACATTTTTTAAAGTTAAATTATTATGTAGTTTTAATTTTGTGATTGTAATATTTTTAATAAATTAAGTAATTTACCAAAAAACAAAAGGGCTTCGGAGATAAATTTTAATTGTCACTTGCATCAATGTTATAAAATAAATTACATATTTCTAAAAATATTTTTTCATTTAATAATAAATACATAATATTGATGAAAAGTAAACTTGAATTTCTAGACTATAATTTATTATTAATATTTTTTATATTATCTAAATTTTGAATGTGTAGAATGTGTAGAAACTATAGCATTTGCAAGTGCGTTTTTCGTCGCGTCGAGTTTAAGAACGTTATCCCCTCCTCTGTAGATTTCACTTGACCGAGACGCATGCGGATACCGCGTTCTTCGGCGTGTACAAACTTGTATGCAAACAGCGGTTAAATTTTAGTCGCATTTTCCAATCTTTATATATTTTTTATGTCTAAGTGATTTGTTTTAGTGTTTCGCGTACAGTTTTTGCGTAAAATGTCTTCTAAAAGAAAACGTGTTGTGCTTTCAATCACAGATAAAGTGAAAATAATTGAACAATTAAACATAGGAGTGTCTAATAAATTTTTGGCTGAAACTTATAATGTAGGAACATCGACTATTTCGGATTTAAAGAAAAACAGTTCTGCAATTTTAAAATTTGCTTCTAATTTGCAATTTGAGGATGGAAGTCCATCTAGAAAAAATATGAAAACTGCTGAAAATAAAGAACTTGAACAGGCAATGTTTAAATGGTTTTTACAGCAGCGTTCAATTGGAAATCCTCTTTCTGGACCTATTCTTTGTGAAAAAGCAAAAATTTTTGCTGAGAAGATGGACAATTTGTCCGAATTTAAAGCGAGTGACGGTTGGCTGCGTAATTTTAAGGCTCGGCACGGCATTCGAGAGCTCGATTTGTGTGGAGAAAAGCTTTCTGCCTATAATACTGCAGCAGAAAAGTTTATTGAGGAATTAAAAACGAAAATTGAAAATTACGATCCTGAATTTGTTTTTAATGCGGATGAAACAGGTCTCAATTGGAAGGCACTACCTCGTAAAACTTTAGCTTCAAAGAGAGAAACAAGTGCTCCTGGTCACAAAGTTAGCAAAGATCGCGTGACAGTTCTTCATCATTGAATGCATGAAACGACTTTACAAAAAACAACTGCTTCGTAAGCTACTGTTAGCCGATGAAAATGAAGAAGGTACTCTAATATATCATAAAAACACTAACATAAAAGATTGCTGCTACATGGTAGCTGATGCATGGACTTCCGTAAAGGCGATAAATTTGAAGAGGGCTTGGAATAAAATAAATGAAATTTCAACACAACAGCAAATACAGGAAGAAAAAGAAAATGCAGAATTAAAAGAACAACGAGGAAAGTGATAAAGATACTGATTCAATGTCTACGGAAAACCTGCAGAATATGATTACAAAAGTTCCAGGTTGTTCCGAGTGCAATGTAGAGGATATCGAAGATTGGTTACATTCTGATTCAATAGATCCTGGGTTCCAATTATTGAGTGACGATGAAATTATTCAGAGTACAAAAGAAGAATCATACCCAGTGGACACAGAAGATGACAATGATTCTACATTTGAATTAGAAGCTGGACCTTCTGCAAGTGAGGCGTTTGCTTGTTTTGAGACTGCCTTAAATTGGATGGAACGACAATCTGAATGCGACCATGTAGACCTTCTTGTCGTCAAGCGCTTGAAAGATCTAGCTGCTAAAAAGCGAGTTTCTTCATTAAAACAGCGTACATTGACAGAAATGTTTAAATAAAATTATTTTCTTTAATATCTAAAGTTAAATGAAGTAAAGTGAGTAAGTTCTTTTATTCTATTAAGTTATGATTAAGTAAAGCGAGTTTGTTCATTAATACACTTACATTGACAGAAATGTTTAAATAAAATTATTTTCTTTAATATCTAAAGTTAAATGAAGTAAAGTGAGTAAGTTCTTTTATTCTATTAAGTTATGATTAAGTAAAGCGAGTTTGTTCATTAATGCACTTACATTGACAGAAATGTTTAAATAAAATTATTTTCTTTAATATCTAAAGTTAAATGAAGTAAAGTGAGTAAGTTCTTTTATTCTATTAAGTTATGATTAAGTAAAGCGAGTTTGTTCATTAATACACTTACATTGACAAAAATGTTAAAATAAAATTATTTTTTCAATAAAGTTACATATTTAATCTTACTTGCTTCATTGCTTAATAAGTGAAGTGATTTTAATGTTCTTAGTAATGCTTTATTTCCCTATATATATAGCTTTTTTGGTCAAATCCGATTATCCGGATTTCCGATTATCCGGATCGAGTCTGGTCCCAATTGATCCGGATAATTGGAATTCTACTGTATATAGGTCTTATTAAAAAGCTACCTAACATTCTTTGCTTCTAATCACCAACAAATTCTTATCGACTGCTGCTAAATTTACATAATTCAGACCCTTACTGTTAATTTTTGTTGAAAAATGTGTCTGTGGTGAAATTGTCTTCGCGAGACGAGTACCCCTCGAAAATGAATACTTCCAGTCATTGAGACTTCTCTATTCATTAACGTTCTCTGTAACATATGTATATAATTTTGGATGATTTGAAAAAATTCAAATACAGTGCCAGCTCGCTAATCCGAAGGTGTGTAATCCGAATTATCCAGTAATCCGAATTGAATTTATGACGCATTACGTGCTCTATAGTCCGCATTCGTTGCAAGCTCGCTAAACCGAATTTTTGTTTTTTTTATTTTTGAGTCTGTTTTTTTCACAAAACCATGAACGGAATTTTAAAACTAACGGGACATTATTGAAATACAAAGCCTTCTATGTATGTAAGTGTGTATTTATCTTGTTGCGAATAGTTTAGTTGTGGTATTAGTCGCGAAAACATCAATTTATATAACATGGCAAAAAAATGTGCACATAAAACACTGTCATTAGCTGATAAGCTTAAAATAATAGAAGAAGTAAATCGTGACAATCAGGAAAAGTTTTAGCAAAGAAATTCGGTGTAGGAGCTTCAACAATTTGCGACATAAAAAGAAATGCTGAAAATATTAAAAGGTAAAAAACCTCTGTAAAAAATGTATTCTATAAATATTACTGTACATACATATTTGCTCAGAATTCTGATGCCAAACTTTTAAAACAGCGCAAGACACTCAAATCGGGAGAGAATGAAGAATTAGAGATTAAGTTGTATGCTTAGTTTGAAGAGAGGCGGTCACGGCATCAAACCATTTCAGCAGAAATTTTACGACAAAAAGCTAAATCACTTCATCAAAAAATGTATCCGAATCAATCATTTTACGCTAGTGACGGATGGTTGCAAAATTTTAAGAGGCGATTTTCTGTGCGAACTTTGAAATTATGCGGGGAATCCTTATCTGCTAGACCTGATCTTGTACCTGATTTTCAAAATAAGCTCTATGACATTATCGAGACTGAAAATCTGATTGACGACCAAATTTACAATGCTGATGAGTCTGGACTCTTTTGGAAAATGTTTCCAGAAAAAACTTTAGTGCATTGTAAAGAAAAGTCTGCTCCTGGTACCAAAATGAGCAAAGAGAGAATCACCTTCTTGTGCTATGCTAACAAATCTGGAACTCACAAGCTTAACATTGCTGTGGTTGGGAAATCAAAAAATCCACGTTCGTTTAAAAAACCACATATTGTTGAATATTACGCATCGAAAAATGCATGGATGACAACATATATTTTTACTGAATGGTTTTTTAAATCGTTATACCACAGGCAAAAGACTATCAAATTGAAAATAATTTGCCCAAAAAAGCTTTATTGTTACTGGATAATGCGAAGTGTCATGGAGAGCCGCTGGTATCTGAATGTGGGCAATATAAAACTATGTTTTTACCTCCAAATTGTGCTAGTATTATTCAACCCATGGATCAGAACGCGATACGACTAACTAAGCTGTTTTACAAAAAAGATCTCTTGTGTGAACTGGTAAGCTCTGTAGCGGATGATTCAGACATTTTTTTGAAACAATTCAGTTTAAAGGACGCTTGTGAATTGATTAAACGATCTTGGGACAGGGTGCCCAATTCTTCTATTAAGTCTTGTTGGAAGCATATTCATTCTCAGAGGTAGCTTCAGATGATAGCATCCCTCTATCATTTTTACAACAAGAGTTGCCAGAGAATGATCGTGTTGAAGAAACAGAAGAATTTCGCACAATAACCAACTTATTTCACTGCAACAATGACGTGCATATTTCTGAAGATGAAGTTCTTAGCTGGATTATGAACTCTGACAATACTTCGTGTAGTAGTTCAGAGTCAGACACAGAAAATGTGGAACCAGAGCCTTTAATTACGAAACACGTTAAAAATCGTGAAGCTCTGCAGGCCTTAAATATTTCAATAGATTGGGCAAAGGAACGAGGTTTGCAATCAGATTACATATTAATGCTAAAAGAATTGCGGAACAAGGCTTTAGAAGCATGTGCACTGAAAGACAAGCAAACCTACATCACTAATTATCTACGTTAAAAAAAAACGTAGTATGTAAATACATACACACATATGTACATATTGTACATATGTATGTATTTATAAAAATCTTTAATTTTTTCATTGTCGATTAATAAAAATAAAATAAATTTGTTTTGAAATCCTGGCTTTTGTTTTATTTTCGAATATAGTGAATTATAAGCATAATAACAGCACATCCAGTAATCCGAATATCTCGTTAATCCGAATCAGGGTCTGCAATCATTAATTCGGATTAGTGAGCTGGCACTGTATATAGGTCATATTAAAAAGCTACTTAACATTATTTACTTCTAATCACCAAGAAATTCTTATCGACTGCTGCTAAATTTACATAATTCAACCCCTTACTGTTAACTTTTGGTGAAAAATGTGGCTGTGGTGTACCACGCGCGATTTACGTGTTTTGCCGTTAAGTTGCGTAAAAAAAACTAATTCTGTTTTTGATTATTAAAATTTATTTATTTAATTCAATTCAACTAACTACTCCGATGAAAGGGAGGAACCAGACTGACTCTATTGTTTTACTTCAGGTAAAATCAAAGCTTACATATGTATATATATTTGCTTACTCGGTATATTACAATTTTATTTTCTTATTTGCTAATTACATTGGTTTATGAAAAATACTTATTAATATTACATTTTCGTGTGGGAACGGAAATGCTGATTTGACAATATTTATTGTAGTGGACAGTAAAGTTAGTTAATTTTGGAACGGTTGCAATTCCTGGAATTGCGACCGAAAAATAATTTTGATTTGTGAATTTAATAATAATTTTTGCAAACAAAACGGAAGTTGGTTTAATATTACATTTTGTCTTTAGTTATACTTGCAATGAAATCATCTATGCTTGGTTTTATATATGTAATGCTTGGTTTTATATATGTAACTTCTCCCTCCCTTAGATTAGAATTCTCCTGAATTCTTTTATTTAATTTTATTTTTATCTGTTTATGTTTAGTCAGAATTAACACAATTAAAATAAGTACTACAATTATTATAAAAAAATTACACCCATATGTTAATTTTGTATGATAATCTAACGCTTTAATATTCTTTACATTATTTTTTTTCTGTAATTCAATTTCTTGAAAGGATAATTTATGTGTAAAATTCTGATCTCTATTTGGATTTTCGATAATTTGTTTTTCTTTTATATTTTCGATAGTGTTTGAAAAGTAATAGTCTTTAATTTTTATTGAACAGTTACTGAAATTTATTAAATAGTTTCCGTTTAACATAACTTTTTCGGAATTACAAGTTTCATTAAACTGATATTCATTGCATTCTTAATTATAATTGTGTCTATATCTAGTTGTATAATTTCAAAATCTTTGTTACTTACTAGTTGACAGTTATTTTTTATTATACAATGCTTAATTTTAAGTCTTTTAAATGCTTATTTTCTTCAAATCTATATGTTTTATTTTCAAACTCGAAGATTTTTTCTATAATAGCATCTATTTCGTTATTGTGAATATTGGGTAGTGGAACAATAGTTCTTAATTTAACAATTATGAAATTTTTAGGTATTTTTACTCCTAAAACTAAGTATGTCCCATTAACAAATGTTGTACCACACTGTATATATTTCAACTTATTATAATCGATATTGTATTTTTTAATTTCGTTACTGGTTAGAATACTTGGATGTACCAAATCATGTTTTGCAGAAATTACATTATCTTGCAAATGCTCTATTCTACTCTTTATTAGTTGTATATTACTTAATTGCTCTAAATATCTACTTTTATTATTTTCTGTTTCTACAAACTTACTTATAGAATTTAGTTCTTCTTGAATTTTTTGTCTGTCATTTGTAATTACCATTTTTAAATGATTTATAGTTATATTAAAATAGTCATTAATTATAATTTGTTGATTATTGTTATTAACAATTTCATCAATATTGAACAATTGTTTTTGTATGTTTTGTCTGTCTTCGTCGTCCATAGTCCCAAATAACCATTTTTGTATGCTTCCTATTCCATTAATTAATCCTCGTCTTTGCCTATTTTGTCTTGGCAATAATGTCAATAATTTATTTTTAGCGTCACTTAGTTCTAAATTAAGCATTTCTTTATTATCAATCCTCATTAATTTTATATTTTCTGTCATGTTGTCCAAAATGGTTTTGATATCATGCAAATTTATGATATGTAATATTATGTCCGTCTCTTGAACTATTTCCTGACTATTGATATAAATGTCTACAAATCCTTTTTGTTCTGTAATTCGTTTGGTATTCATTATTCCTTCAATCGGTTGTGTCCATAAGAATATCGTCAGTATTGTCCATAGCTATAAATTTAAGAGGCCGTTTGATGTTGCAATGATGCACTCTCTCTAATTTGGATTTTTTATATTTAGGTTGTTCTTTACGCCTAACTGCCTTGTAGTTCTTAATGAATCCTTCTTCCCTACTTTCGTTGTAATCTTCCCTAGATCTGTTTAATTTTTCAATTATTTTTCTTTTATTTTCCTCTAAATTCTTCGTTTACCAAGGGAACATAAAAATGCACAAGCAAATGTCTTGCAAAATGTCGTCGGCATTCATCAATTTGATTTCATACAGAAACCAAAAACTGAGCAGAGCCAATGTACTTGTACATAATTCACTGTAATCAGCTCTGTTAAGAACTTCCCCGCTGTCGAGTTGAGCGAGGTGAAATAGTGTTCGCGGTTTCACTTCATTTTTGACAATTCACACTATTCGTAGCTCGTGAGAATTCTCTATATTTAACGTCTGAGCAGGCAAACAGAGAACGTTAAATATAGAGAATTCTCACGAGCTACGAGGCTGGAATTTTTTATACACTGACGGTTCGAAAACCGAATATAGCACCTCGTTTGCAGTTTTCGCTAAATACCCGAGGAATCATTGACCAACATTGCTCAATATTTACAGCCGAAGCTGTAGCCTTAAAATTAGCTACCGATGACGCAAAAAAAAATAAGGGAAAATTTATAATTTGTTCCGATAGCAAATCCGTAATCAATGCAATACGCAACATAGGCAACGCTAACAATATCGTATCCGAAATCAGAACGACATGTATTAAAAACAGCAATAAAATCCGAATCATGTGGGTACCAGGGCACAAAGGCTTAGAAGGAAATGAACTCGCAGACCGCGCTGCGGATGATACACCTTTAACACCTTGCTTCACGTTTCACACAACAAGCAACAATGACATTTTAAACGCAATTTACAGAACATTAGCCCTTGATAAACAAACTAAATGGCTTAATTATAATAATAAGTACACATTGATTAATAAACATGGAGAAAAAGCTATTTTCCCAAGCACATCTACTCGACAGCAAACACAAACATTCATTCGCCTTCGTATTGGCCATACTCACCTCACACATGAACACTTATTAAAAAATTCACAACGTACAGCGTGCCCCTTTTGCAACAGCACACTGTCCACAGAGCATATTTTAAACGACTGCAGTCAACTAAATGTCTTTCAACTAAAATTTTTCGGAACTATTTCACCCAGCACACTTCTAACTACTATAAACCTTGAAAACATGTCTAAATTCATAAACTATCTTAAAGCTTCTAATATACTACATAAAATCTAAATAATTTTAAACTTTGTACTTAGATATTAAACACAATATATGTATATGTATGTACATTTTACAGGATTAACAAAAACTCAATTTTAAAAGAGAGTCGAAGGCCTTGGCTGCTAGCACTCCTGTTAGTTATTAAGTATAATAATTGTATTATTGTACCTAATCATAATAAATAAATAAAATAAAAATTTTTACTATCAATTGTTACATTATCCTTAAATGTTATCAAATAAACTCCATCTATTGTATGATTATTTACTGTATGAGTGCCTGATGCAATTATAGCACCATCTTTTACAATTTTTATTAGCTCATTTTTTTCATTTATTTTTGTACAGTTAGCGTGTCTATTATTCAACATATCTGACAAACATGTATTATTTTCATTTATCATACAAAATGCATCATTTAATTCTTTTTTACAAAATTTAACTGAATAAAATTTATTTTCACATTTTATTATTTCATTTTCAATCCACAATTTTCCATCTTTCTGTGCCACAGCTTTGCCTTAAATAATTTACATACGTTTTTTACTTTTGGATACTTAATATAAATAACTATTAAATTGTTTTTTTGTGCAATTTTAAAGTTTGAAACATCCATAAGATCTGATATTGTTACATTAACTCTTTCTTCGCTAACTATTTCTTTTATTTCTGCCATATCCAAAATTAATGGATTCAATATTCCTACTTTTGACAATGTAATTGTTTCCACTGTATTTTCAAGTTCATTAATTATTAACTTATTTCTTTGTCTTAATATAGTTTTTTCATTAGAGCTACCTTGTAATTGTTTTAATATCTGTGTTAATTCCGTAATTGTTTTAAATATTTGAGAATTTGTTGTAAACTGCTTATTACTATTTTCTATTAAATCATTTACTTTATTTGTTATTTGCATAAAATCATCATGATCAGGTGTACCGGTAATCCATTTCCAAACCGTCCCAAGTTCATTAATTCCCTTTTTGATTTATTATTAATTTTTAATTTTCCTAACAATGTTTCAATCATTTGTATTTCATCTCACCTCTATGATAATTCTTTTGAACCCGTTTTTTGTTGTGATGCTCCAACATGTTTTCCTGAGCATTTTTTAACATATCCCTCATATTTCCATGTGCTTCCCTATTAAACAAAATATTACAAGGCTTTTTACCTGTAACCGAATGAATTGTCTTATTATACTGCTGAACTGCCCTCATAATTGACTCACAATCACTTATTAAACTATGTTCCTGCTTCAAACATCGAGATATTTCTATCAGTGTGGAGTGAACCCTCTCTATTTGTCCGTTGCTAGTACTGTGACGTGGTGCACAGTAGTAAATCTGTATGTTGAACCTTTCCATTAAAGACTTAAACTGTATCGTACTAAAACCTGGTTCGTTATCTATAACTATACTTTTAACATCTGGAAACGTTTGTAAAAGTTCTAAAATTTTATCTTCTATTTAAATTTATCTTATCCTCAATATATTTAATAACTAGATACTTCGAATAAGAAACCAAACACGTAATAAATTCTAATTTTTGAGCGAAAAAGATGTCTATATGGAGTTGTTCTCCTTCTTTTTCTGGTATAGGTGCTTCACCTATAGGAATTAATTTCGGATGCCTTTGATATTTATTATTATTGCATATGTTGCAATTTTTTGCATATTGCTTAAACTGTCTAACCATTAATGGCCAATAATATTCTTGTCTGATCTGAGCTAAGTTTTCCCTATAATTTCGGTGTGCCCTATTATGTGTTTGTTCAATAATTGCTCCCTGATCCTCCCTATTAGTGACATCATTAGCGAACAATTTAGTATATAAAAATTTCACTGTTGGAAATGCTTCTCTTAACACATTTTTTATTTCATAAATCACCTCAGGCGTGCAGTATATTCCCGTAACCACCTTTGGATTCATATATTCCTTCAAAACACTAACTATATTTTGCGGTATGTCATACTCAATTAAAAATCGTTTGTTATTAAAATTAGAAATGGTCTCTAAGACGGTTATTCTTGCTCCACCATTTATTAGAATCTGCTGTTTAAAGTGGTTCACTGGCTTTTTTGTTTCATGTTGAGTATTTGTTACCGAATCAATTAATTGATCCGATTCCTCAGAACTTGTTAAATTATTCAGTATCTGTCTTGACAATGCGTCAGCAACAACAAAGGTTGATGGTCAGTGTGAATTTCTAGATCACTCACACCGTAAAGATAATTCCTCAAAGTTTTCAATGCCCAGACTATGGCATATAACTCCTTTTCATTGGTTGCATAATTCATTTCCGTGGAATTCAATGTTTTTGAAATAAATACGAGGGGTTTTCCTTCCTGTGATAACACAGCACCCAAAGCTACATTTGACGCATCTGTAGTCAAAACAAACTTTTTATTATAATCAGGTTGCGTTAATTGCACCTGTTGAGACAATAAATTCTTTAATCTTTCACAAGCAGCTATTCCCTCTTGATCCAGATTAATCATCTTCTTTTTTGATAAATATTGGGAAATTCTTCCATTTTCCCCTTGCAAATACACAGACAATGGTTTTGATATAACCGCATAATTTTCTATGAATTTCCTATAATATCCCGTCAATCCCAAAAATCCTCGCAATTGACGTAATGTTCCTGGTATCGGGTAATTCTGTATGGCTTCGACCTTTTATGGGTCTGTTTTAATAATATTCTTGGCTACCATATATCCTAAAAATTCTACTTCCGCTTGATAAAATTTTGATTTTTCAGACGATATTTTCATATTTGCCCCCCTTAATAATTCAATTACTAAACTCAAATGCCTTTTATGTTCCTCCAAACTTTTTGAAAAAATTATTACGTCGTCAACATAAACGTGACAAAACTTCCCTATATATTTCCTTAAGGGGTTAGGGGTAGTCAGAATTTTCAAAAAATTGATTTTTTTTTTGCATTTTCTTAAAGTATAATGTTTTAAAAATATTGTGCAAAAATTTGAAGTGAATCCGACAAATACTTTTCAAGTTATTCAACAATTAACAAAGGGCGCTCGGCCGCTCCGGAGCCGATAGCAAAACTTTAAATGCGTTTTTCTCAAAACTATGTTTTTCAAACTGGTGAACACTGTAACTTAAAAACCGCTGCGTAGATTTCAATAAAATTTATACAGCTTTTGAAAAACATAAAAAACTTGTGCCTGATCGAAGGAATTTTTTTTTTTCAAAAATTTCGATTTTTTTTTAACAATTAACTGTTGGTTTTTTCTTCTAAAATCTGGAAAAAATTTTCTGAGGCCGCCATTTTGTTCATTTTGAAAAAAAAAACTTCGATCAGGCACAAGATTATCTATTAATAAAACTAATTTTTCTTGTCCGATTGGTTTTAGATGAATCTGCAAGGACTTGTGATGTTCACCGCAAGGGACTTCTGGAGAAACGGGCTTCACACAAACAGCGATAACTTTTGCAATTATAAATTTTTTTTTTTGAAATTTTGGTGTAGTCAAGTTAAAACATGATGTTTTTATGCTATGTTTTTATTTTTGTTAAATAAATTAATTAAGTAGCAAAAAAAAATTCGTGAAAATCATCATTTTTTCGGGCCTCTGACTACCCCTAACCCCTTAACACGTTATCCATAGCTCACTGAAAAATGCTTGGCGCATTCTTCAATCCAAACGGCATTCGTAAAAACTCATACTTTCCATTATTCACTGAGAATGCTGTCTTCTCTATATCGCTTTCCTTCATTAATATCTGGTAAAATCCAGACTCTAAATCAATTGTGGAAAAGTATTTTGACTTTCCCAAATTCGTAAGTATAATTTCGGGGCTTGGCATCGGGTACCTATCCGATATTGTTTTCTCATTAATTTTTTTGAAATCGATTACCAATCGTAACTTCGGACTTCCATCGTCATTTGTCCCTTTCTTTGGAACCACCCATACTGGAGAGTTGTATGGGCTTTTACTTTCCCTAATTATTGCCTTTCGCAACAAATTTTCAATTTCATCATTAACAAAATTATTTACCGACATTGGGTAAGGATATTGCTTAGACCAAATTGGTCTTTCCTCAGTTGTTCGTATTTCTGCTTTTACATCCGTACGAAAAGGCAAATTTAAGTTGACATCCCCATGTATTGTCAAAATTTCATTACTTGCTTCATTTTGCAAATCTTTTATTATTTCTTTCTCGTCACTAGATTTTTTTCAGACCCTTAAAAACTGACAAGAGCCTTCAGTTAATATGTTATTTATACTATTTTCATTCTCAGAAGCATTTTTATTTTCATTCTGCACTAATTTCCCAGTAGTTACCTGGTATTTGGATAATTCTTCAGGAGTTAATTTTGCCGATTTTCTTTTACCTTTTTCCCTTCTTTTTTTTGTTTTTATTTTATTGTTTTCCGGTGTCTTATTTCCCGAAACAGCTTTCCATAAGCATTTATTATCTTTGTTGCCGGTATTCCCATCGGCGGGCGCCTTAAGACTTTTCTGTCCCAAGGGGTTTGAATAGTTTAAATCTTTTTTAACATTTTTAATTTCATTTTTTCCTTTTAATAGGCCGGTATTATCATCGGCAGGCGCCTTAAGACTATTTTGTCCCAAGGGGCTTAAATTATTTAAATCATTTAGAAAATGTATTCTTTCTTTTTGATCATCTCCATAAACCAACATTCGACCCGGGATATAAATCCTGGCCCCGATTCTATCTAAGAAACTGACTCCAATTAAGAGATCGCTCTCTAAATTATCAATTTCGTAAAATCGCTCCTGAATCCCAAACAAGTTGATATTATGAAAATACTCTATGATGGTCGAACCATTAATGGTCCTTACCCTCTTCTTAATAGCTAAAACATTTTTGTTGTTGTATATTCCCGCCCGTATATAAGAACTTGTTGCCCCCGTATCTATCAATATTCTAATGATTTGCCCAGTTTTTTTATCTGATTTAATGATATAGGGCAAATCAGGATTTATTCTAAAAAATGGTTTTCATTTATACAGGGTGGCTGATGAATTTTGCTACTTTAAAAAACTCAAATAACTTTTTTTTTAGTGTATGGAATTCATTTATTTTTTTTTCAAGTTGAAGGTCATTAAATTTTATTAAATGTAGCTTAAAAGCTTTTAAAAATAATTGAATTTAAATGCCCCCCATGCTCGTTGACACAAGTGCGGCATCTTAGTAAAAAGTTGTTCATTGCTGCTTTGAGAGTTGTGACAGGAATAGCCGCAATTGTTGCCCGAATGGATTGTTTTAGTTCATCCAAATTTGTTGGCTTTGTTTTATAAACTTCTTGTTTACATAAACCCCACAAGAAAAAGTCAGGTGCAGTAAGGTCAGGCGACCTGGGGGGCCAACGAAATTCGGAGTTTCTTGAAATCAGTTTATTGGGAAATTTTCGTCGCAACTCTGTCATAACAGTCTGGGCTATGTGAGACGTTGCCCCATCTTGTTGAAACCACACAGAGTTGAAAGGAATTCTCTTTCGGCGTAGTTCTGGATAGAAAAATTCTTGCAGCATTTTCAAATAACGGTCTCCAGTAACCGTAACGGTGTGACCATTTTCTTCAAAAAAATAAGGCCCGACAATACAGCGTGAAGAAACCGCACACCACACTGTCACGTGAAGAGGATGCAATTCCGTCTCGTGGAGTATCTGTGGGTTAGAAGTACTCCATATTCGACAATTTTGTTTGTTCACATTGCCGTTTAAATCGAAATGGGCCTCATCAGACATGAAAAGGCAGTTTAACATGTTTTGGTCTTCTTCCACCATTTGCAGGATCTTCTGGCAAAATTCCAAGCGAATCGGCAAGTCGGCTGCATTCAGTTTGTTAACCATTTGAATTTTGTAGGGAAATAAGTCTAAATCTTTGTGCATTATTGTTTGCAAAGACTGTCGGCTGACACCAAGTTGAGCAGATAAGCTTCTTGTTGAAACCTTTGGATTGCTTTGTATAGCTGCAGCTACAGCAGCGATCGTTTCCTCCGTCCGAACTGGTGGGTTTCGATGATAAGGCCTTCTTGCGACTGTTCCTTGCTCAGCAAAATTATTCACCAGTCTCATTATGGTCCATCTGCTCGGGGGATCGCCGCCAAACATCCGCCTGTACTCTCTCTGTACCAAAACTACTGACTCCAGTGCGTGATAGCGGCGGACTATCCAAATTCTTGTTTACGTGTCCCAGTTATCCATATTAATAAATTTTAAAGATCAATCTGCAAATTAAAACAAAAATGGAACAGATAACTTAAAAAGAAAAAAAGTTATTCAATTTTTTTTTGGTAGCGGCTTTCATCAGCCACCCTGTATTATTTATCCTTTGCATCTTTTGCTGAGGCTGAGTGCCGACTTGAGTACTTTCGTTGGCCCTTTTGGGTATGCTATTTTGTTGGTAATTAGGTTGGAAGTTACCCCTATTTCCTACTCGCGGTTGGCTTGATAGCCTAACCCTAGGTCTATTTAATAATTGCATTGACTCATCCACGTCCATTGGTTGTGGATGATTTTGCTTTGACTCATTTGTTGGGGTTATCCTTGTTGGATACCTTAAATTATTTTGAAAATTTTGAGTCCTTCGATTTCGTGAACCAATTGCTTGGTAATTTTTTGAAAATTGAAGAGCAAATTGTGCTCGCATCTGATTTGAATAAAGCTCTTGTGCTTTTGCAAGAGCATTTGGAAGATCTTTTGGTGCCAATGTGAACAAAATTTGATCCAATGGGTGGTTAAGCCCAGTTATGAAAGTCCTTAGAGCTGCTTCCCTATTTTTCTTATTTAGTTCTTTGGTTATGGCAGAACCAGTGCCATGGGTCATTATTATTTTGTTGATTAACAACGTCAACTTCTTATTAACTTCATTATAGAACTCTACTAAAGTCCTAGAACCTTGTCTCAAGACACTCATCTCTTGCTCTATTATATGGCAAGGTCTCTTATCTGCGTATGCAAAGTCCAACCGACTCAATATGGCGTCGAAATTCAGGACAGTGCCATGGTTTGTCAATATATCGTTAGCATCCTGCGTTATTTAATTTCGCAAGATTGTCAATGCGGCAAAGTATTTTTTACTTCCTCTAATATATAATGACATGGAGTTATTAGCGGCTTCACGCCAACTAACATAATTAGTAATTTTTCCTTTAAATTCAGGAAGGGACTTAATTACGTCTAAATTTTCCTCACACTGTATGGTTGAGTCAATACTTTCGACTGAATACTCTATCACAGTGTTGGAAGAACCCAAATTCTGGAGCTGGCGCCTAACTTGCTCCAATTCGCTATGCAATGAAGCGGTGCTAGCCGCTATCAGCCTGGACACTACATCCATATTAACTGAATTGTTGTTGTTATTAGCTACTGACATCTTGGAGAATCTATTTATTAAGTTATCCAGTTTATTTTTTATTTACATATATTTTTCCTGGGCACTTTGTTGCACTGTGGTTATCCCTACGCTTTTCACAATAATTCAATCTCTTATAATCTAAGCTAGAAGGACTATTTCCCATTATTAATAATTTACAAAGTTTCAAAACTTAATGTAGTTACCGCTACCGAATTCAGCATCCTTGCTCTTTGTATCACCTGATGCCTTCTTGCTGTTTCTCCATATATGTATGTACAGTGAAGAAAAAATAAACGGAGTTAACGTCAATATTATTATTTCTTATAAATCTGTGAATATTTTTTTAAATATTAGTGTCCCACTTTCTTTTTGGTGCACTGTACATACATAAACTGATAATCGTATGCTTGGATGTCGTTTTCAATACTTCGTGCCTATTGAAAAGCTTAATACATATACACATCCATGCATGCATGCATGAAATAGAAAGCAGAGAAGGGATTCACTTACTTAGAATGCGCACATTCTCATTATTTTATTTACATATTTATAAAAAACTTTTGAATTTAAAGGATCAAGTTTAGGATAATACCGTATGGGCAATTTTAGGCCAAGTATAATGATTTATTTATTGAAACTTGGCTGAGATGTTAGGGAGTGGCTCATGAACAACTTTTATAACTTTCAATATTTACACGCATTATAATACAATACACTTATAAATTGGTACAATAAAATATATATAATATATAATATATGTATTTTGTTCTAAATTTCACTTCAATTCATAAAAAATATGGTCACAAACGTATTTTTACTGGTTTTTTACTTGTATCCAAAACAATAATATCCTTTCGCTAAATAACACAATTTCAACAATAAATTACTTGAAAACTATAAATCTCCGGAGGGTGCGGGTTCTAGTTTTATACATGTATGTAGGATTCCGAGTTAAACAATTTGTTCTTACTTTAATTTAGACAATTTCTTTATTACTTCAACTTAGACAATTTGTTCTTGTGCGTTCCTCGCTTGATGGCGGTTTAGTTCACAATGTTCTATCTGTCCTGTCGTTCGTATCGTTCGCGGTATGGTAATCTCGGTCTTTTTGTTGCGTTACATTGTTGTCCGTATTAGTCCGGTCATACACTGTGCGCTCTGTCTCCTATTATGTCTGTTCGTCGTGTCCGTCATTTCCTACATTCGGCCATTCTGCGCGCTCATTCGGCCCGAATGAGGGATGGCATCTTTTCATGAACTCAGCCACTGTCGTGGTTCGACCTGGACCTTCGTGATCGCTAATTTTTCCACAGTGTATCGCCCACGTCTCATCTTCTCCACGATTTTATATGGACCCTGATATTTCGGCTTTAACTTTAGTCCCACTCCATACTGCGTTCGCTTAATGGCTACTAGCTCGTCGATGGCATATTTGGGTTCTGTTCTTCGGTTTGCGTTGAAAGTTCGTCGATTTTCTTCTTGAATAACGACAATGTTCTCCCGGACTTGACGAAGCACTTATTCTTTCTTTGCATCCATCTCGTCGATAGCCTCGTTCTCCAATAATTCTTGCATTTGCGGAATGCCCATGACTCGCGTCTCTAGACCTGTCAATATCTTAAACGGTGATGATTTAGTGCTGCGCGCTGGGGTGCTGTTGAGAAATCGCTGAAAGGGATTTACCTGCGTATACTATTTTCCAGGATTCTCCAGACACAGCTTTGCTATCATTGGCACCACCACTCGATGTATTCGCTCGACCTGTCCATTCCCGCGCGGCACTCCGGTTGCTATCAGCAGATGTTCGATTTGCTCGCTCTCGCAGTAGCTCTTAAAATGATTTGAGGTAAAAGCGGAACCTCTGTCCGTGATTATTCACTTCGGATTCCCGAAAACTGCTGACTGCTTCTGCAATCGGTCGACAACGGCCTCTGCGTCTGTGTTCTTGTTGGATAGAGCCAAACAAACTTCGAGAAAGCGTCTATTACTACAAAATATAATTATATGCCTTTTTAGTAGGTTCCATAGGACCCACATGGTCGATATGAAATGTTCCTAGCAGCTTGTCTTCTTTATTTATCGGGTTGAAGTATCCCTCTTTTTTCTCAGCCTTGGAATTGGTCACTAAACATTCTACACAACCTTTTACTACTTTGGCAACCTTACTATTGAGTTGTGGTATATAGTATGACCTCTCCACCGCATCTTGCGTCCTCTTAACTGAGAAATGACCTTGACTATGCGTCACTTTGATGATCTCTTCTTCCATTGCCGACGGTACGACTATGAGCTCCTTCAGTGGGTCTTTATACAAAACGTCGTGTTTTAAATAGAAATCTTCGTAGTCGTCCCTTTCCAGTACTCTACGAACAGCCCGTATCCAGTCATCCTGTTGTTGTGCCTGCTTTAACCGGTGTCGCAGTGAATCTTCTAAAATTAAGCATGAGATCCTGCTCAGAGCGTCAACATGTCGCATCTTCGTGCCGCTACGGTGCTCAATTTCGTAGTTGAAATCCTGTAGAAACATCGCCCAACGTGAAACTCTAAGTGGAACGTCCCTTTTCTTCATAGTCATGGTGAAAGCGTTACAGTCAGTGACTATCTTGAACCTTATACCCAGAAAGTAGACTCTCTATTTTTTGAGTGCCTCGATGATGATCCTCCTTATATGGATGGCCTGATAATTCCCTCGAAGGATGAACTAGAAGGGATCAAGAAGGTGACCTTTTTAACACCAACATCAGCTTCTTGATCCCTTCTAGTTCATCCTTCGAGGGAATTATCAGGCCATCCATATAAGCTATCACCATTCCATTTTGAATCAGACCTTTCAATACCGCAAAGACGACCCTTGAAAAAACTGCGGGGGAATTAGATATTCCAAACGGCACGTATCGGAACTCATATTGACCATTATGAGTGACGAAAGAGGTATACTTCCTTGAACTTACTTCTACTGGGACATGGAAAAATTCGTTCGCAAGATCCAAGCACAATTTTATCGTTTAATCGACGATAGTCACAGCAAAGACGTTTGCCGACAAGCACAACTGGCGACGCGTAGTTTGAATTACTGACCTGAATAATGCCTTCCGCTAGCCAATCCGCTACTTGATCATCCACTATCTTCCGGTCTGCATAAGACATACGTCTTGGTCGCTCGTATACTGGATTGTCGTCGGTGCGCAAAATTTTAATCTCCACCGGTGAAATCCGTTTCTTCACAGGATTGTAGGCCATTATTAAATTCTCCACTGTTTCTGCTTCTGCTTTACCCAGATGCAAGAGATCCGTCCCGTGATGTACGTCTTCCTCCATTTTCTGTATTAGACAAAGATTTCCGAACTCTTCTCTCAACTCCACGATGTTGCTTGCTGGCCCTCGTTCGACAGGATCCTCTACTACCGCATTACACTCATGTACCACCCTGTTCTGCGAGTGCACATACTTGACGCTCTCAGCGCCGCTCTGATTGTGATCATCTTCCCCTCGCATCTCTGCATGCCTACGTGGACGTTCATCCACCAATGGTTGCGTGTTAGGGCCCTCTCTCAGCTTCCTAGCCGCATCCTTCATACCTGCGTAAAACGCATCTAAATCTTCAGCGATCAAATCACCACTACTTGCACTTGCGCAATTACCAGCCACTGCCTTGCACACCGCTGCACCGTCATCTGGACTTTCTTCGACTCGCCCTCTTCCCATCACCTGTCGGCCGCCTGCACGTTTCCTTTCACTGTGTTCGTCTAACTTTTCTCGAAATAGAGCACCTTCTTCCCTTATAATTAGGTCAACATGTTTGAGGACATCATTGCCTATTACCAATGAGTAGCTTAAATCGCGTTCTCTCGTCACGTCGAACGCTATATCTAACGAAACGACGTCTATTTGCATGGGCATGGTAAAGCTGCCGATTGTTGTTAGCGTGCTATTACCAATGCCTACCAATTTCCGCCTCTCCTTGTTCAACTGTACATTTAAATTTGACATCATCAATGTGTCGTAACGCATTAAACATAAATCTGAACCAGTGTCAATTAATGCCGAAACCGTTTGATTAGATGTGCTAAAACATATATCTTTAAAAATTAGACCGCTTTTTGTTACACCCATCATATTTACCGAATTCTTTTCGAGCTTCGAATCTTTTTTTATATATCTGCATTCGCTAGCACGATGACCTTCATTGCCGCATTTAAAACATATAAAACGCTTGCGCGGACAGTCCCGAGCAAAATGCGAACTGTCACCGCAATTAAAACAACGCTTACTTATTGCACCAGAACTCGTTGAAACTTTTCTCATGGATGTTAGTTGCGCCTGTTTCGCGTTTGAAGACGGAGGCCTATTTGATCTCACCTTCTCATAGACCTTTATTAGCTCCTTTAGATCTTGTACACATGTCGCCTGATATAAATTTGATTTGTTGATTATGGTGCCATGGATCCCTTCGATGAAATATTCGATTAAGCTGGAGTCATCTAAATTAAGCGGTTTAACAATCTCCATCATAGCGTACAGGTATTCACGAAGATCTTCTCCTTGTCATTGGCGACGATTACGAAGAGCACGATGTATCTCGATCGATGAAATATTTGTGCCAAATTCTCTACGCAGTGCTGATTTTAGTGAATCCCAACTGCTTATGCCGCTCTGACTTCGAACGAAAAGCTTCGCTGCACCCTTTAACAATTGTTTGCCTATATAAATCGTTGTAGATCACCCCACTGTACTGCTATTGCGTTATCTTCAAATTTTTCTATCCATTGTTCAAATGTAGGCTGTCCTGATCCGTTAAACTTCGTCAGTGAATCTTCAATAACCACTCGCGAACGGTTTGCTCAGTCTGCTCGCTATTATTAGAGCAACGCGGTCAAATTAAATAAACGTATTGAGGAGCTTGAAAAAGAAAATAATGACCTAAAAAATAAATGTTCTGAGTTGTTGAAACGTGCAATAATTGCGGAAGAAAGTTGTAGCAGCGATGCTTTAACTTTTGCAAAAGTGATCGTCAGTACCAATGGTATAATGAGGGCGAAAAGGCATTGGCGCAAAATTTGAACTATATGTCCACTAAAGCATATTCTTTTATGCGTGACGATCTAGGTTTTTGTTTACCACACAAATCATCTCTTTTGCGTTGGCGCCCCATCAGGTATGTTGTTCCAGGTTTCGATGCCAATGTCGTTAACAATTTAAGCAAAATTGCTAGCAAAATGTCCGGTACAGAACGCATATGCATTTTATTATTTGATGAAATTAGCATCAAGCCGGATCTTACTTATAATAAAAGTAGGGATATAATTGATGGGTTTATGGACCATGGGGAAGACCAACGTCAAAGCAGAATAGGGAACAAATGTTGTTTTTTTATGGTTAAGGGGTTGTGCTCTAAGTGGAAGTATGTATTTTCCTACTATATTTCCAAAAATAGTTTTAATGGTGCAGAGTTACATCAAATTGTGATGAGTAACATTTCCGCAATTACGAAAATTGGACCGATCAAGGGCCCGCGAATATAACTTTATTTAATCAATTGAAGATTTCTGAAATTAACACTTTTTTCATGCACGAAAACAATAAAATTTTTTGCATGTTTGACTATTGCCATCTCATTAAGTCCATCCGTAATGTATTTATGAAATATGATACTCCAACCGCCCATGGCATTGCAAGCTTTAAGGTCATTAGGAAGTTATTTGATATTGATCAAAAGAATTCCAATTTTAAAATTTGCCCAAAATTGACGGAGGCTCATATATATCCAAGCATTTTCGAAAAAATTAGCGTTTCACGCGCAACACAAGTATTGAGCAATTCGGTAGCGTCAGGTATTGACATGATGTGTAGTCAAAATTTATTTGGAAATGACGAAAGCTTGATAAATGTTGCCAAGCAGAACGCAGATTTTTGTTAAAGAAATGAATGATCTTTTTAATGAACTCGACGCAAAGTATTTCCAGTCAACAAATCCATTAAGGTCTCTTCTGAAGCGGGATGATAGGGGCAAAGTTGAGAGACAAGTTACTTTTTATTAAGTTACTATTAAGTTACTGTTAAGATAATAATATTTATTTGGTAAGAAGAACTTAAATGAACATATACCAATAATATAATTCGAGAGAATTTCCTTACAAAATCAATATATTCGTTCAGCTAAATCAAATGAATATCTGCATATGAAAAATCGTTCATATGGACGTGCAAAAGCAAACACGCATATACATAAATATGTACATGCATACCATGATGGAAAGAATAATGAGGTGGCGCCTATCGTGGTCCCGTTACTTTGCGCTCAGCGAATTTGACAACTAGTTACGTGATTTTAGCTCCAGTATGGCCAGATTACCATTTTCGTAACTTGATTTATCTTTTTTGTTTTTGTTATTTTTATTATTTTTTGTCTCGGAGTTTTAGTTCTTTCTTCATGACATTTTTCTAGCTGTTCTAATTAAAATGTCAT
The DNA here is from genome assembly GCF_027943255.1 of Anastrepha obliqua. NCBI lineage: Eukaryota > Metazoa > Arthropoda > Insecta > Diptera > Tephritidae > Anastrepha > Anastrepha obliqua. The sequence goes on along the minus strand of NW_026562179.1, from coordinate 3,475,552 downwards.
GTTTATAACTTTGTAAAATATACATTTTTTAATAATTATTTAAATAATTCACTCAGTTTTATTTAGCTTTACTTTTTTTTAACATCTGGGGGCATTGCCCGCGATTGCAGGTGTTGTTGGTGTTCTTCTGCTTTCGGCAGTCAAATCTCTCTCTCGCTACTGCAGTGTTGCCTAGTTTTGGATATAAAAACGCACTAAAATGCCCATTCAAAGAAAATAACCCATCAAATTTGTATTGAATCACTTAAAGAACTTTGTATGCATGACAAATTTTCTTTAAAATGTGCGTTTTCTTAAATAAATGTGTTATGTTTATGTATAATTTAATTTATGAGTTTTTTTTTAAGCGAGACTCTTTTGTTAAGGGAACGACTTTTTTGCTATATTTGAAGTTATGTAACTAGATAAGGTACTCTTTTTGTAAAAATGTCAGTATGGTTTCTTTAGTATTTTCTGGTATTTTCTTGTTTATTTTTACAATGAATATAACTCTTAATGTTCTATGTCTCACTAAGGATTGATGACCGGAAGAAAAGATTACACCTCTATGGTTTTAATTCGCATTCAATAAATGCAAAGGCTTTTTAAAATGTGTAAAAAGGTTTTCAATCTTAAGAAGAGTTGAGAAAGGGGCATTTAATATTTTTGCATAACCTTAAATGGAGCAAAAAATCAAATTCACACTTTCAAAATATCAAATTTTATAAAAACCAACTAATTTTCATTAGCACTAAAATCTTCTCAGAGTGACCTTTTTTAACCTTTTTTTGTTTAATAATATAGTTTGTTTTTTAACCTAAAGTGTCGGTAGCTTTAAATTAAAAAAAAAGAAACAAACACGAAACTTCAAAATTTTCGCATTTTCGGTATAAAAAAGCACTAAATTTATTGCGAAGAGCAAATGGTTGGCAATACTGCACAACTCAGCAAACGTGACGTCACGTACGCTCTGATGAGCGCAATCTTCTTTCTATCGTTCTTGCCTGCATACAAACTTCCATAGACATACATATGTACATATGAGGCTGCGAGCACTTGCGACAGAAAAAATATTTCGAGAATTTAGAACACATATTTACATACATATAATATATTGATGCATACAGATGTACGGAGCCGCGGCTACCCGACTTGACAAAAATTCAAGATTTACCAAATATTGGCAAATAATTCTACGCGAAATATTCCAATATTGACTATTTTCGAATGGTCGAGAAAATTGGCATATGGGCGGCTCGTTTTATGAATGAAAGTACTTTGCTCGTAGAAATATGAGCTCGAACTTATCAATGAATTTGTTTTTGTTGTGCTTTTTAATATTTGAAACTGTTCAGCGCCGTCGCGGGTAAATAATCATGGCCGCTACAGCTGCGCCTTTGAATGCATTTTGTTCTTGTAGTCGCTAGGCTTAGAATTTTAGTTTTGGAAGCATACGCATGCAGAGGCATAAAGAAAATATGTGCGGTTATATGTATATACGAATATGCATTGTTTGGCTTAAGAGTACAAACATTTACGTACATATGTACATTGTCCCAACATATGTATTCATATATGCATACATACAAAATATGTACATATATGTAAACGAATACCGTTAAGATGAGTTTTTTTGCATCTGTTAGAAATATGTTTGCATACGTTTGTCTATTTGCCTTAATTCTTTATATGTAGATACATATGAGCTATGTTTTGAGGCAGTTCAAGGTTTTTTTCTGCCCACATGAATATGGATGGTAGATGTTATATCTATACAACACTTGGTAGTATATGAATATACATAATATACATATATATATGTATATATAATAATTTAAAAAGTACAACAGATTGTTGAATAATAAACCTTGATGTAAATGAATGGTTTACAAATTTATTTTTTATGTTATGATATTTGAATAATTTTGATAATAGACCTAAATTCAATACAATTTAGTCAATTAGATACTTAAAATTTCATATTCATGCATGCATATACTTAGAATTAATTTATTCATCTCACAAGAAGTAATCAATTTGCGCATGCAAAATGCCGACGGCAAATAAGCAGGAAAGAAAAATGTACAAATCTGCTGTTATTTTCTGTTGCCTAACACCAAATCATGGCATTTTGCATTTCAATGCAAATGCTATATTTATTTCTGTTGACTACGCTCCATTATGTTAACTTTTCCTAGGCCGTGGTGAAATAATAAAACTTTCTTACCCGCTTTTTGTTAGCATTTGACATTTAACCTGCTCATTCGTTCCTGAGCCTTCCAATGCATACATTAACGTTCTCTGAGGTTTCTCTATAAATTTACGTTCTCTGCAATGTCCCGATTTACACGAGGAGACATCTGGAAGGGAGACACTGGAAATTCTCTTTTGATGTTTCATTCGCGTACACACGGGCAAAAATGTTTCCGCGACATTTTGACATTTAATACTTTAGCATCGTCTGGTTCGGATGTATTCTAGCACGCGCTTACATGTAAAGCAGAGAGCGTTCGACAACAGTTACTTAAATATATGAATGAAAAATGCAAACTCGTTAAATAATAAATAATTTGTTGTTTTTTTTTATTGAAATATATTTAGAAATGTATCTAGAAATGCAGGGAAAAATTAGAAATCAACATAAACATGTCCCATAACTATTTTAAATTATACCTACTTTACCAGCAAAAATAATCGTGTATTTCCCAAGCAGCGTTCGGATGTTTGTCATCGTTGTTATCTTCCGTTTGATTGAAAACCAACACATAACTTAGAACTTTCTTCCACAAAAGAAGAAAACGAATGAAGCAACTGTCAAAAATTGCTTTTAGATAAGAAATACGAATAAGAAGAGCAAAGCGTGTCGCCGAGTACGGGAGACAAAATCCCTTCTCTCTTCCCCGACCGTCCTTCACCCTTGAACAAAATGTTTCCCTTCCAGATGTCTCCTCGTGTAAATCGGGTCAATGCGTTGAGGATTTTAGTTTCACGTGGTTCGTTGCTGAGTGAACATAGAGCGCGCAAAAAAATTATTGTCATGTATGGTATTTATTTGTACGTGAAAAGAAGGGAGGAGAGGGCGAAGATCAAAATTCGTTCAATTTGGGTGCAAATGAAATTCCGAAGTGTGCACATGAGTCCACAAATGGTAACATTAGCAAAACATTTATTGAGGAGCTTATAGATTTGTTCAAAAGCTAGTCATCATTGTGAAAAAATAAGGGCGATATATAAATTAGTGAAACACGTTTTTTAATATTTAAAGTTTATTCTCGGTTGAGACCGTCGGCTTACTAACTAAACTCCCACTATTATAATTCGTTTTTATATTGAAATATTCCCGGTTACTTTGTTGGTTGCAGCTGCTTGGTGGCAACGTCAGCACCAACGTATCGCACGATATTGTGAGAGCCATCGATGTTGGTTTATTATTCAGTTGACGTGGCGGGTGATAAGTTGCAGGTGTTTAGCAAATGATGTCAACATAAACGGTATCCCATTACATCATGAGAATCGTTGATGTTGGTTTGTTATTCAGTTGAAGTGACTGAGGATAACTTATATAATACCCGATTTACACACGGAGACATCTGGAAGGGAGACACTGGAAATTCTCTTTTCATGTCTCATTCGCGGCCACACGGGCAAAATTGTTTTCGGCAACATTTTGACGTTTAATGCTTTAACATCGTCTGGTTCTGATGTATTTTCGCACGCGCTTACATGTAAAGGGCAAAACGATCGTCAACAATTTCTTAAATATATGAATGAAAAATGCAAACCGGTTAAATAATAAATAATTTGTTGTTTTTTTATTTAAATATATTTATAAATTGTTGTACTTTAATAAAAAAATTAAATTAAAAATACTTCATACATAAATAATTAGCTTAAAATTAACTTGAGTATCTAGAAATGCGGGGAAAATTAGAATTCAACATAAACATGCCCCATAATATATTTTAAATTATACCTACTTTGCTAGCAAAAATAATCGTGCATTTCCCAAGCAGTGTTCGGATGTTTGTCATCTTTGTTATCTTCCGTTTGCTTGAAAACCAACACATAACTCAGAACCTTCTCCCACAAAAGAAGAAAACAAATGAAGCAACTGTCAAAAATTGCTTTAAGATTGGAAATACGAATAAGAAGAGCAAAGCGTGTCGCCAGTACAGGAGGCAAATTCCCTTCTCTCTTCCGCGGCCGTCCTTCACCGCCGAACAAAATGTTTCCCTTCCAGATGTCTCCTCGTGTAAATGGGCACTAAGGCCAAAAATTTGAAATTAAAATCATAGCGAATTTTATTAGAAAATATATAAGAAGAAGGCAAAAACGCTAATATAGAAAGTGTGAAAAAATTGTATATGCGAACACTCATCTCGCCTTTTAAACCAGTCCTGCATCCAAATTGAGCCACTTTTTCCCTTTTCGTTTCCTCACTTCTTTTCACACACAAATAAATACCATACCGTCTGTGGCCTGCTTAACACAGGCACAAATAATCACCAACACCAACAATAATAGCAATTGCCGATAGTGTGACCAGATGATGAAAAAAGTAAAACTGAAAAGAACTTAAACTAAATAAAACGTGAATTATTGAACTAATTAAAAAAAAATTATTTTACATAACCATAAACTTCACATTTTAATTAGAAGAGGCTAGAAAAATATCAGAAAGAAAGAACTAAAACATGACTCATTTATTAGGAGAATAAAATGGGTACAATAAGGTTTCTTAAATATGACCTAAGATCTTTAAAATTTTCTTTTCTTTCTCATTGCGCTTATTATTAATTAGATTGAAGGTGTCTTGGTTCAGAAGGCCGATTATATCTCTTTCTGTTGATTATAATTTAATTCAAGTTGTCTTTGATTGTACGTTTTTTTTCCAACGCATTAACTTTCTTATTCCGGCGAGAACCTTACGAAGCCCTTACCCTTCTTATCCAAAGATATTCAAAACAAATTTCGAGTCCAATGCGCTTATTGCTCGGTTGGTTGGTTCAAGTGGTGATTCTTCCAGAATCCAACTAGCGCTTCCGCAACATTTTGTTGCCACAGCCTCGTTACCAACTTGTTTACCAGTTATTAACAACATGACTATATCCAGTCCTCTGCGGTTCAGGAACCTTATCAGATTGTTGAAATCTAAGCCAGACAGTTGCTCAAGACTCTCGAACCGCAGTTTGCCAAGAGTGAACATTCTGTCCTGTCAAGATGGTTTCCTTTTTCTCCGGTTGTTTGCCACTGTGACAGTATGTGTTGAGAGGGATGCCCATTTTGGCGGCTTGTTCTTCCACAGACCATAAGCCAGTTATGACTGCCACTAGTCTCCAGGCGTCCTGTCGCTTCATGTTTATCAATGTTGACTATTGCTTAAGGTTGCTGATGGGCCATAACGTTCTGTTAATGTAGCATTTCGTCTGATCTCACAATCTATAATCCGCGATTCGGAGGTATTTTAGGGAAACTGCGCTCTTGACTGCTCCTAATGGTGTGAATACCGATTCTGCAAGAGCGTTATTCATGGCAGATCCCCTGCTTACCAGTTCACCTGCTTTTTCCATACCTTCAATGCTCCGATGTCCCGGGACCCAGATTAAGGTAACTTTATGGTTTTCGCTCAAGGTGGTAAGGCTAGTCCTGATTTGTTCCACCAGTTTAGAGGTTTTTATAGTCGAACCCAGTGCTTCGATTGCAGCTTGGCTAACCGGAAGAATAGCGACATTGCCCTTAAAAGAGAAATCTGCGATTAGTAGCCTACAAGCTTACCCAATCGCCAGTACATCCGCCTGAAAGACACTGCAAGCGTTAGGGAGACCCACAGATTTTTCAATTTTAAGCATATGAGAATATATACCAGCCCCAGCACCACAATTTATTTTACTCTCATATGTATAGACTTAAGTGTCAAAGTTGTTTAGTGAACATCCCTTATTCCATTCTTTCCTAGATAGCAAGAGAATGGCAAAATTTCTACTGAATGTTACCGTCGGGACGATGGAGTCACCCCCTTCGAGGTAAACTGGGTCTGTCACAGTAATAGACTGAGAAGGCCATGAGTTTTTTCCTTCGAGCGACCCGCTTCATTTAACCTAAATGCACTCATTGTTGCTATCCTCTTGATATGTAGATCTACCGGAATAACGTGTTTCAATGCGTTCAGGGCCTACCTAGGACATGATCTGATTGCACCGACTGCATAGACTGACCTTTGTATTCTGTATACTTGCGTTGAAGACCCCATATTCTTCCTAGCATACGTTTACAGGCACATAAAGCGATTTCTGCTTTCTTTACTCGTTCTTCTATGTTTAATTTCCAGCTAAATTTGGAGTCTAGAAATACCTCTGCACTGGTTGAAAGTGAGAGGGTTTGTCCGTTAATATTTGGTAGAGTAAAAACTGGTACCTTATATCGGGTCGTAAATAGCATGAGCACAGCCTGTAACCCAAGAATTAAGCTTGCCTAGCGAGCTTTGAATGATCCCACTGATCGTATTGGGACACAGTCCTGATGCCACTAAAATCACATCATGAGCGTACGCAATCACTTTTACCCCGTTTCCATTAAGTTTTATTAAGATTTTACTAATAACACATAACCAGAGAAGTGGAGATAATACTACCCCGTGTGAAGTGCCCCTGTGGGCTCTCTTAGTCATGTTGATATTACCCATATTAGCTCTAATGATCCTGGTTTCTAGCATAGAGATGATCCAATTGTCCACCCCTGAGACTACTAACGCCCGATGGATAGCATGAGTGCTAATGGTATTAAATGTGCCTTCTATATCAAGAGAAGCGGCCATGGTGTACTGTTTGCTTGCTAGAGACCCCTCTATTGTTCGGATTACCTCGTAAAGTGCTGTGTCCGTCGATTGGCCTTTGAGGTAAGCATGTTGTGCAATTGACATACTAGAGCTCTCCAGCGAGCTTCTAATGTCTAAAAGCCGTTCAAATGTTTTTACAAGGAAGGACGACAGACTGATTGGCCTAAGGCCCTTCGCTGATTCATGTTCCCTTTTGCCTACCGTTGGTATGAAGACGACTCTAACAGGTTTCCCGCTATTTGGAATATAACCTATGTTTAGACACGCTTTGAAAATTTCCACTAGGCGTGGTAGAATATACTCAGGAGTTTCCTGTAACATCTTGGGAAAAATCCCATCAGGGCCTGGAGATTTGAAAGGTGAAAATGATTTGATTGCCCATACAAGCTTCTCTTTTGTGACTATTGCATCGGCAAGATGTTGTGGGTCATAGCGGCTCCGCAGGATTCTCTCAACAGAAGCCTCGCAGAATCTCTGGTAGATTCGATAGAAGAACAGATAGTTGCTTTCTTGCCAGTTGGCAATTACCTGTTGAGTAGCTGAGATTAAAATTTGATCTGGCTTCTTCCCTTAATTTCGAAAGTTCATTGCTCCACCAGGGAGAATAAGAATTTTTGCTATATTTGATTAGACACGATTTTTTGTGGGACCTACTGAATGTCTTCTCCAATGTTGTAACCCTACTCTCAAGGTTTTCCGTGAGAGTGATTTGGCTGATCGGAATTCGCCCCTACCTACTATTCACTACATTTTTCAACTTTTTCAAATTAGTTCTTAATGGGTTTCGATACGGTAAGGGTGTATCCACCCTCAGATCCAGTCAGAAGATCAACCTGCGATCCGAGAAAGAATTTTTGTTGGAGACTCTCCATTTGTCTACCCTTACTGAAAAGTTTTCGGACAGTAAAGTAACATCAATCACTTCCGCCCATACCCTAAAATACTCAGTACAAGGAAAAGTGAAAGTGGGGTATTACCTCTATTACATACCGTCAGGTTAGTATTGATAATAAAATCGTAAAAGGACTCACCTCGTTCATTCGTCTCCAAGCCAAGTATTATGCCGACACCGTCAACGGCTTCTACCTCCGTAGCCGTCACATCCTGTGAACAATATGATGAGATTAAAAATATGTTCAAATGTTTCTTAGCTACAATACAAGATCTGGAGTTAGCTTCAGTCCATTTGTAGAAGAGGTTATGGTTGTTTCCAGTAAACTCCGCACCCAGGGCTCCTGAATTAATGCGATGTCGTCGTCCTCTTCCACCAGGAGAACGGTTAGGTTGTCCGTTGCAATCCGTGAGTGCTGCAGGTTTACTTGGACAACCTTGAGACCCAGGCAGCTGGTAATTCTACAATTCGACGGCGTCATCAAGCTGTTCTCCCGGGTGCTGCTTGTTACCGCAATCGTTTTTGGTAGAAGCGGCGTCGTCAAATTGCATGCCCGTGAGCAACTCATTGGTGCCGCCAACTTCGTCCTGCCCATCCTCCGGATTTGCAGAGCGGAATATCTTCATTTTCGCTTTCCTCACGCCGAACCGAAGTTTGTTGTCCACTTTCCCCAGTGGCTCGATGCTCTCCTCCGATATTTGGAGAAGAAAGGACACACTGTGCTTTTGCGGAGCCTCCGCTTTCCGCTTTGATGATCATCCATCGGAACAGTGCGGTTGTGTGCTTGCAAGGGACTGGGTACTTAGGTTCGAACTCCATATTCGGTGTCAAGGTGCAAGCCCTCGGACGTTGAAGGATCTCGTTGGCTGGGATTATTTGGAGCCTCAAACCTTCCCAGTCGTTCTGGATCTTACTCACAACTGTTTGCAGGAAATTAAGAGAGAGTTGATCATTGCATTTGATCACGCTGTATCCGCGGACAACCTCCATTGAGTCGAATCCTGGCACTTGACCATCCGGGTTTGCCATGACGTGATCCACGACAAGGCGAGACAGCCGTGCCTCAATTGCAGACCACTTCTCCAATGCAGGTTTACCGCGGTTAGTTATTTCGTCAACCAACGCTGTTTGCAGGTGATCCTCATTGAATGTGCTTTTGACTGGTTTTGGTATTGAAGCGATGTGAACTGACACTTTGTGCTTCTTCGCAGGTTTGTCTCTTTCGTCCTGCGCACGATTGCGTTTCACGGCTTCTATCTTCAGGGTCGTCTGGAAAGCCGAGTACTCCTTTGGATGAGTTTTCCCTTCGGCCTCATTTTTGCTTATTCTGCCTAGAATAGCCAGAGGCCTCTGGTGAAGCTTAAGCCTGGACGGGCCTTTTTTACGTTTTGACACTTTTACCCCTTGGCATCAGCGGATGTGGATGGTTGATATAAAGTTGAAGGGCTGCTGTGGCCCACAGCTTTGTCATCTTTCGTTATTATATGTACACTTTCGGGGTTGCAGTTAATATTAAGGTTTTGCGCGACTTCTGTTGTGAGCTTAGGAGTGCTCAAATTTGGATTTCTCTTAATTTGTTGCACTATCCACCGTTCATCTGCATCCTAAAACAATCTTGGTCCTCTGGATTTCTTTTTATTTTCTACGGATTTTCTTTCTATGAAACGTTTTATTACGTCCTATACAGTCGAACGGGGTCTATCCACTATTTTTGTGATTTGCCGAAAGGTTTTAACCTGTTCATGATGATTAATAATTAAATTTCTGACTTGAATTGAGCTTTGTCCCAGCCGTCTACCCATCTTTACAATTTGGAATTTTATTTTATTTTATTGCGTTTGGTTTTTTTCTGGTTGTTGCTATACTCAGTGAACTCTATAACCACCAAGAAGGCAAAAGCTGGGCCTCTGATATTGCTGACAAGTCGTCAATCTGGAACTGTGGGGCAAATAGCTCACGACTTATGAGCTTGAATGCAGCTCGCGGATTTGTACGAGCGCGTGTTGAAGATACATACGTCTATAGCTGCTACCTACGACCCAGCTTAGCTCTGTCTGAAGCTACCAGCATCCTAGAGAACCTCGCCCAAGACATTAAAGACCATAGACCTGTGGTCGTAACTGGTGATTTTAACGCTTGGGCTGTGAACTGGGGAAGCCCACGAACAAAGCCAAGAGGTTAAGCCCTTCTGGAAAGCTTCGCCATGTTAGACATGGTCCTTATTAACACAGGGAACTAGCAGATATTCCAAAGAGCGGGAACCTTGTTCGCTCCAAGAAATGGTTCATTAGCCAGCACTATACCCGGAGTGAACATCACGCGATAATTTGCGAGATACGGGCTTGATTCAATGGAAGCTGAGGTTATCGAGGTCATGCTGGCAGATGTAATACTCACTGGCGATGCTACTGAGATAGATACGTAAGCTATGTAGCACCTAAAACAAGCATGCGAGGCAGCGATGTCTAAAATAAGGCCCAACAGGCATATCAGTGAACCCGTCTACTGGTGGACAGCAGACATTGCAGAATTGCGTAACGTGTGCAAAAGAGCAAGACGAGCTTACCAAAGTTCTAGGGGCAACCACAGTTTCCAAGAAAACCAGCTTTATTATAAGCAAAACAAAAATCTCTTAAACAGGTAATTGAAGGGAGTGAACGACAATGCTTCCTTCAACTATGCGACGAAGTTTATAATAACTTTTGGGGACTCGGTAACAGCTAGCCATGAAAACTGAAAGTTTTCAAGCCACTTCCAACAACGTGCCCGGCCGCCCTGCGTATTGTAGTTGAAACATTGTTCCCGCTACAAGATGCCCTTCGAGCTCCCGATTTGAAAATGTGCTGCGAAGACAACCAAAATATGCAGTGTAGAGACAAAGACGAGCTAAACGGATCACAAACAATAAAGCTCAAGGAGGCACTAAAAATGGCAATTCGAAGTCATACCGACATTTTTGCAGATCTCTACAATACATGCCTAAAAGAAGGCACATTTCCAACTCAGTGGAAGATACAGAAACTGGTGCTGATACCAAAAGGATCTAAGCCTGCGGAAGATCCAACAGGCTACCGCCCCCTTTGCATGCTCGACCCCGCAGGCAAAATTCTAGAACGGTTGATCGCTAATCGTCTTGAAGCCGCTATTGATGATGCAGGCGGTCTATCATCGTCGCAATTCGGACCTCGCAAGGCTCGCTCAACCACAGATGCTGTAGCTGTGGTTAAAACTATTGCGCAGAAGGCTGTCTAAGGAACTCAGTGGTTATACGGTAGCAAAGAGTACTGCCTAATGTCAACGCTAGATGTCAAGAATGCCCCCAATACCGCGAACTGGAACCAGATCCTGTTGGCGCTTGAAGGAACAAATTACAACTTATATGTTAAGTGTATGAAATCAGAGTACCGATTGAGTGTCCTCAGAGTGTGCTGCGCGCTTCGCACGGTATTAAAAGACGCCATTATGGTTATTGCAGGACTACTCCCAATCAATTTAATGGTAGAAGTAAAGGTAAAGAGTACGCTGAAGTTTACAAACACAAAGCTACTTCAGAACGGCAGACTGTACGGAAGGAAGCAAGAAAGCTAGCTTGCGTTCATGGCAGGAAAAATGGTGTTCGTCCCTGAACAGACGCTGGACGTACCATTTGATTCACATAACAGCTAAATGGGTTAACAGTAAACATGGACAGTTAGACTACTATCTGACCCAAATACTGACGGGACATGGGTGCTTTAAATTCTATTTACATAGGTTTAAGCACGAAGACGACCCGTACTGTTCTTATTGTGTACTAGCTGTAGAAGACGCAGGACATGTTTTGTTTGTCTGTCTGCGATTTGCGTTCGAAAGGGAGGAGTTAAGCACTAGGGTGCAGAAGCGAATTATGGTTGCCAACCTAGTGGATATTATGATTGAGCCAGAAGAACATTAGTCCGCTGTATGTAATATGGCAAAAATAGTAATCTCCAAACTGCGTCGCGCTGAACAACAGCGCAGATCTTCATGACGAGGCAATAGGCCGCACCCCTTCCCATCAAGTGATACTTGACGGTCGATGTCGCTGAACAATAGCTCAAATTTTCAAAGATTGGCAATAATCCGCTAAAAAAAATGTGGGGGTGCTGGATGATAAATTTTTTATAACAGGCAGGTAGTGGATTGAAAAAGTACGCACTATTCACTGCGACAATACTTTCTTGCCCTGTGCGAGTACCAATACAAAAAATAATGCGTACACATGTACGTACATACTCGTATAAGCCGGCATAAATGTATATACCTACATATATGCACCGGCACGCACTCGCCACAGCAAAAATGTAACCATTGGTCATAAATTAAAATAAAAAATAAAATGTGAATGTACGGAGATGCCGGTTCCAGTAGAAGCAATCATAGAGTAATTCAATGAAGCAATAAAGCATCGCAGCCACAGACGCATTAGTAAAATTGTAACGAACTTAAATATTAACCCTTCTGCTATGTTAGGAAAAAATTACACATATAGTGTTTTGGGTCAATTTGACCCACTTATAAAAACTCCACTAATAACACTATTTTATTGAAAGAATTCATTTTTTTTTTATTTGGATCAAGTAAGGTGTATTTTAATTGTAGAAAATAGTTGAGATATGTATGTTTTAACGGCAATTTTCACAAACTAAGCTGCTATGTTCCTTGCAAACAAATTTTTGACACGTACTGCAAACAGCTGAATATTTGTTTGAATTTTTTGTATGATGACAGAAGAAACATCGCTGTCGTTTTTTAGTGGATTCATTTCTGGCAGAAATATTAGAAGTAGACGCTTCTTCTGCAGATTTGGCGCTTTCTTGAATATTTTTTACTATATTCTTAGCAGCGATTCCTCGCGGCAGTCTCTCTCTGCGGACAATATTTGGTTCGATCATTTGCTTTCCCAGCTCTTCAAGAAAAAGTCTTCGCTTATAAAGCTTGTTGGAGTTCCATGAGGTATTTATCTCTGACCATATTACGTATGCGTTATATGCCGAAATATCTAACATATTCGAAAAGAGGGCAACTGGCCAACGTTTGGTCTGACGTTTACATGTATAGTTAGCTACCAGCTGATCAAGCGCATCCACACCAGCTTTTGTTTCATTATAGTGAAGTATTATTTCAGGTTTTTTTCTGTCACCCTCATCAACAAGTGGAGAATGGTGAAGGGAGCTCAATGCTACAACAAATTTATATTTTTTTGGGACGTACGATACAATAGTTACATTATCCGTAAATAAAAATTGGCTTTCTAAAACGTTCTTTTTCTTCATGTCGACAATTTCTCGTGGCAAAAAAAGCTTATTTTTCCTCACTGTACCGACTAAAGTAATGTTCCTGCGAAGTAGCTGAACGGCGAGATTGTACGTCGTAAAAAAGTTATCGCAAGTAATAGTGTGACCTCTGGGAAGGGGTTCTGATAGGGATAGAACAACACGTTCACCTAAAAATATTTGTATAGAGACGGTTTATTTATACTGTACATAGGTTCGAGACATACAAAAAGCCAATTTATAAATGCATTACCTTGGTTCCTTTCCGGTTGCGTATTTCTTGCCCGTCCTAAATAAACTTCCATGTTCCAGGCATACTTGCTTTTTGCATCACATAGAGCCCATATTTTTAAGCCGTATTTTGCGGGCTTCGATGGAATGTATTGCCTGAAGATGCAACGACCACGAAAAGGTACTAACTGCTCATCTATTGTTACATTTTCATGTAAGTGATAATATGACCTGAGTTGCCGATTCCATTGATCCCAAATGTTTCTTATTGGTGCTAATTTATCACGCTGTCTTCTTTCATCCCTGTCTGCAGCGGAGTCAAAACGAAGGCATCGTGATATGTTCATAAATCTTTCCAAGCTCATTGTGGCCCGAAAAATTGGTCTGCCATTATTTTCATCCCACAAATGAATTAGACTTTCATTGTGCGATTTGTATACTCCTGCTAAGATTTGCAATCCTATGTATGCTTCCAATTCTATAAGGTCTATAATTTTCCAATTGTCTCCAAAAAACTGCAATCCTTTGATGTTGCTCATTTCTACCACTATGTTTTTTATACTTGAGGGCATGAAAATATCAAAAGAGGATTTTATATCTGTGACCATAGAAATAGCACGCTTTGATGGACCAGGACTTTGACATAAAATTTGATTTCGAGGAATTTTGCCTCTTGAAATTGGAAGTGGTTGATCATGCCATATTATGCTCTTATCTTTCGATAAAATATTTGGCGAATTGACTTCTTCTGTCGCATTGCTTCCTTCAAAAACGACATCTACTTCACTTTCACTGGATGAAGTATTTGAATCGTCCGTTTCATTTTCTGCGATAGGTACAAAGTCTTCATCGCTATCACTTTCGTCGAAAATATCCTCAGCATCAGAATTAATAATTTGGTGTATTTCTTCAGTACTTAGTTTCTTTTCAAAAATAAAATTATAAAAATGTGTAACTGGAGCATAAACATAGTAAATTAAATAACTTGACTTACTCTCTTCCTTTGGGACATTGTAGAAATATTTATTTAGCAATCACTTTCTTTATAAAAACTTTGATAAGCTCCTTACTGCGCGATAATAAATTACTAACTAAGCAAACAATCGACACTTACTCTTTGCACAGGTGCATAAAACGGGAGTTCCCCTTTTTCGAAAAGGCTATAAATTTATCGAGAATATACATATAAACATAGAGCTGTGCAAAATATACTCGATCTCCGATAACTAGCTTTCTTTGTCTGCGTTTTTGATCGAGTGATGTAATAATAAACGGCAAAATGTTTCAAAATACTAGGTGGGTCAAATTGACCCAACAACGTAATAAGTGTAATGAAATTATATTTGGCATCCTCCAGCAACATAAAAAACAGATGTTATATTAATTTTCATATTTATCTATTCCTTATACTGCAGTTAACAAATAGAAGAAGAATCAATACAATACGACTAGACTAACAGGCGAATTTCGATGAGTTTTACTTAAAATTGGGTCAAATTGACCCAAACATAGTAGAAGGGTTAAAGACACATATCGAACTTACACAGCAACTGACTTCTAAAACATGCTGTCGTTGTTTTGTTTTTTTGTTTTTGCATAAAGTAAATAGTTTATTCACAAAACTGTTTTAAAATCACAAAATTAAAGCAATTTTTATTTTACATCAATTGTAGTTGGAGATATTAAAAATTAATAAATTCTTTATACATTTAGCTTATTTATTTATTTAATTAATTAATAGTCTAAAAATACAGTATTTCTTACAGACTATGAAAACAGTTTAATGCGAAATATATTAATCAAAGTAAAATTAAGCTTATAATTTATATTATAACTAGTTTCAATTGTAATCAGTGAAAGAAAAAGATAACATTTCTTATAATTTAGAGAGGAAGATAATTAGATAATACTAAGAATTTAGTTCAACAATTCATTTAGAACTAATTTGAAGTGATTGATTTGATTGATTTGAAGTGAAGAAAAATCCAGGTCAGTATGATTTGAAAGCAAATTAAAATCACCCAGAGTTCTAGAAATCGGAGCATTGGAAGCATAATTAGTTCTTACCATACCTAACCAGAAAAAATCATGATT
Organism: Anastrepha obliqua; assembly: GCF_027943255.1. Taxonomy (NCBI): domain Eukaryota; kingdom Metazoa; phylum Arthropoda; class Insecta; order Diptera; family Tephritidae; genus Anastrepha; species Anastrepha obliqua. Next base: position 3,460,227 of record NW_026562179.1, on the reverse strand, counting down.
TCGTAAACTTCGCTGAGGAATATTGAAAATGATTTTCTCGAGTAGCGATGGGGATTTATCAAATCGAAAAGGAAAGTAATGGAGAGAATAGTCCTTCTAATATCTAGTGATTTTAGATATATGAGCAAGCACCGCCTTTTATGGGATGGAATTGGATCAGTGAAATTTAAAGAACGCAAAGCATAACGCACAAAAGCTTTCTGGACACGTTCAAGCCTACTAATATGACAAGCATAATATGGTCTCCAAATAAAGACGGCGTATTTCAACTTCGAACGCACCAGAGACGTATATAACATCTTTGGAGTATATAGATCAACAAAGTCCGAACTAAAACGTCGAATAAACGCAAGTACAGAATAAGACTTTGGAATGGTGTGATTTTAATGTTTTTGAAAAGAGAATTTAGAATCAAATACCACACCAAGATCAGTAATATTACTTCGATTGGATAACCTATAGGGTGGGCCCTGTAAAATTTACTTTTTGAATCGGCTAAAAAAAAAACTAATAGATATTTTTTCAAACTTTTTTTTTATTTTGAAGATTGAACATGAATAAATTATGAGTAAAAAATAATATCGTTCAAATGACTGCCACGACTGGCTTTACAGTAGGCAAAGACCAAAAACCGCACCAAACAGTGACTCGTTGTGGATGCATTTGCTTCTCTACATTAACGTGTAGATTTTCTGAGCCCCAAATCCGACAATTTTGCTAATTCACGTAGCCACCGATGTGAAAATCAGAAAAGAAGAAGAAGACTCACCTATTTGGAAATAGGTTTTCAATATTTCCCAATTTTGTTCAAGCGTATAGCGTCCCATTTCGTAAATGTCAAACCTTTAAGTAAATTATGAACACATTTGACATGTCATTTGTATTACCATTCTCAAAAAAATAGGTGGTTCAAAAAGCAAACGCTATATGACCCACCCTGTACATAGAACCACAAATGTGGTAGGAAGTGGGTATAAGAGAACAAGATTTAGAATAAGAAATATAAAAAAACTTGCTTGAATCATATTTAAATCTAACTTATTTCTTTTACACCAAGCAACAACGTTATCTAAATCAGATTGAAGGTTTAAAGGTTAAAGGTACTTGCACTCCCCGAATATATCTTTAAATCATCAGGATACAAGAGAAAATTTGCGTTACTAAAACAACTAGAAATTTCATTAACAAAATGTATAAAAAGTAGGGGACCCAGCATACTTCCCTGAGGTACACCAGAGGACGCAATAAAAGAAATAGATGACGCTCCATCAACATTAGCAACACATTTCCGAGAGGAGAGGTTGGATTTAATCTATTTTAAAAGAGTCGAATGGAATCCTATAGCACTCAATTTGGAAACTAAAACCCTGTGATTAACTTTACCAAATGAAAAGTCTGTGTAAATAGTATCAACTTGAGTTTTTCTGTTGGTCTGCTGAAATATAACGATTAACTGCGAAAATAATGTTTTCTTTCACTATTAATTCAAATAATTTTAAAACCGTGGATAATTTGGCAATTGGTCTATAATTAGCAATATTGTTTTTATTTCCACCACTTTTGAATACTGGATTAATGGTTGTTACTTTCCAGGCATCTATGAATTCTCCTCGTTCATGGGATTTGTTAAACATTAACAAAGGTGGATAGGCGACTGCAGGGCAGTTTTTAAGAATCAGATTTTGTTGATGTTTTGAGTTGTCGAATTCCATCTTAAACATCAGAAAGCGTAAAAGTTAACGAGCCAATATTGACTGAGGAATTCATGTTCGAGTGACACTCATGAATTAAATCAGAGTCTACTTGAATTTTTTTTTTTTTTTTTTTTTTTTTTTTAAAAACACCTATTGGTGTATTTATTATATAGCAATCTAGCACAAATACTAATAAGCTATTTGAATTTGACTTAATTTGATACGGTTAAAATTACAAAGTACTTATCCTATGATATATGCACTTTTTGTTTCTGTAAATGTTTTGGTCACTACTTTTGTTTGTGACTGGTTTATTTATTATGTATTGTTTATAGATAGTTCACTATTTTTTACACAAGTTCAAATGGTTTCACTCGTTTTAATCTTCTGGTTAAGTCATCGTTTTCGAGGAGCTGGAGGGCCTCAATGTTGACATGTTGTTGAAGTCGTTGTTCATGACTTTGCGCAAACTTTTTGATAACGTTGTCGACAATTTCAACATCCAAATCCTTATGTAAATTGTCATTTCTGATGTACCACGGAGCATTAACAATAGCACGGAGCACTTTATTTTGAAATCGTTGAATGATCATTCTGTTGCTTTGACTGGTACATCCCCAGAGCTGAATACCATAAGTCCAGATTGGCTTAAGGACTTGCTGATACAAGAGCAGCTTGTTGTATGTTGACAAGGCAGAATGTCTACCCTATAGCCAGTACATCTTTCTGTACTTCATTTTCAACTCTTCTTGTTTTTTCTTGACATGCGGTTTCCACCTGAGTTTTGCGTCAAGGGTCATGCCAAGATATTTCGCTGAATTCTCGTACGAAATGATTTGTTGATTGATGTATACTGGTTTATGGTCGATTCTTTTATTAGTGAAGTCGACGTGCACAGATTTGGTTTCGTTGAGTTTTATACGCCATTTGACTGTCCAGCGCTGTATCTCAGTAATGGCTGTTCGTAATTTTTCTGTTGATTCAATGTTGTTTTCACCAGTGGCCATTATTGCAGTGTCATCAGCAAACGTAGCAACGGTATTATTTGTAAATGTAGGGATATCACTATTGTATAGGAGATATAGGATTGGTCCTAGTACACTTCCTTGTGGTACTCCCGCTTGAATTTTTTTCAGGTCAGAATAGGTGTCTTCTTGTTTTATTCTGAAGTAACGTTCTGTTACGTATGATTTTAAAATTTTTGAGTATTGAGCAGGAAGAAGTATTTGTAATTTATGATTTAATCCTTCATGCCAAACCTTGTCAAAAGCTTGTGCAACATCCAGAAATATTGTCGAACAAACTTTTTTTTCTTCTATCGCCTTTTCAATTATGTCGGTGATTCGGTGTACCTGATCAATTGTAGAGTGCTGATTTCGGAAACCAAACTGATGATCAGGAATGAGGTGTTTCTCTTCGATAATTGGTTTTAACCTTTTCAAGAGAAGTTTCTCGAACAACTTTGACATAATCGGCAGCAATGATATTGGTCGATATGAGGTTGTTTCATGTGGCGGCTTCCCTGGCTTTGGTATCATTATAACTTCGGCAACTTTCCAAAGTTGTGGAACATATTGTAACCGAAGTGATGCATTAATTATGTTGGTTATTTTCATTAACGCTTTTTTTGGAAGTTCTTTTAGTATTTGGCCAGTAATAAGATCAAAGCCAGGTGCTTTCTTAGGGTTGATATTACTCTTGATCTCTTTTTTGACTTCAGCCGGAGTGACGAATGGTATTATCCCGTCCATTTGTTCTGCAATGTATGGTAAGGGATTAATGTCATTAGCTGCATTTGGTTGAAATATGTTTTCAAGATGATTTGCAAATATTGTTGCTTTTTGCTCATTATTTCTGGCCCAGCTTCCATCCACATTTTTAATTGGAGGTGTTTGTATGATTGGTCTCTTTAGATTTTTTGTAGTCTTCCAAAGCGAATATTCAGTACTGGAGTCGTTAGTAAGCTCACGAAGAAAGTCACTTATAGAGTCATTTTTTAACTGTCTAATTTCATTTGTTAATTGTGATGTTAAATTATTCAGTATTGTTTTATCCCGCGGGTTTCTGGTTTGATGCCATTTTTTTCTCGCTTTTCTTTTTTCTGAAATAGGATAGCAAATGCCTTTCAGTTTTCGTTTGACTTCAGGTGTATTTTCCCATGCTGAATACTGTATATCGTTGACTAGTTTTTCCACCTCAAGGTCCAGTTGTTCTTCGGTTTGTAGTGGAACCGCTAGTTCAATTCTATTTTCCAATGTAATTCTAAAGCTTTCCCAGTCCGTTTTTTTGTTGACTAAAGTTGGATTTGTTGGCTTAGAAATTATAGTTTCGCTTAGTGTTAATACTATTGCCGAATGGTCTGAGTTTAACTCATCTATTTGCATATAATTACTTCCTAGGTTTTTGGTGACGAAAAAGTCTATTAGATCTGGAACTTTGTCAGGATCAGTGGGCCAGTAGGTGGGCTTCCCTGTAGAAATTACGTCACACTTGTATGTTTGTATTGCATTTAGCAATTCTTTTCCTTTTGTTGTTGTGAGTCTCGATCCCCAATGTGTGTGTTTAGCGTCATAATCACCACCTATGATGAATCGATTTCCAACAGCTCTGAATAGTTCAAAGTAACGTTCTTGTTTGATATTGTGTTTTGGGGGACTATATAATCTAGCTATGGTAATATTTTGATTTTTGGTTTTAATACTTAACATAGTTGCTTGTAATATATATCTTCTGCTTGAAGTTTGTTTTCTTCGTGATGATATATATTTTCTTTTATAATTATTGCACTTCCACCCTTTGCAGTATTTTCTGGGTGAATTGTGTGATATGTTTTATAACCTCGAAATTTAATGTACGATTGATTAGTTAGATGTGTTTCTGATATTAGGCACACATCTACTTTATTTATGTCTAGGATTGCTTGTAACTCAGCTTGACGTTTAAGCAGTCCATTTGCATTCCATGACATAATTTTAATTGTATTAGCCATTATCTCCTTTTAGGTTTGGAAGTAGTTTTTTTGTTACTACTTTCCAATTTGATCACTCTCTCATTCATGTTTGAAAATGATTTTTCAAGTATAGTCATTTTGTTCAGAATGAGTTGTAGACTTTGGCTAATATTATTGTTTTGATTGTCAGTCACATTTTTTTCTGCTGTATTCAACTTAGTGACAGCAGCATATGACAATTTATTTTGTGTGCCCTTAATTTTATTTTCAGTTTGCATAACTGGGGCTTGCTTAAGGCTAATTTTATTGGCTTTATTATTACTATTAGTTTTAGGTTTTTGGATCTTGCTGTTTCTCACTTTTTGCAACTCTTTTGCTACAATACATCCTCTGTAGTTGGCCGGATGATCTCCTCCGCAGTGAACACATTTTGGCGCTTGTTCTTTTGTTTTGTTGCATTCTTGTGTATGATGTCGACCAGCACATTTAACGCATCTAGCTGGTTTGCTGCAATATTTATTGGTATGCCCATATGTTTGGCAATTTTTGCATTGCGGGACAAGTTGAGTTCCCTTAATCGGCACAATTTCTACTTGACAGCCTTTCAAAAAACAACAGTTATTTTCAAAAAACAACATGAACATATTAAGAGGAGTTTTTTTCTTCCATGCTAGCTTATTTACTGCTGCCTTTATTTTATATCCTTTGCATATCAGATCTTTCATTATATTTTCTGGGTTGCAAGTGTGATGCAAATTTTTTGCCATAACTCTAATCACTCTAGTTTGTTTATTTTCATAAGAGTGGAATGAGTTTCCATTTCTGTTTAATGTTCCAACTACTATTCTGTATGCTTCAGAATCTATGCAATTGATTTTTACAGTTGTATCATTAATAATTTTTGTTTGAAATGCATCTGCATTTATTGTGGATATTAATTGATTGTAGAGAACTTCATATGATGTGATATCCTCCAGTATAATAGGTGGTGGCATCGGTTCTTTTTTATTTTCTTTGATATTAGTTTGGCTGTTTTTGTTTTTATTTTTATTTTTGGGAGTGGCTGGAGAGGGTGTTGTATTCATTTTCCTTTTTTTGGTTTTATGCTTAACCCTTATCCAGCCAGTTTCTTTAGCCAGCTCATCCTCATTTGTATGATACTCAATATTTTCGCCATTAACATGGGTTGGTGTACTTGGTCTTGATGAAGCAGGGGCAATCAAAAAGGGAGTACCTGGTCTCCCTTTTAATAGATTTGCCTTCAGTTCATCTATTTGTTTATGTAAATCCGATGTGAAAGCATTCAATCGGATGATTTCATTGTTTGCAATTTGCCATCCATTGGTAGCATATTGCCATTGATTGTATAGTTGTTGTTCATTTTGGCTGCGCTGATAATTCTCTTGAAACAGCGCTTGGTTCTGCTGACTGAGTATATACTCATTTGGTGTTTTCTTTATAATGTTATTGACACTCATTTTGCCACATTCACATTAAACATAGTTACACTTGAATTTATTTGTTTTGCGATAGTTTTATTTATTTTTTTATTTTTTTTAACTTTTATTTTATTTTATTTTATTTATTTTTTTTTTATTTATTATGAACCTGGCAACCCTTAATGTGAATTATTATTGAAGGGGGTTTGTGTTCAGGATAGTTGAGTTAAGTTTTCGTTCCTGCAGTTGGTTTGTGTATTGGGAACTGACAACTTTTGGCGCAAACAGCTGATTTGCAGTAAATTTATTGTTCTATCACTAATTGAGTGATTTTGTGTTGAAGATAGCGAAATAGCGAATAAAGTTTTCAAAAGTTTTCGTTTCACTATTAAGTGTTGAAAACCCGATTGCAGCAATTAAATTTTTTTCGAGGCGATATCACTCGCGAAAGCGGCACGCTTGGGGCGAACCTTACGTGACTTGCGCGCTTATAGACCGAACTTTTCGTGATTCCAACCGGAGTCTTTTCCTAACACGTCCACTCGGTAAGAAATTTGATTAATAATTAATTAATTAATAAAATTTAATAATTAAATAATTAATAAAATTTGAACAAAAAAACTCTGCAAAAAGATTGGCTGCATCTATAGAAGTATGTGCTTGAGTTTCGTTATAGAAGACAACCGAATGAGTACTTGAGCATGATTTCCTGGATTTAAAACATCGCCAGAAGGAACTAGGATTTAATTTAATGTCCGATTCGAACTAAAGAATATAATTTCGCTTTAAATTTCTATCCAAAGTTTTAAGTTCTCTAGAGAAATATAGATATTTATCTTTATCTGCGATAGAATGAGAAAACATAAACTTTTTGAAATATTTATTTCTCAAATTTTTTAGTTTTCTCAGTTTTTTGGTATACCACGGTACTCTATAACTAGTCATGTTTATCACAGGTATATTATTTTTACAGATATCACTTATATTATGCTTGAAAATATCATAACAATTGGCAACTTCAACCCCAGTAAATAAAGAGTCTCAATCTAAAATATCAACTGTTAAATTAATTATATTAAAATCAAAGTTTCTAAAACAAATATTAGTAGTCACATTCTCAGGATACAAGTCATTAAACTCATAGAATTGTATATGAAGGCTAAGTGGTACATGATGCAGACCAGGAGTAGAGGGTCTACACATTCTAATAAAGAAAAATCGATATTATCATTAATGAAAATGAGATCGAGAATTCGGGAAAGATTATTTGAGAAATTATTTATCTGAACCAGTCCAAAACTTAAAAAATTATCCATCAAATAAATTTCAGATATTTATTTATTTATTTTAATGCAATCGAACACTTTTAAAATAAATATAGACTTGTGCCCTGAAGTTAAATCTGCTAAGTCCAGCCTTCACAGTGTCGGGTATTGAGTTCCACACTTTAACAGCGTTAATGAAAAATAATCTAGCTGATGGTAGTTAATTAAATTTTGGAACGATGAATTTGTTGTGTCTGCGAGACCTTACTGGTATCAATTTCTCTGTCAGATAGGGAGAAGACCTGAATAATTGTAGAGTACCTCCACTTCACTTCCAAATATTCTTAACACTCAAACTCAAATTATGTAAACCATGTCAATTCAATTTACTCTACTTTAATGACATAATTCTTTTCAATTTCAATGACATAAACTCTTTGCCTTTTTTTTGAAACCCGAAACATAAGTAAACACATGGCACACACCAAATACACTTTTTGTCACATGATACCCCACTCCAAAGCAAAGCCATAGCTCACTGTGAAGTAAGCTAACCCTGAACAAAATTTAAGTCAACCTAAGCAGAATTTCATTTGTATAGTATTTTTAAGTGTTTACAACTTTGTTATTGATTTGTACTTGTAACAATGTTTGATTGTAATTATGTATATTTTATTGATGGCAAGGCAAAAAGAAAGTATAAAAATAAAGCCATTCTATCAGAAGGCAGCTCAGTCAGCTCAGTCTCTACCTGATAGTTGGAAGGCAGTTATTTGCCCTAACTAAAAAAAAAAAATCTTTTATTTTCAAAGGAATCTTTAGTCGGCAGGTTTGCCCTAAAGCTCTTCCATAAGATAATAGCACCTTTACTTTGACGATCCTGCCTTTCACCTTTTACATGGCGATCCCGAAGTAAATCATTTTACATAATATAAGTTTGCACAAAAATATGCAATTCCTAGCAGACAGATAACTATTAAGACAAGATATGGAGTCGAGTTTGCTGTATACCACCTCAGAGTAGGTAATGAGAGGCATAATTAGCTGGAGAACTAATTTGCGCCTCGTTTTCTCTGGCGTAAATGTTGCAGAGACTCTCAGCTTTCGCCATGTAGCATAAATATTCCCCACAAGCCTATTTATATGGTCAGCACAAGTAAGTTTTGTGTTAATAATAAAAACCAAATTTTTTACCTTATCTATAAAGGTAAGGGAACTTGTACCTATCCACAATTTAGGGATATTGTCAACATGCCCAAGACTATTATATATAGGTAAGACATATGACTTTGACGCGTTCAGACATAAAGAGTTTTCACTAGCCCATACAGAAATAGCAGACTGTTTATTTTGAAACATAAATCTTCAACGAGACCAATACGACTGGACAAGTACAATTGTATATCATCAGCATACGCATGGACATTCACGTACTGACAAACGGTAAAAACATCATTGACAAAAAGACTGAATAAAAGTGGACCAAGGATAGACCCTTGCGGAACACCAGTTTGTACGCATCTAGACTGAGATGTTAATTTACTGGTCTTGACCTTCTGCGTTCTGTCACCAAGTTAGCTGGCCATGAGCTTCACCGCATTGTCTTTGAAGCCGAAATAGTGTTTAAGCTTCAAACATAATAATTTGTGATTCACTGAGTCAAATGCTTTAGAAAAGTCAAGTAAACAAAGTAAAGTCAAGTCTCCGTTGTCAAAACTAATTCTAATGTCGTCCAGTATTTTAACCATTGCAGTCGAGCAACTGTGACTTTGTTTGAAGCCAGATTGTAGTGGAGAGAGTAGACGATTGTTCTGTACAAATGATGAAATTTGCGTGGCCATCAAGTTTCCGCAAAGTTTGGAAAATGTGGGCAGTATGCTGATAGGTCTATAGTCACCAGCATAAATAATATAGCATTTGTCTTTTTTGCGACTGGGAAAACATGAACTAGTCAATCAATGGTTTATTATATGGGTACGTGGTCCTTTTATATATTGGATGACTATACGGACGAATTTTAGTGAGATGCCATCATCGCCTACAGCACTAGACTTTATTGTGGATAAAGCTTTTAGGACATCTACCTCACTAACTGTCAAAATTTGAAACTGTCCTTTTAGAGTAGCACAAGGTGAGGACTCTTTTAAAATAGGAGCACAATTTGTTTTCTTACCAACATTAATAAAGTAGTCATTAAGTTCATCAAGGTCAATCTCACATTCGGAACTTTCCTTGCCATGAATTTTAAAATTTTTAAAGTTGCGCCACAGTTCTCTTGTTGGAAGTGACGGATCAAGTTTTGAGTAACTGTACCAACGTTTCGCTTGTCGTATTATTGCAGTGGTTTCATTTCGGATTACCTTGTACCGGCGCCAAGAAGTATCCGTCAAGTTTTTTCTCCACTTAGCATAACACTTGTTGCGCTTTCTAATGCCAGCTCGAACTTTCGAGTTGTACCAAGGACATGAACTATTTAAAACATTTATTATCAACAGTACTAAGAAACCAACATTCATTCCAATTTATAGAACCCATGTCTGAATACAGAGAATTAACATTCAACGATTTAAAATCACGACACTCGTAGGTGGCACCTAAATTTGGACGATTCATCACAACATCTAAAGTACAAAATATGAAGTCATGGTCAGAGATAAAATGAACTTAGTCGAATTTAAGAATATGTGACAAGTCACATGTTATAAAATAGTCAAGAAGACTAGGTTGTGAGTTATTTGAATATCTCGTTGGTGTAATTCCGTTAACAACACAAAGTCCAGCTGTTGCCAACTGGTCGAATAGTTTACTACTACTAGGCTCTTTTTTTAAAAGGTTAAAATTAAAATCACCACACAACAGGATATGTTCGTAATTTAAGACAGATTCAGACAGGTCAACAAATGGTTTTTCAAGAGCAATACTTTTGTTAGGATTGTAAACACATGCAATTAAAATTTTATTTCTCCATCAGATACTTCAGTAAATAAGTATTCATTTTCACAGTTATTTGACTTTGCTATCAGTTTAAATTTCAAACATTTTTTGCAGTACACAGCAACTCCAATCCCATTAAAACCATCATTTTGTTTGCACATAATATCAATGAGAATTTTCTTATTTTCATTAACGCTCGAGCTCAGTTTACCGAACAGACCTATAAATTTGAGTAGTACTGAACAAAAACAGAAACAACAAAGCACAAGGACGCAAGAGTATATGTAAGTTATCGACTGCAGGCCACGACCATTGAAAATGAATTTTTAGTTTCAACTGAACCTGATTACTTTATTTACTGATGTCTTAAATAGTACAAAATTGCTTACTCGCTAATACAATTTTGCTTACTTACTAATACAATTTGCTTACTTACTAAATTCTTATTCTGCTACAATTTACAATAAAATTGCTTATTTACTAAATTCTTATTTGTGTAATTCAATATTACTATTATTGTTGTTGTTGTTGCTGGAAGTAAGTAAATATTGGCTAATCGTCAAATTGCAAATGGAACAGGTAAGTAAGGTTATTCACATTTTGTCGCGATCACTTTCCTTCGCACAAAATGTGATTTTGCTGGTTCTGCATTTTTATGAACAGAGAATATAAGTAAGGTTCTTCACATTTTGTCGCGATCACTTTCGTTCGCACAAAATGTGATTTTGCTGTTTCTGCATTTTTATGAACAGAGAATATAAGTAAGGTTCTTCACATTTTGTCGCGATCATTTCCGTTCGCACAAGATGTGATTTTGCTGTTTCTGCATTTTTATGAACAGCGAATATTGACTGTGTTAACTCCCCCCTTTTTAAGTATCAGCGTCTCGCTGATAAAATAAACAAAGATGATATAATCTAACATTTACTTATTGCGATTGGTTTGAAATCTATTATTGGAGGAGTGAATTGAAATTTCCTGTGGTAAGCTGATCTGGTGTGGAAATAGAGTATTATAAATAATACAAGTCCAAGAAATATTGCTAAAAAACTGTAACTTATTGACATAATAAACTTGGATGAGATGAAATTTAATTTTTTTACATTCGTCAGATGGAGTTGGTGAAGGTATTCTAAATCTACAATATTTTTATCTCTTTTTCAGTTAAGTCGCTTGAGAGTATAGGAGGTAGGATTTGGTGAGACGTGGTTTGCCAATTTGTATAATTTATACCGCCTATAGTAATAGTTTCGTTATAAAAATTTATGATAAAGGTCCCGTTTAAGACCTGCGTCAAATTATTGTATGTCAAATTTCCTATAAAGTTAGAAATGAAGACTGTTCCATCTGTGATTAATTCTATTACAGGATCATTTTGAACTTGATAGTCGCAAGTTGCTTTCCCTCCCACAAGGATTTGTGGAATACAATGGTTTTCATCCAAAGGTTCTAATTGATTTCTTTTGCAAATTGTTATGTCGTCTATGATCATGCATTTTTCACGAATGCCGTATTTTCCTTCCTGTGCAATAAAAAAATTATTAAATTGAAGATAAATTTGTTTGTTATTTTTTACTGTCGACCGGATGAGAATTTTGTTATACAAAATATCTTCGGTTTGTGGCAAGGATATGACGTATAGGAGAAGCGAATCTTTGACTATCAATGACGGTTCTGCGTATCTGAGAGCTTCTAATTCATTTTTGAAAGGTAGAGTTTCGGTTTGGGAAATTATATTGGTTATATCTGCTTTATTTAGTAAATGAGAATGAACTATACCTTTTTTTGCAAGTTGAGTAGCTAAAACTATTTGCGAGATTTCATATTTTATTAATCCTAACTTATTATATAAAGATTGTTCGAATCTAACTGTATCGTTTGCGTCGATTTCGTCAAGTATTCTATTGTAATTATCCAGTATTTTATTAGTCGTTTTAATTAAGTTGTTATTGATCGTGTACTGTTTGTTGCTATTTCCTGTGAAGTCATTCGTTGTAGTCACGATTTCGTCCCATTCGGTTGCGTCTGGACTACCCGCGAGCCATTTCCAGGCTGAGCCAATCCAATTGATTGATCGTTTGTTCTTTTTAACATTTCTAGTCCGTAACTGGTCTAAAAGGTTATCGATTTGCGAAATTTGGTAGTCGAGTTGCGGAGTTAGAGGACTTGTTCTGCTAGTCTGATAGCGTATAATGGGTTTAATGTCATTGATTCATGTCGTCCAAGTCGATGGCGTGTATAATTTTGTAGTAACCGTTTGATATTTTTCTTGTGCCCTGTTTTATAGTCACCAATGGGCTTTTGTATTCGTATATGTCCACTATTGCTTTTGTAAACCATGGTTTCAACTTAGTAAACGAAAATTGTCAATTTTTCAGATGAGATTTATGAATCTTTCTGTTATTAGTAGTGGTGATTGTTATATTATTGTCTTTCCCTACGGTTTCTTTTTTATAAATAGGTTTATTTTTCTTTTTTATTTGTTTGTCTTTCTTGAAAACGATTTCGCCTGGTTCATATGTTTTAATTTTAGTTATTTTTTTGTTGTGCCAATTTAGCATATTTTTTTGGTTCCTGGCGAGTTCGTGCTTGATATCGTTATTAACAATATCCTTGAAGTCCTTTAGTTCTTGATAATTTATTCTGTTAATCCTGCCAAGGAAGACGTCAGATGGTTTCTTGTTTGTTACCGAATGGATTGTATTGTTATATCTGTCAACAGCTATGTTAATGATTTCATTAACAGAAAAGTCGGGGTATTCGGCTTGAAGACATCGAACTATTTCGATTATGGTAGAGTGGACGCGTTCCACCGCACCATTTACTTCGCTTTTCTGAGGAGGGGTCAAATAGATTTCTATTCCTAAGGCCTCCAAGTAGTTCAATGTGATTGGGCTAATAAAACTGCCCTCATTATCCATTACCAACGTTTTCGGGACAGAGTAGAAATGAGGAAGTTTTATCAACTTGTCTCGGATATGTAGAACAGATCTATTTTTTATTCGGAAAAATTTCACAAACTTTGAGAATTTATCTAAACAGGTTATATATTTTTCCCCTGCAATTTCGATAATATCTATACGGAGAATCTCAGTGGGATATGATGGAATGGGTGTGGCTTGGATTTCGGGTTTGGGAGGTCGGCGTTCGTACTTGTTACAATGGCAAATTTCACACGATTTTGTGTAATCTTTGATTAATTTGGCCATTTGAGGGAAATAAAATTTTTCCAGTATTTGTTCTTTATTTTCTCTCCCGTTCCGATGAGCTCTTTTGTGTTCTTCTTTAATGATGCGGAACTTCTCTTCATCGCTAGAGACATCGCTCACTATCCTCTGGGTGATTCTAATTCTAAATTTTGAAAAGTATTCCTTGAAGATTTCTTGTAACAAGGGAATGTGTTTTTCTGGGATTTTGACCCCATTGACTAAATTTGGGCTGAGGTTATTTTTTAATATTGTTCTTATATCCTCCTTGTTAAGTCTTCTTTTTGACACGTAGTGTCTTTGATAATTTAGGTGTGGCTCTTCATGATGTTCTAGTTCCTGTCCTTCAGAAATGATTATCTGAGACTTAAATACATTAATAGGAGCCTCGCAATGAGGAATCAAATCTGTATTGTCCTCTTCTGCGCTATGTTGGGAATTATTATCTGAAGACGTTAAAACGTTAACTTCAGTTGGTAATCGCGATAGAGCATCGGCCACCGTGTTAGTTTTCCCAGGTTTGTATAATAATTTATAGTTGTATTCCTCTATTCTTGCCTTCCATCGTTTTAGTTTAGCATTGTTATTGCTATTGCTTAAGGCGAAGGTAAGGGGTTGATGGTCAGTTAATATTTTTATTTCCTTAGCACCGTAAAGGTAGGTCCTAAGCTTGTCGAGTGCCCATATAATAGCAAGCATCTCCTTCTCAATCGTTGAGTAATTCTCCTCGGTTTTATTAAGGGATCTGGAGACGTATGTAATTGGCTTATCTTTGCCAATTTCGCCCTGAGAGAGGACAGCTCCAATAGCTACATTGGAAGCATCTGTTGTCAGGATGAAGGCTTTGGTGAAGTCCGGAAATGTAAGGATCTCCGAAGACACAAGTAACTCTTTTAAGTTATTAAAAGATTGCATAGCTTCTTTGTTTAGTGAAATGCTAACCCTTTTCGATTGATTTGCTTTTGTTTGAGCGTAAATACCTCTTGTTAGGTTTGTAAGGGGCTTAGCAACTTTCGCGAAATCCCTTATAAATCTTCTGTAGTAAGAAGCTAAACCTAGGAAGCTTTTTAGTTCCTTCAAACTTTTGGGTGGCAATATCCTCTTTATGGAGGAAATTTTTTCAGGGTCGGGTAGGATTCCATCCTGTGTGACAACATGCCCTAAAAATTCTACGTGTGTCCTGAGGAATTGCGATTTTTCGTAGTTGACTTTTAGTCCTGATTTTTGAAGTAATTCAAACACAAGTTCTAAATTTTTTATATGTTCTGCCATATCTTTCCCTACGATGATCAATGTAGACGTAACAACTTTTGCCGATTAATGGTTTCAGAACGTCATTAATCATCCTTTGAAAGATGGATGGCGCGTTTCTAAGTCCAAACGGTAGCCTGGTAAACTCGTATTTACCATTGGCCGTTGAAAACGCTGTTTTCTTAATATCCTTTTCCTTCATTTTGATCTGGTGAAATCCAGATGTTAAATCTAGTGTGGTGAAGTACTTGGATTTGCCTAAACTTGCTAATGTGTTATTTATATCCGGTATGGGATATGTGTCAGGAATGGTTACTGCATTTAAGCGTTTGAAATCTATAACCACCCTGTACCTTTTTTCCCCAGATGGGCCTGGCTTCTTCGGCACTACCCACAAGGGAGAGTTATAAGGACTTTTTGAAGGCCTAATTATGCCGCCCTTTAGCAACTCTTTTATCTGTTTATCCACCTCTTCCCTAAGATTCGCTGGGTAGGGGTATGATTTTGTGTAAACGGGTTCCTCTGTTGTTGTTTTAATTTCTGCGCGGACACTCGTGTCAATAGTGCCGATGTCCGAAACAGGACCAAAAATTTCTGCGTATTTTCGTTTAATAGTTTCTATATCATTAGTAGCAGTGGTTAGGGTATTTACTTGCCTACCCGTTTTTTCTTGTAATTTAATTTCGGTATCATTTAATCGTAGCGTATTAATTTTTCTATCAATTATAGCTCCTAAATTTTTTAAGGTGTCGTCCCCTATTATGCCATCGAAAGATTTTAGATTTGGCAGTATGAAAAAGTCGAGTTTAGTCATAATGCCCAAATTTTTGAAAAATTGAGCACTTACTTTGTGGGTTATCAGTACCTGTCCGGCTGCCGATTGCACGGTAAATGGTTTATCTAACTTTTTGGAACCTACAGAAATTTTATCAGAAATGAAATTTTTGTTAGCTCCAGTATCAATTAGGAATTTTAAAATTCCATTGTTTTTTTATGTGGTAATTTATGTAAGAAAGGCTTGATCGGCATCTATCATAAAATTTATTTCCTCGCCATTCTCTTGCTCATCAATTTCTTCGTCTTCTGACTCAATGTTATACAGTTTTGGTTGTTTCCTTGGTATATTTGAGGTATTCTCTGACCTCGTAGCGTGTGCATTGTTTGGTCTGTTTATATAATTTACCTTTTGAGAATGCAATGATGGATCAACCTCCATTGGGACAGGTGGTTTTGGCTGTGTAGGCCGTGGAGGTGGTCCTTGTAGTTGAGTTTACCTAGCGTTATTTTGGTTTTTAAAATTATACATTTTATTCCTTTCTCGAACGTTCAATTCGTTTGATGAATTTGGTATTGCGGAATAATTGTTTTTTTGTAGTTTGCATTGTCGGAACTTTTTGGGTAAATCGAATGATTTCTTAAGTTCATATTTTGAATTTCTAAGCAGGAAGCATAGGCTTCAGGTAATGTTTCCGGCTTTTGGATTATTAATATCCTCGAAAGCTCACCTTGCACTCCTCTAATGAAAACATCGAGTGCCCTAGTCGTGTAGCTATCTATCAGAGCGCTTATAGCTTCCTCTGAATGTACCTGAGCCTTAATCTTATTTATTATAAGTGAGAGTTGGTAGTTAATCCTGGCGTAAAAGTGGTCTACACTAGAATTTCTCTGGCTTAATGTTGTTAGTTCGTATTCTAGAGTTCTGAGATCACGCTTGTCTGCGTAGTGTAAGGAGAGGCAGGTCTTAATTTTTTCCCAGTCATCGTTAAATATGTTGTAAGAGATTAGGGCTGTATCCGCCGGTCCTCTTATTTTATTCCTAATATGCTGCATTATAGCACGAAAGATGGGTCTGGTTTTAACTACCTCGTAATCTTTTAAAATAGATTCTACACTAGAGATCCATGAAATATATTGAATCGGATTTCCGTCAAAGATTTGCAGATCTTTCACGCAGTCTGGCAACCTCCTCATTTCGTTGAGTTCCGCCTCTGTTGCTGGCGCAATAGGTACGGGGTTATTTGTTGAAGGAGGACTAATTCTATTTTCTAATTCACCTATTCTACTGCTCATAACCCTCATCTGCTCGATTTG
The DNA here is from genome assembly GCF_027943255.1 of Anastrepha obliqua. NCBI lineage: Eukaryota > Metazoa > Arthropoda > Insecta > Diptera > Tephritidae > Anastrepha > Anastrepha obliqua. The sequence goes on along the minus strand of NW_026562179.1, from coordinate 3,443,397 downwards.
CAAATTGAGCGCGCCTGTTAACTGCGTTATTGCATTTTCAATACTTTCCATTTTTATTTTTAATTATTAATTATTAATTTATATATAATTATATATTTAATAATAATTTAGTTGTGGTTTTTTGTATAAAGATAATTTCTTAATAACTTACAATAATACGAGGAACAGCGTCATTTTTACTTTGGTCATCACTGGACGTCCTGGTTCTTCCGTTTTCGAAGGCTTATCTACGTACTCAGGTACAGGTTGTGTCACGGTAGTAGGCGGCTGCAGGCGGTTGTACAATACTTCAATGCGGTCTCTTGGATATTTGATCCTGATGAATTTTTTGTGGTTTAAGGATTTTATTACCAGGAAAAATTTGTATCCTTTCCAAATAAAAATCTTGTAGGATTTATCCGTTTCACGCTTTTTGAAAGCTAGGATATTGATAAAGTTTTCGTGGTTTTAAGGTTTTATTTCACACTCTCTTTTTCTTTGAGCTTAATTAATTACTCAATAAACACTAGAAAATGTTGTATCCTTTTTTGTTTAAAAAATCTTGTAGGATTTATCCGTTTCACTTTTTTGAAGTTTTAATTTATGTTGGGCGCCAGTTATCGACTGCAGGCCACGACCATTGAAAATGAATTTTTAGTTTCAACTGAACCTGATTACTTTATTTACTGATGTCTTAAATAGTACAAAATTGCTTACTCGCTAATACAATTTTGCTTACTTACTAATACAATTTGCTTACTTACTAAATTCTTATTCTGCTACAATTTACAATAAAATTGCTTATTTACTAAATTTTTATTTGTGTAATTCAATATTACTATTATTGTTGTTGTTGTTGCTGGAAGTAAGTAAATATTGGCTAATCGTCAAATTGCAAATGGAACAGGTAAGTAAGGTTATTCACATTTTGTCGCGATCACTTTCCTTCGCACAAAATGTGATTTTGCTGGTTCTGCATTTTTATGAACAGAGAATATAAGTAAGGTTCTTCACATTTTGTCGCGATCACTTTCGTTCGCACAAAATGTGATTTTGCTGTTTCTGCATTTTTATGAACAGAGAATATAAGTAAGGTTCTTCACATTTTGTCGCGATCATTTCCGTTCGCACAAGATGTGATTGTGCTGTTTCTGCATTTTTATGAACAGCGAATATTGACTGTGTTAACTTGTATGTATGTGTGTTTGCAAAAATGATTGGCATAAACAAAGATAGAAGAGCAATAAACAGAAAAAATGCAATAGTTAGAATAACAGAGAAAATTAAGAAGTAATGCAAGATGTGTTAAGGTAAGAGAAAAGCAATAAGATAAAGAAAGAGAATAAAATAACAGAGAGTATGCAGAGCATAAACATACATAGATACATATTAGACATTCTGAGCATTAAATGTCTATCAAGGAGCATTAGGTGGCTGCAGCAACTGCATTTTCAATGCTATCAATATAAGTCACCCTAACTGCTTTGCATTTAGGGCGAACGCGTACATATGTACACATAACCACGAATAGTGAAGGCGGCTGTGATTTTTTGTTCTCGCCTGAGCTGCATAGCAAAGCGCATTAGTTCGCGATTGCTTTTTGTGAGACATTCGTGTATGTGTAATTTGCCTTCTGATTTGAGTCTAGCATCGCAGAGTAATAGTGGCCGTTTTGGGCTTTGCAGTAATTAGCCACTGATTTGAATAATCTTGAGCGATCAGCAGAAGATGTTAATGTAATTATAACAGCAGACGCAGTAAAGCTGCTTTGCTTACGCAGTCGAAAGGCGGAGGAAACTTGTGGCGCTGGCATGTTAAGCGTGTGATACAGGCTACCAAAAATATTGTCAATATTCTCACATTCCATGTGCGGCAAGTCGTTGATGATGAGATCGGTGGAGACAGCTTGGTTTTGGCACTCATCCAGCTGAGTCTTCAATAGCGCAATTTCGCCCTGTAGTTGACCATGCAGACGGATTTGTGCTTGAGCTTCCCCACGCGTTCTTCCATTATTTTCATGGCTTTCCGCAGATTCGCCATCTCAGCCGCAATTTCGCCAAACCGCTGCATCACTAGCTTTTCGGAAGTTTTCACTCTTTGAGAAATCTCTTCGATGATACTCCTTCTCTGCAACTCGAGTTGTTCCTCTATCCGCTCAAGCCAGAAAGGAGGTTCCGAGCTCTCTTTTTTCTCCTCTTTAGAGAGAATGCTCGCGCTGCTTTGTGGAGTGGATACCGTTTGACGTGTGACTTTTCCTCTTGATGTCATTTCTTGCTTGTTATAAATTGCAAAATTTTCTACTTTACTTTGCTTTACTTTGTATTATCGCACACAAAATTATTTTCGTGACCACAGAATTAGAATGTGCTATAAGTGTTCAAAGAGACACATATTCGTTGAAAACAATGCAAATAATCTGGGCATAAACGCAAGTAAATCAGAAATAACTGCAGCGCACAAAAAAAAACCACGTCTACTCAGCTTGCATGTATATTTGAATGCACTAACATTGCTTGAACATCAATATCATCATTCAATATTGCTCAAATTGAAGCCCCCAAGAACACAAAAGTTGCCATTATTTGAGGTTAGAGCTAAAACGTTATCCACATGTGCTTTATACAGTGTATCAATACTTGTCGGAGGAATATATGACGCACAAATCAAGATATTTGAAGCATTATTCAATGAGACGCACAGCTGATCCAGGAGTGGATCATTGTTTTTCAGAGATACTAGTGATGAGCGGTACTTCCGTTGAACAGCTATTAAAACCTCTCCTCCTCTGTAAAGACCAGTTTTCTCGACATCATGGCCTTTACGATATACATGATATACATTTGGATTAAAACATTCATTGACGAAAAAGTTTTCATTTAACCATGTCTCGATGAGAACAAAAATATCATAATCCAAGTGCCAACTAAACACTAAAAGTTGATTAGATTTAGATATCAATCCAGAAACATTTTGAAAGTAGCTTGTAATTAATTGCTGCTATTGTGCCTCTTATGCCAAATTTTCTGAAAAATCTTAATTAAACAGCAAACTATTAAAGTGAAACATATTCTTCCCTAAATATACAAATATGTATACATACCTAGTTTTCACATAATGTTCTACCTCAACCGAACTGGAGAACTGTATTTTCGCTCCCTTCACCTCGCACATTTTTGGTAGGATCCATGTCGAAAAAAGTTTAATGTTGCCAGAAACCTTATAGTAAATGGCAAGGAAGTTTCTTGAATATCATGTATCTCCAGGTCATGCATGAGCCTCGACAGATTTTACGTGTCAGACGAAAATTTGCATCTCCCAAACTTCTTAAATTACGTGTACGATGCCTATTTTCATAATTTTCATCTTCCTACAACAACAATAGTAAGGCTAAAACATCATCCATTTTTATATTTAACAAAACTGTGTAGTACAATAATCAAAGAGTAAAACAGATGTTTTATTTGTCAAGAGCATTTCGAATCTTAACAATTTATCAAGAAAAGAGCTTTTTATTTTTGACACAGAATACCAAAACCTTGACAAATAGTAAATCTTGATAAAGAAGAAAGATGGTGAATTTATCAAGTGCACAGAATTGGGCTGATAATATATGTAGAGGGTTTTTCAATAGGTGCGCTTCAACTTTTTTCCGATAGGGAGGGCGAACGACGCAATATTTTTTTATTTTTCGCTTGTCATTTGTAAACTCCATTAGTATACATTTCATCATGGAACGCTACACACTTGAGCAACGATTGCAAATCGTGCAAATTTTTTATGAAAATAATCGTTCTGTTGCTGCTACTTTAAGAGCATTACGGCCATTTTACGGTCCATTTAACAAGCCGTCCCGTTTTGGGGTTATGTGAAGTCATTGGTCTACAGTAAGAAGCCGGCGACGATTTGTAAGCTCAGAGCCAATATTGAACGCGAAATTGCTGGAATTTCGGCCGATTTATGCAAAAGAGTGGTCGAAAATTGGGTTCATCGATTGGACTTCGTAAAACGTACACGCGGTGGTCATGCAAAAGAAATCGAGTTTCATACTTAAATGTATATGTTCAAACTCGATAATAAAAAAAAAATTAGTTAAAAAAGTCAAACCGTTTGTGTTTTATTCAAAAAAGTTCAAAAGTTTAAGCGCTCTTACTGAAAAACCCTATATATAATATATAATTCTAATCCCAGGTCCTTTTATTTGGCACCTTAATCCCATATCGATGGGTCGCTCGCGTTCGGCGCCTATTTCTACTATATAACGCCAACAGAAAATTCGAAAAAATTAATAAGGTATCTTCTAAGCTTTAACTAAACATATCCGGAGAGATTTTTTCTAAAAACTTTATTTTAATAATGTTTTATCATAAACAAATGGTATGAAATATGTACCGTGCTCTAGTTTCATAAAAAATTCATAATTTTTCAACGAATTGGCATGTCGGATTAGGGATAATTTTGATGATTTGGAAAAACATCCGCCCACAGCGTTAACACTCTTTGTTTCTAATCACCAACAAATTCTAATCGACTGCTGGTAAATTTACCTAATTCAGTCCCTTACCTTTAACTTTTGGAAAAATGTGGTGATTAATCTTAGTTTGACGAGTACCCCTCAAAATTCCAATGAGTAAGTAATAAAATAGAGTCACAATCACTCAATTTTTGGCAAACGGGCATACAGAGAACGTTAATGAATAGAGAAGTCTTAATGACTGGAAAGTGTTCATTTTCGAGGGGTACTCGTCTCGCGAAGACAATTTCACCACTGACACATTTTTCACCAATAGTTAACAGCGTAAAAGCAAATTCGGAAAATTTAACAGCAAGTGAGTATTATTAACAGCAGTTAGCAATGTAAGATATTATTAGAAAAGTTTGTGTGAGGGGCGTAATGTATTTGACATTACAGGTGCTTTTTTTTTGTGATTTATTTCGCCCTTTGGAATTTGGAAAATTGCGCCAGAATAGTAAATGTCAATCGCAAAAAGTTAACGGGATTTAAGTTTTGCGAAATTGCGAAGGCGGCGACTTGCAAATTCCAACGGGCGGACTTTAATTCGGGCGTTAAAATCGGTTTTCGAGTGTTAAAGTGCGTTAAAAATTTAGCGTTTTTTTCAAAGCGCCGTGCGTGTTTTCGAGTGTTTAAAGTGCGTTAAAAATTTAGCGTTTTTTTCAAAGCGCCGTGCGTGTATTCGTGTGTTTAAAGTGCGGTAGAAATTTAGCGTTTTTTTCAAAGCGCCGTGCGTGACATCAAAAAATTTAAAACTAAAAAAAAATGAGTGATAGATTGTGTCGCGTACGCGGTTGTTCGCGGGACGAAAAACGCCTGTTTTCGTTCCCAAATGATCCTGAGAAAGTGGCAAAATGGAGGGCCAACTTAAAAATCCCGACGGCGGTGCATCTTCCACCCCACAACTCATATGAGTGCATAAAGCATTTTGAGCCATATGTTGTGGGTGGAAAATGTTTAAGAAAGGGTGCCATCCCCACCCTTCGTTTAGGTAAGTTTTTGTGCAATACATAAGTAGGTACATATGTGTGTTTTTATATTTCGCCATATTTTTATATTTGAGCCATATGTTGTGGGGGGAAAATGTTTAAGAAAGGGTGTCATCCCCACCCTTTGTTTAGGTAAATTTTTGCGCAATACATAAGTAGGTATGTGTGTTTTTATATTTCGCTGAAGCGAACCTACAATAATAGCAAACACACATACCTGCATATGTATTGCATACACTTCATACAATATTAGGGTGGATATGTTTTATTGAGGGTGAGGCTTGCTAACTGGTAACATTAGAGTTTTGTGGGAGGAAAGTGGAGTAAGTTAATAAATTTAAATTAATTTTTGAATGTAAATGATGTTACATATACATATGTATGTGCATATATTATGCTAATTTATTTGATATATGTATGTGCATATATAAATATGTATATGTATATATAAATAAATATAAATGGGAATTTCCAAGTGTGATAAAGTTACCGAGCGAGTAGTTTTGAGGGATTTAGGATATGTATATAATTTCATAGAAAATAATTTTTTATTAATAACCATAATATTACAATACACGGCATCCGTTGCTATGCCTCGTTGAATAAAATCAAAACAACCAATCGGAAAATTTCGTGTAGTCGTTTCGTAGTGATGCGTTATATGTAGTTTGATGAATTATTATACATATGTTTATGAATTATTATATGTTTTTAAATTATTGAATGTTTATAAATTATTATATTATAAAATACATTTTTTTAATAGGGCATGACGATGACCCTACGTACAGCTGTACAATGCCGAAGAAGCAACGAAGCTGTTGCGTTGTAGGATGCGTAGTGGAAAAGGGTCATGCGTTATACGCCTTTCCTCGACGCGGAGAGGCTAGAAATAGTTGGGCCCTGGCTTGCAACGTGCAACCAGCCGATACTGACAGGCTATATGTTTGTAAGCGTCACTTTAGTCCAGAGCAAGTAACTCGTTATAAAGTTTTAGATGGGGCTGTTCCATCTTTAAGATTAGAGCCAGTTACTAGAAGTCGCTCACCTAGTACTGGCTCTGATTGGGTTTGCCCGCCCGTTACTAAAGTGTACGTAAATCGTACAGTAGGTGTAGGAAACGATCTTACGTTAGAAGAATTCGCAAAATATTCCATGCTAGAGGAAACAAGGCAGGCACCCAAAAACAAAAACATCTGTGAGGACTTAGAAATCACAAGCAGTAGCGAACGATTTGCTCAGGCTGCTCGTTATTATCGGAGCAATGAAATAAAATTAAAAAAAAAAAATTCAAGAGTTAGAAGCAGAAAATGAGAAGCTACTGCAAAAATATAAATATTTGTGTAGTCGTGCAGTTCTTGCGGAAGAAAATTCAAGCAGTGATGCTGTAACTTTCGCAAGAATGATCGTCAGTGGCCAAAAAAATCGTTATAGCGAGGAGGAAAAGACATTGGCCCAAAACATTAATTATATGTCCTCCAAAGCATATACGTTTATGCGTGACGATCTAGGTTTTGCTTTGCCCCATAAATCATCCCTTTCGCGTTGGCGCCCCATCAAATATGTTGTTCCGGGGTTCGATGCCAATGTCTGCAATAATTTAGAAAAAATTGTTTCAAATATGTCCGACACCGAACGCATAAGCGTTCTATTATTCGATGAAATTATCATCAGGTCGGACTTGAGCTATAATAAAGCTAGAGATGTTATCGATGGGTTTGTAGACCATGGGGAAGGTCAACGCGAAAACAAAATTGGGAATAGATGTTTATTTTTTATGGTTAAGGGATTGTGCTCCAAATGGAAATACGTGTTTTCGTATTATATCTCCAGTGGGGGTATACCTACGGAGACATTGATGTCCATTTTGAAAAAAAATATCGCACAACTGAAAAAAATGGGGTTAAATTTGAAAGGTATAGTTTGCGATCAAGAGCCCACCAACATTGCTATTTTTAACACTTTAGGGATTTCTGAGAATCGCCCCTTTCTCCTGCACGAAGACACAAAAATTTTTTGCATGTTCGATTACTGTCACTTGATATGATATATGATGAGATATGACATCTTACCACCAGATGGAGTGACAAGCTTCAAGGTGATCAAAAAATTGTTTGATATAGATCAAATGAATCCCCATTTTAAAATTTGTCCGAAACTAACGGAGGCCCATATATATCCCAGTTTTATGGAAAAAATGAGCGTTTCACGCGCGACTCAGGTCCTGAGCAATTCGGTAGCTTCTGGTATCGACATGGCCTTGGCCCAAAATTTATTAGGCAGTGACGACTATGTGATTAAATGCGCTAAGCCCACACAGATGTTCGTTAAAAAAATGAATGATCTCTTTGATGAATTGGATGCAAAAAGATTCCAGTCGAAAAATCCTTCAAAATGTCCGATTAGGCGTGGTGACACCAAAAAATTAAATAAACATCTAGATTTTTTGCGGTCATTAAAGTTGCCGGGAAACGCACGCGTTAAGTGCATCGAAGGTTTCCGCATAACGATTTTAGCGATGCAAAAGTTATGCGAGGAACTTTTCATTGAGCACAGCTCCCTAAAATTTATTTTCACCGGGAAAATGAATCAAGATGCGTTGGAAAACTTTTTCTATCGCATACGGGCTAGTCAGGGTATGAATACCCATCCATCAGCTCACGAAATTCAATACATAGTTGCGCGACTGATCTCAATGAAAATTTTACGCCAGAAATTTGAGAAGAAAGGTTCTAATTGTACAGATGATGACGATATGAATTTAGATTGGTATATAGGCCCAGAGGATCGTCATCTTGAGGCAGAAGTAGGAGACCAGCGAAATGAAGATCTCATTTTAGAAGAGATTGATGTGGAAGATTTAAATTTTGCTGAAGAAAGTCATGAAGCTGAGGTACAAGTGCAGCGTTACTTCACTGGCTATGGTATTTACCAGAAAGTGCTGTGCAAGTTACAATGTGAAAAGTGCACCCACGCCATGACGAAAACAAAAGGGGAGCTGAAGTTGCATTCAGAAGCCCTGATAAGATCAAAAAACTTCACGGATGACAGCGATTTAAGGCTTGTCAATCCTGAAGACAGGGTTTTCGAAGTGTGTCGACTCCAAATGGTGTGGTACCGTAAGCTCTTCGCAAAATATGCCCACATTGCAGGTCTTAGGTGTTCAATGTTGTCCGCTCTAAAAGAAAAAACACAAAAAGAGTTTCCCGACTGGTTTATAGTATCTGGCGAATGTAGAGATCATCGCGTGAAGCTATTAGATTTTCTCTTAACTGTCCTTTTATTCAAGAATGCAAAGTGGCTCTTGCGAAATGAGGCCTATAATGCCAAAGTCAGAAAAATTCAAAATAAATTAAAAAAGCTGTAGGTTGTAAGTAGGTTGTAAGCCAGGGCCCAACGAAAAGAGATTCACCGCTCACCCAGGTAATAAATAATCTATTAGCTATCCTTTGCATATAATGATACCTATTATTTTATTTCAGGGTTTTCCTCTTTTCTATATTTCAGGTTTTTTTATTTATATATTTTACAGGTATTTTCCGTTTCAGGTTTTTTCTATTTTTTAGTCTATTTTACAGGTTTCTTTTTTATTTTTTCTTCTCTTTCAGCTAGCACCAGAGCCTAGATTTTTAAAGCACTACAATTTTTTCTTAATCATGATGGATTGAGAGTAGTGTTTTAAAAATCAGGTAAATCGCAATGACTTAATCGATGTCAATATCGAAGTCGTGTGAGAAATTGTTATAGTATGAGAACAATTTCGTAATTCGTGCTTTCAAAATTTTATATTTTTTTTTTTTTCATTTCAGGAAATGAAATTACCTATTATTTATAGCATCGTAAAATATATACATATACATATAAGAATACTTAAATTACTTGTGAATAAAAATAATTATATTTTTTTTTTCATTTCAGGAAATGTAATTACCTATTATTTATAGCATTGTAAAATATATACATATACATAAATTTCTGTGAATAAAAATAAAAAATTAAAATTAAAAAACTAGTATTTCATTTTCTTAAGGATAATAATATATATTTGGTAAGAGGATCTTAAAGAAACATATACCAATAATACAATTCGACAGGATTTCATTAGAATATCAATACACATATTCGTTCAGCTCAATAAAATAAATATCTTCATATGAAAAATTGTTCCAATGGACGTGCAAAAGCAAAACACGCATATATAGTACATAAATACATGCATACAAACTGCCATAGCCATACATACATATGAGGCTGCGAGCACTTGCGACAGACGAAATATTTCGATTTGCTATTGCTGTCGAGAATTTAGAACACATATTTACCTACATACATATATTGATGCATACACATGTACGGAGCCGCGGCCACTCGACTTGACAAAAATTGAAGATTTACCAAATATTGGCAAATAATTCAACGCGAAATATTACAATATTGACTATTTTCGAATTGGCGAGAAAATTGGCATATGTGCATATGGGCATATGAGCTCGAACTTAGTGTTATAGAATATTTTGGATTTTTCAGCGTCGTTGCGACTAAAAAAATCTGACCGCTGCGACTGCGCCTATGAATGTATTTTGTTCTTGCAGTCGCCAGGCTTATAATTTTAGCTGTTGTATGTATATACATATGTGTATACTAATAAGCATAGTTTTGCTGGGAGTCGAGAATGTATGTATATGTATGTACGGACATACATATAATAGGGCACACTTGCGCAATATACCAATACGTGAGGTAGGTCATGGTTGCTCCAGTACATTGACCTTTGGCTTAATTGTTTCTTACATGTGTATGTATATATGTACATACATATGTATGTAATAAGAAACAGTTTAAACAGATTTTGTTACTGATATACTTACGGTAACATATGAATATGCTTTTTTATCCTATAAAATATGTAAATATGGAGTATATCTTGGGTTTGTTAAAATTATTCTTTTATTTATTTTGAATATCAAAACTTTTTTGTTCTTGTAGTCGCTAGGCATAGAATTTTAGCTTTGAACGACATTCGGAATTAAAGGAATAACGTGAGTGCCCTGCGTGTGCGGTTGTATGCACATGCATATGTGTATATTAATACCTAAGCATTGTTTTGCTTGAATTCAATTCACATATTTATATTTGCATATGCCATCTTCCTGTGTGCCTGGTAATGAAGCGTTTTGTATACAGAATTTTTTGATTTGATCAATTGATATACGTATATATATATATAGATAGGTATAGTTAGGGATCAAGTGTGCATATATGCACATGCACATACGTCGATGCATATGCAGAAGAAGTTGTTTTAGCATTTGCAGGAATTCGATCATTCGAATATTTACACCCTAATTATTGCATGAAATATGATAAGGCGATGCTCGTGAGGTAGGTCATGTTGCTTCAGTGCATACATATGTATGCGTGCAACACTATATTTATTAAAGATGTAATAGAACTTAGTTGTCCCATATACATATGTATGCAAATACGTTTCTTTCACGTTTTCTTTTATTTATTTTAAATTTCAAAGTTTTATACTATCTATAAAATGTTTTATAGTATCTATAAAATGCATACATATATTATTCCATGTAATAAATCTAAATTGAAAAAAAATTCGTTTGCAAAGGAACAAATGAATGCATATTCAAATGTAAATATGATAAGGTGGTGCGTCAAGAGATAGGCCATTATTGCTCCAGTGCGTGTGCACGTATGTATCAAAATCTATAAGAATTGAAGATGCAATTGATCTTTTGCACAAACATAACTAACATATATTGATATACATACATATACATCAATATACCATACACTTGTATGCTCTATGAATTCTTGTCTAAAATTAATTTAGACTCGAAAAATTATTAAAAATTTTCATCAAATTTTTATGAAGTTTTCAATTTACTAAAATTTTTGTTTGCATCTTATTTTTAGATTAAATCAACAAACAAAAAGTGATGAATGTTGGCGCATAATTCAAGGGAACATAGAAGTGCACAAGCAAATTCTTTGCAAAGTGCCGTCGGCATTCGTCAGTTTGATTTCATACAGAAACCAAAGAGTGAGCGGAGCCAATGTACTTCTACATAATTCACTGTAATCAGCTCTGTTAAAAACTTCCCCGCCTTCGAGTTGAGCGAGGTGAAACAGTGTTCGCCGTTTCACTTCATTTTTGACAATTCACACCATTCGTAGCTCGTGAGAATTCTCTATATTTAACGTTCTCTGGGGCATATTTATGCGGTCGGTCGGGTGAAAAGAAGAGGAAGGGCGAACCGTTGTAACAAGTTCTAGAGCCGAGAAACGATGTCTTTCCTCGCATACACAAAAAGAAATCGACACGAAGTACACGCGAATGCGTCAATTTGTCTTTGCTTAAGCACTGAGCAAGCTTACGTTAAACGTATGTACATATGTACGTATATTCATGCATACATTTGTATGTATGCACTAATGTAACATATTTACCATGGTCAACATTTTTGATTTTTGTAGGATTTTTATATAAAACTCTCTTCACTTCGATCTCATGGTCTTTTGTACCCTCTGCTCATCACAGTACCTCATCCAATCCCAGTTCCAGTTCCCAGTTGGCCAATATGTTTCAACCTTCCCCGCGCTGCATTCCAGGAGAAGTAGTCTTCTGGGATTGGTCGCAGAAACGGTAAGAGTCCGTAGACCAAATCCCGATCATGTGCAGATGACTTCGCAGTTTGCAATGGCCTGTGAGGATGCCCGTAAGGATTCTCAGATTATCCTTGGGGAAGGTTATGAATTTTTGATTTTTATTCTGAACTTCCAGCAAAACTATAATTATTAGTATACCCATTTGCATGCACATATATCTAACCGCACGCACCGGACACTCACTTTATCCCTCTACGTGCGTATGTTGCCCAAAGCTAAAATTCTAAGACTTGCGACTACAAGAATAAAATGCACTCATATGTGCAGCCATAGCGGGCATGAACAGTTTCAAATATTGTACAACACAACAGAAAGAAATTCATTGATAAATTCAATCTCATATTTCTAGGAGCAAAATACTGTTATCCATAAAACGAGCAACCGATATGTCAATTTTTCTCAACGTTGACAAAAAATGGCAAAGTGCAGGAAAGCATAAGTAAATAGCTGCAAAGTTTGAAACCAGAGTGCGGCTTATTTGGAGGTTACTCTACATACATTCAACCTTCGGAGTAAACCCAAAGTGCCAAATATATAATATTGAAGCTTCTGTGAGTTGTGCAGCGCTGTTCATAACAACAGAAACCAAAGCCGCAAATTTTTCTACCAAAATTTTTGAGACAATATGCATTTTTTATTTCTGAAATGTATTAAATTTTTTTTTAACATTAAAATTCACATATTGAATAATAATGTACTACTTCACAGTAAAGACCTAAAAAGTTGTTTAAGTAAATTGTTAAACAATTTTATTGACGCTTCATAGTTCATAATTTTTGGCAAAATGCTGTACCTATGCGCTGGATTTCTTAAGAAGTTTTAGCGAATCGTAATATTTTTGCAGTGGCAAGTGTACGCAGCCGCATATGAACATATTCATAAATTCACATATTTGTATTTGTATATGCCATCTTCCTGTGTAATGAAGCGTTTCTCTATAAAGGATTTTTATTTGATTAAAGGAAAGTGAGACATAATTAGACAGGCATACAGTCCTATTATGTGCCCTTGACAAATTAACAAAATATTGATAGTTAAACAAGATTTTTATCAAGTAAAAACCTTTTTATTCTGTGTACATGTTGATAAAACTTGAAGCTTTGCTACTCAGCGTTTTTGCCCACACCGTGAAAGCGCTATAATGTAAACATAGATCAGTTGTTTAGTGCGAAATTGAGGATGCCCGTAAGCATTCTCAGATTGTCCTTGGGGAGGGTTATGAGTTTTTGATTTTTATTCTGAACTTCCAGCAAAACACACACTTTATCCCTCTACGTGCGTATGTGGCCCAAGGCTAAAATTCTAAGACTTGCGACTACAAGAACAAAATGCACTCATATGTGCAGCCATAGCGGGCATGAACAGTTTCAAATATTGTACAACACAACAAAAAGAAATTCATTCATAAATTCAATCTCATATTTCTAGGAGCAAAATACTTTCATCCATAAAACGAGCAATCGATATGTCAATTTTTCTCAACGATGACAAAAAATGACAAGGTGCAGGAAAGCATAAGTAAATAGCTGCAAAGTTTGAAACCAGAGTGCGGCTTATTTGGAGGTTACTGTACATACATTCAACCTTCGGAGTAAGCCCAAAGTGCCAAATATATAATATTGAAGCTTCTGTGAGCTGTGCAGCGCTGTTCATAACAACAGAAACCAAAGCCGCAAATTTTTCTACCAAAATTTTTGAGACAATATGCATTTTTTATTTCTGAAATGTATTAAATTTTTTTTTTTTTAACATTAAAATTCACATATTGAATAATAATGTACTACTTCACAGTAAAGACCTAAAAAGTTGTTTAAGTACACTCTTGATATTTCTCACGGAGTTCCGCTTCTGCACCAACGAAGTTCGTCCCGTTATCCGAAAACATTTCTTTACAATAGCCCCTGCGGTTGATGAATCGTTTAAAGGCGTTTAGAAACGAAGAACTTGAGAGATCTCCAACAAACTCGAGGTGCATTGCACCTGTGCACATGCAGACAAATGAAGATATACAACCTTTTATGGATTTAGCTCCTCTTCCATGCGTAAATTTGAACATATCGCACTTGTTACGTTAAAGCGTAACAACTCAAAAAGAAAAGGAAAAGAGTAACCACTCAAAAATTTGTTATTTTAGCGCAACTACTAAACAAATAAGAATGAAACAACCGTTATATTGTTTTCAATGATATTTTCGTGCAATTACATATTTTTCCCCTTGTAATACCTATATTATTAATATTTACGGAAACGGTTTTTCGTCTCTACTGAAAATGTTCTGATTTTGAGTTGTTACGCTTTAACGTAACAAGTGCGATATATATATTGACCAGCAAAGTCTACTGCTGTACGAACGAAGCAGCGAGCGTATGTTATGCGGGACGAAAGAAGATCACCCATTGATTGTGTTTCGAGCTTGCGATTTAAAGCGGTAGATTTTACACATTTGCGATAGATATTACGAATTATGTTGCGGGCAGCAAAGACCCAATACCGGCGCTGCAGGATCACTTGCATTATACGGGGGCCTGCATGTAGCGTATAGTGATGTATGTCCAAAACAACGAGTTTTGAAGGCGGAGAGTTTTTTGGCAGTATAACTGGGTGTCTGACATCATTTGCAACATCTGCGGATTTCAACCGACCTCCAACACGAAGGATTCCAAACGAATCGAGAAACGGTTGTAAACGCAGCAAACTACTACACAGTTTAATCGGCCTTTTTCCCCTGCAACAACGTATTTCATTAGAAAAATAGAAATTTTGTGTATACCTGATTAATCTTCGCTCAGATTCCAGCAACTCCTGACAATTAGGAAACCACGTTTTTTTGTTATTGATTCCAAGCGAGCTAGAGCGGGTATTGTGTATAAATCTCTATACATAAGCGATAATTCTTCTTAATTTCGAATAAGATGAGTATTTTGTGATGACTGACCAGTGAACGTCAGTAGCTGCGATACAAGCCTTAACTTTTCGTAAGGCTATTTCGGTTTTACGCATTATTTGCGCGGGTTGCTTTCAGAACTGTTCCCCTTCGCGTAAGAAGTCAGGTCCGAACCACCATAACTCATGATGCATAAGTTGAAGCGGAAATATATGCCTCTGGACGCGCAGTCCGCAGGATTGCTTTCAGAGCGTATATGGTTCCAGCACTCGGGAGGCAGGACCTCGTGAATATAGGCGACACGGTTTGCGACGAATGTTTCTCATTTATTAGGATGTGCTTGCAGCCACGCCAACGTAATTGTGGAATCTGTCCATGCTACCAGTGGACAGCGAAAATCCTCCCAACTTTGCCTGACGGCCTTGACCAATTTTGCGGCGAGATGTGCAGCACACAACTCGAGGCGAGGTAGTGTTGTTGTTTTTAGCGGGGCAACTTTAGTCTTTGATGAAATTAAGCCGATTGTAATGTGACCATCCCTATGTACAGTGCGCGCATATATTTATGACTGCGGCATAGGCGCGCTCGGAAGCGTCGGCGAAAACGTGCAACTCAGTAAATCAGCCTATCGTCCCGACTCCAACCCAACGGTTGACCTTTAGTTCAGATAAAAGTTGTGATTGCGAGCGATGATCAAGCCACACCTTGCCTAAAGTATCTGGTACTGTGTCGTCCCATCCAGTGTTGGAACGCCAGATGTCCTGAAACAACATTTTCGACCTAATCGTTGCGGGTGAAAGTAAGCTTAATGGATCAAAAAGTTTGCTGGCATCGACCAGAAATGCTCTCTTAGTTAAGACATGGGGCGGTTCTCCTAGAGAAATGGAAAATGTAATAATACATTGTTGCCATCTACGGTGTAGTGCGATATGTTCTTGGATTCTCTAGCGATAGTCTCATTTAGCTCTGTACAATTTGACGTCCATTTTATTAACTCGAACCCACCTTCCCGTAGAATATCGGACACATTTCGCTGCAATGCTTTAAGTTCCGACTTGCTAGACGCACCAGTGAAAAGATCGTCCATGTAAAAGTTCTTAAGAATTACGTCGACTGCTTTCTGAAAAGTATTAGGAGATTGTTTCGCGGTTTTTTGCATCGATTTGACAGCCAAATGCGAGGCGGACGCAACTCCATAAGTTACGCGTAACATACGGTAATCTGTAATGGGTAGAGATGTGTTAGAGCGCCAAACAATTCGATGTAAGTCGACATGTTTAGCTGAAACACAGATTTGTCGATACATTTGTGCAACGTCTGCAGTTACTGCGTATTTGTGTATTTTAAACCGCAAAAGTATGGAGTACAAGTCTTCTTGTAATTGAGGACCAACATAAAGCACATCGTTGAAGGAATTCTCCGTTGTGGTTTTAGCAGACGCGTTAAACACAACTCGCAATTTTGTCGTGACGCTGCACTCCTTTACAACAGCATGGTGTGGCATATAATATTTCGCATATTTCGTTTCAGGCACGACCTCCATATGACCCATTTCAATTAATTTCTGCATGAATTCGTTATAGCGTGTCCACAGATCCTGATCGCCGGCAAATCTGCGCTCCATACGTAATAAGTTTCGTACGGCGAGACTCCTTGAGTCACCTAATGGCACGTCGACCTTCAGTGGCAACTCCACTACAAAGCGTCCGTCCGGCTTCCTAATATGAGTTGATTCAAAATGTTCTTCGCAGTACCGTTCCTCGTGGGTAAGATATCGTGTTTCCGGCGCTTTTTCAAGTTCCCACAATCTAGCCAATGCTCTATCTAAATGTACATCACAGTGTAACGATTGTATATGGTTTGCGGGTGGAACGGATGTATCTACGTTTCCACACAACGTCCAGCCAAAGACTGTTTTCTGTATTTTTGGCGGGCCAGGTGGGCCTTTACGCAGCTCAGTTAAAATGAGGCGATCCATATAGTCCATGCCCACTAAGATGTCTACACGGCCGGGTTCCATGAAGTGCGGGTCAGCTAAGAACAGTCCCTTGATGTGAGACCATTCAGGAACGCTTAAACTCTGCGAAGGCAAATCGCCCGTAATCTTTTGTAAAATTAATGCGTTGATGGGGTAGCATTCACTTGAATGTCGCGAAGAAAGCAATAACGTCGTTTCGGCTCTAAAGCGGCCACCCTGAGAAGCGCCAATCCCCGTTACAAATATGGACGAAGATTTGCGAGCTAGACCTAGACGCTGTCCTGCCATGCCATGAAGCAATCTATGGTGGCGCTGCCGACATATTCGACAGGAAGACGCGCTATTGCAGCGTTCCTTAAAATGTCCGGTACTTAGACAGTTTAAGCACGCCTTGAAATCTTTGACAAAATTGAATCTAGCTTTTGAATCTAAGCTACGGAATTTTTCACAAGAATAGATTTTGTCACCTGCGTTACAATATGTGCAACGCGATTGATCTGCGGTGGCATGAAACACTTTTGCCGATTTTCCGACTAATTTTTGATTGTTCGGCTTTCCTGGCCATGACTGGGTTACCAGCGTTGATATCATCGATAATGAGCGACACCTTATTTCCAAAAAGGACGAAAGATCTTCGAAGGTAGGAGGATCGTCGCTAAATTTTATTTAATACAATCATTTATTTAGATAGAGAGTTGACATCCGAGTTGACTGACGAACATTACGTTAAGAGAATAATAATGAATAATGATAATGCAAATATGTGTAGCGATGAAAAAAGATATATCGATGTTGTTGAAGTGAACTCAACGAGAGATATATCGATGTTGTCGAAATGAACCCAACAATTATTTTATTTTATTAAATAATCGAGATGAAATTATTAGAATAAAAGTGTGTAAAAAAAGGCTTCAAAAAAGCTGTATCGAAAAATATTCTTCACTCAATAACTAAATTTTAACATAAAAATAAAAAAAATTATGGAATATATAAATGATTGAAAATGTATTTCGTTTTTTTTTTTAGAGCTCCGCAGCGGTAAGCAAGGGATTGACACTTTGACTCTGACTATGCTTAAAATTCTGAGTGGAGTGAAACACTTATAACTTCAATCAGTTCAGAGAAAAGTGTTGTTTAATTAGAGATTTAAAGTATATATCGACCTAGTTCTTTCTCCTTCGCGCATGTACTGGGTTAAATCAATACGATTCCCTGCGTAATTAAAGTCCTCTACAACATCATCGTATATTTCGTTCAATGTGATACCCGCTTTTATCATCATATTAACGCAAGTGCTAATAAAAAGGGCTGAGGTTTCATACGAGTATTGTAAAACTACGTGTTTCAGCAAGCATATGCTCCAAAACACCAAATGCGCTTTCTATGCAGCTTCTGACAGAACTCTTATAATTTGCGATATCATAGACAAAAGAAAACTTACTGCTTCGACGTTAATGCTTTCCTATTTAAATATATATTACGGAGGCGTTCAAGGTGGAGGAGTGCAGTTAATTGCTCCTATTGTGCCTCTTATGCCAAATTTCCTGAAAAATCTTAATTAAACAGCAAACTATTAAAGTGAAACATATTTTCCTTAAATATAATATACAAATAAGTATACATACCTAGTTTTCACATAATGTTCTACCTCAACCGAACTGGGGAACTGTATTTTCGCTCCCTTCACCTCGCACATTTTTGGTAGGATCCATGTCGAAAAAAGTTTAATGTTGCCAGAAACCTTATAGTAAAAGGCAAGGAAGTTTCTTGAACATCATGTATCTCCAGGTCATGCATGAGCCTCGACAGATTTTACGTGTCAGACGAAAATTTTGCATAAACGCATCTTCACTTAAGGAAAATGGATCACTGGCATCTCCCAAACTTCTTAAGTAACGTGTACGATGCCTATTTTCATAATTTTCATCTTCCTACAACAACAATAGTAAGAGTAAAACATCATCCATTTTTATATTTAACAAAACTGTGTAGTACAATAATCAAAGAGTAAAACAGATGTTTTATTTGTCAAGAGCATTTCGAATCTTGACAATTTATCAAGAAAAGAGCTTTTTATTTTTGACACAGAATACCAAAACCTTGACAAATAGTAAATCTTGATAAAAGAAAGATGGTGAATTTATCAAGCGCACAGAATTGGGCTGATAATATCTATATATATAAAAACTAGCGTACCCTCCCCCGCTTCGCTAGACGATAAATTCAATGATTTGCTAAAAGAGAATAAAATTAATACAAAACAAAGCAAGTTCTTTGATACAATTTCATTCGAACTTTATTGTAACACTTTTTGATAGACAACGTTTTTGGTTTTTCCATCTTTCGCGTAAATGAATAATGACGATGGTTTACCTACTCGTGAGCAAGCTACATACGTTTGTCCATGAGAAAAAATTGGGTATTCTAAATTAATACCGCACATTTGTAGAGACTGTCCTTGCGCCTTATTAATTGTCATAGCGAAGGCAAGGCGAATAGGGAACTGCAAACATTTGTAATCAAATGGTTAACCCGTCGGAATCAGTGATATTCTCCTTTGTACTTCCCTTTCAAAATTGTTGCTTCGATAACGTCACCCATTCCCTTCTTCAAAGCGAGTCTGGTACCGTCGCAAAGTCGTGGCACATTACTGTTGCGCAGCATAATAATCGGTGCTGCAATTTTTAATCGTAAATTATAAGGTGGTAGGCCTGGCAAATCGAGTGAGTTTAAGAATTCAGTTGGATAATTTATGACATCTTGATCAGTAATAGAGTCCATTGACTTATATGCAACTATGTCACCAGGTATTTGATCCAAAATAGCTGCATTTATATCATTGACGTCCTTATTTTTCCCAGCTAAAATTGCTCTTTCGCTGAGCCAATCATGGTTTTTGTAATGTTGAACTATGTTTGGAAATACACTCTGTATCAATGCCTCTTTAGACAGTGCAAAAGTGCAGAAGTTGTTAGGCAATGTAATCATTCCTGTTGGATCGACAGACATTTGGCCATTTCCGATTTTCAGTAATTGGTGTGAAAATTCAGCTGCTGATGGATCGTTCTGTAGTTGAACACGTACGTTTGTAGCAAGTGTAAGCGTGTTTACATGTCTCCATAAATACGATGATTTTAAGCATGCATTGATTTCATCTGCAGCCGTAGATTTTGGGATCACAGGTAATGTTTGCCTGAAATCTCCAGCCAATAAAATCATGGCACCTCCAAAGACTGTTTGGCTTCCTCGTAGATCTTTCAAAGTTCCATCAAGTGCTTCTTGTGTGCCATAGTACACTCGTCCCATACGATAAGCTTACTTACTTTAAGAACTTTGCCATTCCAGATGTTTTCGAAATATTACATGTTGGTGTTTCATTTACCTGCATATTCAAAGGCAACTTTAATGCAAAGTGTGCTGTGCGACCGCCTTCCAGTAATGTAGCCGCAGTTCCGGAAGAAGCGAGTGCCAATGCAACGTTATTATCTGATCGAAGTGTTGCTAATATCAATGAAATCAAAAAGATCTTTCCTGTTCCCCCAGAAGCATCCAAGAAAAACAATCCATCAGTTCCATGGCTAACATTATTCATGACTGTATCATAAACATGTTGTTGTTTATGTTTACTCCCCGTCGAAAAAAATTTGCAACTTAGCAACACGACACAAATCGTTTCACAATAACGAAAAATTCGCATATTTATTCAAAAAAAGTTGTACATATAAAATGAATGTTAATTCGAAACTTAATCTAAGAATCGAGCAAGTTCTGCGGCAATTTTCACTAAAAACACAATTTGTACAATATTTTAATTTTTTCTTTTTTTTATATGAAGAAATAACACTTCATAAGCAGGATAACTGTGTGTTGAAATAACTTTGGTTAACCATGCGTTAAAGTGTGTATCAGATATGTTTGCAGTTTCCTTTTTGTGGCAGCGGAGCAGTTTCTTTATTATACTACATCGACTCTTTTACTGCCGGTACTTGCCGTTCGTGTATTTTCAGTAGAGAAATACGTATTTTTCTATGAAAATTATTCCTTTACAGTAATCCTTACCGTTTTTTTGTTTGTTATGCAAGTAAAAAGTAGCGTCAAGTATTTGCCTTCCTTTTGCTATCGCTTCCGAATACTACTTTACTACACGAAAATGAAGTAAACGAAAGTGAAGAAAACAAATCAACAAATTAACTAAAACTCATTCAAAGAGAAAACTATAAATTTGCAAACGCATTTCCGCGCTTTCGTGCGCACACGCTCAACAAACTCTCTGAAAACTTATCGGTAACTATCATCCTCCAGCCGGCTCCCGCTGCTTTCCTTGCGCATAGACATTTTCAAATGGCACACCACTGCCACTGCCACATCTTTGTTAATAGTTGAAAATGAAATGTTTTGAAAAACTATAACATTTCTTTCTAATATATTTTTGTACACATAAAATGAATGTCGATTCGAAACTTACTATAATCTAAGAATCGAGCAAGTTTTGTTTTGCACAATATTTTGATCTTTCCTTTTTTTTATATGAAGAAAATATTTAAAAGAAATTTTTTTTTGCTAAAAACCTTCCTCTAGTGGATCCCTATAATATGAAAAAAGAACGAATAAAATTGGCCTCGTATCGGCCAAAAAAATGCGTACAAACGAACATCATTTCATTTTTATATATATAGATTCAGACGTTTTTCGCGTTGTGATGAACTTTACGGAGAATAGCTCAACCGATTTTAACCAAACTTTACCACATTGAAGAGACACATATGGAGAAGGTTTGTAACTATGTTTGGTTAAAATCTCCTTTACTTCTTCGTGAACACACAGTATACACGAGGCAGCGTTCTTCTTACGCGTGTGGTTGTTATTGTAAACGGTTGCATGGAGCGTACATTTTACTCACATATGTACAAGTTGACGCAGCAGTATTTATGCCCAAATTTTCATTCCATTACATACATTTCAATGGAATGCAAACGTACATACATATACATATATTCATACAGCAGTGGCTGCACGCCTGCATTCGCATGCAATGCTGCTGTGACTAACTTAACACTTTGCTTAAATACTTCTTCTTTACACCCACACTTCGGGATAACCGAAGCAAAACCATTAGCTCAACGAACCTGAACAGGTCGTCGCTAAAAAGTACTTAAGCAAGGCCGTTTTCTTAGAAGATTACCAAAAGTTATCAGTAATAGTGCATAGTGAAAGTAAGTGTTAAAACTAACAAGAAAGTGTTTTATTTGGTAAAGTGTTCAAGTGAAGCAGTTTCCAGGCATCAACCAAAGAGATAAAAAAAGTGCGTCAGAAATATTTAAGAGAACAGATTGTTTTCACATTTTCCAACGATATTTTCAAGAAAAATTTACAAAATATATATTAATTTTGCAAATGATTGATAACAAGTGAAACAGTGAATAAATGGTGTGAAAAATACACACAACAGAAATCGGCAAAAATAATTAATATTTTAGAAGTTTTTACTTAAGATATTTAAGAAAAGAGATTGTTTTCACACTTTCCGTAGATATTTTCAAGAAAAATTTCAAAAATATATATTATTTTTGCTGATCATTTTCCATTTCTGTTCTGTGTAATTTTCATTTCAACGCGTGCTCACACTTCAATTATATTTTTAAAAGATGGTGCTAACAGTATGTTAATTTGAATTCCAGTTTAAAAACAAGAAAAATAGTGACATAAAGAAGACCACTTTGATTCGGTAAAATACACGTGACAATAGAAATGTGCAAAATCACAGACAAAATGAAAGTGAGGAAAATCATGCTGATAGATTAAGTCAACAAAGAGATTGTACTAGGTCACGTTCTCAAAATCGGCCAATAAATATCAATTCTGTAAATATGAATGGTGCACCATTTCAATATAACCCACAACTTGATTATTCATCTCACAAACACGTTGTCCTTGGAAGCATGGATAAAATTTGCGGATTTTGTCAAGCATTGAAATTCAAAACTGAAATACCAGGCATGTGTTGCGCTGCAGGAAAAGTTCGTTTACCAGACATACAATATCCGCCCGAACCATTAGCTACATTATTATCGGGAACATCACCCGATTCCAAACATTTTCTTGAAAAAATTTCCACATATAATTCATGTTTTCAAATGACATCTTTTGGTGCTGGAAAATTATAACCGATAACTTCATGCCAACGTTCAAGGTAATACATAAACTTCAACGTTCAAGCAACGAGGTTGCAATTGTTATATCTGGAGATGAATTTCAACCAAGAGATATTGTTTTGCAAAGAAGAAATGATACACTGCAACGTGTTTATGAAACGCATCGAAAATATGATGCATTACAATATCCTCTTATGTTCTATCGTGGTGAAGATGGTTATTCGATTGATATGAAATAAATAAATCCAGCAAATGGTCAAGAAACAAATAAAACTGTAACGCAATGAATTATTTTGCATACAGAATCATGATAAGAGAAAATCAAGAGAATCACATTTTAAAATGTCGTTAATTATTTCATCAGTATATTGTTGACATGTATGCGAAAATAGAAACAGAACGATTGAATTACATTAGATTCAACCACAGAACATTACGCTGTGACGAATACATACATTTACGAGATGCAATTAACAACGATCCAACGTTAATAACATTGGTCAAATGGTAATATTACCTTCATCGTATACAGGCAGTCCAAGGCATATGCATGAATACGCCCAAGATGCAATGTGTTATGTCAGAAATTATGGTCGACCCGACTTATTCATAACTTTCACATGCAATCCGAAATGGGATGATATTAAGAATCATTTATATACTGGGCAATCAGCTACTGATAGGCTTGACATTACTGCAAGAGTGTTTAGACGAAAGCTACAGTCTCTAATGGATTTCATTGTAAAACATAAAGTTTACGGAGATGTACAATGTTTCATGTATTCTGTGGAATGGCAAAAAAGAGGCTTGCCTCATGCGCATATTTTGATTTGGTTAAAACAAAAACTAACAACAGATAAAATTGATCATATTATATGTGCTGAAATTCCTGATATAAATGAAGATCCAGAATTACATACTACTGTAACCAAAAACATGATTCATGGACCGTGTGGTACGTTAAATCAAAATTATCCATGTATGGTTGATGGTAAATGTTCAAAAAACTACGCAAGGCAATTAATTGCTGAAACAATGACTGGAAATGATGGATATCCATTGCACCGTAGAAGATCACCAGAAGATAATGGAAAAACAGTCACTGTGCAAATAAATAATAAAGATGTGGAGATCGATAACCGTTGGATAGTTCCGTATTCCAAATTATTATCGAAAACATTTAACGCACATATAAATGTTGAATATTGCAACTCCGTAAAATCCATCAAATACATATGCAAATATATCAATAAAGGAAGTGACATGTCAGTATTTGGAGTTGTAAATCGAAATGATGAATTTACTAATTACCAAATGGGAAGATACATTAGTAGCAACGAAGCAGTTTGGAGAATATTATCATTTCCGATTCATGATCGCCATCCAGCTGTTATTCATTTGTCAGTCCATTTAAATGAACAAAGGGTTTATTTCACTGAAAATACTGCTCAACAAATGGCCGAACGACCACCAGCAACAACACTAACTGCATTTTTCAACTTATGTGAAACAGATTCATTTGCAAGAACATTGCTTTATTCAAATGTTCCTAAATATTATACTTGGAATGCATCATCAAGGTTCTGGGTATGAAGGCAACGAGGAATACCTGTAGATGGATATCCAGGTGTTCATTTGGGTGATGCAATCGGACGACTTTACACTGTGCATCCAAGTAAAGTGGTATGTTTCTATTTACGTTTACTCTTAGTTGATATTCCCGGCCCAAGATCATTCGAAAGTTTGAAACGAGTTAATGGTCATCTTTGTTGTACTTATCAGCAAGCATGCAAAGAATTGAATTTGCTTGAAAATGATAATCAGCGGGATGCAACTCTTATGGATGGATGTGCAACAAGTTCTCCACACCAAATAAGAACACTATTTGCCATCATTATTGCTACATGTTTCGCAGCAAACCCAAAAGAATTGTGGAGTACTTACCAAGAATACATGACAGAAGATATCCTACATCAAGTACGTCGCATTACTGCAAATCCAAATTTAATTATACAGATGAATTATATAATGAGGCATTAATTAAAATCGAAGACTTTTGCCTGATGATTGCAAATAAAACTCTGAGTGAGTTAGGTATGATCGCACCAAATAGTCCGATGCATGATGCATACAATGCAGAATTAAGACGTGAAAAAGAATATGATCGAAATGATTTGAACACATTTGTAACAGCAAACCTACGAAAATTCAAACATGTTAAACTCCAATTAGAATTAGCAATTGATGCAATTGGTTTATATTTTCTAATTCATCAAACAATTAGAATGAGTTCAACTAATTCCCATTAGATAATTGAAATTTTTATTCCAGTGGTAAAACTAATTGCAATTAGTTGCCATTAGCAAAAAAAATTGGTTTACCTTTACAATTAGAAATCTAATTGACTTCTGCTAATGCAATTAGATATTCAATTAGTTCGAATTAGAATTAATTATTTTGATAAAAATAAATTTTTTGCAAAGAATTATTAAAGTGAACGAATAATGATGTAGCTCACATCATGTAAATCACTGGAGGAGGGTGAAAGCATGCATTTTATTTCGAATATGATGCATCAATATTTGAATGATGATGATAAAACTTCCAATATATGGTCCAAATATCCCACATTAAAGGACATAGTACTGTTTTGCCGCTTACGTCTTCAGGCCCTGTGGAGCGACTATTTTCCTTTGCGGGCATTATTAATAGTCCAAGGCGGAGTCGCTTGACTGACTTTTCTTTTGAAAAGCTCGTATTGCTGAAAGCGAATATATTAACGTTATTAAAACACAAACTCACTTCTCGGTGTCTGCGAAATAACTCAATTCCTTTATTCAAATTTATTTACAGTAAACCTTATTTATCTAAAGCTTACATCTAACGAAATCTCTTAAAGTTCTACTCTTACTCTAATTTCTCTTATTGCTAAATTTAAGATTAATATTTAAATATGTAAGTTAATATGTTTGTGTATGTAAGTATGTACGTATGTAGATATGTATTCAGGTATTTATGTGTTATACATGTATGTAGGTATGTATCTTATGTTACACCTCCACCCGTAGACTAAGCAGTCCCTGCTTGTTCAAAATGAACTTATTTAAGGTAAATGTTTAATCATATTTTTTATATTGGTATACATTATTGCAATTATTTATTTTTATATTTTTAAACATTATTCACATTTTCTAGTTTTTCTGAATATTTTTTTTCTTTTCTTCATTTTTTTTTTCATGTTTTTCGTTTTACTTGGGATTTATATATTTTTTTAAATTTATTATCGTTTGATACTAAGTAATTTCCATCTTGTTTATAATTAGTAATTTTCTTATATTTTGGTTTTGATTTGCTAACCCTGTTATTATTAACAATGTTTTTGGCAAAACTGTCTGTGTCAACTCTATTGGCTTTCTGATTCAATAAATTTATTTTATTAACTTTCTTTTCATGTACTTTTTGTGAAAGCTTGGATATTTCTTCTTGTGAAATCATATTATTCAAAAGATCGCTGGGTCGAAACTTAGTAGTAGTATGAATTGTATTGTTGTATGATATTATGGCTTTATGTACATTTTCGTCAATATCATCTTTATTATTTGGATCCGCATTAAAAAGACGAATGTGCTCATTAAGGGTTCCATGTAGCCTTTCTATATCTGCGTTGCCAGTTTTGAGATACGCTGTGGTAGTGTGAAATTTTATTTCTTGTTCCTTTAAAAATTCCCTTATTACGGCAGTATCTAGTTCGTTGTCGAATACTATAAAATTTGGCTTTCCTAAATATTGGATTCTTTGCTTAAGTGCTTTTAGTATTGACACCCAAGTTCTATCTTCTAAATAGTACGCAGTTGCGTACTTCGTTAACTTATCTATGCTTGTGAGATACATGGTGCCTCGTTGCGGGTACCATATATCTGCATGCACAATATCATTGTGCTTTACAGGGGTGGGCGTAATATTTAAATTGTATTTAATCGGAGACCTGTCGTGTTTTGCCAGCTTGCATGTTTCGCAATTGTTTATGTATTTCTGAATTTCTTTTTGTAATTTGGGATAAAAATACAATTTTCTTAATTCTTCGTAAACCTCATTAATACCCCTATGATTATTTTTAATGTGTGTTGTTTCAATTAACTCTAGGAGCCTGTCTCTATCAACTACATCTTCCAAAAATAAATTTGCTTTTAATATTTTGAGATTTTTGTTTCTGGCAAAACATTTAATATACAAAGTTTGGAATTCTTTGTAGAGCTCAATATTTGGACAAAAAACTACTACAAGACCTTTTGAAGAAAGCTTATCCTTCAAAAATTTCAAAATACCGTCTGTATTTGCTATTTTTAATATGTGTCGAATCTTATTTTTGAACATTATTTTCGTCTTACAAGAATTTTCATTTGACGTTTGTATAAATATTTGATTTTTAAACATATTAATAGGACATTCCGTGATTTTAATAAAGTCAGCATCATCAGTATCTGCGCTGTGAACTGTATTGGCATCTTCGTCAAACAATTCATTTAAATTAATATCAATTTCACTATTTGATGCCTCATAACTTAATCTACTAAGGCCGTCAGCTATTACATTTTCCTTACCTTTTATATAATTAATTTCGAAATCGAACTCATTTAGCTTGATTTTCCATCTTTGGATTTTCGCATTATGTTCTTTTATATTATTAAGCCAGACTAAAGGACGGTGGTCGGTTTTAATTATGAATCTACGGCCAAAAAGATAAGGACGAAAATATTTTGTTGCCCACACAATGGCTAATAATTCTTTCTCAATTGTGCTGTAGTTTCTTTCATGGCCGTTTAAAGTGCGACTTGCAAAGGATACTGCTTTATTTCCCTGCATAAGTGCTGCTCCCAATGCAAAATTACTTGCATCGGTTACAAGTGTAAATGTTTTATTAAAATCCGGATGAACCAGTATAGGGTCATTCTTAAGTAATTGTTTCAATTTTTCAAAAGCTAATCTATAATCTTTGTCATTTATATTAATTTTTGCTCCTTGCTTTAAATATTTAATAAGGTGATGAGCTACTTTTGAGTAGTCTTTAATAAAACGCCTATAAAAACCAGTTATGCCTAAAAATGACTTAATTTCTTTTTGTGTTTTGGGTAAAGCTATTTTCTCTACCGTTTTAAGTTTTTCAGGGTTTGGTTTGATATCTTCGGCAGTGACAACATGGCCTAAGAATTCAGTTTCTTTTGCCAGAAACGTACACTTATCTACTTGCAATTTCAAATTGGCCTGGCTTAAACGTCTTAATACTTTATCTATTGCTTCTAAATGTTCTTCAATACTTGTCGAAAAAATTAGAACGTCATCTAAATACACTAAACAGATTGAACCAATGTATTCTTTCAATACGTTGTTAATCAGTCTCTGAAACGTCGCTGGCGCATTACGGAGGCCAAAGGGCATGCGCAAAAACTCGTAATGGCCAGTTGCTGTCGAAAACGCGGTTTTTGGAATGTCGTCTGGATGAACTTCGATTTGGTGAAATCCCTTCGCCAAATCAAGTGTAGAAAAATATTGGCATTTTCCTAGTTTATCAAAGATATCATCAATGTTAGGCATTGGAAATCTGTCTTCAATAGTAATATCATTGAGTTTACGATAATCAATTACTATGCGCCAGTTTTGTTTATTGGAGGAGTTTAATTTTTTCGGAACGATCCAAATTGGGCTATTATAAGGACTATTAGAGTGTCTGATTATGTTTTGTTTTAGCATGTTTTCAATTTGATCATTCACCTCGTCTTTATGCACCTCGGGATATCTGTATAACTTCGAGTAAACTGGCATATCGTGTTTAGTTAAAATCCTATGTTTTATTTCACTAGTAAAACTTAAACTGTCGGCTTTATCATAGAATACGTGTTTATATTTTTTAATAATTTTTAGTAACTTTTCTTTTTCATATTCTTCTAGGAGGCTCGTTTGAATATGGGATATTACATTAGCCCTTTCAACTTCACAATTAAAAAAATAGTTATCCTTATAAGCTAAATCGTCATAGACTTCTTCTTCTTTAGATAAAAACATAGTAATTACTGCAGTACTGGTAATTAATTGACGATTGGGTAAATCGATGATGCAACTTAATTCTTGGAAAATATTATTACCGATAAGTCCATCAAAATTTTTATTAAAAGCATATTCTAAAAATTCACAATGATAATTATTTACATTAAACTCTTTAAATATTGGAAATTTGCAAAGTTTGGTTATTGATATTTTAGTACCTAATGCTCTTGCTACTACGTTTACATCTTGCTTAAATTTAGGGTGACAAATATCAGGATTAATTATACTAAACTCAGCACCAGTGTCAATTATAAATTTTAATTTTTTCACTGGATTGTTAATAACTATGTAAGGAAGTTTTGCTCGCCTGCTATAGGAAAATTTACATTCGAATTTCCAATTTCCATTGATTCAAATTGCTGATTTGTATTATTAAAACTATTTGCATTTTGGTTGTTTACAACTGGTTGCCTAGTTTGGTAAGATCTAGTATCAGGGATAAATTGTTGATAATTTCTATTCGATGTTTGTGAAAAATGTGAACGTCTTGTTTGACCTGTGGAATTTGAGTTTGATGGGTTATTATGGTATAAATTTGGATTGGGAAACTGTTTATTTTGATAGGGTGTGACTTGCTGGCCTACTGATACTTGTAAATTAGTTCGATTAGATCTATTGCTACTGTTGTTACAACTAAGTTGTCTTTGACGATCGAAATTATTAGGGTTATTAAAATTATCACTAAAATTTGTTCTTATATTTGTATTAATATAATTTCTTTTTGCTGGACCAAACTGGGTATAATGTTGATGTCTGGCTTCTAATATTATTTTGAAAGCACCTTCTATAGTACTCGGATTTCTAGAAAATATCATTGTCCTTGTAGGTTCTGGGAGGTTTTCTCTAAAAGTCTTAAGAGCTATTCTATTTACTTCTTCGGTCGAGTAAGTATTATCATTATGAGTCAAATTTCTGTTATGAATTCTATTAGCTAATTTATTAATTTTGTAATAATAATTTTCGATTGTTCCCTGCATTCTGCAAGTTTTTAAACTACCCATCAAGTCATTACTGTTGTCTTTCTCGCCAAAATTTGTGGTTAAGATTTCTTTTAAAATAGGCCATGAAGTTACGTTAGGATGTCGATGAATAGCTTCCCTAGTTTTACCAATGCATTTGTTTTTTATGTAACCAAATAGCACATTACTATTAGCTGAGTTGAATTCAGAAATTGTAGGCAAAATATTCTCAATTTGTTCTATAAAGTCTGGTAATTGGTTTGGATCATTGCCATCCAAATTTTCAATGTTTTTAATGCACGCTAATACTAAATTAAATTTACTTATCTCTAAAGTTTCCATAATGGTTTTTTTTTTTTTTTTATGCGAAATATATATAGTATAATATATGTATGTAATTTTAAATTATTCAAAAAAATATAAAGTATGTACTTATGTATGTATAGTATATGTATGTAATTTTAAGTTATTCAAAAAAATATAAAGTATGTACTTATGTATGTATAGTACAATATATGTATGTAATTTTAAATTATTCAAAAAAATATAAATTATGTACTTATGTATGTATAGTATATGTACGTAATTTTAAATTATTCAAAAAAAATATAAAGTATGTACTTATGTATGTATAGTATATGTGAAAATTTTCAGTACTTATGTATGCTCCGCTTGCTATTATTGTTGCTAATTCTTTTTGTTGTTCAGCTCCAAGCGCTGCTCCCCTTTTTGCGTTGTGCACAGATAATAAGTGGGTGTTGTTGTTGTTTCTCTTTTTGGTTTTGTGCAGCCAATATCTTATTGTTGTAAATTTAAATTTAAATTGTTTATGCGAGAGTTCATTGGTCAATTCACGATTTTTACTAAGACGTTTCTTTTGTTGGTTTGTTTGTTGTAGGTATTGCACCTTCTTATAGCTTTGTTGTTCTTATTTGTATAGCAATTCTTGCCTATTATATGTTTTGTTTCTATATTAGAGAGTCAAAATAAATGATTTAGCGAGCGTAGAGTGGGAGTGCAAGGCAGTGTCTTATATTTTGTTTTTTTATTTATTATCTTTTCTCCTGTTTTTTTTCTTTCGGTTTTTCTCTTAAAATGAGAGTCCAGATAAATATTAATAACGGACACTTGATCTCTTTTTAAAATTTCGCTGATATTTGCACTTGAAAAGGGTACAGGTTCTTGTATGTCGTTACAATTTTTTTTTTTTTTTTTTTCACTAACCTCTATGAAGGTCATTCATTGGAACTTTTCCTCAGTGCATGTGTTCTTAAATTTTTCCACAAGCCACTTTCATTTGCCGCTATATTATATTTTTGACACAAATGTTCACTATTATTTGTATTTTCTTTTACAACGCTTTTTACTTTAATTATATTATTTATTGCAAATCACACTAGTAAAGCTTTAAAGTTTTTCACTGACCATGCCAGAGGTCTTAATTTTGCTCACAAATATGTGAATTTGTTGGGTTAGCCAACTTCACAACTTCACAACTTTTAAGTTATTTTTTTCTTTTTTAAATATCAAACTTATTTTATTAAACCGTCTAACAGTTGAGTAACAAATATTTAAATCAGCTTAAATAATGTTTTATATTTTTTTACCTCGTCGCCATTAACGTTATTAAAACACAAACTCACTTCTCGGTGTCTGCGAAATAACTCAATTCCTTTATTCAAATTTATTTACAGAAAACCTTATTTATCTAAAGCTTACATCTAACGAAATCTCTTAAAGTTCTACTCTTACTCTAATTTCTCTTATTGCTAAATTTAAGATTAATATTTAAATATGTAAGTTAATATGTTTGTGTATGTAAGTATGTACGTATGTAGATATGTATTCAGGTATTTATGTGTTATACATGTATGTAGGTATGTATCTTATGTTACAATATACCCCGTCATTCTAGTTAATAAACAGTTAGTACATACGTTAAATAGATGTTCATGTATGTAATATACGTAGTACATATTATGTACATAAGTAATATTATATATATATGTGTGAAATTCATATTATGAATATTTCAGTTTTTTTTTGTTTTTCAAAATATCAAAATAATTGATTCTAATTCGAGCTAATTGAATATCTAATTGCATTAGCAGAAGTCAATTAGATTTCTAATTGTAAAGGTAAACCAATTTTTTTTGCTAATGGCAACTAATTGCAATTAGTTTTACCATTGGAATAAAAATTTCAATTATCTAATGGGAATTAGTTGAACTAATTCTAATTGTTTAATGAATTAGAGAATTTCACAAAAGAAGGTTAATTAGGAATCATTAGCATTATCTAATCATTATTTAACATCTCTGCCAAAATTAAATACAGAAAAAAGGCAGGTATATGAAACAATTATAGACAATGTTGCAAATGAAAGAGGAGGAATATTCTTCTTAGATGCACCAGGTGGGACTGGAAAAACGTTTTTGTTGTCGTTAATTTTGGCCACCATTCGATCACAGAATAATATTACATTGGATGCTTTCCATTTCAATTCAACCGGGCTATTCGGGCGATGTTCTTCGATTTCGATGTAACTCAAATATGTTGCTCTCTGGTCAAAATAATGAGACACGTATTTTTTTGTTCGCCTGAAAAAAATTTTTTTCAAGAGTTATCGGCAATTTTGTTTTTCGGCTCAAACTTGATTTTTTTTTTAATTATATAAGAAAACATTTTTTTTAAATGCCCATAACTTAGTCAAAAATGAACCGATTTTAATAATTCTGGGTTCAAAATGATCGTAATTACCTACAAAAAGTGTATTTTTTTTTTTGTTTATAACTTTTTCCAAATCAAAAGGACATCTCAAACTTTAATTGAGCTGAATGCCTAGTAGCTAAAATGCGTTGTTTTTGAGTAATGAATTTTTGAGTAAAAACCCTGTTTCGCACTTTTTGTTTTTTGCAAAATATAACATTTTCAACTTCTTTTTTGCAATTGTTTCTGCATGAAGTCGCTTGTGTAAGTAATTACGATTATTTTGAACCCAGAATCATTCAAATGGGCTTACTTTTTGACTAAGTTATGAGTAATTAAAAAAAAATTTCTTATATAGATTCTTTGCATTTCAATTCAAAAGGGCTATTCGGGACAGTTCTTCGATTTCGATGTAACTCAAATGTGTTGCTCTCTGGTCAAAATAATGAGACACGTATTTTTTTGTTCGCCCGAAAAAATTTTTTTTCAAGCTTTATCGGCAGTTTTGTTTTTCGGCTTAAAATCGATTTTTTTTAATAATATAAGAAAATTTCTTTTTTAAATGCTCATAACTTAGTCAAAACTGAACCGATTTTAAGAATTTTGGGTTCAAAATGATCGTCATTACTTACACAAGCGATTTCATGTAGAAATAGTTGCAAAAAAGTAGTTGCAAATTTTTTATTTTGCAAATTGAAATCAAAGTCAGTATTTCGTCTCAAATTCCAGGTGAAGTTGTCACCTATAAATCAATTGATTCAATCACTAATCCCGACGATATAGTGAATTATCCAAATGAATTTTTAAATTCACTTAATTTGCCTGGCTTGCCACCACATCGTTTACAATTGAAAGTCGGCGCAGAGGCAAATTTAAAGGTGAAGATGTTTTGATTCCGCGCATTCCAATGATTTCAACAGATTTGCCTTTTGATTTTAAGCGACTTCAAATTCCCATTCGCCTTGCTTTTGCTATTACAATCAATAAGTCTCAAGGTCAAACACTTCAATTATGTGGAATTGACCTAACTGATCCATGCTTTGAACATGGGCAACTGTATGTAGGATGTTCTCGAGTAGGGAAACCATCGTTACTTTATATTCACACAGCGCATGAAAATAAAACCAAAAATTTTTTGTAAATATGTATGTATGTATGTGTGGGCCTTAGAATAAGTTGTTAGTTTACAATCATCAGAGTAAGTCACTAAAATAAATAAAGCATTATTATTAGAATAAGTCACAAAATAATGGCCGAGCGTGAATTAAATGATGAAACAAGAAAAAAACAAAAAACATTTTTCATTTATATTTTTCTTTCACCCAGCGAAGCGGGTGAGGGCCCGCTAGTATGTATATATAGTTCTAATACCAGGTCGTTCCATTTGGCACCTTAATCCCATATTGATGGGTCGCTCGCGTCCGGCGCCTATTTCTACTATATAACGCCAATAGAAAATTCGAAAAAATTAATAAGGTATCTTCTAAGCTTTAACTAAACATATCCGGAGAGATTTTTTCTAAAAATTTTATTTTAATAATGTTTTATCATAAACAAATGGTATGAAACATGCACCGTGCTCTAGTTTCAAATTCATAATTTTTCAACGAATTGAACGAATTGGCCGGAAACGAACGACCCATCGACATGAGATTAAGGATAATTTTGATGATTTGAAAAAAAATCCGCCCACAGCGTTAACATTCTTTGTTTCTTATCACCAACAAATTCTAATCGACTGCTGGTAAATTTACTTAATTCGGTCCCTTACCTTTAACTTTTGGAAAAATGTGGTGATTAATCTTAGTGGGCAACCTAAGCAACCTACGTTAAACGTATGTACATATGTACGTATATTCATGCATACATTTGTATGTATGCACTAGTGTAACATATTTGCCATGGTGAAAATTTTTGATTTTTGTAGGATTGTTATATTATATAAAACTCTCTTCACTTCGATCTCATGGTCTTTTGTACCCTCTGCTCATCACAGTACTTCATCTAAGCCCAGTTCCAGTTCCCAGTTGGCCAATATGTTTCAACCTTCCCCGCGCTGCATTTCAGAAGAAGTAGTCTTCTGGGATTGGTCGCAGAAACGGTAAGAGTCCGTAGTCCTAATCCCGATCATGTGAAGATGACTTCGCAGTCTGCAATGGCCTGTGAGGATGCCCGTAAGGATTCTCAGATTATCCTTGGGGAGGGTTATGAATTTTTGATTTTTATTCTGAACTTCCAGCAAAACTATAATTATTAGTATACCCATTTGCATGCACATATATCTAACCGCACGCACCGGACACTCACTTTATCCCTCTACGTGCGTATGTTGCCCAAAGCTAAAATTCTAAGACTTGCGACTACAAGAACAAAATGCACTCATATGTGCAGCCATAGCGGGCATGAACAGTTTCAAATATTGTACAACACAACAGAAAGAAATTCATTGATAAATTCAATCTCATATTTCTAGGAGCAAAATACTGTCATCCATAAAACGAGCAACCGATATGTCAATTTTTCTCAACGTTGACAAAAAATGGCAAAGTGCAGGAAAGCATAATAAATAGCTGCAAAGTTTGAAACCAGAGTGCGGCTTATTTGGAGGTTACTCTACATACATTCAACCTTCGGAGTAAACCCAAAGTGCCAAATATATAATATTGAAGCTTCTGTGAGCTGTGCAGCGCTGTTCATAACAACAGAAACCAAAGCCGCAAATTTTTCTACCAAAATTTTTGAGACAATATGCCTTTTTCATTTCTGAAATGTATTAAATATTTTTTTTTCTTTAAAATTAAAATTCACATATCGAATAATAATGTACTACTTCATAGTAAAGACCTAAAAGTTGTTTAAGTAAATTGTTAAACAATTTTATTGACGCTTCATAATTCATAATTTTTGGCAAAATGCTGTACCTATGCGCTGGATTTCTTAAGAAGTTTTAGCGAATCGTAATATTTTTGCAGTGGCAAGTGTACACAGCCGCATATGAACATATTCATAAATTCACATATTTGTATTTGTATATGCCATCTTCCTGTGTAATGAAGCGTTTCTCTATAAAGGATTTTTATTTGATTAAAGGAAAGTGAGACATAATTAGACAGGCATACAGTCCTATTATGTGCCCTTGACAAATTAACAAAATATTGATAGTTAAACAAGATTTTTATCAAGTAAAAACCTTTTTATTCTGTGTACATATTGATAAAACTTGAAGCTGTGCTAATTAGCGTTTTTGCCCACACCGTGAAGAGCACTATAATGTAAACATAGATCAGTTGTTTAGTGCGAAATTGAGGATGCCCGTAAGCATTCTCAGATTATCCTTGGGGAGGGTTATGAGTTTTTAAACCTCTTTTGGTTGTACCCTCCCTGTAAGGATTTCGCCTGGCGTAGCCTCATAGTTTGGTGACAGCAAACCTCCCTAAGCCCTAGCTTCTCACTTGGGAGCTTCTCGGAAGGGCTCGGGTCCTATTAAAGGCGAGGCCGGAGCCTCTCTCGTCAATGCGTCCGCTACTTCGTTCCCAGTTATACCCCTGTGTCCTGGGAGCCAAATTAGTCGGGTGCGATTGTGCCTTCCTAGTATATTAAGTTTCTCATTACACTCAAGTGCCAGAGAGAATTTAATCTGACAGGACGATAGGGCCATGAGTGCTGCCTGACTGTCACTGCTTTGAAAACTACCCATAGGCAGACCGTTTGGTTCTCGGGCCGTAAATTCCAGCGCCTATGACTTCTGGGGTCTTCGAGCCATCTGTACACCAGTGCAGATTTCAGTGGAGACTATTTTCAACTGCAGGTCCATTCCAGCTCAACTTATTGTTCAGTTCAATACTGAGCTTCTTTTCGAATTTGATCACCTTAGTGATACCATCTCTAGGTAGCAGGGTGAGTGGGACCTGCACCTTTAACATATTTTGTTTAAATATTGATGTCGCATGAAAGTAGATAATTGTATACCAACCATACATTACCATTAAACGTTCTGTGCTCCAACTAGGAGTTCGAGGATCTTATATATCAAGAGATCAAAGACTTCACATGATATTGACTTATGTATACACATACATGTACATACATATTTGAATTTGCCTAAAAGGATTAATAAAATATATTATTATTATTATTCCATACTCCTTTAGGAGCTTAAGGATTCAACAAAAGTATTCCACACATTTCTATTTCTAAACATAAATCTCAGTTCATTAAACGATTTTCCAGTTTCATTGCGGATAGTCCTTTGCCAAGTCATCACTGGTCTGCCTCTTCTTCTCGTTCCTTGCGGGTTCCAAGTCAAAGCGGCATGCGGTATTTCCTCATAAGGCTTTCGCAGAGTAAGCCCTATCCATCCATATTGTCTTTTCTTTATTTCACTGTTAATGCTATTTTGGTGCATACTTCTCCAGAGCTCCTCGTTTGTTATAACTCTTGGCCACCATATCTTAAGTATATTGCGCAGACACCTGTTTATAAACGCTTGAAGCTTTGCGTTCGCTGCCGATGTCACAAGCCAAGTTTCCGATCCGTACAACAGCACGGACTTAACGCACGCGTTAAAAATTTTAACTTTTGTGCAAGTTTTGATGTTGTTGGAGCGCCATATATTTCGAAGCCTAGCGAATGCGTTACGTGCCTTATTTATTCGGTTGTAAATGTCACTTTTCGTACTTCCCAAGTAACAAAAACTGTCAACGTCTGCAATGGTTTCATCACCAATGTAAACAGCGCAGCATTGTTAGCTTTGATACGCATAGATTCCGTCTTTTTAATATTAATTTTGAGTCCTGCTTTCGCGGACTCCTGCTGAAGCAAATTTAATTTCATCTGCATGTGTTGGTGCGAATGCGCGAGTAAATAAGCGTCATCTGCATATTCCAGATCTTCGAGACTGATGTTCATTCTCCAAGTAATTCCACGGTTTACAGAGTCAAATATTTGAAAAATCCAGTCCACTACAACGATAAATAACAAAGGGGACAAGACACACCCTTGTGGCACTCCAGTAGTTACACTGAAAGTTTCACTGAGCTTTCCATTGGGCAGAACTCTACAATTCGCACCATTGTAGCTATTTCTAATAAGATTTGTGATTTTCCTCGGTATACCTAACCTATTTAAGGCTTCCCATATGTATTCCCTTTTCACAGAGTCAAATGCCTTTTCATAATCCACGAATGTCATATATAGGGTGGTATTATATTCAATACATTGCTCAATTATCACTCGCATAGTGTTGATGTTATCAATGCAAAAACGGTTTTGCCGGAATCCGGCTTGTTGCTTACGCAGCTTACTATTTTTTGGCTCAACAATGCGGTCTAAAATGATTTTATTAAATATTTTGCCAACTGCCGGCAACAGTACTATACCCCTCCAGTTGTTACAATCCGACAAGTTCCCCCTTTTGGGCAATTTTACCAATATCGCTTCCTTCCAATCGGATGGTATTATCTCCGATTTCCAGATATCTCGATAGAGGGGTATCATATTTCAGCTGTGACATTCGCGTCAGCTTTTAAGCACTCAGCTGGAATATAGTCAATCCCGGCAGATTTTCCATTTTTTTGTGATCGTACACGTTCAAAAATCTCTTCTTTACTAGGATGGTCTGTGCATATACAACGTAAGGCTCGCCTATGCTGCAACCTACTCGGTGAGATAACGCTATTAATATCTTTTTGAGCGTTGACAATAAAATATATGACCTATATTTAGTATTTCAGTCAATATTCCAAATATTGTACTTACAAAAACAAAATACCTTCATAGGCACGGAAGCATCATTCAAAAATGCTCTTTAATACAACAAAAACTATTTCATTCACAATCGCAAGCGCATAATTCTCAAAACAAGGCTGGCTCATTCATAAGATTGCCCACAGTCGTAGCGAATGGTGATTGTTTTAGCTGTGGTGTGTCAAGTGAGCGCAGAATCATACACTAATAATGTAAACAAAAGCCACCGTTAACTTAAAAAAGTTGACGTCTTCAAAATTTTGTACTATTGAAAATTTTAAATCCATTCCTTTTTGTTCTCTTAAAGAAGATAAATACTTAATTAAAATATAGGGTGTGCCATGTAAAATTTGGTTTTTGAATCGGCTATAAAAAAAAACTAATCAATATTTTTTCAAACTTTTTTTATTTTGAAGATTGAACATTTTCATTTATGAATGAAAAATAATATCGTTCAAATGACTGCGATGACTGGCTTTACAGTAGGTCATTCGATCAACCCAATTTTTAAGCACATTTTCGATTGTTTAGGCTCCAATTTCATGAATGGCAACTTCGATTTCGTGTTTTATAGCATCAATCGTCTCTGGATGATTCGCATAGCATTTGTCCTTAACGGCTCCCCACAAAAAATAGTCCAACGGGCTTAAATCACAGCCCCGAGGCGGCCAATTGATATTGGAATTTCGGCTGATTATTCGGTTTTCAAAAACGGTAGCCAAAAGTTCGAGTGTAACTTTGGCAGTGTGACAAGTTGTGCCGTCCTGTTGAAACCAAATGTCGTCCATGTCATCCTCTTCAATTTTTGGAAACAACTCGTTGAGCATGTCACGGTAACGCTCGCCATTTACTGTAACCGCGGCTCCTCGCTCATTTTCGAAAAAAAAATGGTCCGATGATGCCGCCAGACCTAAAACCGCACCAAACAGTGACTCGTTGTGGATGCATTTGCTTCTCTACAGTAACGTGTGGATTTTCTGAGCCCCAAATCCGACAATTTTGCTTATTGACGTAGCCACCGATGTGAAAATCAGAAAAGAAGAAGAAGACTCACCACTTTAAAAATTGGTTTTCAATATTTCCAAATTTTGTTCAAGCGTATAGCACCCCATTTCGTAAATGTCAAACCTTTAAGTAAATTATGAACACATTTGACATGTCATTTGTGTTACCATTCTCAAACAAATGGGTGATTCAAAGAGCAAACGCTATATGGCCCAACCTATATATCTTTACGTATGGGATTATCAAATTAGCAAAAAATGTACGAAATAAGTAATATAACCGTTTAGTTAGAAATATACTTTGAAACCAGGTTGCTGTTTTTTTTCTGTAGTGTATCTATGTTTACGGCACAGAACTTGCTTCTTCACGGGAACAAATAAAAAATTTTATTGTCCGAAATATAAACATATTTGGATTGTTGAAATGCTTCAGAAAAAAATAGTTTTAAACCTCATTTTAGACTTAATTTAATCGAAAATTTAAAAGCAATGAAAAACCAAAAAACACTATCGAATATCAAGGAATCAGCGTTGTCTAGCTCACTATGGAAGAAAAATTATCAGAATTCATTCATTTTTGCTCACTGTTTATATTGAGCGTTTACTCTTTGTGTTTACGAGCAAAGCCATCATTGGTCGCCTTTATTATGCTGAAAACAGTGACGTCGCGACGTATGCAGTCCCTTACCGCAGCCCCTAAGGAGCACAAAACTGAGCAAAACTCATCCCGTGGAGAACAACTGCGTTCTTTAGTTACATATTTACACAATACATCGGTTTGTGTGTATATATGTTTGGTTGTATCTACACAATGTTGCCATTGATATTTTTGCTTACACATTGCTTAATAAACCAAAGTCAAAAACCAACAAATGCAAATAGTTCATTTATCTATAAATAACATTATTCAAAAGTGTTTTTAAGTTATTTTAACAAAAATTATAATTTTTCTAAGTTTACTTTGTAAATGATTTCGAAATGTACTGCTTGACACTGTATGGTGAGAGAGCAATCAGCTAACGGGGTTCTACGGGAATTTTCAAAAAGCAATCAGCTGAGAGGGTTCTACGGAAATTTTCAAAAATCGTGAAATAAAATCCACGATACTACGATACGGAAGGAAGGAATTTTTCATTTACATGGGGATCTCATTAGTTTGATCGTAACAGCTGACATTACTCGGCACCAAGAATGATAGAAACAAGACTGCGCCCACCAGACAGTGCGTGCCGTTGCACTAGCTGAGTTGTGCGGTGTTGCCAACCCTGTGCCCTTCGCAATAAATTTAATGCCTTTTTATACCCAACGTTCTTGAGTGTGCTGCTTATTTCTTGTTTTAATTTGAAGCAACCAATATTGTAAGTTAAAAAAATTTCTCACAATTTTGTTTCTTTTTTTAATTTAAAGGTACCAAAATTGCAAGTCAAAAAAAAATTTCTTAAATAAAAAAATACCACACTTGCATTTAAAGCTTATGCTGAAAAGATTTCAGTGCTATTGAAAATTGTTTGATTCTTATAAAATTTGATGTTTTGAAAGTGCGAATATAATTTGTTGCTCCTTTTGAAGTTATGCAAGAATATTGGATCTACTTCACTCAAGCCTTTTAAACATTTAAAACCCTTTTATAAATTTTAAAAGGCCTTTAAATTTACTGAATATGAATTAAAGCCATATAGTGCTTATATTAAAAAAAAAAAAACACAAAAAAAAAAGAAAACAGATATTGAAGAAGAAACCATAAAGACCTCTTTGAAATAGAGGTATTTTATTTTGTAACCTACCTCAAATACGGCAAAACCGTGTTTTTCAGCCCTCTTTTAAATGTATTCTCTTAACATAAATTTTAAACGCAAGGATGAATTTTTAAAACTCTGTTTTCTTCATAGTCTATTGTAAATAACCTTAAGATATTTATTTTAAAAATCGCACGCAGTCTATTTGTCACGCATACAAAGTTTTTTAAGTAATTCAAACAAAATTTGATATTTTCTTTTGTCTAAATGGGCATTTTAATGTTTTTGTGTATCCAAAACAAGGTAATACTGCAGTTTCGAGAGAGAGATTCGCCTGCTCGAAGGAAAACAAGAAACACAAAAATTTGCATAAAGCGAACAAATGTCAGACTCAAAACTGCACAGACGGGATACAAATCGAAACAATGCACAGTGGTTCCGCCATAGGACATTGGATGAAAATAGTCATGTTAAAATTATGCAACAATATTTAGCTAAATGTTAGTTCATTAGTCACAGTAACTTAGAGTATAAAAGAAATTTGAACTGCACAAACAATTCACTTATAATTGTGCCTCCAAAGTAAGAGAATTTGAAAAGTGATAGTTAGCGTGGTCTCCGCTCCGTACTTACGCAGTTCCGGGAAGTGTTATTTTTCTAAGCATTACTGTGTTTATGTCCTGTTGTACAATGGAAATTCAAGTTGCAGGTATGTACGACATGTTAAACGCTTTGTTATCTTTTTTAATTATTATTTAATAGGTTTTCAGACCGTACGAAATAGGTACTTTAAAATTTGCCGTTTATTTTTTTTTATAAGAAGTTTGTAAAGTTTTGACTAAGTTCGCACGAATCTGCATAAATGAAACATACATTAAAATATTCTTACGTATGTCCTCTTTAAGGAAAAATAATTTCCAGCTGCGATGACCTGCGACTGCGCTTGATATAGGGTCTAATCTGTACCTATGTGTAGGATTTTTAAAAATGTGATTCTACCAAGATTGCTGATAAAGATTTTTTTTGTTTTAGGTGTAAATACGAAGTGTTCATTTACGCGCATGCATATTCTGGACACATGGTTATGTTACAATAGCATTAATAATGATGTTGATAGATGTCGCCACGTACTGGAGAACATAATTCAAGCTTTACCAAACTCGGAGAATTTAACCTTAGAAGACGTTGAAAATCGTGTTTCTTGGATCTGTTCACGGATTTCTCGATACTGGAAAAAAGTGCAAAGATCAAAAACAAGGCTGATTGCCAAGTACAGTAATTGGTTAACTGGTTAATTTGTTATTAAGAGACTTTATTCATTCAAAATTGCCTAACGCTTTACCATCTTATAAAAAAGTTCTTGACGCAAAAAAACGGTGTTACCCAACAGGAATTGGCGTTAAAGAATCATCTGCCGAAATTAATTTACAATGTTTGTTGGACCACACATGCTCTCGAATTCTCGAATCTCAAAAACCAGTATTGGTAAATATATCTGAATCAAGTTGCACTGAGTATGAATTAGTAGGTAAATGGGGTTTCTATGGCAGCACTGGACATAGCGAATACAAGCAAAGTTTTTCTGATCCGAGAACGGAAGATGGAAGTATAATTGTTACATCTTATGTACCCTTGAAATTAATTTGTAAATCGATTACCTCTGACCCAGATAAGATAATTTGGAAAAACCCTCGCCCATCGTCCACAAGATTTTGTCGGCCTATGCGTTTTCAATTTGCTAAAGAAACTAAAGCTCTTTGTGTTCAAGAAGAAAAGTATTTTAAAAAATCTATTAGTGACTTAAATCCGACTGTTGTTAAAATTGATAACCATAGTTATAAAGTAAGTCATTCTTTACAATTAACTATGGTTGATGGTAAAGTGTGCTGTGCTCTTAGTGACTCATCTACGAGTAAATGTTATATTTGTGGTGCGACACCTAAAGAAATGAATGACTTAGAAAAGTGTAGAAACAAACAAGTAAACTCCAGTAGATTTGAATTTGGTTTATCACCCCTGCATTCTTG
This sequence comes from Anastrepha obliqua, assembly GCF_027943255.1. Taxonomy (NCBI): domain Eukaryota; kingdom Metazoa; phylum Arthropoda; class Insecta; order Diptera; family Tephritidae; genus Anastrepha; species Anastrepha obliqua. Next base: position 3,399,936 of record NW_026562179.1, on the reverse strand, counting down.
GATTCGATTTTTTGAATACTGTATTCATGTTTCTTATAGAATCGAATTTAAAAGGTGGCAAGCACGTTCATCTGAGGAAAAAGCACTTTTAGCTAAGAGAAAGGAATTTGTTCAGAGGGAGTTTAGAGAACAATTAGGCTTGATAGTTGACAAACCGCGATGTGGAGGAAGTGGCAACTCTAATGATGGAAATACAGCACGAAAATTGTTCCTTCATTCAACCATATCATCCGAAATCACAGGAATATAGGAACACGTTATAGACAGATGTAGTTGTCTCCTACAATGTCTTTCATCTGCTTTTAAAACTAATTCGAATAAATTCAAAATATACGCACTAGACACTGCTAAAATTCTAGTTAGTAAATATTCATGGTATAATTTACCTGCATCAGTTCATAAAGTGCTCATTCATGGGTCGGAGGTAATCGATCATTGTTTATTATCAATTGGAGAATTATCAGAGGAGGCAGCTGAATCATGTAATAAATTAGTGAATCAATTCAGACGTGACAATACCAGAAAGCACTCAAGAACTGTAACTAACACGGATCTTTTGCACAGGCTTCTTCTTAATTCCGATCCATTTATATCTAGTCTACGAAAATTACCATGTAAAAAGAAATCTATGATGTCAAGAGAAGTGTTAGATTTATTGAGTTAAGAGTTTTGTATTTCTAAGTACATTAACTTTTTGGGAAGTGAATATTTTATTGTTTTCATAAATAAGAATAAGTTAACTGGTATCAAAGTATACTTTATGCTCATCCTTTCGGAATTTAATGTTTTTTTTATTATTGTTTATAATTTAAGATTTATGCAAAACTTTAAACGAAACAAAAAAATTTTATATAAAAAATGTGTGTACCTAATTTTCCTTTGACTTCTTAAATTAATTACATATTACTTTATTATATATTATAATTATTATATCTTATATATATTCTTATTATATATATATTACTTTTTATATGTCTTAATGTTTTTTTAACAAATAAAAACATTTCTCAACTTAAAAACATACTAAAAAGTCATTTATCACGCCAAAAGTTCTTATGACCGCTCTTCCTACGCGGCGGGACCACTGTGCAATGGGTTGAGGATTTTAGTTTCACGTGGTTCGTTGCTGAGTGAACATAGAACGCGGAAAAAAATTATTGCCATGTATGGTATTTGTTTGTACGTGAAAAGAAGGGAGGAGAGACGGAGATCAAAGTTCGTTCAATTTGGGTGTAAATGAAATTCCGAAGTGTGCACATGAGTGCACAAATGGTAACATTAGCAAAACATTTATTGAGGAGCTTATAGATTTGTTCAAAAGCTAGCCATCATTGTGAAAAAATAAGGGCGATATATATAAGGCCAGAAATGTGAAATTAAAATCATAGCGAATTTTATTAGATAATATATAAGAAGAAGGCAAAAACGCTAATATAGAAAGTGTGAAAAAATTTTATATGCGAACACTCATCTCGCCTTTTAAACCAATCCTGCATCCAAATTGAGCCACTTTTTCCCTTTTCGTTTCCCCACTTCTTTTCACACACAAATAAATACCATACCGCCTGTGGCCTGCTTAACACAGGCACAAATAATCACCAACACCAACAATAATAATATAGCAATTGCCGATAGTGTGACCAGATGATGAAAAAAGTAAAACTGAAAAGAACTTAAACTAAATAAAACGTGAATTATTGAACTAATTAAAAAAAAATTATTTTACATAACCATAAACTTCACATTTTAATTATAAGAGGCTAGAAAAATATCAGAAAGAAAGAACTAAAACAAGACTTATTTATTTGGAGAATAAAATGGGTACAATAAGGTTTCTTAAATATGGCCTAAGATCTTTAAAATTTTCTTTTCTTTCTCATTGCGCTTGTTATTAATTAGATTGAAGGTGTTTTGGTGCAGAAGGCCGATTATATCTCTTTCTGTTGATTATATATTACCATAATTTAATTCAAGTTGTCTTTGATTGTACGTTTCTTTTCCAACGCATTAACTTTCTTATTCCGGCGAGAACCTTACGAAGCTCTTACCCTTCTTATCCAAAGATATTCAAAACAAATTTCGAGTCCAATGCGCTTATTGCTCGGTTGGTTGGTTCAAGTGGTGATTCTTCCAGAATCCAACTAGCGCTTCCGCAACATTTTGTTGCCACAGCCTCGTTACCAACTTGTTTACCAGCATGACTATATCCAGTCCTCTGCGGTTCAGGAACCTTATCAGATTGTTGAAATCTAAGCCAGACAGTTGCTCAAGTCTCTCGAACCGCGGTTTGCCAAGAGTGAACATTCTGTCCTGTCAAGATGGTTTCCTTTTTCTCCGGTTGTTTGCCACTGTGACAGTATGTGTTGAGAGGGATGCCCATTTTGGCGGCTTGTTCTTCCACAGACCATAAGCCAGTTATGACTGCCGCTGGTCTCCAGGCGTCCTGTCGCTTCATGTTTATCAATGTTGACTATTGCTTAAGGTTGCCGATGGGCCATAACGTTCTGTTAATGTAGCATTTCGTCTGATCTCACAATCTATAATCCGCGACTCGGAGGTATTTTAGGGAAACTGCGCTCTTGACTGCTCCTAATGGTGTGAATACCAATTCTGCAAGAGCGTTATTCATGGCAGATCCCCTGCTTACCAGTTCACCTGCTTTTTCCATACCTTCAATGCTCCGATGTCCCGGGACCCAGATTAAGGTAACTTTATGGTTTTCGCTCAAGGTGGTAAGGCTAGTCCTGATTTGTTCCACCAGTTTAGAGGTTTTTATAGTCGAACCCAGTGCTTCGATTGCAGCTTGGCTAACCGGAAGAATAGCGACATTGCCCTTAAAAGAGAAATCTGCGATTAGTAGCCTACAAGCTTACCCAATCGCCAGTACATCCGCCTGAAAGACACTGCAAGCGTTAGGGAGACCCACAGATTTTTCAATTTTAAGCATATGAGAATATATACCAGCCCCAGCACCACAATTTATTTTACTCTCATATGTATAGACTTAAGTGTCAAAGTTGTTTAGTGAACATCCCTTATTCCATTCTTTCCTAGATAGCAAGAGAATGGCAAAATTTCTACTGAATGTTACCGTCGGGACGATGGAGTCACCCCCTTCGAGGTAAACTGGGTCTGTCACAGTAATAGACTGACAAGGCCATGAGTTTTTTCCTTCGAGCGACCCGCTTCATTTAACCTAAATGCACTCATTGTTGCTATCCTCTTGATATGTAGATCTACCGGAATAACGTGTTTCAATGCGTTCAGGGCCTACCTAGGACATGATCTGATTGCACCGACTGCATAGACTGACCTTTGTATTCTGTATACTTGCGTTGAAGACCCCATATTCTTCCTAGCATACGTTTACAGGCACATAAAGCGATTTCTGCTTTCTTTACTCGTTCTTCTATGTTTAATTTCCAGCTAAATTTGGAGTCTAGAAATACCTCTGCACTGGTTGAAAGTGAGAGGGTTTGTCCGTTAATATTTGGTAGAGTAAAAACTGGTACCTTATATCGGGTCGTAAATAGCATGAGCACAGCCTGTAACCCAAGAATTAAGCTTGCCTAGCGAGCTTTGAATGATCCCACTGATCGTATTGGGACACAGTCCTGATGCCACTAAAATCACATCATGAGCGTACGCAATCACTTTTACCCCGTTTCCATTAAGTTTTATTAAGATTTTACTAATAACACATAACCAGAGAAGTGGAGATAATACTACCCCGTGTGAAGTGCCCCTGTGGGCTCTCTTAGTCATGTTGATATTACCCATATTAGCTCTAATGATCCTGGTTTCTAGCATAGAGATGATCCAATTGTCCACCCCTGAGACTACTAACGCCCGTTGGATAGCATGAGTGCTAACGGTATTAAGTGTGCCTTCTATATCAAGAGAAGCGGCCATGGTGTACTGTTTGCTTGCTAGAGACCCCTCTATTGTTCGGATTACCTCGTAAAGTGCTGTGTCCGTCGATTGGCCTTTGAGGTAAGCATGTTGTGCAATTGACATACTAGAGCTCTCCAGCGAGCTTCTAATGTCTAAAAGCCGTTCAAATGTTTTTACAAGGAAGGACGACAGACTGATTGGCCTAAGGCCCTTCGCTGATTCATGTTCCCTTTTGCCTACCTTTGGTATGAAGACGACTCTAACAGGTTTCCCGCTATTTGGAATATAACCTATGTTTAGACACGCTTTGAAAATTTCCACTAGGCGTGGTAGAATATACTCAGGAGTTTCCTGTAACATCTTGGGAAAAATCCCATCAGGGCCTGGAGATTTGAAAGGTGAAAATGATTTGATTGCCCATACAAGCTTCTCTTTTGTGACTATTGCATCGGCAAGATGTTGTGGGTCATAGCGGCTCCGCAGGATTCTCTCAACAGAAGCCTCGCAGAATCTCTGGTAGATTCGATAGAAGAACAGAAATCTCTCCAGCTCTCTTTCTTGGCGGCCCTAGTTGCTTTCTTGCCAGTTGGCAATTACCTGTTGAGTAGCTGAGATTAAAATTTGATCTGGCTTCTTCCCTTAATTTCGAAAGTTCATTGCTCCACCAGGGAGAATAAGAATTTTTGCTATATTTGATTAGACACGATTTTTTGTGGGACCTACTGAATGTCTTCTCCAATGTTGTAACCCTACTCTCAAGGTTTTCCGTGAGAGTGATTTGGCTGATCGGAATTCGCCCCTACCTACTATTCACTACATTTTTCAACTTTTTCAAATTAGTTCTTAATGGGTTTCGATACGGTAAGGGTGTATCCACCCTCAGATCCAGTCAGAAGATCAACCTGCGATCCGAGAAAGAATTTTTGTTGGAGACCCTCCATTTGTCTACCCTTACTGAACAGTTTTCGGACAGTAAAGTAACATCAATCACTTCCGCCCATACCCTAAAATACTCAGTACAAGGAAAAGTGAAAGTGGGGTATTACCTCTATTACATACCGTCAGGTTAGTATTGATAATAAAATCGTAAAAGGACTCACCTCGTTCATTCGTCTCCAAGCCAAGTATTATGCCGACACCGTCAACGGCTTCTACCTCCGTAGCCGTCACATCCTGTGAACAATATGATGAGATTAAAAATATGTTCAAATGTTTCTTAGCTACAATACAAGATCTGGAGTTAGCTTCAGTCCATTTGTAGAAGAGGTTATGGTTGTTTCCAGTAAACTCCGCACCCAGGGCTCCTGAATTAATGCAATGTCGTCGTCCTCTTCCACCAGGAGAACGGTTAGGTTGTCCGTTGCAATCCGTGAGTGCTGCAGGTTTACTTGGACAACCTTGAGACCCAGGCAGCTGGTAATTCTACAATTCGACGGCGTCATCAAGCTGTTCTCCCGGGTGCTGCTTGTTACCGCAATCGTTTTTGGTAGAAGCGGCGTCGTCAAATTGCATGCCCGTGAGCAACTCATTGGTGCCGCCAACTTCGTCCTGCCCATCCTCCGGATTTGCAGAGCGGAATATCTTCATTTTCGCTTTCCTCACGCCGAACCAAAGTTTGTTGTTCACTTTCCCCAGTGGCTCGATGCTCTCCTCCGATATTTGGAGAAGAAAGGACTTAGGTTCGAACTCCATATTCGGTGTCAAGGTGCAAGCCCTCGGACGTTGAAGGATCTCGTTGGCTGGGATTATTTGGAGCCTCAAACCTTCCCAGTCGTTCTGGATCTTACTCACAACTGTTTGCAGGAAATTAAGAGAGAGTTGATCATTGCATTTGATCACGCTGTATCCGCGGACAACCTCCATTGAGTCGAATCCTGGCACTTGACCATCCGGGTTTGCCATGACGTGATCCACGACAAGGCGAGACAGCCGTGCCTCAATTGCAGACCACTTCTCCAATGCAGGTTTACCGCGGTTAGTTATTTCGTCAACCAACGCTGTTTGCAGGTGATCCTCATTGAATGTGCTTTTGACTGGTTTTGGTATTGAAGCGGTGTGAACTGACACTTTGTGCTTCTTCGCAGGTTTGTCTCTTTCGTCCTGCGCACGATTGCGTTTCACGGCTTCTATCTTCAGGGTCGTCTGGAAAGCCGAGTACTCCTTTGGATGAGTTTTCCCTTCGGCCTCATTTTTGCTTATTCTGCCTAGAATAGCCAGAGGCCTCTGGTGAAGCTTAAGCCTGGACGGGCCTTTTTTACGTTTTGACACTTTTACCCCTTGGCATCAGCGGATGTGGATGGTTGATATAAAGTTGAAGGGCTGCTGTGGCCCACAGCTTTGTCATCTTTCGTTATTATATGTACACTTTCGGGGTTGCAGTTAATATTAAGGTTTTGCGCGACTTCTGTTGTGAGCTTTGGAGTGCTCAAATTTGGATTTCTCTTAATTTGTTGCACTATCCACCGTTCATCTGCATCCTAAAACAATCTTGGTCCTCTGGATTTCTTTTTATTTTCTACGGATTTTCTTTCTATGAAACGTTTTATTACGTCCTATACAGTCGAACGGGGTCTATCCACTATTTTTGTGATTTGCCGAAAGGTTTTAACCTGTTCATGATGATTAATAATTAAATTTCTGACTTGAATTGAGCTTTGTCCCAGCCGTTTACCCATCTTTACAATTTGGAATTTTATTCAACAAAACACGACTGAAGTTTTATTTTATTTTATTGCGTTTGGTTTTTTTCTGGTTGTTGCTATACTCAGTGAACTCTATAACCACCAAGAAGGCAAAAGCTGGGCCTCTGATATTGCTGACAAGTCGTCAATCTGGAACTGTGGGGCAAATAGCTCACGACTTATGAGCTTGAATGCAGCTCGCGGATTTGTACGAGCGCGTGTTGAAGATACATACGTCTATAGCTGCTACCTACGACCCAGCTTAGCTCTGTCTGAAGCTACCAGCATCCTAGAGAACCTCGCCCAAGACATTAAAGACCATAGACCTGTGGTCGTAACTGGTGATTTTAACGCTTGGGCTGTGAACTGGGGAAGCCCACGAACAAAGCCAAGAGGTTAAGCCCTTCTGGAAAGCTTCGCCATGTTAGACATGGTCCTTATTAACACAGGGAACTAGCAGATATTCCAAAGAGCGGGAACCTTGTTCGCTCCAAGAAATGGTTTATTAGCCAGCACTATACCCGGAGTGAACATCACGCGATAATTTGCGAGATACGGGCTTGATTCAATGGAAGCTGAGGTTATCGAGGTCATGCTGGCAGATGTAATACTCACTAGCGATGCTACTGAGATGGATACGTAAGCTATGTAGCACCTAAAACAAGCATGCGAGGCAGCGATGTCTAAAATAAGGCCCAACAGGCATATCAGTGAACCCGTCTACTGGTGGACAGCAGACATTGCAGAATTGCGTAACGTGTGCAAAAGAGCAAGACGAGCTTACCAAAGTTCTAGGGGCAACCACAGTTTCCAAGAAAACCAGCTTTATTATAAGCAAAACAAAAATCTCTTAAACAGGTAATTGAAGGGAGTGAACGACAATGCTTCCTTCAACTATGCGACGAAGTTTATAATAACTTTTGGGGACTCGGTAACAGCTAGCCATGAAAACTGAAAGTTTTCAAGCCACTTCCAACAACGTGCCCGGCCGCCCTGCGTATTGTAGTTGAAACATTGTTCCCGCTACAAGATGCCCTTCGAGCTCCCGATTTGCAAATGTGCTGCGAAGACAACCAAAATATGCAGTGTAGAGACAAATACGAGCTAAACGGATCACAAACAATAAAGCTCAAGGAGGCACTAAAAATGGCAATTCGAAGTCATACCGACATTTTTGCAGATCTCTACAATACATGCCTAAAAGAAGGCACATTTCCAACTCAGTGGAAGATACAGAAACTGGTGCTGATACCAAAAGGATCTAAGCCTGCGGAAGATCCAACAGGCTACCGCCCCCTTTGCATGCTCGACCCCGCAGGCAAAATTCTAGAACGGTTGATCGCTAATCGTCTTGAAGCCGCTATTGATGATGCAGGCGGTCTATCATCGTCGCAATTCGGACCTCGCAAGGCTCGCTCAACCACAGATGCTGTAGCTGTGGTTAAAACACTTGCGCAGAAGGCTGTCTAAGGAACTCAGTGGTTATACGGTAGCAAAGAGTACTGCCTAATGTCAACGCTAGATGTCAAGAATGCCCCCAATACCGCGAACTGGAACCAGATCCTGTTGGCGCTTGAAGGAACAAATTACAACTTATATGTTAAGTGTATGAAATCAGAGTACCGATTGAGTGTCCTCAGAGTGTGCTGCGTGCTTCGCACGGTATTAAAAGACGCCATTATGGTTATTGCAGGACTACTCCCAATCATTTAATGGTAGAAGTAAAGGTAAAGAGTACGCTGAAGTTTACAAACACAAAGCTACTTCAGAACGGCAGACTGTACGGAAGGAAGCAAGAAAGCTAGCTTGCGTTCATGGCAGGAAAAATGGTGTTCGTCCCTGAACAGACGCTGGACGTACCATTTGATTCACATAACAGCTAAATGGGTTAACAGTAAACATGGACAGTTAGACTACTATCTGACCCAAATACTGACGGGACATGGGTGCTTTAAATTCTATTTACATAGGTTTAAGCACGAAGACGACCCGTACTGTTCTTATTGTGTACTAGCTGTAGAAGACGCAGGACATGTTTTGTTTGTCTGTCTGCGATTTGCGTTCGAAAGGGAGGAGTTAAGCACTAGGGTGCAGAAGCGAATTATGGTTGCCAACCTAGTGGATATTATGATTGAGCCAGAAGAACATTAGTCCGCTGTATGTAATATGGCAAAAATAGTAATCTCCAAATTGCGTCGCGCTGAACAACAGCGCAGATCTTCATGACGAGGCAATAGGCCGCACCCCTTCCCATCAAGTGATACTTGACGGTCGATGTCGCTGAACAATAGCTCAAATTTTCAAAGATTGGCAATAATCCGCTAAAAAAAATGTGGGGGTGCTGGATGATAAATTTTTTATAACAGGCAGGTAGTGGATTGAAAAAGTACGCACTATTCACTGCGACAATACTTTCTTGCCCTGTGCGAGTACCAATACAAAAAATAATGCGTACACATGTACGTACATACTCGTATAAGCCGGCATAAATGTATATACCTACATATATGCACCGGCACGCACTCGCCACAGCAAAAATGTAACCATTGGTCATAAATTAAAATAAAAAATAAAATGTGAATGTACGGAGATGCCGGTTCCAGTAGAAGCAATCATAGAGTAATTCAATGAAGCAATAAAGCATCGCAGCCACAGACGCATTAGTAAAATTGTAACGAACTTAAATATTAAAGACACATATCGAACTTACACAGCAACTGACTTCTAAAACATGCTGTCGTTGTTTTGTTTTTTTGTTTTTGCATAAAGTAAATAGTTTATTCACAAAACTGTTTTAAAATCACAAAATTAAAGCAATTTTTATTTTACATCAATTGTAGTTGGAGATATTAAAAATTAATAAATTCTTTATACATTTAGCTTATTTATTTATTTAATTAATTAATAGTCTAAAAATACAGTATTTCTTACAGACTATGAAAACAGTTTAATGCGAAATATATTAATCAAAGTAAAATTAAGCTTATAATTTATATTATAACTAGTTTCAATTGTAATCAGTGAAAGAAAAAGATAACATTTCTTATAATTTAGAGAGGAAGATAATTAGATAATACTAAGAATTTAGTTCAACAATTCATTTAGAACTAATTTGAAGTGATTGATTTGATTGATTTGAAGTGAAGAAAAATCCAGGTCAGTATTATTTGAAAGCAAATTAAAATCACCCAGAGTTCTAGAAATCGGAGCATTGGAAGCATAATTAGTTCTTACCATACCTAACCAGAAAAAATCATGATTTCGTAAACTTCGCTGAGGAATATTGAAAATGATTTTCTCGAGTAGCGATGGGGATTTATCAAATCGAAAAGGAAAGTAATGGAGAGAATAGTCCTTCTAATATCTTGTGATTTTAGATATATGAGCAAGCACCGCCTTTTATGGGATGGAATTGGATCAGTGAAATTTAAAGAACGCAAAGCATAACGCACAAAAGCTTTCTGGACACGTTCAAGCCTACTAATATGACAAGCATAATATGGTCTCCAAATAAAGACGGCGTATTTCAACTTCGAACGCACCAGAGACGTATATAACATCTTTGGAGTATATAGATCAACAAAGTCCGAACTAAAACGTCGAATAAACGCAAGTACAGAATAAGACTTTGGAATGGTGTGATTTTAATGTTTTTGAAAAGAGAATTTAGAATCAAATACCACACCAAGATCAGTAATATTACTTCGATTGGATAACCTATAGGGTGGGCCCTGTAAAATTTATTTTTTGAATCGGCTACAAAAAAAACTAATAAATATTTTTTCAAACTTTTTTTTTATTTTGAAGATTGAACATGAATAAATTATGAATAAAAAATAATATCGTTCAAATGACTGCCACGACTGGCTTTACAGTAGGCAAAGACCAAAAACCGCACCAAACAGTGACTCGTTGTGGATGCATTTGCTTCTCTACATTAACGTGTAGATTTTCTGAGCCCCAAATCCGACAATTTTGCTAATTCACGTAGCCACCGATGTGAAAATCAGAAAAGAAGAAAAAGACTCACCTATTTGGAAATAGGTTTTCAATATTTCCCAATTTTGTTCAAGCGTATAGCGTCCCATTTCGTAAATGTCAAACCTTTAAGTAAATTATGAACACATTTGACATGTCATTTGTATTACCATTCTCAAAAAAATAGGTGGTTCAAAAAGCAAACGCTATATGACCCACCCTGTACATAGAACCACAAATGTGGTAGGAAGTGGGTATAAGAGAACAAGATTTAGAATAAGAAATATAAAAAAACTTGCTTATATCATATTTAAATCTAACTTATTTCTTTTACACCAAGCAACAACGTTATCTAAATCAGATTGAAGGTTTAAAGGTTAAAGGTACTTGCAATCCCCGAATATATCTTTAAATCATCAGGATACAAGAGAAAATTTGCGTTATTAAAACAACTAGAAATTTCATTAACAAAATGTATAAAAAGTAGGGGACCCAGCATACTTCCCTGAGGTACACCAGAGGACGCAATAAAAGAAATAGATGACGCTCCATCAACATTAACAACACATTTCCGAGAGGAGAGGTTGGATTTAATCTATTTTAAAAGAGTCGAATGGAATCCTATAGCACTCAATTTGGAAACTAAAACCCTGTGATTAACTTTACCAAATGAAAAGTCTGTGTAAATAGTATCAACTTGAGTTTTTCTTTTAAAGATGATATATGTACATACAATATTCAGAGATCACTGCAAGATATGAAATAGTAGATCTACCTTTCATGAAGCCGTGTTGGTCTGCTGAAATATAACGATTAACTGCGAAAATAATGTTTTCTTTCACTATTAATTCAAATAATTTTAAAACCGTGGATAATTTGGCAATTGGTCTATAATTAGCAATATTGTTTTTATTTCCACCACTTTTGAATACTGGATTAATGGTTGTTACTTTCCAGGCATCTATGAATTCTCCTCGTTCATGGGATTTGTTAAACATTAACAAAGGTGGATAGGCGATTGCAGGGCAGTTTTTAAGAAGATACGAAGATAGCCCATCTGCACCAGATTTTGCTGATGTTTTGAGTTGTCGAATTCCATCTACAACATCAGAAAGCGTAAAAGTTAACGAGCCAATATTGATTGAGGAATTCATGTTCGAGTGACACTCATGAATTAAATCAGAGTCTACTTGAAAATTTGAACAAAAAAAAAATATCCGCAAAAAGATTGGCTGCATCTATAGAAGTATGTGCTTGAGTTTCGTTATAGAAGACAACCGAATGAGTACTTGAGCTTGATTTCCTGGATTTAAAACATCGCCAGAAGGAACTAGGATTTTATTTAATGTCCGATTCGAACTAAAGAATATAATTTCGCTTTAAATTTCTATCCAAAGTTTCAAGTTCTCTAGAGAAATATAGATATTTATCTTTATCTGCGATAGAATGAGAAAATATAAACTTTTTGAAATATTTATTTCTCAAATTTTTTAGTTTTCTCAGTTTTTTGGTATGCCACGGTACTCTATAACTAGTCATGTTTATCACAGGTATATTATTTTTACAGATATCACAGATATCACTTATATTATGCTTGAAAATATCATAACAATTGGCAACTTCAACCCCAGTAAATAAAGAGTCTCAATCTAAAATATCAACTGTTAAATTAATTATATTAAAATCAAAGTTTCTAAAACAAATATTATTAGTCACATTCTCAGGACACAAGTCATTAAACTCATAGAATTGTATATGAAGGCTAAGTGGTACATGATGCAGACCAGAAGTAGAGGGTCTACACATTCTAATAAAAAAAAAAATGATATTATCATTAATGAAAATGAGATCGAGAATTCGGGAAAGATTATTTGAGAAATTATTTATCTGAACCAGTCCAAAACTTAAAAAATTATCAATGAAATAAATTTCAGATATACCACTAACATTGCTTGAACATCAATATCATCTATATTAGACCATTCAATATTGCTCAAATTGAAGCCCCCAAGAACACAAAAGTTGCCATTATTTGAGGTTAGAGCTAAAACGTTATCCACATGTGCTTTATACAGTGTATCAATACTTGACGGAGGAATATATGACGCACAAATCAAGATATTTGAAGCATTATTCAATGAGACGCACAGCTGATCCAGGAGTGGATCATTGTTTTTCAGAGATACTAGTGATGAGCGGTACTTCCGTTGAACAGCTATTAAAACCTCTCCTCCTCTGTAAAGACCAGTTTTCTCGACATCATGGTCTTTACGATATACATGGTATAAATTTGGATTAAAACATTCATTGTCGAAAAAGTTTTCATTTAACCATGTCTCGATGAGAACAAAAATATCATAATCCAAGTGCGAACTAAACGCTAAAAGTTGATTAGTTTGAAAGTACATTTTTAAATTTTTTTGACCATTATTAAGAGCACAATTTTTTATTCCTGATGCATTGGTGAATCGTTTTTTTTTTGTTTTAATTAAAAGGTCGGTCTGGCCATATGTCCGCGTTGAGCAATATAACAAAAGAACATTCTGATACACCCAATTTAAAATTAATTTTTCTAATTAATTCCGTATCTTTTTTAACAACTTTGTAGCAAAATTTTTCAATTTTCTGCTCATTCCACATGATACCAAATTATTGTCATACCTCGCAAAAATTAGTCACACAACATGTTTAGTGGCAGTACTGGCACCCACATACAAAATAATTTTTGTTCGAGATTGTGACTCTATGTTATTACTTACTCAATGCGTCATCCAAAGACTGAAATAATAAGACGCACTCTGGTTTCAGAGAAGGTTTCTAACTTTGCAGTTATGTATTTAAGTTAACACCAGTAAAATTAAAATTTAATTTATTCTTTCCCATAAAATTCGAGTGAACTCGATACTAACAAAATTGTAAGCAGACATTCTTCTTCTTCTTAATTGACGCTATAACCGCTTACGCGATTTTGGCCGAGTTTAACAAATCGCGTCAATCCTTTCTTTCTCGTGCTAACCGGCGCCAATTGGACACACGAAGTGAAGCCAAGTCCTTCTCCACCTGATCTTTCCAACGCAGAGGAGGTCTTTCTCTTCCTCTGCTACCACCAGCTGATACCTCATCAAATACTTTCAGAGCCGGAGCGTTTGTATCCATTCGGACGACATGAGCCAGCCATCGTAAAGCTCATACATTTCATTGCTCCATCTCCTGCGATATTCGCCTTTGCCAACGTGCAACGGTCCAAAAATTTGGCGGAGATATTAGGTCAGCATAAAATAATAAAGCGTGCAAAATGCAAATATAGCATTTGTGTAATTAACAATACAACATAGCATTTATCATATTTACTAATAAGTTTAATTAGGCAAATAAGTTGTAATTAGAAAACAGTCTCAAGTTGGAAGTGTAATAAAGAAGAGCTAGAAGCTCTGACATTTAAAACACAAAAAGTGTAAGTCTGACATAGTCAGCCACGTTCGTGAGTGAACAAAAATTAAAGGAAGAAGGACTTCCCTGGACTTAACATTTGCACCATCATTCCAGAGGACTCCTGCAGGAGAAGCAGCAGCCGGTGTAACCACTAAGCGACTGGTGTCATCAAATAAGAAACGAAAGTGCTTTCGTCAGGATCCTTAATAGGGCAACCAAAAAGGAGACATCCTAGCAGCCGGCGGAGCAATACAATGCTAGCCTTACTTAAGTTCTTATGTTTTAGTTAAGCAAAAAATAATTCAGAAATTTTGTAAAAATAATTGAAGACATTTTTTTTTTCCAAAATAGGTAAATTAAGAAAAACGGCGGATGTTTGGCGGCGATCCCCCGAGCAGATGGACCATAATGAGACTGATGAATAATTTTGCTGAGCAAGGAACAGTCGCAAGAAGGCCTTATCATCGAAACCCACCAGTTCGGACGGAGGAAACGATCGCTGCTGTAGCTGCAGCTATACAAAGCAATCCAAGGGTTTCAACAAGAAGCTTATCTGCTCAACTTGGTGTCAGCCGACAGTCTTTGCAAACAATAATGCACAAAGATTTAGACTTATTTCCCTACAAAATTCAAATGGTTAACAAACTGAATGCAGCAAACTTGCCGATTCGCTTGGAATTTTGCCAGAAGATCCTGCAAATGGTGGAAGAAGACCAAAACATGTTAAACTGCCTTTTCATGTCTGATGAGGCCCATTTCGATTTAAACGGCAATGTGAACAAACAAAATTGTCGAATATGGAGTACTTCTAACCCACAGATACTCCACGAGACGGAATTGCATCTTCTTCGCGTGACAGTGTGGTGTGCGGTTTCTTCACGCTGTATTGTCGGGCCTTATTTTTTTGAAGAAAATGGTCACACCGTTACGGTTACTGGAGACCGTTATTTGAAAATTCTGAAAGAAATTTTCTATCCAGAACTACGCCGAAAGAGAGTTCCTTTCAACTCTGTGTGGTTTCAACAAGATGGGGCAACGTCTCACATAGCCCAGACTGTTATGACAGAGTTGCGACGAAAATTTCCCAATAAACTGATTTCAAGAAACTCCGAATTCCGTTGGCCCCCCAGGTCGCCTGACCTTACTGCACCTGACTTTTTCTTGTGGGGTTTATGTAAACAAGAAGTTTATAAAACAAAGCCAACAAATTTGGATGAACTAAAACAATCCATTCGGGCAACAATTGCGGCTATTCCTGTCGCAACTCTCAAAGCAGCAATGACCAACTTTTTACTAAGATGCCGCACTAGTGTCAACGAGCATGGGGGGCATTTAAATTCAATTATTTTTAAAAGCTTTTAAGCTACATTTAATAAAATTTAATGACCTTCAACTTGAAAAAAAAAAATAAATGAATTCCATACACTAAAAAAACAGTTATTTGAGTTTCTTAATGTAGCAAAATTCATCAGCCACCCTGTGATAATAATAGCGAATAAGAGTTAAATATTTTGTAAAGTGCAAATATAAATTTGAAACGAGGAAACTTTAGCTAAATTCAATTTAACAAAATGAATAAGTTGGTTCCTTTTGTGGAAAAACATCAAGACGCACACCACAAATGGGAGGAGGAGCTCGGCCAAACACCCAAAAAATGTGTACGCGCCAATTATATAATATATATATTTATATAATAAGTTTGAACCAAAATCTAATTTTCTTCTGACATTTAAAATAAGTAATCCGTATAATATTTTGAGACTCGCAGTCCTAAATCCCCCAAACCTTCAACCAAACGAAGAAAATAGGGGCATAAATAGACAAGGGACGGAATTCACTATAAGATTTTAAACGAACGTACAATTGCAAGAAATGTTATTGAGGTAGACAAAAAAGTCAATGTAGCAGCAGCAAACGGCAAAGGAGAATTAGACAAAATACCTGACGTCGTGAATGTTCCGGTGATCCAGGTGAATTTGGATTTTGGAAGAAAAGTGTGGTAAGAATACTTCAGATGTACGAAGCTCCCATAAATATTTTGGAATTATTAGTGTTACCAGGAATAAAATTATAGGACATGCGGACATTGTTTTGGAATCCTACAATACAACCTTAAACTGGGCCGCTATTTTCCGCTGCCTTACCACGCATTACGGTGACATACGAGATTTTGGTACTCTCGAGTATCAAATGTCATCCTTAATCCAAGGAAAACTGCCCATACAGGAATTCTATTGTATCAAAAAGTTTATACCAATATTTCTCTGATCCTAAACAAAATTTCATGTTTGGATGCAGGAATGGAATCTCGAACCTTGCTGGTATCCACATACAGGAATAAAGCTCTTGATACATTCATAAGAGGTCTCAACGAAGACTTACCTAGATTGCTAGGAATTAGGGAACCTTCCAATCTTCCTGAGGCACTCCAATTGTGCTTAAAGTTGGAAAACCAAACATTCAGAGCAAACGTTGCTCACTATAACTCCCGTAAAACTCATAATGCAACGTCTCCCCCTCCTTCTCTACATAGGAACTCTCAACCTCAAACATTTTATCCACATTTAATTCATTGGAATCAACCAATGCAAGGACATAGGCATTATCAACCCTCACCTAACCAACAATGGCAACGACAACAAAATTTCAACCCACAAGCTTCTAACCCACAATGGCAAGGACAACAAAATTTCAATACACGACCACAAATATTTAACCAACAATGACAACAAGTTCCTCCTCGACCTTTTGCATCTAAGCCATTACCAAAACCTGAACCAATGGATATTGACCAAAGTATCCAAACACGAAGAGTTAATTACATAAATCGACAAGCAGGGAATCCCTTGTTAGGAAAACGTCCCCCTTATCCAACCCAACAACTACATAAGCCCAACA
Source organism: Anastrepha obliqua (assembly GCF_027943255.1). Classification (NCBI taxonomy): domain Eukaryota; kingdom Metazoa; phylum Arthropoda; class Insecta; order Diptera; family Tephritidae; genus Anastrepha; species Anastrepha obliqua. Next base: position 3,383,053 of record NW_026562179.1, on the reverse strand, counting down.
AATTCCATAGTAACTTCCATATAAATTCTAAAATACACCCAAATGCAGAAAACTACGGTCAATTTGGGGAAACACACAACAGTTATACTGACCAACCAAATCCGGGATGTAACGATACTTATGAAACAGATAATTTTGACCACCAAGAAAGTGAAACTCTTATTGAGGATCTTTCCGATACACATTTTTTAGACTAGCGAACTCCTTATTTTGAGTGTAAGACGAATAGTGGAAAAATTCTTAAAATTCTAATAGACAAAGGTTCTAACAAAAATTACATTCAACATTCTATTGAACCCAAACCCCTTCCGAATGACAATATATTCTTGGCGAACTCTATTAGTGGTAAATAAAAACAACCCATCATACAAACGTAAATCTTTTCAGAGTACCAGATCTAAAGATACAATTTTTTATTCTGCCTTCATTAAAATCTTTCCATGGAATTTTAAGAAACGACAGTCTAAAAGCCCTTTCGGCCATAATACACACAAAACATGACTAGCATGACAGCATGATTTATGTGCGCCCAGTAAGTTAGCCTTGTGTCTAATTGCACTCCTAGGTATTTCACCTATAAAGTGGCATCGAGTACTTCGATATTTACTTCTAATGGGATGCGCCTGTTGGTTAGAAGGATTAGCTCTGTTTTTGTGTGGCCGGTTTTAGTCCGTCGTCCTCTAGCCATGTCTCAACTCGGATCATCACCTGATGTACTTTCGTTTTGGCCTCGTTAGTGTTTCAAACGATTATTATAGCTGCAATGTCATCTGCGTGTCCCACTAAATGCACATCCTCAGGCATCTCTATTCGAAGGATTTCATTGTAGTTTATTAGTTTATATTCCAAAGTACAAGTCCAAGTATTGATCTTTGGGTCACACCTGCTGTTATTTGTTTTGTAACATCTAGGATATTTCGTTCTGCCCGGTTAGTTATTTTCCTCGTAAGAGCAAAGGCTGACATCATTGCCATTCAAGAGATGCGATGGACGGGGCAAGGCAAGAAGAGCATTAGACTTTACAACGAGTACTACAGCTGCCATGTAAAGGAGCTCAAATTCGGTACTGTACTTAAACTGGGAGAGAGACTTTCTCGCCAAATACTTTCGTTCAATCCGCTGGAGGAGCGTCTCGTAATAATCCCCATCAAAACGAAATTTGAGCGCACGCCCCGACGGAAGAGAAAGACTGTGCGAAAAAAGATTCCCCCTATGAGTGCCTGGAACGTTCCTATGAGCGCTGCCCCTGTTACGATATAAAAATCGAGCTAGTGATTGAAATGGCAGCGATTTTTTGGTCCCACAGTCGGAAAATTCAGCTTGCACAACGAGGCCGCCTTCGGCATTACGAAAAAAAGTTACCTATAGATGCAAACGGAAGGTTTTGCCATCCTGAAAGTAGCTGAATGGATAATCGAGAGGAGATGGAGCGGGAAACAGATTGAAGTTTTCAGAGACAGTCAAGCTGCACTGAAGGCCCTGGAGAACCGCAGGCAAACCTCAAAGATTGTTCAATAATGTAAGAAGAAGCTTAATTTTGTCGCGAGACAAAACAGGCTTGTAATTACATATATGGGACACTCCGGTGGTCAAGGAAACCAAATTGCCGATGAATTGGCCAACCATGGATTAGCGGTTCCCCCCAATAATCGGAATCAGTTCCGCAGGAATCATGAATTGGATCAGCGATTATGTAGGCAATCCACATAAAGAGCGATGGCCCGGTCTAGAACGCTGCAGAACTGCAAACTGTTTTGTGACAAGTCCGAACAGAAAACTGTCAAACTTTCTACTAAAACTTGGAAGGAAAGACGTTCGGTTGATGGTCGGTATCATTGCAAGACACAACCCATGGGGTCAGCATATGACTACCATTGAAATCATTGAGGACCCAATGTGCTGGAGGAGGCGGATAGCACTGAGCACTTTCTCTGCGAGTGTCCTGCCTTTGCTAGAGCACGGCTACGAGTTTTTGGTTCCGATGTCGTGAGAATGGGTAATATTCGTTCTCTAAAACTGGAGGATATGTACAGATTTGCCAAAGAGTCTGGAAAATTCTCACAGGACTAACGATCTCTATCTCTGTCTCTATTCTTCCCTATCTCTTTCTCTGGTACTTTTCTCCTTCCCTCCTTGACAGTCTATCCCCTTTCCAGAGCTTTAAATACAATGGGCTTTTTAGCCTGAGTGTTTTAGGAGCCACCAAATCTCATGGTGCTCCTTGGCTCGACCTGTTTCAATTTCAGTTACCTATGAACGGCGATGTCTAATTTGTCTAAACTAATGCCGCAATGTAAAATAAGGTTGATCAATACCAGTAGCGCCGTCAGAATTGGGAAAAACCTCTCCGAGCCAGCTGATGCCAAGCGAAGTTTCAGACGGGTTTACTATCTGTCGTGTGACTTCTTGAACCTGATGCTGAAAAGGATCATGCGAGCCGCAAAACGTAATCGCTCAGTCACAATATGTTATGAGAGCGTACAATTGTTGAAGTATTCTGATGATATTGATATCATCGGCCTTAACAAAGGCGCTGTTAGTTCTGCCTTTTCTAAATTGGATAAAGAGGAAAAGTGAATGGGGTTGGCGGTGAAGGAGGACGACACGAAGTACTTTCTGTCGTCAAACAAATAGTCGGCACACTCGCGTATCACGTCACTATTGACAGTATGATTTCGAGGTTTTAAGATACTTCGTATGTTATGCAGTAACCAACGTTAACATCCTACTTCTATATAGGAGCCAGCATTAACACCGATAATAATATCAGCATCTTTCTTGCGAACAATTGCTACTTTAGTTTAAGTGTGCAATTAAGTAGTAAAGTCTTCTCTCGACGAACAAAACTAACACTTTATAAGGCTCTCATCATGCCCGTCTTATCGTACGGCGTAGAAGCTTGGACGATGAGGCGTCCCTTGGAGTGTTTGAGAGGAAAATTCTGCGGAAGATTTTTTAACTTTTGCACGTTAGCGATGGAAGTATCATAGGTGAATTTTACGACGGCGAATAAAGAATCACAGGCTTCGTTGGCTAAGTCATGTCGTCCACTCAAGTTAGCGTTATCGCGCCAATCAAAAAGAAGAATAATAGCATTATTGGTCGCATTGTTCCTAGCAACATTGTGGTTATATGCAATGGATTGATTTTGATTTTTTGGATTTTTTGAATTTATGTTACTCTTAAAAGTGGAATGTATTTCCTTGAAGAATAACAACGCATTTTCCTGATGGAATTGGTATAACACTGCACACGTCACATCTATACATCACATCCTTACAAGGATTGATGAGTTTTAGATAGGTAGAGCTTAATTTAGTGCACTTTAGATGAAATCTAAGAGGGCAAATTCCACCAGACACAGAGTCACTTGCGGTACACTGCGAGCCACAATTAGCGTAAAAGGTCATTGGACACGGCAAAAGAAATCAAACGAGGAAACAGACTGTGGGAAAACACGTCTTCACTCAGCGCAGGTTATTACGCGTTTCCTTCCATCATCACATCCATCTGGCTGTTTCATTTAAATCTTCTCTTGAAGTTTACCATTCAGGAATGCCATTTGTCGTATTCGTAAGTTAAGCTTTGCAGCCATGGCAATAAGTATGCGAATAGAGGTATATCATGACGCAAGCTGGTATCAGGGTAGAGCTAGCTCATCGTCTACGAAGATATTAGATCAGCCACGCTTTAGAGGTTTTCTGTAGGTACGTTAGGAGAGGCATGGCCGGGAGGCAAACTTGAAGCGGTCAGTAAGGAAGAAATTCCGAAGAGACCTTGAGCTCGAGTTTGGATTCTGGCCAAGCTGGCACAGCCGATTAAAATTGAAGAGATTTTCAAGTCCTGCTATAGAGACCTGCCAACCCATAACTGGAAGGTACGAAAAATAGGAGAGGTAGTAGAAGGTAGGCGATGCTCATCCTCAATGGGGAATCGCTCGCCCCACTGGCGCAGAAGAACAACGTTGTTAGGTTTGGGTTTGTTGACGCAACCGTTCGGATCCACCGCAACGACGATACTGACGAAGCGTAGGAGCAGCCAATGCTTAACTGACTCTGAGAGACTGACTGGTGTTGGGCCGCTCTTCAACAAAAAGAATCTGCTCTGTGACACTGAGGATGGAAAGATCTCGAAGGAAGACATTGATGTCACGATGGCGACGATGAAACTGATAGATCCATACTAAGCTGATCCAAATTAATTTTCACAACTCTAAACATGCATCCGCGCACCTTTCTGTCCGCTTAGCTGCCGGTGGACTTGGCTTGGCCCTCATCCAAGAGCCGTGGATATGCAGCCATATAATCTGCGGAGTCGGAGTGAAGACCTTCAAACTTATTGCCGTACAACTTAAAGGTAAGATTCATAGCCGCATCCTAGCAAGAAATAATATCAACATTTTCTTGCTTCCACAGTAGCAGACTTGGTGGTGGCAAACATAGAGCTCGAACGCTTGTGAGAGAGGCAGCTCGGAAGAACAAACATCTGCTTGAATCCTACGACGCATATGCTCACAACACCCTATGGAGGAGCAGCGACACTAATGCTAGAGGTGAGTCACTACTTGACTTTATCAAAGAATGAATAGGAGGAAGTTTCGGATATCAGCCTGGCTTCCGGCACGTTCAGAGATGGCGAGTTTCAAACGGAAGTTCGTTCTCAGACCATCGGTATATTTAATTTGGAATCGACATTAGATCTTCTCAAGTTAGTAAGTTCAGAAATGTAAGGAAACCCGACGGTTAGTTTACAATAAAAAACTAAGAGCTTTGCTGCTTTGGTCTATCGCTCAGCTGTGTATGAAACTACTAGCAGAGAATGTTAATGCAATGAGAAGCAGCAAATGTTAAGGGGGAAGTCTACTGTGAATTTTTCAAAAAATCGATTTTTTTTTTATTAGCTTAAAAAATACTTTGAACCCTCTTAAATAAGGTACAATATGTGTTACAGCTGGCTAAATTTTTCTTCGTTGAAATTTCGACCTTTTCCCGAAGCGCTCCAAAGCGCGTACCTGCTAATACTGAAACTTTAAACGCATTTTTCTCGAAACTAAGTTTTTGTATACGGTGTACACGATATCTCGAGTTCTGATAAATGAATCAGCTTAAAAATTTAATTATATATTCTCTGTAATAGTGTCTCTCGTCTGACATAGGATTTTTTTGATATCGTTATTTGTTAAATTGTTATAAACAATAGTAACATCAATTTTAGGCAAAAAAAAAAGAAAAAAATTTCAAGAATTTTTTTTTCAACGCCAAAATTTTTTATCGACATAATCCTACGTCAGACAAGAGTCAATACTATGTATATGATAACAATATTTTGTTTTTTTGTTTTAGATCACCGAAACGTAAGATTTCATGTACACCGTTTAGGCACCTAAGAAAAGCGGACCTGCGCTTGCAGAAGTGCCACAGCGGCCATTTTGAATATTTTGACTTAAATTTTTTTTTTCAAAAACTTAAATATATAATAAAGATAAGAGTTTAAATAGATTTTATGTACGAGCAATATTTTGTTAGAAATAAAATCCGGAAAATAAGCCTGTTTTTTCCCTTGTCACAGTAGACTTCCCCCTTAAATGAGCTTTTTTCGAGTACTAATTTGTAGATTCATAATAAGGTCATTTCAAATTCAACTATCTTCACGAGTGGGGAATTGCAGATATTTACCACGCGAATGACGCGAGTGGAGGGTTTCTATATTTACTTACCACGCTAGGACAGGAATTCAGATTTTTTCTGCGTTTACCAAACTACTGAGGAATTTCATAAGATTTTTCGGCACACTACTAAGGAAATCGACTTATTTCTTGCCCACAGCGAAGTGAATAAATTTGCGACGAAGAAGGCCGCGCCGCAGTTAATTTGTGGTGCAGAAGCTAAAGTCGGCGGAATTATTCGTTTTGTTTTTTGGCACGTATATAATTCAGGTTCAAGTCCTGAAGTCATATTTTTTTTCTTGCACATTTTTTTTTTTTACAATTCAAACCAGGAAAGTTTGGTAAAATTTTTGAGTTTATTTCAATTAAAATTTCTTTAAAATACTGTTTTTTTTGTATGTCATAAATAGAAATTTCTTTTCGGTATAAAATAGTTCATACTGGATATGACCTGATTTTTATATAAATCAATCAAAACAGAAATTATGTACATATGTCTTTAATCTCTTTCATCAAATCCAAATTATATTGATGAGAAAATATCATTCTAATATCCGTCCAGAAAGCCAAACGCGCATACACACATACACATGCATATAATTACCCATACAAACTTTCAACTAACGCAGAATATGTGCATATAAAACTGCGAATCGAATAAATGACTGATTTAGAAAAGATCATTAATAATTATAGATTAACGCAATCGTGAAAGACGTGTTGTGTATGCAGTACATAGTCTTATGTTTGACTCAGGTTCAAGTCCTGTAAACACTTTTCTTTGTTCGATATTTTTATTTAATTTTTTGTATTTGGTTTAATTAGAATTGATTTAAAATAGTGTATTCAGGTTTTTCTAATACCTGTTATTTAGAAATTTATTTCCATAAAGGCAATCTCATATGAATATGCATTCCTATATTTAATCTCTTCAGTCAAATCTGAACTACTTACATACACATATTGATGAGAAAATATTCTCATATCCATGAATGCATCCTGAAAGCCAAACGCGCGTACACGCATATGTATATAAATATATATAAATATATACAAGCCTTCAATGAACGCAAAATGTATGCATATAAAAAACAACAACTGCGACCGCCTTCTTGTCCGTCAGTGAAAAGGTGGGATATGTATACCCTATGAGCAAAAATTACCGGGAAGTGATGTTGACTGTTTTCTTCGATTGCCAGTCAATAAAGAATATTATTTATCCGTTTTGAAGCCTTTGAGAGATGCTGTACGTCGCAAACGGCCGGAAATGTGAGCAAACAATTCTTGGATTTTGTGTGATGATAACGCGCCATCGCACTGATCAAAGAGAATACGAAGAAGGAGCTGAAGGCCATGTAGGCCTACCGGGGTTGTTTGGAGGACTGGGTTAAACGTTGGCACATGTGTGTTACTTCTGACGGGTCATATTTTGAAGGAGATAATATAAATTTGCCTGAAATTTAACTCTGTTTTGTTTTATTTAAACGTTCCTGGTACTTTTTGATCATAGGGTACATATATGCGGCTTTGCGGACAGAAATGTGTGATTCACTGGACTTGTTCAAGGAATCTAAGTCGCATTAACTCGCGACTGTCGAACAGTTGGAATACATATTTACATACATATAAGGGTGCTAACATACATACGGAGCCGCGGCCACTCGATATGACAAAAATTCAAGATTTATCAAGGTTAGGTTAGGTTTGGCAGCCGCATCGCACATAGAGACAACGATGCCACTTAGACCACGAAATGGGTCCGTTGTGAACCGCGGGGGCTGAGCTACATTTCCCTCTCCATATTAAACCATCCTGAGCTTTTGACAAAGCGTAAAAGGTTGTTGATACCTAAAATGTATAGATTACCATATCTATATTCGTTAAGAAGTAGGATTTTAAAAATCGGTTCCTGTTTCTGGCTAGAGCTGGGCATGTGCAAAAAAGGTGTTGAATTGTTTCCAACTCCTCCTCATTTCTGCAGCTACGACAGAAATCATGCGTGTAAACGCCTAATCTCTTTGTATGATTTCCTATGAGACAATGTCCTGTAAGGGCCCCTACTAATGTCCTGATTTGAAGTCTATTCAGCTTTATAATACTTTTGGACAGACGTAAATTTAGCCTTGGCCATGTTTGCCTAGCGATTTCACAGGTGTTAACGCTAATCCATCTCTGATTTGTAGACCTGATTAATGCGTCCTTAATGAGAAGCTTACAAGTTGCGAGAGGTATCTCCATAAAATTACTTATGTCTGGCAAACAGGTACCTTCTCTTGCAAGTTGGTCTGCCCTACAGTTCCCTGGTATATCTCTGTGGCCTGGAACCCAGCACAAGATTATACGATATTGTTTGGCCATCTCATTTAGAGATTGGCGACAACGTAAGACACTCCTTGATGTTGTTTGGAATGCATCCAGGGCTCGTAGGGCAGCTTGGCTGTCTGATAGAATGCAGATATCCGTTGATGATATTCTGTTTATCTTTAGCCATTTTAAGGCTTCATGAATAGCGTTTATTTCCGCTTGAAAAACACTACAGTGATCCGGTAGTTTAAAGGATTCACTAATAGAAAGCTCTTCGCAAAATAACCCTGATCCTTCACCGGTATCCATTTTAGACCCGTCCGTGCAGATCTTAACGGGCGTGTCGGGTGTTGGATCTTCTTCAAACCATTCCAGTCTAGACGGGATTTTCATTAGGAAATTCCTTTCGAAGCAGAGAATGGGTGGGTGATAATCACAGTCACTGGATATATCCGTGTAGGTGTCTAAGATGGTTGAATGTCCATGTGTGACAGTCTTCCATTGTGAGCTCGCTTTGAGCCTTACAGCGGAGCAGGCCGCTAAGTATTTGCAGAAGAGATCTAGGGGTGGCAGATGTAGTATGATATCCGAAGCCATGGATGGCGTGGTTTTCATGACGCCACATATTGCTAATTCCGCTGATCTCTGCACCTTATTCAATAAATTAGAATAGGTTTTTTTCTGCATAGCACACCACCAGACAACATTTCCATATAGAAGAATGGGTCCGACGACAGCAGTGTAAAGCCAATGAGCAACCTTAGGTTTAATTCCCCAGGTCTTACCTAAAGCTCTCTTACAGGCATAAAAAGCTAGGCTCGCTTTCCTGACTCTTTCTAAGATGTTTGACTTCCAAGTCAGTTTCCTATCTATGATTAGTCCCAAGTACTTGGTTTCTTCCGAAATCACAGGAGCTTCCCCCTTGAGCATAATTGGACTTAGTTGAGGGATTTTGTGTTTCCTAGTGAACAATATAAGTTGTGTTTTGTCTGGGTTGACTCCTAGACCACACTTTCCTGCCCACCTAGAAAGTATGTCTAGAGCATTTTGTATTAGGTCTCTTATTGTAGATACAAATTTACCAGAGACAGCAATGACAACATCATCGGCGTAAGCTATCACCTTACAGTCCACCGATTGCAGTTTATTTACAACTGCGTTCCATAGAAACGGTGAGAGGACTCCGCCTTGCGGTGTACCTCTACTTACCAATCTCTGAGCACCGATTCTCCTAGTTCCGCTTCAATGATTCTGCTATTTAGCATTTTGCCAATGAAGCCTACCAAGCCCGGTTTTACCCCAAGATCAGTGAGTGCTGCAGTAATTGCCCCCCCTTCAACATTGTTAAAGGCCCCTTCAATATCAAGGAAAGCGGCTAAAGTAAATTCCTGTTTGTGCAGTGAACTCTCTGCCGTGTAAATAAGGTTATGTAGAGTTGTCTCTACCGATTTCCCTTTCGTGTAGGCATGTTGTGACGTAGAGATAAGATTTCTATCTATAGTTAGGCTTAAATGAAATTCTATCAACCTCTCCAAAGTTTTCAATAGGAAGGAAGAAAGAGATATCGGTCTTAAGTCTTTTAGATGGGTATGTGAGTTTCTACCCGCTTTTGGAATGAAAACAATTTTGACTTGTCTCCACTTAAGAGGTATATGACCGTAAAGAAAGCAACCTTTGAATATTGCTAGCAGCCAGTGTGTTAGATATCCGGCGGTCTTTTGCAGTTCCACTGGGTTAAAACCATCTGGACCCGGTGATTTAAAGGGTTTGAAACTTTCAATCGCCCATAAGAGCCGATCCTCAGATATAGCATCTATTCTGACTTCACGACAGTGTACTGTATCTTCCATGTCATGCCCAGTAATGTCTGAGCAGCCTGGAAAATGAGTGTCGAGTAAAAGTTCTAAAGACTCTTTACTGGTTATAGTGAACGTGCCATCATTTTTCTGTAGCAGTTCCCAATTTTGAGGACTTCCCGCTAAGATCTTACGAAGTCTGGAGGTCTAGTTGCCGCCTCAACCTCTTCACAAAAGGATTTCCAAGATTGCCTTTGGGCCTTCCTGATTTCCTTCTTGTAGATTTTCAGAGCATCTTTATAATCTTTCCAATCTTCTGCGAGACGTGTTTTCTTTGCCTTATTAAAAGCACTTCTGCTTGTTTTTTGAAGCTTGCATAGTTCAACCATCCACCACTTAGGCTTGGGTTTACCCCTCAGTCTTCTTATGGGACAGGCTTCCGCTAAGGCAGCATTCATGCTGTAGGTAATTTTGTGCAACAAATTTTCTAGTCCTTCTATGCTTTGCGGTACCACTGATGGACATGTTCCTAGGGTAACCCCGATACAATCTACATACTTTTCCCAGTCTGTTTTCCTGATATTTCTACCAGGCTTAGGTTTCGGTAGATTTTTACAAACCTCGAAAGAGATATATCTATGGTCAGAGAAAGAATGTTCTTCCAAAACCTTCCAGTTCCTAATTCTGTTAATAACGGAGTCAAAAGCAAAAGTAGCGTCTAACACTTCCTGTCTATTACTAATGACAAAAGTAGGTTTATTACCTTTATTGCAAATCTGTAGTTTAGTACCTATCAGATAATCAAAGAGACACTCACCTCTAGCGTTAGTATCAGTACTGCCCCATATCTCGTGATGCGCATTTACATCTGCACCAATAATTTGCTTTGCGCCAAGCTTCTGCGCCTGCGCTACCAGATCTTTGAGTATTAATCTCGGTAGCTCCTCATGGTCATGTGCGAGGTAGCAGGAAGATAGCCACATCCGTTCATTTCCCGACTCCAGGCTAATGGTCAGTTGATCGGTGTCGCTGTAATTAGAAAGCATGAAAGCATTTATCGCTTTTCTTATTAGTACGCACGCTCTAGGGTTACCTTTGTTGCGAGCATACATCAGTTTATATTTCTGAGTCCTTAGTCCGCACACAAGTCCATGTGATACCCATGGTTCTTGAATCAGGACAATATGATGTCCACCTTTGGCCAGGTGGATTATGAGGTTGGCGGACGCAACCTTTGAGTGGTGAAGGTTAATTTGAAGAACACGTAACATCATGGTTACTGGGCTTCTTCTCCACCACCGTTTTGTTGGAATCATCTGAGTCTGTCGCCAGTAACTCCTCCTGATCAGTGAGAGTAGTATCAAGTACTCTATCTAACAAGGAAGAGATACTGCCGTCAGCAGATGCCTTTCTTAGCGCTGTAGCAGTATTAGGACCGGAGCCAGATTCCGCCGTGGGGGCTATCTCAGCTCCAACCGGGTCCTTTAAATTAGACGTCTTGTCTTTGTTATAGACCCTCAGTGTTATGGACGAAAAACCATAGCTTACTACACCGTCAGATCGCGCCAGTGCGTCCACGGAGTCCTTGCAGACTACGAAAGTAGCGCTTCGGTACTCACCTTTGGGATCGTCCAGCTTTGTGACCTTCCACGACGATGTAGGAAGCTCCGGATTACATACCCGAAGCATTTCAAGGATCCTCTGAGGGTCCGATGGCTCCGCTGGTAACCAGGCCCTAGCTCTTGGTAAAATGGGGATGTCATCCCTTAAAATTACCTCGAGTTTAGACCCAGGCCATTCTTCGCCGATCCTTGAAATCGCTATTTTATATAGATCAGTTGATCTCTGATCGACATAGGCGATAAGTTTCACGTGGCTCTGATGCCATCCATTATCGCGACAGAAAGGACCTGGACCAGGATTCTCCTTCAGAATTTGGAAGAAAACGCTTGAGAGCCTGGCTTCCACTTTCTTCCAGTTGTCAGGCGAAATAGTGCCGTCAGGGTTGCTCTTGTCAACCACCGCCCATAGTTGTTGGCCTCTGACAGCTTCGCTGTATGTAGCTGGAGAAGTCTTGGTGTTTCGGGGCTTCTTCAACGTGCTGGGGTTGCTGGGTGGGTCGTCCGACAACTGACGTTTTGGGTTCGGTTCAGAACCCCGAGGGGGCTCCTCCGTTACCCTTGTCGCCCAGCTAAAAGAGTGCTTCCGCTTGTCAGACCACTCCCTCTCTGGAATCGTTTTTAGGCGCTCCAGTAGCCTGAAGGCAGCACGTCTCTCCTTGTAGCCATGCCGTGCAGGCTCTGCTACTGCGGAGGTATCAGTCGTTTCAGACTCAGTTTTACCACCTTTACCAGGGATAGTCCCGGTACTGGTGGTACAGGAAGTTGACTTCTTGGCCAGAGGTTTGCTGTAAGTACCGCCACTTCTGCTGTTGCCAGGTTTGTCCTTAGCGCCAGCTTCCGCCTTGCGAAATGGGCTAGCCGTGAAGGGCTTGGATGTACTGACACTTCCACTAGGCTTGAGTATCCCAGCTTCCGCCGTACTAGAAAACATCTCGTTTGATCCAGATTTGGGGGTGGAAGCTATAGCTTCCTTTGCATTTAAGGACTGCTTGTCCATAGAGATTTTTGGTTTGAAGGACTCCATCTGTTTCGTACGATCACCGTCCACAGTGGCAGACATGGTGATCTTATTAAAAGGAAGGGGAAACATAATGGTCGACCGTGGTAGCGCCTCATAGCACGGCAAGGTCATGGTTATACCCCGAGGTGACCCGGTATCGAGGTAGCTCTGTAGAAATACAGTCGGACAGAAAACCCCCTGACTGCAAACCACCCAATAGGCACGGGTCGCATGACACCTTGTGTTAGGGGGGGTCGAGGAGATGATGGGAGTTTTCGATTGACAGGGGATCTTCGTCGGTACGGTGATCTTCATATGGTGATTGGATGGCCACCAATTTTGCCGTAAAGCGGATTGATGGCTAGCCAATCCTCATATAAAGCTTCCCTCTTAGTTCGTGTTGGATTGGTCCCCATGATATGGGGGTCAAACCACCACTTAAGCCTCATCCCCGCGGCAAGGAGACCAACATGATGAGGAAGATTTATCAAATATTGGCAAATTATTCCACGCGAAATATTCCCCATAAGTCAAGGTTATTGTCGAACACATAAACTATAAATTGACATACAATATAAAATAAGTGTTGATTTATCTTAAACCGTTCTTTTTTCTGAATGCAAATACCTCCTATTGACATGTACATACATACATATTATGTATATTGTCATATACCATCATTTATGTACAATACATATAGAGTATACGTTCATTTATGAATGTATGTAATGAAAAACGTCATGAATTACTTTCAGAATTTATTAAAATTCGCGTCGCGCGCATACATATGTACATATCTACGTCGACATCACAAACCTTTTGTTCACAACGCAGGCGCAGAAATAAACGCTCTGCGTATTTATCCTCCCCACGTGACTCGCCATCAATTCTCGGCGCAAATTTTTTTTTTTTCATTTTAAATTTTTTTTAATTTTTTAATGTAATCGTAAAAAAATTTGTAATAAATTTTATTTATCCGCTTATCATTTCAAAAGTAACAAAATGGTAAAAAAATAAGCAGTCGAAGAAATAAACGCACCGCCTATTTTTCCTCGCCACATGTTAGACTCGATTTCAATTCCCGGCGCAAACTTTTTTTATTATTGTAATTTTTTTTTTAAATTCGCTTTTTTTAATGTAATTGAAAAAAAAATTATGTAGTAAATTTTACGTATTCGCGTATTATTTCAAAACTACGAAAATAATAAAAATTTAATTGGTTTAATGTCGAGGTGAGAAATGTGTTGTGTGTTGAGGTGAAAGATGTGTGGTGTTTCTAATTTTTGTGTGGGCAAAAGTCAGTGAGGTGTCTATAAACTCGGTGTGCAAAATTCCCTTATTACAAATCTTTCATATCTCAATTGTACTAAAAAAAGCTCACAGTAACATTTGCACTTTCTCATTGCATTAACATTCTCTGGTAATAGTCGCCGCTTTTTGGCTTTGCAATAACAGAGAATGTTAATGCAATGAGAAGGTGCAAATGTTACTGTAAGCTTTTTTTAGTACAATTGAGATCTGAAAGATTTGTAATAAGGTCATTTAGCACACCGAGTTTATAGACACCTCACTGACTTTTGCCCACACAAAAATTAGAAACACCACACATCTTTCACCTCAACACACAACACATTTCTCACCTCGACATTAAACCAATTAAATTTGTACTATTTTCGTATTTTTGAAATAATAAGCGAATACGTAAAATTTATTACATAATTTTTTTTAATTACATTAAAAAAAAAAACGATTTTAAAAAATAAAATTTATAAAAAAAAGTTTGCACCGGGAATTGAACTCGAGTCTAACATGTGGCGAGGAAAAATAGGCGGTGCGTTTATTTCTTCGACTGCTTATTTTTTGACCATTTTGTTACTTTTGAAATGATAAGCGGATACATAAAATTTATTAAAAATTTTTTTACGATTACATTAAAAAAAAAATTTTAAAACGAAAAAAAAAATTTGCACCGAGAATTGATGCCGAGTCACGTGGGGAGGATAAATACATTAAACTAATTAAATTTTTACTATTTTCGTATTTTTTGAAATAATAAGCGAATACGTAAAATTTATTACATAATTTTTTTTAATTACATAAAAAAACGAATTTAAAAAAAAAAAGTTAATAAAAAAAGGTTTGCACTGGGAATTGAAATCGAGCCTAACATGTGGCGAGGAAAAATAGGCGGTGCATTTATTTCTTCGACCGCTTATTTTTTTACCATTTTGTTACTTTTGAAATGATAAGCGGATACATAAAATTTATTAAAAATTTTTTACGATTACATTAAAAAAAACACATTAAAAAAAAAAAAAAAATTGGCGCCGAGAATTGATGCCGAGTCACATGGGGAGGATAAATACGCAGTGCGTTTATTTCTGCGCCTGCGTTGTGAACCAAGGTTTTGTGCATGCGCGCGACGCGAATTAATTTTAATAAAGTTCTGAAAGTAATTCATGAAGTTTTTCATTACCTACATTCATAAATGAACGTATACTCTATATGTACATAAATGATGGTATATGACAATATACATACATACATAATATGTATGTACATGTCAATAGGAGGTATTTGCATTAAGAAAAAAAAAACGGTTTAAGATAAATCAACACTTATTTTATATTGTATGCCAATTTATAGTTTATGTATTCGACAGCATTTACATACATATGTAGGTATGTACATTTGTATATGAAAAACAATAATGCACAAGCGCAAGAACATCATCTTCCTTTCATACATATGTACATATGCATGTATGCCCAAATAACCTTGACTTATGTATGTACACAAGTCACAGCACATCACATTCTTACAAGACAAATACACATACGCACTAGCGAGTTTCTTCCTAACAAGTGCAAAAACAATTCTGCTCTATGTATGTATTATGTCCTAGCATATATACATACATATATACCTACTTGCCTTCTAAACTTCCTACAAAATAATTGTATTCATATGTTACTACATCCATGCACGTTCATACATTCATGCATATGTATATGCGCGAGCACAGCTCTCCCTTCTTGCTTCCGTGTACTTTTGTCTTTCACCAGTCGATATTCCTAATATTGTACTTACAAAAACACGATATGTACTTTGATAGACGCAAAAGCAACAGCAAGCGCAACGCCATAGCCGCTTTGCCACCGCACATTCTAAAATGTTCTAGAACACAACAAAAACACATACCTCACATGCGCATGTCGCCCAAAGCTAAAATCTAAGCCTGGCGACTACAAAAATAAAATACATTCGTAGACGCAGTCGCAGCGGCCATAATTCTATCAGCGACTGCGCTGAACAATTTAGAAGAAAAACAAAAAGTTCATTCATAAGTTAGAGCTCATATTTCAATTTCATTCATAAAACGAGCCGCCCATATGCCAATTTTCGCGACCATTCGAAAATAGTCAATATTGGAATATTTCGCGTGGAATTATTTGCCAATATTTGATAAATCTTAAATTTTTGTCATGTCGAGTGGCCGCGGCTCCGTATGTATGCACCCTTATATGTATGTAAATATGTCTTCTAACTGTGCGACAGTCGCGAGTTAATGCGACTTCCAGCGAATCACACATTGCTGTCCGCAAAGCCGCAAGTATGTACCTTATGATCAGAAAGTACCGGGAATGTTTAAATTAAACAAAACAGAGTTAAATTTAAGGAAAATTTATATTATCTTCTTCAAAATATGACCCGTCTGAAGCAACACACATGTGCCAACGTTTAACCCAGTCCTCCAAACACCCCCGGCAGGCCGATTTGTATTCTCTTTGATCAGTGCGATGGCGCGTTATCATCATGCAAAATCTGAGAATTGTTTGCTCACATTTCCGGCGGTTTGCAACACACAGCATCTCTCTAAGGTTTCAAAACGGATAAATAATATTCTCTATTGACTGTCTGGCCCGATGGAAGGTACTCATGGTGGACTATGCCTTGGCAATCGAAGGAAGCAGTCAACATCACCTTCCCGGTTCTTTTTGCTCATAGGGTATACATATCCCATGTGTCAAGTGTGCGCAGAAGCTTGTGTTCTGGGTTTTGTTAGAATGGTGGTGGTTTGTGCATATATTTAAACACATATGTGAGTATGCGCGTTAGGCTTCCTGGATGGATATTAGAATATTTTCTCATCAAGATGTGTATGTAAGTAGTTCAGATTTGACTGAAGAGATTAAATATAGGAATGCATATTCATATGATTGACTTTATGGCTGTTTTACATATAAATCAATTCAAATGAATAATGTTATATAGAAAATAAATTTCTAAATAACTGGTATTAGAAAAACCTGAATACACTATTTTAAATCAATTTCAATTAAACCAAATATAAAAAATGAAATAAAAATATCGAATAAAAAACTGTGCACAGGATTTGAACCTGAGTCAAATATGAGACGATGTACTGCATATACGACACGTCTTTCACGATTGCGTTAATCTACAATTATTAATGATCTTTTCTAAATCACTCATTTATTCGATTCGCAGTTTTATATGTACATATTCTGCGTTAGTTGAAAGTTTGTATGCGTAATTATATGAATATGCATCTGTGTATGCGCGTTTGGCTTTCTGGACGGATATTAGAATGATATTTTCTCATCAATATAATTTGGATTTGATGAAATAGATTATAGACATATGTACATAATTTCTGTTTTGATTGATTTATATAAAAATCAGGTCATATCCAGTATGAACTATTTTATACCGAAAAGAAATTTCCATTTATAAAATACAAAAAACAGTATTTTAAAGAAATTTTAATTAAAATAAACTCAAAAATTTTACCAAACTTTCCTGGTTTGAATTGTAAAAAAAAAAAATGTGCAAGAAAAAAAATATGACTTCAGGATTTGAACCTGAATTATATACGTGCCAAAAAACAAAACGAATAATTCCGCCGACTTTAGCTTCTGCACCACAAACTAACTACCGCGCGGCCTTCTTAATCGCAATTTTATTCGCTTCGATTTCCTTAGTAGTGTGCCGAAAAATCTTATGAACGTCCTCAATAGTATGGTAAACGCAGAAAATATCTGAATTCTTGGCCTAGCGTGGTAAGTAAATATAGAAACCCTCCACTCGCGTCACTCGCGTGGTAAATATCTGCAATTCCGACTTCTTCAGGAAAGTTGAATTTGAAATGACCTTATTATGAATCTATAAATTAGAACTCGAAAAAAGCTCATTTAACATTTGTTCCTTCTCATTGCATTAACATTCTCTGGCAATAATTAGCCACTGTTTTGAGCAAACTTGAGCGATCAGCAGAAGATGTTAATTTAACTATAACCAGAGAATGTTAATGCAATGAGAAGGAGCAAATGTTAAATGAGCTTTTTTCGAGTTCTAATTTATAGATTCATAATAAGGTCATTTCAAATTCAACTATCTTCACGAGTGGGGAATTGCAGATATTTACCACGCGAATGACGCGAGTGGAGGGTTTCTATATTTACTTACCACGCTAGGACAAGAATTCAGATATTTTCTGCGTTTACCAAACTACTGAGGAAGTTCATAAGATTTTTCGGCACACTACTAAGAAAATCGAAGCGAATAAATTTGCGATTAAGAAGGCCACGCCGCAGTTAGTTTGTGGTGCAGAAGCTAAAGTCGGCGGAATTATTCGTTTTGTTTTTTGGCACGTATATAATTCAGGTTCAAGTCCTGAAGACATTTTTTTTTTCTTACACATTTTTTTTTTTACAATTCAAACCAGGAAAGTTTGGTAAAATTTTTGAGTTTATTTTAATTAAAATTTCTTTAAAATACTGTTTTTTTTGTATTTTATAAATGGAAATTTCTTTTCGGTATAAAATAGTTCATACTGGATATGACCTGACTTTTATATAAATCAATCAAAACAGAAAATATGTACATATATCTATAATCTATTTCATCAAATCCAAATTATATTAATGAGAAAATATCATTCTAATATCCGTCCAGAAAGCCAAACGCGCATACACACATGCATATTCATATAATTACGCATACAAACTTTCAACTAACGCAGAATATGTGCATATAAAACTGCGAATCGAATAAATGAGTGATTTAGAAAAGTTCATTAATAATTGTAGATTAACGCAATCGTGAAAGACGTGTCGTATATGCAATACATTGTCTCATATTATATTATCTCAGGTTCAAATCCTGTGCACAGTTTTTTGTTCGATATTTTTATTTCATTTTTTATATTTGGTTTAATTGAAATTGATTTAAAATAGTGTATTCAGGTTTTTCTAATACCTGTTTTTTATAAATGTATTTTCTATATAACATTATTAATACTTCATTTAAATTAATTTATATGTAAAACAGCCGTAATGGCAATCATATGAATATGCATTCCTATATTTAATCTCTTCAGTCAAATCTGAACTACTTACATACACATATTGATGAGAAAATATTCTAATATCCATGAATGCATCCAGAAAGCCAAACGCGCATACACGCATATGTATACAAATATATGCAAACCTTCAACGGACGCAAAATGTATGCATATAAAAAACAACAACTGCGACCGTCTTCTTGTCCATCAGTGAAAAGATGGGATATGTATACCCTATGAGCAAAAAGAACCGGGAAGGTGATGTTGACTGTTTCCTTCGATTGCCAAGGCATAGTCCACCATGAGTACCTTCCATCGGGCCAGACAGTCAATAGAGAATATTATTTATTCGTTTTGAAACCTTAGAGAGATGCTGTGTGTTGCAAACCGCCGGAAATGTGAGCAAACAATTCTCAGATTTTGCATGGTGATAACGCGCCATCGCACTGATCAAAGAGAATACAAATCGGCCTGCCGGGAGTGTTTGGAGGACTGGGTTAAGCGTTGGCACATGTGTGTTCCTTCAGACGGGTCATATTTTGAAGGAGATAATATAAATTTTCCTTAAATTTAACTCTGTTTTGTTTAATTTAAACATTCCCGGTACTTTCTGATCATAAGGTACATATATGCGGCTTTGCGGACAGCAATGTGTGATTCGCTGGAAGTCGCATTAACTCGCGACTGTCGCACAGTTAGAAAACATATTTACATACATATAAGGGTGCATACATACATACGGAGCCGCGGCCAATCGACATGACAAAAATTTAAGATTTATCAAATATTGGCAAATAATTCCACGCGAAATATTCCAATATTGACTATTTTCGAATGGTCGCGAAAATTGGCATATGGGCGGCTCGTTTTATGAATGAAATTGAAACATGAGCTCTAACTTATGAATGAACTTTTTGTTTTTGTTCTGAATTGTTCAGCGCCGTCGCTGATAGAATCATGGCCGCTGCGACTGCGTCTACGAATGTATTTTGTTTTTGTAGTCGCTAGGCTTAGATTTTAGCTTTGGGCGACATGCGCATGTGAGGTATGTGTTTTTGTTGTGTTCTAGAACATTTTAGAATGTGTGGTAGCAAAGCGGCCATCGCGTTGTGCTTGCTGTTGCTTTTGCGTCTATCAAAGTATTGTGTTTTTGTAAGTACAATATTAGGAATATCGACTGTTGAAAGACAAAAGTACACGGAAGCAAGAAGGAACGCTGTGCTCGCGCATATGTATATGTATGCTTGAATGTATGAACGTGCATGGATGTAGTAACCTATGAATACAATTATTTTGTAGGAAGTTTAGAAGGCAAGTAGGTATATATGCTAGGACATAATACATACATAGAGCAGAATTGTTTTTGCACTTGTTAGGAAGAAACTCGCTAGTGCGTATGTGTATTTGTCTTGTAAGAATGTGATGTGTTGTGACTTGTGTACATACATAAGTCAAGGTTATTTGGGCATACATGCATATGTACATATGTATGAAAGGAAGATGATGTTCTTGCGCTTGTGCATTATTGTTTTTCATATACAAATGTACATACCTACATATGTATGTAAATGCTGTCGAATACATAAACTATAAATTGACATACAATATAAAATAAGTGTTGATTTATCTTAAACCGTTTTTTTTTTCTTAATGCAAATACCTCCTATTGACATGTACATACATATTATGTATGTATATTGTCATATACCATCATTTATGTACATATAGAGTATACGTTCATTTATGAATGTATGTAATGAAAAACTTCATGAATTACTTTCAGAACTTTATTAAAATTAATTCGCGTCGCGCGCATGCACAAAACCTTGGTTCACAACGCAGGCGCAGAAATAAACGCACTGCGTATTTATTCTCCCCATGTGACTCGGCATCAATTCTCGGCGCCAATTTTTTTTTTTTTTTTTTAAATGTGTTTTTTTTAATGCAATCGTAAAAAATTTTTAATAAATTTTATGTATCCGCTTATCATTTCAAAAGTAACAAAATGGTAAAAAAATAAGCAGTCGAAGAAATAAATGCACCGCCTATTTTTCCTCGCCACATGTTAGACTCGATTTCAATTCCCAGTGCAAACCTTTTTTTATTATTTTTTTTTTTTAAATTCGTTTTTTTTTTATGTAATTAAAAAAAATTATGTAATAAATTTTACGTATTCGCTTATTATTTGAAAAAATACGAAAATAGTAAAAATTTAATTAGTTTAATGTATTTATCCTCCCCACGTGACTCGCCATCAATTCTCGGTGCAAATTTTTTTTTTTTTCGTTTTAAAATTTTTTTTTTTATGTAATCGTAAAAAAATTTTTAATAAATTTTATGTATCCGCTTATCATTTCAAAAGTAACAAAATGGTCAAAAAATAAGCAGTCGAAGAAATAAACGCACCGCCTATTTTTCCTCGCCACATGTTAGACTCGAGTTCAATTCCCGGTGGAAACTTTTTTTTATAAATTTTATGTTTTAAAATCGTTTTTTTTTTTTTAATGTAATTGAAGAAAAAAAATTATGTAATAAATTTTACGTATTCGCTTATTATTTCAAAAATACGAAAATAGTACAAATTTAATTGGTTTAATGTCGAGGTGAGAAATGTGTTGTGTGTTGAGGTGAAAGATGTGTGGTGTTTCTAATTTTTGTGTGGGCAAAAGTCAGTGAGGTGTCTATAAACTCGGTGTGCTAAATGACCTTATTACAAATCTTTCAGATCTCAGTTGTACTAAAAAAAGCTTACAGTAACATTTGCACCTTCTCATTGCATTAACATTCTCTGCTATAACAGCAGACGCTGTTGAGTTGCTCTGCTTACGCAGTCGAAAGGCTGCGGAAATTTGTGGCGCTGCACAGTGGTCCGGCGGCCGGACAAAATTCAATTTTTCAACATTTTTGAAATAAAAATTTGATAATGCAGATGTTTTCTTAAATATTCAAGGCAGATTTCCTGAAAATATTACTTAATTTAAAAAATTTTTCATTGTAGTTTTTTGACTTTAAACATGAAATTGTATGCAAATCGTACTTCATACAAGAGTTTCATTTTCATGTCTGCAAATAAATATTACCATTTGATTGTTAACCAAATATTGAAAAAAAAGATAATTGAATATATTAACGGAAACAGTAATAATTCTCTTAAGTTGTGGTACAAAATCCAATTTTTTTTTTTTTGAAATTTGAAAATTTTTCGAAAACTTTGTTTTTAAAGATTATTTTTTCGAGTGGTCCACACCGGTCCACTTGAAATCAACATGAGTGATGTAGCCACATATTTCAGCTATGATCTTAAACTGAAACCTGTTGCGCAAAGTTGCGCAAATTAAAAATAATGTAGCTTTTATGCATTTACCCACAGGCAAAACGTTACATCTGGCTTATGCAATTTTGTGTAAAAGACAGAAAAAGACATTACAGACCCCATCAGCATTAAGAGACAACTAAAAAAAAAAAAAATTTTTTATTAAAAAAACAAAATATTTTTTTAATATTATTACAATATTAATGTGATATATGTATATATAACACTATATATAATACAATAAAATTATATATAATAATATAACACTTTTATCTGTCATTGGAGGAACGGACATAAGCCGATTAGAATATTAACGAACATCTGAGAATTGCTTGTAATAATAAAATCAAAATGACGTATAGTTTTGAAAAAAGGAGTTATTTATTTTTTTGCGTTCTTCAGAAAAAAAAAGTTTTGAGTCAAAGAAGTTAGAATTACAAGATTATGTTCTTGAGAAGCTTCAATACCATGATGATAGTGTGAAAGAATTGAAAGATCAGGTTTTGAAGATTGTTAGTAATTTTTGTAAAGATATTAATAGAAAATTAGAACGATCTAACAGACATTGGGGTCGCGTATTAAATGAGAATGCATCTTGGTTAGCTGAAAAAATTGATTTTCCCTTAAACGACAACTTTAAATCCTCTTCATCTGGCTCTAGTAGCTGTACTAATGTTGGTCGCCCCGTAAAAGCATTCAATGATGTTTGCGAACGTTCCAAGAGACGTAAAGTAGAGAATTTACGTAAATCAAGCGGGCCTGAATTGGCGTATGCTGCATCAGTAAATTTGCGTTCAGAAGGTAACGTTCAGGGTGCAATTTTAGTGAGACATGTAGCACATACTTCTAAAATGGTTGAAGACTTTTACTTCTTTAATAAATAAAGAGACATCTGTCCAAGCAGCATTCAAAAGTCGAATGGGATTATTGGTGGATATTCCTAAAACGGGTGGTAGTGGAACGACAAATGATGGGAACACGGCTCGCAGGTTTTTTAATGATCCTGAAGTATCATCAGAAATTACTGGAATTGATATTCATTTAATCAAGCGGTTTGCCACTATTTTACAAACATTATCGTCTGATCTTGATATTAATATTGAAGCATTTCAAAAATATGCCCTTGATTCTGCTAAACTATTTGTCCAACTATATGATTGGTATTACATGCCGACTTCCGTGCCCAAAATATTAATTCATGGGAGTTTAATTATTAAACATGCTTTGCTGCCTATTGGCCAACTCTCCGAAGAGGCTCAGGAAGCACGCAATAAGGATTTGAAAAATTTTAGACAAAACAATACACGAAAAATGACGAGAACTGACACAATGACAGATTTATTAAATGCTTTGCTTTGTTCATCAGATGTAGTTATAATATCAAAAACTAAGGTTCCGAAAAACAAGCCAAAACCATTTTCAAAAAAGGTTCTTGCGTTTTTTTTTTTTTTTTTTTTTTTTTTTTTTTATTTCCATTATAAATTACGATCTGTTAATATAACAGATAATTAATAAATTAACAATAACATAATAAATTAACAATAAGTAATTGGTGTTAGGGTTTGGAATTAAAATGTCCCTTCCCTTTGAAAGAGAACATTATTGTCTTTGGTGGTATTTAGTTACAATTTTACTAATACATAGTTTTCTATAATTTTATATTATTATATTTTATTTTATATCACAGTACGGGCAAGATCTGTGTTTTGCGCTTTAGTCTTCTTGGTTTAAGTTCCATTTCCGGTATCAGTCTCATCTCATGGTTTTTGTGCTCTAATAGTCGCAAGATGTGCTTACTGCTGCTTCTTTTTACTGCTTCAGTGACAGTGTCTATGCCGAGGTCGCGGTGAATATCGTCATTTTTTATATAGCAATTTGCGTTTGTGATGGTCCTTAGCATCTTAGATTGACTTCTCTGAATGATTTGTAGGTTCGATTTACTGGCAGTCCCCCAAATTTCTAGTCCGTAGGTCCATGTCGGTCTGATTATTGATTTGTATATCATTTGTTTATTAAGTAAGCTTAGGGTTGATTGTTTTCCTAGTAGCCAGTAGAGTTGTCGGAATTTGTTTTTCATCTCGTTTCTCTTGTTTAGTAGGTATGTGTTTTTTCCATGTGAGTTTTGAGTCACTTTGTAGTGGGTGGCGTTGGCGTTGCTGGTAGTTCTTTTTTACGGAGGGAGGGGAATTTTTGTATTTGTAGGGCTTTGTAGACCATGCATCCTTTATAATTTGCGGTGTGATTTTCGCCGCATAGGGCACATTTAATTTCGTTTTTGTTGGAGGAGTGATGGATTTTGCAGTTAAGGGTGTTATGTTTACCAGCACATTTTACACATACTGGGTCTTTTGTGCAATAATTCTTCGTGTGGCCATATTTTTGGCAGTTTGTGCATTGGGGGATTGTCCGCTTTTGGTGAGGTGGCTCAAACGTGACTCTGCAGTGTAGAAGAGTTACTATTTTGTAGATTTCCTTGTTATTGTCTTGCTGCTTTAGTTCTATGGCGAAAAGCGGGAGAGGTTGTTTTGTGTTACTGCGTTGAATGTTGTGTATGTTTAGCACTTCATGACCAAGTTCTGCTAGTTCCATTATGATTTCGTTTTTATCAGTTGCATGATGAACGTTGCGAAGTATTACTTTGAAGCCTCGTTGGTCTTTAGGTCTAAATGTGTAGAATTTTGTTTCTTTATCTTTTAATAGTTTCAGAATGTTTGTGTAGTGAATGCTTTCTTGTGGTTGGATTTTAATTTCATTTGTTGAGAGTGCTTTGTTGCGCTTTTAAATTTGAAAAATGATCCAGCCTCAGAAAACAGCTCATCAGAAATCGAGGATTCTGAATCATAAAAAAAAATTAAAAATGAAAAACAACTAAATATCCAAAAAAAATTTAAAAACTGAAACAAAAAAAGTTTAAAAATTAAAAAAAAATGAGGAGAGAATAACCTTACCGTAAACCTCCACGTGGTACTCTCTGGGGTCGTGAAAAATGTAAAAATGAACTCACCAGCTAATTACGGAAGTAAAAATGTATTTATAGTATTCAATGAATTTAAAATTTGCTAAAACTATGGTCAGACTCGTCATCACTGATCCTTAAAAGCCCTAAATATATATTTTCAGCTTAATTAAATGAGTTTTTGAATTTTGTCCGCCAACGCCTTCTGGTCGGACCACTGTGCGCTGGCATATTGAGAGTATGGCACAGGCTACCAAAAATATTATTTATATTCTCACCATCCGTGTGCGGCAAACCGTTAATGATGAGATCTGTGGAGACCGCATGATTTTGGCACTCATCCAGCTGAGTCTTCAGTAACGCGATTTCACCCTGAAGTTTGCCATTCAGTTGAATTTGTGCTTCGGCTTTCCCCACACGTTCTTCCATTGTTTTCATGGCTTTCCGCAGGTTCGCCATTTCAGCCGCTATTTCGCCAAACCGCTGCATTACTCGCTCTTCGGATGTTTTCACTCGTTCTGAAATCTCTTCGATGATACTCCTTCTCTGCAACTCGAGTTTTTCCTCTATCCGCTCTAGCCAGAAAGGAGGTGGCGAGCTCCCTTTTTTCTCCGCTTTGGTCAGAGTGCTCGCGCTGTTTTGCGGAGTGGATACAATTTGGCGTGTGATTTTTCCTCTGGTGGTCATTTTTCAAATAGTTTTTAAATTCACAAAAAATTCTGATTTGGTTTGTTTTAGCGTACACTAAATTATTTTCGCAGCCACGGAGTTAGAAAGTGATCAAAGAGACCCGTATTAGCAAAAAACTATATAAGAAAGCTGGTCACAAACACAAGTAAATAAAAAATAACTGCAGCGCACAAAACAACATGTCTACTCTGTTTGTATATTTCATATAATATTTTGTATTCTTTAAATGCGTCAAAAACGGCATTTTCTTTTTTAAAAATATACACACATACCTCACAGAAATAATTATATATGTGCAAAGTTTTTTATACCGATATCTTTGTTGATAGTAACGGTACATTTTTGTTTGGTATGCCAAAGTCTGCATTTGCAGTCCAACTAACCTATTCGGTTGCAAAATTCTTCTTTAGTCATTATTCTTAGTACCGTTATTACAAATTTGTGTTGCGAGATTTGGTTTTCATATGAAATAAGTATATGTACAATCAGAGATCAAGATTGATTTGGCAAGCCCAGAGAGCAAGTTATCAAACAATTTTGTGTTATTTGCATTGGTATCATAAGGAAAATGTAAGTGAAATAGATTACTTCTTTTGAATAAAGAATAATTAAATTATTGATGAGTTAATCTTCAAAACTTGACAGACTTTAAGCCTAAGCGTATAAATGATGTTTTTCCTCAAAATGAAAAACATATTCAGCCCAATCCTAAATATTCTCGCGGAATTTCTCCTTTTCGCATATTTAATTTCCCTAAGAAAAATTCCTCCAATTTTAAACCCTTAGGGAAAGGGATTTTTGGCGAGTAGGATTTTTTCTCACTTGTGTTTTTTGAAATCAGCTGTTTTGCTTATTGTTGTCAATTTTGCAATGCGTTTAAAATGTGAATATTGTTTATTTTTGCGAAATATAAATTGCATTCAAATAGGAAACTGAAACATTAATAGCTTAGCATTAAATATGTTAGTGAGTGAAATAAATGAAGAGGAAAGGGAGCAATTAAACGGGCGAGTGGCAAGGAGGAAACTCCGGGACTTAATGACTCCTTGGAGATGCCTCAATCTTTGTAAGTAAACGAGTGAAAAAAGTGTGTTAAAATAACTAAACTTTTTTTAATTGTTTAAACAGATTTCAGAAGTATTTCAGGTTGAATAAACCATCGTTTGAGTGCTTGCTAAAAGTGGTGACGACTTATACACGACCAGGAAGGCGGTTACCAGACGGGTGTGGGAAAAGACCACGACGTGGGGCTAGCGCAGTCCAGTTTCTGCAAAGCACTTGCGGACGACCTCTTTATATTTGAACAATATCTATGTCCAAGGTGGATACAGTTTCCAGTGACAGCCGAAGAAAAAAGTAAAATTGCGACTGCTTTTTACATTAAGCATAAAATTCCATCTGTTGTCGGTTGCGTTGATGGAACGAACGTTAAGATAATTGCGCCATCCGAAAATAGTCACCTATACTACAACAGAAAGGGTTATTACAGCTTAAATGTTATGCTGGTAAGTTATTAAATCCTTTCTGAAGTACATTTAATGATTCTTTATAATAATAGGTATGTGACCATGAATTAAAAATACGCTACGTCGACGCTTCTCATCCGGGTGCTAGTCATGATTCGCTAATTTGGAACGTTAGCGAATTACGTTCACATTTTGAGACACAATTTTCAAACCACCAAAGAACTGTTTGGTTGCTAGATAAAATTTTACATTTGTAAAAATTGTTTATTTCTTAAATTTTATTTTATAAATTTATGTACTCACATATTTATAAATGTATCTTAACCGAGAACATCTATTTCCAATTATTT
Source organism: Anastrepha obliqua (assembly GCF_027943255.1). NCBI lineage: Eukaryota > Metazoa > Arthropoda > Insecta > Diptera > Tephritidae > Anastrepha > Anastrepha obliqua. The sequence continues at coordinate 3,355,521 of NW_026562179.1, read as the reverse complement.
ATTAAGGTGATGCTGGATATCCGTTAGAACCATGGCTTATTACTCCTTATCGGACGCCGAACCAAGCAGAAATTAAGTTCAACGAAATGCATTCAAAATGTCGCAACATAATTGAAAGAACTAATGGTGTTTTAAAGAACCGATGGAGGTGCATTCTTGGTGGACGAGAACTACACTACGCTCCAGAGAAAGCAGCACAAATTATAGATGTTACTTGTTGCTTGCATAACATCTGCATTCATTTCAGAGCGAATATACCCGATACACCCGATGCCGGAGCGGAGTTAAACCTTCCTGAAATTCACGACGTCCATTCCAACATACCAACACAAAATATGGAGGTTGCGAGATCAATAAGAAATAATATCCGTGATTCCCTCAATAACTAAAATGTAAGAACAGAAATGTTTGCTATTTCTACGCTCTATCATTTAATTTTCGTAAGTTTAGTTATAAGTGAAATGCTTATGTTCTAATAAAAAATCAGTTAAATAAAAAATTACATTAAATAAATGCTTTTTTACTTGATGATGCCACTTCGCTTTTATCTGCAGAGGGGTCTTCATTCGTAAACGCCAACGAATCTACAGAGACAACTGGTGGACTTATAGGACTTACTCCGCTGATGTCCATAAATCCATCCAATGCGCCAGTTTGGGTCAGATTTAGTGACTCCACTTCTTGGCAGTTTTTTTCACAGGACATATCCAAGTTCTCCTGAATTCCAAACTTCTTAACCGCCAGCCCCTCTACTGACTGCTTAATGCCAATCAATTTGAAAATTGCTTCTTCAAGGGGGGAAAGTACCTTCTACATATTTGGGCCGCCCCCAGTACCTTTTTGCATTTTTATATTATTCGCCACTTTTTGGCGAACATATTTCTTCTGGTCTGCCCATACCTAAATAAAGGTTTCAACAATTACACAATGTACGCATTTGTATAGTTGAAGCATTTACAAATTATTCTCCCAATTTTGCATGCATACACTGACTAACTATTTGAAAAATTGGCAACTAACGAATCATTGCCACTAAGAACTTATAAATCTTCAAGTTACCTTTTTCCATTCCACAATTATTTTAATTGGGGGACCTGCCGCATTCAGCTCCACATTCACCGTTTCCCAAAATCTGGCGGCCTCCTCCTTACTCCCCTTAAAAAATCCCCGCGCAATAGCAGGATTACCCTCCATCATATTTACCAGCATTCCCATTTGCGTTTTATTTGTTGATTTCGTCCTTAAACCAACAAATTTTGTATTTTTCTATCATTTTATTAAAATTCTCACATTTTTGCTGCGAATTCCCTTTCAAAATACAGATGAAAAATTTCTAACGGAATGTGAAGAGTTTCGGCCATTATTTCATGTTCAAAATACCTACTTTTCGTGCTCGAAATTTTTCGAAGATGTTTAGGATAGGAAGATAGCGGAAAGTGGGATATTCCGTAAAAACATTTTTATTTATTTAATTATTTATTTTATTTTTCTTATTTTAGGATAGTAGGATTACGGAAAGAGGAAAAACTCGTTCGGAAATTTTATTTAGGATTGGGCTGATTAATTATTAGCAAATCGAAAGTTTTAGAAACTTTGAAAAACAGTGTAAGGAAAGGCCAATGCATATATACTTATTTCATATGAAGTTATTTTAATTTCTTTTTTATTTTAACAAGCTTAGTCAAGTTGAACTTTTGTTGTATAATTTTTTGTTCCTATTTTTCCTATATATTTATAAGAATTATTGGTTGCACCTCTCTCCTGCTTCTTTATAGTTTTTTATTTTGAGGTGCATTGTGACTTATCGTCAATAAAAGCGGCAAAATATCGTGAAACACCATTTGATGTGCTGCTTATTGGACCACAAACATCACTATGCACAACAGTAACGCTTTTCTGACGATTGAGCAAACGGTTTCACATTTATTTTAGTTTTTGCGCATGTCTTATAAACTATTTTAATCGGTACTTCACCGAGCTTCAGCCCAAACACTGACTGATTCCTTGACACATCACTTCTCTCTTAATTAGCGAGATAACTACTTACGCGCCAGTTGGACACACCAAGTGAAGCCAAGTCCTTATCCACCTGATCTTTCCAGCGCAGAGGAGCCCTTTTTACTTTCTGCTACCTCCAGCTGGTACCACATCGAATACTTTGACAGCCGGATCGTTTGTATCCATTCGGACGACATGACTAAGCCATCGTAGCCGCTGGATCTTTATTCGCTGCGCTATGTCTATGTCATCGTAAAGCTCATACAGCTCATCGTTCCATCGCCTGCGATATTCGACGCTGCCAACATACAGGGTCCAAAAATTTTGCGCAGAATCTTTCTCTCAAACACTCCAAGCGTCGCTTCATCGGAAATTGTCATCGTCCACGCTTCTGCATGTGATTGTGATTGGACCTTATCAGTGCGGCTTTAGACCTGGAAAGTCTGCCGTCGACAATATATTCACAATACGCCAAATCTTGGAAAATACCCATGAAGGAGAATTGCCACACACCATCTTTTCGTCGACTTCAAAGCTGCATTCGACAGTACGAAAAGGAGATTCCTGTATGCCGCGATGTCTGAATTTCGTATCACCGCAAAACTAATACGGCTATGCACGATGATGTTGCTCAATACCAGCAGCGCTTTCACAATTCGGAAGGACCTGTCCGAGCCGTTTGATACCAAATGAGATTTCAGATAGGGTGACTCGCTGTTATGTGACTTCTTTAACTTGATGTTGGAAAAGATCGTGTGAACCGCAGAACTTAATCGTTCAGTCACAATTTCTTACATGAGCGTACAATTGTTAGCGTATGCCGATGATATTGACATCATCGGCCTTAACAATCACGCTGTTAGTTCTGCCTTCTCCAACCTGGATAAAGAGGCAAAGTGAATGGGTCTGGTATGGAACGAGGACGAAACGATGTACCTTCTGTCATCAAACAAACTGTCGGCGCACTCGCATATCGGCACCCACGTCACTGTTGACAGTTATGATTTGAAGGTTGTAAGATACTTCGTTTATTTAGGATCCAGCATTAACAGCGATAACAATGTCAGCCTGTATATCCAAGGACTTGGACTAGTAGGCAATTGAGTAGTAAAGTTCTCTCTCGACGAACAAAACTAACACTCTACAAGGTTCTCATCATGCCCGTCCTAACGTATGGCGCAGAAAAGTGGACGATGACAACATCCGATGAAGCGACGCTTGGAGTGTTTGAGAGAAAGATTCTGTGCAAAATTTTTGGGCCTTTGTATGTTGGCAGCGGCGAATATCGCAGGCGGTGGAACGATGAGCTGTATGAGCTTTACGACGACATAGAGCAGCGAATAAAGATCACGAGAAAGAAACAACTGGCGCGCTTTGTTAAGCTCAGCCAAAATCGCGTAAATTAAGAAGAAGAAAATGATTCATACTCGCAAAATGTTTTGGTTCCCGCAAATGCGTAAACATATTAAAAATAATATCGCTTCGTGTGTAGAATGCTGTTATCGGAAAGCAAAATCTTGTAAAGTAGAAGGTGCAATGCACTTCGATCCGGTAGAACCTATACCTTTCCGCGTGATTCACATTGGTTCCCTCGGTCCGTTTGTTTGTAGAAAGATGGGAAATTGTTACGTATTAGCAATTTCTGACGCATTCTCCAAATATCTTATAGTTAAGCCGGTTCCCGATACGCGAACAATTAAGGGTTTAAGTGCATTAAATGACATTACCGGTTACTTCGGGTTTCCGGTTAAAGTAATCACCGACCGTGAGACCGCCTATACTTCAAAATAGTTTTTTTCATATTGCCAGAAAAATGGTATAAGCGCGTTAAAATGGCCGTACGAACTCCACTGTCTAACGGGCAAGTCGAGCGCTCTAACCGAACTTTCCTAAACTATTTGCGTACTTCTGTTGATAATTCGAAAGATTGGGACTTAGTACATATTACGGGATTTGCAATTTAGCATTAACTCACAAAAGAATAAAATAACCGGTTATAGTCCAAATGACCTAAGCGAAACCGCTGAAAAAATTCCGATAGACGAAAAACGTAATCAAGCTTCTAACAATATCGAGCGCGAGCAAAAGAAATTCAAGAAGCTTTTTGACAAAAAACATTGACTTCCTCTTTTATATCATGAAGATCATTTTGTCGTTATCGAGAAAGAAGCAACCGCTGCTGGTCGCAAAAATTAGAGCCAAAGTATCGTGGTCCGTATCGTATCGCAAAGCTTTTAAACAACGATCGGTATCTAATGGAAGATATATCAGGAATGCCTTTAAAATGGCGTAATTTTTCTTCTATTTACGAACATAGCAAACTTAAGCCCTGGTGTGGTATCTGTCCTGAACTCGACGATGACTACTCAAGTAGAACCGATTCTCAAGACAACGGAATCGAGGACGACTACATATCAGCAAGGGCCGACTGTCAGCGAGCTTATAGACCTGCAACTAGATAGTGTTACGAGCACTGTGGCATCACCATACCCGAATTGCAGCGTCGGTCTATGAAGATATCGGGTTTGTTAACGTGAGGCCGAGCATTGTCATGCTGTAGAATCACTTTTGCATGCCTCTCCGCGTATTGCGGCCGCTTCTCGTGCAGTTCTTGGCTCAATCGCATCAATTGAAGTCGATACTCAGTGATGGTTTTGCTTGGTTTTAACAGTTCATAGTAAATAACACCAACTTGGTCCCACCAAATACATAGCATAACCTTCGCTGCGTGAATATTCGGCCGAGACGACGATGTAGAAGCATGGCCGTACAGTCCCCATGACTTTCTTTTCTTTGGATTGCTGTAATGAATCCATTTTTCATCATCCGTCACGATGCGATGAAGAAAAATGACGACAGGCGAAAAAACGACAATCAACATTCCTTGGTTTTAACTCATAAGGAATCCAAGTCGCCTGTTTCTGAATCATTCCCAAAGCATGCAGTCGCTTGGAAATGGATAGGTGGGTATCTCCTAATACTGAAGCAAGCTCTTCTTGCGTTTGGAACGGGTCCTCAATGAGCAATGCCTCCAATTTAGCGTCTTCGAAGGTTTTTGGCCTTCATTCACTCGGACGGTCGTCAACGTTAAAATCACTCTCTTTGAAGCGATGGAACCGATCTCGGCACGTTGCATCTCCTTAAACTTTTTGTATCTCTCGATCCCGCAAATGACGATTATTCGGCACAAAATCAGACATTTTCCCAAAACCAAAAGTATATGATACCAAAACAAAATCATTAATGTGTCGAAGCAGTTAGTTAACCATATGTCAAAGCTTAGTTTATGACGTTTAGGTTATGTTAGAATCGACTAGCACACACTGCTGGGGGCATCTATTGACAAACAGCGGGAACTTAGTTGCTCACCTAATATAGTATATATACGAGTACATATTAGTTGTATACTTTAAATTAAATTTATTTAACACAATATACAATTTTATTAATTTGTGTAAATATATATACGCATTGTAAGTATAAGCAAATTAAAAGAGGTCTCCTAACAGATTTATGTACAACACTTACAATCGATCTATGAATTTATTCGGTGTAGCATAAAACAGGTAAATATTTTGTACTCTATGTCAAAAAAAGGCCCCTGAAATTTGATACTAAATCGAACTTTTCTTTTTTGGAGAGAGGAATAACAACTTCATACAGAAAACATTCGGGCGCAAAATTGTAGAACTCATAACTGATCCTGTCCTTCGCATGAGCTTTTATAATTTTGGAGTTTTTGAGTGCAAGCGCAATTCGCACAAATCAAGGGAATGGTATTTTTCAAACTTGAATGATAAAGAAAAAGTTTGAAATAGTTGTAAAAATGTTGCGTTCTAATGTTTGTGCTTATTACACGATTTTATTCCATTTATCACGGTTTACAATTTTTTGTGCTAAAATTTTTTTTGTCAAATTTAATTTTTGCGAATTCCTTTCTTGTGCATATAAGCAAATGTACTGGTCAGAGCAATTGAAATGTGTTCATGTTTTACGAATTTTCTGTGCAGTCAGACGTGTTTGGTAAATAAATTGTTTATTGGCAAACTTGCTTTCCCAACGTTACATTAAATTTAACGCATTAAGATAAAAGGTAAGCCAAAAAATATTTTATATTTATTGATTTATTTATATTTTTTAAATTTGTTAAATATTTTATGTATCTCTAAAAGAAAATGTCAAATACAAAGCTAAAGTGTAAAGCAATTTCTTTGGAAACCGAAATTGGAATTTTAAATCGCCTTCGAAATGGAGAAGGCTCAACATTTCTTATCAAAATGTTCGGTTTAAATGAAGCCAGAATAAGAACTATAAAAAAAATTAAATTTCAATTAGGCAATCGTTGATTTCTGGAACGAAACTATCTGTTAAGTCCTCATCATACACTCGAGAGAGAAAAAATGGAAAAAGCACTCATAATATGGCTTGAGGACAATGCACAAAAACAAATTCCCGTAGACGGAAACAATATCAACTAGCAAGCATTAAAGTTTTAAAAAGCTACGTATTTTCTGCAAGCACAGGATGCTTAACGGGATTTCTCCAAAGGCATGCGCTTCATAAAATAAAAATCAAGCGCGAGATTGTTTCTGGAGATCTGAAAGCCGCCAAAGAATTTCCACTAAAACTTAAAAAAATTATACCCGATGGTGCATACAGTCCAGATCAGATTTTCAATGCCGGCGAAACTGATCTTTTTTAGAAAAAATTGCCGAGAAGAACATATGTGGCCAAATCGCAAAAAACCACCAGCTTTAAAGTTGAAGAAGATCGAGTCACATTTTTATTTTGCAGTAACGCTTCCGGAGATCGGATGTTAAAGCGGCTGCTTATCAATCGTACACTTAAGCCTCGGGCAATGAAAGGTGTCGATTTTGGTACATTGCCTGTTAATTGGATGGCCAATAAAAAAGCATGGGTGACAACTACAGTTTTCTCAAAATGGTTCATTAAATATTTTGTACCAGAAACTAGAAAATATATGAATGAATTTAAAGTTCTTCTGTTGGTAGACAAATTACCCGGGCATCCTGCCACCGAATACCACATCCCTAATCCATCCAACATTTAAAACTTACTACATCAAAAGAACATTCCAGTACATTTTATACACTTTGGATAAGGATAACACTCTTACAGTAATTGATGTTTGGGAAAAGTTTTCTATTAAAGATTGCGTTAAACTTGCTACTTTAGCATTATCAGATTTACGTCCATCAACCTTAAGCGGATGTTGGAGAGTAATTTGTACAGAATGTGTAAAAAGTAAAAATCCTATGGATTCAAATACAAAAGAATATCCCAATATAATTGATTTGGTACACGCAGTTGGTGGGGAGGGTTTTGATGATTGGTATTCGATGACATTGATATACAGTGATAGTGAAGAACCTATAAAATCAACTGCAAATTTAATTCAAGAAGGACTTCAACTTGCAAATAAATAAGAACACCATTTCATCACAAATGATCCCAATGTCGAAAGAGCTGCACAAATCCAACGTGAGCTGAATTCTTGTATGGCTCGTTACAAAGAATTATACAAAGAGGTACCAAGAATTGGCGAACAACGGCTCATAACAGAGTTCATTGTTAAAAATGTAGATGCTGAACGAGCAAGAGAAAGTCCAGTTCAAAATTATTCCAGCGATGATAGTGATTGTATACGCGTTCGAAGCAATCGAATGCGAGTAACTGATGATGACCGCAATTAAATGTATGTTCATGTATTTATGATTATCACTTTTTTCAATTTTTTACCTTAAAAATTAAATAACCTATTCTTTTCGTTAACAACATAGCTGTTTAACATAATTATTTTTAGTTCCTGAGCAGGCCATACATTTAATTCATATTATTTTTAAGATTAGAGTGCATATCTTTTTTATCTTTAATAACTATGCTTGTAAAAATAAACAATGTATATGTGATTTAATTAAATAAACATGAATACATGTTTTTAAAAAATCCTTGTTTTTCACTAATTTTAATAGGTTTTAGAGATTAGTAACCAATCACCTTTTTTTGCATACGGTCAATGTCTATTTTTACACGTTTGTTTTTTTACACGGTTTTTTCTGGAACTAATCTACCACGTAAAAACAGAATTAGGTGTATTTTTTCCTGCAAGAAATCTGTTTCTGTTACATCATCTCATGGATGTTAGATTCTCTTAAAGAATCCACGAAACCCAATATTTTTTCTCGTAGATTTTGACATTGGCTATCAAACCAAACATTTTTTTAAGATAGATTTTCGTTTTACATCTGCAGCTCGTTTGATTTTGTTAAACAAAATGGAAACTTTTTCATCGATAGATATCGTCGAGTGTATCACCATGATATTTCTTACTGATTGACTCCTGATATTTCTCAGGTAAAAAAATAAAGCTTTTAGAGTAACAACTACGGGCACATGATCTAATTATTCTTTGCTGCGTATACAAAAATTGTGTACATTAAGGGAACAGATTCAAGCCATCGCAGTACATTCGCTTTCCATTAATGCTGGCCGCACCGTTATGAATGATTTTTTTTTTTTTGTCGGGACAACTAGCAAGTGCAGCACTCAGACGTTAATTAAGTCCATTGTATGACACATGGATTCCCTTTTAATTTTCTTTAAATCTACCAGATCTCCGAATAAATCTGAGTAGATCTTGTGGTGCCAAGGAGCCAAAGTCGCTTCTTAACACATCAGAGCCAAAGACCTCAAATCTGATTCGAGCGAAGGCGGGGCACACGCACAGGAAGTGGTCCGCCGTCACAAGCTGGGCAGAGTGCATTGTCTGCTTTGCCTACCTTTTCCATGCCTGCACCCCCTTCTGCTTAATGACAGGAGGGTTTGCAACAGTCGATCGGACATGACAGGTAACATCAGTTTAGTCCATCTGCAGTCTCTCAGTTTTTTTGTTTTAAATTAGCCTTGGATTTTAATGAAATATATTTAAATTTGACCCTATGTAATAATAATTTTTTTTGCTTTGGTTGATACGGGATCCACTTTAAGTATTTTAAAAGATAGTAGTTTTAAAATATTTAATTTGCCAATTTTTTTTTTTAATAAAAGTTACTTTAAGAATTATTAACGGCGGGGTTAGTAAACCAAGTATAACGGTAATAAATAACACCATGAATTTAATGCTCCACCAAATGCTAGAATTAAATGGCTAATGCTAGATTTCAACAAACCATTTGATTTGATACTAGCTATGGATTGGATAAGCAAAAATTAAAAATAATAGATATTAAAAACTTGAAATTAGATATAAATGATGCGTTGATCCTTCCATTCTTTACAAAAATTTCGCAGGAGCAAGTAGATATCTTAAAAGTAAGAGATGTTCAAAATATATCATTAAATCATTTAAATAGAAAGGAAAAAGAAATAATAAGCAAGAATTTGAGAAACTTATATATAAAGAGGGTGATATACTGACAAATACAAATTCAGTTGTTCACAAAATCAAAACCGTAACAGACCAGCAAATTAACTCTAGAATATACAGGTTACCCCCGAAGCATGAGGAAGAAGTTAGAAAGCAAGTAAATGAAATGAAAGGACAGGGTATCATAAGACAGAGTAAAAGTAAATATAGCTCACCCATTATAGTAGTACCTAAAAAAAAGGATAAATCTGGCGTTCAAAAATACATGATTATTGTACACTATAAAAGGCTTAACCAACTTACCGTTTGAAAAATCTCAAGCTTTTTTGAGATGATAAATTATGTTTTGTAGGACATGCGCGAATACGATTGCCTGTTTAAATAATATGCGAGCGCGTTCGGTGGTAACTTCACAAGTGATTTATTTATTTCTGAATTCGAGTTTTTATAATGTTTTAGCCTAACGGATTAAGTTCAAATTTATGTAATTATAGTAAATATGTATTGCTCTGTTACGTTTATGTAATATAGGTGTTTATACATATATAGTGCTATTTTTATGTACGAAAATTGAACAGTATTTTTAGAAAACAGTAAACTTAATTTGAAACGTTACGAGAAATTATGGAATTTAACAAATTCTAATAATAATGATTAAAATTAAATTAAATATATAGAATTAAATTAGTAATTAAAATTCTAAGCCATTTGGCGTAACACCGGCCACCTTGAAAGGCTCATGGTCCTTCAACGTCTAATGGCAGTACGGCGAGCTTGTGAACGGGGCGTTTAATTACGCCCGCTTTGGTTGCCACGTCTGCTACGCGGACTTTGCCGTCTTGCCCTGTTACGGTTGCGGCGACGCGGCCGAGCACCCATTGCTGCGGTGGTGTGTTGTCTTCCTGAACCAGGACGAGGTCGTTCAGCTCGAGGTTGCGCTTCGGATGCAACCACTTGTTCCTCTGTTGAAGACCCAACAGGTAGTTCCTGGACCACAGTCGCCAAAACTGTTGCTTGAGACAACAGACAAATTGCCATCTGTCGCAGCAACGCATTGGGTCCATCGATACTTGGGCTGGTGGCAGCGCTCGAAGGGGGCACCCAACTAGTAGGTGCGCTGGTGTTAGGGCCTCTCCATCGTTCGGGTCCTGACTCAGTGGTACCAGGGGTCGCGAGTTGAGTACGGCCTCGACCTCGACGAGCAGCGTCTGTAGTTCTTCGGCGGTGAGCAGCGCGTTGCCGATTGCGCGCACGAGAAGGTGTTTGGCGGACTTCACTGCCGCCTCCCATAACCCGCCGAAGTGCGGTGCCCTGGGTGGTATAAAGGCGAAGGTGAATCCTTCGTCCGTTGCGTACTTCTGTACTTCCGGTTGTTGGGCCTCGAAAGCATCCCTCAGCTCGCGAAGCTTGCGATCGGCGCCGACGAAGTTGGTGGCGTTGTCGCTGTATATTTTCCGCGGCATTCCTCGGCGTCCAATGAACCTTTTTAGGGCGAAAATAAAACAATTAGAAGACAAGTCTGTTGCTAGTTCTAAATGTACTGCCTTTGAAGTGAAACAAACGAACACTGCGATATATGTTTTTACTGGGGGTCTACCACGTATTTTTAATGTAGTATATACGGGACCACAAAAATCTACTCCACATATTAGAAAGGGTCGTAGTGCACGAAGCCTATCGGCAGGCAAATTTCCCATTATTTGGGTTTGCAGCTTCGGCTTATAATGAAAGCAGTGTGTGCAGTTTCGAACGGTACGACTACAAGCTTCTCGAGCATTGACCAGCCAAATGCGGTCTCGGAGAAGCGCTACCAATGCCTTTGCTCCAGCATGGTGATTTCGAAAATGTAGGTACCGTAAGTATGTGGTAACGAAGTGCGAGTTCTTGCTTAAGAGCAGTGGGAACTTGGCATCATATGGGAGAGGCGCATTTAATAGGCGGCCTCCTACTCGGAGTAAATTAAACGACAGCGACAATTCCGAGTAGTTGTGCAAAAATGGATTAAGTTTTTGCAAACTTGAGGGTAGGGTGGTACCTTTGGTGAGTTTCATAATTTCTTCACCATATTCAACATGTTGAATCACCTGAATGACTTTGAGGAAACTTAATTTAATATCCTCAGCCGTCAGCATTTGTGTGAATGTCGCAGATGGGTTTCTAATGCGTTTTATCCATCTTAATATGTAAGCGACAATACGAAGCAGTTTTTGATGAGAAGATACTCTTTTGGTGAGTTCCATAATTGGATGCGATTCATTTGCTTGAACAACTAAAACTGTTGCGTTCCGTTTCTTCTCTAATGCTTCGTCTCCTGGAGAGAGCTGGAAGTGGGTGTTTGTTGGCCATAACGCAGGGTCTTCTAGGAGGAACTGTGGACCGCTAAACCAGATAGAATTATTCAATTCGTCCACGCTACAACCCCGAGACACTTGATCCGCGGGATTTAGCTTAGTTGGCACATGTCGCCAAGTAGCTTTATCCGTCAACTCTTGGATTTCGGACACTCTGTTTGCAACAAAGGTCTGTAGTACAGATGGATGCGTTTTGATCCAATGCAAAACAATTTCGGAGTCTGTCCAGAAGTTTGTATTTTCAATTGGCCGACTCAACATTGGCGCTATTCGTGACCATAATTTGGCCAGCAAGTGGGCTGCCGAGAGCTCTAGACGCGGAAGAGATTTAGTCTTCAGCGGAGCCACTCTAGACTTTGCAGTAAGCAGCGTACATTTCGTTCCACCAGCCGAATGGCTACGTATGTATATACAGCAGCCATACGCTCGTATTGAGGCGTCGGCAAAGCCATGAATTTGGCAGCTTGCACTCGACTCGGTGTGTACAAACCGAGGAATGCTTATTGATGGTAGCTGCAGTAGATTGGCTTTGAAATTTTCCCAGCTGGTGTCGAGGTGCAATGGAATCGACTCATCCCAATCTAGTTTTTGCAGCCAAAGCTCTTGCAATAAGATTTTTGCTTTGGTAACTAGTGGGGCAAGTAAACCAAGAGGATCGAAAAGACGAGCCGAAACTGATAATATGTTTCGCTTAGTGGCTCGTAAACTGGTAAAGTTGTCATTTAAGACAAACCGAAACAAATCTTCCTTCGGCAACCAATGGATTCCAAGTGTTTTTGTGGAGTCTGTGTGATTGAAGTTTAAGGCCTTCTCAGAACTCTCACAATCGAAAAATGATGGGTGATTTGAAAACCACTTAGATAAATTGAATCCTGCCGAGTTTAATATTTTAACTACCTCACTTCTAATAAGATCTAGAGATTCGAAATTATCGGATCCTGTAAGCAGGTCGTCTACATAAAAATCTCTTGTTATTGCCTTTGAGCCGAGTGGATACATATGTGTATTGGCATCGCTGAGCATTTGTAAACACCGTGTAGCGAGAAATGGAGCAGGCGCAGTGCCGTATGTTACGGTGTTAAGTCGAAAGATTTGAAGTGGCTCAGATGGATGCCGTCTCCACACTACAAGCTGAAAGTTTTTGTCTTCTTCGTGCATGAGAATTTGGCGGTACATTTTAGTAATGTCCGCCGTAAATGCATATTTATGCAAGCGAAAACGAAGAAGTGTTGAATACAGCTCTTCTTGAATGGTCGGCCCAACCATCAAGATTTCATTCAACGCAATTTGAGAAGAGGTACGACTTGATGCGTCGAAAACAACACGTAATTTAGTCGTCGTACTTTCAGGCCGAAGAACGCATTGATGCGGAATGAAGTAGTGTGGCTCACTCGGGATCTTATTATTTGTTGGGCTCATGTGACCCAATTCGATGTATTCATTCATGAAGTCCAGATACATTTGACGAAGTTCTGGATCCTTCAAGGTCTTTCTCTCCAGGGCCTGAAACCGCCGAGACGCGGTTTCATAGGAATTACCGAGTAACTTACGGTCATCTTTGAAAGGCAGTCTTACTTGAAGCCTTCCTGAAGGCAAAACTTTAGTAGTTTTTACGAAAAATTTTTCACACTCTATTTGTTCAGGTGTGAATTTTGTCGAACTAGCCCCTGAAGGTATTTCTTCCATCGCCCAGAACCTTTGGACAATGGAATCTATATTTGCTAGATCTTGTTCAGTATGGCATAATGTGCTACTGACTGTGGGAGGAGGACGTTGGTTGGAGGCGTATTTGCCAGACACAACCCAGCCTAAAAGTGTCTTTTGCAATGTTGGGTGATTGGGGCTGGCCTTGATCTGGCCTACAGCTAAAAGCTCGAAAAATGTTTCAGCACCTAACAAAAGATCTACCTTTTGAGCCTTATAAAATTCTTGGTCCGCTAAGCTAATGTTTTTAGGAATTTTCCAGCCATTAATATTTACGTTACGATCTGGATGGCTGGCTGAAATGGATCGCATTATCCAAAACTGTGCCGAAAACTCATAATTATTGACCCGCGATTTTACAAACGTATTTAATTTCGTCCTTACTTTTTTGGTTGCATTTCCGATGCCGATAATATTTAAGGTCGTACTTTCGCGACGAATTCGTAATTTCTGCGCCAAATCTTCTGTCATGAAATTCACCTGAGATCCAGAATCCAGCAAGGCTCGTGCAGCAAGGTACTCTCCGGAGCTACCTTTTACGTTGACTACGGCTGTAGCCAACATAATCCGATCTGGCGTACTCGTCGTGTGCATGGCATGCGAGGTCGAAAGTTGTGGTGCAGTTGCAAAGGATACAGGGTACTGGTGCAGCAACGTGTGATGCGAACGGTTGCAAACACGACACCGATCCGCTTTGCACTTTGAAACTGAGTGCCCCTTTCGCAAACAATTTATGCATAAGGGGACTGATTTAGCAAACTCAAATCGCTGCTGAGCAGAGAGAGTTTTAAAAGTAGGACACGCGGGTATACTATGATCATTTGATTTACAGTGCGGGCACACCGGCTGTTTTATATTTGAAGTCACTAAGGCAGCTTTCGTCCTTCCCGCATGAAGGTGGGGTTTCTGAATGCTGTGACTGCTTGACGGCTTGAGCCTCGACGTTGAGGCTTCATCGGCAGATAAATGTTGGTAGCGTTTATTTAATGCTGCCTCACACTCACGCCATAATGGCAGCTTATCATAATCCAACTGTTCCTCCCACTTTGACCGAGTAACGGTGTAAACTTTTGACATTACCAGATGAATTATGATAGCGTTTGTGATGTTTTTCTCGTCACCTAACGACAGCAACGAGTCGTAAACAGCCGACACTGTATCAATCATTGTGCGCAATGAAAGCGCAGATGGCTTTGGGATAGTTGGCAGTTCAAAAAGTTTGGAAATTGTGTCGAAAAATATTAAGCATTTATTGTCATAAACTTTTTTGAGACTAGCCAACGCCTTCGAATAATTTTCGTCCGACATTTGGAAGGCCTTTACCGTTCCCAAAGCTTCACCAGACAGACAGTTAACCAAGTGATTAAATTTCTCAATTTCTGGGATTGTAGGATCGTTGTGCACCAAACTCTCGAACAGACTCATAAAATTTTCAAATTCTGAATATTCCCCTTTAAATTTCGGTAGCGACATTTTCGGTAGTCGCGAGCTGTGAGGTGCAACAAATGATGTTTCGGCTATTGACGATTTATTTCTCGCCAGAATAGATTTTATAACGGACTTAGTTTCCACTATTAGGTCCTCTAACTCCCCACGGGCTATGTCTTCCTCGTCGATTTCTTCAATTTTCGACTGGCACTTCATAAGCTTATCGCTATGAGAGTTCAAAATGTCCAGTCGACACTCCAATTCAATTGGATCTAACGACATTGTTTTATCGAGGAGACCCGTTTTTATGCGCACTATACTATTTTTCGCAACAGTTCGCTGGCGCTTTAGTGATTTCAATTCCATAATCTCCTTACTTGGAGAGAGACTTGGAACTGCTGTCTTTGGCTTGCTCATTTTGAGTTAAATTATTTAAACTCCCGAAAAATTTGCTCAATGTCCACAGAAACGAAAAAATATCTGTGAGAGTTTGTGGCTGAAAAAACGAAAACGAAAAGATGGCTGAATAGCCTGCACAAATCTCAATCAGAAAAACGAAAAATAGCTGTTGGACAAGGCTGTGGTCAGGCCACGAAAGGATGAGCAAGCACAGTAGCACAACACTACGAAAATTGTTCAACAGATTTGCGAAAAATCGATTTTTGTTTAAATTATTTCCTTGTAAATAATCCGTATTTACGAAAAATTTATTTAACTTTATAATAATTTTAATTTAATTGAACTTATTGTTCGAAAAAAAGGTCTTCAATCTCTTTAATTTTGTTTTTTTTTTAATTTATTGACGATTTCGCATTTAAGGTCACACCCTTTATTATCAAATCCCAACGTACCCTTGTTTCACTTTCGCGGAGTTTTATATACGTATATTTGTATAGATAATTGTATATATGGTACATGTACACATATGGGAGTGTGTACATATATGTATGTATATATATGCAAGAAAGTGAAAAGGGGATGCAAAAAATTGAGAGTGTTTATCAACAACAACCACAACTTTCAATTTATTGCACTTGTTACCTGTATAGGCTTATTGCAAGCCTTGACTTTCCTTTTGCAAAGAATGCAGGTGCAGGTCATTCCTGGCGGCGACAGAACCAGCGGTAGGGATTGCAGCGACAGCGGGCGATGACGGCAGCAGCAGTGACCAGAGTAGCAGCGACGGTTACAGTGATGAGAGCAGCGGTGAGTATGGCAGTAACTGCGAGAACTGTGACAGCGGACAGTGATATATACACGAGGGCGACGAACTGCAAATGAGCAGCGGTGAATTGCACTGTTTTTTGTTTTTTTTTTTTTTTATATTATAAATTTGCCTTATTTTTGGCCGAGAACATTTACATATCACTGTGACCGTTTATATAAGCACCGCACTGTTTCAGCTTTGCACTGTGTATTGTAATTTATTCTTTTTTATTTATTATATATATTTTTTTTTTAACTTTTTTGGCTCTAAATATTTTATTGTTGTTAAACAATTTTTTTTTTTTAAATAATTTTAACGTTTTTTTTGATAGATGTATTAGTTTTTCTTTTTTTTTTTTTGGTTTTTGGGGGCTCACTTGTCACTGTGCACTTTTTTGTATATGCATATACATATGTATGTACATACATTAGTTTTGTTGTCTTTTTTGTTATTTTTGTGAACGGACCGCGCAGGCAATAGTTATTTAGTTATTTATTCGGCACTTTGTTTTAAATATTAGTTATTAAAAATTTGCGTGCACAAATTGCCAACTTTTGGTCTTTTATCACTATCACTCCACTTTCGCACTACTGTCCCTGCTCGGGCGCCATGAAAAATCTCAAGCTTTTTTGAGATGATAAATTATTTTTTGTAGGACATGCGCGAATACGATTGCCTGTTTAAATAATATGCGAGCGCGTTCGGTGGTAACTTCACAAGTGATTTATTTATTTCTGAATTCGAGTTTTTATAATGTTTTAGCCTAACGGATTAAGTTCAAATTTATGTAATTATAGTAAATATGTATTGCTCTGTTACGTTTATGTAATATAGGTGTTTATACATATATAGTGCTATTTTTATGTACGAAAATTGAACAGTATTTTTAGAAAACAGTAAACTTAATTTGAAACGTTACGAGAAATTATGGAATTTAACAAATTCTAATAATAATGATTAAAATTAAATTAAATATATAGAATTAAATTAGTAATTAAAATTCTAAGCCATTTGGCGTAACACCGTTGATGATAAATATCCATTACCCAACATAGATGGAATTTTAGACAAATTGAGTAAAGCTCAATATTTTAGCTCATTGGATTTGGCAAGGGGTTATCACCAGATTTTGATGGCAAAAAAGACATTGAAGAGACCGCATTCGTAACTCAGGCAGGTTTATATGAGTATGTTCGAATGCCCTTTGGACTTAAAAATGCTCCTACCACTTTCCAAAGGCTAATCAATGACGTATTAAGAGAATATATAAATAAAATTTGCGTGGTATATCTAGAAGATATTCTCATATTTTCAACATCCTTGGAAGAACATAGAAATTCATTGGACAAATTTTTTACAAAGCTTCAAGAAGAAACTTCATTTTTAGGTCACATTTTGACAAAGAATGGTATCAAGCCAAATCTTCACAATATTGATGTAATTAGAGATCTAGGAGATAAAAGGATAAAAGGTTTCCTCGGTATAACTGGATTTTACAGAAACTTTATTAAAAACTTTTGTAAAATAGCTTATCCTATGATTAAGTATCTTAAAAAGGATTATAAAATAAATGACCCAGAATACATAGGGAGTTTTGAAAATTTAAAAGCTTTAATTTCTTCCTACCCAATTCTTAAATATCCAGAATACAGCAAAGAATTTACAGTAACTACCGATGCAAGTCATTATGCAATAGGCGCCGTATTATCCCAACAAGGTCATCCTGTTTGCTACATATCAAGAACACTAAATAATCACGAGCAAAATTATAATACAACGGATAAAGAGTTCTTAGCAATTATTTATGCTGTCACCTATCTTAGGTCGTATGTTTGATTAGGTATTTAAATTCTAAGTATAAAGGTTAAGAATGCTCACCTCGGCATCAAAGGTGGTTGCTGAAATTTCAGGGGTTCTACTATCAAATAGATTACCTTAGTGGAAAAGAAAGTAAAGTTGCAGATTTTTTAAGCCTTTTAGAAAACTCGTCAAAAATAATTGGAAAAACAACGATAACCAGTAAAATTTAAAAATATCAGGTACCATACATTCAGCGGAGGAGGAATTATTAGATCACATATTTATAAAGCAGGAAATAGTTATTAAATATAAAACCCAAACAATAATAACTTTTGGTCCTATACCTGAAATTCAAAAAATGCATAACAGAAATATAATTTACATAAATCCATTAGAGGATGAAGGTATCATAAAAAATATTTTAAAAGACGATATCAAAAGGGGTTATATAGGAATATTTTCGGAAGTGCCTGATACTAATTATCATAAAATACAACTAATAATAATTTCAATGTTTTCTCATGATAATAAAATAAAATTTCTAAAATGTGCTAAAAGGGCCATGGAGATAAAAACAGGAGATGATCTCGAAGCAAATTTCATTGTATCATAATAACGAGTCCATGCATAGTGGCGGTTCGCTGAAGTTTCAATGCTTCGGCTGACGGTCTTTCCACCGCTATAAACGCAGCTGACCATCATTATTATATTTTCACATGTGTTCAAAGTTATGTAAAAAAATTTCAATCGGCATAAAGAAGTTTTACTTTTTAATTTATTTTACAAGTTTGCCTGTTCACCTGACGTATTTTCCCCCCTCTACGGCCCAGCTGACTATTTTTTTTTATTCTGAGTCAAACCACGTCAAGTGGGCCCCGAATTTTCCATCAAATTCCCGATTTTAAAATCAAATGCATTT
This sequence comes from Anastrepha obliqua, assembly GCF_027943255.1. Classification (NCBI taxonomy): domain Eukaryota; kingdom Metazoa; phylum Arthropoda; class Insecta; order Diptera; family Tephritidae; genus Anastrepha; species Anastrepha obliqua. Next base: position 3,336,727 of record NW_026562179.1, on the reverse strand, counting down.
TTGGATAGAGAATTTGTCACATAATAATTGCTGTGAAAAGTTTTTTTTTTATTTCGCTTTTTGTTTATGTTATTAACAATTGAATTTTTTTGAATGATATTCTTGTAAAATCAATATCTCAGAAACTACAATTGATAATTTAATGAAATTTATTTCGGTTACCGAAAAATGTTTACTCTACCGGTTTAACGTTTAAAGACTGTGTATTTGTTGAAACAATAATTTTTAACAATAATTTTTATGAAAAATCGCAATTATTTTTGCGTTCTTCACGTTCTAAATGGACAATATTACAGTCAGATTAAGCGCACAATGCTCACCTTTAATAATCTGTAAAAAAAACTTTGTTCATCCAATCCGTTCTGAAGATATCGAATATTTTGTCAGTCGAGGCACTACGCACGAAAACGAACTTGCATAAACATGGCTTTGCAGAGTCGTACAGTCGCCGCAACTTCTAGTGTCAGTGTGCTGTGAGTCCTAGTATGTTGTCTATGCTTTGAGGTTAGAAAAAAATGATTATGCATTGTTATGAAAATGGTTCGACCTGATGAGTGTTGCAATCCGTTGGGAAAAGAAGGTCATAATTGCGTACGTCATAATTTATTCCAAATAACCGCTCACTGGGATGTAAAATTCAAACAATATATCGGTAAATACGTTTGCAAATCATGTCGTGTCATGAACATACATATATGTGACCTGGTCTACGAAAAGGTATCTTACATGCGAAAACAAGTTTTCGAGAAAACAGCAGGTAAAGTTTTAACTTCTAAAAACCCTTGTAACTTTTTTAAATATTAATATTTTTAATCCGGTTTAGCTTATTTTCTTCAGCATAGATCACATTATCAATAAAATCACAGAAGCAGTGAAAAACATTTTTTTATATATAAATAAATAAGAAAAGGTTAATGCAAATCGCAGAAATCGTTTTAAAAAATAAGTTAGCTTTTGTACCGACATCCATGCCAAAAAAAAACTTATAAGACCCGGTGACAAAAATTTTTTGTAAACAGACTTCAGTATCATATTCATTACACCTCAGACTGCCCAGGAATGGTTCAGTTTTTAATTTGCACAAATTATTGTCTTCGTTATTCTAATTTGTATCAAGACAAAAAATCAGTCTTTTTCGTATTTGTACTTCTCTTTTTTTTACTTTTAACAAACTTTTAAACAAATTATGACTTTCTGGTTTTCACCATTTTAAAGAGCCTTTTACACACTATTCGAATCAACAAAAAAGTGAAAAATGATTTTTTGACACGTAAGGTACCTTTTCATAGACCAGGTCACATATAGAGATGGAAGTGTTACTGAAAGTGCAGCGTATATACGTCCAAGTCCACAGTGGGTATAATCTTCATATTTATATACATATATTGTGCATTGAATAGTTATTATTTAGGCAAATAAAGTCAATTAGTTCTCAAAATTTGTGAGAGAAAATTTTGATTAATTTTTTCTAGTGCTGACCAAGGAGCAGAAAACGATGAGTCTGAAGTTTCATCTGATACAGAAGAATGTTCGGATAGTGAAGCTAATTTTGAAAACCAGAAAATTCAGAATGTCCTAAAATTAGAAAAGGTGAACAATATTTTATAGGAACTTGGCGAACCTCCAATAAAAAAACAACGTTTTTCAAAATTAAGTGATATGAATGTCAAAGAGATAATAGCAGAAATCATCAACGAAAAAAAAAAATACAGCGAGAGTAAATATTCAACAAAGAAAAAAAATTGAATTCAGCTAGTTCATGCAAATTCGTTTTCGTGCGTAGTGCCTCGACTGACAAAAAACTCGATATCTTCGGAACGGATTGGATGAACAAAGTTTTTTTTACAGATTATTAAAGGTGAGCATTGTGCGCTTAATCTGACTGTAATATTGTTCATTTAGAGCGTGAAGAACGCAAGAATAATTGCGATTTTTCATAAAAATTATTGTTAAAAATTATTGTTTCAACAAATACACAGTCTTTAAACGTTAAATCGGTAGAGTAAACATTTTTCGGTAACCGAAATAAATTTCATTAAATTATCAATTGTAGTTTCTGAGATATTGATTTTACAAGAATATCATGCAAAAAAATTCAATTGTTAATAACATAAACAAAAAGCGAAATAAAAAAAAAACGATTCACAGCAATTATTATGTGACAAATTCTCTATCCAAAAATGCATTTGATTTTAAAATCGGGAATTTGATGGAAAATTCGGGGCCCACTTGACGTGGTTTGACTCTTCTACTAAATGTCAACAATACACAAAAATTTTCAGCCGGTATTAAATGAGTTGTTAAAAATTTTTTTTCGACACGTTTCGCAGCATACCACGCACGTACCCACCGCTACTGGACCAGCTGGACGGTTGGTTTCGTCATCCATTGGATGGCGTCTGTCTTCAGTATTAAAATCAGTCCGCATGAAATGATAAAGTCAAAATAACCCCTGGCTCCCGGACTAAAAGTTCATTTATCCAATATCAAACGATCTTTTAAGCTAGCAGATAAAATCAATATTTTGAATAACAAACACAACAACGAGAATGTGGATATTGATGATAACTTAAGTATTATATCATATCAATAGCTAGTGATATTAGCAAAACATAAAATAAATGAAATGAAATAGAAGAAAGCCGAAAAATATATATATGTATATGAAGTCAAAATATATGTACTTTCATGAACAGCATAAACATAAAATTGTAGTAAAAGAGAAACAATATTTTATTTTCTCAAAATATAAGTTTATACAATATTAGGAAGACTGTTGCTATAAAAAAAAGAAACAACATTCTTAATATAATATTAATATGTTTGCGAGCTTGAGAGAACTTAAAGACTGTCATGTAAACCTAAATGTTAAAAACAACAAAAAAACTAAAAAAACACGAAATGTTAAAAAAAGAGAGTTGTACAAGAATTTAGGGGAATTCTTAGAGCAGAGAATGTTAAGGGGTTAGGTGGGTTACAGAGATTCAAAAAAAGGGTATTTTTACTATTTTTTTTTAATATATACAATCATATATTTTATTTAAACAATTCAGCATATCAAAGATACATATTTAAACAGTATTTTGTGAAATTTTTATTTAAAAATTCCGAAAACTCAGCTGTTGGTACCTCATCTCCCCTAACGTCTCCCAAAAAAATCCTCTTGCCGTGGACAGCATAACTCATTATTGGTTCATCTAAAATCAAAAAACCAAAAATATTTCGTTAGTACATGGATAAATCTCGTTACTGGACGAAGGAAAAAAAATTTAATTTGAATTTTTGACAGACTTTGAACAAAAAAACACATTTTTTGGTCAAATTTTCGTCATGTGTTGGCTCGAAAAAATTAGTTGTAATAAAAAAAAAATCCTTCGTTCAATAACTTGATAATGTTATTCCAAAGATGTGTGCAAAATTTGAACAAAATCGCTTCATAACTTTTCGAGAAATCGTGTCCACCGACTTAAAAAATCGAGTTTTGAGATAAACGCGTATACCTGCGAAACGCTGCACTGACATGGCCTGATGGGCGGAACTTCTGAAGGGTCTATCTCGTAGAATTTTACTCGGATCAATTTGAAATTTTAGGAGAATATTTTAAACATATTATATAATACTATTTAATAACACAAAAAAAAATCGATTTTTTGAAATTTTCAAACCCACCTAACCCCTTAATGGAATGAGAAAGAGCAAATGTTACTGTTAACTTTTTTTAGTACGATTGAGATTTGAAAGGATGGTAGTAAGGGATTTTAGAACGTCGACTTTATAGACACTACACTGAGTTTTGCCCACACAAAAATTGAAAACATCACACATCTTTCACCTCAACACACAACATACTTCTCACCTCGACATTAAACCAATTAAATTTTTACTATTTTTTTATTAACACACTTTTATTAGCTCGGGTTGTATGTATGTAACGGAATCTTTGAGCTTAATTTTCACTGGCTTCTACAAATCTGATCGACTTGGAACTTTGCACACCTATCAAGGACCGATGACAATACAATAATTTGATAAAAGTTTTCCATTATCCTTATTAGAATTGCCAGGATTAATACTTTCTTTTTTACTATAGATCTTCTGTAGAAGAGTAAGAAAGACAGAGCTAACGCGCGGTCTGCGCATGCCTGCACTCTCCGAGTTACTCTTACTGATTTCGGGAGTCTACGACTTACTCTTTCGAATTCGAACTTGCTCGGGCACGCGGTACTGCAGTACGAATAGAAGGCTAAAACGTTTTCAGGGTAGTTGCATTCTAACTTTGTATAGTCTTTACACATGCGTAGATACTACAAGTCTCATACACGCAAATTTACTCTATTCAATGTTCATATAAGATGAAATAATTTTTATATAAGATGTAATTTTGCTAATTACAATAAAATAATGAAAACATAAATTTTGAAATTATTTTACGGAACAAAATTTTGGCGAATAAAGAAGGAATTTATCATTACCATAATTTCATTTATAAAATTTTATCGATTAAAGTACAATTCACAACAAAAATGAACTAAAAAAAACCAAACTGGAACTTTACATCTCGTTTTGATTGTGTCAATATAATCCACGGTCTCCTTTTTCTATGCTGAGAGTATCTATTCTGTGTCAAGGCCAATGCTGGCCTTTCTTTGGACATATAGTCGGTAAAGAAGAAATTAAATATAACACAATTAAATCGGACTATAAATCACTGACCCGATTACTTCTTTATCACGGCCGATAACTGCATAGCTTTAGACTCACAGTCGATAAGAAAGGAATTAAATATAACACGAATATATCGAATCATTAATTCACTGACTGCAATGATAACAATAATTTTCATTCATAATAAAAAATAGTTTAAAAAAAAAACTAAATAACACGCTTTTTTTCTAATCGAACTAAAAAGTATATTAGAAAATAAAAAATTGTTTAAAAAAACTAAAAAACACGCTTTTATTGCTAATCGAACTAAAAAGTAGAAAATAAATTTTAATGACAAAGAGACCTATAATGAAGTAATAGCAAATCGAACGATCAGTCATAGTCAACTACCTCAGAAGAGAATTATAACAAAAATTAAGATACAAATAGAATAATTCAAATTGGAGTTAAAAGCGTGGGGTGCATTTTGCTTCACTTTCATAACCTTCTGTACATAGGTACATAGTTGCCAATAGAATGATTGTAATATTTACTATATCAAACATCCCACGCTTTTAACTCTAATTTGAATTATTCTATTTGTATCTTAATTTTTGTTATAATTCTGTTCTGAAGTAGTTGACTATGCTGGGTTGTTTGGCATATGTTCGGTAGTTATTATTGATTGAGGTGATAAATACAGTTTTTGTCTATACTTAACTAGCAAACCCGACCCGCTTCGCTGGGCACGCTAAAATAGAATAGATATGGTTTAGAACAAAAAAGATATGGTTTTCATATTATTTATTTCTTTATTCTTTATTCAAGCGCTTTGGCATAAACAATATTTTTTGTTTTTCTATTTGTTTTTGAGTAAATATATAATGTTGTTGGCTTCCCAACACGTGAACAGCCAACGTATAGTTGACCATGGGTGAACACTGGTTCTTCTAAATTCATTCCGCATATTTCTAAAGTTTGCCCTTGTGATTTATTGATAGTTATTGCAAATGCGAATGGGCAGTTGCAAACGCTTGAATTCAAATGGCAATTCAGGTGGAATTATTGGAATTCTTGGTATTAGAACGTCTTCATTCTTGAATTTGCCAATTAAAATAGTTGCTTGGATAACATTATTCATCAATCGTGTGACTACTTCATTTTGTTCTTGACGTTCTTCTGATGTCGCGTTATTCCGGACATTTCTCATGCGCCTATTATTATTTGTCGAACGACCAATATGATTACGTGATTGTCTTGGCATTTGTACTGTAATAAACATGATTGTAATTATGGTATTCTGAGATTTTAAAACATGTTTTGTTTTCAATTTTGTGGATTATATTTTCGATGCATATGTGTTTAAAAGCCGAAGTCCACATGGTCAGGATTATTTTATTTTGTTGTGATTTTCTTAAATCATCTCTTTTCTTCTGAAAATTGTTGACAATTTGCATGATAAGACTATTAATTTTTTCATTAAAGTTACGCATTTTTCGTGCTCTTCTTTTGCATCCTTTAACAATTTCTTTTGTTTTTTCATTTTTTTTACCATTTTTTGCACTCATGGTGTATCGTAGCTTATCGCATATGAACCGAAAAAATAAATCCACAAAACATAATTTCATTTGAGCATTCGTATTTCACATTCAATTCTCAAATTTCGTAAGAAATTATTCACTGTTCCAAAATCCACTCCAAAAAAATTCACAAAAAATGTTTACACTTTGCACTTAAGTCTTCTCCTTATGGCGTTCAAATCAGAAAGAAATATTGACACATTGTGACTCACACTGTCAAATTGACAGTTCAGTTCCACCCCAAGCGTTAAAAAAGTAAACGACATTATGGCTGGTACGAAACCCATTTTCAATACTTACTTAACAATGTGTGTAAGTTTGGTTTAACCCATTAAATCCCAACCTTATATAAAACAATTTTTTTTAAATGCGTTTATAAAACGTTTATTGAAATAATGTAATTAAGCTCCTTAAAAAAAAAACACGAAAAAAAATCAAAGAAATGCATTTTTTGGGCTGTACCCAATCGAGTACAATGGGATAATATGTATATACATTGCCTGTATATGAAAATATGGAGTATTATTGTAAATAAAAAGACACTTTCAAAGACTTCCTTGGTTATTAGTTCGGTTAATAGTATGGAAGTTTTTGAAACATTCTCTCTCTACGCAAAGGGCTACATTGCATAACTCGCAAATCCATCGAATTCTTTGGTGACACTCCCTGCACCTCAGCTGATTCGATATCCTTTTGGGAAAATGGTTATATGAGGAACCAGCTATTGATGCCGTTGTCGATCGTTTTGAAGATATGTCCCGGATATTATAATTGCGTAAATAAAATCGCACAATTTCACGTTGGTATTGCAACAAGTCGCATTGACTCTTACTTGCCATTTTATAAAGCTTCCATGCGTTTACTACGCACGAGCTTATCATTGTGGTGAAAAGAGGCCACCACCATTTCTTTCCTCTAAACTTTATATTGCAAGTATACAGAGCTTGGTCGTGGAGGTCAACTCCTCCCATTCCTGAGTTGTATTCCGCTATCAACTTCGGCTGATGGGCATTCACCTTGCGCCTCTCTTGTCTTGACCATCGTTTGACGGTATGTAAAGGTTCAATTCTATCAAAGTTTGTTCCCACTGTCACAACGCTATTGCCATTCCACGTCACAAAAAGTATTCCTGAGTCAGAAAACCTACAAAATTTGATACAAAACAACTATTCAAATAAATCATTATGATAAACTCACATAAAATCAAACGGGGAGACCGTTACTTCTTTTGTAGTTCTTTGTTCATTTTCAGAGGACATTTTTTGGTCCGCCGTTCACGAACAGTCCCAGTAGCCTTAAATCCTTGTTCCTTCAAAATTCTAAGAAGGTCATATGACGTAAAGAAGAATCGAAAAATACGATTCCAAGGTGGGAATACCATCACGCAATATATTATCCTCTTCAATGTCCTCCTCATCTGTGTCACAGTGGGTATTTGGCGATATAATAGCGAAGTCGAAGTGACTACGGTCGCTTGATTCAATATAGTCGGTGGCCGCAGAATGGTTATGAAACCTCTTTCCGTAAAATTTTTTTACATCCATTACCAAATTTACATGAAATATGCACACAAAATATATATGAATGTTCCCAATGTACCCATGCGAGTACACTAGAATTTAAACCTACCGAAATGCACTTTTCCACAACTTTTTTCGTTTTTTCGGTATAAAGTATACAAATTATATGTATTATGAATATTACAACACTGAACTTTTTCCGTGATAACTTAGATTTTGTCAAACAGAGAGCTTATTGCAAACTTAACCATGAAAAGAAGAAAAATAGCAAAGGTGCACGCAAAGGCAAGTGAATAACGGATAACGGGACTCAAAAAAAAGAAGGAGAAACATGTGTATTCCTTTTCGACATTTCTCTGTATTATAAAGTGGCGAGTACATTTAAAAATTTGTAAGCGTTGGCTTTTGACGTCGTTTCAAAAAAGATGCTTTTTCTGTACTCAAGCGAGTACAATGGGATCGAATGGGTTAATTCGGTGCAAAGACACAGCGGGTCCACGTTTTGGCATATATTTCGAGACCCTTGTCATCAATAGGTATGAAACTTACCCCGTATTAAAGCACTTATCAACAGCTCTCATTTGATACCCATATTGTACATGAACAACCAAAGGTAACCCGGGTCCACGTTTTGACCTATATCTCGAGACCCCAGTCACGGAGCGGCATGAAAAATACTCTGTACTAAAGCATTCACCAACAGCTTCCATTTGATATCCATATTGTACAAACACATCCTAGGGTTACCCGGGTCAACGTTTTGGCCTATATCTCGAACTCCTAGTCACGGAATGGTATGAAAAATACTCTATACTATAGAAATCATCAATAGCTTCCATTTGCTACCCATATTGCACAAACACATCCTAGGGTTACCCGGGTCCACGTTTTGACCTATATCTCGAGACCCTAGTCACGGAATGGTATGAAAAATACTCTATACTATCCAAATCATCAACAGCTTCCATTTGCTACCCATATTGTACAAACACATCCTAGGGTTACTCGGGCCCAAGTTTTGGCCTATTTCTCGAGATCCTGGTGTCCGATGCTTAAAATTTCACAACACAAACCTTCTCCACATGCATCTCTTCAATGTGGCAAAGTTTGGTTAAAATCGGTTGAGCCATTCTCCGTAAACTTCATCACAACGCGAAAAACGGCTGAATTTTTATATATATAGACTAGAGGACCCTCGCCCGCTTCGCTGGGTGAAAGAAAAATATAAATGAAAAGTGTTCTTTGATTTTTTCTTGTTTCATCACTTAATTCATGCTCGGCCATTATTTTGTGACTTATTCTAATAACAATTGTAGCATACGTATAATTTAGCATTAAGTAATATAGCATACGTATTATTTAGCATTAAGTATGTATTACTTTTGTAGCAATGGCAACACTATAAATAGAGATTAGCATTACATTCTACAACTGTACTATTATCAGAGAATGTTAACGCAATGAGAAGGTGCAAATGTTACTGTGAGCTTTTTTTAGTACAATTGAGATTTGAAAGATTTGTAATAAGGTCATTTAGCACACCGAGTTTATAGACACCTCACTGACTTTTGCCCACACAAAAATTAGAAACACCACACATCTTTCACCTCAACACACAACACATTTCTCACCTCGACATTAAACCATTTAAATTTTTACTATTTTCGTATTTTTGAAATAATAAGCGAATACGTAAAATTTATAACATAATTTTTTTTTCAATTACATTAAAAAAAAACGATTTCAAAAAAAAAAATTTATAAAAAAAAGTTTGCGCCGGGAATTGAACTCGAGTCTAACATGTGGCGAGGAAAATTAGGCGGTGCGTTTATTTCTTCGACTGCTTATTTTTTTACCATTTTGTTACTTTTGAAATGATAAGCGCATACATAAAATTTATTACACATTTTTTTACGATTACATTAACAAAAAAATTTAAAAACGAAAAAAAAAAAATTTGCACCGAGAATTGATGGCGAGTCACGTGGGGAGGATAAATACGCAGAGCGTTTATTTCTGCGCCTGCGTTGTGAACAAAAGGTTTTGTGCATGCGCGCGACGCGAATAAATTTTAATAAAGTTCTGAAAGTAATTCATGAAGTTTTTCATTACACACATATGTACACAAATGAACGTATACTTTATATGTAAATAAATGATGTCATATACCATAAGTACATAATATGTATGTACATACATGTCAATAGGAGGTATTTGCATTCAGAAAAAAAGAACGGTTTAAGATAAATCAACACTTATTTTATATTGTATGTCAATTTATAATTTATGTATTCGACAGCATTTACATACATATGTATGTATGTACATTTGTATATGAAAAACAATAATGCACAAGCGCAAAAACATCATATCACATATGCAAGTATGCCCAAATAACCTTGACTTATGTATGTACACATGTCACAGCACATCACATTCTTACAAGAAATCAAATACACATACGCACTAGTGAACGAGTTTCTTCCTAACAAGTGCAAAAACAATTCTGCTCTATGTATGGATATAAGTTAACGCCGCTTACGCTGAAAGTTCATTCGCTGCACGCGCTTCCGTTCTAAAACCTTTTTGCTGACGCTATGTTTGCTACAAACGGCAATACATGAAATTCCGGGAACACGATCACGTGGCACGGCAGGTGAATGAGGTGATGGATAAGTTACAATAGCTTTAAGTAACTCTGTAACAGTTAGTCTTAATTTGACAAGTGAATAAATAACAAGGAGCTTGCTCCGAAAAAATAATTTTTTTTACATTTCTCAAAATAAATGTAATTAATTGGCGCCCAACGTGGTAAGGGCAAAAGGATAACGGGTTTTTTTTTGGTGAAAAGTTAATAACAGTGTTTAAGTCGGCCTAATTAGCCCGCCACACGCAAAATATAATCGAGTATTCACCGATGCCTAAGTCGGCCTAAAGTAGCCCGCAGCATAAAAAGTAAAAATCCCGTCGTCACCAGTGCTTAAGTCGGCCTAAAGAAGCCCGCCGCACAAGGACAATCCGAAGCCCTGAACACCACGAAGAACTCCTGTAAAAGGACAAGTTACAACCACGTCTGTAGACCAGTTCGCAGACAACCTCGCGAGAAGGAGTACTGATAGACCCCCAGTAGCTGAAATAGGCAAAAAGGACCCCCTACAGACTTTGTGTAGGCAACGGCGGTAACTATTAGAAATTAATTTAGAACTAAGAAAACCAGAAATTGTGGAAGATAAAGTGAAAAATATTAGTGAAGAAAAATTAAAAAAAATTCCTTCTAATTTTAAAACCAGTAAGGAAAAGTTTCAAAATCTAAAGAAAATAATGAAAAGCAAATAAAAGATTTAAATGGAAATTTTCATCGATAAATAAGCACATTTGCAAAGCCGTATTTTACCTTAGTGTTGTAATAATTTTTAAGAACGTATTTTATTATATTGCCCTATAAGTTTTGTTATAAAGCATAATAGTATTTTACTATAATTTTTTATGGATTTGATCCTTTAAAGTGCTTCAATCAAAAAATATTGTAATTTTGTGAATTATGAATTAAAAATTTTCTTTGGTGATTATACAAGAAATTAAGGAAGAAAATAAATTTTAAGAAGTGCTTTTGCTAAATAAAATAACAGATAAAATAAAAGACATTTTTCAAGTTTACATATTAACTACATTATAAAGCAAAATGAGTAACCCAAATAATTTAATTAGACCTCCTATCCTTAATGCACCAATCCCTCCTAATCCTAACAATTCAAAAAGACCCCAAGAGTTAGGAAAACATAGACAACAAAATATAGAATTACTTACAAAGAAGCAAGTAAAGGACCTTGCCTATCACAATAAAAACAGGAAAAAAAGAAAAAGAAAAGGACAAAGGAAAAATATATTTTAATTATAGAAAATTAAAGCGTGAATTGAATTTCTTCATAGTAATTTAAATTCGCATCCATCGAATTAAATTAATTTCAAGAAATCTATCCAAATTTAGTTCTATTAAATTGAATTAATTTTGATAGAATTAAAATCAAAGGAATCTTTAATATGATTAAATTTAATTTGAAAATAATTAATGTAATCTTTAGATAAAAAGAAAAATCGAGTAAAATGCCATAGGCGCTCGATCATTAGATAATAGGAAAAATCGAGTAAAATGCCATAGGCGTTCGATCATTACATAATAGGAAAAATCGAGTAAAATGCCATAGGCGTTCGATCATTAGATAATAAGAAAAATCGTTATAAATGCCGTAGGCCAACGATACAAATTTAAAAATTAGATAAATAACTATAGGTCCATAATTGCAACTTTTAAAGAATACAACTCGACAATTCATTCAACCACCACCGGTACCACAACGCAAGTTTACTCCTCAGCCATTTCAGAAACCTACCGTATTTTACCCTCAATTGGCCCACATGCCACAGCCTATAACAAATGCTTTCAGAAATTATAGCTTTCAAAAGCCACCCTATTTTAATCAAACCGATAACAATAATTACAATCCACAATTTGCACCACCGCGACCTTTCGGACCGAAACCACAGCAAAAACCTACACCAATGGACATCGACCAGACCATGCAGACAAAGAGAGTCAACTACATGAATCGGCCACCACCAAACCAGGCATTTCAAGGAAAAAGACCACCAATAACACAACCACAAACGCAGGAAAAACGTCAACGCAACTTCAACATAGAAACGGAACAGTATGAGGACTTTAGTCCTGAGTCCGAACCAACATTACCTGAATACCTTGACTCGATTAGAAACTATAACATAACAGAAGACGACTTTCCTTCAGATTTCAACAACCAATTTAAAAATATGGACCTAACAGATATTCATTTTTTAGAATGAATGCCTCTTCATTGCCTTACATAGAGAGCAAGACAGGCGATGGTGAAGTCATAAAAATTCTGATAGACACAGGTTCTAATAAGAACTATGTGCAACCCCGACTAGCAAAAAACCCAATTAAAAACGAAACTCCCTTTAAAGCTTATTCCGTAGGAGGACATATTGATGTCACACACCATACTTTTACAAACATCTTCGGATTAAAGGAATCCAATATAAAATTCTTCATTCTAAAAAATAAATAAATAATTGGCGCGTACACTTCTCTGTTAGGTGTTTGGCCGAGCTCCTCCTCCTATTTGTGGTGTGCGTCTTGATGTTGTTCCACAAATGGAGGGACCTACAGTTTCAAGCCGATTCCGAACGGCAGATATTTTTTTTTTATGAGGAGCTTTTTCATGGCAGAAATACACTCGGAGGTTTTGCCATTGCCTGCCGAGGGGCGACTGCTATTAGAAAAATGCTTTTATTAATTTTTGCTTTCACCGAGATTCGAACCAACGACCTCTCTGTGAATTCCGAATGGTAATCACGCACCAACCCATTCGGCTACGGCGGCCGAATTCATTCTACCAACGTTAAAATCATTCCATGCTATAATCAGAGAATGTTAATGCAATGAGAAGGTGCAAATGTTACTGTAAGCTTTTTTTAGTACAATTGAGATCTGAAAGATTTGTAATAAGGTCATTTAGCACACCGAGTTTATAGACACCTCACTGACTTTTGCCCACACAAAAATTAGAAACACCACACATCTTTCACCTCACACACAACACATTTCTCACCTCGACATTAAACCAATTAAATTTGTACTATTTTCGTATTTTTGAAATAATAAGCGAATACGTAAAATTTATTACATAATTTTTTTTTTCAATTACATTAAAAAAAAAAAAACGATTTTAAAACATAAAATTTATAAAAAAAAGTTTGCACCGGGAATTGAACTCGAGTCTAACATGTGGCGAGGAAAAATAGGCGGTGCGTTTATTTCTTCGACTGCTTATTTTTTGACCATTTTGTTACTTTTGAAATGATAAGCGGATACATAAAATTTATTACAAATTTTTTTAACAATTACATTAAAAAAAAAATTTAAAAACGAAAAAAAAAAATTTCCACCGAGAATTGATGCCGAGTCACGTGGGGAGGATAAATACATTAAACTAATTAAATTTTTACTATTTTCGTATTTTCTCAAATAATAAGCGAATACGTAAAATTTATTACATAATTTTTTTTAATTACATAACAAAAAAAAGCAAATTAAAAAAAAAAAATTAATAAAAAAAGGTTTGCACTGGGAATTGAAATCGAGTCTAACATGTGGCGAGGAAAAATAGGCGGTGCATTTATTTCTTCGACTGCTTATTTTTTTACCATTTTGTTACTTTTGAAATGATAAGCGGATACATAAAATTTATTAAAAAATTTTTACGATTACATTAAAAAAAAACACATTTAAAAAAAAAAAAAAAAAATTGGCGCCGAGAATTGATGCCGAGTCACATGGGGAGGATAAATACGCAGTGCGTTTATTTCTGCGCCTGCGTTGTGAACCAAGGTTTTGTGCATGCGCGCGACGCGAATTAATTTTAATAAAGTTCTGAAAGTAATTCATGAAGTTTTTCATTACACACATATGTACACAAATGAACGTATACTTTATATGTAAATAAATGATGTCATATACCATAAGTACATAATATGTATGTACATGTCAATAGGAGGTATTTGCATTCAGAAAAAAAGAATGGTTTAAGATAAATCAACACTTATTTTATATTGTATGTCAATTTATAGTTTATGTATTCGACAGCATTTACATACATATGTAGGTATGTACATTTGTATATGAAAAACAATAATGCACAAGCGCAAGAACATGATCTTCCTTTCATACATATGTACATATGCATGTATGCCCAAATAACCTTGACTTATGTATGTACACAAGTCACAGCACATCACATTCTTACAAGACAAATACACATACGCACTAGCGAGTTTCTTCCTAACAAGTGCAAAAACAATTCTGCTCTATGTATGTATTATGTCCTAGCATATATACCTACTTGCTTTCTAAACTTCCTACAAAATAATTGTATTCATGTTACTACATCCATGCACGTTCATACATTCATGCATATGTACATATATGCGCGAGCACAGCGCTCCCTTCTTGCTTCCGTGTACTTTTGTCTTTCAACAGTCGATATGCCTAATATTGTACTTACAAAAACACAATACTTTGATAGACGCAAAAGCAACAGCAAGCGCAACGCGATGACCGTTTTGCCACCACACATTCTAAAATGTTCTAGAACACAACAAAAACACATACCTCACATGCGCATGTCGCCCAAAGCTAAAATCTAAGCCTAGCGACTACAAAAACAGAATACATTCGTAGACGCAGTCGCAGCGGACATGATTCTATCAGCGACGGCGCTGAACAATTTAGAACAAAAATAAAAAGTTCATTCATAGTTAGAGCTCATATTTCAATTTCATTCATAAAACGAGCCGCCCATATGCCAATTTTCGCGACCATTCGAAAATAGTGAATATTGGAATATTTCGCGTGAAATTATTTCCCAATCTTTAATAAATCTTAAATTTTTGTCATGTCGAGTGGCCGCGGCTCCGTATGTATGTATGCACCCTTATATGTATGTAAATATGTCTTCTAACTGTGCGACAGTCGCGAGTTAATGCGACTTCCAGCGAATCACACATTGCTGTCCGCAAAGCCGCATATATGTACCTTATGATCAGAAAGTACCGGGAATGTTTAAATTAAACAAAACAGAGTTAAATGTAAGGCAAATTTATATTATCTCCTTCAAAATATGACCCGTCTGAAGGAACACACATGTGCCAAAGTTTAACCCAGTCCTCCAAACACCCCCGGCAGGCCGATTTGTATTCTCTTTGATCAGTGCGATGGCGCGTTATCATCATGCAAAATCTGAGAATTGTTTGCTCACATTTCCGGCGGTTTGCAACACACAGAATCTCTCTAAGGTTTCAAAACGGATAAATAATATTCTCTATTGACTGTCTGGCCCGATGGAAGGTACTCATGGTGGACTATGCCTTGGCAATCGAAGGAAGCAGTCAACATCACCTTCCCGGTTCTTTTTGCTCATAGTCAAGTGTGCGCAGAAGCTTGTGTTCTGGGTTTGTTAGAATGGTGGTAGTTTGTACATACATATATTTATACACATATGTGAGTATGCGCGTTAGGCTTCCTGGATGGATATTAGAATATTTTCTCATCAATATGTGTATGTAAGTAGTTTAGATTTGACTGAAGAGATTAAATACACACATACATATATGAATGCATATTCATATGCATTGCCTTTAAGGCTGTTTTACATATAAATCAATTCAAAAGATGTATGAATAATTTTATATAGAAAATAAATTTATAAAAAACAGGTATTAGAAAAGCTGAATACACTATTTTAAATCAATTCTAATTAAACCAAATATAAAAAATGAAATAAAAATATCGAACAAAATACTGTGCACAGGATTTGAACCTGAGTCAAATATGGGACGGCGTACTGTATATACGACACGTCTTTCACGATTGCGTTAATCTACAATTATTAATGATCTTTTCTAAATCACTCATTTATTCGATTCGCAGTTTTATATGCACATATTCTACGTTAGTTGAAAGTTTGTATGCGTAATTATATGCATATGCATGTGTGTATGCGCGTTTGGCTTTCTGGACGCATATTAGAATGATATTTTCTCATCAATATAATTTGGATTTGATGAAATAGATTATAGACATATGTACATATTTTCTGTTTTGATTGATTTATATAAAAATCAGGTCATATCCAGTATGAACTATTTTATACCGAAAAGAAATTTCCATTTATAAAATACAAAAAAAACAGTATTTTAAAGAAATTTTAATTAAAATAAACTCAAAAATTTTACCAAACTTTCCTGGTTTGAATTGTAAAAAAAAATGTGCAAGAAAAAAAATATGACTTCAGGACTTGAAGCTGAATTATATACGTGCCAAAAAACAAAACGAATAATTCCGCCGACTTTAGCTTCTGCACCACAAATTAACTGCCGCGCGGCCTTCTTAATCGCAAATTTATTCGCTTCGATTTCATTAGTAGTGTGCCGAAAAATCTTATGAACTTCCTCAGTAGTTTGGTAAACGCAGAAAATATCTGAATTCTTGTCCTAGCGTGGTAAGTAAATATAGAAACCCTCCACTCGCGTCACTCGACGCTAGGACAAGAATTCAGATATTTTCTGCGTTTACCAAACTACTGAGGAAGTTCATAAGATTTTTCGGCACACTACTGTCATGAATAGCCAATTTATATTTATTTATTACGAGTGTAATATACAGTACACCGAGTGGTTATATATTTTAAAATAAACAAAAGAATATTTAGTAAACATGAATATGGAATTGAATAATGAATATCGTGACGCAGCTATCGAACACCGTCCGTACACGTCCGTACGCTTACGCAGTCTCTTTTCAACTCACTCCTCTCTGTCGTTGACAGCTCGGCCTCTCCTGACTCCTCGTCGTTCCAAGACGAGTCTTCTTCGTCATCATGGATGTCTAATTCTGGACTATTAGCGCACCATGGTTTGAGATTATCGGCGGACAGCACGTTGCAATAGCGGCGCTGAGTGACCATCGTATCCGGTAAATCTTCCACGATATAGCGGTCGTAGTTTAATACCTTCGTCACCTGGTATGGACCCTTGTACATAGGATCGAGTTTGTGGGATTCACCCGTCGCTGTAAACACATTGTCAATTAGCACCAAGTCGCCAACTTCGTACTTGTGCGGTTTCTGATGTCGTTTGTCGTATCTCTCTTTCCATTTATTACGTTCGGTCATAATATTGGACGCTGCTATGTCGCGTTTCTCCTCCATGTCTGACACATGGACAACTTCATCATGCATAGCTTGGATCATTCGGTTGTAACTAACATCCCTTGGATCGAGGTAGAACACAAGTTTGTTTGGGCTGTATTTCGTTATCTCATTCTTCTGCGAATTCATATTCCATTGGATGGCCATCAATGACTCATCCCATACCTTGTTATTTTCCCCTGTACATCTTAGAGCGTTCAATAGAGTTTTATTCGCGCGCTCAACCTGCCCATTGGCTCTTGGAGTTCTGATAGCGGTTTTGACATGCTGGATGCCCTTTTGGTTGAGAAAGCTCTCGAACAGCTTCGACGTGAAGGCTGTACCACGATCCGATGTAACCCGCAGTGCTTGCCCGAAAATAGCCATTACTTCTTCCATTGCTTTGATTACTGGCTCGCTCTTAGTATTTCTGACAGCTTTGAGCAGCACATATTTGCTGAATCCGCAGACAATAACCAACACGTAGACGTTTCCCGATTTACTCCTGGGAAATGGACCCACATGATCGATGTGCAAACGTCTGAATGGTATCGGTAGTACATCGGCAACATGAAGTTCACTCTCCCTCTTACCTCCCTTGACCTTATTCAAACAACATTCTTCGCAAGCCGCAATATATGATTTCACGTAACGTCGCATTCGTGGGAACCAGAAGTGCTTTCTAAGACGGTCTAATGTTTTCTCCAGTGCAAAATGTCCTGCATCGTCATGACTTGCTTTCACTACCCGCCATCGCACTGCCTGTGGGACAACGAGTTTGTAATGCTCCTCCACCTTTCGGAATAACCGTGAATTTCGCATGGCATAATCTTCTTTCAGCTGCTTTAGCTCATCTTCGTCTGTCTCCTCTTCGCCTTTGATAAGTGCGCATATTCGTCGTATTTTTTTATCTTGTAGTTGTATGGTGGATACCCAATCCTCAGTTGTGGTGCCTCGGTTAAGGTTCAATACCTTTTCTGCAACAGTGTTTGTACTTTTCGATATTTCAACAGGCGCTCGACTAAGTGAGTCTGCGTGCTGCATCTTAGACCCAGGTCGATATTTACATGTAAAATCAAATTCTTGTAGTCTTGTAGAAACCCTCCACTCGCGTCACTCGCGTGGTAAATATCTGCAATTCCCCACTCGTGAAGATAGTTGAATTTGAAATGACCTTATTATGAATCTATAAATTAGAACTCGAAAAAAGCTCATTTAACATTTGCTCCTTCTCATTGCATTAACATTCTCTGCTATTATAGATTATATAATTTATAGATTCATAATAAGGTCATTTCAAATTCAACTATCTTCACGAGTGGGGAATTGCAGATATTTACCACGCGAGTGACGCGAGTGGAGGGTTTCTATATTTACTTACCACGCTAGGACAAGAATTCAGATATTTTCTGCGTTTACCAAACTACTGAGGAAGTTCATAAGATTTTTCGGCACACTACTAAGGAAATCGAAGCGAATAACTTTGCGATTAAGAAGGCCGCGCGGCAGTTAATTTGTGGTGCAGAAGCTAAAGTCGGCGGAATTATTCGTTTTGTTTTTTGGCACGTATATAATTCAGGTTCAAGTCCTGAAGTCATATTTTTTTTCTTGCACATTTTTTTTTTACAATTCAAACCAGGAAAGTTTGGTAAAATTTTTGAGTTTATTTTAATTAAAATTTCTTTAAAATACTGTTTTTTTTTGTATTTTATAAATGGAAATTTCTTTTCGGTATAAAATAGTTCATACTGGATATGACCTGACTTTTATATAAATCAATCAAAACAGAAAATATGTACATATATCT
This sequence comes from Anastrepha obliqua, assembly GCF_027943255.1. NCBI lineage: Eukaryota > Metazoa > Arthropoda > Insecta > Diptera > Tephritidae > Anastrepha > Anastrepha obliqua. The sequence goes on along the minus strand of NW_026562179.1, from coordinate 3,317,394 downwards.
ATAATCTATTTCATCAAATCCAAATTATATTAATGAGAAAATATCATTCTAATATCCGTCCAGAAAGCCAAACGCGCATACACACATGCATATTCATATAATTACGCATACAAACTTTCAACTAACGCAGAATATGTGCATATAAAACTGCGAATCGAATAAATGAGTGATTTAGAAAAGTTCATTAATAATTGTAGATTAACGCAATCGTGAAAGACGTGTCGTATATACAGTACGCCGTCCCATATTTGACTCAGGTTCAAATCCTGTGCACAGTATTTTGTTCGATATTTTTATTTCATTTTTTATATTTGGTTTAATTGAAATTGATTTAAAATAGTGTATTCAGGTTTTTCTAATACCAGTTATTTAGAAATTTATTTTCTATATAACATTATTCATACTTCTTTTGAATTAATTTATATGTAAAACAGCCATAAAGGCAATCATATGAATATGCATTCCTATATTTAATCTCTTCAGTCAAATCTGAACTACTTACATACACATATTGATGAGAAAATATTCTAATATCCATGGATGCATCCAGAAAGCCCAACGCGCATACACGCATATGTATATAAATATATGCAAACCTTCAACGAACGCAAAATGTATGCATACAAAAAACAACAACTGCGACCGTCTTCTTGTCCGTCAGTGAAAAGATGGGATATGTATACCCTATGAGCAAAAAGAACCGGGAAGGTGATGTTTACTGTTTCCTTCGATTGCCAAGGCATAGTCCATGAGCACCTTCCATCGGGCCAGACAGTCAATAGAGAATATTATTTATCCGTTTTGAAACCTTAGAGAGATGCTGTGTGTTGCAAACCGCCGGAAATGTGAGCAAACAATTCTCAGATTTTGCATGATGATAGCGCGCTCAAAGAGAATACAAATCGGCCCGCCGGAGGTGTTTGGAGGAGTGGGTTAAACGTTGGCACATGTGTGTTCCTTCAGACGGGTCATATTTTGAAGGAGATAATATAAATTTGCCTTACATTTAACTCTGTTTTGTTTAATTTAAACATTCCCGGTACTTTCTGATCATAAGGTACATATATGCGGCTTTGCGGACAGCAATGTGTGATTCGCTGGAAGTCGCATTAACTCGCGACTGTCGCACAGTTAGAAGACATATTTACATACATATAAGGGTGCATACATACATACGGAGCCGCGACCACTCGACATGACAAAAATTTAAGATTTATCAAATATTGGCAAATAATTCCACGCGAAATATTCCAATATTGACTATTTTCGAATGGTCGCGAAAATTGGCATATGGGCGGCTCGTTTTATGAATGAAATTGAAATATGAGCTCTAACTTATGAATGAACTTTATGTTTTGTTCTAAATTGTTCAGCGCCGTCGCTGATAGAATCATGTCCGCTGCGACTGCGTCTACGAATGTATTTTGTTTTCGTAGTCGCTAGGCTTAGATTTTAGCTTTGGGCGACATGCGCATGTGAGGTATGTGTTTTTGTTGTGTTCTAGAACATTTTAGAATGTGCGGTGGCAAAGCGGCCATGGCGTTGCGCTTGCTGTTGCTTTTGCGTCTATCAAAGTACATATCGTGTTTTTGTAAGTACAATATTAGGAATATCGACTGGTGAAAGACAAAAGTACACGGAAGCAAGAAGGGAGCGCTGTGCTCGCGCATATATGTACATATGCATGAATGTATGAACGTGCATGGATGTAGTAACATGAATACAATTATTTTGTAGGAAGTTTAGAAAGCAAGTAGGTATATATGTATGTATATATGCTAGGACATAATACATACATAGAGCAGAATTGTTTTTGCACTTGTTAGGAAGAAACTCGCTAGTGCGTATGTGTATTTGTCTTGTAAGAATGTGATGGCTGTGACTTGTGTACATACATAAGTCAAGGTTATTTGGGCATACATGCATATGTACATATGTATGAAAGGAAGATGATGTTCTTGCGCTTGTGCATTATTGTTTTTCATATACAAATGTACATACCTACATATGTATGTAAATGCTGTCGAATACATAAACTATAAATTGACATACAATATAAAATAAGTGTTGATTTATCTTAAACCGTTTTTTTTTCTTAATGCAAATACCTCCTATTGACATGTACATACATATTATGTATGTATATTGTCATATACCATCATTTATGTACATATAGAGTATACGTTCATTTATGAATGTATGTAATGAAAAACTTCATGAATTACTTTCAGAACTTTATTAAAATTAATTCGGGTCGCGCGCATGCACAAAACCTTGGTTCACAACGCAGGCGCAGAAATAAACGCACTGCGTATTTATCCTCCCCATGTGACTCGGCATCAATTCTCGGCGCCAATTTTTTTTTTTTTTTTTAAATGTGTTTTTTTTTAATGTAATCGTAAAAATTTTTTAATAAATTTTATGTATCCGCTTATCATTTCAAAAGTAACAAAATGGTAAAAAAATAAGCAGTCGAAGAAATAAATGCACCGCCTATTTTTCCTCGCCACATGTTAGACTCGATTTCAATTCCCAGTGCAAACCTTTTTTTATTAATTTTTTTTTTTTTAATTTGCTTTTTTTTGTTATGTAATTAAAAAAAATTATGTAATAAATTTTACGTATTCGCTTATTATTTGAAAAAATACGAAAATAGTAAAAAATTAATTAGTTTAATGTATTTATCCTCCCCACGTGACTCGCCATCAATTCTCGGTGCAAATTTTTTTTTTTTCGTTTTTAAATTTTTTTTTTTTAATGTAATCGTAAAAAAACTTTTAATAAATTTTATGTATCCGCTTATCATTTCAAAAGTAACAAAATGGTCAAAAAATAAGCAGTCGAAGAAATAAACGCACCGCCTATTTTTCCTCGCCACATGTTAGACTCGAGTTCAATTCCCGGTGCAAACTTTTTTTTATAAATTTTATTTTTTAAAATCGTTTTTTTTTTTAATGTAATTGAAAAAAAAAATTATGTAATAAATTTTACGTATTCGCTTATTATTTCAAAAATACGAAAATAGTACAAATTTAATTGGTTTAATGTCGAGGTGAGAAATGTGTTGTGTGTTGAGGTGAAAGATGTGTGGTGTTTCTAATTTTTGTGTGGGCAAAAGTCAGTGAGGTGTCTATAAACTCGGTGTGCTAAATGACCTTATTACAAATCTTTCAGATCTCAATTGTACTAAAAAAAGCTTACAGTAACATTTGCACCTTCTCATTGCATTAACATTCTCTGATTATAGTTGGTCTTTGTCTGCATGGTCTGGTCGATGTCCATTGGTGTAGGTTTTTGCTGTGGTTTCGGTCCGAAAGGTCGCGGTGGTGCAAATTGTGGATCGTAATTATTGTTATCGGTTTGATTAAAATAGGGTGGCTTTTGAAAGCTATAATTTCTGAAAGCATTTGTTATAGGCTGTGGCATGTGGGCCAATTGAGGGTAAAATACGGTAGGTTTCTGAAATGGCTGAGGAGTAAACTTGCGTTGTGGTACCGGTGGTGGTTGAATGAATTGTCGAGTTGTATTCTTTAAAAGTTGCAATTATGGACCTATAGTTATTTATCTAATTTTTAAATTTGTATCGTTGGCCTACGGCATTTATAACGATTTTTCTTATTATCTAATGATCGAACGCCTATGGCATTTTACTCGATTTTTCCTATTATGTAATGATCGAACGCCTATGGCATTTTACTCGATTTTTCCTATTATCTAATGATCGAGCGCCTATGGCATTTTACTCGATTTTTCTTTTTATCTAAAGATTACATTAATTATTTTCAAATTAAATTTAATCATATTAAAGATTCCTTTGATTTTAATTCTATCAAAATTAATTCAATTTAATTTATTACCAGAGAATGTTAATGCAATGAGAAGGAGCAAATGTTAAAAGAGCTTTTTTCGAGTTCTAATTTATAGGTTCATAATAAGGTCATTTCAAATTCAACTATCTTCACGAGGTGGGATTTGCAAATATTTACCACGCGAGTGACGCGAGTGGAGAGTTTCTATATTTACTTACCACGCTAGGACAAGAATTCAGATATTTTCTGCGTTTACCAAACTACTGAGGAAGTTCATAAGATTTTTCGGCACACTACTGTCATGAATAGCCAATTTATATTTATTTATTACGAGTGTTATATACAGTACACCGAGTGGTTATATATTTTAAAATAAACAAAAGAATATTTAGTAAACATGAATATGGAATTGAATAATGAATATCGTGACGCAGCTATCGAACACCGTCCGTACACGTCCGTACGCTTACGCAGTCTCTTTTCAACTCACTCCTCTCTGTCGTTGACAGCTCGGCCTCTCCTGACTCCTCGTCGTTCCAAGACGAGTCTTCTTCGTCATCATGGATGTCTTATTCTGGACTATTAGCGCACCATGGTTTGGGATTATCGGCGAACAGCACGTTGCAATAGCGGCGCTGAGTGACCATCGTATCCGGTAAATCTTCCACGATATAGCGGTCGTAGTTTAATACCTTCGTCACCTGGTATGGACCCTTGTACATAGGATCGAGTTTGTGGGATTCACCCGTCGCTGTAAACACATTGTCAATTACCACCAAGTCGCCAACTTCGTACTTGTGCGGTTTCTGATGTCGTTTGTCGTATCTCTCTTTCCATTTATTACGTTCGGTCATAATATTGGACGCTGCTATGTCGCGTTTCTCCTCCATGTCTGACACATGGACAACTTCATCATGCATAGCTTGGATCATTCGGTTGTAACTAACATCCCTTGGATCGAGGTAGAACACAAGTTCGTTTGGGCTGTATTTCGTTACCTCATTCTTCTGCGAATTCATATTCCATTGGATGGCCATCAATGACTCATCCCATACCTTGTTATTTTCCCCTGTACATCTTAGAGCGTTCAATAGAGTTTTATTCGCGCGCTCAACCTGCCCATTGGCTCTTGGAGTTCTGATAGCGGTTTTGACATGCTGGATGCCCTTTTGGTTGAGAAAGCTCTCGAACAGCTTCGACGTGAAGGCTGTACCACGATCCGATGTAACCCGCAGTGGTTGCCCGAAAATAGCCATTACTTCTTCCATTGCTTTGATTACTGGCTCGCTCTTAGTATTTCTGACAGCTTTGAGCAGCACATATTTGCTGAATCCGCAGACAATAACCAACACGTAGACGTTTCCCGATTTACTCCTGGGAAATGGACCCACATGATCGATGTGCAAACGTCTGAATGGTATCGGTAGTACATCGGCAACATGAAGTTCACTCTCCCTCTTACCTCCCTTGACCTTATTCAAACAACATTCTTCGCAAGCCGCAATATATGATTTCACGTAACGTCGCATTCGTGGGAACCAGAAGTGCTTTCTAAGACGGTCTAATGTTTTCTCCAGTGCAAAATGTCCTGCATCGTCATGACTTGCTTTCACTACCCGCCATCGCACTGCCTGTGGGACAACGAGTTTGTAATGCTCCTCCACCTTTCGGAATAACCATGAATTTCGCATGGCATAATCTTCTTTCAGCTGCTTTAGCTCATCTTCGTCTGTCTCCTCTTCGCCTTTGATAAGTGCGCATATTCGTCGTATTTTTTTATCTTGTAGTTGTATGGTGGATACCCAATCCTCAGTTGTGGTGCCTCGGTTAAGGTTCAATACCTTTTCTGCAACAGTGTTTGTACTTTTCGATATTTCAACAGGCGCTCGACTAAGTGAGTCTGCATGCTGCATCTTAGACCCAGGTCGATATTTACATGTAAAATCAAATTCTTGTAGTCTTGTAGAAACCCTCCACTCGCGTCACTCGCGTGGTAAATATCTGCAATTCCCCACTCGTGAAGATAGTTGAATTTGAAATGACCTTATTATGAATCTATAAATTAGAACTCGAAAAAAGCTCATTTAACATTTGCTCCTTCTCATTGCATTAACATTCTCTGCTATTATAGATTATATAATTTATAGATTCATAATAAGGTCATTTCAAATTCAACTATCTTCACGAGTGGGGAATTGCAGATATTTACCACGCGAGTGACGCGAGTGGAGGGTTTCTATATTTACTTACCACGCTAGGACAAGAATTCAGATATTTTCTGCGTTTACCAAACTACTGAGGAAGTTCATAAGATTTTTCGGCACACTACTAAGGAAATCGAAGCGAATAAATTTGCGATTAAGAAGGCCACGCGGCAGTTAATTTGTGGTGCAGAAGCTAAAGTCGGCGAAATTATTCGTTTTGTTTTTTGGCACGTATAAAATTCAGGTTCAAGTCCTGAAGTCATATTTTTTTTCTTGCACATTTTTTTTTTACAATTCAAACCAGGAAAGTTTGGTAAAATTTTTGAGTTTATTTTAATTAAAATTTCTTTAAAATACTGTTTTTTTTGTATTTTATAAATGGAAATTTCTTTTCGGTATAAAATAGTTCATACTGGATATGACCTGACTTTTATATAAATCAATCAAAACAGAAAATATGTACATATATCTATAATCTATTTCATCAAATCCAAATTATATTAATGAGAAAATATCATTCTAATATCCGTCCAGAAAGCCAAACGCGCATACACACATGCATATTCATATAATTACGCATACAAACTTTCAACTAACGCAGAATATGTGCATATAAAACTGCGAATCGAATAAATGAGTGATTTAGAAAAGTTCATTAATAATTGTAGATTAACGCAATCGTGAAAGACGTGTCGTATATACAGTACGCCGTCCCATATTTGACTCAGGTTCAAATCCTGTGCACAGTATTTTGTTCGATATTTTTATTTCATTTTTTATATTTGGTTTAATTGAAATTGATTTAAAATAGTGTATTCAGGTTTTTCTAATACCAGTTATTTAGAAATTTATTTTCTATATAACATTATTCATACTTCTTTTGAATTAATTTATATGTAAAACAGCCATAAAGGCAATCATATGAATATGCATTCCTATATATAATCTCTTCAGTCAAATCTGAACTACTTACATACACATATTGATGAGAAAATATTCTAATATCCATGGATGCATCCAAAAAGCCAAACGCGCATACACGCATATGTATATAAATATATGCAAACCTTCAACGAACGCAAAATGTATGCATACAAAAAACAACAACTGCGACCGTCTTCTTGTCCGTCAGTGAAAAGATGGGATATGTATACCCTATGAGCAAAAAGAACCGGGAAGGTGATGTTTACTGTTTCCTTCGATTGCCAAGGCATAGTCCATGAGTACCTTCCATCGGGCCAGACAGTCAATAGAGAATATTATTTATCCGTTTTGAAACCTTAGAGAGATGCTGTGTGTTGCAAACCGCCGGAAATGTGAGCAAACAATTCTCAGATTTTGCATGATGATAGCGCGCTCAAAGAGAATACAAATCGGCCCGCCGGGGGTGTTTGGAGGAGTGGGTTAAACGTTGGCACATGTGTGTTCCTTCAGACGGGTCATATTTTGAAGGAGATAATATAAATTTGCCTTACATTTAACTCTGTTTTGTTTAATTTAAACATTCCCGGTACTTTCTGATCATAAGGTACATATATGCGGCTTTGCGGACAGCAATGTGTGATTCGCTGGAAGTCGCATTAACTCGCGACTGTCGCACAGTTAGAAGACATATTTACATACATATAAGGGTGCATACATACATACGGAGCCGCGACCACTCGACATGACAAAAATTTAAGATTTATCAAATATTGGCAAATAATTCCACGCGAAATATTCCAATATTGACTATTTTCGAATGGTCGCGAAAATTGGCATATGGGCGGCTCGTTTTATGAATGAAATTGAAATATGAGCTCTAACTTATGAATGAACTTTTTGTTTTGTTCTAAATTGTTCAGCGCCGTCGCTGATAGAATCATGTCCGCTGCGACTGCGTCTACGAATGTATTTTGTTTTTGTAGTCGCTAGGCTTAGATTTTAGCTTTGGGCGACATGCGCATGTGAGGTATGTGTTTTTGTTGTGTTCTAGAACATTTTAGAATGTGCGGTGGCAAAGCGGCCATGGCGTTGCGCTTGCTGTTGCTTTTGCGTCTATCAAAGTACATATCGTGTTTTTGTAAGTACAATATTAGGAATATCGACTGGTGAAAGACAAAAGTACACGGAAGCAAGAAGGGAGCGCTGTGCTCGCGCATATAAGTTAATAAATCATAGATTTATTTTAGTTTTTAAAAAAGCTAGCGGACTTGTGTCCGCTTTTGACTTTATTAAAGTGAATCAAACTTAAGATTAATTACATTATTTTTCTTACTTCTACATTACACCTATAATGGTCATCAATGTGCTGACTGTTGTTGACTTGTACAATATGCTGACTGTTGTTGACTCGTACAATATGCTGACTGTTGTTGACCCGTATTGATTGGTAATTTGCTGATCGTTGCTTACGCAACTGGGTTGAAGCGTCAGCGGTTATGCTGATGCGCGTGCAGGGTAGTTGACCATTGTTAAGTGTCAACTTTGTTGAAATTTTATAAGTTGTTGCGTTAACTCTTCCCCTCTTAAAAGCGATCGTCCTCGAGCGTTACGTGTTGTAGTTGAAATATGGTGCTGTACTATTCGTGTGGTCATCGTATTCTGTTGACTGTGTGTTAGCCTCTTCTTGTGTAGTTTTCATTCTCTCCAATGGTATTTGTTTTACGTATTTTCCGATTAATTTATTTTCCTTTATTGGTCTAAATTTCATCATTAGCCCTATTATTAGAACCAGTAATAGGCTGGATACGCCAAAATTTGTTACTGTTGATATTAAGGTTCTTCTTTTTGCTTCTTCGATGTGCTTAAGGTTTTTTAAATGCAATTCCTTCATCATTTCAAGACTTAGAATTTCTTCCTCTGGGTTTATTGTATTGCTGGGCTGGAGAATAGCAGGAAGTGGGTTGTTTGCTGATATTCCGTTGAAAATGTATTGCTGGTTGTCGATGATAACTGTGGAATTTTGGAATTGGATCGCATATGATCCATTGAGTCGCATTTCTTCATTGTCCAATGTGACTGACCCTTCATATTGGTTTAAAAATAGTATTCCTGGTAAAATGGCTTCTATTGCGGATACGTGTTGGTTGTTGATTGTTGTACAGTTAGCTGGATGACTGTTGAGTAGGTTTGGTATGCACGAGGAGTTGCTTATGTCAATAATGTCCTTATCATTACATATTTCTAATGTGTTATGCTTTTCGCACTCATTTCTTTTTCCAAATATTTTATTTTCACATATTAAAATTTTTTCGAATTGTATTTTATTTATTTTGTTTCCCTTTTTTATTGGTTTTATTAGTAATGATTCGCATGTATTTTTATTGGTTAAGGGAATATTTACTACATATAATATTACTGAGTTATTTGAAGCTACATTAACGTTAGAAAATTCTAAGGCTTCGTCTATATTATTAAATGGGTTATTTTGATTTTCATGAATGCTTTTCATTAAATTTATTTCATTATTTGAAAAAATGTAAGAATTTACTGTGCCTGTTTTTGCCCAATGAATGGCGTAATTTATGTTAGCAATATCTTCCTTTATTATATCTAGCTTATACTTAATATTAACAGCTACATTATGCTGTATGTTTTCATTATTTTTTAATGCACTTAGTATTTTATTAGATTGTTCTGTAATGTTTTTTATTCTTTCACTTAGTACTCTATTTATAATTATTTGATCATTACTGTTTTCCAATGCATTATTAATTTTTTCACTTAAGATTCTAAAGTCGTCATAATCTGGGCTTCCTGCAAGCCATTTCCAAGCAGTGCCTAATATTTTAATTGAGCGTTTATTTTTATTATGTTTTGGTTGTGTTTTCAATTTATCCAAATTGTTCTGGATGTTTTCAACTTCGTGTTTTAGGAAAGGAAGGAGTGGGTTAGTGTTAATTATTTTTTGCTGTATGGTAGTGTTAAGGTAGTCCAAGGTCTCTTGGTATTCGTCTAAGTTAATAACGTGTACGATCCTATATGTTCCAGTTTGCAGTCTTGTCCATCCTGTATTAAATGTAACTAATTGTGCGTTCGTATAGTCAATTATTCGAAATCCTGCGTTTGTCATTTGAAAATATAATCTAAATTGGGAATATAGAAAAGGGAAAAAAAAATTTGTTTTAGTTCCTTATATTGGCTTTGTATACTGTCCGTCCTGTTTCTGTTATGACTACACTTCCTTTGTCTTCCTTAACAATTTCTTTTCTATATCTAGCAGTTAGTTTCGATCCTAAGCGTTTATTGATTTTTACATATATTGCATCACCTGGAGAATAAGTTTTTTGTGGGTTCCTTTTTTTATTATGTGATTCCAAATCTTTTGTTTGTTTCTGTCTGAGTGCTTCTATGTTTTCCTGTCTAGCAATTTCATATTGTTCTGGGGTTGTTGAAACTCTTCTTCCAAAGAATACTTCAATCGGTCTTTTCCCTGTTGTTGAGTGGATGGAGTAGTTGTATTCATATACTGATCTGTCAAGAAGTTCTATGAAGGATCTGTGAATTCGGTCTGTTTTCAGACATCTCATTATTTCAGAAAGAGTAGAATGAAAACGTTCTACTTGTCCGTTTACTGTACTGGCATATGGTGGGGTTTTATACACTTGAATGCCCAATTGGTCTTCAAGCATGAAATAGATTGATGCAGAGTTAAGAGATTTCTCATTGTCTACTATTATGTGTTTGGGTACGCCGAAGGCGAAAATGATTTGTCTCAACGGCTCTCTGATGTCTTCTATTGCTTTGGATTGTATGATCCTCGTTTGCGCGTATTTAGAAAATTTATCTACTGCTGTGAGAACTAGATTTTTTTCGGTTCTGTATATGTCTATGTGGATTATTTCACCTGGGTATTGTGGGATAGGTGTTTCAGCTAATTGGGGTTTGTTTAGGTGACGGTCGTATTTGTGTTCCTTGCAAATCTTACATTGTTTGGTTATGGTTGTTATCTTCGCTTTCATGTTAGGAAAATAAAATTTTTGTATTAGTTGAAGTTTGTTTTCTTGAGGGTTTCGGTGTGCTCGCTTATGTTCCTTTAGTATTTCGTTTTCTTGTTCAGTTTCGTCTGTTAAGTCTTTAACTTTGGTCTGTGTAAATCGAATTTTACTGTTACTGAAATAAAGGGGGTATATTTCTTGAACTTTCGCCATTATGGCTTCGGATGTGAAAAGTCCATTAATTACTGTAGGATTTAGATATCTCTTGAAAATTGAAATGATGTTATCACGTGTGTACTCACGTTGTATAATAATGTGTCTATGGAAGGTGGGGAAAGGAATTTTAAACTGGTAACTGGGTTCTTCTCCTGTTAGGAGCCATAGTTGGTTTTTGAATACATTTATTGGTGCTTCCACTGCTGGAATTAATTGATGGGAGGAACTTTCGTCGGAATGTACAGTTGCACTAAGCGAATTGTTGTCATCATTATTAGAAGTAGGTAGGATATTAATTTGAGGTGGTCTAGATAGGGCATCGGCAACGACATTCGATTTTCCTGGTTTGTACAACAGTTCATAATTGTACTCTTCAAGGATTGCTTTCCATCTTTTCATTTTGGTGTTATTATTTTTGTTGCTGAGGGCGTAAGTAAGTGGTTGATGATCTGTATATATTTTTACTTTAACTGATCCATAGAGGTAATTTCGCAAATTATTTAGAGCCCATATGATCGCAAGCATCTCCTTTTCATTGGTGGCGTAATGTTCTTCGGTTTTCGTCAAAGTCCGTGATATAAACATTATTGGTCTGTCATTTTGTGCCAGAACTGCTCCAATGGCGTGATTGGATGCGTCTGTAGTTAATTGGAATTCCTTGGTATAGTCGGGGTAGTTGAGCATCACATCTTTTGCAGTGAGGGATAATTTGAGTTTTTCAAATGCCTCCATTGCTTTTGGGTTTAAAGTGATGGAAACTTTTTTTGAATGGTTTTTGGAAACTCGTCCTTCTTCCCCTCTTAGAAGGAGTGTTAAAGGTTTCGCTAAATTGGCGTAGTCCTTTATAAAACGACGGTAATACCCTGATAGTCCTAAAAAGGAACGAAGATCTTTTAGGGTTTGAGGAACTGGGAAATTTATTATTGCCTCCACCTTTTTTGGATTGGTTTTTATACCATTCCCAGATATTATGAAGCCTAAAAATTCGACTTCTGATTTTAGAAATTCGCACTTGTCCAATTGTATTTTCAAATTGGCTCTGTCTAACGTGTCGAAAACTAATTTTATGTCGTTAAGATGAGTTTCCTCATCTTTACTGAATATAATGATGTCGTCTATATAGACATAACATCTTTTCCCTATGTGGTCTCTTAGAATGTCGTCAAGCGTCCTTTGAAAGATAGAAGGAGCATTCTTAAGTCCGAAGGGAAGCCGTGTGAACTCGTATTTTCCGTTGTTCACTGAAAATGCTGTCTTTTCAATATCCGTTTCTTTTAAAGGGATCTGGTGGAAACCACTTTTCAAATCTAATACGGAAAAGAATTTATTTTTGCCAAGTTGGGAAAGTACCTCGTTTATTTCTGGTATTGGGTACCTGTCAGGTATTGTGACTAGGTTTAATTTCCTATAGTCAATTACCATACGATATTTTTTTTCTCCCGATGCGTCCATTTTTTTGGGAACAACCCATACGGGTGAGTTGTATGGAGATCTCGATGGTCGGATAATACCATCTCGTAGGTATTCTTCTATTTGTTTTCCTACTTGGTCCTTAAGGCACATTGGGTATGGGTAACATCTGGTGTAAACGGGGCTATTTGTTGTGGTGCGGATTTCGCCTTTTACTGTTGTGGTGAATGGTAGTTTCTCGTTTGGTTCACTAAAAAGTGTTTGGTAGCCAACTGCTAACTTTCGGATAATTTCTTTTTGAGAGTGAGTCATATGGTCTGATCTGATATTTATGAGATTTACGTCCTGTGAATATTGTTGTTTTAATTTTATTTTTATACTGTTTTTTACTAACATGAAATTGCCTTTTGTGTGTATTACGGCATCTAACTGTTTTAGAGAGTCATTGCCAATTATTGCGTGAAAAGATTTTAGTGTGGGCAAGATAAAGAATTTTATAGGGGTGTCTTTCACTCCAAAAAGGTTTGCAAATGTATGGTGGGTTATTTTTATGTTTCCTCCTACGGAAAATGCATAAAATGGATTTTTATTTTCTATTACTTTTTTCGCAAGGTGTGGTTGTACGTAATTTTTGTTAGAACCGGTGTCTATCAATATTTTGATAATCTCTCCATTACTTAATATGCTTTCAATATACGGTAATGAAGAGCCGCTCATTCTAAAAAATGAACGTCTGTGAAATCAAATTCTTCCGCGGTATCGATGTGGGTATTCTGGTTTTGATTTCCTTCGTAGTATTCCGTTTGATAGGGGCCTGTATATTCTGAAAGTGGTTGATCGAATTCTGGGTTAACTGCTGCTTCCATCATGTCTTCATATTCCTTTATCTCGATATTGAAGTTTCGCTGCCTTTTGTCTGCATTTGGATGAGGTGCTGGCCTTTTTCCTTGAAACTGTTGAAGTTGGGCTGGTCGATTCATGTAATTTATGTGACGAGTCTGCATACTCTGGTCAACTTCCATTGGTTGTGGTTTTGGAAGTGGTTTTGTACCAAACGGTCGAGGAGGTGCTGATTGATTATGCTCATTAAATCTTTGAAAACGTGGTTGGTTATTTGGATATTGCTGAAAATGTTTTGGTGGCAAGGGTGCTCTATAGATAGGATATTCTGTATAATTTCTGTGGGCTGGTTGTGCCCAGTTAGTAAGTTGGGGATAAAATGGTTGGCGATTTGGTTGTTGGTTAAATCGTCGTGGTGGAATAGGAGGTGCTGTTTGCCCTATGTTATTTTTCCTTGGGTTGAAGTTGTTATGAACAAAACCTGATCTAAAATTTTGATTTTCCAGTTTTATACAGAGTTGAAGTGCTTCTGGAAGATCTTGAGGTTCTCGCATTGCAAGAAGCCTAGGTAAATCTCCATTCAAACCTCTTATAAAAGTATCGAGAGCTTTATCTCGATAAGTAGATATCAGTAGATTACGCGATTCTCTTCCTGCTTCGAGGCAAGAAATTTTGTTTAATATAAGTGAAAAATTAGAGTATACTTTTTGGTAGAAGTCTTGTATACTAAGGTGGCCTTGGGTGAGAGATGTCATTTGATACTCTAGTGTTCGTAAGTCGCGTTTGTCTCCATAATGGGTATTTAAACAACGAGAAATTGCCGTCCAGTTTAAAGGTGTGTTGTATGATTCTAACACTATGTCTGCATGTCCTATTATTTTATTTCTTATGACACTTAAAATGCCATAATACTTTGCTGAGCCGCGTATCGATTCGTATAGGTTTAGTATACGTTCTACGCTCTTCTTCCAGGAACCATAGTCTGCTGGATTTCCTGTGAATTCCCGTAGACATCGTACTATGTCGGGAATTTTGTCTAATTCTCCTAAATTATTATTTCCGCTAATGAGTTCGTCTTCTTCAAACGTATTCCGTCCGTCTATTCGTTCGCTAAACAGTCTGTCAACTAGTTGTGTCACATATTGGTCCATAGACCTCTGGTTCGCTACTGTTGGTGGGTTGGGGGCGTTTAGGACAGGGGGTCTAATTAGGTTTTCGGGGTTGGTCATATTTTTTTCTAATTTAGATATTACTTTTTCTTAGATTGTAAAAAATTCTTTGCAATTGTAGAAATTTCCTTAAATTTGTCTAAAATGTTTTACAGATTTTCTAATCTAATCTCTTTTTTTCTTCAAATTTTAAATAATTTTATTTTAATCAATTACATAAAGTTTCAGTTTTCCTGATATATTTTTTTTCACTTCTGTATGTAAATTTAGTTTTAGTTATTGAATTTTTTTTTTTTTGATCACTTTCACTTCTTAGTATGTAAAATTAATTCTAATTTTAATATATTTCTAATGAAATTTTAATAATAAAAAAAAGTTTAGTGTGTCTTACATTATTAGTAGGAATATCATCCTTTCTGGAACCTCGGGCGGCTAGTGTTTGCTTCCACTCCCCTTTTGCTGCTCTACTCAGGTGCCTCGTTTCCCGTGGATTTTTTTGTTGGTTGGACCAGTAGATGTCTCCTCCTTTTTTTCGCTGCAGGCTATCCTTGTACTCCGAGTTACGCGATTTGGAAGTTGTCCTCGGTCGGTTGTCCTGCGGTTACGGGTGATTATCTGCGGCGGGCTGCTTTAGGCCGACTTATGCGGAGAAAATATTTTCTTTTTATTATTTTCACACTCGTTTTTTTTACCGATTGCGGCGGGCTACTTTAGGCCGACTTATGCAATTTTTACTGGGACGTTTACCGACTGATCCTTTGACACTACTGGTCCCTGCTCGGGCGCCAGTTAATAAATCATAGATTTATTTTAGTTTTTAAAAAAGCTAGCGGACTTGTGTCCGCTTTTGACTTTATTAAAGTGAATCAAACTTAAGATTAATTACATTATTTTTCTTACTTCTACATTACACCTATAATGGTCATCAATGTGCTGACTGTTGTTGACTTGTACAATATGCTGACTGTTGTTGACTCGTACAATATGCTGACTGTTGTTGACCCGTATTGATTGGTAATTTGCTGATCGTTGCTTACGCAACTGGGTTGAAGCGTCAGCGGTTATGCTGATGCGCGTGCAGGGTAGTTGACCATTGTTAAGTGTCAACTTTGTTGAAATTTTATAAGTTGTTGCGTTAACTTATATGTACATATGCATGAATGTATGAACGTGCATGGATGTAGTAACATGAATACAATTATTTTGTAGGAAGTTTAGAAAGCAAGTAGGTATATATGTATGTATATATGCTAGGACATAATACATACATAGAGCAGAATTGTTTTTGCACTTGTTAGGAAGAAACTCGCTAGTGCGTATGTGTATTTGTCTTGTAAGAATGTGATGGCTGTGACTTGTGTACATACATAAGTCAAGGTTATTTGGGCATACATGCATATGTACATATGTATGAAAGGAAGATGATGTTCTTGCGCTTGTGCATTATTGTTTTTCATATACAAATGTACATACCTACATATGTATGTAAATGCTGTCGAATACATAAACTATAAATTGACATACAATATAAAATAAGTGTTGATTTATCTTAAACCGTTTTTTTTTCTTAATGCAAATACCTCCTATTGACATGTACATACATATTATGTATGTATATTGTCATATACCATCATTTATGTACATATAGAGTATACGTTCATTTATGAATGTATGTAATGAAAAACTTCATGAATTACTTTCAGAACTTTATTAAAATTAATTCGCGTCGCGCGCATGCACAAAACCTTGGTTCACAACGCAGGCGCAGAAATAAACGCACTGCGTATTTATCCTCCCCATGTGACTCGGCATCAATTCTCGGCGCCAATTTTTTTTTTTTTTTTTTTAAATGTGTTTTTTTTAATGTAATCGTAAAAAATTTTTAATAAATTTTATGTATCCGCTTATCATTTCAAAAGTAACAAAATGGTAAAAAAATAAGCAGTCGAAGAAATAAATGTACCGCCTATTTTTCCTCGCCACATGTTAGACTCGATTTCAATTCCCAGTGCAAACCTTTTTTTATTAATTTTTTTTTTTTAATTTGCTTTTTTTTGTTATGTAATTAAAAAAAATTATGTAATAAATTTTACGTATTCGCTTATTATTTGAAAAAATACGAAAATAGTAAAAATTTAATTAGTTTAATGTATTTATCCTCCCCACGTGACTCGCCATCAATTCTCGGTGCAAATTTTTTTTTTTTCGTTTTTAAATTTTTTTTTTAATGTAATCGTAAAAAAACTTTTAATAAATTTTATGTATCCGCTTATCATTTCAAAAGTAACAAAATGGTCAAAAAATAAGCAGTCGAAGAAATAAACACACCGCCTATTTTTCCTCGCCACATGTTAGACTCGAGTTCAATTCCCGGTGCAAACTTTTTTTTATAAATTTTATTTTTTAAAATCGTTTTTTTTTTTAATGTAATTGAAAAAAAAAAAATTATGTAATAAATTTTACGTATTCGCTTATTATTTCAAAAATACGAAAATAGTACAAATTTAATTGGTTTAATGTCGAGGTGAGAAATGTGTTGTGTGTTGAGGTGAAAGATGTGTGGTGTTTCTAATTTTTGTGTGGGCAAAAGTCAGTGAGGTGTCTATAAACTCGGTGTGCTAAATGACCTTATTACAAATCTTTCAGATCTCAATTGTACTAAAAAAAGCTTACAGTAACATTTGCACCTTCTCATTGCATTAACATTCTCTGATTATAGTTGGTCTTTGTCTGCATGGTCTGGTCGATGTCCATTGGTGTAGGTTTTTGCTGTGGTTTCGGTCCGAAAGGTCGCGGTGGTGCAAATTGTGGATCGTAATTATTGTTATCGGTTTGATTAAAATAGGGTGGCTTTTGAAAGCTATAATTTCTGAAAGCATTTGTTATAGGCTGTGGCATGTGGGCCAATTGAGGGTAAAATACGGTAGGTTTCTGAAATGGCTGAGGAGTAAACTTGCGTTGTGGTACCGGTGGTGGTTGAATGAATGGTCGAGTTGTATTCTTTAAAAGTTGCAATTATGGACCTATAGTTATTTATCTAATTTTTAAATTTGTATCGTTGGCCTACGGCATTAATAACGATTTTTCTTATTATCTAATGATCGAACGCCTATGGCATTTTACTCGATTTTTCCTATTATGTAATGATCGAACGCCTATGGCATTTTACTCGATTTTTCCTATTATCTAATGATCGAGCGCCTATGGCATTTTACTCGATTTTTCTTTTTATCTAAAGATTACATTAATTATTTTCAAATTAAATTTAATCATATTAAAGATTCCTTTGATTTTAATTCTATCAAAATTAATTCAATTTAATTTATTACCAGAGAATGTTAATGCAATGAGAAGGAGTAAATGTTAAAAGAGCTTTTTTCGAGTTCTAATTTATAGGTTCATAATAAGGTCATTTCAAATTCAACTATCTTCACGAGGTGGGATTTGCAAATATTTACCACGCGAGTGACGCGAGTGGAGAGTTTCTATATTTACTTACCACGCTAGGACAAGAATTCAGATATTTTCTGCGTTTACCAAACTACTGAGGAAGTTCATAAGATTTTTCGGCACACTACTGTCATGAATAGCCAATTTATATTTATTTATTACGAGTGTTATATACAGTACACCGAGTGGTTATATATTTTAAAATAAACAAAAGAATATTTAGTAAACATGAATATGGAATTGAATAATGAATATCGTGACGCAGCTATCGAACACCGTCCGTACACGTCCGTACGCTTACGCAGTCTCTTTTCAACTCACTCCTCTCTGTCGTTGACAGCTCGGCCTCTCCTGACTCCTCGTCGTTCCAAGACGAGTCTTCTTCGTCATCATGGATGTCTAATTCTGGACTATTAGCGCACCATGGTTTGAGATTATCGGCGGACAGCACGTTGCAATAGCGGCGCTGAGTGACCATCGTATCCGGTAAATCTTCCACGATATAGCGGTCGTAGTTTAATACCTTCGTCACCTGGTATGGACCCTTGTACATAGGATCGAGTTTGTGGGATTCACCCGTCGCTGTAAACACATTGTCAATTACCACCAAGTCGCCAACTTCGTACTTGTGCGGTTTCTGATGTCGTTTGTCGTATCTCTCTTTCCATTTATTACGTTCGGTCATAATATTGGACGCTGCTATGTCGCGTTTCTCCTCCATGTCTGACACATGGACAACTTCATCATGCATAGCTTGGATCATTCGGTTGTAACTAACATCCCTTGGATCGAGGTAGAACACAAGTTCGTTTGGGCTGTATTTCGTTACCTCATTCTTCTGCGAATTCATATTCCATTGGATGGCCATCAATGACTCATCCCATACCTTGTTATTTTCCCCTGTACATCTTAGAGCGTTCAATAGAGTTTTATTCGCGCGCTCAACCTGCCCATTGGCTCTTGGAGTTCTGATAGCGGTTTTGACATGCTGGATGCCCTTTTGGTTGAGAAAGCTCTCGAACAGCTTCGACGTGAAGGCTGTACCACGATCCGATGTAACCCGCAGTGGTTGCCCGAAAATAGCCATTACTTCTTCCATTGCTTTGATTACTGGCTCGCTCTTAGTATTTCTGACAGCTTTGAGCAGCACATATTTGCTGAATCCGCAGACAATAACCAACACGTAGACGTTTCCCGATTTACTCCTGGGAAATGGACCCACATGATCGATGTGCAAACGTCTGAATGGTATCGGTAGTACATCGGCAACATGAAGTTCACTCTCCCTCTTACCTCCCTTGACCTTATTCAAACAACATTCTTCGCAAGCCGCAATATATGATTTCACGTAACGTCGCATTCGTGGGAACCAGAAGTGCTTTCTAAGACGGTCTAATGTTTTCTCCAGTGCAAAATGTCCTGCATCGTCATGACTTGCTTTCACTACCCGCCATCGCACTGCCTGTGGGACAACGAGTTTGTAATGCTCCTCCACCTTTCGGAATAACCGTGAATTTCGCATGGCATAATCTTCTTTCAGCTGCTTTAGCTCATCTTCGTCTGTCTCCTCTTCGCCTTTGATAAGTGCGCATATTCGTCGTATTTTTTTATCTTGTAGTTGTATGGTGGATACCCAATCCTCAGTTGTGGTGCCTCGGTTAAGGTTCAATACCTTTTCTGCAACAGTGTTTGTACTTTTCGATATTTCAACAGGCGCTCGACTAAGTGAGTCTGCGTGCTGCATCTTAGACCCAGGTCGATATTTACATGTAAAATCAAATTCTTGTAGTCTTGTAGAAACCCTCCACTCGCGTCACTCGCGTGGTAAATATCTGCAATTCCCCACTCGTGAAGATAGTTGAATTTGAAATGACCTTATTATGAATCTATAAATTAGAACTCGAAAAAAGCTCATTTAACATTTGCTCCTTCTCATTGCATTAACATTCTCTGCTATTATAGATTATATAATTTATAGATTCATAATAAGGTCATTTCAAATTCAACTATCTTCACGAGTGGGGAATTGCAGATATTTACCACGCGAGTGACGCGAGTGGAGGGTTTCTATATTTACTTACCACGCTAGGACAAGAATTCAGATATTTTCTGCGTTTACCAAACTACTGAGGAAGTTCATAAGATTTTTCGGCACACTACTAAGGAAATCGAAGCGAATAAATTTGCGATTAAGAAGGCCGCGCGGCAGTTAATTTGTGGTGCAGAAGCTAAAGTCGGCGGAATTATTCGTTTTGTTTTTTGGCACGTATATAATTCAGGTTCAAGTCCTGAAGTCATATTTTTTTTCTTGCACATTTTTTTTTTACAATTCAAACCAGGAAAGTTTGGTAAAATTTTTGAGTTTATTTTAATTAAAATTTCTTTAAAATACTGTTTTTTTGTATTTTATAAATGGAAATTTCTTTTCGGTATAAAATAGTTCATACTGGATATGACCTGACTTTTATATAAATCAATCAAAACAGAAAATATGTACATATATCTATAATCTATTTCATCAAATCCAAATTATATTAATGAGAAAATATCATTCTAATATCCGTCCAGAAAGCCAAACGCGCATACACACATGCATATTCATATAATTACGCATACAAACTTTCAACTAACGCAGAATATGTGCATATAAAACTGCGAATCGAATAAATGAGTGATTTAGAAAAGTTCATTAAAAATTGTAGATTAACGCAATCGTGAAAGACGTGTCGTATATACAGTACGCCGTCCCATATTTGACTCAGGTTCAAATCCTGTGCACAGTATTTTGTTCGATATTTTTATTTCATTTTTTATATTTGGTTTAATTGAAATTGATTTAAAATAGTGTATTCAGGTTTTTCTAATACCAGTTATTTAGAAATTTATTTTCTATATAACATTATTCATACTTCTTTTGAATTAATTTATATGTAAAACAGCCATAAAGGCAATCATATGAATATGCATTCCTATATTTAATCTCTTCAGTCAAATCTGAACTACTTACATACACATATTGATGAGAAAATATTCTAATATCCATGGATGCATCCAGAAAGCCAAACGCGCATACACGCATATGTATATAAATATATGCAAACCTTCAACGAACGCAAAATGTATGCATACAAAAAACAACAACTGCGACCGTCTTCTTGTCCGTCAGTGAAAAGATGGGATATGTATACCCTATGAGCAAAAAGAACCGGGAAGGTGATGTTTACTGTTTCCTTCGATTGCCAAGGCATAGTCCATGAGTACCTTCCATCGGGCCAGACAGTCAATAGAGAATATTATTTATCCGTTTTGAAACCTTAGAGAGATGCTGTGTGTTGCAAACCGCCGGAAATGTGAGCAAACAATTCTCAGATTTTGCATGATGATAGCGCGCTCAAAGAGAATACAAATCGGCCCGCCGGGGGTGTTTGGAGGAGTGGGTTAAACGTTGGCACATGTGTGTTCCTTCAGACGGGTCATATTTTGAAGGAGATAATATAAATTTGCCTTACATTTAACTCTGTTTTGTTTAATTTAAACATTCCCGGTACTTTCTGATCATAAGGTACATATATGCGGCTTTGCGGACAGCAATGTGTGATTCGCTGGAAGTCGCATTAACTCGCGACTGTCGCACAGTTAGAAGACATATTTACATACATATAAGGGTGCATACATACATACGGAGCCGCGACCACTCGACATGACAAAAATTTAAGATTTATCAAATATTGGCAAATAATTCCACGCGAAATATTCCAATATTGACTATTTTCGAATGGTCGCGAAAATTGGCATATGGGCGGCTCGTTTTATGAATGAAATTGAAATATGAGCTCTAACTTATGAATGAACTTTTTGTTTTGTTCTAAATTGTTCAGCGCCGTCGCTGATAGAATCATGTCCGCTGCGACTGCGTCTACGAATGTATTTTGTTTTTGTAGTCGCTAGGCTTAGATTTTAGCTTTGGGCGACGTGCGCATGTGAGGTATGTGTTTTTGTTGTGTTCTAGAACATTTTAGAATGTGCGGTGGCAAAGCGGCCATGGCGTTGCGCTTGCTGTTGCTTTTGCGTCTATCAAAGTACATATCGTGTTTTTGTAAGTACAATATTAGGAATATCGACTGGTGAAAGACAAAAGTACACGGAAGCAAGAAGGGAGCGCTGTGCTCGCGCATATATGTACATATGCATGAATGTATGAACGTGCATGGATGTAGTAACATGAATACAATTATTTTGTAGGAAGTTTAGAAAGCAAGTAGGTATATATGTATGTATATATGCTAGGACATAATACATACATAGAGCAGAATTGTTTTTGCACTTGTTAGGAAGAAACTCGCTAGTGCGTATGTGTATTTGTCTTGTAAGAATGTGATGGCTGTGACTTGTGTACATACATAAGTCAAGGTTATTTGGGCATACATGCATATGTACATATGTATGAAAGGAAGATGATGTTCTTGCGCTTGTGCATTATTGTTTTTCATATACAAATGTACATACCTACATATGTATGTAAATGCTGTCGAATACATAAACTATAAATTGACATACAATATAAAATAAGTGTTGATTTATCTTAAACCGTTTTTTTTTCTTAATGCAAATACCTCCTATTGACATGTACATACATATTATGTATGTATATTGTCATATACCATCATTTATGTACATATAGAGTATACGTTCATTTATGAATGTATGTAATGAAAAACTTCATGAATTACTTTCAGAACTTTATTAAAATTAATTCGCGTCGCGCGCATGCACAAAACCTTGGTTCACAACGCAGGCGCAGAAATAAACGCACTGCGTATTTATCCTCCCCATGTGACTCGGCATCAATTCTCGGCGCCAATTTTTTTTTTTTTTTTTTAAATGTGTTTTTTTTAATGTAATCGTAAAAAATTTTTAATAAATTTTATGTATCCGCTTATCATTTCAAAAGTAACAAAATGGTAAAAAAATAAGCAGTCGAAGAAATAAATGCACCGCCTATTTTTCCTCGCCACATGTTAGACTCGATTTCAATTCCCAGTGCAAACCTTTTTTTATTAACTTTTTTTTTTTAATTTGCTTTTTTTTGTTATGTAATTAAAAAAAATTATGTAATAAATTTTACGTATTCGCTTATTATTTGAAAAAATACGAAAATAGTAAAAATTTAATTAGTTTAATGTATTTATCCTCCCCACGTGACTCGCCATCAATTCTCGGTGCAAATTTTTTTTTTTCGTTTTTAAATTTTTTTTTTAATGTAATCGTAAAAAAACTTTTAATAAATTTTATGTATCCGCTTATCATTTCAAAAGTAACAAAATGGTCAAAAAATAAGCAGTCGAAGAAATAAACACACCGCCTATTTTTCCTCGCCACATGTTAGACTCGAGTTCAATTCCCGGTGCAAACTTTTTTTTATAAATTTTATTTTTTAAAATCGTTTTTTTTTTTTAATGTAATTGAAAAAAAAAAAATTATGTAATAAATTTTACGTATTCGCTTATTATTTCAAAAATACGAAAATAGTACAAATTTAATTGGTTTAATGTCGAGGTGAGAAATGTGTTGTGTGTTGAGGTGAAAGATGTGTGGTGTTTCTAATTTTTGTGTGGGCAAAAGTCAGTGAGGTGTCTATAAACTCGGTGTGCTAAATGACCTTATTACAAATCTTTCAGATCTCAATTGTACTAAAAAAAGCTTACAGTAACATTTGCACCTTCTCATTGCATTAACATTCTCTGATTATAGTTGGTCTTTGTCTGCATGGTCTGGTCGATGTCCATTGGTGTAGGTTTTTGCTGTGGTTTCGGTCCGAAAGGTCGCGGTGGTGCAAATTGTGGATCGTAATTATTGTTATCGGTTTGATTAAAATAGGGTGGCTTTTGAAAGCTATAATTTCTGAAAGCATTTGTTATAGGCTGTGGCATGTGGGCCAATTGAGGGTAAAATACGGTAGGTTTCTGAAATGGCTGAGGAGTAAACTTGCGTTGTGGTACCGGTGGTGGTTGAATGAATTGTCGAGTTGTATTCTTTAAAAGTTGCAATTATGGACCTATAGTTATTTATCTAATTTTTAAATTTGTATCGTTGGCCTACGGCATTTATAACGATTTTTCTTATTATCTAATAATCGAACGCCTATGGCATTTTACTCGATTTTTCCTATTATGTAATGATCGAACGCCTATGGCATTTTACTCGATTTTTCCTATTATCTAATGATCGAGCGCCTATGGCATTTTACTCGATTTTTCTTTTTATCTAAAGATTACATTAATTATTTTCAAATTAAATTTAATCATATTAAAGATTCCTTTGATTTTAATTCTATCAAAATTAATTCAATTTAATTTATTACCAGAGAATGTTAATGCAATGAGAAGGAGCAAATGTTAAAAGAGCTTTTTTCGAGTTCTAATTTATAGGTTCATAATAAGGTCATTTCAAATTCAACTATCTTCACGAGGTGGGATTTGCAAATATTTACCACGCGAGTGACGCGAGTGGAGAGTTTCTATATTTACTTACCACGCTAGGACAAGAATTCAGATATTTTCTGCGTTTACCAAACTACTGAGGAAGTTCATAAGATTTTTCGGCACACTACTGTCATGAATAGCCAATTTATATTTATTTATTACGAGTGTTATATACAGTACACCGAGTGGTTATATATTTTAAAATAAACAAAAGAATATTTAGTAAACATGAATATGGAATTGAATAATGAATATCGTGACGCAGCTATCGAACACCGTCCGTACACGTCCGTACGCTTACGCAGTCTCTTTTCAACTCACTCCTCTCTGTCGTTGACAGCTCGGCCTCTCCTGACTCCTCGTCGTTCCAAGACGAGTCTTCTTCGTCATCATGGATGTCTAATTCTGGACTATTAGCGCACCATGGTTTGAGATTATCGGCGGACAGCACGTTGCAATAGCGGCGCTGAGTGACCATCGTATCCGGTAAATCTTCCACGATATAGCGGTCGTAGTTTAATACCTTCGTCACCTGGTATGGACCCTTGTACATAGGATCGAGTTTGTGGGATTCACCCGTCGCTGTAAACACATTGTCAATTACCACCAAGTCGCCAACTTCGTACTTGTGCGGTTTCTGATGTCGTTTGTCGTATCTCTCGTTCCATTTATTACGTTCGGTCATAATATTGGACGCTGCTATGTCGCGTTTCTCCTCCATGTCTGACACATGGACAACTTCATCATGCATAGCTTGGATCATTCGGTTGTAACTAACATCCCTTGGATCGAGGTAGAACACAAGTTCGTTTGGGCTGTATTTCGTTACCTCATTCTTCTGCGAATTCATATTCCATTGGATGGCCATCAATGACTCATCCCATACCTTGTTATTTTCCCCTGTACATCTTAGAGCGTTCAATAGAGTTTTATTCGCGCGCTCAACCTGCCCATTGGCTCTTGGAGTTCTGATAGCGGTTTTGACATGCTGGATGCCCTTTTGGTTGAGAAAGCTCTCGAACAGCTTCGACGTGAAGGCTGTACCACGATCCGATGTAACCCGCAGTGGTTGCCCGAAAATAGCCATTACTTCTTCCATTGCTTTGATTACTGGCTCGCTCTTAGTATTTCTGACAGCTTTGAGCAGCACATATTTGCTGAATCCGCAGACAATAACCAACACGTAGACGTTTCCCGATTTACTCCTGGGAAATGGACCCACATGATCGATGTGCAAACGTCTGAATGGTATCGGTAGTACATCGGCAACATGAAGTTCACTCTCCCTCTTACCTCCCTTGACCTTATTCAAACAACATTCTTCGCAAGCCGCAATATATGATTTCACGTAACGTCGCATTCGTGGGAACCAGAAGTGCTTTCTAAGACGGTCTAATGTTTTCTCCAGTGCAAAATGTCCTGCATCGTCATGACTTGCTTTCACTACCCGCCATCGCACTGCCTGTGGGACAACGAGTTTGTAATGCTCCTCCACCTTTCGGAATAACCGTGAATTTCGCATGGCATAATCTTCTTTCAGCTGCTTTAGCTCATCTTCGTCTGTCTCCTCTTCGCCTTTGATAAGTGCGCATATTCGTCGTATTTTTTTATCTTGTAGTTGTATGGTGGATACCCAATCCTCAGTTGTGGTGCCTCGGTTAAGGTTCAATACCTTTTCTGCAACAGTGTTTGTACTTTTCGATATTTCAACAGGCGCTCGACTAAGTGAGTCTGCGTGCTGCATCTTAGACCCAGGTCGATATTTACATGTAAAATCAAATTCTTGTAGTCTTGTAGAAACCCTCCACTCGCGTCACTCGCGTGGTAAATATCTGCAATTCCCCACTCGTGAAGATAGTTGAATTTGAAATGACCTTATTATGAATCTATAAATTAGAACTCGAAAAAAGCTCATTTAACATTTGCTCCTTCTCATTGCATTAACATTCTCTGCTATTATAGATTATATAATTTATAGATTCATAATAAGGTCATTTCAAATTCAACTATCTTCACGAGTGGGGAATTGCAGATATTTACCACGCGAGTGACGCGAGTGGAGGGTTTCTATATTTACTTACCACGCTAGGACAAGAATTCAGATATTTTCTGCGTTTACCAAACTACTGAGGAAGTTCATAAGATTTTTCGGCACACTACTAAGGAAATCGAAGCGAATAAATTTGCGATTAAGAAGGCCGCGCGGCAGTTAATTTGTGGTGCAGAAGCTAAAGTCGGCGGAATTATTCGTTTTGTTTTTTGGCACGTATATAATTCAGGTTCAAGTCCTGAAGTCATATTTTTTTTCTTGCACATTTTTTTTTTACAATTCAAACCAGGAAAGTTTGGTAAAATTTTTGAGTTTATTTTAATTAAAATTTCTTTAAAATACTGTTTTTTTTGTATTTTATAAATGGAAATTTCTTTTCGGTATAAAATAGTTCATACTGGATATGACCTGACTTTTATATAAATCAATCAAAACAGAAAATATGTACATATATCTATAATCTATTTCATCAAATCCAAATTATATTAATGAGAAAATATCATTCTAATATCCGTCCAGAAAGCCAAACGCGCATACACACATGCATATTCATATAATTACGCATACAAACTTTCAACTAACGCAGAATATGTGCATATAAAACTGCGAATCGAATAAATGAGTGATTTAGAAAAGTTCATTAATAATTGTAGATTAACGCAATCGTGAAAGACGTGTCGTATATACAGTACGCCGTCCCATATTTGACTCAGGTTCAAATCCTGTGCACAGTATTTTGTTCGATATTTTTATTTCATTTTTTATATTTGGTTTAATTGAAATTTATTTAAAATAGTGTATTCAGGTTTTTCTAATACCAGTTATTTAGAAATTTATTTTCTATATAACATTATTCATACTTCTTTTGAATTAATTTATATGTAAAACAGCCATAAAGGCAATCATATGAATATGCATTCCTATATTTAATCTCTTCAGTCAAATCTGAACTACTTACATACACATATTGATGAGAAAATATTCTAATATCCATGGATGCATCCAAAAAGCCAAACGCGCATACACGCATATGTATATAAATATATGCAAACCTTCAACGAACGCAAAATGTATGCATACAAAAAACAACAACTGCGACCGTCTTCTTGTCCGTCAGTGAAAAGATGGGATATGTATACCCTATGAGCAAAAAGAACCGGGAAGGTGATGTTTACTGTTTCCTTCGATTGCCAAGGCATAGTCCATGAGTACCTTCCATCGGGCCAGACAGTCAATAGAGAATATTATTTATCCGTTTTGAAACCTTAGAGAGATGCTGTGTGTTGCAAACCGCCGGAAATGTGAGCAAACAATTCTCAGATTTTGCATGATGATAGCGCGCTCAAAGAGAATACAAATCGGCCCGCCGGGGGTGTTTGGAGGAGTGGGTTAAACGTTGGCACATGTGTGTTCCTTCAGACGGGTCATATTTTGAAGGAGATAATATAAATTTGCCTTACATTTAACTCTGTTTTGTTTAATTTAAACATTCCCGGTACTTTCTGATCATAAGGTACATATATGCGGCTTTGCGGACAGCAATGTGTGATTCGCTGGAAGTCGCATTAACTCGCGACTGTCGCACAGTTAGAAGACATATTTACATACATATAAGGGTGCATACATACATACGGAGCCGCGACCACTCGACATGACAAAAATTTAAGATTTATCAAATATTGGCAAATAATTCCACGCGAAATATTCCAATATTGACTATTTTCGAATGGTCGCGAAAATTGGCATATGGGCGGCTCGTTTTATGAATGAAATTGAAATATGAGCTCTAACTTATGAATGAACTTTATGTTTTGTTCTAAATTGTTCAGCGCCGTCGCTGATAGAATCATGTCCGCTGCGACTGCGTCTACGAATGTATTTTGTTTTTGTAGTCGCTAGGCTTAGATTTTAGCTTTGGGCGACATGCGCATGTGAGGTATGTGTTTTTGTTGTGTTCTAGAACATTTTAGAATGTGCGGTGGCAAAGCGGCCATGGCGTTGCGCTTGCTGTTGCTTTTGCGTCTATCAAAGTACATATCGTGTTTTTGTAAGTACAATATTAGGAATATCGACTGGTGAAAGACAAAAGTACACGGAAGCAAGAAGGGAGCGCTGTGCTCGCGCATATATGTACATATGCATGAATGTATGAACGTGCATGGATGTAGTAACATGAATACAATTATTTTGTAGGAAGTTTAGAAAGCAAGTAGGTATATATGTATGTATATATGCTAGGACATAATACATACATAGAGCAGAATTGTTTTTGCACTTGTTAGGAAGAAACTCGCTAGTGCGTATGTGTATTTGTCTTGTAAGAATGTGATGGCTGTGACTTGTGTACATACATAAGTCAAGGTTATTTGGGCATACATGCATATGTACATATGTATGAAAGGAAGATGATGTTCTTGCGCTTGTGCATTATTGTTTTTCATATACAAATGTACATACCTACATATGTATGTAAATGCTGTCGAATACATAAACTATAAATTGACATACAATATAAAATAAGTGTTGATTTATCTTAAACCGTTTTTTTTTCTTAATGCAAATACCTCCTATTGACATGTACATACATATTATGTATGTATATTGTCATATACCATCATTTATGTACATATAGAGTATACGTTCATTTATGAATGTATGTAATGAAAAACTTCATGAATTACTTTCAGAACTTTATTAAAATTAATTCGCGTCGCGCGCATGCACAAAACCTTGGTTCACAACGCAGGCGCAGAAATAAACGCACCGCGTATTTATCCTCCCCATGTGACTCGGCATCAATTCTCGGCGCCAATTTTTTTTTTTTTTTTTTAAATGTGTTTTTTTTAATGTAATCGTAAAAAATTTTTAATAAATTTTATGTATCCGCTTATCATTTCAAAAGTAACAAAATGGTAAAAAAATAAGCAGTCGAAGAAATAAATGCACCGCCTATTTTTCCTCGCCACATGTTAGACTCGATTTCAATTCCCAGTGCAAACCTTTTTTTATTAACTTTTTTTTTTTAATTTGCTTTTTTTTGTTATGTAATTAAAAAAAATTATGTAATAAATTTTACGTATTCGCTTATTATTTGAAAAAATACGAAAATAGTAAAAATTTAATTAGTTTAATGTATTTATCCTCCCCACGTGACTCGCCATCAATTCTCGGTGCAAATTTTTTTTTTTTCGTTTTTAAATTTTTTTTTTAATGTAATCGTAAAAAAACTTTTAATAAATTTTATGTATCCGCTTATCATTTCAAAAGTAACAAAATGGTCAAAAAATAAGCAGTCGAAGAAATAAACACACCGCCTATTTTTCCTCGCCACATGTTAGACTCGAGTTCAATTCCCGGTGCAAACTTTTTTTTATAAATTTTATTTTTTAAAATCGTTTTTTTTTTTAATGTAATTGAAAAAAAAAAAAATTATGTAATAAATTTTACGTATTCGCTTATTATTTCAAAAATACGAAAATAGTACAAATTTAATTGGTTTAATGTCGAGGTGAGAAATGTGTTGTGTGTTGAGGTGAAAGATGTGTGGTGTTTCTAATTTTTGTGTGGGCAAAAGTCAGTGAGGTGTCTATAAACTCGGTGTGCTAAATGACCTTATTACAAATCTTTCAGATCTCAATTGTACTAAAAAAAGCTTACAGTAACATTTGCACCTTCTCATTGCATTAACATTCTCTGATTATAGTTGGTCTTTGTCTTCATGGTCTGGTCGATGTCCATTGGTGTAGGTTTTTGCTGTGGTTTCGGTCCGAAAGGTCGCGGTGGTGCAAATTGTGGATCGTAATTATTGTTATCGGTTTGATTAAAATAGGGTGGCTTTTGATAAATATAATATAAATATAAAAAAAATATAATTTCTGAAAGCATTTGTTATAGGCTGTGGCATGTGGGCCAATTGAGGGTAAAATACGGTAGGTTTCTGAAATGGCTGAGGAGTAAACTTGCGTTGTGGTACCGGTGGTGGTTGAATGAATTGTCGAGTTGTATTCTTTAAAAGTTGCAATTATGGACCTATAGTTATTTATCTAATTTTTAAATTTGTATCGTTGGCCTACGGCATTTATAACGATTTTTCTTATTATCTAATGATCGAACGCCTATGGCATTTTACTCGATTTTTCCTATTATGTAATGATCGAACGCCTATGGCATTTTACTCGATTTTTCCTATTATCTAATGATCGAGCGCCTATGGCATTTTACTCGATTTTTCTTTTTATCTAAAGATTACATTAATTATTTTCAAATTAAATTTAATCATATTAAAGATTCCTTTGATTTTAATTCTATCAAAATTAATTCAATTTAATTTATTACCAGAGAATGTTAATGCAATGAGAAGGAGCAAATGTTAAAAGAGCTTTTTTCGAGTTCTAATTTATAGGTTCATAATAAGGTCATTTCAAATTCAACTATCTTCACGAGGTGGGATTTGCAAATATTTACCACGCGAGTGACGCGAGTGGAGAGTTTCTATATTTACTTACCACGCTAGGACAAGAATTCAGATATTTTCTGCGTTTACCAAACTACTGAGGAAGTTCATACGATTTTTCGGCACACTACTGTCATGAATAGCCAATTTATATTTATTTATTACGAGTGTTATATACAGTACACCGAGTGGTTATATATTTTAAAATAAACAAAAGAATATTTAGTAAACATGAATATGGAATTGAATAATGAATATCGTGACGCAGCTATCGAACACCGTCCGTACACGTCCGTACGCTTACGCAGTCTCTTTTCAACTCACTCCTCTCTGTCGTTGACAGCTCGGCCTCTCCTGACTCCTCGTCGTTCCAAGACGAGTCTTCTTCGTCATCATGGATGTCTAATTCTGGACTATTAGCGCACCATGGTTTGAGATTATCGGCGGACAGCACGTTGCAATAGCGGCGCTGAGTGACCATCGTATCCGGTAAATCTTCCACGATATAGCGGTCGTAGTTTAATACCTTCGTCACCTGGTATGGACCCTTGTACATAGGATCGAGTTTGTGGGATTCACCCGTCGCTGTAAACACATTGTCAATTACCACCAAGTCGCCAACTTCGTACTTGTGCGGTTTCTGATGTCGTTTGTCGTATCTCTCGTTCCATTTATTACGTTCGGTCATAATATTGGACGCTGCTATGTCGCGTTTCTCCTCCATGTCTGACACATGGACAACTTCATCATGCATAGCTTGGATCATTCGGTTGTAACTAACATCCCTTGGATCGAGGTAGAACACAAGTTCGTTTGGGCTGTATTTCGTTACCTCATTCTTCTGCGAATTCATATTCCATTGGATGGCCATCAATGACTCATCCCATACCTTGTTATTTTCCCCTGTACATCTTAGAGCGTTCAATAGAGTTTTATTCGCGCGCTCAACCTGCCCATTGGCTCTTGGAGTTCTGATAGCGGTTTTGACATGCTGGATGCCCTTTTGGTTGAGAAAGCTCTCGAACAGCTTCGACGTGAAGGCTGTACCACGATCCGATGTAACCCGCAGTGGTTGCCCGAAAATAGCCATTACTTCTTCCATTGCTTTGATTACTGGCTCGCTCTTAGTATTTCTGACAGCTTTGAGCAGCACATATTTGCTGAATCCGCAGACAATAACCAACACGTAGACGTTTCCCGATTTACTCCTGGGAAATGGACCCACATGATCGATGTGCAAACGTCTGAATGGTATCGGTAGTACATCGGCAACATGAAGTTCACTCTCCCTCTTACCTCCCTTGACCTTATTCAAACAACATTCTTCGCAAGCCGCAATATATGATTTCACGTAACGTCGCATTCGTGGGAACCAGAAGTGCTTTCTAAGACGGTCTAATGTTTTCTCCAGTGCAAAATGTCCTGCATCGTCATGACTTGCTTTCACTACCCGCCATCGCACTGCCTGTGGGACAACGAGTTTGTAATGCTCCTCCACCTTTCGGAATAACCGTGAATTTCGCATGGCATAATCTTCTTTCAGCTGCTTTAGCTCATCTTCGTCTGTCTCCTCTTCGCCTTTGATAAGTGCGCATATTCGTCGTATTTTTTTATCTTGTAGTTGTATGGTGGATACCCAATCCTCAGTTGTGGTGCCTCGGTTAAGGTTCAATACCTTTTCTGCAACAGTGTTTGTACTTTTCGATATTTCAACAGGCGCTCGACTAAGTGAGTCTGCGTGCTGCATCTTAGACCCAGGTCGATATTTACATGTAAAATCAAATTCTTGTAGTCTTGTAGAAACCCTCCACTCGCGTCACTCGCGTGGTAAATATCTGCAATTCCCCACTCGTGAAGATAGTTGAATTTGAAATGACCTTATTATGAATCTATAAATTAGAACTCGAAAAAAGCTCATTTAACATTTGCTCCTTCTCATTGCATTAACATTCTCTGCTATTATAGATTATATAATTTATAGATTCATAATAAGGTCATTTCAAATTCAACTATCTTCACGAGTGGGGAATTGCAGATATTTACCACGCGAGTGGAGGGTTTCTATATTTACTTACCACGCTAGGACAAGAATTCAGATATTTTCTGCGTTTACCAAACTACTGAGGAAGTTCATAAGATTTTTCGGCACACTACTAAGGAAATCGAAGCGAATAAATTTGCGATTAAGAAGGCCGCGCGGCAGTTAATTTGTGGTGCAGAAGCTAAAGTCGGCGGAATTATTCGTTTTGTTTTTTGGCACGTATATAATTCAGGTTCAAGTCCTGAAGTCATATTTTTTTTCTTGCACATTTTTTTTTTACAATTCAAACCAGGAAAGTTTGGTAAAATTTTTGAGTTTATTTTAATTAAAATTTCTTTAAAATACTGTTTTTTTTGTATTTTATAAATGGAAATTTCTTTTCGGTATAAAATAGTTCATACTGGATATGACCTGACTTTTATATAAATCAATCAAAACAGAAAATATGTACATATATCTATAATCTATTTCATCAAATCCAAATTATATTAATGAGAAAATATCATTCTAATATCCGTCCAGAAAGCCAAACGCGCATACACACATGCATATTCATATAATTACGCATACAAACTTTCAACTAACGCAGAATATGTGCATATAAAACTGCGAATCGAATAAATGAGTGATTTAGAAAAGTTCATTAATAATTGTAGATTAACGCAATCGTGAAAGACGTGTCGTATATACAGTACGCCGTCCCATATTTGACTCAGGTTCAAATCCTGTGCACAGTATTTTGTTCGATATTTTTATTTCATTTTTTATATTTGGTTTAATTGAAATTGATTTAAAATAGTGTATTCAGGTTTTTCTAATACCAGTTATTTAGAAATTTATTTTCTATATAACATTATTCATACATCTTTTGAATTAATTTATATGTAAAACAGCCATAAAGGCAATCATATGAATATGCATTCCTATATTTAATCTCTTCAGTCAAATCTGAACTACTTACATACACATATTGATGAGAAAATATTCTAATATCCATGGATGCATCCAGAAAGCCAAACGCGCATACACGCATATGTATATAAATATATGCAAACCTTCAACGAACGCAAAATGTATGCATACAAAAAACAACAACTGCGACCGTCTTCTTGTCCGTCAGTGAAAAGATGGGATATGTATACCCTATGAGCAAAAAGAACCGGGAAGGTGATGTTTACTGTTTCCTTCGATTGCCAAGGCATAGTCCATGAGTACCTTCCATCGGGCCAGACAGTCAATAGAGAATATTATTTATCCGTTTTGAAACCTTAGAGAGATGCTGTGTGTTGCAAACCGCCGGAAATGTGAGCAAACAATTCTCAGATTTTGCATGATGATAGCGCGCTCAAAGAGAATACAAATCGGCCCGCCGGGGGTGTTTGGAGGAGTGGGTTAAACGTTGGCACATGTGTGTTCCTTCAGACGGGTCATATTTTGAAGGAGATAATATAAATTTGCCTTACATTTAACTCTGTTTTGTTTAATTTAAACATTCCCGGTACTTTCTGATCATAAGGTACATATATGCGGCTTTGCGGACAGCAATGTGTGATTCGCTGGAAGTCGCATTAACTCGCGACTGTCGCACAGTTAGAAGACATATTTACATACATATAAGGGTGCATACATACATACGGAGCCGCGACCACTCGACATGACAAAAATTTAAGATTTATCAAATATTGGCAAATAATTCCACGCGAAATATTCCAATATTGACTATTTTCGAATGGTCGCGAAAATTGGCATATGGGCGGCTCGTTTTATGAATGAAATTGAAATATGAGCTCTAACTTATGAATGAACTTTTTGTTTTGTTCTAAATTGTTCAGCGCCGTCGCTGATAGAATCATGTCCGCTGCGACTGCGTCTACGAATGTATTTTGTTTTTGTAGTCGCTAGGCTTAGATTTTAGCTTTGGGCGACATGCGCATGTGAGGTATGTGTTTTTGTTGTGTTCTAGAACATTTTAGAATGTGCGGTGGCA
This sequence comes from Anastrepha obliqua, assembly GCF_027943255.1. Taxonomy (NCBI): domain Eukaryota; kingdom Metazoa; phylum Arthropoda; class Insecta; order Diptera; family Tephritidae; genus Anastrepha; species Anastrepha obliqua. Next base: position 3,282,364 of record NW_026562179.1, on the reverse strand, counting down.
AAGCGGCCATGGCGTTGCGCTTGCTGTTGCTTTTGCGTCTATCAAAGTACATATCGTGTTTTTGTAAGTACAATATTAGGAATATCGACTGGTGAAAGACAAAAGTACACGGAAGCAAGAAGGGAGCGCTGTGCTCGCGCATATATGTACATATGCATGAATGTATGAACGTGCATGGATGTAGTAACATGAATACAATTATTTTGTAGGAAGTTTAGAAAGCAAGTAGGTATATATGTATGTATATATGCTAGGACATAATACATACATAGAGCAGAATTGTTTTTGCACTTGTTAGGAAGAAACTCGCTAGTGCGTATGTGTATTTGTCTTGTAAGAATGTGATGGCTGTGACTTGTGTACATACATAAGTCAAGGTTATTTGGGCATACATGCATATGTACATATGTATGAAAGGAAGATGATGTTCTTGCGCTTGTGCATTATTGTTTTTCATATACAAATGTACATACCTACATATGTATGTAAATGCTGTCGAATACATAAACTATAAATTGACATACAATATAAAATAAGTGTTGATTTATCTTAAACCGTTTTTTTTTCTTAATGCAAATACCTCCTATTGACATGTACATACATATTATGTATGTATATTGTCATATACCATCATTTATGTACATATAGAGTATACGTTCATTTATGAATGTATGTAATGAAAAACTTCATGAATTACTTTCAGAACTTTATTAAAATTAATTCGGGTCGCGCGCATGCACAAAACCTTGGTTCACAACGCAGGCGCAGAAATAAACGCACTGCGTATTTATCCTCCCCATGTGACTCGGCATCAATTCTCGGCGCCAATTTTTTTTTTTTTTTTTAAATGTGTTTTTTTTAATGTAATCGTAAAAAATTTTTAATAAATTTTATGTATCCGCTTATCATTTCAAAAGTAACAAAATGGTAAAAAAATAAGCAGTCGAAGAAATAAATGCACCGCCTATTTTTCCTCGCCACATGTTAGACTCGATTTCAATTCCCAGTGCAAACCTTTTTTTATTAATTTTTTTTTTTTTAATTTGCTTTTTTTTGTTATGTAATTAAAAAAAATTATGTAATAAATTTTACGTATTCGCTTATTATTTGAAAAAATACGAAAATAGTAAAAATTTAATTAGTTTAATGTATTTATCCTCCCCACGTGACTCGCCATCAATTCTCGGTGCAATTTTTTTTTTTTTCGTTTTTAAATTTTTTTTTTAATGTAATCGTAAAAAAACTTTTAATAAATTTTATGTATCCGCTTATCATTTCAAAAGTAACAAAATGGTCAAAAAATAAGCAGTCGAAGAAATAAACGCACCGCCTATTTTTCCTCGCCACATGTTAGACTCGAGTTCAATTCCCGGTGCAAACTTTTTTTTATAAATTTTATGTTTTAAAATCGTTTTTTTTTTTTTAATGTAATTGAAAAAAAAAAAATTATGTAATAAATTTTATGTATTCGCTTATTATTTCAAAAATACGAAAATAGTACAAATTTAATTGGTTTAATGTCGAGGTGAGAAATGTGTTGTGTGTTGAGGTGAAAGATGTGTGGTGTTTCTAATTTTTGTGTGGGCAAAAGTCAGTGAGGTGTCTATAAACTCGGTGTGCTAAATGACCTTATTACAAATCTTTCAGATCTCAATTGTACTAAAAAAAGCTTACAGTAACATTTGCACCTTCTCATTGCATTAACATTCTCTGATTATAGTTGGTCTTTGTCTGCATGGTCTGGTCGATGTCCATTGGTGTAGGTTTTTGCTGTGGTTTCGGTCCGAAAGGTCGCGGTGGTGCAAATTGTGGATCGTAATTATTGTTATCGGTTTGATTAAAATAGGGTGGCTTTTGAAAGCTATAATTTCTGAAAGCATTTGTTATAGGCTGTGGCATGTGGGCCAATTGAGGGTAAAATACGGTAGGTTTCTGAAATGGCTGAGGAGTAAACTTGCGTTGTGGTACCGGTGGTGGTTGAATGAATTGTCGAGTTGTATTCTTTAAAAGTTGCAATTATGGACCTATAGTTATTTATCTAATTTTTAAATTTGTATCGTTGGCCTACGGCATTTATAACGATTTTTCTTATTATCTAATGATCGAACGCCTATGGCATTTTACTCGATTTTTCCTATTATGTAATGATCGAACGCCTATGGCATTTTACTCGATTTTTCCTATTATCTAATGATCGAGCGCCTATGGCATTTTACTCGATTTTTCTTTTTATCTAAAGATTACATTAATTATTTTCAAATTAAATTTAATCATATTAAAGATTCCTTTGATTTTAATTCTATCAAAATTAATTCAATTTAATTTATTACCAGAGAATGTTAATGCAATGAGAAGGAGCAAATGTTAAAAGAGCTTTTTTCGAGTTCTAATTTATAGGTTCATAATAAGGTCATTTCAAATTCAACTATCTTCACGAGGTGGGATTTGCAAATATTTACCACGCGAGTGACGCGAGTGGAGAGTTTCTATATTTACTTACCACGCTAGGACAAGAATTCAGATATTTTCTGCGTTTACCAAACTACTGAGGAAGTTCATAAGATTTTTCGGCACACTACTGTCATGAATAGCCAATTTATATTTATTTATTACGAGTGTTATATACAGTACACCGAGTGGTTATATATTTTAAAATAAACAAAAGAATATTTAGTAAACATGAATATGGAATTGAATAATGAATATCGTGACGCAGCTATCGAACACCGTCCGTACACGTCCGTACGCTTACGCAGTCTCTTTTCAACTCACTCCTCTCTGTCGTTGACAGCTCGGCCTCTCTTGACTCCTCGTCGTTCCAAGACGAGTCTTCTTCGTCATCATGGATGTCTAATTCTGGACTATTAGCGCACCATGGTTTGAGATTATCGGCGGACAGCACGTTGCAATAGCGGCGCTGAGTGACCATCGTATCCGGTAAATCTTCCACGATATAGCGGTCGTAGTTTAATACCTTCGTCACCTGGTATGGACCCTTGTACATAGGATCGAGTTTGTGGGATTCACCCGTCGCTGTAAACACATTGTCAATTACCACCAAGTCGCCAACTTCGTACTTGTGCGGTTTCTGATGTCGTTTGTCGTATCTCTCTTTCCATTTATTACGTTCGGTCATAATATTGGACGCTGCTATGTCGCGTTTCTCCTCCATGTCTGACACATGGACAACTTCATCATGCATAGCTTGGATCATTCGGTTGTAACTAACATCCCTTGGATCGAGGTAGAACACAAGTTCGTTTGGGCTGTATTTCGTTACCTCATTCTTCTGCGAATTCATATTCCATTGGATGGCCATCAATGACTCATCCCATACCTTGTTATTTTCCCCTGTACATCTTAGAGCGTTCAATAGAGTTTTATTCGCGCGCTCAACCTGCCCATTGGCTCTTGGAGTTCTGATAGCGGTTTTGACATGCTGGATGCCCTTTTGGTTGAGAAAGCTCTCGAACAGCTTCGACGTGAAGGCTGTACCACGATCCGATGTAACCCGCAGTGGTTGCCCGAAAATAGCCATTACTTCTTCCATTGCTTTGATTACTGGCTCGCTCTTAGTATTTCTGACAGCTTTGAGCAGCACATATTTGCTGAATCCGCAGACAATAACCAACACGTAGACGTTTCCCGATTTACTCCTGGGAAATGGACCCACATGATCGATGTGCAAACGTCTGAATGGTATCGGTAGTACATCGGCAACATGAAGTTCACTCTCCCTCTTACCTCCCTTGACCTTATTCAAACAACATTCTTCGCAAGCCGCAATATATGATTTCACGTAAAGTCGCATTCGTGGGAACCAGAAGTGCTTTCTAAGACGGTCTAATGTTTTCTCCAGTGCAAAATGTCCTGCATCGTCATGACTTGCTTTCACTACCCGCCATCGCACTGCCTGTGGGACAACGAGTTTGTAATGCTCCTCCACCTTTCGGAATAACCGTGAATTTCGCATGGCATAATCTTCTTTCAGCTGCTTTAGCTCATCTTCGTCTGTCTCCTCTTCGCCTTTGATAAGTGCGCATATTCGTCGTATTTTTTTATCTTGTAGTTGTATGGTGGATACCCAATCCTCAGTTGTGGTGCCTCGGTTAAGGTTCAATACCTTTTCTGCAACAGTGTTTGTACTTTTCGATATTTCAACAGGCGCTCGACTAAGTGAGTCTGCGTGCTGCATCTTAGACCCAGGTCGATATTTACATGTAAAATCAAATTCTTGTAGTCTTGTAGAAACCCTCCACTCGCGTCACTCGCGTGGTAAATATCTGCAATTCCCCACTCGTGAAGATAGTTGAATTTGAAATGACCTTATTGTGAATCTATAAATTAGAACTCGAAAAAAGCTCATTTAACATTTGCTCCTTCTCATTGCATTAACATTCTCTGCTATTATAGATTATATAATTTATAGATTCATAATAAGGTCATTTCAAATTCAACTATCTTCACGAGTGGGGAATTGCAGATATTTACCACGCGAGTGAGGCGAGTGGAGGGTTTCTATATTTACTTACCACGCTAGGACAAGAATTCAGATATTTTCTGCGTTTACCAAACTACTGAGGAAGTTCATAAGATTTTTCGGCACACTACTAAGGAAATCGAAGCGAATAAATTTGCGATTAAGAAGGCCGCGCGGCAGTTAATTTGTGGTGCAGAAGCTAAAGTCGGCGGAATTATTCGTTTTGTTTTTTGGCACGTATATAATTCAGGTTCAAGTCCTGAAGTCATATTTTTTTTCTTGCACATTTTTTTTTTACAATTCAAACCAGGAAAGTTTGGTAAAATTTTTGAGTTTATTTTAATTAAAATTTCTTTAAAATACTGTTTTTTTTGTATTTTATAAATGGAAATTTCTTTTCGGTATAAAATAGTTCATACTGGATATGACCTGACTTTTATATAAATCAATCAAAACAGAAAATATGTACATATATCTATAATCTATTTCATCAAATCCAAATTATATTAATGAGAAAATATCATTCTAATATCCGTCCAGAAAGCCAAACGCGCATACACACATGCATATTCATATAATTACGCATACAAACTTTCAACTAACGCAGAATATGTGCATATAAAACTGCGAATCGAATAAATGAGTGATTTAGAAAAGTTCATTAAAAATTGTAGATTAACGCAATCGTGAAAGACGTGTCGTATATACAGTACGCCGTCCCATATTTGACTCAGGTTCAAATCCTGTGCACAGTATTTTGTTCGATATTTTTATTTCATTTTTTATATTTGGTTTAATTGAAATTGATTTAAAATAGTGTATTCAGGTTTTTCTAATACCAGTTATTTAGAAATTTATTTTCTATATAACATTATTCATACTTCTTTTGAATTAATTTATATGTAAAACAGCCATAAAGGCAATCATATGAATATGCATTCCTATATTTAATCTCTTCAGTCAAATCTGAACTACTTACATACACATATTGATGAGAAAATATTCTAATATCCATGGATGCATCCAGAAAGCCAAACGCGCATACACGCATATGTATATAAATATATGCAAACCTTCAACGAACGCAAAATGTATGCATACAAAAAACAACAACTGCGACCGTCTTCTTGTCCGTCAGTGAAAAGATGGGATATGTATACCCTATGAGCAAAAAGAACCGGGAAGGTGATGTTTACTGTTTCCTTCGATTGCCAAGGCATAGTCCATGAGTACCTTCCATCGGGCCAGACAGTCAATAGAGAATATTATTTATCCGTTTTGAAACCTTAGAGAGATGCTGTGTGTTGCAAACCGCCGGAAATGTGAGCAAACAATTCTCAGATTTTGCATGATGATAGCGCGCTCAAAGAGAATACAAATCGGCCCGCCGGGGGTGTTTGGAGGAGTGGGTTAAACGTTGGCACATGTGTGTTCCTTCAGACGGGTCATATTTTGAAGGAGATAATATAAATTTGCCTTACATTTAACTCTGTTTTGTTTAATTTAAACATTCCCGGTACTTTCTGATCATAAGGTACATATATGCGGCTTTGCGGACAGCAATGTGTGATTCGCTGGAAGTCGCATTAACTCGCGACTGTCGCACAGTTAGAAGACATATTTACATACATATAAGGGTGCATACATACATACGGAGCCGCGACCACTCGACATGACAAAAATTTAAGATTTATCAAATATTGGCAAATAATTCCACGCGAAATATTCCAATATTGACTATTTTCGAATGGTCGCGAAAATTGGCATATGGGCGGCTCGTTTTATGAATGAAATTGAAATATGAGCTCTAACTTATGAATGAACTTTTTGTTTTGTTCTAAATTGTTCAGCGCCGTCGCTGATAGAATCATGTCCGCTGCGACTGCGTCTACGAATGTATTTTGTTTTTGTAGTCGCTAGGCTTAGATTTTAGCTTTGGGCGACATGCGCATGTGAGGTATGTGTTTTTGTTGTGTTCTAGAACATTTTAGAATGTGCGGTGGCAAAGCGGCCATGGCGTTGCGCTTGCTGTTGCTTTTGCGTCTATCAAAGTACATATCGTGTTTTTGTAAGTACAATATTAGGAATATCGACTGGTGAAAGACAAAAGTACACGGAAGCAAGAAGGGAGCGCTGTGCTCGCGCATATATGTACATATGCATGAATGTATGAACGTGCATGGATGTAGTAACATGAATACAATTATTTTGTAGGAAGTTTAGAAAGCAAGTAGGTATATATGTATGTATATATGCTAGGACATAATACATACATAGAGCAGAATTGTTTTTGCACTTGTTAGGAAGAAACTCGCTAGTGCGTATGTGTATTTGTCTTGTAAGAATGTGATGGCTGTGACTTGTGTACATACATAAGTCAAGGTTATTTGGGCATACATGCATATGTACATATGTATGAAAGGAAGATGATGTTCTTGCGCTTGTGCATTATTGTTTTTCATATACAAATGTACATACCTACATATGTATGTAAATGCTGTCGAATACATAAACTATAAATTGACATACAATATAAAATAAGTGTTGATTTATCTTAAACCGTTTTTTTTTCTTAATGCAAATACCTCCTATTGACATGTACATACATATTATGTATGTATATTGTCATATACCATCATTTATGTACATATAGAGTATACGTTCATTTATGAATGTATGTAATGAAAAACTTCATGAATTACTTTCAGAACTTTATTAAAATTAATTCGCGTCGCGCGCATGCACAAAACCTTGGTTCACAACGCAGGCGCAGAAATAAACGCACTGCGTATTTATCCTCCCCATGTGACTCGGCATCAATTCTCGGCGCCAATTTTTTTTTTTTTTTTTAAATGTGTTTTTTTTAATGTAATCGTAAAAAATTTTTAATAAATTTTATGTATCCGCTTATCATTTCAAAAGTAACAAAATGGTAAAAAAATAAGCAGTCGAAGAAATAAATGCACCGCCTATTTTTCCTCGCCACATGTTAGACTCGATTTCAATTCCCAGTGCAAACCTTTTTTTATTAATTTTTTTTTTTTTAATTTGCTTTTTTTTGTTATGTAATTAAAAAAAATTATGTAATAAATTTTACGTATTCGCTTATTATTTGAAAAAATACGAAAATAGTAAAAATTTAATTAGTTTAATGTATTTATCCTCCCCACGTGACTCGCCATCAATTCTCGGTGCAATTTTTTTTTTTTTCGTTTTTAAATTTTTTTTTAATGTAATCGTAAAAAAACTTTTAATAAATTTTATGTATCCGCTTATCATTTCAAAAGTAACAAAATGGTCAAAAAATAAGCAGTCGAAGAAATAAACGCACCGCCTATTTTTCCTCGCCACATGTTAGACTCGAGTTCAATTCCCGGTGCAAACTTTTTTTTATAAATTTTATTTTTTAAAATCGTTTTTTTTTTTTTTATGTAATTGAAAAAAAAAAAAATTATGTAATAAATTTTATGTATTCGCTTATTATTTCAAAAATACGAAAATAGTACAAATTTAATTGGTTTAATGTCGAGGTGAGAAATGTGTTGTGTGTTGAGGTGAAAGATGTGTGGTGTTTCTAATTTTTGTGTGGGCAAAAGTCAGTGAGGTGTCTATAAACTCGGTGTGCTAAATGACCTTATTACAAATCTTTCAGATCTCAATTGTACTAAAAAAAGCTTACAGTAACATTTGCACCTTCTCATTGCATTAACATTCTCTGATTATAGTTGGTCTTTGTCTGCATGGTCTGGTCGATGTCCATTGGTGTAGGTTTTTGCTGTGGTTTCGGTCCGAAAGGTCGCGGTGGTGCAAATTGTGGATCGTAATTATTGTTATCGGTTTGATTAAAATAGGGTGGCTTTTGAAAGCTATAATTTCTGAAAGCATTTGTTATAGGCTGTGGCATGTGGGCCAATTGAGGGTAAAATACGGTAGGTTTCTGAAATGGCTGAGGAGTAAACTTGCGTTGTGGTACCGGTGGTGGTTGAATGAATTGTCGAGTTGTATTCTTTAAAAGTTGCAATTATGGACCTATAGTTATTTATCTAATTTTTAAATTTGTATCGTTGGCCTACGGCATTTATAACGATTTTTCTTATTATCTAATGATCGAACGCCTATGGCATTTTACTCGATTTTTCCTATTATGTAATGATCGAACGCCTATGGCATTTTACTCGATTTTTCCTATTATCTAATGATCGAGCGCCTATGGCATTTTACTCGATTTTTCTTTTTATCTAAAGATTACATTAATTATTTTCAAATTAAATTTAATCATATTAAAGATTCCTTTGATTTTAATTCTATCAAAATTAATTCAATTTAATTTATTACCAGAGAATGTTAATGCAATGAGAAGGAGCAAATGTTAAAAGAGCTTTTTTCGAGTTCTAATTTATAGGTTCATAATAAGGTCATTTCAAATTCAACTATCTTCACGAGGTGGGATTTGCAAATATTTACCACGCGAGTGACGCGAGTGGAGAGTTTCTATATTTACTTACCACGCTAGGACAAGAATTCAGATATTTTCTGCGTTTACCAAACTACTGAGGAAGTTCATACGATTTTTCGGCACACTACTGTCATGAATAGCCAATTTATATTTATTTATTACGAGTGTTATATACAGTACACCGAGTGGTTATATATTTTAAAATAAACAAAAGAATATTTAGTAAACATGAATATGGAATTGAATAATGAATATCGTGACGCAGCTATCGAACACCGTCCGTACACGTCCGTACGCTTACGCAGTCTTTTTTCAACTCACTCCTCTCTGTCGTTGACAGCTCGGCCTCTCCTGACTCCTCGTCGTTCCAAGACGAGTCTTCTTCGTCATCATGGATGTCTAATTCTGGACTATTAGCGCACCATGGTTTGAGATTATCGGCGGACAGCACGTTGCAATAGCGGCGCTGAGTGACCATCGTATCCGGTAAATCTTCCACGATATAGCGGTCGTAGTTTAATACCTTCGTCACCTGGTATGGACCCTTGTACATAGGATCGAGTTTGTGGGATTCACCCGTCGCTGTAAACACATTGTCAATTACCCCCAAGTCGCCAACTTCGTACTTGTGCGGTTTCTGATGTCGTTTGTCGTATCTCTCTTTCCATTTATTACGTTCGGTCATAATATTGGACGCTGCTATGTCGCGTTTCTCCTCCATGTCTGACACATGGACAACTTCATCATGCATAGCTTGGATCATTCGGTTGTAACTAACATCCCTTGGATCGAGGTAGAACACAAGTTCGTTTGGGCTGTATTTCGTTACCTCATTCTTCTGCGAATTCATATTCCATTGGATGGCCATCAATGACTCATCCCATACCTTGTTATTTTCCCCTGTACATCTTAGAGCGTTCAATAGAGTTTTATTCGCGCGCTCAACCTGCCCATTGGCTCTTGGAGTTCTGATAGCGGTTTTGACATGCTGGATGCCCTTTTGGTTGAGAAAGCTCTCGAACAGCTTCGACGTGAAGGCTGTACCACGATCCGATGTAACCCGCAGTGGTTGCCCGAAAATAGCCATTACTTCTTCCATTGCTTTGATTACTGGCTCGCTCTTAGTATTTCTGACAGCTTTGAGCAGCACATATTTGCTGAATCCGCAGACAATAACCAACACGTAGACGTTTCCCGATTTACTCCTGGGAAATGGACCCACATGATCGATGTGCAAACGTCTGAATGGTATCGGTAGTACATCGGCAACATGAAGTTCACTCTCCCTCTTACCTCCCTTGACCTTATTCAAACAACATTCTTCGCAAGCCGCAATATATGATTTCACGTAAAGTCGCATTCGTGGGAACCAGAAGTGCTTTCTAAGACGGTCTAATGTTTTCTCCAGTGCAAAATGTCCTGCATCGTCATGACTTGCTTTCACTACCCGCCATCGCACTGCCTGTGGGACAACGAGTTTGTAATGCTCCTCCACCTTTCGGAATAACCATGAATTTCGCATGGCATAATCTTCTTTCAGCTGCTTTAGCTCATCTTCGTCTGTCTCCTCTTCGCCTTTGATAAGTGCGCATATTCGTCGTATTTTTTTATCTTGTAGTTGTATGGTGGATACCCAATCCTCAGTTGTGGTGCCTCGGTTAAGGTTCAATACCTTTTCTGCAACAGTGTTTGTACTTTTCGATATTTCAACAGGCGCTCGACTAAGTGAGTCTGCGTGCTGCATCTTAGACCCAGGTCGATATTTACATGTAAAATCAAATTCTTGTAGTCTTGTAGAAACCCTCCACTCGCGTCACTCGCGTGGTAAATATCTGCAATTCCCCACTCGTGAAGATAGTTGAATTTGAAATGACCTTATTATGAATCTATAAATTAGAACTCGAAAAAAGCTCATTTAACATTTGCTCCTTCTCATTGCATTAACATTCTCTGCTATTATAGATTATATAATTTATAGATTCATAATAAGGTCATTTCAAATTCAACTATCTTCACGAGTGGGGAATTGCAGATATTTACCACGCGAGTGACGCGAGTGGAGGGTTTCTATATTTACTTACCACGCTAGGACAAGAATTCAGATATTTTCTGCGTTTACCAAACTACTGAGGAAGTTCATAAGATTTTTCGGCACACTACTAAGGAAATCGAAGCGAATAAATTTGCGATTAAGAAGGCCGCGCGGCAGTTAATTTGTGGTGCAGAAGCTAAAGTCGGCGGAATTATTCGTTTTGTTTTTTGGCACGTATATAATTCAGGTTCAAGTCCTCAAGTCATATTTTTTTTCTTGCACATTTTTTTTTTACAATTCAAACCAGGAAAGTTTGGTAAAATTTTTGAGTTTATTTTAATTAAAATTTCTTTAAAATACTGTTTTTTTTGTATTTTATAAATGGAAATTTCTTTTCGGTATAAAATAGTTCATACTGGATATGACCTGACTTTTATATAAATCAATCAAAACAGAAAATATGTACATATATCTATAATCTATTTCATCAAATCCAAATTATATTAATGAGAAAATATCATTCTAATATCCGTCCAGAAAGCCAAACGCGCATACACACATGCATATTCATATAATTACGCATACAAACTTTCAACTAACGCAGAATATGTGCATATAAAACTGCGAATCGAATAAATGAGTGATTTAGAAAAGTTCATTAAAAATTGTAGATTAACGCAATCGTGAAAGACGTGTCGTATATACAGTACGCCGTCCCATATTTGACTCAGGTTCAAATCCTGTGCACAGTATTTTGTTCGATATTTTTATTTCATTTTTTATATTTGGTTTAATTGAAATTGATTTAAAATAGTGTATTCAGGTTTTTCTAATACCAGTTATTTAGAAATTTATTTTCTATATAACATTATTCATACTTCTTTTGAATTAATTTATATGTAAAACAGCCATAAAGGCAATCATATGAATATGCATTCCTATATTTAATCTCTTCAGTCAAATCTGAACTACTTACATACACATATTGATGAGAAAATATTCTAATATCCATGGATGCATCCAGAAAGCCAAACGCGCATACACGCATATGTATATAAATATATGCAAACCTTCAACGAACGCAAAATGTATGCATACAAAAAACAACAACTGCGACCGTCTTCTTGTCCGTCAGTGAAAAGATGGGATATGTATACCCTATGAGCAAAAAGAACCGGGAAGGTGATGTTTACTGTTTCCTTCGATTGCCAAGGCATAGTCCATGAGTACCTTCCATCGGGCCAGACAGTCAATAGAGAATATTATTTATCCGTTTTGAAACCTTAGAGAGATGCTGTGTGTTGCAAACCGCCGGAAATGTGAGCAAACAATTCTCAGATTTTGCATGATGATAGCGCGCTCAAAGAGAATACAAATCGGCCCGCCGGGGGTGTTTGGAGGAGTGGGTTAAACGTTGGCACATGTGTGTTCCTTCAGACGGGTCATATTTTGAAGGAGATAATATAAATTTGCCTTACATTTAACTCTGTTTTGTTTAATTTAAACATTCCCGGTACTTTCTGATCATAAGGTACATATATGCGGCTTTGCGGACAGCAATGTGTGATTCGCTGGAAGTCGCATTAACTCGCGACTGTCGCACAGTTAGAAGACATATTTACATACATATAAGGGTGCATACATACATACGGAGCCGCGACCACTCGACATGACAAAAATTTAAGATTTATCAAATATTGGCAAATAATTCCACGCGAAATATTCCAATATTGACTATTTTCGAATGGTCGCGAAAATTGGCATATGGGCGGCTCGTTTTATGAATGAAATTGAAATATGAGCTCTAACTTATGAATGAACTTTTTGTTTCGTTCTAAATTGTTCAGCGCCGTCGCTGATAGAATCATGTCCGCTGCGACTGCGTCTACGAATGTATTTTGTTTTTGTAGTCGCTAGGCTTAGATTTTAGCTTTGGGCGACATGCGCATGTGAGGTATGTGTTTTTGTTGTGTTCTAGAACATTTTAGAATGTGCGGTGGCAAAGCGGCCATGGCGTTGCGCTTGCTGTTGCTTTTGCGTCTATCAAAGTACATATCGTGTTTTTGTAAGTACAATATTAGGAATATCGACTGGTGAAAGACAAAAGTACACGGAAGCAAGAAGGGAGCGCTGTGCTCGCGCATATATGTACATATGCATGAATGTATGAACGTGCATGGATGTAGTAACATGAATACAATTATTTTGTAGGAAGTTTAGAAAGCAAGTAGGTATATATGTATGTATATATGCTAGGACATAATACATACATAGAGCAGAATTGTTTTTGCACTTGTTAGGAAGAAACTCGCTAGTGCGTATGTGTATTTGTCTTGTAAGAATGTGATGGCTGTGACTTGTGTACATACATAAGTCAAGGTTATTTGGGCATACATGCATATGTACGTATGTATGAAAGGAAGATGATGTTCTTGCGCTTGTGCATTATTGTTTTTCATATACAAATGTACATACCTACATATGTATGTAAATGCTGTCGAATACATAAACTATAAATTGACATACAATATAAAATAAGTGTTGATTTATCTTAAACCGTTTTTTTTTCTTAATGCAAATACCTCCTATTGACATGTACATACATATTATGTATGTATATTGTCATATACCATCATTTATGCACATATAGAGTATACGTTCATTTATGAATGTATGTAATGAAAAACTTCATGAATTACTTTCAGAACTTTATTAAAATTAATTCGCGTCGCGCGCATGCACAAAACCTTGGTTCACAACGCAGGCGCAGAAATAAACGCACTGCGTATTTATCCTCCCCATGTGACTCGGCATCAATTCTCGGCGCCAATTTTTTTTTTTTTTTTTAAATGTGTTTTTTTTAATGTAATCGTAAAAAATTTTTAATAAATTTTATGTATCCGCTTATCATTTCAAAAGTAACAAAATGGTAAAAAAATAAGCAGTCGAAGAAATAAATGCACCGCCTATTTTTCCTCGCCACATGTTAGACTCGATTTCAATTCCCAGTGCAAACCTTTTTTTATTAATTTTTTTTTTTTAATTTGCTTTTTTTTGTTATGTAATTAAAAAAAATTATGTAATAAATTTTACGTATTCGCTTATTATTTGAAAAAATACGAAAATAGTAAAAATTTAATTAGTTTAATGTATTTATCCTCCCCACGTGACTCGCCATCAATTCTCGGTGCAAATTTTTTTTTTTAATGTAATCGTAAAAAAACTTTTAATAAATTTTATGTATCCGCTTATCATTTCAAAAGTAACAAAATGGTCAAAAAATAAGCAGTCTAAGAAATAAACGCACCGCCTATTTTTCCTCGCCACATGTTAGACTCGAGTTCAATTCCCGGTGCAAACTTTTTTTTATAAATTTTATTTTTTAAAATCGTTTTTTTTTTTTAATGTAATTGAAAAAAAAAAATTATGTAATAAATTTTACGTATTCGCTTATTATTTCAAAAATACGAAAATAGTACAAATTTAATTGGTTTAATGTCGAGGTGAGAAATGTGTTGTGTGTTGAGGTGAAAGATGTGTGGTGTTTCTAATTTTTGTGTGGGCAAAAGTCAGTGAGGTGTCTATAAACTCGGTGTGCTAAATGACCTTATTACAAATCTTTCAGATCTCAATTGTACTAAAAAAAGCTTACAGTAACATTTGCACCTTCTCATTGCATTAACATTCTCTGATTATAGTTGGTCTTTGTCTGCATGGTCTGGTCGATGTCCATTGGTGTAGGTTTTTGCTGTGGTTTCGGTCCGAAAGGTCGCGGTGGTGCAAATTGTGGATCGTAATTATTGTTATCGGTTTGATTAAAATAGGGTGGCTTTTGAAAGCTATAATTTCTGAAAGCATTTGTTATAGGCTGTGGCATGTGGGCCAATTGAGGGTAAAATACGGTAGGTTTCTGAAATGGCTGAGGAGTAAACTTGCGTTGTGGTACCGGTGGTGGTTGAATGAATTGTCGAGTTGTATTCTTTAAAAGTTGCAATTATGGACCTATAGTTATTTATCTAATTTTTAAATTTGTATCGTTGGCCTACGGCATTTATAACGATTTTTCTTATTATCTAATGATCGAACGCCTATGGCATTTTACTCGATTTTTCCTATTATGTAATGATCGAACGCCTATGGCATTTTACTCGATTTTTCCTATTATCTAATGATCGAGCGCCTATGGCATTTTACTCGATTTTTCTTTTTATCTAAAGATTACATTAATTATTTTCAAATTAAATTTAATCATATTAAAGATTCCTTTGATTTTAATTCTATCAAAATTAATTCAATTTAATTTATTACCAGAGAATGTTAATGCAATGAGAAGGAGCAAATGTTAAAAGAGCTTTTTTCGAGTTCTAATTTATAGGTTCATAATAAGGTCATTTCAAATTCAACTATCTTCACGAGGTGGGATTTGCAAATATTTACCACGCGAGTGACGCGAGTGGAGAGTTTCTGTATTTACTTACCACGCTAGGACAAGAATTCAGATATTTTCTGCGTTTACCAAACTACTGAGGAAGTTCATAAGATTTTTCGGCACACTACTGTCATGAATAGCCAATTTATATTTATTTATTACGAGTGTTATATACAGTACACCGAGTGGTTATATATTTTAAAATAAACAAAAGAATATTTAGTAAACATGAATATGGAATTGAATAATGAATATCGTGACGCAGCTATCGAACACCGTCCGTACACGTCCGTACGCTTACGCAGTCTCTTTTCAACTCACTCCTCTCTGTCGTTGACAGCTCGGCCTCTCCTGACTCCTCGTCGTTCCAAGACGAGTCTTCTTCGTCATCATGGATGTCTAATTCTGGACTATTAGCGCACCATGGTTTGAGATTATCGGCGGACAGCACGTTGCAATAGCGGCGCTGAGTGACCATCGTATCCGGTAAATCTTCCACGATATAGCGGTCGTAGTTTAATACCTTCGTCACCTGGTATGGACCCTTGTACATAGGATCGAGTTTGTGGGATTCACCCGTCGCTGTAAACACATTGTCAATTACCACCAAGTCGCCAACTTCGTACTTGTGCGGTTTCTGATGTCGTTTGTCGTATCTCTCTTTCCATTTATTACGTTCGGTCATAATATTGGACGCTGCTATGTCGCGTTTCTCCTCCATGTCTGACACATGGACAACTTCATCATGCATAGCTTGGATCATTCGGTTGTAACTAACATCCCTTGGATCGAGGTAGAACACAAGTTCGTTTGGGCTGTATTTCGTTACCTCATTCTTCTGCGAATTCATATTCCATTGGATGGCCATCAATGACTCATCCCATACCTTGTTATTTTCCCCTGTACATCTTAGAGCGTTCAATAGAGTTTTATTCGCGCGCTCAACCTGCCCATTGGCTCTTGGAGTTCTGATAGCGGTTTTGACATGCTGGATGCCCTTTTGGTTGAGAAAGCTCTCGAACAGCTTCGACGTGAAGGCTGTACCACGATCCGATGTAACCCGCAGTGGTTGCCCGAAAATAGCCATTACTTCTTCCATTGCTTTGATTACTGGCTCGCTCTTAGTATTTCTGACAGCTTTGAGCAGCACATATTTGCTGAATCCGCAGACAATAACCAACACGTAGACGTTTCCCGATTTACTCCTGGGAAATGGACCCACATGATCGATGTGCAAACGTCTGAATGGTATCGGTAGTACATCGGCAACATGAAGTTCACTCTCCCTCTTACCTCCCTTGACCTTATTCAAACAACATTCTTCGCAAGCCGCAATATATGATTTCACGTAAAGTCGCATTCGTGGGAACCAGAAGTGCTTTCTAAGACGGTCTAATGTTTTCTCCAGTGCAAAATGTCCTGCATCGTCATGACTTGCTTTCACTACCCGCCATCGCACTGCCTGTGGGACAACGAGTTTGTAATGCTCCTCCACCTTTCGGAATAACCGTGATTTTCGCATGGCATAATCTTCTTTCAGCTGCTTTAGCTCATCTTCGTCTGTCTCCTCTTCGCCTTTGATAAGTGCGCATATTCGTCGTATTTTTTTATCTTGTAGTTGTATGGTATCGGTTAAGGTTCAATACCTTTTCTGCAACAGTGTTTGTACTTTTCGATATTTCAACAGGCGCTCGACTAAGTGAGTCTGCGTGCTGCATCTTAGACCCAGGTCGATATTTACATGTAAAATCAAATTCTTGTAGTCTTAACCACCACCTGGCAATGCGCGGCTTCAATGCTGTAGTGGACTTAGTTGTTGCAATTGCATTGCAGTCCGTTCGTACAACAAATGGTGTGCCCACTAAATAAACTCGTAATCGTTCAAGTGTCTCTACGATCGCCAATACTTCTAATTCATGTGATGGATACGTAGACTCAGCTGCATTACATCGTCTGCTGTAGTAGTGTACCGGCTTCCAATTCTCGCCGTCTAGCTGTAACAACACTCCAGATAGCCCTACGGAACTAGCGTCGGTGTGTACTTCGTGGCTCTTTGTTACGTCAAACGAAACTAACACCGGCTGAGTGCAAAGTGCATGTTTTAATTTTCCAAACGCTGTGGCATGTTCGTCTGTCCACACGAATGTTTGTGCCTTCTTTAGTAACGTTGTTAGCGGCATAGCGGTACTACCATAATCTGGTATAAACTTCCTGAAAAAACCTGTTAAGCCAAGGAATCGACGGACTTCACTTACATTAGTGGGTTGAGGAAAAGCTTTAATTGATTTTGTTTTCTCCTCACCAGGCTTAATACCATCTTGGCTTACGACATGGCCTAAGAATTTAACATTTCTTGACATAAAAGTACATTTACTTGGTTTTAACGTGAGACCAGCATTTCGTACTGCCTCCAAAAACTCGGCTAGGACATCAATACCTTCACTAACATTCTTTGTTGCAATTATAACCTCGTCAACGTAGCTTATAATTTTGTTTCGGCTTCTCAAACCACGTACAAGTTGAATAATCATCTCCTGAAATACCATTGGCGCATTTCGAAGTCCAAATGGCATTACATTATACTCGTATAACCCCTCAGGTGTCAAAAACGCTGTGAACTTCTTGCTCTCCTCATGTAATGGAATTTGATAATATGCTGCAGTCATATCAAGAGTGGTGAAAAACGTATTACCCCCAAGCTTTGACAACTGCTCTTCTACTATTGGCATTGGAAATTGTTTCTTTATCGTGACCGCATTCAGTGCCCTAAAATCAACGCACATTCTATCTTCCCCGTTCGACTTCTTCAATATTACAACTGGAGCTGCGTAAGGCGATGAGCTCTGACGAATTATATTGTGCTTAAGCAAGTCGTCAATTATCGTGGAAAGTACAGGTCTTTGGATGAACGGCACCTGGTACTGCCTACCTGTAATTGGTTTCTCGGTGCTGACAAGGATTTCCATAGTTGTTGTTTTACAACGTCCAAGCTTTCCTAAATCTTCTGCAAAACAATCATCGTATTTTTCAAGTAAATGAAGTACTTCATGCAATTCATCTTTACTTAATGATACGTCCACATTAAAACCGTTTGCAGTATTTTTCTGTATTTGCATATTCCCCGACTGTATAACTAATGAACAATCTTTTTGACACAAAACATCTCGTCCAATGAACAGATCGTATGGCATAAACTCATCGGGTACTATCTGCAATTTCGTATTCAGTGCGATGCCTTCTATAACTAAATTTACTTCAATTTCTTCTTTGCTTTCAACGCTTGCACCCCCAAATCCCTCTAACTTTCTAACACATGCTTTCTTTTCCACATTGGTTGGTACTTTGGATTCGGATATGAGTGATGTGTCGCTGCCAGTATCGATAAACGCCGAATACTGGTCACCATTCAGCAAAACATTTGACATTAACGGTGGATATACATTTTCAGTAACTACCTTCGCAACCGTTGATTTTTCATAGCGGCAAGACTTAGAATCGTGTCCCACCTTGTTACATTTTGAGCATCTTTCCTTTCTTGGAGGCTTTGGACATTTTGCTGCCATGTGTCCATACTCGTTGCAATTAAAACATTTTATAGATTTCTTCTCCGTCGGAACATTTCGTGTTACCTCGTTTACATTTCTATTACCACTATCTGTACCTTTGACCGCACAATATACATCTGTTAAACTATCTAGAGAACGCAATAAATCGTTACACGTTGTTAATTTCATTGCCAAAAGGGTGCGTGTTAAATTACTGTCATTTAACCCCCGAATAATATATGTATTGATTGATTCTTCATCAACCTTACCTCGCCTACCAATATTTAACATAGCGTAGTAATATTGACTCAACGTTTCACTTGTTCGCCTCTTTCTTCGTGATAATTCCATGTGCACTTCTGCCGTACACATTGTGAAAGGAAAATCTGTTTGAAATGCTGATACAAAAGCTGACCATCGTTGAAATACGGTTTGTGCATCGAGCCATTCTTTGGCCACCCCTTTCAACTTTGATTGAGCGGCTAACAAAATTTCTTGCTCAGACCATCCGTAGGCTTCTCGTAGCTGTATAACTTTATCAACAAACTGTCTCGATGTTAAACTCCCTTTTAATGGATCAAAATCAGGTAACAATGCGATGATGTCGTGTACTGCGCTTCTTTTCCATTCACTTTGCGTTGTTGGGACTAACAATGGACGATCTACTGCTATTGGTGTACTACTAATATCATGTTGTGATGAACTCCTTGGTACTTCAGCGTGAACCTCTGTTGTGGCAGTTGAACGGTTATCGTGGCAACTAACTTCTGCTGGAATCGTTGTGGCGTTCGACGGTGTTAACGTTTGCCTTGTCTGTACTGTCACCAAATCGTTTACAGACTTAGCTAGCCCCGCAATAATACCACGCATTTCTTCCATTTGCTTCTGCATAGCTGTAACTTCGCTGCTTACCTCCAACTCTTCAGCATCAACTTCATCAGCTCCGTAAATTTCTGTTAATTTCAGAATTTTTGCTGCTTTATTGCCCATTACCGTTGCACCTTGATTTTGTAGCAATTTGTTGATTTGATCAACCCTTAAACTGTTTAATTTGATCATTTTTCCCATATTATCGTGTAATTAAAACTGAATAAACCGGCTTGCTTTTAAGTTCTTCAGAAATTCAGTTCTAATCGCGTTGGTTTTCCTTGAACGTCTACTCGTTGTTATGCCCGTATGGCTCACAATAATTCCCCTCAATAGAATTCCAGAACGTTCTTCAATATTGCAGCTATAAACACCACTGCACGTTGTACGTTGCTCTTAAACCGTTGCAAAAACACACCACAGAAAACCCTACTCTTGCTTTCTGTTTTTGCGTTCTCGTCGTTTTATTTGTATCGAAGTCGTTGCAAACGCACAAACGAAACTTCTGCTTGTGTTTTTACTCTCGTTACTTCGATCGTTGATTCGTTTGCGTTTCGCTTTTGTTGTGTACGTATACAAAGTCACTCGTCGTTGTAACTTTTCATATGTAACTGTTGCAAATGATCTCTTAAATGTGTTAAGAGACGTTTGAAGCAACTTCGTTTGCTCTTTTCCTTTTTATTCGTTGATTCGCTTACTGGTGGTATTTTTCCACTCGCTTGTGTCGTTGATTGAAAATTCAATTCGTATGTAGGAATGGATGTAAAATATGTTCATCCCACTTCTGAGATGTCATGAATAGCCAATTTATATTTATTTATTACGAGTGTAATATACAGTACACCGAGTGGTTATATATTTTAAAATAAACAAAAGAATATTTAGTAAACATGAATATGGAATTGAATAATGAATATCGTGACGCAGCTATCGAACACCGTCCGTACACGTCCGTACGCTTACGCAGTCTCTTTTCAACTCACTCCTCTCTGTCGTTGACACTACTAAGGAAATCGAAGCGAATAAATTTGCGATTAAGAAGGCCGCGCGGCAGTTAATTTGTGGTGCAGAAGCTAAAGTCGGCGGAATTATTTTTTTTCTTGCACATTTTTTTTTTACAATTCAAACCAGGAAAGTTTGGTAAAATTTTTGAGATTATTTCAATTAAAATTTCTTTAAAATACTGTTTTTTTTTGTATTTTATAAATGGAAATTTCTTTTCGGTATAAAATAGTTCATACTGGATATGACCTGACTTTTATATAAATCAATCAAAACAGAAAATATGTACATATATCTATAATCTATTTCATCAAATCCAAATTATATTGATGAGAAAATATCATTCTAATATCCGTCCAGAAAGCCAAACGCGCATACACACATACACATGCATATAATTACCCATACAAACTTTCAACTAACGCAGAATATGTGCATATAAAACTGCGAATCGAATAAATGACTGATTTAGAAAAGATCATTAATAATTATAGATTAACGCAATCGTGAAAGACGTGTCGTATATGCAGTACATCGTCTCATATTTGACTCAGGTTCAAATCCTGTACACAGTATTTTGTTCGATATTTTTATTTCATTTTTTATATTTGGTTTAATTCGAATTGATTTAAAATAGTGTATTCAGGTTTTTCTAATACCTGTTATTTAGAAATTTATTTTCTACATAACATTATTCATACTTCTTTTGAATTAATTTATATGTAAAACAGCCATAAAGGCAATCATATGAATATGCATTCCTATATTTAATCTCTTCAGTCAAATCTGAACTACTTACATACACATATTGATGAGAAAATATTCTAATATCCATGGATGCATCCAGAAAGCCAAACGCGCATACACGCATATGTATATAAATATATGCAAACCTTCAACGAACGCAAAATGTATGCATACAAAAAACAACAACTGCGACCGTCTTCTTGTCCGTCAGTGAAAAGATGGGATATGTATACCCTATGAGCAAAAAGAACCGGGAAGGTGATGTTTACTGTTTCCTTCGATTGCCAAGGCATAGTCCATGAGTACCTTCCATCGGGCCAGACAGTCAATAGAGAATATTATTTATCCGTTTTGAAACCTTAGAGAGATGCTGTGTGTTGCAAACCGCCGGAAATGTGAGCAAACAATTCTCAGATTTTGCATGATGATAGCGCGCTCAAAGAGAATACAAATCGGCCCGCCGGGGGTGTTTGGAGGAGTGGGTTAAACGTTGGCACATGTGTGTTCCTTCAGACGGGTCATATTTTGAAGGAGATAATATAAATTTGCCTTACATTTAACTCTGTTTTGTTTAATTTAAACATTCCCGGTACTTTCTGATCATAAGGTACATATATGCGGCTTTGCGGACAGCAATGTGTGATTCGCTGGAAGTCGCATTAACTCGCGACTGTCACACAGTTAGAAGACATATTTACATACATATAAGGGTGCATACATACATACGGAGCCGCGACCACTCGACATGACAAAAATTTAAGATTTATCAAATATTGGCAAATAATTCCACGCGAAATATTCCAATATTGACTATTTTCGAATGGTCGCGAAAATTGGCATATGGGCGGCTCGTTTTATGAATGAAATTGAAATATGAGCTCTAACTTATGAATGAACTTTTTGTTTCGTTCTAAATTGTTCAGCGCCGTCGCTGATAGAATCATGTCCGCTGCGACTGCGTCTACGAATGTATTTTGTTTTTGTAGTCGCTAGGCTTAGATTTTAGCTTTGGGCGACATGCGCATGTGAGGTATGTGTTTTTGTTGTGTTCTAGAACATTTTAGAATGTGCGGTGGCAAAGCGGCCATGGCGTTGCGCTTGCTGTTGCTTTTGCGTCTATCAAAGTACATATCGTGTTTTTGTAAGTACAATATTAGGAATATCGACTGGTGAAAGACAAAAGTACACGGAAGCAAGAAGGGAGCGCTGTGCTCGCGCATATATGTACATATGCATGAATGTATGAACGTGCATGGATGTAGTAACATGAATACAATTATTTTGTAGGAAGTTTAGAAAGCAAGTAGGTATATATGTATGTATATATGCTAGGACATAATACATACATAGAGCAGAATTGTTTTTGCACTTGTTAGGAAGAAACTCGCTAGTGCGTATGTGTATTTGTCTTGTAAGAATGTGATGGCTGTGACTTGTGTACATACATAAGTCAAGGTTATTTGGGCATACATGCATATGTACATATGTATGAAAGGAAGATGATGTTCTTGCGCTTGTGCATTATTGTTTTTCATATACAAATGTACATACCTACATATGTATGTAAATGCTGTCGAATACATCTATACTAATATTATAAAGAGGAAAACTTTGTTTGTTTGTTTGTTACGAATAGGCTCAAAAACTACTGGACCGATTTTAAAAATTCTTTCACCATTCGAAAGCCACATCATCCACGAGTAACATGGATCATATTTTATTTTGGAAATAGGGCTCGAGATATAGGTCAAAACGTGGACCCGGGTAACCTTCGGATGTGTATGTACAATATGGGTATCAAATGAAAGCTGTTGATAAGTGCTTTAATACGGGGTAATTTTCATATCTATTGATGACTAGGGTCTGGAAATATATGCCAAAACGTGGACCCGCCGTGTCTTTGCACCGAATTAAACCAAACTTACACACATTGTTAAGGAGGTATTGAAGATGGTTTCCGTATAGTATGGATACCTATTGGTAGATAGGGTCTCGAGATATAGGTCAAAACGTGGACCCGGGTAACCTTCGGATGTGTATGTACAATATGGGTATCAAATGGAAGCTGTTGGTGAATGCTTTAGTTCAGAGTATTTCCATCCGCTCCGTGACTAGGGTCTCGAGATAGAGACCAAAACGTGGACCCTAGAATGTGTTTGTACAATATGGATATCAAATGAAAGCTGTTGATAAGTGCTTTAATACGGGGTAATTTTCATACCTATTGATGACTAGGGTCTCGAAATATATGCCAAAACGTGGACCCGCCGTGTCTTTGCACCGAATTAAACCAAACTTATGCACATTGTTAAGTAAGTATTGAAAATGGGTTTCGTAAAGTTTGGTTGTAATTCGGAGCACTGGCAAGGGGTACAGCGTTCTTTTGAGCCAGCCATAATGTCGCTTACTTTTTTAACGCTTGGGGCGGAACTGAACTGTCAAATTGACAGTGTGAGTTACAATGTGTCAATATTTCTTTCTGATTTGGATGCCATAAGGAAAAAGCGTAAGTGCAACATGTAAAAATTGTTTGTGAATTTTTTTGGAGTGGATTTTGGAACAGTGAATAATTTCTTACGAAATTTGAGAATTTAATGTGAAATCCGAATGAAATTATGTGTTCGTGGAAAAAACAATTTTTTTCGTTTTTTTTTTTTTTGAAAAATATAAATGGATAATGGTTAAAAAAGCTCCAATGCTTAATAAAACATATAAATTGAAACGAAAAATTCATGGATGATCAGGAAAAAGACGGTTGTTTCTTAGTTATTCATTTGCGTTGATTTGAAATTTAAAAACAATCTTCTTTTTTCCTGATTTTCAATTTGTATTTTATATTTACTCAAAAACAAATAGAAAAACAAAAAATATTGTTTATGCCAAAGCGATTGAATAAAGAATAAAGAAATAAATAATATGAAAACCATATATTTTCTGTTCTAAACCATATCTATTCTATTTTAGTGTGCCCAGCGAAGGGGGCGGGGTTTGCTAGTAAACTATAAATTGACATACAATATAAAATAAGTGTTGATTTATCTTAAACCGTTTTTTTTTCTTAATGCAAATACCTCCTATTGACATGTACATACATATTATGTATGTATATTGTCATATACCATCATTTATGTACATATAGAGTATACGTTCATTTATGAATGTATGTAATGAAAAACTTCATGAATTACTTTCAGAACTTTATTAAAATTAATTCGCGTCGCGCGCATGCACAAAACCTTGGTTCACAACGCAGGCGCAGAAATAAACGCACTGCGTATTTATCCTCCCCATGTGACTCGGCATCAATTCTCGGCGCCAATTTTTTTTTTTTTTTTTAAATGTGTTTTTTTTAATGTAATCGTAAAAAATTTTTAATAAATTTTATGTATCCGCTTATCATTTCAAAAGTAACAAAATGGTAAAAAAATAAGCAGTCGAAGAAATAAATGCACCGCCTATTTTTCCTCGCCACATGTTAGACTCGATTTCAATTCCCAGTGCAAACCTTTTTTTATTAATTTTTTTTTTTTAAATTTGCGTTTTTTTGTTATGTAATTAAAAAAAATTATGTAATAAATTTTACGTATTCGCTTATTATTTGAAAAAATACGAAAATAGTAAAAATTTAATTAGTTTAATGTATTTATCCTCCCCACGTGACTCGCCATCAATTCTCGGTGCAAATTTTTTTTTTTTCGTTTTTAAATTTTTTTTTTTAATGTAATCGTAAAAAAATTTTTAATAAATTTTATGTATCCGCTTATCATTTCAAAAGTAACAAAATGGTCAAAAAATAAGCAGTCGAAGAAATAAACGCACCGCCTATTTTTCCTCGCCACATGTTAGACTCGAGTTCAATTCCCGGTGCAAACTTTTTTTTATAAATTTTATTTTTTAAAATCGTTTTTTTTTTTAATGTAATTGAAAAAAAAAAAAAATTATGTAATAAATTTTACGTATTCGCTTATTATTTCAAAAATACGAAAATAGTACAAATTTAATTGGTTTAATGTCGAGGTGAGAAATGTGTTGTGTGTTGAGGTGAAAGATGTGTGGTGTTTCTAATTTTTGTGTGGGCAAAAGTCAGTGAGGTGTCTATAAACTCGGTGTGCTAAATGACCTTATTACAAATCTTTCAGATCTCAATTGTACTAAAAAAAGCTTACAGTAACATTTGCCCCTTCTCATTGCATTAACATTCTCTGATTATAGTTGGTCTTTGTCTGCATGGTCTGGTCGATGTCCATTGGTGTAGGTTTTTGCTGTGGTTTCGGTCCGAAAGGTCGCGGTGGTGCAAATTGTGGATCGTAATTATTGTTATCGGTTTGATTAAAATAGGGTGGCTTTTGAAAGCTATAATTTCTGAAAGCATTTGTTATAGGCTGTGGCATGTGGGCCAATTGAGGGTAAAATACGGTAGGTTTCTGAAATGGCTGAGGAGTAAACTTGCGTTGTGGTACCGGTGGTGGTTGAATGAATTGTCGAGTTGTATTCTTTAAAAGTTGCAATTATGGACCTATAGTTATTTATCTAATTTTTAAATTTGTATCGTTGGCCTACGGCATTTATAACGATTTTTCTTATTATCTAATGATCGAACGCCTATGGCATTTTACTCGATTTTTCCTATTATGTAATGATCGAACGCCTATGGCATTTTACTCGATTTTTCCTATTATCTAATGATCGAGCGCCTATGGCATTTTACTCGATTTTTCTATTTATCTAAAGATTACATTAATTATTTTCAAATTAAATTTAATCATATTAAAGATTCCTTTGATTTTAATTCTATCAAAATTAATTCAATTTAATTTATTACCAGAGAATGTTAATGCAATGAGAAGGAGCAAATGTTAAAAGAGCTTTTTTCGAGTTCTAATTTATAGGTTCATAATAAGGTCATTTCAAATTCAACTATCTTCACGAGGTGGGATTTGCAAATATTTACCACGCGAGTGACGCGAGTGGAGGGTTTCTATATTTACTTACCACGCTAGGACAAGAATTCAGATATTTTCAAACTACTGAGGAAGTTCATAAGATTTTTCGGCACACTACTGTCATGAATAGCCAATTTATATTTATTTATTACGAGTGTTATATACAGTACACCGAGTGGTTATATATTTTAAAATAAACAAAAGAATATTTAGTAAACATGAATATGGAATTGAATAATGAATATCGTGACGCAGCTATCGAACACCGTCCGTACACGTCCGTACGCTTACGCAGTCTCTTTTCAACTCACTCCTCTCTGTCGTTGACAGCTCGGCCTCTCCTGACTCCTCGTCGTTCCAAGACGAGTCTTCTTCGTCATCATGGATGTCTAATTCTGGACTATTAGCGCACCATGGTTTGAGATTATCGGCGGACAGCACGTTGCAATAGCGGCGCTGAGTGACCATCGTATCCGATAAATCTTCCACGATATAGCGGTCGTAGTTTAATACCTTCGTCACCTGGTATGGACCCTTGTACATAGGATCGAGTTTGTGGGTTCACCCGTCGCTGTAAACACATTGTCAATTACCACCAAGTCGCCAACTTCGTACTTGTGCGGTTTCTGATGTCGTTTGTCGTATCTCTCTTTCCATTTATTACGTTCGGTCATAATATTGGACGCTGCTATGTCGCGTTTCTCCTCCATGTCTGACACATGGACAACTTCATCATGCATAGCTTGGATCATTCGGTTGTAACTAACATCCCTTGGATCGAGGTAGAACACAAGTTTGTTTGGGCTGTATTTCGTTACCTCATTCTTCTGCGAATTCATATTCCATTGGATGGCCATCAATGACTCATCCCATACCTTGTTCTTTTCCCCTGTACATCTTAGAGCGTTCAATAGAGTTTTATTCGCGCGCTCAACCTGCCCATTGGCTCTTGGAGTTCTGATAGCGGTTTTGACATGCTGGATGCCCTTTTGGTTGAGAAAGCTCTCGAACAGCTTCGACGTGAAGGCTGTACCACGATCCGATGTAACCCGCAGTGGTTGCCCGAAAATAGCCATTACTTCTTCCATTGCTTTGATTACTGGCTCGCTCTTAGTATTTCTGACAGCTTTGAGCAGCACATATTTGCTGAATCCGCAGACAATAACCAACACGTAGACGTTTCCCGATTTACTCCTGGGAAATGGACCCACATGATCGATGTGCAAACGTCTGAATGGTATCGGTAGTACATCGGCAACATGAAGTTCACTCTCCCTCTTACCTCCCTTGACCTTATTCAAACAACATTCTTCGCAAGCCGCAATATATGATTTCACGTAACGTCGCATTCGTGGGAACCAGAAGTGCTTTCTAAGACGGTCTAATGTTTTCTCCAGTGCAAAATGTCCTGCATCGTCATGACTTGCTTTCACTACCCGCCATCGCACTGCCTGTGGGACAACGAGTTTGTAATGCTCCTCCACCTTTCGGAATAACCGTGAATTTCGCATGGCATAATCTTCTTTCAGCTGCTTTAGCTCATCTTCGTCTGTCTCCTCTTCGCCTTTGATAAGTGCGCATATTCGTCGTATTTTTTTATCTTGTAGTTGTATGGTGGATACCCAATCCTCAGTTGTGGTGCCTCGGTTAAGGTTCAATACCTTTTCTGCAACAGTGTTTGTACTTTTCGATATTTCAACAGGCGCTCGACTAAGTGAGTCTGCGTGCTGCATCTTAGACCCAGGTCGATATTTACATGTAAAATCAAATTCTTGTAGTCTTAACCACCACCTGGCAATGCGCGGCTTCAATGCTGTAGTGGACTTAGTTGTTGCAATTGCATTGCAGTCCGTTCGTACAACAAATGGTGTGCCCACTAAATAAACTCGTAATCGTTCAAGTGTCTCTACGATCGCCAATACTTCTAATTCATGTGATGGATACGTAGACTCAGCTGCATTACATCGTCTGCTGTAGTAGTGTACCGGCTTCCAATTCTCGCCGTCTAGCTGTAACAACACTCCAGATAGCCCTACGGAACTAGCGTCGGTGTGTACTTCGTGGCTCTTTGTTACGTCAAACGAAACTAACACCGGCTGAGTGCAAAGTGCATGTTTTAATTTTCCAAACGCTGTGGCATGTTCGTCTGTCCACACGAATGTTTGTGCCTTCTTTAGTAACGTTGTTAGCGGCATAGCGGTACTACCATAATCTGGTATAAACTTCCTGAAAAAACCTGTTAAGCCAAGGAATCGACGGACTTCACTTACATTAGTGGGTTGAGGAAAAGCTTTAATTGATTTTGTTTTCTCCTCACCAGGCTTAATACCATCTTGGCTTACGACATGGCCTAAGAATTTAACATTTCTTGACATAAAAGTACATTTACTTGGTTTTAACGTGAGACCAGCATTTCGTACTGCCTCCAAAAACTCGGCTAGGACATCAATACCTTCACTAACATTCTTTGTTGCAATTATAACCTCGTCAACGTAGCTTATAATTTTGTTTCGGCTTCTCAAACCACGTACAAGTTGAATAATCATCTCCTGAAATACCATTGGCGCATTTCGAAGTCCAAATGGCATTACATTATACTCGTATAACCCCTCAGGTGTCAAAAACGCTGTGAACTTCTTGCTCTCCTCATGTAATGGAATTTGATAATATGCTGCAGTCATATCAAGAGTGGTGAAAAACGTATTACCCCCAAGCTTTGACAACTGCTCTTCTACTATTGGCATTGGAAATTGTTTCTTTATCGTGACCGCATTCAGTGCCCTAAAATCAACGCACATTCTATCTTCCCCGTTCGACTTCTTCAATATTACAACTGGAGCTGCGTAAGGCGATGAGCTCTGACGAATTATATTGTGCTTAAGCAAGTCGTCAATTATCGTGGAAAGTACAGGTCTTTGGATGAACGGCACCTGGTACTGCCTACCTGTAATTGGTTTCTCGGTGCTGACAAGGATTTCCATAGTTGTTGTTTTACAACGTCCAAGCTTTCCTAAATCTTCTGCAAAACAATCATCGTATTTTTCAAGTAAATGAAGTACTTCATGCAATTCATCTTTACTTAATGATACGTCCACATTAAAACCGTTTGCAGTATTTTTCTGTATTTGCATATTCCCCGACTGTATAACTAATGAACAATCTTTTTGACACAAAACATCTCGTCCAATGAACAGATCGTATGGCATAAACTCATCGGGTACTATCTGCAATTTCGTATTCAGTGCGATGCCTTCTATAACTAAATTTACTTCAATTTCTTCTTTGCTTTCAACGCTTGCACCCCCAAATCCCTCTAACTTTCTAACACATGCTTTCTTTTCCACATTGGTTGGTACTTTGGATTCGGATATGAGTGATGTGTCGCTGCCAGTATCGATAAACGCCGAATACTGGTCACCATTCAGCAAAACATTTGACATTAACGGTGGATATACATTTTCAGTAACTACCTTCGCAACCGTTGATTTTTCATAGCGGCAAGACTTAGAATCGTGTCCCACCTTGTTACATTTTGAGCATCTTTCCTTTCTTGGAGGCTTTGGACATTTTGCTGCCATGTGTCCATACTCGTTGCAATTAAAACATTTTATAGATTTCTTCTCCGTCGGAACATTTCGTGTTACCTCGTTTACATTTCTATTACCACTATCTGTACCTTTGACCGCACAATATACATCTGTTAAACTATCTAGAGAACGCAATAAATCGTTACACGTTGTTAATTTCATTGCCAAAAGGGTGCGTGTTAAATTACTGTCATTTAACCCCCGAATAATATATGTATTGATTGATTCTTCATCAACCTTACCTCGCCTACCAATATTTAACATAGCGTAGTAATATTGACTCAACGTTTCACTTGTTCGCCTCTTTCTTCGTGATAATTCCATGTGCACTTCTGCCGTACACATTGTGAAAGGAAAATCTGTTTGAAATGCTGATACAAAAGCTGACCATCGTTGAAATACGGTTTGTGCATCGAGCCATTCTTTGGCCACCCCTTTCAACTTTGATTGAGCGGCTAACAAAATTTCTTGCTCAGACCATCCGTAGGCTTCTCGTAGCTGTATAACTTTATCAACAAACTGTCTCGATGTTAAACTCCCTTTTAATGGATCAAAATCAGGTAACAATGCGATGATGTCGTGTACTGCGCTTCTTTTCCATTCACTTTGCGTTGTTGGGACTAACAATGGACGATCTACTGCTATTGGTGTACTACTAATATCATGTTGTGATGAACTCCTTGGTACTTCAGCGTGAACCTCTGTTGTGGCAGTTGAACGGTTATCGTGGCAACTAACTTCTGCTGGAATCGTTGTGGCGTTCGACGGTGTTAACGTTTGCCTTGTCTGTACTGTCACCAAATCGTTTACAGACTTAGCTAGCCCCGCAATAATACCACGCATTTCTTCCATTTGCTTCTGCATAGCTGTAACTTCGCTGCTTACCTCCAACTCTTCAGCATCAACTTCATCAGCTCCGTAAATTTCTGTTAATTTCAGAATTTTTGCTGCTTTATTGCCCATTACCGTTGCACCTTGATTTTGTAGCAATTTGTTGATTTGATCAACCCTTAAACTGTTTAATTTGATCATTTTTCCCATATTATCGTGTAATTAAAACTGAATAAACCGGCTTGCTTTTAAGTTCTTCAGAAATTCAGTTCTAATCGCGTTGGTTTTCCTTGAACGTCTACTCGTTGTTATGCCCGTATGGCTCACAATAATTCCCCTCAATAGAATTCCAGAACGTTCTTCAATATTGCAGCTATAAACACCACTGCACGTTGTACGTTGCTCTTAAACCGTTGCAAAAACACACCACAGAAAACCCTACTCTTGCTTTCTGTTTTTGCGTTCTCGTCGTTTTATTTGTATCGAAGTCGTTGCAAACGCACAAACGAAACTTCTGCTTGTGTTTTTACTCTCGTTACTTCGATCGTTGATTCGTTTGCGTTTCGCTTTTGTTGTGTACGTATACAAAGTCACTCGTCGTTGTAACTTTTCATATGTAACTGTTGCAAATGATCTCTTAAATGTGTTAAGAGACGTTTGAAGCAACTTCGTTTGCTCTTTTCCTTTTTATTCGTTGATTCGCTTACTGGTGGTATTTTTCCACTCGCTTGTGTCGTTGATTGAAAATTCAATTCGTATGTAGGAATGGATGTAAAATATGTTCATCCCACTTCTGAGATGTCATGAATAGCCAATTTATATTTATTTATTACGAGTGTAATATACAGTACACCGAGTGGTTATATATTTTAAAATAAACAAAAGAATATTTAGTAAACATGAATATGGAATTGAATAATGAATATCGTGACGCAGCTATCGAACACCGTCCGTACACGTCCGTACGCTTACGCAGTCTCTTTTCAACTCACTCCTCTCTGTCGTTGACACTACTAAGGAAATCGAAGCGAATAAATTTGCGATTAAGAAGGCCGCGCGGCAGTTAATTTGTGGTGCAGAAGCTAAAGTCGGCGGAATTATTTTTTTTCTTGCACATTTTTTTTTTACAATTCAAACCAGGAAAGTTTGGTAAAATTTTTGAGATTATTTCAATTAAAATTTCTTTAAAATACTGTTTTTTTTTGTATTTTATAAATGGAAATTTCTTTTCGGTATAAAATAGTTCATACTGGATATGACCTGACTTTTATATAAATCAATCAAAACAGAAAATATGTACATATATCTATAATCTATTTCATCAAATCCAAATTATATTGATGAGAAAATATCATTCTAATATCCGTCCAGAAAGCCAAACGCGCATACACACATACACATGCATATAATTACCCATACAAACTTTCAACTAACGCAGAATATGTGCATATAAAAC
Organism: Anastrepha obliqua; assembly: GCF_027943255.1. Classification (NCBI taxonomy): domain Eukaryota; kingdom Metazoa; phylum Arthropoda; class Insecta; order Diptera; family Tephritidae; genus Anastrepha; species Anastrepha obliqua. The sequence continues at coordinate 3,249,989 of NW_026562179.1, read as the reverse complement.
TGCGAATCGAATAAATGACTGATTTAGAAAAGATCATTAATAATTATAGATTAACGCAATCGTGAAAGACGTGTCGTATATGCAGTACATCGTCTCATATTTGACTCAGGTTCAAATCCTGTACACAGTATTTTGTTCGATATTTTTATTTCATTTTTTATATTTGGTTTAATTCGAATTGATTTAAAATAGTGTATTCAGGTTTTTCTAATACCTGTTATTTAGAAATTTATTTTCTACATAACATTATTCATACTTCTTTTGAATTAATTTATATGTAAAACAGCCATAAAGGCAATCATATGAATATGCATTCCTATATTTAATCTCTTCAGTCAAATCTGAACTACTTACATACACATATTGATGAGAAAATATTCTAATATCCATGGATGCATCCAGAAAGCCAAACGCGCATACACGCATATGTATATAAATATATGCAAACCTTCAACGAACGCAAAATGTATGCATACAAAAAACAACAACTGCGACCGTCTTCTTGTCCGTCAGTGAAAAGATGGGATATGTATACCCTATGAGCAAAAAGAACCGGGAAGGTGATGTTTACTGTTTCCTTCGATTGCCAAGGCATAGTCCATGAGTACCTTCCATCGGGCCAGACAGTCAATAGAGAATATTATTTATCCGTTTTGAAACCTTAGAGAGATGCTGTGTGTTGCAAACCGCCGGAAATGTGAGCAAACAATTCTCAGATTTTGCATGATGATAGCGCGCTCAAAGAGAATACAAATCGGCCCGCCGGGGGTGTTTGGAGGAGTGGGTTAAACGTTGGCACATGTGTGTTCCTTCAGACGGGTCATATTTTGAAGGAGATAATATAAATTTGCCTTACATTTAACTCTGTTTTGTTTAATTTAAACATTCCCGGTACTTTCTGATCATAAGGTACATATATGCGGCTTTGCGGACAGCAATGTGTGATTCGCTGGAAGTCGCATTAACTCGCGACTGTCGCACAGTTAGAAGACATATTTACATACATATAAGGGTGCATACATACATACGGAGCCGCGACCACTCGACATGACAAAAATTTAAGATTTATCAAATATTGGCAAATAATTCCACGCGAAATATTCCAATATTGACTATTTTCGAATGGTCGCGAAAATTGGCATATGGGCGGCTCGTTTTATGAATGAAATTGAAATATGAGCTCTAACTTATGAATGAACTTTTTGTTTTGTTCTAAATTGTTCAGCGCCGTCGCTGATAGAATCATGTCCGCTGCGACTGCGTCTACGAATGTATTTTGTTTTTGTAGTCGCTAGGCTTAGATTTTAGCTTTGGGCGACATGCGCATGTGAGGTATGTGTTTTTGTTGTGTTCTAGAACATTTTAGAATGTGCGGTGGCAAAGCGGCCATGGCGTTGCGCTTGCTGTTGCTTTTGCGTCTATCAAAGTACATATCGTGTTTTTGTAAGTACAATATTAGGAATATCGACTGGTGAAAGACAAAAGTACACGGAAGCAAGAAGGGAGCGCTGTGCTCGCGCATATATGTACATATGCATGAATGTATGAACGTGCATGGATGTAGTAACATGAATACAATTATTTTGTAGGAAGTTTAGAAAGCAAGTAGGTATATATGTATGTATATATGCTAGGACATAATACATACATAGAGCAGAATTGTTTTTGCACTTGTTAGGAAGAAACTCGCTAGTGCGTATGTGTATTTGTCTTGTAAGAATGTGATGGCTGTGACTTGTGTACATACATAAGTCAAGGTTATTTGGGCATACATGCATATGTACATATGTATGAAAGGAAGATGATGTTCTTGCGCTTGTGCATTATTGTTTTTCATATACAAATGTACATACCTACATATGTATGTAAATGCTGTCGAATACATCTATACTAATATTATAAAGAGGAAAACTTTGTTTGTTTGTTTGTTACGAATAGGCTCAAAAACTACTGGACCGATTTTAAAAATTCTTTCACCATTCGAAAGCCACATCATCCACGAGTAACATGGATCATATTTTATTTTGGAAATAGGGCTCGAGATATAGGTCAAAACGTGGACCCGGGTAACCTTCGGATGTGTATGTACAATATGGGTATCAAATGAAAGCTGTTGATAAGTGCTTTAATACGGGGTAATTTTCATATCTATTGATGACTAGGGTCTGGAAATATATGCCAAAACGTGGACCCGCCGTGTCTTTGCACCGAATTAAACCAAACTTACACACATTGTTAAGGAGGTATTGAAGATGGTTTCCGTATAGTATGGATACCTATTGGTAGATAGGGTCTCGAGATATAGGTCAAAACGTGGACCCGGGTAACCTTCGGATGTGTATGTACAATATGGGTATCAAATGGAAGCTGTTGGTGAATGCTTTAGTTCAGAGTATTTCCATCCGCTCCGTGACTAGGGTCTCGAGATAGAGACCAAAACGTGGACCCTAGAATGTGTTTGTACAATATGGATATCAAATGAAAGCTGTTGATAAGTGCTTTAATACGGGGTAATTTTCATACCTATTGATGACTAGGGTCTCGAAATATATGCCAAAACGTGGACCCGCCGTGTCTTTGCACCGAATTAAACCAAACTTATGCACATTGTTAAGTAAGTATTGAAAATGGGTTTCGTAAAGTTTGGTTGTAATTCGGAGCACTGGCAAGGGGTACAGCGTTCTTTTGAGCCAGCCATAATGTCGCTTACTTTTTTAACGCTTGGGGCGGAACTGAACTGTCAAATTGACAGTGTGAGTTACAATGTGTCAATATTTCTTTCTGATTTGGATGCCATAAGGAAAAAGCGTAAGTGCAACATGTAAAAATTGTTTGTGAATTTTTTTGGAGTGGATTTTGGAACAGTGAATAATTTCTTACGAAATTTGAGAATTTAATGTGAAATCCGAATGAAATTATGTGTTCGTGGAAAAAACAATTTTTTTCGTTTTTTTTTTTTTTGAAAAATATAAATGGATAATGGTTAAAAAAGCTCCAATGCTTAATAAAACATATAAATTGAAACGAAAAATTCATGGATGATCAGGAAAAAGACGGTTGTTTCTTAGTTATTCATTTGCGTTGATTTGAAATTTAAAAACAATCTTCTTTTTTCCTGATTTTCAATTTGTATTTTATATTTACTCAAAAACAAATAGAAAAACAAAAAATATTGTTTATGCCAAAGCGATTGAATAAAGAATAAAGAAATAAATAATATGAAAACCATATATTTTCTGTTCTAAACCATATCTATTCTATTTTAGTGTGCCCAGCGAAGGGGGCGGGGTTTGCTAGTAAACTATAAATTGACATACAATATAAAATAAGTGTTGATTTATCTTAAACCGTTTTTTTTTCTTAATGCAAATACCTCCTATTGACATGTACATACATATTATGTATGTATATTGTCATATACCATCATTTATGTACATATAGAGTATACGTTCATTTATGAATGTATGTAATGAAAAACTTCATGAATTACTTTCAGAACTTTATTAAAATTAATTCGCGTCGCGCGCATGCACAAAACCTTGGTTCACAACGCAGGCGCAGAAATAAACGCACTGCGTATTTATCCTCCCCATGTGACTCGGCATCAATTCTCGGCGCCAATTTTTTTTTTTTTTTTTAAATGTGTTTTTTTTAATGTAATCGTAAAAAATTTTTAATAAATTTTATGTATCCGCTTATCATTTCAAAAGTAACAAAATGGTAAAAAAATAAGCAGTCGAAGAAATAAATGCACCGCCTATTTTTCCTCGCCACATGTTAGACTCGATTTCAATTCCCAGTGCAAACCTTTTTTTATTAATTTTTTTTTTTTTAAATTTGCGTTTTTTTGTTATGTAATTAAAAAAAATTATGTAATAAATTTTACGTATTCGCTTATTATTTGAAAAAATACGAAAATAGTAAAAATTTAATTAGTTTAATGTATTTATCCTCCCCACGTGACTCGCCATCAATTCTCGGTGCAAATTTTTTTTTTTTCGTTTTTAAATTTTTTTTTTTAATGTAATCGTAAAAAAATTTTTAATAAATTTTATGTATCCGCTTATCATTTCAAAAGTAACAAAATGGTCAAAAAATAAGCAGTCGAAGAAATAAACGCACCGCCTATTTTTCCTCGCCACATGTTAGACTCGAGTTCAATTCCCGGTGCAAACTTTTTTTTATAAATTTTATTTTTTAAAATCGTTTTTTTTTTTAATGTAATTGAAAAAAAAAAAAAATTATGTAATAAATTTTACGTATTCGCTTATTATTTCAAAAATACGAAAATAGTACAAATTTAATTGGTTTAATGTCGAGGTGAGAAATGTGTTGTGTGTTGAGGTGAAAGATGTGTGGTGTTTCTAATTTTTGTGTGGGCAAAAGTCAGTGAGGTGTCTATAAACTCGGTGTGCTAAATGACCTTATTACAAATCTTTCAGATCTCAATTGTACTAAAAAAAGCTTACAGTAACATTTGCCCCTTCTCATTGCATTAACATTCTCTGATTATAGTTGGTCTTTGTCTGCATGGTCTGGTCGATGTCCATTGGTGTAGGTTTTTGCTGTGGTTTCGGTCCGAAAGGTCGCGGTGGTGCAAATTGTGGATCGTAATTATTGTTATCGGTTTGATTAAAATAGGGTGGCTTTTGAAAGCTATAATTTCTGAAAGCATTTGTTATAGGCTGTGGCATGTGGGCCAATTGAGGGTAAAATACGGTAGGTTTCTGAAATGGCTGAGGAGTAAACTTGCGTTGTGGTACCGGTGGTGGTTGAATGAATTGTCGAGTTGTATTCTTTAAAAGTTGCAATTATGGACCTATAGTTATTTATCTAATTTTTAAATTTGTATCGTTGGCCTACGGCATTTATAACGATTTTTCTTATTATCTAATGATCGAACGCCTATGGCATTTTACTCGATTTTTCCTATTATGTAATGATCGAACGCCTATGGCATTTTACTCGATTTTTCCTATTATCTAATGATCGAGCGCCTATGGCATTTTACTCGATTTTTCTATTTATCTAAAGATTACATTAATTATTTTCAAATTAAATTTAATCATATTAAAGATTCCTTTGATTTTAATTCTATCAAAATTAATTCAATTTAATTTATTACCAGAGAATGTTAATGCAATGAGAAGGAGCAAATGTTAAAAGAGCTTTTTTCGAGTTCTAATTTATAGGTTCATAATAAGGTCATTTCAAATTCAACTATCTTCACGAGGTGGGATTTGCAAATATTTACCACGCGAGTGACGCGAGTGGAGGGTTTCTATATTTACTTACCACGCTAGGACAAGAATTCAGATATTTTCAAACTACTGAGGAAGTTCATAAGATTTTTCGGCACACTACTGTCATGAATAGCCAATTTATATTTATTTATTACGAGTGTTATATACAGTACACCGAGTGGTTATATATTTTAAAATAAACAAAAGAATATTTAGTAAACATGAATATGGAATTGAATAATGAATATCGTGACGCAGCTATCGAACACCGTCCGTACACGTCCGTACGCTTACGCAGTCTCTTTTCAACTCACTCCTCTCTGTCGTTGACAGCTCGGCCTCTCCTGACTCCTCGTCGTTCCAAGACGAGTCTTCTTCGTCATCATGGATGTCTAATTCTGGACTATTAGCGCACCATGGTTTGAGATTATCGGCGGACAGCACGTTGCAATAGCGGCGCTGAGTGACCATCGTATCCGATAAATCTTCCACGATATAGCGGTCGTAGTTTAATACCTTCGTCACCTGGTATGGACCCTTGTACATAGGATCGAGTTTGTGGGTTCACCCGTCGCTGTAAACACATTGTCAATTACCACCAAGTCGCCAACTTCGTACTTGTGCGGTTTCTGATGTCGTTTGTCGTATCTCTCTTTCCATTTATTACGTTCGGTCATAATATTGGACGCTGCTATGTCGCGTTTCTCCTCCATGTCTGACACATGGACAACTTCATCATGCATAGCTTGGATCATTCGGTTGTAACTAACATCCCTTGGATCGAGGTAGAACACAAGTTTGTTTGGGCTGTATTTCGTTACCTCATTCTTCTGCGAATTCATATTCCATTGGATGGCCATCAATGACTCATCCCATACCTTGTTCTTTTCCCCTGTACATCTTAGAGCGTTCAATAGAGTTTTATTCGCGCGCTCAACCTGCCCATTGGCTCTTGGAGTTCTGATAGCGGTTTTGACATGCTGGATGCCCTTTTGGTTGAGAAAGCTCTCGAACAGCTTCGACGTGAAGGCTGTACCACGATCCGATGTAACCCGCAGTGGTTGCCCGAAAATAGCCATTACTTCTTCCATTGCTTTGATTACTGGCTCGCTCTTAGTATTTCTGACAGCTTTGAGCAGCACATATTTGCTGAATCCGCAGACAATAACCAACACGTAGACGTTTCCCGATTTACTCCTGGGAAATGGACCCACATGATCGATGTGCAAACGTCTGAATGGTATCGGTAGTACATCGGCAACATGAAGTTCACTCTCCCTCTTACCTCCCTTGACCTTATTCAAACAACATTCTTCGCAAGCCGCAATATATGATTTCACGTAACGTCGCATTCGTGGGAACCAGAAGTGCTTTCTAAGACGGTCTAATGTTTTCTCCAGTGCAAAATGTCCTGCATCGTCATGACTTGCTTTCACTACCCGCCATCGCACTGCCTGTGGGACAACGAGTTTGTAATGCTCCTCCACCTTTCGGAATAACCGTGAATTTCGCATGGCATAATCTTCTTTCAGCTGCTTTAGCTCATCTTCGTCTGTCTCCTCTTCGCCTTTGATAAGTGCGCATATTCGTCGTATTTTTTTATCTTGTAGTTGTATGGTGGATACCCAATCCTCAGTTGTGGTGCCTCGGTTAAGGTTCAATACCTTTTCTGCAACAGTGTTTGTACTTTTCGATATTTCAACAGGCGCTCGACTAAGTGAGTCTGCGTGCTGCATCTTAGACCCAGGTCGATATTTACATGTAAAATCAAATTCTTGTAGTCTTAACCACCACCTGGCAATGCGCGGCTTCAATGCTGTAGTGGACTTAGTTGTTGCAATTGCATTGCAGTCCGTTCGTACAACAAATGGTGTGCCCACTAAATAAACTCGTAATCGTTCAAGTGTCTCTACGATCGCCAATACTTCTAATTCATGTGATGGATACGTAGACTCAGCTGCATTACATCGTCTGCTGTAGTAGTGTACCGGCTTCCAATTCTCGCCGTCTAGCTGTAACAACACTCCAGATAGCCCTACGGAACTAGCGTCGGTGTGTACTTCGTGGCTCTTTGTTACGTCAAACGAAACTAACACCGGCTGAGTGCAAAGTGCATGTTTTAATTTTCCAAACGCTGTGGCATGTTCGTCTGTCCACACGAATGTTTGTGCCTTCTTTAGTAACGTTGTTAGCGGCATAGCGGTACTACCATAATCTGGTATAAACTTCCTGAAAAAACCTGTTAAGCCAAGGAATCGACGGACTTCACTTACATTAGTGGGTTGAGGAAAAGCTTTAATTGATTTTGTTTTCTCCTCACCAGGCTTAATACCATCTTGGCTTACGACATGGCCTAAGAATTTAACATTTCTTGACATAAAAGTACATTTACTTGGTTTTAACGTGAGACCAGCATTTCGTACTGCCTCCAAAAACTCGGCTAGGACATCAATACCTTCACTAACATTCTTTGTTGCAATTATAACCTCGTCAACGTAGCTTATAATTTTGTTTCGGCTTCTCAAACCACGTACAAGTTGAATAATCATCTCCTGAAATACCATTGGCGCATTTCGAAGTCCAAATGGCATTACATTATACTCGTATAACCCCTCAGGTGTCAAAAACGCTGTGAACTTCTTGCTCTCCTCATGTAATGGAATTTGATAATATGCTGCAGTCATATCAAGAGTGGTGAAAAACGTATTACCCCCAAGCTTTGACAACTGCTCTTCTACTATTGGCATTGGAAATTGTTTCTTTATCGTGACCGCATTCAGTGCCCTAAAATCAACGCACATTCTATCTTCCCCGTTCGACTTCTTCAATATTACAACTGGAGCTGCGTAAGGCGATGAGCTCTGACGAATTATATTGTGCTTAAGCAAGTCGTCAATTATCGTGGAAAGTACAGGTCTTTGGATGAACGGCACCTGGTACTGCCTACCTGTAATTGGTTTCTCGGTGCTGACAAGGATTTCCATAGTTGTTGTTTTACAACGTCCAAGCTTTCCTAAATCTTCTGCAAAACAATCATCGTATTTTTCAAGTAAATGAAGTACTTCATGCAATTCATCTTTACTTAATGATACGTCCACATTAAAACCGTTTGCAGTATTTTTCTGTATTTGCATATTCCCCGACTGTATAACTAATGAACAATCTTTTTGACACAAAACATCTCGTCCAATGAACAGATCGTATGGCATAAACTCATCGGGTACTATCTGCAATTTCGTATTCAGTGCGATGCCTTCTATAACTAAATTTACTTCAATTTCTTCTTTGCTTTCAACGCTTGCACCCCCAAATCCCTCTAACTTTCTAACACATGCTTTCTTTTCCACATTGGTTGGTACTTTGGATTCGGATATGAGTGATGTGTCGCTGCCAGTATCGATAAACGCCGAATACTGGTCACCATTCAGCAAAACATTTGACATTAACGGTGGATATACATTTTCAGTAACTACCTTCGCAACCGTTGATTTTTCATAGCGGCAAGACTTAGAATCGTGTCCCACCTTGTTACATTTTGAGCATCTTTCCTTTCTTGGAGGCTTTGGACATTTTGCTGCCATGTGTCCATACTCGTTGCAATTAAAACATTTTATAGATTTCTTCTCCGTCGGAACATTTCGTGTTACCTCGTTTACATTTCTATTACCACTATCTGTACCTTTGACCGCACAATATACATCTGTTAAACTATCTAGAGAACGCAATAAATCGTTACACGTTGTTAATTTCATTGCCAAAAGGGTGCGTGTTAAATTACTGTCATTTAACCCCCGAATAATATATGTATTGATTGATTCTTCATCAACCTTACCTCGCCTACCAATATTTAACATAGCGTAGTAATATTGACTCAACGTTTCACTTGTTCGCCTCTTTCTTCGTGATAATTCCATGTGCACTTCTGCCGTACACATTGCGAAAGGAAAATCTGTTTGAAATGCTGATACAAAAGCTGACCATCGTTGAAATACGGTTTGTGCATCGAGCCATTCTTTGGCCACCCCTTTCAACTTTGATTGAGCGGCTAACAAAATTTCTTGCTCAGACCATCCGTAGGCTTCTCGTAGCTGTATAACTTTATCAACAAACTGTCTCGATGTTAAACTCCCTTTTAATGGATCAAAATCAGGTAACAATGCGATGATGTCGTGTACTGCGCTTCTTTTCCATTCACTTTGCGTTGTTGGGACTAACAATGGACGATCTACTGCTATTGGTGTACTACTAATATCATGTTGTGATGAACTCCTTGGTACTTCAGCGTGAACCTCTGTTGTGGCAGTTGAACGGTTATCGTGGCAACTAACTTCTGCTGGAATCGTTGTGGCGTTCGACGGTGTTAACGTTTGCCTTGTCTGTACTGTCACCAAATCGTTTACAGACTTAGCTAGCCCCGCAATAATACCACGCATTTCTTCCATTTGCTTCTGCATAGCTGTAACTTCGCTGCTTACCTCCAACTCTTCAGCATCAACTTCATCAGCTCCGTAAATTTCTGTTAATTTCAGAATTTTTGCTGCTTTATTGCCCATTACCGTTGCACCTTGATTTTGTAGCAATTTGTTGATTTGATCAACCCTTAAACTGTTTAATTTGATCATTTTTCCCATATTATCGTGTAATTAAAACTGAATAAACCGGCTTGCTTTTAAGTTCTTCAGAAATTCAGTTCTAATCGCGTTGGTTTTCCTTGAACGTCTACTCGTTGTTATGCCCGTATGGCTCACAATAATTCCCCTCAATAGAATTCCAGAACGTTCTTCAATATTGCAGCTATAAACACCACTGCACGTTGTACGTTGCTCTTAAACCGTTGCAAAAACACACCACAGAAAACCCTACTCTTGCTTTCTGTTTTTGCGTTCTCGTCGTTTTATTTGTATCGAAGTCGTTGCAAACGCACAAACGAAACTTCTGCTTGTGTTTTTACTCTCGTTACTTCGATCGTTGATTCGTTTGCGTTTCGCTTTTGTTGTGTACGTATACAAAGTCACTCGTCGTTGTAACTTTTCATATGTAACTGTTGCAAATGATCTCTTAAATGTGTTAAGAGACGTTTGAAGCAACTTCGTTTGCTCTTTTCCTTTTTATTCGTTGATTCGCTTACTGGTGGTATTTTTCCACTCGCTTGTGTCGTTGATTGAAAATTCAATTCGTATGTAGGAATGGATGTAAAATATGTTCATCCCACTTCTGAGATGTCATGAATAGCCAATTTATATTTATTTATTACGAGTGTAATATACAGTACACCGAGTGGTTATATATTTTAAAATAAACAAAAGAATATTTAGTAAACATGAATATGGAATTGAATAATGAATATCGTGACGCAGCTATCGAACACCGTCCGTACACGTCCGTACGCTTACGCAGTCTCTTTTCAACTCACTCCTCTCTGTCGTTGACACTACTAAGGAAATCGAAGCGAATAAATTTGCGATTAAGAAGGCCGCGCGGCAGTTAATTTGTGGTGCAGAAGCTAAAGTCGGCGGAATTATTTTTTTTCTTGCACATTTTTTTTTTACAATTCAAACCAGGAAAGTTTGGTAAAATTTTTGAGATTATTTCAATTAAAATTTCTTTAAAATACTGTTTTTTTTTTGTATTTTATAAATGGAAATTTCTTTTCGGTATAAAATAGTTCATACTGGATATGACCTGACTTTTATATAAATCAATCAAAACAGAAAATATGTACATATATCTATAATCTATTTCATCAAATCCAAATTATATTGATGAGAAAATATCATTCTAATATCCGTCCAGAAAGCCAAACGCGCATACACACATACACATGCATATAATTACCCATACAAACTTTCAACTAACGCAGAATATGTGCATATAAAACTGCGAATCGAATAAATGACTGATTTAGAAAAGATCATTAATAATTATAGATTAACGCAATCGTGAAAGACGTGTCGTATATGCAGTACATCGTCTCATATTTGACTCAGGTTCAAATCCTGTACACAGTATTTTGTTCGATATTTTTATTTCATTTTTTATATTTGGTTTAATTCGAATTGATTTAAAATAGTGTATTCAGGTTTTTCTAATACCTGTTATTTAGAAATTTATTTTCTACATAACATTATTCATACTTCTTTTGAATTAATTTATATGTAAAACAGCCATAAAGGCAATCATATGAATATGCATTCCTATATTTAATCTCTTCAGTCAAATCTGAACTACTTACATACACATATTGATGAGAAAATATTCTAATATCCATGGATGCATCCAGAAAGCTAAACGCGCATACACGCATATGTATACAAATATATACAAACCTTCAACGAACGCAAAATGTATGCATATAAAAAACAACAACTGCGAACGTCTTCTTGTCCGTCAGTGAAAAGATGGGATATGTATACCCTATGAGCAAAAAGAACCGGGAAGGTGATGTTTACTGTTTTCTTCGATTGCCAAGGCATAGTCCACCATGAGTACCTTCCATCGGGCCAGACAGACAATAAAGAATATTATTTATCCGTTTTGAAACCTTAGAGAGATGCTGTGTATTGCAAACCGCCGGAAATGTGAGCAAACAATTCTCAGATTTTGCATGATGATAACGCGCCATCGCACTGATCAAAGAGAATACAAATCGGCCTGCCGGGGGTGTTTGGAGGACTGGGTTAAACGTTGGCACATGTGTGTTGCTTCAGACGGGTCATATTTTGAAGGAGATAATATAAATTTGCCTTACATTTAATTCTGTTTTGTTTAATTTAAACATTCCCGGTACTTTCTGATCATAAGGTACATATATGCGGCTTTGCGGACAGCAATGTGTGATTCGCTGGAAGTCGCATTAACTCGCGACTGTCGCACAGTTAGAAGACATATTTACATACATACATACGGAGCCGCGGCCACTCGACATGACAAAAATTTAAGATTTATTAAAGATTGGCAAATAATTTCACGCGAAATATTCCAATATTGACTATTTTCGAATGGTCGCGAAAATTGGCATATGGGCGGCTCGTTTTATGAATGAAATTGAAATATGAGCTCTAACTTATGAATGAACTTTTTGTTTTTGTTCTAAATTGTTAGCGCCGTCGCTGATAGAATCATGGCCGCTGCGACTGCGTCTACGAATGTATTCTGTTTTTGTAGTCGCTAGGCTTAGATTTTAGCTTCGGGCGACATGCGCATGTGAGGTATGTGTTTTTGTTGTGTTCTAGAACATTTTAGAATGTGTGGTGGCAAAGCGGTTGCTATTGCTTTTGCGTCTATCAAAGTATTGTGGTTTTGCAAGTATAATATTAGGAATATCGACTGATGAAAGACAAAAGTAAACGGGAGCAAGAAGGGAGCGCTGTGCTCGCGCATATATGCATGAATGTATGAACGTGCAGGGATGTAGTAACATATGAATACAATTATTTTGTAGGAAGTTTAAAAGGCAAGTAGGTATACTCGTATATGTATGTATATTGTAACATAAGATACATACCTACATACATGTATAACACATAAATACCTGAATACATATCTACCTACGTACATACTTACATACACAAACATATTAACTTACATATTTAAATATTAATCTTAAATTTAGCAATAAGAGAAATTAGAGTAGGAGTAGAACTTTAAGAGATTTCGTTAGATGTAAGCTTTAGATAAATAAGGTTTACTGTAAATAAATTTGAATAAAGGAATTGAGTTATTTCGCAGACACCGAGAAGTGAGTTTGTGTTTTAATAACGTTAATGGCGACGAGGAAAAAAAATATAAAACATTATTTAAGCTGATTTAAATATTTGTTACTCAACTGTTAGACGGTTTAATAAAATAAGTATGATATTTAAAAAAGAAAAAAAAATAACTTAAAAGTTGTGAAGTTGTGAAGTTGGCTAACCCAACAAATTCACATATTTGTGAGCAAAATTAAGACCTCTGGCATGGTCAGTGGAAAACTTTAAAGCTTTACTAGTGTGATTTGCAATAAATAATTAAAGTAAAAAGCGTTGTAAAAGAAAATACAAATAATAGTGAACATTTGTGTCAAAAATATAATATAGCGGCAAATGAAAGTGGCTTGTGGAAAAATTTAAGAACACATGCACTGAAGAAAAGTTCCAATGAATGACCTTCATAGAGGTTAGTGAAAAAAAAAAAAAAAATTGTAACGACATACAAGAACCTGTACCCTTTTCAAGTGCAAATATCAGCGAAATTTTAAAAAGAGATCAAGTGTCCGTTATTAATATTTATCTGGACTCTCATTTTAAGAGAAAAACCGAAAGAAAAAAAACAGGAGAAAAGATAATAAATAAAAAAACAAAATATAAGACACTGCCTTGCACTCCCACTCTACGGTCGCTAAATCATTTATTTTGACTCTCTAATATAGAAACAAAACATATAATAGGCAAGAATTGATATACAAATAAGAACAACAAAGCTATAAGAAGGTGCAATACCTACAACAAACAAACCAACAAAAGAAACGTCTTAGTAAAAATCGTGAATTGACCAATGAACTCTCGCATAAACAATTTAAATTTAAATTTACAACAATAAGATATTGGCTGCACAAAACCAAAAAGAGAAACAACAACAACACCCACTTATTATCTGTGCACAACGCAAAAAGGGGAGCAGCGCTTGGAGCTGAACAACAAAAAGAATTAGCAACAATAATAACAAGCGGAGCATACATAAGTACTGAAAATTTTCGCATATACTATACATACATAAGTACATACTTTATATTTTTTTGAATAATTTAAAATTACATACATATACTATACATACATAAGTACATACTTTATATTTTTTTCAATAATTAAAAATTACATACATATACTATATATATTTCGCATAAAAAAAAAAAAAAAAAATCATTATGGAAACTTTAGAGATAAGTAAATTTAATTTAGTATTAGCGTGCATTAAAAACATTGAAAATTTGGATGGCAATGATCCAAACCAATTACCAGACTTTATAGAACAAATTGAGAATATTTTGCCTACAATTTCTGAATTCAACTCAGCTAATAGTAATGTGCTATTTGGTTACATAAAAAACAAATGCATTGGTAAAACTAGGGAAGCTATTCATCGACATCCTAACGTAACTTCATGGCCTATTTTAAAAGAAATCTTAACCACAAATTTTGGCGAGAAAGACAACAGTAATGACTTGATGGGTAGTTTAAAAACTTGCAGAATGCAGGGAACAATCGAAAATTATTATTACAAAATTAATAAATTAGCTAATAGAATTCATAACAGAAATTTGACTCATAATGATAATACTTACTCGACCGAAGAAGTAAATAGAATAGCTCTTAAGACTTTTAGAGAAAACCTCCCAGAACCTACAAGGACAATGATATTTTCTAGAAATCCGAGTACTATAGAAGGTGCTTTCAAAATAATATTAGAAGCCAGACATCAACATTATACCCAGTTTGGTCCAGCAAAAAGAAATTATATTAATACAAATATAAGAACAAATTTTAGTGATAATTTTAATAACCCTAATAATTTCGATCGTCAAAGACAACTTAGTTGTAACAACAGTAGCAATAGATCTAATCGAACTAATTTACAAGTATCAGTAGGCCAGCAAGTCACACCCTATCAAAATAAACAGTTTCCCAATCCAAATTTATACCATAATAACCCATCAAACTCAAATTCCACAGGTCAAACAAGACGTTCACATTTTTCACAAACATCGAATAGAAATTATCAACAATTTATCCCTGATACTAGATCTTACCAAACTAGGCAACCAGTTGTAAACAACCAAAATGCAAATAGTTTTAATAATACAAATCAGCAATTTGAACCAATTGAAATTGGAAATTCGAATGTAAATTTTCCTATAGCAGGCGAGCAAAACTTCCTTACATAGTTATTAACAATCCAGTGAAAAAATTAAAATTTATAATTGACACTGGTGCTGAGTTTAGTATAATTAATCCTGATATTTGTCACCCTAAATTTAAGCAAGATGTAAACGTAGTAGCAAGAGCATTAGGTACTAAAATATCAATAACCAAACTTTGCAAATTTCCAATATTTAAAGAGTTTAATGTAAATAATTATCATTGTGAATTTTTAGAATATGCTTTTAATAAAAATTTTGATGGACTTATCGGTAATAATATTTTACAAGAATTAAGTTGCATCATCGATTTACCCAATCGTCAATTAATTACCAGTACTGCAGTAATTACTATGTTTTTATCTAAAGAAGAAGAAGTCTATGACGATTTAGCTTATAAGGATAACTATTTTTTTAATTGTGAAGTTGAAAGGGCTAATGTAATATCCCATATTCAAACGAGCCTCCTAGAAGAATATGAAAAAGAAAAGTTACTAAAAATTATTAAAAAATATAAACACGTATTCTATGATAAAGCCGACAGTTTAAGTTTTACTAGTGAAATAAAACATAGGATTTTAACTAAACACAATATGCCAGTTTACTCGAAGTTATACAGATATCCCGAGGTGCATAAAGACGAGGTGAATGATCAAATTGAAAACATGCTAAAACAAAACATAATCAGACACTCTAATAGTCCTTATAATAGACCAATTTGGATCGTTCCGAAAAAATTAAACTCCTCCAATAAACAAAACTGGCGCATAGTAATTGATTATCGTAAACTCAATGATATTACTATTGAAGACAGATTTCCAATGCCTAACATTGATGATATCTTTGATAAACTAGGAAAATGCCAATATTTTTCTACACTTGATTTGGCGAAGGGATTTCACCAAATCGAAGTTCATCCAGACGACATTCCAAAAACCGCGTTTTCGACAGCAACTGGCCATTACGAGTTTTTGCGCATGCCCTTTGGCCTCCGTAATGCGCCAGCGACGTTTCAGAGACTGATTAACAACGTATTGAAAGAATACATTGGTTCAATCTGTTTAGTGTATTTAGATGACGTTCTAATTTTTTCGACAAGTATTGAAGAACATTTAGAAGCAATAGATAAAGTATTAAGACGTTTAAGCCAGGCCAATTTGAAATTGCAAGTAGATAAGTGTACGTTTCTGGCAAAAGAAACTGAATTCTTAGGCCATGTTGTCACTGCCGAAGATATCAAACCAAACCCTGAAAAACTTAAAACGGTAGAGAAAATAGCTTTACCCAAAACACAAAAAGAAATTAAGTCATTTTTAGGCATAACTGGTTTTTATAGGCGTTTTATTAAAGACTACTCAAAAGTAGCTCATCACCTTATTAAATATTTAAAGCAAGGAGCAAAAATTAATATAAATGACAAAGATTATAGATTAGCTTTTGAAAAATTGAAACAATTACTTAAGAATGACCCTATACTGGTTCATCCGGATTTTAATAAAACATTTACACTTGTAACCGATGCAAGTAATTTTGCATTGGGAGCAGCACTTATGCAGGGAAATAAAGCAGTATCCTTTGCAAGTCGCACTTTAAACTGCCATGAAAGAAACTACAGCACAATTGAGAAAGAATTATTAGCCATTGTGTGGGCAACAAAATATTTTCGTCCTTATCTTTTTGGCCGTAGATTCATAATTAAAACCGACCACCGTCCTTTAGTCTGGCTTAATAATATAAAAGAACCTAATGCGAAAATCCAAAGATGGAAAATCAAGCTAAATGAGTTCGATTTCGAAATTAATTATATAAAAGGTAAGGAAAATGTAATAGCTGACGGCCTTAGTAGATTAAGTTATGAGGCATCAAATAGTGAAATTGATATTAATTTAAATGAATTGTTTGACGAAGATGCCAATACAGTTCACAGCGCAGATACTGATGATGCTGACTTTATTAAAATCACGGAATGTCCTATTAATATGTTTAAAAATCAAATATTTATACAAACGTCAAATGAAAATTCTTGTAAGACGAAAATAATGTTCAAAAATAAGATTCGACACATATTAAAAATAGCAAATACAGACGGTATTTTGAAATTTTTGAAGGATAAGCTTTCTTCAAAAGGTCTTGTAGTAGTTTTTTGTCCAAATATTGAGCTCTACAAAGAATTCCAAACTTTGTATATTAAATGTTTTGCCAGAAACAAAAATCTCAAAATATTAAAAGCAAATTTATTTTTGGAAGATGTAGTTGATAGAGACAGGCTCCTAGAGTTAATTGAAACAACACACATTAAAAATAATCATAGGGGTATTAATGAGGTTTACGAAGAATTAAGAAAATTGTATTTTTATCCTAAATTACAAAAAGAAATTCAGAAATACATAAACAATTGCGAAACATGCAAGCTGGCAAAACACGACAGGTCTCCGATTAAATACAATTTAAATATTACGCCCACCCCTGTAAAGCACAATGATATTGTGCATGCAGATATATGGTACCCACAACGAGGCACCATGTATCTCACAAGCATAGATAAGTTAACGAAGTACGCAACTGCGTACTATTTAGAAGATAGAACTTGGGTGTCAATACTAAAAGCACTTAAGCAAAGAATCCAATATTTAGGAAAGCCAAATTTATTAGTATTCGACAACGAACTAGATACTGCCGTAATAAGAGAATTTTTAAAGGAACAAGAAATAAAATTTCACACTACCACAGCGTATCTCAAAACTGGCAACGCAGATATAGAAAGGCTACATGGAACCCTTAATGAGCACATTCGTCTTTTTAATGCGGATCCAAATAATAAAGATGATATTGACGAAAATGTACATAAAGCCATAATATCATACAACAATACAATTCATACTACTACTAATTTTCGACCCAGCGATCTTTTGAATAATATGATTTCACAAAAAGAAATATCCAAGCTTTCACAAAAAGTACATGAAAAGAAAGTTAATAAAATAAATTTATTGAATCAGAAAGCCAATAGAGTTGACACAGACAGTTTTGCCAACAACATTGTTAATAATAACAGGGTTAGCAAATCAAAACCAAAATATAAGAAAATTACTAATTATAAACAAGATGGAAATTACTTAGTATCAAACGATAATAAATTAAAAAAAATATATAAATCCCAAGTAAAACGAAAAACATGAAAAAAAAAAAAATGAAAAAAGGAAAAAAAAAATATTCAGAAAAACTAGAAAATGTGAATAATGTTTAAAAATATAAAAATAAATAATTGCAATAATGTATACCAATATAAAAAATATGATTAAACATTTACCTTAAATAAGTTCATTTTGAACAAGCAGGGACTGCTTAGTCTACGGGTGGAGGTGTAACATAAGATACATACCTACATACATGTATAACACATAAATACCTGAATACATATCTACCTACGTACATACTTACATACACAAACATATTAACTTACATATTTAAATATTAATCTTAAATTTAGCAATAAGAGAAATTAGAGTAAGAGTAGAACTTTAAGAGATTTCGTTAGATGTAAGCTTTAGATAAATAAGGTTTACTGTAAATAAATTTGAATAAAGGAATTGAGTTATTTCGCAGACACCGAGAAGTGAGTTTGTGTTTTAATAACGTTAATATAATTATATGCCAGGGCATAAAGTGGGTATATATACATACATAGAGCAGAATTGTTTTTGCACTTGTTAGGAAGAAACTCGTTCACTAGTGCGTATGTGTATTTGATTTCTTGTAAGAATGTGATGTGCTGTGACATGTGTACATACATAAATAAAAAAAAAATAAATAATTGGCGCGTACACTTCTGTTAGGTGTTTGGCCGAGCTCCTCCTCCTATTTGTGGTGTGCGTCTTGATGTTGTTCCACAAATGGAGGGACCTACAGTTTCAAGCCGACTCCGAACGGCAGATATTTTTATGAGGAGCTTTTTCATGGCAGAAATACACTCGGAGGTTTGCCATTGCCTGCCGAGGGGCGACCGCTATTAGAAAAATGTTTTTTATTAATTTTGCTTTCACCGAGATTCGAACCAACGACCTCTCAGTGAATTCCGAATGGTGATCACGCACCAACCCATTCGGCTACGGCGGCCGCCGTACATACATAAGTCAAGGTTATTTGGGCATACTTGCATATGTGATATGATGTTCTTGCGCTTGTGCATTACTGTTTTTCATATACAAATGTACATACATACATATGTATGTAAATGCTGTCGAATACATAAACTATAAATTGACATACAATATAAAATAAGTGTTGATTTATCTTAAACCATTCTTTTTTTCTGAATGCAAATACCTCCTATTGACATGTACATACATATTATGCACTTATGGTATATGACATCACTTATTTACATATAAAGTATACGTTCATTTGTGTACATATGTGTGTAATGAAAAACTTCATGAATTACTTTCAGAACTTTATTAAAATTTATTCGCGTCGCGCGCATGCACAAAACCTTTTGTTCACAACGCAGGCGCAGAAATAAACGCTCTGCGTATTTATCCTCCCCACGTGACTCGCCATCAATTCTCGGTGGAAATTTTTTTTTTCGTTTTTAATTTTTATTTTTTTAATGTAATCGTAAAAAAATTTGTAATAAATTTTATGTATCCGCTTATCATTTCAAAAGTAACAAAATGGTAAAATAATAAGCAGTCGAAGAAATAAACGCACCGCCTATATTTCCTCGCCACATGTTAGACTCGAGTTCAATTCCCGGCTCAAACTTTTTTTATAAATTTTTTTTTTTTTAAATCGTTTTTTTTTAATGTAATCGTAAAAAAATTTGTAATAAATTTTATGTATCCGCTTATCATTTCAAAAGTAACAAAAGGGTAAAAAAATAAGCAGTCGAAGAAATAAACGCACCGCCTATTTTTCCTCGCCACATGTTAGACTCGAGTTAAATTCCCGGCGCAAACTTTTTTTTATAAATTTTATGTTTTAAAATCGTTTTTTTTTTAATGTATTCTAATTGAAAAAAAATTATGTAATAAATTTTACGTATTCGCTTATTATTTCAAAAATACGAAAATAGTACAAATTTAATTGGTTTAATGTCGAGGTGAGAAATGTGTTGTGTGTTGAGGTGAAAGATGTGTAGTGTTTCTAATTTTTGTGTGGGCAAAAGTCAGTGAGGTGTCTATAAACTCGGTGTGCTAAATGACCTTATTACAAATCTTTCAGATCTCAATTGTACTAAAAAAAGCTCACAGTAACATTTGCACCTTCTCATTGCATTAACATTCTCTGGTAATACACACTAAAGATAATTACATGTTGATTAAAAACTGCCTTAAAATAAAACTAAAACAACAAATATCTCAGGACGTAAACGTAATCAACATAAGATCAGACCATCTAACACCACTTCAAAATGCTAATCTTAAAAAGTTAACGGAAAATTTCAAATCTCTGTTTTGTGATCCAGATGAAAAACTAACCTGCATCACCACAGTAAAAGGAGAAATTCGTACGATATCAGGAACCCCCGTTTATACAAGAAATTACCCCTATCCTATGTGTCTAAAGGACCACGTTGAAAAACAACTTCAAGAATATTTACGCGATGGCATCATTCGACCATCTCGATCACCATATAATTCACCAGTATGGATAGTCCCTAAAAAGTTAGACGCATCAGGCGAAAAAAAGTATAGGATGGTAGTAGACTATCGTAAACTCAACCTTGACACAGTACCCGACAGATATCCAATTCCGGATATTAATGAAGTGTAAGAAAACTCAGTAGGCCATTCCTTTAAGGCCGGAGAAGATTTAATTTTTGAAATTGTCACTGAATATATTTTAGTTTTTAAATGTCGAAGAGCTGAATAAAACGTTTATGAAATAAAGAAAACTCAAAAGGCCATTTCCTTTCAGGTCAGAAGCGGGATACTGACTCCTACTTTTTTTGTATGAATGCGCATAAATTCGTGCTTTGTTATGCGCGTTGGCAAGATGCATATATGGCGTAGTGTATAAAATGCATGCGACGGTCGTGGGAAAAAAACTATGAGCAGATTAATACGTGTGGAAAGCGAGAGATGAAAGGGAGCAAGAAACAAGCAGATATACAAAAAAACGAGTGGTGCAAGCGTGTACGAATGTACATATTGTGCGGGGAAAATGCCGAAAATAGTAAATTTAAGAGTGGAACAACTTAAAACGCTGCTGCGTGAACGGGAAAAACCTACGACTGGTTCTAAGTCAGAACTAGTCCAGCGGTTATGCGATTTTGAAAACAGTGACGAAATAAATATGGACGAAAGGTGTACAATGCAAGAGCAAATTAATGAGTTGCGGGAAATGATGCAAGGCATCACTACTTTGCTGCAACAACAAAGCTGTGAGCAACGACCAAGTGTAGAACAAACGGCCGCGAGTGTAGAAATTACAACTACCCCGGTATCAATGGTAGATTTTGCGAGTGCAAGGTGTTCGGTGAAAGAGATTGCTGAAACTTTACCTACCTTTGATCCAACGAATGAACTTTCTTTGCCGGTCGAAAAATTTGTAGAACGTGTTAATCAAGCGCATAGTGCCTATCAGTGGAACGAAAGAAGTTTAATGCTAGCAGTTTTTAGCAAGTTGAAAGGTGTTGCCAAACTATGGTTAGATGCTTCACCAGAGTGTTACTCGAATTGGGCAATTTTCGCGGAAAGGTTAATAGAAGAATTCGGTACTAAGCCAAACGAGGCAGAGATACATTACAAAATGAACAGTTCGGTGCGTAAATTTGATGAAAAAGTCGTGGAATATTGTTTTCGTATGAGTGCCATTGGGCAGCGATATAATTTGAGTGAATCAGCGATTATAAAATATACGCGGAACGGATTACGAAATCGGGAACTGCAAACGGCAATTGCTCCAATGCGATTTGATTCGATGAGACACTTGCGCGAAACGCTTGACGAGTATGATAAAAATCGTAATAGTACTCCAGGTTTGAAGTTTGAACAAAACAAAAATAGAAACACGAATAATGACGGGAATAAAGGTATGGTGATGGTCAGAAAGTTGACCCGAAGGTTGAGGCTGTGGAGCGTAATAAAGAAATGCTACAATGACAAACCGTAAAGTCGAGTGCGATGAGGAATTTTGTATTAAACTGGTGTATGTTAAAAATCAAGCAATAAAAGCATTCGTGGACACAGGAAGTGAATGCAGCATGATACGGAAATCATATGCTGATAAATTCGAAATTGAAACAGAGCCTTGCATGTTAAAAATAAAGGGCATATGTGGAGGTGCGCGGTGTGCAAGTGAGTTGATGAAAACTGAAATAAAAATTGACAGTGTAAAAGTAAATGTAATACTATATATAGTGGATGACGAGTTGTTAACGTCAGATGTATTGCTTGGAAAAGAGATTTTCAATCGGAATATTGTCGCGCACATAAACAGTGGACAACTGAAATTCGAATATTTACCGATCGCGGAAAATCGAGAAACGACGGTATCTGAACGCAAAGTTATAAATGAAAATCAAATAATATGTGGAGAACTTGAAAGTGCGCAGACGGGAAAGCTAATCAAACTGTTGAACGAGTACAATGATATATTTGCAAATAATATCAGTGAGATAGGACAGACAAATGCATTATCCATGAAAATTAAGTTAGATACTAATGTACCTATTGCACAAAACCCATACCGTATACCAGAGCCGAAAAAAGTGTTGGTTCAACAGATGATTAGAGAGTTATTAGTTAACGATATAATAGAAACGTCAGAATCTGAATATGCGAGTCCAATTGTACTCGTGAAAAAGAAAAATGGAGAATCGAGATTGTGCGTAGATTATCGTAAGGTGAATCAACATACCCGAAAAGAAATTTATCCAATGCCGCATATTGAAGAACAGCTTCATGAAGCAAAACGTTATAAATATTTCACAGTATTAGATATGAATAGTGGGTATTATCAGATACCGATAGACCCAGATAGTCGTAGATATACTGCGTTCGTAACCACAGAGGGGTTGTATCAGTTTAAACGAATGCCGTTTGGGCTAAAGAATGCCCCAGTAGTCTTCCAACGCTTGATGGCAAAGGTAAAAGAACGAACACAGAATGGAGATATGGTGAACTACATGGATGACATTATGATAGGGGGTTCAACTGTCGATGAAATTTTGGCCAAATTGAGGCGTGTACTTGATGCATTACGAGAGCTTAATTTGACTTTGAATTTGAAGAAATGCGAGTTTGCAAAAGAAACAATTGAATTCTTGGGCCATACATTAACCCCAAGCGGAATTAGTCCAGGTACAGCAAACACAATAGCTATTACAAATTTTTCAATACCTAAGAACGTAACTGAAGTACGACAATTTCTGGGGTTGAGTGGATACTTTAGAAAGTTTGTGGCAGGGTATGCCATTAAATCAGAGCCACTGCGACGTTTACTTTGTAAGGAACAAAATTTTCGATGGGGCGAAGAACAGCAAAGGGCTTTCGATGAGCTGAGGTTGGCGCTGGTGTCCAAACCGGTGATGACGTCATATAGAATTGAAGCCAAGCATGAGATCCATACCGATGCAAGTTCCATTGGATTAGCTGGCGTGTTATTGCAACTTGAAGAAGACGATTGGAAGCCGGTAGTATATTTTAGTCGATCCACTAGCGAAAATGAGAAAAAGTATCATAGTTACGAGTTGGAGACTCTTGCAGTAGTGGAAACACTAGAGCGTTTTAAACATTATGTCTACGGGAAAAAGGTTACTGTAATAACCGACTGCAATGCAATCAAAACAGCAATGGCCAAGAAAGAGCTCATCCCGCGCATAGCGCGCTGGTGGCTCAAAGTGCAAGAGTACGACATAAAAATAGAGCATCGTTCCGGTAAGCGGATGGAACATGTCGACGCGTTGAGTAGGTCCCCAGTAGAAGCATCGCGTGAAGTGGACGAAGCGTCCCTGTGTGTCTTGAAAACAGGTATAGACGAGCAGGACTGGTTATTTAGTATGCAGATACAGGATGTTGATGTCAAGCAAATAGTCGATAAAGTGAAGTCAAAAGATATTAAAACGTTAGATGCATATATACTTGAGAATGGTCGATTGTATAAGAAATATGAAGGTGCGAAGTTGTGGGTTGTACCAAAGGCACTTCGATCAAAAGTTCTGTATGATTGTCATAATAATGCAGGTCACTTAGGTGTTGACAAAACTATCCAGCGACTACTGAGTTATTTATGGTTTCCAAGGATGAGAAATTATGTCAAATCGTACATCAAGTCGTGTGTAGAATGCGCCTATAACAAAGATCGAGGAGGGCGGAGAGAAGGGGAATACCATTTCGACGATATAGAACCAATTCCGTTCAAGACAGTGCACTTAGATCATTTAGGTCCATTCCCTAAAAGTAAACAGAGAAACGAGCATCTGCTGGTCTTAGTTGATGCCTTTACAAAATTCACAGTCATACGAGCGGTCAAGAGTACCAAGACCAAACCTGTACTAGAAATAATAAACGAAGTTAGTAGTTACGTCGGTATGCCAGCACGAATTGTGACAGACAGAGGTACCGCTTTCACTTCGAAAGAATTCACGAAATATTGCAACGACAACTGTATAAAACACATCAAGAATGCTGTGCGTACTTCCAGAGCAAACGGACACGCAGAACGAGCAAACAGAACAATTTTGTCAATGCTGTTGCCAATTACCACCGAAGATAGATGTTGGGACGAAAGGTTACGAGAAATACAGTGGGCAATAAACTCAATGAAAAACAAAACTACTACTAAGACACCTCAAGAGCTACTGTTGGGTTACGCCCCCCGAGATGTCCTACAAAACAAAATATTATTAGCAATACAAGACGAACACTGTGCAGTTAACGATACTGATTTGGAAGAGGTCCGACGTACGGCAGCAGTCAAAATCAACGAGGCAAGACAAAAAGCCAAACTCAAATATGACAATCAGCACAATAAACCAACAGTATACAATGTAGACGATTTGGTGCTCGTCGACAATGAACCAATGAGTACCGGGCATTCACGAAAATTAGGGCCACATTACAAAGGACCATTCATAATCACGGCATCTCTTGGTAATGATCGGTATGTGGTTGAGGACTTGCCAGGTTCACACAGGAAGCAGAGACATTATTCATCGGTGTATGCATCTGATAAGCTGAAATTGTGGTGTAACCTACCACCATGCAACGATATCGAAACAGACGAAGATGAGACTACAGGAGAATCTACGGAACCTGAGCGGGGTCGCACCAGTATGTCAGGAGAGGCCGAGTGTAAGAAAACTCAGTAGGCCATTCCTTTAAGGCCGAAGAAGATTTAATTTTTGAAATTGTCACTGAATATATCTTAGTTTTTAAATGTCGAAGAGCTGAATAAAACGTTTATGAAATAAAGAAAACTCAAAAGGCCATTTCCTTTCAGAAGTATTAGCACAACTAGGCAAACATAAAATTTTTTCAGTACTTGATCTTAAGAGCGGTTTTCATCAGATTCCCTTAAAAGAATCTGACATAGAGAAGACAGCATTCTCTGTAAATAACGGGAAATATGAATTTACCCGTCTTCCTTTCGGTCTCAAGAACGCACCTTCGATTTTTCAAAGGGCACTTGATGACATTCTAAGAGATCATATTGGCATACGATGCTACGTTTATATCGATGATATAATTATTTTCAGTAAAGATCAAGAGACCCATTTTAAGGACATTGAATTAATTTTCAATACCCTTTCAAAAGCCAATCTAAAAGTGCAACTGGACAAATGTGAATTCCTCAAATCTGAAGTCGAATTCTTAGTCTTCATAATATCAAACAACGGTCTTAAAGCAAACCCTAGGAAAGTAGAAACAATAATAAATTTTCCAGTTCCGAGAACCTTGAAAGACTTAAGGTCATTTCTAGGCCTGTCAGGCTTTTATCGCCGCTTCATTAGGGATTATGCGAAACTCGCAAAACCCCTGACAGCCCTTTTAAGAGGAGAGGATGGACGCGTGTCCAAGAACCAATCAAAAAAAATTCCAATAACATTAAGTAACGAAGCTTTAACTGCCTTTAATAAACTCAAACTCTCCCTAACTGATGAAGACGTAATTCTAAACTACCCTGATTTCTTAAAACCATTTCAATTAACTACAGACGCTTCTAAATACGCAATTGGAGCAGTCTTGTCGCAAAACAATAGACCCATCTCTTTTATATCTCGTACTCTTAGCGAAACAGAAGAAAATTACGCTACTAATGAGAAAGAGATGTTAGCTATCATTTGGTCATTAAACAACTTCCGCAGTTATCTCTATGGATCAAGAAAAGTCCAAATTTTCACAGATCATCAGCCCTTGACTTATGCCCTCAGTAACAAAAACAACAACAATAAGATGAAAAGATGGAAGAATATCTTGGAAGAGTACAATTACGAATTGACCTATAAACCCGGAAAAGAAAATGTCGTAGCTGACACACTATCAAGACCACCTCAAATAAACCTTTTACCAGTTACTGAAAATGACAATAGCTCGTTAAGCGATACTATCCATAGTGATATTAGTTCTTCACAACATTTAATACCCATAGTTCAAGAACCAATAAATGTATTCAAAAACCAACTCTTCCTTTGTTTGGATGAAGTTTCCTCTTACCAATTTAAGATAATATTCCCGACCTACCATAGACACATTATTGCCGAACCACAGTTCACACAACAAAATCTGATAAATATTTTGAAACGATACCTGAATCCATCTGTTATAAACGGACTCAACACTGACGAACATACTTTAGGAATAATTCAGACAATATACCCAATTTATTATAGCAATTACAGAATTAGATTCACACGAACCAAAGTAACCGATTTAACTGAAGAAATAGACCAAACAAATGAAATTCTAAAAGAACACAAACGCGCTCATCGCAATGGACGCGAAAACAAACAGCAACTTCTAAAAAATTTCTACTTCCCACAGATGCAGGCTAAAATTGACAGAATTATTAAACAATGCAAAATATGCAAAGAACAAAAATATGAAAGACATCCCCCAAAACTCTTATTGCAAGCCACCCCCATCCCACAATATTCCGGACAAATAGTTCATCTTGACATTTACCACACACACAAACACGTAATATTGACCGCAATCGATAAATTTTCTAAGTATGCTCAAGCGAAAATAATTAACTCAAGATCCACTCAAGATATAATTCAGCCCTTGAAAGAAATTCTCACAAATTACGGAATCCCAGAAAAAATCGTCATCGATAACGAAAAATCTTTAGGATCACATCCGATAACACATCTAATCCAAGATCAATTTAACATAGAAGTTTTTAAGGCACCCCCATATACTAGTACCGTTAATGGTCAAATAGAAAGATTTCACTCGACTTTAAGTGAAATTATGAGATGTATAAAAGCAGAAAAGTCTCATACCTCATTCCTGGACTTTGCTAGAAAAATCAATTTACAAATATAACTATTCAATCCATTCTACCACTAATCAAAAACCAGTCGAAGTATTTTTCGGACGTAGAGTAACTTCAAATCCACTACAATTAGAAGAAAATCGAAACGAAAACATTCGTAAATTAAAGGATAAGTAGGAGAAAGATCTTAAACATCATAACAAAAATAGAGACGTCTTTAAAGATTATAACCAAGGAGATGTCGTGTATGTCAAAACAAATAAAAGAGTAGGAAATAAACTTTCTAGTAGATATAAAGAGGAAATCGTAAAAGAAAATAAAAATAGCACAATCATTACTGAATCAGGTAGAATAGTTCATAAAGGACTAATTAGAAATTCATAATTAATACAATAAAAATAATTTTCTTTTCATAGAAGCAACATGGTAAATAGCAAGGACACACTACTAACGTTGATCATACTTATCTTGACGACCACTAGTCTAACGGACACGGAAATATTGGATTACACAAAAAATCACATAATAACGATTAATGACGGACAAGCTAAGATACAGGAAGGAACATTTAAGATAATACATCTTATTGACTTGGACCAATACGACTATTTCCTAAAGGACATACTTACATACCTCGACAAGAACATTCCCATAAACAACCTTTTCTACCCCATCCTCAAATCTCAAATAGATATATCATTAGAAATACTTTCAAATATAAGACCTAAAAAGGAATTTAGAACTAAGAGAACAATAAATGCATTAGGAACGGTATGGAAGTATATTGCAGGTACTCCAGACCACGAGGATTTTGAAATTTTGAATAATGATTTAAATGAACTTAAGAAAAACAATAATGAACAAGTAATAATTAATGAAGCTTTTAACGAAAGAATTAACAATTTAACCAAGCTAGGAAATCAGTTACTAAACTCGATAAGGAAAGATAATTATGTAATAAGTGAAATAACATTGAATCTTGAAAGTAGAATAAGAATTATCAAAGAAGAATTAATAAATATAAAGTATGCCATTCAATGGGCAAAAATTGGAATCATTAATACAATATTATTGAATAAAAGAGAAATTGAAATAGCGATTATGAAATTAAAAGAAGAAAGAATGCCATTCGCATCAATTGAAGAAGCATTAGAATATGCAAAAGTTAAGTAAAGAATCAAGAATTTTGTACTTGGTAAAAATACCACTAACGAGTAACATTACTTATAAGAATATTATAATAAGATCAGTTAAGAGAAACAAAGAAATTATCAAACTTGATTTTGAAGAAATTTTAAAAGATAAAAATGATATATATGGTATTAAAGATAAATGTACGAAATACAATGGAATAAAAATTTGTGAAAGAAGCAAAGTAATTAACATTAGTAATAGTACCTGCATCCCTATAATAAGTAGTCAAAATTCACTTTGTACGATAAGCAACAATCAACACATACCGACTATAGAAGAGATACAAGCCGGAATAATTCTACTAAATGATTTCAATGGGACAGTAAAAACGGAAAGAGAGCAGAGATCAATTATGGGTACATACCTAATTAAATTCCACAACACATCACTAAGTATCAACAACGAAACATTCACCAATATGGAAATGCCAACACTAATAGCAGAACCAGCAGCCAACACCGTTAGAAAAAGAACGCATCAGCATTTTGTCATTAGAAGCCCTCAACGAGTTGCAAATTAACAACACAAAAAGAATAAACCTGTTAAAAACAGATTCAGCAGTAAACAAGAGCACAATGCTAGGACTAGCAATCATCCTAACAGCAATCGTAATAACCTTTAAATTCTGGATAAAACCCAAGTCAAAGGTTATCATTCAAGAAGTACCAAATGAACCACTCACAATAGTCGATCTAAAGACCAGCTCGTCAGCGAATCTCCCAGCTGCACCAATCAACCCAATCAATAGCCAACTCGAAGCCACCATTAGTTATTCAAATCTTCGGTTACATGACCTACCCTATTTTTAAATAAGACGAACGAGGACAATCGTTCTTAAGAAGGGAGGAGTTAACACCGCTTACGCTGAAAGTTTATTCGCTGCACGCGCTTCCGTTCTAAACCCTTTTTGCTGACGCTATGTTTGCTACAAACCGTGTGAACGGCAATACATGAAATTCCGGGAACACGATCACGTGGCACGGCAGGTGAATGAGGTGATGGATAAGTTACAATAGCTTTAAGTAACTCTGTAACAGTTAGTCTTAATTTGACAAGTGAATAAATAACAAGGAGCTTGCTCCGAAAAAATAATTTTTTTTACATTTCTCAAAATAAATGTAATTAATTTATATACCCACTTTATGTCCTAGCATATATACATACATATACGAGTATACCTACTTGCCTTCTAAACTTCCTACAAAATAATTGTATTCATATGTTACTACATACATCCATGCACGTTCATACATTCATGCATATATGCGCGAGCACAGCGCTCCCTTCTTGCTTCCGTGTACTTCTGTCTTTCACCAGTCGATATTCCTAATATTGTACTTACAAAAACACCATACTTTGATAGACGCAAAAGCAATAGCAAGCGCAACGCGATGGCCGCTTTGCCACCACACATTCTAAAATCTTATTATTTAGAACAAAAACAAAAAGTTCATTCCTAAGTTAGAGCTCATATTTCAATTTCATTCATAAAACGAGCCGCCCATATGCCAATTTTCGCGACCATTCGAAAATAGTCAATATTGGAATATTTCGCGTGGAATTATTTGCCAATATTTGATAAATCTTAAATTTTTGTCATGTCGAGTGGCCGCGGCTCCGTATGTATGTATGTAAATATGTCTTCTAACTGTGCGACAGTCGCGAGTTAATGCGACTTCCAGCGAATCACACATTGCTGTCCGCAAAGCCGCATATATGTACCTTATGATCAGAAAGTACCGGGAATGTTTAAATTAAACAAAACAGAGTTAAATTTAAGGCAAATTTATATTATCTCCTTCAAAATATGACCCGTCTGAAGCAACACACATGTGCCAACGTTTAACCCACTCCTCCAAACACCCCCGGCAGGCCGATTTGTATTCTCTTTGATCAGTGCGCTGGCGCGTTATCATCATGCAAAATCTGAGAATTGTTTGCTCATATTTCCGGCGGTTTGCAACACACAGCATCTCTCTAAGGTTTCAAAACGGATAAATAATATTCTCTATTGACTGTCTGGCCCGATGGTAAGGAAATCGAAGCGAATAAATTTGCGATTAAGAAAGCCGCGCGGCAGTTAGTTTGTGGTGCAGAAGCTAAAGCCTGCGGAATTATTCGTTTTGTTTTTTGGCACGTATTTAATTCAGGTTCAAGTCCTGAAGTCATATTTTTTTTCTTGCACATTTTTTTTTTTACAATTCAAACCAGGAAAGTTTGGTAAAATTTTTGAGTTTATTTTAATTAAAATTTCTTTAAAATACTGTTTTTTTTGTATTTCATAAATGGAAATTTCTTTTCGGTATAAAATAGTTCTTACTGGATATGACCTGATTTTTATATAATATAAATCAATCAAAACAGAAAATATGTACATATGTATGTCTTTAATCTCTTTCATCAAATCCAAATTATATTGATGAGAAAATATCATTCTAATATCCGTCCAGAAAGCCAAACGCGCATACACAGATACATATGCATATAATTACGCATACAAACTTTCAACTAACGCAGAATATGTGCATATAAAACTGCGAATCGAATAAATGAGTGATTTAGAAAAGTTCATTAATAATTGTAGTTTAGCACAATCGTGAAAGACGTGTCGTATATGCAGTACGCCGTCCCATATTTGACTCAGGTTCAAGTCCTGTACACGGTTTTTTGTTCGATATTTTTATTTCATTTTTTATATTTGGTTTAATTAAAATTGATTTAAAATAGTGTATTCAGATTTTTCTAATACTTGTTATTTTGAAATTTATTTTCTATATAACATTATTCATACTTCTTTTGAATTAATTTATATGTAAAACAGCCATAAAGGCAGTCATACGAATATGCATTCCTATATTTAATCTCTTCAGTCAAATCTGAACTACTTACATACACATATTGATGAGAAAATATTCTAATATCCATGGATGCATCCAGAAAGCTAAACGCGCATACACGCATATGTATACAAATATATACAAACCTTCAACGAACGCAAAATGTATGCATATAAAAAACAACAACTGCGACCGTCTTCTTGTCCGTCAGTGAAAAGATGGGATATGTATACCCTATGAGCAAAAAGAACCGGGAAGGTGATGTTGACTGTTTCCTTCGATTGCCAAGGCATAGTCCACCATGAGTACCTTCCATCGGGCCAGACAGTCAATAGAGAATATTATTTATCCGTTTTGAAACCTTAGAGAGATGCTGTGTGTTGCAAACCGCCGGAAATGTGAGCAAACAATTCTCAGATTTTGCATGATGATAACGCGCCATTGCACTGATCAAAGAGAATACAAATCGGCCTGCCGGGGGTGTTTGGAGGACTGGGTTAAACGTTGGCACATGTGTATTGCTTCAGACGGGTCATATTTTGAAGGAGATAATATAAATTTGCCTTAAATTTAACTCTGTTTTGTTTAATTTAAACATTCCCGGTACTTTCTGATCATAAGGTACATATATGCGGCTTTGCGGACAGCAATGTGTGATTCGCTGGAAGTCGCATTAACTCGCGACTGTCGCACAGTTAGAAGACATATTTACATACATACATACGGAGCCGCGGCCACTCGACATGACAAAAATTTAAGATTTATTAAATATTGGCAAATAATTCCACGCGAAATATTCCAATATTGACTATTTTCGAATGGTCGCGAAAATTGGCATATGGGCGGCTCGTTTTATGAATGACCCGATTTACACGAGGAGACATCTGGAAGGGAGACACTGGAAATTCTCTTTTGAAGTTTCATTCGCGTTCACACGGGCAAAAATGTTTCCGCGACATTTTGACATTTAACACTTTAGCATCGTCTGGTTCGGATGTATTCTAGCACGAATGAAAAATGCAAACTGGTTAAATAATAAATAATTTGTTGTTTTTTTATTGAAATATATTTATAAATTCTTTTACTTGAATAAAAAAAATTAAATTAAAAATACTTCATATGTAAATAATTAACTTAAAATTAACTTGAGTAACTAGAAATGCGAGGAAAATTAGAATTCAACATAAACATGCCGCATAATATATTTTAAATTATACCTACTTTACTAGCAAAAATAATCGTGCATTTCCAAAGCAGTGTTCGGATGTTTGTCATCTTTGTTATCTTCCGTTTGCTTGAAAACCAACACATAACTCAGAACCTTCTCCCACAAAAGAAGAAAACGAATGAAGCAACTATCAAAAATTGGAAAGATTGGAAATACGAATAAGAAGAGCAAAGCGTGTCCCCGAGTACGGGAGACAAAATCCCTTCTCTCTTCCCCGACCGTCCTTCGCCCATGAACAAAATGTTTCCCTTCCAGATTTCTCCTCGTGTAAATCGGGTCAATGAAATTGAAATATGAGCTCTAACACCCCATTTACACACGGAGACATCTGGAATGGAGACACTGGAAATTCTCTTTTCATGTCTCATTCGCGGGTACACGGGCAAAATTGTTTTCGGCGACATTTTGACATTTAATACTTTAGCATCGTATGGTTCGGAAGTATTCTCGCACGCGCTTACATGTAAAGCGGAAAACGTTCGTCAAAAATTTCTTAAATATATGAATGAAAAATGCAAACTGGTTAAATAATAAATAATTTGTTGTTTTTTTTATTGAAATATATTTATAAATTCTTATACTTGAATAAAAAAAATTAAATTAAAAATACTTCATATGTAAATAATTAACTTAAAATTAACTTGAGTATCTAGAAATGCAGGGAAAAATTAGAAATCAACATAAACATGTCCCATAACTATTTTAAATTATACCTAATTTACTACCAAAAATAATCGTGCATTTCCCAAGCAGCGTTCGGATGTTTGTCATCGTTGTTTTCTTCCGTTTGTATGAAAACCAACACATAACTTACAACTTTCTTCCACAAAAGCAGAAAACGAATGAAGCAACTGTCAAAAATTGCTTTAAGATTGGAAATACGAATAAGAAGAGCAAAGCGTGTCGCCAGTACAGGAGACAAATTCCCTTCCCTCTTCCCCGGCCGTCCTTCACCACCGAACAAAATGTTTCCCTTCCAGTGGAGACATCGTGTAAATGGGCACTAACTATGAATGAACTTTTTGTTTTTGTTCTAAATTGTTCAGCGCCGTCGCTGATAGAATCATGTCCGCTGCGACTGCGTCTGCGAATGTATTCTGTTTTTGTAGTCGCTAGGCTTAGATTTTAGCTTTGGGCGACATGCGCATGTGAGCTATGTGTTTTTGTTGTGTTCTAGAACATTTTAGAATGTGTGGTGGCAAAGCGGCCATCGCGTTGCGCTTGCTGTTGCTTTTGCGTCTATCAAAGTATTGTGTTTTCGTAAGTATAATATTAGGAATATCGACTGGTGAAAGACAAAAGTACACGGAAGCAAGAAGGGAGCGCTGTGCTCGCGCATATATGCATGAATGTATGAACATGCATGGATGTAGTAACATATGAATACAATTATTTTGTAGGAAGTTTAGAAGGCAAATAGGTATACTCGTATATGTATGTATATATGCTAGGACATAAAGTGGGTATATATACATACATAGAGCAGAATTGTTTTTGCACTTGTTAGGAAGAAAATCGTTCACTAGTGCGTATGTGTATTTGATTTCTTGTAAGAATGTGATGTGCTGTGACATGTGTACATACATCCCAGCAAAACCTGCGTGACCGAAGCTCTAACACAATTACACTTTTTTATATGTTACAAACACATATGCACTCGTATTTCTTTGGGAATCGACTTTTTTTTTGATGCTCCGTCCCCTTTGGAAAAGGTGTAAGCAGTAAGCAAACTTCATTCATATATTTTTTCTCATTTTTGCATCAATAGAAAAAAAAAACAAAAAAAACGGCAAGTGGCTGTCAAAGCAATAAGTCAAAAAGATATCTTTTCTCTCTTTTTGATATCAAAGTAGGCCGAGAATCAAATTGTCAACCTTTGGCAAATATGTAAGCAGTAAGCAAATTTCATTCATATATTTTTGCTCATTTTTAAATCAGTCTAAGTAAACAAACGCCGTAGCCGAGTGGGTTGGTGCGTGACTGCTATTCAGAATTCACAGAGAAAACGTTAGTTCGAATCTCGGTGAAAGCAAAATTAATAAAAACATTTTTTAATAGCGGTCGCCCATCAGCAGGCAATGGCAAAACACCGAGTGTATTTCTACCATGAAAAAAATCTGCTCATAAACATATCATAAAACAAAATGAAATAAATGTATAAAAAAAAAAAAATTTTTTTTGTGATTCGAACCAAGGATTTCGGATCGGAAGCCCACATTGCTAACCGCTGGGCTATCGCGCTGTGCTGTCGCCGCTGGCCTAAAAGTTATTTTGTTCGTCGCTACGTTTATATGAAACTGGCACTGGCAAACGAATCCATATGTATGAAGGGATAAAAAATCACACGTACACAAAAAATTTGGCACAATTTTCCCAACGCTTTTAACAAAGTGATTGTAAAGGGGCGGGGCTAGTGACAGTTTAACGACCACGCGTGGCGGTCATGTGCAGGGTAACCTGACCACCACTCTTCTTGCTGGGATAAGTCAAGGTTATTTGGGCATACTTGCATATGTGATATGATGTTTTTGCCCTTGTGCATTATTGTTTTTCATATACAAATGTACATACATACATATGTATGTAAATGCTGTCGAATACATAAACTATAAATTGACATACAATATAAAATAAGTGTTGATTAGACTCGAGTTCAATTCCCGGCTCAAACTTTTTTTTATAAATATTTTTTTTAAATCGTTTTTTTTTTAATGTAATTGAAAAAAAAAAAATAATGTAATACATTTTACGTATTCGCTTATTATTTCAAAAATACGAAAATAGTAAAAATTTAATTGGTTTAATGTCGAGGTGAGAAATGTGTTATGTGTTGAGGTGAAACATGTGTGTGTGGTGTTTCTAATTTTTGTGTGGTCAGTGAAGTGTCTATAAACTCGGTGTGCTAAATGACCTTATTACGAATCTTTCAAATCTCAATTGTACTAAAAAAAGCTCACAGTAACATTTGCACCTTCTCATTGCATTAACATTCTCTGCTATTACTGCTAACACATACATATACTTATATATATATATAAAACATATCACGCTATTTTCTTTAAGGTTTCTTTTAGTGTACTTAAGAGTTTTGCACCCACGTACACAAAAACAAACATCTTCACCTTTAAATTTGCCTTTCAAAATTGTTGCTTCAATTACATTGTTCATTGTCCGTTTCACTGCTAATCTTGTCCCATTACATAGTTTCGGCTGATTGATATTTCGCAACATAATGATCACTGCGTCGACTTTCAATTGCAAACGATGTGGTGGCAAGCCAGGCAAATTAAGTGAATTCAAAAATTCAATTGGATAATTCACTACATCGTCGGGTTTAGTGATTGAATCAATTGATTTATAGGTGACAACTTCACCTGGAATTTGAGTCAAAATACTGCCATTGATTTCATTGACATCGACATTTTTGGCAGCTAATATAGCTCTCTCGCTTAGCCAATCTTGATTTCGATAGTTTTGTGCAATATTTGGGAATACATTTTGCACTAATTGTACTCTTGATTCTGTTACGGTACAAAAATTAGTTGGAAGTGTGATCATGCCTGTATTCTTATCAATTGGCTTTCGTCTGTTCGGAAAATTCAGCAACTGTTGGATCATTCTGTAACTCGAAAGTCTTTCAGTGTTCTATTTAAGGCCAGTGATTTTTTATGAGCCATCGTACATTCATCCCATACAATAATTTTACATGTTTGTAAAACCTTTCCCATTCCAGAATTTTTAGAAATGTTGCAAGTTGGTTCTTCATTTACTTGCATATTTAATGGTAACTTTAATGCAGAATGTGCAGTGCGACCGCAGTCCAATAAAGTTGCCGCTATTCCAGATGATGCCAAAACCAATGCAATATTATTCTGTGATCGAATGGTGGCCAAAATTAACGACAACAAAATCGGTTTTCCAGTCCCACCAGGTGCATCCAAGAAGAATATTCCTCCTCTTTCATTTACAACATTGTCTATAATTGTGTCATATGCCTGCCTTTGTTCTGTGTTTAAAATTGGTAGGTTTGTTGTTACAAATGTGTTCAGATCATTTCGATCATATTCTTTTTTACGTCTTAATTCTGCATTGTATGCATCATGCATCGGACAATTTGGTGCGATCATACCTAATTCACTCAGAGTTTTATTTGCAATCATCAGGCAAAAGTCTTGGATTTTAATTAATGCCTCATTATATAATTCAATTTGGATTTGCAGTAATGCGACGTACTTGATGTAGGATATCTTCTGTCATGTATTCTTGGTAAGTACTCCACAATTCTTTTGGGTTTGCTGGGAAACATGGGAAACTTGGTGCACATGCATCCATAAGAGTTGCATCCCACTGATTATCATTTTCAAGCAAATTCAATTCTTTGCAAGCTTGCTGATAAGTACAACAAAGATGACCATTAACTCGTTTCAAACTTTCGAATGATCTTGGGCCGGGAATATCAACTAAGAGTAAACGTAAATAGAAACATTCCTCTTTACTTGGATGCACAGTGTAAAGTCGTCCGATTGCATCACCCAAATGAACACCTGGATATCCATCTACATGTATTCCTCGTTGCCTGCGTACCCAGGACTATGATGATGCTTTCCAAGTATAATATTTAGGAACATTTGAATAAAACAATGTTCTTGCAAATGAATCTGTTTCACATAAGTTGAAAAATGCTGTTAGTGTTGTGGCTGGTGGTCGTTCGGCCATTTGTTGAGCAGTATTTTCAGTGAAATAAACACTTTGTTCATTTTCTAAATCGACTGACACATGAATAACAGCTGGATGGCGATCATGAATCGGAAATGATAATATTCTCCAAACTGCTTCGTTGCTACTAATGTATCTTCCCATTTGGTAATTAGTAATTTCATTATTTCAATTTAGAACTCCAAATACTGCCATGTCACTTCCTTTATTGATATATTTGCATATGTATTTAATGGATTTTACGGAGTTACAATATTCAACATTTATATGTGCGTTAAATGTTTTCGATAATAATTTGGAATACGGAACTATCCAACGGTTATCGATCTCCACATCTCTATTATTTATTTGCACAGTGACTGTTTTTCCATTATCTTCTGGTGATCTTCTACGGTACAATGGATATCCATCATTTCCAGTCATTGTTTCAGCAATGAATTGCCTTGGGTAGTTTTTTGAACATTTACCATCAACCATACATGGAGAATTTTGATTTAACGTACCACACGGTCCATGAATCATGTTTTTGGTTACAGTAGTACGTAATTCTGGATCTTCATTTATATCTGGAATTTCAGCACATATAATATGATCAATTTTATCTGTGGTTAGTTTTTGTTTTAACCAAATCAAAATATGCGTATGAGGCAAGCCTCTTTTTTGCCATTCCACAGAATACATGAAACATTGTACATATCCGTAAACTTTATGTTTTACAATGAAATCCATTAGAGACTGTAGCTTTCGTCTAAACACTCTTGCAGTAATGTCAAGCCTATCAGTAGCTGATTGCCCAGTATATAAATGATTCTTAATATCATCCCATTTCGGATTGCATGTGAAAGTAATGAATAAGTCGGGTCGACCATAATTTCTGACATAACACATTGCATCTTGGGCGTATTCATGCGTATGCCTTGGACTGCCTGTATGCGATGAAGGTAATATTACCATTTGACCAGTGTTATCAACGTTGGTATCGTTATTAATTGCATCTCGTAAATGTATGTATTCGTCACAGCGTAATTTTCTGTGGTTGAATCTAATGTAATACAATCGTTCTGTTTCTATTTTCGCATACATGTCAACAATATACTGATGAAATAATTAACGACATTTTAAAATGTGATTCTCTTGATTTTCTCTTATCTTGATTCTGTATGCAAAATAATTCATTGCGCTTACAGTTTTATTTGTTTCTTGGCCATTTGCTGGATTTATTTGTTTTATATCAATCGAATAACCATCTTCACCACGATAGAACATAAGAGGATATTGTAATGCATCATATTTTCGATGCGTTTCATTAACACGTTGCAGTGTATCATTTCTTCTTTGCAAAACAATATCTCTTGGTTGAAATTCATCTCCAGATATAACAATTGCAACCTCGTTGCTTGAAGTTGGTTGATTGTATTGTATCTTCCACGATGTTCGCCGGCAGGCGTTTTATTTGCATCAGCTTTAATTTTATAATTATCAGATGACAATCTTTCAATTGTTGTTTTAAAACTTTGCACCAAAACATTGTGTGTGTGTAATAAATCTTGTAACTCTCTCATAATGACTCTGTTTATATTTCTGGAAAATGCACAACGTGCTTCAAGTTCATCATCGTTGTCATTAATGAAATAAATTTGCAAAAGTTTTGACTCTTGATCGGGTAGTGGTAGTAATGAGCCTATTAAGTGATATGCTTGCCCTTGAATCTGAAAAAAGCCATAATTTGTGTCCATAAAATCTAATGATTCATTAGATGTGTCAGCGAATGTTGTTGAACGTTGAAGTTTATGTATTACCTTGAACGTTGGCATGAAGTTATCGGTTATAATTTTTCCAGCACCAAAAGATGTCATTTGAAAACATGAATTATATGTGGAAATTTTTTCAAGAAAATGTTTGGAATCGGGTGATGTTCCCGATAATAATGTAGCTAATGGTTCGGGCGGATATTGTATGTCTGGTAAACGAACTTTTCCTGCAGCGCAACACATGCCTGGTGTTTCAGTTTTGAATTTCAATGCTTGACAAAATCCGCAAATTTTATCCATACTTCCAAGGACAACGTGTTTGTGAGATGAATATTTCATATTTACAGAATTGATATTTATTGGCCGATTTTGAGAACGTGACCTAGTACGATCTCTTTGTTGACTTAATCTATCAGCATGATTTTCCTCACTTTCATTTTGTCTGTGATTTTGCACATTTCTATTGTCACGTGTATTACGTCCGATGTTAGCATATCTTCTACCTCTTGGCATTTCTTTTACCGAATCAAAGTGGTCTTCTTTATGTCACTATTTTTCTTGTTTTTAAACTGGAATTCAAATTAACATACTGTTAGCGCCATCTTTTAAAAATATAATTGAACTGTGAGCACGCGTTGAAATGAAAATTACACAGAACAGAAATCGGAAATGATCAGCAAAAATAATATATATTTTTGAAATTTTTCTTGAAAATATCTACGGAAAGTGTGAAAACAATCTCTTTTCTTAAATATCTTAAGTAAAAACTTCTAAAATATTAATTATTTTTGCCGATTTCTGTTGTGTGTATTTTTCACACCATTTATTCACTGTTTCACTTGTTATCAATCATTTGCAAAATTAATATATATTTTGTAAATTTTTCGTGAAAATATCGTTGGAAAATGTGAAAACAATCTGTTCTCTTAAATATTTCTGACGCACTTTTTTTATCTCTTTGGTTGATGCCTGGAAACTGCTTCACTTGAACACTTTACCAAATAAAACACTTTCTTGTTAGTTTTAACACTTACTTTCACTATGCACTATTACTGATAACTTTTGGTAATCTTCTAAAAAACGGCCTTGCTTAAGTACTTTTTAGCGACGACCTGTTCAGGTTCGTTGAGCTAATGGTTTTGCTTCGGTTATCCCGAAGTGTGGGTGTAAAAAAGAAGTATTTAAGCAAAGTGTTAAGTTAGTCACAGCAGCATTGTGTTACGATTAATTATTGCAGGCGGTCAGCTACAGCTGTGCCTGCTAATTTGTATGTTTCTATTCTATGCGAATGCAGGCGTGCAGCCACTGCTGTATGAATATATGTATATGTATGTATGTTTGCATTCCATTGAAATGTATGTAATGGAATGAAAATTTGGGCATAAATACTGCTGCGTCAACTTGTACATATGTGAGTAAAATGTACGCTCCATGCAACCGTTTACAATAACAACCACACGCGTAAAGAGAACGCTGCCTCGTGTATACTGTGTGTTGACGAAGAAGTAAAGGAGATTTTAATCAAACATAGTTACAAACCTTCTCCACATGTGTCTCTTCAATGTGGCAAAGTTTGGTTAAAATCGGTTGAGCCGTTCTCCGTAAAGCTCATCACAACGTGAAAAACGGCTGAATTTTTATATATATAGATTATTTGCTAGTTATTTTAAAACTTAATCCAAAACATTTGGATAAACAATATTTTTTGTTTTTCCATTTTGAGCATGAATAAACAAACGGCTGGGCGTACCGACTCTGGAACAGGCAACATAAAGTTGGCCATGTGAAAAATGTGATTCCACCAAATTCACACCACAAACGTAAAGTGTTCGCCCTTGAGCTTTGTTGATGGACATCGCAAATGATTAACGCACAGGATATTGTAATCGTTTGAATTCAAATGGCATATCAGTTGGAATCATAAGGATACGCGGTATTAAACAAACTTCTCCTCTTGATTTACCAGTTAAGATCGTAGCTTCAATCAAGTTTGGCAATAAATTTTTCACTGCCAATCTGGTGCCATTACACAGTTTTGGTGGATTAATATTTCGCAATAATATAATCAATGAACCTACTTTCCGATTCAAGCAATGCGGTGGCATACCAGCCGGTTCTAATGAATTTAAAAATTCAGTTGGATAATTCATTGCCTCATCTTGATTCATGGCACTGTCAATTGATTTATATTTCGTGACTACACCTGGGAGTTTTGCTTGAATTTGAAAATTAATAGCATTGATATGAATGTTTTTCGGTGCTAAAATGGCGCGTTCTCTCAACCAATCATGATTTCTGTAATTCTGAAGAATATTTGGAAAAACACATTCAATCAATTCATCTATCGTAATTGTACAAAAATTGTACGGTTTTGAAAACTCATGAGCAGCTGGATCATTTTGTAGGTGAATACGCATATTAATGTTCAGTGTCAATTTTTGTACATATCTCCAAAGAACTGATGACTTCAAACAGGCATTTATTTCATCAGCAGGAGTTGACCGAGGAATGACAGGCAATGTTTGTCGAAAATCTCCTGACAGTAATATCAAAGCACCACCAAAAAGCTGTTGGTTACCACGTAAATCTTGCATTGTTCGATTAAATGCTTCTAGTAATTTTTTATTCGCCATTGTACACTCATCTCATAAAATAATTGACGTTAATCACAGAACTTTTGCCATAGCAGAATTTCTTGAAATATTGCAAGTTGGAGTTTCAATCACCTGTATATTCAATGGCAATTTGAATGCAGAGTGTGCTGTCCGACCACCTTCTAATAATGTAGCAGCAATTCCCGAAGATGCAAGTGCCAATGCAATTTTCTGTTCCGATCGAATAGTGGCTAAAATCAGTGATATAACAAACGTTTTGCCTGTACCACCAGGTGCATCCAAGAAATATAACCCGCCTGCATTATTGGAAATGGCTTGCATGATTGTGTCATATATAGGATTTTTCAGTAAGAGCGCTTCAACTTTTGAACTTTTTTGAATAAAACACAAACGGTTTGACTTTTTTAAGTAATTTTTTTTTTATTATCGAGTTTGAACATATACATTTAAGTATGAAATTCGATTTCTCTTGCATGACCACCGCGTGCACGTTTTACGAAGTCCAATCGTTGAACCCAATTTTCGACCACTCTTTTGCATAAATCGGCCGAAATTCCAGCAATTTCGCGTTCAATATTGGCTCTGAGCTCACAAATCGTCACCGGCTTGTTACTGTAGACCAATGACTTCACATAACCCCAAAACGGGACGGCTTGTTAAATGGACCGTAAAATGGCCGTAATGCTCTTAAAGTAGCAGCAACAGAACGAATATTTTCATAAAAAATTTGCACGATTTGCAATCGTTGCTCAAGTGTGTAGCGTTTCATGATGAAATGTATACTAATGAAGTTTACAAATGACAAGCGAAAAATAAAAAATATTGCGTCGTTCGCCCTCCCTATCGGAAAAAAGTTGAAGCGCACCTATTAAAAAACCCTATACATGTTTTTGCTGAATATTCATTTTGGTTATATTCGATTGTACAAATAAACGAAAATCATTAGAATTGAATTCCTGCTCACGTTGCAATTCACGATCAAACAGATCATGCATGTCACGATTTGGTGTGGTCATACCCAATTGTACTAATGTTTTATTTGCAATCCGTAGACACATATCTTCACTTATTACACTAGTCTACAAGGAAAAGTATCCGAAATAATTTAAACTAATATCTGCTTCTCTGTCCATGCAAAATTCGGATTGATAACTAAAATTAATTTATTAGTTTGAGTTTTTACGATAATCGTATCTTTCGTGTTTAATGGAACTAGGCCGACAAAATTTAACCAACATTCAGACCCAGAAACCAGACTATATATTTCCGAAGGTTTATGATGCGCTGAATCCAAATCTGGCCTCAGAATTGCTCTGTCAGCTCTGGTTTTCGAGATATCCTAACCTAAAAGTGCAAAAAACACCATTTTTGCCCATGAAAATTTCAAAATGCGATATCTCTGCGAAAAAAAATGATATTTGAGCAAACAAAACGCCATTTGAAAAAAGAAGGATTGTATTTAAAGATGCCATCCTTTAATTTTGGTGAAAGAAAACATCTACAAGGCTACATAACCTCAAATAGCTACATAAGCTCAAAAAGCAATTCTGAGGCCAGATTTGGATTCAGCGCGTCATAAACCTTCGGAAATATATAGTCTGGTTTCTGGGTCTGAATGTTGGTTAAATTTTGTCGGCCTGTGTTATCAAAGCTTCGTTGAACATTTCCAAAGTTATCAACAAATCAGGATTTCTTACATGATGACGCATAGGAATTAAAATATCTTCTGCAATATTATGTTTATATTTGCTCCATAATTCCAGTGGATTTGATGGCATACATGTTGATAATATAACGGCAAACAGCATTCGTATTTGTTGAGGATGAGCCGAAATAGATGCATCATGGAGTGTTGAATCCCAATGTGCATCATCCTCCAACAAATGCAAAAGTTGGCATGCTTCACGGTATGTTTCACACAAATGACCGTTGACTGTTCTCAATGAAATGATTTTGGGCCATTCACGTTAACTAATAACAATCTCAAATAAAAACAATCAACATTGTTTGGATGTACTGTATATTTTCTGCCAATTGCATCTGTTCGGAAAATGCCAGGATGTCCATGAACTGCTGTTCCTTGTTTACGTCTTTCAAATTTTTTCGAAGACACATTCCATGTGTAATACTGAGGCACTTCAGAATATAACAAAGTTATCGCAAATGTATCAGTTTCGCATAATTTGAAAAAAGCTGTTAACGTAGTTGCTGGGGGTTGCGCTGCTCTTTCCAACAAATTTGCTACATTAAAATAAACACGTTGGCCATTCTCAAGATGCACAGCCAAGTGAACAACCGCAGGATGTATTTCGTGCATTGGAAACGACATAATCCTCCAGACAGCTTCATTGCTACTAATATAGCGACCCATTTGATACTGAGTAATTTCATCATTTCTATTATCACCAGCAACACCGAAAATAGCCATATCGCTCCCTTTATTTACATACTTGCAAATATATTTAATGGACTTGACAGAATTACAATATTCCACATTTATATGAGCGTTAAATATTTTCGATAATAATGGACAATACGGAACCACCCAACGATTATCAACTTCAACTTCCTGGTTATGCATTCTAATGATTGCCGTTTTGCCATTATCATTAGGTGATCTACGTCGATACAACGGATATCCGTCATTGCCCGTTATTGTGTCTGAAGTAAATTGCCTTGGGTATCGTTTCGAACACTTTTCATCAATCATACATGGTGAATTCACATTTAGTTCACCGCACGGTACATGTATCATGTTTTTAACGACAACTTGAAATAACTCAGGATCATCAGTGTGTTTAGGAATTTCAGCTGATATAAGGTTATCGATTTGATCCGGAGTTATTTTATGTATCAGCCAAATTAGTATATGTGCGTGCGGCAATCCCCTTTTCTGCCATTCGATGGAGTACATATGGCAACGCACCTCCCCAAATACATATAATTTCACAATTAAATCCATAAGTGCTTTACATTTTTGCCGAAAAACACGCGCAGTAATGTCATGAGGATCGGTTGTCGACTGT
Source organism: Anastrepha obliqua (assembly GCF_027943255.1). Taxonomy (NCBI): domain Eukaryota; kingdom Metazoa; phylum Arthropoda; class Insecta; order Diptera; family Tephritidae; genus Anastrepha; species Anastrepha obliqua. The sequence goes on along the minus strand of NW_026562179.1, from coordinate 3,205,043 downwards.
CCTGCAAATAAATTGTTTTTGATGTCATCCCACTGCGGATTACATGTAAAAGTAATGAACAGATCCGGTCGACCGTATTTTCGTACATAACACATTGCGTCTTGTGCATATTCGTCCATATTCCGTGGGCTACCAATATACGAAGATGGCAATTTAGTTAAACGTCTGATGTGATTGATATTAGCATCATTCGCTATCGCATTTTGCAATGAATATATTGTTCAAATCTTAATTTTGCTCGGTTGAAACGAATAAAATTAAGACGTTCTGTTTCTATTTACATATAAACGATGTACTGATGATATAGTTTACGACATCTCAAGATATAATTTTGTTCTTGTGGACGAACCATCAATCGATAAGAATAAAAATTCATGGTACTAACTTTTTTCTGTGCATGTAGACCTGAAAATAAGTGGAAAATGTGACTTAAGAAATTTCTACAAATGATGAAATGTCAACGCACTGAAAATATTATTTACCTGCTCGTGGGCCATTTTAACTGGTTGTAGTACATAAGAATGTAATTTCTTAACCTGAAGGCGAGTTCCCAATTGGTCTATATCTGGAGTCCTTAGTTACCCAGCGAAAAGAAAAGTCCTCTTTTCATTAGCATTTATCAACAACTTACAATGGATACTTATGTGGTTCAAACACATCCTAGGGTTATCCAGGTCCACGTTTTGGTCTATATCTCGAGACCCTAGTTACGGAGGGGCATTAAAAATACTCTATATTATAGAAATCATCAACAGCTCCCATTTGCTACCCATATTGTACAAACACATCCTTAAGTTATCGGGGTCCATTTTGGCCGATATCTCGAGACCCTAGTCACGGAGCGGCATCAAAAATACTCTATACTATAGCAATCATCAACAGCTTCCATTTGCTACCCATATTGTACAAACACATCCTAGGGTTACCCGGATCCACGTTTTGGCCTATTTCTTGAGACCCTGGTATCCGATTCTTAAAATTTTAAAACACAAACCTTCTCCACATGTGTCTCTTCAATGTGGCAAAGTTTGGTTAAAATCGGTTGAGCGATTCTCCGTAAAGTTCATCACAACGCGAAAAACGGTTGAACTTTTATATATATAGAAGAAGATAATGCAAGCGGGACTAAAAGTTGCAATAATAATTGAAAGTACAATAGATATATCTGAACTTAAGCTAATTACATCGATTTTTTTATTTTCATCTACTAAATTTTCTAATGGTATCTTCATGTTGTATTTTTTTTAAATATAGATTTTCAATTTGTAAGTCCAATTTTGTAGCATTTTTAGTTTCTTTGATTTTTGTGACTAAATTTGGTAATACAAGTGTTTCGTACATTTTTAAGTTTACATTTGTATAGGTTTTATTCAGAACATTAATATTACAATTTTCAAATTTAATGAGGAAAGTTCCTTCTTGTCTTATTTCTAATTTGTTACAATCGTGAGTTATTTTTCCTTTAAAATTCTTAAATATGAGTGTTCCTTCTACCATTTCTACTACTTCAGATTTTACTGAAATTTCCATTTTACATTGTGCTTCCTTAAATTTTAAAATGTTTGCAATGCATTCATTATCTAATGAAATCAAGTTTTTTTCTAATTTGTCTTTCTTTTCTTGGAAAAGTACTACAATTTTCGTATTGCTATAGCTATCGTAGTCGTTAATCAAACTAAGTTTCTTTTGCGTCAAAATGTCCGTGGGAATAACTCCCAATTTGCTGGAAAATATAATTTGTCCTATGTTATCAGCATGGTTATTCAAAAGCGATATGTCATTGTTTATACTATACCTAAGTCTGTTCGATAAATCGGACTTCGTCTTCCAGTGTTTTGATTTTATTCTGTGCACCGTCCTTGAACTCATTAATACAAATATCTACTGACTAAAGTTTGTTGTTTGTTTATATGGGCAGTTATGTTAGTTATTTGTTGGGTCATGAAATTGTTTATGTACGTCAAGTCACTTGATTTATTGTAGGTGCCTTTTTCATTGTCCTTTATTTTGGTTAACGCGTCTTTTATTTCCTGTTCATCGTCGCTGTCCATGGAGCCGGCGATGTACTTTAAGCCTTTTCCTAGGACGTTAATTAGTCCCCTTTTTGACTTAGAGTGAATGTGTATACTATTCACTCTTGCTTTCAGAAATATTAGATTTTTATTTACCGTTTCCAGATGTCGCTCATCTTCAAATGTTATTGCCTTTAATGTGTTTAAATTATTAGAAATTAATGCTATTGTTTCCTCATACGTCTTTAAATTTATAAAATGTAGGATTTTATTATAGTGATTAATTGTCCTGAGTTCTCCTGTTTTGATGGGTATGTACCCATTGTTGTTTGTAAGGTCCTGTACAACGATTTGCTGAGCAGTAACTGCTAGTACCAGCGTCAAGATTGTAAAGTTTAACATGTTCTGTCCTGTAACGAAAGGTATTAGATATAATGTATCTATTAGTGCCTTATCATGACTGTTTGATATTATTTTTATGTACGATTCGGCCAGTTTTAGTTTTTACTGTTGTGTTGTAATTCTGGGCCACTATCTCTTTTCGATACCTAGCTGACAACTTGTTTCCTAATCTTTTGTTTACTCTAACGAATATTTCCTCTCACTTTACATATTCCTTGGGAATAGAACTATTTTAGTTGTGGTACGCAAGGTCAGTAGCCTGATTTTCCGAGAGTTTTTTCACTGTTTCTTGCCTGTCTTTTTCTAGCGACTCTGGGTTGCTACTAACTCTTCTACCAAAGAATATTTCCATTGGTCTTTTCCCTGTAACTGTGTGCACTGCCAAATTATATTCTTTTACTGCTCTTTCTAATAATTCCTGGAATGACCGGTGTATTTTTTCGCATTGTAGACAACGCATTATTTCTTGCAGTCTTGAATGGAATTGTTCGACCGGACCGTTAGAGCAACTTGTATATGGAGCTGTTCGAAAAATTTGTGTTCCGAACTCATTTTCTATTATGAACTTAATCGAATCTGAATTGAAGGATTTTTCGTTGACCAACGTTTCAGGAATGAGTGAAAAGAGAATGTCTCTTAGAGGTTGCCGTATGTCTTCTGCTGCTTTGCCATAGCGTATTTAGAAAATTTATCAATTGCTGTTAGCACTAGTTCCTTTCCCATCACAAATATATCTAGGTGAACTATCTGACCGGAGCAACGTGGTATGGGTGTTGGCTGGATTTGGGGTTTCATTGGGTGACGATCATACTTGTTTTCTTTACAAATTACGCATCTACATATATATTAAAATTCAGCCGTTTTTCGCGTTGTGATGAAATTTACGGAGAATGACTCAACCGATTTTAACCAAATTTTTAGGCTTTGTTTGGACTATTCAGTAGATGATTTGTCTTTTGAAATTTTAAGAAGCAGATACCAGGGTCTCGAGAAATAGGCCAAATCGTGGACCCGTGTAACCCTAGGATGTGTTTGTACAATATGGGTAGCAAATGGAAGCTGCTGATGATTGGTATAGTATAGAGTATTTTTGATGCCGCTCCGTGACTAGGGTCTCGAGATATATGCCAAAACGTGGACCCGGGTAACCCTTGGATGTGTTTGTACAATATGGGTAGCAAATGGAAGCTGCTGATGATTGCTATAGTATAAAGTATTTTTCATATCATTCCGGGACTAGGGTCTTGAGATATAGGTCAAAACGTGGACCCAGGTAACCCTAGGATGTGTTTGTACAATATGGGTAGCAAATGGGAGCAGTTGATGATTTCTATAGTATAGAGTATTTTTAATGCCCCTCCCTAACTAGGGTCTCGAGATATAGACCAAAACGTGGACCTGGATAACCCTAGGATGTGTTTGAACCACATGAGTATCCATTGTAAGTTGTTGATAAATGCTAATGAAAAGAGGAATTTCTTTTCGCTGGGTAGCTAAGGACTCCAGATATAGACCAATTGGGAACTCGCCCTCAGGTTAAGAGATTGCATTCTTATGTACAACAACGAGTTAAAATGGTATATTCAATCACATAACAATATAATCTTTTTACCTGAATGGGAGTTCCCAATTGCAAAATCAGAAACAGAGAATCGGCCGTTGGAATGTATCAAACAACTTTTTTATTGTACTTACCTTCCTACTTCCACTCATTTCGATGTAAGAATAAGCACAAAGTATTTTTATTTGAGAATGGCACATTTTGTTCGTGCTTACATTTTGTGTGAAGAGATATGTGCACGTAGACAAAAATATTAATCAGCATGTTAAAAACAAATCAAAACAAACACCTCATTACTTATTTCCTTCATGGTAAACGTTTCAAAAATTTCACCACACATATGTTACATATTTTTTTTTATTTAACTCGTACCTACTTGAAAAGGTGAAAAGCGCTCAATGTATGGTGAAATTATTTTTAACCCTAGAAAGGTACTGTGAGTAAAATTTACTCACATAAGGAATAGATTTGTTCGTAAATCTGCAGGTTGGCCACACTGAAAGTCAAACCACTAGCAGTGCTTGACCCACTCTGTCATTAGTCGGCTGCCGCAAGCATTGAATGGTGTTGTTTGATTTATCGCGCTTGTGGACAATTTAAAAAAAGTTAGTGAGTAAAATTTACTCATCGGTACCCTTTACGTACTATATTAAATTGTGAGAGTCCGATTTATTTCTCAGTAACTTACTACGTGTCTAAAAAATATATTTTATGCTGAATTATGACAATGGGGGGATAAATCGGACTTCGTCTTCCAGTGTTTTGATTTTATTCTGTGCACCGTCCTTGAACTCATTAATACAAATATCTACTGACTAAAGTTTGTTGTTTGTTTATATGGGCAGTTATGTTAGTTATTTGTTGGGTCATGAAATTGTTTATGTACGTCAAGTCACTTGATTTATTGTAGGTGCCTTTTTCATTGTCCTTTATTTTGGTTAACGCGTCTTTTATTTCCTGTTCATCGTCGCTGTCCATGGAGCCGGCGATGTACTTTAAGCCTTTTCCTAGGACGTTAATTAGTCCCCTTTTTGACTTAGAGTGAATGTGTATACTATTCACTCTTGCTTTCAGAAATATTAGATTTTTATTTACCGTTTCCAGATGTCGCTCATCTTCAAATGTTATTGCCTTTAATGTGTTTAAATTATTAGAAATTAATGCTATTGTTTCCTCATACGTCTTTAAATTTATAAAATGTAGGATTTTATTATAGTGATTAATTGTCCTGAGTTCTCCTGTTTTGATGGGTATGTACCCATTGTTGTTTGTAAGGTCCTGTACAACGATTTGCTGAGCAGTAACTGCTAGTACCAGCGTCAAGATTGTAAAGTTTAACATGTTCTGTCCTGTAACGAAAGGTATTAGATATAATGTATCTATTAGTGCCTTATCATGACTGTTTGATATTATTTTTATGTACGATTCGGCCAGTTTTAGTTTTTACTGTTGTGTTGTAATTCTGGGCCACTATCTCTTTTCGATACCTAGCTGACAACTTGTTTCCTAATCTTTTGTTTACTCTAACGAATATTTCCTCTCACTTTACATATTCCTTGGGAATAGAACTATTTTTGTTGTGGTACGCAAGGTCAGTAGCCTGATTTTCCGAGAGTTTTTTCACTGTTTCTTGCCTGTCTTTTTCTAGCGACTCTGGGTTGCTACTAACTCTTCTACCAAAGAATATTTCCATTGGTCTTTTCCCTGTAACTGTGTGCACTGCCAAATTATATTCTTTTACTGCTCTTTCTAATAATTCCTGGAATGACCGGTGTATTTTTTCGCATTGTAGACAACGCATTATTTCTTGCAGTCTTGAATGGAATTGTTCGACCGGACCGTTAGAGCAACTTGTATATGGAGCTGTTCGAAAAATTTGTGTTCCGAACTCATTTTCTATTATGAACTTAATCGAATCTGAATTGAAGGATTTTTCGTTGACCAACGTTTCAGGAATGAGTGAAAAGAGAATGTCTCTTAGAGGTTGCCGTATGTCTTCTGCTGCTTTGCCATAGCGTATTTAGAAAATTTATCAATTGCTGTTAGCACTAGTTCCTTTCCCATCACAAATATATCTAGGTGAACTATCTGACCGGAGCAACGTGGTATGGGTGTTGGCTGGATTTGGGGTTTCATTGGGTGACGATCATACTTGTTTTCTTTACAAATTACGCATCTACATATATATTAAAATTCAGCCGTTTTTCGCGTTGTGATGAAATTTACGGAGAATGACTCAACCGATTTTAACCAAATTTTTAGGCTTTGTTTGGACTATTCAGTAGATGATTTGTCTTTTGAAATTTTAAGAAGCAGATACCAGGGTCTCGAGAAATAGGCCAAATCGTGGACCCGTGTAACCCTAGGATGTGTTTGTACAATATGGGTAGCAAATGGAAGCTGCTGATGATTGGTATAGTATAGAGTATTTTTGATGCCGCTCCGTGACTAGGGTCTCGAGATATATGCCAAAACGTGGACCCGGGTAACCCTTGGATGTGTTTGTACAATATGGGTAGCAAATGGAAGCTGCTGATGATTGCTATAGTATAAAGTATTTTTCATATCATTCCGGGACTAGGGTCTTGAGATATAGGTCAAAACGTGGACCCAGGTAACCCTAGGATGTGTTTGTACAATATGGGTAGCAAATGGGAGCAGTTGATGATTTCTATAGTATAGAGTATTTTTAATGCCCCTCCCTAACTAGGGTCTCGAGATATAGACCAAAACGTGGACCTGGATAACCCTAGGATGTGTTTGAACCACATGAGTATCCATTGTAAGTTGTTGATAAATGCTAATGAAAAGAGGAATTTCTTTTCGCTGGGTAGCTAAGGACTCCAGATATAGACCAATTGGGAACTCGCCCTCAGGTTAAGAGATTGCATTCTTATGTACAACAACGAGTTAAAATGGTATATTCAATCACATAACAATATAATCTTTTTACCTGAATGGGAGTTCCCAATTGCAAAATCAGAAACAGAGAATCGGCCGTTGGAATGTATCAAACAACTTTTTTATTGTACTTACCTTCCTACTTCCACTCATTTCGATGTAAGAATAAGCACAAAGTATTTTTATTTGAGAATGGCACATTTTGTTCGTGCTTACATTTTGTGTGAAGAGATATGTGCACGTAGACAAAAATATTAATCAGCATGTTAAAAACAAATCAAAACAAACACCTCATTACTTATTTCCTTCATGGTAAACGTTTCAAAAATTTCACCACACATATGTTACATATTTTTTTTTATTTAACTCGTACCTACTTGAAAAGGTGAAAAGCGCTCAATGTATGGTGAAATTATTTTTAACCCTAGAAAGGTACTGTGAGTAAAATTTACTCACATAAGGAATAGATTTGTTCGTAAATCTGCAGGTTGGCCACACTGAAAGTCAAACCACTAGCAGTGCTTGACCCACTCTGTCATTAGTCGGCTGCCGCAAGCATTGAATGGTGTTGTTTGATTTATCGCGCTTGTGGACAATTTAAAAAAAGTTAGTGAGTAAAATTTACTCATCGGTACCCTTTACGTACTATATTAAATTGTGTGAGTCCGATTTATTTCTCAGTAACTTACTACGTGTCTAAAAAATATATTTTATGCTGAATTATGACAACTATGTTTATGTTTTGTATTATGCTACCGTAAAGAAAACTACAGAGCATACAAATGGCGGGTCTCGGGCTATCAGAACAAAATATTTTGGATGCAATACTTGAACTAGAATCTGAGGAAGGAGACAATTTGGAGTTGGAGCTTTGTAACTTTGATGAGGATTCTTGGGGCACTGTTGCAGATCCGGAGTATCAACCAGCACCGGAAGAATTAAATGATGTCGAAGAAAATTTGATACACGGAATCATAAATGCAGAAGAAGCTGAAAAGGAAGAAAGGGAGGAAACACCTGGAAGCAGCAAACGTAAAAAACAGAAACTTATTGAGGGGAAAAGAAATGAAAGATCAGCTGCCCAAGAAATTCGTGAAACAGAAGAGGTAATTACAATTATTACACCTAGTACCAACAATCTGATCGGAAAAGATGGAAATTTTATTTGGAGTAAGGAACCTGTTGCTGTGCCAGGTCAAAAAACTCCCTCAAAAAATATTGTTCACATTCGCCCTGGCCCAACAGCAAATGCAAAAAATTCGTTGTGTCCTGCCAGCTGCTTCAAACTGTTTTTTACCGCAGACATATTGGAAGAGATTTTGGTTTATACAAATAAAGAAATAAACATTCAAAGGGAGAACTATAACGATAAATCTCACGCGGTTTTGTCAAATTTGGAAATGGACGAACTTGAAGCATTTTTTGGTTTGTTAGTCTTGACCGCTGCTCTCAAGGATAATCACTTGACAACACATATGATGTTTGGCACTACCTACTGTGGGGAAAGGTACAAGGCAACCATGCCTGAGAGAAGGTTCCAATTTATCCTAAATTGTCTAAGGTTCGATGACAAAGAAACAAGAACTGCTAGAAGAGAAATGACCAAACTAGCTCCGATTTCTTCTATCTGGGACAAACTTCTAAACAATTGCAGAGTGAACTATAGGCTGGAAGCTATATAACCATTGATGAGCAACTAGTTGGATTTAGAGGCAAATGTCCATTTAGGATGTATATTCCCTCTAAACCCAACAAGTATGGCGTCAAAATTGTCATGTCTTGTGATAGCGGAACAAAGTATATGTTGGATGCCATTGTTTACCTTGGAAAAGGAAGTGTTCCTCCTGCAATGGCTGCTGGGGAATATTATGTTCTTGAACTGCTGAAAAATGTAAAGGGCACGAGTCGAAATGTCACGATAGACAATTGGTTTACGAGTGTACCACTGATTCAACGTCTCCGTCATGAATACAAAATAACAACTGTTGGCACAATAAAAAAAATAAACCACAATTGCCTATTGAAGCTACAGATATAAAGTTTCGAGCCGCATCCACTTCATTGTTTATATTTCATGAGGATTTGACAGTTGTATCATACAAGCCCAATAATAATAAACTTGTATTATTGGCGTCTAGTACGCACAGTACGGGTAGTATTCATGAGACCACTGGAAAACCAGAAATAGTGCATGTGTACAACTCAACAAAAGGAGGAGTTGACAGTTTTGACCAGATGTGCCAAAACATTAACCATGGCAGGAAAACCAGAAGGTGGCCTCTAGCATTTTTCCAAACTATGATGAACATAGCTGCAATAAACGCATACATCATTTACGCGCACAACATGTGTAGCCGTGGGCAAAAGCCAGAATCCCGACTTAATTTTATGTTATCTCTACACAAGGAGTTAACGGAAGGATTTCAAAGTAAAAGATTAGCAACTAATACAAACATGAGCCTGGCGTTGAAAAAATCCATTCAGCACATTGTAGGCGCAAACCAAGAGGCCCATAGTGCCGGAGAAGACCAAAAGGGGCCAAGAAAGTACTGTAATTTTTGTAGTTATACCAAACGTAGGTACACCACCACTTATTGCAATTGTGGATTAGCTATTTGCGGTGAACATGCACAAAAAAAGTGCCCTGAATGTGCTTGAAAATCAATTTTTATGTATTCATAATCGTCAAAAATCAATAATAAAGTATTATTTTTGCTTATTTTACATATTTTAATAAAAAATTACACTTATATTATGTGCTGGCTTTAAATTTTTTTCATTTAAAACTACTATTTTACAAAATAAATCAGATAATAAGGTAAAAATTCTGAAGTGAGTAAAATTTACTCATCGGTACCTATAAGCGCCTACAATTTAACCGTACCCTTCTAGGGTTAAAAATACACCAAAAACCCATTTGTTTGGTCAGATTCATCCCACTTAGCCAGCGGATTATACGTTTTCATATTAACATACATACATCTAATAGTTTAATCCTCAACCTGTACACGAGGCAGCGTTCTTTTTACGTGTGTGGTTGTTATTGTAAACGGTTGCATGGAGCGTACATTTTACTCACTTATGTACAGGTTAACGCAGCAGTATTTATGCCAAAAATTTCATTCCATTACATACATTTCAATGGAATGCAAACATACATACATATACATATATTCATACAGCAGTGGCAGGCACAGCTGTAGCTGACCACCTGCAATAATTAATCGTAACACAATGCTGCTGTGACTAACTTCACACTTTGCGTAAATACTTCTTTACACCCACACTTCGGGATAACCGAAGCAAAACCATTAGCTCAACGAACCTGAACAGGTCGTCGCTAAAAAGTACTTAAGCAAGGCCGTTTTCTTAGAAGATTACCAAAAGTTATCAGTAATAGTGCATAGTGAAAGTAAGTGTTAAAACTAACAAGAAAGTTTTTTATTTGGTAAAGTGTTCAAGTGAAGCAGTTTCCAGGCATCAACCAAAGAGATAAAAAAAGTGCGTCAGAAATATTTAAGAGAACAGATTGTTTTCACATTTTCCAACGATATTTTCACGAAAAATTTACAAAATATATATTAATTTTGCAAATGATTGATAACAAGTGAAACAGTGAATAAATGGTGTGAAAAATACACACAACAGAAATCGGCAAAAATAATTAATATTTTAGAAGTTTTTACTTAAGATATTTAAGAAAAGAGATTGTTTTCACACTTTCCGTAGATATTTTCAAGAAAAATTTCAAAAATATATATTATTTTTGCTGATCATTTTCCATTTCTGTTCTGTGTAATTTTCATTTCAACGCGTGCTCACAGTTCAATTATATTTTTAAAAGATGGCGCTAACAGTATGTTAATTTGAATTCCAGTTTAAAAACAAGAAAAATAGTGACATAAAGAAGACCACTTTGATTCGGTAAAAGAAATGCCAAGACGTAGAAGATATGCTAACATCGGACGTAATACACGTGACAATAGAAATGTGCAAAATCACAGACAAAATGAAAGTGAGGAAAATCATGCTGATAGATTAAGTCAACAAAGAGATCGTACTAGGTCCCGTTCTCAAAATCGGCCAATAAATATCAATTCTGTAAATTTGAATGGTGCACCATTTCAATATAATCCACAACTTGATTATTCATCTCACAAACACGTTGTCCTTGGAAGTATGGATAAAATTTGCGGATTTTGTCAAGCATTGAAATTCAAAACTGAAACACCAGGCATGTGTTGCGCTGCAGGAAAATTTCGTTTACCAAACATACAATATCCGCCCGAACCATGAGCTACATTATTATCGGGAACATCACCCAATTCCAAACATTTTCTTGAAAAAATGTCCACATATAATTCATGTTTTCAAATGACATCTTTTGGTGCTGGAAAAATTATAACCGATAACTTCATGCCAACGTTCAAGGTAATACATAAACTTCAACGTTCAACAACATTCGCTGACACATCTAATGAATCATTAGATTTTATAGACACAAATTATGGCTTTTTTCAGATTCAAGGGTAAGCATATCACTTAATAGGTTCATTACTACCACTACCCGATCAAGAGTCAAAATTTTTGCAAATTTATTTCATTAATGACAACGATGATGAACTTGAAGCACGTTGTGTATTTTACAGAAATATAAACAGAGTCATTATGAGAGAGTTACAAGATTTATTACACACACACAATGTTTTGGTGCAAAGTTTTAAAACAACAGTTGAAAGATTGTCATCTGATAATCATAAAATTAAAATTGATGCAAATAAAACGCCTGCCGGCGAACATCGTGGAAGATACAATCAACCAACTTTAAGCAACGAGGTTGCAATTGTTTTATCTGGAGATGAATTTCAACCAAGAGATATTGTTTTGCAAAGAAGAAATGATACACTGCAACGTGTTAATGAAACGCATCGAAAATATGATGCATTACAATATCCTCTTATGTTCTGTCATGGTGAAGATGGTTATTCGATTGATATAAAACAAATAAATCCAGCAAATGGTCAAGAAACAAATAAAACTGTAAGCGCAATGAATTATTTTGCATACAGAATCATGATAAGAGAAAATCAAGAGAATCACATTTTAAAATGTCGTTAATTATTTCATCAGTATATTGTTGACATGTATGCGAAAATAGAAACAGAACGATTGAATTACTTTAGATTCAACCAAAGAAAATTACGCTGTGACGAATACATACATTTACGAGATGCAATTAACAACGATACCAACGTTAATCAAATTGGTCAAATGGTAATATTACCTTCATCGTATACAGGCAGTCCAAGGTGGTTGATTTGGTTAAAACAAAAACTAACCACAGATAAAATTGATCATATTATATGTGCTGAAATTCCAGATATAAATGAAGATCCAGAATTACATACTACTGTAACCAAAAACATGATTCATGGACCGTGTGGTACGTTAAATCAAAATTATCCATGTATGGTTGATGGTAAATGTTCAAAAAACTACCCAAGGCAATTCATTGCTGAAACAATGACTGGAAATGATGGATATCCATTGCACCGTAGAAGATCACCAGAAGATAATGGAAAAACAGTCACTGTGAAAATAAATAATTAAGAAGTGGAGATCGATAACCGTTGGATAGTTCCGTATTATAAATTATTATCGAAAACATTTAACCCACATATAAATGTTGAATATTGTAACTCCGTAAAATCCATTAAATACATATGCAAATATATCAATAAAGGAAGTGACATGGCAGTATTTGGAGTTGTAAATCGAAATGATGAAATTACTAATTACCAAATGGGAAGATACATTAGTAGCACCAAAGCAGTTTGGAGAATATTATCATTTCCGATTCATGATCGCCATCCAGCTGTTATTCATGTGTCAGTCGATTTAGAAAATGAACAAAGTGTTTATTTCACTGAAAATACTGCTCAACAAATGGCCGAACGACCACCAGCAACAACACTAACAGCATTTTTCAACTTATGTGAAACAGATTCATTTGCAAGAACATTGTTTTATTCAAATGTTCCTAAATATTATACTTGGAAAGCATCATCATAGTCCTGGGTACGCAGGCAACGAGGAATACATGTAGATGGATATCCAGGTGTTCATTTGGGTGATGCAATCGGACGACTTTACACTGTGCATCCAAGTAAAGTGGAATGTTTCTATTTACGTTTACTCTTAGTTGATATTCCCGGCCCAAGATCATTCGAAAGTTTGAAACGAGTTAATGGTCATCTTTGTTGTACTTATCAGCAAGCTTGCAAAGAATTGAATTTGCTTGAAAATGATAATCAGTGGGATGCAACTCTTATGGATGCATGTGCAACAAGTTCTCCACACCAAATAAGAACACTATTTGCCATCATTATTGCTACATGTTTCCCAGCAAACCCAAAAGAATTGTGGAGTACTTACCAAGAATACATGACAGAAGATATCCTACATCAAGTACGTCATATTACTGCAAATCCAAATTGAATTATATAATGAGGCATTAATTAAAATCCAAGACTTTTGCCTGATGATTGCAAATAAAACTCTGAGTGAATTAGGTATGATCGCACCAAATTGTCCGATGCATGATGCATACAATGTAGAATTAAGACGTGAAAAAGAATATGATCGAAATGATCTGAACACATTTATAACAACAAACCTACCAATTTTAAACACAGAACAAAGGCAGGCATATGACACAATTATAGACAATGTTGTAAATGAAAGAGGAGGAATATTCTTCTTAGATGCACCTGGTGGGACTGGAAAAACGATTTTGTTGTCGTTAATTTTGGCCACCATTCGATTACAGAATAATATTACATTGGCTTTGGCATCATCTAAAATAGCGGCAACTTTATTGGACTGCGGTCGCACTGCACATTCTGCATTAAAGTTACCATTAAATATGCAAGTAAATGAAGAACCAACTTGCAACATTTCTAAAAATTCTGGAATGGGAAAGGTTTTACAAACATGTAAAATTATTGTATGGGATGAATGTACGATGGCTCATAAAAAATCACTGGCCTTAAATAGAACACTGAAAGACTTTCGAGTCACAGAATGATCCAACAGTTGCTGAATTTTCCGAACAGACGAAAGCCAATTGATAAGAATACAGGCATGATCACACTTCCAGCTAATTTTTGTACCGTAACAGAATCAAGAGTACAATTAGTGCAAAATGTATTCCCAAATATTGCACAAAACTATCGAAATCAAGATTGGCTAAGCGAGAGAGCTATATTAGCTGCCAAAAATGTCGATGTCAATGAAATCAATGGCAGTATTTTGACTCAAATTCCAGGTGAAGTTGTCACCTATAAATCAATTGATTCAAGCACTAATCCCGACGATGTAGTGAATTCTCCAATTGAATTTTTGAATTCACTTAATTTGCCTGGCTTGCCACCACATCGTTTGCAATTGAAAGTCGACGCAGTGATCATTATGTTGCGAAATATCAATCAGCCGAAACTATGCAATGGGACAAGATTAGCAGTGAAACGGACAATGAACAATGTAATTGAAGCAACAATTTTGAAAGGCAAATTTAAAGGTGAAGATGTTTTGATTCCGCGCATTCCAATGATTTCAACAGATTTGCCTTTTGATTTTAAGCGAAATTTTGTGTATGTTAGTTGTTAGTTTACAATCGTTGGAGTAAGTCACTAAAATAAATAAAACATTGTTATTAGAATAAGTCACAAAATAATGCCCGAGCATGAATTAAGTGATGAAACAAGAAAAAATCAAAGAACACTTTTCATTTATATTTTTCTTTCACCCAGCGAAGCGGGTGAGGGTCCGCTAGTTTTTTTATAATTTTTTTAATTTTGTTCGCCATTGAGGGGAAATAGTACCTTTCAAGAATTTGAGTACGATTTTCTTTACAGTTCCTGAGTGCTCTCTCATGCACCCTGATTATGATATTCTCCTGTTCTTCTTTGCTAATTATATCGTCCACCATTACGTGGGTGAATCTTATTTTGTATTTCAGGAAGTGTAATGGGTACAATTCCTGTATTTTTCCCATAATTTGTTGGTGTGTTTTTATACAGTTTATAACTGACGGATTTAAATATCTCTTCAAAATGGAAATCAATTTCTCTCGCAATAATCTTGTTCTGTTATAATACGACGGTGGTACGTGGGGAATATTATTTTAAATTGATATGATTACATTACGTCTCTATTCAGAAATATTTGATTCTTAAAGGCATTTATAGGTGCCTCAACACCAAGGATTAAATTATGAGCCGAACTTTCGTCTGAGTTCGTGGCTATTGATAGCGTGTTTAACTCTTGCTCCGTTATCCTAGATAGAGCATCTGCTACAACATTCGCATTTCCTGGCTTATAGAACATTTCGTAATTGTACTCTTCGAGTATAGCCTTCCATCTCTTAATTTTACTCTTGTTATTCTTATTGCTTAGCGCATAGGTTAACGGCTAGTGGTCTCTGAATATTTTGACCTTAACCGACCCATACAGGTAATTTCTCAAAGAGTTCAGAGCTAATGTTAGCTTTTCCTTTTCGTTAACCGCATAATGCTCCTCCGTTTTACTTAAAGTTCTAGAGATAAATGATATTGGTTTATCATTTTGTGAAAGGACTGCACCGATAGCAAAGTTTGAGGCATCTGTTACTAGCTCAAAATCTTTACTAAAATCTGGGTAAGCAAGTACTAAATCTTCTGAGGTGAGTGCATTCTTTATTTTGGCAAAAGATTCCTTAGCATCATCATTTAAATTTATTCGTAATTTTGCGGATTTATTTTTGGACGTTCGTCCTCCCTCCCCTCTTAAAAGAGATGTCAAGGGCTTAGCAAGTTTTGAGTAGTCCTTGATGAACCGCCTATAGTATCCTGACATGCCAAGAAAACTACGAAGCTCTTGAAGGGTTTGTGGTTCAGGAAAATTTTGTATAGCCCTAACCTTTTCCTAATTAGTTTTAATCCCATGGGGTGTAATAACGTATCCTAAAAAATCTACTTCTTACATTTGTCTAATTGCACTTTCATATTGGATTCTTCCAAAGCTTTGAATATGTTTTTTATTGTTTAAAATGTTCTTCTTCTGACTTACTGAAAATAATGATGTCATCTATGTAAACATAGCAGCATCTTCCAATGTATTCCCGTAGGACAGTGGTCGCCAACCTTTTCAATGTGTTGAGCTACTTTCAAGATTTTGAAATAAACAGCCAGCTACTTGCACAAGCCAACATAAATTAAATAATACACAGTTATATTCGACATACAATACATGTATTTATTTTACTAATATACGTTCTATATATAATAAACTTATGACTTATAGTGCTTATAGTTATGCATAACTACATCCATGATCACACCTATCAATCGTAACAAAATTTTTTGCAGTCTTAATGGCAAATTACAAGCGACTTAAAAAAACAACAAAACAGTAATAGTACATTATTATATAAATTAAATATGGGCAGATAAAAAGAGCATATTTAATGAGAAGGTTGACATTCTGACTCATCGATAATTTTTTTAATATTTGCAGTATAATTTGATACAGTCATTCGAATACAGTTATCCAAATGTATATCTGTAAGCCGATTGCGGTATTTATTTTTAATAAATTTCATATTGGAAAAAGAAGATTCACACAAATAAGTTGAACTGAATAACGCTTTCACTTTCAACGCAACACGACATAAAACTGAATACTTATCTTTACTTACTAAAGTCCATATACATTTTGTATTTGAACCTAAAGATTTTAAAGTCAAGTCACTTTGAAAAGCAATCAGTTCCATTTCTGTCACAGCAATGTCTTCGCCAAAATTGTTCATAACACAAGTTGCAAACTGTTGTATATCAATGTCCATGAAGGGTGAAACAACAAATTGCGTCACTAAAGCAATTTTGCTGAAATCCTTGAAACGATTTTTGAAGTTTTCCTTCAAGTTAGAAACTATTTCCATATGATATTTACTGTCATAGGGCTCTAATAGATTTTTGGATATCTTTTCGGAAAGAATAGGAAAATGCTTAGTATCGCGGTTTTTTAGGTTTTGTTCCCAAAATTCAAGTTTTTTAATAAATGCATTTATATCAGAAATCATTTCCGCTAATTCTTTATCCCTGCCTTGAAGCTGCAAGTTAAGCTCATTTAATTTCTCTGTAATGTCCACAAGAAAACCAAAATCTCTGAGCCAATTCGAATTTTCCAGTTCAGGAATCGGTTCATCGCGTTCTTTGAAAAATTGGAGTATAGCATGCAGGACATCATTGAAACGTTTGAGCACTCGTCCTCTGCTTAACCATAGCACTTCAGAGTGAAGAAGTAGCTCTCCGTATTGACAGTCAATTTCATCAGCCAAGGTTTTAAATAATCTTCTTTGTAACGCTTGAGTTCTAATCTTGTTCACAATTTTCACCACCAGTTTCATAACGTTGTTCAAGTTTAGAAAATTTCCACATAATGCTTGCTGTTGTATAATACAGTGGTAACTAAGAAATTGTGGAAAACTTTCATCCTTATGACATAGCGCCACGAGCCCCTTATCACAACCCACCATAGCTGGAGCACCGTCAGTTGTCAGGCCTACCATTTTTGATATTGGAATTTTCTCAGAAGAGATGAGATTTTTTAAATGAGAAAACAGCTCTAGCCCAGTAGTATGTCCTTTGAGTGGAATAAACTTCAAAAGATCTTCTTTAATTGTAAAATCACTAAAAGCCATCGTGACAAATATGGCCATCTGTGAGGTGTCAACTACATCTGTTGATTCATCCAGTTGCAGTGAAAAATAAATACAGTTATCTAAGTCACTTCTTAACTGTAAAAAAATATAATTGCTCATTACTTCTACTCGCCTCATCACTGTATTAGCAGAAAGTTGCATAGATTTTATACCAGACACTATTTCGTCTTTATTTCTAAAGTTGGCGAATAAAGAATCTGCAGCTTTCAAAAATGCTTGTTTTATGATTTCCCCGTCTTCATAAGGTTTTTTCTTTTGTCCAATTATCCGGGAAACACGATAAGATGCTTCAGTTGCAGCCTTATTTTTGTCGATTGTTTTCAAAAATATTGACTGTTGTCCAATTAACTGGATTTTTGAATGTTTCAGTTTTTCTTTTCTGATGGCAGAATTTAACGGGAATGTCTTCTCAAAATTCGAATGTACAGTTTTATGATGCCTCTCAATATTTCCTTTTTTAGGAGCTGGCACAGATGTATTACATAACAAACAAACACTTTTGCCTTTAACTTCTGTGAAGAAGTATTGTTCTTCCCATTCCGAATGGAAATGGTATGTCTTCGCCTTCTTACTACTGCTTGCCACAATGTTTCGAACTCTAACCCAACCGCTGCACGCAGAACGTTGATAATGCCGTTCAGTATTAAACTGAGCGCAATATCGATGTGCATTGCATATATGTATATAAAGCCAAACAATTCTCGAACACGTTAATCGGTTCCAGCCGATCCTAGAACGGAGACGCGACTTCGCGTCGTGTTTGTCGGCGCGAAATCGCTTACCGCAGTGTTGCCGCTGTTTATCTATTTATTATGAAAATTTCTGAAATTTGCTAATACTGGTATGATTTTCAGACTTTTGGATTTTTTGCAACGTGAGCAGCGCGAGCTACCAGAATTGACTTTGCGAGCTACCGGTAGCTCGCGATCGATGGGTTGGCGACCACTGGTTTAGATAATGTTAAAGATCAGTTAATAAGGGAGCAAATTAAGAAACGTGAAGAAGAGATGTGAGAATATAACTACAAGAGGTAAGGAGAGCATGAGTAAAGAAGTGTGTGTTGTTGGTAGTGGGAGCATTGGTATGTGACTCCTCCCCCCATAAGATATTTACGACCTCGCAAATTAAAATTAAATCTCTGATAAAACAGTGAATTGGTTATTAATTTCTTTTTTATAAACTATTACTTTTGAAACTTGTAACGTCGTTTACATTGAGCTTTATAATATTTAGTTTTGCGAGTTTTTGATGTATCAGTTCCATATTTTCCATTCTTGCTATATGCAACAAGTTTTTTGTATTTACAATATTTTCTACTTGCTCGGTCGGCTTAGGATCACTTTTTTGATTTAATTTCTTAATTCTTTCCTTTTTCTCTTTTTCGTAGGGTTCGTTACAGAGGGTTTCAATATACTCTTTATCAAAATTTTTTATAATAAAATCAATAGGTCTCTTTTTTGTTGTAGAATGTATTGTATTATTGTAACAGACAAAAATTTTAAAAAGTTTTTCATCTAATTGTACGTTTTTATGTTCTTTTTCTGCTTCTAAGAGTCTTAAATGTTCGTTTAATGTCCCATGAAGGCGTTCAATGACTAAATTTCCAGTTTTGAAATATGCTGAAGTTGTATGTGTCTCAATATTTTGTTCTTTCAAAAATAAACGTACTGCACTGTGCAATATACATCGGTCGTTGTCAAATACTAGCTTATTCATTTTTCCT
Organism: Anastrepha obliqua; assembly: GCF_027943255.1. Taxonomy (NCBI): domain Eukaryota; kingdom Metazoa; phylum Arthropoda; class Insecta; order Diptera; family Tephritidae; genus Anastrepha; species Anastrepha obliqua. The sequence continues at coordinate 3,185,682 of NW_026562179.1, read as the reverse complement.
AGATATAGTATGCGTTGTTTTATAGCTTCTAATATTGCCACCCAATTTCTATCGTTCAACTTATGAAATGTAGCATATTTAGAAAATTTATCAATCGTAGTTAAATACATAACATTTCTGTATGGAAACCAAATATCGATATGCACTATATCATTAAAATGGGTCGGATTTTCAGTGATTTGGTACGGAACTTTAGCTGGACTCTTATCATATTTTGCGATTTGACAAACTGAACAGTTATTAACTACGTAAGTTATTATTTTATACAACTTGGTGCAAAACTCCAAAAAAACTTCTTGAATACCTCTGTGATTATTACGCAAATGTTCATCCTCTATTATTGTTAATATTTCATTTTTGTCTGTAATTTCCTTTAAAACAACGTTTGATCTGTACAAAGTAAGATTATTACTCTCAAAAAAATTTACGTATATATACTGGAACTTTATAAGTAATTCACTATCATCACAAAAAATGCACATAATTCCCTTGTTCATCAAGACTTTTCCCTTGATATCTTTTAAATTCGAGTTTTTCGTTACTAATATAAGAGTCTGACACTTTTTGTTTACGATTTTTATAAAAAACTGTTCACTTTGACCGTAATTGAGATGTATCTGATTTTTGTAATAATTAATGCTTTTTTCTGTTATAAATATATATTTTAAATTATCCTCAAGAGCTGTTTCTAGAGACATTGTATCCAAATTATCACACTTTTCATCATCAATTTCCATTTTACTGCCTTCAATATTATTGTACAAACTAGCTACTTCACTATTTTTATTATACTGCTCAAAATATCTGCTTAATGTATCCGCAACGTTATTATCTTTTCCCTTAGGTTAGGTTAGGTTATGGTGTTAGTCGGTCTGCACGACCAACTCACTTAGACCTTACAGGTCCGTTGTGATACCACTGTGCTACACGGGAACCTCGTTTATCTTCCTTCGTGGAACCATTTCGTGGCTCTTATGAAGCGTAGTATTGATGCCAACCCCACGCCAGACAGTTCTGTAAGAGAATTAAAAAAGTATTTACCTAGACAACCTGCTCTGATTTTAGCTAGGGCTGGACAATCGCAGAGGAAGTGCTCAACTGTTTCTTCCTCTTCCTCATCTCTGCAACTTCTGCAATATTCATGGGAGAAGACTCCTAGCCTCGAGGAATGCCTGCCAAATAGCCAGTGACCGGTTAAGCAAGCCACGACCTTCGAGATATTGTCTCTTGAGAGACTAAGCAATTCCTTTGTTCTTTTCTTGTTTATTTGCGGCCATAGTAGCCTAGCTGTTAGACACGTATCTTCATTTCTCCATGACCTATTGGCCTCTTGGATAAAGTGTTTTTTTATTATTAGTTTACTCGTGGCCATGGGTATTCCAATGGTACTTTTATCACTCAGCAGTTGGAGAGCGGTACCCTTTCTGGCTAGCTCATCTGCTTTACAGTTTCCCTCAATATCTCTATGTCCCGGAACCCAAATAAGGCTGACCTTGAATACGTCACTAATATTATTTAGAGCTGCCCGGCATTCCTGTGCAACCTTCGATCTAAGTAATGCCGCATTCATTGATTTGATGGCCGCCTGGCTATCCGAGAATATATTTATAGTCGTTTTTGTTAGGGCGTGCGTATTTAGGTATGTAGCCACTTCTTTTATAGCTAATACCTCTGCCTGATAGACGCTGCAGTAGTCTGGTAGTCGAACGGATAGTTCCAGTCCTGATTCCTTCGAGAAAACTCCGTAGCCAACCTTATCGTCTAGCTTGGAGCCGTCTGTATAAAAGTTTAATTCCCCCCTTCTCCATGGCCTTCTTGTATGCCACTCCCTTCTTGACGGTATACTCGTCTTGAAGAGTCTTTCAAAGGTGAGTCTAGGGATAGAGTAGTCTATTTCTTGTTTATGACTATTCACAGAGTGCAAAATGGAAGCGTGGCCAAAGCACCGGTCTTTCCATAGCGCCATACTTTTTAATCTGAGCGCCGAGGAGGCGGCCACGTGTTTTCCTACCAGATTTAGGGCAGGTAAGTTGATTAGCACTTCCAGCGCTTTGTTTGGAGTAGTCCTTAAGGCGCCAGAGATGCACAAAAAAGCTGTTCTTTGGACCTTACTCATGGTTTTAGCGTAAGTCGCCTTTTGAGCAGATGGCCACCATACAAGTCTTCCGTACATTAAGATTGGCCTAACTACCGAAGTATAGAGCCAGTGCGTAATACGGGGTGTAAGTCCCCATTTGATACCGACCGCTTTTTTGCAAGTGTATAATGCAACGTTGGCCTTCTTTACTCTTTCCTCAATATTAGATTTCCACGTGAGTTTCCTGTCTAATATGAGTCCTAGGTACTTGACGTTCTCTTTCAAAGGAATCTCCACACACTTAAAAGTTAGCGGGGAGATTATAGGGAGCCTGTGTTTCTTTGTAAATAGAATTATTTGAGTTTTTGAGGGGTTTATATCGAGTCCCCTGCTCTCAGTCCAGCTTCTAAGCGTGGCCATGTTAGAGCGCAGAATATCCATAAGGGTGTTAGGATATTTGCCCTTAACGGCGATTGCTACGTCATCTGCGTAAGCTGTGACGTGGCAACCCCCTCTTTCCAGGGTCAGCAACAGGGAGTTTACTGCCAAAGTCCAAAGAAGAGGGGAGAGGACTCCACCTTGCGGTGTGCCCCTGCAGACCTTTCTGCTTAGAGTAGTGCTTCCTAATTTAGCCGTTACCTTTCTTTTGATGAGTATATCTTCTATCAGGGCTACGACATGTTGTTCAACTCCAAAGTCTTCTAATGAATCTACTATAGCGTTTGCATTTATATTGTTGAAGGCGCCTTCTATGTCCACGAAAGCAACCAATGCAAACTCTTTGTCTGATAAGCTTTTTTCCACAAACCCTACTAGTGAGTGTAAGGCGGTTTCTGTGGACTTCCCTTTAGTATAGGCATGTTGCGCCGAAGAGAGCCTATTTAAAGGCACGACACCCCGTATGTATTCATCTATTATTCTCTCCAGGATCTTGAGAAGAAAAGACGTTAAGCTAATGGGTCTGAAGTCTTTAGGGTTAGTGTATGAGGACCTACCTGCCTTGGGTATGAAGGAGACTTTTGCCTCCCTCCATCCTAGCGGAATGTGGCCCATGTTAAGACAACTTCTAATGACAATTTTGATATACGGTAGTACAATGCCCCGTGATTGCTGCAGTTCAGCGGGGTAGATACCGTCCGTTCCTGGCGATTTATAAGGACCAAAAGTATTAATAGCCCATTCGATTTTTGAGTGTGTAACTAAGAGATTTCCTAGGTCGGATTGCCTTTCATTATTGGCGGAATGGTTTTGTTCCACCGGCTTGTTTCCTGGAAAGTGTGTGTCTAGGAGAAGACCTAATGATTCCTCACTTGACGTAGTCCATGTATTCCCTTGACCTTGTAGGTAGCCTAGGTTGCATGGCGTCTTTGAGAGAATTTTTCTTAATCTGGCCGCTTCTGAAGTCTCTTCAATTTCTTTGCAATAATTTTGCCATGATTCACGCTGCGCAGTTCTAACTGCTTTTTTGTAGTTTTTCAATTCAGCCTTATAGGCTTGCCAGTCCTCTGACCTTCTCGTGGCCTTGGCCAAATTAAATAGTGTTCTATGGGATTGTCGTAGCGAGGTTAGCTGCTTGGACCCCCAAGGTGGTTTAGACTTCCCTCTGGGTCGGACAACCGGACAGCTGGCTGCTAACGAGCTATTCATTGCTTTAGTTACCTGATTAACCAGTTTATCCAACTCCCCACAAGTAGTGGGGTTTTTGGGGGCTTTCTTTGGCAGTAGAGCTCTTAATTTTTTATTGTAAACTCCCCAGTCAGTTTTCCGTATATTCCTGAACTGACTAACTTGGGGAGACTTAGTGTCGATTTCGAATTCAATATACCGATGGTCTGAGAACGAATTTTCGTTTGAAACTCGCCATCTTTTAATGTGATTAGAGAATATGTCGGAAGCCAGGGTGATGTCCAAAACTTCCTCTCTGTTCATAGTAACAAAAGTCGGCTCTGAGCCTATATTCAAAACACTAATTCTATTTTCTAAGATAAAGTCTAGTAGTGACTCACCTCTAGCGTTAGTGTCGCTGCTTCCCCACAGGTTGTTGTGAGCATTTGCGTCGCAGGAGACAACCAAATGTTTGTTCTTCCGGACTGCCTCTTGCACCAGAGTACGGACTTCGTCCGGCGGAGCATCCCTGTCATAGGCCATATAGGCGGAGGCTAGCCAAAAGCCGGTTTTCCCGAGCTCGATGCTTGCCGCTACCATGTCGCCGCTACTAAGCTGTGGGAGCAAGAAGATATTTATATTGTTTTTAGCGAGGATGCAGCTACGGATCTTACCTCTGTGTTGTACGGCAATCAGTTTAAAGCCCTTCACTCCGAGTCCGCAGATTTTATTGCCGTATATCCACGGCTCTTGAATGAGGGCTATGTCAAGTCCACCGGCAGCCAAGCGGACGGAAAGATGCGCGGACGCAAGTTTGGAGTGGTGGAGATTAATTTGGATCAGCTTCGTGAGAATCTGTCCGTTTCATCTCCACCATCGTGACCTCGACGTCCTCTTCCGAGATCTCCCCACCCTCAATGTCAGCGAGGAGATCATCTTCGTAAAACAGCGGCCCCACACCGGTCAGCCTCTCCGAGTCGGTTGAACATTGGCTGTTGGCCAACCCTTCTGCAGTATCGCTCCGCAAGCTGGCTTTGTCACTCTCCTCATCTGAGTTCAAAGCTGGCTCGTCGCTGCGATAGATTCGAATGGTTGCGTCAACGAACCCGAACCTCACGACATTATTTTTCTGCGCCAGTGGGCCGAGCGATTCTCCATTGAGGATGAGCATCACCTGTCGCCTATCTTCTACTGGCTCCTCTATTCTACCTACCTTCCAATTATGCGTTGGCAGGTCTCTGTTGCAGGATTTGAAAATTTCCTCAATTTTGCTTGGCTCTGCCGGCTTGGCCGGAATCCAAACTCGAGCTCGAGGCCTGCTTGGAATTTCATCCTTGCTCACCGCATCGAGTTTGGCACCCGGCCAAACCTCTCCTATATTTTTTACGGCCAACCTGTAGAGCGTGGCTGACCTAGTGTCTTCGCAGGCGATGAGTTTAGCTCTATCTTGATACCAGCCTGCGTCATGACAAAGGGGAGGAGGTCCGGGGTGTTCCTCTAGGATCTGGAGGTACACTTCGGCGATAGCCTCCTCAATCCACCTCCATTTTTCCTTAGGAATCACTCCTTCCTCCTCTCCTTTGTCGATGACGGCCAGTATCTCACCGCCACCCTTTACCACCTCACTAAAGGTTTGGTGTTTTTGGCCACCTGCCTTCTGTCTTTTGGCGGCCCTTTCCATTGTCTGCTCTGCAGACCGTTGTCTTTTGGGAGTAGCATCCGCCGGTTTTCCCAAGTCGGATATTACTCCCTTTGCCCACTCTAGCGATTTAGCCTGGTCTTCGGTTAGCTGGTCTGTTGCTACCTCTCCTAGTCTAAATAAGACCCTGCTGGCCGCCTTCTTTTCATAGTAATTTTGTTTGGAGGGGCGGACATGTTTAGCCGGCCCCCACGTTCTACGCTTATGAATTGCCTAGAGGTACTAGGCCCCTCTATGGCAACCTGCCGGTGAATCCTAGAAGCAGGTGCTGACCCCCGTCCTCTATCTTTTCCCTTAATATACGTTATTTCAAAATCGTATTCATTTTGAAGTATTTCCCATCTTTGTAATTTCATATTAGGCTCCTTTAGATTGTGAAGCCAAGTAAGCGGTTTATGATCCGTTTAGATGATGAACTTTCGTCCATATAAATAAGTTCTAAAATGTTTTACAGCCCACACCATAGCCAGAGCTTCTTTCTCTATAGTGGAATATCTTATCTCATGATCACATAAAGTGCGAGATGCATAGCATATGGGGTGATTTTTTGGCTTAGTACCGCGCCAATAGCGAACTGAGATGCATTGTTATAGTAAGGCCCTTAAGTGTAATATAATACGCGTAATAAATTCTTAATATTCATAATTTAACTGAATTTGTATTTCCGGCACTGCCAATACCCTTTCACATTTCATAAATGTATTAATCGAAAGAATATTGAACTTCCTTAGCAAATGCTGAATTTGCTAAAGAACTTTTTATCACATATTAATTAAACAAATATTGAACTTACTTAACAAATGCTGAATTTGCATTGCCAATATTTTTCATATTTTTTATAGCAAAACAATTCCAAAGAATCGATTTGCAAATAATAATTTAATTTCCTGTAATAAGTTCTGTTAGTCTGTAATTACAATAGAAATCTAAAAGATAGATTGGACAATCAAATAAAGTGAAGCTTAAAAGAAAAATCATTTAGTTGTTATTTTTATCTTCCAAACGGACTCAAATTAAAAGTGGCGCAGTCGGTAGGATACCGCGATTATCTATTCCAAAATTAAAAGGATAGATAAGTGAATACATTAGAAAAACAAATTTTTATGACAATAATTGATACATTTACAAAATTTCCGGAAGCTTATAGAATTAATGGAAGGACATGGACAGAATTCAAAACCAAACTATTACTTCATCTTAATACTTACGGTAAAATTGAGAAAATTATTGTCGACAATAAACTTGGCTTCAAAGCTATGCCAATGCAACAGTTTTTAAAGGACGAAAATATTAGAATACATTACACATCTAACAGTAACCATACATCAAATGCAGGCATTGAAAGATTACACAGTACGATTAGTGAGCACATTAGACTTTTACGACATGACGAGAAGTACCATCATGAAACGGTGGAAGAAAAAATTCTAAGGATAATAGGTTTTTATAACAACACGATACACAGTACTACAACAGCTAAACCAATTGATTTCATAAATGGGAAAATTCATGGAGACAAATATGAAGAAATCCATGCTTTGATTTTGAAGAAAAAAGAAAATTACATAAACAAATTAAATAAAGATAGAAAAGATGTTGATATTCAAGAAGGAACCAACTTCATAAAAGAAGTTAGAGGTGGCAAAAACCACAGAAGATATAGAAAAATAGATGCCAGTATAATTAATACCGAACATTTAAAGGACATTAAAACCGGACTAAAATATTAGAAAACACATGTGAAACAAAATAAGAAATATCAGGATAAAAATAATCCCAAAATAAAAGCTAGACATTGAAAACCCATATACATTATTTCAGATGACACCCTGGATTTTGACGATTACATTTCTAACGACCATCTACGCACAATCTATCGACATTCAAGACTTAACTACCAACAATGGATACATACCGATCAAACCAGGAGAACAAAAAGTGATTGACCGATATAACAAAATCTTCCACATTGTCAACGTAACTGCCTACGCGGACACATTAAACTTAATCTTTGAAAATATACAAACACTTAAGGGTTAACACCACTGTAGAAATTTCAAAAAATTGATTCTTTTTTTATAAGCTTAAATAATTCTTTAAACCTTTTAAAATACAGAACAAAAAGTTTTATACGTTACCGAAGTCTATTTCATAAATATTTTAAGCTTTTAACCAAGCGTTTGTGACTGCTACCTAACGACTTCTCCAAATTTCCAAACTTTAAACGCGTTTTTCTCAAAACACGTTTTCTGAAATTGGCACGCAGCATAACTCAAACAATTTTAAATATTTTTAATCAGGTTTTTCACTAAGTCTGTATAATAACCTTCTTAAGAGAAGAGCGTAGGGGATTTTCGATAGATTAATTTAAACGATTGTTATAATTATTTAAGTGCCGTTTTTTTTAGTCCAAAATAGAGTTTTTTCCTTCAAATGCTTCCTAATTCCACAAAAATAAATATTTTTTAAATCCCCTACGTGTTTCTCTAGCTATTCTTATCTAGATTAAGAAAAAAAATGTTTCTTTGTTCCAGAATAAAATTTGCACCCTCTGTGCTGCGTGCCGCGAAGCTCCTTCAAGAGAAACCACATTACAAAAATGTCTCCAATGCCGCCATTTTGTAAAATTTTTCGATCAAACTTTGTAGTTTTGTATTTTAGTATATAAGTAATAACTTCCCAAATCAGAGTGATTGTTTTCCCTTTCCTTCTATACAAAAAAATTCTTTAAAAATCGTGTTTATTTTACGCGTGTACAGTGGTGTTACCCCTTAATGCTGGCACGGTTGAGGCCAAGACACTATTAGATACCATAAGTAAAAAGAGGTTGTCTGTAAAGTCGGTTTACTGACGATAGTTTAACGTGATAACGTCATAAGAAAATACTGATTGAATGGTTGCATTTTTCAAAAGAAAATTTTAATTTTATTTGTTTGATAGATATTTTGTATGGATATAGAGAATGAGTTAACATTAACATAACATAATATACTTTAACATAACATAACATAACATAACATAACATAACACAACATAACATAACATAACATAACATAACATAACATAACATAACATAACATAACATAACATAACATAACATAACATAACATAACATAACATAACATAACATAACATAACATAACATAACATAACATAACATAACATAACATAACATAACATAACATAACATAACATAACATAACATAACATAACATAACATAACATAACATAACATAACATAACATAACATAACATAACATAACACAACATAACATAACATAACATAACATAACATAACATAACATAACATAACATAACATAACATAACATAACATAACATAACATAACATAACATAACATAACATAACATAACATAACATAACATAACATAACATAACATAACATAACATAACAGAAGGGTGTGAAATTCAGGCCTTTGCAGATGACATCCTCTTAATAGTCAGCGCCAAAACTGTAAAAGAACTGCAACTTTACGCTAATGATGCTTTGCGCCTAATATATAATTGGGGAAAGAATGTGAAGTTGACTTTTAGCGACACCAAGACATATGCTATGGCATTTAAAAGTAATGCTAAACAAGCTGAACTATTTTTAAATGGCAATCGACTAATCTTCGTCAAAGAAATTAAGTACCTGGGTGTAGTAATAGATGATCGACTGAGATTCACCAACCACGCTAAGTACGTTGTCGATAAAGCTCAGCGAGTATATAAAAACTTATGCCGATATGTTAGACCCACATGGGGTGTACACGCAGACAACGTTATCACAATCTATAAGCATGTTGTGGAGCCAACTATAACTTACGCTGCAAGTATATGGGGCAAAGCTATACAGTTTAATTATATTCGCCGTCTTCTTCGCTCGTTCCAAAGAACTTTCGCTATACGAGCAATCAGAGGCTTTCACACAGTTTCGGCTAATTCAGCTCTGGCGCTTGCAGGATTCACACCGCTGCATCTGAAGATAAAAGAAACTATGCAAATCGAAAGTGTCAAATTATCCGGAGTATATGATGAAACACTAAACGTCATGCTTGAACAACGCACTACACCAAAAAATCAACTACATCCTTCCGAGCGTCAGTCTATACGTTTTGAAAGTATAGCATCACAACAGGAAGCTGACAATACTATGGATGCAAATGCGACCCACATCTATACCGATGGAAGCAAGTTAGAAACAGGCGCTTGTGGATCAGCTTTTGTCGTTCATAAACAAGATGACGACTGGACGTCACGTAAATTTAAATTACATGACACATGCACTGTCTTCCAGGCTGAAGCTCTAGCAATTGACACTGCACTGAAATGGGCTCAGAATGAATTGAAAACTGAAAAGCTAGTCATATATAGCGACAGTCGCTCTTGTTTGGAAGCTATCCAAAATCGGAGCAACCCCAATCCTTTAATTGCATCAATTCATCAGCACCTGTACCTTCTTCGCCAGCGACACAGAATTGACTTTTACTGGGTCAAATCGCACATCGGTATTGAAGGAAACGAGCGTGCAGATGAACAGGCAAAAGAAGCAGCAAATCAAGGAGTCGATCCAGTATATACTGCATTTCCCTTAAGCTATGCTATACGGCAAATACGTTCTCAAATATTCGAGTCATGGCAGCAGGAGTATGCCGACGATACCACTGGCTCCATTACAAAGATTTTCTTTCCAATTCTTGAAGATGCGCAACTATACCGACAACTCTTTGGGATATCATTTGAATTGACACAGCTCTTTACTGGCCATGGTTTCAACAAGGCATACTTAAAGCGATTCAAAATCATTGACGAAGACTGGTGCCCGTGTGACCAACTCACTGTGCAGAGTATGCATCATCTTTTGCACGACTGCCCACGCTTTCACAGTGCACGACAGAGACACGAAGCATTCTGTGCACAATATGATATTCCAGCATTCAACATAAAACAAATTTCAAAATATCCTAGTTTGATAACATCATTTAATGAATTTGTCAAAAAAATAATTGATAATTTAAAAAACTTCAATGCTTCAAACATTCCTACCTAATGTCTTAATCATAATAGTAATATAGTAGAATAACCATCTAACTGCTTGTATCCAATCGCAGGCATTTTATTTCAGTTAGTTTTGTTAAACTATAAAATATTTATGTAATTGAAAATACTTGTAATCTATCTGAATGTTATACTGCACATATGTATGAAAATATTTGCTCTAGAAAACAAACTAATTGAAATAATAAATTACTCGAAACGCAGTAAGCGCGTAGAACCCAAGGAAAAAAAAAAAAAAACATAACATAACATAACATAACATAACATAACATAACATAACATAACATAACATAACATAACATAACATAACATAACATAACATAACATAACATAACATAACATAACATAACATAAAATAACACAACATAACGTAACATAACATAACATAACATAACATAACATAACATAACATAACATAACATAACATAACATAACATAACATAACATAACGTAACATAACATAACATAACATAACATAACATAACATAACATAACATAACATAACATAACATAACATAACATAACATAACATAACATAACATAACATAACATAACATAACATAACATAACATAACATAACATAACATAACATAACATAACATAACATAACATAACATAACATAACATAACATAACATAACATAACATAACATAACATAACATAACATAACACAACATAACACAACATAACATAACATAACATAACATAACATAACATAACATAACATAACATAACATAACATAACATAACATAACATAACATAACATAACATAACATAACATAACATAACATAACATAACATAACATAACATAACATAACATAACATAACATAACATAACATAACATAACATAACATAACATAACATAACATAACATAACATAACATAACATAACATAACATAACATAACATAACATAACATAACATAACATAACATAACATAACATAACATAACATAACATAACATAACATAACATAACATAACATAACATAACATAACATAACATAACATAACATAACATAACATAACATAACATAACAAAACACAACATAACATAACATAACATAACATAACATAACATAACATAACATAACATAACATAACATAACATAACATAACATAACATAACATAACATTACATAACATAACATAACAAATTACCCCGTATTAAAGCACTTTTCAACAGCTTTCATTTGATACCCATATTGTACATACACAACCAAAGGTTACCCGGGTCCACGTTTTGACCTATACCTCGAGACCCCAGTCACGGAGCGGCATGAAAAATACTCTGTACTAAAGTATTCACCAACAGCTTTCATTTGATACCCATATTGTACATACACGTCCGAAGGTTACTCGGGTCCACGTTTTGACCTATATCTTGAGACCCTGTCTACCAATAGGTATCCAAACTATACGGAAATCATCTTCAATACCTACTTAGCAATGTGTGTAAGTTTGGTTTAATTCGGTTCAAAAACACGGCGGGTCCACGTTTTGGTCTCTATCTCGAGACCCTAGTCACGGAGCCGCATGAAAAGTACTCTGGACTAAAGCATTCACCAACAGCTTTCATTTGATACCCATATTGTACATACACATCGGAAGGTTACCCGGGTCCACGTTTTGACCTATATCTCGAGCCCTATTTCCAAAATAAAATATAATCCATGTTACTCGTGGAGGATGTAGCTTTCGAATGGTGAAAGAAATTTTAAAATCGGTCCAGTAGTTTTTGAGCCTCTTCATTACAAACAAACAAAGTTTTCCTCTTTATAATATTAGTATAGACAACATATCTTATAAGGTATATGGTAAATATTACCATACATTTTTTCCTTCATATATAATAAAAAAATTAATAATAATAACATTAAAACAACAGGCATTATTAACAAACTTGGTTTTATTTTAAATTCTTCAAGTGAATCAAATTAATAATAATCAATAAGAAGGCATATGCAAATACAAATACGTGAATTTATATATGTACATATGCGCATATACATACATATATACGCTCACTTAAGTAGGAGAGAGCAAGATGTCGAACGTTGCCGTTCGTTTGCTTTGTCGTTCGTTCCGTGCTTTCGCTTGCAGTTCATTCAATGCAATAAGCAAGGTAACGACAAATGAGCAAGGTAACGGCAATGAGCAAGGTAACTACATATGAGCAAGGTAACACTAATGAGCAAGGTAACACTAATGAGTAAGGTAACTACATATGAGCAAGGTAACACTATTGAATAAGGTAACACTAATGAGCAAGGTAACACTAATGAGCAAGGTAACGACACATTTTTTCGTGCGTGCAGCCTGTTAAATCAAATTATAAGACGTTATCACGTCAAAATATTTTTATGCATTATTCGACCATATAAACAACCTACAGTGTGTTATTTGTCAGGTGTATTTCGTTTTTTTTTTTTTTTGTAGCACAGTGTTCTTAATATTTACTGAATTTGCATTTCCGGTACATGCCAATACCCTTTCACATTTCATAAATGTATTAATCGAAAGAATATTGAACTTCCTTAGCAAATGCTGAATTTGCTAAAGAACTTTTTATCACATATTAATTAAACAAATATTGAACTTACTTAACAAATGCTGAATTTGCATTGCCAATATTTTTCATATTTTTTATAGCAAAACAATTCCAAAGAATCGATTTGCAAATAATAATTTAATTTCCTGCTGACCAAATATGCAAGGTAGAAATAACGAAAGGTATAAGTAAGACAATTATAATAAGTTCTGTTAGTCTGTAATTAGAAATCTAAAAGATAGATTGGACAATCAAATAAAGTGAAGCTTAAAAGAAAAATCATTTCGTTGTTTTTTTTTATCTTGCAAACGGACTCAAATTAAAAGTATGCATCAGTTGTAAGCACAAATTTTATACAAAAGTCTGGTGGCTGTAAGACACGTTCATTAGTAATTAGATTTTTTAATGTATTAAAAGCTTTTAAAAAATCTACATTTTTAAAATCCAATATTACGTTTTTCTTCAGAAATCGAACCATTGGGTAAGCTACTTTTGCGTAGTCCCGTATAAATTTTCTATAATATCCTGTCATACCAAGGAATTGTTTTATTTCTTGTACACTAGTTGGGGGTTTCATATTATTAATCGCCGTTATTTTCGAAGGATCCGGTTTTATACCGCCTTCAGATACAATGTGTCCCAGAAATTTTGTTGTGAAGTCAGCAAATTGACATTTGTTAAATTGAATTTTTAAATTCGACGCTCGTAGAGTATTAAATATTTTCTTAATTAAGACTATATGCTCGTCAAAACTAGTTGAAAATATAAGTATGTCGTCTAAGTAGACAACACAAATTTTATTTATATATTATATTCCCTTAAAACATAATTAATTAACCTTTGAAAGGTGGCAGGTGCTGTCTTAAGGCCAAAGGGCATATGGGTAAATTCATAATGGCCGTCTGTCGTTGAGAAAGCCGTTTTTGCTCTATCATTAGGGTGTACTTCAATTTGGTGAAATCCCTTTGCTAGGTCAATTGTGCTGAAGTAGCAAAATTTTCCCAATTTGTCGAATACGTCTTGCATATTCGGAATTGGGAACTTATCATCGACTGTTTGATCATTCAGCTTCCGGTAATCAATGACAACTCGCCATTGCGGTGTCCCATCTCTATTCGCCTTTTTGGGTACAACCCATAAAGGTGAATTATATGGGCTATTACTTGGTACAATTATTTTTTGAGCTAGCATATCACGAATTTGCCGATCTACTTCCGATCGATGTATTACCGGATACCTATAAAGTTTACTGTACACTGGGATATCAGTTTTTGTTATTATTCTGTGTTGAATTTCTTTGGTAAAGGGCAAGCTTTCTCCTTCTTTGTAAAATATATCCTGATATTCATTTAAAAGTTTACTTAGTATATCCTTGTCTCTTATATTTAAGTGTTTAGCAAAAATATCATTGGAGGATTTATCTATTCTATCTTCACAAGTAAGTATTTCGAAGTTTACATTTTTTAAATATTCATTTTCTAAAATCTCTTCTTCTTTATTAAAATATATAGGTATAGTTGTTTCATCGGTTTTTAGTTTTCTATTTTGATAATCGATTATTGTATTTAAAAAAAGTAAAATATTGTTTCCTATAATACCATCGAAATATTTATGAAATAAGTATTCCAGAAAGCTCACACAAGTATTGGGTTTTTTAAATTCTTTAAATAAAGGTATAGAATATTGCTTACTCGTATAGACAGTTCTTCCCAAAACTTTTAATACGCGAATGATTGGCTTAACAGCATACTTAGGGTTACATACTTCAGGATTTATTATGCTATACTCCGCCCCTGTATCAATTATAAACCTAATCTTTCTAATACGCGTTTCAATCACTATATAGGGTAATTTCTTTTCCCGGGATGTTGAAAATTTTGAAAACTCTCGTTAACACTAAACTCCATTGGTTCAACTGATGTATTTTTATAATTTTGGTTACCATAAGGATTCCTATTTAAATCAATATAATTTGTTGTTTGAAAATTGTTTTCTGGTTGCCGGCCTGTTTGTCTGCTATACCTACCTATTACTAAGCATCAGCTGTGATGAAAAATTTTGACTATCGTTTGCATGACGCTGCTGGAATGTTGTATTGTTGTTGTAAGGTTGTCCACTGTTGTTCTTGCTAAAATTTTGCCCATTATATTTGTTATAGTAAGATTTACTGTCATTACTGTTGTAGTTTTGCCTGCTACTATTACTAAATTGTCTATCATTATTGTTGTTGAAATTTTGTCTAATACTATTTTTATTATTATTTTGTTGAAAATTTGAATGGCTGCATGTTATATGTGTAACATGATCACAATATTTTGTATTGTTATATTACAGATACCCATTGGATTTTATTATATCATACGCGTCTTTTAAATTTTTCGGATTCCTGCTCACAATAATGCTCCTAACAGGCTCCGGTAATCCATATTTGAAAGAATTGAGAGCAATTCTGCCATTACTTTCACAATTCATTTCAAAGGAATTGTTATTACTAAAATACAGAGAATTATTTAAGCGACATAATAAAGCATTTAGATTATTATAAAAATTTTCTATAGTTGAATCACACCGACAAGATCTTATTTTACCAATTAACTCATCAACAGATTTTTGTTCGCCGTGATTATCAACTAAAATTTTCTTTATTTCTGGCCAGGTATCTACATTGCCATTAATTAAAATTGATCTTCTTGCACTTCCAATTATTTTGTCCTTAATATTACCCATAAGCAAAATTTTAAACTCTATAGGGAATGATTCTAATATGGGTATCATTAAATCAATTCTTTGTACAAAACTTAAAAGAGCATCTGCATTTCCATCATAGCATGGTATACTACTTAAATTTGTAGACATAATCTTAAATTTAGTGTTCACATCTAAGTTATCCATTTTATATTTATACTTATTTTATATACGTTTGTCCCTTATTTATTTCCTTTTTTTAATCTTAGTTTTTTTTTTGTTTTGTTTTGTTTGTTCTTCACAAAAGTATATGTTTGTACGTATATTTATTTATACGAGTATGTACATATATATGTAGGTATGAACCTTTTAAATTTTTTTTTTTTTTGCTATAGCACAACTTACTTTATGGTATATCTGCGAATATGTACATATGTACATATATATGTAACACAGTTGATTTGAAAATCTATGTTGAATGACGCCTGTTGCTTGTTTTTTTTAACCACTGGTTTCGTTGAAATATGTACATATACATATATACTATATGTTCTCCGATGTTGTTGTTGCTGCTTTCTCGCTGTTTTGTTGGTTTTGGAGTTGTAGTTCGCTTTGTTATTTCCTTTAAGCGTAGGTTTTGTTGGTTGGAAAGAAGTTTTTTCACTTATCTAAAGGTGACCTGGTTCTAATTGGCTCGAGAGTAATTGTTGTTGCAAATTATTTACTTCTATCTGCTGCTATTCATTGGCATTATTTTAGTACACATTGACTTCCAGTCTCTCAGTTTGAATTTACTTCAAGGTGACCTTTAATTGACTTGAAGGTTATTTTAGCTTTGGAATTCAAAATATTTTATTTTTTTTTTTATTTTATATGAATTTCTCATTTTTGTCGAATTTCTTCACACTTTGTATTCGAGATTTCCTCGATTTCTTTTTTTTTATAAAACTGTTCCTTCAATTAATTTCGCGTTCAAACATTTTCTTCTCGAACTGTTGATTTATTTTTCTCAACTGGTTTTGTTGTTTTTATTTTGTTGTAAAAATGTTCTTTCCGAACAATTTTTTTCCTTGTTTTTAATCCGGTTTGTAAAAAGAATTTGTAAAAATGCCCTTTTCGAACTATTTTCCCATTTTCTTTTAAATTCTGAATTAATTTATAATTTTGCCGTGCCTTTCAGGCTTTTGACCGACTGCGCCAATAATGATCCGTTCCTTTTGACGGTAACTTTATTAATTAATTCAAATATTGCACAATCCTTACAACTAAGTAAACAAGGAAGAGCTTAAAACTAATGGTGGGAGAGAGTGCAAAATGTTGTTGTTGTTACGTAAGAAGAGATTGGCTTAGATAATGTTAAGGATCAGTTAATAAGGGAGCAAATTAAGAAACGTGAAGAAGAGATGTGAGAATATAAGTACGAGAGGTAAGGAGAGAATGAGTAAAGAAGTGTGTGTTGTTGGTAGTGGGAGCATTGGTATGTGACTATATTATTATTTTCATAATAAATGACGTAAGCAGCAACACAAGAATATCCAACATATTTTAGAAGAAAGCTAGCGGCCATCTGCAAGTTCGTCGTTGCGTAGAGTACCTCATGCACATTTGATTCACAGTATCACGCCGGCTTTGGTTTGGTTGTAAAACAAAATCATTTCTGGTTTTTTTATCAAAGTTCCAACGATAGTAAGGTTCCAAGAAAGAAGACTTTTAGGCAGGGGGCACGATGTAAAAAATCTGTCCATGCTAATGTTTCGGCGAGACCCCTTGTAAGCGGCGACAAGCTCTTTCTCAACCATGCTCTCCTTGATTCACCTCTCGAATATTACCTTGCTTGCCTATATAGAGAATCCCTTTCAGCGGATAAACATTACTTGCAGCGCACACCCAAAAATACTTTGACCGTACTTAGCAGGCTTTGATGGCATGTATTAAGTAAAAGAGTAAAATTCGTTCTTCCTCGATAAGGGAAAAGCTGCTCATCAATATTCAAGCGTTCCGTTGGTCTATACATCGTTGCTAGTTTTGCATTCAGCATGTTCAATACATTAGTGATTGGTTGCAGGTTTGTCTGTGTCTGCTCGTATACGGCGTGTAATATGATCATCAAAACGTATAAACCGTAAAAGAGATTGAAATCTTTTTCGTCCCATCGTTGCACGGTATAAAGGGAATGAGCTTTTCTTCCACATTTCTTCTACGTGGTCTGTGTTTGAGTTATTTGCACCCGCACATATCAAAATTCCAAAAAAAGAATACATTTCTGTTACCGTTACTTTTTTCCATATGCGCGGCTCCTTTTGAGGATTTTTGTTATTATAATCTTCATGCATAGCTTCTGCTTTTTTATTCGTGTAACGCATGATAATATCAACGATTTCGATTGACATTTTTTTATAAATGTATCGGCAATTGTTAACATTTCTATACTCCTATGTGGCCCAGCCCTCTGTCTGACGATATTTCTCGCAGCAGTTTGACGATTTGGTTGCGGAGTTTTATTCCAAACCGTTTTGTCTTTAGCGACAAATGTGGTACTGGTGCTGTATGAAACACCTGCAAAATTCATGTAAATAAGTCTTCGTATACACATTTCCGCCTATATATTTACTATATGCCGCCGTAGCCGAATGGGTTGGTGCGTGACTACCATTCGGAATTCACAGAGGGAACGTAGGCTCGAATCTCGGTGAAACACCAAAATTAAGAAAAAACATGTTTCTAAGAGCGGTCGCTTCTCGGCAGGCAATGGCAAACCTCCGAGTGTATTTCTGCCATGAAAAAGCTCCTCATAAAAATATTATATTACAATAAATATGCCGTTCGGAGTCGCCTTGAAACTGTAGGTCCCTCCATTTGCGGAACAACATCTAGATGCACACCACAAATAGGAGGAGGAGCTCGGCCAAACACTAAAAAGGGTGTTCGAGCCAATTATATATGTATATATATATGTATAATTTATTTACTATACTTCTTGAAATACACACTGTGAAGGAGAGGCTATCTAAATAATGGTCGGGTAAGTATAGTATTTTAGGCATAGAGTGTATCTTTGCGGTTTTGTATAGTCAAAAGCACTGCCTCTCTCGTCAGTTAGGATCTGTGTATGCACACTGGCGGAGTTTGGCTGCAGTGCAGTATATTAGCTGTGTGATCATAGGTAAATTCGCCTGTAATGTATTGTAACGTAGGCACGAACGGGCCGCGCCAGTGTGCTTACACCGATTCTATCTGACGAGAGAGAGAGAGTCTGTACCTGCTGCAAAACGAAGAGACACGTTGTGCTCTAGCCTTATAGTACTACACAATAAGAAAAAATAAAAATTACCATTGGGTGCGGCTGCTTCATCTTCGCTCCCCTCCTCAGCGTCACCTTCTCTTCCGGCGTCTTCTTCTTCTTTTTGTTGCTGTTTATGCGGTCTTTCCCGCTTGGAAACCACTCGTCGTTTTCACTGTCCGAAGGATCCGAACTATCGTCATCGTCCTCGTCTAGTAGCTGTCTCAAATACGCATATTTTTCAGCTTCACTGAATCTAAATAAAAAATTAATATATTATAAATATTTTTGATATCCTTTTTACATATGTACATATATTCTTTACATTAATATATTATAAATATTTTTGATATCCTTTTTACATATGTACATATATTCTTTACATTACCTCAAAAAATCCAATCTCGATAACTCCTCCATGGTTTTGCACTTATTGCAATTTTATTTGTTAATATATTTAGATAAAAATTGTCAAAAAGTATGCACAAATTTTCGAAAATACGTCACACAATATAATAGCATAAAAACATAAAATAAGCTTAGCTTTCAAGTTCAATCCACCTGGCCCTCACAAAAACGAGAAATTTAGGGTGCAGCTGCCTGCGTTTTATACCTGATATGGGAGTACGAAAGTTGCTATATAACTATAATATTGTTGATGTATTCAGTTAAAAATATGTTCTTACAACAAAAAATAATTCGAGTCGTCACTACCAAAGAATGAGTATGAGATGAAGCAATTACTTGTGTCAATCGAAACAAAATTTTGTGAACGAATGAAAGCCATGGATAGGGCTCAACACGCACGTGAAATGAGCGTAAATGAAACAAACAACAAAACCTTGCACAGTAGTTGAAAATTTCAAAGAGCAAACTGAAAAAGTATGTGAGGCACATGTAAATAATAAAAAGGTGGTAAAATATATGTGAAAAGCTAAAAAAAATTGGCAATAATAATCAGTTGATAGAACAACAAATTTTTCGTACAAATTTTGAAAGACAATGGGCCTTATGCATAATAAGTGAGCATTTGCTCGATTGGGGTCTGGTGAGATGTATCTCAAGTAGGTGAGTTCGATCAAACCGACCGAGCTCGTGCTCAATTTGGTATGCATAAAAATGAGATAGAGCAAATACCTTGAACTCGAGTTAGCTGAGATCAAACCGCTTATTTGATTAGTTGCAAAAATGAGTTCAGATAATGAAAGTGTAAGTGAAAATTTACATTTTGATGCTAATGAGAATTTATCAATTTTCATAGTTGGATACTTAAAAATAAATAAGACTTTATTAGAAAAAAGCCAACACCCCGGTGTAAAAAATAAAAAAACAGAAATAATTAGAAAACTTTGTGGCGAATATAAAGAAAAAACTGGTGTGGAAATAAGCGAAAAAAATGTAATGAAGAAAATTGCTAATATGAAGTGCCGAGTAAAGTCAAAAGGTGACAAAAATAAAACGGGAAACTAAAAAATTTATTTGAAAAAATGGGAACATGAACTATTTGAATTACTTTCTGCTGAATCGAATCCAGCTATCGGAAAAGTTACCGGCGTTAATGCTAATGAGATTTCCAGCAGCAACTTAGAGAGTGCAGTGGGCATTAATAATGACAGCTAAATGATAACGAATATGATATTCGGCCGGTAACTCTTCGTTAGGCTAAGGAGCATAGAGCTACAAAAGTTCCTTAGTTGAGCCGTTTTTGTTGTATTATTTCGTGATTAGCAAAAACAAAGTATAAGTACAAAAACTATTTGTTACATAAAGCTTTTAAATAAAACCCTAGGTATAGGAGTAAGAATAAGTTATAATTGAGAGTACTCTTAAAATAAAAAACAACTTTATTATTGTGGAACTGCATTAAGACGTAGGATTAACACCGCTAATATGATTGCTTAAATCTGATAACTTAATTTAATTACAGGCCAAACGAATTTTCGATGAGTATGAGACATAGGAAACAAAAAGTTTAAACTTTCAACAATTGCAAAAACTTCTTTTGTTGAAGCAAAATAAAGTTCTTTCATTGAAATTAAAAGTTTTAGAAGATCGGGTTGCAGAAAACGAGCTAAATTTGGACGAATATTAAAACATAAAATTCATTATACTTATTATTTTTACTGAATATCTGTTTTTTTTAACTAACACTAAAACTTAAAAGTAACATAACAACTACGATCTTGAAAATATATTTAAAACTAAGTTATTTATTAATTTTTTTCTTGTTTTTCACAGAGGGGTAATCGCTGCTTAGAAAAAACCTTTTTTCTACAATTTACTTTTAGATGTTGCTGGAGCCAGGGCTTGAACCCAGGCGCTGCTGAATGTAGTGCGCACGTCTAACCACTCAGCCACAGTGGCCAGTTTAAGATTAACTGTTAAAAATAAAAGGAATAACAAATACATGTATGTATGTATGTGCATCTGTAAAAATTTAATTTAATAAATTCGAAATTAACTGTCTTTTTCCCGCTTCCAAAACTCTAGAATTGGTTCGCACAGATTCGTCCCTTTCCGAATGCGGGGAGTCATTTGGTGTATAACTTCCATCAAAAATAAAATCGTCTTTTAAAAACTTTGCAATATTATGCAAAACCAAACAGCTCGCTATGATCATTGGCACCAATTCTGTTGCTACTCGCACCTTGTACTGCAAAACTGCAAACCGCTGTTTTACCTGACCGAAACACCGCTCGATGATGCATCCTTCTTTCTTAAATATTCTATTATAGTTTAGTTCTGCTTCTGCTTGCGGGTTTCGAAATGGAGTCATTAGCCAAGGAGAGAGAGCATTACCCTCATCTCCAAGGAGTAAGGCATTACTTTGAGCATTCCCTATGATCGTGTATATGGTGCTATTCCTTAGCACCCGAGGGTCATGAACCGAACCTGGCCAGGATACATCCAAGCTGGTGAACCATTCATTACCATCGCATGTTGCTTGCACATTTATCGAATGGAAGCCCTTTCTACATATGTACTCATCACTTTGCGAGGACGGTTTTTTTATTCTAATGTGCGTGCAGTCAATGACGCCAATTGCAAACGGAAAACGATTTTTTGCTTCCCATTGGTTTTGCGCAGCTCTGATTTCTTCATCTGTGGATGGAAATTGAATCCATTCATGAGCCATCCCGGATATAATCTGTGCCATTTCGCCAATCACTCTTGACACGATGGTTTGGTGAACTCCTACATCTTCCCCAATTCCATTTTGGAAGCCCGGATCGGCACAAAACCTTAAAAACATACACATCTTTTCCCTGTTGGGAGTCCCGCCACCCTTTCACTACTTTCACCAAGGAAATAGTTTGTCAGCCAGTCTACGTGCTCAAAATCAAGCCGGTACATTTTTTTATATTCACTTTGAATAGCGGTTTTTCTTGATTTATAAGTTTTTTTTGTCTAAGAGGAACAAAATATTCGGCCATCTTCATACTTGTAAACACGCGAGTCAACTAAAAGGCAGTCTCACCTTTTTGTGAGATCGATCTCAAAAAAGTGAGCAGTTTCTTGCTGTTATGCATACCAGGCATTTGGTGACTCGATCATGCCGCAGAAAAATGTTAATAAGTGGTACAAAGACTTCAAAGAGGGTCGAGAACGTGTTGATGACTTGGAGCGCTCCGGACGACCATCGACGTCAACAGATGACCAACACGTCAATAAAGTGAAGGAGTTAGTGCTCAAAAATCGTCGGTTGATTGTTAAAGACCTTACTGATATGATCGGAATATCAGAAGGATCTGTGAAAACCATTTTGAAAGACCATTTGGGCCTACGAAAAGTCAAATCTCGTTTGGTACCGAAAACTCCCAATTTCTTGGAAAAAAGTTGTCGCGTTGATGTGTGTGAAACAATGCTTTCAGACTTTCAGGACAAGCTCAAATGCATAATTACGGGAGATGAGACTTGGATTTATGCTTACGACCTTGAAACAACCGACCAATCAAGCGAATATCGTGCTAAAGGCGAGGCCAGACCGAAAAGAACACGTCAAAGTCGTTCAAAAATAAAAGTCATGATGACAGTTTTTTTCGATTTTCGTGGTGTGGTGCACTATGAATTCCTTCCACCTGGCCAAACTGTTAATAAGGAATATTATTTGAGCGTTATGCTTCGTTTACGTGAAGCAATTCGCCTAAAAAGACCAGAATTATGGGCCAGCAACTCTTGGTTTTTGCATCACGATAATGCACCGTCTCACACTGCACTCGTTCTTGGTGACAATTTTGCCAAAATTGGGAAAAAGGTTGGCATAAGTGTATTTCATCGAGAGGGGATTATTTTGAAGGGGATGAAATTGATTTACAAGAAAAAATAAAGATTTTTTATTTTACAACCATTTCACTTTACTTTTTGCCCACAGTATAAATGATATTGAAAATGTTTCAAAGCATCTGATGCAAATAGGTACATTACTAACACATTACGGTACTCTTATATATGCAGAAGGAAAAATGAAAGTGAATGCGAAGGCAAACTAATGTTATTATATAATATAATATTATAAGGCTCAAAGGTAATAAACTAAAATTAAACGAACAGAAACAAAAATGTAGGAAATTAATATGAGCAGTCAAATTGCTATTGAGAAGGTGGATCAAATGAACCTCCAATATATGTATATGTATGGAAAAAAAATTGGAAACGAGATTGGGTTTCTTAAAAGAATACGAAGTAAACCGACACAATAACTGCAATAAATATTTATGTTATTATTAAGCCACATTTTGAATACTGGTCAACCATACTTCGTAATACAGCTAAATAGATTACAAAAATTGAAAAATAAACGAATGAGATGCATATTAAAATGTACCATCTACACATCTGTCAAAAAAATGCATGAAATGGTTAAACATAATACAAAGACTTCAATATATAATACCTTAATGATGATATTCAAAATCAAAAGTAATAATGCGCCAACTAATGTGACGTGTGAAATCGGATTCCGGCGAGCACGAAAAAACAGGTACGACGAGGAATGTTATGTTGCCGCCGAAAGAAAAGATGCTGCTTATAGAGCCACGCTGCGATCGGGCGCAACGCGAGCCATGTGAGATCGATACAGAAAGCTAAGAAAGGAAGAGAGACGTATTATCCGAAAGAAGAAACGAGAGGCCGAAATACGTGAGTGCGAGGAGCTTGAGATGCTGGCCAATAGGAACAATGCCCGAAAATTATACCAGAAAGTTCGGCAGCTTACAGAAAGTGACATCCACGGCATTCTTAAATTATGGAGGGAACACTTCTCGAACTTATTAAATAGTGACAGCTGCGCATGTCACAGAGAATATGAAGATCCCGATTCCCCAATCGTTGACGACGGTATTGTCGTTCCGCTACCCGACCATGACGAGGTGAGAATAGCGATAACGCGTCTCAAGAACAACAAAGCCGCGGGCGCAGACGGACTGCCGGCTGAGCTATTCAAACATGGCGGCGAGGAGCTGGAAAGGTGCATGCATCGGCTTCTATGCAAAACAAGGTCGGATGAAAGCATGCCTGCCGATTGGAATTTAAGTGTGCTCTGCCCAATCCATAAGAAGGGCGATCCTGCAGTCTGTGCCAATAACCGCGGGATTAGTCTTCTAATTATCGCCTATAAGGTTCTAGCGAGCGTATTGTGTTAAAGGCTGAAGCCCACCGACAACGAACTGATTGGGCCTTAACAGTGTGGCTTTAGAACTGGAAAGTCTACCATCGACCAAATATTCACAATACGCCAAATCTTGGAAAAGATCCATGAAAGAAGAATCGACACACACCATCTTTTCGTCGACTTCAAAACTGCATTCGACAGTACGGAAAGGAGTTACCTGTATGCCGCGATGTCTGAATTTGGTATTCTCGCAAAACTAATACGGCTATGCAAGATAACGTTGCTCAACACCAACAGCGCCGTCAGAATTGGGAAGGACCTCTCCGAGCCGTTTGATACCAAACGAGGTTTCAGACAGGGTGACTACCTGTCGTGTGACTTCTATAACCTGATGTTGGAGAGCATCGTACGAGCCGCAGAACTTAATCGCTCAGGCACAATTTTTTATAAGAGCGTACAATTATTGGCGTATGCCGATGACATCGACATCCTCGGCCTTAACAACAGCGTGTTAGTTGTGCCTTCTCCAAACTGGATAAAGAGGCATAACGAATGGGTCTGGTGGTGAACGAGGACAAAACGAAGTACCTCCTGTCATTAAACAAACAGGCGTATCGGCACCCACGTCACTGTTGACAGCAATAATTTCGAGGTTGTAAAAGACTTCGTTTATTTAGGAACCAGCATTGACACCGATAACAATGTCAGCCTTGAAATCCAATGTAGAATCTCTCTTGCCAACAAGTGCTACTTTGGACTAAGTAGGCAATTGAGTAGTAAAGTCCTCTCCCGACGAACTAAACTAACACTCTACAAGACTCTCATCATGCCCGTCCTAACGTATGGCGCAGAAGAGTGGACGATGACAACATCCGATGAAGCGACGCTAGGAGTGTTTGAGAGAAAGATTCTGTGCAAAATTTTTGGGCGTTTGTATGTTGGCAGCGGCGAATATCGCAGGCGGTGGAACGATGAGCTGTATGAGCTTTACGACGACATAGACATAACTGGTGGTAGTAGAGGAAGAGGAAGACCTCCTGTGCGTTGGAAAGATGAGGTGGAGAAGAACTTGGCTTCACTTGGTGTGTCCAATTGGCGCCGGTTAGCACGAGAAAGAAACGACTGGCGCGCTTTGTTAAACTCGGCCAAAATCGCGTAACCGGTTATCGTTAAGAAAAAGAAGAACTCTTGTTAGTGCAAAAGCTGAATATGTAAAGGATGCACAAAAAAAGCACTGTTACGCCAAATGGCGGTTTTTAATATAACAATACGTAATACATATTTACTCTTACATACATTCTCGTATAGGGCGTTAGTTAAGTTTAGGTTAAGAAATACTATAAACATGAAGTAGAAAATAAAGAAATCACTTGTATAGTGTAACCGAGCGCTTTTCGTATTCTCAGTAAACGAAAGTAGTAACAGGCAGTTGTTGTTTCGTGCACTCCTCAAAAAGAGGCAAAAATAATAAGATTAATTTTCTTAAAAAGTATTAGGAATTTTCATGACGCCCGAGCAGGGGCCTAGTGCGTTTAAATTTAGAAAATATATATAAAATAATAAACATAAAATTAATGAATAATCAGTTTGTACTAAAAACTAAATTTTTGAGCATAAGCAAACGGAAACTATTTCGAAATGCATAAAATCAATACAATACAATACAAAAAACATTAAACATATAAAAAAAACAATATATAATATAAGTGTTAAGTAATAGTGCAACACCAATTGCCTTGTAAAGTGTAACCGAGCGCTTTTCGTATTCTCAGTAAACGAAAGTAGTAACAGGCAGTTGTAGTTTTGTGCACTCCCCAAAAAGGGGTAAAAATAATAAAATCAGTTTTCTTAAAAAATATTAAGAATTTTCATGACGCCCGAGCAGGGGGGTAGTGCGTTTAAATTTAGAAAATATATATAAAATAATAAACAGTTTGTGCTAAAAACTAAATTTTTGAGCATAAGCAAACGGAAATTATTTCGAAATGCAAAAAATCAAATAACAATACAAAAAACATTAAGCATATAAAAAAACAATATATAAGTGTTAAGTAATAGTGCAAAAGCAATTGCCTTTTCTTTCTTTCAAGTCCGTTTTCGCATCGGGTGCAATGGCAAACAAACGAACATATAAATAAATAAAATAACATACTGTAGTATATATATAACATTCGAAAACGAAAAATAAAAGCAATGCACATACACAAGTACAAATGAGGAGCGATAACTACTGAGGATACAGTGTGGTGTGTTAAAAACATTAAATTAATAAAATAGTGACAGTGAAAAACATAACATAAATATGTTAAGTAAATAAACAACAAGCTAAAATACATAGTGCTGGTGGTTCCAACCGTACGGTATATATAAAGGGCCACAGTGCTACATACTAGTTTTTGCCCAATTAGAAGAAAAATTTAAAACTTTTAAAAGCCCTTTAAAAAAAGTGCGCGTAGCGTAGTACACATAACAGAAGAGAAACTTTCAAGGCAGACAAAGAAAGAGGGAGAGACCCGAGAGAGAATGAGAGAGAGAGAAAGTATATATATCTAACAAAATTCACAACATTTGCAGAGAATACAAATAGACAAAATTTACAAAAATAATACACATGGTATATCAACTGCCAACGCGTACTGCCACAGCACGCACAATACGATCTACAATAACTATAAGTTACTCTCTCTCGTTCCGATGTATTAGTGTGGCGTTAAAGCCGTGCGCACATATAGCGTCTAACACTATAACGTGCATAGACAAGGCACGTGCATGCGCAATACTGACGCGCATCCGCTGCTTCAGATAGTGTTCCGTATGAAGAACCCACTTTGAGAGCGCTGGTGCGTTGCACGGATTGCAGAGTTTTCCGCCAGCATTGCACTTTTAGCGAATCTGCTCATATTTCGCATCCGTATAAGAGAATCAAGTTCGTCGTGTCCATTAAAAGCTTTCGCTTATTCTGCGTTGGACCTCCAAGATTTGCCATTACCTTACTTAATATACATTATGTGCGCCCAGTAAGTTAGCCTTGTGTCTGATTGCACTCCTAGGTATTTGACCACTCTTTTTGTCGATAAAGTGACATCAAGTACTTGAATATTAACTTCGAATGGGATACGCCTGTTGGTTAGAAGGATGAGCTCTAATTTCTCTGTGGCCAGCTTTAATCCATGGTCCTCTAGCCATGTCTGAACTCGGATCATCACCTGATTTAACTTCCTTTTGGCATCGTCAGTGCTTCGAGCGATTATTACAACTGCAATGACATCTGCGTATCCCACTTAATGCACTTAATGCACATCCCCAGGCATCTCTATTCGAAGGATTCCATTGTAGCTTATATTTCAAAGTTTAGGTCCAAGTATTGATCCCTTGGGCGCACCTGCCGTTATTTGTGAAGTCTTACACCCTTCTCGCGTTTCGTATAAGAGCACGCGATTGCTTAGATAGCTACGAATAATCTTCAATAGAATAATCTTCAATATATTATTCGGGATCTTGAATTTTACTTCAATTACGTCGTCCCAACTTAAACTGCTGAAAGTATTTTTAATATCGTTTGGAGTATCGATTACCTGCCTGGACATGTTCTACGCTAGCTATTACAAGTTGGATGGCTTCTAAGATAGATCTGCCACTTCTAAAACCATGCTGCCCGTCAGACAGGCCGCCACTGTTCTCTACGGCTTCGCTAAGCCTATGCTTTATCAGTTTCTCAAAGAGTTTTCCTACGCTATCCAGCATAGATAGCGGTCTTTAAGCGGACGCAAATGTTGGGTCTCCCTTTCCCTTACTGATTAGTACTAGTTTTTGTTTTTTCCATATTTCTGGAAAAATCCCTTTTTTTCCGCATGCGTTGTACATGTTTAGCAGCAAAAGAGGGCGTTCGATTGCCAATAGTTTCAATATTTCTGCAACTATGCCATCAGGTCCGGCGCTTTATTGCATTTCATTGCATTTGCAGCATCCATAAGTTCTTCTTCTGTGAATGGGGCAGGTTCCTTTGCTTCATACTCGAGTTCTTCCCTCGCACAGTGTGTTTGGAAGAGGTATCAACTACATCTGTTGATTCATCCAGTTGCAGTGAAAAATAAATACAGTTATCTAAGTCACTTCTTAACTGTAAAAAAATATAATTGCTCATTACTTCTACTCGCCTCATCACTGTATTAGCAGAAAGTTGCATAGATTTTATAGCAGACACTATTTCGTCTTTATTTCTAAAGTTGGCGAATAAAGAATCTGCAGCTTAAAAAAATGCTTGTTTTATGATTTCCCCGTCTTCATAAGGCTTTTTCTTTTGTGCAATTTTCTGGGAAACACGATAAGATGCTTCAGTTGCACCCTTATTTTTGTCGATTGTTTTCAAAAATTTTGACTGTTGTCCAATGAACTGGATTTTTGAATGTTTCAGTTTTTCTTTTCTGGTGGCAGAATTTAACGGGAATGTCTTCTCAAAATTCGAATGTACAGTTTTATGATGCCTCTCAATATTTCCTTTTTTAGGAACTGACGCAGATGTATTACATAACAAACAAACACTTTTGCCTTTAACTTCTGTGGAGAAGTATTGTTCTTCTATGTCTTCGCCTTCTTACTGTTTGCCATAATGTTTCGGCCTCTAACCCAACCGCTGCACGCAGAACGTTGATAATGCCGTTCAGTATTAAACTGAGCGCAATGTCGACGTGCATTGCATATATATAAAGCCAAAAAATTCTCGAACACGTTAATCGGTTCCAGCCGATCCTAGAACGGAGACGCGACTTCGCGTCGTGTTTTTCGGCGCGAAATCGCTTACCGCAGTGTTGCCGCTGTTTATCTATTTATTATGAAAATTTCTGAAATTTGCTAATACTGGTATGATTTTCAGACTTTTGGATTTTTTGCAACATGAGCAGCGCGAGCTACCAGAATTGCCTTTGCGAGCTACCGGTAGCTCGCGATCGACGGGTTGGCGACCACTGCTCTAAACTAACTGTCTTCAATACTTTCCAGTTTCTGGGTGAATTCATCTATATTGTCGTGTAAGGTAACAGCTTATCATTGTGAATTGGCTATTTTGAACGTAGACGCAACCATCGCCTGATCCTTTCGCGGTTATTACGAAATTTGTGCCCCTAGGCAGCCAGATGGCGGCAGTTCCCGACTCGTTTTCGATCCATGCGTTCTCAGATTGAGCATATGGTTCGCTTATCTATACTGCTTGAACTCCTTTTTCTAAGACCATCTGCTCCATTAGCAGGTCTGCATTTCTACTCCTGTGCATGTTTGCTTGGAGTATAATTATGTTTTGGCATGTTCTTTTGTCATCGGGCATTTGCACGAGCCTGGCATATGCTTTGTCTCGCTGCGATTGGTATCAGTGCATAGGCAGCACTTGGGCTCTTTGGTGCAGTCTTTCATTTTGTGCCCAGCTTCGCCGCATCGGTTACATATACCTATTCCGCTTCTGTCTGGTCCTTTGCAGTTTGTTGAAGGTGTTCAACACCAAAGTATCGGTAGCACCGCTTCAGAGATGTGCTAACTCTCATCCTTGCAGTAACCCATCCGATTTTGATATTGTTTTGCTTGAACAGCTTTTCTGCGCTTTCAATAGTGAGAGTACCATAAGCCCGTACTTATTGGCGTTGATTAGGTTTTGTGATCCTAACATCGATGTTTTCGTTAGTGCCGGCTAGCATTTTTCTCACAACAACATCAACTTCCTTCTTCTCCATGACGGCATCCAAGTCTCTGATCTCTACAGTTGAAGCTGGTCTGAGGGTTGTAATGGAACCGATAGCTTTTACGGTTTCCTCTTATTGTTTCAAAAACTAAGGGTTAACTTTTTTCCCCTTTTCTAATTCAAGTAAAAGAGCGCCAGTTTTGATTCTTCTTGTGCCTTTCATCGTTGTGGATTCGTCTGTCTCGGATGTTTTTGAGGATTTCAGCATAGCTGTGGCCCTCTACCGGCTTTACCAACACAGCTTTTGGTTTTTGGTATTCGCTCATTCTTCTTTTGATTTTCCTTAGCCTTCCGTGCTCCATCGTTCTGTGCTCGATCGTTTTCTTTTGTCACGGTATTGGGCCTAGATTTTTGCCGGTTTACCATTTGCCATTTCTCAGGTACTCCAACTCTTAGTTTCTTCGAAGAGTCGGGTGCGGCAGGACTTGGTGCATTTCTTTTTGCGGTTGAAGGAGTACTCTCCTGGACAACACCTATTTTCCTAGCTATTGCGAGGGTGTCATCTCCGATTTCTTTCATTGATGTGTTCGAGAAGAGACGCCCTTTGCCGGTTTTCTCAGCTCGAATCCAACCTCTTCTGCAGTTTTTCATTACGTCGAATAGTTAATCTAGCCTTGAGACTCCAGTCTTTATTTCTGTGGATGTATTCCTACTCTTCAATAGAACTGCTTTCATTTTCCTTAGCAGCAATATTAAATAATATAAACAACTTTTTTCGAACAATAAGTTCAATTGCAGACGCTGCTTGTCGAGGTCGAAGAAATACTCAACTCACGACCCCTGGTACCACTGAGTCAGGACTCCAACGATGGAAAGGCCCTAACACCAGCGCTCCTACTAATAAGGTGCCCCCTTCTAGCGCTGTCACCAGCACTTTACTTTAATGTATCGTTAATATACGTATTATTATCTGATATGAATTTTTTAATTTAACTGTAACTTTAAATTTCCAGTTTGCTGTTTAATTTACTGCGGAATTTCATAGTAACAGTACATATGTACATTCATAATCTATACTTCTATACTAATATTATAAAGAGGAAAACTTTGTTTGTTTGTTTGTTACGAATAGGCTCAAAAACTACTGGACCGATTTTAAAAATTCTTTCACCATTCGAAAGCCACATCATCCACGAGTAACATGGATCATATTTTATTTTGGAAATAGGGCTCGAGATATAGGTCAAAACGTGGACCCGGGTAACCTTCGGATGTGTATGTACAATATGGGTATCAAATGGAAGCTGTTGGTGAATGCTTTAGTCCAGAGTATCTTTCATGCCGCTCCGTGACTAGGGTCTCGAGATAGAGACCAAAACGTGGACCCTAGAATGTGTTTGTACAATATGGAGATCAAATTGAAGCTGTTGGTGAATGCTTTAGTACAGAGTATTTTTCATGCCGCTCCGTGACTGGGGTCTCGAGATATAGGTCAAAACGTGGACCCGGGTAACCTTTGGTTGTGTATGTACAATATGGGTATCAAATGAAAGCTGTTGATAAGTGCTTTAATACGGGGTAATTTTCATACCTATTGATGACTAGGGTCTGGAAATATATGCCAAAACGTGGACCCGCCGTGTCTTTGAACCGAATTAAACCAAACTTACACACATTGTTAAGGAGGTATTGAAGATGGTTTCCGTATAGTATGGATACCTATTGGTTGATAGGGTCTCGCGATATAGGTCAAAACGTGGACCCGGGTAACCTTCGGATGTGTATGTACAATATGGGTATCAAAGGGAAGCTGTTGGTGAATGCTTTAGTTCAGAGTATTTCCATCCGCTCTGTGACTAGGGTCTCGAGATAGAGACCAAAACGTGGACCCTAGAATGTGTTTGTACAATATGGATATCAAATGAAAGCTGTTGATAAGTGCTTTAATACGGGATAATTTTCATACCTATTGATGACTAGGGTCTCGAAATATATGCCAAAACGTGGACCCGCCGTGACTTTGCACCGAATTAAACCAAACTTACACACATTGTTAAGTAGGTATTGAAGATGGTTTCCGTATAGTATGGATACCTATTGGTAAATAGGGTCTCGAGATATAGGTCAAAACGTGGACCCGGGTAACCTTCGGACGTGTATGTACAATATGGGTATCAAATGAAAGCTGTTGATAAGTGCTTTAATACGGGGTAATTTTCATACCTATTGATGACTAGGGTCTGGAAATATATGCCAAAACGTGGACCCGCCGTGTCTTTGAACCGAATTAAACCAAACTTACACACATTGTTAAGGAGGTATTGAAGATGGTTTCCGTATAGTATGGATACCTATTGGTTGATAGGGTCTCGAGATATAGGTCAAAACGTGGACCCGGGTAACCTTCGGATGTGTATGTACAATATGGGTATCAAAGGGAAGCTGTTGGTGAATGCTTTAGTTCAGAGTATTTCCATCCGCTCTGTGACTAGGGTCTCGAGATAGAGACCAAAACGTGGACCCTAGAATGTGTTTGTACAATATGGATATTAAATGAAAGCTGTTGATAAGTGCTTTAATACGGGGTAATTTTCATACCTATTGATGACTAGGGTTTCGAAATATATGCCAAAACGTGGACCCGCCGTGTCTTTGCACCGAATTAAACCAAACTTACGCACATTGTTAAGTAAGTATTGAAAATGGGTTTCGTAAAGTTTGGTTGTAATTCGGAGCACTGGCAACGGGTACAGCGTTCTTTTGAGCCAGCCATAATGTCGCTTACTTTTTTAAAGCTTGGGGCGGAACTGAACTGTCAAATTGACAGTGTGAGTTACAATGTGTCAATATTTCTTTCTGATTTGGATGCCATAAGGAAAAAGCGTAAGTGCAACATGTAGAAATTGTTTGTGAATTTTTTTGGAGTGGATTTTGGAACAGTGAATAATTTCTTACGAAATTTGAGAATTTAATGTGAAATCCGAATGAAATTATGTGTTCGTGGAAAAAACAATTTTTTTCGTTTGTTTTTTTTTGAAAAATATAAATGGATAATGGTTGAAAAAGCTCCAATGCTTAATAAAACATATAAATTGAAACGAAAAATTCATGGATGATCAGGAAAAAGACGGTTGTTTCTTAGTTATTCATTTGCGTTGATTTGAAATTTAAAAACAATCTTCTTTTTTCCTGATTTTCAATTTGTATTTTATATTTACTCAAAAACAAATAGAAAAACAAAAAATATTGTTTATGCCAAAGCGATTGAATAAAGAATAAAGAAATAAATAATATGAAAACCATATATTTTCTGTTCTAAACCATATCTATTCTATTTTAGTGTGCCCAGCGAAGGGGGCGGGGTTTGCTAGTATAACATAAAATAACATTGCATTTTAAAATACATAATACGTATTTACTCTTACATACATACTCTTATAGGCCGTTAGTTAAGTTTAGGCTAAGAAATACTATATAAACATAAAGTAGAAAATAAATAAATCACTTGTAAAGTATGATATAACCCAACGCGCTACGTATTCTCAGT
Source organism: Anastrepha obliqua (assembly GCF_027943255.1). Taxonomy (NCBI): domain Eukaryota; kingdom Metazoa; phylum Arthropoda; class Insecta; order Diptera; family Tephritidae; genus Anastrepha; species Anastrepha obliqua. Next base: position 3,151,898 of record NW_026562179.1, on the reverse strand, counting down.
ATATGAAAATAGTAACAGCCAGTTGTTGTTTCGCGCACTCCCCAAAAAAGTGACAGAAATAATAAAATCATTTTTCATAAAGAAGCTTAAAAATTTTGAAGCACCCTAGACAATCGATCGAATTCAGAATAAAATTCAAGGGTAGCGCAGCGGCACAAAACTCCCTCTTTTATAAGGGATTTCAGCTGTTTAATACCCATCCAGAGAATATAAAGAATGAGCATAATAGAAATATACTCACATGAACTTTCGTTGACCATATTAAATTCTTCAGAATAATACTATCCAATCTGTATAAACATTTAGGTTAAAATTGTAATAGAATTAAGGATACAAGTAAAATGAGTATAAAAAATACTAATAAAAACTAATTAATTCATAACTATTAATAACACAGGCCAACAACCAAAAAACTTTTTCGATAATTTTAACTAAGGTTTTAAGGTTTTTTTATGCTGAAAACGAATATGACCTTGAAAATGCTCCAGCACGTCAGGATTTTTGGCAATTTGAGGTTAAAAAGTCAAAAAAATGCAGATTTTGACCATTTTTTTAATTTTTTTTTGGGCAAGGTAAAGTTTTTTTTTAATTTTCCACAACGGCATCGCAAAGAACTAGTCTTCAGCTTTAAAATCCATTTTTTTAAATATTTTTACGATTAATATAAAAAAATACGAAAGCACTTTTCGGCTCAAAATTAAAATATGTCTATTATTTCGAACCAATTTTATATCTGACATGCAAGTATCATATAATCGAAAAATTACAAAGAAAATGCATTCATTTTGTTCTTCATAATTTGAACCACTTCGATATTTTAGTACACACTCCAAACATATTAGTCGGAAATCACTGGAAATATTTTAATAAGAATGTGCTGTGTTTAATGCTCGCCTAATCTCTTGTGACAGTGATGCCCTAATCTTGTTGAGCAGATAGCTTTATAAGTTCTTCACTGAGCTTTACGTTTCCTTCCTCCGTGTTTTGCTAATGCTTCCAAAGCGAACTTCTTTTCCCCTAATAGATATAAGAGATTTAAAGTGCCTCAAAGATATTAGATATTGATTTTTTATCTTCAAGATTTATAAAGGGTGATCAGAATGGAGGTACTTTTTCCAATATCCATTGACATTTCGTAATGGAAAAACTTACGCCTCAGCCCCGTTTACAAATCGTAAAATTTTATTACGAAAATCGACGCTCTGTGAAAAGTGTTCATCGAGCGCCCAGGCAAACTTATACTCAGCGATGAGGTAAATTTTTGCCGTAATGGCTACGTCAATAAGCATAGTTGCCATGTTTGGGCTGAAGAGTAAATCGAAAACATTCAAGAACAGCCATTACATCTATAGCAATTAAACACTGGTGCGGCCTATGGGCTGGAGGAATTACACTAGTTTACGAATTTTCACTTTCAAACATGGTCCTCGACCAAAAAGCGTTTTTTAGACTAATTTGAGGTCGCTGAAACCAAAAATGAATTTTATTTCTTTTTCAAAGAACAGTTTCCGAGATATTTCTAAAAAACCTGTTTTTTGGGCAATAGTGCAGTTATTACCTAAACTTCGAAAAGCACACATATAATCTACATGGCAGTATATAATTCGTGTCAATGGAAGTCGTAGTTTTCACAAAACAGCTGTTGAAAGTTAAAAAAAGGCATTTTTGACGTTTTTTACTAAATTATCAAAGTTTATTAACTTTTTTGTGGAAACAAATTTTTTTTTACATCGACTGAAAGACAATTTTGTCACCTACATTTTAAGCCTAAGTTTGTCTAAATCGACGAAAAATTGTAGAAGTTATGACCCATAAAGTCAACACGTGCGATTTTGCAGCGTTTGACTTGGCTATGTTTGAGGTTAAAAATACGCTTTTACTCTCAAACTTCTTCTTTTATGTTGTACGGAATCTTCACGAAGTTGCATTCAGCACTAGTCGCTCATCATTCCTTGATCTCAAAAGACCTCATAACGCTTTTCACTCGTAGCAATATCTTGATGAAATCGCTTGCCTTGTTCATCACTTTCAGCGCCCAAATTCGGATAAAAAAAAAATCCAAATGACTGTGAAGTAGGTGCATTTTTAACGACATGCGAGCACCTGTTAACAAAAACAAAGTTAATTGTAAATTTTCCAATCAATATATGTATATATTTTGGAGTATGTACGTTTTACAATACTAACCAATAGTTTTAAAGTATTTCATCATTGTATGAATCAATTGACGGTCGTTGTTGCTCTTGTTGTTTCCCAAGAATCCATGAACAACTTTTTGGAAAGCTTTCCAAGCTTTAGCTTCGGAACTGTCAAGGCATTGTTGAAATTCTGTGTCCGTAAGCACTCTCTCTATCTGTGGACCGATACCCGCTCTGATTTTCTCTGTTGACAATCTTGGGAACTTGGTTTTCAAGTATTTAAGGGCTGTGTTTTCCGGTTTTTTTGGCAAAGCTTTCACAAAATTCTTCATTTACCCTCTGTCGTCATGCACAAATTTATACTTGCAGAGATATGGCGCCACCAAAAAATATACACAGACGTACAAGGGTCATACCTAGCTCTTATTTAGCTGGAATTGGTAGAATGGACAATTAGCTGGAATTGGTACAATGCGCAAATAAGCCTATTCTCCAACATATATATATTTATTTATTTGTATGAAATAAATATTGGTTTTAATTATAGTGAGCCTAAGAACAGTTATTTATACATCAAAAGGATGTATGGCAGATGATGAAGTTGTCTTCATTCACATAATACATTATAACTTCTACAATTTTTGGTCGATTCAGACAAACTTAGGCTTAAAATGTAGGTGACAAAATTGTCTTTCAGAAAACCTATCTTATGTCGATATAAAAAAATTTTTTATTCCAGAAAAAAGTTAATAAACTTTGATAATTTAGTAAAAAACGTCAAAGATGCCTTTTTTTAACTTTGAACAGCTGTTTTGTGAAAACTACGACTTCCATTGACACGAATTATATATTGCCATATAGGTTATATATGTGCCTTGCCAAATGTATGCCCTTCAAAGAAATGGCGCGCACTGTATTCGATATTGCAGGTAATAACTGCACTATTGCCCAAAAAACAGGTTTTTGGGGAATATCTCGGAAACCGTTCTTTGAAAAAAAAAAAAAATAAAATTCATTTTTGGTTTCAGCGACCTCAAATTAGTCTAAAAAACGCTTTTTGGTCGAGGACCATTTTTGGTGTAAACTAGTGTTATCGGTCCATATTTATTCATAGGCTTCAAAGGTGCTGCCGCCAGTGTAACAGTGAATGGCGAACGCTATCGCTATTTGATATCGGAAATTGCAGCCTGTGATCTCCACAATATCACAACAGCCTATGAAACAAGCAATTTACTGCGTCGTCGTTTAGATGAGCAAGGACCAGTGGATTGACCACCAAAATCGTGTGATATCACACCTTTAGATTTGTCTTTGTGGGTTATGTAAAGTCAAAATACTTTGTGGATAAACTAGCTTCGATTGAGACATTGGAAACCAACATTACTAAAATTATACACGACATACCGGCCGAAGTCCTCCAGCGAGTTATTCAAAATTGGTGTGTTCTTCACAAAAATAATAAAACAATTTGAGTTTTCATTGTTTTATTTCAATATAAAATTCGATGCCTTTAAATTGAAAACGCTTTATTTAAGTCCTTTCTTACTTGTTAAATTCTATAAATGAATTTAATTTTAATTGCATGCTCTATTTTGTCTAGTCTGGAAGTTGAGAAATTAGCAGGATCATTCGCATATGCATCATTTACGATGCGTACCACAGTGCAGCGGGTCAGCAAGTATCTATGTAGATACTCTCGTATCAAGACTACAATGCGCGATGAGGAATCGCACCCTACAAAAAGTAACCCTGTCTCTTATTAATTATTTATGTAGGATAGTTCTACTTAGCGAAATCAAGGAAAACCAGCACTACGTTAGTTTTATTGTCAACGAAGACTAGTACGCCACGGCGGCGTTGAGTTATTTATTCTCATGAGCATGAGTTGCCCTTAGGATTGACTATAACAGCTTGTTAGATCAAATGCAGGGCTTAGATAAACGCATTACAATAGGTTCCTTCCAACCATAGCCTCTACTAAGCCAAGACCGTTAGTGCGTGATGAAGAACCACATTCTGCGCGAGGTGACCCTGTTAATTAACTCAGTAATATCCCTCGCTGTCAAACGACAAAGAGAGAGATTATTGAGTTAAAACAAAACACTACGGATCTAGACGTGGAATGTCGATAAACTGTTTCCTCTTCAGCAGTGGCTTCCTTGAAGAGTATAAATAGGCCCATTTAGGTACGGAATGTGTACCAACCAGGACTTTTTTGCACGGGGTACCCACACTTGTGGTAATTCCCCAATCAAATCAAGGCCCTGGAGTAAGAAAGCTACTGGTTGAGGATGGACTCCTATTAGACGGTGCATCCTCGGCAGGCTCTATGCGAAGCTCAATAGGCAGCCTGTTGCTGGGTGAAAATGAGCTTGACTCAGTGGAGCCAGTGAAAGCTATGGAAGTGCAGGTGACCCCAACCAATCTTGTAGCTGATCCTGGGGAGGCTGGAACAGCTCACTTACGTCTCAGCGCTCTGACACTTTCTTCTACGGACGGAAGTAATATGGTTAATTCAGGTGTAAATCAGAAAGCAATGGTACGCTCTAACGGCTATATAAAGGGAGACAATTCATTGGAATCAGATGTGGTTATGATACGCCTGCCCGTCATGTCACCACATCCGAGAAAACCAAATTGATTCTTATCCTGGCACTAGGTTCGCGGACTATGGTTAAACCGAGTTCACGCTCAGAAAGTACCAGTGTACCAAAAGACACTGAACAGGTGCCAGATACAGTAGAAAATCTGTCCAAGAGGCAGAGAAAGAGACAAAGGCAGAGGAACGCTAAAACGGCGAGAGAAGTAGGAGCTACGACTACGGCAAACGAAGCTATGCCGACTGCGACTGCAGCTGCAAATTGGAGCTGCGACTCTTTTGTTATCGTCCACACCTGTATCCTAAGCTGTCAAGAGGAACAGATCTGGTGATGACTGATCGGATCTGGGCAACTTAACAGATGAGGCAACGGCGAGCGCAGCGGTTGTTAAAAGAAAGAAGAAAAGGAGGAAAGACAACAAACCTTAATCCCAACCTTGGACAGCAGATTGCAATGACTGCAGAAGGAGTAGGAGAGAAGTCGAAAAATGTTCCTATATTCGAGCGAATGAGAATGGAGCATGGTATCTTGAAGGTACAATGCTCAAACTCGCAACCGCTCGAATGGCTAACTAAAACTGTGGCTGCAATGCCAGACTGAAGATCATGCCAATATACCAAGGCGGGGACGGATCCCAAATATGTAAACGCTTCCCACCTGATTCTTCGTGTGGACCTAGAATCGGTGAAGGTCATACGATTTAGGTATGGAATGCATCTATATCTGAATCCTGGAAGGGCACTCGTTACTGTTTTTGTTTCAGACATGAGCAAGTTGTAACACTAAATTATGACTGTCCATATGACACTAAACATTTCATTTACACAGATTAACTTGCAGCACAGCATAGCGGCTACGGGTCTTTCATACCGCAGCTATGCGAACCTGCACACAAATCCTAAAATAATAGTAATTCAAGAACCGTGGGTGCCTAAAGGCCAAATACAGGGCTTGGGAAACATAAAGGGGGTCTATCCATTATAAAGAGGGAGAGGTTCGTCCGTGTACGCGTATTACTATTTTTAAGACAATTACTATTACTGTATTTTTTAAGACAATTCCGTTCTCAAGACTTAGTTGCAGCTAAGATAAACTATCTATTAGAGGGTTTTCTTGCCCTATTTTGCCCTCGACTATATTCTCCCTCCTCTTATGAGGGAGGCTATGGAAGTCGTAAGACACACTGGATCCATGGGATTAGGTCTTATTGTGAGATGTGCTGCAAATTCACAGAACACACTCTGGGGTAGCACGAAACTAGAACAGACAGAATAGACAGAACGTTGGAACCAGTCGGTAACAGTTCATAACAAGCAGGAGGGATTGATATGACATAATCAAACTACAACATATCAGATCATATGACTAGTTGGTAAGTCTTCAACAAAGATTTCCTCTCGGATTGCGGATTGGACACAATCTGATGATCTCATTAAAGAGTTAACCCTCGACGTTCACAAGCTCTGCCATAAACTCAGTGGGGCAAATTTTAATTGTGCCCGGAACGTAGGAGAAAAGAAGTTAAGGCACTCCCCTGGTGGAATGCTGAACTTCCAAGACTCGGAAAAACGCCCAGGAAAAATTTCAACAAAGCTCTTAAAACACAGTTCAAAGCAGACTACTGTAAACTGAGGAAGGAATATAAGAAGAATATTAGATCATCTAAATTGGACTCTTATAGGATCTTCTGCAATGAACTCGAAGATCGGAAGAGTTCAGCGAGGTGGTGCAAGGTCCAAAGGGACCGGACGGTTAAGTTGACTGACGACTTATATTGACTCAAAGTCAGAAGTTAACAATGTTCACTTTTCAACACATTTCCCTGGCCGCAGAAATGTTGTTGGCCAAAGCTCCCTCGATCAATATTATCAGGCCAGTATAACTACCAGCAAACGTTATTGGTTCATTGCATCTAGGATAGTTAACGAGGATACGATAAGGTTCGCCTTCTCGTCACTCGAAACGTTTAAGTCCCCAGGACCCGATGGGATTTACCCAATCATCCTCAAGCAGGGCGGAGAACAACTAATTAAGGTTTTGAAAATAATATTTACGGCATGTCTTGTACACGCATATGTTTAACAATCGTGGCGGGTTCCCCAATGGCTGGAACGTATGGCCGAGAAGCATATTAGAACGAGGGTTCTAAGTCGCAACTTTCTCAATGTCAGACAACACGCTTACCAAAGTGAGAAATCTTGTGAATCGGCTCTACTTGAGCGCGTCACCTTTATAGAAAAAGGGGTGGAAGCAAGAGAGTACACACTTGGTATGTTTGTGAACATTGAAGGAACTATTGCAAATGCTACCTTTGATTCTATGTGCTTTTCTATCAGTTAGCATGTAGTACAGGAAATCATTGTCAGATGGATTCACTCTATGGTATCCAAGATACTGCTTATCACAGATAGAGAAACTGTGAAGGAGTTAGGGTGGGGGACCACCCTCTCCCCTACTTTAGTGCTTTGTTGTGAACTCTCTTTTTAACAATCTGCAGGAAATTTGACACTTCAAAGCAAATACGGATGATGTGTGCGTACTGATCTCAAGACCGTCACTAGTAGCCATATGCAATAAAATGCAGGTAGCCCTAAACCAGATTGCTCATTGGCGCGAATTGCATGATCTTTCGGTGAACCCTATAAAAAGTACCTAGGTACTTTTCACTAGAAAACGCAACGTGGAAGGCTTGTGACTTCCCACCTTGAAAGGAATAACACTGCAATTGTCTTCTGAAGTCAAATACTTAGAGCTAATCCAAGATTGCAATATGTCCTAGAATACGCACGTCGGGCAGCAGGTCTCTCGAACACTAAAAGTCGTCTTGCAGTGTAAGAGAACCTTTGGTAAGACATGCGTTCTAAGACCAGCGATAGTAATTAATTTTAAAGTAAAACTCTTCACTAGACTATAAAGAAGTGTGTGCATGGGTATTACAGTTGCTATAAGTACGACATCTGGCGATGCCACAATTACAATTATAATCATAGTACAGTCCATATAATTTAATGTTTGAAGATTATTTCATGCAAATGTTGACCGCGACTGCGCTTCAAATGGTCCATCCGCTTAGTCCAATTTTCGCGTACTCTTTCCAATGTTTCGGCCGGTATCTCACAAATAATTGCTTTAATGTTTTCTTCCAATGCGTTAATTGAAGCAGGCTTGTCTGAATAGACATGAGCTTTAACATAGCCCCACAAAAAATAATCTAAAGCCCCACAAAAAACGATCTGGGTGGCCAATTGACAGGTCTCGAACGTGAAATAAAATGTTCGCCGAACTCGCCTCTCATTAAGTCCATTGTTACGCGTTCTGTGTGGCATGCGGCACCGTCTTGCTGAAACCACATGTCATGCAAGTCAAGCTCTTGCATTTTGGGGCAACAAAAGTTGGAAATCATTTCACGGTAGCGCTCACCATTCACAGTTACGTTACGATTCGCAGCATCTTTGAAAAAGTACGGTCCAATGATACCTCCAGCGCATAAACCACACCAAACTGTGACCATTTCTGGATTCATTGGTAGCTCTTGCAATTCTTCACTCCAAAATCGACAATTCTGCTTATTTATGTACCCATTGATCCAAAAATGAGCTTCGTCGCTGAACACAATTTTTCGAAAAAAAAGTGGATCATCGGCCAACTTTCCAAGAGCCCATTCACCAAAAATTCAACGTTGCGGTAGGTCGTTCGGCTTCAATTCTTGCACCAGCTGTATTTGGAAAGGCTTCACACCTAAATCCTTTCGCAAAATTTTCCACGTTGTTGAGTAACAGAGGTCCAATTGCTGCGAACGGCGACGAATCGATAATTGATGGTCATCATTAACACTGGCCGATACAGCTGCGATATTTTCTTCAGTTCGCACTCTACGTAAACGTGTTCGTGGTTTGATGTCCAAGCCATACGAGTAAACTTTCTTTACAGAAGACGCATTTTTATAATAAAATTCAAGGATTTGCAATCGTTGTTCGTTTGTAAGACGATTCATGGTTAAATTATAGACCAAACTGAAGATGTTTGACAGTGAAACAAAACACGAAACGTTCGTAATATCTAAAAAATCACCCGTTAGTAACCGTTGCTACTACGTGTAATGTGATTCCTCTAAAAATATTATACCTCTTCTTTTGGATTTTCCCCTCCACCCCGGGACTGCTTCCGCATTGCTTCGAGGTAGAAGGCCAAGACGGCTTCCTAAGAAGGGAACTTACTTATTCACCCTGCGTGGGGTGTCACCTGTTTTGAGAAACCTATGCTCAATCTTCTTCAGCATAACTTTCCATTTCACGCTCCTTTTTTCGGATAATGCCCTCCACGAAATTTGCGGCGGCATTCCATTTTTCTTGGTCTATCATCATTTTCACCTCGCAGAGCTGTTCTCTCTTTATTCCACCTCTCGCATTTAAAGAAGGTGTGCTCCGCATCATCTCCATGTATGTAGTTTGGAAGGTTCACTTTTCCCATTCGCCACAAATACTTGCGCAAGGACACATGCCCGGAAAAAAATTATGTGAGGTAATAGTTAACCTCTCCGTGCTTTCTTTCTACCCACTTTTTTAGATCGAGTGTTAGTCTCGCTGTCTATCCACCGTCCCGTTCGGAGCCCCATCTTGTCTGCCAAAGTGTAAGCGCTTGAATCCTAATGTCGGAGAAGCATGGTACTCGGATTCCTGAAATTTTTGCCCCCGTCTCCATTTGTGCTCTTGTGCTAGAATGGCAGCTCTTGCGGCAGAATGATTTATATGCGCTGATTTATATGCGCCCAGTAAATTAGCCTTGTGTCTAATTGCACTCCTAGGTGTTTGACCACTCTTTTTGTCGATAAAATGACATCAAGTGATACAACTAGTATATCTACTTCTGAGACGTATCCCAGTTTGTTGATTAGAAGGGTTAGCTCTATTTTCTCTGTGGCCAGCTTTAATCCGTGGTCCTCTAGCCATGTCTCAATTCGGATTATCCCCTCATTTATCATTTATCATCTGCGTATCCCACTAAATGCACATCCTCAGGCATCTCTATTCGAAGGATTTCATCGTAGGTTATATTTCAAAGTTCAGGTCTAAGTATTGATCCCTTGGGCGCACCTGCCGTTATTTGTTTAGTCCTGCATCCTTCTCGCGCTTCCTATAACAGCACGCGATTGCTTAGATAGCTACGAATAATCTTCAATAGATTATTCGGGATCTTGAATTTCACCTTTAGGCCTACAATTACGTCTTCCCAACTTGGACTGTTGAAAGCATTTCTAATATCCAGAGTGGCTAATAATACTAAACGTTTGCAGTATCGATTACCTGCCTGGTCATGTTCTATGCTAGCTATTACATCTTGGATGGCTCTTAAGGTAGATCTGCCACTTCCAGAAGCATGCTGCCCGTCAGACAGACCGCCACTGTTCTCTACGGCTTCACTAAGCCTACGCTTTATGAGTTTCTCAAAGAGTTTTCCTGCTCTATCCGGCATACATACCTGTCTATAAGTGGACGATAATGTTGGCTCTCCCTTTCCCTTACAGATTAGTACTAGTTTTTTTTCCATATTTCTGGAAAAATTCCTTCTTTTACGCATGCGTTGTACATATTTTTACAACATACATACATATACGTTTCGATTTCCAATAGTTTAAATATTTCCGCAACTATGCCATCAGGTACTGGCGCTTTATTGCATTTCATTGCTTTTGCAGCATCTAAAGGGTGTTTTTTTAGAGGTTAGGTTTTCAAGTTGGCACTACTTTTTTCGTAGATGGTCTTTTTGACAGCTGTCACTTGATTTATGCTCAGTTTGGTTTGCCATTTCATAATGAATAGACTTACACCTGAACAACGTTTGCAAATCGTGCAACTTTATTACGAAAATAATGGTTCGGCTCGCGCGGTTCGAAAATAATGGTTTTTGTTCAGCGCTGAAGCTCACTTTTGGTTGAATGGGTATGTCAATAAGCAAAATTGTCGCATTTGGAGTGAACATAATCCACAAGCCATTGCTGAGACGCCGTTACATCCTCAAAAAGTCACTGTTTGGTGTGCTCTATGGGCAGAGGGAATCATTGGTCCATATTTCTTTAAAAATGAAGCCGGCCATAATGTAACAGTCAATGGAGAGCGCTATAGAGCCATGATTAATGACTTTTTCGTGCCTGAATTGGACGATGTTGATGTGGACGACCTTTGGTTCCAACAAGACGGCGCTACATGCCATACAGCCAACGCAACAATCGATTTATTGAAGGAAACTTTTGGTGAGCGCATTATCTCGCACCGTGGACCTGTGGCGTGGCCTCCAAGATCGTGCGATATAACACCGCTGGACTATTTCTTGTGGGGCAATGTGAAGTCGCTTGTCTACGCAGATAAGCCCGAGACGATTGACGTCTTGGAAGAGAATATTCGGCGCGTTATTGCTGACATACGGCCCCAATTGCTGCAAAAAGTGGTCGAAAATTGGGCCTCTCGGCTGGAATTTATTCGAGCCAGCCGCGGCGGCCACTTGCCCGAAATCATTTTTAAAACATAATGGCAAACCCTTATCTTTATAATAAAGCTAAATTCTTGGCCATAACATTAAATTATATACGTTTTATTTCATCTTGAAAACCTAACCTCTAAAAAAAACACCCTTTATTACTTTTTCTTCTGTGAACGGGACAGGTTCCGTTGCTTTATACTCGAGTTCTTTACTCTCAGTACAGTGTGTTGGGAAGAGTGTGTCGACTATTTTGCTTACCATTTCTGTTTCCATATCAGCAGCAGGGGATTTGTCTCTTAGCTTTTTCATAACGATTTTGTAGCCCAACCCCCATGGGTGACTGTTTAGATCGTTTCTTAGCTCTTTTTATTTGCCTTTTTTGCTTTGGCTTATAGCTTTCCTCAATTCTTTTCTGCTCTTTTTGTATTCTTGGATACCGTTATCACCGGGCCCAATCTTCTGGCTCCAGTATACTTTCTACGGTTAGGTATGCACATATCTCTAAGTTCTGCGATCTCATGTGCCCGCCAGTACACATCATTTCTTTTTTTGTTTTAATAGATGAGTTGCAACGTATCGTAATGCATCCACCTGTTGTCTTGACTAGTGTTTTTGCTGTACTAATCGTACAGATCGTCGTTTTATTTTCGTCAGTAGTTGCAAGGAGCGTCGCTGGGTTAGCTTGTTTATGTTCTATTTGCGTGTACTTTTATTTAAATTATCACGCACTCACTGGTTTTCTATTTCAATGCAAAATGTGATGTATGGATGGTCACTCCCATTGTAATCTTCCAGGACTCTCCAGCCTTTAGTAAAGTTGACTATGCTTTCCGATGCTAGGGTTATGTCGGTGTGTTGTGCCTTCGCAACCTGGCTTTCGGTACGTAGTCGTTCCTGTGTGGAGCACCACTAAACATAGTCTGGCTGCCATGTCCAGCACCCGTCTACCTCTTGAGTTCGTTGTCGCCGAGCCCCATTCGGTTGCTTTTGAGTTGAAGTCTCCCGCTATTATTAATCGTCCCTCTAAACCAGTGGTCGCCAACCTTTTCAATGTGTTTAGCTACTTTCAAGATTTTGAAATAAACAGCGAGCTACTTGCACAAGCCAACATAAATTAAATAATACACAGTTATATTCGACATACAATACATGTATTTATTTTACTAATATACGTTCTATATATAATAAACTTATGACTTATAGTGCTTATAGTTATGCATAACTACATCCATGTTCACACCTATCAATCGTAACAAAATTTTTTGCAGTCATAATGGCAAATTACAAGCGACTTAAAAAAACAACAAAACAGTAATAGTACATTATTATATAAATTAAATATGGGCAGATAAAAAGAGCATATTTAATGAGAAGGTTGACATTCTGACTCATCGATAATTTTTTTAATATTTGCAGTATAATTTGATACAGTCATTCGAATACAGTTATCCAAATGTATATCTGTAAGCCGATTGCGGTATTTATTTTTAATAAATTTCATATTGGAAAAAAGAAGATTCACACAAATAAGTTGAACTGAATAACGCTTTCACTTTCAACGTAACACGACATAAAACTGAATACTTATCTTTACTTACTAAAGTCCATATACATTTTGTATTTGAACCTAAAGATTTTAAAGTCAAGTCACTTTGAAAAGCAATCAGTTCTATTTCTGTCACAGCAATGTCTTCGACAAAGTTGTTCATAACACAAGTTGCAAACTGTTGTATATCAATGTCCATGAAGGGTGAAACAACAAATTGCGTCACTAAAGCAATTTTGCTGAAATCCTTCAAACGATTTTTGAAGTTTTCCTTCAAGTTAGAAACTATTTCCATATGATATTTACTGTCATAGGACTCTAATAGATTTTTGGATATCTTTTCGGAAAGAATAGGAAAATGCTTAGTATCGCGGTTTTTTAGGTTTTGTTCCCAAAATTCAAGTTTTTTAATAAATGCATTTATATCAGAAATCATTTCCGCTAATTCTTTATCCCTGCCTTGAAGCTGCAAGTTAAGCTCATTTAATTTCTCTGTAATGTCCACAAGAAAACCAAAATCTCTGAGCCAATTCGAATTTTCCAGTTCAGGAATCGGTTCAACGCGTTCTTTGAAAAATTGGAGTATAGCAGGCAGGACATCATTGAAACGTTTGAGCACTCGTCGTCTGCTTAACCATCGCACTTCAGAGTGAAGAAGTAGCTCTCCATATTGACAGTCAATTTCATCAGCCAAGGTTTTAAATAATCTTCTTTGTAACGCTTGAGCTCTAATCTTGTTCACAATTTTCACCACCAGTTTCATAACGTTGTTCAAGTTTAGAAAATTTCCACATAATGCTTGCTGTTGTATAATACAGTGGTAACTAAGAAATTGTGGAAAACTTTCATCCTTATGACATAGCGCCACGAGCCCCTTATCACAACCCACCATAGCTGGAGCACCGTCAGTTGTCAGGCCTACCATTTTTGATATTGGAATTTTCTCAGAAGAGATGAGATTTTTTAAATGAGAAAACAGCTCTAGCCCAGTAGTATGTCCTTTGAGTGGAATAAATTTCAAAAGATCTTCTTTAATTGTAAAATCACTAAAAGCCATCCTGACAAATATGGCCATCTGTGAGGTATCAACTACATCTGTTGATTCATCCAGTTGCAGTGAAAAATAAATACAGTTATCTAAGTCACTTCTTAACTGTAAAAAAATATCATTGCTCATTACTTCTACTCGCCTCATCACTGTATTAGCAGAAAGTTGCATAGATTTTATAGCAGACACTATTTCGTCTTTATTTCTAAAGTTGGCGAATAAAGAATCTGCAGCTTAAAAAAATGCTTGTTTTATGATTTCCCCGTCTTCATAAGGCTTTTTCTTTTGTGCAATTTTCTGGGAAACACGATAAGATGCTTCAGTTGCACCCTTATTTTTGTCGATTGTTTTCAAAAATTTTGACTGTTGTCCAATGAACTGGATTTTTGAATGTTTCAGTTTTTCTTTTCTGGTGGCAGAATTTAACGGGAATGCCTTCTCAAAATTCGAATGTACAGTTTTATGATGCCTCTCAATATTTCCTTTTTTAGGAACTGACGCAGATGTATTACATAACAAACAAACACTTTTGCCTTTAACTTCTGTGGAGAAGTATTGTTCTTCTATGTCTTCGCCTTCTTACTGTTTGCCATAATGTTTCGGCCTCTAACCCAACCGCTGCACGCAGAACGTTGATAATGCCGTTCAGTATTAAACTGAGCGCAATGTCGACGTGCATTGCATATATATAAAGCCAAAAAATTCTCGAACACGTTAATCGGTTCCAGCCGATCCTAGAACGGAGACGCGACTTCGCGTCGTGTTTTTCGGCGCGAAATCGCTTACCGCAGTGTTGCCGCTGTTTATCTATTTATTATGAAAATTTCTGAAATTTGCTAATACTGGTATGATTTTCAGACTTTTGGATTTTTTGCAACATGAGCAGCGCGAGCTACCAGAATTGCCTTTGCGAGCTACCGGTAGCTCGCGATCGACGGGTTGGCGACCACTGCTCTAAACTAACTGTCTTCAATACTTTCCAGTTTCCGGGTGAATTCATCTATATTGTCGTGTAAGGTAACAGCTTATCATTGTGAATTGGCTATTTTGAACGTAGACGCAACCATCGCCTGATCCTTTCGCGGTTATTACGAAATTTGTGCCCCTAGGCAGCCAGATGGCGGCAGTTCCCGACTCGTTTTCGATCCATGCGTTCTCAGATTGAGCATATGGTTCGCTTATCTATACTGCTTGAACTCCTTTTTCTAAGACCATCTGCTCCATTAGCAGGTCTGCATTTCTACTCCTGTGCATGTTTGCTTGGAGTATAATTATGTTTTGGCATGTTCTTTTGTCATCGGGCATTTGCACGAGCCTGGCATATGCTTTGTCTCGCTGCGATTGGTATCAGTGCATAGGCAGCACTTGGGCTCTTTGGTGCAGTCTTTCATTTTGTGCCCAGCTTCGCCGCATCGGTTACATATACCTATTCCGCTTCTGTCTGGCCCTTTGCAGTTTGTTGAAGGTGTCCAACACCAAAGTATCGGTAGCACCGCTTCAGAGATGTGCTAACTCTCATCCTTGCAGTAACCCATCCGATTTTGATATTGTTTTGCTTGAACAGCTTTTCTGCGCTTTCAATAGTGAGAGTACCATAAGCCCGTACTCATTGTCGTTGATTAGGTTTTGTGATCCTAACATCGATGTTTTCGTTAGTGCCGGCTAGCATTTTTCTCACAACAACATCAACTTCCTTCTTCTCCATGACGGCATCCAAGTCTCTGATCTCTACAGTTGAAGCTGGTCTGAGGGTTGTAATGGAACCGATAGCTTTTACGGTTTCCTCTTATTGTTTCAAAAACTAAGGGTTAACTTTTTTCCCCTTTTCTAATTCAAGTAAAAGAGCGCCAGTTTTGATTCTTCTTGTGCCTTTCATCGTTGTGGTTTCGTCTGTCTCGGATGTTTTTGAGGATTTCAGCATAACTGTGGCCCTCTACCGGCTTTACCAACACAGCTTTTGGTTTTTGTTATTCGCTCATTCTTCTTTTGATTCTCCTTAGCCTTCCGTGCTCGATCGTTTCCTTTTGTCACGGTATTGGGCCTAGATTTTTGCCGGTTTACCATTTGCCATTTCTCAGGTACTCCAACTCTTAGTTTCTTCGAAGAGTCGGGTGCGGCAGGACTTGGTGCATTTCTTTTTGCGGTTGAAGGAGTACTCTCCTGGACAACACCTATTTTCCTAGCTATTGCGGGGGTGTCATCTCCGATTTCTTTCATTGATGTGTTCGAGAAGAGACGCCCTTTGCCGGTTTTCTCAGCTCGAATCCAACCTCTTCTGCAGTTTTTCATTACGTCGAATAGTTAATCTAGCCTTGAGACTCCAGTCTTTATTTCTGTGGATGTATTCCTACTCTTCAATAGAACTGCTTTCATTTTCCTTAGCAGCAATATTAAATAATATAAACAACTTTTTTCGAACAATAAGTTCAATTGCAGACGCTGCTTGTCGAGGTCGAAGAAATACTCAACTCACGACCCCTGGTACCACTGAGTCAGGACTCCAACGATGGAAAGGCCTTAACACCAGAGCTCCTACTAATAAGGTGCCCCCTTCTAGCGCTGTCACCAGCACTTTACTTTAATGTATCGTTAATATACGTATTATTATCTGATATGAATTTTTTAATTTAACTGTAACTTTAAATTTCCAGTTTGCTGTTTAATTTACTGTGGAATTTCATAGTAACAGTACATATGTACATTCATAATATAACATAAAATAACATTGCATTTTAAAATACATAATACGTATTTACTCTTACATACATACTCTTATAGGCCGTTAGTTAAGTTTAGGCTAAGAAATACTATATAAACATAAAGTAGAAAATAAATAAATCACTTGTAAAGTATGATATAACCCAACGCGCTACGTATTCTCAGTATATGAAAATAGTAACAGCCAGTTGTTGTTTCGCGCACTCCCCAAAAAAGTGACAGAAATAATAAAATCATTTTTCATAAAGAAGCTTAAAAATTTTGAAGCACCCTAGACAATCGATCGAATTCAGAATAAAATTCAAGGGTAGCGCAGCGGCACAAAACTCCCTCTTTTATAAGGGATTTCAGCTGTTTAATACCCATCCAGAGAATATAAAGAATGAGCATAATAGAAATATACTCACATGAACTTTCGTTGACCATATTAAATTCTTCAGAATAATACTATCCAATCTGTATAAACATTTAGGTTAAAATTGTAATAGAATTAAGGATACAAGTAAAATGAGTATAAAAAATACTAATAAAAACTAATTAATTCATAACTATTAATAACACAGGCCAACAACCAAAAAACTTTTTCGATAATTTTAACTAAGGTTTTAAGGTTTTTTTATGCTGAAAACGAATATGACCTTGAAAATGCTCCAGCACGTCAGGATTTTTGGCAATTTGAGGTTAAAAAGTCAAAAAAATGCAGATTTTGACCATTTTTTTAATTTTTTTTTGGGCAAGGTAAAGTTTTTTTTTAATTTTCCACAACGGCATCGCAAAGAACTAGTCTTCAGCTTTAAAATCCATTTTTTTAAATATTTTTACGATTAATATAAAAAAAGTTATTCTATTTTGAATTGGAGACTTTTAGATATGCAAATTCAACCTTTCTAACTCTCTAACGCCCCTGTAAAGGGCGAATTCAAAAGAGTATAACTTTTTTTATATTAATTGCAAAAATATTTTTAAAAATGGATTTTAAAGCTGAAGACTAGTACTTTGTGATGCCGTTGTGGAAAATTAAAAAAAAACTTTACCTACCAAAAAAAAATTAAAAAAATGGTCAAAATCTGCATTTTTTTGACTTTTTAACCTCAAATTGCCAAAAATCCTGACGTGCTGGAGCATTTTCAAGGTCATATTCGTTGTCAGCATAAAAAAACCTTCAAGAAACACCCATAGCCGTTTTAAAAGCTGTAAAAAAGCGAGATTTTGTTGGCCTGTGTAATAATCATTATAATAATAATATTGGCACTGGTTTAATTTATTCTAATTTTTTATTGTGTGGCAATGATCTTAAACTTTGTAAAATTGCGTGCCTTGCCGGCAAAGTCTGACTTTCGACTGATTTAAGCATAATATGATTTTGGCAAGTTAAATAAAAAAAAAAAAAATGCATATGAACATACATATCTAGCCTTCAAATAGTATGTTTTACCAGAGAATGTACTACAAATTAGTACTCGAAAAAAGCTCATTTAACATTTGCTCCTTCTCATTGCATTAACATTCTCTGGTTTTACAGTATCTGAAATAATCGACTTTGTTATTTGATTTCTTAGGTTTATACTCGTAATAACTTAGATACACACTACGAAAGCACTTTTCGGCCCATAAGTTCGCTCAAAATTAAAATATGTCTATTATTTCGAACCAATTTTATATCTGACATGCAAGTATCATATAATCGAAAAATTACAAAGAAAATGCATTCATTTTGTTCTTCATAATTTGAACCACTTCGATATTTTAGTACACACTCCAAACATATTAGTCGGAAATCACTGGAAATATTTTAATAAGAATGTGCTGTGTTTAATGCTCGCCTAATCTCTTGTGACAGTGATGCCCTAATCTTGTTGAGCAGATAGCTTTATAAGTTCTTCACTGAGCTTTACGTTTCCTTCCTCCGTGTTTTGCTAATGCTTCCAAAGCGAACTTCTTTTCCCTTAATAGATATAAGAGATTTAAAATGCCTCAAAGATATTAGATATTGATTTTTTATCTTCAAGATTTATAAAGGGTGATCAGAATGGAGGTACTTTTTCCAATATCCATTGACATTTCGTAATGGAAAAACTTACGCCTCAGCCCCGTTTACAAATCGTAAAATTTTATTATGAAAATCGACGCTCTGTGAAAAGTGTTCATCGAGCGCCCAGGCAAACTTATACTCAGCGATGAGGTAAATTTTTGCCGTAATGGCTACGTCAATAAGCATAGTTGCCATGTTTGGGCTGAAGAGTAAATCGAAAACATTCAAGAACAGCCATTACATCTATAGCAATTAAACACTGGTGCGGCCTATGGGCTGGAGGAATTACACTAGTTTACGAATTTTCACTTTCAAACATGGTCCTCGACCAAAAAGCGTTTTTTAGACTAATTTGAGGTCGCTGAAACCAAAAATGAATTTTATTTCTTTTTCAAAGAACAGTTTCCGAGATATTTCTAAAAAACCTGTTTTTTGGGCAATAGTGCAGTTATTACCTAAACTTCGAAAAGCACACATATAATCTACATAGCAGTATATAATTCGTGTCAATGGAAGTCGTAGTTTTCACAAAACAGCTGTTGAAAGTTAAAAAAAGGCATTTTTGACGTTTTTTACTAAATTATCAAAGTTTATTAACTTTTTTGTGGAAACAAATTTTTTTTTACATCGACTGAAAGACAATTTTGTCACCTACATTTTAAGCCTAAGTTTGTCTAAATCGACGAAAAATTGTAGAAGTTATGACCCATAAAGTCAACACGTGCGATTTTGCAGGGTTTGACTTGGCTATGTTTGAGGTTAAAAATACACTTTTACTCTCAAACTTCTTCTTTTATGTTGTACGGAATCTTCACGAAGTTGCATTCAGCACTAGTCGCTCATCATTCCTTGATCTCAAAAGACCTCATAACGCTTTTCACTCGTAGCAATATCTTGATGAAATCGCTTGCCTTGTTCATCACTTTCAGCGCCCAAATTCGGATAAAAAAAAAATCCAAATGACTGTGAAGTAGGTGCATTTTTAACGACATGCGAGCACCTGTTAACAAAAACAAAGTTAATTGTAAATTTTCCAATCAATATATGTATATATTTTGGAGTATGTACGTTTTACAATACTAACCAATAGTTTTAAAGTATTTCATCATTGTATGAATCAATTGACGGTCGTTGTTGCTCTTGTTGTTTCCCAAGAACCCATGAACAACTTTTTGGAAAGCTTTCCAAGCTTTAGCTTCGGAACTGTCAAGGCATTGTTGAAATTCTGTGTCCGTAAGCACTCTCTCTATCTGTGGACCGATACCCGCTCTGATTTTCTCTGTTGACAATCTTGGGAACTTGGTTTTCAAGTATTTAAGGGCTGTGTTTTCCGGTTTTTTTGGCAAAGCTTTCACAAAATTCTTCATTTACCCTCTGTCGTCATGCACAAATTTATACTTGCAGAGATATGGCGCCACCGAAAAATATACACAGACGTACAAGGGTCATACCTAGCTCTTATTTAGCTGGAATTGGTAGAATGGACAATTAGCTGGAATTGGTACAATGCGCAAATAAGCCTATTCTACAACATATATATATTTATTTATTTGTATGAAATAAATATTGGTTTTAATTATAGTGAGCCTAAGAACAGTTATTTATACATCAAAAGGATGTATGGCAGATGATGAAGTTGTCTTCATTCACATAATACATTATAACTTCTACAATTTTTGGTCGATTCAGACAAACTTAGGCTTAAAATGTAGGTGACAAAATTGTCTTTCAGAAAACCTATCTTATGTCGATATAAAAAAATTTTTTGTTCCAGAAAAAAGTTAATAAACTTTGATAATTTAGTAAAAAACATCAAAGATGCCTTTTTTTAACTTTCAACAGCTGTTTTGTGAAAACTACGACTTTCATTGACACGAATTATATATTGCCATATAGGTTATATATGTGCCTTGCCAAATGTATGCCCTTCAAAGAAATGGCGCGCACTGTATTCGATATTACAGGTAATAACTGCACTATTGCCCAAAAAACAGGTTTTTGGGGAATATCTCGGAAACCGTTCTTTGAAAAAAAAAAAAAATAAAATTCATTTTTGGTTTCAGCGACCTCAAATTAGTCTAAAAAACGCTTTTTGGTCGAGGACCATTTTTGGTGTAAACTAGTGTTATCGGTCCATATTTATTCATAGTCTTCAAAGGTGCTGCCGCCAGTGTAACAGTGAATGGCGAACGCTATCGCTATTTGATATCGGAAATTGCAGCCTGTGATCTCCACAACATCACAACAGCCTATGAAACAAGCAATTTACTGCGTCGTCGTTTAGATGAGCAAGGACCAGTGGATTGACCACCAAAATCGTGTGATATCACACCTTTAGATTTGTCTTTGTGGGTTATGTAAAGTCAAAATACTTTGTGGATAAACTAGCTTCGATTGAGACATTGGAAACCAACATTACTAAAATTATTCACGACATATCGGCCGAAGTCCTCCAGCGAGTTATTCAAAATTGGTGTGTTCTTCACAAAAATAATAAAACAATTTGAGTTTTCATTGTTTTATTTCAATATAAAATTCGATGCCTTTAAATTGAAAACGCTTTATTTAAGTCCTTTCTTACTTGTTAAATTCTATAAATGAATTTAATTTTAATTGCATGCTCTATTTTGTCTAGTCTGGAAGTTGAGAAATTAGCAGGATCATTCGCATATGCATCATTTACGATGCGTACCACAGTGCAGCGGGTCAGCAAGTATCTATGTAGCTACTCTCGTATCAAGACTACAATGCGCGATGAGGAATCGCACCCTACAAAAAGTAACCCTGTCTCTTATTAATTATTTATGTAGGATAGTTCGACTTAGCGAAATCAAGGAAAACCAGCACTACGTTAGTTTTATTGTCAACGAAGACTAGTACGCCACGGCGGTGTTGAGTTATTTATTCTCATGGCATGAGTTGCCCTTAGGATTGACTATAACAGCTTGTTAGATCAAATGCAGGGCTTAGATAAACGCATTACAATAGGTTCCTTTCAACCATAGCCTCTACTAAGCCAAGACCGTTAGTGCGTGATGAAGAACCACATTCTGCGCGAGGTGACCCTGTTAATTAACTCAGTAATATCCCTCGCTGTCAAACGACAAAGAGAGAGATTATTGAGTTAAAACAAAACACTACGGATCTAGACGGATCTAAACTGTTTCCTCTTCAGCAGTGGCTTCCTTGAAGAGTATAAATAGGCCCATTTAGGTACGGAATGTGTACCAACCAGGACTTTTTTGCACGGGGTACCCACACTTGTGGTAATTCCCCAATCAAATCAAGGCCCTGGAGTAAGAAAGCTACTGGTTGAGGATGGACTCCTATTAGACGGTGCATCCTCGGCAGGCTCTATGCGAAGCTCAATAGACAGCCTGTTGCTGGGTGAAAATGAGCTTGACTCAGTGGAGCCAGTGAAAGCTATGGAAGTGCAGGTGACCCCAACCAATCTTGTAGCTGATCCTGGGGAGGCTGGAACAGCTCACTTACGTCTCAGCGCTCTGACACTTTCTTCTACGGACGGAAGTAATATGGTTAATTCAGGTGTAAATCAGAAAGCAATGGTACGCTCTAACGGCTATATAAAGGGAGACAATTCATTGGAATCAGATGTGGTTATGATACGCCTGCCCGTCATGTCACCACATCCGAGAAAACCAAATTGATTCTTATCCTGGCACTAGGTTCGCGGACTATGGTTAAACCGAGTTCACGCTCAGAAAGTACCAGTGTACCAAAAGACACTGAACAGGTGCCAGATACAGTAGAAAATCTGTCCAAGAGGCAGAGAAAGAGACAAAGGCAGAGGAACGCTAAAACGGCGAGAGAAGTAGGAGCTACGACTACGGCAAACGAAGCTATGCCGACTGCGACTGCAGCTGCAAATTGGAGCTGCGACTCTTTTGTTATCGTCCACACCTGTATCCTAAGCTGTCAAGAGGAACAGATCTGGTGATGACTGATCGGATCTGGGCAACTTAACAGATGAGGCAACGGCGAGCGCAGCGGTTGTTAAAAGAAAGAAGAAAAGGAGGAAAGACAACAAACCTTAATCCCAACCTTGGACAGCAGATTGCAATGACTGCAGGAGGAGTAGGAGAGAAGTCGAAAAATGTTCCTATATTCGAGCGAATGAGAATGGAGCATGGTATCTTGAAGGTACAATGCTCAAACTCGCAACCGCTCGAATGGCTAACTAAAACTGTGGCTGCAATGCCAGACTGAAGATCATGCCAATATACCAAGGCGGGGACGGATCCCAAATATGTAAACGCTTCCCACCTGATTCTTCGTGTGGACCTAGAATCGGTGAAGGTCATACGATTTAGGTATGGAATGCATCTATATCTGAATCCTGGAAGGGCACTCGTTACTGTTTTTGTTTCAGACATGAGCAAGTTGTAACACTAAATTATGACTGTCCATATGACACTAAACATTTCATTTACACAGATTAACTTGCAGCACAGCATAGCGGCTACGGGTCTTTCATACCGCAGCTATGCGAACCTGCACACAAATCCTAAAATAATAGTAATTCAAGAACCGTGGGTGCCTAAAGGCCAAATACAGGGCTTGGGAAACATAAAGGGGGTCTATCCATTATAAAGAGGGAGAGGTTCGTCCGTGTACGCGTATTACTATTTTTAAGACAATTACTATTACTGTATTTTTTAAGACAATTCCGTTCTCAAGACTTAGTTGCAGCTAAGATAAACTATCTATTAGAGGGTTTTCTTGCCCTATTTTGCCTGCGACTATATTCTCCCTCCTCTTATGAGGGAGGCTATGGAAGTCGTAAGACACACTGGATCCATGGGATTAGGTCTTATTGTGAGATGTGCTGCAAATTCACAGAACACACTCTGGGGTAGCACGAAACTAGAACAGACAGAATAGACAGAACGTTGGAACCAGTCGGTAACAGTTCATAACAAGCAGGAGGGATTGATATGACATAATCAAACTACAACATATCAGATCATATGACTAGTTGGTAAGTCTTCAACAAAGATTTCCTCTCGGATTGCGGATTGGACACAATCTGATGATCTCATTAAAGAGTTAACCCTCGACGTTCACAAGCTCTGCCATAAACTCAGTGGGGCAAATTTTAATTGTGCCCGGAACGTAGGAGAAAAGAAGTTAAGGCACTCCCCTGGTGGAATGCTGAACTTCCAAGACTCGGAAAAACGCCCAGGAAAAATTTCAACAAAGCTCTTAAAACACAGTTCAAAGCAGACTACTGTAAACTGAGGAAGGAATATAAGAAGAATATTAGATCATCTAAATTGGACTCTTATAGGATCTTCTGCAATGAACTCGAAGATCGGAAGAGTTCAGCGAGGTGGTGCAAGGTCCAAAGGGACCGGACGGTTAAGTTGACTGACGACTTATATTGACTCAAAGTCAGAAGTTAACAATGTTCACTTTTCAACACATTTCCCTGGCCGCAGAAATGTTGTTGGCCAAAGCTCCCTCGATCAATATTATCAGGCCAGTATAACTACCAGCAAACGTTATTGGTTCATTGCATCTAGGATAGTTAACGAGGATACGATAAGGTTCGCCTTCTCGTCACTCGAAACGTTTAAGTCCCCAGGACCCGATGGGATTTACCCAATCATCCTCAAGCAGGGCGGAGAACAACTAATTAAGGTTTTGAAAATAATATTTACGGCATGTCTTGTACACGCATATGTTTAACAATCGTGGCGGGTTCCCCAATGGCTGGAACGTATGGCCGAGAAGCATATTAGAACGAGGGTTCTAAGTCGCAACTTTCTCAATGTCAGACAACACGCTTACCAAAGTGAGAAATCTTGTGAATCGGCTCTACTTGAGCGCGTCACCTTTATAGAAAAAGGGGTGGAAGCAAGAGAGTACACACTTGGTATGTTTGTGAACATTGAAGGAACTATTGCAAATGCTACCTTTGATTCTATGTGCTTTTCTATCAGTTAGCATGTAGTACAGGAAATCATTGTCAGATGGATTCACTCTATGGTATCCAAGATACTGCTTATCACAGATAGAGAAACTGTGAAGGAGTTAGGGTGGGGGACCACCCTCTCCCCTACTTTAGTGCTTTGTTGTGAACTCTCTTTTTAACAATCTGCAGGAAATTTGACACTTCAAAGCAAATACGGATGATGTGTGCGTACTGATCTCAAGACCGTCACTAGTAGCCATATGCAATAAAATGCAGGTAGCCCTAAACCAGATTGCTCATTGGCGCGAATTGCATGATCTTTCGGTGAACCCTATAAAAAGTACCTAGGTACTTTTCACTAGAAAACGCAACGTGGAAGGCTTGTGACTTCCCACCTTGAAAGGAATAACACTGCAATTGTCTTCTGAAGTCAAATACTTAGAGCTAATCCAAGATTGCAATATGTCCTAGAATACGCACGTCGGGCAGCAGGTCTCTCGAACACTAAAAGTCGTCTAGCAGTGTAAGAGAACCTTTGGTAAGACATGCGTTCTAAGACCAGCGATAGTAATTAATTTTAAAGTAAAACTCTTCACTAGACTATAAAGAAGTGTGTGCATGGGTATTACAGTTGCTATAAGTACGACATCTGGCGATGCCACAATTACAATTATAATCATAGTACAGTCCATATAATTTAATGTTTGAAGATTATTTCATGCAAATGTTGACCGCGACTGCGCTTCAAATGGTCCATCCGCTTAGTCCAATTTTCGCGTACTCTTTCCAATGTTTCGGCCGGTATCTCACAAATAATTGCTTTAATGTTTTCTTCCAATGCGTTAATTGAAGCAGGCTTGTCTGAATAGACATGAGCTTTAACATAGCCCCACAAAAAATAATCTAAAGCCCCACAAAAAACGATCTGGGTGGCCAATTGACAGGTCTCGAACGTGAAATAAAATGTTCGCCGAACTCGCCTCTCATTAAGTCCATTGTTACGCGTTCTGTGTGGCATGCGGCACCGTCTTGCTGAAACCACATGTCATGCAAGTCAAGCTCTTGCATTTTGGGGCAACAAAAGTTGGAAATCATTTCACGGTAGCGCTCACCATTCACAGTTACGTTACGATTCGCAGCATCTTTGAAAAAGTACGGTCCAATGATACCTCCAGCGCATAAACCACACCAAACTGTGACCATTTCTGGATTCATTGGTAGCTCTTGCAATTCTTCACTCCAAAATCGACAATTCTGCTTATTTATGTACCCATTGATCCAAAAATGAGCTTCGTCGTTGAACACAATTTTTCGAAAAAAAAAGTGGATCATCGGCCAACTTTCCAAGAGCCCATTCACCAAAAATTCAACGTTGCGGTAGGTCGTTCGGCTTCAATTCTTGCACCAGATGTATTTGGAAAGGCTTCACACCTAAATCCTTTCGCAAAATTTTCCACGTTGTTGAGTAACAGAGGTCCAATTGCTGCGAACGGCGACGAATCGATAATTGATGGTCATCATTAACACTGGCCGATACAGCTGCGATATTTTCTTCAGTTCGCACTCTACGTAAACGTGTTCGTGGTTTGATGTCCAAGCCATACGAGTAAACTTTCTTTACAGAAGACGCATTTTTATAATAAAATTCAAGGATTTGCAATCGTTGTTCGTTTGTAAGACGATTCATGGTTAAATTATAGACCAAACTGAAGATGTTTGACAGTGAAACAAAACACGAAACGTTCGTAATATCTAAAAAATCACCCGTTAGTAACCGTTGCTACTACGTGTAATGTGATTCCTCTAAAAATATTATACCTCTTCTTTTGGATTTTCCCCTCCACCCCGGGACTGCTTCCGCATTGCTTCGAGGTAGAAGGCCAAGACGGCTTCCTAAGAAGGGAACTTACTTATTCACCCTGCGTGGGGTGTCACCTGTTTTGAGAAACCTATACTCAATCTTCTTCAGCATAACTTTCCATTTCATGCTCCTTTTTTCGGATAATGCCCTCCACGAAATTTGCGGCGGCATTCCATTTTTCTTGGTCTATCATCATTTTCACCTCGCAGAGCTGTTCTCTATTTATTCCACCTCTCGCATTTAAAGAAGGTGTGCTCCGCATCATCTCCATGTATGTAGTTTGGAAGGTTCACTTTTCCCATTCGCCACAAATACTTGCGCAAGGACACATGCCCGGAAAAAAATTATGTGAGGTAATAGTTAACCTCTCCGTGCTTTCTTTCTACCCACTTTTTTAGATCGAGTGTTAGTCTCGCTGTCTATCCACCGTCCCGTTCGGAGCCCCATCTTGTCTGCCAAAGTGTAAGCGCTTGAATCCTAATGTCGGAGAAGCATGGTACTCGGATTCCTGAAATTTTTGCCCCCGTCTCCATTTGTGCTCTTGTGCTAGAATGGCAGCTCTTGCGGCAGAATGATTTATATGCGCTGATTTATATGCGCCCAGTAAGTTAGCCTTGTGTCTAATTGCACTCCTAGGTGTTTGACCACTCTTTTTGTCGATAAAATGACATCAAGTGATACAACTAGTATATCTACTTCTGAGACGTATCCCAGTTTGTTGATTAGAAGGGTTAGCTCTATTTTCTCTGTGACCAGCTTTAATCCGTGGTCCTCTAGCCATGTCTCAATTCGGATTATCCCCTCATTTATCATTTATCATCTGCGTATCCCACTAAATGCACATCCTCAGGCATCTCTATTCGAAGGATTTCATCGTAGGTTATATTTCAAAGTTCAGGTCTAAGTATTGATCCCTTGGGCGCACCTGCCGTTATTTGTTTAGTCCTGCATCCTTCTCGCGCTTCCTATAACAGCACGCGATTGCTTAGATAGCTACGAATAATCTTCAATAAATTATTCGGGATCTTGAATTTCACCTTTAGGCCTACAATTACGTCTTCCCAACTTGGACTGTTGAAAGCATTTCTAATATCCAGAGTGGCTAATAATACTAAACGTTTGCAGTATCGATTACCTGCCTGGTCATGTTCTATGCTAGCTATTACATCTTGGATGGCTCTTAAGGTAGATCTGCCACTTCCAGAAGCATGCTGCCCGTCAGACAGACCGCCACTGTTCTCTACGGCTTCACTAAGCCTACGCTTTATGAGTTTCTCAAAGAGTTTTCCTGCTCTATCCGGCATACATACCTGTCTATAAGTGGACGATAATGTTGGCTCTCCCTTTCCCTTACAGATTAGTACTAGTTTTTTTCCATATTTCTGGAAAAATTCCTTCTTTTACGCATGCGTTGTACATATTTTTACAACATACATACATATACGTTTCGATTTCCAATAGTTTAAATATTTCCGCAACTATGCCATCATTGCATTTCATTGCTTTTGCAGCATCTAAAGGGTGTTTTTTTAGAGGTTAGGTTTTCAAGTTGGCACTACTTTTTTCGTAGATGGTCTTTTTGACAGCTGTCACTTGATTTATGCTCAGTTTGGTTTGCCATTTCATAATGAATAGACTTACACCTGAACAACGTTTGCAAATCGTGCAAATTTATTACGAAAATAATGGTTCGGCTCGCGCGGTTCGAAAATAATGGTTTTTGTTCAGCGCTGAAGCTCACTTTTGGTTGAATGGGTATGTTAATAAGCAAAATTGTCGCATTTGGAGTGAACATAATCCACAAGCCATTGCTGAGACGCCGTTACATCCTCAAAAAGTCACTGTTTGGTGTGCTCTATGGGCAGAGGGAATCATTGGTCCATATTTCTTTAAAAATGAAGCCGGCCATAATGTAACAGTCAATGGAGAGCGCTATAGAGCCATGATTAATGACTTTTTCGTGCCTGAATTGGACGATGTTGATGTGGACGACCTTTGGTTCCAACAAGACGGCGCTACATGCCATACAGCCAACGCAACAATCGATTTATTGAAGGAAACTTTTGGTGAGCGCATTATCTCGCACCGTGGACCTGTGGCGTGGCCTCCAAGATCGTGCGATATAACACCGCTGGACTATTTCTTGTGGGGCTATGTGAAGTCGCTTGTCTACGCAGATAAGCCCGAGACGATTGACGTCTTGGAAGAGAATATTCGGCGCGTTATTGCTGACATACGGCCCCAATTGCTGCAAAAAGTGGTCGAAAATTGGGCCTCTCGGCTGGAATTTATTCGAGCCAGCCGCGGCGGCCACTTGCCCGAAATCATTTTTAAAACATAATGGCAAACCCTTATCTTTATAATAAAGCTAAATTCTTGGCCATAACATTAAATTATATACGTTTTATTTCATCTTGAAAACCTAACCTCTAAAAAAAAACACCCTTTATTACTTTTTCTTCTGTGAACGGGACAGGTTCCGTTGCTTTATACTCGAGTTCTTTACTCTCAGTACAGTGTGTTGGGAAGAGTGTGTCGACTATTTTGCTTACCATTTCTGTTTCCATATCAGCAGCAGGGGATTTGTCTCTTAGCTTTTTCATAACGATTTTGTAGCCCAACCCCCATGGGTGACTGTTTAGATCGTTTCTTAGCTCTTTTTATTTGCCTTTTTTGCTTTGGCTTATAGCTTTCCTCAATTCTTTTCTGCTCTTTTTGTATTCTTGGATACCGTTATCACCGGGCCCAATCTTCTGGCTCCAGTATACTTTCTACGGTTAGGTATGCACATATCTCTAAGTTCTGCGATCTCATGTGCCCACCAGTACACATCATTTCTTTTTTTGTTTTAATAGATGAGTTGCAACGTATCGTAATGCATCCACCTGTTGTCTTGACTAGTGTTTTTGCTGTACTAATCGTACAGATCGTCGTTTTATTTTCGTCAGTAGTTGCAAGGAGCGTCGCTGGGTTAGGCTTGTTTATGTTCTATTTGCGTGTACTTTTATTTAAATTATCACGCACTCACTGGTTTTCTATTTCAATGCAAAATGTGATGTATGGATGGTCACTCCCATTGTAATCTTCCAGGACTCTCCAGCCTTTAGTAAAGTTGACTATGCTTTCCAATGCTAGGGTTATGTCGGTGTGTTGTGCCTTCGCAACCTGGCTTTCGGTACGTAGTCGTTCCTGTGTGGAGCACCACTAAACATAGTCTGGCTGCCATGTCCAGCACCCGTCTACCTCTTGAGTTCGTTGTCGCCGAGCCCCATTCGGTTGCTTTTGAGTTGAAGTCTCCCGCTATTATTAATCGTCCCTCTAAACCAGTGGTCGCCAACCTTTTCAATGTGTTTAGCTACTTTCAAGATTTTGAAATAAACAGCGAGCTACTTGCACAAGCCAACATAAATTAAATAATACACAGTTATATTCGACATACAATACATGTATTTATTTTACTAATATACGTTCTATATATAATAAACTTATGACTTATAGTGCTTATAGTTATGCATAACTACATCCATGTTCACACCTATCAATCGTAACAAAATTTTTTGCAGTCATAATGGCAAATTACAAGCGACTTAAAAAAACAACAAAACAGTAATAGTACATTATTATATAAATTAAATATGGGCAGATAAAAAGAGCATATTTAATGAGAAGGTTGACATTCTGACTCATCGATAATTTTTTTAATATTTGCAGTATAATTTGATACAGTCATTCGAATACAGTTATCCAAATGTATATCTGTAAGCCGATTGCGGTATTTATTTTTAATAAATTTCATATTGGAAAAAAGAAGATTCACACAAATAAGTTGAACTGAATAACGCTTTCACTTTCAACGCAACACGACATAAAACTGAATACTTATCTTTACTTACTAAAGTCCATATACATTTTGTATTTGAACCTAAAGATTTTAAAGTCAAGTCACTTTGAAAAGCAATCAGTTCTATTTCTGTCACAGCAATGTCTTCGACAAAGTTGTTCATAACACAAGTTGCAAACTGTTGTATATCAATGTCCATGAAGGGTGAAACAACAAATTGCGTCACTAAAGCAATTTTGCTGAAATCCTTGAAACGATTTTTGAAGTTTTCCTTCAAGTTAGAAACTATTTCCATATGATATTTACTGTCATAGGGCTCTAATAGATTTTTGGATATCTTTTCGGAAAGAATAGGAAAATGCTTAGTATCGCGGTTTTTTAGGTTTTGTTCCCAAAATTCAAGTTTTTTAATAAATGCATTTATATCAGAAATCATTTCCGCTAATTCTTTATCCCTGCCTTGAAGCTGCAAGTTAAGCTCATTTAATTTCTCTGTAATGTCCACAAGAAAACCAAAATCTCTGAGCCAATTCGAATTTTCCAGTTCAGGAATCGGTTCATCGCGTTCTTTGAAAAATTGGAGTATAGCAGGCAGGACATCATTGAAACGTTTGAGCACTCGTCCTCTGCTTAACCATCGCACTTCAGAGTGAAGAAGTAGCTCTCCATATTGACAGTCAATTTCATCAGCCAAGGTTTTAAATAATCTTCTTTGTAACGCTTGAGCTCTAATCTTGTTCACAATTTTCACCACCAGTTTCATAACGTTGTTCAAGTTTAGAAAATTTCCACATAATGCTTGCTGTTGTATAATACAGTGGTAACTAAGAAATTGTGGAAAACTTTCATCCTTATGACATAGCGCCACGAGCCCCTTATCACAACCCACCATAGCTGGAGCACCGTCAGTTGTCAGGCCTACCATTTTTGATATTGGAATTTTCTCAGAAGAGATGAGATTTTTTAAATGAGAAAACAGCTCTAGCCCAGTAGTATGTCCTTTGAGTGGAATAAATTTCAAAAGATCTTCTTTAATTGTAAAATCACTAAAAGCCATCCTGACAAATATGGCCATCTGTGAGGTATCAACTACATCTGTTGATTCATCCAGTTGCAGTGAAAAATAAATACAGTTATCTAAGTCACTTCTTAACTGTAAAAAAATATCATTGCTCATTACTTCTACTCGCCTCATCACTGTATTAGCAGAAAGTTGCATAGATTTTATAGCAGACACTATTTCGTCTTTATTTCTAAAGTTGGCGAATAAAGAATCTGCAGCTTAAAAAAATGCTTGTTTTATGATTTCCCCGTCTTCATAAGGCTTTTTCTTTTGTGCAATTTTCTGGGAAACACGATAAGATGCTTCAGTTGCACCCTTATTTTTGTCGATTGTTTTCAAAAATTTTGACTGTTGTCCAATGAACTGGATTCTTGAATGTTTCAGTTTTTCTTTTCTGGTGGCAGAATTTAACGGGAATGTCTTCTCAAAATTCGAATGTACAGTTTTATGATGCCTCTCAATATTTCCTTTTTTAGGAGCTGACACAGATGTATTACATAACAAACAAACACTTTTGCCTTTAACTTCTGTGGAGAAGTATTATTCTTCTATGTCTTCGCCTTCTTACTGTTTGCCATAATGTTTCGAACTCTAACCCAACCGCTGCACGCAGAACGTTGATAATGCCGTTCAGTATTAAACTGAGCGCAATGTCGACGTGCATTGCATATATATAAAGCCAAAAAATTCTCGAACACGTTAATCGGTTCCAGCCGATCCTAGAACGGAGACGCGACTTCGCGTCGTGTTTTTCGGCGCGAAATCGCTTACCGCAGTGTTGCCGCTGTTTATCTATTTATTATGAAAATTTCTGAAATTTGCTAATACTGGTATGATTTTCAGACTTTTGGATTTTTTGCAACATGAGCAGCGCGAGCTACCAGAATTGCCTTTGCGAGCTACTGGTAGCTCGCGATCGACGGGTTGGCGACCACTGCTCTAAACTAACTGTCTTCAATACTTTCCAGTTTCCGGGTGAATTCATCTATATTGTCGTGTAAGGTAACAGCTTATCATTGTGAATTGGCTATTTTGAACGTAGACGCAACCATCGCCTGATCCTTTCGCGGTTATTACGAAATTTGTGCCCCTAGGCAGCCAGATGGCGGCAGTTCCCGACTCGTTTTCGATCCATGCGTTCTCAGATTGAGCATATGGTTCGCTTATCTATACTGCTTGAACTCCTTTTTCTAAGACCATCTGCTCCATTAGCAGGTCTGCATTTCTACTCCTGTGCATGTTTGCTTGGAGTATAATTATGTTTTGGCATGTTCTTTTGTCATCGGGCATTTGCACGAGCCTGGCATATGCTTTGTCTCGCTGCGATTGGTATCAGTGCATAGGCAGCACTTGGGCTCTTTGGTGCAGTCTTTCATTTTGTGCCCAGCTTCGCCGCATCGGTTACATATACCTATTCCGCTTCTGTCTGGCCCTTTGCAGTTTGTTGAAGGTGTCCAACACCAAAGTATCGGTAGCACCGCTTCAGAGATGTGCTAACTCTCATCCTTGCAGTAACCCATCCGATTTTGATATTGTTTTGCTTGAACAGCTTTTCTGCGCTTTCAATAGTGAGAGTACCATAAGCCCGTACTCATTGTCGTTGATTAGGTTTTGTGATCCTAACATCGATGTTTTCGTTAGTGCCGGCTAGCATTTTTCTCACAACAACATCAACTTCCTTCTTCTCCATGACGGCATCCAAGTCTCTGATCTCTACAGTTGAAGCTGGTCTGAGGGTTGTAATGGAACCGATAGCTTTTACGGTTTCCTCTTATTGTTTCAAAAACTAAGGGTTAACTTTTTTCCCCTTTTCTAATTCAAGTAAAAGAGCGCCAGTTTTGATTCTTCTTGTGCCTTTCATCGTTGTGGTTTCGTCTGTCTCGGATGTTTTTGAGGATTTCAGCATAACTGTGGCCCTCTACCGGCTTTACCAACACAGCTTTTGGTTTTTGTTATTCGCTCATTCTTCTTTTGATTCTCCTTAGCCTTCCGTGCTCGATCGTTTCCTTTTGTCACGGTATTGGGCCTAGATTTTTGCCGGTTTACCATTTGCCATTTCTCAGGTACTCCAACTCTTAGTTTCTTCGAAGAGTCGGGTGCGGCAGGACTTGGTGCATTTCTTTTTGCGGTTGAAGGAGTACTCTCCTGGACAACACCTATTTTCCTAGCTATTGCGGGGGTGTCATCTCCGATTTCTTTCATTGATGTGTTCGAGAAGAGACGCCCTTTGCCGGTTTTCTCAGCTCGAATCCAACCTCTTCTGCAGTTTTTCATTACGTCGAATAGTTAATCTAGCCTTGAGACTCCAGTCTTTATTTCTGTGGATGTATTCCTACTCTTCAATAGAACTGCTTTCATTTTCCTTAGCAGCAATATTAAATAATATAAACAACTTTTTTCGAACAATAAGTTCAATTGCAGACGCTGCTTGTCGAGGTCGAAGAAATACTCAACTCACGACCCCTGGTACCACTGAGTCAGGACTCCAACGATGGAAAGGCCTTAACACCAGAGCTCCTACTAATAAGGTGCCCCCTTCTAGCGCTGTCACCAGCACTTTACTTTAATGTATCGTTAATATACGTATTATTATCTGATATGAATTTTTTAATTTAACTGTAACTTTAAATTTCCAGTTTGCTGTTTAATTTACTGTGGAATTTCATAGTAACAGTACATATGTACATTCATAATATAACATAAAATAACATTGCATTTTAAAATACATAATACGTATTTACTCTTACATACATACTCTTATAGGCCGTTAGTTAAGTTTAGGCTAAGAAATACTATATAAACATAAAGTAGAAAATAAATAAATCACTTGTAAAGTATGATATAACCCAACGCGCTACGTATTCTCAGTATATGAAAATAGTAACAGCCAGTTGTTGTTTCGCGCACTCCCCAAAAAAGTGACAGAAATAATAAAATCATTTTTCATAAAGAAGCTTAAAAATTTTGAAGCACCCTAGACAATCGATCGAATTCAGAATAAAATTCAAGGGTAGCGCAGCGGCACAAAACTCCCTCTTTTATAAGGGATTTCAGCTGTTTAATACCCATCCAGAGAATATAAAGAATGAGCATAATAGAAATATACTCACATGAACTTTCGTTGACCATATTAAATTCTTCAGAATAATACTATCCAATCTGTATAAACATTTAGGTTAAAATTGTAATAGAATTAAGGATACAAGTAAAATGAGTATAAAAAATACTAATAAAAACTAATTAATTCATAACTATTAATAACACAGGCCAACAACCAAAAAACTTTTTCGATAATTTTAACTAAGGTTTTAAGGTTTTTTTATGCTGAAAACGAATATGACCTTGAAAATGCTCCAGCACGTCAGGATTTTTGGCAATTTGAGGTTAAAAAGTCAAAAAAATGCAGATTTTGACCATTTTTTTAATTTTTTTTTGGGCAAGGTAAAGTTTTTTTTTAATTTTCCACAACGGCATCGCAAAGAACTAGTCTTCAGCTTTAAAATCCATTTTTTTAAATATTTTTACGATTAATATAAAAAAAGTTATTCTATTTTGAATTGGAGACTTTTAGATATGCAAATTCAACCTTTCTAACTCTCTAACGCCCCTGTAAAGGGCGAATTCAAAAGAGTATAACTTTTTTTATATTAATTGCAAAAATATTTTTAAAAATGGATTTTAAAGCTGAAGACTAGTACTTTGTGATGCCGTTGTGGAAAATTAAAAAAAAACTTTACCTACCAAAAAAAAATTAAAAAAATGGTCAAAATCTGCATTTTTTTGACTTTTTAACCTCAAATTGCCAAAAATCCTGACGTGCTGGAGCATTTTCAAGGTCATATTCGTTGTCAGCATAAAAAAACCTTCAAGAAACACCCATAGCCGTTTTAAAAGCTGTAAAAAAGCGAGATTTTGTTGGCCTGTGTAATAATCATTATAATAATAATATTGGCACTGGTTTAATTTATTCTAATTTTTTATTGTGTGGCAATGATCTTAAACTTTGTAAAATTGCGTGCCTTGCCGGCAAAGTCTGACTTTCGACTGATTTAAGCATAATATGATTTTGGCAAGTTAAATAAAAAAAAAAAAAATGCATATGAACATACATATCTAGCCTTCAAATGGTATGTTTTACCAGAGAATGTACTACAAATTAGTACTCGAAAAAAGCTCATTTAACATTTGCTCCTTCTCATTGCATTAACATTCTCTGGTTTTACAGTATCTGAAATAATCGACTTTGTTATTTGATTTCTTAGGTTTATACTCGTAATAACTTAGATACACACTACGAAAGCACTTTTCGGCCCATAAGTTCGCTCAAAATTAAAATATGTCTATTATTTCGAACCAATTTTATATCTGACATGCAAGTATCATATAATCGAAAAATTACAAAGAAAATGCATTCATTTTGTTCTTCATAATTTGAACCACTTCGATATTTTAGTACACACTCCAAACATATTAGTCGGAAATCACTGGAAATATTTTAATAAGAATGTGCTGTGTTTAATGCTCGCCTAATCTCTTGTGACAGTGATGCCCTAATCTTGTTGAGCAGATAGCTTTATAAGTTCTTCACTGAGCTTTACGTTTCCTTCCTCCGTGTTTTGCTAATGCTTCCAAAGCGAACTTCTTTTCCCCTAATAGATATAAGAGATTTAAAATGCCTCAAAGATATTAGATATTGATTTTTTATCTTCAAGATTTATAAAGGGTGATCAGAATGGAGGTACTTTTTCCAATATCCATTGACATTTCGTAATGGAAAAACTTACGCCTCAGCCCCGTTTACAAATCGTAAAATTTTATTATGAAAATCGACGCTCTGTGAAAAGTGTTCATCGAGCGCCCAGGCAAACTTATACTCAGCGATGAGGTAAATTTTTGCCGTAATGGCTACGTCAATAAGCATAGTTGCCATGTTTGGGCTGAAGAGTAAATCGAAAACATTCAAGAACAGCCATTACATCTATAGCAATTAAACACTGGTGCGGCCTATGGGCTGGAGGAATTACACTAGTTTACGAATTTTCACTTTCAAACATGGTCCTCGACCAAAAAGCGTTTTTTAGACTAATTTGAGGTCGCTGAAACCAAAAATGAATTTTATTTCTTTTTCAAAGAACAGTTTCCGAGATATTTCTAAAAAACCTGTTTTTTGGGCAATAGTGCAGTTATTACCTAAACTTCGAAAAGCACACATATAATCTACATAGCAGTATATAATTCGTGTCAATGGAAGTCGTAGTTTTCACAAAACAGCTGTTGAAAGTTAAAAAAAGGCATTTTTGACGTTTTTTACTAAATTATCAAAGTTTATTAACTTTTTTGTGGAAACAAATTTTTTTTTACATCGACTGAAAGACAATTTTGTCACCTACATTTTAAGCCTAAGTTTGTCTAAATCGACGAAAAATTGTAGAAGTTATGACCCATAAAGTCAACACGTGCGATTTTGCAGGGTTTGACTTGGCTATGTTTGAGGTTAAAAATACACTTTTACTCTCAAACTTCTTCTTTTATGTTGTACGGAATCTTCACGAAGTTGCATTCAGCACTAGTCGCTCATCATTCCTTGATCTCAAAAGACCTCATAACGCTTTTCACTCGTAGCAATATCTTGATGAAATCGCTTGCCTCGTTCATCACTTTCAGCGCCCAAATTCGGATAAAAAAAAAATCCAAATGACTGTGAAGTAGGTGCATTTTTAACGACATGCGAGCACCTGTTAACAAAAACAAAGTTAATTGTAAATTTTCCAATCAATATATGTATATATTTTGGAGTATGTACGTTTTACAATACTAACCAATAGTTTTAAAGTATTTCATCATTGTATGAATCAATTGACGGTCGTTGTTGCTCTTGTTGTTTCCCAAGAACCCATGAACAACTTTTTGGAAAGCTTTCCAAGCTTTAGCTTCGGAACTGTCAAGGCATTGTTGAAATTCTGTGTCCGTAAGCACTCTCTCTATCTGTGGACCGATACCCGCTCTGATTTTCTCTGTTGACAATCTTGGGAACTTGGTTTTCAAGTATTTAAGGGCTGTGTTTTCCGGTTTTTTTGGCAAAGCTTTCACAAAATTCTTCATTTACCCTCTGTCGTCATGCACAAATTTATACTTGCAGAGATATGGCGCCACCGAAAAATATACACAGACGTACAAGGGTCATACCTAGCTCTTATTTAGCTGGAATTGGTAGAATGGACAATTAGCTGGAATTGGTACAATGCGCAAATAAGCCTATTCTACAACATATATATATTTATTTATTTGTATGAAATAAATATTGGTTTTAATTATAGTGAGCCTAAGAACAGTTATTTATACATCAAAAGGATGTATGGCAGATGATGAAGTTGTCTTCATTCACATAATACATTATAACTTCTACAATTTTTGGTCGATTCAGACAAACTTAGGCTTAAAATGTAGGTGACAAAATTGTCTTTCAGAAAACCTATCTTATGTCGATATAAAAAAATTTTTTGTTCCAGAAAAAAGTTAATAAACTTTGATAATTTAGTAAAAAACATCAAAGATGCCTTTTTTTAACTTTCAACAGCTGTTTTGTGAAAACTACGACTTTCATTGACACGAATTATATATTGCCATATAGGTTATATATGTGCCTTGCCAAATGTATGCCCTTCAAAGAAATGGCGCGCACTGTATTCGATATTACAGGTAATAACTGCACTATTGCCCAAAAAACAGGTTTTTGGGGAATATCTCGGAAACCGTTCTTTGAAAAAAAAAAAAATAAAATTCATTTTTGGTTTCAGCGACCTCAAATTAGTCTAAAAAACGCTTTTTGGTCGAGGACCATTTTTGGTGTAAACTAGTGTTATCGGTCCATATTTATTCATAGTCTTCAAAGGTGCTGCCGCCAGTGTAACAGTGAATGGCGAACGCTATCGCTATTTGATATCGGAAATTGCAGCCTGTGATCTCCACAACATCACAACAGCCTATGAAACAAGCAATTTACTGCGTCGTCGTTTAGATGAGCAAGGACCAGTGGATTGACCACCAAAATCGTGTGATATCACACCTTTAGATTTGTCTTTGTGGGTTATGTAAAGTCAAAATACTTTGTGGATAAACTAGCTTCGATTGAGACATTGGAAACCAACATTACTAAAATTATTCACGACATATCGGCCGAAGTCCTCCAGCGAGTTATTCAAAATTGGTGTGTTCTTCACAAAAATAATAAAACAATTTGAGTTTTCATTGTTTTATTTCAATATAAAATTCGATGCCTTTAAATTGAAAACGCTTTATTTAAGTCCTTTCTTACTTGTTAAATTCTATAAATGAATTTAATTTTAATTGCATGCTCTATTTTGTCTAGTCTGGAAGTTGAGAAATTAGCAGGATCATTCGCATATGCATCATTTACGATGCGTACCACAGTGCAGCGGGTCAGCAAGTATCTATGTAGCTACTCTCGTATCAAGACTACAATGCGCGATGAGGAATCGCACCCTACAAAAAGTAACCCTGTCTCTTATTAATTATTTATGTAGGATAGTTCGACTTAGCGAAATCAAGGAAAACCAGCACTACGTTAGTTTTATTGTCAACGAAGACTAGTACGCCACGGCGGTGTTGAGTTATTTATTCTCATGGCATGAGTTGCCCTTAGGATTGACTATAACAGCTTGTTAGATCAAATGCAGGGCTTAGATAAACGCATTACAATAGGTTCCTTTCAACCATAGCCTCTACTAAGCCAAGACCGTTAGTGCGTGATGAAGAACCACATTCTGCGCGAGGTGACCCTGTTAATTAACTCAGTAATATCCCTCGCTGTCAAACGACAAAGAGAGAGATTATTGAGTTAAAACAAAACACTACGGATCTAGACGGATCTAAACTGTTTCCTCTTCAGCAGTGGCTTCCTTGAAGAGTATAAATAGGCCCATTTAGGTACGGAATGTGTACCAACCAGGACTTTTTTGCACGGGGTACCCACACTTGTGGTAATTCCCCAATCAAATCAAGGCCCTGGAGTAAGAAAGCTACTGGTTGAGGATGGGCTCCTATTAGACGGTGCATCCTCGGCAGGCTCTATGCGAAGCTCAATAGACAGCCTGTTGCTGGGTGAAAATGAGCTTGACTCAGTGGAGCCAGTGAAAGCTATGGAAGTGCAGGTGACCCCAACCAATCTTGTAGCTGATCCTGGGGAGGCTGGAACAGCTCACTTACGTCTCAGCGCTCTGACACTTTCTTCTACGGACGGAAGTAATATGGTTAATTCAGGTGTAAATCAGAAAGCAATGGTACGCTCTAACGGCTATATAAAGGGAGACAATTCATTGGAATCAGATGTGGTTATGATACGCCTGCCCGTCATGTCACCACATCCGAGAAAACCAAATTGATTCTTATCCTGGCACTAGGTTCGCGGACTATGGTTAAACCGAGTTCACGCTCAGAAAGTACCAGTGTACCAAAAGACACTGAACAGGTGCCAGATACAGTAGAAAATCTGTCCAAGAGGCAGAGAAAGAGACAAAGGCAGAGGAACGCTAAAACGGCGAGAGAAGTAGGAGCTACGACTACGGCAAACGAAGCTATGCCGACTGCGACTGCAGCTGCAAATTGGAGCTGCGACTCTTTTGTTATCGTCCACACCTGTATCCTAAGCTGTCAAGAGGAACAGATCTGGTGATGACTGATCGGATCTGGGCAACTTAACAGATGAGGCAACGGCGAGCGCAGCGGTTGTTAAAAGAAAGAAGAAAAGGAGGAAAGACAACAAACCTTAATCCCAACCTTGGACAGCAGATTGCAATGACTGCAGGAGGAGTAGGAGAGAAGTCGAAAAATGTTCCTATATTCGAGCGAATGAGAATGGAGCATGGTATCTTGAAGGTACAATGCTCAAACTCGCAACCGCTCGAATGGCTAACTAAAACTGTGGCTGCAATACCAGACTGAAGATCATGCCAATATACCAAGGCGGGGACGGATCCCAAATATGTAAACGCTTCCCACCTGATTCTTCGTGTGGACCTAGAATCGGTGAAGGTCATACGATTTAGGTATGGAATGCATCTATATCTGAATCCTGGAAGGGCACTCGTTACTGTTTTTGTTTCAGACATGAGCAAGTTGTAACACTAAATTATGACTGTCCATATGACACTAAACATTTCATTTACACAGATTAACTTGCAGCACAGCATAGCGGCTACGGGTCTTTCATACCGCAGCTATGCGAACCTGCACACAAATCCTAAAATAATAGTAATTCAAGAACCGTGGGTGCCTAAAGGCCAAATACAGGGCTTGGGAAACATAAAGGGGGTCTATCCATTATAAAGAGGGAGAGGTTCGTCCGTGTACGCGTATTACTATTTTTAAGACAATTACTATTACTGTATTTTTTAAGACAATTCCGTTCTCAAGACTTAGTTGCAGCTAAGATAAACTATCTATTAGAGGGTTTTCTTGCCCTATTTTGCCTGCGACTATATTCTCCCTCCTCTTATGAGGGAGGCTATGGAAGTCGTAAGACACACTGGATCCATGGGATTAGGTCTTATTGTGAGATGTGCTGCAAATTCACAGAACACACTCTGGGGTAGCACGAAAGTAGAACAGACAGAATAGACAGAACGTTGGAACCAGTCGGTAACAGTTCATAACAAGCAGGAGGGATTGATATGACATAATCAAACTACAACATATCAGATCATATGACTAGTTGGTAAGTCTTCAACAAAGATTTCCTCTCGGATTGCGGATTGGACACAATCTGATGATCTCATTAAAGAGTTAACCCTCGACGTTCACAAGCTCTGCCATAAACTCAGTGGGGCAAATTTTAATTGTGCCCGGAACGTAGGAGAAAAGAAGTTAAGGCACTCCCCTGGTGGAATGCTGAACTTCCAAGACTCGGAAAAACGCCCAGGAAAAATTTCAACAAAGCTCTTAAAACACAGTTCAAAGCAGACTACTGTAAACTGAGGAAGGAATATAAGAAGAATATTAGATCATCTAAATTGGACTCTTATAGGATCTTCTGCAATGAACTCGAAGATCGGAAGAGTTCAGCGAGGTGGTGCAAGGTCCAAAGGGACCGGACGGTTAAGTTGACTGACGACTTATATTGACTCAAAGTCAGAAGTTAACAATGTTCACTTTTCAACACATTTCCCTGGCCGCAGAAATGTTGTTGGCCAAAGCTCCCTCGATCAATATTATCAGGCCAGTATAACTACCAGCAAACGTTATTGGTTCATTGCATCTAGGATAGTTAACGAGGATACGATAAGGTTCGCCTTCTCGTCACTCGAAACGTTTAAGTCCCCAGGACCCGATGGGATTTACCCAATCATCCTCAAGCAGGGCGGAGAACAACTAATTAAGGTTTTGAAAATAATATTTACGGCATGTCTTGTACACGCATATGTTTAACAATCGTGGCGGGTTCCCCAATGGCTGGAACGTATGGCCGAGAAGCATATTAGAACGAGGGTTCTAAGTCGCAACTTTCTCAATGTCAGACAACACGCTTACCAAAGTGAGAAATCTTGTGAATCGGCTCTACTTGAGCGCGTCACCTTTATAGAAAAAGGGGTGGAAGCAAGAGAGTACACACTTGGTATGTTTGTGAACATTGAAGGAACTATTGCAAATGCTACCTTTGATTCTATGTGCTTTTCTATCAGTTAGCATGTAGTACAGGAAATCATTGTCAGATGGATTCACTCTATGGTATCCAAGATACTGCTTATCACAGATAGAGAAACTGTGAAGGAGTTAGGGTGGGGGACCACCCTCTCCCCTACTTTAGTGCTTTGTTGTGAACTCTCTTTTTAACAATCTGCAGGAAATTTGACACTTCAAAGCAAATACGGATGATGTGTGCGTACTGATCTCAAGACCGTCAC
Source organism: Anastrepha obliqua (assembly GCF_027943255.1). Classification (NCBI taxonomy): domain Eukaryota; kingdom Metazoa; phylum Arthropoda; class Insecta; order Diptera; family Tephritidae; genus Anastrepha; species Anastrepha obliqua. The sequence goes on along the minus strand of NW_026562179.1, from coordinate 3,109,720 downwards.
TAGTAGCCATATGCAATAAAATGCAGGTAGCCCTAAACCAGATTGCTCATTGGCGCGAATTGCATGATCTTTCGGTGAACCCTATAAAAAGTACCTAGGTACTTTTCACTAGAAAACGCAACGTGGAAGGCTTGTGACTTCCCACCTTGAAAGGAATAACACTGCAATTGTCTTCTGAAGTCAAATACTTAGAGCTAATCCAAGATTGCAATATGTCCTAGAATACGCACGTCGGGCAGCAGGTCTCTCGAACACTAAAAGTCGTCTAGCAGTGTAAGAGAACCTTTGGTAAGACATGCGTTCTAAGACCAGCGATAGTAATTAATTTTAAAGTAAAACTCTTCACTAGACTATAAAGAAGTGTGTGCATGGGTATTACAGTTGCTATAAGTACGACATCTGGCGATGCCACAATTACAATTATAATCATAGTACAGTCCATATAATTTAATGTTTGAAGATTATTTCATGCAAATGTTGACCGCGACTGCGCTTCAAATGGTCCATCCGCTTAGTCCAATTTTCGCGTACTCTTTCCAATGTTTCGGCCGGTATCTCACAAATAATTGCTTTAATGTTTTCTTCCAATGCGTTAATTGAAGCAGGCTTGTCTGAATAGACATGAGCTTTAACATAGCCCCACAAAAAATAATCTAAAGCCCCACAAAAAACGATCTGGGTGGCCAATTGACAGGTCTCGAACGTGAAATAAAATGTTCGCCGAACTCGCCTCTCATTAAGTCCATTGTTACGCGTTCTGTGTGGCATGCGGCACCGTCTTGCTGAAACCACATGTCATGCAAGTCAAGCTCTTGCATTTTGGGGCAACAAAAGTTGGAAATCATTTCACGGTAGCGCTCACCATTCACAGTTACGTTACGATTCGCAGCATCTTTGAAAAAGTACGGTCCAATGATACCTCCAGCGCATAAACCACACCAAACTGTGACCATTTCTGGATTCATTGGTAGCTCTTGCAATTCTTCACTCCAAAATCGACAATTCTGCTTATTTATGTACCCATTGATCCAAAAATGAGCTTCGTCGCTGAACACAATTTTTCGAAAAAAAAAGTGGATCATCGGCCAACTTTCCAAGAGCCCATTCACCAAAAATTCAACGTTGCGGTAGGTCGTTCGGCTTCAATTCTTGCACCAGATGTATTTGGAAAGGCTTCACACCTAAATCCTTTCGCAAAATTTTCCACGTTGTTGAGTAACAGAGGTCCAATTGCTGCGAACGGCGACGAATCGATAATTGATGGTCATCATTAACACTGGCCGATACAGCTGCGATATTTTCTTCAGTTCGCACTCTACGTAAACGTGTTCGTGGTTTGATGTCCAAGCCATACGAGTAAACTTTCTTTACAGAAGACGCATTTTTATAATAAAATTCAAGGATTTGCAATCGTTGTTCGTTTGTAAGACGATTCATGGTTAAATTATAGACCAAACTGAAGATGTTTGACAGTGAAACAAAACACGAAACGTTCGTAATATCTAAAAAATCACCCGTTAGTAACCGTTGCTACTACGTGTAATGTGATTCCTCTAAAAATATTATACCTCTTCTTTTGGATTTTCCCCTCCACCCCGGGACTGCTTCCGCATTGCTTCGAGGTAGAAGGCCAAGACGGCTTCCTAAGAAGGGAACTTACTTATTCACCCTGCGTGGGGTGTCACCTGTTTTGAGAAACCTATGCTCAATCTTCTTCAGCATAACTTTCCATTTCATGCTCCTTTTTTCGGATAATGCCCTCCACGAAATTTGCGGCGGCATTCCATTTTTCTTGGTCTATCATCATTTTCACCTCGCAGAGCTGTTCTCTATTTATTCCACCTCTCGCATTTAAAGAAGGTGTGCTCCGCATCATCTCCATGTATGTAGTTTGGAAGGTTCACTTTTCCCATTCGCCACAAATACTTGCGCAAGGACACATGCCCGGAAAAAAATTATGTGAGGTAATAGTTAACCTCTCCGTGCTTTCTTTCTACCCACTTTTTTAGATCGAGTGTTAGTCTCGCTGTCTATCCACCGTCCCGTTCGGAGCCCCATCTTGTCTGCCAAAGTGTAAGCGCTTGAAGCCTAATGTCGGAGAAGCATGGTACTCGGATTCCTGAAATTTTTGCCCCCGTCTCCATTTGTGCTCTTGTGCTAGAATGGCAGCTCTTGCGGCAGAATGATTTATATGCGCTGATTTATATGCGCCCAGTAAGTTAGCCTTGTGTCTAATTGCACTCCTAGGTGTTTGACCACTCTTTTTGTCGATAAAATGACATCAAGTGATACAACTAGTATATCTACTTCTGAGACGTATCCCAGTTTGTTGATTAGAAGGGTTAGCTCTATTTTCTCTGTGACCAGCTTTAATCCGTGGTCCTCTAGCCATGTCTCAATTCGGATTATCCCCTCATTTATCATTTATCATCTGCGTATCCCACTAAATGCACATCCTCAGGCATCTCTATTCGAAGGATTTCATCGTAGGTTATATTTCAAAGTTCAGGTCTAAGTATTGATCCCTTGGGCGCACCTGCCGTTATTTGTTTAGTCCTGCATCCTTCTCGCGCTTCCTATAACAGCACGCGATTGCTTAGATAGCTACGAATAATCTTCAATAAATTATTCGGGATCTTGAATTTCACCTTTAGGCCTACAATTACGTCTTCCCAACTTGGACTGTTGAAAGCATTTCTAATATCCAGAGTGGCTAATAATACTAAACGTTTGCAGTATCGATTACCTGCCTGGTCATGTTCTATGCTAGCTATTACATCTTGGATGGCTCTTAAGGTAGATCTGCCACTTCCAGAAGCATGCTGCCCGTCAGACAGACCGCCACTGTTCTCTACGGCTTCACTAAGCCTACGCTTTATGAGTTTCTCAAAGAGTTTTCCTGCTCTATCCGGCATACATACCTGTCTATAAGTGGACGATAATGTTGGCTCTCCCTTTCCCTTACAGATTAGTACTAGTTTTTTTCCTTATTTCTGGAAAAATTCCTTCTTTTACGCATGCGTTGTACATATTTTTACAACATACATACATATACGTTTCGATTTCCAATAGTTTAAATATTTCCGCAACTATGCCATCATTGCATTTCATTGCTTTTGCAGCATCTAAAGGGTGTTTTTTTAGAGGTTAGGTTTTCAAGTTGGCACTACTTTTTTCGTAGATGGTCTTTTTGACAGCTGTCACTTGATTTATGCTCAGTTTGGTTTGCCATTTCATAATGAATAGACTTACACCTGAACAACGTTTGCAAATCGTGCAACTTTATTACGAAAATAATGGTTCGGCTCGCGCGGTTCGAAAATAATGGTTTTTGTTCAGCGCTGAAGCTCACTTTTGGTTGAATGGGTATGTTAATAAGCAAAATTGTCGCATTTGGAGTGAACATAATCCACAAGCCATTGCTGAGACGCCGTTACATCCTCAAAAAGTCACTGTTTGGTGTGCTCTATGGGCAGAGGGAATCATTGGTCCATATTTCTTTAAAAATGAAGCCGGCCATAATGTAACAGTCAATGGAGAGCGCTATAGAGCCATGATTAATGACTTTTTCGTGCCTGAATTGGACGATGTTGATGTGGACGACCTTTGGTTCCAACAAGACGGCGCTACATGCCATACAGCCAACGCAACAATCGATTTATTGAAGGAAACTTTTGGTGAGCGCATTATCTCGCACCGTGGACCTGTGGCGTGGCCTCCAAGATCGTGCGATATAACACCGCTGGACTATTTCTTGTGGGGCTATGTGAAGTCGCTTGTCTACGCAGATAAGCCCGAGACGATTGACGTCTTGGAAGAGAATATTCGGCGCGTTATTGCTGACATACGGCCCCAATTGCTGCAAAAAGTGGTCGAAAATTGGGCCTCTCGGCTGGAATTTATTCGAGCCAGCCGCGGCGGCCACTTGCCCGAAATCATTTTTAAAACATAATGGCAAACCCTTATCTTTATAATAAAGCTAAATTCTTGGCCATAACATTAAATTATATACGTTTTATTTCATCTGGAAAACCTAACCTCTAAAAAAAAACACCCTTTATTACTTTTTCTTCTGTGAACGGGACAGGTTCCGTTGCTTTATACTCGAGTTCTTTACTCTCAGTACAGTGTGTTGGGAAGAGTGTGTCGACTATTTTGCTTACCATTTCTGTTTCCATATCAGCAGCAGGGGATTTGTCTCTTAGCTTTTTCATAACGATTTTGTAGCCCAACCCCCATGGGTGACTGTTTAGATCGTTTCTTAGCTCTTTTTATTTGCCTTTTTTGCTTTGGCTTATAGCTTTCCTCAATTCTTTTCTGCTCTTTTTGTATTCTTGGATACCGTTATCACCGGGCCCAATCTTCTGGCTCCAGTATACTTTCTACGGTTAGGTATGCACATATCTCTAAGTTCTGCGATCTCATGTGCCCACCAGTACACATCATTTCTTTTTTTGTTTTAATAGATGAGTTGCAACGTATCGTAATGCATCCACCTGTTGTCTTGACTAGTGTTTTTGCTGTACTAATCGTACAGATCGTCGTTTTATTTTCGTCAGTAGTTGCAAGGAGCGTCGCTGGGTTAGGCTTGTTTATGTTCTATTTGCGTGTACTTTTATTTAAATTATCACGCACTCACTGGTTTTCTATTTCAATGCAAAATGTGATGTATGGATGGTCACTCCCATTGTAATCTTCCAGGACTCTCCAGCCTTTAGTAAAGTTGACTATGCTTTCCAATGCTAGGGTTATGTCGGTGTGTTGTGCCTTCGCAACCTGGCTTTCGGTACGTAGTCGTTCCTGTGTGGAGCACCACTAAACATAGTCTGGCTGCCATGTCCAGCACCCGTCTACCTCTTGAGTTCGTTGTCGCCGAGCCCCATTCGGTTGCTTTTGAGTTGAAGTCTCCCGCTATTATTAATCGTCCCTCTAAACCAGTGGTCGCCAACCTTTTCAATGTGTTTAGCTACTTTCAAGATTTTGAAATAAACAGCGAGCTACTTGCACAAGCCAACATAAATTAAATAATACACAGTTATATTCGACATACAATACATGTATTTATTTTACTAATATACGTTCTATATATAATAAACTTATGACTTATAGTGCTTATAGTTATGCATAACTACATCCATGTTCATACCTATCAATCGTAACAAAATTTTTTGCAGTCATAATGGCAAATTACAAGCGACTTAAAAAAACAACAAAACAGTAATAGTACATTATTATATAAATTAAATATGGGCAGATAAAAAGAGCATATTTAATGAGAAGGTTGACATTCTGACTCATCGATAATTTTTTTAATATTTGCAGTATAATTTGATACAGTCATTCGAATACAGTTATCCAAATGTATATCTGTAAGCCGATTGCGGTATTTATTTTTAATAAATTTCATATTGGAAAAAAGAAGATTCACACAAATAAGTTGAACTGAATAACGCTTTCACTTTCAACGCAACACGACATAAAACTGAATACTTATCTTTACTTACTAAAGTCCATATACATTTTGTATTTGAACCTAAAGATTTTAAAGTCAAGTCACTTTGAAAAGCAATCAGTTCTATTTCTGTCACAGCAATGTCTTCGACAAAGTTGTTCATAACACAAGTTGCAAACTGTTGTATATCAATGTCCATGAAGGGTGAAACAACAAATTGCGTCACTAAAGCAATTTTGCTGAAATCCTTGAAACGATTTTTGAAGTTTTCCTTCAAGTTAGAAACTATTTCCATATGATATTTACTGTCATAGGGCTCTAATAGATTTTTGGATATCTTTTCGGAAAGAATAGGAAAATGCTTAGTATCGCGGTTTTTTAGGTTTTGTTCCCAAAATTCAAGTTTTTTAATAAATGCATTTATATCAGAAATCATTTCCGCTAATTCTTTATCCCTGCCTTGAAGCTGCAAGTTAAGCTCATTTAATTTCTCTGTAATGTCCACAAGAAAACCAAAATCTCTGAGCCAATTCGAATTTTCCAGTTCAGGAATCGGTTCATCGCGTTCTTTGAAAAATTGGAGTATAGCAGGCAGGACATCATTGAAACGTTTGAGCACTCGTCCTCTGCTTAACCATCGCACTTCAGAGTGAAGAAGTAGCTCTCCATATTGACAGTCAATTTCATCAGCCAAGGTTTTAAATAATCTTCTTTGTAACGCTTGAGCTCTAATCTTGTTCACAATTTTCACCACCAGTTTCATAACGTTGTTCAAGTTTAGAAAATTTCCACATAATGCTTGCTGTTGTATAATACAGTGGTAACTAAGAAATTGTGGAAAACTTTCATCCTTATGACATAGCGCCACGAGCCCCTTATCACAACCCACCATAGCTGGAGCACCGTCAGTTGTCAGGCCTACCATTTTTGATATTGGAATTTTCTCAGAAGAGATGAGATTTTTTAAATGAGAAAACAGCTCTAGCCCAGTAGTATGTCCTTTGAGTGGAATAAATTTCAAAAGATCTTCTTTAATTGTAAAATCACTAAAAGCCATCCTGACAAATATGGCCATCTGTGAGGTATCAACTACATCTGTTGATTCATCCAGTTGCAGTGAAAAATAAATACAGTTATCTAAGTCACTTCTTAACTGTAAAAAAATATCATTGCTCATTACTTCTACTCGCCTCATCACTGTATTAGCAGAAAGTTGCATAGATTTTATAGCAGACACTATTTCGTCTTTATTTCTAAAGTTGGCGAATAAAGAATCTGCAGCTTAAAAAAATGCTTGTTTTATGATTTCCCCGTCTTCATAAGGCTTTTTCTTTTGTGCAATTTTCTGGGAAACACGATAAGATGCTTCAGTTGCACCCTTATTTTTGTCGATTGTTTTCAAAAATTTTGACTGTTGTCCAATGAACTGGATTCTTGAATGTTTCAGTTTTTCTTTTCTGGTGGCAGAATTTAACGGGAATGTCTTCTCAAAATTCGAATGTACAGTTTTATGATGCCTCTCAATATTTCCTTTTTTAGGAGCTGACACAGATGTATTACATAACAAACAAACACTTTTGCCTTTAACTTCTGTGGAGAAGTATTATTCTTCTATGTCTTCGCCTTCTTACTGTTTGCCATAATGTTTCGAACTCTAACCCAACCGCTGCACGCAGAACGTTGATAATGCCGTTCAGTATTAAACTGAGCGCAATGTCGACGTGCATTGCATATATATAAAGCCAAAAAATTCTCGAACACGTTAATCGGTTCCAGCCGATCCTAGAACGGAGACGCGACTTCGCGTCGTGTTTTTCGGCGCGAAATCGCTTACCGCAGTGTTGCCGCTGTTTATCTATTTATTATGAAAATTTCTGAAATTTGCTAATACTGGTATGATTTTCAGACTTTTGGATTTTTTGCAACATGAGCAGCGCGAGCTACCAGAATTGCCTTTGCGAGCTACTGGTAGCTCGCGATCGACGGGTTGGCGACCACTGCTCTAAACTAACTGTCTTCAATACTTTCCAGTTTCCGGGTGAATTCATCTATATTGTCGTGTAAGGTAACAGCTTATCATTGTGAATTGGCTATTTTGAACGTAGACGCAACCATCGCCTGATCCTTTCGCGGTTATTACGAAATTTGTGCCCCTAGGCAGCCAGATGGCGGCAGTTCCCGACTCGTTTTCGATCCATGCGTTCTCAGATTGAGCATATGGTTCGCTTATCTATACTGCTTGAACTCCTTTTTCTAAGACCATCTGCTCCATTAGCAGGTCTGCATTTCTACTCCTGTGCATGTTTGCTTGGAGTATAATTATGTTTTGGCATGTTCTTTTGTCATCGGGCATTTGCACGAGCCTGGCATATGCTTTGTCTCGCTGCGATTGGTATCAGTGCATAGGCAGCACTTGGGCTCTTTGGTGCAGTCTTTCATTTTGTGCCCAGCTTCGCCGCATCGGTTACATATACCTATTCCGCTTCTGTCTGGCCCTTTGCAGTTTGTTGAAGGTGTCCAACACCAAAGTATCGGTAGCACCGCTTCAGAGATGTGCTAACTCTCATCCTTGCAGTAACCCATCCGATTTTGATATTGTTTTGCTTGAACAGCTTTTCTGCGCTTTCAATAGTGAGAGTACCATAAGCCCGTACTCATTGTCGTTGATTAGGTTTTGTGATCCTAACATCGATGTTTTCGTTAGTGCCGGCTAGCATTTTTCTCACAACAACATCAACTTCCTTCTTCTCCATGACGGCATCCAAGTCTCTGATCTCTACAGTTGAAGCTGGTCTGAGGGTTGTAATGGAACCGATAGCTTTTACGGTTTCCTCTTATTGTTTCAAAAACTAAGGGTTAACTTTTTTCCCCTTTTCTAATTCAAGTAAAAGAGCGCCAGTTTTGATTCTTCTTGTGCCTTTCATCGTTGTGGTTTCGTCTGTCTCGGATGTTTTTGAGGATTTCAGCATAACTGTGGCCCTCTACCGGCTTTACCAACACAGCTTTTGGTTTTTGTTATTCGCTCATTCTTCTTTTGATTCTCCTTAGCCTTCCGTGCTCGATCGTTTCCTTTTGTCACGGTATTGGGCCTAGATTTTTGCCGGTTTACCATTTGCCATTTCTCAGGTACTCCAACTCTTAGTTTCTTCGAAGAGTCGGGTGCGGCAGGACTTGGTGCATTTCTTTTTGCGGTTGAAGGAGTACTCTCCTGGACAACACCTATTTTCCTAGCTATTGCGGGGGTGTCATCTCCGATTTCTTTCATTGATGTGTTCGAGAAGAGACGCCCTTTGCCGGTTTTCTCAGCTCGAATCCAACCTCTTCTGCAGTTTTTCATTACGTCGAATAGTTAATCTAGCCTTGAGACTCCAGTCTTTATTTCTGTGGATGTATTCCTACTCTTCAATAGAACTGCTTTCATTTTCCTTAGCAGCAATATTAAATAATATAAACAAGTTTTTTCGAACAATAAGTTCAATTGCAGACGCTGCTTGTCGAGGTCGAAGAAATACTCAACTCACGACCCCTGGTACCACTGAGTCAGGACTCCAACGATGGAAAGGCCTTAACACCAGAGCTCCTACTAATAAGGTGCCCCCTTCTAGCGCTGTCACCAGCACTTTACTTTAATGTATCGTTAATATACGTATTATTATCTGATATGAATTTTTTAATTTAACTGTAACTTTAAATTTCCAGTTTGCTGTTTAATTTACTGTGGAATTTCATAGTAACAGTACATATGTACATTCATAATATAACATAAAATAACATTGCATTTTAAAATACATAATACGTATTTACTCTTACATACATACTCTTATAGGCCGTTAGTTAAGTTTAGGCTAAGAAATACTATATAAACATAAAGTAGAAAATAAATAAATCACTTGTAAAGTATGATATAACCCAACGCGCTACGTATTCTCAGTATATGAAAATAGTAACAGCCAGTTGTTGTTTCGCGCACTCCCCAAAAAAGTGACAGAAATAATAAAATCATTTTTCATAAAGAAGCTTAAAAATTTTGAAGCACCCTAGACAATCGATCGAATTCAGAATAAAATTCAAGGGTAGCGCAGCGGCACAAAACTCCCTCTTTTATAAGGGATTTCAGCTGTTTAATACCCATCCAGAGAATATAAAGAATGAGCATAATAGAAATATACTCACATGAACTTTCGTTGACCATATTAAATTCTTCAGAATAATACTATCCAATCTGTATAAACATTTAGGTTAAAATTGTAATAGAATTAAGGATACAAGTAAAATGAGTATAAAAAATACTAATAAAAACTAATTAATTCATAACTATTAATAACACAGGCCAACAACCAAAAAACTTTTTCGATAATTTTAACTAAGGTTTTAAGGTTTTTTTATGCTGAAAACGAATATGACCTTGAAAATGCTCCAGCACGTCAGGATTTTTGGCAATTTGAGGTTAAAAAGTCAAAAAAATGCAGATTTTGACCATTTTTTTAATTTTTTTTTGGGCAAGGTAAAGTTTTTTTTTAATTTTCCACAACGGCATCGCAAAGAACTAGTCTTCAGCTTTAAAATCCATTTTTTTAAATATTTTTACGATTAATATAAAAAAAGTTATTCTATTTTGAATTGGAGACTTTTAGATATGCAAATTCAACCTTTCTAACTCTCTAACGCCCCTGTAAAGGGCGAATTCAAAAGAGTATAACTTTTTTTATATTAATTGCAAAAATATTTTTAAAAATGGATTTTAAAGCTGAAGACTAGTACTTTGTGATGCCGTTGTGGAAAATTAAAAAAAAACTTTACCTACCAAAAAAAAATTAAAAAAATGGTCAAAATCTGCATTTTTTTGACTTTTTAACCTCAAATTGCCAAAAATCCTGACGTGCTGGAGCATTTTCAAGGTCATATTCGTTGTCAGCATAAAAAAACCTTCAAGAAACACCCATAGCCGTTTTAAAAGCTGTAAAAAAGCGAGATTTTGTTGGCCTGTGTAATAATCATTATAATAATAATATTGGCACTGGTTTAATTTATTCTAATTTTTTATTGTGTGGCAATGATCTTAAACTTTGTAAAATTGCGTGCCTTGCCGGCAAAGTCTGACTTTCGACTGATTTAAGCATAATATGATTTTGGCAAGTTAAATAAAAAAAAAAAAAAATGCATATGAACATACATATCTAGCCTTCAAATGGTATGTTTTACCAGAGAATGTACTACAAATTAGTACTCGAAAAAAGCTCATTTAACATTTGCTCCTTCTCATTGCATTAACATTCTCTGGTTTTACAGTATCTGAAATAATCGACTTTGTTATTTGATTTCTTAGGTTTATACTCGTAATAACTTAGATACACACTACGAAAGCACTTTTCGGCCCATAAGTTCGCTCAAAATTAAAATATGTCTATTATTTCGAACCAATTTTATATCTGACATGCAAGTATCATATAATCGAAAAATTACAAAGAAAATGCATTCATTTTGTTCTTCATAATTTGAACCACTTCGATATTTTAGTACACACTCCAAACATATTAGTCGGAAATCACTGGAAATATTTTAATAAGAATGTGCTGTGTTTAATGCTCGCCTAATCTCTTGTGACAGTGATGCCCTAATCTTGTTGAGCAGATAGCTTTATAAGTTCTTCACTGAGCTTTACGTTTCCTTCCTCCGTGTTTTGCTAATGCTTCCAAAGCGAACTTCTTTTCCCCTAATAGATATAAGAGATTTAAAATGCCTCAAAGATATTAGATATTGATTTTTTATCTTCAAGATTTATAAAGGGTGATCAGAATGGAGGTACTTTTTCCAATATCCATTGACATTTCGTAATGGAAAAACTTACGCCTCAGCCCCGTTTACAAATCGTAAAATTTTATTATGAAAATCGACGCTCTGTGAAAAGTGTTCATCGAGCGCCCAGGCAAACTTATACTCAGCGATGAGGTAAATTTTTGCCGTAATGGCTACGTCAATAAGCATAGTTGCCATGTTTGGGCTGAAGAGTAAATCGAAAACATTCAAGAACAGCCATTACATCTATAGCAATTAAACACTGGTGCGGCCTATGGGCTGGAGGAATTACACTAGTTTACGAATTTTCACTTTCAAACATGGTCCTCGACCAAAAAGCGTTTTTTAGACTAATTTGAGGTCGCTGAAACCAAAAATGAATTTTATTTCTTTTTCAAAGAACAGTTTCCGAGATATTTCTAAAAAACCTGTTTTTTGGGCAATAGTGCAGTTATTACCTAAACTTCGAAAAGCACACATATAATCTACATAGCAGTATATAATTCGTGTCAATGGAAGTCGTAGTTTTCACAAAACAGCTGTTGAAAGTTAAAAAAAGGCATTTTTGACGTTTTTTACTAAATTATCAAAGTTTATTAACTTTTTTGTGGAAACAAATTTTTTTTTACATCGACTGAAAGACAATTTTGTCACCTACATTTTAAGCCTAAGTTTGTCTAAATCGACGAAAAATTGTAGAAGTTATGACCCATAAAGTCAACACGTGCGATTTTGCAGGGTTTGACTTGGCTATGTTTGAGGTTAAAAATACACTTTTACTCTCAAACTTCTTCTTTTATGTTGTACGGAATCTTCACGAAGTTGCATTCAGCACTAGTCGCTCATCATTCCTTGATCTCAAAAGACCTCATAACGCTTTTCACTCGTAGCAATATCTTGATGAAATCGCTTGCCTTGTTCATCACTTTCAGCGCCCAAATTCGGATAAAAAAAAAATCCAAATGACTGTGAAGTAGGTGCATTTTTAACGACATGCGAGCACCTGTTAACAAAAACAAAGTTAATTGTAAATTTTCCAATCAATATATGTATATATTTTGGAGTATGTACGTTTTACAATACTAACCAATAGTTTTAAAGTATTTCATCATTGTATGAATCAATTGACGGTCGTTGTTGCTCTTGTTGTTTCCCAAGAACCCATGAACAACTTTTTGGAAAGCTTTCCAAGCTTTAGCTTCGGAACTGTCAAGGCATTGTTGAAATTCTGTGTCCGTAAGCACTCTCTCTATCTGTGGACCGATACCCGCTCTGATTTTCTCTGTTGACAATCTTGGGAACTTGGTTTTCAAGTATTTAAGGGCTGTGTTTTCCGGTTTTTTTGGCAAAGCTTTCACAAAATTCTTCATTTACCCTCTGTCGTCATGCACAAATTTATACTTGCAGAGATATGGCGCCACCGAAAAATATACACAGACGTACAAGGGTCATACCTAGCTCTTATTTAGCTGGAATTGGTAGAATGGACAATTAGCTGGAATTGGTACAATGCGCAAATAAGCCTATTCTACAACATATATATATTTATTTATTTGTATGAAATAAATATTGGTTTTAATTATAGTGAGCCTAAGAACAGTTATTTATACATCAAAAGGATGTATGGCAGATGATGAAGTTGTCTTCATTCACATAATACATTATAACTTCTACAATTTTTGGTCGATTCAGACAAACTTAGGCTTAAAATGTAGGTGACAAAATTGTCTTTCAGAAAACCTATCTTATGTCGATATAAAAAAATTTTTTGTTCCAGAAAAAAGTTAATAAACTTTGATAATTTAGTAAAAAACATCAAAGATGCCTTTTTTTAACTTTCAACAGCTGTTTTGTGAAAACTACGACTTTCATTGACACGAATTATATATTGCCATATAGGTTATATATGTGCCTTGCCAAATGTATGCCCTTCAAAGAAATGGCGCGCACTGTATTCGATATTACAGGTAATAACTGCACTATTGCCCAAAAAACAGGTTTTTGGGGAATATCTCGGAAACCGTTCTTTGAAAAAAAAAAAAATAAAATTCATTTTTGGTTTCAGCGACCTCAAATTAGTCTAAAAAACGCTTTTTGGTCGAGGACCATTTTTGGTGTAAACTAGTGTTATCGGTCCATATTTATTCATAGTCTTCAAAGGTGCTGCCGCCAGTGTAACAGTGAATGGCGAACGCTATCGCTATTTGATATCGGAAATTGCAGCCTGTGATCTCCACAACATCACAACAGCCTATGAAACAAGCAATTTACTGCGTCGTCGTTTAGATGAGCAAGGACCAGTGGATTGACCACCAAAATCGTGTGATATCACACCTTTAGATTTGTCTTTGTGGGTTATGTAAAGTCAAAATACTTTGTGGATAAACTAGCTTCGATTGAGACATTGGAAACCAACATTACTAAAATTATTCACGACATATCGGCCGAAGTCCTCCAGCGAGTTATTCAAAATTGGTGTGTTCTTCACAAAAATAATAAAACAATTTGAGTTTTCATTGTTTTATTTCAATATAAAATTCGATGCCTTTAAATTGAAAACGCTTTATTTAAGTCCTTTCTTACTTGTTAAATTCTATAAATGAATTTAATTTTAATTGCATGCTCTATTTTGTCTAGTCTGGAAGTTGAGAAATTAGCAGGATCATTCGCATATGCATCATTTACGATGCGTACCACAGTGCAGCGGGTCAGCAAGTATCTATGTAGCTACTCTCGTATCAAGACTACAATGCGCGATGAGGAATCGCACCCTACAAAAAGTAACCCTGTCTCTTATTAATTATTTATGTAGGATAGTTCGACTTAGCGAAATCAAGGAAAACCAGCACTACGTTAGTTTTATTGTCAACGAAGACTAGTACGCCACGGCGGTGTTGAGTTATTTATTCTCATGGCATGAGTTGCCCTTAGGATTGACTATAACAGCTTGTTAGATCAAATGCAGGGCTTAGATAAACGCATTACAATAGGTTCCTTTCAACCATAGCCTCTACTAAGCCAAGACCGTTAGTGCGTGATGAAGAACCACATTCTGCGCGAGGTGACCCTGTTAATTAACTCAGTAATATCCCTCGCTGTCAAACGACAAAGAGAGAGATTATTGAGTTAAAACAAAACACTACGGATCTAGACGGATCTAAACTGTTTCCTCTTCAGCAGTGGCTTCCTTGAAGAGTATAAATAGGCCCATTTAGGTACGGAATGTGTACCAACCAGGACTTTTTTGCACGGGGTACCCACACTTGTGGTAATTCCCCAATCAAATCAAGGCCCTGGAGTAAGAAAGCTACTGGTTGAGGATGGACTCCTATTAGACGGTGCATCCTCGGCAGGCTCTATGCGAAGCTCAATAGACAGCCTGTTGCTGGGTGAAAATGAGCTTGACTCAGTGGAGCCAGTGAAAGCTATGGAAGTGCAGGTGACCCCAACCAATCTTGTAGCTGATCCTGGGGAGGCTGGAACAGCTCACTTACGTCTCAGCGCTCTGACACTTTCTTCTACGGACGGAAGTAATATGGTTAATTCAGGTGTAAATCAGAAAGCAATGGTACGCTCTAACGGCTATATAAAGGGAGACAATTCATTGGAATCAGATGTGGTTATGATACGCCTGCCCGTCATGTCACCACATCCGAGAAAACCAAATTGATTCTTATCCTGGCACTAGGTTCGCGGACTATGGTTAAACCGAGTTCACGCTCAGAAAGTACCAGTGTACCAAAAGACACTGAACAGGTGCCAGATACAGTAGAAAATCTGTCCAAGAGGCAGAGAAAGAGACAAAGGCAGAGGAACGCTAAAACGGCGAGAGAAGTAGGAGCTACGACTACGGCAAACGAAGCTATGCCGACTGCGACTGCAGCTGCAAATTGGAGCTGCGACTCTTTTGTTATCGTCCACACCTGTATCCTAAGCTGTCAAGAGGAACAGATCTGGTGATGACTGATCGGATCTGGGCAACTTAACAGATGAGGCAACGGCGAGCGCAGCGGTTGTTAAAAGAAAGAAGAAAAGGAGGAAAGACAACAAACCTTAATCCCAACCTTGGACAGCAGATTGCAATGACTGCAGGAGGAGTAGGAGAGAAGTCGAAAAATGTTCCTATATTCGAGCGAATGAGAATGGAGCATGGTATCTTGAAGGTACAATGCTCAAACTCGCAACCGCTCGAATGGCTAACTAAAACTGTGGCTGCAATACCAGACTGAAGATCATGCCAATATACCAAGGCGGGGACGGATCCCAAATATGTAAACGCTTCCCACCTGATTCTTCGTGTGGACCTAGAATCGGTGAAGGTCATACGATTTAGGTATGGAATGCATCTATATCTGAATCCTGGAAGGGCACTCGTTACTGTTTTTGTTTCAGACATGAGCAAGTTGTAACACTAAATTATGACTGTCCATATGACACTAAACATTTCATTTACACAGATTAACTTGCAGCACAGCATAGCGGCTACGGGTCTTTCATACCGCAGCTATGCGAACCTGCACACAAATCCTAAAATAATAGTAATTCAAGAACCGTGGGTGCCTAAAGGCCAAATACAGGGCTTGGGAAACATAAAGGGGGTCTATCCATTATAAAGAGGGAGAGGTTCGTCCGTGTACGCGTATTACTATTTTTAAGACAATTACTATTACTGTATTTTTTAAGACAATTCCGTTCTCAAGACTTAGTTGCAGCTAAGATAAACTATCTATTAGAGGGTTTTCTTGCCCTATTTTGCCTGCGACTATATTCTCCCTCCTCTTATGAGGGAGGCTATGGAAGTCGTAAGACACACTGGATCCATGGGATTAGGTCTTATTGTGAGATGTGCTGCAAATTCACAGAACACACTCTGGGGTAGCACGAAACTAGAACAGACAGAATAGACAGAACGTTGGAACCAGTCGGTAACAGTTCATAACAAGCAGGAGGGATTGATATGACATAATCAAACTACAACATATCAGATCATATGACTAGTTGGTAAGTCTTCAACAAAGATTTCCTCTCGGATTGCGGATTGGACACAATCTGATGATCTCATTAAAGAGTTAACCCTCGACGTTCACAAGCTCTGCCATAAACTCAGTGGGGCAAATTTTAATTGTGCCCGGAACGTAGGAGAAAAGAAGTTAAGGCACTCCCCTGGTGGAATGCTGAACTTCCAAGACTCGGAAAAACGCCCAGGAAAAATTTCAACAAAGCTCTTAAAACACAGTTCAAAGCAGACTACTGTAAACTGAGGAAGGAATATAAGAAGAATATTAGATCATCTAAATTGGACTCTTATAGGATCTTCTGCAATGAACTCGAAGATCGGAAGAGTTCAGCGAGGTGGTGCAAGGTCCAAAGGGACCGGACGGTTAAGTTGACTGACGACTTATATTGACTCAAAGTCAGAAGTTAACAATGTTCACTTTTCAACACATTTCCCTGGCCGCAGAAATGTTGTTGGCCAAAGCTCCCTCGATCAATATTATCAGGCCAGTATAACTACCAGCAAACGTTATTGGTTCATTGCATCTAGGATAGTTAACGAGGATACGATAAGGTTCGCCTTCTCGTCACTCGAAACGTTTAAGTCCCCAGGACCCGATGGGATTTACCCAATCATCCTCAAGCAGGGCGGAGAACAACTAATTAAGGTTTTGAAAATAATATTTACGGCATGTCTTGTACACGCATATGTTTAACAATCGTGGCGGGTTCCCCAATGGCTGGAACGTATGGCCGAGAAGCATATTAGAACGAGGGTTCTAAGTCGCAACTTTCTCAATGTCAGACAACACGCTTACCAAAGTGAGAAATCTTGTGAATCGGCTCTACTTGAGCGCGTCACCTTTATAGAAAAAGGGGTGGAAGCAAGAGAGTACACACTTGGTATGTTTGTGAACATTGAAGGAACTATTGCAAATGCTACCTTTGATTCTATGTGCTTTTCTATCAGTTAGCATGTAGTACAGGAAATCATTGTCAGATGGATTCACTCTATGGTATCCAAGATACTGCTTATCACAGATAGAGAAACTGTGAAGGAGTTAGGGTGGGGGACCACCCTCTCCCCTACTTTAGTGCTTTGTTGTGAACTCTCTTTTTAACAATCTGCAGGAAATTTGACACTTCAAAGCAAATACGGATGATGTGTGCGTACTGATCTCAAGACCGTCACTAGTAGCCATATGCAATAAAATGCAGGTAGCCCTAAACCAGATTGCTCATTGGCGCGAATTGCATGATCTTTCGGTGAACCCTATAAAAAGTACCTAGGTACTTTTCACTAGAAAACGCAACGTGGAAGGCTTGTGACTTCCCACCTTGAAAGGAATAACACTGCAATTGTCTTCTGAAGTCAAATACTTAGAGCTAATCCAAGATTGCAATATGTCCTAGAATACGCACGTCGGGCAGCAGGTCTCTCGAACACTAAAAGTCGTCTAGCAGTGTAAGAGAACCTTTGGTAAGACATGCGTTCTAAGACCAGCGATAGTAATTAATTTTAAAGTAAAACTCTTCACTAGACTATAAAGAAGTGTGTGCATGGGTATTACAGTTGCTATAAGTACGACATCTGGCGATGCCACAATTACAATTATAATCATAGTACAGTCCATATAATTTAATGTTTGAAGATTATTTCATGCAAATGTTGACCGCGACTGCGCTTCAAATGGTCCATCCGCTTAGTCCAATTTTCGCGTACTCTTTCCAATGTTTCGGCCGGTATCTCACAAATAATTGCTTTAATGTTTTCTTCCAATGCGTTAATTGAAGCAGGCTTGTCTGAATAGACATGAGCTTTAACATAGCCCCACAAAAAATAATCTAAAGCCCCACAAAAAACGATCTGGGTGGCCAATTGACAGGTCTCGAACGTGAAATAAAATGTTCGCCGAACTCGCCTCTCATTAAGTCCATTGTTACGCGTTCTGTGTGGCATGCGGCACCGTCTTGCTGAAACCACATGTCATGCAAGTCAAGCTCTTGCATTTTGGGGCAACAAAAGTTGGAAATCATTTCACGGTAGCGCTCACCATTCACAGTTACGTTACGATTCGCAGCATCTTTGAAAAAGTACGGTCCAATGATACCTCCAGCGCATAAACCACACCAAACTGTGACCATTTCTGGATTCATTGGTAGCTCTTGCAATTCTTCACTCCAAAATCGACAATTCTGCTTATTTATGTACCCATTAATCCAAAAATGAGCTTCGTCGCTGAACACAATTTTTCGAAAAAAAAAGTGGATCATCGGCCAACTTTCCAAGAGCCCATTCACCAAAAATTCAACGTTGCGGTAGGTCGTTCGGCTTCAATTCTTGCACCAGATGTATTTGGAAAGGCTTCACACCTAAATCCTTTCGCAAAATTTTCCACGTTGTTGAGTAACAGAGGTCCAATTGCTGCGAACGGCGACGAATCGATAATTGATGGTCATCATTAACACTGGCCGATACAGCTGCGATATTTTCTTCAGTTCGCACTCTACGTAAACGTGTTCGTGGTTTGATGTCCAAGCCATACGAGTAAACTTTCTTTACAGAAGACGCATTTTTATAATAAAATTCAAGGATTTGCAATCGTTGTTCGTTTGTAAGACGATTCATGGTTAAATTATAGACCAAACTGAAGATGTTTGACAGTGAAACAAAACACGAAACGTTCGTAATATCTAAAAAATCACCCGTTAGTAACCGTTGCTACTACGTGTAATGTGATTCCTCTAAAAATATTATACCTCTTCTTTTGGATTTTCCCCTCCACCCCGGGACTGCTTCCGCATTGCTTCGAGGTAGAAGGCCAAGACGGCTTCCTAAGAAGGGAACTTACTTATTCACCCTGCGTGGGGTGTCACCTGTTTTGAGAAACCTATGCTCAATCTTCTTCAGCATAACTTTCCATTTCATGCTCCTTTTTTCGGATAATGCCCTCCACGAAATTTGCGGCGGCATTCCATTTTTCTTGGTCTATCATCATTTTCACCTCGCAGAGCTGTTCTCTATTTATTCCACCTCTCGCATTTAAAGAAGGTGTGCTCCGCATCATCTCCATGTATGTAGTTTGGAAGGTTCACTTTTCCCATTCGCCACAAATACTTGCGCAAGGACACATGCCCGGAAAAAAATTATGTGAGGTAATAGTTAACCTCTCCGTGCTTTCTTTCTACCCACTTTTTTAGATCGAGTGTTAGTCTCGCTGTCTATCCACCGTCCCGTTCGGAGCCCCATCTTGTCTGCCAAAGTGTAAGCGCTTGAATCCTAATGTCGGAGAAGCATGGTACTCGGATTCCTGAAATTTTTGCCCCCGTCTCCATTTGTGCTCTTGTGCTAGAATGGCAGCTCTTGCGGCAGAATGATTTATATGCGCTGATTTATATGCGCCCAGTAAGTTAGCCTTGTGTCTAATTGCACTCCTAGGTGTTTGACCACTCTTTTTGTCGATAAAATGACATCAAGTGATACAACTAGTATATCTACTTCTGAGACGTATCCCAGTTTGTTGATTAGAAGGGTTAGCTCTATTTTCTCTGTGACCAGCTTTAATCCGTGGTCCTCTAGCCATGTCTCAATTCGGATTATCCCCTCATTTATCATTTATCATCTGCGTATCCCACTAAATGCACATCCTCAGGCATCTCTATTCGAAGGATTTCATCGTAGGTTATATTTCAAAGTTCAGGTCTAAGTATTGATCCCTTGGGCGCACCTGCCGTTATTTGTTTAGTCCTGCATCCTTCTCGCGCTTCCTATAACAGCACGCGATTGCTTAGATAGCTACGAATAATCTTCAATAAATTATTCGGGATCTTGAATTTCACCTTTAGGCCTACAATTACGTCTTCCCAACTTGGACTGTTGAAAGCATTTCTAATATCCAGAGTGGCTAATAATACTAAACGTTTGCAGTATCGATTACCTGCCTGGTCATGTTCTATGCTAGCTATTACATCTTGGATGGCTCTTAAGGTAGATCTGCCACTTCCAGAAGCATGCTGCCCGTCAGACAGACCGCCACTGTTCTCTACGGCTTCACTAAGCCTACGCTTTATGAGTTTCTCAAAGAGTTTTCCTGCTCTATCCGGCATACATACCTGTCTATAAGTGGACGATAATGTTGGCTCTCCCTTTCCCTTACAGATTAGTACTAGTTTTTTTCCTTATTTCTGGAAAAATTCCTTCTTTTACGCATGCGTTGTACATATTTTTACAACATACATACATATACGTTTCGATTTCCAATAGTTTAAATATTTCCGCAACTATGCCATCATTGCATTTCATTGCTTTTGCAGCATCTAAAGGGTGTTTTTTTAGAGGTTAGGTTTTCAAGTTGGCACTACTTTTTTCGTAGATGGTCTTTTTGACAGCTGTCACTTGATTTATGCTCAGTTTGGTTTGCCATTTCATAATGAATAGACTTACACCTGAACAACGTTTGCAAATCGTGCAAATTTATTACGAAAATAATGGTTCGGCTCGCGCGGTTCGAAAATAATGGTTTTTGTTCAGCGCTGAAGCTCACTTTTGGTTGAATGGGTATGTTAATAAGCAAAATTGTCGCATTTGGAGTGAACATAATCCACAAGCCATTGCTGAGACGCCGTTACATCCTCAAAAAGTCACTGTTTGGTGTGCTCTATGGGCAGAGGGAATCATTGGTCCATATTTCTTTAAAAATGAAGCCGGCCATAATGTAACAGTCAATGGAGAGCGCTATAGAGCCATGATTAATGACTTTTTCGTGCCTGAATTGGACGATGTTGATGTGGACGACCTTTGGTTCCAACAAGACGGCGCTACATGCCATACAGCCAACGCAACAATCGATTTATTGAAGGAAACTTTTGGTGAGCGCATTATCTCGCACCGTGGACCTGTGGCGTGGCCTCCAAGATCGTGCGATATAACACCGCTGGACTATTTCTTGTGGGGCTATGTGAAGTCGCTTGTCTACGCAGATAAGCCCGAGACGATTGACGTCTTGGAAGAGAATATTCGGCGCGTTATTGCTGACATACGGCCCCAATTGCTGCAAAAAGTGGTCGAAAATTGGGCCTCTCGGCTGGAATTTATTCGAGCCAGCCGCGGCGGCCACTTGCCCGAAATCATTTTTAAAACATAATGGCAAACCCTTATCTTTATAATAAAGCTAAATTCTTGGCCATAACATTAAATTATATACGTTTTATTTCATCTGGAAAACCTAACCTCTAAAAAAAAACACCCTTTATTACTTTTTCTTCTGTGAACGGGACAGGTTCCGTTGCTTTATACTCGAGTTCTTTACTCTCAGTACAGTGTGTTGGGAAGAGTGTGTCGACTATTTTGCTTACCATTTCTGTTTCCATATCAGCAGCAGGGGATTTGTCTCTTAGCTTTTTCATAACGATTTTGTAGCCCAACCCCCATGGGTGACTGTTTAGATCGTTTCTTAGCTCTTTTTATTTGCCTTTTTTGCTTTGGCTTATAGCTTTCCTCAATTCTTTTCTGCTCTTTTTGTATTCTTGGATACCGTTATCACCGGGCCCAATCTTCTGGCTCCAGTATACTTTCTACGGTTAGGTATGCACATATCTCTAAGTTCTGCGATCTCATGTGCCCACCAGTACACATCATTTCTTTTTTTGTTTTAATAGATGAGTTGCAACGTATCGTAATGCATCCACCTGTTGTCTTGACTAGTGTTTTTGCTGTACTAATCGTACAGATCGTCGTTTTATTTTCGTCAGTAGTTGCAAGGAGCGTCGCTGGGTTAGGCTTGTTTATGTTCTATTTGCGTGTACTTTTATTTAAATTATCACGCACTCACTGGTTTTCTATTTCAATGCAAAATGTGATGTATGGATGGTCACTCCCATTGTAATCTTCCAGGACTCTCCAGCCTTTAGTAAAGTTGACTATGCTTTCCAATGCTAGGGTTATGTCGGTGTGTTGTGCCTTCGCAACCTGGCTTTCGGTACGTAGTCGTTCCTGTGTGGAGCACCACTAAACATAGTCTGGCTGCCATGTCCAGCACCCGTCTACCTCTTGAGTTCGTTGTCGCCGAGCCCCATTCGGTTGCTTTTGAGTTGAAGTCTCCCGCTATTATTAATCGTCCCTCTAAACCAGTGGTCGCCAACCTTTTCAATGTGTTTAGCTACTTTCAAGATTTTGAAATAAACAGCGAGCTACTTGCACAAGCCAACATAAATTAAATAATACACAGTTATATTCGACATACAATACATGTATTTATTTTACTAATATACGTTCTATATATAATAAACTTATGACTTATAGTGCTTATAGTTATGCATAACTACATCCATGTTCACACCTATCAATCGTAACAAAATTTTTTGCAGTCATAATGGCAAATTACAAGCGACTTAAAAAAACAACAAAACAGTAATAGTACATTATTATATAAATTAAATATGGGCAGATAAAAAGAGCATATTTAATGAGAAGGTTGACATTCTGACTCATCGATAATTTTTTTAATATTTGCAGTATAATTTGATACAGTCATTCGAATACAGTTATCCAAATGTATATCTGTAAGCCGATTGCGGTATTTATTTTTAATAAATTTCATATTGGAAAAAAGAAGATTCACACAAATAAGTTGAACTGAATAACGCTTTCACTTTCAACGCAACACGACATAAAACTGAATACTTATCTTTACTTACTAAAGTCCATATACATTTTGTATTTGAACCTAAAGATTTTAAAGTCAAGTCACTTTGAAAAGCAATCAGTTCTATTTCTGTCACAGCAATGTCTTCGACAAAGTTGTTCATAACACAAGTTGCAAACTGTTGTATATCAATGTCCATGAAGGGTGAAACAACAAATTGCGTCACTAAAGCAATTTTGCTGAAATCCTTGAAACGATTTTTGAAGTTTTCCTTCAAGTTAGAAACTATTTCCATATGATATTTACTGTCATAGGGCTCTAATAGATTTTTGGATATCTTTTCGGAAAGAATAGGAAAATGCTTAGTATCGCGGTTTTTTAGGTTTTGTTCCCAAAATTCAAGTTTTTTAATAAATGCATTTATATCAGAAATCATTTCCGCTAATTCTTTATCCCTGCCTTGAAGCTGCAAGTTAAGCTCATTTAGTTTCTCTGTAATGTCCACAAGAAAACCAAAATCTCTGAGCCAATTCGAATTTTCCAGTTCAGGAATCGGTTCATCGCGTTCTTTGAAAAATTGGAGTATAGCGGGCAGGACATCATTGAAACGTTTGAGCACTCGTCCTCTGCTTAACCATCGCACTTCAGAGTGAAGAAGTAGCTCTCCATATTGACAGTCAATTTCATCAGCCAAGGTTTTAAATAATCTTCTTTGTAACGCTTGAGCTCTAATCTTGTTCACAATTTTCACCACCAGTTTCATAACGTTGTTCAAGTTTAGAAAATTTCCACATAATGCTTGCTGTTGTATAATACAGTGGTAACTAAGAAATTGTGGAAAACTTTCATCCTTATGACATAGCGCCACGAGCCCCTTATCACAACCCACCATAGCTGGAGCACCGTCAGTTGTCAGGCCTACCATTTTTGATATTGGAATTTTCTCAGAAGAGATGAGATTTTTTAAATGAGAAAACAGCTCTAGCCCAGTAGTATGTCCTTTGAGTGGAATAAATTTCAAAAGATCTTCTTTAATTGTAAAATCACTAAAAGCCATCCTGACAAATATGGCCATCTGTGAGGTATCAACTACATCTGTTGATTCATCCAGTTGCAGTGAAAAATAAATACAGTTATCTAAGTCACTTCTTAACTGTAAAAAAATATCATTGCTCATTACTTCTACTCGCCTCATCACTGTATTAGCAGAAAGTTGCATAGATTTTATAGCAGACACTATTTCGTCTTTATTTCTAAAGTTGGCGAATAAAGAATCTGCAGCTTAAAAAAATGCTTGTTTTATGATTTCCCCGTCTTCATAAGGCTTTTTCTTTTGTGCAATTTTCTGGGAAACACGATAAGATGCTTCAGTTGCACCCTTATTTTTGTCGATTGTTTTCAAAAATTTTGACTGTTGTCCAATGAACTGGATTCTTGAATGTTTCAGTTTTTCTTTTCTGGTGGCAGAATTTAACGGGAATGTCTTCTCAAAATTCGAATGTACAGTTTTATGATGCCTCTCAATATTTCCTTTTTTAGGAGCTGACACAGATGTATTACATAACAAACAAACACTTTTGCCTTTAACTTCTGTGGAGAAGTATTATTCTTCTATGTCTTCGCCTTCTTACTGTTTGCCATAATGTTTCGAACTCTAACCCAACCGCTGTACGCAGAACGTTGATAATGCCGTTCAGTATTAAACTGAGCGCAATGTCGACGTGCATTGCATATATATAAAGCCAAAAAATTCTCGAACACGTTAATCGGTTCCAGCCGATCCTAGAACGGAGACGCGACTTCGCGTCGTGTTTTTCGGCGCGAAATCGCTTACCGCAGTGTTGCCGCTGTTTATCTATTTATTATGAAAATTTCTGAAATTTGCTAATACTGGTATGATTTTCAGACTTTTGGATTTTTTGCAACATGAGCAGCGCGAGCTACCAGAATTGCCTTTGCGAGCTACCGGTAGCTCGCGATCGACGGGTTGGCGACCACTGCTCTAAACTAACTGTCTTCAATACTTTCCAGTTTCCGGGTGAATTCATCTATATTGTCGTGTAAGGTAACAGCTTATCATTGTGAATTGGCTATTTTGAACGTAGACGCAACCATCGCCTGATCCTTTCGCGGTTATTACGAAATTTGTGCCCCTAGGCAGCCAGATGGCGGCAGTTCCCGACTCGTTTTCGATCCATGCGTTCTCAGATTGAGCATATGGTTCGCTTATCTATACTGCTTGAACTCCTTTTTCTAAGACCATCTGCTCCATTAGCAGGTCTGCATTTCTACTCCTGTGCATGTTTGCTTGGAGTATAATTATGTTTTGGCATGTTCTTTTGTCATCGGGCATTTGCACGAGCCTGGCATATGCTTTGTCTCGCTGCGATTGGTATCAGTGCATAGGCAGCACTTGGGCTCTTTGGTGCAGTCTTTCATTTTGTGCCCAGCTTCGCCGCATCGGTTACATATACCTATTCCGCTTCTGTCTGGCCCTTTGCAGTTTGTTGAAGGTGTCCAACACCAAAGTATCGGTAGCACCGCTTCAGAGATGTGCTAACTCTCATCCTTGCAGTAACCCATCCGATTTTAATATTGTTTTGCTTGAACAGCTTTTCTGCGCTTTCAATAGTGAGAGTACCATAAGCCCGTACTCATTGTCGTTGATTAGGTTTTGTGATCCTAACATCGATGTTTTCGTTAGTGCCGGCTAGCATTTTTCTCACAACAACATCAACTTCCTTCTTCTCCATGACGGCATCCAAGTCTCTGATCTCTACAGT
This sequence comes from Anastrepha obliqua, assembly GCF_027943255.1. Lineage (NCBI taxonomy): Eukaryota > Metazoa > Arthropoda > Insecta > Diptera > Tephritidae > Anastrepha > Anastrepha obliqua. Next base: position 3,084,050 of record NW_026562179.1, on the reverse strand, counting down.
TGAAGCTGGTCTGAGGGTTGTAATGGAACCGATAGCTTTTACGGTTTGCTCTTATTGTTTCAAAAACTAAGGGTTAACTTTTTTCCCCTTTTCTAACTCAAGTAAAAGAGCGCCAGTTTTGATTCTTCTTGTGCCTTTCATCGTTGTGGTTTCGTCTGTCTCGGATGTTTTTGAGGATTTCAGCATAACTGTGGCCCTCTACCGGCTTTACCAACACAGCTTTTGGTTTTTGGTATTCGCTCATTCTTCTTTTGATTCTCCTTAGCCTTCCGTGCTCGATCGTTTCCTTTTGTCACGGTATTGGGCCTAGATTTTTGCCGGTTTACCATTTGCCATTTCTCAGGTACTCCAACTCTTAGTTTCTTCGAAGAGTCGGGTGCGGCAGGACTTGGTGCATTTCTTTTTGCGGTTGAAGGAGTATTCTCCTGGACAACACCTATTTTCCTAGCTATTGCGGGGGTGTCATCTCCGATTTCTTTCATTGATGTGTTCGAGAAGAGACGCCCTTTGCCGGTTTTCTCAGCTCGAATCCAACCTCTTCTGCAGTTTTTCATTACGTCGAATAGTTAATCTAGCCTTGAGACTCCAGTCTTTATTTCTGTGGATGTATTCCTACTCTTCAATAGAACTGCTTTCATTTTCCTTAGCAGCAATATTAAATAATATAAACAACTTTTTTCGAACAATAAGTTCAATTGCAGACGCTGCTTGTCGAGGTCGAAGAAATACTCAACTCACGACCCCTGGTACCACTGAGTCAGGACTCCAACGATGGAAAGGCCTTAACACCAGCGCTCCTACTAATAAGGTGCCCCCTTCTAGCGCTGTCACCAGCACTTTACTTTAATGTATCGTTAATATACGTATTATTATCTGATATGAATTTTTTAATTTAACTGTAACTTTAAATTTCCAGTTTGCTGTTTAATTTACTGTGGAATTTCATAGTAACAGTACATATGTACATTCATAATATAACATAAAATAACATTGCATTTTAAAATACATAATACGTATTTACTCTTACATACATACTCTTATAGGCCGTTAGTTAAGTTTAGGCTAAGAAATACTATATAAACATAAAGTAGAAAATAAATAAATCACTTGTAAAGTATGATATAACCCAAAGCGCTACGTATTCTCAGTATATGAAAATAGTAACAGCCAGTTGTTGTTTCGCGCACTCCCCAAAAAAGTGACAGAAATAATAAAATCATTTTTCATAAAGAAGCTTAAAAATTTTGAAGCACCCTAGACAATCGATCGAATTCAGAATAAAATTCAAGGGTAGCGCAGCGGCACAAAACTCCCTCTTTTATAAGGGATTTCAGCTGTTTAATACCCATCCAGAGAATATAAAGAATGAGCATAATAGAAATATACTCACATGAACTTTCGTTGACCATATTAAATTCTTCAGAATCATACTATCCAATCTGTATAAACATTTAGGTTAAAATTGTAATAGAATTAAGGATACAAGTAAAATGAGTATAAAAAATACTAATAAAAACTAATTAATTCATAACTATTAATAACACAGGCCAATAAACAAAAAACTTTTTCGATAATTTTAACTAAGGTTTTAAGGTTTTTTTATGCTGAAAACGAATATGACCTTGAAAATGCTCCAGCACGTCAGGATTTTTGGCAATTTGAGGTTAAAAAGTCAAAAAAATGCAGATTTTGACCATTTTTTTAATTTTTTTTGGGCAAGGTAAAGTTTTTTTTAATTTTCCACAACGGCATCGCAAAGTACTAGTCTTCAGCTTTAAAATCCATTTTTTTAAATATTTTTACGATTAATATAAAAAAAGTTATTCTATTTTGAATTGGAGACTTTTAGATATGCAAATTCAACCGTTCTAACTCTCTAACGCCCCTGTAAAGGGCGAATTCAAAATAGTATAACTTTTTTTATATTAATTGCAAAAATATTTTTAAAAATGGATTTTAAAGCTGAAGACTACAAATTACAAATTAGTACTCGAAAAAAGCTCATTTAACATTTGCTCCTTCTCATTGCATTAGCATTCTCTGGTTTTACAGTATCTGAAATAATCGACTTTGTTATTTGATTTCTTAGGTTTATACTCGTAATAACTTAGATACACACTACGAAAGCACTTTTCGGCCCATAAGTTCGCTCAAAATTAAAATATGTCTATTATTTCGAACCAATTTTATATCTGACATGCAAGTATCATATAATCGAAAAATTACAAAGAAAATGCATTCATTTTGTTCTTCATAATTTGAACCACTTCGATATTTTAGTACACACTCCAAACATATTAGTCGGAAATCACTGGAAATATTTTAATAAGAATGTGCTGTGTTTAATACTCGCCTAATCTCTTGTGACAGTGATGCCCTAATCTTGTTGAGCAGATAGCTTTATAAGTTCTTCACTGAGCTTTACGTTTCCTTCCTCCGTGTTTTGCTAATGCTTCCAAAGCGAACTTCTTTTCCCCTAATAGATATAAGAGATTTAAAATGCCTCAAAGATATTAGATATTGATTTTTTATCTTCAAGATTTATAAAGGGTGATCAGAATGGAGGTACTTTTTCCAATATCCATTGACATTTCGTAATGGAAAAACTTACGCCTCAGCCCCGTTTACAAATCGTAAAATTTTATTATGAAAATCGACGCTCTGTGAAAAGTGTTCATCGAGCGCCCAGGCAAACTTATACTCAGCGATGAGGTAAATTTTTGCCGTAATGGCTACGTCAATAAGCATAGTTGCCATGTTTGGGCTGAAGAGTAAATCGAAAACATTCAAGAACAGCCATTACATCTATAGCAATTAAACACTGGTGCGGCCTATGGGCTGGAGGAATTACACTAGTTTACGAATTTTCACTTTCAAACATGGTCCTCGACCAAAAAGCGTTTTTTAGACTAATTTGAGGTCGCTGAAACCAAAAATGAATTTTATTTCTTTTTCAAAGAACAGTTTCCGAGATATTTCTAAAAAACCTGTTTTTTGGGCAATAGTGCAGTTATTACCTAAACTTCGAAAAGCACACATATAATCTACATAGCAGTATATAATTCGTGTCAATGGAAGTCGTAGTTTTCACAAAACAGCTGTTGAAAGTTAAAAAAAGGCATTTTTGACGTTTTTTACTAAATTATCAAAGTTTATTAACTTTTTTGTGGAAACAAATTTTTTTTTACATCGACTGAAAGACAATTTTGTCACCTACATTTTAAGCCTAAGTTTGTCTAAATCGACGAAAAATTGTAGAAGTTATGACCCATAAAGTCAACACGTGCGATTTTGCAGGGTTTGACTTGGCTATGTTTGAGGTTAAAAATACACTTTTACTCTCAAACTTCTTCTTTTATGTTGTACGGAATCTTCACGAAGTTGCATTCAGCACTAGTCGCTCATCATTCCTTGATCTCAAAAGACCTCATAACGCTTTTCACTCGTAGCAATATCTTGATGAAATCGCTTGCCTTGTTCATCACTTTCAGCGCCCAAATTCGGATAAAAAAAAAATCCAAATGACTGTGAAGTAGGTGCATTTTTAACGACATGCGAGCACCTGTTAACAAAAACAAAGTTAATTGTAAATTTTCCAATCAATATATGTATATATTTTGGAGTATGTACGTTTTACAATACTAACCAATAGTTTTAAAGTATTTCATCATTGTATGAATCAATTGACGGTCGTTGTTGCTCTTGTTGTTTCCCAAGAACCCATGAACAACTTTTTGGAAAGCTTTCCAAGCTTTAGCTTCGGAACTGTCAAGGCATTGTTGAAATTCTGTGTCCGTAAGCACTCTCTCTATCTGTGGACCGATACCCGCTCTGATTTTCTCTGTTGACAATCTTGGGAACTTGGTTTTCAAGTATTTAAGGGCTGTGTTTTCCGGTTTTTTTGGCAAAGCTTTCACAAAATTCTTCATTTACCCTCTGTCGTCATGCACAAATTTATACTTGCAGAGATATGGCGCCACCGAAAAATATACACAGACGTACAAGGGTCATACCTAGCTCTTATTTAGCTGGAATTGGTAGAATGGACAATTAGCTGGAATTGGTACAATGCGCAAATAAGCCTATTCTACAACATATATATATTTATTTATTTGTATGAAATAAATATTGGTTTTAATTATAGTGAGCCTAAGAACAGTTATTTATACATCAAAAGGATGTATGGCAGATGATGAAGTTGTCTTCATTCACATAATACATTATAACTTCTACAATTTTTGGTCGATTCAGACAAACTTAGGCTTAAAATGTAGGTGACAAAATTGTCTTTCAGAAAACCTATCTTATGTCGATATAAAAAAATTTTTTGTTCCAGAAAAAAGTTAATAAACTTTGATAATTTAGTAAAAAACATCAAAGATGCCTTTTTTTAACTTTCAACAGCTGTTTTGTGAAAACTACGACTTTCATTGACACGAATTATATATTGCCATATAGGTTATATATGTGCCTTGCCAAATGTATGCCCTTCAAAGAAATGGCGCGCACTGTATTCGATATTACAGGTAATAACTGCACTATTGCCCAAAAAACAGGTTTTTGGGGAATATCTCGGAAACCGTTCTTTGAAAAAAAAAAAAATAAAATTCATTTTTGGTTTCAGCGACCTCAAATTAGTCTAAAAAACGCTTTTTGGTCGAGGACCATTTTTGGTGTAAACTAGTGTTATCGGTCCATATTTATTCATAGTCTTCAAAGGTGCTGCCGCCAGTGTAACAGTGAATGGCGAACGCTATCGCTATTTGATATCGGAAATTGCAGCCTGTGATCTCCACAACATCACAACAGCCTATGAAACAAGCAATTTACTGCGTCGTCGTTTAGATGAGCAAGGACCAGTGGATTGACCACCAAAATCGTGTGATATCACACCTTTAGATTTGTCTTTGTGGGTTATGTAAAGTCAAAATACTTTGTGGATAAACTAGCTTCGATTGAGACATTGGAAACCAACATTACTAAAATTATTCACGACATATCGGCCGAAGTCCTCCAGCGAGTTATTCAAAATTGGTGTGTTCTTCACAAAAATAATAAAACAATTTGAGTTTTCATTGTTTTATTTCAATATAAAATTCGATGCCTTTAAATTGAAAACGCTTTATTTAAGTCCTTTCTTACTTGTTAAATTCTATAAATGAATTTAATTTTAATTGCATGCTCTATTTTGTCTAGTCTGGAAGTTGAGAAATTAGCAGGATCATTCGCATATGCATCATTTACGATGCGTACCACAGTGCAGCGGGTCAGCAAGTATCTATGTAGCTACTCTCGTATCAAGACTACAATGCGCGATGAGGAATCGCACCCTACAAAAAGTAACCCTGTCTCTTATTAATTATTTATGTAGGATAGTTCGACTTAGCGAAATCAAGGAAAACCAGCACTACGTTAGTTTTATTGTCAACGAAGACTAGTACGCCACGGCGGTGTTGAGTTATTTATTCTCATGGCATGAGTTGCCCTTAGGATTGACTATAACAGCTTGTTAGATCAAATGCAGGGCTTAGATAAACGCATTACAATAGGTTCCTTTCAACCATAGCCTCTACTAAGCCAAGACCGTTAGTGCGTGATGAAGAACCACATTCTGCGCGAGGTGACCCTGTTAATTAACTCAGTAATATCCCTCGCTGTCAAACGACAAAGAGAGAGATTATTGAGTTAAAACAAAACACTACGGATCTAGACGGATCTAAACTGTTTCCTCTTCAGCAGTGGCTTCCTTGAAGAGTATAAATAGGCCCATTTAGGTACGGAATGTGTACCAACCAGGACTTTTTTGCACGGGGTACCCACACTTGTGGTAATTCCCCAATCAAATCAAGGCCCTGGAGTAAGAAAGCTACTGGTTGAGGATGGACTCCTATTAGACGGTGCATCCTCGGCAGGCTCTATGCGAAGCTCAATAGACAGCCTGTTGCTGGGTGAAAATGAGCTTGACTCAGTGGAGCCAGTGAAAGCTATGGAAGTGCAGGTGACCCCAACCAATCTTGTAGCTGATCCTGGGGAGGCTGGAACAGCTCACTTACGTCTCAGCGCTCTGACACTTTCTTCTACGGACGGAAGTAATATGGTTAATTCAGGTGTAAATCAGAAAGCAATGGTACGCTCTAACGGCTATATAAAGGGAGACAATTCATTGGAATCAGATGTGGTTATGATACGCCTGCCCGTCATGTCACCACATCCGAGAAAACCAAATTGATTCTTATCCTGGCACTAGGTTCGCGGACTATGGTTAAACCGAGTTCACGCTCAGAAAGTACCAGTGTACCAAAAGACACTGAACAGGTGCCAGATACAGTAGAAAATCTGTCCAAGAGGCAGAGAAAGAGACAAAGGCAGAGGAACGCTAAAACGGCGAGAGAAGTAGGAGCTACGACTACGGCAAACGAAGCTATGCCGACTGCGACTGCAGCTGCAAATTGGAGCTGCGACTCTTTTGTTATCGTCCACACCTGTATCCTAAGCTGTCAAGAGGAACAGATCTGGTGATGACTGATCGGATCTGGGCAACTTAACAGATGAGGCAACGGCGAGCGCAGCGGTTGTTAAAAGAAAGAAGAAAAGGAGGAAAGACAACAAACCTTAATCCCAACCTTGGACAGCAGATTGCAATGACTGCAGGAGGAGTAGGAGAGAAGTCGAAAAATGTTCCTATATTCGAGCGAATGAGAATGGAGCATGGTATCTTGAAGGTACAATGCTCAAACTCGCAACCGCTCGAATGGCTAACTAAAACTGTGGCTGCAATACCAGACTGAAGATCATGCCAATATACCAAGGCGGGGACGGATCCCAAATATGTAAACGCTTCCCACCTGATTCTTCGTGTGGACCTAGAATCGGTGAAGGTCATACGATTTAGGTATGGAATGCATCTATATCTGAATCCTGGAAGGGCACTCGTTACTGTTTTTGTTTCAGACATGAGCAAGTTGTAACACTAAATTATGACTGTCCATATGACACTAAACATTTCATTTACACAGATTAACTTGCAGCACAGCATAGCGGCTACGGGTCTTTCATACCGCAGCTATGCGAACCTGCACACAAATCCTAAAATAATAGTAATTCAAGAACCGTGGGTGCCTAAAGGCCAAATACAGGGCTTGGGAAACATAAAGGGGGTCTATCCATTATAAAGAGGGAGAGGTTCGTCCGTGTACGCGTATTACTATTTTTAAGACAATTACTATTACTGTATTTTTTAAGACAATTCCGTTCTCAAGACTTAGTTGCAGCTAAGATAAACTATCTATTAGAGGGTTTTCTTGCCCTATTTTGCCTGCGACTATATTCTCCCTCCTCTTATGAGGGAGGCTATGGAAGTCGTAAGACACACTGGATCCATGGGATTAGGTCTTATTGTGAGATGTGCTGCAAATTCACAGAACACACTCTGGGGTAGCACGAAACTAGAACAGACAGAATAGACAGAACGTTGGAACCAGTCGGTAACAGTTCATAACAAGCAGGAGGGATTGATATGACATAATCAAACTACAACATATCAGATCATATGACTAGTTGGTAAGTCTTCAACAAAGATTTCCTCTCGGATTGCGGATTGGACACAATCTGATGATCTCATTAAAGAGTTAACCCTCGACGTTCACAAGCTCTGCCATAAACTCAGTGGGGCAAATTTTAATTGTGCCCGGAACGTAGGAGAAAAGAAGTTAAGGCACTCCCCTGGTGGAATGCTGAACTTCCAAGACTCGGAAAAACGCCCAGGAAAAATTTCAACAAAGCTCTTAAAACACAGTTCAAAGCAGACTACTGTAAACTGAGGAAGGAATATAAGAAGAATATTAGATCATCTAAATTGTACTCTTATAGGATCTTCTGCAATGAACTCGAAGATCGGAAGAGTTCAGCGAGGTGGTGCAAGGTCCAAAGGGACCGGACGGTTAAGTTGACTGACGACTTATATTGACTCAAAGTCAGAAGTTAACAATGTTCACTTTTCAACACATTTCCCTGGCCGCAGAAATGTTGTTGGCCAAAGCTCCCTCGATCAATATTATCAGGCCAGTATAACTACCAGCAAACGTTATTGGTTCATTGCATCTAGGATAGTTAACGAGGATACGATAAGGTTCGCCTTCTCGTCACTCGAAACGTTTAAGTCCCCAGGACCCGATGGGATTTACCCAATCATCCTCAAGCAGGGCGGAGAACAACTAATTAAGGTTTTGAAAATAATATTTACGGCATGTCTTGTACACGCATATGTTTAACAATCGTGGCGGGTTCCCCAATGGCTGGAACGTATGGCCGAGAAGCATATTAGAACGAGGGTTCTAAGTCGCAACTTTCTCAATGTCAGACAACACGCTTACCAAAGTGAGAAATCTTGTGAATCGGCTCTACTTGAGCGCGTCACCTTTATAGAAAAAGGGGTGGAAGCAAGAGAGTACACACTTGGTATGTTTGTGAACATTGAAGGAACTATTGCAAATGCTACCTTTGATTCTATGTGCTTTTCTATCAGTTAGCATGTAGTACAGGAAATCATTGTCAGATGGATTCACTCTATGGTATCCAAGATACTGCTTATCACAGATAGAGAAACTGTGAAGGAGTTAGGGTGGGGGACCACCCTCTCCCCTACTTTAGTGCTTTGTTGTGAACTCTCTTTTTAACAATCTGCAGGAAATTTGACACTTCAAAGCAAATACGGATGATGTGTGCGTACTGATCTCAAGACCGTCACTAGTAGCCATATGCAATAAAATGCAGGTAGCCCTAAACCAGATTGCTCATTGGCGCGAATTGCATGATCTTTCGGTGAACCCTATAAAAAGTACCTAGGTACTTTTCACTAGAAAACGCAACGTGGAAGGCTTGTGACTTCCCACCTTGAAAGGAATAACACTGCAATTGTCTTCTGAAGTCAAATACTTAGAGCTAATCCAAGATTGCAATATGTCCTAGAATACGCACGTCGGGCAGCAGGTCTCTCGAACACTAAAAGTCGTCTAGCAGTGTAAGAGAACCTTTGGTAAGACATGCGTTCTAAGACCAGCGATAGTAATTAATTTTAAAGTAAAACTCTTCACTAGACTATAAAGAAGTGTGTGCATGGGTATTACAGTTGCTATAAGTACGACATCTGGCGATGCCACAATTACAATTATAATCATAGTACAGTCCATATAATTTAATGTTTGAAGATTATTTCATGCAAATGTTGACCGCGACTGCGCTTCAAATGGTCCATCCGCTTAGTCCAATTTTCGCGTACTCTTTCCAATGTTTCGGCCGGTATCTCACAAATAATTGCTTTAATGTTTTCTTCCAATGCGTTAATTGAAGCAGGCTTGTCTGAATAGACATGAGCTTTAACATAGCCCCACAAAAAATAATCTAAAGCCCCACAAAAAACGATCTGGGTGGCCAATTGACAGGTCTCGAACGTGAAATAAAATGTTCGCCGAACTCGCCTCTCATTAAGTCCATTGTTACGCGTTCTGTGTGGCATGCGGCACCGTCTTGCTGAAACCACATGTCATGCAAGTCAAGCTCTTGCATTTTGGGGCAACAAAAGTTGGAAATCATTTCACGGTAGCGCTCACCATTCACAGTTACGTTACGATTCGCAGCATCTTTGAAAAAGTACGGTCCAATGATACCTCCAGCGCATAAACCACACCAAACTGTGACCATTTCTGGATTCATTGGTAGCTCTTGCAATTCTTCACTCCAAAATCGACAATTCTGCTTATTTATGTACCCATTGATCCAAAAATGAGCTTCGTCGCTGAACACAATTTTTCGAAAAAAAAAGTGGATCATCGGCCAACTTTCCAAGAGCCCATTCACCAAAAATTCAACGTTGCGGTAGGTCGTTCGGCTTCAATTCTTGCACCAGATGTATTTGGAAAGGCTTCACACCTAAATCCTTTCGCAAAATTTTCCACGTTGTTGAGTAACAGAGGTCCAATTGCTGCGAACGGCGACGAATCGATAATTGATGGTCATCATTAACACTGGCCGATACAGCTGCGATATTTTCTTCAGTTCGCACTCTACGTAAACGTGTTCGTGGTTTGATGTCCAAGCCATACGAGTAAACTTTCTTTACAGAAGACGCATTTTTATAATAAAATTCAAGGATTTGCAATCGTTGTTCGTTTGTAAGACGATTCATGGTTAAATTATAGACCAAACTGAAGATGTTTGACAGTGAAACAAAACACGAAACGTTCGTAATATCTAAAAAATCACCCGTTAGTAACCGTTGCTACTACGTGTAATGTGATTCCTCTAAAAATATTATACCTCTTCTTTTGGATTTTCCCCTCCACCCCGGGACTGCTTCCGCATTGCTTCGAGGTAGAAGGCCAAGACGGCTTCCTAAGAAGGGAACTTACTTATTCACCCTGCGTGGGGTGTCACCTGTTTTGAGAAACCTATGCTCAATCTTCTTCAGCATAACTTTCCATTTCATGCTCCTTTTTTCGGATAATGCCCTCCACGAAATTTGCGGCGGCATTCCATTTTTCTTGGTCTATCATCATTTTCACCTCGCAGAGCTGTTCTCTATTTATTCCACCTCTCGCATTTAAAGAAGGTGTGCTCCGCATCATCTCCATGTATGTAGTTTGGAAGGTTCACTTTTCCCATTCGCCACAAATACTTGCGCAAGGACACATGCCCGGAAAAAAATTATGTGAGGTAATAGTTAACCTCTCCGTGCTTTCTTTCTACCCACTTTTTTAGATCGAGTGTTAGTCTCGCTGTCTATCCACCGTCCCGTTCGGAGCCCCATCTTGTCTGCCAAAGTGTAAGCGCTTGAAGCCTAATGTCGGAGAAGCATGGTACTCGGATTCCTGAAATTTTTGCCCCCGTCTCCATTTGTGCTCTTGTGCTAGAATGGCAGCTCTTGCGGCAGAATGATTTATATGCGCTGATTTATATGCGCCCAGTAAGTTAGCCTTGTGTCTAATTGCACTCCTAGGTGTTTGACCACTCTTTTTGTCGATAAAATGACATCAAGTGATACAACTAGTATATCTACTTCTGAGACGTATCCCAGTTTGTTGATTAGAAGGGTTAGCTCTATTTTCTCTGTGACCAGCTTTAATCCGTGGTCCTCTAGCCATGTCTCAATTCGGATTATCCCCTCATTTATCATTTATCATCTGCGTATCCCACTAAATGCACATCCTCAGGCATCTCTATTCGAAGGATTTCATCGTAGGTTATATTTCAAAGTTCAGGTCTAAGTATTGATCCCTTGGGCGCACCTGCCGTTATTTGTTTAGTCCTGCATCCTTCTCGCGCTTCCTATAACAGCACGCGATTGCTTAGATAGCTACGAATAATCTTCAATAAATTATTCGGGATCTTGAATTTCACCTTTAGGCCTACAATTACGTCTTCCCAACTTGGACTGTTGAAAGCATTTCTAATATCCAGAGTGGCTAATAATACTAAACGTTTGCAGTATCGATTACCTGCCTGGTCATGTTCTATGCTAGCTATTACATCTTGGATGGCTCTTAAGGTAGATCTGCCACTTCCAGAAGCATGCTGCCCGTCAGACAGACCGCCACTGTTCTCTACGGCTTCACTAAGCCTACGCTTTATGAGTTTCTCAAAGAGTTTTCCTGCTCTATCCGGCATACATACCTGTCTATAAGTGGACGATAATGTTGGCTCTCCCTTTCCCTTACAGATTAGTACTAGTTTTTTTCCTTATTTCTGGAAAAATTCCTTCTTTTACGCATGCGTTGTACATATTTTTACAACATACATACATATACGTTTCGATTTCCAATAGTTTAAATATTTCCGCAACTATGCCATCATTGCATTTCATTGCTTTTGCAGCATCTAAAGGGTGTTTTTTTAGAGGTTAGGTTTTCAAGTTGGCACTACTTTTTTCGTAGATGGTCTTTTTGACAGCTGTCACTTGATTTATGCTCAGTTTGGTTTGCCATTTCATAATGAATAGACTTACACCTGAACAACGTTTGCAAATCGTGCAAATTTATTACGAAAATAATGGTTCGGCTCGCGCGGTTCGAAAATAATGGTTTTTGTTCAGCGCTGAAGCTCACTTTTGGTTGAATGGGTATGTTAATAAGCAAAATTGTCGCATTTGGAGTGAACATAATCCACAAGCCATTGCTGAGACGCCGTTACATCCTCAAAAAGTCACTGTTTGGTGTGCTCTATGGGCAGAGGGAATCATTGGTCCATATTTCTTTAAAAATGAAGCCGGCCATAATGTAACAGTCAATGGAGAGCGCTATAGAGCCATGATTAATGACTTTTTCGTGCCTGAATTGGACGATGTTGATGTGGACGACCTTTGGTTCCAACAAGACGGCGCTACATGCCATACAGCCAACGCAACAATCGATTTATTGAAGGAAACTTTTGGTGAGCGCATTATCTCGCACCGTGGACCTGTGGCGTGGCCTCCAAGATCGTGCGATATAACACCGCTGGACTATTTCTTGTGGGGCTATGTGAAGTCGCTTGTCTACGCAGATAAGCCCGAGACGATTGACGTCTTGGAAGAGAATATTCGGCGCGTTATTGCTGACATACGGCCCCAATTGCTGCAAAAAGTGGTCGAAAATTGGGCCTCTCGGCTGGAATTTATTCGAGCCAGCCGCGGCGGCCACTTGCCCGAAATCATTTTTAAAACATAATGGCAAACCCTTATCTTTATAATAAAGCTAAATTCTTGGCCATAACATTAAATTATATACGTTTTATTTCATCTGGAAAACCTAACCTCTAAAAAAAAACACCCTTTATTACTTTTTCTTCTGTGAACGGGACAGGTTCCGTTGCTTTATACTCGAGTTCTTTACTCTCAGTACAGTGTGTTGGGAAGAGTGTGTCGACTATTTTGCTTACCATTTCTGTTTCCATATCAGCAGCAGGGGATTTGTCTCTTAGCTTTTTCATAACGATTTTGTAGCCCAACCCCCATGGGTGACTGTTTAGATCGTTTCTTAGCTCTTTTTATTTGCCTTTTTTGCTTTGGCTTATAGCTTTCCTCAATTCTTTTCTGCTCTTTTTGTATTCTTGGATACCGTTATCACCGGGCCCAATCTTCTGGCTCCAGTATACTTTCTACGGTTAGGTATGCACATATCTCTAAGTTCTGCGATCTCATGTGCCCACCAGTACACATCATTTCTTTTTTTGTTTTAATAGATGAGTTGCAACGTATCGTAATGCATCCACCTGTTGTCTTGACTAGTGTTTTTGCTGTACTAATCGTACAGATCGTCGTTTTATTTTCGTCAGTAGTTGCAAGGAGCGTCGCTGGGTTAGGCTTGTTTATGTTCTATTTGCGTGTACTTTTATTTAAATTATCACGCACTCACTGGTTTTCTATTTCAATGCAAAATGTGATGTATGGATGGTCACTCCCATTGTAATCTTCCAGGACTCTCCAGCCTTTAGTAAAGTTGACTATGCTTTCCAATGCTAGGGTTATGTCGGTGTGTTGTGCCTTCGCAACCTGGCTTTCGGTACGTAGTCGTTCCTGTGTGGAGCACCACTAAACATAGTCTGGCTGCCATGTCCAGCACCCGTCTACCTCTTGAGTTCGTTGTCGCCGAGCCCCATTCGGTTGCTTTTGAGTTGAAGTCTCCCGCTATTATTAATCGTCCCTCTAAACCAGTGGTCGCCAACCTTTTCAATGTGTTTAGCTACTTTCAAGATTTTGAAATAAACAGCGAGCTACTTGCACAAGCCAACATAAATTAAATAATACACAGTTATATTCGACATACAATACATGTATTTATTTTACTAATATACGTTCTATATATAATAAACTTATGACTTATAGTGCTTATAGTTATGCATAACTACATCCATGTTCACACCTATCAATCGTAACAAAATTTTTTGCAGTCATAATGGCAAATTACAAGCGACTTAAAAAAACAACAAAACAGTAATAGTACATTATTATATAAATTAAATATGGGCAGATAAAAAGAGCATATTTAATGAGAAGGTTGACATTCTGACTCATCGATAATTTTTTTAATATTTGCAGTATAATTTGATACAGTCATTCGAATACAGTTATCCAAATGTATATCTGTAAGCCGATTGCGGTATTTATTTTTAATAAATTTCATATTGGAAAAAAGAAGATTCACACAAATAAGTTGAACTGAATAACGCTTTCACTTTCAACGCAACACGACATAAAACTGAATACTTATCTTTACTTACTAAAGTCCATATACATTTTGTATTTGAACCTAAAGATTTTAAAGTCAAGTCACTTTGAAAAGCAATCAGTTCTATTTCTGTCACAGCAATGTCTTCGACAAAGTTGTTCATAACACAAGTTGCAAACTGTTGTATATCAATGTCCATGAAGGGTGAAACAACAAATTGCGTCACTAAAGCAATTTTGCTGAAATCCTTGAAACGATTTTTGAAGTTTTCCTTCAAGTTAGAAACTATTTCCATATGATATTTACTGTCATAGGGCTCTAATAGATTTTTGGATATCTTTTCGGAAAGAATAGGAAAATGCTTAGTATCGCGGTTTTTTAGGTTTTGTTCCCAAAATTCAAGTTTTTTAATAAATGCATTTATATCAGAAATCATTTCCGCTAATTCTTTATCCCTGCCTTGAAGCTGCAAGTTAAGCTCATTTAGTTTCTCTGTAATGTCCACAAGAAAACCAAAATCTCTGAGCCAATTCGAATTTTCCAGTTCAGGAATCGGTTCATCGCGTTCTTTGAAAAATTGGAGTATAGCAGGCAGGACATCATTGAAACGTTTGAGCACTCGTCCTCTGCTTAACCATCGCACTTCAGAGTGAAGAAGTAGCTCTCCATATTGACAGTCAATTTCATCAGCCAAGGTTTTAAATAATCTTCTTTGTAACGCTTGAGCTCTAATCTTGTTCACAATTTTCACCACCAGTTTCATAACGTTGTTCAAGTTTAGAAAATTTCCACATAATGCTTGCTGTTGTATAATACAGTGGTAACTAAGAAATTGTGGAAAACTTTCATCCTTATGACATAGCGCCACGAGCCCCTTATCACAACCCACCATAGCTGGAGCACCGTCAGTTGTCAGGCCTACCATTTTTGATATTGGAATTTTCTCAGAAGAGATGAGATTTTTTAAATGAGAAAACAGCTCTAGCCCAGTAGTATGTCCTTTGAGTGGAATAAATTTCAAAAGATCTTCTTTAATTGTAAAATCACTAAAAGCCATCCTGACAAATATGGCCATCTGTGAGGTATCAACTACATCTGTTGATTCATCCAGTTGCAGTGAAAAATAAATACAGTTATCTAAGTCACTTCTTAACTGTAAAAAAATATCATTGCTCATTACTTCTACTCGCCTCATCACTGTATTAGCAGAAAGTTGCATAGATTTTATAGCAGACACTATTTCGTCTTTATTTCTAAAGTTGGCGAATAAAGAATCTGCAGCTTAAAAAAATGCTTGTTTTATGATTTCCCCGTCTTCATAAGGCTTTTTCTTTTGTGCAATTTTCTGGGAAACACGATAAGATGCTTCAGTTGCACCCTTATTTTTGTCGATTGTTTTCAAAAATTTTGACTGTTGTCCAATGAACTGGATTCTTGAATGTTTCAGTTTTTCTTTTCTGGTGGCAGAATTTAACGGGAATGTCTTCTCAAAATTCGAATGTACAGTTTTATGATGCCTCTCAATATTTCCTTTTTTAGGAGCTGACACAGATGTATTACATAACAAACAAACACTTTTGCCTTTAACTTCTGTGGAGAAGTATTATTCTTCTATGTCTTCGCCTTCTTACTGTTTGCCATAATGTTTCGAACTCTAACCCAACCGCTGTACGCAGAACGTTGATAATGCCGTTCAGTATTAAACTGAGCGCAATGTCGACGTGCATTGCATATATATAAAGCCAAAAAATTCTCGAACACGTTAATCGGTTCCAGCCGATCCTAGAACGGAGACGCGACTTCGCGTCGTGTTTTTCGGCGCGAAATCGCTTACCGCAGTGTTGCCGCTGTTTATCTATTTATTATGAAAATTTCTGAAATTTGCTAATACTGGTATGATTTTCAGACTTTTGGATTTTTTGCAACATGAGCAGCGCGAGCTACCAGAATTGCCTTTGCGAGCTACCGGTAGCTCGCGATCGACGGGTTGGCGACCACTGCTCTAAACTAACTGTCTTCAATACTTTCCAGTTTCCGGGTGAATTCATCTATATTGTCGTGTAAGGTAACAGCTTATCATTGTGAATTGGCTATTTTGAACGTAGACGCAACCATCGCCTGATCCTTTCGCGGTTATTACGAAATTTGTGCCCCTAGGCAGCCAGATGGCGGCAGTTCCCGACTCGTTTTCGATCCATGCGTTCTCAGATTGAGCATATGGTTCGCTTATCTATACTGCTTGAACTCCTTTTTCTAAGACCATCTGCTCCATTAGCAGGTCTGCATTTCTACTCCTGTGCATGTTTGCTTGGAGTATAATTATGTTTTGGCATGTTCTTTTGTCATCGGGCATTTGCACGAGCCTGGCATATGCTTTGTCTCGCTGCGATTGGTATCAGTGCATAGGCAGCACTTGGGCTCTTTGGTGCAGTCTTTCATTTTGTGCCCAGCTTCGCCGCATCGGTTACATATACCTATTCCGCTTCTGTCTGGCCCTTTGCAGTTTGTTGAAGGTGTCCAACACCAAAGTATCGGTAGCACCGCTTCAGAGATGTGCTAACTCTCATCCTTGCAGTAACCCATCCGATTTTAATATTGTTTTGCTTGAACAGCTTTTCTGCGCTTTCAATAGTGAGAGTACCATAAGCCCGTACTCATTGTCGTTGATTAGGTTTTGTGATCCTAACATCGATGTTTTCGTTAGTGCCGGCTAGCATTTTTCTCACAACAACATCAACTTCCTTCTTCTCCATGACGGCATCCAAGTCTCTGATCTCTACAGTTGAAGCTGGTCTGAGGGTTGTAATGGAACCGATAGCTTTTACGGTTTGCTCTTATTGTTTCAAAAACTAAGGGTTAACTTTTTTCCCCTTTTCTAACTCAAGTAAAAGAGCGCCAGTTTTGATTCTTCTTGTGCCTTTCATCGTTGTGGTTTCGTCTGTCTCGGATGTTTTTGAGGATTTCAGCATAACTGTGGCCCTCTACCGGCTTTACCAACACAGCTTTTGGTTTTTGGTATTCGCTCATTCTTCTTTTGATTCTCCTTAGCCTTCCGTGCTCGATCGTTTCCTTTTGTCACGGTATTGGGCCTAGATTTTTGCCGGTTTACCATTTGCCATTTCTCAGGTACTCCAACTCTTAGTTTCTTCGAAGAGTCGGGTGCGGCAGGACTTGGTGCATTTCTTTTTGCGGTTGAAGGAGTATTCTCCTGGACAACACCTATTTTCCTAGCTATTGCGGGGGTGTCATCTCCGATTTCTTTCATTGATGTGTTCGAGAAGAGACGCCCTTTGCCGGTTTTCTCAGCTCGAATCCAACCTCTTCTGCAGTTTTTCATTACGTCGAATAGTTAATCTAGCCTTGAGACTCCAGTCTTTATTTCTGTGGATGTATTCCTACTCTTCAATAGAACTGCTTTCATTTTCCTTAGCAGCAATATTAAATAATATAAACAACTTTTTTCGAACAATAAGTTCAATTGCAGACGCTGCTTGTCGAGGTCGAAGAAATACTCAACTCACGACCCCTGGTACCACTGAGTCAGGACTCCAACGATGGAAAGGCCTTAACACCAGCGCTCCTACTAATAAGGTGCCCCCTTCTAGCGCTGTCACCAGCACTTTACTTTAATGTATCGTTAATATACGTATTATTATCTGATATGAATTTTTTAATTTAACTGTAACTTTAAATTTCCAGTTTGCTGTTTAATTTACTGTGGAATTTCATAGTAACAGTACATATGTACATTCATAATATAACATAAAATAACATTGCATTTTAAAATACATAATACGTATTTACTCTTACATACATACTCTTATAGGCCGTTAGTTAAGTTTAGGCTAAGAAATACTATATAAACATAAAGTAGAAAATAAATAAATCACTTGTAAAGTATGATATAACCCAAAGCGCTACGTATTCTCAGTATATGAAAATAGTAACAGCCAGTTGTTGTTTCGCGCACTCCCCAAAAAAGTGACAGAAATAATAAAATCATTTTTCATAAAGAAGCTTAAAAATTTTGAAGCACCCTAGACAATCGATCGAATTCAGAATAAAATTCAAGGGTAGCGCAGCGGCACAAAACTCCCTCTTTTATAAGGGATTTCAGCTGTTTAATACCCATCCAGAGAATATAAAGAATGAGCATAATAGAAATATACTCACATGAACTTTCGTTGACCATATTAAATTCTTCAGAATCATACTATCCAATCTGTATAAACATTTAGGTTAAAATTGTAATAGAATTAAGGATACAAGTAAAATGAGTATAAAAAATACTAATAAAAACTAATTAATTCATAACTATTAATAACACAGGCCAATAAACAAAAAACTTTTTCGATAATTTTAACTAAGGTTTTAAGGTTTTTTTATGCTGAAAACGAATATGACCTTGAAAATGCTCCAGCACGTCAGGATTTTTGGCAATTTGAGGTTAAAAAGTCAAAAAAATGCAGATTTTGACCATTTTTTTAATTTTTTTTGGGCAAGGTAAAGTTTTTTTTAATTTTCCACAACGGCATCGCAAAGTACTAGTCTTCAGCTTTAAAATCCATTTTTTTAAATATTTTTACGATTAATATAAAAAAAGTTATTCTATTTTGAATTGGAGACTTTTAGATATGCAAATTCAACCGTTCTAACTCTCTAACGCCCCTGTAAAGGGCGAATTCAAAATAGTATAACTTTTTTTATATTAATTGCAAAAATATTTTTAAAAATGGATTTTAAAGCTGAAGACTACAAATTACAAATTAGTACTCGAAAAAAGCTCATTTAACATTTGCTCCTTCTCATTGCATTAGCATTCTCTGGTTTTACAGTATCTGAAATAATCGACTTTGTTATTTGATTTCTTAGGTTTATACTCGTAATAACTTAGATACACACTACGAAAGCACTTTTCGGCCCATAAGTTCGCTCAAAATTAAAATATGTCTATTATTTCGAACCAATTTTATATCTGACATGCAAGTATCATATAATCGAAAAATTACAAAGAAAATGCATTCATTTTGTTCTTCATAATTTGAACCACTTCGATATTTTAGTACACACTCCAAACATATTAGTCGGAAATCACTGGAAATATTTTAATAAGAATGTGCTGTGTTTAATACTCGCCTAATCTCTTGTGACAGTGATGCCCTAATCTTGTTGAGCAGATAGCTTTATAAGTTCTTCACTGAGCTTTACGTTTCCTTCCTCCGTGTTTTGCTAATGCTTCCAAAGCGAACTTCTTTTCCCCTAATAGATATAAGAGATTTAAAATGCCTCAAAGATATTAGATATTGATTTTTTATCTTCAAGATTTATAAAGGGTGATCAGAATGGAGGTACTTTTTCCAATATCCATTGACATTTCGTAATGGAAAAACTTACGCCTCAGCCCCGTTTACAAATCGTAAAATTTTATTACGAAAATCGACGCTCTGTGAAAAGTGTTCATCGAGCGCCCAGGCAAACTTATACTCAGCGATGAGGTAAATTTTTGCCGTAATGGCTACGTCAATAAGCATAGTTGCCATGTTTGGGCTGAAGAGTAAATCGAAAACATTCAAGAACAGCCATTACATCTATAGCAATTAGCCATTACATCTATAGGAATTACACTAGTTTACGAATTTTCACTTTCAAACATGGTCCTCGACCAAAAAGCGTTTTTTAGACTAATTTGAGGTCGCTGAAACCAAAAATGAATTTTATTTCTTTTTCAAAGAACAGTTTCCGAGATATTTCTAAAAAACCTGTTTTTTGGGCAATAGTGCAGTTATTACCTAAACTTCGAAAAGCACACATATAATCTACATGGCAGTATATAATTCGTGTCAATGGAAGTCGTAGTTTTCACAAAACAGCTGTTGAAAGTTAAAAAAAGGCATTTTTGACGTTTTTTACTAAATTATCAAAGTTTATTAACTTTTTTGTGGAAACAAATTTTGTTTTATATCGACTGAAAGACAATTTTGTCACCTACATTTTAAGCCTAAGTTTGTCTAAATCGACGAAAAATTGTAGACGTTATGACCCATAAAGTCAACACGTGCGATTTTGCAGCGTTTGACTTGGCTATGTTTGAGGTTAAAAATATGCTTTTACTCTCAAACTTCTTCTTTTATGTTGCACGGAATCTTCACGAAGTTGCATTCAGCAGTAGTCGCTCATCATTCCTTGATCTCAAAAGCCCTCATAACGCTTTTCACTCGTAGCAATATCTTGATGAAATCGCTTGCCTTGTTCATCACTTTCAGCGCCCAAATTCGGATAAAAAAAAATCCAAATGACTGTGAAGTAGGTGCATTTTTAACGACATGCGAGCACCTGTTAACAAAAACAAAGTTAATTGTAAATTTTCCAATCAATATATGTATATATTTTGGAGTATGTACGTTTTACAATACTAACCAATAGTTTTAAAGTATTTCATCATTGTATGAATCAATTGACGGTCGTTGTTGCTCTTGTTGTTTCCCAAGAATCCATGAACAACTTTTTGGAAAGCTTTCCAAGCTTTAGCTTCGGAACTGTCAAGGCATTGTTGAAATTCTGTGTCCGTAAGCACTCTCTCTATCTGTGGACCGATACCCGCTCTGATTTTCTCTGTTGACAATCTTGGGAACTTGGTTTTCAAGTATTTAAGGGCTGTGTTTTCCGGTTTTTTTGGCAAAGCTTTCACAAAATTCTTCATTTACCCTCTTTCGTCATGCACAAATTTATACTTGCAGAGATATGGCGCCACCGAAAAATATACACAGACGTACAAGGGTCATACCTAGCTCTTATTTAGCTGGAATTGGTAGAATGGACAATTAGCTGGAATTGGTACAATGGGCAAATAAGCCTATTCTACAACATATATATATATATATATATTTATTTGTATGAAATAAATATTGGTTTTAATTATAGTGAGCCTAAGAACAGTTATTTATACATCAAAAGGATGTATGGCAGACGATGAAGTTGTCTTCATTCACATAATACATTATAACTTCTACAATTTTTGGTCGATTCAGACAAACTTAGGCTTAAAATGTAGGTGACAAAATTGTCTTTCAGAAAACCTATCTTATGTCGATATAGACTTTGATAATTTAGTAAAAAACGTCAAAGATGCCTTTTTTTTAACTTTCAACAGCTGTTTTGTGAAAACTACGACTTCCATTGACACGAATTATATATTGCCATATAGGTTATATATGTGCCTTGCCAAATGTATGCCCTTCAAAGAAATGGCGCGCACTGTATTCGATATTGCAGCTAATAACTGCACTATTGCCCAAAAAACAGGTTTTTGGGGAATATCTCGGAAACCGTTCTTTGAAAAAAAAGAGGTTGGTTGTAAAGTCGGTTTACTGACGATAGTTTAACGTGATAACGTCATAAGAAAATACTGATTGAATGGTTGCATTTTTCAAAAGAAAATTTTAATTTTATTTGTTTGATAGATATTTTGTATGGATATAGAGTTAACATTAACATAACATAATATACTTTAACATAACATAACATAACATAACATAACCTAACATAACATAACATAACATAACATAACATAACATAACATAACATAACATAACACAACATAACACAACATAACATAACATAACATAACATAACATAACTTAACATAACATAACATAACATAACATAACATAACATAACATAACATAACATAACATAACATAACATAACATAACATAACATAACATAACATAACATAACATAACATAACATAACATAACATAACATAACATAACATAACATAACATAACATAACATAACATAACATAACATAACATAACATAACATAACATAACATAACATAACATAACATAACATAACATAACATAACATAACATAACATAACATAACATAACATAACATAACATAACATAACATTACATAACATAACATAACATAACTTAACATAACTTAACATAACTTAACATAACATAACATAACATAACATAACATAACATAACATAACATAACATAACATAACATAACATAACATAACATAACATAACATAACATAACATAACATAACATAACATAACATAACATAACATAACATAACATAACATAAAATAACATAACATAACATAACATAACATAACATAACATAACATAACATAACATAACATAACATAATATAACATAACATAACATAACATAACATAACATAACATAACATAACATAACATAACATAACATAACATAACATAACATAACATAACATAACATAACATAACATAACATAACATAACATAACATAACATAACATAACATAACATAACATAACATAACATAACATAACATAACATAACATAGCATAACATAACATAACATAACATAACATAACATAACATAACATAACATAACATAACATAACATAACATAACATAACATAACATAACATAACATAACATAACATAACATAACATAACATAACATAACATAACATAACATAACATAACATAACATAACATAACATAACACAACATAACATAACATAACATAACATAACATTACATAACATAACTTAACATAACATAACATAACATAACATAACATAACATAACATAACATAACATAACATAACATAACATAACACAACATAACATAACATAACATAACATAACATAACATAACATAACATAACATAACAAAACACAACATAACATAACATAACATAACATAACATAACATAACATAACAAATTACCCCGTATTAAAGCACTTATCAACAATCTACACAACCAAAGGTTAGCCGGGTCCACGTTTTGACCTATATATCGAAACCCCAGTCACGGAGCGGCATGAAAAATACTCTGTACTAAAGCATTCACCAACAGCTTTCATTTGATACCCATATTGTACATACACGTCCGAAGGTTACCCGGGTCCACGTTTTGACCTATATCTTGAGACCCTATCTACCAATAGGTATTCAAACTATACGGAAATCATTTACAATACCTACTTAACAATGTATGTAAGTTTGGTTTAATTAGGTTCAAAGACACGGCGGGTCCACGTTTTGGCATATATTTCGAGACCCTAATCATCAATAGGTATGAAAATTACCCCGTATTAAAGCACTTGTCAACAGTTTTCATTTGATATCCATATTGTACAAATACATTCTAGGGTCCACGTTTTGGTCTCTATCTCGAGACCCTAGTCACGGAGCGGATGGAAATACTCTGAACTAAAGCATTCACCAACGGCTTCCATTTGATACCCATATTGTACATACACATCCGAAGGTTACCCGGGTCCACGTTTTGACCTATATCTCGAGACCCTGTCTACCAATAGGTATCCAAGCTATACGGAAACCATCTTCAATACCTCCTTAGCAATGTGTGTAAGTTTGGATTAATTCGGTCAAAGACACGGTGGGTCCACGTTTTGGCATATATTTCCAGACCCTAGTCATCAATAGGTATGAAAATTACCCCGTATTAAAGCACTTATCAACAGCTTTCATTTGATACCCATGTCGTACATACACAGCCAAAGGTTACCCGGGTCCACGTTTTGACCTATATCTCGAGACCCCAGTCACGGAGCGGCATGAAAAATACTCTGTACTAAAGTATTCACCAACAGCTTCAATTTGATATCCATATTGTACAAACACATTCTAGGGTCCACGTTTTGGTCTCTATCTCGAGACCCTAGTCACGGAGCGGCATGAAAAATACTCTGGACTAAAGCATTCACTAACAGCTTCCATTTGATACCCATATTGTACATACACATCGGAAGGTTACCCGGGTCCACGTTTTGACCTATATCTCGAGCCCTATTTCCAAAATAATATATAATTCATTTTACTCGTGGAGGATGTAGCTTTCTAATGGTGAAAGAATGTTTAAAATCGGTCCAGTAGTTTTTGAGCCTCTTCATTACAAACAAACAAAGTTTTCGTCTTTATAATATTAGTATAGACAACATATCTTATAAGGTATATGGTAAATATTAATAACCATACATTTTTTCCTTCATATATAATAAAAAAATTAATAATAATAACATCAAAACAACAGGTATTATTAACAAACTTGGTTTTATTTTAAATTCTTCAAGTGAATCAAATTAATAATAATCAATAAGAAGGCACATGCAAATACAAATACGTGAATTTATATATGTACATATGCGCATATACATACATATATACGCTCACTTAAGTAGGAGAGAGCAAGATGTCGAACGTTGCCGTTCGTTTGCTTTGTCGTTCGTTCCGTGCTTTCGCTTGCAGTTCATTCAATGCAATAAGCAAGGTAACGACAAATGCGCAAGGTAACGGCAATGAGCAAGGTAACTACATATGAGCAAGGTAACACTAATGAGTAAGGTAACTACATATGAACAAGGTAACACTAATGAATAAGGTAACACTAATGAGCAAGGTAACACTAATGAGCAAGGTAACGACACATTTTTTCGTGCGTGCAGCCTGTTAAATCGAATTATAAGACGTTATCACGTCAAAAAAATAAAATTCATTTTTGGTTTCAGCGACCTCAAATTAGTCTAAAAAACGCTTTTTGGTCGAGGACCATTTTTGGTGTAAACTAGTGTTATCGGTCCATATTTATTCAAAGGCTTCAAAGGTGCTGCCGCCAGTGTAACAGTGAATGGCGAACCCTATCGCTATTTGATATCGGAAATTGCAGCCTGTGATGTCCACAACATCACAACAGCCTATGAAACAAGCAATTTACCGCGTCGTCGTTTAGATGAGCAAGGACCAGTGGATTGACCACCAAAATCGTGTGATATCACACCTTTAGATTTGTCTTTGTGGGTTATGTAAAGTCAAAATACTTTGTGGATAAACTAGCTTCGATTGAGACATTGGAAACCAACATTACTAAAATTATTCACGACATACCGGCCGAAGTCCTCCAGCGAGTTATTCAAAATTGGTGTGTTCTTCACAAAAATAATAAAACAATTTGAGTTTTCATTGTTTTATTTCAATATAAAATTCGATGCCTTTAAATTGAAAACGCTTTATTTAAGTCCTTTCTTACTTGTTAAATTCTATAAATGAATTTAATTTTAATTGCATGCTCTATTTTGTCTAGTCTGGAAGTTGAGAAATTAGCAGGATCATTCGCATATGCATCATTTACGATGCGTACCACAGTGCAGCGGGTCAGCAAGTATCTATGTAGCTACTCTCGTATCAAGACTACAATGCGCGATGAGGAATCGCACCCTACAAAAAGTAATCCTGTCTCTTATTAATTATTTATGTAGGATAGTTCGACTTAGCGAAATCAAGGAAAACCAGCACTACGTTAGTTTTATTGTCAACGAAGACTAGTACGCTACGGCGGCGTTGAGTTATTTATTCTCATGGCATGAGTTGCCCTTAGGATTGACTATAACAGCTTGTTAGATCAAATGCAGGGCTTAGATAAACGCATTACAATAGGTTCCTTCCAACCATAGCCTCTACTAAGCCAAGACCGTTAGTGCGTGATGAAGAACCACATTCTGCGCGAGGTGACCCTGTTAATTAACTCAGTAATATCCCTCGCTGTCAAACGACAAAGAGAGAGATTATTGAGTTAAAACAAAACACTACGGATCTAGACGTGGAATGTCGATAAACTGTTTCCTCTTCAGCAGTGGCTTCCTCGAAGAGTATAAATAGGCCCATTTAGGTACGGAATGTGTACCAACCAGGACTTTTTTGCACGGGGTACCCACACTTGTGGTAATTCCCCAATCACATCAAGGCCCTGGAGTAAGAAAGCTACTGGTTGAGGATGGACTCCTATTAGACGGTGCATCCTCGGCAGGCTCTATGCGAAGCTCAATAGACAGCCTGTTGCTGGGTGAAAATGAGCTTGACTCAGTGGAACCAGTGAAAGCTATGGAAGTGCAGGTGACCCCAACCACTTTTGTAGCTGATCCTGGGGAGGCTGGAACAGCTCACTTACGTCTCAGCGCTCTGACACTTTCTTCTACGGACGGAAGTAATATGGTTAATTCAGGTGTAAATCAGAAAGCAATGGTACGCTCTAACGGCTATATAAAGGGAGACAATTCATTGGAATCAGATGTGGTTATGATACGCCTGCCCGTCATGTCACCACATCCGAGAAAACCAAATTGATTCTTATCCTGGCACTAGGTTCGCGGACTATGGTTAAACCGAGTTCACGCTCAGAAAGTACCAGTGTACCAAAAGACACTGAACAGGTGCCAGATACAGTAGAAAATCTGTCCAAGAGGCAGAGAAAGAGACAAAGGCAGAGGAACGCTAAAACGGCGAGAGAAGTAGGAGCTACGACTACGGCAAACGAAGCTATGCCGACTGCGACTGCAGCTGCAAATTGGAGCTGCGACTCTTTTGTTATCGTCCACACCTGTATCCTAAGCTGTCAAGAGGAACAGATCTGGTGATGACTGATCGGATCTGGGCAACTTAACAGATGAGGCAACGGCGAGCGCAGCGGTTGTTAAAAGAAAGAAGAAAAGGAGGAAAGACAACAAACCTTAATCCCAACCTTGGACAGCAGATTGCAATGACTGCAGGAGGAGTAGGAGAGAAGTCGAAAAATGTTCCTATATTCGAGCGAATGAGAATGGAGCATGGTATCTTGAAGGTACAATGCTCAAACTCGCAACCGCTCGAATGGCTAACTAAAACTGTGGCTGCGATCATGCCAATATACCAAGGCGGGGACGGATCCCAAATATGTAAACGCTTCCCACCTGATTCTTCGTGTGGACCTAGAATCGGTGAAGGTCATACGATTTAGGTATGGAATGCATCTATATCTGGATCCTGGAAGGGCACTCGTTACTGTTTTTGTTTCAGACATGAGCAAGTTGTAACACTAAATTATGACTGTCCATATGACACTAAACATTTCATTTACACAGATTAACTTGCAGCACAGCATAGCGGCTACGGGTCTTTCATACCGCAGCTATGCGAACCTGCACACAAATCCTAAAATAATAGTAATTCAAGAACCGTGGGTGCCTAAAGGCCAAATACAGGGCTTGGGAAACATAAAGGGGGTCTATCCATTATAAAGAGGGAGAGGTTCGTCCGTGTACGCGTATTACTATTTTTAAGACAATTACTATTACTGTATTTTTTAAGACAATTCCGTTCTCAAGACTTAGTTGCAGCTAAGATAAACTATCGATTAGAGGGTTTTCTTGGCCTATTTTGCCTGCGACTATATTCTCCCTCCTCTTATGAGGGAGGTTATGGAAGTCGTAAGACACACTGGATCCATGGGATTAGGTCTTATTGTGAGATGTGCTGCAAATTCACAGAACACACTCTGGGGTAGCACGAAACTAGAACAGACAGAATAGACAGAACGTTGGAACCAGTCGGTAACAGTTCATAACAAGCAGGAGTGATTGATATGACATAATCAAACTACAAAATATCAGATCATATGACTAGTTGGTAAGTCTTCAACAAAGATTCCCTCTCGGATTGCGGATTGGACACAATCTGATGATCTCATTAAAGAGTTAACCCTCGACGTTCACAAGCTCTGCCATAAACTCAGTGGGGCAAATTTTAATTGTGCCCGGAACGTAGGAGAAAAGAAGTTAAGGCACTCCCCTGGTGGAATGCTGAACTTCCAAGACGCGGAAAAACGCCCAGGAAAAATTTCAACAAAGCTCTTAAAACACAGTTCAAAGCAGACTACTGTAAACTGAGGAAGGAATATAAGAAGAATATTAGATCATCTAAATTGGACTCTTATAGGATCTTCTGCAATGAACTCGAAGATCGGAAGAGTTCAGCGAGGTGGTGCAAGGTCCAAAGGGGCCGGACGGTTAAGTTGACTGACGACTTATATTGACTCAAAGTCAGAAGTTAACAATGTTCACTTTTCAACACATTTCCCTGGCCGCAGAAATGTTGTTGGCCAAAGCTCCCTCGATTAATATTATCAGGCCAGTATAACTACCAGCAAACGTTATTGGTTCATTGCATCTAGGATAGTTAACGAGGATACGATAAGGTTCGCCTTCTCGTCACTCGAAACTTTTAAGTCCCTAGGACCCGATGGGATTTACCCAATCATCCTCAAGCAGGGCGGAGAACAACTAATTAAGGTTTTGAAAATAATATTTACGGCATGTCTTGTGCACGCATATGTTTAACAATCGTGGCGGGTTCCCCAATGGCTGGAACGTATGGCCGAGAAGCATATTAGGACGAGGGTTCTAAGTCGCAACTTTCTCAATGTCAGACAACACGCTTACCAAAGTGAGAAATCTTGTGAATCGGCTCTACTTGAGCGCGTCACCTTTATAGAAAAAGGGGTGGAAGCAAGAGAGTACACACTTGGTATGTTTGTGAACATTGAAGGAACTATTGCAAATGCTACCTTTGATTCTATGTGCTTTTCTATCAGTTAGCATGTAGTACAGGAAATCATTGTCAGATGGATTCACTCTATGGTATCCAAGATACTGCTTATCACAGATAGAGAAACTGTGAAGGAGTTAGGGTGGGGGACCACCCTCTCCCCTACTTTAGTGCTTTGTTGTGAACTCTCTTTTTAACAATCTGCAGGAAATTTGACACTTCAAAGCAAATACGGATGATGTGTGCGTACTGATCTCAAGACCGTCACTAGTAGCCATATGCAATAAAATGCAGGTAGCCCTAAACCAGATTGCTCATTGGCGCGAATTGCATGATCTTTCGGTGAACCCTATAAAAAGTACCTAGGTACTTTTCACTAGAAAACGCAACGTGGAAGGCTTGTGACTTCCCACCTTGAAAGGAATAACACTGCAATTGTCTTCTGAAGTCAAATACTTAGAGCTAATCCAAGATTGTAATATGTCCTAGAACACGCACGTCGGGCAGCAGGTCTCTCGAACACTAAAAGTCGTCTTGCAGTGTAAGAGAACCTTTGGTAAGACATGCGTTCTAAGACCAGCGATAGTAATTAATTTTAAAGTAAAACTCTTCACTAGACTATAAAGAAGTGTGTGCATGGGTATTACAGTTGCTATAAGTACGACATCTGGCGATGCCACAATTACAATTATAATCATAGTACAGTCCATATAATTTAATGTTTGAAGATTATTTCATGCAAATGTTGACCGCGACTGCGCTTCAAATGGTCCATCCGCTTAGTCCAATTTTCGCGTACTCTTTCCAATGTGTCGGCCGGTATCTCACAAATAATTGCTTTAATGTTTTCTTCCAATGCGTTAATTGAAGCAGGCTTGTCTGAATAGACATGAGCTTTAACAATGCCCCACAAAAAATAATCTAAAGCCCCACAAAAAACGATCTGGGTGGCCAATTGACAGGTCTCGAACGTTAAATAAAATGTTCGCCGAACTCGCCTCTCATTAAGTCCATTGTTACGCGTTCTGTGTGGCATGCGGCACCGTCTTGCTGAAACCACATGTCATGCAAGTCAAGCTCTTGCATTTTGGGGCAACAAAAGTTGGAAATCATTTCACGGTAGCGCTCACCATTCACTGTTACGTTACGATTCGCAGCATCTTTGAAAAAGTACGGTCCAATGATACCTTCAGCGCATAAACCACACCAAACTGTGACCATTTCTGGATACATTGGTAGCTCTTGCAATTCTTCACTCCAAAATCGACAATTCTGCTTATTTATGTACCCATTGATCCAAAAATGAGCTTCGTCGCTGAACACAATTTTTCGAAAAAAAAGTGGATCATCGGCCAACTTTCCAAGAGCCCATTCACCAAAAATTCAACGTTGCGGTAGGTCGTTCGGCTTCAATTCTTGCACCAGCTATATTTGGAAAGGCTTCACACCTAAATCCTTTCGCAAAATTTTCCACGTTGTTGAGTAACAGAGGTCCAATTGCTGCGAACGGCGACGAATCGATAATTGATGGTCATCATTAACACTGGCCGATACAGCTGCGATATTTTCTTCAGTTCGCGCTCTACGTAAACGTGTTCGTGGTTTGATGTCCAAGCCATACGAGTAAACTTTCTTTACAGAAGACGCATTTTTATAATAAAATTCAAGGATTTGCAATCGTTGTTCGTTTGTAAGACGATTCATGGTTAAATTATAGACCAAACTGAAGATGTTTGACAGTGAAACAAAACACGAAACGTTCGTAATATCTAAAAAATCACCCGTTAGTAACCGTTGCTACTACGTGTAATGTGATTCCTCTAAAAATATTATACCTCTTCTTTTGGATTTTCCCCTCCACCCCGGGACTGCTTCCGCATTGCTTCGAGGTAGAAGGCCAAGACGGCTTCCTAAGAAGGGAACTTACTTATTCACCCTGCGTGGGGTGTCACCTGTTTTGAGAAACCTATGCTCAATCTTCTTCAGCATAACTTTCCATTTCACGCTCCTTTTTTCGGATAATGCCCTCCACGAAATTTGCGGCGGCATTCCATTTTTCTTGGTCTATCATCATTTTCACCTCGCAGAGCTGTTCTCTCTTTATTCCACCTCTCGCATTTAAAGAAGGTGTGCTCCGCATCATCTCCATGTATGTAGTTTGGTAGGTTCACTTTTCCCATTCGCCACAAATACTTGCGCAAGGACACATGCCCGGAAAAAAATTATGTGAGGTAATAGTTAACCTCTCCGTGCTTTCTTTCTACCCACTTTTTTAGATAGAGTGTTAGTCTCGCTGTCTATCCACCGTCCCGTTCGGAGCCCCATCTTGTCTGCCAAAGTGTAAGCGCTTGAATCCTAATGTCGGAGAAGCATGGTACTCGGATTCCTGAAATTTTTGCCCCCGTCTCCATTTGTGCTCTTGTGCTAGAATGGCAGCTCTTGCGGCAGAATGATTTATATGCGCTGATTTATATGCGCCCAGTAAGTTAGCCTTGTGTCTAATTGCACTCCTAGGTGTTTGACCACTCTTTTTGTCGATAAAATGACATCAAGTGATACAACTAGTATATCTACTTCTGAGACGTATCCCAGTTTGTTGATTAGAAGGGTTAGCTCAATTTTCTCTGTGGCCAGCTTTAATCCGTGGTCCTCTAGCCATGTCTCAATTCGGATTATCCCCTCATTTATCATTTATCATCTGCGTATCCCACTAAATGCACATCCTCAGGCATCTCTATTCGAAGGATTTCATCGTAGGTTATATTTCAAAGTTCAGGTCTAAGTATTGATCCCTTGGGCGCACCTGCCGTTATTTGTTTAGTCCTGCATCCTTCTCGCGCTTCCTATAACAGCACGCGATTGCTTAGATAGCTACGAATAATCTTCAATAAATTATTCGGGATCTTGAATTTCACCTTTAGGCCTACAATTACGTCTTCCCAACTTAGACTGTTGAAAGCATTTCTAATATCCAGAGTGGCTAATAATACTAAACGTTTGCAGTATCGATTACCTGCCTGGTCATGTTCTATGCTAGCTATTACATCTTGGATGGCTCTTAAGGTAGATCTGCCACTTCCAGAAGCATGCTGCCCGTCAGACAGACCGCCACTGTTCTCTACGGCTTCACTAAGCCTACGCTTTATGAGTTTCTCAAAGAGTTTTCCTGCTCTATCCGGCATACATACCTGTCTATAAGTGGACGATAATGTTGGCTCTCCCTTTCCCTTACAGATTAGTACTAGTTTTTTTCCTTATTTCTGGAAAAATTCCTTCTTTTACGCATGCGTTGTACATATTTTTACAACATACATACATATACGTTTCGATTTCCAATAGTTTAAATATTTCCGCAACTATGCCATCATTGCATTTCATTGCTTTTGCAGCATCTAAAGGGTGTTTTTTTAGAGGTTAGGTTTTCAAGTTGGCACTACTTTTTTCGTAGATGGTCTTTTTGACAGCTGTCACTTGATTTATGCTCAGTTTGGTTTGCCATTTCATAATGAATAGACTTACACCTGAACAACGTTTGCAAATCGTGCAAATTTATTACGAAAATAATGGTTCGGCTCGCGCGGTTCGAAAATAATGGTTTTTGTTCAGCGCTGAAGCTCACTTTTGGTTGAATGGGTATGTTAATAAGCAAAATTGTCGCATTTGGAGTGAACATAATCCACAAGCCATTGCTGAGACGCCGTTACATCCTCAAAAAGTCACTGTTTGGTGTGCTCTATGGGCAGAGGGAATCATTGGTCCATATTTCTTTAAAAATGAAGCCGGCCATAATGTAACAGTCAATGGAGAGCGCTATAGAGCCATGATTAATGACTTTTTCGTGCCTGAATTGGACGATGTTGATGTGGACGACCTTTGGTTCCAACAAGACGGCGCTACATGCCATACAGCCAACGCAACAATCGATTTATTGAAGGAAACTTTTGGTGAGCGCATTATCTCGCACCGTGGACCTGTGGCGTGGCCTCCAAGATCGTGCGATATAACACCGCTGGACTATTTCTTGTGGGGCTATGTGAAGTCGCTTGTCTACGCAGATAAGCCCGAGACGATTGACGTCTTGGAAGAGAATATTCGGCGCGTTATTGCTGACATACGGCCCCAATTGCTGCAAAAAGTGGTCGAAAATTGGGCCTCTCGGCTGGAATTTATTCGAGCCAGCCGCGGCGGCCACTTGCCCGAAATCATTTTTAAAACATAATGGCAAACCCTTATCTTTTTAATAAAGCTAAATTCTTGGCCATAACATTAAATTATATACGTTTTATTTCATCTTGAAAACCTAACCTCTAAAACAAAGCACTCTTTATTACTTTTTCTTCTGTGAACGGGACAGGTTCCGTTGCTTTATACTAGAGTTCTTTACTCTCAGTACAGTGTGTTGGGAAGAGTGTGTCGACTATTTTGCTTACCATTTCTGTTTCCATATCAGCAAACCAATCCCTATGGGTTACTGTTTAGATCGTTTCTTAGCTCTTTTTATTTGCCTTTTTTGCTTTGGCTTATAGCTTTCCTCAATTCTTTTCTGCTCTTTTTGTATTCTTGGATACCGTTATCACCGGGCCCAATCTTCTGGCTCCAGTATACTTTCTACGGTTAGGCAGGCACATATCTCTAAGTTCTGCGATCTCATGTGCCCACCAGTACACATCATTTCTTTTTTTTGTTTTGAAAGATGAGTTGCAACGTATCGTAATGCATCCACCTGTTGTCTTGACTAGTGTTTTTGCTGTACTAATCGTACAGATAGTCGTTTTATTTTCGTCAGTAGTTGCAAGGAGCGTCGCTGGGTTAGGCTTGTCAAATAGAACATTGCGTGTACTTTTATTTCAATTATCACGCACTCGCTGGTTTTCTATTTCAATGCAAAATGTGATGTATGGATGATCACTCCATTGTAATCTTCCAGGACTATTCAGTCTTTTGCAAAGGTGACTGCTTGGTGATGCTTTCCAATGCTAGGGTTATGACAGGTGTGGTGTCTTCGCAACCTGACTTTCGTACGTAGTCGTTCCTGTGTTGAGCACCACTAAACCAAGCCTGGCTGCCATGTCCAGCACTCGTTTACCTCTTGAGTTCATTGTCGCCGAACCCCATTCGGGGGCTTTTGAGTTGAAGTCCCCCGCTATGATTAAACTAAGGGCTTTGTCTTCTATGCTTTCCAGTTTCATCTATATTGTCGTGTAAGGTAACAGCTTATCTTTGTGAATTTACTGTTTTCAACGTAGACGAAACCAATGGCTGATCTTTTGGCGGTTATTACGAAATTTGTAACCCTAGGCAGCCAGAAGGCGGCAGTTCCCGACTCGTCTTCGATCCAAGCTTTCTCGGATTGTGATAATTCTTCGTTTATCAATACTGCTTGACCATCTAAGACCATCTGCTCCATTAATAGGTCTGCATTTTTACTCCTGTGCATCTTTGCTTGGGGTATAATCACGTTTTGGCATGTTCTTTTGTTATCGGGCATATTTTTTCTTGTTTTTTTTTTGTTACCATTTTCACTGTAACTAGTATAACATTGCTTAGATATATTAACGAGCAATTTTTGTGGAGTTTTGTTACAACAAATAATTTATATTAATCCTCAGCAAAATAACAATTCATACTTTTAACTGATTTTTGTTTATTTATTAGTTTAAACCTAGAGGTTCTTACTTTTCAGCCTTCTTTTCCATTTTCTATTATCGTTAAGAAGCAAAGCTTTATTGCTCACATGCTTGTTTAGTCGCTCTACGTGCGACTTTGCAAATTTTTTATGGTTGCCGTAACTGCATCAATATTAGTAAGGTCACGTTGTAGATCTTGCATCCTAATGTCCTATGGAGCACAAACAGCATGCTTGAGTGCCTTAGTCTGAAATCTTTGTATTTGCAATGTGTTACTATAGCAGATGCAGCCCCATAGCTGAATCCCATAGGCCCAGATACGTTTGGGAACTTGTTTGTAAAGCGGTTCGGCACACTTCCTTCCGGCACACCAGCTTTTATCTCTTTCAGTTCAGTTCATCTTCGTTTCTGACGCGAAAATAGCGCTCGGACAGGTAGGTTTTTAAGATATAAAAAATCTTATTGACAGTACATTTTTTAATTTCCACAGTAAAAGTTTTAGAGACATCGAGAAATACCACAGAACAGACTTTTTTTTCTTCAAATGCATTCTGATGATACGAGTAATTCTGTGAACTTGGTCAATTGTTGAGTGATGTGCGCAGAGTCAAAATTGATGTGTTGGTATTATTTATTTATTTTCTATGATATTGTTCGGGCACTTTATCAAAAATTTTTCCAATAGTTTTCATAAAAGAGGCAACAATGATATTGGTCGATATGATGCTACATCGCTTGGAAGCTTTCCTGGTTTTAGAATCATGATAACATCATCTAAATTGATAAGTCTTGCAGCTTAAAGCAAGCATTCATTATGTTTGTTAGTTTCGTAATGATATTTTGTGGAACTTGATTGAGGACTTCGACAGTTCTAATAGCCTTCTGCTGTTTGTCTTCTTTACGTTTTTTCCTAAATTTTATCAATTTTTTTTATTTAACCAGCGCATCGTGTGTAGGGGGGCAGGCCGAAATAATCAAGGGCGGAGACAATGCCCAGTTCCTTAAGGCCTGACCCAGGCTTTACCGATCCCGAAAAACACGGACGGACCGGCGCTCGCCCTGAGCAATGAAAGCTACTACTCTTTCGCCCAATAAACCCTTCCTGACCAGGGTCCATGCGGGTGGTTACTGTTGTACGACGGAGCAGAGCAAACTCATATCACCCCTTTAAGGCACCAGGAGGAACCTTTCCAGGGACTGCCAGTGCGCCCCGTTGCATACCGGTCATGCTTTTTACATAAATAGTCGCCCTAACATGGTGAGCAGACACTGACCAATACACCGCACAATATGGGAACAGATATATGCTGAATTTTGTCACAGAACTTTCTAGTTAACTCTTACAATGTCGCTGAAGGAAGGGACATTTTGACTAGGGTCCGCGGGGTCGTCATACCAATCATCTTCTTGAGGGAGATGCCCTTGGAACCTGTAGATCATCAACTCCGGAAGGAAGCAATGAAGACGGCATACAGACTCAAGTCAAACGAAGTCTGGGGAAACGAAGAAAATACTTGCCACTGTCAGATTTGTCACCAGTTGTCGGAACGGTGCACACTGTTCTCAATACCAGCGGACAATCGGGTGCCTTACGTTAGCTTCGATAGAAAGTATGATTGATCCTAGATACAGATTAATGGTTAAGTCAAGAGAACCTACTAAACGCATTACAGCACACTTTCTACACCGACGGATCCACAACCAGTGATGGTAGCGGATCTGGATGGTACTTAGACACGGTATTCCTAACCTTAAATGTAGCATACTGGCTAATTGAGGAAAAGTGGTGTGGAAGTAATATTGTATTGGAATTTATAGTGACAGTCAAGCTGCACTAAGAGCCCTTGCTAACCCACGCTGCCTTCAAAAATAGGCGGTGACTGTAAGACAAAACTAAACAGTGCTGCAAAACACAATCAAGTTGGTCTTATTTGGGTGCCTAGACACTGCGGTATTACATGGAACGAGTTGGCTGATAAACTGACTAAAGAAGGCTCTGCAAGCACACCACAGGGCCCTGAACACTTCCTAGGGGTCAATCGGTTCAACTATGGATTGACGACTTCTTGAGGTGTACTCATTGAAGAAGTTGGTCTGGATTGAGCCCTGCAGAGTATCTAACAGCTTTGTGAAATAACTGAATACGATATTAGCGATATTTCTCCTAAAACTCAGCAGAAAGGACCTGAGAGTACTGGTAGGTGTAATAACAACGCTTGTGGTCATCATATGGCTACCATAGGAATCATTGGCGGCCCAATATGCCTCTCTTGTCGTGAAAATCAGGACACTGAAATCACTTATGTACAGTATTAACTAAATGAAAGTTATCGTATTATACAGAAAGTTGTTCATTAATTTAAACTAAGTCTACGTACTTATTACAAATATAAATATAAAATTTATTGAAAAGTTATATTATTCAATAGTAATAAAGATATTAGTTACATAAGTTCAATTCATCAAATTCATGTTATTTTATTAGCTAATATACAACGTGCGAATAGAACTAGCTAACCAAATCCCAACCTCCTCAAAGTACAACGTCGTAAAAGGAAATGGATCGGCTATACACAGCGAAAACCCCGGGAAGACATCATAAAAGCTGCGTTGGAGTGGAATTTCCAAGGTAGTCGCAGGCGCGGGAGACCAGCCTACACCTGGAGGCGACAGGTGGATGCCGAAGCAGGTTATTTCTTCTTCTTCTTAATTGGCACGATAACCGCTTACGCGATTTTGGCCGAGTTCAAAAAAGCGCGCCAGTCGTTTCTTTCACGTGCTAACCGGCGCCAATTGGACACATCAAGTGAAGTCAAGTCCTTCTCCACCTGATCTTTCCAACGCAGGGGAGGTCTTCCTCTTCCTCTACTACCACCAGCTGGTACCGCATCGAATACTTTCAAAGCCGGAGTGTTTGTATCCATTCGGACGCCATGGGCTATATCTATGTCGTCGTAAAGCTCATACAGCTCATCGTTCCATCGCCTGCGATATTCGCCGTTGCCAACGTGTAAAGGTTCCAAAATCTTACGCAGAGTCTTTCTCTCAAACACTCCAAAAGTCGCTTCATCGGATGTTGTCATCGTCCAAGCTTCTGCGCCATACGTTAGGACGGCATGATAAGAGCCTTGTAGAGTGTGGGTTTTGTTCGTCGAGAGAGGACTTTACTGCTCAGTTGCCTACTTGGTCCAAAGTAGCACTTGTTGGCAAGAGAGATTCTACGTTGGATTTCAAGGCTGACATTGTTATCGGTGTTAATGCTGGTACTTAAATAGACGAAGTCTTTTACAACCTCCAAATTATAACTGTCTACATTGACGTGGGTGCCGATACGCGAGGGCGCCGACTGTTTGTTTGATGACAGGAGTGTCACCTGATGTGCCAACGCTGCCATAACCTTGAAATACATCTCTGTGGATGACCATTCAGTTGAGGAGTACGCGTTATCTATCGAAACGAAGAACACACGAAGTTTTTAAAGTGTTGTAGTTTCTACGTTAAATTTAAATAAATGCGTTAGATGTTGTATTCAAAATCGTGGTCGTGCTTTAATTGGTAGACTTTTGCGATAGTAGGAGAACATGTTATAAGTAGGTGACAATTTTCAGAAGTGGACTATGAGCAGCCACCTGAGACTTCGCTGACAACGCGCCGTTAAATTGAGACTCCGCTGGCAAAATCGCTTAAATTGCTACGCGTATGTGTATTTTGTCGTTGCGATATTCAACGAAATCGATGTATGTATGTGATGACCGAACACGTCGCCATTTAAATCACAGCATCCGAAACCGAAAGTGAAGTGAACGAAAAAAATACTTCTAACCGAAAAAGTCCGCAAAAATTCGAATTCGCAAATTGGTCCGAAGCCAAATGCCATTACGCAGCCGAAAAGTATGTGATTTAAAAAAAAAGTGCCGTAATGCTGGTTTACCAGTAACGGGTAACAAAAATCAATTAATTGAACGGTTGATGGACAACAGTGATAATCAAACTGTTGTAATGCAGCGTTTATCGACTTTAGAAAAAACTATTTCGGACTTAGTGCTACAACAAAAACAAAAAACAACGACATCAATTAATTTTGTACCACCAATATCGTCTTCGCCGGTAAATGTTATTGGTAATATGGAAAAGTCCGCACCAACCGTAACGAGTACATATACCGTGATACATCCACAAGTATTACCGAACGCATACAATAGTCAACATTCGCTGTGGACAACCTCTCAAGAGCCCAGAAATTTTCTCAATCGGGACACGTTGCGTTTGTGCCGCAATCAAATGCATATGTTTCGCACGCTTATATGCAAGCACCACCGACTTTCGTGCCACCGACATTTGTGCCACCACTGACATCCGCGCCGTATGCAACATACCAGAATCCGTCTGTACCGTACATATTCGATTACGTTCGCGCACCGCCGGTAGTACCGAATTATTACAATCCATACGAGAATGTGCGCGATATTGTTGAACTTTTGCCGGTTTTTGACCCATCGTCCGATCGTTCGTTAACACCAAAACAATTCGTAAAACGCGTTGAAAATCTGAGAAGTGTATATGGGTGGAGAGAAAACACACTTTTGTTTGCCGTACAGCAAAAGATGCGGGGATCAGCAAAATATTGGGTTGATTCCTTGCAAGACGTGTTTATTTCGGGGGCGGAATTCGTTCATAAATTTCTGCTAAACTTTCCGTGCATCAAAAATGAAGCCGATGTGCATCTTAAGATAGCACAAGCGAAACGGCAAAACAATGAGTCCGCTCAAGAGTTTTATTACCGCATGCCTGCCTTAGGTTCAAAAGGTGGGTTATCCGACTCGAGTATTGCGCGCCATATTATAAACGGCATTAGTGATTCAGATTTACGTAAGAAAATTTCTAATAACTATACACATTGTCAAGATTTACTAAATGACATTATAAACTTTAATATTTATAACGAAGTGAAAACCGCGCCACCTAAAATGGTATTAAAAACAAACGCGTCGATAGAAAAACCGCTGAATCGAAAGTCTCCGGCTACAGAAAATCAAAAGCCGCAAACACCGTTACCACTCGAAAAAGTTAAGTGCTATAACTGCTTGAAATTTGGGCATTATTCCGTAAATTGTGCCGAGCCACAACGTAAGCCGCGCGTGAAAAGTGCCAACGCCAACGCATAAAACCGAAGGCTGTAATGTGAAAACCGCATTAATATAATTGATCAGCGCGCATGTGATGATAAAATAGTTAAAACAATCAAAGTGAACGGTATAGAAACTCTAGCATTTGTGGACCCTGGTAGTAGTCGTACACTTATTCGTAAAACATTCACGCGTAAAATCGGAGACGTACGTGAGCAACTCACAATATTGAAAGGATTCGCGGGCGGACAATATGCTAATACCGAAATTGTAAGTGCGATAATAGAAGTTGACGGTAATAATAATCCAACTATTATGCCTGTCATTGACGATGATTTCTCATGTGAAACAGTATTGTTAGGACGAGACGTATTGTGCCGTGCGGGTAATCGCTTGGTTATTGAACAAGATCAGTGTCGCATAGAAGACATAAATAAAATTGACGTTACAAATGATTTAAGTGTAATTGATCGCCAGAGCTTGCAACAACTATTAACACAACACGCGGATGTTTTTGCAAGCAATTTATCTGAAATTAGTAAGTGTGATGTTTCAAAACTGAGTATCGAATTAAACATCAACATACCAATTTGCCTTAACCCGTACCGTATACCGTTCGCTAAACGCGCTATCCTTTCCGAAATCGTATCTGAATTATTGAGCAACAATATAATTCGACCGAGTGAGTCATCTTACGCCGCGCTAGTTGTTCTCGTCGAAAAAAATAATGGCGAACATCGCTTATGTGTGGACTACCGCAGTCTAAACAAAGTTACTATAAAAAGACCTTATCCCATGCCCATCATGGAAGAACAGTTCGCGCAACTTGCCGGAAATAATTTTTTTACAACGCTTGATCTACGTACCGGGTATCATCAAATTGAAATAGATGAATCCTCAAAAAAATATACCGCTTTCGTAACTACTGACGACCACTACGAATACAACCGCATGCCGTTCGGTCTGGTAAACGCGCCCGCTGTGTTCCAATATATGATGGATAAAATTATTGCAGAAATGCCGCGCGGTGAAGTGTTAGCATATTTGGATGACGTTATTATTCCAAGTAAAACTATTGACGAAGCACTTAAGCGACTTTCTAAAAATATTAAAACGTTATGGACTTACAATGCGCATGGACAAACGTAAATTTCTTAAAAATGAAATTGAGCATTTGCGCCATGTAATTAATAGAAACGGTATAACGCCGGGTAAACGTAAAGTAGCCGCGATTGCAGATTTTCCTGCGCCTAAAAACGTCACAAAGGTCCGAAGATTTCGGGGTCTTATCGGATTTTTCCGAAAATTCGTTCCTAACTATTCGGTCATAATCAAACCAATAACGCAGCTGCTACGTAAAGAAGAAGAACAAAAGTTTGTGTGGGGCGAAGCGCAGTAAAGATCGTTTACTGAGTTAATACAAAAACTGTGCAATGAACCACTTCTTGCGCTCTACGATTCGTCCGCTCAGCATGAGATGCATACCGATGCGTCTAGTGTTGGGCTAGCAGGAGTTATGCTGCAATCACCTGATGGCAAAAAGTGCCAGCCAGTGTTTTATTATAGCCGACATTGCACTGACGCAGAAAGCCGCTACCATAGCTACGCGCTAGAAGCGCTCGCCGCTGTCGAAACGCTGGACCGCTTCCGCATATATAATATAATATTTACTCGGGAAACCGTTCCGCCTCGTAACCGAATGCTCCACGCTCGCAAAAATTAAAGAAAATAAAGAACTTAAACCGAATATTGCACGTTGGTGGCTCAAGCTAATCGAATTTGATTTTGAGTGTATCCATTGCCAGGGAAGCTCGTTATCCCACGTGGACGCGCTCATTCGTATGCCGGTAGAAAAACCAAAAGAAATAGAACCAGCCGGTTTCGTACTTACAGTGACCGCAGATCAGAGCGACTGGCTTTTAACAATGCAACTGCAAGACACCGCGCTCCGTGAAATAATACAAATTCTTAATGGTGAATTAAAATCCGAATGTGAAAAACAATTGAGTACCGAGTATCAACTAAAAAATCAGAGACTTCATTAAAAACTACCAAGCGCGCTAGTGTTTGTCGTTCCGAAAGCAGTGCGCTGGCGTGTTGTTAAATCGTGTCACAATGATGCGGGACATCCCGCGCTTGAAAAGACAATCGAGAGAATCAAAGCGTTTTACTGGTTCGCTAATTTACGACGCTATGTTAAAAGTAACATTTCCGCGTGCATGCCGTGTTGCTACCAAAAAAATCTCCCTGGTTAAATTGCAGGTAGTATGCATTTCAGCCAAATCGATCCCATTCCGTTCCGCGTTATCCATATCAATCATATGGGCCCATTCATTCGCAGTAAAACGAAAACGGAATACATAACACAAAAACTGCTGTACGTACCCCGCACGCTAACGGCCACGTTGAGCGCGCCAACCAAATCATTCTCAATTTTCTTCGAACTACTATGGAAAACCCCAAAGACGGGGATGTAAGAATTAAAGATCTTCAATGGACAATTAACTCGCAAAAAAATTCCACAATTCTGTCCAAATGAGCTCGTATTTGATTTTAAACTACGCGACAACAAAATCGTCTGCTTGCTGCAATTCACGATGATTTGTCTGATTCAAATAATACCATACCAACAGAAGACGGACGTGAGCAAGCCGTAACTAACATAAACGACGAACGCGCTAAGTGGAAATTGCGATTTGACCAACGACATGCCAAACCGTCAACATACAACGAGAACAACCTTGTCGTGATTGAAAATGAACCGTCCGCTGATGACCGTCACTTGACGATGATGATTCCGACGATGAAATCGAGGGCGATTTACCTGCAGGAGTGGCCGAGCTGTCATCTGATGTGGCAACGCTGCCATAACCTTGAAATACATCTCTGTGGATGACCATTCAGTTGAGGAGTACGCGTTATCTATCGAAAGCAAGAACACACGAAGTTTTTAAAGTGTTGTAGTTTCTACGTTCAAAATTGTGGTCGTGTTTTAATTGGTAGACTTTTGCGATAGTAGGAGAACATGTCGTAAGTAGTTGACAGGAGGTACTTCGTTTTGTCCTCGTTCACCACCAGACCCATTCGCTTTGCCTCTTTATCCAGTTCGGAGAAGGCAGAACTAACAGCGTGGTTGTTAAGGCCGATGATATCGATATCATCTTATAAAATATTGTGCCTGAGCAATTAAGTTCTGCGGCTCGTACGATTCTCTCCAACATCAGGTTAAAGAAGTCACACGACAGCGAGTCATCCTGTCTGAAACCTCGTTTGGTATCAAACGGCTCGGAGAGGTCCTTCCCAATTCTGACGGCGCTGCTGGTGTTGAGCAACGTCATCTTGCATAGCCGTATGAGTTTTGTGGGTTGCGGTATAATATCATTCTTTAGTTGTATTCAATATAATAATATTCAATACGATCTGGACGATCACTGCTTCAACCCAATCCAACGGTTTGCTTTGATACCATATTTTTTGTCTCTTTGAAAAAACCGGTTGGTTTTTGGCAGTGCATTAGCAGTTTGGCCTTTTGAGGTATCAGTGAGCTTCAATGGAGAATTCCGATATTCCAGCAATGTTAACCAAAGATCTGCACCACTTTTCTTAGATTTGTTAATTAATACCTTCACGATACCTACATACTTCTCTGTAACACCATTTTCTTGCGAGTAGCCTGAGCTTGTATTAGTTTGAAGCTTAATTTCGAAAGAATAACAAAATTTTCTAAACTCAAGTGAATTGAACGGCATGTTATCTCATATGATTTTCAGTGAAATACCATAGTTTGAAAAGGAAATTTTTTTTAATAATGCATTCACTGGTGGTCAGTGATCTAAGGGGAATTATATCTAAGTATTTCGAATAGCAATTAGCTACTATCAAATATTTTTTGTTTCCGTACTCCCATATATCCCTATCGATGGTCGATTTTTCTGGCATACCGCACATTGAGGCTCTACTCTTTCGATATCGTCATCTATTCTCGGCCAAGTGTGATATTTGCAACTGAAAACTGACCTTTTCTTTCAAGTTACTTGGAACTATGATACGGTCGTTTAGAAATATCATGATATCATTATATACATAATATAAGCTCATTACGATGTTTGTAATAGTATTTGACCATTTATTTAGTTGCTTTTTGTTCATTAGGTCATCCGGTTTGC
This sequence comes from Anastrepha obliqua, assembly GCF_027943255.1. Taxonomy (NCBI): domain Eukaryota; kingdom Metazoa; phylum Arthropoda; class Insecta; order Diptera; family Tephritidae; genus Anastrepha; species Anastrepha obliqua. Next base: position 3,040,542 of record NW_026562179.1, on the reverse strand, counting down.
AGAACTTGCTTCAATTGTTGTAGACAGCGGTCATCTCGTAAACTTTTCCTAAATGATTCAAGACGCTTGTAGGTCACGTTGAGGGAGTGTACGAATTCAGTGAAATCTTCCATGTCAATATATAGCTCTTCACCGGGAACGTAAATCAAGTTTATGTCGTATTTGATTAGAGCAAGCTTCATCCGCTGAAACCTAGCTGACGGAATCTTAGAAAACCCTTTTTTCATAATCGAGACGAGCGGTTTGTGATCACTATGGATTGAAAGTTGACGGCCGTATATAAAGAACTAGAATTTATTGCACGTAAAAACTGCCGCCAAGAACTCTTCTTCAAACAGAGCGTAAATGGCTTCATTTTCTAATTCCTGTCTCAAGTACTCCTCTACGAACTTGGCCATCTTTACCAAAATGCATGTCTACTACTATTCCTATCGACCACGAAATTCCCTTGGAGTTTTCGTCTACGATGATAACTACATCGTTTAGTTTAATCGGGTTTACCGGTTGCTGATACCACTTTGCACGTGTAGTAAGACAGGTGAGATACTCCTGAATACAGGGCCTCCAAAATTGGTAAGCCAACTGGCTAGAAATTTAAACGTTTTGCCGGGAAGCCGACCAAGATTTGGCATTATCTATTAGTTCCCGAATACCACTAGAGCTTCCGAAAATAAATTGGTTTGGCGTAGGAGCTTCATCTTCGGCTAAATCTAACGGAACTTAAATTAGTGGCATTGAATTTAAATGTTTTCGATGTTGGTTAGAATGGCTCTTAACACCTCCTCCCATATGATAGATTCTGGTAGGATGCCCAACACGTCCATTAGAAAGAGCCATTATAACTGTGAAAGTCCCAACCTCCTAGAACCCCCAGGAGAAGTTTAAAAATTAGGTTTTTTACGACCGCAGAATGTTAATGGAATGAGAAGAAGCAAATGTTACTGTTAACTTATTTTAGTACGATTGAGATTTGAAAGATTTGTAGCAAAGGATTTTAGAACACCGACTTTATAGACACCACACTGAGTTTTGCCCACACAAAAATTGAAAACACCACATATCTTTTACCTCAACACACAACATTCTTCTCACCTCGACATTAAACCAATTAAATTTTTACTATTTTTTTATTTTTGAAATAATAAGCGAATACGTAAAATTTATGTCATACATATATGACAATATAATATGCAATATGTACATACAAGTCAATAGGAGGTATTTGAATTCACAAAAAAAATAATGGTAAAGATAAACCAATACTAATTTTATAATGTATATCTATTTATAGTTTATGTATTCGACGGCATATTACATATGTATGTACATATGTACATTTGTATATGAGAAACAATAATGCACAAGCGCAAGAACAACATCTTCCTTTCATATGTACAGTATGCAAAGTTCGTATTAGTACACCCTCTTACAAATAAAAATACCACGTATATTTTCAAATTTACTTTAAAGCAATTGATTTCAATCGTAGTGCGGTATTGCATAATTCATAAAAAAATAGAATAATAACAAAAACTCCGAAACATTTGCATAGAATTGAAAAAAAAATAGCTTCAGTAGCAGTGTAGCTATTTCTACTGCAGGCAAAATTCGTATTAGTACACTTAGGATGCGTTGAATTTGTAAACAATTTGTTGGTATTTACCGTTATTTTCGAAACGATTGTGTTAACCATTCAATGTTTAACCTTGGGCAGTTGCGTTTTAGTAGCCATTTGTTGAAGTTCGCGGAGTTAGTTTGCAATGTCGCCTACAGTAAGTGAATTATCAAACGAAACTAGGAGATTAATAATAAATATGAACAAAAACGGAAAGTCTTTACACGAAATTGCGAGAACATTGCAGAAAAGTGTGTCTACAATACAAAACGTAGTCAAAATTTATAGAGACAGTGGAAGGATTGACAAAAAGCTTCGAAATGTGAACAGAGCAAAGCTTGGACAGAGGTACAAGACTTATTTGAAACGCCTTATTAGGAAAGATCCCACCGCCAGTGGAGTTTCACTAACTGCAGAACTAGAAAAATACTTTGCTATCAAAGTTACACCTCAAACAGTGCGCAATTATGTAAAAGAATTGGGATTTAGAAGCAGAACTGCGGTTAGAAAACCGTATGTAAGCTCAGTCAGTAGAAGAAAGCGTGTTATATTCGCCAGGAAATATTTAAACAAATATATGCGGTTTAGGAAAAGGGTAATTTTTTTGGACGAGTGTAAATTTAATATAAAAATGTCCGATGGACGCATAAAAATTTGGAGAGGGTGTAATACTAGCCTTCAAAAACGAAATCTGCAGCCTTCTTTCAAGCACGGTGGTGGTTCTCTGATGGTATGGGGATGTTTCGGGGCAAACGGAGTAGGAAAGTTGCATTTTATTGATGGAATTATGACTGCGAGGAAATATATTGATATTTTAAAAAAGAATCTACGCAAAAGTGCCAAAAAATTGGGTTGCAAAAAAAAATGTATATTCCAACAAGATAACGACCCTAAGCACACGGCGTTGGATATAAGGTTATGGATCCTTTATAACTGTCCAAATTATCTCAAAATAGAAAATGTATGGTCGATTTTCAAAAAGCAACCGAAACATCATCAAATAAGGAACCGAGAACATTTAAAAAAAGTCCTCAAATCAGAGTGGAAGAAGATTTCTCCAAATCTCACAAAAAATTGGTGGAATCTATGCCGAAGAGATTGTCTGCTGTTCTAAGGCAACGAGGGTATCCTACAAAATATTAATTTTCTGAACTATCTTTTATTTACCCTTTAAATCATTAAAAATACATGTGTACTAATACGAACTTTGTTTCTGTGAATAGTGTTAATTTTTTTCTTTCTTATTTTTTTTTTTTGCAATTCAATACTATTTGTGACTGGTTTTGTTATTTGGCCTTATATTAGTAAATTATCTATAAAATAAAACGGTTTCAAGCATTTGTTTTAAAATTAATTTGAAAATATACGTGGTTTTTTTATTTATAAGGGGGTGTACTAATACGAATTTTGCATAATGTACATATGCATGAATGCCCAAATAACCTTGAGTTATTTATTCACAAGTCACAGCACATCACATCCCTACAAGAAATCAAATACACATACGCACTAGTGAACGAGTTGCTTCCTAACAAGTGCAAAAACAATTCTGCTCTGAAGTCTATGTAGGTGTGTATATATATATGCCCACTTTAAGTCCTAGCATGCATAAATTCATATATACATACCTATTCGCCTTCTAAATTCCCTACAAAATAATTGTATTCATATAAATGTAACTACATCCATACACGTTCAAACATACATGCATATACATATGCGCGAGCACAGCGCTCCCTCCTTGCTTACCTGTACCTTTGTCTACCACCAGTCGATATTCCGAATATTGCAATTACAAAAACAAAATACATTCGTATGCGCAGGCACAATTTAGAATATTATATGGAACAAAAACAAAAAATCATGTGCCGCATCGTACACGTGGTAGAAGTGAGACTGCGCATTCTTGACTTGCGCTGGCTGTTGCCGTGTTGATTACTTGTTGAGATGGTTCACCAAGTACAGAAATGTCATCAACGTGTTGCCGGTTGGCAGCATTTTTTGCAGCCTTTTGCCGTTCTCTATAAGCACGAACACGTTCTGCTGATGTTTTCGGAGTTTTGCCACGTCTCCCCAACATTGATAAGCCACGCAGAACTTGTGCATTACTGCTCGTTGACGGAGCATCTGAAAGCGATGGCAAATCTGGTTGATGAACATCAACTCGAACAACAAAATCTCGAAGAGTATTCCATGCTTCCTGATCACTCTGGCTACTCCGTTGACTGAGGACAGCAACATTGCTTATAGATGCAGCCGCGGCTACATTCTCGAGGGCCCTTATGCGCGCACGGTATGCGCGAATCCGCTCTGCTCCCGTTTTGGCTATCTTTTTTACTTTTTTTATTTTTTCTCCTTCGGTACCTCGGGAACGTTCGTCATGGTGAAATCTGTGAAATAGGAAAATGCATGTAAAGCATACTTGTTTTTTGATAATATATTGTATGTGGTGAGAATTTTTTTCGAAAATAGCATTTTTGAATGTTAGAATAATTTCAAGTGGATTCGGCAGTCATAATGTAATGCTAAGGTCATAATGTAATGCTAAGGTTCATGTAAAAGCTCACTGACGCACATAGGTGTGTATGTTGGCGCGTGCACGCCGAGCGCGTATGCACACATAATTACATGCGTCAGTGTGCGTTCGCGCTCTCAATTTCACTTGAACATTTAAACAGTTTTGCGATATATACATATATCAATTGGTATATATTACTTACATGTATTACGGCGATGTATAGATATATCTTCTACTCAAATATGAACGAGACGGTATCAATAAAACGGTCCGCGGATGGCATATGGCAAAAATAAATTTTTCGTTTTTTGGTAGGACTTTTATAAGCTTACATGGCAAATTTCAGCGTGATATGTCATAGTTTGTTTTCTGTGCTACTGTAAACCAGTCAAGCTCGAGTGTGTTCTTCGAATTCTCTTTTATGACTTCAATTGTCTAAAAATGTTTTCCACGGAGCGGCAACTTGAGCTTGGGAAACAGGAAAAAGTCACATGGAGCCATATCAGGCGAATACGGTACTTGCGGAACGATATTAACATTATTTTTGTTCAAATAATCGCGAACAAGACGTGATGTGTGAGCTGGTGCATTATCGTGATGCAAGAACCATGACTTGTTGTCCCACAATTCCTTCCTTTTAAGACGAATGTTCTCGCGCAAACACTTTAAAACGTCTAAATAATATCCAGCGTTAACCGATCGGCCTTGCGTAATCGAAAAAAACAGTTAGCATAACCATGATTTTTGAGCGACTTTGGCGTGGTTTTTTGGGTTGATGTACGGCCCTCTTTGAACAATTTGTACCACTCCAAATCACGTGCACGCGATAGAGCAGAGTCCCCATAGATAGTCTGCAACATTTTTAAGGCGTGTGAAGCCGACATTTTGTTGGAATAACAAAATTTCAACCAAATTCTTTGAATTTCCATCGTTAAATTCGAAGAACACACTCGAGCTTGACTTGTTTACAGTAGCGCAGAAAACAAACTATGTGTCATATCACGCTGAAATTTGCCATGTAAGCTTATAACAGTCCCACCAAAAAACAAAAAAATTATTTTTGCCATATGTCATCCGCGGACCATTTTATTGATACCGTCTCGTTCATATTTGAGTAGAAGTTATTTCTTAATTGCGCAGAAGTAATGCCTCTCTCACGTACTGATGGAAGTTATGCGTTATAGTTATCTGTGATGAAAGACGTGGCGTAAATCAACTACTTTTATTTTTTCAGCCCAATATAGGCTTAGAAATATTATTTATAATATTTTAATAATTTAAATATACTTACATTATAGCGGTTCAAGGATATTATCAAATAATCACAGAATACAGATGTAAAAAACGTAAATAATCACAACAAAATCCAATGATATATATATCAAGTATACACACGTGCTGTTTCAACTACTAATATATAGCGTCTGACCCATACATCTATAATACGCGCATGCGCGATAATGTAGCTATCCTATTCTATTGCTTCGTACTGAGTGTATAAATCGCTCTCCCTTGCTCCACTGTCGTATGGTGTCAGAGCTGTACGTACTCGCGCGCATGCGCGTCATACTTTATTTTCTTTTAATGCCTAGTATTCAATGAATACGTGGCTCTCTCTCTCTTGCTCTTACGATGCTTCCTAAACTATTCCCCCTTCAAGCGAGTTAGACTCTGGACTAGCACCGTACAAAAGGGAGACGCGGGAAGCCTAAACTGATGTATATGATGTATAGCTTTCCTTCTCTTTCTCTCCATGTTATATATCTGTAAACTCTGTCTTACAACGAAGCCTATGTCTTAGGTATAGAAAATGTATAGCTCTCTTTCTCCTTCTCTCTACGTTGTATCTTTTTTTCTCTCTCGCGTAACGAAATCTCTAAACGTTACATTTTTTCCAATTCACTCTCCATTCTCGCTCAAATATCAGACCGCCGCTAAAGAAGTTTCACTTCAAAAACTCATTTATAGTTCGAGCTCATATTTCTAAGAGCAAGTACTTTCATTCATAAAACGAGCCGCCCATATGCCAATTTTCTCGACCATACGAAAATAGTCAGTATTGGAATATTTCGTGTCGAATTGAAATTATTTGCCAATATTTTGTAAATCTTGAATTTTTGTGATGTCGAGTGGCCGCGTCTCCGTAGGTATGTATGTTTTTTTTTTATGGAGGTGGCAGAAAGCATTGAAAACCGAAAAGTGTGAGACTTGCCTTTCGGCTCACCCACTAAAAACCCACCCCAGCTCCGTTTCCCTCCCGCGGGACAACCGTTAAGTAGTACTTCAAGGGAGGGGGAGCGGCCTATTGCCTCTTCATAAAGATCTGCGCTGTTGTTCAGCGCGACGCAGTTTGGAGATTACTATGTTTGCAATATTACATACAGCGGACCAATATTCTTCGGACTCTATCATAATATCGACTAGGTTATCAGCCGTTATTGGCTTCCCCACCCTAGTGCTTAGTTCCTCCCTTTCTAACGCAAATCGCGGACAGACAAACAAAACATGTTCTGCGTCTTCTGCAGTTGGTGCACAATGAGAACAGTACGGGTCGTCTTCGTGCTTAAACCTATATAAGTATGATTTAAAGCACCCATGTCCCGTCAGTATTTGGGTCAGATAGTAATCTAACTGTCCATGTTCACGGTTAACCCATTTGGAAATTGTGGGAATCAAACGGTACGTCCAGCGTCCGTTGGGGGACAAGCTCCATTTCTCCTGCCATGAACGCAGGCTACGCTCTCTTGCTATCTTGCGTATTGTTACCCGTTCTGAAGTAGCTTTCGTTTTGTATATTTCAGCATACTCTGTTGCCATTAGGTTGATTGGGAGTAGTCCTGCTATAACCATAATGGCGTCTTCCGATACCGTTCGAAACGCGCAGCACACTCTGATACACTTTGCGGTACACTGATTTCATGCACTTCACATATGAGGTGCAATTTGTGGTTTCCGCCCATGCTGGAGCTGCATACAGCATAATCGATGAGACAACAGAGTTGAGTAGTCTCCTACAGTTTTGCCTAGGGCCTCTGATGTTCATCATTATTCGCGTTAGCGCAGTTACTGCTTCTGCTGCCCTGCTGCTCGCGTACGCCAAGTGCTCTTTGAAATTAAGCCTACGGTCGATTATTACTCCCAGGTACTTAATGAATGGTATCGATCCTATGCCATGATCGCCCACCATTATGTTGGCCGACTCCACAATCTTCCTGCTGCTAATTAGTACTACTTCGGTTTCATGGTCTGCAAGAATTAGACCACTGTTGCACAACCATTCCTTTACCATGCTTGGGTGCATGGTTCTTCGGCTTGATGGAGTGATTTAGCCACGACCACAACAGCTATGTCGTCAGCAAATCCTACAATTTGTGACCCTAGAGGTAGATTGAGACGCAGAACTCCATCGTACATAACGTTCCATAACAAAGGGCCGAGTACTGAGCCTTGTGGAACTCCGCCAGTTATTTTGTACTCTTTTACACCAGTATCGGTTTTATAACGCAAGGTTCTGATGTAATACGGCTATTGATTTTTCTTCATTGCGTAACTATTTACAGGAAATTCAGTGTGTGTTGGTGAACAATTAAGTTACGGGCAAAATGAGTCAGAGTGAGACTGATGTGACGCAAACTTGCGCATCAGATGCGACTCATCAACAGATAGTTGTCTCCAATATGCCTGATGAAATACATGGCAATCCAAGGTAAATATATATTAAGTAAATATATCATTTGGGGCTCCCATGCATGGAACAACCAACTTAGAAGTTTCACTTCTACCGTGCGTGAGTCTGACAGACCCTAGATTTTTTTTGTAACATGTATACATATTCGAAATCAAAAAAGCGCCCCTATAAATAATAAAAATAATAATATAAGAATTGTTCCCTTTTGGTTGACTGAGTTTTTCTTATTTCGCTTTGTTCTTCTCTCTCTCATCGTTCGTTTGACAGTTCGCTCCTAACATTTATTCTGCACGGTATTGCAAACGTTTAGAAGAACATTTGTAATAAAAGAATTTTAATATAATTTGTAGTATTATTTAGTAAAAATAGCTTTAAATCGAAGTGTGAATATTGTTACTTTTCTGTGTTTGTATTTAAGTAAAGTAAGCGTTAGGGCATTTTTTCAAGCTTATGCAAAAAAGAAGCATTTTTAACGTTAAATATTGCTATTAATTCTTAATTGTAACTTAGAAAAAGTACTATAAATCAAAAGGCTGATATAGTGACTACATTTACGTGTTATTATTTTAAATTCGGTCCCCGCACTTAGACATTATAAACAACTTTATCGTGGTAGAAATGGAAAGCCAACCCATCCATCCTAGCCGCTCTTGCTTCATTTCATGGTCGAACCGCCAGACTCTTAATGTTTGTGTGCTTTTATTTTTAAGACGGTAACACAATCGGTGAAGCATAAAGCCTAACAAATGTGGAGTTCGCCTCGTTTTGAGTGACTTCTCCCGTCCAACATAATGATTCAATTGACCTATCTAAACCAAGTTCGTTCCCCAATTGAGACTCAATTAGCGTACAGGAGGCTCCTTCGTCGATAAGAGCGAATGTACGTATTGATTTGATGGAACAAGGACCTGGGACTAAAAAGGTGCCGCAAAGAAAGCGGTGCATATGGCCAAAAGATGATCATGGTACACACGAAGCGGCTAGACTCAGGAAACTGTTATCGAAACATCCCATGACGCTCAATTTAATTCGCCTAACTACAAGATCTAGTCGTTACGTATTTTCCAGGGCGCTACTTAGATCACGAATCCTTGAGTTGAGATATAGCGTAGCAAACATCTCGAAAGAAATTATTACAACGCAAAAAATATAATAGAAATACACTCGGAGGTTTGCCAATGCCTGCTGAGAGGCGACCGCTATTAGAAAAAACTTTTTCTTAATTTTGGTGTTTCGCCGTGAATTCCGAATGGTAGTCACGCACCAACCCATTCGGCTACGGCGGCCGCGAATGATCTTTTGGTACCATAGCTAAAAGCGATATACACAGGATGTCTGAGGTTGAACTATGTACCTGTTATCTGGAGAGAATCAAGGGTTGTGTTTATACAAAAGGAACAACTCGATACTCTCAAAGGAATATAGGCCCATTATTTTCATTTCATTTCTTCTGAAAACGCTTCAGAAAATCCTTGACGCACACATCAGAGGAAATAGGATGCCATATTTTATGTCTAAGGCACAACATGCATATACTAAAGCCAGATCTACACTGCGTTACACTCACTAATGTTATAGAGAAATCTCTAGGGTACAGGGAATACGCTTTAGGAGTATTTTTAGACTTTATTTTGACGCGTAAAATATGCACTAAATTTTGTTTTTGTCTTACAACTTTTGTTGTTGTAATTTTTTTTTGTTGTTTTCTAGTAATAAGTAGAGAATCAAATACTAATTTAAAAACATCAAATTATATTGTTTTGTTATAAAAGACTGAAATAAAATCCATATTATAACAAAATTCTTTGTACACTTTCTTTTGACGCTTACAGTACGTACACATCACAAATCCTTGATTCACAACGCAGGCGCAGAAATAAACGCACTGCGTATTTATCCTCCCCACGTGACTCGGCATCAATTCTCGGCGCCAATTTTTTGTTTTTTCTTTTTTAAATTTTTTTTTTTTTAATCATTTCAAAAGTAACAAAATAGTAAAAAAATAAGCAGTCGAAGAAATAAACGCACCGCCTATTTTTTCTCGTCACATGTTAGACTCGATATCAGTTACCGGTGCCAACTTTTTTTTTATTAATTTTTTTTTAAATTCGTTTTTTTTTTTATTGAAAAAAATGTATGTAATACATTTTACGTATTCGCTTATTATTTCAAAAATAAAAATAATAATTAATAAAAATTTAATTGGTTTAATGTCGAGGTGAGAAGTATGTTGTGTGTTGAGGTGAAAGATGTGTGGTGTTTTCAATTTTTGTGTGGGCAAAACTCAGTGTGGTGTCTATAAAGTCGATGTTCTAAAATCCCGTACTACAAATATTTAATTTTTTTTTTCAACATTATTTTTTTAATGCAAGCCAAAAAAAAATTGTGTAGTAAATTTTAATTAGTAAAAATCTAATTGGTTTAATGTCGAGGTGAGAAATGTGTTGTGTGTTGAGGTGAAGATATGTGGTATTTTCAATTTTTGTGTGGGCAAAACTTAGTGTGGTGTCTATAAAGTCGATGTTTTAAAATCCCTTACTACAAATCTTTGAAATCTCAATCGTAATGAAAAAAGTTAACAGTAACATTTGCTCCTTCTCATTCCATTAACATTCTCTGGTAGTATGATTGTGTACATGTTCGATAACGCCTTCAGCGGTCATTGCGTGGTTGAAATAGCCACAATTACATCAGAGAATGTTAATGCAATGAGAAGGAGCAAATGTTACTGTGCGAAGGGTAGAAAGCCAAAATCTAAGCCTAGCGACTACAAAAACAAAATAAATTTGTATACGCAGTCGCGGCGGCCATGATTCATTTAGTCGCGACGCGCTGAACAGTCTCAAATATTGCATATCACAACAAATGTAAATTCATTCATAACTTTCTAAGAGCAAAGTACTTTCATTCATAAAACGAGCCGCCCATATGCCAATTTTCTCGACCATCCGAAAATAGTCAATATTGGAATATTTCGTGTCGAATTGAAATTATTTGCCAATATTTTGTAAATCTTGAATTTTTGTGATGTCGAATGGCCGTGGCTCCGTATATATGTATGCACCCTTATATGTATGTAAACATGTCTTCCAACTGCTTGACAGCCGCAGCTTGTGTGAGTCAAGAGTTCGCACAAGCTACAGTAAGAGGCACAAAAAAAACAACAAGTTGTATATGAAAAAGTTCTAGCCCGGACATTTCGATACTGGAGAAAATTTCTAGACCATTATTTTTAGTTCTCGCGTGGGAAATATATATAAAGTTAACATATTCCTTTACGTATGTGGTTTTCCAATTGATAAAAGGTGCACAAAAGCATATGCATATTATCAGCAAAGAAATAAACTTACTCTAAAATAAGAGTGCGGCTTTTTCGCAGACATTCAGCCTTCGCATGAAGCACAAAGTGCCAAACATTTAATATTGAAGAAATCACTGAAGCTTCTGCGAGTTGTGTTGATGTGCAGTATTGTTCATAACAACAGAGACCGATGTCTCAAATTTTTTAACCAAAATTTTTCAATCAATATGTACTTTTTATTTCAAAGCTTTAACACTTAGCACTCGGCATTAATGTAAGTATTTATATTCCAAATAATAAGTTACACTTCATACAAAAGGTCTAAAAAGGTATCAAAGTATATTATGGGGCAGTTTTGTTTACGCTTCATAATTCATAATTTTCGGCACAATGCTGTGCCTTTCAATGCGCGAGTTACATATACAAACAGTTACATTGATTTCAAAGCCAATGCACCTGATAAATTCGAATTTTTAAATAAAATTGACAATAGCAGTAAATATCAATTTCCGGCACATGTCGCAATCCATAAAATTTCAAAAGAATAAACAAATTTTTTATTAAAACAGAATCATCAATTTTATTAAACCAATGTAATTTGGCAAGTAAGAAAATCAGAATTGCAAAATATTCCACGTAAGTAAATATGTACACATAGGTAAGCTTTGATTGAACCTTAAGTGCAATAATAAAATCTGTACATATTGCCCTTCCGCTGTAAATGCAATACTAAATAATATTAAAAAATTAATTTATTATTTTTCGGTCGCAATTCTGAAAATTGCAACCGTTTCAAAAATTAACTTAAAGAAGAATTAAGAAAATAATAAATTTTAACAAATATTGCCAGATTCGCATTTATTGCATTTCCGTTCCCATTACGAAAACGCAATGTTGAATTACCGTATAAAAACACAAATGTTAATAAAGGGTGTTTTTTTTAGAGGTTAGGTTTTCAAGTTGGCACTACTTTTTTCGTAGATGGTCTTTTTGACAGCTGTCACTTGATTTATGCTCAGTTTGGTTTGCCATTTCATAATGAATAGACTTACACCTGAACAACGTTTGCAAATCGTGCAAATTTATTACGAAAATAATGGTTCGGTTCGAAAAAAAAAACAAGAAAATTTTGTTCAGCGATGAAGCTCACTTTTGGTTGAATGGGTATGTCAATAAGCAAAATTGTCGCATTTGGAGTGAACATAATCCACAAGCCATTGCTGAGACGCCGTTACATCCTCAAAAAGTCACTGTTTGGTGTGCTCTATGGGCAGAGGGAATCATTGGTCCATATTTCTTTAAAAATGAAGCCGGCCATAATGTTACAGTCAATGGAGAGCGCTATAGAGCCATGATTAATGACTTTTTCGTGCCTGAATTGGACGATGTTGATGTGGACGACCTTTCGGTTCCAACAAGACGGCGCTACATGCCATACAGCCAACGCAACAATCGATTTATTGAAGGAAACTTTTGGTGAGCGCATTATCTCGCGCCGTGGACCTGTGGCGTGGCCTCCAAGATCGTGCGATATAACACCGCTGGACTATTTCTTGTGGGGCTATGTGAAGTCGCTTGTCTACGCAGATAAGCCCGAGACGATTGACGTCTTGGAAGAGAATATTCGGCGCGTTATTGCTGACATACGGCCCCAATTGCTGCAAAAAGTGGTCGAAAATTGGGCCTCTCGGCTGGAATTTATTCGAGCCAGCCGCGGCGGCCACTTGCCCGAAATCATTTTTAAAACATAATGGCAAACCCTTATCTTTATAATAAAGCTAAATTCTTGGCCATAACATTAAATTATATACGTTTTATTTCATCTTGAAAACCTAACCTCTAAAAAAAACACCCTATAGTTTTAAGTCAGTCTTGTTCCTCCCGTTCATCGAAGTAGTTGCTGAGTTTGATAAATAAACGAAATAAAAAGGAAACAAATTTGGTTTTTTTTATAACTCGAGTTAACGGCAAAAACGTAAATCGCGCGGACTCCTTTTTAGCGAATCGTGTGCGAACAACCGCATATGTATTGTAGATGTACCATATTCTCCTGAAGGGTAAGGAGTAGGCGGCCCGAGCGAATGGTTGTTGTTCTTTATATGCCCTGTGTCAAGTGTGAGCAGAAGCTTGTGTTCTGCGTTTGTTAGAATGGTGGTAGTTTGTATGTATATTTATACGCATATGCGTGTATACGCGTTTGGCTTCTGGGTGGATATTAGAATATTTTTTCATCAATACGAGTATTTGTATGTTAGTAGTGGTTCAGATTTGACTGATGAGATTAAATATATGAATACATATTCATATGCATTACCTTTATGGCTGTTTTAAATATAAATCAGTTCAAAAGCAGTATGAATAATAACAATATTCTAAGTAACAGATATAAGAAAAACCTGAATACACTATTTTAAATCAATTATAATTAAACCAAATACAAAAAATTAAATAAAAATATCGAACAATCAAAAGTGTGTACAGGACTTGAACCCGAGTCCAATTCGGAACGATATAGTACGCCTATGAAATGTCTTTCATGCTTGCGCTAATCTACAATGGTTAATTTACCTTCCTAAATCGGTCATTTATTCGATTCGCTATTTTATATGCATACATTTTGCATTCGTTGAAAGTTTGTAAGCATATTTATATACATATGTATGTGTGTATGCGCGTTTGGCTTTCTGGAAGGATATTAGAATAATATTTTGTCATCAATATATTTTGGATTTGATTGAAGAGATTAAATACATATGTATATGCATATTTATATGTACATATTTCCTTATATAAAAATCAGATCTAGTATGAACTATTTTATACAGAAAAGAAATTTTCTAAATATCAAATTCAAAAAAACCCAAAACAGTATTTTAAAGCAATTATAGTTAAATTAAACTCAACAATTTTACCAAACTGAATTGTAAAAAAGAGATAGTGCAGGGGAAAGGAAAAACGTATGACTATTCAGGACTTGAACCTGGATTAAATACGCGCCTCAAACACCATTCAAACAATACCGCCGACTTTAGCAACTTCGCCATGAATTGACTTCTTACGCATCTTTCCCAATCGCAAATTCATTCGCTTCGCTGTGAGCATGAAAAGCGTCGAATCCCTTACTACTGTGGTGAAAAATCATATGAAATCCCTTAGTAGTGTGGTAAACACAGAAAAAAATCTGAATTCCTCTCCTAGAGTGGTAAATATATGCAATCCCCCACTAGTGTGGTAAGTCGAATTTGAAAATCCCTTACTATGAATCTACAAATTAGTACTCGAAAAAAGCTCATTTAACATTTGCTCCTTCTCATTCCATTAACATTTTTCTGATTACATGCAGTTCTCGGTTCGCATAGCAGCCAACAACAATGTTTCCCGCTTTACGTTTTGGTTGCGAATCAGCAAGAGAAAAATTATCCGACTGCACTGATTGATTGCTTTGTGATAGCAACTATTCTCGCTGTATTAGGTATTTTTGTATTAGATGCAGCAGCGAGAGAGAGTTTATTGCAAGCAATGCCATTTGGTTTGATAGTGACAACGGGAGTGTTGTTGACAGCAGAGTCAGCAGGAACATAAGAGGTAAATAGGGCATAAGAGAAAGATGGCAGCGTTGAGTTAGAATCAAGTACTCGATCCTTGTTTTTTGTTGTTGGGGAAATATTTTCTTGCAGTACAAGGAAATTGTTTCAGAGGTATTTTATGTCACTAAACAAAGCGGGAATCGTAGAAGCGACATCGAGGTCAGAAAGTTTGTGACGAACGGTTTTTACTTCAAGCTCTAAATCTTCTACTCTTTTAATTAAACGTCTCTTGTCGCTTTGCAAAGAGCTAATTACAGCTATCATTTTTTCATGCGTTTTTTCACATTGGCGGTCAAAGAAAAATTTGCGTTAGAGTTGTCAGTAGCATCTCTTGGTGGAGAAACTGAGCAATGGAATGGCAGATTTAAATTACGGTGCGCTTTTGGCAATAAATTTTTACAAGATAGGTTACAAAATTTCGCCGGGAGTCAGAGGAGACTCCGCATCCAACTTTGCCTAATTTCGTAGAACATTTGCTGCTAGAACCATCGCCAATATTCAAGGATATGTCCCGAATAAATGGACAGATGGTCAGATTACGTATAGCTGTAATAGTATATATATCAGGAGGATATTCCCGCACATGTCCTACATAGATATAACTCAATACTTTTGAAACAAATTTAAAAAAGTTATAACTTAAAAACTAAATATATCTTAATTTACAATTTTAGTACAACCGGCAAAATATGTTTGCTGCCACTCTTTTTAACGTAAGATATAATAACAATAACGTGTCACAGTTAAAAATAAAAAGAAAGAAGTGTTTGAGAAAAACTGTGTTGAAGTTAACACATTTATATTTATTTATTTATTTATTTATTCATCAATTAAAGTATAACTTAAATAGATTACTAATATTAAAGCTTAAATATAATTTATGGTAAACAATACTGTGAGATACATTAGGTAAAATTCAAAAAGTGTATCTTCAGATTAAGTCTTGATTTGAAAGTCTCTCGTGAGTTAGAGAATATATCCAAATGTTTGCATAATTGGTTAGACTGTCTTATACAACGAGTGAGCGGTTCATTTCGACTATTTATCAGAATATCGTATGTAAATAAAAGACATTAAGTGGAATCTGGAACGATTCCATGATGCACATCAGCCGATATTCGAAATCCTTCTGGAATAAATGTAAACCCTCTTACGGTGAATTGTGGGGTGTAGGGCAGGTCGCCTCCGCGTGGTGCACCCTGGGGAGCGCTAAATGATCTGCGGTCTCAACGGCCTTCCTGAACGATGACGACCCCCGCTTTCGCATTTGGACTTATTCTCCTCCAACACATTCTTGACTTTTTAGCCCCTTTGCTGGTAGTCGCGGCATTCTGCCACCTGAGTATGGTGAGGTGAAACTCAGCAGAAATGGCTGGTGGGATAGTGACGTGACTGCCCTCGTCCCGCTAAAACCTTGGCAGGCCTCGGAATACATTCCAAACCCGTAGCCATTGGGTTGGTGGTGTAGGTGCGGTTGAGATGACTCCCGTCTTTGTGTCCGGTCTGGCTCTGAACGCATGCACATAAGGACATGCGTCAACCCTCGCATGGCTTCCCTGCTACGGCACAGATGGGATCTTTAAGGACGACTATACACTACGGGTTTGGGTAGCGGCTTCGAGTGGGGACCCACTCAATACAACAATGAACAACAACAACAACAACAACACAACAAACAAAACAATAAACCTCCATAAAGCTTAAGAAGTTAGCGGGAACCCGAAACCGAATCCCAAAACCACCTCTCTCAAGACAGGTGGAGCGAAGTCGCCTCCCACGGGGGGTAGTTTCTAGAGGGGGTAAGGCGTCGGAATAGATGCGTAAGGCAGTAACCAAGGGAGACACCGAGGGAAAGTCGGAACCGACTTTCAGTATTAATCAGTGGTAAAGAGTGGGAATCCACCTTTGATAGGTAGCGGAGTACAGACGGAACGGTCTGCAATTCCTAGAGTAGGGGCGATGGATGGGAAAGCCAGCACCAGCAAGGGACTTTCCCCTAGTTTTCCGGTGACTTTGGGGGTATCTCTTCGGGGACCCTCCACTAGGCCTAAACGGCAGCAAGGGCAGAGTAAACGGTCCTTCTCTGATCTTCGTATGGCTACCAAGATCCTGGAGCGCAGAATGACTCTCAGGTATCTGAGAAGCATTCCCCGACACTCGAATGGGCCAGGAAGGTCATCACAGGAGCAGAGGAGGGCAGCGGAAAGGAAAGCGAATGCGCCACAATTGGACTCGGGAGTTAAAAGGCAACGCTCCCAGTAGTAGGATATGCCCCAAGAAAAGAGGCCCAGCATCGGTGGTGCTGGGAGAGGTAAGAGCCACAGTGGAGGACATAGAAGTGTGGACATAGAAGTGGACAATGCTGTGACAATGCTGATGACGTTCGCTCTTTACCGGGGTCCGTCATAAGCATCGGATCGTTCTTCGGCAGGGCGGAGGAGGAGAGGCTTCTGGCCTCGGAGAGCGAGGATACCGTCCTTGGGGTGATAGAGAGGATCGTGGAGCATGATTATTCTTCAGATAAATCTTCAGCACTCCAAGGCGGCGTCCGCCAAGCTATTAATCCACCTTGAGCAAGGTGGAGCTGGTATAGTCCTGATCCAGGAGACATGGCTGAGCAGCAACGGCATTTCTGGGCTCAGAACGAGAAGCTACAAACTGGTAGCGTATAGCAGGGCAAGTAAATCAAGAGCCTATATACTCATCAGAAAGGAACTTAACGCATTTTTTTTGCCTAATTTCAGCAATGAAGACATTGTAACGGTGAGCCTGGAGGGCACTTCTGGGAAGCTGTGGCATATGTCCGCCTACATGGCACAAGACGACGAGGTGCAACCACTTCCGGTGCAACTAAGAAAAACCCTGGCTGAAGCAAAACGCAGGAAAATCGGCGTTACTATAGGCACTGACGCGAACTCCCGTCACACCTGCTGGGGAAGTTCAAACATCAATGCAAGAGGTGAATCACTTTTTGATTATATCGGAAGAAGAGATCGACGAACTGGTGGAGACTTTCACCTCAGCCTGCAACCATGCCCGGGAAACCTCTTGTCCAACAAAAGTCTTTTCAGGAAGGAAAACCCGCCTTGGTGGACAGCGGAGCTCTCTGAGCTTAGGGCCTAATGCAGACGCCTTTTTAATAGGGCTTAAAGAATTAGGTCCGCATGGGTTGGTGCATGACTACTATTCGGAATTCACAGAGAGAACGTAGGTTCAAATCTCGGTGAAACACCAAAATTAAAGAAAAACATTTTTCTAATAGCGGTCGCCCCTCGGCAGGCAATGGCAAACCTCCGAGTGTATTTCTGCCATGAAAAAGCTCCTCATAAAAATATCTGCCGTTTGGAGTCGGCTTAGAACTGTAGGCCTTCCATTTGTGGAACAATATTAAGACGCACACCACAAATAGGAGGAGGAGCACGGCCAAACACCCAAAAAGGGTGTACGTGCCAAAGTAAAAGTACGAGCTTTCTTCATTCGCTTTACTTTGAACTGAACTCGTGAAGTACAGGGCAAATATGCATTTTTTAGCACCAAAAAAAAGTAGTTTCTGATTAGAACGCAATTACACTGCATTGTAACATTCCCCCTCTTAAACTTGATGCCTGGCGTCAAAGTTTATCCAAATAAGTCCAATTTTGCTAATTTAACAACAGGTCGGGTTATCAATCCATGCATGGTTTTCACGCGCTCCGGGCTTGGCCATCCTTTGCTCGCACAACTTCAACTACAATTCCTTTGATCAAGGTGTTGCGTTTACTTGTTTCATCGGCGATGATTACCACGTCACCGTTGTCGACATGTTCAGGAGGAGGTTGATACCATTTTGCGCGACGAATGAGGTTAGGCAGATATTCCCTCACCCACTGTCTCCAAAACTGGTCTGCCAGCTGTGACGCGACTCTAAAGTTTTTTCGGAGTGTGGCACCGCTGCTGTCTTCAATGCTTCGTTCTCGTAGTCCGCATGACCCACCAAGCAAAAAATGATTCGGAGTGAGTGCATCGTCATTTGCTGTATCCAGAGGAATGTATGTCAGTGGTCTGGAATGCAAGACGTTTTCGGCATCTGCTAGTGCTGCTCGAAGTATGTGCTCTTGTATAATGTTCGTGCGAAGTATGCCCGATAAAATAGATTTTACGAAGCGGATCATCCTCTCCCATGCTCCGCCCATATGCGATGCGGCCGGGGGTATAAAACGCCAGCGTTTCTCATGATGTCTACCAACAACGACGTCTATTGGTCCGAATAAATCTACCCCAGTGTATGTAAATGGGGGCATATTCAACGCGAGTCGTTCAGGTGGCAGAGAACCCATTTGAGGAGGCTGTGGTACTGCTTTACGAATTCGGCAAACTTGACACTTCCTTCCGACGCTACCTACCAACGCTCTTAATCCACTCACCCAGTATTTTTGACGGATTTCGTTGACTACGCTTCGTTGTGATGATGGTGATATTTACGATGGAAAAAATCGGTTATTAGAAGTGTCACTGGAGGGCGTGAGTGTAGAATTATGGGAATTATGGAATCGATTCGACTTTTGATTCTGAGCAATCCAAATCCATCTATGAAAGCCGAGCATTTGAAAATCGAACTTTTTCGACTTACCAGTTAGCCTAGATGTAGACATTTAATTTCATCTCCGAAGGTCTCACTCTGGCACATAAGAATAATTAAAACTTCGGCGCTGTTTACTGTGGTGTCCTGCAACATCATCTGAACGAACTCTGATTTAGCTGGTCTCCTGTTTATTAACCGAAGGAACCGGTTCGAATCTCGGTGAAAGCAAAATTAATAAAAACATTTTTCTAATAGCGGTCGCCCCTCGGCAGGCAATGGCAAACCTCCGAGTGTATTTCTGCCATGAAAAAGCTCCTCATAAAAATATCTGCCGTTCGGAGTCGGCTTGAAACTGTAGGTCCCTCCATTTGTGGAACAACACCAAGACGCACACCACAAATAGGAGGAGGAGCTCGGCCAAACACCTAACAGAAGTGTACGCGCCAATTATATATTTTTTTTTGTTAACCGCAAAACGTATCTTGTTGCACCACGTAGCTTCTCCCATTTACTGAACCTCGACACATGAGGTACAAGTAGTATGTATATTCCGGACTACAGGACAATATCAAAAATGTTAAAATTTTAACATTTATTATTATTTTAACTCAAAAATTTAACATTTTTACCATTTAACTCATTTTTTTAACTTACAGTTACTCAAAATTTTAACATTTTTTAACATTTAACTCATTTTTTTAGCTTATATTATCTCAAAAAATAAATGTTAAAATTTTGATGTGGGTCGATGAGTCCAACCCTAAATTATAGTTACTCGTAGTTAATATTTTTGAGGTACTCGTAGTTAATATTTTTGAGGTACTCGTAAGCAATATTTGGGGTGGCGCCCTAATAAGGCGCCACCCTATATTATAGTTACTCGTAGTTAATATTTTAAGGTATTTAAGATATCTATTTTTGATGTACTCGTAATCAATATTTGATAATTATAAATATTATATATTTATAGTTACTCGTAGTTAATATTTTTAAGATATTAAAGATATCTATTTTTGAAGTACTCGTAATCAATATTTAGGTTGGTACAGTTAAAATTTTGAGTTGGGTCGATGTCTATTAAGTGAAAAAATGTTAAAATATTCATTACAAAATATTTAAAGTAATCTATTCAAAAACAAACAAACAAAAAAAAAAAAGGATACATTTATTTTTTAAAGTACCTTTCAAAAAAAACGACGAACTCCACAAAACAAGAGTCTTTGAGCCAGATTTGAACTTGCAACAAAATTATTGTTATAATTCCAACTGCTTAACCAACTCATCTAAACATCATATTCTGAAGTAATGTAATTACAGCTGAGTAGTATGCAAAGCAAGTAATGTTGATCTTATCAACATTGCTCACAATCTATAAATAGAATAAGCTTTATACCATTGACAGAGTTAATATATCAAAGCTTTTATATCAAAGCAAGCTTAATTGTAAGATAAGCATAATATTTGATCTAGAATATTCAATTAAGCTTTTATACATCAACACATGGTTACAAGTGCAATAAATAATTATTGCACATGCTTACAAGTGCAGTATGTATTTAGCGTTTGAAGAGGATGGATGCAAAAAAAAAAAAAAAGATTTTGTAACTATGGCTGGTAAGTTTTTTTTTTTTTTTTTGCAATTTTTTAAGTTTTTATTAATTTATTTATTTGTTTCAGAAGAAAGTATGGATATTGATGAAAGTATGGATGGATTCGATGATGAAAGGGGTGAGTTTTTGGAAGATTTAGTAATCTTCAGTAATTTTATTTTATTAAAAAAAAATGCTTCTTTTAGCTCATTATATTTGAAGGCATTGGCCTAAAAATAAAAAATGAAAAATATAAAAATTTTTTTGGATGATATGTTTATGGATAAAAAAGATAAAAAAAATTATAAGAAAGATAAAAGAGAATTTGATTTCATAGATTTAAAAAAATTATTGGAATCAAAATATGTAAACGAGTCTATACCAGTTGGTTTAGATTTTAAAATTGATAGTGAATTTATACAAAATTTACAAAAAGATAGTATTAATGATAATATTACAAAATTAATTGAAATTAATAAATTATTATTACAGAATAAGAAAAATACTTTTTATATAAATTCTACAATAGGATTAATTTTAGAAGAATATGCAAGAAAATTGCAATTAGAAAAAGGTTATAAAAAAATTGGTGTAAAATGTAAATATACAACTATGAAAGATATATATATAAAATTTAAGATAAGTGAAAGCTATGCTTGTAAATTACGTTATATAGGCATTTTGGTATTGAATTACCAAAAATTGCAAAATTTAGATATAACCACTGATGGATTATATAAATATAGAAAAATATTAGATAAAGTTTTTAATGTAAATAATGAAGAATATAAAGATTTCCAAAATAAATGGAAATAATAAAAAATAAAAATCTTATTCAAACAAAAATTCAAACATTTTTTATATTGTAAAGAAAAATTCAAACATTTTTTTGTATCTACCATCATTTGTTTCTTGTTCTTTATCTATTACTAAAAATCCAAACTGTTCTTTCCAACATTGAATACACATATTTTTTAAAATATCATAATCAATATCATTACAATGGTCATTAAATATATGCTTCAGATTAGTCTTGTCTTGTTTAAATATAATTATATAGTTTGCATTATCTCTTATCAATTGTTTAAGAATTTTTGAATATGTTTGACATAAATAAAAACAAGAAATGTTATTGTGTCTACCATAAGCAAAATAATTGGCAATATTATCTTGCTGTTCTGTAGAGATATCATCAAATATTATTACAGAATATGGTTTAATATTTTCAGGTGTTGGTAGAGATTGAATTGATAAACATTTTATATCTTTAGATTCCAAATCATTTTTAACACACAATTTATTGAATTGAATTATCATATCTTCCAAAAATTTATATTTTTCTTGATAGCAAGTTTTTGAACAAATTATTATATCAGAATAATAAATCTTTGATAATATATTTAATAATACATTTGTTTTTCCACAATTACTTGGTCCACAAATAATTGCTCTAATAATATTCGGAAATATTTCATTTAATCTTTTTATTGGTTTATGAGTATCAAAATTTTGAATAGTTAATTTAATTTTATTATCTAATTTAGTAACTTTTAAAAGACCATCCATAATTAGAATTTTAGATACATTTTTTCATTATTAATATAATGAATTACATATTTATTTCAATTAATTTTTAGTTAATTTTAATTTTATAAAAATAAAAAAAAAAAACAAGTCAAACATGCATCACTTGATTTGTTAGTGGATTATATGAATAACTATCATCACTAATAATTAAACAGTGAACGACTGTATTTGATGGAAAATCTTCTGTCCATTTAAATTCAATTTTAATATCAATAGCAGCCTCTTTAATTACCTCATTCTGTTTAGATGTATCAATGCATATTATTGGATATTCTTTTAAAAATGTATCATAATTAACTATTGGTAAATTATTTATACTAGAACCATAATATGAATTTTTAAAATCTAGAAACATATTATATAATGTATCAAATTTATTTTGATTAATAGATAGTTGCATATCATAGTTTGGATATCTATTTGTATTTAATTTAACTACAACATTTTCTAAATTACAATGGTCAAATTTACTATTGTCTTTATAATTATTCTGATTTCTTAATGTTTGAAATGCAATAAGAAAATATCTAGGTTTAGCACTAGATGATGTTATATTCCAGGTATAAGTCTTTACAGCTGGAATTGCAGTAGTACAATAATATCTCCAATTTCTAAAATACATTTGAAAGTTTGTATTATTTGAAATTTTTTTATTAATTTCATGATCAACTTCAACTGAAAATTTAACATGAGGCATTCTCCATATAATTTGATTAATATCAATAGAAAAAGTATGATCACTTAAACCACTATCAATAATTAAACAATTTGTATCATCATTTGATCTTATTAATTCTAATTTTTGATTAATTCTAAAAATGAAATTTTTGTAATCATCAAAAAACCCAATTAATATACATAATGGAATGCTAACAGAAAAATAACCTTTCTTATTACAAACACTACCTTTATTTACAATTTGCCAACCAGCATTATTTAATGATAAATCATTAGAAAATGATGCTAAGCCTTTAATTGTTGTTGTTATTCCAGGATTTTCAATTTTATCAATTTCAACTGAATTAATAAAATATGTAATTTTACTAAACAGATTTATTATACCATTATTCACAAAATTTATTTTATCAGGATTAAGTTTATCTAATATTTTACCATCTTTATCTTTAGCAATAATTTGACCTCTAATATTAAGTAAACTTTTTGATGGTAACGTTTTAATGTCTTGTTTATTAATATTTATTTCTATTGGTCTTCCATATTCATTTAATAGTGTAGAATTAGATGGCAAATGTTCATAAAAGTCATAAGATTCGATACCTTTTTCTTCTTTCATTTATTTAACTAAAAAATATTATTAAAAATTTACTAATATGTTTTGACTAGGTCGAAACCTATGTTTAAAATAATTGTAGTCTTGTATTTAATTGTCTTATCAAATTATAAAAAAACATTATTAATAGAATAATAATTAGTACCATTGAAATGTATTCATTTTGCATTATTTTATCTATTCCATTTGAAATAATAAAATCTATTTTTGATAATTGATTATTTTTATCACATTTTATTTTATCTTCCATTTAAATAATAATTTTTTTCCATTTTTTGAATTAATGACATAATATTATATAATAATTCTTTTACTTCATTCATATTCGTTAAATTTTCTCCACTAAAATCGCTTAGTATATACTGAAAATTTCTAAAAATTTGGTAAATATAATAAATATAATAAATATATATGAAGAAATATAAATACATCACATTTTCTATTATAATAAATGGTACCATATTATGGTAGTGGTATTATAAATAATCTTATAAATAATCTTCCATTTGAATTACATTCTCCAGGATATAATTATTTAGGACCTGGTACTAATCTTGAATTAAAACTTGAAAAAGATATACATCCAATTAATAAATTAGATGAAGCAGCTAAAGAACACGATATTGCATATTCTAAAAGTAATGATATAAAGAAAAGACATGAAGCTGATAAAATTTTAGAAGATAAAGCATGGTCAAGAGTTTCAGCAAAAGATGCTAGTTTATCAGAAAAAGTAAATGCATATTTAACTACTAATGCTATGAAATTTAAAAGAAAAATGGGTATGGGTTTAACAACTCACAATTCATCAACTGAAGAATTGATAAATGTTGACTCTGTTAACGGTTCACAAAGTGAACATAATAGAAATGAAAATGAAATTAATTTTATTCCAAAATGTGGACGATATATTAAATATCCAATATCACTAAATGAAGATCAACAAAAACAAGTTTATGATGCTATGAAAAATAAAACAGATATTACTATAAAATTAGAACCAATTCAATTACAAAGAACTAAAGAAAGTGTAATGAATGAAACATATTTACCATTAACTAGAAAACAAATTAATTCTATAAAAAAACATTTAGATAATAATAAAACTACTTTTAAAATTTTTATATTAAAATTATCTATGTCTCAGTTACAAAGTTTTAATAATGAAAAAATTGGCGGATTTTTACAAGCACTATTACCACTTATTCCAGCAATAGGAGCTGCAGTTACTGCAGGAACAACATTATATAGAGCATATAATGATAAAAAAACTAACGATAAATTATTAGAAGAAAAAATACGTCATAATAAAGCATTAGAAGAAAAAAATATAAAATCTGGTAATGGTATGTTACTTAAAAAATCTGGTAATGGTATGTTACTTAAAAAAAATTTGATTTTGAATTAATTCCAATTAAACCATTAAGTAATTATGATTTAAAAAAATATGCTATATTAGAATATTTAATATAGCAAATTTTAGGGGTGTATTCATGAAAGATAGATTACCAGAAAAGATAAAAGATATAGAATGTGGAATAATAAATTTAGATAATAATGATGGTAATGGTACACACTGGGTAGCATATAAAAAATATAATAATCATATTTTTTACTATGATTCCTTTGCTATAAATAAATTACCAATATTAATAGAAAAATATTTCAAAACTAATGAAAATACTGTAAATGAAATAATTTGTGGTCACCTATGTTTAAAATTTTTACTTAATTAAATAATGCCAACTATATCATTAGATGGAAATACTTCAATAATTTCATGTAATTTTGATGAACCAATAATTTTAGATAATAAACATGATTTTGAAATGTGTTTGCTTAATTTTTCTACTTATAATTCTATACCGAATATATCTGAAAAATTAAAAAATAATATTTTACATTATGTTTCCGATGGAAATGATTCACAAGATAATTTACATACAATTAACAGTGTTAACAAAATAATTACATTCCCAACTGGTTCATATGAAATAAATGATATAAACAATTTTATAAAAGAGAAAATAAAGGGTATTACTATTAAACCAAATATGACAACATTAAAAGTTGAAATTAAAAGTAATTATATTATTGATTTTACACAAAAAAATTCCATAGCTTCATTACTAGGATTTAGTGAACAAATTATTCAACCTAATACATTAGTATCATCTGATTTACCAGTAAATATTATGAATGTTAATTCTATTAGAATAAAATGTAATATTGTAGGAGGTAGTTATGAAAATAATAAACAAACAACTATTATTCATGAATTTTTCATTAACGATAAACCTGGTGAAAAAATAAATGAAATACCTAGAAATTTAATATACTATCCAGTAAATACAAATACTATTAGAAATATAACTATTTATATAGTTGATCAGGATAATAATTTAATTGATTTTAAAAAAGAAAAAATTAGTATAAGATTAAATATTAGAAATGTAAATTGATATAAATTTAAAAAAAAATGTTTGTTAATAAATTGGAAATAATGAGTGAAATTATGATTCTGCAGGAAACAGTTTCCGAAGGAAACATACCAAAACAAAGATTATATCATAAAATAGTAAATGGTGAAAAATATGTTTATCTATTATAGATGGTAAAAAAATATGTTTTTCATGTTTGGAAGAAACAAATATTTCTAATTTGAATAAGGGGTATTGTAAAAAATGTTACAATCAAAAATTTGCATATCGTAACACATTACCAAGTAGAAATAAAAAAATAGAGCGTGAATGTGGTGTAAATTATACTTTATCAAATAAACAACGTCATTTAAAATCTCAATTTCATATTAAATTTATTAACAATAAAGAAAATAATGAAAAAATTAATGATAAAAATTAATATCCAATTAAGTTTAATAAAATTAATTGGTATTTACATCACACTTTAAAGTATTATAATTTTATATTGTATAAAGACGAGAAGTTAATTTATTTAAAAAAAAAATTTTCTATATAAATAAGGAAAAATTAAGTAAAAATATCAACCAAATAAAAATGAATCCATTTAATATTAAAGAATTGAAATCTAAAAATTTAAAAAATTTAAAAAAATATATTAGAGCAAATAAACATATTTTTCAATTGCCAAAATATTGGTATAATAAAAATAAAAATAGTTTATTAAACATAATAAATGTTTTAATAGAAAAGCATAATAATGATGTTATTCAAAATATATTTCTAAATTTTGATGATTATGATTTTGATATTATTGATATTCAAGAAAAACAAATTAAAAATAGTTCATGTTTTAACAATATGGTTGCTGATTTAGAGTTTACAAATAATCAAGAATTTAATATTAAAAGACATTTAGAATTAATAAAAAGAAATTGTTTCAAATATTTTTTCGAAGGTTTTAAAAAATATAGTAATTTTAAAGTGTCTTTAGCAACAGCGGTAAATATTGTGATTATTGATAAAAAAACTAATAAAATTAAAGAAAGTTATGAATATTGGTATAGATCAGAAATACATTATGTTAATAAATTAAACTATACAAAAGAATTTTATTTAATGATAGAGGAAATAAATAATAAATTCTCAGAAAAATGTACAAAAGGATCTACAGCTAGCTTTGTTAGAATAGTAAAAACACATATTAGTAGAGATAAGTCTCAAATTCTTGCTGGATCATATATTCCATTTACTAATAGAAATTGTGTTAATATTAAAAATACTGATAATAAATGTATTTTATATTGTATCTTATATTCTATTTATCAAGATGTGTTAAAAATTCATCCAGAAAGACCAACAAAATATAAAAAATATCTTGAAGATTTAGAAAATGATGATAAATTTAAAAATCTAAATTTAGAATTTCCATTTATAATTAATGAAGAAAATGTTAAAATATTAGAAGATTATTTTAATATTACCATGAATTTTTATCATTATGATTCAGAAAAAAATGATGATGAATATTACCAAATTCAATTAATGTATAAAAGTAACTCTTTTCGTTATTTCGTTAATGGTTTGCCAAAAAAACATGTTAATATTATATATATAGAAAAAAATATTACAGAAGAAACATACAAATCTCACTTTGTACTACTTACAAATTTATCTGGATTTTTAAGTGGTAAAATTCATCATCAGCATGAACATCTACATATTTGTAATAAATGTTTTAAACATTTTGAAAAATCTGATGAATTAGAAGAACATATAAAAACATGTTATTTATTAAAAGATGATAATAATATAATACAAAATATAAAGTTACCTAAAGAGGGTGAAAATATTTTAAAATATAAATCTATTGGAGCAGAACTATTTCATCCATATACTTTATATGCTGATTTTGAATGTACTTTGGAAAAAATTAATAAAAAAAAATCTGACAAATGTAAAAATACAATATTACTTCATGAACACATTCCAAATAGTTATGGTATTTATAACACTTATAACAAACAATATATTTCAAAGAATACTTCTAATAGAAAAGTGCTATTGAAATCATTCTTAGATAATTTAATAAAATATGCTAAAGATTATTATGAAGTAAGAAAATTGAATAATATAATTCAGGATAAAGAATCGATACTAAAGTTTGATAATACTAACAATTGTGAAATTTGTGATATTTCCTTTTCTGAAGAAATTATAAAATGTTGGGATCATGACCATACAACTGGTAAATATAGAATGGCTTTATGTAATACATGTAATCTAAAGTTAAAGATGCCAAAATTTTTACCAATTATTATTCATAATTTAAAAGGTTATGATTCAAAATTATTTCTAAAATATTTAGATGAATTTCATCCTGAAACTGAAACTAGTGTTTTAGCAACAAGTACTGAAAAATTTAAACAAATTAAAAAACCAGTTATTGTAGGTGAAACTAAATATTTAAAATGTAAAAATAAAAAATGTAAATATGAGTATAATTTCATAACAAGAGACACCTGTTGTAAATGTGAATCAACAGATTTAGAATTATATACAGTTGCCGAAAAAATAGAATTAAGATTTATAGATTCAATGGAATTTATAAATACTTCATTAGATAAAGCTGTTAAAAATTTATTAGATGTTAATGATATATATTGTGTAACATGTAAGAAAATAAGAAATATAGATTATGTATCTTATAAAGTTAGTAAAAATACTGAGAATAAAATATATGCTTGTAGTATTTGTTCAGTTTGTAATACTAAAAATATAAAACCTATTAATTTTGATCATTTAGAAAACTTTAATAATATTTTTAAAAATCTATCATTAAAAAATAAATGTTATTTACTTAGAAAAGGTGTATATCCATATGAATTTGTTAAAGTTAAAGATGCCAAAATTTTTACCAATTATTATTCATAATTTAAAAGGTTATGATTCAAAATTATTTCTAAAATATTTAGATGAATTTCATCCTGAAACTGAAACTAGTGTTTTAGCAACAAGTACTGAAAAATTTAAACTAATTAAAAAACCAGTTATTGTAGGTGAAACTAAATATTTAAAATGTAAAAATAAAAAATGTAAATATGAGTATAATTTCATAACAAGAGACACCTGTTGTAAATGTGAATCAACAGATTTAGAATTATATACAGTTGCCGAAAAAATAGAATTAAGATTTATAGATTCAATGGAATTTATAAATACTTCATTAGATAAAGCTGTTAAAAATTTATTAGATGTTAATGATATATATTGTGTAACATGTAAGAAAATAAGAAATATAAATTATGTATCTTATAAAGTTAGTAAAAATACTGAGAATAAAATATATGCTTGTAGTATTTGTTCAGTTTGTAATACTAAAAATATAAAACCTATTAATTTTGATCATTTAGAAAACTTTAATAATATTTTTAAAAATCTATCATTAAAAATAAATGTTATTTACTTAGAAAAGGTGTATATCCATATGAATTTGTTGATGATAAGAAGAAATTTAATATAACAACACTTCCAGATTATAAAGATTTTAATTCATCATTAAATGGAAATATTAATATTAACGATTATAAATTTGCAAATAAATTTTGGAAACATTTTAATTGTAAAACATTTAGAGACTATCATAACTGGTATTTGAAATTAGATGTTATACTTTTAAGTGATGTATTTGATAATTTTAGAAAAGAATGTTTTAAAAATTATAATTTAGATCCTATACATTATATAAGTTCACCACATTTAAGTAATTCATCTGCTTTAAAATTAACCAAACAAAAATTAGAATTATTAACAGATCAAGATATGTATGAATTTTATGAAAGTGGAACTAGAGGTGGAATATCACAAATTGCACATAACTATGCTAAAGCTAATAATTGTTATTATTACGTTGACTCTGTCAACGGTTCACAGAGTGAACATGTTGACCATGTCAACGGTTCCCGAAAGGAACATGCTGATATTGTAGAACAAGTTTATAAATTAAGTAAAGAGGAAGCTTCTCTTAAAGGTATATACGATTCTAAAAAATTAACAAGTTATATTTTATATTTAGATGCAAATAACTTATATGGATGGGCTATGTCACAAAAATTAAGTGTTGGTAATCATGAATGGTTAAATGAAGATGAAATTAAATATTTTTGTAATGTTAATAATATTTTAAATGATAATTTTGATGATAGTGATATTGGATATACTTTAGAAGTTGATATAAGTATTCCTCCGGAATTACACAACTTTTATAATGATTATGCTCCAGCACCTCATCATTATGTTCCACAATTTGAAGATTTATCACCAAATCAAACAGACTTAATTAATAAAGGGATTGGTAGTAAACCAAATGATAAAATTAAAAAATTAATGTGTACGTTGTTACCAAAGAAAAATTATATAATTGATATAAGATTATTAAAAGAATATTTGAATAATGGTGTAATTTTAACTAAAATTCATAAAGGTATTAAATGTAGACAAGAAGCATGGTTAAAAAATTATATTGAAAAAAATAGAACACTTAGAAAAGAAGCTAAAAACGATTTTGAAAAAGATTTTTTCAAACTTATGAATAATAGTGTATATGGTAAGCAAATGGAAAATGTTAGAAATAGATTTAATGTTAGAATAGTTAAAACTGAAAAAATTATGAGAAAACTAATAAGTAGAAATACATATCAATCAAGAAAAATAATAGATCATAATATGTGTGTAGTGTTCGGAAAAAATACAAATATTAAATTAAATAAACCTATCTTTGGAGGTCAAAATATTTTATATTTATCAAAATTATTAATGTTTAAAATGTATGTACAACTTAAAACTAAATATGGTAATAGAATGAAATTATTAGGAACAGATACTGATTCATTTATTCTTTATTTTGAAGGTAAACATATTGATGATGATTTTGATATTTATTCTGAAATGAAAGATGATCTAGATAATTATGATACCAGTGATTATATAGATAATTTTCCAATTGAAGATTTAAAATCTAATATTAATAAAAAAGTACCAGGAAAATTTAAAGATGAATATAATGAAATACCAATTAGAGAATTTTGTGGACTTAGAAGTAAAATGTATGCATTTAAGACCGATGTTTGTGATAAAAAAGTTTGTAAAGGAATAAAGAAAAATAATATTAAAAAGTTAACAATTGAAGATTATAAGAATTGTTTAATTAATTTAAAAAATAAAAATGAAACTGTTCATAATATTAGATCATATGATATGAAACTATATACTACAGAAGAAAATAAAATAGGATTAACACCTTATGATGATAAGTTTTATTTCAATAAAAAGTTGAATAATAATGATAACGATAAGTTAAATAAGACTTACAAATTACCCTGGGGACATTATAAAATAAGAAATGTAGGTAACTAAAACGAACCCCCTCCTTTTTACTATACATTAAATTATTAATTATATTAGATTAAGTTTTTTTTTTAATTTCAAATGAAATATGATGTGAACATATTTCAACGATGTTGAATATTTGAATTTTTATTTTGATTTATTATTTTTGTTTATCATTTATATATGTATGAATTTTTTAAATTATTTTTGAATTATATTTGTTTCAATTTGTAGTTTACTTTCTTGAATATCTGTTTCACTTTCTTCAATATTTAATTGTTTTATATATTCATCTACTTGAATACTTTTATCAATCTTATTATTTTGATTAATATTGTCTTTATTTTGTAAAACTAAATCTTTAAGATAATTATCAATTAAAATTTGTTTTTCTGAATAACTATTCAATTGTTTTTCTAAACTGTTTTTAAAATTTTCAATATGTGTATCTATAAAATCTACTCGTTTAGTTAGGTTAATAATATCATGATTTAAATTATTTTCTAATTGTTCTATTTCTTTATATACAATACCAAAAGCTACCACATTACCTTTTTCTTGTTTTTCAACTTCATTTTGAAGTAGTTGATTTAATTCCATTAATTTACTAATAATATCTTTCATTTGATCACTATTTGAACGAATTTCTTCAACTTCATTTTCTAATGATATTATTCTATTAAGAGAATATTCATTAGATGAATTTATTTCTGAAAAAGATTTTTGTCCAAACTTATCAATTCCCATTTATTAGAAAAAAATTTTTTAATTTATTTAAATTTATATGTAATTTAATTAAACAGTTAATACGTTTCCTTCGGAAACCGTTGACAGAGTCAACATATTTTCTTCTCTTAGTTCCTCAATAATATTCATAATTTCATTATGTATTTCTGGACTATCATTTCCTGCATTATACTCTCCTAACAACAAATTTAATCTATCTTTTAATTCATTAATATCATTCCAATAAACACGTTCACATTGTGAACGATTCGCAAAACGAACATATTCAGTAGGTAAACTAGTTTTAATTTTAAAATTTTGTAATGATTTTGAAAGATTATTTTTTGAATTTAAACCAGATCCTACTTTTTCTTTTATAATTTTATTTTTAATCAATATTGGTCTAATAAAATTCATATATTTATTTCCAACACTAGATTTAATACGTTTAGAACTTTTGTCATTATTTTGCATGTAAGCATATGTTGATAATATAATTTCTTCATAATTTTGTAAATCATTATTTGTTACAGCTGTTGATGGTTCTTTTAAAGTTATTAATTCCCATAACCCTTTTGTTCCATTATAAGTTTTATTATTTAAAATAATATCATTATTACAAATTTTTACTTCAGTATTACCAATCCATAAATCTTTTCCATCTTCAGATCTTAGACCAAAAATATTGTCACATAATTTCATATCAGAATTATTTAAATTTAAATATTTCATTGCCATATTTCTAATTTTTTCTGAAATAAATTGTACTGGTGTAGATAACGTTTCATTTGCACTACGCAAAAGAGCGTCTTTTGATGTTGATGGAGTCAACGGTTCGCTTCGTGAACCTGTGCTAGTTGTTGGTGTACTTTCAACTAATTTTTGTTTGTTTGTTTTTCTAATTGGTGATAGTTGCTTTTCGTTAAAATCATTAGTTTGTAAATTCACATTATTGTTAGGTGGTTTATATTCATGTTGTGAATCGTTTCCTTTGGAAGTATATTCACTTTCCGTGTCGTTTCCTTTGGAAACTTGCTTGACATTGTCAAACGTTTTCGAAATATTTTCATGTTCACCTTGTGAACGGTTTCCGAAGTCAACATGTTCACGTTGTTTTCCGAAGGAAACATGTTCATCTAATGTTTTAGTTTTATATAATTGATTTAAATCGTCTATTAAATTTTTAAAGCTATCATTTAAATTATGATTATTAATAACTGATTGATTTAATGGTTGAATAATTGCTTGAAGATCTTCATTAATTTTTTCTTGTTTTATTACTTTATTTAAATTATATTGTTGAAGTTTATTTTTTAAGTCTTTTTGTGTTTTAATATATTCTTTTAAAACTTTATCTGATATCATTGTTATTTAATTAAAATAAATTTTAAATATTTTTGAAATGGATAAAGATGAATTTATTGATACTAAAAATAATGATTTTAAAATAGCAAAAGAGTTGCATAAACCAGTAAGAAAAAATTTTGAAAGAAGAAAAATTATTACTAAAGGCATAAATGAACTATTGGCAGCAGATTTACTAATTATGACAACAGTTAATGTTAGAATTAATAGAGGATACAAATATATGCTTAATGTAATTGATACATTTTCTAAATTTGCTTATATAGAGCCATTAAAAAAGAAAGATGGAAAAACAACTTCTGAAGCATTTTTAAATATTATTAAAAAGCAGGTTGTGCCCCAAAATTACTTCATACAGATTCTGGTAAAGAATTTTTAAATAAACATTTTCAAGAAGTTTTAGATAAATACAATATTAACATGTATCAAACATTTAGTGAAAAGAAATCATCAATTGTAGAAAGATTTAATAGAACCATTAATGAAAAACTAAAAATACGATTTGAAATTCAGAAAAATACTAATTGGATTGATGTAATTGATAAAATATTATACGAATATAATTACAAAGATGTACATAGAACTATTGGTATGAAACCTTGTGAAGTAAATGAAAAAAATGAACAATTAATTTTTGATAATTGTTTTAAAATTAATAGAAACAATTTAGAAAAACCAGTTTTTAAAATTGGAGAAAAAGTAAGAATTCAATCACATAAAAAACAATTTGAAAACAAATATAAAAATAATTGGACTCGAGAAATATTTTATATTAGTAAAATTTATCCTTCTAATCCAATAACATATTTAATAAGAGATTTAAATTATGAACCAATATTGGGTAAATTTTATAAATTTGAACTTCAAAGAGTTCAAATTTAAAGTTTCAATTATTTTGCGTCCACCCTCTTCTAACGCTAAATACATACTGCACTTGTAAGCATGTGCAATAATTATTTATTGCACTTGTAACCATGTGTTATCAAATATTATGCTTATCTTGCAATTAAGCTTGCTTTGATATAAAAGCTTTGATATATTAACTCTGTCAATGATATAAAATAAAGCTTATTCTATTTATAGATTGTGAGCAATGCTGATAAGATCAACATTACTTGCTTTGCATACTACTCAGCTGTAATTACATTACTTCAGAATATGATGTTTAGATGAGTTGGTTAAGCAGTTGGAATTATAACAATAATTTTGTTGCAAGTTCAAATCTGGCTCAAAGACTCTTGTTTTGTGGAGTTCGTCGTTTTTTTTGAAAGGTACTTTAAAAAATAAATGTATCCTTTTTTTTTTTGTTTGTTTGTTTTTGAATAGATTACTTTAAATATTTTGTAATGAATATTTTAACATTTTTTCACTTAATAGACATCGACCCAACTCAAAATTTTAACTGTACCAACCTAAATATTGATTACGAGTACTTCAAAAATAGATATCTTTAATATCTTAAAAATATTAACTACGAGTAACTATAATTTAAGGTTGGTACCTTAATAAGGTACCACCCTCAAATATTGATTACGAGTACATCAAAAATATATATCTTAAATACCTTAAAATATTAACTACGAGTAACTATAATATAGGGTGGCGCCTTATTAGGGCGCCACCCCAAATATTGCTTACGAGTACCTCAAAAATATTAACTACGAGTAACTATAATTTAGGGTTGGACTCATCGACCCACATCAAAATTTTAACATTTATTTTTTGAGATAATATAAGCTAAAAAAATGAGTTAAATGTTAAAAGATGTTAAAATTTTGAGTAACTGTAAGTTAAAAAAATGAGTTAAATGGTAAAAATGTTAAATTTTTGAGTTAAAATAATAAAAAATGTTAAAATTTTAACATTTTTGACATTGTCCTGTAGTCCGGAATATACATACTACTGGTACAACTTCCGTAAAGGATGTGAAGCTAAGTGTTGTATTAAGCTCGATGTGATGAACTAACTCATATTCTGCAGAGTTCACTAAAATCGTCTGTGGCCACTCCAAGGAAGGCACAGTCAAGAATTGAGGACCTTGGAACCAACGCGATTCTCCATCCAACTTCGACCACTGCTTCAACTTTGTGGCGTCGTCGCAACGTTGTCGGCTAAAGGCACCCACCTCCAGTTATTGATGCTAGATGACTCCAAAATTTCTCCGATTCTTATGCGAACAAATGGACTGAACTTTCGAGTGTCAGATAGGATCCAGTGAAGAATGTTCTTTGAATCGTTCCAGTACACCTCCTCGCTGATAGGCAAGGTAATTCATTTCTAATAGCCCAAAATGGCACCCATCAGTTCTAACCGCGGTATAGAAACTGGTTTCAGTGGCGCCACTCGCGAGTTCGAAGCCACTAAACAACATTTCACCTTACCACTGACGGTGGTTCTTAGATAAGCAGCTGCCGCGTACGCTACACTGCTCGCGTCGTAGAATATATGGAGCTGAGCGTCGTGAGTAAAGCTGGCTAAGGGGTAACAGCGTGGTATATGTACGTCATGTATTCGTGGTAACAATCGAACCCATGACTGCCATGCTTCGTGCTCGTCTTTTTTCACAGGTGCATCCCAGTTGACGCCAGATCGCCAAATATTTTGCATTATGATTTTTGCTTGAATCATAAAAAACCCAATTAAGCCAAGGGGATCATAAACAGACATAATTACCCGAAGAACGCTTCTTTTTGTGACAGATCAGTTGTTACCGAAAACGGATGTATCAAATTTTGCGAAGAAAGCTAGCTCGTCCGACCAAGGCAGCCACCATATGCCCAGAACCTTTTCCTATGTCATAAAAGGATCTTGGAGGAGCTTACCCGATTGCTTTGCCGTCCTGGAAATTGCATGCAGCGAATTGGTAGAGTTTGACAGCCAGTTGCGCATCTCGAAGCCACCTTCACCGTGTATAGTCTTGACTTCCAACGCCAAATCGATAAATTCTTTCTCCGTATCTACGCTCTGCAGCCAATCGTCCACGTACATGTTCCGATGAATTGCCCCAACCGCACTAGGGTTTTCATTTAAGAAACGCGAAGCATTTTTTAAACCGAGGCGAGGTTCCATGTGTAGAAGAGAGCCCTATGGTAACATTTTTTGATTTAGACTCTACCTGTGTTATATCACCCGTCCACCTGAGACACAGCTCATCTGATGGACCATCCAAACCAAGCTCTTCAGCAATGTGTTTCTTCAAGAGTGTACATGGGGATTCCTCGTCTATTAACGCATATGTCTTTATGCACCTGGATTTTCCATAGAGTATTACTGGAACGTAACGCAACAATGTCTTTGTCGCGTGCTCTTCTTTATGTAACATCACAGCTTCTTTATGGCTTGGATTGACCGAATAATTTGAATGGAGCAGAACATGGTGTGGCTTTGAGCAACCATCAATACCACAACGGCTATGCAGTGGCCAGTTCTTCAGGAAATGTTTGCTGAAGCATCTGATGCATAGCTTATTGTCGCGAACAAAGTACCACCTGTCGTTGGTAGACAAATCGCAAAACTGTTTGCATTTCTCGTGTCGATGATCACTACTGCACTGAAGGCAATAAGGTTGAGAGCTTGTGGCATTGTTGGTGTGAACTACGCCGTGCACGAGCACCCTTTTCTTAAATTGATTATTGTTAACTGTGACGTCATCGTCGGAACTATTAACGGAGAAGACTCGACTAGCGCACGTCGCCAATTTGAAAAGCCAATAGTCGAACTCACTTATGTTAGCATGGAGCAGTGAAACCCTATATCTACCCCACTCTAATTTCAAGTCGCTTTGTAACTTGCAAAGTAGCTCAGAAAGTAGCATAGGATCATTTAGATAAGAAGAGAGGCCAATGGCTTTCAGAGTACAACAGTAATTTTGTACCGCAAGTGAAAACTGAACTAGGGTTTCCAGCTTGTCATACCTTACCAATGGCTCCTGACATAGCTTGCGTTGCAGTGAATGATATATGACGTCTGGACGCCCACATAGCATCTGTAAAGTTTCAATGGCCTGCCATACGGTTGCAGGCGCCATTAATTTACCCCACACTGCCTCTAGTGCCACCCCCTACAGGCATCGCTGCAGGCGAATAAGATTCTCGGAATCTGTCAAACCGCATTGCTCAGTTGATTGTTCGAAGCTGGTGATAAAAAGTGGCTTGCCGGAGAACGTCCGAAAATATTGAAAACGAAAATATATATATATATGTAGGAGAGTAGGCAGAAGGAGTTCGCCTTAAGTCGTCGGTGAGTTAAGTCGTATTTTCGTGTGCGCGCTTTTGCTAATATAAAGTCGTTTTTTTCAGTTGCCCAAACAGACGTGCCGTACTAAACTTCATCTTTTTAATCACCATCTTTTTAATTATATTTCATCTACTGTATAAAGAACTAAATATATATCTTACATTTGGGGGCTCAACCGTCGCGAATAAAAGTTGATAAAAATTTGGTTAATAAGTTGAAAAAACCAATTCGGAAAATTAATACCGTGCAGTTTTAATTTTTATTAAAGTCGACCTAATTGTGTTTTAAAGTTGAACAAACACTTTAAGAGAAGGTTAAGTTGAAGTTGCTTAAAATCATAAAAGTTGCTAAAAGTAGAATATATATTTTTTGATATAAAATATAAACGGTAAAATTTATGTCTATGCAAAAAGGCGAATCCAATTTGCAAGTGACAAAACCAACAAGCCGAGAGCAGCGCGCAATAGCAAGGGCAAAAAGGTCAGCAACAGAAGAGATCGATTTACTGGAAGAAAATATAAAAGAGAAGTTTGAAGTCGACGACGAAGTTTTTCTCGACGCTACCAACGACGAAACATCAGAAAATAAAATAAAAGCAGAAATGACTGAAATTGGCGACCTAATAAAACTTCTAACGTTGAAGTTTCAGAAGGAAGAAGAGCAGCAAAAAACAAAGCAAGCAGCAATTTCAACAGAAAACGTTGATAGTGTAATCGGAGATTTCGATGGTCAATCACCGGTGCGTGTGGAGAGCTGGTTCGAGAATTTTGAGAAATGTGCAGCAGCTCTGAAATGGAGCGATAATCAAAAATATGTTTTCGCTCGCAAAAAGATGACAAAGACGGCTAAACTGTTCGTGGATTCAATTTGTGTTTTTGATTATGATACTCTTAGAAAAGAAGTTGAACGAGAATTTCGCCGTGACTTTGTAAGTGCCGACATACACAAACAATTGCAGGAGAGACGCAAAAAGAGTACAGAAAGTATGCATGAGTATATGTTACACATGCGACGGTTAGGAACGTTCGGCAAAGTAGATGACCCTTCGATCATTAGGTACATTATTGATGGAATAAATGAAAAAGCAGAGAACAAAATTTTTTTACATGCTGCCAAGAACTTTGACGACTTGAAAGCAATGCTTGAAGCTTATGAAAAACAAATAGAAACGAAAAGAGAAGCAAAAGCAAATAATGGTAGAAATTCTAGTGCAACGGAAAGTAATAAAAACAAAAAGAGCAAACGAGAACATTGTTATAATTGCGGGTCTACTGACCATAAAAGAAGCGAATGCAAAGAAGAAACTAAATGTTTTGGGTGCAATAAAACGGGACACATATCCAAAAATTGCCCATCAAGTACGCAAAAAAATAATGACGTAAACTTGGTCCATACAGTTGAGCAGCAGCAAAACATGCAAAAGACTGTACAGATTAACAACATAAAAGTTCGTTGCCTAATCGACAGCGGTGCAGAAATTTCTATAATTGAGCAAACGGTTGCAAAAAAATTAAATTGTTCTCTAAAGAAATGTAGTGACAGTCTTTCGGGTTATGGCAATAAAAAGGTGATTGCTATCGGCAGGTGTGAAGCGAATATTACTGTTGATAATCTTGTTTGTGCGCATAGCTTCTTGGTCGTACCAGACAATTTGTCTAAGTATGAGGTCATCTTAGGTTTTGATTTTATCGGAAAATGCGAATACATTTATGATAGAAGTGGTTATAGATTTACAAAATTTCTTTCGGAAAATGAAAATTGGATTCACAATATTTCGATTGAAAATAAAGAGTTAGAAGTGCCAAAAATATACAAAAATCAAATAGAAAATATTGTTAAAGAGTATTCACCTAAAACCGAAGTGACAAGCCCAATGAGTATGAAAATTGTGTTGTCAGAAGATAAAGTTATTCGACATTTACCGAAGAGACTACCATTGCCAGAACAGAAAGTTGTAAGCGAGCAAGTTGAAGACTGGCTGCAAAAGAAAATAATACGTCCGTCGAGTTCCGAATATTGTAGTCGAGTTGTGCTAGTCGATAAAACAGATGGTAAAAAACGTTTGTGTGTAGACTTCCGAGACTTAAATAAAATAGTGCAAAAAGATCGTTTCCCAGTTCCACTCATGGAAGAGGTCATTGAAGCGTTAGAAGGCGCAAGCATATTTACAACTTTGGACCTTGAAAATGCATTTTTTCATGTACCAATAGAAGAGAGTTCGAAGAAGTACACCGCTTTTGTTACCCGCGATGGTATTTATGAATTCAACAGAGCACCGTTTGGGTTCTGTAATTCACCGGCTATGTTTTTACGTTTCGTCAACCACATCTTTCGTAATTTGATTAGAGAAAATGTTATGCAGATGTACATGGATGACGTTATAGTGCCCTCGAAGAATGAAGAAGAAGGTATAGAGAAGTTGAAGAAAGTATTAAGTTTGGCTGAACAGTATGGTCTCCATATTAAATGGCAAAAATGCAAGTTTTTAAAGCACGATGTAGTTTATTTGGGATTATTAATAAAAAACGGATGTGTTTCACCTGATGCAGAGAAATGTCTTGCCATACGAAAGTTCCCAGTGCCTAAAAACGTGAAACAGCTGCAACAAATGTTAGGACTGTTTGGATACTTTAGGAAATTCGTTGAAAATTATGCTGTAATCACCAAACCACTCACAGACCTATTGAAGAAGGAGGCCAAATTCGTAGTGGGCACCGCAGAAATGACAGCCATTGAAAAAGTAAAAGACATACTAACTAGTCAACCAGTTTTGCGTATATTTTGCCCGTCAGCACCAACGGAGCTTCATACCGATGCGTCGAAGGATGGTCTTGGAGGAATTCTTTTGCAATTATTCGATGGAAAGCTGCATCCTATATACTATTGGAGTAGGAAAAATACTGCTGAAGAAAGTAAGTTACATAGCTTCTACCTTGAAATAAAAGCTGCATATTATGCTGTACAGAAATTCCGTCACTATCTTCTGGGACGAGAGTTTAAATTAGTCACAGATTGCCAAGCGTTTAAGAGCACTACTACCAAAAAAGAGTTACCACCCGCCGTAACACGTTGGATACTATATCTTGAAGATTATAAATATGTTATAGAGCACCGTAAAGGAACTTCGATGAAGCACGTGGATGCTTTGAGTAGAGCACCAGCGAGTGTTTTAATGATTGACGAAATAAGTGCTAGACTACGCCTAGCCCAAACAAGCGATGAACACTTTAAAGCCGTGAAGCAAATTTTACAAACGCAAGATTATGAAGATTACGTTGTTAAAAATGGTATTTTGTTCAAAAGTCAAAATGGTTTACTACTGCTTGCTGTACCACGTTTAATGGAGCAACAAATTATTAGAGAAGAGCACGAAAAAGGGCACTTTGCGGTTGATAAAACAGTTAATGCGGTTCAACAAAGGTATTTTATACCACATTTACGCCAAAAAGTTGAAAAATATATTAAAAATTGTATCAAATGCATTTTATTCAACAAGAAGCTTGGGAAACAAGAAGGGGAAATGCATATCATTGATAAGGGAGATGCGCCACTGCTGACAATCCACATCGATCACCTTGGACCTTTAGATGCAACAGCAAAATTGTACAAGCATATTTTAATCGTTGTTGATGGATTTAGCAAATTTACTTGGTTGTACCCTACAAAAACAACATCTGCAGAGGAGGTAATCAGAAAAATGTCGGAATGGGCTAACATATTTGGAGCACCGCATCGCATTATCAGTGATAAGGGGTCAGCATTTACATCGACGGCGTTTAAGGACTGGTGTCAGACAGAAAAAGTAGAACACGTCCTGACAACAACGGGTGTGCCGAGAGGCAATGGCCAAGTCGAACGATTGAACCGAGTTGTTATAAATGTTATTTCGAAGTTGTCAGCAGATCGTACAGAAGCCTGGTATAAATACGTTGGCAAAGTGCAAAGAGTCATCAATAGTACCATCAATAAATCAACGAAATACACACCATTTGAAATAATGTTTGGTGTGAAAATGAAAACGCCAATGGATGTCAACATAAATAATATGGTGGAAAGTGAAACAGCCGATATTTTAATATCTAATCGTGACAGTATGAGAGAAAATGTAAGAAGACAAATCGTATACGCTCAGAAAGAATACAAAGAAAACTTTGACAGACGTCGTAAATGCAAAAAAATCTACAAATTGGGAGATTTAGTGGCTATCAAACGGTCACAATTTGTCGCAGGGGAAAAGTTGGCCAACGAGTTCTTGGGCCCTTATGAGGTGATCAGGGTCAAACGAAACGATAGGTACGATGTAAAGAAGGCAGCAGACTTTGAAGGCCCCAATGCAACATCAACGAGTTGTGACTACATGAAGCCGTGGAAACGGGATGAATCCGATCTATCCGAGACGGATGATATTGTCGAATGGCCGAATGTAGGAGAGTAGGCAGAAGGAGTTCGCCTTAAGTCGTCGGTGAGTTAAGTCGTATTTTCGTGTGCGCACTTTTGCTAATATAAAGTCGTTTTTTTCAGTTGCCCAAACAGACGTGCCGTACTAAACTTCATCTTTTTAATCACCATCTTTTTAATTATATTTCATCTACTGTATAAAGAACTAAATATATATCTTACATATATACTTACATTTGTGCTTCAGCGCACTCGTCTGCACACGGCGATGGTTCCAAAGTAAAAGAACGAGCTTTCTTTGTTCGGTTTACTTTGAACCGAACTCGTGAAGTTGCCCTGCATCTGCATGCATTTTTTAGCACCAAAAAAAGTAGTTTCTGATTACAACCCAATTACACTCCGTTGTAACAGCAGGGCTAGGAATATATATAAGTCCGAAACTAGGAAAGCTAAGAAGGACTCTTGGAGAAGCTTCTGCGAGAGCGTAGAGGGCCCCTATGAGTCCTCCAGGTTTAGACGAGTACTCACGAAGAGTTCCGCTCTCTTGGGGTACTTAAGAGACGAATTGGGACGTTGGGCGATGAGCAGCGAGGAGTCCCTAAAGATCCTTCTCGATGACCATTTTCCGATGAGCCCATCGCCTAGCAGCACCGGCCTGGAAAGCAATTCAACTTGCATTCGGGACCGGGGATGGTTGCTGCGTAAGCGCCGCCTGGCTTGAACCATTGACTCCTTTAGACCCTTCAAGTCGCCTGGTTCTGACGGCATCATTCCTGCATAACTGCAGATATCTCTGGAGGTTGGTCTCATCATGTTGGTCTCCTTGCCGCGGGGATGAGGCTTAAGTGCTGGTTTAGCCCCCATATCATGAGGGTTAACCCACCACGAACTAAGAGGGAAGCTCCACATGGGTATTGGCTGGCCAACCATCCGGAAAACGGCGGAGGCCAGTCAATCACCATGCGGAGAGTACCGTACCGACGATCTCCCCACTGCTATCCCTAACCTGGTATCCTATCATCTCCTCTCGTGTACCCCCCTAGTCCAGGGTGTTACGCGTCACCGTGCCCAATGGATGGTTTGCAGTCAGGGGTATCCGGCTGTATTTTAACGGCGCCCTTCTGAAACTGGGTCACCTCAGGAGGTAGAATGACCTTGCCATGGTAGAGGGGACTGCCAAGGTCGACATTTCCCC
Source organism: Anastrepha obliqua (assembly GCF_027943255.1). NCBI lineage: Eukaryota > Metazoa > Arthropoda > Insecta > Diptera > Tephritidae > Anastrepha > Anastrepha obliqua. Next base: position 2,997,077 of record NW_026562179.1, on the reverse strand, counting down.
TCTCCCCCCTAAAAAATCCTAGTCCGCCACGCTCGCCACGTTGAGCAGTGCGGACGATTATGAAATGAAATGAACTCTAAAAAAAACCTAGCCTCGGATAACCAAGGCACCCACAAATCAAGACCAAATCCCTCAGGAAGGTCAGGTCTTTCAATAAGGAAGACCACTAATGTAAGCGGAGTGAAGCCTGTGGCCAAGCCAGGGCCTAACTCCCGCTCCGTCCCTTCAGGGACTGCCTTTACGGCAGCGAGACCTCTCACTGGCAACAATCCCAGCCCGGTCCTAAGACAAGTTGAGGATGACACTCCATCAACGTCTGGTGCCAGCAATAGACCCCCCCTCGCAACAAAATCGTTGGGAAGCAAGAGCTGCCCTGTCAAAAGACAAGCAGACCTTGCTGTCCCTGTCACTCCAGGTGACACGGGAACTCCGAAAGGACCACATGGCTAAGCCAATGGCTTCCGATGTCTGCCCTTCTGGCACTATCACTGCCCCGGGTAGTACCCACGCCCGGAAGCAAATAAGTGCGTCAGAAAGGTACTATCGTACCAGGCGATCGGCCTTCAGAATCCTGGAGAGACTGAAGGACACTAAAGAAGAGGATCTGACGGAGGAACAGTCAGACTCCAAGGCGTGGGCTGAAGCCTTCATTACCGAACACCGGGAGAAGGCCAAAATGGACTCCGCACAAGGCAAGCGGAAGAGATCGAGTGAAGGGACATCGGCTGAAGCCAAACGAACCAAGGTGTCTGCCACTCAATTGACCAAAGTCACGCCGAAGAGGTCTTTCGCGGAAATAGCGAAAGGAAGCCATGTACGGGCAGTGATTGATCGCAGTTCCCATGATGGTGCGATCTCTCAAGCAAACTGGGACTTAATCAATAGGAGCCTCTGGAAGGTGCATAGGGACATCCTGAAAGAAAATCCAGGACCTCCACCCAGCTGCTCGGATGCGGGATGGTTTCAATCCCGCGTCAAATTAATAAAGTGCGCTGAACAACGTTCCGTGGACCTATACACCCTAGCGATTAATCGCATAGGGGAACCTTGGCCGGGGGCCCGCCTTGATGTGGTCCGCCGAGAAGACATTCCCAACCGGCCAAGATCTAGAGCCTGGATACCAGACTTCCATTCTGATCCAGAGGAAGTCCTGGATCTAATAAAGCTAGGCACCCCCGAACTACCTACCAGCGACTGGAAGGTAGCAAAGATTGGCGAATTGGGCGGCAAGAGGAGACTGGCCGTGATAATCCTCAATGAGGAATCTTTGGACCCACTTGCCAACAGGAAATGGAAGATAAATTACGGCTTCCAAACGCTGACTCTCCATGTCCACAGAGAGGATGTAGCTAGCAAGAGCACCTCCGCAGGAAATACAACTTCATCTGCGGAAGCAAACGAGGTAGTCACAGACAACGATGAGGTGGCTTCCAACTCCGGCATGGTAGGCGAACTCTTCGAAAGGGTTACCTTAGAGGACATGGAGGGGGAATACTCCGATCTCACTGCTATGGAGGATGAGGAGTCTCTCCCCCCTATTTCCGATGAAGAGAACGCAGACCAAACCGTGGTTGGCTGCCCTTCAATAACCTACAATAGCGATGGTGAAGATTGTACAAATCAATCTTCACCACAGTAAGGCGGCCTCAGCCGCACTCATCCTCCGTCTCGCAGAAAGAGAAGAGGATATCGTGCTCATCCAAGGACCATGGGTTGTAAAAGATCGGGTTTGCGGTTTGAGCAGCAGAGAGTACAAATTGGTCTATGCCACTGACAAAGGTAAGCCCAGGTCGTGCATACTAGCAAAGAAATGTATTAATGTATATTTACTAATACAATTTAGCGATGCGGATAACGTAATCACGGCAGTGGAGTCCTGCGGAAGGACGATATGGCTTGCCTCATCTTATATGGCACACGACGCGGAGCAACCACCTCCATCACAACTCATAAGAGACGCAGTTCATGAAGCATCGAGATGTGGCACCCCCTTCATACTGGGAGCAGATGCTAATGCACATCATCATGTCTGGGGCAGTTCAGACACAAACGCACGTGGTGAGTACATCTTTGAATTCACTATGTGTAACAATCTTTATATTAGTAACATAGGTGATACCTCTACTTTTGTAACAACTACGAGAAGTGAAGTTCTAGACATCACGTGTGTCGATGAACGAGGGTCCCAAATCTTAAAGGATTGGAGAGTGTCTACAGACAACTCCTTCTCAGATCATAGGTACTTAACGTACACCATTTCATTGCCAACTAAGCAGTTCAAGCCGGTCATAAACCGCAGACGCACAAACTGGGGGATGTTTGAATCCACGTTATCCAGCAATCTCCCAGCAGCGACATACACAATTAACTCCGAGCCACAGCTCGACTCAGTTGTTGATGGGCTGACTTCAGCATTTCAACAAGCTGCGAAAGCAGCATGTCCTCAGAGAACAAGAAGAGGAAAACCGAAACCTCCATGGTGGTCCACTGATATAGCAAACCTCAGAAGGGAATGCAGAACTATGTATAACGAAGCGAGGAGAACCAACTCGTGGTACAGATACAAAGAATGCCAGCGTAGATTTAAGTATGCCATAAGGGCAGCAAAAACGGCGTCTTGGAGAGACTTCTGTCAAAAGATAGAAAGCGTTTCGGAGACCAGTAGACTCCGGAAAGTAGTATCAACAAGTCCCAGTAACCCTAGCTACCTCATAAGAGAGAATGGCAACTGGACAACCAGCAGTGAAGAAACACTAGAATTACTAATTCAGACGCACTTTCCGGGTTGTCTCTGCAACGAAGACAGTAGAACCCACCCTATAGTTCACTACGAGAACCCCCCAACAGATTTCATAATGGAGGACAACATAAAACTTGCCATTGGCAGCTTCAAACCTTACAAATCACCGGGACCTGATGGAATCATTCCTGCTGATTTGCAACACACAAAGGATATGATTGCACCTACACTCGCCTTAATTTTTGAGGCAGCGATACGTCTTAACTATATCGCCAAGAAATGGGCAGAAGTAAAAGTGGTATTCATTCCCAAAGAAAACCACACATACGAAACCGAAGGACTTCAGCCCAATCAGCCTATGATCCTTTTTGTTAAAATCTTTAGAGCGGTTGCTAGATGTGCATATCAAAGGAAGGATTAGCGACAAACTATCACCTTCCCAACATGCATACAGCAAAGGCAAATCAGTAGAAACAGCGCTCCATGAGCTAGTTCACACAGTCGAGCAATCACTTCACTACAAAGAATTTACCCTCGCTGCCTTTCTAGACATCGATCGTGCCTTCAATAACATATATCCGGAAGCAATTACCACTTCGCTAACGGAAATGGGAGTAAGCAATGCAATAGTCTCGTTTATAGAACGAATGCTGACTGGGCGAACGATAAACGCAAATTTGGGTGACACATTTGCTAAAAAATTTCCGATCAGGGGTACACCCCAAGGTGGGGTAATTTCTCCACTTCTGTGGAACCTAACTGTCAACAATCTTCTTCAAGAACTGGAAAAAATTGGAGGTAAAATAATATCATATGCCGATGATATTGTAATAGCAATCTCGGGGAAACACCTTCCAACATTATGTGACCCCCAACAAAGATCTCTCAAGAGACTATCACTTTGGTGCAAAAGTCGAGGACTAGAGGTAAATCCGGAAAAAACGGATCTGATACTTTTTAGTAGGAAACACAAAACACCTACTCTTCAACAAATATTCCTAGGAGGGAAACCACTTAGAGTAATAGAAAGGGCAAAATATCTAGGACTTATACTAGATAGGAAGCTAAATTGGGGGCTCACAGTCGCAGACAGAGCACGAAAAGCTATGACCGCAATGTATTCCTACGGAAGGTTTATTGGGAAGAAATGGGGATTGGCCCAGAATGATACATTGGCTCTACACAGCAGTGGTTAGGCCAATTCTCTACTATGGTATAGTAATATGGTGGGATGCCCTTCAGAAGGGTGTGAACATCAAGAAACTTGACAAGGTGCAAAGACTAGCGTCTGTTCTGATAACCGGCGCCATGTCAACCACACCATCGAAAGCATTATATGCGACACTAAACCTCCTTCCGGTAGATCTGCAGGCAATATATAACGCACGCAGTGCGGCAATAAGGCTGAACACTCTAAACAAGTGGTCAAACACGGATTATAGCCACGTTAAAATCCTGGCTGGCACTTTGGGGCTTCCCGGACTGGTGGACTATGCACTCCCGCCTATACTTGCCATTACATCGTTTACGACCCTCCTACCCTCAAGGGAAGAGTGGGAACGGGACGACGTGAGACAGGGCGAGTCCATCCATGTTTACACAGATGGCTCAAAGCTCGAGGGCAGGGTGGGTGGAGGTGTATATTCTGAACATCTGGGGATATCCTTCAGTTTTCGGCTCCCTGACTACTGTAGTGTCTTTCAGGCTGAACTGATGGCAATAATAAAAGCCGCGACATTGATACAGTGTGATGCGATATCCGGAAATGATATCTACATTTTCACTGATAGCCAAGCGGCGATAAAATCCCTCACAAAACAGTCGACAACCTCCAAGGTAGCCATGAAATGCCGCACATCTCTTAACGAGATGGTTGAGTCATTTCACCTAAAGGTAACATGGGTTCCTGGCCATCGCGACATTGAGAATAACTGTAGAGCCGATGAACTAGCAAGACTCGGCACTAAATTGTCTGACAAGTACATAGATAATGACATAGGGATACCCTTACAAACATGTAAGCTACACATCCTTGAAGATGTTGAATTGTAAAGAAAGCAAACGAACTAAATGCTTAACGCACAGAATCTCTGCTAAGCCAAAATAAACACAGTCTTAGCACATTGATCTCAGTCATAACGGGGCACTGCCTAATAGGCAGACACGCCCAAAGGATGGGTGTGCAAACACATGACTTCTGTAGAAGTTGTCTAGATGAGGACGAGGAAGAGACAATCTCGCACCTACTATGCCACTGCGCTGTTCTATCCAGACGCAGGTTTACTATTCTGTGTAGACAATTTTTTAATGAGCTAGAAGACCTCAGTACTATAGAAATCAGAGATATTTTAAAATTTTTGAAAAACACACACTGGTTTTAGGAGAGATAGGGACAAGCTCCCCACGCGGCATCACAATGGGCTATGAGCCTGAGTGTGTCCCACAGGACAACCGCTTCAACCTAACCTAACCTAACCTATCATGCCTTTGGTTGAGCCCTATTTATGCGAGCTGCGTAGCCAGGGGCTATATACCAAGACCATGGAGGGCCGTGAGGGTTGCCTTTATACCTAAGGTAGGCAAGAACTCGCATGTCTCCCATAAGGATTTCAGGCCAATCAGTCGCTCATCTTGTTTGCTGAAAAACCATGAGAGACTGGTTGACCTGCACATAAGAAGCGAAATTCATAGGGGTCGGTTGTCGCATACCCAACATGCTTATTGGAAGGCCAGATCGGTGGAATCTACCCTGCACACAATTGTGAAAGAGATTGTGAAGTGAAAGGGGGCTGCAGGGTGGTTGCCTACGCGGATGACGTGGTATTAATCGTTAGAGGAAAATTTGTGGATACAACTGTACAACTTGATGGAGGGATATCTGAACGTAGTTGTTAGATGGGCGACAGATTGCGGCCTGTCGGTGAATCCTCTTAAGATGGAGCTCGTCCGATTTTCGATGAAACATAAAATACCCAGAGCTCAACTTCCCTCACTAGGGGGCGCTCCTCCGATGCTTTCTAACAAGGTGAAGTACCTAGGTATTATCCTTGTCAGCAATCTTACATGGAAGCCCAATATTGAGGAAAGAGTGAGGAAGGCAACAATAGCCTTGTATGGATGGAAGGCGCAATTGGCAAAAGATGTGGCCTTTCGCCCAGGATTGTTTTCTTGCTTTATAATACTATTGTAAAGCCTATCTTGTTATATGGCGTCATAGTCTGGTGGAACTCACTAGAGAAAACGACATTGGTAAAGCAGCTGGAGAGAGTTCAGAGGTCGGCACTCATTGGAATCAGTGGGGCGCTTCGAACACCTCCTACTCTGGCCCTCAACGCCATGTTAAATGTGGTACCCGTAGACGTTGCAGGCAGAATTGCCGCTACACGTACCCCAATCAGACTGAGGGGCTGAAGCTATAAGCTCAACCTCACTTATAGGCACTCAAGCATCCTTAGAAACTTCGAGTTCATCCCTCTGTCAACGGATCAGTGTGTACCCTCGTTTAGTCTAAGCGCAACCTTCTCCACTCATATTCCGGCAAGGGAAAAGTGGACGGAGGGCTACACTTGGGAGCAGGACCTGGTGAACTTGTTCACGGATGAATCGAAGTTGGAAGGAAAGGCTGACGGCGGAGTTTTTTGCGAGGAGCTCCCCATCAGACTAAAATTCAGGTTACCGGACCACTGCAGTGTGTTCCAGGCAGAGGTAGCCGCAATCAAGGAGGCAGCTAATAGGCTGCTCGAATGCGTACTAAGAGTCAAGAAAGTAAATATTTACTTCGACAGTCAAGCAGCAATAAGGGCCCTCGGGTCTATTACGGTGCATTCGGAATTGGTCAAGGAATGCTTGACCTCACTTTCGACTGCGTCCGAATGTTTTGACATCAGCCTCATCTGGGTTCCTGGTCACAGCAACATTGCGGGAAACTGAGAGGCGGACGAGGTGGCCAGACAAGGAACGTTTGAACAGATTTCCCCGCGAAAGGAGAAAATTGGGATCCCCCTGACTACCTGCGGTCTGCTCCTGGAAATATGGGCATCGCGCCAACTCAGCGAGCGCTGGGCATGTACACAATCGTGTAAGGTCACGAAATCCTTCTGGCTTTATGTGGAATCATCTCAGCACCCTCTCTTTAGCTGCCTTGCTCTAGCGAGGCTAAGATCCAGGGATCTTGGCTCTTACTTCTTTGCCACGCCTGCTGATATAGCTGGTGCTGACATTGAAAATCTGATAAATTTCATCAGTAGCACAAAGCGGCTGACGCAAACATAGTCATCGTTCGTGATCCGCACGCTCCTAACAATCCCAACACCACCTCTCCCCACCTTCTCCCTGCATCCCACCGGTCTTTATCTTTCACCTCACATCCTTCATAATGGTATCACAAAGGATGAATCTTTCTTCGTCCAAGTGTACTCATGCCCTGAGCAACCATACCAACCTAACCCAACCTAGGGTGAATTGTCTGTCACAGAGGTACGACTTAAAGACGCAAAGGGGTGTGAAAGTAGTAGAAACGTCGACAAAGATTTAATGGCAAATTTCTTTTTGTTTAAATACCTTTTCTAATTCAGTGGTAATGCGATTAAGGATGGCTGCCTAAGTAGAAGTCCACGCAAGTGGGGCAGTTACTGATCGCCATTCACTTGGGCGTAGCCAGAACGATCCTTCTGCATATGGTCCAAGCAACTCACAACATCCGGGTTTCGCCCAAGCATCGTCTGGGTAGCATTCGAAGAAGCATTCCAGAATAGTTGGTGCGCTGGGTTTGGGACCCGTCACTTAAAACTGCCCCCCAATAAAAAGATTAAAAAAGCCTGATAAGACTTCCCTATACTGATGACGACCACTGCAAACACACTAAGCATACGATTTGAGAGCATGCACCTAGAATTTCCGGTCCATTAATGGGGAAGGTGCCTCTGCCCGGCTGGTTGATGTCCTCGTGAGAGTAAAGGCTGACATCACTGCCATCCAAGAGATACGATGAACAGGACAAGGTAAGAAAAACATAGGACCTTGCGACGTCTACTACAGCTGCCATATAAAGGAGCGCAAATACGGTGTTGGATTTGTTGTGGGAGAGAGACTTCGTCGCTAAGTACTGTCGTTCACTCCGGTGGACGAGCGTCTCGCAATAATCCGCATCTCAGCTCGTTTTTTTAATATCACGCTAATTTGCGCCCAAGCCCCGATGGAACAGATGGACGATGCAACCAAAGATTCCTTCTATGAGCGCTTGGAACGCTCCTATGAGCGCTGCCCCGCCACGACATAAAAATGGTGCTCGGCGACTTCAACGCCAGGGTGGGCAAGGAGGGAATTTTTCCACAGTCAGAAAATTCAGCCTGCATAACGAAACATCCGGTAACGAACAGAGGCCGCTCGACTCCGCCGGAGCCCGAAACATGGTAGTCTGCAGCACCAGATTCCAGCATAAGAAGATTTACCAAACCACCTGGCTGTCTCCTGATCGAATAACACGAAACCAGATCGATCATGTCGTGATAGATGTATCTAGTGTATTAGTTGTGCGTACGATCCGAGGACACAACATTGACTCGGATCACTATCTTGTTGCAGCAAAACTTCGCATACGCCTCTGTGCAGCAAAACACGTCCATCTACATACGAACAGAATGTTCACCATCGAAAAGCTGAAATCACAACAGACCGCCAGAAGATTCGCCACTCGACTCTCAGTCCTGCCCTCAGAGAGTACTGCGCAGTAAACCGGCACGCGCGAACAATGGAGCAACATTTCTCGTTCTCTACGTACCGCCGCCGAAGAAGAAATCTGATTCCGGCGAGCACGTAAAAACAGTTAATACGGCGACGGATGTCATGCTGCTGCGCAAGGAAAGGATACCGTCTAGGAACTGAAAAAGAGAGAGAGACGTATTATCATAAGAAAGAAACGAGATACAGAAATACATAAGTGCGAGAAGAGTTAGATGCTGGCCAATAGGAAAAACCACCAGAAAGTTCGGCGACTTTCAGAAGATATGAAGACCGGGGCGTGACTGATTTCCAGATCGTGCTCCAATTACGGGGGAACACTTCCTCAACTTGTAAAATAGTTACAGCTACCCATGTCACAGGGAATGGGAAGATCCCGATACCCCAATCGTTGAAGACGGGACTGTTGTTCCGCTACCCGACCCAGACGAAGTGAGCGATAACGTGGTGGAAGACGACAGGCTGTCTGTTAAGCTATTCAAACATGATGGCGAGGAGCTGGTAAAGTGCATGTATCAGTATCCTTGCAAAATTTTCTCGGGTGAAAACATGCCTAGATGGAAGACACGCTTCTAGTGTATTAGATGTATGTACGATCCGAGGACCCAACATCGACTCGGATCATTACCTTGTTGCAGCCAAACTGCGCACCCGCCTCTATGCAGCAAAAAACGTACATCTACCTACGAAAAGAATGTTCAACATCGAAATGCTGCAATCACAACAGACAGCCAGAAGATTCGCCACTCGACTCTCACTCCCGCTCTCAGAGAGCACTGTCCAACAAACCGGCATGCACGAGCAATGGAGCAACATTTCTCCTTCTCTGCGTACCGCCGCCGAAGAAGAAATCGGATACCGGCGAGCCCGAAAAAACAACTGGTACGACGAGGAATGTCATGCTGCCGCAGAAAGAAAGGAAGCCGCCTATAGAGCTACGCTGCGATCGGGCGCAACGCGAGCCATGTAGGATCGCTACAGAGAGCTGAAAAAAGAAGAGAGACGTATTATCCGACAGAAGAAACGAGAGGCCGAAATACGTGAGTGCGAGGAGCTTGAGATGCTGGCCAACAGGAACAACGCCGGAAAATTCTATCAGAAAGTTCGGCGGCTTACAGAAGGTTTTAAGGCCGGGGCGTTTTCCTGTAAGAACAAAGACGACGAAGTGGTGACTGACATCCAGAGCAATCTTTAATTATGGAGGAAACACTTCTCGAATCTGTTAAACAGTGACAGCTGCGCATGTCACAGAGAATGTGAAGATCCCGATACCCCAATCGACGACGACGGAATTGACGTTCCACGAGGTGTCTAAAGAACAACAAAGCCGCAGGCGCCGACGGACTGCCGGCTGAGCTATTCAAACATGGCGGCGAGGAGCTGGTAAGATGCATGCATCAGCTCCTATGTAAAATATGGTCGGATGAAAGCATGCTTGCCGATTGGAATTTAAGTGTGCTCTGCCCAATCCATAAGAAGGGTGATCCTGCAATCTATGCCAATTACCGCGGGATTGGTATTTTAAATATCGCCTATAAGGTTTTAGCGAGCGTATTGTGTGAAAGGCTGAAGCCTTTCAGTGTGGCTTTAGACCTGGAAAGTCTACCATCGACCAAATATTTACAATACGCCAAGTCTTGGAAAAGACCCACGACAGGAGAATCGACACACACCATCTTTTCGTCGATTTCGAAGCTGCATTCGACAGTACGAAGAGGAGTTATCTGTATGCCGCGATGTCTGAATTTGGTATCCCCAAAAAACTAATACGGCTATGCAAGATAACGTTGCTCAACACCAGCAGCGCCGTCAGAATTGGGAAGGACTCCTCCGGGCCGTTTGATACCAAACGAGGTTTCAGACAGGGTGACTCCCTGTCGAGTGACTTCTTTAACCTGATATTGGAGAGCATCGTACGAGCCGCAGAACTTAATCGCTCAGGCACAATATTTTATACGAGGAATGTCATGCTGCCGCAGAAAGAAAGGAAGCCGCCTATAGAGCTACGCTGCGATCGGGCGCAACGCGAGCCATGTGGGATCGCTACAGAGAGCTGAAAAAAGAAGAGAGACGTATTATCCGACAGAAGAAACGAGAGGCCGAAATACGTGAGTGCGAGGAGCTTGAGATGCTGGCCAACAGGAACAACGCCGGAAAATTCTATCAGAAAGTTCGGCGGCTTACAGAAGGTTTTAAGGCCGGGGCGTTTTCCTGTAAGAACAAAGACGACGAAGTGGTGACTGACATCCAGAGCAATCTTTAATTATGGAGGAAACACTTCTCGAATCTGTTAAACAGTGACAGCTGCGCATGTCACAGAGAATGTGAAGATCCCGATACCCCAATCGACGACGACGGAATTGACGTTCCACGAGGTGTCTAAAGAACAACAAAGCCGCAGGCGCCGACGGACTGCCGGCTGAGCTATTCAAACATGGCGGCGAGGAGCTGGTAAGATGCATGCATCAGCTCCTATGCAAAATATGGTCGGATGAAAGCATGCTTGCCGATTGGAATTTAAGTGTGCTCTGCCCAATCCATAAGAAGGGTGATCCTGCAATCTATGCCAATTACCGCGGGATTGGTCTTTTAAATATCGCCTATAAGGTTTTAGCGAGCGTATTGTGTGAAAGGCTGAAGCCTTTCAGTGTGGCTTTAGACCTGGAAAGTCTACCATCGACCAAATATTTACAATACGCCAAGTCTTGGAAAAGACCCACGACAGGAGAATCGACACACACCATCTTTTCGTCGATTTCGAAGCTGCATTCGACAGTACGAAGAGGAGTTATCTGTATGCCGCGATGTCTGAATTTGGTATCCCCAAAAAACTAATACGGCTATGCAAGATAACGTTGTTCAACACCAGCAGCGCCGTCAGAATTGGGAAGGACTCCTCCGGGCCGTTTGATACGGACAGGGTGACTCCCTGTCGAGTGACTTCTTTAACCTGATATTGGAGAGCATCGTACGAGCCGCAGAACTTAATCGCTCAGGCACAATATTTTATAAGAGCGTACAATTGCTGGCGTATGCCGATGATATTGACATCAATCTCACTTTGGACTCATGGAAAATACCCATGTCAGGAGAACCGGTGCATACCATCTTATTGCCGGATTTAAGGCTGTATTCGATAGCATTAAAAGAAGTAGCGTACATGCCGGGATGTCTGAAATTTGTATCCCCGAAAAACTAATGCAGCTATGGAAAATTGTGTTGCTCAATACCCGCAGCGCCGTCCGAATTGGGAAGGACCTCTACGAGCCAACAAATAATAACAAAAGAGGGTTTAGCAGAGTTACTCGCTGCTCACGCACACAATTTTTTATAAGAGCGTACAATTGTTGGCGTGTCCCGATGATATAGACATCATCGGTCTTAACAACCGCGATGTTAGTTCCTATTCCAATCTAGATGAAGAAGTAAAGAGAATGGGTCTGGTCGTGAACGAAGTAACTCCTGTCATCAAATAAACAGTCAAAACGCGCACTCGCGTATCGCCACTCACATTTCTGTTGACAGTTACGATTTCTAAGAAGTCGTTTATCTAGGAACCAGCATTAATACCAATTACATGGTCCTCTGTAAAATTTATCGGAGAATCAGGCAAATGAGTAGTAAAGTCCTTTCTCGACGAACAAAACTAACACTCTACAAGGCTCTCGTCATGCCCGTTCGGTATGGCGCAGAAGCGTGGAGTGTTTGAGAGAGAGATCTGCGCAAGAGTTTTAGACCTTTGCACGTTGGTGACGGCGAGTATCGCAGGCAATGGAACAATGTGCTGTATGGTGAGCCCAACTGGCGCCGGTTATCAGGCGAAAAAATCGACTGGCGCGCTTTGTTAAACTCGGTAAAAATCGTAAGAGGTTTCACGCCAATCAAGAAGAACAATGAGTTTAACCTGTTCAATACCTTCGTGTTTCACACGAAATCCAAATTGATGTTTTTTCATTATATCATAAATATTAAGGGAGGAGTTTATTTTAGATATCAGAAACTTTTCAAAAAGTTTGAAGAAGCAAGGCAGACTAAATATACGATAACGACATCGTTGCATTTTTTGTGGTACGTCTGTCGTCAAAATTTTAGTATAACATTAACATTTGTTATTAGATCAGTACTGGTTAATTCTATTACCATTTTTGTAGTAATGCGGAAAATATCCACCTGATTTTTTTAATCTAACATTTGGTTTATGTTTTTAGTTTTAGACACTGTTATTGACATTCTTTGCTTACATATGTTATCCAATTTTTGTCCGTATCCCAACATTGACGATTGAAACATAGCTATTGAGTATGTTTTTGAATTGAGAATATGTACTTTAAGTCGCATTATCGTTTTATACCGGGTATCCTGTATAGTTTTCGGTGTGATTACCGCCGGAGTTACTGTATTGCATTGATGATAAATCTTCCTTTTTTGTACTACATGCAGAAGAGTGGTGAAGTTCTCCGCAAGTTACGTATATAGTGCATACAGCGCAGTTTGATCTAGTGTGTCCAAATTCATGGCAATTTGTACATTCCACTCGTTTTGTCTATTTGGCCGAGCTCCTTCTAATATTACTGGCATGCATCTTGATGTTGCTCTAAAAATTGGACATTAGTGCATTATACTGGGCTATTCTTTTAAAGGTGATTTTTCGAGGAAACAAATATTTAATTTTGTAAAAAGGAGAAACGCATCCTTGTTTGTTGTTTTTAGTTGCATAGAGTCGGATATAAGGTCAACCGTAAACACAGGTAGCGGTACTTTATCTTTATTAATTATATTTAATATCGATTTTACAGCAAGCCCTTGTGCCTTCAGTACTTCTTTAATTTCACAGGAATTTACTGAGGATTCAGTGCTTGTACTACTATTGGATCCTTATATAGTATACTAGCGGACCCTCACCCGCTTCGCTGGGTGAAAGAAAAATATAAATGAAAAGTGTTCTTTGTTTTTTTCTTGTTTCATCATTTAATTCATGCTCGGCCATTATTTTGTGACTTATTCTAATAACAATGTTTTATTTATTTTAGTGACTTACTCTAATGATTGTAAACTAACAACCTATTCTAAAGCCTTCTGATACACAAATGCGCGGAATCAAAACATCTTCACCTTTAAATTTGCCTTTCAAAATTGTTGCTTCAATTACATTGTTCATTGTCCGTTTCACTGCTAATCTTGTCCCATTGCATAGTTTCGGCTGATTGATATTTCGCAACATAATGATCACTGCGTCGACTTTCAATTGCAAACGATGTGGTGGCAAACCAGGCAAATTAAGTGAATTCAAAAATTCATTTGGTTAATTCACTACATCGTCGGGATTAGTGATTGAATCAATTGATTTATAGGTGACAACTTCACCTGGAATTTGAGTCAAAATACTGCCATTGATTTCATTGACATCGACATTTTTGGCAGCTAATATAGCTCTCTCGCTTAGCCAATCTTGATTTCGATAGTTTTGTGCAATATTTGGGAATACATTGTGCACTAATTGTACTCTTGATTCTGTTACGGTACAAAAATTAGTTGGAAGTGTGATCATGCCTGTATCCTTATCAATTGGCTTTCGTCCATTTCCAATTTGCAACAAATGTTCGGAAAATTCAGCAGCTGTTGGATCATTCTGTAACTGCACACGAACATTAGTAGTTAATGTGAGTTTTTGAACATATCTCCACAGATTAGAAGATTTAAGGCACGCTCTCAATTCATCAGCTGCTGTTGATTTGGGAATAACAGGCAAAGTTGGTCGAAAATCACCGGCCAATAGAATTAGTGCACCACCAAATATGTTTTTGTTATTTCGAAAATCTTTTCAGTGTTCTATTTAAGGCTTCCAGTGAATTTTTATGAGCCATCGTACATTCATCCCATACAATAATTTTACATGTTTGTCAAACCTTTCCCATTCCAGAATTTTTAGAAATGTTGCAAGTTGATTCTTCATTTACTTGCATATTTAATGGTAACTTTAATGCAGAATGTGCAGTGCGACCGCAGTCCAATAAAGTTGCCGCTATTCCAGATGATGCCAAAACCAATGTAATATTATTCTGTGATCGAATGGTGGCCAAAATTAACGACAACAAAAACGTTTTTCCAGTCCCACCTGGTGCATCTAAGAAGAATATTCCTCCTTTTCATTATATAATTCATCTGTATAATTCAAATTTGGATTTGCAGTAATGCGACGTACTTGATATAGGATATCTTCTGTCATGTATTCTTGGTAAGTACTCCACAATTCTTTTGGGTTTGCTGGGAAACATGTAGCAATAATGATGGCAAATAGTGTTCTTATTTGGTGTGGAGAACTTGTTGCACATGCATCCATAAGAGTTGCATCCCACTGATTATCATTTTCAAGCAAATTCAATTCTTTGCATGCTTGCTGATAAGTACAACAAAGATGACCATTAACTCGTTTCAAACTTTCGAATGATCTTGGGCCGGGAATATCAACTAAGAGTAAACGTAAATAGAAACATTCCACTTTACTTGGATGCACAGTGTAAAGTCGTCCGATTGCATCACCCAAATGAACACCTGGATATCCATCTACATGTATTCCTCGTTGCCTGCGTACCCAGAACCTTGATGATGCATTCCAAGTATAATATTTAGGAACATTTGAATAAAGCAATGTTCTTGCAAATGAATCTGTTTCACATAAGTTGAAAAATGCAGTTAGTGTTGTTGCTAGTGGTCGTTCGGCCATTTGTTGAGCAGTATTTTCAGTGAAATAAACACTTTGTTCATTTTCTAAATCGACTGACACATGAATAACAGCTGGATGGCGATCATGAATCGGAAATGATAATATTCTCCAAACTGCTTCGTTGCTACTAATGTATCTTCCCATTTGGTAATTAGTAATTTCATCATTTCGATTTACAACTCCAAATACTGCCACGTCACTTCCTTTATCGATATATTTGCATATGTATTTGATGGATTTTACGGAGTTGCAATATTCAATCTTTATATGTGCGTTAAATGTTTTCGATAATAATTTGGAATACGGAACTATCCAACGGTTATCGATCTCCACATCTTTATTATTTATTTGCACAGTGACTGTTTTTCCATTATCTTCTGGTGATCTTCTACGGTGCAATGGATATCCATCATTTCCAGTCATTGTTTCAGCAATTAATTGCCTTGCGTAGTGTTTTGAACATTTACCATCAACCATACATGGATAATTTTGATTTAACGTACCACACGGTCCATAAATCATGTTTTTGGTTACAGTAGTATGTAATTCTGGATCTTCATTTATATCTGGAATTTCAGCACATATAATATGATCAATTTTATCTGTGGTTAGTTTTTGTTTTAACCAAATCAACCACCTTGGACTGCCTGTATACGATGAAGGTAATATTACCATTTGACCAATTTGATTAACGTTGGTATCGTTGTTAATTGCATCTCGTAAATGTATGTATTCGTCACAGCGTAATTTTCTTTGGTTGAATCTAAAGTAATTCAATCGTTCTGTTTCTATTTTCGCATACATGTCAACAATATACTGATGAAATAATTAACGACATTTTAAAATGTGATTCTCTTGATTTTCTCTTATCATGATTCTGTATGCAAAGTAATTCATTGCGCTTACAGTTTTATTTGTTTCTTGACCATTTGCCGGATTTATTTGTTTTATATCAATCGAATAACCATCTTCACCATGACAGAACATAAGAGGATATTGTAATGCATCATATTTTCGATGCGTTTCATTAACACGTTGCAGTGTATCACTTCTTCTTTGCAAAACAATATCTCTTGGTTGAAATTCATCTCCAGATAAAACAATTGCAACCTCGTTGCTTGAAGTTGGTTGATTGTATCTTCCACGATGTTCGCCGGCAGGCGTTTTATTTGCATCAATTTTAATTTTATGATTATCAGATGACAATCTTTCAACTGTTGTTTTAAAACTTTGCACCAAAACATTGTGTGTGTGTAATAAATCTTGTAACTCTCTCATAATGACTCTGTTTATATTTCTGTAAAATACACACCGTGCTTCAAGTTCATCATCGTTGTCATTAATGAAATAAATTTGCAAAAATTTTGACTCTTGATCGGGTAGTGGTAGTAATGAACCTATTAAGTGATATGCTTACCCTTGAATCTGAAAAAAGCCATAATTTGTGTCTATAAAATCTAATGATTCATTAGATGTGTCAGCGAATGTTGTTGAACGTTGAAGTTTATGTATTACCTTGAACGTTGGCATGAAGTTATCGGTTATAATTTTTCCAGCACCAAAAGATGTCATTTGAAAACATGAATTATATGTGGACATTTTTTCAAGAAAATGTTTGGAATTGGGTGATGTTCCCGACAATAATGTAGCTCATGGTTCGGGCGGATATTGTATGTTTGGTAAACGAAATTTTCCTGCAGCGCAACACATGCCTGGTGTTTCAGTTTTGAATTTCAATGCTTGACAAAATCCGCAAATTTTATCCATACTTCCAAGGACAACGTGTTTGTGAGATGAATAATCAAGTTGTGGATTATATTGAAATGGTGCACCATTCAAATTTACAGAATTGATATTTATTGGCCGATTTTGAGAACGGGACCTAGTACGATCTCTTTGTTGACTTAATCTATCAGCATGATTTTCCTCACTTTCATTTTGTCTGTGATTTTGCACATTTCTATTGTCACGTGTATTACGTCCGATGTTAGCATATCTTCTACGTCTTGGCATTTCTTTTACCGAATCAAAGTGGTCTTCTTTATGTCACTATTTTTCTTGTTTTTAAACTGGAATTCAAATTAACATACTGTTAGCGCCATCTTTTAAAAATATAATTGAACTGTGAGCACGCGTTGAAATGAAAATTACACAGAACAGAAATGGAAAATGATCAGCAAAAATAATATATATTTTTGAAATTTTTCTTGAAAATATCTACGGAAAGTGTGAAAACAATCTCTTTTCTTAAATATCTTAAGTAAAAACTTCTAAAATATTAATTATTTTTGCCGATTTCTGTTGTGTGTATTTTTCACACCATTTATTCACTGTTTCACTTGTTATCAATCATTTGCAAAATTAATATATATTTTGTAAATTTTTCGTGAAAATATCGTTGGAAAATGTGAAAACAATCTGTTCTCTTAAATATTTCTGACGCACTTTTTTTATCTCTTTGGTTGATGCCTGGAAACTGCTTCACTTGAACACTTTACCAAATAAAATACTTTCTTGTTAGTTTTAACACTTACTTTCACTATGCACTATTACTGATAACTTTTGGTAATCTTCTAAGAAAACGGCCTTGCTTAAGTACTTTTTAGCGACGACCTGTTCAGGTTCGTTGAGCTAATGGTTTTGCTTCGGTTATCCCGAAGTGTGGGTGTAAAGAAGTATTTACGCAAAGTGTGAAGTTAGTCACAGCAGCATTGTGTTACGATTAATTATTGCAGGTGGTCAGCTACAGCTGTGCCTGCCACTGCTGTATGAATATATGTATATGTATGTATGTTTGCATTCCATTGAAATGTATGTAATGGAATGAAATTTTTGGCATAAATACTGCTGCGTTAACCTGTACATAAGTGAGTAAAATGTACGCTCCACGCAACCGTTTACAATAGCAACCACACGCGTAAAAAGAACGCTGTCTCGTGTATACTGTGTGTTGACGAAGAAGTAAAGGAGATTTTAACCAAACATAGTTACAAACCTTCTCCACATGTGTCTCTTCAATGTGGCAAAGTTTGGTTAAAATCGGTTGAGCCATTCTCCGTACAGTTCATCACAACGTGAAAAACGGCTGAATTTTTATATATTATATATAGATACATATATGCATATTATTGACGCTTGCATGCTTATTCCGTGTTTGACCGAGCTCTCCCTCCTATTTTTGGCATGCACCTTTATGTTGTTCTACAAATGCACGCTTAGGGCTCTTTAATTGGTATGAGTAGTAGCTTTTGTTGAAAACAGATAGAAAACTTGCAATTTCACAAAAGTTATTTTCTGTATAGATTTGGTCCTTATTTTCATTAATAATACATTTTTTTGAGAATACAATATAGAAATTGTTAGTGCCTTTTTTACGGGTAATATTCGTAGCAAGTGTGTTTGAAATGCATATATTCGTGCAAGTAAATATCAGGTCAGTCCATAAGTTCTTATGTACTGACCTGGTACATGATTTAGCAATAGCTTTATTAATTAAACTCTCCGATGAAGATGACTTTTTTCTTCTTCGCCTTGGATAGCTAACCTGTTTCTATCTAAAGCTTGGGTGCTTTGCATAACCTTTCAGGTTTTCGCTATTTGTATATATGTTGCTATTTGTCTGTTGTTTTTCTCTGCCTTTTGTTGTTTGTACAATGTCAAACTTTCTTTTATATACCAAGGATCCGTCTAAGTTATTGAAGCACAATAAAATTAAAATACAATTATCATATCAACGTATTTCAGGTGCCTCATTGAACCTATGCGTAAATAACTTAACCAGTGACTTACCAGCGACATTGTCAAACAGAGGGTAACTAACAATGGTTTGGTCTTAAATCCAGGCAAATTCCAATGTATTGAAATTCCAATGATTAAGAAACATTTCGGCCTCAACATTTAAGATAAAGTTTTATTGAACTCCAATTGTTGATGTAGCTAAAAATCTGGGTGTACTATTCAATAGAACACTAGTATGCGATAACACTTCTTTACGAATTTTCACTTTCAAAAATGATCCTCGACCAAAAAGCGTTTTTTAGATTAATTTGAGGTCGCTGAAACCGAAAATGAATTTTATTTTATTTTTTCAAAGAACGGTTTCCGAGATATTCCCAAAAAACCTGTTTTTTGGGCAATAGTGCAGTTATTACCTGCAATCTCGAAAAGAGTGCGCGCCATTTCTTTGAAGTGCATAAATTTCGAGAGGCAGACATATAACCTACATGGCAATATATAAATCGTGTCAATGGAAGTCGTAGTTTTCACAAAACAGCTATTGAAAGTGAACAAAAAAGCCATTTTTGACGTTTTTTACTAAATTATTAAAGTTTATTAACTTTTTTCTGGGAAAAAAAATTTTTTTATATCGACATAAGATAGGTTTTCTCAAAGACAATTTTGTCACCTACATTTTAAGCCTAAGTTTGTCTAAATCGACGAAAAATTGTAGAAGTTATGACCCATAAAGTCAACACGTGCGATTTTGCAGCTTTTGACTTGGCTATGTTTGAGGTTAAAAATACGCTTTTACTGTCAAACTTCTTCTTTTATGTTGTACGGAATCTTCACGAAGTTGCATTCAGCAGTAGTCGCTCATCATTCCTTGATCCCAAAAGCCCTCATAACGCTTTTCACTCGTAGCAATATCTTGATGAAATCGCTCGCCTTGTTCATCACTTTCAGCGCCCAAATTCGGATAAAAAAAAAATCCAAATGACTGTGAAGTAGGTGCATTTTTAACGACATGCGACGACTGTTAACAAAAACAAAGTTAATTGTAAATTTTCCAATCAATATATGTATATATTTTGGAGTATGTACGTTTTACAATACTAACCAATAGTTTTAAAGTATTTCATCATTGTATGAATCAATTGACGGTCGTTGTTGCTCTTGTTGTTTCCCAAGAATCCATGAACAACTTTTTGGAAAGCTTTCCAAGCTTTAGCTCCGGAACTGTCAAGGCATTGTTGAAATTCTGTGTCCGTAAGCACTCTCTCTATCTGTGGACCGATACCCGCTTTGATTTTCTCTGTTGACAATCTTGGGAACTTGGATTTCAAGTATGTAAGGGATGTGTTTTCCGGTTTTTTTGGCAAAGCTTTCACAAAATTATTCATTAACCCTCTGTCGTCATGCACAAATTTATACTTCCAGAAATATGGCGCCACCGAAAAATATACACGGACGTACAAAGGTCATACCTAGCTCTTATTTAGCTGGAATTGGGAGAATGGGCAAATAAGCCTATTCTGCAACATATATATATGTATATATGTATATATATACCATACGGTTTCGAACAAAACTAAATCATGCCAGCCTGCGTATTGAGTCACGCAAGATAACTGTTCTTAGGCTCACTATAATTAAAAACAATATTTATTTCATAGTACAAATAAATATATACGCAGGCTGGCATGATTTAGTTTTGTTCGAAACCGTATGGTATACATCAAAAGGCTATACGACAGACGATGAAGTTGTCTTCATTCACATAATACGTTATAACCTCTACAATTTTTCGTCGATTTAGACAAACTTAGGCTTAAAATGGAGGTGACAAAATTGTCTTTTAAAAAACCTATCTCATGTCGATATAAAAAATATTTTTGTTCCAGAAAAAAGTTAATAAACTTTGATAATTTAGTAAAAAAAAGTCAAAAATGGCTTTTCTTTAACTTTCAACAGCTGTTTTGCGAAAACTACGACTTCCATTGACACGAATTATATATTGCCATGTAGGTTATATATGTGCCTTTCGAAATTTGTGCCCTTCAAAGAAATGGCGCGCACTGTTTTTGAGATTGCAGGTAATAACTGCACGGAATATCACGGAAACCATTCTTTGAAAACAAAAAAAACAATCATTTTTGGTTTCAGCGACCTCAAATTAGTCAAAATAACGCTTTTTGATCGAGGACCATTTTTGGTGTAAACTAGTCATAATATCACATAATAGTAATCATATACGAGTACATAGCATAATTGACAAAGTTTGTTTTTGAGGTCTTACAAATTCATTACTACGCTGAGTAAAAGCTAATTTGTAACTGCTCGACTCGCGTCAGTCGGCTAAGCTAAGTTCTAATTTTATTTATTTTGATATTATATATACTATATATGTATAATACATATATACAAGGAGGATGGTTCCATGTGTAGAAGTCCACGCAAGTGGGTAAAGTTACTGATCGCCATTCACTTGGGAGTGGCCAGGACGATTCTTCTGCATATGGTTCAAGCAGCTCACAACGTCCGGGATTAGCCCACGTATCCTCAGGGTAGCTTCCGAACACCCGTTCGGGATTGAGCTAACGCGACAAGGCGAAGCATTCCAGGATAGCTGGTTGGGCGTTGGGTTTGGGACCCGCCCCTTAAAAATAGAAAATAGCGCGATTTTTTAACATCTCGCTAATTTGCGCCCACGCCCCGAAGGAAGAGAAGGACGATGCGACCACAGATTCCTTCTATGAGCGCTTGGAACGTTCCTATGAGCGCTGCCCCCGCCACGACATAAAAATCGTGCTTGGCGACTTCAACGCCAGGGTGGGCAAGGAGGGAATGTTTGGTCCCACAGTCGGAAAATTCAGCCTGCCCAACGAAACATCCGGTAAAGGACAGAGGCTGATCGACTTCGCCGGGGCCCGAAACATGGTAGTCTGTAGCACCAGATTCCAGCATAAAAGGATACACCAAGCTACCTGGATGTCCCCTGATCGAAAAACGCGAAACCAGATCGATCATGTTGTGAAAGATGGAAGACACGCTTCTAGTGTATTAGATGTATGTACGATCCGAGGACCCAACATCGACTCGGATTATTACCTTGTTGCAGCCAAACTGCGCACCCGCCTCTGTGCAGCAAAAAACGTACATCTACCTACGCAAAGAATGTTCAACATCGAAATGCTGCAACCACAACATACAGCCAGAAGATTCGCCACCCGACTCTCACTCCTGCTCTCAGAGACCACTGTCCAACAAACCGGCATGCACGAGCAATGGAGCAACATTTCTCCTTCTTTGCGTACCGCCGCCGAAGAAGAAATCGGATACCGGCGAGCCCGAAAAAACAGTTGGTACGACGAGGAATGTCATGCTGCCGCAGAAAGAAAGGAAGCCGCCTATAGAGCTACGCTGCGATCGGGCGCAACGCGAGCCATGTGGGATCGCTACAGAGAGCTGAAAAAAGAAGAGAGACGTATTATCCGACAGAAGAAACGAGAGGCCGAAATACGTGAGTGCGAGGAGCTTGAGATGCTGGCCAACAGGAACAACGCCGGAAAATTCTATCAGAAAGTTCGGCGGCTTACAGAAGGTTTTAAGACCGGGGCGTTTTCCTGTAAGAACAAAGACGATGAAGTGGTGACTGACATCCAGAGCAATCTTAAACTATGGAGGAAACACTTCTCGAATCTGTTAAACAGTGACAGCTGCGCATGTCACAGAGAATGTGAAGATCCCGATACCCCAATCGACGACGACGGAATTGACGTTCCACGAGGTGTCTAAAGAACAACAAAGCCGCAGGCGCCGACGGACTGCCGGCTGAGCTATTCAAACATGGCGGCGAGGAGCTGGTAAGGTGCATGCATCAGCTCCTATGCAAAATATGGTCGGATGAAAGCATGCCTGCCGATTGAAATTTAAGTGTGCTCTGCCCAATCCATAAGAAGGGTGATCCTGCAATCTATGCCAATTACCCTTTTAAATATCGCTTAAAAGGCTCCAGCGAGCGTATTGTGTGAAAGGCTGAAGCCCACCGTCAATCAACTGATTGGACCTTATCAGTGTGGCTTTAGACATGGAAAGTCTACCATCGACCAAATATTTACAATACGCCAAATCTTGGAAAAGACCCACGACAGGAGAATCGACACACACCATCTTTTCGTCGATTTAAAAGCTGCATTCGACAGTACGGAAAGGATTTACTTGTATGCCACGATGTCTGAATTTGGTATCCCCACAAAAATAATACGGCTATGCAAGATAACGTTGCTCAACACCAGCAGCGCCGTCAGAATTGGGAAGGACCTCCCCGAGCCGTTTGATACCAAACGAGGTTTCAGACAGGGTGACTCCCTGTCGTGTGACTTCTTTAATCTGATGTTGGAGAGCATCGTACGAGCCGCAGAACTTAATCGCTCAGGCACAATATTTTATAAGAGCGTACAATTGCTGGCGTATGCCGATGATATCGATATCATCGGCTTTAACAACCGTGCTGTTAGTTCTGCCTTCTCCGAATTGAATAAAGAGGCAAAGCGAATGGGTCTGGTGGTGAACGAGAACAAAACGAAGTAGCTCCTCTCTTCAAACAAACATTCGGCGCACTCGCGTATCGGCACCCACGTCACTGTAGACAGTTATAATTTCGAGGTTGTAAAAGACTTCGTTTATTTAGGAACCAGCATTAACACCGGTAACAATGTCAGCCTTGAAATCCAACGTAGAATCTCTCTTGCCAACAAGTGCTACTTTGGACTAAGTAGGCAACTGAGCAGTAAAGTCCTCTCTCGACGAAAAAAACTAGCACTCTACAAGACTCTTATCATGCCCGTCCTAACGTATGGCGCAGAAACGTGGACGATGACAACATCCGATGAAGCGACGCTTGGAGTGTTCGAGAGAAAGAATCTGCGTAAGATTTTTGGACCTTTGCACGTTGGCAACGGCGAATATCACAGACGATGGAACGATGAGCTGTATGAGATTTACGACGACATAGACATAGCGCAGCGAATAAAGATCCAGCGGCTACGTTGGCTGGGTCATGTCGTCCGAATGGATACAAACGCTCCGGCCTTGAAAGTATTCGATGCGGTACCAGCTGGTGGTAGTAGAGGAAGAGGAAGGCCTCCTCTGCGTTGGAAAGATCAGGTGGAGAAGGACTTGGCTTCACTTGGTGTATCAAATTGGCGCCGGTTAGCACGAGAAGGAAACGACTGGCGCGCTTTGTTAAACTCGGCCAAAATCGCGTAAGCGGTTATCGCGCCGATTAAGAAGAAGAAGAAGATCTACAAGGTGAAATCTAAAGTTAAAACAATACTTAGTTAAAATAGAGCGGACAGGAGCTTTGTTCTGATAACTTCGAGTTTGTTTGTTCAAAATAATCCCCTCTGGGTTCGATACACTGTTTTGCGCGACCTAAAACATTTTCGAAAACGCAAAAGGTTTTTCTTTCATGAGATATTTGACTTCTGCGAACGCGATTTTTTGGATGTTGGGTCGTCTGGGGCTTTCCTTCGGCACTTTGACGGTAAGTTTCAGGTTGATGTTGGACATTTCATCACCAGTTAAAATGTTGAAAAAGATGTTCTCGTCTTTTCTCGCCTCTTTAATGAGGTCTTTTGAATGTTGAGTTCTGAGCAATTTTTGGTCCTCAGTTAACTTGTGCACAAGACCTTTCGTAAGCCCAAATGATCAGTTAAAATGCAATAAACCGATGATTTGGAGATATTTAACTCCGGCTCAATGAATTTAATCGTTGATTTCGTTCATTTTTGATAAATTTACGAACAATCTCGGTGGAGTTTTCGGTGATAACTGATTTTGGGCGGCCCGTATATTCATTGTTATTTATGTCCTCACAACCATCTTTGAAACGTGTAAACCACTCATAAGCTCTGGCACGAGATAGACAATCATTGCCGTACACTTTTTTTATCAATTTAAATGTTTCAGTAAACGTTTTACCGATTTTAAAGCAAAATTTGATATTAGCTCTTTGTTCGAAACCCCTTTTTGTACCGATGACACAAACATACTGAAACTTCAGGCGCAATAACTTCGCTTCCACTGAACCGAATGACACAAAGCTTTTACTGGAAGTCAGCTAGGGATGTAACAGTAACTTAAGAAAAATATGGTACCATCAAAAACATTTTTATAACGCCTGCCTTGTTTATTTTGGATTTCGCCTTGTATAATTGGCGCTTACCCCTTTTTTGGGTATTTGGCCGAGCTCCTCTTCCTATTGGTGGTGTGCGTCTCGATGTTGTTCCATAAATGCATAAATCTAAATGCCGATTCCGGCAAATATTTTTTTTATAAGGAGCTTCTCCATGGCAGAAATGCACTAGAAGGTTTGACATTGCCTGCCGCGGGGCGACCGCTATTAGAGAAAACTATTTCTTCATTTTGGTGTTTCAAAGAGTCGAGCCTACGTTCTCCGAATGGTAGTTGCGCACCAACCCATTCGGCTACGACGGCCGCCATATACAAGTATTATTAAATGTTATATTGTAATTAATATATAAAACTGACATACTCGTATAACTTGGGGTTGTTGTATTAGACCAACTAAAAAATAAAAATAATAATAGTAATAATGTAATTCTTGTGGTGTAATCCTCCACTTATCCTCCTAATCCAATTCCGCCTTTAAACTTAACCCAACCCAACTCTTATCCACCTTTAAACGAAATTTTTGAAGTTGTAATTTTAATTTTCAGAGTTGAGTTCCTAAAGTCATAAAATGCGCATTCATACGAGTACAATGTCCATTACAGCGTAACGCGTTTCAAAAGCCAACCCTTGCGTTAACGTTAACCCGATAAACGATAGATGTATCTAATGGAATATGCAAAAAATTAGTTTTTATAAAATTTGTTGAAAACGAACGAGAATAACTATAAAATATCTAGAGTTTAGTGGAACGATTCCACAAATAACGTTAAACACTCGAATGTTGCAATAACTTGTTTTAGAATAAAACAAATTAATTATAATAACTCCGCGGCGCTACGTGCTAAAATCGTTTTGAACTTCTGAAATGCTGAAGTCAAGTTCTCGATTGAAATAGTCGATTAGACTTCAGAATGACGTCGCTCTCACTTGTGTTTCTGTTAGAAAAATAAACCAATTGATTGACAACCGTGGTGCTCATTTAATTTCTGAATGAATAGTCGATTGAAATGGTCTCTATAACCAAATTAAATCAAATATTGCCGATCATTATTCTCACATTTGTAATAAAAGTTAGTAAAAATTTCTGTAATTTACGAAATAGATTCACAAGTGGCAAAAAATTATGTTTAGTAAAATAACAGTAAATATGAAAATGATATGAAATTCAGCATGAGGAGAAAATAATAAACCTTTTTGCAAAGAATAGAAAAATGCAGTTAATACTATTTAGTCGTAAAGCACTTACTCTGAATGACGTCGGCACATCTACGCTACGTCCATGTTGCGATTTCTGACACTGTGGTTTATGTCCCTACATAAGTTCCGATGGGACTCAGAACTGGCGATTATTCTAGTCAATTGATTTTGTTATCCCGAAAGAAATCCTCTGATCACTTCCTCGAACGTTTTGGGTCGTTATCCTGTGGGAAAACTCATTTCAGTGGAATTTGTTCTTCTGCATGTAACAGTATAATTTCTTCTAGGGCTTTAACGTACTCATCCTGATCCATGAAACGTTCCGTAGCGTAATAGGAAAAGTAACCCCGTACGATTATTTTAGCTCCTCCATGTTGAATGGCCTGCCCCGCCGAATTAAAAGGACTACTTTACTCTCGTCCATCCACAAAGTATTTCGAGATTTCGAAGGATCTCGAGGATCTGCAAAGCTGAGCATACCTTTCAAGAACCGCTTGGTTAAAAGTGTACCATTTCGTGGACTGTAGAATTTCAAACTCAAATAAACATATTCGCATAGTTTCTGTGATTTAATCTTCGGCTATCTAGCTCTTTACGTTATCTAATTTGCGTCCTGTTTTTTTACTCATCAATCGTTTTGCACCGCGAGTTTCAGAACGACTATAGAATTTTAAAGCATTGTACACTATTTTCTTTAAATAGCCAATTATTTCCCTGTAGGCTTTGTTTTCCTTCCTCAATTTTTGATCAAGACTCTGGTTTCACTGATACAATGTTTGGAACGTCCCATATTCCTATGCATTCAAAGTTTTTGGTTATCTTTTTCCCTCAAAAACTTTTAACTTATGTATGTATGTATATGTATATAATTGGCGCTAACGCCCTTTATGACCGAGCTTCTTTTCCTATTGTAGTGAGCACCTTGATTTTGTTCCGCAAATGGAGGAACCTACATTTTTAAGTCGGCTTCGAACGGTAAATGGTTTTTTATTAAGTGCTTTTTCCTGGGCGAAATACAATCGGAGGTGTGCCCTTGCTTGCCGAGGGACGACCGCAAAACATTTTCTGTTATTTGGTGCATCCAACCTGTGCAGCTCCGAATGGTAGTCACGCACCAGCTCATTCGGCTACGGCCGCCACCATGTTAACTTACCAAAAGCAATAGAAATAATTTTTTTAGAAATAGTTTATTAATTTGTTTCAGTATTCAAGACCATCTTATCATGGAAAGACTTACGCCTCAACAACGTTTACAAATCGTTCAATTGTATTATGAAAATCGACGCTCTGTGAAAAGTGTTCATCGCGGGCCAACTTATGGTGTACGGCGATGAGGCCCATTTTGAACTAATGGCTACGTCAATAAGCAAAATTGCCGTATTTGGGCTGAAGAGCAAACCGAAGCTACTCAAGAACAGCTTATATTCATTGAAAACAAAATTTTGGTGTGGCCTAAGGACCGGAGGAATCAGCGATCCATATTTCTTCAAAGACGAGGCTGGCGCCAATGTAACGGTGAACACTATGAATTTACTGGGTCGTCGTTCCGATGAGCAATTTATCTCTCGTCTCGGACCAATGGATTGGCCACCAAGATCGTGTGATATGATACCTCTCGTCTTTTGTATGCGGGGTATTTAAAGTGTAACTACTTCGTGTAGAAACCAAAACGAGGCATTGGAGGCCAACATTACTGAAATTATTCACGAGATTCCGACCGAAATCCTCCAGCGAGTCATTCAAATTTACGGATGACCGAATTATGGCGCTGTTGCGAGCCGGGGGACTATCTTTAGAAAATAAATTGCCCAATCAACTAGAATTTTTGTTGTTTTATTTAAATTTAAAATATATGAATATAATAAATATGAACAAGTTAAATTCAATGATTCAAAAAAATGCGGCCGGGACTAAATGCCATGCTAGCTTTGACTAATTGGGGCTTAAGCCGAAACCAAAATTTCTTAGGAAATTTATGTTAAGACTGGCACTGATATTATTATGGTCACAACTGTACTATACAAAAATTGATTAAGAAAGAAAACATAGAATCATTCTCATTTCTTACATATGTTAGCGTTGGCCTTCGGATTTAATTTTAAATGCTGAAGCTATTCAGAGGACTGTTAGATATTCCTTATTTATATTTTCACATTGTTCGTCTATCCCTCTCTGCACTGGAAATATTTTGCTATTTTTAGAGAGCGAATGAAACGTAAAAACCCTAAAAAGAATTACATAAACAAGTTGAGTGTGAAACGTACGGCTGGCTTGGTTGGTTGTTTTCAATTTGAGTAGGTATTTTATATAAATTCACTTAAATAACCACTGCTACGCATTTTAGGCCTTTTCACAGTTTCAGAAAAAAACCCTCTCTCATTTTCTCTCTTTTAAAGGTTGCATGCCAAATTTGTGAGTATATATCTCACTTTATAGGGTTGTTCGTATGTATGTTCGTGCATATGTGAATATGTATTTGTTAAGAGATTTAGCTTAATATGTATATAAAATAAATTTGTATATGTGCATATATACATTGCGGAATGCATATACAATTAAAAAAAAGCTTGAATGATGAAGGGTTATTAGGCTTGCACGGCTTGCTAGGTTAAAATATAAAATATATATAATACATAATAATATAATTACGGTCGCCGTAGCCGAATGGGTTGGCACAAATAGGATGAGGCGCTCGGTCCAACAAAGGGTATAAGCGCGAATTATTATTATTATTGCTTTTTATACATATATAATATATTCATATGTATATATATAATATAACATACATATGTATAATATATAATACATTTGTAAATGATATAATTAATCATTTTTAAAAGAGAAATTATTATAAATAATCATTCCACAATAATCAATATTTTTTCAAACTTTTTTTTATTTTGAAGATTGAACATTGTCATTTATGAATGAAAAATAATATCGTTCAAATGACTGGCTTTACAGTAGACCATTCGATCAACCCAATTTTTAAGCACATTTTCGATTGTTTGGGCTCCAATTTCATGAATGGCAACTTCGATTTCGTGTTTTAAAGCATCAATCGTCTCTGGATGGTTCGCATAGCATTTGTCTTTAACGACTCCCAACAAAAAATAGTCCAACGGGCTTAAATCACAGCTCCGAGGCGGCCTATTGATATCGGAATTTCGGCTGATTATTCGGTTTTCAAAAACGGTAGCCAAAAGTTCGAGTGTAACTTTGGCAGTGTGACAAGTTGTACCGTCCTGTTGAAACCAAATGTCGTCCATGTCATCCTCTTCAATTTTTGGAAACAACTCGTTGAGCATGACGCGGTAACGCTCGCCATTTACTGTAACCGCGGAAGAAGAAGAAGTCTCACCACTTTGGAAATAGGTTTTCAATATTTCCCAATTTTGTTCAAGCGTATAGCGTCCCATTTCGTAAATGTCAAACCTTTAAGTAAATTATGAACACATTTGACATGTCATTTGTGTTACCATTCTCAAAAAAATAGGTGGTTCAAAAAGCAAATGCTATATGGCCCACCCATATTATATTTGTTTTTTTATTTATATAAAAGATTTTTCTTACTTACTACTTACTACAAAAGTAAATTTAACAAAAAAAAAATTAAGTTATATTACAATCTTTCTTGCTCGCTAAGTACTACGAAAATATCGTTATCAACTAGTTAAATTTAAATACACAATTGAGCAGAAAACTATAGTTTAAATAAGGTAAAATCTAATTCAATAGAATTCGAGATCTCATTGAGTTCTTGCAGAGTGCGAACAATAGGAACAATGCAGGCATAATTGGTTCTGCACCTATTCAAATAGAGCGGATATTTATTACGCAAGGGTCTGGTAGGGACCAAGAGCTAAGAATTCCTATAAAGGAGGAACAGTTAATTTCACCCTTGATAATATTAAACAATAATTAGAAGTAGGCGGGATTTATATGGTGGGACAGGGTCAGAGAAATTCAGGGAAGGGAGTGCAAACTTAAGAAAGCCTTTTTTTTGTACTCGTTCAATTCCCACTATAGGAAATTGGCTAAATAAAGACGGCAATTTCCAATGTAGATCGAACAAAGGAAGTAAATAACAACTTAAGAGTATAAGGGTCTGCATAGTTCGAGCTGTTCCTTCTTATAAAGCCAAGAATGGAGTAAGTTTTAGATGGAACAAAGTCTATATGATTAAGAAATGTAAAACATGCATCGAAAGCAACTCCTCGATCCTTGAATTCTTCAACAGATTGAAGTATATCATCACCGATGTTATAGCAAGTAATAATGATATTAGTTATTTTTGAATAGTTTTTAATATTAGGCAATAATCGAGGGCCACTACACCAATTAACTAAACTATTAACATCAGCTTGCAGTTTATGTGACTTCGCCGAGTTTGAAATAATATATTTAATATATTTTTAAATCATCTCATAAAGAAGGAAATCGGCAAAAGAAAAACAACTACACAGAAACTCCAGATATAGAATTGTATGCGATACTTTATCAAACACTTTTGAAAATCTATACTAACAGTCGCCTTGTAGTCCTGTTGAGGATGCTGCAATACAGTATTCAATGAAAACGGATAAATTGGAAACGGATAAATTGGAAACTGTGGATCTATCTGTAATAAAATTATGATGGTATGGGGATATGATACTTTAAGTTGCAAGATATATATTTTCTTTGACAATATTGTCAAATAATTTCGATACTGACGAGAGCTTCGAGATTGGTCTGTAATTACGGACATCATTTTTTACCACTTTTAAAAATTGGAGTAATAACTGTCATTTTCCATTCAATGACAAAGATACCAGAGGCTAACGATTTATTGAAAATTAACTTGAGGGGAAGAGCAAGAGACGAACAATGTTTGAAAAGAATAACTAAAAGACCATCAGCATCCGTTTTTATGAAGGATTGTAGGTGTAAAATACCCTTCTCAACATCTTCCAATGACAGACTCAAACACCCAAAGCTAAGTAGCATCTAATGGAGACACTCAGTTTCAACCAGGTTTATCACTTACAAAATATGCTTTAAAAAAATCAGCAAACAAGCTTAACAGGCAAACTTCAGAAGGTGTAGTATCTAATTAATCATTCAGAAAAACAGCAGACGGGACACCCGTACGGGCCCTCTTAGATTTGATGTATTGCCGAGAAAATGTCGGACTGGAATTAATACTAACTTAGTCAACTTCAAGTATAGAATTGTCAATTCGTGAAAACTCACAATTATAATAACTAGTATGTAACCCCCGAAAATCGGGTGTGCTTTTTTCCCACGGAAAGTAAACAGCATATGTCACACTTTTATATATTATATTAAAAGTTATGCTGATTAGAAAAGTATATATTTTTATTCATATGTAATATGTAAGAACTTATGCATATAACATTTTTAAAAATTTTTTCAGTTAAATCAGTAATTTTTTTTTTTAAACTATATTACTTCATTATAAACTACATTCAACGTCAAGTTTTCGTTATTGCCCATTTGAACTCGCATATTTTCGCAGGATCTAACCCGGCTTAAAGCAACATAAAGTTGGCCGTGAGCAAAGCAATCCTCCTTTAAATGAAGCCCCGCCCTTGATAATGTTTGCCCCTGGGCCTTATTTATTGTTATGGCGAAGGCTATTATAATGGGAAATTGGCGGCGCTTCAACGTAAAAGGAAGTGTGCTTTCGCTCGGCTGCAAATTTATACGAGGCAATAGAAATCGCCTTCCCTGAGCCTCTCCGCATAATACTTACGCGAGCAAACAATTCGGATGCATTTGTTTTATGATAAGTCGTGTGCCATTCACCAACACAATTATACATTTTTTTTTTGCCATTCGTAAAATTTCTTGGATTTGCAAAAGTAAAAATTTGGTTTTCACAGATCTTTACGTTTTAAAAAATTTTAAGAAGAATCGTAAAAAAATGTTCAAAGTTCATATTCATATATGATTTGATAATGGTTGCATACATAAAAATATACATGTACACACATAGAATACAATACAAAGAAAAAAAAAACACTTAATAATATATATCTGTGTCAAAAAGTTCGTTGATTTGATGGGTAATAGTGTTCTTTTAAATGGCGTTGGGCATCGTCTATTACTATAAAATTTTTCTGAGAATAGCCGAAATACAGTTTACCTTTGAAATAGTATCAAATAAATTACTAATTTGTCTCTCTCTCCTCATTTTTTAAAACTATTTAAAATTTTGAGTTTTGCAAAAAGGATCAAACGCACACAAAATTTTTAAGTACATACATACGTTTATATATTGTAGTTCAATTGTACCATATATGAACGAAAACAAAAGAGGATGCTTCTACCAATCATATCCAATACGTGACGTTTCAAACATTTATCACTTACTTACCTTCCACTTAAAGTAGGAACTCTTCTTGGTCGTCCTCCAGGCATATTTTAAAATTAAATATGGGTGTACTTTTTTCTTAAAATAAATTCTATTTTGCGTCTGTCCAAAACTCTTTCTAATTTGCACTGTTACCGTTGTTTTAAGTGAATTGACAAATTTCAAGTCAATTATCAATTCATACCAATTATTGCCATCACAACAAAATTTTGAAAAAAATTCGCAGCACCTGTTGGGACTATGTTCATGAATACATATTTATTAGTAAAGAGAACAAAACAAAACAATTATTGAGAATCCAAATGTATACAATGCTGTGCTCATTAGAAAGAGAGCTAAACAAAGCAAACGTACTCATATATATGCGTATATTTGTGTGTCATCCCTCTTTGCATAGACATCGCTGTTATCAATATGAAAATTTTGAAACTTTACACGCAGATATTTCATGAACAAATTAACCAATTTTAATTTTTATAATTTTCCGGAAATATGCTCATCAAAACCTAATTTTTCACTATTAGTACTCGGACTGAGACACTCCGAAATACAATATTAAAATCGATCGGAAGATATCACAAAAATAGATCCTCCTGCGCTGCTTAGGGTTGCTAAAAGCGTCGACATCCGACGAGATGCCTACTTTAAATCTTAATAAAAGTCAGTCTCCATCTGGTATCGCTTGGGACCAAAAGGTCTATGCGTGGCTTAATGCCTGCCGGGTTAACCTAGCCTAACCGTTCTGTAAGTGAAAATGGACTGAGACTCTCCGAAATAATAAAATCGATATTGTCACTGACAAAAATTAGATCTAGAATTCTATTGAGTTTGTTTTGAAAACAACTAATTTGCAGTAAATTAAAACTTAATATATTATAATTATTATATTATGTTATCAACGACATAAGAATCAATCTTCGAATTAGCTTTTACTGATAAAAGTCCAAGTTTAGATAAATTATTACAACAGATAATATTTGGAATATTAAAATCTCCAAATACACATAAGTGATTATTTGCTAACTGGTTATGGACCAGTGATGAAATATTGTCCGTATGAGCCCTATAAAGTAAACCATTAGACTCCTGGAAGTCGCTTCAAATTTACTAGACCTGGCTATGTTTGATTTTTGGTGCTTCTTCCTTTTGAAAACATTTTAAGAACCGAAGTTTCACAATTGTAATCCATAGCGTAGAATTTAACACCTTGTCATGTAAAGTAGAGTCGACGCCCAGTTTAAAATTCACCTTCTTAAGTAAAGATATGTCAGCTCCTTTCTTCATTAGCTTGAAGCACGATAAATTATCTTTATCAATACCAGCATTTTTTAGATACAAACGACAATATATTTTCCTCTGTGACGGTAAGCTTAATGCTGAAAATAGTCACCGACGTATCGTAGTCCCTTAACGCAGCTCCTAGAGAGCACAAAATTGAGTAAAACTCATCCCGTAGAGAACAACTGCGTTCTTTTAGTTACATATTTACACAATACATCGGTTTGTGTGTGCATGTGTTTGATTGTATCTACACAATGTTGCATCATTGCCGATTTTGAGCCGAAAAACAAAATTGCCGATAAATGTTGAAAAAAGTTTTTTTCGGGCAAGCAAAAAAATACGTGTCTCATTATTTTGACCAGAGAGCAACATATTTGAGTTACATCGAAATCGAAGAACATGTCCCGAATAGCCCGGTTGAATTGAAATGGAAAGCATCTATGTTATATAAGATATTTTTTTATTGCTCATATATTTACAGGGTGGGCCATGTAGCGCTTGCTCTTTGAACCACCTATTTTTTTAAGAATGGCTACACAAATGACATGTCAAATGTGTTCATAATTTACTTAAAGACTATTTTGGCTGGACTATTTTTTGTGGGGAGCCGTTAAGGACAAATGCTATGCGAACCATCCAGAGACGATTGATGCTTTAAAACACGAAATCGAAGTTGCCATTCATGAAATTCGAGCCCAAACAATCGAAAATGTGCTTAAAAATTGGGTTGATCGAATGGTCTACTGTAAAGCCAGTCATTTGAACGATATTATTTTTCATTCATAAATGACAATGTTCAATCTTCAAAATAAAACAAAAAGTTTGAAAAAATATTGATTAGTTTTTTTTATAGCCGATTCAAAAAGCAAATTTTTCATGGCCCACCCTATATATGTACATATATATAATTGGCGCGTACACCCTTTTTGGGTGTTTGGCCGAGCTCCTCCTCCTATTTGTGGTGTGCGTCTTGATGTTGTTCCACAAATGGGGGGACCTACAGTTTTAAGCCGATTCCGAACGGCAGATATTTTTTATGAGGAGCTTTTTCATGGCAGAAATACACTCGGAGGTTTGCCGTTGCCTGCCGAGGGGCGACCGCTATTAGAAAAATGTTTTTCTTAATTTTGGTGTTTCACCGAGATTCAAACCTACGTTCTCTCTGAGAATTCCGAATGGTAGTCACGCACCAACCCATTCGGCTACGGCGGCCGCCATAACTTAGTCAAAACTTACATGAAGTCGCTCGTGCAAGTAATTACGATCATTTTGAACCCAGAATCATTAAAATCGGTTCAGTTTTGACTAAATTATGAGCAATTAAAAAAAAATTTCTTATATAATTAAAAAAATCAATTTTGAGCCGAAATACAAAATTGCCGATAAATCATGAAAAAAAAATTTTTCGGGCAAACAAAAAAATACGTGTCTTATTATATTATTTGGACGAGAGAGCAACATATTTGAGTTACATCGAAATCGAAGAACATGTCCCGAATAGCCCGGTTGAATTGGAATGGAAAGCATTCATTGATATTTTTGTTTCCCGCATCAGTTATAGCTACGGATATGGTGGACGGCGACGAAGTTGGAGATGAAGAGATAAATAATAAATTGTTTTTGTTGGTAGCG
Source organism: Anastrepha obliqua (assembly GCF_027943255.1). Classification (NCBI taxonomy): domain Eukaryota; kingdom Metazoa; phylum Arthropoda; class Insecta; order Diptera; family Tephritidae; genus Anastrepha; species Anastrepha obliqua. The sequence continues at coordinate 2,961,470 of NW_026562179.1, read as the reverse complement.
CGAACATTAGCATGATGAATTTTACGCTCATCATCCTTTATATCATTAGAAGCGGTTAGAGCGGCAGTAGCAGCAGCAGCAGCCGCATATGTATTTGTGTCAGCTGAGACACCAGATATGTAAGTTAAGCGGTCCACAAACAAGGCACAATTCCCAGCGATTTGCGAAACAAGAAAGCGCATGGGACAATTTCTCTTGCAGTTATTTACATGTACATTAAGAAAAAAACGCAAAAAAGAAACAACAGGCTTGGATGAAAGAATGGTTGCAAAATAGGAGCTCACATTCATAGCTCAAGCTCTCATATTGCGTTGTTAAGAAATGTGGAAATGAGTGCTTCAGAGAAGTGCTCCAGAGGAGTATACAATTTTTTTTATTAACACTTGTCATTTTTCCGGTTACTGTTATCTCGATGACGGTAAGTAAAAAAAATAAGAAAATCTACAAATTTTGCAACAAATCCCAGGTAAATGAAAATTTTCAATTACTTGGGATTTGTGCTCGCCCTTCGACATACACGATGAGTTTTCTTCGAACTGCAACAAATCGGTGGGAATTGTACCCTATTTGTGGTCAGGTTTAGAAAGCCACTAGTCTCAGATGAGATTAAGGATGTATAAGCAAGAGAAGTTAGAGCTGAATAAATACACGGATCATTGGTATTTTTGGCACTGACTTCGGTTCGCAAAGTATTAATTTGCGCAGTGAGAACATCGATCGACGATACTCATTTTAAATGCAAACCTTGCTCTGCAGTGAGTGCGTTTTAGCTTCAGTCCTTCTTAAAAGGAATTGTTTATCAACAAGCAGTTCGTTGACTTTGCCAAGAACAAATGCATTTTGCTCTCTTCGAGTAACAACCTCAGTAAACCACTGTTGCAGCGCTATTTGTTCTTTAGCATCACTTAACGGAAATGTTTTACCGTAATCTTACTTATTTTGATTAATCGGATAAGATTTGTCAGGCAATTTATTCATTAGGCATTAGCTTTATTGCTGTACTGACAAACAATTTCAAAATTATAACCTGCCGATTCGTAAGTGGGAGTAGTAACGACACTGTCATCTATAAAGACGATAGGAGGTGGCGATCGAATGCAGCCCAAACTTTGCAATGAAATGGCTTGTCTGAACTGTGAAACTATTTACGCTGGCAAGATGAAGTAAAAAATTACATTGCATATTGCACTGAATTTTTTGGCGACATAGACACGGCATAGTGACGATTTTAAATTAGAAAATTATAAATTTGATCAGAGGCACTATTTTACAAACTGCTTAAACATACATATGTACACGTAAAAAAGATTACAAAAAAAAAATCTGCGATGTATGAATATGACATGTACATATTTAAGTAGGAGACATACACATTAATTTACAGATCTTTCAAACTATCGTGTTTATAACCACTGACACACAAATTAAAAAAAAACTAAAAAAATGCAAAATAGAGTCAAGACACATATAACATTGACATACGATACTGGCATCTTGTCTTGCTGAATAATTTAAAATGGTTAAGTGTCAGGTTTTTTTTTTTGGAAACAATGAAGTTTATTTTTAATATGAAGAACGGAAATCTCCCGAAATATTTGAATGATAATTTTACCTTTAGTAACGACACACTTACTTATTTTTATTGAATTAACAGTAGATAGTGATAATTTTAAGATTAATTTTTGCCAAACGGAAAATCTAAACCAAGATCTGTATTAACTAAGAAAATTATAGATGCAAGAAAATGTAACAGCTTACATAATTTAAAACATATTTTGTATCAATACTGTGAAAATACAGTATGTCTTTTGACTCTTAAAAGACCCTTAATATATAACAAAATAAATAATAGGAAGGCTTATTGTTTAAACATACAGGGGCTTTGATGTGTTGAAATCTACCGCAGCTTACTTTTGGATTTGTATGTGTGTTTTAAAGCAAACTTCAGACAAACCGCTTGTCTAATCCCATAGAAATAAAAGGTGGAGTCCAAAATAAACAAAACTGGAGTCATAAAAATGTTTTTGATGGCGCCACCTTTTTAATGAGTTGGTGCATTGGAAGTTACATCCCTGGCTGACTTCCAATGAAAACTTGGTGTCATTCGGTTCAGTGGAACCGAAGTTATTGCGTCTAAAGTGTCAGTATGTTTGTGTCATCGGTACAAAATGAGTTTCGAACAGAGAGCTAATATCAAATTTGGTTTTAAAATTGGTAAAACGTTTACTGAAACATTTGAATTGTTGAACAAAGTTTATGGCGGTGATTAGCCATCTCGTGCCAGAGTTCATGAGTGGTTTACACGTTTCAGAGATGGTTGGGCGGACATAAATAACAATGAACACACGGGCCGCCCAAAACCAGTAATCACCAAAAACCCCATCGAAATTCTTCATAAATTTATCAAAAATGAACCAAAATCATCGTTCAATTCATGAAATCGGTGTTGAATGTCTCCAAGTCATCGATTTATCGCATGGAAGGCCCCAGACGAGCCAACACCCAAAAAATCGCGTTCGGAGAAATCAAAAATCAAGTCGATACTCATTTGTTTTTACGATTCCAAGGGAATTGTTCACAAGGAGTTCGTGCCAATCTGCCAAACCGTCGATGCAATTTTCTATCTTGGCGTTTGAAGGGTTTGTTGCATCGCATTCGTCGAATTCGCCCTGAATACCGCGAAGGAGGAAGCTGGTACTTATTGCGTGATTATGCAATATCTCATCGATCCACTCTTGTAACTGAGTTTTTGACTAGAAATCGCATTTTATCCATCATCTTGATAGGCTGACGAAATTGAAATTGGAATAGTTGAATAGTGAATCATTGTAGTCTTAGTTTAATTCAACTTATTGTTTAGTATGTAATTCAGTGTGTAAGATTGTTCATTTCATAAACTGAAATAAATAAATGAAGTGAAACTTTGCGCTAAAATGTCTTCTGAAACATACGCGTATGCATTGCGTTTCTTCCGCAAATGGAAAAACTCTTCCTTCCTCGTCATGTAGCAAGTTAGCAGCTCTTCGTTTCGAGCAGCATCCATACCGTACGTTTTCTTTAAAAATATTTATTTAGTTTAAAGTTGAAAACATCTAAAATTATTGAATAAAAATTATAGATTTCACTTCGTCTGCCATCTTCAGTTTCAGAGTTGAGTTTTTGTAACATGTTTTTACTTGTCATGTTTGTCAGTTCACAATTGACGCACTCTTAATAGTGTAAAATTTTATTTTTATAATTCTTTTTATCCTCCTTATTAGCTATCTGAGAGAAATCTTGTTTCATATTTGTAGTGGCACCAATTTCTTTGAACCACTTTACTTTATGACGTTTGAAAAATTAAACATACCAAAGCCAGAAGCCAAACATATCAGTTGAAATGTGTGAATAATTTCTATCTTAAAAAAACTTTAAGGAAAAATTAGGTGCTGCTTTTGTGGATGTTGCAACACGCGGAATAGTCATCAAACATTTTTTTCCTACTTCTGGTGTAAAGCTTAAGACCAAACCACTCTCAACCTACATCTAGAGAAACTTCTATTGTGGTAGTAGTCCGGTGTAACGGCCAAAATTTCGACTTTTTTTCATGAATCTTTTTTAAAAAGAAAATAAAATGCGATCGTTTTAAAGTTTTTACATGTTTTTATTGGTGTTTTGAAGTATATAAAAACCTTTTTAAGTTAATTTTGAAGTGAAACTTCTTTTGTCTCGAAGGATGAAACGCTGTGAGGAGTAAAACCATAGCGTTTCATCGATATGTGACGCTACGCCAGCGCCATCTGTTAAAAGCGTGGCGTGGATGAAACGCTGTGAGGAGTAAAACTACGCTAAACTACGTAAAACTCACGCTATGCCAGCGCCATCTGTTAAAAGACTGGCGTGGCGTGTCGTCTTATCGAATGTAATTTGTAAATATGACATTTGATTGATGGCCGCCGTAGCCGAGTGGGTTGGTGCGTGATCACCATTCGGAATTCACAGAGAGGTCGTTGGTTCGAATCTCGGTGAAAGCAAAATTAATGAAAACATTTTTCTAATAGCGGTCGCCCCTCGGCAGGCAATGGCAAACCTCCGAGTGTATTTCTGCCATGAAAAAAATCTGCTCATAAACATATCATAAAACAAATTGAAATAAATGTATAAAAAAAAAAAAAAAAAAATTTTCTTGTGATTCGAACCAAGGATTTCGGATCGGAAGCCCACATTGCTAGCCGCTGGGCTATCGCGCTGTGCTGTCGCCGCAAAATAATGTATCATAAATCTGTTTACCATACCAAAGACCATACACTTTGCGAACGCATTTCGGTGGAAACAGTTGACAGTTATCCCAAACACAATATTATTAGTAACGCGAGACGCGTCATAGAGTGTGTGTGTAGTTTTGAGCAAATCTTACAAACATATTTTGTTTTGTTGATTGATTTCTGTTAAATATGGCATCAAATCAACAAAAACGGAAACCGAAAACAGGTGCTGAACGGCAACGTGAGTATTTGGAGCGTAAAAAATTAAGAGCTACTGTTGAACACCGTGACAGTGAATCCTCCGGTTGTACGATAAGTGATAATTTGTAGTATCAACAACAAGATGCGGAACTACCATTGATGCAGTATTTCATCGATACCTTGATAGATTAGAATGTAGATCATTTTTTACGTATTTCAGTTACCATAAAGCCCTTGTTTCATTTTTGGAAAACGAATCCAATAATGATAATGACAATGCCGAGAACCAAATGTAATTGAGTACAATAAATTCATTTCTTTTTATATTAAAATAAATAAATAATTCTGTTTAATAAAATTCCATTCCATGCTTTCCATGACTTCTGCATGCATTATATTGAAATAATAGTTAAATTATTGATTTGTTGATAAAAGAAGTTTCACTTCAATCGTGCGGGTTCCGTGAACTACCACACACTTTCTTTTATATTAATTTGTTTAAAATTTTTGACGTCAAAATGGAGTCCTTAAAAAAAAGATGAGTTGGTTCGGGGAAACACACAGCCTCCCAAAGTCATCTGACGTAAAAAATTCAAAGAGATTATTATTCTGTAGACTTTATTTTAGGTCCCAAACATAAAATATACATAAAAATAAAAAATTTTTTGAAATTTTTATAGTATATTTTTAAGATGTTTTTCTTCCGAAAAATGTAAAAAAAAAATTGATTTTTTGAACCCGTCACACCGGGCTACTACCATAAGCTTCACCAGCCACGGCAACGTTTGCCATGCGTAGAGGTGTATTGTATTCACCAAATCTAGTGAAGTTGTGGACTGTTGGTCGCGAACAAATTACCATAATCAGTGCTCAATATATACATATAGTTTACATTTTCCTAATATCTGGTCAATTAGTCGTATGGGAGATATATCTCACAGACTACCAATATATCTCACAGACTACTTTATGCTTAAAAAATGTTTGATTGTTGGATATATAGCCCATAAAATATGACAATTTTTGCTCTCGAAATGTAGGAGTTATATTGCAAAACGTTCTATCTTATTATCTTCCTTCATAGATATCTTGGAGAAAAAGTTCGGATCAGTTATATAAATCATTGCCAGAATTATGGTACGTACGTATATATGTATGCAATTAATTAGATTTGCTTTTTAACATGCAAATAAAGGGTGATTTTTGAAGAGCTATAGGAAAGTTATTCAAAAAAACACACGTAAAATTCAGAAAAATGCATGAAATTTTTATTTAAATCGATAGTACAGTCCATATAATTTAATGTTTTAAGATAATTTCATGCAAATGTTGACCGCGACTGCGCTTCAAATGGTACATCCGCTTAGTTCAATTTTGGCATACTCTTTCCAATGTTTCGGCTGGTATCTCACATATAATTGCTTTAATGTTTTCATTTCACGGTTGCGCTCACCATTCACAATTACGTGACGATTCCCAGTATCTTTGAAGAAGTACAGTCCAATGATACCTCCAGCCCATAAACCGCACCAAACTGTGACCTTTTCTGGATACATTGGTAGCACTTGCAATTCTTCTGGCTGATCTTCACTCCAAAATCGACAATTCTGCTTATTTACGTACCCATTGATCCAAAAATGAGCTTTGTCGCTGAACACAATTTTTCGATAAAAAAGTGGTTCTTAAACTTTCTTAACATAACACAAAAACACAATAATAAAATTCAATGATTTGCAAGCGTTGTTCGTTTGTTAAATTATAGACCAAACTGAAGATGTTTGACAGTGAAACAAATTACCCTTTAGTGTAGCTTCGAAAATTTAATTTATTTTTTAAAATAGCAAATCTGCAAATTTTTAAATGTTTATGCATTCGTGCCCTCATATAAAGCAAAATTTTACTATTCATTGAGAACAGTGTTTTCTTCAGACCAAACAAAAAACTTGCAGAAGTCACGTCATCAATACGCTCACATGTCACGATGATACGAGTACATTACATTAATAATATAAAATATTTAAAAATTTCAAAAATAATAATTATTGTATAATTGCCCTCTAAAAAAATCTTAAAAAACGTTTGATTTTCATGCTTTTAAAGTACGTTCGCCCTGCGTCATTAAGAAAATATTTTCTTATTCAAATGTTTCATCACACTCAAACCATTTTGTTCTTGGTAGATTTTGATTTTCTTTGGTAGGAAATGTTGTATGGATAAAATATTTTTGAGTATCAACATTGTTTAAGATGTCGATCAGGAATGACAGGATAAATATGTAAGATAATAGAATAAAAATAATAAATTAAAATTTGTATTATATGGTATTGTATTATATTTGTATTAAAAATTATAAAAAAGTGTAAGGTTCTATTCACAAAAATATACTATATGTATTTGTACTTGGAAACACGGTTTAACGGTATTAAGCCAACTCGCTTAAGGTCACTTCTGTTTGCGTAATTTGTTGCTGTTTTCTCATACATACTCGTACTTTGCCTATTTTTTGAATCGAAGGCGGCTATAATATTATATAACCTACCCTGATATTTTGCTACTCCCATGCTACATCTAAGAGTGGTGATGGGGTTGACTCGGTTTTTATTGCGCCAGCACTCTCTCGAATCGGCAGTTGGTTAGGGTAGTATCAGTCATCCCCAGCAAATTTAAATGCAGATTTAATTGTATTGTATTGTGTAGTAGTAGAAGGGAGGCCACTATGTATCAACAACTGGTGTTGGTGGTGGCGGCAGTGTTGGTTTTGGCTTTAGTCGTCTTAGGTAATGGCGGCACCAATTTTTATGTGCTGGTGGTGCTATTCTTTTTTATAACTTATTTTCTTAAAATTTGTATGCTACCGTTGAAAAGGCTGCGCTGCCATGCTCGCTGCTGTTGTTTCTGTCATCGTTTTGTCCCATTACTAATAATACGCGCAGAGTTTGATTACAGCAAACCGAACACACGTCGATATAAAACATAATTATATACGAGTATATATTTGTAAGTGTATATGTAAAAATGCCCGTAATAGGGAAGCGATATTTTCACTCAAATATTTTGCAATACTGGCGGTACTTATTTATGCATTGGTGAGCGTTCCAAAAGATGGTTGTAGAACATTTGCCGATTTTTTTTTATATAGCCGCCAACCCGCTTCTTTTGAAAGAAACATTTTTTTACACTTCTTGTAAGATTTCGTAAAAAGCACCCGGATTTGCATTCAACTTTCGTGTATACTATACATACGAGTACATATGTATGCGTACTCGATACACATGAAAAATGTACAGTTTGGGAAAATTATGTGTGTATGTATATGGAGTACGCAATTGAAATATTGGCAACAATTTCATTTTATAAATTTACAATACATATTTAAGACTTGAAAGCTAATGTGAAAATCTTTTTAAATATGCAAATCTGTAGCAATTTAGATACATATATAAATTTTGGTTCTCCTGAGCTCATGCGCTACAGCTGTGAATGTTGAAAGCAGTTTTGTAATTTATTAATACGTAAGTGGACTTAAGTTGTTTTGCCAAAAGTCCGAGTATTGCCGGATTATCCCATTCCCGTAGAAAAAATTAGTTTCAACATTCGAAATTCAACAGCGAAACTTACTAATTTTTTTCTGTTATTTTACGCGATAACTACAAAAAGGTATAGGTACGCTCAATATGCCGCATTACTCGAGCTACCATTAAATGTAATCTATGGCCCGTTTTTATAAGAAATCTACAAATTACATATAATGACGTCAAATCGATTCAATCCATTGCTCGATTGGTTTCTATAAAAATGTTTCTAAAATCATTAATGGACAAAATGTGAAACATTGAGAGAAATGGTATTCCAATGGACAAGGAATGTGTGAAATCGAATCAACAATTCTTTGTGGCAACATTAAAAAAAAGTAAGCGGAAAAATCAAAATGCATATATAGAAATTCTAACTTTGACAAATAACTAGTTATAATTCCCTAGAAATGGGCAATTATTGTGGGCCTTGAATGAAACGAAAAATCCAACTGCTGGATACACAATCAAATCGAAACAAAATGGAGCAACTGCAAACTGGAAACAAAATAGCAAATGAACATTTAATTCAACGTTTGCTGAAACCTATGCCAAATGCACATCTATCATTTTTGTCATAATTATTAGAAAAATATATGTATTGAAAACGTTTTACTTAATTCTCCTGCATTTTTTATAAAATGATGTGCTGACCTACTGCATTATTATTTTATCGCACTGAGTTTGTCAAACAATAACAAAAATAACGCAGGTGGTAAACCTAGAAACATGGGAAATTGCTTTCAGGCAACGTTTGGGTCAAATGGATTAAAGTCCAATACGCTGCCAAAAACTCTACATACATGATGGTTTTTTGGAAACTTCGGATATGCGTTACAGCCGTTGCTAATCACTTCATTCAGAGAATTTGAGAATGTCATTCAGTAGGACTACAAGGATAACAACGCAAGAACTCGAAATTGTGTAGAACACCCAATGGAGTTCTAAAAGGGTATTTTTTTTGCCTTTCATAAGACCGGAAGTTAATGGTGAATTCCGCAATTGCTGTGTCTATAATTAATGCGTGCAATGCGCTACGTAGCTGACTGTGGGCAAAAAGTAAGGTGAATTTATTTGTCAAACTTCGCGGGATTAAAATTTCGCTGTAGTTATTTTTTTCATGAGTTGGCAGCACTGTTAATAACATCTGGGCCAACTTTCATGTGAATGTCATTATCAGTAATATATTTACGCTTGTGTTTACCAAACGACCAAGAGTGCATTTTTCGATTTTTACAATGTCTGATTTGATTGAGCAGAGAAGTGCCATCAAATTTTGTTTGCGGAATGAAATTTCGGCTGCGGAAACGTTAAGCATGTTCCAGAAGGCATTTGGTGATTCGACCATGTCGCAGAAAAATGTTTATAAGTGGTACAAAGACTTCAAAGAGGGTCGAGAACTTGTTGATGACTTGGAGCGCTCCGGACGACCATCGACGTCAACAGATGACCAACACGTCAATAAAGTGAAGGAGTTAGTGCTCAAAAATCGTCGGTTGACTGTTAAAGATCTTACTGATATGATCGAAATATCAGAAGGATCTGTGAAAACCGGTGTGCATTTTGAAAGACCATTTGGGCCTACGAAAAGTCAAATCTCGTTTGGTACCGAAAACTCTCAATTTCTTGGAAAAAGTCGTCGCGTTGCTGTGTGTGAAACAATGCTTTCAGACTTCAGGACAAGCTCAAATGCATAATTACGGGAGATGAGACTTGGATTTATGCTTACGACCCTGAAGCAACCGACCAATCAAGCGAATATCGTGCTAAAGGCCACGCCAGACCGAAAAGAGCACGTCAAAGTCGTTCAAAAATAAAGGTCATGATGACAGTTTTTTTTCGATTTTCGTGGTGTGGTGCACTATGAATTCCTTCCACCTGGCCAAACTGTTAATAAGGAATATTATTTGAGCGTTATGCTTCGTTAACGTGAAGCAATTCGTCTAAAACGACCAGAATTATGGGCCAACAAATCTTGGTTTTTGCATCATCATAATGCACCGTCTCACACTGCACTCGTTCTTCGTGACCATTTCGCCAAAAATTCCACGCATATCGATCCGCAACCACCGTATTCGCCTGATTTGGGTCCGTGTGACTTCTGCCTATTCCCAAAACTCAAGAGGCCACTCCGGGGAACGCGTTTCGAGTCGATTGAGGAGATAAAAGCTGAATCGAAGAAGGTGCTGCTGGCTATACCGGAAATGGACTATTTGGCATGTTTCGGGGATTGGAAAAATCGTTGGCATAAGTGTATTTCATCGAGAGGGAATTATTTTGAAGGGGATGAAATTGATTTACAAGAATAAATAAAGATTTTTCATTTTACAACCATTTCACCTTACTCTTTGCCCACAGTAGTACACACTAATATGTCAACCACGCAATCGAAAGAATTATATGCGACACTGAACTTGCTTGCAAATATAACGCTAGTAAATTGCCAATTAGATTGAACACTTTAAGACTGGCCACGGTAAGATCCTAACTTATGTATCGAAGCTTCTCGGACAGATAGACTATGCAATTCCGCCTACAACTGTCATCACAGTTTGCGACTATCTAAAACAGAGTGAGTCCTTCCATGTATACGCACATGGCTCAAAGATCGAGGGTCGTGTGAGCGGAGGTGTATATTTCGAACCTCTGGAGATCTGCTTCGCTTCCGGCTTTCGGACAATTACAATGTTTTTCACGGTGAACTGATGGCAATAATAATAGTAGTGACACTGGTACAGTATGATGCGATGCCTGGAGATGATATCAACATTTCACTGATAGCCCGGAAGCGATAAAATTCCTCCAGTAGACAACCTCTAAGGTATCTATGATATACCGCACATATCTTAACAAGAGGGCTGAGTGATTTCAACCCAAAATTAACATGGGTTTCTGGCCATTCCTACATCGAGGTGAACTGCAGGGCCGATAAGCTAGCGAGATTTGTCACCAAGCTGACTGATAAGTACAGACAATATGGCATAGCCATACTCTTGTAAACATATAAGCCACTTACTTTTCATAAAATTGACAAATGAAAGTTGGTTTAAGGGACTCACCTCCAGAATCTCCTAAGACTTGAGGCCGACTCTCAATGTTAAACTCACAGAATCTCTACAAAGCCAAATAAGCCTAGTCTTAACCACTGATTTCCGTTAAACAGGGCGCCGCATAGCAGGCAGACACGCCCAGAGGAAGAGCGTGCAGACATATTGCACGATTTGCACCGACTGTCCTGCTCTATCCAGACTCAAATTTACCATTTTAAGTAGACAACTTTTCAATGAGTTAGAAGATCTCAATTCAGTTAAAATTAGGGACCTTTTAAACGGTTCACATTAGTTTTAGGGCAGATAAGAAAAAATTCCGCAAGCGGCTTCTCTATGCGCTATGAACCTGGCTGTATTCCATAGTGAAAAGGCGCTGCAACCTTACCTAGCCTATCCATGTACACTTGGTTTACATTTCTTCGTTGTTTGTTTATCTGCTTATCTGTCACCAAAGAATTTCGTTTTTAATTCATTGAGTGAGTTAGGTAAGATCGTTTTCACATATTTCAAAAGGATCAATACCTCTATAGATTAGAAGGGCTTATAAAGGGTTTTTTAATAAGAGATGTTATACAAATGATCGGATGTATTTTTCATTATAAAAAGGAAGGGATGCCGTACATAGTGGAAAATAACATCAGGCAAATGACTGCCATGACCACGCTTACAGGACAATATCCTTTCCATGAAATTTTCCATAACCGAATTGCAAAGTAGCTGCCCAATGTCCTCGATAGCCTCACGAATTCCATCTTTGAGGTCTTGAATCGACCCTGGGCTGCTGGCGTAGACTTTCTCTTTCACGTGGCTCCAAAGAAAAAAGGCAGAAAGTGTTAAATCAAAAGGTCTCGGTGGACAATTGTGATCACCAGTTCGAGGAATAACACGGTCCGGAAACTTTTCCCGTAAAAGATCAATGGTTTCGTTGCTTATGTGGCAAGTAGCGCCGTCTTGTTGAAAATAAACGTTGTCCAGTACCATCCAATTCCGGCCATAAAAAATTTTTAATCATCTCTCGATAACGCAATCTATTCACCTGTAATACCTGTTATTGGAAAATCCTTTAGTTATATAACGAAATGAAGTTAAATAGTTATTTATTTATTTATTAAGCCAAATCATATATTAGATTCTTATAGGCAAAGTGGTCATGTTTAAAGAATAATAGCAAATAACAAAAGGAAGTACAATTAAACTATTTATACTCGTAATAAACTAGGATCGCCCATACGTCGAAATTTCGACGTTATTCGACGTTATATAATATAAATACGGAGAGCAAAATTTTATCATATATTTTTTTTAGTATTTATAGTCATAGAAAAAAGTTGAAACATATATAAATGGATAGTTTATGTTGAAACTTTTTACATGATATATGTGAATAGATGTAGTAAAATTAAATGTGAAAAATATCCCATTTTGCCTACGTTAAGCGATCCTATATTTGTGTATTTCAAATATCATAATTTTTTTATTCATACACATTCAAACATTTAATTTCATGTAGTATTACGAAAAAAAAAATTCGTTTTTTTTGAAAAACCATAATAAAAAACAATCATTAATTAATCCATGACCATCATAATTTCTGAATCAAATTTATAATAGTATGCGTTCACAATAATATTATTAATTCTTATACATAATTTTTTTCATTAATGAATTGGAAACTTTTAATTTCTTGTATTACGGAAAAAAAGTTAATTTGGTATGAAAAAGCATAATAAAAAACAATCATTAATTAATCCATGACCATCATAATTTCTGAATCAAATTTATAATAGTATTGATTCACAACTTTTTTCTCTGACTATAAATACTAAACAAAGGTACGACAAAAGTTTGGTCTCGATATTAATTATTATATATTGTAGATATTCAAAAATTTCAATAGGTGATCTTTTGAAAATGAAAAGTCTATCTCAACAAATTTAGAGATTTTATTAAACTCAACTAAGGTTCTGGTAATAGGAACATTTTGAACATAAAGACATTTTAAAAGACCAACATAGAAGAACTCCGAACTAAGAAGAGCTTTGGTCGGAATATTAAAGAAAATCCTCTCAAGAAGCTCCGGACAGTCAATAGCACTACGGATTAAGTAAAAAATGAAAGATAAAAATAGAGTTGTTCTCCTGCTGTGCAATAACTTTAAATTGATCAATAAGCATCACGCTTCACATGTAGGGATAGGATCCAAAAAGCGTAAATTACGCAATGCGAAATGTAAGAATACTTTCTGGACTCGTTCAATTCTAGCAGCATTGCACGTATAATACGTAGACCAAATGAAGGATGCATACTCCAGTTTGGAACGCACAAATGCCGTAAACAAAGGCTTCAGGGTATAAGAGTCGGAGAAATCCGAGCTACATATATTACACCCAAGTCTTTAATTTCACTTACACGTGACAGGGGTGTTCTTTATATGTGATTAGAGGAGTCAATAACAGTGGAACGCTTAGAAAAGGTAATTTGGAAGCACTTATTTATGTTCAACGGTAGACGATTATTGATACATCAGTTGCTGAAATTATTTAAATCAATTTGCATCAATTCAGAATCGAGGGAGCTAGTGACGTCGAATAAATCTTACGTCGTATACATAAAGCAGGAATGCTGACGAGAAGCAAGAGTAAATATCATTGATAAACAGAACAAAAAGAAGCGGCCCAGAATACAACCTTGTGGAGCCCCAGAGCAAACAACGAAAGGAAGAGACCTAACATTGTCGACGACAGCTAAGCAATGGCGATTGTGCAAGTAAGATGACATCAAACTTAAGAAGGTTGAGTGGAAACCAATGCAGGATAATTTATTTATTAGTATTATATGGAAAATCTGTTCAAAGGCCTTAGAGAAGTCGGTATAAACGGTGTTAACTGATTGGAAGGCCGCGATACAATCATCCGAAAATACAGCTAAATTAGACACTGTTGAGCGGCCCGGAAAGAAGCCATGCTACTCCGGACGCACCATGTTCTTGACAAAAAAAAAACAATTTGTCCTGAAAGATGCATTCAAAAAGCTTTGCAGTGGCGGAAAGCTTTGAAAAAGGCCTGTAGTTACTAATTTCTTTTTTATTACCGCTCTTGAAAATGGGTTAAATCAAAGCCAATTTCCAGTCATCAATAAAAGTACCAGAAATTAGTGATTTGTTAAAGATTAACAGCAGAGGGTATAGTACATAAAGAATCACACTGCATGAATAACACCGCAGACAAACTATCAAAATTTGTTTTTAGAGGGTTTAAGACGAGTAATGCCTCTAAAGACGTCTTCAGTGGAAAATACTAGCTTGCCAAAGTCAATAGGTGGCTGTATAACGAAGGAAACATTTTATTCACTGTCGGAGGCCGATGCAAAATTGGACTTGAAAAACTTCGCGAAGAGATTAGCGGCATTAGCTGGAGCATTAGTAGCTTTGTCACCGAAAGAAAGAGCGGACGGAGTACAAACTTTTACAAACGTCTACCACAAATATTGTCGATAATTATTCTCACTTGATTACGCTGGTACACGGCACACATTTTGATTGTTATTTATGTGAATATTTTATAATAAAAGCTGGCAAAATTTTTTGTAATACATTTTTTGGAATCAATAATTTGTTTGTGCGACCGCCGTAGCTGAATGAGTTTGTGCATTACTACCATTCGCTGGAGCCCGGGTTCAAAACTCACTGTAAGCATGCTGAAACATTAAATGATTGAAAAGGTTTTTTTTAATAGCGGCGGCAACCAATGGCAATCCTTCGCGTATTTCTGCTATGAAAAATTTTTTCAGAAAGGTGTCCCTATTTGTGGAATAACATCAAGAGGTTATGATGTGTCTCTTGGAGAAAGAGCTCGGGAAGACTTCCAACAAAAAATGTACGTGCCAATTATAAGTATATATGTACATATATACATAATATAATTTTTTACTATCCGTATTTTGAATAAAATTTGCAAGTAGAAATTGACTCAATAATTAAATAAATATTTATATTAATATATATCATTGGATATACAACATAGTATGCTGAGTAACAGATAATTATTTATAGACAAACAGCTATTGAAAGCCATATTGTGGTCGGAATATAACCACAACGACATCTCTAATAACTCCAGGGACGAAAACGTTGGCCTCATCTTTTGTATGTTAATTTCATTTATTTATTAATGAATTCAGTCATGTGGACAATCAGTTTTTACTGACTATGAAAGAACCAATTCTGACTATTTAAAGTAATTATATATAATGATGCAAACTGCTCCACATTATAGGTAGAGATCAAGATTTATTATGATATTTAATTCCAATAGAGTTCTCATTAATGGAGTATGCTTTGCACAATTACATTTTGGGAAACCGACGTTAAAGGATGGTACTCGTCGTAATTGTCACGAAAAGACATTAAAATTTAATTTTTCCAAGAATTCCTAGCTTCTCGATCATCGATTGATTCATTCGCTCCATTAGAAACTAAAGTGAAGGTGAGAAATGCAAATCTGCTACCAGAGGCTTGATATTTGAAAGCAGACAGAGAATTTAGAGAACAGAAAGAATATTCTCTGGACTCTTTCTACGCGGTCCAGATGAATCGGGCATAGTCCAACCCGGATCTTACTAGAGAAGCATAAAGAGTCCTCAAAGTGCAAGGATATGCAATATATGTACAATACATAAATAATATGACGACAGATAAAGGGTAGTAATGCATAAATCTTTGAAAATATAGTTAATGTGAGTAGAAAAATACAATTTCGTGTCAAAGTAGGCACCTAAATCCTTAACTTCAAATACCGAATTGCCGAGAGTTCCTGAGATGCGAAACGCTATTGCGTATATTTGGAATGAAAACAATTAATAGATAATTTTGGATACACCAAAAATGTAGAATATCAAGCTCCGTTTGGAGATCACTGGAATCTTTTAGCTTTTGTATTGCAGAGTATACCTTGACGTAATCAACATATATGTACAATAAATTTGAAAGTTTGGCGGGAAGCAGGCCCCATTGACTTTATAAATAGCAATGCCTATTAGCCAATAGCAAACGCTATAAATGGCGAGAAGCGACGTTATCAATAGCAAATGATCATAGTCGGTTAGATAGATATGATATAGATAATGGAGTGAAAACCGGATCTAGACTTTTTTGAAGCATTGAGTAAGATTCACAATCACTAAATTTTTGGCAAACGGGCATACTGATGCGGTCGGTTGGATGAAAAGAAGAGCAAACGTACATAGTCATGCATACATCTGTATGTATGCACAAATATAACATATTTGATGCTATGGAAAAAATTTAATTTGCCTATTTTTGATTTTTGTAGTATTCCCATATAAAATAGTTTATATTTTATTAATATATTTATGTGGCATAAAAGCAGATAATTTTGTATGTACCTACTGTCGACTGGATAATGAAAATGGCGACCAGCGTGCACTTTTTAGCTTTATTGAATTTCGTGCTAAAAATACTTCTCAATTTTCTAATTAATTTTCAAATTTACAATATAAAATTTCATGATATTATATTTGCTAGCGCTCGCAGTGTTATCCGAACTTCTTCGCAGAGAATGTTAATGTATAGAGAAGTCTCACGGGCTACGAATAGTCTAACCACCGCCGGGGTGTGGTGAAACTTTTAACATAGCTGATTACAGCAAATTCTCTCTTTAGCATATTGGCTCTGCACAGTTTTTGGCTTCTGTAGGAAATCAAATTGACGAATAGCCGACGATATTTTGCAAACAATTTGCATATAAATTTATTCAATTTATATTTTCAAACAAACTAACATAAATAATTGATTGATGAATGATGATGATTTGAATATTTATTATATGCGCCAACATTTAAAATCAAAGTAACTTTAATGCTTGTTGATTTAATTTAAAAAAATACATTATTAAACGGCCTCACATTTTGGTGTGTGCGTTTTAGTAAATTTAAATCTATTCAAATTTGATTAAAATTTTTACTAATTTTTTAAGTCGAAATTAAATCATAGATCATACAAGTGTTTTGGTATACTATATGTCAAGTATGTGTTTATCAATATATGTATATAGGGTGGGCCACGCGCTTTTTGAATTGGCTATAAAAAAAAAACTAATCAATATTTTTTCAAACTTCTTTTTTTATTTTGAAGATTGAACATTGTCATTTATGAATGAAAAATAATATCGTTCAAATGACTGCCACAACTGGCTTTACAGTAGGCCATTCGATCAACCCAATTTTTAAGCACATTTTCGATTGTTTGGGCTCCAATTTCATGAATGACAACTTCGATTTCGTGTTTTATAGCATCAATCGTCTCTGGATGGTTCGGATAGCATTTGTCTTTAACGGCTCCCCACAAAAAATAGTCCAACGGGCTTAAATCACAGCTCCGAGGCGGCCAATTGATATCGGAATTTCGGCTGATTATTCGGTTTTCAAAAACGGTAGCCAAAAGTTCGAGTGTAACTTTGGCAGTGTGACAAGTTGCACCGTCCTGTTGAAACCAAATGTCGTCCATGTTATGCCCTTCAATTTTTGGAAACAAAAACTCGTTGAGCATGTCACGGTAACGGTCGTCATTTACTGTAACCGCGGCTCCTCGCTCATTTTCGAAAAAAAAAATGGCCCGATGATGCCGCCAGACCAAAAACCGCACCAAACAGTGACTCGTTGTGGATTCCTTTGCTTCTCTACAGTAACGTGTGGATTTTCTGAGCCCCAAATCCGACAATTTTGCTTATTGACGTAGCCACTGATGTGAAAATGAGCTTATTCAAAAAAGATGATTTTTTTTTTCAAATTTCTCACAGTTTGAGTAGAAGACTCCCTACTTTGGAAATAGGTTTTCAATATTTCCCAATTTTGTTCAAGCGTATAGCGTCCCATTTCGTACATGTCAAACCTTTAAGTAAATTATGAACACATTTGACATGTCATTTGTGTTACCATTCTCAAAAAAATAGGTGGTTCAAAAAGCAAACGCTATATGGCCCACCCTGTACATAGTTCACATATTATAACAGGGGGCGCTAAAGTAATGCTCCTATCAGAAAATGCTATAAATTTTGCGATTGGCCCCTAATGCCAGTTCTGTATTGACATTTGTGTAGTGAACACATGCGAAATACACGTTAATAAACAATGGTACGCTACACTGCTCCAGAACGCGGAATATTGCTGACAATTTGACCAATAATCGGTCGGTGACTTTGGCACAACGTGAATTTCGTCGCAGATTTCCTCCTCGTCCAACGCCTACTGGTGAAACACTGCGACGTTGACCCGCTCGCCTCGAAGAGACTGGCACAACACGAGATGCTGTCAGGCATGGCAGACCCCGGAGTAGCCGTTCTGCAGAGAATATTGCTGCTGTAGGCGAGGATGTGATGGAAGCGCCGTCGACATCGACCAGACGACGTGCCACGCAAATGGGTATCAGTCGACGGTCTTTACAGCGAATTTTGGTACAAGATTTCAAGATGTTTCCGTACAAAGTCCAGACGGTCTATCAGCTCTTAGCTGCTGGCCGCCAATCGCGTCTAACATACGCTCAAGCCATCAGCTTAAGAGGAAGATGATTTTTCATCAAAAATAATCATGAGTGATGAGGCCCATTTCCATCTTAGCGGGTACGTAAATAAGCAAAATTTACGCTTCTGGGGCACTGAAAATCTGCGTGTAACCCACGAAGAGCCATTACACCGGCTCAAAGCCACTGTATGGTGTGCTGTTTTCACTGGAGGAGTCATCGGACCCTTTTTCTTCGAAGACGTCGCGGGCCAAACGGTTACTGTGAATGGTGAGCGCTACAGAGCAATGATCAACGAGTTCTTTTGCCCGCAACTTGATGAATTGGGATTGGAAAACATGTGGTTCCAACAGGACGGTGCAACGGCACACACTGCACGTGCCACAACCGATATGCTGAAGGATGCATTTCACGGGCGCCTAATCTCCCGTTTTGGCGATTTGCACTGGCCAGCAAGATCGCCTGATTTGACCGCTCCAGACTTCTTTTTGTGGGGCTTTTTGAAGTCGCGGGCTTATGTCAACAAGCCCCAGACTCTTGCAGCTCTTAAAGACAATATCCGTCAAGAATGTGAGGACCTATCGCCGGAAGTTTTGGCCAAAGTGATGGAAAATGTCATAAAAATTGCTCAAATGGTAATCAACTGTGGCGGCGGCCATTTACATGACACCATATTCTCTACTTGATGTAAAAAAATTAAAAGAACAAATAAAAATAATCCATAAGAAGAATCAAAGTTTGTAATTTTTTTTTTAATTACAGCCAAAAAACATCGCAAGGTTACTTTTGCGCCACCTGTTACTATGGGTATAACCGATAAGGGTGTCACTGATATTAATGGAAATAACTGACCAAACAGGCTTCATTGGCTTACAAATAAGAGACCATTAAATAGTTAAAGACAGCGAGATAGTACCTCATAGGTATAATTAACATCAAACAAATAGAACACATTATCGAAATAATGACGGACACTGTAATTTTGATGGGATAGAATCATAAGACATACTTCAAAGGAGAAATAGGCATAAATCAATTAAAAATAGGTATAAGCGGGGATTAGTTAATGCAGTAGGCACTATGTCTAAATGAATTTTTGGCAGAATGTACGAAGAGAACAGACAAACAAAAACCTAC
The DNA here is from genome assembly GCF_027943255.1 of Anastrepha obliqua. Classification (NCBI taxonomy): domain Eukaryota; kingdom Metazoa; phylum Arthropoda; class Insecta; order Diptera; family Tephritidae; genus Anastrepha; species Anastrepha obliqua. The sequence goes on along the minus strand of NW_026562179.1, from coordinate 2,941,732 downwards.
AAATAAACGACACATTCAACCAACAAATTCATATTAATAGTTATTTTATCTATTGAAAACTTAAAAGAAATACTTATAAGCAATAGGAACAAAATTGAACAGTTTAATTCTACAAATAAGTTTATTCGTGAAGAACACTAAAAAAATGTTTATTTAGAGCAATACCCAAATATTCAATTGTTGAAAAACAAAACTCAACATTTACAAGACAATATTGTATTAGCAAAATATGGAATAATGCATCCCAATATATTAACAAGTATAATATTTGGCATAAAAGTACCAAAAAGTTTCCAAAATGTACAGATAGGAGCCATAATTGAACTATAAAATAAAAGCAAAACAGTAAGAAATATTCACTCAATAAAAAAACAATAAAGTTTGAAGGAAAGAAGCAGCTAAAAATCTTAAGTCCAGTCATCACTGTTTTTTAAAACGAAACTGCCAAATCACAAAGAATATAGAAACTGAAGTAATATATCTACTATTAATTGATAAAAAAAGCAATTATGGTTAAAAATGCAATAAATTTACAAACTTGTTATGTAAACCAATCAAGCATAAATGGAACCATTTTAATAGAATATAATAACTGTTCGATCAAGATTAATGATTATTATTTTTCGAATTATATTGAGAACATAGAAAAAATACCGTAAGAGTAAAACGCCAAAATATGCGAAAATTTAAAAAAATAATTACTTGCGGTAAAATAATATTAGAAAATAAGTCAAATGTAAGTAGCATTTGGTGGTCATTGCTGGCAGTCTTTGTAGGGGGAATAACGCAAAGGCCTTCGTGGACTTTGTGCCGTAACTGCAAGACTGTCGGAAGTGCGACTATTCCTCCCCGCGGTGGCCACTGGAAACAGGATACCCCAGCACGGTCATGTTTCTGTTGGGGTCCTGGCTAATATAGTCGGGCGGGAAGAGTAAACTTCCTTGGGTAAGTATAAATCCCCAATCCAAGGTGGAACAGCATACGCCGAGGGATGCTTGGCTAGAGGGGGATCTAGTCGCTAGTATGCGGACTTGGGGCGCCCTGGCGAGGCCCCATTTCAAAAATGCCTTCCTGCGTTACCGGGGCACTGGCGCAGGTGACCGATATACCCCTTTACTCGTGGGAACAAAAATGAACAACAGTAAACAAAAACAAAAAAATGGCGGAAGCGGCCAAAAAGGCTTCAACGAAGAGGCTAGCAAAATACCTCAAAAACCAGAGGCGGTCACACCTCAACAGGAAGAGGCCACCAAGCCTCAAACTAATAAGGAGGAACAGTCCGCAGTTGAAGGCGTGAGAACTGCCGAGACGACTCCAAACACCGATGGCGAAGGGCCGAAAAAGGAACAGCCAAAAAGGCTCAGTGGTGCGGGCAAGAGAAGGCTTGTACACTTCCTAAAAAAAGGGCTAACCAGGGAAGAAGCTTATGCTAAGGCTCTGGAACCCATGTGCAAAAACACAGAAAAACCAACGACGGGGCCGAAACGACTAAGGTCGGTTGAGGACACACCACCCGAAGTAACAGCAAAAAAGCGGCCTAAAGATGATGGTCCGTCCACATCGAAAGACGCAGCTCTAAAGAGCAAAAGTGGCAGCCCACTGCCACATACAAAGACATAACAACAGGAGTCAGGTTAGCAGTACTTGCTAGGGACTACCCCAACACGGTACTGACAACCGAGCAAATGGACTCCATCCAACAACTCCTGTTAGACAAAATACTGGCGGGGAAAAACATGGCCACAAAACCAGCGTTCTTGGGCACTACTTACAAGGCAGGATACCTTGTCCTGCATTGTAAGGAGAGCACTTCGGCGGAATGGGTCAAGGCGGCCATTTCTAATGCGTCGCCGTGGGAGGGTGCAACACTGTGGGCCACAGAGGAATCCAAAATTCCTCACTCTCGGATCGCAGTGGGGTACTTTCCCAACTCAGTCAAAGTCGAGACAGCCAAGATACTGGACTTTGTGCAGGGGCAGAATAAAGGCCTCAATGTTGATTCCTGGCGCCTGCTAAGAAGAGCCGAAAAAGGCTCCAACGTAACGCTAGTCGTAGCGGTACACCAAAAATCAGCCGCCAGCCTGAAGGAGTATAATGGTAGGGTAAACTACCGCTTCATACAAGTGACCCTCAGGCTGAAATCTGAAAATATAACGACCGAAGAGTTAGTTGACCAAATGGAGGCAGTGGAGTTACAAGAAGAGGACGAAAGTCCTCCCAAAGACTCCGAAAACCAACCGGCGAAATGAGGTGCCTCCAGGCAAATCTTCACCATGCTAAGGCTGCCACCACTGAGCTTAGCAGAAGACTTGCCGGAGGTATCAACATAGGGCTGATCCAAGAGCCCTGGATTTACAGAGGCCGTCCTCAAGGCCTCAATGTCCAAAACACACAGGTAATTTATGACAAAAGCGCTGTCAAACCTAGGGCTGCGATAATCATAGATACCAATATTAAATTCTTGCCATTCACAGAATTCATGGATGGCGACACATCAACAATACTGGTCGAAGCGGAGTCTGGCGGTAGCAAGAGAGAGGTCGTAATCGCCTCAGCTTATTTCATCGAAGACGCCGACATAGTACCACCAGAAAAAATCAGAGGCCTAGTGGAGTATTGCCAAACCCACAATCTAACCCTCGTAATTGGATGCGACGCCAACTCCCACAATGTGGCATGGGGAAGCACGAATACAAACAACAGAGGTGAGTCACTCCTTGAATTTTTATTACTTAGTAATATAACAATAGTAAACAGGGGTAATAAACCCACTTTTGTAAACGCAATACGACAAGAGGTACTCGACTTAACTCTAATCACTAACAAATCTTTGAATATGATCAGTAACTGGAGAGTCTCGGATGAGGACTCAATGTCTGACCACAAACACATACTCTTTGACCTAAATGGGGTGGTAAAGTTCTCCACATTTTACAGAAGCCCAAAAACAGCAAACTGGAAAAGATACAATGAATGTCTTTCAGCTAAGCTTAATAACAGCGTAAGCAAAATAACATCAACAGAGGAACTAGAAGAGGCAGTAACAGAAATGACTGACTCAATCATGGCCTCATATCAAGACTGTTGTCCACTAAAAATCAAATCCTCCACGAAGAGGGTCCCCTGGTGGAACAACGAACTTGACAAACTTCGGAAAACAACGAGAAAACTATTCAACACTGCAAAGAAAACAAACAAATGGGACGAATATAGGAAATCCCTAACTAACTATAACAAAGAACTAAGGAAATCCAAACGAAACTCTTGGAAAAACTTCTGCGAGGATCTAAAAGATACTCCAGCAACAGCTAGAATCCAAAATTCACCTTCCAAAGGCGACTCAAGTCCCATAGGCACACTAAAAGGTCCAAACGGAACTATTACCAACACATTCGTAGAAACACTAGAGCTTCTTCTAAAGACTCACTTCCCAGATTGTAAAAGTCATGACCCATCAATCGACAATAGTCTAGACATGGTAACTCACCATCAACGGAGATCTACGGTCTCATTTGTCAATAAAATCATAAATTTCGAAAGGGTAGAGTGGGCAATTAACTCCTTTAAACCCTTTAAATCACCAGGGCCGGATGGTATATTCCCAGCACTTTTATCCAAAGGCACTGTGGAACTGATCCGAGTCATGGTGAAAATCTTCAGAGCTAGCCTAATATTGGAATACATTCCAAAGATATGGAGGAAAGTGAAGGTAATATTTATTCCTAAGGGAGGTAACAAACCCCCTGACTCTCCAAAATCTTACAGACCAATCAGTCTATCATCGTTCATGCTAAAGACAATGGAAAAACTACTCGAATACCATCTAAGAGAAGAAGTAATCTTCAAAAAACCCCTTCATAAGCTGCAATTTGCTTACCAAAAAGGGAAATCCACAGTCACAGCACTGCACACACTCGTTGTCAATATAGAAAAGGCCCTAAATCAAAAAGAAATAGCCCATGGAAACAGCACTCGAAAAAAGAGGTGCAAACCCAATATTAACACACTGGATAAGCCAAATGCTTAATCAGAGGATTATTAAAGCCTCGTTAGGCCAAGCTGAACTCAATGTCACAACAGTAAAGGGATGTCCGCAAGGAGGAGTTCTCTCTCCACTGCTATGGTCCCTACTAGTTGATGACTTGGTGCAGCACCTAAACAACAAGGGATTCATAACCATTGGTTATGCAGATGACATATCTGTTATAATAAAAGGCAACCATGAAAGGACACTAACGGACTTAATGCAAAATGCCTTGAATGCAACATGGGAATGGTGTAAAAAGGAGGGGCTGTCGATCAACCCTAACAAAACCACAATAATCCCCTTCACAAGAAAAAGAAAGTTAAAGTTTCCTGCATTGAAACTAAATGAAACAGTGATAGAACTAAAGGAAGAGGTCAAATATCTAGGTTTAACCTTAGATAAAAAACTCACTTGGGAATCACATATAAATAACATAACAAAAAAAGCCACGAAATCCTTGTGGACAACCAAACAATTACTAGGGAGATCCTGGGGCCTCAGCCCTAGTATGGCCCTCTGGATATACACCCAAATGGTTAGACCAATCATACTGTATGGGGCACTAGTATGGTGGGGCAAATCTATCCAACAAACAGCGATAACCAAACTGGGAAAAGTACAAAGGCTTGCTTGCCTATGCATCACAGGGGCTATGAAAACTACCCCAACAGCTGGCATGGAAGCACTCCTTAATCTCCCACCACTTCATATAGCAATCCAAGAGGAAGCAGCTACGCAAGCACTCATGCTACACATGAAAGTAAATTTCAAATTGGGCAACCTCACCGGTCACCTAAATATCCTAAACAAAATCAAAAACACCATAAGCATGGCTCAAGTTTCAGACCACATTGACCCAACCCTCTGTTTCACAAAAGGATACTCAGTTACCTTTCCAGAGAGGATAGAGTGGAAAACAAACCCGAAATGGATGAATGATGATTCACAAAAATGGTACACTGATGGATCAAAAACACCTTACGGTGTAGGAGCAGGTGTAGTGGGACCCAGAATCCACAAATCATACACTCTCACCAGGGACACCACTACATTCCAAGCGGAACTATACGCAATAATGGAAGCAGTAAACATCATGCAACGCAGGAACCACAAGAGAGTAAGGATTAAAATACTCTCGGACAGCCAATCAGTCCTAAAAGCTCTAGATAGCTATACATACAACTCTAAAACCCTCTTAGAATGCCACAAGGCACTCAATAATCTGGCATCCAAAAATAATGTTTCATTAATTTGGGTACCGGGACATGAGGGATATGACGGCAACGAAAAGGCAGACGCTCAAGCCAAAAAAGGGGCAGATGAAAACTTCATCGGACCTAGCCCTATGTCCGGATTCAACAAAAACAACCTAAAACAAAAAATAAAATACTGGGCCAAAACTCTATTAAATCAGCATTGGAACAATGTAGAGGGTCTTAGACACTCCAAAAAGTTCCTAAGTTTCAACGCTAAAAGAGCCAACATGGCCCTCACGTTAAACAAAAAGAGCATTCGCACTCTCACAGGCGCCCTCACGGGTCACTTCACCTGCAACAAACACTTACATAAATTAGGCATAACTAACACCAGCACCTGCAGATTCTGCTGCGAAGATGAGGAGTCTATGGAACATCTCATTACCGAATGTCCGGGGTTGACGCATAGAAGGAAAAGGTTTTTAAACAAGTTCATGCTTACAGATGAAGACCTTCAATCACTCCCTCAGAAGGAGCTGGTACAATTCATAAGCATACTTAACAGTCAATAGACAGCATAGGGTGCACAATAGATCAATATGGTCGCAGTGCTAAAGGGCTACTCCTTAACCCTTTACAACCATTAACCATTAACCATTAAGTAGCATTTTCAACTTGAAATTTCATAGCAAATTATCATATGGAGGCAATGCCATAATATATATACATATATACCATATATATAAACATCATGAGGGGAGAAGTTACATATATGAACTATGACAAATATGATGACTTGATCAAAAGTATCCAATCAGCGAAGTCTTGTTACCTAAATAAACATGCAGTTTCACAATAGCAATTGCAAGCAGTTTAATGCAATAATAATTAATAGTAAGGAAAACCTACTATAAATATTGAGCAATAAATATTGTCAACATAACAATTATATTGTATTCCAGAAAATAAGCAATGTGAGACATAATCTATATACATAAAAGAAAGTCACTATTACACTATTTATAACTCGAGAACGGCTGAACCGATTTGGCTGAAAATTGGGGGAGAGGTAGATTAGAGCCAGGCGACGGACATAGGATACTTTTTATCCCATTCGAACGCGTTTTCGTGAAGTCACTATAAAATGTGGTATAACAAAAACGCATCTGATATGGAATAACAAAATGCAAATGACAGCTATACGTAATTTTGTCTATGGTTAAGTAGGAAATTTGATAATATAAATTTTGTCAGAAATATATAATCACAGTATTAATTTTGTTTGTGCAAAGTTCAATTGGTCTTAAATTCTTATAGTGTTATTGTACATATGTATGTGAATACGTACTGCAGGAACCATGACCTATCTCACGACGCATCGCCTTATCATATTTACATTTGAATATGCATTTATTTGTTCCTTTGGCAAACGAGATTTTTTTCAATTTACATTTTATTACAGGGAATAATGTATGTCTGCATTTTCTAGATAGTATAAAACTTTGAAATAAACAAAGGAAAACTTCAAAGAAACGTATTTGCATCTATGGGACAACTAAGTTCAATTGCATTTGAAATAAACAAAGGAAAACTTCAAAGAAACGTATTTGCATCTATGGGACAACTAAGTTCAATTGCATTGTTATTAAATATAGTGATGCACGTATATATCCGTACTGAAGCAACCATGACCTACCTCTCAAACAATTCTATTTTTGCATATCCGTGTATATATTTGTATGTGCGTATGCACACTTGATGCCCTAGCCTATGTACGTACATATTTGAGTTCTGAACTTCCAGCAAAACAATGCTTATTAATATACACATATGCATGTACATACAACCGCACACACAATGCACTCACTTTATTCCTCTAAATGCGAATGTCGTTCAAAGCTTAAATTCTATGCCTAGCGACTACAAGAACAAAATGCAGTCATAGACGCAGCCGTAGCGGCCATCATTCTAGTTGCCATAGTGCTGCACAGCCTGAAATAGACGCGGCGGCGCTGTACAGTTTCAACAAAAACTCATCATCAAAAAATTCGTTGATAAACTCGAGCTCATAGTTCTAAGAGCAAAGAACTTTCATTCATAAAACCAGAGGAGGTAAATTCATAGAGAAGGCACAGTCTTGGCCGGTTCCTCATTTGTATGTATGTACAGTAACCTTCAGATATGTACAGTAACCTGAAAATACTATGAATCCAGAGTTAGTTTCTAACCTTGCATATGTTTTTTTGCACTTTTTATCAGTTGAAGAACTACATATGTACAGTATTATAAAGGGTAATTTTTTAAGAGCTTTTGGAAAGTTTTTCAAAAAAAAACACACGTAGAATTCAGAAAAATGCATGAAACTTTTATTTAAATCGATAGTACAGTCCATATAATTTAATGTTTGAAGATTATTTCATGCAAATGTTGCAGTCGCGGTGCGCTTCAAATGGTCCATCCGCTTAGTGCAATTTTGGCAAATTCTTTCCAATGTTTCGGCCGGTATCTCAGATATAAATGCTTTAATGTTGTCTTCCAATGCGTTATTTAAAGCAGGCTTTTCTGAATAGACATGAGCTTTAACATAGCCCCACAAAAAACAATCTAAAGACGTTATATCGCACGGTCTGGGTGGCCAATTGACAGGTCCCAAACGTGAAATAAAATGTTCACCGAACTCGCCTCTCATTAAGTCCATTGTTACGCGTTCTGTGTGGCATGCGGCACCGTCTTGCTGAAACCACATGTCATGCAAGTCAAGCTCTTGCATTTTGGGGCAACAAAAGTTGGAAATCATTTCACGGTAGCGCTCACCATTCACAGTTACGTTACGATTCGCAGCATCTTTGAAAAAGTACAGTCCAATGATACCTCCAGTCCATAAACCGCACCAAACTGTGACCATTTCTGGATACATTGGTAGCTTTTGCAATTCTTCACTCCAAAATCGACAATTCTGCTTATTTACGTACCTATTGATCCAAAAATAAGCTTCGTCGCTGAACACCAATTTTCGATAAAAAAGTGGATCTTCGGCCAACTTTCCAAGAGCCCATTCACCAAAAATTCTGCGTTGCGGTAGGTCCTTCGGCTTCAATTCTTGCACCAGCTGTATTTTGAAAGGCTTCACACCTAACTCCTTTCGCAAAATTTTCCACGTTGTTGAGTAACTGAGGCCCAATTGCTGCGAAGGTGACGAATCGATAATTGATGGTCATCATTAACACTGGCTGATACAGCTGCGATATTTTCTTCAGTTCGCACTCTACGTAAACGTGTTGGTGGTTTGATGTCCAATAATGTAAATTTGGTTCAGTGGGTCGATTAAACTGACCATAAAATGGAAGAAGCGCGCGATAAACTTTCTTAACAGAACACGCATTTTTATAAAAAAATTCAATGATTTGCAAGCGTTGTTCGTTTGTAAGACGATTCATGGTTAAATTATAGACCAAACTGAAGATGTTTGACAGTGAAACAAAACACGAAACGTGCGTCGGCTGTTTAAACCAACTGTTTAAAAAGATAATAGCTAAAAAATCACCCGTTACTATATAACGATTTACCTATTGTCAGGGAGCATAAAGTAATTGTTTCGAAATTTTCTCCTAGTATTGAAATATCCGACACAGAACTTTTTTAAAAGCTACTGCTGTTTTCTGCAACTTACTGCATGCTCATGCGCGCACTTAACGCACAGCAGCTGCGGTTGTCGAGCATTTTGAAGACATATTTACATACATATATTGATGCACACATATGTATGTACGGAGCCGCGACCATTCGACATGACAAAAATTCAAGATTTATCAAATATTGGCAAATAATTCTACAAGAAATATCCCAATATTAACTATTTTCTAATGGTCGAGAAAATTGGCATATATATGTTTGTACCCATATATGTATGTAAATATGTCTTTTAAATGATCGAAAACCGCCGTTGCAGTGTGTCAAGTGCGCGCATGAGCATACAGTAAGTTGCAGAAAACAACATAAATAGTTTATAAAAAAGTCCTGTGTCGGACATTTCAATACTAAGAGAAAATTTCGAAACACCTATTTTATGTTCTCTGATGGTAGGTAAATAGTTGATTAGTATAGTACTTTACGTTTGTAGTTCTTCAATTGATAAAAAGTGCACAAAAACATGTGCATATACATGTCTGCAAGGATAGAAACTTACTGTGAAATCAGAGATTTGAAGGTTAATGTACATATTTGACGGTTACTGTACATACAATACTATGCCTATGAATATGCGCTGGATTTCTTGAGAAGTTTTACCTTAATAATTTTTTGCTGTGGTAAGTGCGCATACACACATCAAATATACATACAGTAGGTTCTGTTTTTATGCGGTAGATACGTTCCGCAAGAAACAGCATAAAAAAAAACAGCATAAAAAAAGCTACTAGTTCTATAGTAAAACTATAGATACGTTTCAAATGCTAAAACCGCATAAATCTGAAATAATGTAATAAAATCGCATAAAAAAGGGCACTAGTCCCATATTATAACTATAGATACGTTCCATAGACCGCATGAATCTGAAATAATTAAATAAAATCGCATAAACAAAATATTGTATTTTTGAAAATTATATCTTTATTTAAGAAACGTCAGAATCGAAAAATAAATTTAAGTCAGAAATAAAATCAGACAATACCCACATGTTGCGCGTTCGTTTAGGATTTGGCGTAAAATCACTTTCGTCACTTGAGGAAATGTACACGTCTGATCTAGATAGTTATGCAGGCGGTTCCATACTTGTAGGGTTAGCATTTCTGATGTAATCTGTGATGAGTTTTTGCTTAGCTGGCTTAGAATCTTGTTTATATGTACAATTCCCGATAGGTCGACATGCATTTTGTAATTTAAAAAAAAAACCGCACTATTTCAAAACCGCATAAAAAAAAGCCGCATAAAAACAGAACCTACTGTACATAAGTACGGGTGGGCCATATAGCGTTTGCTTTTTGAACCACCTATTTTTTGAGAATGGTAACACAAATGACATGTCAAATGTGTTCATAATTTACTTAAAGGTTTGACATTTACGAAATGGGACGCAATACGCTTGAACAAAATTGGGAAATATTGAAAACCTATTTCCAAAGTGGTGAGTCTTCTTCTTCTTTTCTGATTTTCACATCGGTCAATAAGCAAAATTGTCGGATTTGGGGCTCAGAAAATCCATTACTGTTTGGAGCCGTTTTTGGTCTGGCGGCATCATCGGGCCATTTTTTTTTCGAAAATGAGCGAGGAGCCGCGTGTACAGTAAATGACGACCGTTACCGTGACATGCTCAACGAGTTGTTTCCAAAAATTGAAGAGGATAACATGGACGACATTTGGTTTCAACAGGACGGTGCAACTTGTCACACTGCCAAAGTTACGCTCGAATTTTTGGCTACCGTTTTTGAAAACCGAATAATCAGCCGAAATTCCGATATCAATTGGCCGCCTCGGAGCTGTGATTTAAGCCCGTTAAAGACAAATGCTATCCGAACCATCCAGAGACGATTGATACTATAAAACACGAAATCGAAGTTGTCGTTCATGAAATTGGAGCCCAAACAATCAAAAATGTGCTTAAAAATTGGGTTGATCGAATGGCCTACTGTAAAGCCAGTTATGGCAGTCATTTGAACGATATTATTTTTCATTCATAAATGACAATGTTCAATCTTCAAAATAAAATAAAAAGTTAAAAAAAAGCCGATTCAAAAAGCAAATTTCACATGGCCTACCCTATATATGCGCATACGCACACATATAAATTCACATATTTGTAGTTGCGTTTGCTATTTTCCTGTGTTTTAGAATCATTTCTTTATGAGGATTATTAATTTCATATGCTTGAAAAACTTAAAATAAAACCAATGTATTATCATCAGCCTTACCGAATTTATAATTAGTGACGACAAGTTATTAACATACCAGTTATTTTAAAATTTTTATTATTAATTTATTATTGAACGAAAAAATATATGGTAATATTTTCCATATACCTAATATACATATGTATGTCGTATGCTAATATATATAATATATATATAAACATTCATGCATACAATTTCGCGCAATTGTCATAAAAAACCAAAAAGAACAAATTTAATATGTAAACATGCTTACAAATTATATGGACATATCAAAGAACAAATCTATTCTGTACGCAAGCAAATGTAAACTACATTTTTTCACACTCTCTCCTTCTCATTTCTCTTCGGCAGCCATATTATTTAATTTCCTACTGTTAACTTGTGAAGTAATTTCTGAGTTGAATTTTAGCATCGACCGCAGGGACAGCACCTTAGAATGTCAAGGTATAGCTGTTCGGTCAGGCGATGCCGAGCTCGAAATATATAATATTTACATACCCCCCGTCACATGCTGCCCGGCAGGATATCACCCTGACATAGGTGCGCTCATCAGAGGTGAAAACGAAATGGTTGTAGGTGACTTTAATGCGCATCACGATCTTTGGCTTTCAAGCCTGCCAAACGATCGGGCAGAGCAGATAGACGATTCGACATTGAGCACTGTGAACGACGACGCCCACACCAGGGTAGTAGGCAATTTTAGCAGCTCACCTGACATAACAATTGCTAGCGCTGGTCTGATAAATGGCATAACCTGGCGACCATTATCGTCTCGATTGAGAGACCTTCCGACTTCGTATCCGCGAATCACCGATCCTATATTAACTGTAACAAAGCTAATTGGGCTGGCTTCGCGGAATTCACCGAATACACCTTCGCCGCTCTTCCCATCCCCACTGATGTGCGCGCAGGCGAACACGCATTCCGCAAGGTGCTCACAGCTGCTGTGGCTCGCTTCATCCTCACTGGAAGGCTCAAAGACATGCGACCCAATTTCCCAGCCGAAGCAGCCAGTTTAGCAAACGAGCGTGACCACCTACGCCAGGTCGATCCCGGGGATCCCCGCCAAGGTATCTCAATTTGATCCGGAAACTGGTAGACGAATATAAGCGGACCAAATGGCCACCTGAAGACCTTCAATTTCACCGCTGGCGGTAGTAAACTCTGGTCCACCGTTAGGTCCCTGTTGAATCCGACGAAGCGCAACGACAAGGTGGCAATCATCTTCAACGGTTGTATTTCGTCTGACCCGAAGAGATACGCGAGCTATTTTAGCCTACTTTTTACACTGCATTGTCCGGCTGACAGAACCAAGCGTCGTGCCAACAGACGGCTGCACAATCTAATGAACGACAGTGCGGCACTCACTTTCCCCAGAGATGAGGTTCAGGGGGCCACCAATAAAGCCATTGGCCCTGACGGATAGAACATGCTGATGCTGAAGCACCTGGGACCATTGGGAGTAGGATTTCTCTCAATGGTCTTCAATCTGTCCTCGGCCACTCTCATCATCCCTGACAAGTGGAAAGCAGGGAGAGTGGTCCCACTACTAAAACCTGGGAAACCCGCCAACCAAGGGGAATCTTATCGTCCGATAACTCTCCTCTCCCCAGTAGTGAATACACTTGAAGCCCTCCTAATCCCGCTCTTTACGAAATCTCTGGCCCCAGCCCCACATCAGCAGGGTTTCCGACAAGTGCATAGCACCACTATTGCACTCACCGTCATAAACGCCCGGATAAACCGCGCGCTTAACCAAAACCGCCCTTGTGAAAGGACTGTCCTAGAAGCGTAAGACTTAAAGAAGGCTTTCGACACAGTCAGCCATTCCAGTCGAAATTCCCGCCTGGGCTGAAGAGGTGGTCCGCCAACTATCAGAGCGGTCGTGATTTTTCGTGACCAGAGGAAGATTAAGCAAGGTGTTCCACAGGGTGGTGTCCTTTTCAGTCTTGCTGTTCAACCTCTACATCTCGAAACTCCGCCAGCTACCAGAGGGGGTCTCCCTGGTCACATAAGCTGACGACTGCACGATAATGGCGTCGGGCAATGACATCGATGGCCTGTGCTCCAAAGTGAACAACTTTTTCACTGCGAGGAATCTTCAGCTCTCCCCACTAAGTCCACAGCGACCCTCTTTACCACCTGGACAAAGGAGGTCAAACTGCCCCTCAAGGTAAAAGTCGATGACACACCAATTCCGACAGCAAACAATCCCAAAATTTTGGGTATAACCTTCGACAGTTTGCTCTCCTTCTTTGCGCACACAACCGCAATTTCCACTTAAGTCCAAAATCGCAACAAGATCCCCAAATCGCTTGCCGGCAGCATTTGGGGCAAAGGCAAAGAATTGTTGCTACCGACATTTAAGGCAATTGGAAGGCCGGTTCTAAACTGCTGCGCCTATCTGGTCGCCTGGAACCAGTGACTCGCATGGATAAAGCTCCAGACATGCCAAAACACTGCCATTCGGACAGCGAGGGCCTGCCTTCTGATGTCCCCAATACAACACCTTCACTACGAGGCCAATATGCTACCTGTTAAGGAGCATAATAAACTGCTCAGCAAGCAGTTCCTGTTGGGGCGCTACCGTAGGTTTCACCCTTGCAGACACCTGCTTGAGGTCTGGTCGCCTGGAACCAGTGACACGCACTGGATAAAGTTCCAGACATGCCAAAACAATGCCATTCGGACAGCAAGGGGCTGCCTTCTGGTGTCCCTAATACAACACCTTCACAATGAGGCCAATATGCTACCTGTTAAGGAGCATAACAAACTGCTCAGCAATCAGTTCCTGTTAGGGTGCTACCTTAGGTTTCACTCTTGCAGACACCTGCTTGAGACAGAGCCGCCTTTCAGGCACGTCAGGAGACACCTACTACACTACGCCGACGAGATCCAGGACAAAATAAACAGACGCCTACTGAAACGGATAGTGTTTAGACAGACATTAAACGACATTCACCGGTAGATTGTTACCACCTTCTTAAGCTCCAGTCCAGAGAATGCCGTAATCGGAGTCCAACCACCACCCATTGCAGATGAAACGCTCCATCTTCCCCGTGAGACTCGCGTAACACTGGCACAATTACGTGTTGGATATTGTATTAAACTCCTACTTATCGATACCAAGCATACGTCTGGCATGTGAAGGCACGACACTAACCACCTTTTCACATGCCCTTTAAAACCCACTCATCTAATACCCCTCGCCCTCTGGACCCAACCTGTCGAAACAGCATGTTTCCTGGGAATACCTTTAGATGAGCCCAACGAAGGTAACCGGTGAAATACTCTACACTGACGGGCTTCTATTACGGCTACAACAACAACAACAACAACCATAAGTTGTGGTGTATAACCCATAACAACTCACAATTGGTAATTTATAGTTAAGGTAACCCTCATGCGTCAACACCCCTTCTCGCAAACTTCTAGCGGCGGAACAGGGCTTGCCACGTTGCGCTAGCTTCCCCACCGATCGAGTCATCAAACCGCTGGAAGTCTTCACCACCGCACTTCTGATGTTGCAATCATTTCCTTGTATCACATTTTCGTCCGCAATCAGGACGACATCGTGTGGCTGAATGGGTCTCTGGCGTTCTAACCGCTTCGAAGGCTTTATTAAACAAGGCAAATATTCGCGCTCCCATCGTTTCCAAAATTAGTCAGCCCGGCAATGCGAAACTTAATAAGTGGGGCCGCTTCAACTTCCCAATCAACTTTCTTGCGGATGCCATAGTCGATATTCCAAATATTGTGCTCACAAAATCAAAATACTTTCATAGGCATAGAAGCAGCAGCATGCGCAGAGAGAGTGATGGCCGGTTTACCGCCAAGCATTCTAAAATGTTCAACAAAAACTATTTCATTTATAAACGCAAGCGTACATGAACTGTACATGAACCTATTTTTCTTTTTTTTTTAATGAACCGTCAATTTTTGTCGTGGCAAGTGCCTGCATCTTCGTACATATGTACATATGCAGGCATACACATGCGTACATAAATATGCATTCTAAGTGAACGAAAGAATGGCGAAAGTCGTAACGAATGGTGATTGTGTGCAATGTGTCAAGTGTGCGCGGAGTCGTACACTAATGATGTAAACAAAAGCTGTCATTAGTTAAAAAAAGGTTACGTCTTCGACATTTCGTAAAATTAAAAACTTCACATCCATTCCGTTTTATTCTCTCATATAGGATAAATACTTAACCCTTAACTGGTATCGTGGGGGCGCGCAGACCCCACGCGTTTTATTTTTTTGAATTTCTTAAAAACTACGCATAGTACGCGGCTGCCATTTTGAGTAATCTCATTACGTCGCGACACGCGGCGGGTGTCGGACGTTCGGCGCTGACGCTTTTACCAGAGCGGAGCTACGTACGTTTCGGGGGCCGTGCGGACCCCACTATACCCCCACTAAACGTTGAAATACTTATGTTTTAGTTTATTTTTTCAAAGTTGATTTTATAAGAAATAAGAAAACATACATATGTTAGCTAAAGACTTTCGAAATAATAGTTTTTTTTATTTTCATAGTGGTAAGAAAAAAATACCAAAAAATTGTCCAAATTTTGTGATCTCTTGTAGTAAATAAGTTAAAAGAAGTATATGAATAAAAACTTATTAATTTCATAAAACAAGCTTGTTATTTGTCCTATCAAAATAATTCTTGAAAAAATTGTAGACATTTGTCTCCTAGAATCTAGTTTTAATTGGGGGCCGCGCGGCCCCCACGATACTAGTTTCGTTAGTAAAATTTACGATACCAGTTAAGGGTTAATTAAGATATATCTTAATAAAAAATGCACGAAATATGTATTGTAACGTGAAGTTTGAAAATTACTTTGTTTTTTTTGCTGTAGTGCATCCATGTTTAGGTACATATACATACATTTTTCATACATTACAAACTAATGCGAACTGTTAAGCATTTGTAGAGCGAATCGTGCTATTTTTCTGAAGCGCCCAGCACGACACTTGCTTGGCGGCGACGCACAGTGTTTTCTGCGCGGGTATAAAAAACAGTGCGTGTAACGTAGCACATAACAGAAGTGAAACTTTCAAGGCAGACAAAGAAGGAGGGAGAGAGAGAAAGAATATGTATCTAAATAAATTCTGAACATTTGCAGAGTATACAAATAGACAAAATTTACAAAAATAATTTTAGAGGAGAATTCATAGAGCATACAAGTAAGTGTTGCTCAATATATACATACATATGTATATTATGTTAGTTATGTTTGTGCAAAAGTTCAACTGCATCTTCAATTCTTATAGTGTGCATACGCACTACAGCAACCGTGACCTAATTTTTTTTTCAATTTACATATTACTACAGGGAATAATATATGAATGCATTTTCTAGATAGTATAAAACTTTGAAATTTAAAATAAATAAACGAAAACTTCAAAGAAACGAATTTGCATACAAGGTGTGTTCAAAAAATATTGCGAATTTTGAATTTTCGCAGGATTCATAGAGCATACAAGTAAGTGTTGCTCAATATATACATACATATGTATATTATGTTAGTTATGTTTGTGCAAAAGTTCAACTGCATCTTCAATTCTTATAGTGTGCATACGCACTACAGCAACCATGTCCTAATTTTTTTTCAATTTACATATTACTACAGGGAATAATATATGAATACATTTTCTAGATGGTATAAAACTTTGAAATTTAAAATAAATAAACGAAAACTTCAAAGAAACGAATTTGCATACAAGGTGTGTTAAAAAAATATTGCGAATTTTGAATTCGAATTTCGATTTTTTTTGTGGCGATATGTTGGTACTCATGTCTCTCACTCATGCCGACGAATTCGGCCATTTTGAATGTTTAGTTAATTGTTAATTAAGTGCGCGGATGCATTCCGAATATTGACTGTGTGTGAGAGGCTACTTTGGACTAAAGCAATGTTTATTGGTGGTACAAAATGTTCTCAGAAGGTCGAGAAGATGTGAACGACGAAAACCGTGCCGGACGCCCGAGCACTTCAACAACAGGCGAAAAAATTTATGAAGTGAATAAAATGGTTTTGGCCAATCGTCTAATCTCCGTAAGAGAAGTTGCTGAGAACCTAGACATATCGATTGGCTCGTGCCATTGGGTCGCCGCAAAATTTGTACCAAAACTGCTCAATTTCGACCAAAAGCAGCATCGCATGAACATTGCTAATGAGACGTTGGACTCTGTCCGCGACGACCCAAATTTACTCCAGAGGATCATAACTGTTGACGAAACATGGGTTTATGGTTATGACGTGGAAACCAAAGCTCAATCACCTCAATGGAAGCTGCCGCACGAACTATGATCGAAAAAAGCGCGGCAAGTTCGGTGGAATGTAAAAGTTTTGCTTACCGTTTTCCTCGATTGCAGGGACGTTGTACATCATGAGTTTTTGCCACAGGGTAAAACGGTCAATAAGGAATATTATCTGCAAGTTATGCGCAATTTACGAGAAGCAATCCGCCAGAAACGCCCGGAATTGTGGAAGAACAAAAATTGGCTCTTGCATCACGATAGGGGCTCACACATGATTGCTTGTACGCGACTTTTTGGCCAAAAAAATACACTAATGGTGCCACAGCCACCGTATTCCCCAAATCTGGTACCCTGTGACTTTTTCTTGTTCCCGAAACTGAAGAGGCCCATGAAAGAACGACGCTACGCTACGATTGACGAAATAAAGACGGCATCGAAGGAAGAGCTGAACAAGATGAAAAAATGATTTTTTGAAGTGCTTAGCAGATTGGAAAAAACTTTGGCACAGATGCATAATATCTCATGGGGATTACTGTGAAGGGGTCAAAGTAGATATTAATATTTAAACAAACAATTGTTGAAAAAACACAAAATTCGCGATACTTTTTGAACACACCTCGGATATGGGACAACTAAGTTCAATTGCACCTTTATTAAATATAGTGTTGCACGCATATGTATACACTGAAGCAACCATGACCTACCTCACGAGCATCGCCTTGACATATTTCATGCAATAATCAGGGAGTAAATATCCGAATGATAAAATTCCTGCCTAACAAATGCTAAAACAATTATCTTTTGCATATGAATGTCCATATTTGTATGTGCGTATGCACTCTTGACGCCCTAACCTATGTACGTACATATATATTTGCATTCTGAACTTCCAGCAAAACAATGCTTATTAATATACACATATGCACGTACATAAATGCATATGTCGTGTAAAGCTAAAATTCTATGCCTAGCGACTACAAGAACAAAATGCATTAATGCGGCCGTAATTCTAGTTGGCGTAGTGCTGGACAGTCTGAAATAGTCGCGGCGGCGCCGAATAGTTTCAACTATTGTACTGTACAACAAAAACTCATTATAAAATATATATAGGTATAGCTCTCTCTCACCTTTTGCTCTACGTTATATCTTTTTTCTCTCCTGCGGAACGAAAAAGCCCAAAACGTTGGTGTTGTAAAGCCCATCTTCGACGGCTCCATGCCTTGCTCAGGATGGATCTCGATATCGGCAGCATGGCTTCTGCATCAACTATGAGTTGGACAGGGTCAAACTAAAACCAGAAGCTCAGCCATCACTACTTATGGGAACTGCGGAAGTAACAATAAACAATTAAAAGACTTTAAAGGAGCAGCCCTGCTGCTCCAAAAAGGTGAAGGTAGCACCTAGGCAATTACCCGATCGAATCCCATCGCCAACACCAATAAGTCAGCCGCATGCGCAGATTGCAAGGAAGGATTCTCCGAGGCTTTCAGTGCAACCAACAATATAACAAAAGCAGGAATGTTCCACCCATGGCCGCTCCGAGTAAGAGAGCTCAACCTCCTAGGTGGAGGAAGGTGGCTGCTCGTGGCCACAAAAGCCACAAGTAATGCCTATCCACGCCATTGGAAACAGCAGCGCTCTGCACTTTAAATGCCTTCAGGTGAATATTTACTTTGAAAAAGCAGCATCTGATGTTTTCTACAGTAAATTTGTGAGAACAGACTTGTGGCCTAAACACAACTGTTGGTAAGTTAATTTATGACAAGTGTCCGCGATGCTTTAAAGAAATAATCTAACGGTTTTTCCCATTTTACAGTTCATAGCGACGGGTCTAGTTTCCGAAGAGAAAAAGAAGACTCCACACATCTCCTGGGGGAGGGAAAGACGGCCCCATTGCCAGAAGTTAAAGTCCTCTCCAACACTGGTGAATTCCTAAGATGCTTAATGACTAAGAGTTTGGCTTTTGGTTATCTGCATCTCAAGGAAACATAAGGACACAATATCGGACTTCGACTGCAACGAGCCTGCGCATCCCCCAGAAGTGTACGACAACAAAGAACTTTGGAAAAAGAAAATGCTCATACCACTTACTTTCATTTACTACTGTTATAAAACCAACAGCCACCTATGATTCGTCAACATGGTAGCCTTAAGCTTGGCAAAGAAGTAAGAAAACAAAATTAAGTAAATTGCTGCAATTGGTAGGCATTGGCATAACTGAGGCGATGAGAATCTGCCTACGGATGTACTCAACGCGATTATAGAAATTTGATGGGTACATTCAGGCAACTAGTAACATACTCGTGTAAGTATTGCTTAACATCATAATATCTAAAATAGTAACTTATCTGAGCTAGGCCGATACCTAAGGACCATCAGAAGAATGAGCATACATAAGTTTTTGGATATACAATTTGTAAATTATTGACCACAACCACAAGTGCTCCGCCTTGTCGACTCGACGGACAGATTTTCAAATGTCAGAGGCTTAGGAGTTTTGGCTAAAGATAGCACAAGGCATTGAAAGCCTAAAACTGTAAGATTTGCCTTTTGGATGCCATTAAGAATTATTTCGCGAAGGGGGATCATGTAATTGCTTTTCTAAGAGCCGTGCTACTTCGAAATTTTGTTAGTGGCTAAAAGTACGTTCACATATGCATTAATTAGCGATAAATGCAAAAAACTAATCTACCCGTTCACATATGGCAGATTACCTCCAAAATTGACAATCGGCTGTCAATACTGTTGTGAAAGGTTTTTCTTCATAGAAATTATTTTGGTGGAATATTTCGGTGTTTTTGGTTTCTTTAATTATTATTAACGATATGAAGAAAAGACAAGGAGAAGGAATAGTTAGTTTAATTGCTCAATTGGCTGCTAATAATAAACAGTTGGAGGAACACCATAAACGACGTGTACTGAGGTTTGAAAAAATTATGGAAGCAATACGCATTGAAATTCGTTATTACATTTTAAAATAAGTAATAAAAGGACAAACATTTATGGATACACGCTTTTTTGACGTGATAACGTCTTATAACTCGATTTAGCCGGCTGCACGCACGAAAAAATGTGTCGTTACCTTGCTCAATCGTCGTTACCTTGCTCATGGTCGTTACCTTGCATGAACTGCAAGCGAAAGCGCGAAACGAACGACAAAGCAAACAAAGCAAACGAACGGCAATGTTCGACATCTTGCTCTCTCCTACTCAAGTGAGCGTATATACGTATCTATATGCGCATATGTACATATATAAATTCACATATTTGTATTTGCATATCCCTTCTTATTGATTATTATTAATTTGATTTACTTGAAGAATTTAAAATACAACCAAGTGTATCATCATCATCGTTACCGAATTTATAATTAGTGACGACTAGTTGTTAATGATACCTGTTGTTTTGATGTCATTATTATTAATTTTTTTATTATATATGAAGGAAAAAATGTATGGTAATATTTACCACATACCTTATAAGATATGTCTTATATATACTAATATATGTATATAAACATGCATATACATATACAATTTCGCGCAATTTTCAAAAAGAACAAATCTATATGTAGAGATGCATACAAATCATATGGACATATCAAATGTACGAATCTATTCTGTACGCAAGCAAATGTAAGCTAATGTGCTTGAACTGCAAGCGAGAGCGCGGAACGAACGACAAAGAGCACCATCGGCCCTCGCGTTCGGCAACGTTCGACATCTGGCTCTCTCCTACTTGAGTGAGCATATATATGGATGTATATGCGCATTTGTATATAAATTCACATACTTGTATTTGCATATGCCTTCTTCCTGTGTGCATCGTAATGAACCATTTCTCTGTTGAGAATAGGACGATGATAGAAAAAGTAAGAAATGAAAGGAAGTGTTTCGAGTGTAAAGGGTCTTGAAAAAGGCAAATCGATGATGTTGCCTCTTAGTGTTGTTGACTTATTAACGTCTGATGTACAATCGAAATTGAACACATCTTTCATGAATTTGATAAATGTTTCGTCATTTTTCACGTTTGTGTAAATGTAACTTGACCTATTCCATTGCGATTCCATTTACCTCTTCCTCTATATCCATACAAAATATCTATCAAACAAATAAAATTAAAATTTTGTTTTGAAAATTGCAACCATTACATCAGTATTTTCTTATGACGTTGTCACGTTAAACTATCGTCAGTAAACCGACTTTACAGACAACCTCTTTTTTTCTGTTTTATGAATGCATAGTTAATAATACCTAACAAATATTTTATTAGAATTATGTGTGCAAACCTGTTTTCTTTGCCGGTATCCATTTTAATTAGTTTTTACTTTGCAAAAATAATGATATATTACACAGAAAACTCAAAAAGTATGGTTATTATCTAGGATTATTTCAAAATCTCAGATTTTGGGAGAGAAATTTTGTATGGGAAATCTTGCTTTTTAAATACGGATTGGGAGTTAAGCACGAAGAAGTAGACCATCTACTTATGCGAACGTATTATAAGTCATCCTTTTTGGTTTCGAAAAGCGGACAGACGTTCACCTTCCGCCAGGTAAAAAAAGCGGCATAGTTTAGAACTCAGTCTAATCTTATCTAACAGCTCCCCCTGATGCATGAAAAAGCTTCGAATAAAAACAATTTTCGTGGGTGGCACAAATCTGTACACTTGTAAGTCAAATACTTCGTTTTTGCAAGGATATTTCGATTTTGAGCAGTTAAGTCTGTAAATTAAAGGTAATTTTTTAATTTAAAATACTTCAATTTAAGGTTCATCAGGTAATTGATGCTAAATTATTTTACTTTACTCACACACATATTAATTTCAAATCCGGATTAATGAATAAGAGCACTACATAAATAAGAACACTTAAGATTGACTTGATATGAGTTAAAATTGTCATCTCTTTTAATTTTGTTGTTTAAATTGATACCACTTGTTATGTTTTATATCAACTGTGATCTTAAAATGTTTTGCAAAAAGTACACAGCTATGATATGAACAATTCTAAAATTCTTAAAGCTAGTCGAGTGCGGAAATTGTTAAAACACATTCATTAAAAATTTTGAATTAAAATACGTGCATATACATACATATATACACATATATATATACTCCAAATACATACATATACTCGAATTTATTTTCCATGAATGAAATATGAGAAAATTATTTCCACACACTTTTGTAGTGTATGATCTACTATCTTACAGATATTTGATTATTTTCAGTCAATTGCAATATTGATTTATATTCATATGTTTGTAGTTGTGTTAACCATTTTTTTTACAATTTGAAATGAAATTTGTATTCATAACTCTTATTTGATAACTGTTTACTATCACTTTTTTCATACAATCACCTAAATTTGTTAAATTATGTGTTGAACCAACTGAATACTTGGTAAACTCTTTTAATACTGGATCTAACGAGGCTCACAGCAGAGAGTAAACGTAGGTCACATATGAGCTGGACGAATCAGAGCGAATAAAAGTTTTTTTTGCCAGCTACACATATGTACATATGTATTCAGTTACGCGCACGAGCACAGGCAATATACTTGTATGGAGTTTCATATATGAATACTGCATCAGTGCATATGCATACATATTTACTAACTATACATTATCCCTCCGTACATGCGAGCAGGTTACCCAATAGGAACTCGTGCACGTGTACGAATGTCTAATGTAAGAGAGATAAAGGGCATTTAGTTAAAAACAAGCTCTAACTTAACAGGTTTTATATTTTAATCAACAGTAGACAAGCTAAAACTATCTTTCAGGTAAAATGAGGTAGTACAGAGTCTTTCACATAAAAAGAAATAAATATGAATAGTTTGTATTTACATATTTGGGAATAGTAGAGCAAACAGTAAGAAAATAACAACAATTAATTGGGTTGATCAGTATTAATGTTTCTATTTGTTCACTTTATCGAAGAAAAAACCTCAACCTCCAGTTCCAAAGGCTCATAGTCCCTCGAACGTTTTTGTTTTTCTGAATGCGATTACCTATTTCACTTGTATCATTTTTCCTCACTTTTATTTTAAATTTTCGGAACTTTTTAATAACAAAGTTTTTTTAAAGTCATGATTTCCTCATTCTAAGCTAAATACCCCCTTTTAGAGTTTAATCATTAATCGGCATTTAGCATCTTTATATAAGCAATAATACTTACCACTGTGTGCAAGGCAATCTCGAATTTTTATGAAACCCAAATGTTTGGAGATTTATGCTAATATCGATATGATTGCAATCCGCTGATGCTCGTATATTCGGAATCTAAAAGATACATAGCTATACTACCGATAATATTCGAGGCGGTTATTTAAAATTAAGTGGAAGTAAATCTTTAGTATAAAATAGTTTGCAATATAAAGTTCGAGAAATGGGCAAAAACATTGAACAGTTCAAAACTATAGAACTGTGAACAAGAGATACACGAATATAATAAAATGCACATGTATCATATTATTTAGTAACCATTCTGGCAACTCTTCCCATCACAACCTGCATGAAAAAGTGTATGAAAATGGAAAACAATTTAAAGATGAGGTTTTATTAATTCATGCTATTAAAGCCCGGTTCACGATTTCCTTAGACTTTAAATTAATTTAAATTCCAAGTCAAATTTTTGAAGTAAAGAAAGTTGGTCATACACTTTATTAAATAAAACAAATAACAGTTTGCAACCAAAACGCTTTCTTATTTTAACATTTTAGAGCGAAAAAAGGTTTCAATTTAAAGCTACCGTTGAATGAATTATGAAATTTTTTTTCAATTATTTTAGACAGATACAATTATCAAATATTTTAGAACCGGCAGAGACTTGATTGGTTTGATTCCATATTGGCTCCCATATGCAAATATGGTGTGTTCAAAAAGTATCGCGAATTTTGTGTTTTTTTCAAAAATGATTTATTTATTCATTAATATCTACTTTGTCTCCTTCAAAGTAATCCCCATGAGATATTATGCACTTGTGCCGACGATTTTTCCAATATTCGAAGCACTTCAAAAAATCTTTTTTTTTTTTGCCTGGTTCAGCTCCTCCTTCGAGGCAGTCTTTATCTCGTCAATCGTAGCGCAGCGTCGTCCTTTCATAGGTCTCTTCAGTTTCGGTAACAAGAAAAAGTTACAACGGGCCAAATCTGGGCAATACGGTGGCTGTGGCATTATTAGTGTGTTAGAGTTAGCAGGGGCGTTATCGTGACGTGTTATTCCACAAATACGGGAGTTTCTGGTGGATTGCTTCGCGCAATTGCGCATAACTTGTAGGTAATATTCCTTATTGACCGTTTTACCCTGTCGTAAGAACTCATGATACACAACACCCCTTCAATCGAGGAAAACGGTAAGCAAAACTTTTACATTCGATCGCGCTTTTTTCGGTCTTGGTTCGTGCCGCAGCTTCTATTGAGATGATTGAGCCTTGGGTTTCCACGTCATAACCATAAACCCACGATTCGTCACCAGTTATGACCCTTTGGAGCAAATTTGGGTCGTCGCGGACAGAGTCCAACGTCTCATTAGCAATGTTCATGCGATGCTGATTTTGGTCGAAATTGAACGGATTTTGCGGCGACCCGTCTCATACCCAAATCATTGAAAAAAATCTAATGGCACGAGCTAATCGATATGTCTAGTTTCTCAGCAACTTCTCTAACGGAGATTCGACGATTGGCCAATACCATTTTATTCACTTCATAAATTTTTTCATCTGTTGTTGAAGTGCTCGGGCGTCCGTCACGGTTTACGTCGTTCACATCTTCTCAACCTTCTGAGAACATTTTGTACCACCGATAAACATTGCTTTGGTCCAAAGTAGCTTCTTCGTATGACACAGTCAGCATGCGGAATGCATCCGCGCACTTAATTTCGTTTTTCACACAAAATTTGATACAGGTTCTTTGATCCATCTTTTTGAATAGATGAAAATCGAACACGAGCCGAAACACGTGCAAGCAAATCGAGATTCGAATGTACATATGTAACCTGCGAAAATTCAAAATGCGAACACACCTCGTATGTTTTTACATAACCAGCTTGTAAGCCTGATAATATACTACTTCTTTAAGGCCTGCTGAAATCTTCCAAAGGGTAATTTAAAACCGCGTTTAGTAGTTTTTCCATTGCAAAATAGTTTGAAATGAGCAAGAGCCACTCATATGGGCTTAAACTCATCCATTAGACCAATTATATCACTGCAGCAGGTAAATGTGTTGCCATTGTTAAATGTAAAAAAATGTTGTAATTCCGCTCGACGTCGACGATACCTATTTACTTTCACTCTTCCACAAAAAGGCTTCCTTCTTTCAGAAAATATGCAAGATCCAACCAAGCTTTAGCAATTTGTTGCGTACGCGCTGAAGTGAACACTTCAGAAGTGACATATTGTGGATCATTGATAGTATTTCTTTTTATTTAAACCATAATACTTATTTTTGTACTTATATATAGGTATAGCAATTTCCTTTAGTGTTTGATCCTGAAATATTTTATAAGTGAAAACAAAAAACACAATTTAATCTTAAATAATTACAAAGCAAAGACAAAGGCATTTATACTTTTTTATTTATTTATTTACAACGATTATTCCAGATTGTTTGAATTCCGAACTGCATTGATGTATATGATCCTTTAAGCTAATTAAATAGCGGATAGCGAACTGTAACAAGCTCTTCACGTATTGTAGTATAATTCGTTCATTGAAAAAAGCTCATAATTTTTTTCAATATCTTACTTCCATCAAACTACGCGGAACTTCAAATTAATCTAAACAGTAACAGTAATGTTGGTATTTTCTTTTACAATGAAGTTTTTTTTTAAATAAAACTATCAAAAGATATAATAAAATGGGGTTACCGAAAACTCATCATTTTTAAAAATTCGAAACAAAGGTGCAAAAATGTCTTCGCGTATTACATATACATAGATGTAGATACAGATTGGCAACCGAACAAATATTTCTCCTACATATTAGTTATGAGGCATCGTAACAACAGACGTTGAAGAAAAGGCAACGTTAGGCAACGGAAACATTATTTCTCCTAAATAACAGTTTCACCCACAAAACAAATTCAAATATGACTCTTTTCGGTAACGAAAAAAATATTTCTCATGTAATAGCTGTTATGAAACAACTTTTTCGTTGAATCATAGAACTCGGAAAACGTTTTCAAATTGTCCCTGCAACTTAATTTAAAAAGGTACATTAACCCAGTATTATTAACACCTAAGACTATCACTTTCAATTGGTTTCACTCAATAACGGTTTTTGTTGTCGCACTGTGTAATATAATATATGCAGTAGTATCTTAGCATAAGCAGTTAAAAAGGAAGAGAGTATGAACATTATATAGTAGTAGTTTTTATGGGCCAGAAAAATTCTGCTGTATTTGTAACAAACGTAACAAAAATTTCATAAAATTCGTCCCGTACCAGTCATCAAGAACTTGATTTAGAATTTGACCAATTTTGAAATTCCCCACTAATAACTAGCTTGGACCAAAAATATCTTGAATACGAAGAAAATTTTCCGTTGTCAAATTGTACTGAAGCATTCTCACGAACCATCGAAAGTAATAGACGTACTAATCACCAATGCGAGTGCTCTTCAAGTATTTTATTCACCATCCGAAACATAATTTCAAATTCAACAATTTGACTAATTCTCGTTTTCTTTGGCTGTTTATTCTAAAGCAGAATTAAATTAACCGACATGCCTTTCATGTATCTATTATGCCTGCAAGATCGCCTGACTTAAACCTTTCAGGTTTATATTTTTGAGATACTTGGAAATATTAGTATATGTTAATCCTGTAAGAAGCCTGTGAATTTGTAGCTATAAATTAATACAAAATGCTGACAAATCCGAGGGGTGTTGAAAAGAAGAAGAAAAAGCAAAAGAGTTGCTTAAATTTATCTTTTTTACTTTTTTTGGTCCTTATTATTAGCATCTTAAATATGTTGCATTCTTTTGTTCAATATGCTCAAAGTAAATATTTTTTAAACATTTTCGTACATACATGTTTTTGTGCGTAATGTTCATTTAAGGTTTTTGATAAAACTTTGGCCTAAAGCTAGAAGACTTTCTCTATTTACTCGTTGTTTTGCTAAAATAAAATTAAACAAAGGGCTCACTACTCTTTTGACGCAGATATAATTTGAAATATAATTAAAATGATGTGCCACATAACTATAATAGGAAGATATTACATAACAACAATATTGTACCTTTCCTGTTGGGTTACTGTATGATCCGCTCAAATTTGAAACTGATGGAAATAAACATGGGCAACGAAAATGTAAAATAAAGTCCTTCGCATGCTTGCTTGTCTGATTTACATTTGCCAGAGATTTATGCCTAGTACACACACAACAGCGCTTCCGAGGACAACGGCGAAATAATTTTTCCTTTACAATAGTTCATAAGTTATTAGCATATAAATTCTCCTCGCTGTGGATAGCTACACACAAGCTTAGACACATACGCACATACATAGATAGATCTACACCTATGCCCAGAACTTTCCAAAAAAAAGGAAAGGGTTAATTTTCATTGTGCGGAAGTTCGTATGCAAAATTAAGCAAAACTGACCCAACCGGTTTGACCAGTTCATTATTGCATTACTGGAAGCGTCCAGGGGGCGATTTACCTAACTCATTATACCTTAGGAGAAATATTAAGTGCAGACCAGCTGGCCAGTCCACCGACCAAATTGAATGGACCGGTCTGGCCTGGATTTTCCAGCTGTTAGATTCAGAGTTGGGTTTTTTTTATTTTGTATTTTTCCAATGGTTGTGAATGTTGTATTTTATCTTATCCCGCATTGATGAGAATTTAGGTTAACGTGTGTACGCAGGAAAGAGTGGACGACAGCTCGATTTTTCTATTCAAAGTCTGGTATATTTCGCATGTGTGTTTATCTGACTTACCCAAATCATAATCATTACGGTTCACATTTTACGGCACTTCCTTAACTTTGAACGCCAGCCAACTGTCTTTGGGATAGCCTGCGCTAATTATTCGGTCGTACATGTATGCATACATGTAAGTGCATCTGTGCTTACGTATGTATGTATGTATTTGCTCAATTCAATTTCACATGGATTGTAGCCATACATATCTGTGCCGCGAAGAATTGTTTCCCCCTTTGAGAAGGCGCTTGTGAGCCGTTGGCCGTTGGTCGTTAGTTCACCTCTTCATGAAATGATCCCGTCACATCATTTGCATATCAACGGCACGTGGGAACCAGTTCTCCAAAGGTAGCGCATCCGCCGCTGCTATGGATCGTTTATTTCATGAGATAACATATGTGTGTATTTTGCTGCTTTCGCTCGTTTGACCATCCAACCATTGTATTTACACGACTATAGATTAAGTTACTCGCTCGGAAGTATTGCTCTTACCTTTAGACTAGCCATTTCACGCAACTGCAACTTTTCGTATACGTATGAGTGCAAGTGCATATATCCATTACTCTATTTGCATATATCAAATGCTACAATACGTTTCCAACCCTTATCGTCGTCAACGCATAAGAATGTGATTTTTGTGTTGTGGTGCGGAAAGTTTTGCCAACCTTCCTCCTTAAGAAGTGTGTTAATTTGTTTTTTCTTCCTGCAGCTCATGCATTTTTCTTACTTTATATTCAGTACACTGTCGTAAAACGAGTAAATTATTAAGAGAATTTATAAAAAAAAATGTAGAAAGAGCAAACATCCCCGTGGCTATTGTGGCCTAGTCAATGTGTGAGCTCGGTGCCCAGTGTTCATCTCCTGTTTCGGACTAATTCGAGATCCACCAATACGCTTCACACTTTTCATTTGCGGTGAACATATTAATATTGTCCCAAATTATAAAATACGCCGGCTTTATGTCGTCTTCGCATGGCAGATGGCTTTATTAGAAGCTTCATGTGGCAGAAATTCATGTAGTTTGCCATTGCTAGTTAGACGGCAACATCTATTAGAAAAGTTGTTTTCTAGTCAATATATAAAAAACACCGTTTAAGAACTAATGTAGGTTCTGTTGACTATTTTATCTTCAGTAAGTTATTCAACTTGTGCCTCAATATATTGGGTAGTCGAAAAAGTCTTTTCGTATTTCTAATCAAACTTTAACTCATTTTTTTTTATAAATATTTATAATGAACTTTATTAAACCAAATATGTACCATTTTGGTCGACCACCTTTTGCCATTTTTCTTCTAGAGACATTATTCCATCAGTGTAAAACTTTTGTGGTTTCTCGGTGAAAAACTGCGACCGTTTGATGATGAATGTTTAGTGCCTTGGCGATGTCAGGGCAGCTTATGTTTTGGTCCTCGTCAATCTTTTCCATAATTTCATCGACTTTTTCAACGATAGGTCGACCGGAGCGAGGTGCATCTTTCACATTGAAATTTCCAGAATGGAACCGAGCGAACCATTGTTGTGCTACACGAACTGATACAGCATCGTCTCCGTAAACTTCACAATTTCATTGGTGGCTTGCGTGGTATTCTTCCCTTTTTTATACATAAATTGCAAAATATAGCGAATTTCTTCATTATTTTCACTCATTTTTGAACAGCTATAACTTATTTTAATCTTCTCCGAATTAAATTTTTTTTTGGTTAAATGAAGCTTAATATGTCATCTTTCTAACACCATATGATATGACACAATGTGATTTGTAGTATTGGAGATAGATGACTCCAACGATATCTATTGACAAAATACGAAAAGACTTTTTCGACTACCCAATATTTGGATGGTTTGCTTGTTAACTCTGGCATGAGACAAGCAATGCATTATTACCACTATCACATGACAATTTCATATAGTAGAAAAGAAGAAACTTAGCGAACCGGTTGGCAATTGAGCTAATATCGAGCGAAAGAGATACTAAAACTAAAACAAAAATGAATTTGCCTTGACAAAACAGGACAAGGCGAGAAGGAAGTCGCCAGAATATACGAGTTGCCAAATCTAGAAATTACGATAGTTATTAAGCATATGTATTTATATAATATAAGCAGAGGTGTTCGAGTTACATAATGAACTATGATAAATATGACGACATGTTCCACAATATCAAATAAGCAAAGTCTTGTGACCTAAATAAACAAGCAGTTTCGCAATAGCAATTGTAAGCAGTTTAATACAATAATTAATAGCACTGTGTGACAAAAAAAAAATATTAAATATACTTTTATGGAGACCGTAAGTTATACCTACATACAAAATTAGTAAAAAAAAGAAATAAAATCTTAAAACTCACACAATTCTATTTATTTTAATTCAATTACAGTCAAATATAGCTCATTCGACGCAAAATTAAATTTTCTATAACAGTAGTGTACTAAAAAATATCCTCAATATCGGATAATATCGTAAAAATTATGTCAAAGTTGAAAAAATAAAAAAATTCCAAATACTTCCGTCTACAGTCTCGTCAGTTGTGATTTTAGAAAAATTGTCAACACACTGTCAAAAAGGCTTGTTTTTGTTCATTCGAACTAAAAAAACAAATTCGAAATCGGATGGAAATTGGCGAAGTTAGGAGTGATTGTCCACATCAACCTACTGAAAAACGGTTTTATGGCCATGGGGGTGTATTGGAAATTTCTCCTATACCATTTTTCTTAGTTTTACTATACCTACAAGTTGTACTAGGTCTCCATAAAAGTATAATATCACTGTCGCACAGTGTAGTAAGTGATACCTACTTTAAGTATTCAGCAATAAAAATTGTCAACATAACTATTATATTGTTTTCTAGAAAATAAGCAGCGTGAGCAATAATTAAATTATAAATAAGAGTTAGTATGGTAAAATAAAACGGTCTTTTTCAAAAACCAAAGCCAGTCTTTTATATAAACGTGGAATATATAAAAAAAAGGCTCGAACGCCACGGATAAACAAATTTGGCGCAGTCGGTAGGATCTGTGTAAAGAAAAAGTTAAGAATCGTTATCAAAGGTCCAGTGATTCGAACCGCGTTCGAAAATAAATAAAAATAAATTTTTTAATAATCCTGCCTTGTACAAGTAACACCCAACCTTATTCCTGCGAATCTGTAGCCAATAATAAGACGATGACCAGGCCCTCCAGGGTTTAACAAGAATAAATGAAATAAATAATAAAATTACTGTTTAAAAAAGTCCTATACTCCACGAAGAGATCAGGAAAGGCAACAAATCTTCGACGAAACAAGAATGGCTAATGAGCAGGCTCATACAGGTATACCCATCGTAGAACTAGTGGAGGTACTCGCTAGAAAGTAACAGCAGCGCGAAAAAATACAAACAGCATATTTGGAATTGCAAGCAAGGCAATCGAGTGGCCGTATAAAAGACAGAATAATAATCAAAAATATTGAATACTTAAAATCCTTAACGGGAAAAGGAGACGTCACGATCAACTTATTCATAAACACCGTGGAACAATTTTTATCGACGGTAACAAATATCGAGGTGTAGAAGGAAGCCGTGAGGGCAGTATTTTACTAACTTATACAAAAAGAAAAAAAAATGTAGTCATCAACCCAGAAACCCAGAAATGGACAATTGGGATAGAATCACCAACTATACAGGAGAATCGGAAATATGAAGGTATATACAGTTACTGAATTAACAGTAGAGCTGCAGAATATTAGATATAGAGCAGACGAATTAATTGTATATTATGTAATTCCGAATGCATATAGGTATATATATAGGAAAGAAATTTGGGGAGAATAACAGATATTATGAACAGAAGGCGATATGAGGACAGTTGCATAATGTGGGAGTTTAAAAACTTTAGAAGAAACAGGTTAGGTTAGGTTAGGTTGGT
The DNA here is from genome assembly GCF_027943255.1 of Anastrepha obliqua. Classification (NCBI taxonomy): domain Eukaryota; kingdom Metazoa; phylum Arthropoda; class Insecta; order Diptera; family Tephritidae; genus Anastrepha; species Anastrepha obliqua. The sequence goes on along the minus strand of NW_026562179.1, from coordinate 2,909,530 downwards.
ATGGTTGCCCAGGGAATGGGCACACTTGGAAGAAGAAAGATTCGTCCTTTGTGATACCATTATGAAGGGGGTGGGGCGAGAGAGAAAGACCGATGGGATGCAGGGAGAGGGCGGGGAGAGGTGGTGCTAAGATGGTTAGGAACGTGCGGATTACGAACGATGACTATGCTTGCGTCGACCGTTTTATGCTGCTGATGAAATTCATCAGATTTCAGCAGGCGTGGCAAAGAAGTAGGAGCCAAGATGCCTAGATCTTAGCCCCGCCAGGGCAGGGCAGCTAAGGAGAAGGTGCTGAGATGATTCCACCTCATCCTCCATACATCCAACGCAAAAAGGACTCGAGGTGATTCCAAGTCTCACAGCATGCATTCCTCGCGCATTGTGTCCTGTGAGAGAACCCACGAGATTAGAGAGCTGATATTTTGTCAGCCTCAGAAGCTCGCCCGAGCGCCTCCGGTCTACACGTGGCCAGAAGGATTTCGCGACCTTACACGTTTGTGTACTTTCCCAGCGCTCGCTGAGTTGGGGCGATGCCCATCTTTCCAGGAGCAGACCGCAGGTAGTCAGGGGGATCTTAATTCTCTCCCTTCGCGGGAAAATCACCACACATGTCCCTTGTCTAGCCAGCTCATCCGCCTCACAGTTTCCAGGAATGCCGCTATCACCAAGAACCCAAATGAGGCTGATGTCAAAGAATTCGGACGCAGTCGAAAGCGAGGTCAAGCATTCCTTGACCAATTCCGAATGCACCGTCATAGACCCGAGGGCCCTTATTGCCGCTTGGCTGTCGGAGTAAATATTCACTTTCTTGACCGTTAGTACGCATTTAAGCAGCCAATCAGCTGCCTCCTTGATTGCGGCTACCTCTGCCTGGAACACACTGCAGTGGTCCGGTAACCTGAATTTGAGTCGAATGGGGAGCTCCTCGCAAAAGACTCCTCCGCCAATCTTTCCTTCCAACTTCGGTCCATCCGTGAACAAGTTCACCAGGCCCTGCCCGCAAGTGTAGCCCTCCGCCCACTCCTCCCTTGACGGAATATAAGTGGGGAAGGCTCTGGTTGGACTTAACGAGGGTATACACTGATCCGTTGACAGAGCGAGGAACTCGAAGTTTCTGAGAATGCTTCAGTGCCCATAAGTGAGGTTGAGTAATTCTGCCTGCAACGTCTACGGGTACCACATTTAACATGGCGTTGAGTGCCAGAGTAGGAGGTGTTCGAAGCGCCCCACTGATTCCAATGAGTGCCGACCTCTGAACTCTCTCAGCTGCTTTACCAATGTCGTTTTCTCTAGTGAGTTCCACCAGACTATGACTCCATATAACAAGATAGGTTTTACAATAGTATTACATAGCCAGAAAACAACTCTAGGCGAAAGGCCCCATGTTTTGCCAATTGCGCCCTTGCATCCATACAAGGCTATTGTTGCCTTCCTCACTCTTTCCTCAATATTGGGCTTCCATGTAAGCTTGCTGTCAAGGATAATACCTAGGTACTTCACCTTGTCAGAAAGCATCGGAGGAGCGCCCCCTAGTGAGGGAAGTTGAGCTCTGGGTATTTTATGCTTCCTTGTAAATAGGACGAGCTCCGTCTTAAGAGGATTCACCAACAGGCCGCAATCCGTTGCCCATCTAACAACTACGTTAAGATATTCCTGCATCAGGTTGTACAGACTTTCCACAAATTTTCCTCTAACGATTAATGCGACGTCATCCGCGTAGGCAACCACCCTGCAGCCACCTTTCACCAGTGAGTCATTTACGACAACAATCCAGAGGAAAGGTGAGAGGACACCACTTTGCGGAGTGCCCCTACTCACCTGCCGATGGATGGAGATGCCGCCCCATTCTGCCGCGACAGTTCTATCGCTAAGCATTTTATAGATAAATCTGATCAGGTCGGTTTCGACCCCCAGTTTACCAAGAGACCTAGTGATCGCCTCTGGGAGGACGTTGTTAAAAGCCCCCTCGATGTCGAGGAAGGCGCCCACCGCAAGCTCCTTCTGAGAAAGAGACTACTCAATCTCTTTCACAATTGTGTGCAGGGCAGATTCCACCGATCTGCCTTTGCAATAAGCATGTTGGGTACACGACAACCGACTTCGAGGAATTTCGCTTTTTATGTGCAGGTCAATCAGTCTCTCAAGGGTTTTTAGCAAAAAAGATGAGAGGCTGATTGGCCTGAAGTCCTTAGGGGAGACATGCGAGCATTTGCCTGCCTTGGCTATAAAGACAACCCTCACGGCCCCCCATGATCTCGGTATATAGCAGCTGGCTACGCAGCTCGGATAGATAGGGCTCAACCAACGGCATAATACCTCCACTGATTATCGCAGTTGTGCAGGAATGATGCCGTCAGGACCAGGCGACTTGAAGGGTCTAAAGGAGTCAATGGTTCAAGCCAGGCGGCGCTTATACAGCAACCAGCCCCTGTTCCGAATGCAAGTTGAACTGCTTTCCAGGCCGGTGCTGCTAGGCGCTGGGCTCGTCGGAAAATGGGCGTCGAGAAGTAACTTTAGTGACTCCTCGCTGCTCATCGCCCAACGTCCCAATTCGTCTCTTAAGTACCAAAAGGGAGCGGAACTCTCTGTGAGTACTCGTCTAAACCTGGAAGGCTCATGGCAGCCCTCTACGGTCTCGCAGAAGCTTCTCCAAGAGTTCCTCTTAGCTTTCCTGCTTATAAAGCTCCCATCCCGAGGGAGGCCTTATTTTTTAGCCCTATTAAAAAGGCGTCTGCATGAGGCTGGCCACCAAGGCGGTTTTTCCTTCCTGGGAAAAGCTTTTGTTGGACAAGAGGTTTCCAGGGCATTGTTGCAAGCTGAGGTGAAAGTCTTCACCAGTTCGTCGATCGCTTCTTCCGATAGATCTAGATTTCTTCCCGGTGCTTTGGGAAGTAGGTTCAGTAAATTTCTGTAGTATGCATCCCAGCCCGTCCTCCTCAGGTTCCTGTAGGGGGATCTTATTGGACGAGTTTCAGCGAGAAAGAACTGAATATACCTATGGTCCGAGAAGGAGTGATCATTTAGCACCTTTCAATCGGAGATTCGGTTTATCAGTAAAGAAGAAGCCAGAGTGAGGTCAAGCACCTCCTCTGGCTGTGGTAATGAAAGTGGGGTCCTTACCCCTGTTACAAATATAGTAAACAAGTCCTCGTTTAGAATATAATCAAAAAGTGGTTCACCTCTTGCATTGATGTTTGAACTTCCCCAGCAGGTGTGATGTGAGTTCGCGTCAGTGCCTATAATAACGCCAATTTTCCTGCGTTTTGCTTCAGGCAGGGGTTTCCTTAGCAGCACCGGAGGTGGTTCCACCTCGTCATCATGTGCCATGTAGACGGACATCAGCCATTGCTTCCCAGAAGGGCCTTCCAGGCTCACCGTTAGAATGTCTTAATTCCTGAAATTAGGCAAAATAAATGCGTTAAGTTCCTTTCTGATGAGTATACAGGATCCTGGTTTACCTGCCCCGCTATAGCAGATTGTAGCTTTTCGTCCTGAGCCCAGAAATGCCGTTGCTGCTCAGCCACGGCTACTGGATCAGGACTATGTCAGCTCCGCCTTGCTCAAGGTGCATTAGTAGGTTAGCGGACGCCGCCTTAGAGTGTTGAAGATTTATCTGAAGAATAATCATCCTCCAGGATCCTCTCCATCACCCCAAGGACAGCGTCCTCGCTTTCCGAAGCCAGAAGCCTCTCCTCCTCCGCCCTGTCGAAGAATGACCCGATGCTTATGACGGATCCCGGTAAAGAGCACCGCATTGTCACCCTCCGACATGACGGATTCCACTTCCATGTCCACAGGAGCTTCCTCTACTGTGCAGGGGCATCTCCTCTGGTATCTGTTTGGTAGACCTTAAGGACTACATTCTCGAAGCCATAGTTTATGACCCCTTTTGCTTCAGCGAGAGGACTGAGAGACTCTGCATTCAGCAGAATCAGCTGTCCACCTACAAATTTAAACCGGTATCAACTTAGGCAAGAAGCAAATTAAATAAAGGAAATTTATAAGAGATTATGCTAACGTAGCTCAAGCAATAACAACATATTTAAAAAAGAATGCAAAAATAAATTTAAAAGAAGATAGGAGCGTTTGAAAAATTGAAAACACTTATTTGTTCTCACCCAGTCTTCGACAAACTATTTACAGCAACAACGGACGCTTTTAACTATGCAATTGGTGCTGTCCTTTCACAAAAAGGTCATCCAATATACTTTTTCTCAAGAACTTCAAAGAATCGTGAAGAAATTACTCCGCGACCGACAAAGAGTTTTTAGCCATTTGATGGAGTGTAAATTTCCTAAGATCGCTTTATGGCAGAAAATTTACGATTTTCACAGATAATTTACCAATTAAATTCTTGCATGCAAAATATATGGGGGGAAGGATATGTCGCCAAGACATCAGAGATGGCTTTTAAAATTGGGGGAATATGACTTTGATATTGAATACTTAAAAGGTAAGGAAAATTAAGTAGCAGATTTTCTAAGCAGGATAGAAAACTAAGAAGATAACATATCAAAAAAGGGAAGAAAATGGGGAAAGTAATAAAGCAATAGTGCATTAGCCGAAGAGAATCTATGTGACCAATATATTCATATTGATACGGTTGTCATTAAAATATTTCATATTTTTACCGTGAGAGATAAATTTTCCAAATGCGGAGCAGCATACTCACTAATTGACAGAAATCATATAACCATTATAGAACAGTTAGAGCATTTTGCCAAATTCGTAAAACCGCAAAGGATAGTTGCGGAAAACGAGTTCAAGGCTACACAGATAAAAGAATACTTAAGTAATTAAAATATTTCATTACATTTGACAACACCTAAAAATGATATAGGAAACGCAGGCGTTGAAAGATTCACAACACAATATTAGTCTAGAAGAAGTCTAGAGTGTTATAAAAATTAAAAAAAAAAACCTACCATTAAAACAATTAGTTCAAAAAGCTATTAGAAATTATAATGAAAGATTTCATTCGACTATTATGTTTACTCCGACTCAAGTACATACATAAAAACAAAGTGGATGAGGATAGAGCTGGAGAAAGCTGAAAAAGTATCTAAGTTAAACAAAAATCGAGAAGATTACGAAGAATTTAGAAAAGATTATAAAGCTATTAAAAATTATAAAGCTGTAAGGTTAAAACCCCTACAAGCATTCCCAACTATAATAATACTGATACTAACAGCTGGCGCTAAAGTAATGCTCCTATCAGAAAATGCTATACATTTTGCGATTGGCCCCTAATTTCAGTTCTGTATTGACATTTGTGTAGTAAACACATGCGAAATACACGTTAATAAACAATGTTACGCTACACTGCTCCAGAACGCGGAATATTGCTGACTATTTGACCAATAATCGGTCGGTGACTTTGGCACAACGTGAATTTCGTCGCAGATTTCCTCCTCGTCCAACGCCTACTGGTGAAACACTGCGACGCTCGCCTCGAAGAGACTGGCACAACACGAGATGCTGTCAGGCATGGCAGACCCCGGAGTAGCCGTTCTGCAGAGAATATTGCTGCTGTAGGCGAGGATGTGATGGAAGCGCCGTCGACATCGACCAGACGACGTGCCACGCAAATGGGTATCAGTCGACGGTCTTTACAGCGAATTTTGGTACAAGATTTCAAGATGTTTCCGTACAAAGTCCAGACGGTCTATCAGCTCTTAGCTGCTGGCCGCCAATCGCGTCTAACATACGCTCAAGCCATCAGCTTAAGAGGAAGATGATTTTTCATCAAAAATAATCATTAGCGGGTACGTAAATAAGCAAAATTTACGCTTCTGGGGCACTGAAAATCTGCGTGTAACCCACGAAGAGCCATTACACCGGCTCAAAGCCGGACCCTTTTTCTTCGAAGACGTCGCGGGCCAAACGGTTACTGTGAATGGTGAGCGCTACAGAGCAATGATCAACGAGTTCTTTTGCCCGCAACTTGATGAATTGGGATTGGAAAACATGTGGTTCCAACAGGACGGTGCAACGGCACACACTGCACGTGCCACAACCGATATGCTGAAGGATGCATTTCACGGGCGCCTAATCTCCCGTTTTGGCGATTTGCACTGGCCAGCAAGATCGCCTGATTTGACCGCTCCAGACTTCTTTTTGTGGGGCTTTTTGAAGTCGCGGGCTTATGTCAACAAGCCCCAGACTCTTGCAGCTCTTAAAGACAATATCCGTCAAGAATGTGAGGACCTATCGCCGGAAGTTTTGGCCAAAGTGATGGAAAATGCCATAAAAATTGCTCAAATGGTAATCAACTGTGGCGGCGGCCATTTACATGACACCATATTCTCTACTTGATGTAAAAAAATTAAAAGAACAAATAAAAATAATCCATAAGAAGAATCAAAGTTTGTAATTTTTTTTTTAATTACAGCCAAAAAACATCGCAAGGTTACTTTTGCGCCACCTGTTACTATGGGTATAACCGATAAGGGTGTCACTGATATTAATGGAAATAACTGACCAAACAGGCTTCATTGGCTTACAAATAAGAGACCATTAAATAGTTAAAGACAGCGAGATAGTACCTCATAGGTATAATTAACATCAAACAAATAGAACACATTATCGAAATAATGACGGACACTGTAATTTTGATGGGATAGAATCATAAGACATACTTCAAAGGAGAAATAGGCATAAATCAATTAAAAATAGGTATAAGCGGGGATTAGTTAATGCAGTAGGCACTATGTCTAAATGAATTTTTGGCAGAATGTACGAAGAGAACAGACAAACAAAAACCTACAAATAAACGACACATTCAACCATCAAATTCATATTAATAGTTATTTTACTTAATCTATTGAAAACTTAAAAGAAATACTTATAAGCAATAGGAACAAAATTGAACGGTTTAATTCTACAAATAAGTTTATTGGTGAAGAACATTAAAAAAATGTTTATTTAGAGCAATACCCAAATATTCAATTGTTGAAAAACAAAACTCAACAATTACAAGACAATATTGTTCAGCAAAATATATAATAATGCATCCCAATATATTAACAAGTATAATATTTGGCATAAAAGTACCAAAAAGTTTCCAAAATGTACAAATAGGAGCCATAATCTATACTAATATTATAAAGAGGAAAACTTTGTTTGTTTGTTTGTAACGAATAGGCTCAAAAACTACTGGACCGATTTTAAAAATTCTTTCACCATTCGAAAGCTTCATCATCCACGAGTAACATGGATCATATTTTATTTTGGAAATAGGGCTCGAGATATAGGTCAAAACGTGGACCCGGGTAACCTTCGGATGTGTATGTACAATATGGGTATCAAATGGAAGCTGTTGGTGAATGCTTTAGTCCAGAGTATCTTTCATGCCGCTCCGAGACTACGGTCTCGAGATAGAGACTAAAACGTGGACCCTAGAATGTGTTTGTACAATATGGATATCAAATTGAAGGTGTTGGTGAATTCTTTAGTACAGAGTATATTTCATGCCGCCCCGTGACAGGGGTCTCGAGATATAGGTCAAAACGTGGACCCGGGTAACCTTTGGTTGTGTATGTACAATATGGGTATCAAATGAAAGCTGTTGATAAGTGCTTTAATACGGGGTAATTTTCATACCTATTGATGACTAGGGTCTCGAAATATATGCCAAAACGTGGACCCGCCGTGTCTTTGCACCGAATTAAACCAAACTTACACACATTGTTAAGTAGGTATTGAAGATGGTTTCCGTATAGTTTGGATACCTATTGGTAGATAGGGTCTCCAGATATAGGTCAAAACGTGGACCCGGGTAACCTTCGGACGTGTATGTACAATATGGGTATCAAATGGAAGCTGTTGGTGAATGCTTTAGTTCAGAATATTTCCATCCGCTCCGTGACTAGGGTCTCGAGATAGAGACCAAAACGTGGACCCTAGAATGTGTTTGTACAATATGGGTATCAAATGAAAGCTGTTGATAAGTGCTTTAATACGGAGTAATTTTCATACCTATTGATGACTAGGGTCTCGAAATATATGCCAAAACGTGGACCCGCCGTGTCTTTGCACCGAATTAAACCAAACTTATGCACATTGTTAAGTAAGTATTGAAAATGGGTTTCGTAAAGTTTGGTTGTAATTCGGAGCAGTGGCAACGGGTACAGCGTTCTTTTGAGCCAGCCATAATGTCGCTTACTTTTTTAACGCTTGGGGCGGAACTGAACTGTCAAATTGACAGTGTGAGTTACAATGTGTCAATATTTCTTTCTGATTTGGATGGCATAAGGAAAAAACGTAAGTGGAACAGTGAATAATTTCTTACGAAATTTGAGAATTTAATGTGAAATCCAAATGAAATTATGTGTTCGTGGAAAAAACAATTTTTTTCGTTTTTTTTTTGAAAAATATAAATGGATAATGGTTAAAAAAGCTCCAATGCTTAATAAAACATATAAATTGAAACGAAAAATTCATGGATGATCAGGAAAAAAGACAATTGTTTATTCATATGCGCTGACTTGAAATTTAAAAACAATCTTCTTTTTTCCTGATTTTCAATTTATATTTTATATTTACTTAAAAACAAATAGAAAAACAAAAAATATTGCTTATGCCAAAGCGGTTGAATAAAGAATAAAGAAATAAATAATATGAAAACCATATATTTTCTGTTCTAAACCATATCTATTCTATTTTAGTGTGCCCAGCGAAGGGGGCCGGGTTTGCTAGTTGAACTATAAAATAAGAGCGAAACAATAAGAAATATTCACTCTATTGCTCAGAGCACGCTTTATTCAATGAACAGAAAAAAATTATCAAGAAACGGAAGTGCGGAATATTGAATGTATGTTGAAAAAATATTAGACAGAATAAAATGTTGAATTAATCAAAAAATGATTTATAGATGGCGCAAAAAACTCGTAGACGAAATTGCTTCGCACTGTTGCATTTGTCCAACACCTCCCCTCGAAGAATTGCGGATGCGGCAACAATCAATTCGCATCAACTATACCCAGATCTGTGATGCACCTGTAGTGCTTTCCGGCAGGTAATCCTTTTGTGAGCACATCTGCAGGCATATCTTCAGTTGGCATAAAATTTAGTATGATATCGCCGTTTTGCTGTTTTTCTCGTATGAAGTGGTGACGTACATCTATATGCTTGATTCGCGAGTGATAAGCGCTGCTCTGCACTAACTTTTGTGCACTTTGGCTGTCATTATATATTATAATTGAGCTATCCTTTAATCCGATTTTCTTTAGAAGATTACGCAGGTATAAGGCTCCTCTTGTCGTTTCACATAAAGCCATATACTCGGATTCAGTGCTCGACAGTGAAACAGTCCTCTGCTTGCGTGCCTCCCACGCTATTGCAGCTCCAGCTAGTATAAAGGCGTAGCCGGAATAAGATCGCCTATTCGCCATGTTCGCGCCAAAATCTGCATCAGAAATTGCATATAATTTTTTATTTGATTCTTTGTAGAAAATGCCGTAGTTTGTTGTACCTTTTAAGTATCTTAAAACACGCTTAGCGGCTTCCAATGAATTTCGGTGTAGTTCGAGTTGAATTGGCTCAAAAAATTAATGCTGTAAGCCAAGTCAGGACGCGTTGTAACAGCCAAATATAATAAGGCACCAATTAAACTTTGATATGGATATTTTTTCATTTCAGTTTCATCACGTACAGCGGGTTTTTCTAGTTTAGTGTTGAATTCTAGTGGAGTTTTGACTGGTTTGCAGTCCTCCATATTAAAACGTTTTAAAATTTGTTCTGCATATTCACGTTGATTTAGGAACACACTGTATTTTTTGAGATCTTGGTGAAATTCTATGCCCAAACAAGTTTTTACTGGACCTATGTCGTTCATCTCAAAGCTTGCGGCAAGAGACTGTTTGATTTCAATTAAGAGCGACTGATCATTTGTAGCTATTAATAAATCGTCCACGTAAACGGTAATCAGCGCAAGTCTCGAATTCTTACGCATAATAAAAAGGAATGGATCACATTTAGATGAATGAAATCCCATTTCACGTAATTTAGTGCTCAATTTCTGGTACCACTGAAAACCAGATTGTCTTAAGCCATAAAGCGATTTTCGCAATTTGCATACGGGGTTCTTGTTTTCGGATAAAGCTGTCAACCATTTGTCTGCTATAGCTCGAATTTTACTATCTTTTGGATCAGCTGTGTCCGGAATCTTACCTGAGATGACCTTTTTGAGGATCACTTCAATATATTCTGGTATTTGCATATAAACGCTTTCATCTAGATCACCATTCAAATAAGCAGTGATGACATCCATTTGGTGTATCTGAAGATTCATTTCCGCTGCCAAAGCTGCCATTGTTCTGATTGATGTCAATCGCGAGACTGGTGAATATGTGACGTTGAAATCCTCCCCTGGACGTTGCGAGCACCCTTTTGCTAGTAGACGTGCCTTCTTCTTATTGCCCTCTTTTGTTCGAAAAACAAATCGATTGCCAATAATCTTTCGCTTGATAGGTTGCTCCACGATGTCCCATGTTTTATTCGAAATCTGTGCGATGTACTCATTTTCAACAGCTACTTGCCATGCTGGTGCTTCGTCGCTGCTAAATGCCTCTTTTAGTGTCACTGGATCTTCACACGTTGCCATATTAACGTATTCACAATCTTCAAAATCAGAGCTCGATTCTGACCCACTGTCATTTGCTTGTTCCTTTGTGTTACTGGCCGACTTTTGATATATCTTTCGAGGTCGTCCCCTTACGCCAACTCTCATTAATCTTGGCCTACCTCTGCCGTATTTCGATTTCGAAGTTGGAGAAGCATCGTCACTTTCACATTCACTGACTGATTTTTCAGCAATGTCTTCGCAACAAGTTTCGTTTCTAACCGCTTTCAACTCCAATTCAATTTCGAAATCTTTTTTATCGTTATCAGATTTGTGAAACATTTCTTCGAAGAACTTGACATCGTGGCTCACCAGAATTTTTTGCTTTTTGGGAGACCAGAGTCGATAAGCTTTAGCCTCATTTGAATATCCAACTAAAATACACTCTTCAGATCGTGGGTCAAATTTACCGCTTTGATTGCCTTTCATCAACACGTAACATTTAGCACCGAACGGTCTGAAATGAACAACTTTGGGGTTTCGCCCGACCAGAGTTTTAACGGTACCTCCCTTTTAAGAACTTTACTTGGGCACCTATTCCTGATATAGTTCGCTGTGTTAATTGCTTCTGCCCAAAATGTCCCTGGTAGATTCGCCTGCGCCAACATGCATCTAGACATTTCCAAAAGCGTTCTATTTTTTCGTTCTACGATACCGTTTTGCTATGGTGTATAAGGCGCACTCAACCGCCTCCTAATTCCACAATCGTCCAGATATTTTTGAAAGTTGCCGTTAATATATTCTAAGCCGTTGTCTGATTGGAGAAACTTTATTTCCTTTCCTGTGAATGTTTCGGCAGAATTTTTGAAAATTTTAAACATTGGCAGTACGTCGGATTTTCGTTTTATAAAATAAACTTCACTGTAACGAGAAAAATCGTCCGTGAATGTCACATAATATTTCACACCTGAGTGTGAGCAAACCCTCATAGGCCCACAGACATCACTGTGCACAATTTCAAGCAGTTCTGTGTTACACTGCTCACTTTGCTTAGGAGAGCTCTCTTGTGTTTGTTTTTGGCTAACACAAATCTCACAAGTCGCTAATTTTTCATTGCTGTCAAAATTCATACCATGTACCATACCTGCGGCACGTTTTAAATCGGTTTCATTGAGGTGACCCATACGAACATGCCAGGTGTTAAGTTTGATAGGCTTCGCTTCAGAAATATTTGCTGTCGGCTGTGAACTTTTAAGATAATATAACCCACCAATGCGTGTGGCAGTAAGTACTGGCTTACCTTTCTCTATAATAAGTGCTTTATCTCGCTTAAATATTACCTCAAATCCCTTTTCTGTAATCTTCGAGACTGTTCTCAGATCTGGCACGTACATAACTTGTTCGAATTTTATCGGTGCTTTTTTCCCTTCGTCGTTAATAACAACCCTGACGTTGCCTATGCCAGCGATATTCGCTGTATCGCTGTTTGCCAAACTAAGTGTTTTGCTTATTTCTTTGAAGTTAGTGAAGTTGTTTTTGTTGGAACTCATGTGAGAAGAACAACCACTATCCATACACCAATATTCGCTTGAATTCTTTAGCAAAAGAGCCGATTCGAACAACATTGATTTTTCGATCTTTTCTTCAGTAGCGTGACGTGCATTCCAGTTGGAAGTTTTGTTGTTTTGTTTTGATCGACGATTTCGCGATATGTGACCAACCTCGAGGCATTTATATCAAGTTCTATGATCAACCAATTTTGGCACTGAATTTCCTTTTCGTTTATAGTTGCTGCTAGCATTGCCGGTTTGCATGTGAATATTTTTAAATTTTGGTTGAAGATTGAATACGTTCTGTTCCGCAGCTGCCTCCTTTGCTTTTCGCGATTGTTCTTCCTCCAGTATCTTTACACGAAGAACATCCGGCTTGGGGAGTTCATCACGTGTTTCCAAGGCACATCGAAAAGTCTCGAAGGAATCAAGCAAACTATATAGAAGCAAAATTGTTAACAGATCACCACCCACAGTAACGTTTATTTCTTTTAGCTTAGTCACGGCGTGGAAAAACTCATTTAAATGTTCACGGATGTTATCTCCTTCCTTCATTCGCGCGAGGGCTATGCGTTTCAGGAGTGTTGCTTTTCTTGCCGGACCTTTTGATTGAAAATTAGACTCCAATTTCCTCTACATATCATACGACGTTTCACATTCGGAGATCAAACCTAATTCCGAGGAAGATATTGCAAGCGTTATATCAGCACACGCCTTTTGATCGAACTCTTTCCACTTTGGAGCATTTTCGCCAGTTGGACAGGCTTTCTCTCCCGATGCGTAGCTCCACAGGTCAGCCTTTATCAGAATAGCACGCATGTGCAATTTCCAGCTATCATAATTATCCGCGTTAGCGGATCAATCCTTATAGATGTGCCAGCCATAGTTATTTTAAACGGCCGGGCTATTATCTAAATAAACTATCTGTCCCGATAGTTTTATCCAACGTAACTTGAAAATACTTATTTTTATTTTCGATTTTAGTATAGTGCTGGGCCATTAACCTATTGCTCAGAGCACGCTTTATTCAATGAACAGAAAAAAATTATCAAGAAACGGAAGTGCGGAATATTGAATGTATGTTGAAAAAATATTAGACAGAATAAAATGTAGAATTAATCAAAAAATGATGGCGCAAAAAACTCGTAGACGAAATTGCTTCGCACTGTTGCATTTGTTCAACACACTCAATAAAAAAACAATAAAGTTTGAAGGAAAGAAGCAGCTAAAAATCGTAAGTCCACTCATCACTGTTTTTTAAAACGAAACTGCCAAATCACAAAGAATATAGAAACTGAAGTATCTACTATTAATTGATAAAAAAGCAATTATAGTTAAAAATGCAATAAATTTACAAACTTGTTATGTAAACCAATCAAGCATAAATGGAACCATTTTAATAGAATATAATAACTGTTCGATCAAGATTAATGATTATTATTTTTCGAATTATATTGAGAACATAGAAAAAATACCGTAAGAGTAAAATGTCAAAATATGCGAAAATTTAAAAAAATAATTACTTTCGGTAAAATAATATTAGAAAATAAGTCAAATGTAAGTAGCATTTTCAACTTGAAATTTCATAGCAAATTACACTGTGCGACAGTGAAATTATACTTTTATGGAGACCTAGTTCAACTTGTAGGTATAGTAAAACTAATAAAAATAAAAAACCGTTTTTCAGTAGGTTGATGTGAAGAATAACTCCTAACTTCGCCAATTTCCATCCGATTTCGAATTTGCTTTTTTAGTTCGAAAGAACAAAAACAAGCCTTTATGACAGTGTGTTGACATTTTTTCTGAAATGACAACTGACGAGACTGTAGACGAAAGTATTTGGAATTTTTTTATTTTTTCTCTATTTTTTCAACTTTGACATAATTTTTACGATATTATCCGATATTCAGGATTTTTTTTAGTACCCTACTGTTACAGTAAATTTAATTTTGCGTCAAATGAGCTATATTTGACTGTAATTGAATTAAAATTAATAGAGTTGTGTGAGTTTTAAGATTTTTGTGTTTTTTTTACTAAATTGCTATGTAGGTATAGCTTACGCTAAATGGGAATAAGGACGTGTTTTGATGCGTTATTATAGATACGTAATATTTTATGTATACATAAGAGTACACTGTACTGCATACAACAGAACTGGTTAGAACTTACGAAAATATCTGACATATTATAGCACTTTTTTTTCAATAGAAAAAGCTCCCAAGTGGTCCAAAGTTCACACTGTACATTGATTAACAAAAGAAGTTTGTTATTATAATTTAACCTTATTAAAACGTCAAAGTTTTATTGTTTGTTTCATTGAAATTCAAGAGATATAAATCAAAATGTTGCCAGAAAAGTCGAATTTCTCAATATTCTCCGATGATGTGGCATCAGACTTATCATAAACCAGATGATTGTTATTTTTGTAAAACGGACGTAAACGGTCATCATTATAAAACTCGAAAGCACATAAAGTATGCTGATGTTGCAACTGTTAAGAGCCCCGTAGTCTTGGACGATATGATTGACTCAACTGCAGGTCATGAACTGAAGGAAGTTCAACTCATTGCTGATGATGATCAAACTGATAACAATAAACCTGATGATGAAGAGTACTTTCCGTCTGGTTCTAAGTCTTCAGAACGACACATTGTATCAAATTCAGATTTTCAGGATCTTTCTCGTGATTTACTTCTATCGGTATCCAATAAATATTATGTGTTTATAATGACACTTGTTATCATTTTCATGCTTCGAAACGCATACCAAATCTCGTAGTAAAAAAAAAGAAAAAATCTTAAAACCCACACAACTCTATTAATTTTAATTCAATTACAGTCAAATATAGCTTATTCGACGCAAAATTAAATTTACTATAACAGTAGTGTACTAAAAAAAGTCCTCAATATCGGATAATATCGTAAAAATTATGTCAAAGTCGAAAAAATAGAGAAAAAATAAAAAAATTCCAACTACTTCCGTCTACAATCTCGTCAGTTGTCATTTCAGAAAAAATGTCAACACACTGTCATAAAGGCTTATTTTTGTTCTTTCGAACTAAAAAAGCAAATTCGAAATCGGATGGAAATTGGCGAAGTTAGAAGTTATTCTTCACATCAACCTACTGAAAAACGGTTTTATGGCCATAAAATGAGATTTTGGGGGTGTATTGGAAATTTCTCGTATACCATTTTTTTTAGTTTTTCTATAGCCACCAGTTGTGCTAAAAAAAAATAAATAATTGGCGCGTACACTTCTGTTAGGTGTTTGGCCGAGCTCCTCCTCCTATTTGTGGTGTGCGTCTTGATGCTGTTCCACAAATGGAGGGACCTACAGTTTCAAGCCGACTCCGAACGGCAGATATTTTTATGAGGAGTTTTTTCATGGCAGAAATACACTCGGAGGTTTGCCATTGCCTGCCGAGGGGCGACCGCTATTAGAAAAAGGTTTTTATTAATTTTGCTTTCACCGAGATTCGAACCAACGACCTCTCTGTGAATTCCGAATGGTAGTCACGCACCAACCCATTCGGCTACGGCGGCCGCCACCAGTTGTGCTAGGTCTCCATAAAAGTATATTTAATTTTTTTTTTTTTGTCACACAGTGTTATCATATGGAGGCAATGCCATAATATATATACATATATACCATATATATAAACATCAAGAGGGGAGAAGTTACATATATGAACTATGACAAATATGATGACTTGATCAAAAGTATCCAATCAGCAAAGTCTTGTGACCTAAATAAACATGCAGTTTCGCAATAGCAATTGTAAGCAGTTTAATGCAATAATAACACAGGCCGACAAAATTTAACCAACATTCAGACCCAGAAACCAGACTATATATTTCCGAAGGTTTATGATGCGCTGAATCCAAATCTGGCCTCAGAATTGCTCTGACAGCTCTGGTTTGAGATATCCTAACCTAAAAGTTCAAAAAACACCGTTATTGCCCATATTTGAGGTTATGTAGCCTTGCAGATGTTTTCTTTCACCAAAATTAAAGGATGGCATCTTTAAATGCAAGCCTTTTTTTTCAAATGGCGTTAAGTTTGCTTAACCTTCATGTGCCCGGGATATAAAACTTACGTACCCGGTTGGCTTACTACATTTGTAGTAACTACGTAATTGCATGCAAAACCAATCTAATGTTAAGAAAAAAAGACTTGTATGGTGGTTTTTTTTTTACTTGTACGTGTGTAATAACCTTTTTATTTAAAAATATTGAATTCAGGTGATAATTTAAATACAAAAAATGTTTTAATTTTCAGGAGTTGAACAGCATTTTCCTAAAATATATGTTTCGGCATGTGCATTACACACTGCTTTTTTGCACCAATTACAGGTTTTTCGTGTGTTGTTACGACATCCTATTTCACAGTATTGACAAGGTACAGGATATTTTGGTTGTTTATCGTTGGAAATATCAGGTAAAATAGATGAATGAACATTAGATGTAGCAGAAAGGGATCGATCCAGTGCCATTTGGATAGCTTTACGTGGTTGGTGGAATCCCAGCACCCGGGGAACTTGAGAGCGCTGTTCAATTGCTGGCATAAAAAGCTGCTTAGACAAGCTCGCGCGTCTGTGCGACGGTTATATGGATTGTTTTCCAAATAAATGAAGAATGATGCAAGTGCACTTATTTCCAGCATGTTATAAAACATGGCCAAGGGCCAACGCAATGTTTTGCGTTTCGTTGAATATGCAGAAAGCATTTTATCCATTACGTCGACGCCTCCTTTGTTTGCATTGCAATCAAGGATGTATTGCGGCTTGTTTTTCTTTTCAGCTACAATTGAATTTGTCAAAGGTGTGCTGGCAAGTATTATAACTGATCTGCCTCTTTTTGGAACATAAGGTACCAAAGAAAACTTTAAATCGAGAAACCCGAAAATGGAAGATTCTTCAGCACGATTGCGGTCAGCCTTCATTTCATATGGTACAAACGTTTTATTTTGACGAACAGTACCAAGAATAGCAAGACCTTTGGACATTAAATACTTGCCTAAGTTTAGCGATGTAAAAAAATTGTCACAAATAATAGTCCTTCCGGTGTTCTCCCAATGGCACACTAACCTTTGCATAACACCTTCACCTACGTTATTTGCTCGACCAGCATTTGAGTTTTTTCCAGTATATATTTCACTTTTGAGTGGATAGAACGACTTAGCATCGCATGCAAACCAAACCTTTATCCCATACTTGGCAGGCTTAGAGGGTATGTACTGAGTAAATCTAGTTCGACCGCGATAAGCAAATAATTGTTCATCTACAGTAATTTCTCCAGATGGTTGGTAATATTTGCGCAGATTTGCGTTTATTTGTGTCCACAATTCAGATATTGGAGCAGCCTTATCGGCTTCTAGCCTAACTGCTCTTGTACGCTCGCTGTCAAATCTAATGAATCGAACAATTTCTTTGAAGCGTGACTCAGGCATTACTGCTCGATAAAAGCAAATGCATTCTTGGCTCCATAGCACATCCACATCTTCGTCATTTGATTTATTTACACCTGCTAGTAACACAAGACCTATAAATGCTCTTAGTTCAAGCTGAAGTCAACTATAAAATACTATTTTGCATACATTTTATATGGTTACTACAAATGTAGTAAGCCGGCCGCAAGATGATGTTTTTTTCAAGTAGGGTCTAGAGGTCAGGCAAATAATAGTTCGAGTGTTATTATACTCTTAATTGACTTTGATTTGATAATCAGGAAGCTACTAAAAAATTCGGGCATTGTTGTTTCGGAAAATTTTTTTTTATCTCACTTTTTTTCACAATTTACTACAAATGTAGTAAGCCGGGCACATGAAGGTTAAATATCATTTTTTTTTGCTGAGATATCGCATTTTGAAATTTTCATGTTTCTAAATTTTCCTACACCTGAAAATCGATTGAGATAACATAGACATGATATAGTCGTAGGAAAATTTAGAAACATGAAAATTTCAAAATGCGATATCTCTGCGAAAAAAAATTATATTTGAGCAAGCAAAACGCCATTTGAAAGAAGAAGACTTGTACTTAAAGATGCCAACCTATTTTTTTGGTGAAAGAAAACATCTGCAAGGCTATATAACCTCAAATATGGGCAAAAACGGTATTTTTTGCACTTTTAATATAGGTTAGGATATATCGAAAACCAGAGCTGATAGAGCAATTTCGAAGCCAGATTTCGGTTCATCGCATCAAAATCCTTCGAAAATATATAGTCCGGTTTCTGGGTCTGAGATGCTGTCGGCCTGTGTAATTAATAGTAAGCAAAACCTATTATAAATATTGAGCAATAAATATTGTCAACATAACAATTATATTGTATTCCAGAAAATAAGCAATGTGAGACATAATCTATATATATGTATAAAAGAAAGTCATGTTAGTTACACTATTTATAACTCGAGAACGGCTGAACCGATTTGGCTGAAAATTGGGGGAGAGGTAGATTAGAACCAGGCGAACGCGTTTTCGTGAAGTCACTATAAAATGTGGTATAACAAAAACGCATCTGATATGGAATAACAAAATGCAAATGACAGCTATACGTAATTTTGTCTATGGTTAAGTAGAAAATTTGATAATATAAATTTTGTCAGAAATATATAATCACAGTATTAGTTTTGTTTGTGCAAAGTTCAATTGGTCTTAAATTCTTATAGTGTTACATATGTATGTGAATACGTACTGCAGGAACCATGACCTATCTCACGACGCATCGCCTTATCATATTTACATTTGAATATGCATTTATTTGCTCCTTTGGCAAACGAGATTTTTTTCAATTTACATTTTATTACAGGGAATAATGTATGTCTGCATTTTCTAGATAGTATAAAACTTTGAAATAAACAAAGGAAAACTTCAAAGAAACGTATTTGCATCTATGGGACAACTAAGTTCAATTGCATTGTTATTAAATATAGTGATGCACGTATATATCCGTACTGAAGCAACCATGACCTACCTCTCAAACAATTCTATTTTTGCATATCCGTGTATATATTTGTATGTGCGTATGCACACTTGATGCCCTAGCCTATGTACGTACATATTTGAGTTCTGAACTTCCAGCAAAACAATGCTTATTAATATACACATATGCATGTACATACAACCGCACACACAATGCACTCACTTTATTCCTCTAAATGCGAATGTCGTTCAAAGCTTAAATTCTATGCCTAACGACTACAAGGGGGGACTTGAACCTGAATTAAATACGTGCCAAAAAAGAAAGCGAATAATTCCGCCGACTTTAGCTTCTGCACCACAAATGAACTGCCGCGAGGCCCTCTTAATCGCAAATTTATTCGCTTCGCTGTGGGCATGAAATAAGTCGATTTCCTTAGTAGTGTGCCGAAAAATCTTATGAAAGTCCTTAGTAGTTTGGTAAAGGCAGAAAAAATCTGAATTCCTGTCCTAGCGTGGTAAGTAAATATAGAAACCCTCCACTTGCGTGGTAAATATCTGCAATCCCCCACTAGTGAGGAAAGTTGAATTTGAAAATTCCATAATATGAATCTACAAATTTGTACTCGAAAAAAGCTCATTTAACATTTGCTCCTTCTCATTGCATTAACATTCTCTGGTTGAATCCTTTCCAGTGGCATTAAGTATGTCAGTTTTCTTATCGCAGTCCACCATACTAAGGCCCCATACATCAATATCGGTCTAAATACTGCAATGTAGCATTCTTTTCCATGCGTACAACGCGTTACTGACCTTTTTTACCCTTTCCTCAACATTGCGCTTCCACAGCAATTTACTGTCTAGTATTACTCCGAGGTACTTTGCATGTTCTTTGAGAAGTAGTTCGTTGTTGCCTAGCTTCGGGAGATTCCACGTCGGGACCTTGTTCCTCCTGGTGCCCCTCCGTCAAATTTCTTGAGCAGTTCATTTGCTACAAGTAACCATAATAGCGGCGATAGTACCTCACCTTGAGGAGTGCCTCTGCATTCATATTTGGTGACACTCGTATCGTTTCATTCCGCTCTTATCTTCCTGCTAGCTAATAGCTGCCTTATCCATAGATAAATCGCGGGTTGCACACTAAGTGACTCCATGCTATTTAAAATAGCATCTTTCGTCACGTTGTTAATGGCCCCTGATATATCTGGAAATACTCCAAGAGCATACTATTTATATTCTAACGCCTTTTCTATGTTTAGTACAAGAGAGTGAAGTGCAATTTCAGTAGATCTGCCTTTAGTGTAGGCATGCTGTGCCCTGGATAATACATCCGGCGCAATTGTATCTCTAATGTGTGTGTCTAGAATCTTCTATAACATTTTCAGGAGAAATGATGTCACACTTCCAATCCCCGTTAATTTTTCGTATTGTTCTTGGCATAGACGGATTATTGGATAACAGTTTCCTAAGTCTAGCCACTTCGTTGGTGTCTTCCATACTGCTACCGAAGTCTTTCCAAGATTCTCTCTTGGCTTTACGTATCTCTTTCTTGTATACCTTTAGTAGATCCTTATAATCCTTCCAAAAGAACTCATTGTCAGGAACTTTGGCGAACCTATAGAATTCATGTACCTTACGCCTTTGTACTCCTAATTCCCTGTTCCACCAAGGAGTCTTTACCTTGCGTCTATTACGTGTTGGGTGGCAGAATATTTTAAAGGCTTTGACGAGAGTAGCTGCAAACAATTCAACCCCTTTCGCAAGTGCGACGTGTGACCTGTATTTCCGGGGTATCATTGATGTTTTTGACAGTATCATATATCCCTATAAAAGCCCCAGTTCGTATTGTTATGATTTCTAAAGGATATAAGTTTATTTTTTGAGCGGAATATAGCCTGAAAACTTATGTATCTGTGATCAGAGAATGAGGGCCTACTCAATACTCCCCATTCCTGTACCATAACATGCTTGCTTGTGTAAAGTGTTAAATCAAGTACATTCTTCGAGGTTGGTCCAACATATGTTGGTTTTTCGCCTCTATTAGCTATTTTAGGCTACTCTGGAGAATATAGTTAAATAGTGTCTCACCTAGGTCGTTTATGTCTTCACTACCCCAGACTGTGTGATGTGCGTTTGCGTCCGTGCTTACCACCAGAGCGTGCTTCTTTCTGGCAGTTGTTTCTACCAGCTTGCGGAGTTCCGTCTGTGGTACTTCTTCATCATGTGGCGTATTATAAGACCCAAAGAGTAACGTCTCATCCTTGCAGCCCTCCAGCGCCACCACCGTCAGATCGTCTGAAGAGAGATTATGATCAATATTAGAACATATACTTTTTTTAACCATTATCGCTGTTCTTACCTTATTCCTTGCAATCAGGATGTAGGTATTGTAGTTGTGTGACTTAAGACCGGAGACTATGTTGCTCGATGCTAGAGCCACATCGTAGCCGTCTTCCTAATAATGTCACCTCCCTCAGGCCTTGAAGCGTTTTTACTGCTTCCTTTAGCCATGTGAATTTCACTGGCCGCTGCCGCTGCTTTCGACGTCGTAGGTCTTTCGTCTCCGTTTTTCGGTATAGCCATCTTGTGCCTGTGCTTCTGCTTTTTCGATGGCACTGAGGCCTCGCAATCCGCAGAACGCTGCCTCTTGATGGCTAGTTCTTCTTCTCTTAATGGCTAGTTCTTCTTCTTTTTGAAAGCTTCGATTTAATTCGGGTCGCAATGCATTACATAAAATCTGGTTTCGATACTGAATTTAAAAATGTACTTTTTGCATAATTCATCAAAATTTGAATATTAGCTGTAGGTAAAGTCGAACAGAATCGTCAAGTTTTTAATGGGTTACTTACGTGCATTTCTAGCTGAACCAAATTCCGACTGGGAAGCGTACTTAAAATATTTTACTTTTTTGCATGGCACAACAGAGTTTTTGACATCAAACTTACTTTATTTGAACTGGTCTTTGGTAAAGGCGCTATTTTAAAAAATGAGTTGAAATTAATTTAATTTACCATGTTGAAATTTGTATAAAATTATATGTGAAAAGCACACGCGAGTTATGGTTTCTTGTTTAGGAAACCTTGAGTTGCGGCTTATTCCTTTGGAGTTCCTCTCCTCTATTGATTAAAAACAACTTTTGTTTCTGACTTGATGTCTTACAAAAACTTTATTTAAATTACTAAAGGAGTTTCTGCGACTACTGCTAGTCGCCCTCGCGGTTCGGCCACAACTGCCTTTACTTAAATTTTTAGGTCTTAAATATAGCCTCAGAATATACATATTTAGATCGTAAATATGTGTGCTTGTGATGCTACTCAGCACCATCCAAATAATCTACTTTTTGTTTAGACTTGCAGCATAGCTGCAATTGTTTTACTGTGTGTTTGTTTGTATGTTTTGCATACTTGAGTGTTGACACCAGTATGTTTGTTATCTGCATATACGTATGACTTCACGTCATTCGTATATGCAATAAACGGATTACACTTAAGCATATACATACATATGTATATTTATATTTCTAACTCTAAAGTGCTGAGTGGCATTCCTAAGGTTCATTTTACAATCATAAATTTCTATTGGAATATGATTGTTTTCTTTTTCATTAATACTCATTTTACAATCATAAATTTTTATTAAAATATGGTTGTTTTCTTTTTCATAATTTTATGTGTGGGAGCGGGGCCATTCCACATAACTCCCCCACCGTTAGAGTTAGAACTCTCCTGAATTCTTTCATTTACAAGTACATTTTGTTTGGGGTTAGTTTCCATTAACATAATTCCCCCTTCATTATAATTCTTTTTATTAACAATTTTTACTTTTATATTCTTCCTTTTCCAATATACAATTATTAAAATCAATAAGAGCAATAAACATATTGCTACTGTTACATTCATACCATATGAAACATTTTTATATTCTTTAATTTCTTTAATGTTTTCCATATTTTTTCTTCAATCATTTCTATACTATCATTAAAATGATTATTTATTGCTATTTGCTTATTAACAGTTTCAATAATATTAAAAATTAATCAGTATCTCCATTATGGACTATGATACTAAACCTATCATCATTGTAATTATTTTCTGTGTCCAAATTAGGTATGTTCGCAAATTTTTGTGGTCTTTTTATATTAGACGGATGGACGTTTTGCAACGGATTAATTCGGAAATATGGTTGGTCCTTATGTCTTACTCTTTGGAATTTTTTATGGGTCCTGATTCTCTGTATTCTGTATACTCTTCTCTATTGCTATTATGGTTTGCTATTACTTTTCTTTTTGCCAAATTAATTCTATCTTGTAATATGGATGGGCAAATGCTATCTTTGGCGAACCTTGGAGAACATGGTTGAGTGATATCGATCATTATAGTTCGCTATAACGATCTGCATCCTCATTTCCGTTGAAAGACTTGTATCATCAATTCCTGTTAATTTCTCCAACAGGGTTGAATGAAGTCTCTCAATGCCTGCGTTACCAGTGTGATTATTAGGTTTTGTTAAATGGACCTCAATATTTTCAGTGTTTAAATATTGTATCAATATGGATAATTTCGTTTTTATCCGTAGGGGTTTCCGTCAAATTGAATTTAGGTTTTATAGGTTTTCTATCATATTTTATTTGTTGGCATTTATCACAGTTATTTATTATTAACTGAATATGCTCCCTGAATTTCGGATAAATTATTTTGTCTTTCAATGTGTTAAATGTTTCTGCAATGCCACTGTGCATCGACTCCTTACTGTGATACAAAGAGATTTGTCTATGCAGTTCTTCTTCCTGCGATATCTCTGTTGCTCTTTTTGTACATTTTATGAATTCCAGTTTGCTATTACAGGAGAACATGGACATCAACAACAGTTGAATTCTATGATAATCTTGCTCTTCAACTTCAGAAAATATTCCTACCTTACCTTTCCTAATGTGCCTTTCAAATATAGTTCTTAATATGTTTTCACTATTCAGTGGGTCAACCTCAATTATTTTCCTACCATGCGATATCGCGCTTGCAACGAAACCTATAAAGAAACATAAGATCAAAACCTAGTAGCCATTCGATGAACATGCACGTCCGGTACAAATTATGTAACAGACTCAAACATGAAATCATATATCAATGTTCTCACGTTGTATAGAAAGTAAGCGATGAAAATGTTATGGTTTTCGATAAAACCAAGAATAAATCAAAGACGGTTCACAAAAACCATATTCGAAAAGTCAAATAACTAAATTAAAATAGAATGTCGTGTATGAATAAATAAAAATAAAATAAAACTCACAACAAATAAGTAAATGTTAGAATAGTATTTTGGCTTAAGAAAACTATATCCGGAAATTATTATTGTAAATTAAGATTAACTAACTAATATATATATATATGTAATTGGCGCGTACACCCTTTTGGGTGTTTGGCCGAGCTCCTCCTCCTATTTGTGGTGTGCGTCTTGATGTTGTTCCACAAATGGAGGGACCTACAGTTTAAGCCGACTCCGAACGGCAGATATTTTTGTGAGGAGCTTTTTCATGGCAGAAATACACATGAACAGAACAACAGAAATATTAGAAAAATGTTTTTCTTAATTGTGGTGTTTTCACCGATATTCGAACCGACGTTTTCTCTATGAATTCCGGATGGCAGTTGCGCACCAACCCATTCGGCTACGAGTTATCTAACTAGCTTAGAAATTTATTAACTAAGATACATCTTACAATATCTTATTTTACAAAAATGAAACGCACAACATATTTGAGTAACTAGCCTGTATGTGATCAGTGGTGCCGCAAGCGAAAAAAAACCAAAATTTGGAAACAAGCATGTATGGTATTCATTACGTAAAAACAAGTTCTGTCAAAATATGCTTTGGGCTAAAAAAATAATTAAGAACAAAATTATAACAAACAATTGGTCTTAATGAAATAAAACCAAAACTTAAAACATTCTTCAGGAGTCTATATTTCATTCAGTAAATTACTTTTTAACAACAAAAGCTTTCGTGAAGCCAATCCTTCTCCACCTGATCTTTCCTACGAAGAGGAGGTCTTTCTCTTCCTCTGCTACCACCTGCTGGTACCGCATCGAATACTATCAGAGCCGGAGCGTTTGTATCCATTCGGACGACACGACCCAGCCAACGTAGCCGCTGGATCTTTATTCGCTGCGTTATGTCTATGTCGTCGTAAACCTCATACAGCTCATCGTTCCATCGCCTGCGACATTCACCGTTGCCAACGTGCAAAGGTCCAAAATTTATACGATATTATCCGATATTGAGGATTTTTTTTAGTACACTACTGTTATTGTAAATTTAATTTTGCGTCGAATGAGCTATATTTGACTGTAATTGAATTACAATTAATAGAGTTGTGTGAGTTTTAAGATTTTATTTTTTTTTTTACTAATTTGGTATGTAGGTATAACTTACGCTAAATGGGAATAAGGACGTGTTTTGATGCGTGATGAAGGTAGTGGTAGTGAAAAATTTAGTGAGAACAAATTTTAGAAAAATTTTTTGAACTCGCTCAGAGCGGTTAGATTGAATTTTGGTCTAAGGTCTCCAATTAAACGCTGCAATCTCCAATCTTGACCTATCCACATTGGATGCATTAATGCAGAGATTTAAGTGTGTAGGGGTTCGTAAACATCTGACAATTTCGGCGGATAAAAGCTAACAACGAATACGAACGCGAAATAATAAAGGGTTTTCCAATAACAGGTGTTATGAATGAATGGATTGCGCTATCGAGATATGATTAACGATTTTTCATGGTCGGAATTGAATGGTATTGATCTGGACAACGTTTATTTTCAACGAGACGGCGCTACGTGCCACACAAGCAACGGAACCATTGATCTTTTACGGGAAAAGTTTCCGGACCGTGTTATCCCTCGAAGAGGTGATCACAATTGGCCACCGAAATCTTGTGATTTAACACCTTGTGACTTTTTTCTTTGGGGCCACGTGAAAGAGAAGGTCTACGCCAAAATCCCAGGGTCGATTCAAGACCTCAAAGATGGAATTTGCAATATCCGAGTCCTGTAAGCGTGATTGTGGTGGTCATTTGCCTGATGTTATTTTCCATTTTCCGCTCATTTATATTAAACAATAGCATTTTTCTTTGAATATCAAAATAACACCTCTTATAGGAAAACCCTTTATAATCCGCATGGCTATTATATGTCAGCTTGGAATCAAATATAACACCAAGACACTTCATTTGATTCACAGATTGGAAGACAAAGCTAGCAATACTAAATATAACAAGTATTCAAAGTGTTGATATGCCTACTAGATGTTACATGAAAACACTATATTGATATTAAGTATTAAATTATTTTTAAGGCATGTTGGCTTAGTTGCGTAAATCTGTGATGGTTGCAAATATTTTAAGGTTATCTGCATAAAGCAAGAAATTAGCAAATTTGAAGCATGAGCTAATATCATTGATAAAAAGAACACAAAAAGGGGCCCAAGAATACTATCATACCTTTGGTTACACCTAAGGACGCGATGAATGTTGTTGAAACAACGTTGTCAACAGACCAAAGCAACGCCTATCAGTTAAATAGGACTTAATCCAAGACAATAATGTTGAATCAAAGCCAAAAGAGGTCAATTTCTCGCCTATAACGTTCTAGCGAGCGTATTGCGTGAAAGGCTGTCCGTCAACCAACTGATTGGACCTTATCAGTGTGGATTTAGAACTGGAAAGTCTACCATCGGCTAAATATTTACAATGCGCCAAATCTTGGAAAAGACCCACGAAAGGAGAACCGACGCACACCATCTTTTCGTCGATTTGAAAGCTGCATTCGACAGTACGAAAAGGAGTTATCTGTATGCCGTGATGTCTGAATTTGGTATCCCCACAAAAATAATACGGCTTTACAAAATGACGTTGCTCAACACACCAGCGCCCTCAGAATTGGGAAGGACCTCTCCGAGCCGTTTGATACCAAACGAGGTTTCAGATAGGGTGACTCGCTGTTGTGTGACTTCTTTAACCTGATGTTGGAGAGCATCGTATGAGCCGCAGAACTTAATCGCTCAGGCACAATACTTTATAAGGGCGTGCAATTGTTGGCGTGTTCCGATGATATTGACATCATCGGCCATAACAATCACGCTGTTAGTTCTGAATCCTCCAACCTAGATAAAGAGGAGAGCGAATGGGTCTGGTGGTGAACGAGGACAAAACGAAGTACCTCCTGACTTCAAACAAACAGTCGGCGCACTCGCATATCGGTACCCACGTCACTATTGACAGTTATAATTTCGAGGTTGCAAAAGACTTCGTTTATTTAGGAACCAGCATTAACACCGATAACAATGTCAGCCTTGAAATCCAAGGTAGAATCACTCTTGCCAACAAGTGCTACTTGGATTAAGTAGGCAACTGAGCAATAACAAAACTAACACTCTACAAGGCTCCATCAGGCCTGTCCTAACGTATGGCGCAGAAGCGTGGACGATGACAACATCCGATGAAGCTACGCTTGGAGTGTTTGAGAGAAAGATTCTGGGTAAGATGGCAACGGTGAATATCGCAGGCGGTGGAACGATGTGCTGTATGAGCTTTACGACGACATAGACATAGCGCAGCGAATAAAGATCCAGCGGCTACGTTGGCTGGGTCATGTCGTCCAAATGGATATAAACGCTCCGGCTTTGAAAGTATTCGATGCGGTACCGGTGGTAGCAGAGGAAGAGGAAGACCTCCTCCGGTGGAGAAGATCTTGGCTTCACTTGGTGTATCAAATTGGCGCCGGTTAGCACGAGAATGAAACGACTGGCGCGATATGTCAAACTCGGCCAAAATCGTCTAAGCGGTTATCGGGCCAATTAAGAAGAAGGAGAAGAGGGGAAAAAAGAAAATCAATAATGGATGTCAAACGTAATAGTGTGATTGTATTACATTTGGTTGGAAAATCACAACCAACTATTTTTCATGAGCTCGAGCACCTTAAAGTAAATAAAGTTTTTGTTTATCGCACCATTACTAGTTATGATACGGGCAGCATCGCGAACTTCATGGAGGTGGTCATCAAAACACTGCAATGCCACGTGAAATGGTTCAAAAAGTGAAGAAGAGACTTGAGCGAAGTCCTCGCCTAAGTGCCAATCAAATGGCGAAAGACCTGAAAATATCTGACCAAAGCATCCGCCGCATACTGAAAAATTATCTTAAAGGGAAGCCTTACAAGATCCAAAAGACGCATGATCTCTCACCAAAGCAGTAACAAGTCAGAGTTTAGAGAGCGAAGGAGTTGCTTCGCTTCGATAGGGGTTATTTTACCGATCGTTCATACAGAATTTGAGTCATCGATTGACCACCCGGAGGCAGCACCCGCTACAGGTAACGGTTTTGGGCCGCTGTAACCGCAGATGGGCGCTCTTCAATCGTTTTCATCGAGCCTGGCGTCAAGGTAAATGCCAAATATTATCGGAAAAGTATTCAGGAGGTTGCTTTGAAGGCGTAGGCAGACAAACATTTCGGTGGCAGACCATGGACATTTCAATAGGATTCGTCACCATCTCAGAAAGCTCGAGCGAACCAATAGCTAAAAAATAACGTTCCGAACTTCTTAAATTCACCAGACGCGAATCCGATGGATTATTCTCTTTTGGCCATTTTGGAGAGCAATTCCGAACTAAAAGTTTCACTAGGGTCGAGGTGCTGAAAATTGCTATTGTCCGCAAGTGGGTCAAAACTCTCTACCGTCTCAAGGCCATAGTCAAGGCAAAAGATGGTCATATCGAGCAAAAGTAAATTGATTCTTTTAGTATTATTTTCACACATTTTTTACCTTAAATTGAATAAAAGTAGTTTTCCAAACTAAGTTTATGGTATTTTTAATTGGTTACAATTCGAGTGCTGAGTCCTGTAGATAATATCCACCTGAGGCTTATTTCCAACAACAGAAAAGTAGTAATTGCTGAAAACAGCCAGATTTGTTACTGTTGAGCTATTGGCAATGAACCCATGTCGGCTTGGAGAAACGAGGTTTTTAACGGCAAGGGACAATGTACAATTTACAACAATCTCAAATAAGTTGGAAACTGAAGATAGCTTTGAGAGCGACCTATAATTGCGGACATCATTTTTGTTGCCACGTTTAAAGACCGGGGTTACAGGCTTTTGTTTCCATTCGTCAATAAATATACCTAAGGCCAGAGTAATTGAAAATAAAAGTAAGAGGCTCAGCTAGGCCTCTAGCAATTGTCACCGGCATGTGACGAGGTCCTAAGATCACCAATACCTTTAATTACATAGTTTTAATTTAATTGCTGTCAATATCAATGACGAAATCGGAGCAGAAACACTCGGCGAAAAGTATTTCCGAGTTCGAAGCAGAGTTCGCAGAATGACCATGGTAGAAGAGATTAGTTGGAATTAAGGAGCCATATTTCCTGGAGTCAATGAAATGCCAGAAAGACTTCGGCTTCGAAGCTCAAAATATGATTTCGGTATAGAAATTTGTTCAAACAGTTAACTCTTTTAGAAAGAACCGAGCTTAAAAATACAGTAGCAAGAGACATCACTGTACCGGAATATATCAGTACAAACTAAATTAGATAAAGGCTGAACTTAGTACTGCGATCATCTAGCAATGTATCAAAGTTATAAAATTCTAACTCAAGAGCAATAGACTTATGATGCATTACAGCCGGCGAGGAGATGGAAGAGAAAGCTCCGATAAAATGAAGTTTACATTATCACTGATAAATATAAAAAAGAACAGAAAATATTTGAAAATAGTTTTAGCTAGAGATAGAAAAATAGTTGACATTTTGTAATCATACCTTTCTGATAAAACTTTTAACCAAAAGTACTATTTTCATGTATGTATGTATGTACCTGGCCGAATATTGAATGCTACAACATATATTTTAATTTAAGTTTTATGTCGTTTTTGACAAGACTAAAAATTTGAGTATTTACCTATTATGGCAATCCATCTAAGTTCTTTCAGAAAGAGCCGTACATTTTTATGAATTTCCTTATTACAGTTTGGACGTTAAGTGTGTAGGCTGATTTAAAAGGTCGAAGTGTTGAGACAATAAGCTATCCGAAGCAGCTTTATCTTGATAAAGAACAGATGAGTGAGATATTATATTTATTTGCCATTTTAATTGTATTCTGCAGGCGACCAGTTCTTGGAATTTTCGGTAAAATCACTTAAAGAATACGGGTGAAGACATGATCACTTAAAGAGGGCAAGTAACTTAAATCTCTATCTGGGAAATTTTTAACAGATTTTGGGTAGCCTTTCCTGGAAGCAATAAACCGGTTGCTAATAAACTCAGTTCTGGGATGAAATGTATATATGATGTTGAGATGTATGGGTAAAATAGCGCACGCTTTAGCTTCAGTAGGTGCATCGGTCCAATAATTGTTTGTATTTTTTGGTTTAAAGAGCGTTTGGTTTAATACCTTAATGCTTTCAAAAGCGAATGCTACGATCAATCTTTTGCGCACTATCTTCGAAGATCGCATTATCAGCCGAAATTCTGATATCTTTTGGCCGCCTCGGAGCTGCGTTTTGACGCCGTTGGATTATTATCTTTGGGGTGCCGTCAAAGACCAGTGTTATGCCAACAAACCAGCAACAATTGATGCACTGAAGACCAACATACCCGATGTCATAGAGTATGAGATGGTGCATGGCTAACCGAGGCAGCCATATGAATGAAGTTGTGTTCCAACATTAACCGGAAGGATTGTACTTCAAAATAAAAAACAGTTTGGAATAATATTGAGTAGTTTCTTTTTTATAGCATTTTGAATTCCGTAAAGTTATATGGCGGACCCTTTATATGTATGTATAACCACCTATTGCGGCTCATTTAATTTTGCGTTATGTTTATTTGCTTAGACTATCGTTTCAAAATGTTCCAAAAAACTGTCTATTTATAATTTAATTTAATAATTAATTAATAAAATTAATTTGTTATTTACAATATAACGCTTCTTTTACGAAAAAATGTTGTGAAATAAGGCGCGGCTTGCAAGTTTGAATAGTATATAGACTGAAAAGCCCTAGGCCTAACACAGAGATGGCACAGTTTTATTGCATTCACCTCGTTTTCAGTTAGTACTAACTTTAAAAAGACATATGTTAAAATTTCATGATATTCTATTCATTAGTTCGTGAGTTATTGTGCTTAGAGTGACGCCACTTTTGTTATTTTCAAAACAATGGATCAAAAAGAATTTCGTGTTTTAATTTTACACTGCTTCTTGATGAAAAAAAAATACCGTTCAAGCGAAGCAATGGATGCTTTCCATTTCAATTCAACCGGGCTATTCGAGACATGTTCTTCGATTTTGATGTAACTCAAATATGTCGCTCTCTGGTCAAAATAATGAGGCACTTATTTTTTTTGTTTGCCCTAAAAAAAATTTTTTCAGGATT
Organism: Anastrepha obliqua; assembly: GCF_027943255.1. Classification (NCBI taxonomy): domain Eukaryota; kingdom Metazoa; phylum Arthropoda; class Insecta; order Diptera; family Tephritidae; genus Anastrepha; species Anastrepha obliqua. The sequence continues at coordinate 2,878,078 of NW_026562179.1, read as the reverse complement.
TAATGGCAACTTTGTATTTCGGCTCAAAATCATTTTTTTTACATATATAAGAAAATTTTTATTTAATTGCACATAACTTAGTCAAAAATGAACTGATTTTAATGATTTTATATAATAATTTTTTTATATATTGTAATTAAATAAGTCCATTTTCAGCCGAAATACAAAATTGCTGATAAATCTTGAAAAAAAATTTTTCGGGCAAACAAAAAAATACGTGTCTCATTGTTTCGACCAGAGAGCAACATATTTCAGTTACATCGAAATCGAAGAACATGTCCCGAATAGCACGGTTGAATTGAAATGGAAAGCATCGTGAGTTAACCGACATCGTAAAGATATCAAACGAACGTCTTGGATTTATATTGCATGAGCATTTGACTTAAAAAAAAGCTCTGCTCAAAATGGGTGCCTCGTTTGCTCACTGTTGACCAAAAAAAAAGAACGTGTTGGTGATGGCAAAACAATGGCAAAACTACATGAATTAAACATCGAATTGCTCCCACATCTACCGGATTCATCAGATTTTGCTCCCAGCGACTACTGGCTGGCTACCTAAAAAAATACTCGAATGAAGAGGTAATCACCTGAAACTGGGACATATTTGGAGGCAAGAGATAAATCGTTCTACAAAAGTGGTATTGAAATGTTAGAGTGGCGCTGGAGTGATTGCGTTGTTTTCGATGGAAATTATGTTGACGAATACAGTTAATTTTGAACAAAAAATGTGTCTTCTTTGTTAGGCTCGGGACTTTTGAGCCCATGTGTTGCATTACTGTGGTCCATTTTTCGCAGCGAACATTTCCGGTGAAGAATTCGTCGTTCGACTGTCTTGTATTTACACTTTAATACAAAGTCCTAATTTTCATACCGAGTAGAACATAACTTATGCTATTTTCTTTTCTCGCATTAATGTCGCATTTATTCCGCCATACCTCAAAGTCGTAAAGTTTTCGTTTTCCTTTCTCAAACTGTTGTAGTGGTGGCATTTTCTACCCTCTATAAAAAGTGGGGGTAGTTTCTGTATTGAACGAAAACTTTAATTCTTACATAAAATGGAAGTAAATCATTATATTTTGTTATATACTTTCTGTTTGTTCAACTTTACAACAGATTTTCGGGACTGTAAATTAATTAATTTAGGAGTTTTTAACTAATAAAGGAGTTCATAACGTGCGACAGCAAGTCGATTTGACAAGTCAATAAGCGCCGAACTCAAAATTACAGCACACAGCACTCAACTGGTATTACATTATTCACATTAGTTGGATGGAAGTATGTATGTATTTACTGCGTATGTATGAAAACTATCGATATGGATGGAATGAGGAAAACTCCTAGATATATATCTATGAAGTTTTGACAAATCAACTTATATGACTTTATCAGCGTTTGTTTAGATTGTTGTTTAACGATTGTTTTTCATTAAAAAAAATTTTAATAGATGGATCCTAAATAAATATATACATAAATGACCAGTGGCGGCGCTAGGCGTCGGCGACGTCGGCCACCGCCGACGGCCTCGCAGATAAACGAGTTACCTATTTATTTTCGTTTCGTCAATCATCCTGGCTTCGCCTTTATGAGCGTTTTCACACACACTGCCCGACACGATATCTGTATTGGATGAAAATGTTGGTAAGTAATGTGTGTGGCATTTATCATTTATTTATTGATTGAATTCATGGGTGCAGATAAACCTATGAATGCAATAAAGAAATCAGTTATACGTGCAAAAGATCTTAGTTTAGCATATATACAAACATAATGTGTGTGTGTCACGGCAACTGGCAGACTCGCAAGCGCAAAGTTTCTTTTTATTGTATTGTAAAGTCATCACCCCGACGTTCTAGTGGATAAAAGTTTTACGTTATTTGTAATTAATTTCATACCTAATGTTAAGGTAAGTCAACATCAACTTTTTAACGACTTTAACGATAGTATTTTACAACCCAAGGCCAGAAAGTTGGCCGAGACGAAGCCGGGCCGGCCACGAAAGCCTTGTAATCCGCTAGAGCGCGCTGCGGCTCGAGTAGGCCTCAAAAGTCGCTCTTCCTGGAGTTAAATGCGAACACCGTACTTTTGGCAGAGTTATCAAGAAAAATTATTTCGTCAAAATCAATAGTTACCTATACCTTTTATAAGTCGTAAATACTCGTAATATTAGTAAAGAAATAGATTCAATTTTATATATACCTAGGTAAGTAAAGTACCTACCTCCTTATTTTTAAACATGCGCTAGTGTTTTTTCTCGAAATAATAGAAATATTTCGCCTCCCGACCAATGCCTTCGAGTATATTTTGTATGCGTCAAAATTCGTAACAATTATTTTCACAGAGTTCTTTTTTCATACATACCTACATCTCTTGCGGTGTTCCTACAATAAGTACAAAATCATATGAATGAATAGGTACCTACAACGAATTATTTCACTTCTCCATAGAAAGACCTTGCTTATAATAAGTTGCTTCTGCATTACGTATTCAACAAAATAAGTAGGTTTGGACTACTTACCTTTGCCTTCTTAATAGTGACTATAAAATAAAAATATTCGATCTGTGGCATGTACGTACATACATATACAGGGTGGTCATGGATAAAGTGCAAATACCATTGAGACCATAGGCCCGCGACAGATCAAGGTGGCGCTCTTAGGGGAGGCCTATATCCAGCAGTAGATGCCTACCGGTTGAGATGATGATAATGATGATACAAAGTTGGCAGCTGACTTATAAATTTGTATAGTCGTTTTCTTTTCATTTCCGACAAAAAGTTTGACAAAAAATGTTCCGGGTATGTATCGTAATCCATGGTTTTCGAATTTTCACTTTATCCAGGACCTCCCTGTGTAATAATCATCAACCAACTCTTATAATCTGTATCCTGTAACATTGCGTTCTTACCAAACTTAACTAAAAAATATTTAAGGTTATCATGTCTGGGGGACCCTCTAGAGACAGAGATGTAGGAAGAAAATGGGAATCCGGTGCGTCAAAAAGAAAAAGAAATACTCAAACGGTTGTATCCAACCAAGCTCTGAGTTCCAGTATGATGAAATTTCTTAAAAAGCCCTCTTCAGGTGCCACTGCTTCAGAGTCATGTGATGAATCTTTATTTTCTAAAACAGAATCAGCTACATAGTTCAATGAAACCTTTAGTCAAATTTCTGATACAACTTTACCTTCAACATCGAGTGAATCTGCTGTTACCCAAATTTCTGAATCCAATAAAGAGTTAGAAAGTGAGTATATGTGTGAGTCAGAAAATCAAGAGCAAGAAGTTATTTAAGCGAGCCATTAATAGACCTAGATCCGGGGAAGTGGGTATTGCCACTAAATGATGCGCAGCTTCATCTCTTAATTTAAAACGGTCCCAATCAAGACCTAAAGAAATCTGATGAAAATTACCCAGAAGACCAAAGTAAAAGACATTTTTCTAAATTTCATTATACTAGAAAATTGAGTAACGGCGAAACGCAACATCGCAGATGGTTAACTTACTCCATGGTTAACTTACTCCAAGCCCAAACATTTTTCGGCTTTATCAATAAAATCTATGTGCTGTTTTCAAAGTCAAGGAAGCGTTGGGAGATAGTAAAAAGTAAATCAAAATTGACTTTACAAACTCTGTCTGAAACGAGGTGGGAGAGTATAATCGGAGCAGTAAAAGCAATATTTTTACAATTTGATGATGTCATCGAATGTGTGAATGAACTGAAAAATAAAACTGATGATTCCGAAACTCTAAGCGACTGTGAAGCAGTCCTAAAGGAAATGTTAACTTTTGATTTTATTGTTGCATTACACGTGTGGTATGAGGTTTTGCTACGTGTAAATAATATAAGTAAACTATGGCAATCGGTTCAAGTCAGCTTGCAAGTCGCTACTGATACTTTACGTTCATTTTGTAGCTAGATTCAAGAATTCCGAAATACAGGATTTGAAAAAAGCGTAACAGAAGCTAGATTATTTGTGAAAAAAAGTACTTATGAAATTCAGTCTCAATTTAAGGAAAAAAGAATAGCCAGGAAAAAACGAATGCTTAGTTACGAACATACTGATGAACCAGTTGAATCTCCTGAAATGCAGTTCAGAGTTATTTATTTTAACACAATGGTATAATATGCTATAATATTCGATACCGAATGTCGATTTACAGCGCTCAATGAATATTTTGAACAATTTGGTTTTATTTATGATATCAATTATTTGAAATCTATGCCAAAAGAGGATCTTCTCAAACATTTTACTGATTTAGGTACAAGACTTCGGGAAGACGAAAACAGTGCTATACAGCCTTTCGAACTATATGAAGAGCTTCGGCTTTTAAAAACTAATTCACTAGACTCTATCAACGGCGCGAAACAACTCATCCAATACATTTTAGAAAATAATTTAGAAGAAATATATCCAAATGCTCATATTACAATTATATTAGAATCATGCTCACAGTTCCGGTCAGCACAGCTTCCGCTGAGAGAAGCTTCTCAAAGTTGAAATTGATAAAAACCTATTTGAGAAGCACAATGAGCCAAGACAGACTATCTACTTTATGAGTTCTGTCAATCGAAGCTGAAATAGCGGCTAAAAGCCGAAAAGTTCGACTATTTTAATTTTTGTGTGTAATTATTTTTTGTCATCATTTTATTAACAATAAAACTCGTTAAACTCAAAAATTATTTTATAATTTGGCTCACTTAATTTAACGGTTTTTTTCACTGAGAAGTAAAGAGGCCTCGCGAAGTTGATGTCGCCGACGTACACATTTGGTCTAGCGCCGCCACTGTAAATGACTAATAGTTTAGATATTACATTACAATTCAACATTTTAGTACTTAAGGAGTAAATGTGTCCAGTTTGCTTAGATTGTTCTGCCTGTATGTACATTCTGTCAAAAAAATATTGGGAATTGTTCATTTAAAAAGCACGCGATACAAATATGTTTTTTTTTGCTGAAATGTTGGTATAACTGTCCTCTATAGTGTCGCAAAGTTTGAGCGTGATCTCTCAATTGGCTTGTTTGTGGCAGTTAATTATATTAGGCAACCGCAGGTGTGCTCTGTGATTTTCACTATGGATAAAAATATCGAACAAAGAATTTATCTTAAATTTTTTGTTTTGAACAGGGTTTCGTGTGCCGAATTATTGAGAATGTTCCAGGAAGCCTATGGTGAGTGTACTTTATCAAAAACTCGCGTCTACGAGTGGTATAAGGCTCGCTAAGAGGTTGTGGAAGATTTGCCCCGATCTGGTCGCCCAAAACGTCGACAAAGTCAAGGATATGGTGCTGGAAAACAATCGTTTAAGTTGTAGGGAGGTATCTTGTGACCTTAGGGTGGCTCACGAATCAATTCACAACATTTTACACCATCAATTGGGAATGAGACCCCAACAGAGTGGATTTCTTTCAAAAAATTCATCGGAAGAAGGTGGCAGAAGACGTGCCGGAGCAAGTGAATTCGGACCCAACGTTTATCCAGCGCATCATAACAGGTGATGAGACGTAAGTATATGAGTTTGCTATACAAACCAGTCAATAGACGACTGAATGGCGCTATCCACATGAGCCGAAACCCAAAAAACCACGTTAAAGTCGGTCAAAAGTGAAAGTCATACTACTCGCTTTCTTTGATTATCATAGTGCTGTGTACTCGGTATTCGTTCCGAATGGTTTTACGGTAAATAAAGAATATTATATTTTGAATGTGTGTAGGAAACGGCCCAATTTGTGGAAGGAAAACTCATGAATCTTGCACCATGATAACGTGACCATGACCAAAAACTCGACAAATATCATTGAACAACCACCGTATTCACCGGATTTAACCCCCTCTTAATTTTTCCTTTTCTCAAAACTTAAATTGCCACTCCGCGGGCGTCGCTTTGAGTTGATAAAGGCCATTAAGGAGAATTCGCTGAAGGAGCTGAAGAAGAGCTATTCAAACACGTTTAAAAGGTGCTTTGATGACTGGACTAATCGTTGGTATAAGAATATATACGCATACGAATGGCCTATTTCGAAGTCGACAAAATAAATTTCTATGATTAAACAATTATTTTGCGCGTTATTGAACAATTCCCAGTACTTTGACAGAATGTAGATTGCTTTTATCATAATGCGTTGCTATTAGCCTACATTTTTTTTTGTTATGTTGGTATACTCTTCATATGAGCGTACGAGTATGTGATGTTTCTTTTTAATATGTCAATTCATTCTTTGTTTCCAATCCATTTAGTATTACTGCGTCACATTTTTTTCTGTAATGGAGAAAATCAAGTATCGTGCAGTAACTGAATTTTTATTTTTGGAAGTTTTAAAAGCAAAGGAAATTTATGAACGAATGTTGGAAAAGTACAAGGACTTTTCGCCATCAATAGTATAGTAGAAAGATGGGTTGTGGAATTTAAACGTGATCGTACAAGCCTCGAAGACAATCTACGTCAAGTACATATGGACTTAACAGGCAAACATAAGTTCTCCAAATCTAACCAAAGAGTTGGTCTTTCGGGGGATTATGCAACAAGTTTTAAAAATTAGTGTTGCTGAACACTTCTCCATTTGATATTATTACTGAATTCATGTTTTAGTATGTACTGTAAACTTTTATGAACGGGAACTCAAATCTCTTTTATTGGCTTACTATTCTATTATTTTTATTCGGACAACAAAAATTGTCGAAACGATTTTTTTAGTTCACCATGTTTTTCAGTCTATGGTATTCATGTATGAAACAGGCAAAACAGGATGCTCATATAAAATATTTCCATGACTTTTTGTCATAATAAAAGGCAGTCTATATAGTATTTTTTACGTTATTTTCACAGTGAAAGTCTGTATCATAGTTCCACAGAATGAAATAAATCGCTTGTAGAACGATATCAGGACGCACGCCAAACACCTAAAATAGGGTGTGAGCGCTAATTATATATATATGTGTATATGTATATATATATATGAAGTTCTAAAATGTTTGTGAATGTAAAAAAATTAACCTCATGTGATTTCGTTTTCCGCTCTGGACTCATACAGCTAAAGTGAAGCTGACTCCATTTGTTGCTGCTGCTGCTACTACGTCCGTTCTCCCATCAACATCAATTTGCAAAAACGCGTCGGCAATGCCGACTTCTCTTGCACCTACATCAAATCGTACACGTGAATGGAAAACCCTAACTAGAGCTAATAAAAAAAGGTTAAACAACCTTTAGTTATCGGTTCAAACCCAAATAGTGAATTAAGTGTAGTTCCTAACATGAAGTGGCTGCACATATCGTCCTTCTCAAACACTGTCACAGCTGCCGATATTGTGAACTATGTTGCGAAACATGCAGAAATTGACCGCACATTTCTTTCCTGCTATATGCTTATCAAAAAGGATACCCTCGTAAAGGATTTCAAGAAAATCAACTTTAAGCTAGGCGTATCTGAGTTTTCTTATGAAAAGCTTTTAAATGCGGATATATGGCCTACGAACGTAAAAATTCGGCCATTCACTTTCTTTTCACTCCACCTCTAATTCCGTAACTGCTGCAGCTTACTCCATCGCTAGTAATAAATTACAAAAATTGTATTTTTCAGGTGGTGTTCTCATTGCTGTTCGGAGAAAGTTTCGGGCATCATTGGTTACACTTACCAATTCTGACACACTCATCGATCAGCTTTGTGTACGTGTTTATGGCTCATCTCGAACAGTTTATGTGTGTGCATCCTACATTCCGCCGAATAGTCCGGATTATTTATACTTTGCACATGCTGACAATGTTGTGTCATTAGCATCAAGCATAGCTGGTGACAGTCATCTTTGTGTCCTCGGTGATTTTAATTTATGTCGCCTGAGTTGGTCCCCACTTAGAAACTCGGCTGCTTTTATGGCTTCTAACGTAAATTCTTCAGCCGAAATTCATGTCATTGATAGCTTTTTAAGCATTGATTTATCACAAATTAATGGTTTTTATAATAGCCTTGAATTTGAATTGAATTTGAAAAGGTCGAGCCAAGGAGCACCAGGAGATTTGGTGGCTCCTAAACCACTCAGGCTAAAGAGCCCATTGTATTTAAAAGCTCTGGAAAGGGGGTAGATAGTCAAGGAGGGAGGGAGAAAAGTATCAGAGAAAGAGATAGGAAAGAATAAAGACAGAGATAGGGATAGTTAGTCCTGTGAGAATTTTCCAGATTCTTTGGCAAATCTCTAGTTTTAGAGAACGAATATAACTCATTCTCATGACATCGGAACCCAATACTCGTAGCCTTGCTCTAGCAAAGGCAGGACACTCACAGAGAAAGTGCTCAGTGCTATCCGCCTCCTCCAAGCATGACAGGCATACCGGTTTCTCGATGATTCCAATGGTGGCCATATGCTGACCCCATGGGTTGTGTCCTATAATGATGCCGACCATCAACCGAATATCTTTCCTTCTAAGTTTTAGTAGAAAGTTTGACAGTTTCCTGTTCGGACTTGTCACAAAACACTTTGCAGTTCTGCAGCGTTCCAGACCCGACCATCGCTCTTTATGTAGATTGCCTACATAATCGCTGATCCAATTCTTGATTCCTGCGGGACTGATTCCGATTATTGGCTCTGGCCCCTGTGGGGGCACCGCTGATCCACGGTTGGCCAATTCGTCGGAAATTTCGTTTCCTTGAACACCGGAGTGACCCGGAACCCATATAAGTACAAGCCTGTTTTGTCTTGCGACAGAATTAAGCTTCTTCTTACATTCTTGAACAATCTTTGAGGTTTGCTTCGCGTTCTCCAGGACCTTCAATGCAGCCTGACTGTCACTGAAGACTCCAATCTGTTTCCCGCTCCATCTCCTCTCGATTATCCATTCGACTACTTTTAGGATGGCCAAAACTTCTGTTTGGAAAACAGTTGCCATTCCCCCCATAGCATAGTGTTACTTATTACTATCGTTTAAGTACCATCCGGCTTCAGACCCTATTTCAGTCTTGGACCCATCGGTAAAGAAAATATCCGTCAAACCTCCCTGCATGCATTCTGGATTGCTCCATTGCTCACGCAATGGAAATCTGACATCAAATTTCCTTCCAAATGAAACTGTGTGTATCAGGTCATCTTTAGGTGCCAAAAACAGTGGATACTGCTCCGACAGCAACTTAAAGATTTCTCTGTGTCCCGAAGTTCATCTTCGTGTCAGAAACCATATTTATGGAGTCTACACATTGCTTTTATTGCTTCCTGTTGTATCTTAAGATCCATGGGGAGCAAATCAAGCATAGCATTTAGGGCCCGTGATGCATAAACATACATTTCTTTGCAGCCTGTATAGTTCCCGGATTGTGGACTTAACCATGCTCCGTCGCCACCAGACCACAGAAGCATAAGTGATGATTGGTCTGATAAGTGCTGTGTATATCCATAGGACCACAGCAGGTTTCAGACCCCAAGTTTTGCCAAAGGCTATACGGCATTCCTGAAAAATCCTTACTGCGTGATTCATTTTCAGTGAAACGTGTGTCTCTCAAGTCGGCTTCTTATCCAAGATTACTCCTAGATATTTAACTTCGTTGGAAATACCGAGTGTCACACCTTTCAGTGTTGGAAGACTGAGTCCATCCAATTTCCGTTTTCTCGTAAACAAGACTATGGTTGTTTTGTTCGGGTTAACGGAAAGACCTTGTCTCATGCACCAGTCATCGATTTTGTCAAGAATCCTCTGCACTTTCGTGCAAAGCCTCCTTAAGGATTTATCCGATGTTAGCGCACAGACGTCGTCCGCATATGCTTGTACGTGAAAACCGAGTTCCTGCATCTCCACTAATAGAGAGTCTACGACGAAGCACCACAGCAGCGGAGAAAGAACACCCCCTTGGGGACATCCTTGCTTGGCCCTGAATGTGATTTGTTCGTCACTGCTCCCACCAGCGGTTAACAGCCTCTCAGAGAGCATGAAATATATCCATTTTATAATGGCTTGATTAACTCCGTGTCGTTCGGCAGATGAACATATCGAGCCGAAAGTGGCATTATCAAAAGCCCCCTCAATGTCCACGAACACGCCCATTGAGTATTCGTCAGCTTCCAGCCCGGCTTCAATCTTGCTAACAAGATCGTGTAAGGCTGATTCACATGATTTTCCACTATGGTAAGCGTGTCAACTACACATTGTCGGAAGGCATTGCTCCCATATCTTTAACTGATAAACATCATGTTCCTCTTTCTCTTGAGTTGGAATTTTATGGATTTTCTGAGGTATCCGATGAGCCTAACATCAAATTTAACTACAACTCATGCGACTTCTCAATTTTTAACGAAATTTTATTAAGTATTGACTGTGATAATGCCTTCGACGACAATGATGTTACCTCTTGTTTTCATTTTTTTAAGACTAAGGTTTTTGAGCTATGTTTGAAGCACGTTTCAATTTATCATAAGAAAGTATATAAGACACCTTGGCATACCAAACGGATTAGGCATCTAAAGAATCTAAAAACCAAATTTTCTAAACTGTATAAAAGGCCTGGAGACCCAATGCACTACTCAGAATTTCAATGCCATTCAAAAGAATTTAACTGTTTGAACAAGTTCTTATATATAAATTACATCTTGATTTTCGAAAACAATATTATTTCGGATTCGAAGGCCTTTTGGCAATTCATCAAATCAAAAAAGTCTAGCCCAATGGTGCCAAACAATGTTTTTATAATGGTAAATATGCAAAGTCTGCCATAGAATCTGCCAATTTATTTGCCGACCTTTTTTGCTCTAATTTTGAACCCGACTAAGACTTCGACTCTAGCTTGCCCTCTAATGGTTTTTCACCTCTTAATTTTGGGGCATTGTGCCTATCTGTTACTGATGTCGTCAAGGGTATTATGAAGCTCAAGCCTACAACGAAAACTGACTCGGATGGCCTTTCGGGCATTTTGCTGAAGAACTGCTTGTGTCTCCATGAGACTCTTACAATTATATTTAATAAATCGTTGTCCTCTGGTATCTTTGTTGATGACTGGAAATTTGCTTCCGTTACGCCTATATTTAAGAGTGGAAATAAAAACGATGTTAGCAATTACAGACCGATTTCGAAGCTTTCGTCTGTCTCAAAACTTTTTGAGAAAACAGTGAATGATAAGTTATATTTTGCTGTCAAAGGCCTAATATCTACCAACCAGCATGGTTTCGTTGCAAGTCGGTCCACTGTCACTAATTTGTCTATTTTCAATGATTAGTGCATTTCAGCCTTCCAGAACAGATCTCAAGTTGATACAATTTATACAGCGTTTGACAAACTATCGCACCGAATACTCTTGTCGAAGCTTGCATCATTGGGTATACACTCCACGTTTTTGTCGTGGATCAAATCATATTTGTCCAACAGGCACTGCATTGTAGCCGTTGATAATACGACATCCCGTGCATTTATTGCGTCCTCTGGTGTCCCACAGAAAAGTATTCTAGGACCCCTTCTCTTTATACTCTTTATTAACGATATTGTTTCTTGCTTTTCTTTTGCTGAACACTTGTTGTATGCTGATGATCTTAAAATATTTGCGGTGATTAACAGTGTTAGTGACTTTGAAAAGTTGCAAACCGACTTGCACAATGTCCGGAACTGGTGCTATTTAAAACGTTTGTCACTAAATATAGGCAAATGCTTTCACGTAAAATATGCTAAATCAAACAATACTTTGCATACTTCGTATAGTATTGCTGGCTTACCTTTGGAATCCGTTCAGGAAATTAAAGACTTAGGCGTTATTTTCGACTCTAAGCTGAATTTCACCAGCCATGTTAACCACATCATAAGACGATCATATGCGATGCTAGCATTCGTTCGCCGAAATTGTTCTGCATTTACCAACCCACACACTCTCAAACCTTGTATTGTGCTTTTGTTAGACCAAGATTAGAGTATGCCGCTGTTATTGGGAGACCGTACCAAATAGGTCTGTCTAACCGGATTGAGAGAGTTCAGAAAGTCTTTCTTCGTTTTGCGCTCCGATCCTTAAACTTTTCTGAACCTGTACCATCGTACCGCTCTCGATGTTTATTGATTGACTTAAAACCACTTGATAGCAGACGATCTATTCTAGCGTGCACATTTATTATACGTATCATTTCTGGATCTATTGATTGTCCTTCCTTTTTAAGTAAAATTCAATTTAATATACCCAATATGAGGCTCCGATAGTACGAAACCTTTAAAATTGGCTTCTCGAGAACCAACTATGGGGTGAATGCTCCGATTCCTAGGGCATGTGCAGATTTAAATATGTTTTTCAATTCTTCTGGTGCAGATTTTACATGGCCGTATGACATCTTAGTCAATCATCTTAAATTGTTCTTTTCTTAGTAACTACAAAACTATTGTACATTAGCTTAATATAGTCTGTAAGAATGTATCCATTCAAAGACAATAAAAAAAAATTAAAATAAAAATTAAAAAAATTAAATAAATTGTGTGAAAAAAATTAACATATTAACATTTTGTGCAACTCTTAACTTTTGAGTAATATTGCAATCGTAATCATTTGGTAGTGGTAATCCTTATCGCCTAGCTCTTATTTTAAATATGTTGCGATAGAATTTAAAGTCCCCAGCTAATGATAGTGTGAGTTGTGATACCTGGAACCGCTAGCCTCTGAACTTCTTTATAAATTGCTCGATAAAAGCTAGTATACACCTTTGATCGATAAGTTTTTTTTTAATTCCAGACTGTTGCACATTTGAAAACAAAATATATTGTTTGGAAAATAATAAATATGATACATTGATTGCATTTATTATAAATCTGAAATTTGGTTGTTTTTGTAGTGTGTTTTTTTGTTTTACCTTTAAGTAATTTACGAACTAGTTAGCCTTGGCACAAGTGCAACCAGTTTGGAACTGCAAATTACCTAAAGGGGTCTTCTATTTAAATAGAATGTCTTTCTAGTGGTACCAAAATGGATCTAGATATGTTCCTGATGCCATGCTTAGAATTCTGCGAGCTTCCGAGCTGAAAGTTTAACCACTTATTTCTTGCCACGATTTTGTCTACCACGTGGGAAGAATTTAAGCAAATTGCGAGTATTACATTTCTTTTGGGCCTCAAGCATTCAAGAGCATAAAGAATTAGAGTCAAGTAAATAGTATTATAAATAATTCTTTATAACAATATCAACGCCAGAATTACAAACGCATAATTAAATATAAGAGCAATTACGGGTGTATATTTGATTATCTTATGCAATTGTTTTGCACGAAATAATACAAACATCCTGAAAATAAAATTAAGTAAACGAATGACGTAACTACGCTTGCACATGTTTTACATTTTTACCTTTTTCGATTTCTTTCAACTTCAATAACAACTGAAATCATTCATCATTTAAAAACTTAAGAACAATTTTTCACGCCATAGTAACATGGCTTCCGAAACAAATTTTTTTTCTTGCCGTATAAAGGGTAATCAGATTGGAGGTACTTTTTCTAATAGGGCTTTTTCGAAAGATCACGCGTGACTACTGTCAAACTAAACACATAATTTTTTCAGTATTCAACGACATTTCATCATGGAAAGACTAACGCATCGTCAACGTCTACAAATTGTACAATTGTATTACGAAAATCGACGATGAGTCTCATTTTTGGCTTAATGGCTACGTCAATAAGCAAAATAATTTGGGCTGAAGAGCAAAGCAAAGCAATTCAAGAACAGCCATTACATCCATTGAAAACAATCGTTTGGTGTGGCCTATGGGCTGGAGGAATCATCGGCCAATATTTCTTCAAAGAGGAGGCTGGCGCCAATGTAACAGCGAATGGCAAATGACTTCATGCTACCGAAAATGTAATTTAACAAGTTCTCCAAATTTACTATTCCCATTTACTTCCTGCTACATTTCATCAATCGATAATTGTGGGCGATTTTTTAGACTGTCATTCTAAAGAACGTTCCGACCGATATCAAAATTAAGTCAATTCATCAACGTATATTCCTACAAGAACAACGCGATCATTCCAGCGCCGCTTTGACATTTCAATACCACTTTTGTGGTGACGATCTTTTGCTTCAAAATCGGCTTCAGTTTCAGCGATAACCTCTTTATTGGAGCGAAATCTCATACCCGCGAGCATTTTTTTAGGTCTGCAAACATCCAGTAGCCGCTGGGAGCTAAATCTGGTGTATACGGTGGATGTGGGAGCAATTCGAAGTTCAATTCATGTATTTCTAGTTTACTCATCATCAACACGATCTTGTTTTCGGTCAACAGAGAATGCTCTCGAAATGCGATAAAAAGCAAATGAAAAGAAAATAAAACCCATAATGTTTTATTAATTGGCATGCAACGTGGGATCATGCTAATTTATCCTTATAAAGAACAAGCGAGCTTAGCCCTGGGTTCAAATCTGCCTTAAAAAACCTTGTGAAATGGTTGAAAACACCACGTATGGTCGTATGAGACTTTTATAGAAAACCTTGTAATTGAAAATTGAAAACACCGCTTATGGTGGTGTAAAACGTTTATAAATTTCTGGACTAATTAAAACTACCACATATGGTGGTGTGAGTTTTTTATAAAAAGTGATTTAAAATATCAGGTATGGTGAGAGACTTTTGTGAAAAACTTTGTAGTGGTGTGAGGCTTTTATAAAAAACTTTGTGAACAAAAAAATTACATATCAATATCATTTTTGAGGCATTGCACGTCGTTTGAGTACGGTTAATATTTCCATCTTAGGCTATTTTTGAATGTTTGGTGAGAGCTGGTCCGTGCTGCTTATTAGCCTCGATCCCTCGCTGGCTACGCCTCGGCGTGGCGTGCAATGCCTCAAAAATGATATTGATATGTAATTTTTGTGAGTACGGTTAATATTTCCATCTTATGCTATCACTTGTCGAATGCCAAAAATACGGTGCAGCGCGATAGCGTTTCTCTTGTTTTGAATGAGAATACGAAGACGCTACTGTTGGTAATATACTTCACGCAATTATTGAGAGCAGTTGTAGTAATACGAGTATCAGTAGCAGTTTTTAGCGTTATAAGTGAACTAATTTTTTTTTATTAAAAATACATGTTACATAACAATTAGTGTATAACCATTTTCATTGTTTCCCAAAAAAAAAAAACAATACTACGCATTTCATCTCGGACTTTTAGCACATGCATAAGAGAATTTTCCCGTACTCAAACGGTTAATGTAAGTAGAAGGCTCAGTAGCTAAAAGTGAATTTAAATTTGTAAGATAGATGCATTCATTTGATGTTGGTGTTGAAGTGGTTGAGTATTTCCTCTGAAATAATATTAATTAGTCACCAGCACCGTTTTACTACCACCGTCCTCGTATAATGATATTTGCTGCATGAAAGGCTTACCAAAGGAGCGGAGTCGTGCTCTAGCGTGAGATGTTTGGCCGAGAGCATCCTAACAGATCGTTCGTCCTTTGGATTTTGTATGACGGCCATGTGTTTTTTGTTGTAATACATGTAGTTAGTTGCTTCCATATTCTTCGGCTAAAGCATGATAGTGTGAAGCAATGGATGCTTTTATTGTGTTCAGTGGGGTGGAGACTGCCATCGCCTCTGATCTGTGTCGAAACTTTTCTTGCTAGCTCATCCGCTATCTCATTACCCCGTATGTTCCTGTGACCGGGAACCCATATCAAAGTGATTTCAAGCCAATGGCTAAGCATTTCCAGCTCCTCTCTACCCTGTAAGACTAGTTTGGATGAAATGGAGTCTAAGGAGTTAGAGTCTAGGGCATTTATAGCTGTTTGACTGTCTGAAAGATAGCTACTCTTGCACCAACTTCCTTTTAGAGTTTTAGTGATTTGCATGCTTCTCTGATCGCTAACAGTTCTGCCTGGAACACGCTGGCATAGTCAGGAAGACAAATTGACTAAGATGGGTTGAGCGGCTCCGAATGGAAGCCAGTTCCCACACCACAGTTCATCTTAGAACCATCGGTGTAGATTTCGATATCGTATCTTTCAATCACCTTCCCTTTGCTCCATTCGGCTCTTGGTGGAAAACGCACCGTAAAGTCTTTCTTAAAGTTATGGTCGGGGACAGTGTAGTCTGATCTGATATTGAGCAGCGAGGGTCCTTGTAGGAGAATCTTACTCTGACCGTACGACCTCGTTGTCCAGCTTCCTAGGTCTCTGAGTCTCACCGCGCTGCAAGTAGCGATTGTTTTAATGTGTAAATCTAATAGTAGCAGATGAGTTAGTACATTGAACGCTTCAGTAGGACTGGTGCTAAGCGCTCCTGTAATTAAGATTCACGCTGTTCTTTGTATCTTGTTCAGCTTAGTTTCGTTCTATTTCTTTTCTGTTTTCTGTTCTTTTCTTCTATGTCGAGAAAGGCGACTATTGAGTATTGTTTGTATTCTATACACCTCTCAATCGTCCTTACAACCTCGTGAGGAGCTGACTCTGTGGATTTTCCTTTGAGGTAGGCATGTTGAGATGGTGAGACCGTTGTGTCTTTCATCTTCTCCCTGAGATGTACATCTAATAATCGCTCGAGAGTTTTGAGAATATAGGAGGATAAGCTGATGGGTCTGAAATCTTTCGCTGTGTCATGGCCACGTCTACCAGCTTTAGGGATAAAAATCACCTTAACCCTTCTCCAGCTTTTTGGAATATGCCCTAGTATAAGGATTTTCTGAATAAGACCTCCAGCCAAGGAATCGTCGTTCCTCGAGTGTTCCACAGCATGGCTGGGAATATCCCGTCTGGGCAGGCTGTTTTGCATGGTTCGCGGTTTTTCATCGCTCATAATATTCTTTCTTGGGATACGATGTGATTGATTGTATTGGATGACAGAATGGACGTTGGAACACTGCTACTATTGTTCTCAATATATTCTGTGTTACCTGGGAAGTGTGTATTCATAAGATATTCTAGTGTGTCGGCCGAGGATTTTGTCAATTCTCCGTTATCTTTCTTCAAGAAGGAAGGGCAAGAGTGTTCTTTGGATAAAAGATTACCTAGTATGGCCGTATCTTTGGTTGATTCGATGGAACTACAGAAATCTCTCCAGGTCTCTGTCCGAGCCCTTTGATTGCTTTCTTGTATTTCCTAAGGCAATCTTTGCAGGGTTTGAAGTACTTGTGTTTGTAGCAGATATTGAAGATTTCTCTTGTCATTTTCCTTAGTTGACTTAAATCTTCATACCACCAGGTAGGATAGGTTGTTTTGCCATATGTGGCGGGGCATAAAGCTCAGGCCCTTTCGTCAGGGAAGTTTCGAAAGCTCCTACTTTCTCATCTAAATCTTCACTTGACGTTATGGTTTTATTTATGTGTTGAAGTTTAGACTGGGTTACTCTACGGAATATGCGCCAGTTTATTCTTCTAGAGTTTCTATATGGGGTCTGTTTCTCAAGCTTAAGATTGATATCGAAGAGAATCCAACTATGGTCCAAAAAGGATTTCTTGTCGGATACTCTCCAATTTGTGACTATTCGGGAATTATTATTTGTGCATAGGGTGGCGTCTAAGCCTTCTTCCCAGCCTGGAAAGTTTGCCGAGGTCGGAAAAGTGAAGGTTGGGGGTCGTTGGAACTAGGAGGATCCTCTGAAGACCGCTGCCGCTTAGCTGCACTCGGTTTTTCTTTGGACGCCTCATACTTCCGAAGGAATTCCCGGGCCCAATCGAGAGTTGCCTTTTGTCTTTTATCTCTATATCGACGGAGATGAGGAGGGACAGGTTTTTTGGAGACTTCTGTCCGATTAGTTTTCCCAGTTTCTGGCAAAACAGTTTTGGTGATTGATTTCTTCTCCGCAGCCGAGTTGGTTTTGGAGGAAGTAGAAGCCACAAGAGAATGCGGTGGTGTCTCTTTGACGGTTTTGCTCTTAGTGAGCACTTTCGACACCGAAGGGGTGGTTTTTGACCCCGCCATGAGTTTGGTGGAGCCAAGAGGTCTTCCGCGTCGGGAAGGACTTAGTACAAATAGCTATAAGAAAAATATGAATTTTATGTTTTTGTTTTAAAGACAAAAAATTATAAAATTTTTTCTAAATGATATCCTTGCAAAAAAAAAATTTAAGTGTTAATTTAGTAAGTACATAATTGGCTTATAAACACAATTTGATGAAATATTTTTTTTATATTATAGTTAAATACTCCAACTCTCAACAAATAAAATGTTTTTCAATACAAAAACTTAACAAAAATCAGATAAGAATTTTGTTTTTTAAAAAGTAGCCTGATAGGCGAGCTTTAGTTCTATGCGTTTAAAAAAAAGGTTTAGTTTTCAAGAGTTAAAGTATAATATCTTAAAAATATTGTGTGAAAATTTGAAGTGAATCCGGCAAATACTTTTCGAGTTATTAAACAATTAACAAAGGACGCTCAGGCGCTCCGGAGCCGATAGCAAAACTTTAAATGCGTTTTTCTCAAAACTATGTTTTTTGAACTGGTGATCACTGTAACTTAAAAACCGCTTGGTAGATTTTAATAAAATTCATACTGCTTTTGAAAAACATTAAAAACTCTTGCCTGATCGAAGGATTTTTTTTTCAAAAATTTCGATTTTCTTAAACAATTAATTGTCGGGTTTTTTCTCGAAAATCTGAAAAATATTTCATAGGGCAATTGTGAAAAAAGCTTCGATCAGGCACAAGATTTTCTATTAATAAAATTAATTTCTCTTGCCCGATTGATTTTAGATGAATTTCCAAGGACTTGTAATGATCACAGCAAGGTCCACACAACTAGCTATAACTTCTACAATTATTATGTTTTTTTTGTAATTTTGCTAAAGTCAAGTAGAAACATTATGTATTAATGCTATGTTTTTCTTTGATTTTTGTAAAATAAAGCAATTGACTAGCAAAAAAAATGATTGAATATCATCATTTTTTCGGGACTCTGACTACCCCTAACCCTTTATGTGCGTTCACTTTTGTGGTCAATGCGTCCATTATTATTATATGTAAATTTCTTTTTTATCAAGACACGGCATAAGCAATATAAGTTATATTCGCACAGTATAGTAAGGTAATATTTTTTTTATAATAAAACAGTTTTTGTATCATACGATTCGCATTGTTTTTTAGTATTTAACTTGGCACATATCTCTTTATTATACTCGTAATATGAATTTTTTTATAAGCTCTTAACGTTTCACACGGCTCTTTTCTATAATACACACAAAAAAAAAAACAATTTCCTACAAAAGAACAAGAAAGGAACCGTAAGTAAGGGTTCTCCAATAAGAGGGGGTATTCCTGTAAAAGATCAATGGTTTCGTTGCTTGTGTGGCACGTAGCGCCGTCTTGTTGAAAATAAACGTTGTCCAGATCAATACCATCCAATTCCGGCTATAAAAAATCGTTAATCATCTCTCGATAGCGCAATCCAGCTTCATTTTCAAAAAAGTAAGGTCCAATAACTCCGCCGGACCATAAACCGCACCAAACAGTCACACGTTGAAGATAGATATGATTTTCTGAGCCCTAGATCCGACAATTTTGCTTGTTGACGAAGTCATTGAGGTGGAAATGGGCCTCATCACTCAAGATGATTTTTGGATGGAATTCCGGATCATTTTCTTGCATTTCAGCGACCCAATCAGCAAAGGCACGAAGTTGATTTTGTGTTTACCGGACTTTATAATCCTTAAGACCCAAATCTTTATGCAAAAAACGGTGTAATGACGTTTATGGAATGCCTAATTCGAAAGAACGACGAGGAATGGACAAACCTGGGTTTTCTTCAACACTTTTGGCAACAACAGCAATATTTTCGGCTGTTCTTCACATCACTAACTTGTCCCAACAGCTCGAATTTTTTCACCAATTTCTGTATTTCGGTCCGACAAGGTGCTTCACGATGACCCAAAAATGTTCGAGTTTTACGAACCTCCTCTGCCGAATTTTCACCATTTTTATAGTGAGTTTTAATAATTTCAATGCGTTCTTTAAGCGTGTGTCGTTCCACTCTTATTAATGGCGTAGTTTCTACTTGTCAAATATCAAAAAATGACAGCTTAAAAACTGGCATCTACCGAAATAGCGGGCTATTCAAAATAACACCTGTTATTGGAAAACACATTATATTTACTTTTACCGTGTTCTTATACTCGTATGTGTTCTTATATGCGATACATACACTAGGCGTGCATTAGTCTTTGAATGGTTTAACATTTGATGGAGTATTTAGAGTGTGTTATTCGGTTTAGTCGTGAACAATCAGATTGAAACAAACCTACCAAGGCACAACTTGCTTCACAGCATGATTTTGGCATACTATATAACAACATCCAGTGTGTTCTTATGTGTACCGTGGAAATATCCCCAAAGTCAAGGAATAGTTGCCGTGTTCTTATCTGAACGACACGTGTAAGTTGCCCGGCGCTGTGTCGGATGGTAGAATAAAAGAAGAGATCCTTTTGAGTGAATTAAGTTAACTTCGCAATTGTTTTTTCTTTTCACATTTGAGCATTTTAGTTAATTTTATTTATATATTTAAGTATTATTCCGTAATATTTTTCTTTATGTTCACGTATATTTTATTTTATGTGTTCTTATCATCTGGAGGGTCTGGAGTTCATGTTACCAGAATTGAACTAAGTTATGTATTCAAAATTTTCCGTTTTCGTATAGGCTGAACAAGTCTTTATTTATTAGGACTAAAACAGTGTGACCTCTTCTTTCTTTTCACATTTGAATATTTTCGTTAATTTTAACCCATATATTTAATCCCGAAGGAGTGGCATTTTTTTATATGTCTGGTTGAGACTTGATGCTATCCTGTGCTTTTCTGTATTTTTAATTTTTACTTAATTTCACTTCATTTCACTTCGCTTCACCTCATTCAGTTGAAAACACCAGCCATAGTACCAAACCTTGTAACACAATCCATAAGGAAGGGCTTTAACATTTAAGGAGATCCTTTCCTAATATAACAATTAAGGAGGTCTTTGAAAGACCCACATTTTTGTGTGGATCCCTGCTCGGAAGCCACCTTAGCGAGTTTGTCAGGACCAACTCTAAAAAATGAAAGTTGGGGGCCACCACAACTAAGGGAATAGAATAAAACTCAATTAATTATACAATTAAATTACCATTTAATTCCGCTTCCAAATCTAGAATGAATGTAATGAAATTCTTATTTCTATTTCTTACCGCCTAACAGGCTTATTTCTTTTTTGTTTAATGCTGACGCTGCGCTTCCCATGAATTATGAATATATATACATATTTGCCTTTTGGTTATGCAAATTCTTTAGGTCTCAATTATTGCACATTGCAGGTGCGTTGTCTGCACTTGATAATGTGCCTGTTTTGGAAGAACGGTGTCAACATATTTACAATAGTGAGTGAATGTAGACAACGTGTTAACTTGTATATATAGGTCTGTAGAGTGTTACTTTAATTACATTTATGATATTTCAATATTTTAAATAATTTAAAAGTTTAAGAGTCGTTTATGAGTAGATTTGTAGGTTTTGTGTTGTTTAGTGATTTCCTGTGATTTACAAAATATGTGCAGTCGTCTAGGATGTCTTTTGATATTTGGAGCTGAGGTATTGCAGTATTTTCTGATTTTCTCGTCTTTTTTTATTCGATATTCGTGTTTATATAATACTTGCGTGTCCGAGCCGTAGTCTAATTATTTTTGCTATGCACGTATCGATTGCTAGCTTCATTGGGTTAGCAAATTTATAACAGCTTGTTGTTTGTTCGATAGTGCAGTATTGTTCATTTTTGAATTTTTTGTTATGTGACTTTTTATATCTGTGTGTAGCCGGTTTAGAGATATAGTTAGGTGGCGGGTTTGCGCTTCTTTTGCTGTTAAATCTGCTAGTTCCTTGCCCTTGATATTCGCGTGTCCTTGTATTCATATGAGCTCGATTTTTTTGTTGTATTTTAATAAACAGCTTCAAATGTACGAGTCTGTATAATAATTATTATTGTTTATGTTTCTTACCACTTGTTAAGGGGCTAAAGTTTATTTTCGCATCACCCACAATTTGGGCTCACCCTATTCCTTTCACTTCTTTGTCTTCCTCATCGCTCACATCATCATTTCATCGTTCATTTCGCTCTTCGCTCCTTTACATTTTGTTGTTATCACTTACTCATCATTTCATCGTTCATTTCGCTCTTCGCTGCTTTACACTTTGTTATTATCACTAACTCATCATTTCTCTGTGCAGAATTTAGTACATCTGCATTGCCAACAACATACATGCACATCGATACATATGTATACCGAAAAAATACATAAAGCCCACGTCGCATCGTCTTCGCGTGATCTCCCCTTCACCTAGCATCGATAAAGGGATAGCGGTGCCCAAAACCATTATAAAAGGACCAGCCTACGCACCTTTTGATACAGTTTTTCGTTTTCGTTTGCCATCACAGCTCCCCCGGTATCGGTAATTAATTAAGCATAAATCACTTCATCCCCCTTTTTTGCTTCGGTTCGAAATAATTTACGTTTATAAAATAAAGAATTGTTTTTTCAATCTAAATTTCTTGTTTTAATTTGCGGATAAAAATTAAGTCAACTGGGTTGGCCAGTCATCATCCATAAATTGGTCCTTCGAGCCGGATTTGAAGAGCTGGCCATCGCCATCGTTGTCAACCAATTGACTTAAGTTTTAATCAACACATACAAGTATTGGAAATGGAACCTCACAATATACCTGCAGATACGTCACCACCATCAACAACCCCCTTTAGGGAAAGCGATTCGGTGCATCATGAGGCGGGAACACCACGAACTTCCCAACCCGTGTGGTCTCAGGGTAATGATGCGTCTGCTCATTTGAAAACGCAAAATGAGTACCGCATCAAGGTCAAACAGCGTCAACAAATTCTGGATAGAATCAACATCGAACGCATACTTCCGCATCTTAGCAGTATTTCCGTGCACGAGCTTGAGGCAAAATTGTCGGTACTGGAACGTCAGTACGAATCATTTCACCATCTACAATCAGAATTGGAGCTAATGAACGATGAAGAACTCAATCAACCATATCGGGATACATTCGATGAATCCTCTTGTGCAGCGAAGGCAATAATAGTGCAGCGCATAAATGTGCTTAACCCCGCACGCCGAGAAACTATATTCAACAGCACAGCGATTGCATCTCCGTCACATCGAGTCAACCTTCCGAAACTTCAACTCACGAAATTCAATGGTCATCATCGAAATTGGATGGATTTTTACAACATGTTTTTAGCGCTCGTTCACAACAACAGCCAATTAGCAAACATCGAGAAGTTTCAGTACCTCCGATCATGTCTCGTCGACTCAGCAGCTAGCCTCATACAATCGTTTGAGGTGACCGATGAAAATTATATCAAGGCGTTGGATCTGTTACGGTCTAGATATGGAAACAAGCGGCTAATTTTCCAAGCTCATATCGAACATATTTTCGAAGTACAGGGAGAAATTGGAGGGTATCCGACAAGAGATCCTTCTCAGACCACAGCTGGATTCTCTTCGATATTAATCTCAAGCTTGAGAAACCTCTCCCATATAGAAATCCTAAAAGAACAAAATGGCACACATTCCGTAGAGTGACCCAGTCTAAACTTCAACACATAAATAAAACCACAACGTCAAGGGAAGACCTAGATGAGAAAGTAAGAGCTTTCGAAACTTCCCTGACGAAAGGACTTGAAGCCTCATGTCCCGCCACATATGGCAAAACAACCTATCCTACCTGGTGGAATGAAGATCTAAGTAAACTCAGAAAAATGACAAGAGAAATCTTCAATATCTGCTACAAACATAAATACTTCAAACCCTACAAAGACTGCCTTAGGGAATACAAGAAAGCAATCAAAGAGGCTCGGACAGAGGCTTGGAGAGATTTTTGTAGTTCCATAGAATCGACCAAAGATACGGCCAGACTAGGCAAGCTTTTATCCAAGGAACACTCCTGCCCTTCCTTCTTGAAGAAAGATAACGGAGAGTGGACAAAATCATCAGCCGACACTCTAGAACATCTGGTAAATACACACTTCCCAGGTAACACAGAATATATTGAGAACAATACTGACAGTGTTCAAACATCCAAACTATCACCCATTGTAATCAACCACATCGTATCCCAAGACAGAATATTATGGGCGATAAAAAACTTTGAACCATATAAGGCAGCCGGTCCAGATGGGATATTCCCAGCCATGCTGTGGAACACTCGAGAAACGACGATTCCTTGGCTGGAGGTCTTTTTCAGGAAAAGCCTTATGCTGGGGCACATACCAAAAAGCTGGAGGAGGGTTAAGGTAATCTTTATCCCTAAAGCTGGTAGACGCGGTCATGATACAGCGAAAGATTTCAGACCCATCAGCCTATCCTCCTTCATCCTCAAAACTCTTGAGCGATTGTTGGATGTATATCTCAGGGAAAAGATTACAGACTCAACGATCTCACCATCTCAACATGCCTATCTCAAAGGAAAGTCCACAGAGCCAGCTCTTCATGAGGTTGTAAGTGCGATTGAGAGGAGCATAGAATACAAGCAATACTCACTAGTCGCTTTTCTCGACATAGAGGGAGCCTTCAACAATGTTACAACAAGATCTATAATTGAGGCTCTTAGCATGTTAGGCATAGACATAGGGCTCAACGAATGGATAGAGAAAATGCTCAAAACTAGAATAATCATCGGTGAGGTAGGCAGCAGCACGATAAAACGCTCTGTCAACAGGGGAACCCCTCAGGGAGGAGTCTTATCCCCTCTACTGTGGTTACTAGTCGCCAACAACATCCTCACCAAATTTAACCAAAAGGGAATTAAAGTGGTGGCGTACGCGGACGACATAGTGCTTATGGTTTCAGGAATGTTTCCAACCACAATCAGTGAGATTATGGAAGGAGCTCTGGTATTACTCGGCAATTGGGCCACGGACTGTGGTTTAAGCGTAAACCCGAGAAAAACTGAACTGATGCTATTCACCAAGAAAACCAAGGTGCCAAACTTTAATCTCCCAAAACTAAACGGCGTCAGCCTCACGCTAACCAAACAGGCAAAATACTTAGGGGTTATCCTGGACCCCAAACTCAGCTGGAAGTCCAACGTAGAGTACAGGGTAAAGAAAGCAAATATAGCACTTTACACGTGTAAGAGAATGTTGGGAAAAAATGGGGTCTCCAACCAAAATTATCCAACTGGTCCTACACAGCCATTGTAAGGCCAATACTAACATATGCGGCACTGGTTTGGTGGCCTGCAACAGAAAGGAAATACAACAAAACTAAGCTAAACTAGATACAAAGAACAGCGTGTATCCTAACTACAGGAGCGCTTAGCACCAGTCCTACTGAAGCGCTCAATGTACTAACACATCTATTGCCATTAGATTTACACATTAAAACAATAGCTACTTGCAGCGCGGTGAGACTCAGAGACATAGGAAGCTGGACAACAAGGTCGTACGGTCACAGTAAGATCCTCCTACAGGGACCCCCGCTACTCAAAAACGGATCAGACTACACAGTCCCCGACCTAAACTTCAAGAAAGACTTTACGGTACGTTTCCCACCGAGAGCCGAGTGGAGCAAAGGAGAGGTGATTGGAAGATACGACATCGAAATTTATACCGATGGTTCTAAGATGAACTGTGGTGTGGGAGCTGGCTTCCATTCGGAGCCACTCAACCTATCTCAATCAATTCGTCTTCCTGATTATGCCACCGTGTTCCAGGCAGAACTTTTAGTGATCAGAGAAGCATGCAAATCCCTAGAACTCTACAAGGTAGTTGGCGCAAGAGTAGCTATCTTCTCAGACAGTCAAGCAGCTATTAAGGCCTTAGACTCCAACTACATTTCATCAAAACTGGTCCTACAGTGTAGGGAGGAGCTGAAACTGCTCAGCCATTGGCTTGAAATTACCCTGATATGGGTTCCTGGTCATAGGAACATACGAGGCAATGAGATAGCGGATGAGCTAGCAAGAAAGGGCTCTACACTAGACATTGCAGAGGCGGTGGCAGTTTCCACCCCACTGAACACACTAAAAGCATATATTGCTTCACACTATCATGCTTTAGCCGAAAGAAGATGGAAGCAAATACCCACATGTATCACAACAAAAAACACATGGCCGTCATATAAAATCCAAAGGACGAATGACCTGTTAGGATGTTCTCGGCCAAACATTTCACGTACCACTGCAACCCTTACAGGACACTGGAAAGTAGGGGATCATGCAGCCAGACTCAATCTACCCTTCAATCCTATCTGTAGAAGCTGTCAAGCGGAAGGGGCGAAGGAAAGTCTGTTCCACTATTTATGTGAATGTCCGGGACTAGCCAGGGCACGACTCCGATCCTTCGGTAAGCCTTTCCTACAGCAAATTAAGGAGATCTCAGTCATCGAGATAAAGGATTTGCTCCTATACTTGGACCTCACTAAATGGATCTGACTTGGAGAAAAAAAAAAAAAAAAAAAAAAAAAAACAGAAAACATCTCATCATTTCACGAGATAGTGGTATTAAAACGGTGCTGGTCACTAATTAGGAGCATTCTCAGCTAAGTAATGTTCAACCACCTCAACAACAACAACAACAACAACAGGGAGAAACAAGGCCGAATGCATCATCTATGAGGGCGTCCATAGACGTCGTCAATACCAATTTACGAGCTGTGCAATCACTAGCTTCAAATCAGCAAGTGTCAGATGGCATACTCTTGCATCTGGTATCCTCAAAGCTCAATACAGACACGAAGGCCAAGTGGGAGGAAGAGGTTACCCACTTGTTTGATCAGCGATCAACTGCCATGAGTTTTCATCTGCCCACTTGGGAGGACTTAGCAAAATTCTTAGAACGTCGTTGTCAAATTGCAGATATTTTGGAAGCCGGGCAACCTAAAACACTCATACCAAGAACTCAGCTAACAACACATAGGCACAACAAACGTGACGAAAAATGGGCTATGGTGACTACCAAACAAGCAAAGTGTGAATTTTGCAATGCGGTTCCCCATCATAATGCCTTCAAATGCGACACGTTCCGTGCAATGGATCCACTTGCAAGATATAACTGTGTGAAAAGACTGAACTTGTGCTTGAATTGCCTTGGATCAGGTCATAAATCGAATGATTGTCCTTCAGTCCATCGCTGTAAACACTGCAATGTAAAACATCATACACTATTACATCGAAATGATTCAGCCATTACCAACATATCACCAAGAGCAGGTTTGCTCTCATCATCTGCTCTTAAGGTGAGTCTCGATCAATCAGAAGTTATTCTTGGAACAGCAATTATTCATGTATTTAATTCTCGTGGAGTGAGCATCCGAGCTCGCGCTCTGCTAGATTCCGGATCTCAACTGCATTTCATCACGGAGAAATTGGCAAAACATTTAAGAGTAACTCGAAAGGGCGTAGATATCGACGGCAGTGGAATAGGTCAAAGCAGAGCAAAGGCACAACATTTATGTTGCATAACGATTAATTCTCTAACCGAAGAGTATAGTGCCACCATTGATGCACTAATCATACCATCCATTACGTCGTGTCAACCTAGTCGTCGCATCGATCAGGCAACCATTTCGATTCCAGATACCATTTCCATCGCTGATCCGACATTCAACATACCAGGACAGATTGACATACTCATTGGAGCAGGATTATTTTTTGAGATACTTAGTAAGGGCCAAATACGTCTCAATGGTCCAGTAATACAAAATACCAAATTTGGTTGGGTGGTTGCAGGTGCAATTCCTGCGCACGTAACATCAGCAGCTGATCCATCACCTCCATACAAAGCATTCACATCATTCACATCATTCACATCATTCCAGCATCGTCATCGTCGACTCTATCATCGGATGAGCTCGAATGTGAATCCTATTTCAGCTCTACTACTCACAGGTGTCCCGTTACCAATAAGTTCATTGTTCGCCTTCCATTTCGTGAAGAACCGCATCACCTGGGTAGTTCAGAAGAAACCGCAGGCATAAGAATGTTTTCGTTAGAATCCAAACTGAATCAAAACTCAACTCTTCGCAGAGATTACAATGAATTCATGGAAGAATATATCAATATGAAGCATATGATTCCAGTTAATTTAGAATATTCACCAAGAAATCACCTAAACTATATTCCCCACCACGGGGTCACAAATATAGCTCGAAATTGCATATTGATAGCTCGACTACTAAGCTGCGGGTAGTCTTTGACGCCTCCTGCAAAACCTCAAATGGATATTGCCTAAACGATATGTTGAGAGTCGGTCCCCAGCTACAAGATACGATATTCACAATTTTGACCCGATTCAGAAGACACAAATATGTCATTATGGCTGACATTGCCAAAATGTATAGGCAAATCTGGGTCGACGAACGAGATACCCAATGGCAATGCATTTTCTGGCGCCCTACC